>NC_091450.1:7838404-10238404 GCF_964237555.1 Oryctolagus cuniculus | reverse complement strand
AGGAGGTTCAGGTTCGAATGAACAGAGAGGAGTGGAATAGGAGGGGAGCGCCGGGGTGGGAGTGCTTTGCTTTCCTTGCACTGCGGCTCTGTGGGTGGGGAGAGATGCCAGCCGGCTCTGCTCTCAGCAGCTTCTGAGAGTGTGGGCAACCAGCCGCTGAGGGGCTGCTCCCCTGTAGAGCTTCCAGTGCCAGAGGAGACGGGAAGGAAGAGGGCCAGGACTGGCACTGGGGTGCGCTAGTCCCAGACTTGGTCTTACTGCTGCATTTCTCTGTCCTCACCGGCTTGCCTTAGAGTTGGACCACAGAGCTGCCGGAGTCCCCGGCTGGGGCTCTGGGCGCAGAGTGTGCAGTGGTCACCGGCGGCCGGGCTTGCTGTTGCTCTTTGACCTCCGATGGATGCCTTTGGGGTCTCTTTTAGGCATGGGTGTTGGTGTGCCGAGCCCTCTCTAACATCTTTTTTTTTTTTTTTTTTGACAGGCGGAGTGGACAATGAGAGAGAGAGACAGAGAAAAAGGTCTTCCTTTTTGCCGTTGGTTCACCCTCCAATGGCCGCCGCGGCTGGCGCAATGTGCTGATCCGATGGCAGGAGCCAGGTACTTATCCTGGTCTCCCATGGGGTGCAGGGCCCAAGCACTTGGGCCATCCTCCACTGCACTCCCTGGCCACAGCAGAGAGCTGGCCTGGAAGAGGGGCAACCGGGACAGAATCCGGCGCCCCGACCAGGACTAGAACCCGGTGTGCCGGCGCCGCAAGGCGGAGGATTAGCCTAGTGAGCCGCGGCGCCGGCCCCTCTCTAACATCTTACTGCTTCCGTGGCTGAACCTTCCAGAGAATGAGCAGCAGTGGCCTGTGTGCTCCATCAACCACCCCAGCCTCATCTCCGCGCTCTCCCGGGACTATCGCGACCTGAAACCCAGTGACGTCACTCCACAGAGAAAGGTGCCACTGGATGACAGTAAGTGACTGTTGACCCATTTCTGATACTTGTAAAAACAAACAAAGCAATTCACCTCTACACACTGGGAAAAAGAATTACTGTCTTTCAAGATTGGCTCTGATCTTTTTCCAAATAATTCAGAGGTTTTGAAAGCGCCTGGGATCTTTACACACAGCACCTGAAGTTTGATTGTTTATATTAAAGAGGGGGGGAAAAAGAACCAGAACTCTTGTTCAAGTATGTGGTGTCAGGTTTTCTGGAAAGTCTTCCTGAAATAGCAGATAGTAAAACATGTTTGCAAAAATACAGTTTGTTTTCACAGTAAGAAAAGGTTGAAATATTTTTAGATGATGTCATTTGTAGAATGCTTCATGAATTAGTAGATATAATAAAGAATACTCTATATTTTTAAGAACATTACTTTTATAATCAGGAAGATTAATATGTGCTCATTGTACAAAAATATTAGAATAGTATAAAGAAGGAAAAGGAACATTCCTGAATTTGTCAATTTTAATATTTTAGAAAATAACCATTATAACTATGCCTTGTTATTCTTTCTTTTTTATTTTTAAATGTATCTTATGTTATATGCTTATAGTTGGATAATAGTAGCTTACCTATGTTTTTAAAAATTACATTCTTTTTATTTGAAAGGCAGAGAGAGAGGGAGAGGGGGAAAGAGAGAGAGAAACAAAGATGAGACACCTCTCCTCTGCTGGTTCACTCCCCTGGTGCCTGCAATAGCCAGGGCTGTGCCATCCCAAAGCTGGGAGCCAGGTCAGTCTGAGTCTCCCACATGTTGGTAGAGACCCAAGTACTTGAGCCACCTCTGCTGCCTCCCAGGTTGTACGTTTGCAGGAAGCTGGAATTGGGCACAGAGGCGGGATTTGAATCCAGGCACTGTGACGTGGAGTGCGGGTTTCCCAAGCTGCCTGCACCCACTACTGTACAGCGCCTGCCCCTAGCTTACCTACTGAGGTAAACACTCTGGGCACTCAGGTCTCTGTCCATGGCTTCCACATGCCAGGGTTCATCCAGGTACAGGTTCAAAATATTTGGGAAGAATGCTGCATTTGGACTGAACATGTACAGGGTTGTTTCTTGTCATGCTTCCCTAAAACGACTTAGCATCGTTAGGTGTTAAGTAATCTGGAGATGCTTCCCTGGGGCCTGTGGGTAGGGAATGGGCCTGGGTGCTCTGCAGGCACTGCACCATTCTGTGTAAGGGACCCAAGCATCCACACATGGCTCTAGGGGGTCCTGGGACCGGTCCCCCATGGCAGATTTGCATCCACATCCAATCTCTGGCTGTGCCAGCACCCGACTTCAGACTCTGCTCTGTGATCCTGCTTTCTAGTTTTTTTCAAAAACTGAGTAATTCTTTGAATTCTCCCATCAGTTTATGAGTTAGGGACTGTTAATTGTCTTAGTTTGTTCGTGAGGAAACTAAGGTATAGGAAGATTAAACAGTGTGGGCATTACCTGTGCAGCTGTTGTGGAGTCATGCTTTACGAAGCTGAAGGCTCTCCTTTTCTCACTTTACCGTGCTTGGTAATTATTTCAGTCAGCATAGGCTAGGGTGAGCTCTGTGGTCACAAGCAACCCAACAGCTTAGTGGCTTTAGTGCAAGAAAACATTTCTTTTTTTTAAAGATTCATTTATTTACTTGAAAGTCAGAGTTACACGTGGGGGGGTGGGGGGACAGAGACAGAGAGAGAGGTCTTCTATCCACTGGTTCACTCCCCAATTGGCTGCAATGCTGGAGCCGCGCTGAACCGAAGACAGGAGCCAGGAGCTTCTTCAGGGTCTCCCTCATGTGTGCAGGGGCCCAAGGATTTGGGCCATCTTTTACTGCTTTCCCAGGCCACAGCAGAGAGCAACATTGGAAGTGGAGCAGCCAGGAGTTGAACTGGCGCCCATATAGGATGCCAGCACTACAGGCGATGGCTTTACATGCTGTGCCATAGTGCTGGCCACAAGAAAACATTTCTATACATTAAACTTGGGGCTTAAGGATCCAGCTTGGTGAAGGGCCCATTTCAATGTGTGCCTACACCAGGAGCAGTGGTTCTTACAGCTTATTGTCCAGAGCAAGCCTTAAGACCATTTCAGAGGGTTGGAAAGTGTCATGTCAGCTGAGTGACAGTGATGGTTTGCTGGGAGAATGTAGCTAAGAGCATGGTTAACATTTGTTGAATGGGTTGAAAACTTTGTGTACATTATTTCATTTGGTCTTCCCTGTGATCCTGTGAGATGTATCTTATCCTTTTTCCTGTCCCAGCTTTATAATTAGAAGTAGCTTCACACCTATGTAATAGTTGGAAAAGTAAGGTGAATGGCTTCATCTGTTCAGTCTGGGTGTTCTGTGTATCTTTCACCCAGCTTTTACCAGGTGTTGTTTTGCCACGGTGGTGCTTTCTTCCCACCAACACACACCTTTTTAGAGAAGGACAGACGTCACCACTTCCGTGGTGAAAGTGTTGCCTTTCTACAGAACGAGGTGCTGTCTGCACTGTAAGCAAACACCATCAATGCAGTCTAGATGTGGGACGGTGTTGAAGTAATGGCATTTAACATATACACCACATTAAAATTTTCTCCAGTAGTTATTACCAAAATACTTTTTTTTTTTTTTTGCTTTTGAAAAACCAAGGCTGTATTCCAGGGTCGCATCTCTAGTCTCCTTTCATGTAGGAAAGCACCCTCATCTCTTCGCTTTCATGACCATGGAATGTTTGGAGAGTCTAGGCGTGTTTCTTTCTGCACGTTCCATGGTCTGTTCTGATTGTTTGGAGCAGTTTCCGGTGCAGTGACATGTACTTGCCACATGATTGACAGTGGTCAGTGTACCTGCTTCGGCAGTGTCTGTAAATCTGACCATCAGAGAGGCGCTGTCTTGCTGTGGCCTGGCAAGTGGAAGTTGCCTAGGCTCCTAGAGAAAGTGGCGGGCCCAGGGCTCGCTGCTGGGTCTGAGGGGCTCCCTTGCCTGTCCTGTGGAGGTGGAGCCCAGTTCACTTCCCACACTCCTCTTACACAGACCCGCAGTGCTTTCTGAGATTTCTAAATAAATGTTTGTTTTTGTTTGAATTGTCTTCGGGGGCAGAGGTCTCTCCCCCTGGAACTGTGGTTTCCTGGAGTGGGAAGAGTTCACATGCTTGGAGTTGTTGTGGGTGGCTCCTCAGTTAGCAGTGTTCACTGCCCAGTGCCGCTGGCCAGCGTGCTGGCCCAGGCTTACTGTGGGCCGCTGTCTTTGTCCATCTTCGGCCTTCCAGGTGAGGTGGTGCTGTCCACGTTTTCAGAGGAGGAAACTGGCACTCAGGATCGAGCAGAGCTGGGGGCCAGACCCAAATCTCTTACCTCCTGAGCATGACTTTCTGCTCCCCACTCCCTGCAGCTGCGTCAACCCCCACAGAGGTGGCTGGGCTGCGGGGTGTAGGGACATTCAGAGCGTGCTGCCAGGCGGAAGCAGGCTCTCAGCCGGCTTTGGGTCAGCCTCTGGAGGTTGCGAGGTTAGGTGCACCAGGCTCAGGCTGAGCCATGGGGTCCCCTGGGGAGGCTGGTGGGAAGCTCCACTCCACATGTGCTCGGAGCAGTGACAGCTTCCCTGTCCTGGGTCTTCTCCTCGCCAGGCACATTGTTTACCTTGTCCCAACTTCATGTCTGAGCTGCACCCCGGCAAAGGTGGGAGTGCCAGGCATCCAGCCCAGCGTATGGAGCTGTCTGGGGACTGCGTGTGGCTCACAGCCAGGTGTTTCTCGCTGCCCATTGCTGCCACTGCTTCAGTGTTCCCTGCATGCTGCATGGTTTCAGAAAGTGCACTCATGCACTGGGGCAATGTCAGATTGTGTCACTCAGGATGATCCGTGTCATCAGGCCGCAGGCTGCTAGGCTGAGGACTGGACAAGCCGTCTGTGTGCATGAGCACACTGGAGGAGCAGGCTGACTGCACGTGTCCATTCTTGCCTGTGGTGATTCGCTCACTGGCCCATTTGGCAGTGTGGAGTTGCGATTGAATCTCAAGCACCTGACCTGGGATCATTTTGTTTTATTTATTTTTTCCTGTGGACTTGTTGCTGGGGGGTAGGGGCAAAAACCTGAGCAAGCAGGTGGGCAGCTGGAGTCCTGGCATCAGAGAGAGAAGTAAGATAAACCAGTACCTAGAGAGCAGGCTACAGAGAGAAACCCTGGCACCCTGGCCTGCAGAGGCCCTGCTCCCTTGGCCGGACTTCCTGGTCGTCTTCTGGATGCCTCTGCAAGTTCCCTCCCCTCCCCCATGCTCCCTCGCATCCTGCTTTCCTCAACCGCATCATAATCGGCACCCTGATCTCAATTTGCAGCCAAAGTGATCATCCACCAGACACTTAGTGTCTTAGAAGACATCGTGGAGAATATCTCTGGGGAGTCCACCAAGTTCCTCCAGATCTGCCACCACTTGCTGCAGGAATCCGTTCAGGTCTCCCGGGCCCTCTTTCCAGCTTTTATCCATCAGTCAGGTAGGAGCTGGCCCAGAGGCCTCACTGGTGGATGGCACTCCCAAGAGCCAGAGCAGTTGGTCAGAGGGGGTAGCACTCACGGCAGCTGCTCAGTGATTAAGGGAGGGGGAGCTGTGCTCAGGGTGGGCACCGTGGTGTGCATAGGCGCAGCTGGACCCCTTGGGGAAGGGAGCAGAGCCGTCAGTGTGGCCTTGGCAGTACTGTCGTGTGGCTCAGAGTCGCTGAGGCCCCTGGCCTGGTTGGCTTTTTTGAGTCTGCCTTGGCCACTCTGGAACGTGAGCAGACATGGGAGTCACAGGACCTTCCACGACAGCAGCGAGAGAATGTCTTCAGCTTAGAGCTGCTCAGCTCTTCAGTGGGGCAGTTTGACTGAGATCGTGTGGCCTGTCCCACCTGGTCACGGTCACCGACAGAGGCTCACTCCTGCCCTGGGGCCATTGGCCAGCATCATGAGAGCACTTACCGTGGTCTTGTCGGGCTCCCAGGAGGGGACCAGGGGCTTCACTGTCAGCACACACTCACTGATGGCCGCTTACAAGCTCATTCTGTGCAGTTTGAGATGTGGGATTGGAATTGCACTACATGTATCCAGTGTTTTCTGCAGTTAATCCATTTAATGGAGCAGAGCTGTGCAGCTGGTGTATACCCTCATTATCCACTTTGAGCCACTTGCCCCCTGGCCCAGGCGCAGGGGCTGTGGTCATGGAGAGAAGTGGCTGAAGCCCCAGGCGTTGATCCCACTGGACAGTGGTCAGCGTGCACACAGAGTGATCCATTGTGCTGGAGGCCGGCCTGTGAGGGCTTCGGCTTGATGTTTGTTTCCTGTGGGGACCCGGGGAGCAGAGGTCCCATGCACCAGAGCCTTGTTCTCTGCATGTGCTTTATCATTCCTGCTTTCTGTCACTGGCTCTGGTGGTGCAGGAAGCCTTGAAGAGAGAGTGTAGATTGTGGAAGAGTCCACTGAGCGTGGGCTGTGTACCCCTCGGAGCCTCGCTGTGACCTCCTGCCTTGCTCTTTCCCTTAGATGTGACTGATGAGGTGCTGAGCTTCTTCCTCACCCTGTTTCGAGGCCTTCGAGTCCAGATGGGCGTGCCTTTCATTGAGCAGATCATACAGACTTTCCTCAACATGTTTACCAGGTAACTACCGGCCGCTGCCTGAGGATTTTGGGTTCTAGGGAGAAGCAGTGGGGCCTGGGGCCATCGGCTGCTTTTTGTCACCTGCTGGTTGGCAGGGAAGCATGGCTTTGGTGACTGTGTGCCGTCCTTTTGTCTGCAGAGAGCAGCTGGCGGAGAGCATCCTGCACAAGGGCAGCACCGGCTGCCGCGTGGTGGAGAAGTTCCTGAAGATCCTGCAGGTGGTGGTGCAGGAGCCTGGCCAGGTGTTCAAGCCCTTCCTCCCCAGCATCATTGCCCTGTGCATGGGGCAGGTGTACCCCATCATCGCGGAGGTAGGAGGGCCGGCGGTGCTGTGTGCCACCCCCGTCTCGAGACTGGGGAGTATTGAAATAGGAAAAGGCGTTGTGTTTTCAAGTCATTTTAATATTCTTGTGAAGTAGTTTTTCCAAGAAAGATGGCATTTAGCTTTGTACAGTCTCTCTGTATTGATTAAATCCATTAGAGCGGTGTGGTGTGCGTGTGCCAGGTTGACCATCACAGGTTAGGTCGGTAAGATCGGTCAACACATATCACCAAGTATGCTTCCCTCATAAGAGTGTTCACAGCCTGTAGGGTGTGAGGCAGCTTCCGTGTCACGGGCGAGCTCTGTGCCCTCAGTCCCTCGGTGTGGTACCTGCCATGGTCCTACAGATGGAACTTCAGTTGTGAGTTAACATTTCCAACTGTCTGTTCTAAGAACAAAGTAAGTTCAGTTGTTGTGTTAGTCTGCTTCTTGTTACTTTGAGATGCCTTAGAGGAGTGTCTTTGGGAAAGGAAAGGCTTATTGAGGCCATGGTTCGGGGGTTATAGTGCAGAGGGTGTACTTAGTAATCAGGTGTGTGATAGCCACTCTCAGGTGCCACAGTTAGCTCGAATCTCCTCTCTCAGTCCATCCACCATTCACACGGAGACATCGGAGTTTCAGTGGCTGCACGAGTTTAGGGCAGACCAGCCCCGTAGCGGCCACAATGTTTGCTTCGCCTCAGGAAGCACACGGGAGCCCTGTATGGCTTCCTGCCACGGAAGCCTGTGGCCTCTGGTGTTGGTTTCATTTTAATATATCTGGGCTTTATAACTTAGAGTTCTACAAAGACCTCTGGAATAATGTGAAGTGCCTGTTGCCCACTGATTTGGAGGTTTGGGGCTAAGCTGGGAAACCCTGCTGAGCTGCCTCCCCCTCTCCTGCTGCGCTCAGAATCTTTGAGGCCAGGAAGAGCGAGCCGGGTCCAGAGAGCGAGCAGCGCGGTGTGCGGCTCCCCCAGGAGGTCCTCCTGACGGCTTCTTGGTGGTTCCTGAATGCTCTGTAAACTTCGCTTTCCTAGCTGCTTTTAAGACATCTTGTTTTTCGTTAGCCTGAGAGGTTGCCTAACACCAGCACATTAGCTGGAATTGAGTTTTTGCCCTAGGAAAGTGAACGACACAACCAAGATGGGACGGTCATATTGGCATTTTTCAGAACAGAGAATCTGTGGTCCTAATTGGCCCCTCACTCAGCTGCCTTTTTGTCTGGTGTGTAGAGTTGAATGCTTCCTTCAGAAAAAGGGCCCCTCAGCCCTGACGGGGGTGTCTGTCTCCAGCGTGGGCCATCTCTGCCGAGTGATCCTGATGTGCACGGTGACACTGTGGGCTTTGGTTTTCTGCACAGAGTGTGTGTGGGAAGCTGGTGCCCTGCTTGCTGGCAGCTTGGCCTCTGTCACAGGGCCAAGGCTGCAGGAAGGGAAGGGCTGAGCGTCCATGTGTGTGTCTCCACAGCGGCCCGCCGCGGATGTGAAGGCCAAGTTATTTGAGCTCCTTTTCCGGACCCTCCATCACAACTGGAGGTACTTCTTCAAGTCCACTGTGCTGACCAGCGTGCAGCGGGGGCTAGCCTAGGAGCAGAGGGAGAACGAGCCCCAGTTCAGTGCCATCATGCAGGTGAGGGAAGGGCCGAGAACAGGCGTGCCCCACCATGGTCCATTGGCCTGCCTGTTCCTTGGCTGACTTCCTGGCGCATGGTCCCACCTCCTCCCACCTGGCCATTGCAGCATGTCCTGTCTTTGAAGCCCAGCCCAGCTTCTCACTATGTAGGGAGCCTCTCTCTCTTCTGTAAACAGGGCTGATCCTGCCTGCTTGGGGTGGGGGTGGGGGGCTAAATAAGATCACATTTACAAAGTGTTTGGTGCTTACAGGTGTTTGACAAGTGTCACTTCCTTACTGCCTGTCTCCTGCCCCCCTGCACCCACCCCCGGCACTAACTCACACTGAGGGGGTGGGGAGCGGCCATCAGCAGAGGTGCTGCCCTGGGAGCGAGCAGTGGTGATGGTTCTGTCTGGTAGAAAAGTGAGCTGTGTGGGTCCCGTGCTCCTGGCAGTGGTGGCCCCTGTGGGCAACACTGGGCTTCTGGGAGCTGCTGTCAGATGCTCCCTACCTTTTGCACTCAGCTGTCAGGCTTTTGTATTGTTTTTCTGAAGACTGATTTTAAAGATTTATTTGTTCATCTGAAAGGCAGTTAGAAGGAGACAGAAAGGGTGTGGTCTGCCATCCACTGGTTTGCACCCCAAATGGCTGTAATGGTTGGGGCTGGGCCAGGCCAAAGCCAGGAGCCAGAAACTCCATCTGGGTTTCTCACATGGGTGCAGGAGCCCAAGCACTTGGGCCATCGTCCCCTGCCTTCCCAGGTGCATTAGCAGGGAGCTGGGTTGGAAGTGGAGCAGCCGGGACTCAAACAGGTGCTCATATGGATTGCTGGTGTCGCAGGGAGCAGTTTACCCTGCCGGGGCCCAGGCTTCTGTATTCTGAGACCCAGACTAATGGGGGCTTGGAGGGGGGCTTGTCTTTGTTTTTTCACTGTGCTTTTCCTCATGGGGAAGCCAGAGGAATTCCTACCCCTCCTCCCTTCAGCCAACACACACCATGCGTGTGGGCATGCATGTACAGTGTGCACACACACACATACAACACACATGTGGGAATTCCTGCCTGGAGAGCTTGGGTTGGAATAGCCAGGTACTTGTTCCCCACCCCCTACCTCTCCAGCACTTCCCTGGCTCAGGGCTGCTCATAGCGTCACAGTTTGGCAGTTGCTTATGTGTAGCTATGGTTTGGTGGGCAGTTCTACTTCTGAGTATTTTACCCGAGATGAACACAGACAAACATTAATACAACCTGAACACAGGTGTTTATAAAGGCTTGTTTCCTGATTGCCCCAAACTGGGAAAGTGCAGATGCCCATCTGCTGGTGAATGGATGTACAAACGGGCACATCCGTGTTATGTACTAACTCAGCCATGGGAAAAAACACATGGCTGGTACGGATAACACCAAAGATGGATTTCAGATCTTTCACCCCATGTGAAAGCAGCAGGTTCCCAAAGACAGGGACTCAGAGCTTTGTAGGGGGGGGTGAGATGAGGTAGAAAGAAGAAGCAGGACCCAGTGGGGAAGACTCAGGCTGAGCCTTGTGAGGAGCACTCCTCAGGTCTGACCGAAGGTCGGGAGGCCTGGGGCAGCAGGTGCGCTCGCCGTGGCCCTCCACATAAGGGCAGGCTTGTGCTTAGGGTCGAGGGCCTGGAAAGACTTGGTCTGAGGGGCTTAAGATTTATGTATTTATTTGAAAGGCAGACTTAGAAGCAAAGGCAGAGAGAGAGAGAGAGGTCTTCATCCACTGGTTCCCTCCCCAATTGGCCACAATGGCTGGAGCTGCACTGATCTGCAGGCAGGAGCCAGGAGCTACTTCCATGTCTCCCATGTGCATGCATGGGCCCAGGGACTTGGGCCATCTTCTGCTGCTTTCCTAGGCCATAGCAGAGACCTGGATCGGAAGTGGAGCAGCCGGGATTTGAACCGGCACCCATATGGGATGCTGGAACTGCAGGTGGCGGCTTTACCCACTACATCACAGTGCCGGCCCCAGTCTGAGGGGTTTAAATGCTACTTATAAAATGGTGGGCTTATTTCCGAGGCTTTTGGACAGTCCTTTCTCCAGCCTGACATCCACCTTTTGAAGCAAAATCTCTTCTACTTGGAGACACTCAACGCCAAGCAGAAGCTGTACCACAAGGTAAATGCTGTGTCTCCTTCTTCAGCCTCGGGTCGGGCACTGGGACCTGCCGTGGCCCCCACTCACTGGTCTCTCTCTGCCCACAGAAGACCTTCCAGACCACTATGCTGTTCCAGTTCGTGAACGTGCTGCTCCAGGTCCTCGTTCACAAGTCCCATGACCTCCTGCAGGAGGAGCTCGGCATCGCCATTTACAACATGGCCTCTGTGGACTTCGACGGCTTCTTTGCAGCCTTCCTGCCAGAGTTCCTGACTGTGACGGTGTGGATGCCAACCAGAAAAACGTGTTGGGGCAGAGTTTCAAGATGGATCCGGTGAGGTGAGAGGGCTGAGAGTAGGGCCAATGTGGGCCAGGGGCGGGGGCTCATCAGGGCCCGGGCCTGGTTGTGCACATTCTGGAGGTTGGCCACAGTTTGTCCAGTGGATGCCCCGGGGCTGGGCTGCCTTTCGGTGGAGGGGCACACGCTCTTCCCCAGTCTCGGCTTCTGCATTGTCGTCTCAGCCACGTGTGCCCACCTCCTGGGCCTAGCACTCAGCTCCTTTGTCCTGACCTGTGCCGTCGCCCTGCCCTCGTCTCCTCATGGGGAGGTGCTCCTCCGAGCCAGCACTGGTGTGGTAGAAGCCGCGCCGGGTACTCTTGCCCAAACTTGCAGACAGGCGGAGAAGATTGGTGCCCGGCAGCTGTGCCCGGGGGGCCGGGGTTAGAGCTGGGGCTGACCTGCGGCCACCAGTCCTGGGAGTGGCCCTCACAGCACGCACCTGGGCCGTCTCCACCTGACAGCAAGCATCGCTGGTGATGCGTGCTGTGCCGCTGCACGGTGCCCGGCATCTGCTGTGGCCTCCTTCCTGGGCGCTGCCTCCTCCTCCTGCCGCAGGTGCCCCAGTCTCTGGGCCCAGCAGGCTGCTCGGGGAGCTTCCCTTGTGAAATAAGCAATGTTCCTCTTTATCTGCCTGATCCTGGGTCAGGTCAGGGGAGGTCCTGATGGCATGTTCGTGCCTGCGCGTCAGCGTGGGGAGCCGCAGCTGCTCCAGGGGAGCAGCCGTAACGACTCTCTGCTTTGTGATGTGCAGCAGGGCGGTTTCTTCTCACATCCTACTTACTTTTGTCTTGGATCGGCTTTTACTTGGGTTTGTCTGGTCCTCTCCTGAGCTTCTGGAAGTTCACTTCAGCTACTTGGGTATTTTTCCTTCCTTGTATATTTTTTAAAGATTATCAATTTATTTAATTTATTTAAAAGGTGAGTAACAGAGGGATATTCTGTTTGCTGGTTCACTTTCTAGATGGCCACAACAGCCAAGTCTGAGGCAGGCGAAAGCCAGGAACCAGGAACTCCATCTGGGTCTCCGCAGGGACCCAAGTGTTAGGCCACCTTCTGCTGCATCCCCACGTGCATTAGCAGGGAGCTGGGTCAGAAATGGAGCAGCCGGGACTCAAATCAGTGTTCCCATATGGGAGGCCAGCATTGCAAGCTGTGGCTTAACCTGCCGTGCCACAACCCTGCCCCGCCTCCCTTTCATCAGAGGCTGGATTCTGTATTATCAGTTTCTAACGACATGAATTTCAGTCAACTTGTTGATTTTAAAACTTGGCTTCTGCTTCTACTTACACATCGGAAGCACTTGGGTGTGTATGAAAAAATAGGGAAGCACACTCAGGTTCCACTCTGGAACTTCTGATTTGCTGTTTAAAAAGCAACCCCCATGGTGCTGGTTCTAGTCCCGGCTGCTCCACTTCCGATTCAGCTCTCTGATATGGTCTTGGAAAGCAGAAGAAGATGGCCCAAGTCTTGGGTCCCTGCACCCGTGTGGCAGACCCGGAAGGAGCTCCCAGTTCCTGGTTTCGGGTGAGCCCAACTCCAGCCATTGTGGCCTTTTGGGGAGTAAACCAGTGAATGGAAGCTCGCTACCTTCCTCTCAGATAAAAAGGCATTGCCCCTTCTGTTCGTGAATTCACTGTGAGTTTGAAGCCGCTGCCTGGAGTCTGGGTCCACAAGCTCCTGCCTTCACCCAGTCTTGCTGGGAAGATGGGCTTGCAGTGTGCTTGGAAGAGGCGGAGGGTCACGTGGCGGGTGCCCGGGAGGCACTGGGATCCCCTGGGGGTCCGTGCAGAGGGTGCACTTAGCAGTCAGGAGCAGAACTGCCAAGGACAGCCGAGGACAGTGCCGCTTTCTCACCATTCCACCCCTCAGCCCGGGAGAGACGCCATGGGCCCTGCTGTGGGACTCCTCTGCCAGCCCCTCCCCTGATTGCCTTGAAATCTCGGCTCTTTGTCGGAGATTCACAGACTCGTGTTTTTGTTCTTGTTTTCTCAGCATTCCATTGTGATACTAAGAGACCAAGAGGCTTAATGAGCAATAAAAGGCTTATGTTGTTATAAACCCTGGTGCAGAGCTTCTTTCCACTCGGGCCTCTGCCTGGCCAGCATCCTGCCGGGGAGCAGGGTGGCGAGGCTTGAGGCCTCCATGGCGGGCCACTCGGAGCCACGGGCAGACCAGGACCCCAGTTCTAGTGAGGGCAGGAGTGGCAGCCTGGACAGCCGGCCCATGGGGGAGGTAGCACTGGCATCCAGGCCCGCTCCTTCCCTTCCCAGGATGCCCGGCCAGAGCTGAGGGTTCTGCGGGGGCGGGAGGGGAGGCCTCTTGATGGAGCACCCAGGGGTAGAGGGTGGAGTGGGGATGGCGGGAGGGCGAGTGAGGGCAGGGGTGGAGAGCTCCCTGACAGGTCTCAGCGCCAGAGCCTTGCCCAGCTGTCCACGTGCATGGTAGGTACCCATCCTAGAGTTTGCAGCACTTCCTGTGGTAGGTGTGATGGGCGGGGCTCCCCAGAGGAGTTGGGGGTGTGGTTCCTGAGAAAGAGGAGGAGTCATTGTAGGCAGGGAGAGAGCTGTGGGCTGATGGCTTCTATCGCTGTGGGGGTGCTGGGCAGGTGTGAGCAGCAGAGGGGTGTGTGTGCGTGTGCACGTGCACACATGTGAGTGTGCCACAGCCACTTGATCCAGGTCAGAGCTCGCTCCACGGTTCAGGAGGGAGGGAGGTGCAGGGGCTCTCATGCATTCCTACACCTGCTGGGGATGAGGGCTAAGGGCATGGTCTGGCCCAGTGGCTGCCTGTGAACCCCACCCATGGGCAGGAAACTCCAGCAGGACTTGGGGAGGCCTTTGCTTCTGTGTGGGGTGGAGGGACTCCCATTGCTTGGCTGTGTGCAAGCAGAGGCTGGGTGACCCAGGGCCGGGCGGTGGGGAGGTCACAAAGGCCTCTGAACTGTTTCTTGCCCTCAGTGCTCTGGGGCCTGGCCCAGAGCAGGCCTTAGGACATGTGCCTGGACTTGGATTTGTTCTCGGGTCCTGGGCGAGCACGGGAATCGGGTGGTGATAGAGGGGACAGAGATTGACAACAGTGAGCCTTTTGAGCAGTCTCAGGTGGGGGCTACTGAACAAGGGGCACTGCTCCCCCTGCCGCCTTGGAGGGTGAGGGGGCTGTCTGTCTCCACGGAGGTTTTGTGGCCCACATCTATCACTGGCACAGCTGCTGGCCGCGGGAACTGATGATGCCTCTGTATAATACCATCTTTTCTGGGGTCTTTCTTGACCACTAGCCTCATGGCGGTGGAGGGCTAGAGGTTCCTTTTTTAAATTTTTATTTATTTGTTTGAGAGGCAGAGCTACAGACAGAGAGGGAGAGACAGAGAGAAAGGTCTTCTGCTGGTTCACTCCCCAACTGGCTGCAATGGCTGGAGCTGCACTGATCTGTAACCAGGAGCTTCTTCTGGGTCTCCCATGTGGGTTCAGAGGCACAAGCAACTGGGCCATCTTCTACTGCTTTCCCAGGCCATAGCAGAGAGCTAGATGGGAAGTGGAGCAGCCGGGATTTGAACCGGTGCCCATATGGGATGCTGGCACTGCAGGTGGCAGCTTTACCCGCTATGCCACAGCAGCAGCCCCAGAAAACTCTCTAAAGTAGTCGTCAACCCTGTGTGCCCACAGAAAACCAGTGCTGATGTGTCGTTTCCCACATTTCCCTGCACGTGTGCAGATTGGAGTGTGAGATCATTTTGCTCCCCCCATTTTGTTTTTAAATTGAGCTCCTGCTTTTTTGTAGCCTCCTTTTTATCCACTATGTGGTGACAACTGCCTACGAGAACATGACTTTTTTTTTAAGCTTTATTTATTTGGAAGTCAGGGAGAGAGAGAGGTGCTGGTTCCCTCCCCAAATGGCCACAATGGGCCAGGTTGGGCCAGGCAGCAGGCAGGAGATCCATCCTGGTCTCCCACGTGGGTGGCAGGAGCCCAAGCACTTGGGCCCCGGGAAGCCTGCATGAGATCATGGGGAGGGGGATTACCACAGCTGAACCCCCAACCAGGACATGTTCAGCAATGAGAGAGCTTGTCAGTGACAGTGCTGGCACAGCAGGTGCAAACAGACCAGGTCCTGTAGTCCCACCCGAGGCAGCCAGGCTCACTGCGCGGTGGGAGGGGCGGCAACCCTTCCTCTTTGGAAGGCGGGCCCAGGCACTGGTTTGACCCCTTGGACTCCTCTCAAAGGAAGCCACTGCCTGGTCCCGACGTTGAGAGCCTGCAGGGCCCAGTCTGTGTCTCCAGCACCCTGCAGAAGGCTTGATCTGGAGCAGGGCCCCCCGAAAGGCTGAGTGCGCCGTGGTGGCTTATGCAGCATCCAAGCAGGACGCCGTGTCCTTGCTGGCCGCTCACCTGCCTGGGCCACCACAGGCCTGATGTGACCTGGCACTCCCTCCCCTCCTCCCCCAGTCCGTACCATCTCCGGGATAGCCTGCCTGCCTGTGCATTTATCTCCAAACACCTGGCCTTCGGTGGTGGTATGGGCATGGCAGGGGCCGGCCCTGAGCTTCTGAGAGCCCTGCGGACAATGGTGGGGGGAACTGGAGACAGACGCATGTCCTCATCAGCCCCCACCCCGCTCCAGGAGGGTGCTGTCCCCACTGCAGAGGCAAACTCCGCGGGCGGCCACGTGGAGGCTGGGGAGTCGCAGTGACCTTGCTGTCAGCCTGGAAGGGTGCGCGGGGAGCGGCACTTCCCATTCTGGATTGCGTGTGCGCAGCATGTTAATCGTCCTGGTGAGCCTGAGCCACCCGGGGCAGTGGCCGGAGCCCGGCGGAAGCTCTGGGCCTGTTCCCGGAATTATCTATGCCGCCCAGCACAAATGCCAGGAGGACATGGGGGCTCAGAGAGGGGGCGTGGCTGGCCCAAGGCCACACAGCCACAACTGAGACCCAGCGCCGGTCTGCTTTGGCCACCGTGTGCCCGCGTCACTCATAAACCTCACGCTCTGAGTCAGGGACGCAGGACATCTGTCACTGCCTGCCGGACAGGACCCTGGTCACACATGGTCTTGGTCCCAGCCAGGGGCGGGGCGGCCACTCTGCCCATCTCCCCGCCTAGCCTGGGCTGAGCCGCACCTTCCTGGCTGCTGCAGGAACGGGACCCACGAGCCCGGGGCCTGGGTCCCTCCCGGGCCGGGGTGGGGGTGGGGGCTGGCTTCCTTGTGCGCAGCAGGGCTCCGTCCCTGGCAGGGTCTGCGCACACCTAGGCTCGGACGTTTGCTCGAGGGTGGCACAGGCGGGGCTGGGCTGGGGGGGAGGTCACGTCCTGGGTCAAGGGCAAGGCAGGGAGCAAGAGGAGGCCTGAGCTGGTGTCGGGTTCTGCACGACAGCCTACGCGTGCGTGTCCACGAGCCCACGAGTGTGACGACAGGGTGACTGGCAAAATGGATTCTGATTGGACTTAGGGGCACACGAAAAATTAGCCAGATTCCATCCACTGGTCCAGTCCCCAGATGCCTGTCGCAGCCAAAGCCAGGAGCTAGGAGCTCCCCCCGGGCTCCCCTGTGGCTGAGGGGACCCAGCACTTGAGCCACCAGGTCAAGTGTCGCCTCCCAGACTGCGTGTTAGCCGGACGTTCGGTGGGAAGCACAGGAGGGCATGGGTCCCAGGGACCCTGGTGCGGGTCGCAACCCCCTAAGCGGCGCCTGCCCCCGGGCCTCTGTCTTCGGTCAGGAGCCCTATCCCCCCCCCCCACGCCCCGTAGGGGACTGCCGGGGGACCGGTTAGCCCGGATGTCCAGCTTCGGCCTCTGCGCTGTCTGCAAGGTCACCCCCACCTTACAGACGGGGAACTGGAACTTCACGCGTAGCAGGCGACCTGCCTGAGGCTGTGAGCACTCCGGCATCGCACAGGACGCTGTGTGTGCTGCCTGCCCGCGTGCTCTGTCGCTCTATGTGACATCAGCCCATGCACTCCAGCGCTCTCTGTGACGTCACCCTGTGTGCTCTGTCCCCGCGGCCTCGCGGCGTGGTGCTGATCCCCTCAGCCGGGCTGGTGCAGCGGGGGGCACATGGCCCTCATGGGCTCGCTGCCTGCCCTGTCCTCCTTCCTCATCCTGCCGTCGTCACACGGTGAGTCTCGACTCTGTCCTGCAGGCCTCGGCGGTGCGGACGCCGGGCCTGGTCCCCAGCGAGGCAGGCCAAACCAACCATCGATGGCTGTTTCCGGTTGTGTATCGGGAAAGGGATAGGGGACACGGGGACAGGGACGGGCGCCCACCTCCGCACGACCGCTCCTCCCGCAGCAGTGCAAAGGCCCCGGGGCAGGAGCCAGCCGCACGGGCCGGAGAACATGAGGCCTATATGGCTGGGATCGGGAGAGTGCGGGGCCCTGGATGTTATTTACATTGTACATGTGCAATGTAAATTTTTAGTCAATAACAAAAAAACAAACAGCATTGCCCCAGCCCACCCCCGCTCCCCAGCACAGCCTAGGCCGCCAGGGCCAGTGCTCTGAAGAGGTCTCAGCTGGTCCTGTGGCTGCCCCAAACTCAGACAGCCTAAAGCCCCGGGCAGGGGGCGCAGAGGGTGCCTGTGGCGGTGGTCGCCTGGCCAGGGCTGTGCACACCCGCCGGGGCTCCTGGCAGCGCAGGTCTGTTTTCTGGGATACTGGACCTTGAACATGGAGCCTGCTGCGGCTGTGAGCTTGTTCGTTCAGCCCAGGCCACTCATCTCCCTCTGGCTTCCTCTCCATCTCCAGAAAGCCCTGGATGGAGCCGTTGGGGGTCCTGTGGGGATATCCCCTCTGTGTGCCCACTCCTGTGCCCACTTACCTACATTTCCTTATCAAATAATAAGGCCAAAAATATCTGGGGCCCAGCGCTGTGGTGCCTCAGTCTCCGTGAGGATTGGTGCTGTCTTGCTGTCCAAGGCGCTCACAGTCCTCGTGCAAACTCCCCCTGGGATTTGATGAGTTTGAGGGCCAGGACCAGGGCCGGGCGGGGCTTGGGCTACCACAGAGGACAGGGGCGAAGGGCCTGGGGCGCCGCTCTGCTGGCCTTCGTCTTCTGGGTTTTTCTAGAAGCGTCCCCAGGTGGGCATGGCTGATGCCGGCTTTGCCCCTGGTGATGAACTTAACCCTCAGGCCTGCTCTTCCCCGGGGGTGGGGGCTGGCTCCCCTGGCAACCAGACCCCTCCCGAGCCTGAACGGGAGTTCTCCTTGTGGAACAAGAGATGCTTTTGTCACTTGGGGACTTCCAAGGAGTTTAGGGGTTCTGTGTAGGAACTGGGCTCACGGGGTGAACAGGGAGCAAAACACTCGCTGGTGTTGCCCTGGGGCAGAGGTCGAGTGCTGCGTTTCTTTCTTTCAAAGATTTATTTATTTGAAAAGCAGAGTGATAGAGGAGAGAGAAAGACACACACACACACACACACACACACACACACAGCTCTTCCATCTGCTGCTGGTCCACTCCCCAGATGGCTGCAACAGCCAGGGCTGGGCCAGGCAGAAGCCAGGAGCTCCTTCCGGGTTTCCCACCACGTGGGTGGCAGGGGACGAGGATTTGGGTTTGTCCAAGCTTCCCAGGCACATGAGCAGGGAGTTGAATGGAAAGCAGAACAGCTGGGACTTGAACTGGCACTGTAAGCAGTGGCTTAACCTACTGTGCCACAACGTGGGCCCCTGCTTCTTAAAGATGTATTAATTTATTCGAGAGAGAGAGAGATCTTTCATCCACTGCTTCACTCCCCAAATGGCTGCAATGGTTGGAGCTGGGCCAGGCCAAAGCCAGGAGCCAGGAGCTTCATCCAGGTGTCCCATGCAGGTGCAGGGGCCCAGGGACGGCCATCACCACTGCATCCCAGGGTCTGCACTAGCAGAGAGCTGGAGTCAGGAATGGGAGCCGGGATTGTAGCGGATGTAGGCGACTTCACTGCTGGGCACAATGCCTACGCCACCACCTCCAAGTCTGATTCTGACTTTTCTCAATCACTTACAAGCACAGACAGCGTTCTCCATGGGGAGGGTGGGGGACGGGACTGGCAGGGGTGGCATCCGAGGTCCGTGGCGCTTGTTGCAGGGTAGAGGGGACACGTGAGGCAGCAGTCAGAGGCCCTGGGTCAAGCAGCCCCAAGCCTGGGACCAGCCCCTTGCAAACTAGACTCCCAGGAGCCACAGTAGACCTGGGTTCTGAGCTGTGTTCTTGGCCACCGGGGAGACACGGTGCAGGTGTGTGTGTGTGTGTGTGTGTGCGCGCGCACATGCACTGGAACACGTGCTGGGCTGTAGGTCTGTGAGGGCCGTCCTCATGGATTCTCCCTCTCCCCTCTCTCTCTGTCTCGCCTCCTCTCTCTGGAACTCATTGATGACGATGCTGCCCCCTCTGGGAGTGCAGTGGCAGTGTTCTGGTTGTGGTTCTAACCCAGCTGCTCCCACCAACCCCAGGGCTCCCTCCCATCCACACCAGCTCCCACCCAGCCCTAAGCAGTACGACTCCACCAGCCTGCGCCTCTGCTCACCCCCTCTGACCGGGCCTGGCCAGCCGGCAGACAACCCTGGACCTCCAGCCAGGAGAGCTGAGGGGTCTCTGTCACCTCACCTTTGCTCATGGGGGCAGGAAGGCAACAGAGGGGACAAGGCTACACTGCACTCTGCTTGGTGGGTGGAGAAGTGGTGTGGACCACTCCTCCCGCCCCCCACCACGTGGGAGCGGCTGTCACTCCTGTTTGCAGAGGAACCTGGGCCCAGGGGAAGGGAAGCCCTGGAAGGCATTTTGTGTGCCCTTGGGATTGGCAGCCCCTCCCGCTGGTGCCCTCTGCCTCCAGCCTCACTCCCTCATCCCATCAGCAGCGTGTGCTCTTAATGAGCCTGTCCAGACTGGCCTTGTCTCTTGGCGCTGACGGACCGTATCCCTGTAATCAAAGTTTCATGGCTCAATTTAGCGCAGTAGGGACAGGTAATCCCAGCTCCCCGGCTCCTCCCGCCCTGCTCTCAAACGTCATTTCTGGGATTGGGCCCAGAACATTCACACGCTGTCCTCAGATCACTGCCCACTGGGCTTTGCAGAAGGGGCCCCCACCCCCACTCCAGGAAGGCCCGGGTGCCGCTGCCTCCCTCCACCCCCTTGTGGTGGTCACTTGTCACCTGGGCCACCCAGATCTCCCTGAGCACCTCTAGGAGGTTGCCACAGGGTCACCCTCAGGCACCCCTCCCAGCTCCCCTTCACACCAAGCTGAGTGGCTTTGCCCAATAAAACAAGGTGCAGGGGCCCAGTCTGAGCACCCAGGAGAGGCGGAGGGACCGTGCAAAACAGAGGCTCAGCCAGACGAGTGCTGAGGCCTCGCAGCCCAAGGCCAAGATCGCCATTGCCCCTGTAACCCTGGCCATGCCATCTGAGAGGTGGCAACCCAGGACCCATCCCAGAAGAGAGGGAGTGGACGGCTGCTCAGGCTGAGACACAGTTTCCTTGGGCCCTTGGTGTGGAGGTATTGGGAGGTGGTGGCCCTTTAAGAGGTGTGGCTCAGAGGGAAGTCATTGGGTCATTAAGGGGCTGCCACTTGGAAGGGAGTGGGCCCTTGTGATGGAAGTGCGAGTCTGCCCCCTGCCCCAGTTCCCAGCTCCCCAGGAGCCTGCCCTCTGCCCCCGTTCCCAGCTCCCCACGAGCCTGCCCCTTGCCCCTGTTCCCAGCTCCCCACGGCATCTGGCGTCCCAACCTCCCGTGTCTGTGGTGCCAGCTGCCATGAGGCGGCTCAGCCAGGGGCACCCTGGGAAGAGCCAGGCCATGCTGTGGGGCTTTTCAGCCTCCAAGTCTGGGAGCTCCAGAACCTCTTGTGTGCAAGTCCCCCAGCCTCAGGGGCTTCATTTTCATAACAGGCTGCGCGTGGAGTGCAGCTCACACAGCCTCGAGACTCAGCTGTGGAGTCTTGGCAGCTTGTCCTGCAGCGAGACTGCTGTCACAGCCACCTCCGTCACAGTCTCAGCCGGGACTGTTGAAGGGGATTGACCCCATGACAGCTTGGAGGGGTGGGTCTTGACTGGTATAAGCCAATCAGTACATCATGTTCTCCCCCTGCCTGGAGTGAGGTCAAGAACCATTTGCTGGGGCTTCCAAGAAAGAGAAACTTCTCTGCTGCCTGATAAAGATGCTGTGGGGTAAGGGTGTGAGGTCTGGAACCAAGGCAGCCATTTTGTTGCACATGGGACTTCCATGGGTGGTTGGAGGAACAAGAGACAGAGAAACGAAGCTAGCCTGAGAAATCAGCCAGCAGGTTGGTAGGGAAGCAAGCCCTTGATGTCTGTGGGCTGCTGGAACAAGCCATCCTTAAAGCCAGCTCGCCTCCCACCCCTGCTAACGACCGCCCTCCCCGAGGGACAAGCATATTGCAGGGATGCATCTGTGACATTCTTATAGACGCTGGAGCCCGTGTGAGCGCTGGGCTTTCCAGCTGTGTCTGCTGAAAAACTGGATGAAACCAGATTGCTCAAGAGACCTCCAGTGTCAGCTTCAAGAGATCCATGCTGCGGCCATTCCGACCCAACAGAAGCCACCACACTGCATCTTTTTTTTTTTTTTAAGATTTTATTTATTTACTTGAAAGAGTTAGAGAGAGGAGAGGGGGAGAGGGGAGGAGAAGAGAGAGAGAGGGGGGGAGAGAGGGAGAGAGGGAGAGGTCTTCCATCCACCGGTTCACTTCCCAAATGGCTGCAATGGCTGGAGCTGAGCTGATCTGAAGCCAGGAGCCAGGAGCTTCTTCCGGGTCTCCCACACAGTTGCAGGGACCCAAGGACTGGGACCATCTTCTACTGCTTTCCCAGGCCACAGCAGAGAGCTGCATTGGAAGTGGAGCAGCCGGGACTTGAACAGGCACCCATATGGGATGCCGGCACTGCAGGCAGCGGCTTTACCTGCTGCGCCACAGTGCTGGCCCCAGGTTGGGTCTTGACTGTGTCTCTTCTTCCCTATGAGACCCCAGGCCTCAGTTTCTTCACCTGTGAAATTGGTACCCTAGCAGCACACACTTGCAGGACTTCCATGAGACTTAAATGAAGTATGTAGGGAGCTTGATAAAGGGCCTGGACCATTCCCAGATGGTTAATTAATGGTTCCTGTTGTTACTGACATCTGATGATGTCGAACGGTGGTTGTGCTATGAGTCCAAGTGTAAAAACCAGACACAGAACTGGGTGTATAGTGCAATGAAAATTGTATAAAATGTGCATACAATTTTGCATTGAGACATCAGATTACCCACGGGAATGAATTTAAAATCATTGTGAAATTGCAGACAACTGAAGAATTCTTTATACTATCTTGCATTCGTGCAGAGTTCTGCTACACAGTACCTTTATGCTCAGACGGGAAGCCTAGGGGTTGGCCTTGTGCTGTAGGAAGTTAGGCTGCCACCTGCAGTGCCGGCAACACATATGGGCTCCAGTTCCAGACCCGGCTGCTCCACTTCTAATCCAGCTCCCTGATAATGCACTTGGGAAAGCAGCGGACGATGTCCTGAGTGCTTGGGCCCCTGCACTCACATGAGAGACCCAGAAAAAGCTCCTGGCTCCTGCTTCGGACCGACGCAGTTCCGGCCATTGCAGCCAATTGGAGAGTGAACCAGCAGACAAAAGATTCATCTCTCTCTCTCTGCCTTTCAAATCAATAAAATAAATATTTTTAAAAAATTATTTGAGAGACAGAGCTGCAGGGAGTGGGGAGGGGGCTCTTGTGCAATAAAGACAGCCTGCCAGAGGTGCTGTGCAGAGAAGCCCGGAGCCAGTCGCAGGCCAGGTGCGACGAGCAGCCTGCCACCTGGCGCCCAGCAGTGCCGCCTCCTGCTGCCACCCCTCGGCATCAGTCCCTCCCATGCAGAGAAAACTCAACTCTGTGAACCACAGAGGCTGTTGTTCAAAGAACTAGACTGGTTCGTTATTTATTTTTAAGAATCACGCATTTTGTTAGATTTGAAAAGCAGAGTGACTGAGAGGAACAGAGAGACGTGAGAAATCTTCCAGCTGCTGGTTTCTTTCCCAAATATCCCACAACAGACTGAAGCCAAGCACCCAGAACCCAGAACCCAATGCAGGTCTTCCACATGGGTGGCAGGGACCCAGCCACTTGAGCCACCAGCTGCTGCCTCACAGGGTGAGGAATGGGAGGCAGAACAGGATCACAGCCAGGCTCTGAGATACGGGACTGGGTGCCCCAAGCAGGCTGGACCTTACCCACCACACCAGTGTCCTTTCCCAAGCCCTAGAATATCAGGAATGGCAGTTTGTGACATGAAGGCTGGATCACAAAGACTCTGCCACACCCACCATGCTTTCTGTACAGTCCCTTAGCCTCGGAGAGCCACCCGGTGAGGCTGCCCACACAGCCTGGGGAGAGGGCCCTGTGGTCCCCGTGGGCTCTGTGGCAGGGATCGGATGTCAACAGCTGGCAGTGAGTCTTGCAGCCTGTACCTCGTGAGAGACTCCGGGCTACAGCCCCTGCCTGCTGGGGGCCACCGGTCATCCCCATCTGGCTTCTTGGGGGGCACCCCATGGGCATTCCAGGGAGAGGGCTTGGAGCTGGAAGGAGAAAAGAATGAGACTTCGTACTGATTATGGCCCCATAGAGGGAGGTGACGAAGGCAAGCAGCCCCCAAGGCATGCTGAGCTCCAAGATTTAGTATGTTCCCAAGGATGCACTGCCAGATCTGCTGCTCCTGCACACCCCGGCCAAGCTCCTACCTAGATCGCCTCCTGGTGGGGGGTGGTGGTGGTGGTGGTGGTACTGGTCAGGGCATTGGATAGCACCACCACACCCTCCGTCCACCAGGGGGCGCCAGCCCTGCCCCCGGTTGCACTCAGCAGGGCGCCTGGCTCGCTCTGCTCTGTAGGCAGGTGGAATGGTGACAGCCCACTCCTGTCCCTGTGTCTCCACTTCACCTGATGCCAGGGCTCCTGCTCCGTACTTAATGTTCTCTTCTGGTCAAGAACTCTGAATACACAGTGCTGGGCAGACGCCATCTGGAGGTGATGGCTGTCAGGTCCAGGCACCCTGGGCCGCTGGAGCTGGAGTCACGCTCCTGGGGTGAACCCTAGTGCACCACTTGTCTTGGACAGGTCTCTTCCCCTTCGGCCTCAGTTTTCCATCTGTGGAATGGGGAGATCAGGGCACGTGCCTGATAGGAGGAACTGAGGGCGAGTGTGTGACACGTACCACATGGCACCATGCGGATGTTCCACGTGTCCACTTCCTCTTAAACCAACATGTGCTGGGCAGACGTGTGTGTGTGTGGACATCTGCTCTGGGTCAGAAGGCCTGTGTGGGCAAGACTGCAGGTTCTGTATTGGACATCTGGACCCTAAGCCTGGGCTGTGCTCAGGGAACGCAAGAATTCCCCTGTTCCTGCTGAGCTCCAGGCCTCACTCCTCCCCAGTGGCCTGTCCCACAACCACAGAAACTTCTAGACACTTCTGGAGTCTCCTGGGTGGGCAGAGGCTCTGGCTCCCAGGCTGGGATCCTCCCATCTGCCCTGCCTGCAGTCTCCTCTTTGGCAGGGTCATCCGTCACTGTCACAGCAGCGATGTCCTAAAAATGCTTTCCAGGTGCCCCCCAACCCCTTCTGCCACGCCTGTGCCTCAGTTTCCTCGTCTGTCAAAGCCTGGCGTCCACTCAGTGGTGGTGGAGCCTTTAAGAGGTGGGGTTTAGTGGGAGGGTTAGGTCATGGGGGAGCTTCCCTTGCAAGGGATTGTGGGATCCCTGAGCTCTTGCAAGGGTGAGTTTTGCTAAGAGGCAGCCTGACCCTGAATCACTCATAAGCTCCCTGTCTGGAGACGGGATCTTTCTCTGTTGCAAGCACACCCACCAGGGCCAGGCAGGTGAACTTCCAGAAGTGTAGCAGAATAAGCCCCTCTTCTCGGCCCAGCAGCCCCTTCAAGTCCTTTATTGCTGTAATGAGAACCAGACTAACTCAGAGCACTGACTCCTGCTGGGAGTCTTTGTGGAGCTCCCCGGGGGCTCTTTGTGGATATAATGAGTTGTCACCTGTGAACCTGCTTTCGAGGGCGCCTGACACAGAGCCAGTCATTTTATTGTGTTCAGGACTTAGACTGTTATGCTGGTGCTGTGGCATGGTGGGTACAGCTGCCACCTGCAGTGCCAGCATCCCATATGGGCACCAGTTCAAGTCCCGGTGGCTCCACTTCTGATCCAGCTCTCTGCTGTGGCCTGGGAAAGCAGTAGAAGATGGCCCAAGTGCTTGGGCCCCTGCACCCACATCGGAGACCAGGAAGAAGCTCCTGGTCCCTGGCTTTGCCCTGGGTGGTTGTGGGCATTTGGGGAGCGAACCAGTGGATGGAAGATAACTCTCTCTCTATGTCTCTCCCTCCTCTATGTAACTCTGCCTTTCAAATAAATAAAATGAATCTGAAAAGAAAAAGACCTTTTCATACAAGATTCTTGCCACAGTTTGGATATGAGATTGAATGTTGAATGTCTCCCAAAGGCCCATGCTATGGGGGGGAGCTTTAGGAGGGTGCCTAGTGGGGGGTCCTTGGGTCACTGGGGTGTACCCTCAGAAGGTGGTCCTGGGAAGGTCGTGAAAGCCTGAGTTTGGGCACAGCCACTCTCTCCTGCCTGGCTTGCCATGTGTTCCCGCTGCCTCCCATGCTCCACCATCGCTTCCATTGTTCTTATCCATGTCTACCAACGGGGCCAGCCAGTCTTGGGTTCGAAGCTCCCCAACTGAGAGCTGAATAAAGCTGTTCTCTGTATGAAATCAGCTACCGCAGCTGTTTCAGTGGTGGAGTGCTTCGAGGCTGCCTTGTTAGGTGGTGAGGAGACCCAGGGGGTGGCTCACATGCCCCTGAGCCTTGAGATGGATCTCTGGGTTTTCCCTGTGAAGAAGACAAGTGCCCAGCCTTGCCGTCCTCTTGTGGCATGGTACACACCTGCCAGTGTTCTGTCTTGGTCCGATGCAGCTCCGCACCTGCCCCTGTGAGAGGAAGGTGATTTTCACACGAGGAACCGGAATGCAAGTGCTTCTTGAGGAGCTCACGTTTTGGAGAGAGCGTTTGAAAGCAGATGTTTGGAAATGTTTCCATTGTTACGAGCATTCTTTTGCCAAAAAGCAATGAAAATGTGTTTCCTTTAGAAAATTCTCCAAATCTGTGCACTTTAAGAACCAGGAAATAGAAAATTTTAGCCATTTAAAAAATCTTCCCCCCAAAAAAACTTCCAGGGAGTTTTAAGTCCATTTGTTAAAAATACACAATGCTGATCTCTTGATTTACTTGCTAGACCACCTACCATGGACAGCAGGGGAAGGTTGATTGTACGTGAAGCAAATATTACCAGCATAGCTCTTATTTGGTGAGTGGGATTAAAATGTGAGTACTAGGAGCGGGGGTTGGGGTGCATTGGGCTAAGCCGCCTTCTGGGATGCCTGCACCTCATAGTGGAACTGCATCCCAGCTGCCCTGGCTTCAACTCAGCTTCCTGCTGATGTGCCTGGGAGGGCAGTGAGAGATGGCTGAGGCGCTGCAGCCCACATGGGAGGCCCGGGTGGAGCTCCTGGCTCCTGGATTTGGTCTGTCCCAGCGCTGGCGGGTGTGGCCATCTGGGGGAGTGAACCTGTGGACAGAACCTCTCTCTCTCTCTCTCTCTGTCACTTTGAATTCCAAGTGGATATGCAAATAAATATTTTTTTAAAAATAAACAGAGTATTTAGAAAGTGCAGCACGGTTTTCAGTCCTATCACCTGTGCAGACCAAGCCTGGAAATGACAGAGGAGACCACAGTGTTGCCACAATGCGAAGCGGTAGCCCACACTTCTCAGGATGTGAACAAGCCCACCCGATTGCAGTGCTGTCCAGAAACAAATAAGACTGTTTAAATGAAATCCAGGAACTCCGTGTTGTACTGAGTCAATGAGAGAAAAAAAAGCACTTTAAAGAAGTGCTTATTTAATCTTTATGTTCTCTTATACAACTTTTTGAAAAATTACTTTTTTTTTATTTGGAAGGTAGAGAAATAGAGATCTTCGGTCTGCTGGTTCACCCACCAAGTGCTGGCAACAGCAGGGGCCAGGTCTCTCACCTGGGTGGCAGGGACCTTCCAGGATGCTCACTGGCAGGGAATTGGAACTGGAGTGGTGCTGGGTCCTGCACCCAGGCGCTGTGATATGGGATGTGGGTGTCCCCAGGGGCATCTTAACCACTGCATCATAGGCCTGCCCCCATTCCTAGGTTTTACATATACTTTATATACCGTTTATTGTATCTTTGTCATCTCTATGCAATTTGGGAACCTTTTCATCACTTAATTAACTCCAGGATTCCCGGCAGTTTCGGCTTCTTGGTGCTGGGTGGGCGGGCGGCGAGACAGCAGGTTTTCTCCGCTGTCCGGTTGACAATGCAGGCGACCCCGCTCTTGGCCCCTAGGGGGCAGCAGAGGGAAGCAAACCAAAGCTTTGCCAAGAACCAGAAACGGAAGCTCAAAGAGGGGTGGTCCGGTCAGAGACCTGCAGATGTCTGTTTTCTGTCCAGCCTTCCTGGCCCAAAACCACGAGGGCCGAGAACGGCCCAGGGACTGCAGCCTGCGGGGCTCCGAGCTGAGCCCTGGCGATGCGAGGTCCAGGAGGCTGGGGGAGTGCGGGGGCTCCGGCCCCTGCCCTGCTACTTCCGGCTCTTCAGCTTCTCCACTGGAGGTCCGCCAAGACTTCCAGAAGGGCTCACGTGCCGCCCTCTGACCAGGCACGGCGTGGCGGCAGCTGCGGCTCTGGCTCTCCTCGTGGCTGCCAGCCGCTCCACCCCAGCCGGACCTGCCGCCGTTTCCCTCCTGCGCGCACCTGGGGTCAGGGTGCACGCGCGAGCCGCCGCTTTGCCGCGGAGAGACTGGAGCGCCTGCCCGGCGGGGCTCGGCCCGGTTCCCTGTGAACGAGGCTGGGTGGCGAGGCTGAGGTTTCTCCTCGCGCAGAGCTGGCCTCGGTCCCTGGCGTGGTCCGCGGGGTCGTCCTGAGCTTCCTAGCCCCTCTCCCAGACATCACCCTCGCCTCCCCCCAACACACACACCTGCTGCCTTCCAGATATGCAGCCCTGGACGCGCCATGCTCCTGCTCCAGAGCCCTGGCTGGATTCCCATCTCTGAGGGCAGAATCAAAGCTCCTGGGCCCTGGAGTAAGAGCCTCCCTCAGTCCCCGGAACCCCAGGCACTTCCCTTTGCTGGAAGGCCTCCGGGCAGCCTCAGTTTCCTGATCTGTAAGATGGACCCACGCATCCCGAGAGAGGGGCAGGAGAAGCGAGAGGATGTGTGGCAGCCCGCCCCTGGTGAGGGCAGTCCCCACATGCTGATTGCCCCCGCCCACTTCTATTTTACAGATGGGAAGACTGAGGCTGACAGAGAGGTTAAGGGACCTCCAAAGACGCGGAGCCCCCGTGTGGCGGAGCCAAGATTGAAATTTGGAACTTCCCACTGTGTTGTTGTTTTTTTTTTTTTTTAAAGATTTACATTTATTTATTTGAAAGGCGCGCGCGCACACCCACACTCACACCCACACAGAGGCACAGGGAGCTCTTCCACTTTCCAAATGTCCGCGGTAGCTGGGGCGGGGCCAGGCTGAAGCCTGGACTTGGGAACTCCATCCAGGTCTCCCGCGGGTGGCACAGACTCAGGTACTTGCACCGTCACCTGCTGCTTCCCAGCAGCTGAAATCTGGAGCAGAGCTGGGATTCAAACCCACGAACTCCAGTGATGGGGTGTGCACATCCCTGGGCGCGTCTTCATCCCTGTCCCCAATGTTCTGGCTCCTCCGGGTCTGGATAGTCCCCCCCACCCCCACTGCATATATCGCCTTCTGCAATCACAGAATTGATGAGCTGCTCCCCCTGTAGACAGCGCCAGGACGCCGCGGACCTGGCCTGTCTCGCTCACCCAGCGCATGGCGCAGAGTGGAGCCACGGGGGGTAGGGGCCCAGAACTACTTCCTAAGGCACCCCTGCAGCTCAGACAGTTTCAAAGAACAGGCTGGGGAGTTCCAGCTGAGCACGTTCTAATGAGACCGCCTGCTTCTCCCCGGGAGAATCTGCCCCCTGGGATGCCTTTGATTGCACAGAGCTCCGGGCTCCTCCCTCCCTGGGGAGCCCTGGCCCCCTAGCAGCACTCCCAGCCTGAGATTTCCTGGGAGTGAGCATTTAGCCAGGCTCCCTGATCACTGGAACGTGGTTTATCACTCCCTTTTTAGAGGGCCTCTGTGTCTTCAAGACAGAGAAGCAGAGAGGCAGCCTGTTAGAGAGATATCAGCCGTCTGCTGGCTCACTCCACAATGCCGGCAACAGCCGGAGCTGGGTCAGGCCGAGGCCACAATCTTGGCCCTCAACCCAGCTCCAGCTGTCACCTGCTGCCCGCGGGGTGTGCACTGGCAGGAAGCTGGACTCCGAAGTGGGGCTGAAATCCAGGAACTCCAATGCAGGAGTCTTAGCCGTTGCTCCAGTGCCCGTTCCTCTGCCAATCTCTTGCTACACTCTGCTTTCCCGAGCCCTATTTTGACAGTTCCAGAAACAGGAAGTGACATAGGCAACCCGGAAACTGGCCAATGTCTTCGTGGCTCCGACTGGGAAGAAAAGCCGCTAGGGAAATGCATCTGCAATGTGACCCTTCAAAGTGTGTTCACATTCCCCAAAAAGTGTTAACTGGGTGACTCAGAGCGGCAATTGATTTCCTGGGAGTTTTGGTTGAATATATATGTATATGTGCACAATTTCCAACTGTATGACTTCAGGAGTTCTCATGAACCAAACACACGTGTGTGACCAGCACACGCATGTGTGAGCAGCCCCCTGAAGCCCCCCTCGTGGCCCCGCCAAGTTGGCCTCCCCCGAGTCACACACATCCCATTTGCATCCTAGATAGGTTTTACCGAAAAATGTTTGGGGGCCTTCATTCCAGGTTCTCAAGTTCAAATACCCCCAGGGGCCTGGCAGTTGTGGTCAGTGCTCAGTGGGCCTGCGTTCCCTTTGCCCCCATACAAGGACATTTGCCCAAGATTCCCAGGAACAACACAGGCCCTGGGTTGGCAGGAAGTCTAGGTTTTGATGTGACATCTCATGATTCTTGGATGTTGGCTGCGTGCGAAAATGGAACAGGCTTGTGGATGCTGCCTCCAACCCAGGCCAAACCAAATAGGCTCCCGGGGCTGAATCTGGCCTGCAGGCTGCCAGTGGAACTGACCCCAGGGCCTGTTCCCAAGCACCCAGAAAGGACACCCAGTTGAGCGAGGGGGAGGGCGGGCCAAAGCCACGCATCATGGCTGAGATGACTGGTGCACAGCGGGGCTGGAGATGGGAGCCCAAGCCAGTGTCTCTGACCTGGAGGGCGTCCCCAGGCATGTGGGCACCGGGAGCAGTGGCAGGCGAAGCGGCGGCATGCTGTGGCAGGTTTCCCTGCAGCAGGTGCAGCTGACGGGGGCTGCAGCAGGCAGACAGGAGGCCGCTGGGAGGCCCTGGCCCATGGCTTGGGCTAAAGAGGAAGGATCCAAGGCTTTGGGCTCCAATTTCTGGCCTCCTAAACAAATGCTAGCCTGCACCAACCTCTGTCTGCAGCCAAGGTCATTCCAACTGTGCAGCTTCTCCAAGCAGCTTGCAGGTGAGTCCTGATTCACTTCAGGATGTGTAGACGTGCACATGAGTTCTGATTCACTTCAGGATGTGTAGACGCACAGCGTGCGCTCTTGTCGTCTGCACCCAGAGCAGCTCCTCCTACTGCAGCTCCCGCAGCAGGTCCAGCACACAGTCTTGCAGAGTTCTGATCTCCCCACACCCTCAGATCAGCCAACCGCAACCCCATCCTGGCGGGGACTCCCCTTTCTCTCACGCCCCATGCTGTGTCCTTTAACAAATCCTACTGGATCTGCCTTGAAAACCAGTGCAGATGCTCCACAGCCATTGGAGTCTGGTGAGACCCTGCGTCACTCGCTAGCTCTGCTTCTACTCTGGTTTGTCTGCCCACCACCCTCAGGCTTCTGCCTCGCTCAGGCAGTGCCCGATGCCTCTCGCCCGTCATTCTTCCTCCAGACTTGTCTGTTATCCCAGGCTCCTACCCCAGGGCCTTTGCATGGGCTGAACCTGTGCTGGGAACTCGCTTTCCCTGGTGGCAGTCCCCAGGGCCAGCTCCTTCCCTTGCTTCAAGTCTCTGTCAAGGTCACCTTCTCAGGGAGCTCTCCTGCTCTGTCCCTCCCTGCCTAATGCCCCTCACTGGCTCCTGCTGCCTGCAGACGAGAGCTCAGTGAGCGGATGGGTGTATTGTAGGTGGAAATGTCGGCCCCCTCGGAACTCCCCTGGGATATTCCTTAAGAGACTGGTCCCTGAGACACGTGGCCCCTGGGACCACGTGGCTTCAGATGCCCAGCCTGTGGCTCACAGCGCCCTGCCCACATGCACACCAGCCATGGACTTCAGCCCACAAACACACAGCAGAGGGACTCTGTGTGTGCGTGTGTTTTAAGATTGATTTATTTTTTTGAAAGTCGGAATTAGAGAGAGGGAGAGAGAGCGATGTTCCATCCATGGATGGTTCACTCACCAAATGGCTGCAATGGCTGGGGCTGGGCCAGGCCAAAGCCAGAAAAGCCAGGAGCCAGGAGCTTCTTCCAGGTCTCTCCCACATGGGTGCAGGGGCCCAAACACTCATGCCGTCTTCTGCTGCTTTCCCAAGTGCATTATCAGGGAGCTGGATCAGAAGTGGAGCAGCCGGGACTCGAACCTGCACCCATATGGGATGCCAGCACTGCAGGCAGCGGCTTAACCCGCAGGGCTGATCTTTCAAAGTGCTGCCTTCCTTCCTTGTAGCAGCTTAGTCAAAATGCATCTTACCTGACAGCCAGTTCTCTCACCATCACCGTGACTGCATGGAGGCCCTCACTCAGAACACCTGGGGATTCTTTATCCCGGGATCCCCCAAAAGGACTCTGAGAAGCAGGGGTGGGGGACCCACACTATCCTTCATGCTGGCTCCTCCCACAAGCACAGGGCCCATGGCGCCCTACCCTCACCTGCCTTCTGGCTACACAGCAGCCGCCGCCGACTGCACACACAAACCCACCCACGGCAGTAAGGCAACTCCTAATCCATAACCTTGAAGCCTGCGAGGCCCGCCACTCGGCAAGCCAGGGATTGCTGGAGCAATTCTCAGCCTGGGCAGAATTCAAATGAGCTCTTGCAATCAGCATGCAATTAATGGTTGCACGCCCTGGGCATCTGAGCCCCGTGGGCTGTGTGGTGGGAGGCGCATTCAGGGAACCCGGCTCGTTCGCCTGAGAGCAGAAGCAGGGGCGAGGGTGCCCACAGGGGGCCAACCCAAGGTTCCTCACATCTGAGTTGGTTCAGACGTTACTGATGGGGGCAGGCATTTATTGAGTGCCTACTGTGTACAAAACGCTGTTGATAGACGTGATCTCACCAGAATAGACCAAGGTGATGTCCCTGTGAAGTAAATTCCTGCCCAGCTATTGGACATGGAAACTCAGGCTCAGAGAGGGCAAGTGACTTGTTCAAAGCCACACAGCTGCTCAAGCCTAGGTCAGCGTGCTAGAGAACTCTGCTCCTGTGGCTGCCTTGATGATTCCAGGTGGCCAGCCCTCGTACTGGTGAGGAACGGGACCCCTTGGGTCGTGCTGTGGGGGTTGAGGGGGTGGGGCACAGCCTGCAGGGAGAAGTTCTGGCTGTTACTCCCAACGCCTAGCACCGGGTATGGGGCACCTTGCTGCTGTTCCAAGCTCTGACCGGGAGCTGACAGGCGGGCTGTTCGACCTTGGGAGGGGGAGCTCTTCCTAGAAGCTGGGGGTGGGTACCTCTTCCAAACCACAACTATGCCATCCTCCTAGAGCCCCTTCTGCAGCCCCAGTCCCTTTCGGGCCGGCCTCCCAGCTCCTGCCCGTGGGGGAAGCCCTGTGGTTCACACCCCCTGGGGAACTTTCTGGGGACCCTGACTGCGCCCCTTGTACGGGGAGGGTGCTGCTGGCCCACGCCCCTCGTCGGCTGGGGAGCCTCAGCAGGATCTGCCCGTGTTTCTGGTGTGCGCCGCCTCCTCCCCGCCTGGGGCGCGCCCCTTCCCAGTTAGCCTGGGATACCCTGAGCTCCTCCGACTCCGCGCTCTGGTGCGGGGGTCCCTGTCGGGGGCGTCCCCTCCTCTGCCAGTCCCCCGCCCGCGCCCGGCGAGGGGCGCCCTCTCTTTCCCGGGCGGGCGGGCGCCGGAACAGTGTCGCGGGCCGCCTGCAGGTGTCTCCCCACGGAGGGGCGCGCGTCCCTGCGCTGCGGCCGCTGCCAGGCGCCAGAGGCTCCTCGCCGAGGTGCACTCGCGCTCCTGGCTCCGGGCGCGCCGGAGCCGCTCCTCGTGCGCCGCGCCCGCCTCCCTCCTCCCCGCCACCCTCCTCCCGTCCCGGCGCCCCCAGAGCCCGCCGCACCCCCCGCGTCCGCCGCGCCCCCGCCCGGGGTGGGCTGGCGGGGGAGGGCATGGGCCCGCGCCGCGTCCGCCGCCGCCGCCGCCGATCGCAGGCGCCCGAGCCCCGCGGCGCGGCGGGCAGCGGCCGCTGACGCGGGGCGCCAGCTGCCAACTTCGCGCTCGGAGCTGCCCGGCGGCGCGGTCCCGGCGGCGCGGGCGGCATGAAGACGAGCCGCCGCGGCCGAGCGCTCCTGGCCGTGGCCCTGAACCTGCTGGCGCTGCTCTTCGCCACCACCGCCTTCCTCACGACGCACTGGTGCCAGGGCACGCAGCGAGTGCCCAAGCCCGGCTGCGGCCAGGGCGGGAGCGCCAACTGCCCCAACTCGGGCGCCAACGCCACGGCCAACGCCACGGCCGCCCCCGCCGCCGGCCCCGGCCCCGGTCCCCCGGGCGGCGCGCTCTACAGCTGGGAGACGGGCGACGACCGCTTTCTCCTGAGGAATTTCCACACCGGCATCTGGTACTCGTGCGAGGAGCAGCTCGGCGGACGCGGTGAGTGAGCGGCGGCGCCGCCGCGGCGGGCTGGGCTCTCGGGCTCCGGCTCCCGGGCTGCGCGGCCCCGGCGGCTCCCTCAGCTCCCGGCAGGGCAGGGGCCCCCCGCGCCGCCGCCGCCGATGCCGCGACTGGGGTCGGTGCTCGCGGGGTTGGGGACGCCGGCGGCGGGCGGGGGCGCGCGAGGGGAAGGTCCGAGACCGCGACGTGGGGCGTGCGGGACGTCCCGCCGCCCCCACCCCAAGGCGAACCCCCGGGCGGCTGTGGGGACGCGGGCGAGCCTCAGGGGGCGCGGCTCCCGGTGCCCACCTCAGCGGCGGATCGGAGCGCGCGCGCTCCTGGCCGCGCCCGTACTCAGCCCGGCGCCCGCCAGCTCCTCGTCCTTTCCGTGGGGCGCTCGGTGTCCAGGAGCACCTGCCCTGTCGCGCCTTGGTGGGGGTGGGGGGCGGGGAGCCCCGAGCCCCGGGGGCTCCTCAGCCCCTCAAAGCCAGCCCGCAGAAACCTCCCAGACGGAGCTGGGGAAGCTCAGGACCCGGCAGCCGGGGGTGGAGTGGGGGAGTCCCGCGGGGGTCTCTCCTGCCTTGGCGTCCTGGCCCCTCGGCGGGGAAGGGGCGTGCGGGGAACTCCGAGTCCGGGAGGCTTGGCTTCGCGCACGCGGGGCTGTGGGGCAGCTCAGGGGCTCAGAAGAGGGGCTCGCTGCCCCTTCCTCTGCCCTCTGCCGATAGCCGGGGCTGGAGTCGCTGTCCCCCAGGTTGGTGGCGAGGCCCAGGGGACAGCCGCCTCTGACAGCTGCTGGGGCCAGAGAGACAGCATGTGGTGCTGGCCCGCAGGACCAGGGCGGTGGGGATGTTGTTGCTCAGGGGCCGGCTGTGGGACCCCCTTGTGAGTGCATTAGCCCCTTTGCCCAAGGTTAACGGGGGAGCGTGCATGCATGGCTCTTGGCATGTGCTGGCTGCGCCGTGGGCACTCCAGGGGAGAGGGGGGAGTGGACGCTGGTCCCTGCTTTGCCCTGCGTGAACCAGTAGCCTCACTGGTTTAAAGGACATGTGTGCACGCGCGCGCGTCGAGGAAGGGGCAGAGGTGTAAAATGAAGCCACCGAAACCCTGGCTCACCTCTTTGCCTGGCCGGCTCCTCCTCAGCCCCAGCGGGACCCTCCCACCCACCTTCTGACCTCACAGGAGGCTGTGGACAAGACTGTGAGGCCTGGCGCCCCCCTGCAAACGCGCCTTGGCAGGCAGGGCCTTTTGGTCTTTGGGTCTCTGCACTGCCTGTCTCTCCCTCATCACACTGGGCACCACCTGCCTCTCCCCCACACCTGACTTTGCCTTCCTCCGCCCTCCCCAATGTCACTTGGTGAGAGCTGGCCTGGGTGGTTCTGGTTGATGGCTTCATTTCCCATCTCTGGAGAGTGTCTCGCGCGTAATAGGTCTTCATTGAGTATTTGCAGGATCTGTGCTGGGGTGTGGCCTTGAGACAATGCGGCGGGGGTGTCCCGGGGTGTTGCCTGCTCGCTCGATCTCTCTCTCTCTCACCTGGGGGGGGGGCGATCCCTGGGACAAAGTTTTCCGAGTGTCCGTCTGAGCCAGGCCTGCCGTGAGTCAGAGGCGGGGGCATTTGAGTGGCGCCCTGCCCCTGACTGGCTTCTCCACATCCAACTCGCTGCTGGTGTGCACCCGGGGCCGACAGTTTGAATTTGGAGTGCAATAATAAGCACACATACTTAAAGAGCCCCCAGAAGGCGTCTTGGCCCAAATCCGCCCGACCCTCACCTCCCACGCAGAAGCCTGGTTAACACCTGGCTGGGACAGACATGGACATCCTTCGGGGTGGTGGTCTCCACAGCCTATCCTGCAAGTTCACGGTGATGTTTCCAGGGTTCAGGAGACCCTGCTCCCAGGACACCCCTGTCTGCGACGCGCAGGCACGTCCTTTGCACAGAGCCCCCACGCACACCTGCTCGCAGCCCTATGGGGGTGCCTCGGCTGAGCCTCCCCGTCCTTCCGGGTGTCTCGTGACCGCTCCCTGAGGGTCATGACCCCAGTGTTTATGAGTGTTTCCTTGCAGTACACTAAGGCTTGACCTGGGATATTTATTTATTTATTTATTTAAGAGGAGGACCTTACTGATTGAGGAACACTTAAACACAGTGCTGGCTTTCATGGAACAGGGCTTCCCAGGCCCTGTAACAATTTCCTGCCTGCCTCTATGTCAAGTCTTGTTACATCCTGGCCACCGCATTTGAGACAGGCACTTCGGGTGGGGGGACTTTTCTAGGGGGGAGCGCATATCAGGCTCAGAGAGGTTTTGGCCAGAATGGTTTTGTAAGGAGTGTTGGGCTGTGTGTGCATGAGGGTATGGAAAGACATGGGAGGGAAGGGATGGGGGGGGGCGACAAGGGTGCGGTGGGGGAGGGGAAGGCTGGAGAAAGGAGAAGACCCTCACCCCCAGCCCTGTGTTAAGTAGGAACATGAATTGTGGGTTTGTTAAGTAAGTAAAACAAATCCAGAGTTTTCTCTTGGCCAGTGTTGGTGAGAGATCAGCTCTTGAAGAAAATCACTGCTCTCCTTCCTGGGAACTTGGGCGATAGTTATCAGCTGCTTGTCAGTGAGAAAGGGGCAGGTGTGGGCGGGGCTGGGCAGGTGTGAACCAGCATGGGGGTGGGGCCAGGGGTGTGTGAGCAGGTGCTGGGGGGGCGGGGCTGGGCAGGTGTGAACCAACGTGGGGGGGCGGGGCTGGGCAGGTGTGAACTAGTGTGGGGGGGCGGGGCTGTGCTGCTGATACCCCATTTCCCCTCTCACCTTCTCCTCCCCCACGGCTGTGGTCCTGAAAACGACATCGGCAAGTACCTGGCCGCAAACTTTTGTTGCCATGACAACCTTTCTTCTGGGTTCTGTAATCATTTTGTTTTATTTTTTTTTCCTCCAAGAGGAAAAAAATACTCCCCCCAGAACCCCTGAGCAAAATCCTGCCCTCTGCTCCCTCCCCTGATCCCGAACGTCAAGGGCAGACTTGCTCCCCTCCCCCCCCCAACTCCGCCAAACACCGAGCAAAGCGCCCCCCTCCTCCCCTGTCCCTGCAAACGTCACCCAGATAGCCTCACCTCTCGGGGAAGCAGCAGCTGCTCTGGGTGCTTCCCCTCTGTGCTTCCCCAAAACCTCTCTCCTCCCCTGGGGGCAGCCGCAGCCAAGTCTGATCACCCCCCCTTTGCAGTCTGCTCTAAACAGACGCACTTTCACCAGCCCGGGCACAAAGAGATCTTTTCTCTTTCCACCCGAGTGGGAACCCTGGGTCCTTGCAGGAACAGCGGGGGGCGTGGCCTCGGCCCATGCAGACTTACCCTGGCCATGGGCACACGCTGGCTTTCTCTTCTGCTTTAGGTGCTCGTGAGGATCTGGCTGTGGGCATAGGCCAGTGTGCTGGGGGTTAGCAGAGCTGAGGCCCGGCGGACTGAGGGAGGTGGGGTTGCAGAGAGATGGCGGCGGGTGGGTGTGGGCAGCCAGGCCAGATAGCTTCTGTGGACCCAAGACTGGGAGCCAGCATGCCCGGCAGAGCAGTGGGAAAGGGGTGCGTTTGGCTGCTGGTTGGAACCCCTCTCTGTCTTGGAAGATGGGCAGATGGATGTCCTTGGTGGGGGATCTGCCTCCTGGTGGCCATGTGGCTCCCGACACAACCTCAGTTTGCTGCTCTGTAGCTGGGGATGAGGCAGCCAGCACCTGCTCAGGGTGTGAGGATGCAGGGAGACAGTGCCGGGAGTGCCGAGGCCCCTGGCTGTGTCCGTGCACCTCACCCCCCACTCTTGGGAGCCACCTGCAGCCACCCACATCTCTCTGGGGCACCGGCCATGGCCCCTCTGCCTCTGCTCTCCCTGCCCCGCCCCAGCCCAGTCATTGTCAGGACCTATCCTTTTTTTTTTTTTGACAGGCAGAATGGACAGTGAGAGAGAGAGAGACAGAGAGAAAGGTCTTCCTTTGCTGTTGGTTCACCCTCCAATGGCCACCGTGGCCGGTGTGCTGCGGTCGGCGCACCACGCTGATCCAATGGCAGGAGCCAGGTACTTATCCTGGTCTCCCATGGGGTGCAGGGCCCAAGCACTTGGGCCATCCTCCACTGCACTCCCTGGCCACAGCAGAGAGCTGGCCTGGAAGAGGGGCAACCGGGGCAGAATCCGGCGCCCCGACCGGGACTAGAACCTGGTGTGCCGGCGCCGCAAGGTGGAGGATTAGCCTAGTGAGCCGCAGCGCTGGCCAGGACCTATCCTTTTTAAAATCATTTTTCATTTATTAGGAAAGAGGCTGAGTTACTCCCGAGATGCCCACGGCAGTTGGGGCTGGGCTGGGTCGGAGCTGGGAGTTGGGAGCTTCAGCCAGGTTTTCTGCGTGTGTTCAGAGGCCCTACTACTTGAGCCATCGCTGCTGCCTCCCGGGCTCTGCATTAGCGGGAAGCTGGAGTTGGGAGCTGGCGCTGGGAACTGAGCCCAGGCACGCTGTGGTGGTACCCAGGGCATCGTAGTCACCAGGCTAAATGCCGTTCCCCCGTGACCCTCCTGGCACTCAGCATGATAGCCAAGATCCTACTAGGGAATTCTTCAGCCTTCCCTGGCCACGTCACCCCACTGAACTCCTCACCTGCTGCTCCCTTGGTCCCCACACTTCTGCCACACTGGGCTCCAGGAGCACACCAGGCACATGCTGACCTCAGGGCCTTGGCACTGGCTGTTTCCCCTAGATGCACCCAAACCCGTCTCCTGCCATTTCTTTTCATCTGTGTTTAGCTCTCTCGGACCACCTGAGTCAAACACCTCCCCACCCCCACCCAGGTTTCCTGCTTTTTTTTTTTTTTTTTTTTTTTTTTTGTCCAGCACTTAGCCCCATGGCCTTCCCTCCACATCACTTGTTTTGTTGTGTTGCCCAGGGAGGCAGGGGGGGATTTTTGTCTGTGTTATTTGCCGCTGGCTCCCCAGTGCTTAGAATCCAGGCACATAGTAGGTGCTCAGTGAACATTTGTGGGACGAATGCTGGCTGTGGTTCCTGCCATTGCTCTTGGTGTGCAGTTCTTCCCTCTAAGGGGGAGGTTTCTTCTTATGAGGCCCAGGGAGGCAGGGGGTGATGGGGTGACCCCTTCCCTTCTTGTGCACACCCTGGGAGGCAGAGGCCGCCAGCTCATCACCCCACGTTTTTCTTTCTTTCTCTGCTTTTCTGCAGAAAATCTGAGCTATCCTGCCAGTCCCCTAAGGTACACTGTTACATTTCAGGAATCTGAGGACCCATGCATGCCCCACCCAGGAGATTCCTGGTGCTTGGGAAGATCCTGATAACATACCAGGTGGGCTCTGTGTTAGGAGCACCTGCTGGGTCCACATTAGGACTTTCAAAGGTATTTTTCTGGGGCTGGTGCTGTGGTGCAGCGGGTTAAGCTGCTGCCTGAGATGCCGGCATCCCACATGGGTGCTGGTCCAAGTCCCAGCTGCTCTGTTTCAGATCCAGCTCCCTCCTAACCTGCCTGGGAAAGCAGTGGAAGATGGCCCAAGTGCCTGGGCCCCTGCCCAGGGAGATGCAGATGGAGTTCCTGGCTCCTGACTTTGGCCTGCCTGGCTCAAACCTGGCTGTTGCAACCATCTGGGGGAGTGAATCAGCGGATGCAAGTTCCGCCCCCCACTCCGCCTTTCAAAAAAGTAAAATAAATCTAAAAAAAAGTTATTTCTTTTATTAAAAAATATTTTATTTATTTATTTGAAAGGCAAAAGCAGATAGAAAGAGGGAGAGAGAAAGAGAGGTGTCTTCCATCCATTGGTTTACTCCTCTTGTGGCTGCAATGGCTGGAGATGGGCTGATCCAAAGCCAGGAGCCAGGAGCTTCTTCCAGGTCTCCCATGCGGGTGCAGAGGCCCAAGGACTTGGGCCATCTTCTACTGCTTTCCCAGGCCATAGCAGAGAGCTGGATTGGAAGAGGAGCAGCCGGGACTTGAACTGGCATCCATATGGGATGCCAGCACAGCAGGTGGTGGCTTTACCCCTTATGCCACAGTGCAGGCCCCAGAGAGGTATTTCTTTAAGTCCTTCCCAAGCGTTTCTTCCTCTCAGCTCTGTGAGGGAGGTGCCATGGTGACACCCATTTTCCAGATGAGGAAACAGGCACAGGGTGCTGAGCGACTCACCCAAGCTCACACACTAGTGAGTGGCCGAGCTGGGCTGTGCATTCGGACAGCAGGCTCCGGGGCCTGGCTCTGCCTGCAGCGCTGCCCCCGTGCAGTCCATCACCACAGCCCTCTGTTTGCAGCCCCTGGGTCCTCTGATGAGCTTTGTTGGGAAGAGCACTGCACAGCGAGTCACGAGCTCCAGGTTCAAGTCCAGCCCCGTGCTAGGATACTGTCCTCTCCTCTCTCTGTGTCATCTTTTCTTTCCTCATGTGTGAAATAAGGGTCTTATTCTGCTCCCATCTGGGTGGCAGAGGTGACCTAGTTCTGTCCTGGTGTCCCCAGGCTTTGGAGCCAGGTCGTCCTGTTTCCAGTCCCCACACCACCACTTGCCACTCACCTGCTGTGTGGCCTTGGGTGGGGGTCCACCCTCTCTGGCTGGGGCCCAAGGCCTCCTGATTACATCCCTGGGTTAAACTGGATGGCCCGGGCCTTGTGCACTCTGCTCATGCCCCCTCAGTACACGGCACTTGCTACCCTCTGACCCCGTGCCGAAAGCAGCCAGCGAGCAGCCGTTGGTGCAGGTCTGGGCTGCCTGCCTCTCTGGTTTGGCCTGCAGTGTTCCCAGTGTTTGGGGGAAAGTGGCCAGCATTTGAAACTCGAGATATTTCGTGATTTATGGCTTTTCTCGGGGCCATCTCGAAATCTGTCTGTACTGGGCCCAGGTGCCTCCTGTAGGAAGTCCACAGCCCGCCCCGGGCACCCTGGCTTCTCTGGTCACACTCATCCCCCATTCCCCATCTCTGCACGCACCCTGCAGCGGACCCACTGGGCAGCCCATTAGCTTCTCTTGCGGAAGCCAGCCACGCCTGAGCAGGTCCTCCGAGCCCTGGCCCCTCTCTCCTGCTCCAGGACAGCAACCTCTCCAGGCAGTAGCCAGCAGGGTCCTGTTCCCTCCAACCCAGATCTGCTCTGCACTCTGCTCAGAGACTGGGAGAGAGGTCTTCCATCCGCTGGTTCACTCCCCAGTTGGCTGCAACGACCGTAGCTGCACTGCCAATCCAAAGCCAGGAGCCAGGAGCTTCTTCCGGGTCTCCCACGTGGGTGCAGGGGCCCAAGGACTTGGGCCATCCACTGCTTTCCCAGGAGCATTAGCAGGGAGCTGGATCAGAAGAGGAGCAGCCAGGACTCGAACCAGTGCTCATATGGGCTGCTGGTGCTGCAAGTGGAGGCTTAACCGGCTACACCACAGCACCAGCCCCCTGGTTGTCCTCTCCTCACTGAGGCCTTCCTGGACCACCCTGTCCAGATCAGTGAACTCCAGCCCTGTAACATCTTAACATCGCCTCCTCCTACCTTCTTTTCCCCAGGGCTCCAGTCTCAGCCTTCCCACTACTCAGCATGCATTTGTCCTCACTGTTTGTCCCTCATTAGGGTGATAGCTCCTAGAGGGTGGGCCTTGGTCTCTTCCAGGCAATGCCAGGAGGATCTGGCACTCAGCAGGGCTTCAGGGAATCCTGGTGGGGTGCCTTTGGGGCAGGGGGGAGCTTCTGGGAGCTTCTGCATGCAGTGGGAGGCGCGCGTTCTGTGCTCTGTGCCTGTCATCCCCATGGCTCCTCAACCCTCCTTCTCCCCTCCTCACCCTCTTCTTTCCCCCCCCCCCCGAGCACAGGTGTTTTAGGGGGACACAGTGAGCACTCACACTCACCCCACCCTGTAAATTCTGGGGTGCCAGATGCAGAGCCACCTAGGGAGGGGGTGCCATGAGCTCTGGGCTCTGTGCTAATGGCAGGATGGCGGTGGTGAGGGCTCTTTTCTTTCCAAGCAGCAGAAGTTGCTGTGGCACCAAATCAGAACACAAGGGGAGCTTATTAGGGCCGTGCTGCTGCTTGAGTCCTCAGAGGTCAGACCCGGGGCTCTGTGGGCTCCTGGAGGCCTGAGTCAATGGGTCCCCCCCAGTGCAGAGCCACCAACTGCTCTCCTCCAGGGGCCAGCCTGGGACCTAAGAGCGGAACATGGAGATGGGGCAGGGGCGGGGAGATTGGGCCGCTGCTGTTCCACCCCAGGTGACTGTCATCATTGTAGCATGGGATCCTGGGGGTGCCAGGCTATCTATTTAAAAATGTTCTTTAAGAAGGGAGGAGAGGGAGAGAGGGAGAGAGGGAGAGAGGGAGAGAGGGAGAGAGGGAGAGAAGGAGGGAGAGAGAGAGAGAGAGAGAGAGAGAGAGAGAGAGAGAGAGAGAGAGGATTGAATTCTGTTACTTTACACGCATGCAGTAGACAGGCTGAAGCTAGGAGCCCAGAACTCCATCCAAGTCCCCCATGTAGGTGGGATGGCAGGGACCCCAGTACTTGGGCCATCATCACCTGCTGCCTCCCATGGTGTGCATTACCAGGAAGCTGGACCAGAAACAGTCGGCATTCAAACCTTGCACCGCAACATGGGTTGTGGGCATTGCTAGCAGCATGTTAACATTTGTGTTAAATGCTCAGCCCCAGTGCTGGTGCTGTGGTGTAGTGGGTAAAGCACCGCCCATAGTTCCGGCATCCCATATGGGCACCGGTTCAAGACCTGGTGGCTCTACTTCTGATCCAGCTCCCTGCTATGGCCTGGGAAAAACAGTGGAAGATGGCCCAAGGGCTTGGGCCCCTGCACCTGAATGGGAGACCTGGAAGAAGCTCCTGGCTCCTGGCTTCAGATCTGTGCAGCTCCGGCTATTTGGGCCAACTGGGGAGTGAACCAGTGAATGGAAGACCTACCTCTCTCTCTCTCTCTCTCTCTCTCTCTCCTTCTCTCTCTCTCTCTCCTCCCTCCCTCCCTCCTTCTCTCTCTGTGTAACTCTGACTTTCAAATAAATAAATCAATTTTTAAACAAAAGCTCACCCCTAAACTATCCATTTGGATCCAAATTCCAGATTGTTTACGTGCAATTTCTTTTTTTTTAAATGTGCAATCTCTTCATTTCTATCCTCTGGCAACTAATTGAATTAAAAAATAGAAGAGGAAACCCATTCTGTAGCCCCAAGTCAAACACTTGTGAGGGGTGAACAGGCCGTGCTCCTGCCAGCTTGCCACTTCCAGGGCAGAGGTGTAGACACGGTTCAGCTCCCACGTCTGTGGGGCCACGTCCTGGACAGAGACGCTGGTAGGTCAGTGTGGCTCAGTGCCATGGCTGGGGGTGGGGTTCAGGGCTGCAGAGCCCAGTCCTGCCATGGATGGAGCAGAATTTTGAGATGCCAATGGACTGGGGCAGCTGTCCCCAAAAGGAGTCACCCCTGTCTATCAAGATGCCAGGACTCATGCACATGAGAGAAACTCAATTGAAACGGACCTTGGCCAAAAGGGGTGCACTGGTCCCCTGCTTATCTACTGGATGCACATCCTGAGACCCGCTGTGGGCGCCTGAATCCTGTGTGCAGGCCCCGTGATGCTGTGACAGCTGCTGTGTGCCCCAAGGCACCTCCTAAGTCATTAACGGGCAGACAGCATATACAGCGAGGATGCGCTGTGCCCAAGGCCGGCTCACATCCTGTGTGCATGGAGCAGCATGCAGCCAAGACTTCAGCACACGAGTTGCAGTGGTGCACGGATGAAAATGTATGGGTCATTTATTTCTGGAATTTTCCATTTAGTGTATTTGGACCATGGCTGGCTGGGTCACTGAGATGGGCAGGAGTAAGGGGGTGGCTAGCATTGATGTCCTGTCTTCCTAGCCTCAGAATAGCAACACCTTGACTGTTGCAGGGCAGGACCAAGTGACACGGCTGGGATTTGGCTCTGCTTTCTTCTGGGTTAGTGTCCTCTCCCGTCCTGAAAGCATAGAAATTAGCTCCTGCCCTTCTAGCACCTTCCATGGACAAGGGCAGTCCCCCTGAGGTTTACACAAAAGTCCCGGGGTTGGTGCTCATTGGACCAACTAGTCCCCTCCCCTGATTGCGATGGGCTGATCAGCCTGGCCTCGTCACACTCCCAGCCCAGGGACAGATGAGGCCGGCTTCATCCAGGCCCTAGTGCCTGAGAATGGAAGAGAGGTATGTGGCAGTTAGCTATGGCCCCAGCCCAGGTGACTTCTGCTGGCCTGGGCTGGGCTGTGTGGAGTTTGCTGGCTGCTGGCTGGAGCTGTGCAGGCCACTGTGCCCTGTCTTCCCCTCCACCAGGCTGACGCAGTGATGTACAGGCCCGAGCCAGCCACACCACACCTGTTCAAGCTTCTGCTTGTGTCCCGCTTGCTTACACCCCATTGGCCAAAGCAAGTCACTTGACTGAGCCCAGCCTCCATGTGGGAGGTCCTGCCAAGGTCTAACCAGTGAGGGTGTGGATCCCCTGGGGAGAGTGAAGAACCAGGGCCATTCAAACATTTGTGATGACTTGGGATCAGGGTGGAGGGCGGGGAGGTGGCTGGTCCCAGGAGAGGGGCAGACAAGAGCACCTGATGCCCCCTCCCTGTGGCACTCCAAGGAGAAACCAGGCACCTGCAGGAGTTTGCAATGCTGGCCTAATTCCTGGTAGCCCTGGTGGGGTGCTGGAGCTCAGAGGTTCTGGATTGCTGGGTCCTGTGGGCTCGGTGGTGACGGATGACATGTAGTCCCCAAGTGCTCTTTGGGCTCAGTTTCTGGAAGGCCCATGACTGGCACCCACTCCAGTGAGAAGCTCAGCTTTTGGTCTTGGCTGCAGAATTGTCCTGGGGACTTGTTCAGGGGCCTTGACCTTGGACCTTCTGCCTGGCTAGTCTGGGGTGAGGCCTGGGAATCTGTATCTCCAGCTGGCTGTCCAGGGGTTCCTGACGCACAGCCAGGCCCCAGGCACCTGTGTTATGGTACAGAGTGGGCAGGGCTGGCTGGCATGGGCTTCTGTCCAGGGCCCCCCGCCGGCCCACTGGTGGTCTTTCTTGATCTAGCGCCTGCTCTCTTCTGCACCCACCTGCTGCCCCCTCCTCTTCCATGCTGGCCTCCGTGCAGTTCTTGGGCCATGCCAGGCTCATTTCCCACCCAAGGGCTGGTGCTCTCGCTAATTGCTCGCTTAGAATTCTCGGTCCCAGGTCTTGGCACAGCTGCTGGAGCTGCAGCCTCCAACCTGTCTCCTCACGGCACTGGCCATTGGCCGCAGTGATCTGGTCGGCTTGTTCTGGTGCGTGTTTGCCATTCGTGTCTCTCAGCCTCAAGTGAGCAGCCCGAGGCACAGTGATTTGGTGAGCTCCTCTGCTGCTGTGTCCCAGGGACCCCCATACAGTGGCCCTCGGGAGGTGGCACACCCCTCAGTGGAGAGCTGGTCCCAGGGTCTCATTGCTCCAGGCCATCTCTGGTCCTTCTGTGGAGTGAGCGTGGTGGCTTGGAAGTGCTCACTGTGACATTGGGAACAAACTGAGGATGTGAGCCGGTGAGACTGGAGCAGACACCCTCTGGGGCTGTGGGGGGGTGAGCCTGGGCTCTGGCCAGAGGCAAGGGGGCAGGGCCCTCACTGACCCCTGCATGGAGGCCCTGGCAGATTCTTGGGGGTCCTGTGGACCGGGTGGTCGGGTATGGACGCTGGTGGAAGCGGTGATTGGGAACTGAGCGGGCGAGAGTTTTCTAAAGCTCTCCTGGCGGTCAGAGGCCCTGTGGCACTCAGTCCCTCGTGGGGAGCCAGGTGGCTGTGGCTCCTCCCGTGCCTCCCAGGGCTTCCCATCTGCTGTACCTGGAAGGCAGGTGCAACACCCAGTGCACACACACTATACAGATGACAGTGTAGTCTCTGTCCCCAGAGGTCTGTGCACTCCAGAAATTCATCCCGTGACTCTGAACTGCCCTTGGAGCCCAGCCGGGTGCTGCTGTGGGCCAGGTGTGAGGGTGGGCCCAGCCCCAGGGCCCAGGCATCTCGCTTTTGGGTGGCTCAGCTGTGGGAGGCACCACCCCCTCCCAGGGAGAGGGGTGGGGTAGGGGGAGGCTGGGGAGGCCAAGCTCAGTCTCTGGAAGCAGGTGAAGGGGGAGGAGGCTGCGTAGGCTGTGGTCTGGGCAAGGGTGGGGCCTGGGAGCAGCAATGGCTGTGGCAGCCTGGGCCCTGCATCCCAGCCTCTCCAGGCAGTGTCTCAGAGATGGCCCAAGGGAATCTGGGTAAGAAGGAGACAGAGACACAGAGGGGAGGGAGACACACAGAATCAGAGAGGAGTACAGAGAGAGGCTGAGATGGGGACTGGGGTGGGGTGGGGGGAGAGCGAGTAAGGGAAGTAAGGAAAGGGGGTGAGCGAGGCAGAGCGAGGGGCAAAGGGAGACACAGGCAGAGGGAGAGGCAGAGATAGAGACAGAAGCAGACAGAAAAGGAGGGAGGTACAGAGACAGACCCTCGTGTGAGCACACATACACGCACATGCATGTGCATGAACACGCATAACACACTTGAGGGCTGGGGAAGGGGGAGTGAGGGCAGCCTGGAGTAGTCCTGGGACAGGGAGGGAGCACACACGGTGCTTTCCCCCACCTCTTGGGCTGGCAGAGACCCCTGCATGGTAGGCGCTGAGCCCCACCTGGGCAAGTGGGGAAGCCAGGGTCCCACCCCCTCCCTCCGTCTCCTCGGCCACCCTCCTCCAGTTCCTATTCCTTGTGCACAGGGCAGGGGGCAGGGGACTGGGGACCAGATTTGGAGGGGGCAGGCTCAGGCTGTCTCAGCTCCCTGGTTCCCTATGTACGGCCCCAGTCACAACAGCAGCAAAGTCTTAATTCAACAATGCACAGAATCATAGCAGCATTTGGGAAAAGGGTGTGATTTTTATTAGTCATTCACATGCCCAGGAACCACAGCATGTGAGACCCAGGTTGCACTGTGTCCCTGGGACAGCCAAGGCCAAAGCCAGGAGTGGCAAACCCCATCTAGGTCTCTCCTATGAGTGGCAGGGACCCAAGAACTTGCTGCCTCCCAGAGTGTGCAATACCAGGAAGCTGGAGTCAGGGACAGAGCCGGGTCTCAGACTCAGAGATGAGATGTGGGCATCGCTGGTGGCTTCTCTGCTCAATGCCCACCCTCCACCCTCTTACTGTCTCGCAGTAGGGACCGACCCCACCGGCCCTTAGGGGGCACCCGAACTGTGCTCTCCCCTCTGCCCTCCCCAGCCAGCACAGCTGGTTGTGCTGTGTCACACCCTGCAGATCCCAGAAGTCCCAGATGCTGGCTTTGTTTGCTGCTCCTGTGCCAATGCCCATCGCCAGTCAGCTGGGGTCTCTGTTTCGTGCTGTCTTCTTGTGAGGCCCCGGCTCTGGGTATCCCTGGGCTCTTGAGGCAGGAAACAGGGTTGAGTTCTTGGCCAGACAGCTGGGGTCTCTGTTTCGTGCTGTCTTCTTGTGAGGCCCCGGCTCTGGGTATCCCTGGGCTCTTGAGGCAGGAAACGGGGTTGAGTTCTTGGCCAGACGTGGTCCAGATCCTCCTGCTCAGAGTGGAAGTCTCTGTCTGTCTTTCTGCTTCTCCAGGCAATATGTAATAGCTCAGTGGTTTCATGTAGAGATCAGGGCCGTGAGAGCAGCTTTTGAGGGCGGGGCCTGTAATCAGGTGTTGGGGAAGCGCTGACCAGGTGGCCTTTTAGCTGAGGCCTGAACGACCTGCAGCCCAGCTTGGGATCCTTCCATGGGGTCCATCCTGAGGTTCCGCATCCTCAGGCTCCAGCCTCGGAATTTGCTCTGTCTTCCTTTGCTTACTGTCTGTCCAGATCTTGGACAACATGGCTGTGTTTATTGTCGCTCTCTTCCCTCCCTGTTCCCCAACTTCCTTCTTAAAGAATCAGTATTCTAGTATTTATCAGTTATGTTTGCATTTCCTGAAAAGCTCTTATTTTCTTTTAACCAACTTTTCTGAGCTTTTTTTGGTTAATGCTGTAAGTTTTTAAGTGGAAGCCTTTGTTGTTATTGTAATATATATATATATATATATATATATATATAAATGTGTACACTTAATGCTATGAGTGTGCCTCTGAGAACCACTTTGGCCGTATCCTGTGAGTATTAAAATGCAATGCTTTCTTGCATTTCCTGAAAAGTCTGCATTTTGTTTCTAAAAGTTCTGAAATTTCCATTTTGTAGCTTCACGGATGCAAGAATAATTTAGTAGAGCTTTAAAATTTTTTCCCAGTGGGGGAAAGGAGAGGCTGGAAGGGGGAGCCCCCAAGAGCAGGAGGTGGAGTGGCCCCTGGCACGGGCAGGTGCCGACACGCAGAGGTCAGCAAGTGAGCCCTCCTGGGAAGAGGCTGGGGTCTGCCACCTGCTCAATGAGCCGAGGTCTGTGCCTTCGAGAGCTGAGGAGAAAGCAAAGCTTGCGGGTTAGGGAGTGGGCACTGGGCTTGGGGGTTGAGATGCCGCTTGCTAGTGTTGGAGCACCTGGCTTTGAGTCCCAGCTCTGGCTCCCAACTCCAGCTTCTTGCCGGTGCCCACCGTGGGAGGCAGCAGCTGAGGGCTCAGAGACTTGGGTCCCTGGTACTTGAGCATGGTAAGAATTCACAATTAATTATTATAATTAACTAGTTACTATTTTTTTTAATCTTTTATTTAATGAATATAAATTTCCAAAGTACGACTCATGGGTTACAATGGCTTCCCCCCCGATACCGTCCCTCCCACCCACAACCCTCCCCTTTCCCACTCCCTCTCCCCTTTCATTCACATCAAGATTCATTTTCGATTATCTTAATATACAGAAGATCAGCTTAGTATACCTTAAGTAAGTATTTCAACAGTTTGCTCCCACACAGAAACATAAAGTGAAAAATAATAGATGATTTTTTTTAAATGATGATGAAATCAGATCAGACCTATTGTCATGTTTAATCCCAGTGAGAGTCAAGTTGGGAATTGATAATTTCTTTTTTTTTTTTTTTACAGAAGATCAGTTTAGTGTACATTAAGTAAAGATTTCAATCGTTTGCACCCCCATAGAAACACAAAGTGAAATATACTGTTTGAGTACTCGTTATAGCATTAAGCCTCAGTGTACAGCACGTTAAGAACAGAGATCCTACATGAGGAGTAAGTGCACAGTGACTCCTGTTGTTGACTTTCCCAATTGACATTCCTGTTTATGGCATCAGTTATCTCCCCATGCACCAGTTATGAGTTTCCAAGGCTATGGAAGCCCCTTGAGTTCTCCGACTCTTATCTTGTTTAGACACGGTCATAGTCAAAGTGGAGGTTCTCTCCTCCCTTCAGAGAAAGGCACCTCCCTCTTTGAAGACCTGTTCTTTCCACTGGGATCTCACTCACAGAGATCTTTTTGCCAGAGTGTCTTGGCTTTCCATGCCTGAAATACTCTCATGGGCTTTTCAGCCAGATCCGAGTGCCTTTAGGGCTGATTCTGAGGCCAGAGTGCTATTTAGGACATCTGCCATTCTATGAGTCTGCTGAGTGTCTCACTTCCCATGTTGGATCACTCTCCCCTTTATTTATTCTATCGCTTGGTGTTAGCCTATACTAGACTTGTTTATGTGCTCCCTTTGACTCTTAGTCCTTTCATTATGATCAATTGTGAACTGAAATTGATCACTTGGAATAGTGAGATGGCATTGGCACATGCCACCTTGATGGGATTGAATTGGAATCCCCTGGTATGTTTCCAACTCTACCAATTGGGGCAAATCAGCCTGAGCATGTCCCAAATTATACATCTCTTCCCTCTCTTATTCCCACTCTTATGTTTAACAGGGATCACATTTCAGTTAATTTTCAACACTTAAGAATAACTGTGTGATAATTACAGAATTAAACCAGTCATATTAAGTAGAACAGACAAAAAAAATACTATGAGGGATAATGTATTAAGTTGTCCATTAGCAGTCAGGGCTATGCTGATCAAGTCACCATTTCTCATAGCGTCCATTTCACTTCAGGAGGTTTCCTTTTTGGTGTTCAGTCAGTTGTCACCGATCAGGGAGAACATATGGTACTTGTCCCTTTGGGACTGGCTTACTTCACTCAGCATGATGTGTTCCAGATTCCTCCATTTTGTTGCAAATGACTGGATTTCGTTGTTTCTTACTGCGGTATAGTACTCTAAAGAATACATATCCCATAATTTCTTTATCCAGTCTACCATTGATGGGCATTTAGGTTGGTTCCAGGTCTTGGCTATTGTGAATTGTGCTGCAATAAACATTAGGGTGCAGACCGCTTTTTTGTTTATCAATTTAAACTCCTTTGGGTAAATTCCAAGGAGTGGGATGACTGGGTCGAACGGTAGGGTTATATTCAGGTTTCTGAGGAATCTCCAGACTGATTTCCATAGTGGCTTGACCAGTTTGCATTCCCACCAACAGTGGGTTAGTGTCCCTTTTTCCCCACATCCTCGCCAGCATCTGTTGTTGGTAGATTTCTGTATGTGAGCCATTCTAACCGGGGTGAGGTGAAACCTCATTGTGGTTTTGATTTGCATTTCCCTGATTGCTAGTGACCTTGAACATTTTTTCATGTGCCTGTTGGCCATTTGGATTTCCTCTTTTGAAAAATGTCTATTGAAGTCCTTGGCCCATCTCTTAAGTGGGTTGTTGGTTTTGTTTTCGTGGAGTTTCTTGATCTCTTTGTAGATTCTGGTTATTAACCCTTTATCTGTTGCATAGTCTGCAAATATTTTTTCCCATTCTGTCGGTTGTCTCTTCACTCTCCTGACTGTTTCTTTTGCAGTACAGAAACTTCTCAATTTGATGCAATCCCAATAGTTGATTTTGGCTTTGACTGTCTGTGCCTCCCGGGTCTTTTCCAGAAATTCTTTGCCTGTGCCAATATCTTGAAGGGTTTCTCCAATGTTCTCTAATAACTAGTTACTATTAATCCTACTTGATTGACACATGACAGACTTACTCCTGGGACCCAATTTCAATCAGGCTCCTCTGAGTGCCCTTTCTGACTGATTCTCGACCTTGGGCTTGAGTCGTGTCATTGGCTCACGCTCCATACGTTATCACCCTTGCTCATGCATTTTAACCAGCATTCCCGGTCCCAGTGGCCAGGTTCTCCCCACCTTGCAATGGAGTCAGGCTCTGATGAACCCCTCGTAAGTGAAACAATACTGCACATGGAGAGTGCACGGGGGAGACACTGCCCCTCTGAGCATCCCAGCTCTGTCACATGGTGCACTGTTGAGTGCCGGCTGTATACCTTCATGACCGCAGGGCTCTCTAGCCGCACCTGCTTCCAGTCCCTGCCCAGTGTTGTGAGAGCAGCCTACCCCTGTGTTGCCAGGCTGGGGAAAGGTGGAAATTCAAGCCTGTGAGGTGCAGCTTCCATTGAACGTGTGTGGCTCTTGTAGCATCTTGTAGCTTCACTAAATGCCTGTCTCCCCATTTTACAGCTGAGGAAACTGAGGCACAGAACTAGTACGTGGCAGTGATGACTTCCAAGCCCCTGTGCTTTCCTAGGGGCCTGGTCTCATGTGGGTTACACTGAGCACACAGAGAGCTGTCTGTATGGTCCCCTTGGGTCCCTGGGGGCTCTGTGTGGCTGGAGACAGCCACGAGATGGAGAGTGGGACTGGTAACATCAGCGGCTGTGGCGCCATCACCCTGGGTTGGGGGTCTGATGTTCAGTGCCCACAGAGAGACATATAGGGAGAATAAACACCCCGATGCAACCCAACAGGCTCCCTGGGGACTAACGGGACCTCCCCCATCCCAGCTACATAGTTGCCACAGAGAAACATGCACATGTTCAAGGAAAACCCAAGTCTGTTTTTTTTAATTAATAGAAAACTATTTTTAATTCAAAAAAATTTAAAATAGCTTTAGGGAGGTCTAATTTACGCATAGTAAACGACATCCACTTAAAGCCTACAATTTGATGGGTTTGGAAACCAACATTGTAATCTGATTTTAAGACATTTCATCCCCTCCCCAAAGAAGCCCCACCCACCAGCAGTCACCATGCCATCGTTCCCCCACCAAAGCAACTGCTGACCCACTGTCGTCTCCAGGACATGCCTGCTCTGCACAGATGGCGTCAGTGAACTCAAGTAACATATGCTGTCTTGTGGGGCTTTCAAGGTTCATGTCCACGGGAGCAGGTGCCCACGTCTCTCCTTTTTCATTCCTGAGTAATATTCCATCATGTGGGTAGCTCTCCTTTTTGTTGCCTGGTCATTGGTTGATGGGCCCTTGGCTTGTAACCAGGAGTCAGGAGCCAGGAGCTCCATCCGGGTCTCCCACGTGGATGCAGGGGCCCAGACACTTGGGCCATCTGCTGCTTTCCCAGGTGCATCAGCAGGGAGCTGAGTTGGAAGCAGCGGTGGAACTTGAACTCGGGTGCTCTGATATGGGATGTGAGTATCCCAGGCAGACTTTGCCCGCTGTACCCTGACTGCCCGACCTTTCTTTGAGAACTGGAAGGAGCACCTAGCACAGCAAATGCACTAGACAGTGCCGTGCAGGCTTGGTGCCATGGTCGAGTGCTATGTATGCTACCTAACGGAAAGAGCCATGGGTTTGTCTATGCTAGCCTCACCACCAGTCATGCCTCAAGTAAGGACTTTGTCACACCAACCATGTCCCTAGCCACAGTCACTCTCAGCTCCACAGAGCCTGCTGGGACCAGCATGGGATCGAGGCCTGGCATGGAGCATAACGTCCCTACACGGTGCGTGACTGCATCGTCTCTGAGTGCCACAAGGGGGCCTCCAGGGCCCCAGACTGGGTGCTCTCTGCCATGGCCCTGCTGATGTCTGGGTCTGCCCCCTTTTGGGGGGCTGTCCTGTGCCCTGTGTGATGGTCAGCAGCCTCCTCGGCCTCTGCCCACCAGGTGCCAGCTGTGCCCCACCCAAGCAGGGCGGCTCAAGGTTTTCATGGTCAGGGAAGGTGCCTCTCCTAGGACAGAATGGGGTCAGGGCAAGAAAGGGGGCCTGGGATAACAGGCCAGGAAATGGGGGCTTTGTCCTGGGTGGTGGGGGTAAGGTGCACTAAGAAACCCCCAGGGCTTCATGTGAAGGAGCGACAAGGTCAGGGTGAGGTTCGGTGAGACCATGTCTAGGGTGCAGGGAAGGCCAGCATGGGTGAGCCTGGCTGGAAGTTACCGCATGTGGATCTGGCCACAAGGAGGTGGGGCCATGGCCACAGAGCACCGTGTGCCTAGAACTGGCTGGGCCTGGGGTCACACCCAAGGGGCAGGTAGTGGTCCTGGAAGATGCAGAGGTGGGGACTGGGCTGGGGTCAGAAGCACAGTGGGAAGGTGGGAGGGGGGCTCCTCCTGGGGATGGGGGTGGAGCCAGGCCTTCCAGTGGGAAGTACTTCCTGGGGTAGGGGGGCAGGGAGGAAAGAGAGAGGGGGAAGGGAAAGAGAAGCAGCAGGAGATGGGAAGGCTTGGATGCAGATGTACAGGCACACGCACACACAGATCGGGAGAAAGAGACAAGCACACACACGCATACATGCTTGCACATGTCAGGAGAAAGAGACAAAGCGAGGGGGAGGGACAGAGACAGAGGCCAAGGGAGGGAGGAAGGAGGAGCTGGAGAGACACAGAAGACAGCAGCAGAGGGACCAACCTTTCCTTAGCTCCTAGACCCCAGGCTCTCTCCTTCTGCCACCTGCACTCACTCACAGCCTCGCTCTTACCTACCTGGGGCAGGTCCCAGAAGACCTGAATGGGAGCTGGGGTCGCCCCCATCCAAGTGGGGGCCCCTGAGCTCTGGCAGGGCTGGGGGGCCCTGAACCTCGCCCCCTCCCCTGCTGCTGTGGCACCCCTTCCCACCCTCTTCCCTTCCTCCCCATCCTCTTCCCTGCCCCCACTCCCGGGATGCAGACTGATCTCTCCATGCCCAGCTCCAAGCTCACCTGCGAGGCCAAGGCAAATCTTCCTCTTCTCTCCACCAGGCTCTCTCCAGGGCTTGGAGTGCAGAAGCCTGCAGGGGCCTGGAAGGAAACAGAGATGAGTGACACGAGGTCGCAAGAGTTGCCAGCAAACAGGGAGGTGCAGGTGCTGGTGCAGGGGTAGCCAGCAGATTCAGCACCTGGTAAGGGCCCGCTGGCCACGTGTGGAGGCAGCAAGCAGCCCCTAAGGCCCGCCCCAAGGCCCGCCCCTAAGCCCTGCCCCAAGGCCCGCCCCTAAGGCCCGCCCCCAAGGCCCCACCTCCTGAAGACAGCTGCCAGGGATGAAGTTTCAGCAGAGGAGCTTGGGGATGGCAGCCAGTGAGGACCCAGGGCTGCTCAGGTGTCTGCTTTTCATGAGAGAAGCCCCAGCTCCCGCGTTTTCAGGCACACCCTCCAGATTTTTTAAATCTTGACCAAAAAAACGCATGTTTTATTTTAAACGTCTTTTTTTAAAACAAAAAAGATTATTTATTTATTTGAAAGGCAGAGTTACAGAGAGGTGGAGGCAGAGAGGGAGAGAGAGAGAGAGAGAGAGAGAGAGAGAGAGAGAAAGTCTTGCATCTGCTGGTTCACTCCTCAGTTGGCCACAATGGCCAGACCTGGGCCATTCTGAAGCCAGGAACCAGGAGCTTCTTCAGGATCTCCCATGTGGGTGCAGGGGCCCAAGTGCTTGGACCATCTTCTACTGCTCCCTCAGGCCACGGCAGAGAGCTGGATCGGAAGTGGAGCAGCTGGGACTCGAACCGGCACCCATATGGGATGCCAGCACTGCAGGTGGTGGCTTTACCGGCTCTGCCACAGTGCCAGCCCCCTTTTATTTTTATTTCACTGCTGTCACCAACATCTGCAGGTTGGATTCAGCCTGTGGGTTGCTGGTTTTTGATCATGGCTGCACGTTTCTATTTTAGTGTTTGTCGTAATTGATTTTGCTTCACCATGAGTGCCGTTCTCCTCCTTAGCCCTTGGAGGGTAATGGCTGGGTCAGACCCATGACCTTGTCCCCCAGACCCACAACCCTGTCCCCCATGACTGTGCCAATGCCTCCCAGACCGCGGAAGCGTCATAGCCTTAGGAGAATGAATGAGCTGCATGTTGCAAGCAAGGGTGCTGCCTTCAGAGGGGTCAGAAGGCGCCAGAAGATTCCAGGAGCCATTACCTGTTGGCTGAATGGCAGCCAGTGCATCTGCAGGAAGCAGGGCACTGTGTCCTGTCGCTGGCCCCCTGAGACCTCCTGATTTAAATTCCACCTCATCCTTTGTGCGCTCCTCCTGGGAGCAGGGACCAAGGGGAGGATGTAGGCCATCAGGCTTCCCTTACCCTGAGCCTGGCCCCAGGCACAGGGCCAGGCAGAAATGGGGCTCTGGGAACCTGGGGAAGAAGCCAGAATTTTAATAAGTGTAATAAAAATAGGTAGTCAGTCCCACCACGGTGGGAGGGTTGGTGGCCCAGGCACTGATCCACCAGGAAGGCTGGACTCTGAGGGGCATGGCCAGGAAGTGGCAGATGCCCAGAGGCATGGCCTCAGGAGGGTGAGGTGGCTGGAGCTGCTCAGGTTGAGGGCAAGGTAAGTGCCCTTTTCCTGGTGTGGCCAGCAGAGGGCAGCACAGCCCCAGAGGAGTGAGTTGTTTAGGGAACCAAGCAGAGAAATGGAAACCCTGTGATGGGGGAGAAGCAAGGCTCCTGGGGTCTCTAATACACAGGGGCAAGGGCTTACTGGACAGTCCAGCTCCCATGTCTCCTCCAAGTGGAGGGAGACAGGCTCTGAGGCTGTCTAGGGACAGCTCATGAGGTGGTGACCATTAGGCTGCACTGCCTGTGATGGATCCAGGCCCCACTTCCTCCTGCACCATTGCGGGTGCTCCAGGCAACATCTTTGGGCCCCTCACTCCTATTTTAGAGATGAGATAAAGGAGGCCCAGAGATTTGTCACACAGCTGCAAGGGGAGCCGGGCCCAGGGCCACATGGTGCAGTGAGCATGTCTGTACCCACCCGTCCTCCCTAGAGGGGGAGCCTTATAATGGGACTTGCTCCTTCCTGGTTGTTCTTACATTCCTAGAATCTGCAGGGGTGGGGGCAACTGTACCCCCTCCAGCAAGTGAGACACTGTGTGGGGCCCAGGTGTGGATCCTTGTGCTTTTGCGCAAGTTCTCTATCTTCCTCAAGTCTCAGTTACCCTGATTTCAAAGTGGAATACTACTGACACCTATCACAGAGGGGGTTGTGAGGGATTAAAGCCAGGGTGGGGAATGTCTGGGCCACAGGCCATATGAGGCCCCCCAAAATCATGTGGCCTGGCCCTGCCAAGGTGCACTCAGGTAGGACTCGACATCTGATACAGCTACAGCAGGCTAATTTTTAAGCTGGTATTTTTTTTAAAAGATTTATTTATTTATTTGAAAGGTGGAGTTATAGAGAGGCAGAGGCAGAGAGAGAGAGAGAGAAAGAGAGACAGAGAGAGGTCTTCCATCTGCTTGTTCACTCCCTAGATGGCCACAATGGTCAGAACTGAACCAACCAGAAGCCAGGAGCCTGGAGTGTCCTCTGAGTTTCCCACTTGGGTGCAGGGTAAGCTGGTAATTTTGTATGGCCTCTGAGTGATATTCTAAATATCCAAATGGCCCTTGCAGAAGAAAGATTCCCCGCCCTTGGTTTAACATGCTTAAGCCTCGTGCGTGGGTGCCAGTTGACTCTGGGGATGATGACTGTAATAGAACAGGTAATATCACGGCAGCTCCAGGACACTCACGGTGTGCAGTGGCTTTTTGGTATTATGGTGAAAAGGCTTGCAGTGCATGTGACAGGGGAAGGGCACGAGGCAGGTCAGAAACAGAGGGAAAGGGGGATCTGGGAGGGGACATGTAGACCAAAGCACTTAGGGACACAGAGAAAGAGAGAGAGTAGAGGGAGAGAGGGAGGGAGGTGGCTAAGTCTGCTGTTGATGTCTGTCCAGGACAGGCACATCCACCTCTTCTGCCCACCGTGTGTCCCCCAAAGGGCTGACAAGGCCCAGTAGAGCTCTCAGCCACACAGACAGATGGCCAGTTAGAGCCCAGGTCACACTGGGGCAGGATACACGTCCCCCACAGTGACCAGGAGAGCAAAGTCCTAGGAATCTACAGTGTTCTGTTTTGATGAATCCTGTTCAGAAAGGCAGGCTACAGGGTCTCAGTCAGGAGCAGGATGACGAAGGGTCAGGGGGCCTAGGGGATGTGGCAGGGAGGAAGCCAGGCAGTGGTGGGTGGGGGGTGGTCCAGGGAGAGTTCTGGACTGTGAATGCTGGGGCTGGTGCACAGGAGAGTGGTGGGCTGCTGCCATCTTGGACTCAGGCACCGGACACCATAGCTGGCCCTCAGAGCAAGGAGACCTGGCTGGGCAACCTCACCCAGACCCCAAGCCGCAGCCCTGGCCCTGTTCCCTTCATCTCCATGTCTCTGCAGCCTAGGGAGCCCTTGCTGGGCTGCAGAGCTTCCTGGGAGTCCGCCGCCTGCTCGTCTCCTCCTCCTGAGTCACCTCTTCTGTTGATTTGCTTTCCTTGCCTTGGAGCTTGACACCATCCAGGAAGAACTAGCACTGTAGGTTCTCAGCTTTACAGGAAATCAAACACACACTTGAGGAGTCTTCCACACCAGCCTTTTGAGAGCTCACCCACTTTTTTTTAATTTATTTGAGAGACAGAGAAGGAAACAGAGCTCTCATTCAGAGGTTCACACGCCAAATACATACAATGGCCAGGCCTGGGCTGAAGCTCTCCCACCAGATGTCAGGGAATTAATGACTTGAACCATCACTGCTGCCTTCCAGGGTGTGCAGCAGCAGGAAGCTGGAGTCAGGAGCCGGCATTGGGAACTGAAGCCAGGCACTGCAATACGGGGTGGGGGTGTTTTAAGCAGAGTCTAATGGCCAGGTCCAGCACCCATCCCTGTGTCTGCCTTTGTCCCTGTGTTGTGACTGACCATACCTCTGTTATAGCTGTCATTGCCATTCTCCTGAAATTCTGCCTTCTGCAACTATATTAAAGAATGACTCCTGAGGCTGGCACTGTGGTGTAGTGGGTTAAAGCCCTGGCCTGCAGTGCCTGCATCCTATAAAGGCACCGCTTCGAGTCCTGGCTTCTCCTCTTCCAATCCAGCTCTCTGCTATGGCCTGGGAAAGCAGCAGAAGATGGCCCAAGTCCTTGGGCCCCTGCACCTATGGGGGAGACCTGGAAGAAGCTCCTTGCTCTTGCCTTCAAATGGGCTCAGCTCCAGCCATTGCTGCCACTTGGGGAGTGAACCAAGGAATAGAAGACCCCCCTCTCTATCTCTCTCTGTAAGTCTGTCTTTCAAATGAATAAAATAAATCTTTGAAGAAAAGAAAAAAAATGGCTCCAGCCCAGTTCACTCTGCACACCCCCACCTTCTGCAGAGCACCTATGCAGAGCAGACACTCACCCCTGCTCTTTTGTTCAACGCAGACCTTCCAGACACCCAAAGGCCAAGCCTGGAGTGGGGGGCCAGAGCCTGCAGCAATCCTAACACGGAGACACACTAAGAAGCAGCCATTCTCAAAGACTTCTAGGGGCCAGCACTGTGACATACTGGGTAAAGCTACCACCTGCAGAGCCTGCAGCCCCTATGGATGCTGGTTCGATTCCCAGCTGCTCCACTTCTGATCCAGTTTCCTGCTGATGACCTGGGAAAGCAACAGAAGATGGCCCAAGTCCTGTGGTCCCTGCAACCATGTGGGAGACCTGGAAGAAGCTCCTGGCTCTCAGCTTTGGCCTGGCCCAGCCCTGGCCATTGCAGCCATTTCAAAATTGAACCAGTGGGTGCAATATTTCTCTCTCTCTTTCTCTCACTTTCTCTGCCTCTCCGTCTCCTTCTCTGTAATTCTGACTTTCAAATAAATAAATGTTAAAAAAAAGAAAAAATAAGACTTCTAAAGGGGCAGGGCCATCCTAGCCAGGAAATTATTCCCTTAAAGGAAAGTTCAGAATGACCAAATATATGTGTTTCAAGATTTGTACACAATCCAAAACTAACCTGAGAGGCTTGCTGGGTTTATGGTGTCTCGTTCATCTGTCTGTGGGCTCCCAACCACACCACACCACTGAGCTGTGGGGTTTTAAAGGTTAAGCCTCTGCATTCTCCTCCCCCCCCCCCCCCCCCCCCCCCCCCCGGTTCCTGGCAGCAGAGGGTGAAATGACCTCATTCATCAGAAGGCCTAGGGGCAAGTTCTGAGACAAAAGGAGATTTGCAAAGTGAAGGCTTCGACTGCCAAGTTTAAATGGAAATGGACAGACACACTCAGAGGATCTAATAGGAACAGTGGTAATTCAGAGGCCGCAAAGGCATCTTGGGGGCACACGGAACCCAGCTGGTGAAGCTCACAGGCCCAGGACCAGCAATCTGTTAAGGAAGGAGGATGCCACTGCACTGGCCTGAAATCCAGGCTCCCCCAAACCAGGGAACACACAATATTCTGGTTCCCCAGCACTGCAGGTTTTACAGTTTGCAAAACCCAATAAGACACCCCACAGTCCACGTGGTTGTGTCTATTCTAAGTCCAATGGCTTCTCACTCTCTTGCTGTTCCCATGAGCCACACAGTGTCTTTGTGTGCATTTCCTAATGGACAGGTACACAGCCCAACCGCCCATAACAGACGCAGGGACTTCAGGCAGACAGGGAGCCACCTTCAGGAATTTGAGTTAAAACGTTCTGCCTGCCAAGCAGGGCTCCTCTTGGGAGAAGCCATTCTGGACCCCCAGGGTCTGGCCACCTCAGCCCTTGGTGCACAACCTGGGATGGCTCCAGAGTCAGCAGCTGTCTCACCCCAGGGTGTGGGGGAGGCAGGGCCAGGGTGGGGACCAGAGAGCCCTGGAGCCTCGCACCTGCACCTGCCCAGTGAGTGACAACCTGCTGCTGGTCTTCCAATCCCATAACTGTCTTTTGACTGGCATTGAGTGAAAGTTCAGTAAGCAGACCTCGGCGATTACTCTTTCTTTTTCTTTTTTTCTTTTCTTTTCTTTTTTTTTTTTTTTTTTTTTTGATATGCTGAAGCTGTAGGTGGCGGTCCCCTTTCTCCAACTGACAGCCCAACCCTGAGGATTCTTTCCAACTTTTGGGGGTCATTAAAGGAGGAGGGCGGTTCAACTACAGAAAAGAACACCTGAGGACTGTGGGACACCCCCCTCCCCACTCCAAGAGATCGGACTTGGGGGAAGAACCATGCGTGCACCTCACACAGCTGCCACCAGGAGCTGCAGGATTCACACCTGGTCCAGCTCCTGGACGCGCCACTAGAGGGCGCGCTATGGCCGCCCCGCCCTGTCCGTTTCAGGTGGGGCGGCCGCGCCTCCTCGGGCCCATTCACCTCCGCCCCGCCCACCTCTGCCGGCGCAGTCCCCACTCCCAGGGCAGCGTCTCCTCAGCCACCCCGCCCGGGACACCCGCCTGGCGTGGGCCACGCCCACTCCGGCTCGGCCCGCCTCCTTCGGGTCCCCTCCGGCTGCCTCGGATTGGGCCGTCCCGTCCACCAAGCCCCCAGGCCCCGCCCAGCAGGCCGCCTCGGGCGGAGCGCCCCGCCCAGTCGGGGGGACCCGGGCCACGCCCACTCCGCCCGCCGCGCGCCTCTCCGGTGGGGCCGCCCGGTCCCGCCCCTGTCGTTCGCTCCGGCAGTATTAGGCGGCTTTCTCGTTCTTCGCGGGCTGCGGACACCTGAGCTTTGACTTTTGAGTGGCGGAGACCGGCGCGGGGCACTCTCATGCAGATGGCCGAGGACCCTCGAGGGCTCGTCAGGCGCGCCCCGGCGCCCCCGCCGCCCGGAGTCCGGAGACCTGGAGGCGCCGCCAAGTCGTCCCGCGCTCACCAGCCGGCGGCTGCAGCCACGTCGCGGGGTCCCGAGGAGATGAGCCGGCTCACGGAGAGCACCTACCGGGTGAGGCTGGGGGCTGCGGCACAAGGCGGGGATGAGGGTCGGGGGCGTCGCTGGGAGGCCTCGGGACCCCGAGAGGCGCCAGGGCTGGGGTCGCTCGGACACCCCCGCGCCGTCCCTTTGGAGCCCGCGGCGCGGAGTCCACTCTTGGGGAAGGTCCTGCCCGCCGGTCCCCGCGGTCCCTCCTGGCTCTGGGGCGCCCCGCGCGAGCCGCTCTCCCCTCCCCGCACCCACCCCGCGCCATAGTTTCGGGAGTCCGAGGAGGCGAGGACCATGCTGGCCCGGCCGCCCCGGGGTTCGGCCCTCTGAGTCCCAAGGGCCCAGCTCCGGTTTCCACCCAGGAAGGCGGGGCGAGTCGAGTGTGCCTGAAGACGCCCCCGGCCCTGGGGAGGGGGTGGAGGCTGGAGCGGCCCCCGTGGCCCTGAGCCGAGCCTCGAGTGTGTAGGTCGGGGATTCTGTGGGGTGCTTGGAGGTAGCGAGCACCCGAGGTTTTAATAAAATTGCCCGGAGTTGAAAGAATGCGTTGATGGTTGGTCTCTGAACGTGCGTGTGTTAGAATATTTTTCCAGACGCAGGCATAGGGTTAGCGGCCAGTTTAAGCACTTATAAATGAATTTCAGTTGAAATAAGAGATGTGTTTAATCATCTACTATTAATAGAATACAAAACAACTTTTATTTTAATTCAGCCTGGGCTTATTGAACCCGTGAGACTTGAAAGTTCTCGAAATTCATCCGGAGCCACAATTTAAGGCCCACCGTTTGGTCCTTTTTATGGATTTTTTTTCTACCCCTTCAGCTGAGTTTGTGAAGTCTGAGTGAGTTCCTGAAATCAGAGGGCTTTTTTGACTTTTACTGGATAAGAATAAAAAGCATGAAAATGTTTTCATAATCTCTGTTAAAGTCCAAAAGATTTCCCTTCATCCAATATGAATTATACTTTCGAGGTAGATGGGGTAGACACTGTTGGCCATGTTTTGGGGACTATGGCCACAAGCTGTCCCTTATTTGTGTACTTCTTTAATTTGAAGGATAAACCCTTATATTTGTATTGAGGTTGCTAATATTTAATCCTGAGGAAGTGGGGGCAGGAGGTGGGGCTGCTGCCCAAGTGTCTCAATAAAATAGTCTCACTCCCACTAGGCTCAGAGTTGGGGAGCAGTGGTCTGTCTTTAAGGAAGACCTGTAATTGGGGAGTGCAGATTTTTGCACATTTGAGGTGGGGTTCAAGTCTCCTGTGGAGTAGGGGAGCACCCCTGAACCCAGAGTGCTCCCCTCCACTGCCTCCTGGCACCCAGCCTGTTTACCTTCCTCATGGGAGCTGAGGTCAGTTGGAGAGGGACAGTCATACTCAGCCAGCGCTCACCTTTGCTCCTTCCCCACCTCTTCCTGACTTTTGCTTTTGGTGATGACTCCTGGCAGGAGCTGTACTTGAGGCACAAATGCCAGCCGCTTTGTCCTGTCACATTACTCAGAGAACGAGGACAGGAGGCAGACAGTGTAGGCTTCATCATCTTGGTCATTCATATTTGTCAGCATTGCCGGTCTTTATAAATGGCTTTTGTGCTTTGAAAGATTGCACTGCACTGAAGATCTGTGCCTTAGTGCCTGGTGCTCCCAGGTGTTTGGAGGCATGCTGAAAGCTAAGTGTTAGCTGGGTTTAATCACCGTTTCCTCATTGATGTTTTGGGTCACATTTTTGTGTGTGTGGACGTGCTGTGAAAGAAGTGAAGGCTGCTAGCCCTTGCCTGAGCTGTGATGGAAGTGTGTGATACAGGCTCACAGGTCTGTTTGGAAGCCTGAAAAGCCTTTCTTTTCTTTCTTCTTCTTTTTTTTTTTTTTTTTTGACAGGCAGAGTGGACAGTGAGAGAGAGAAAGGTCTTCCTTTTTCCATTGGTTCACCCTCCAATGGCTGCTACGGCCGGTGCACTGCAGCCAGCGCACTGTGCTGATCCGAAGCCAGGAGCCAGGTGCTTCTCCTGGTCTCCCATGCGGGTGCAGGACCCAAGGACTAGGGCCATCCTCCACTGTACTCCCGGGCCACAGCAGAGAGCTGGACAGGAAGAGGAGCGACCGGACAGAATCCAGTGCTCCGACGGGGACTAGAACCTGGTGTGCTGGTGCTGCAGGCAGAGGATTAGCCTATTGAGCCATGGCGCTGGCCTGAAAAACCTTTCACCACCACCTCATTGGGTTCTTCCCTGCCTATCCCCCACCTGCAGTGATCAAAACTGGAAGCAATTCATGGTTAATACGGCAAAAATCCACTGGCAGTGTGGGTGCATGGAGCTGTCTTAAAAAGGAACTTCCTTCATGTTACCTAGCAATCGACAGTGTTTTACTACTAGAAACACAACCTTAGCAGGTGCGGTTACAAAAGCCCCCTACAAGTGAGATTTTATGACTTGCCAGAATGCGTTTTAGATTTTTTTTAAATACTCAAATTTCTCCAGCTTTGGAATAAAGGACTAAATTCTTTAGAGAAAAAGGAGGGCTCATAAAGGAGTGTGACCCTTTGCTGTCAGTCTGAGGTATCCTTAAACATACACAGTTGCTGAGTTTTATCATATGCATACTTTACAGATGATTCATGGGGAGCCATGCTCACTCCCAGGAGGATGTGTTTTACTACTTGACATAGAAATAGCATGGTGATAGGCCCCAATATGTCAAGTAATGTTATCGTTGATAGGTAGAGTTCAGGAGAAGGTCCCTCCCCTTTGCTACACTGTAGTCTATAGTATGCCAATAATTTGCCTTCAAAAGCTTGCTCATATTTTTTGCATGGTTTTCTGATGAGTATATGCTTTAGTGGTAGAGGAAGAAGTTCAAAAAACTCCTTAATTCAGGGTAGCCACAGCCTTCCTAGAAGTTCGAACTGTTAAAGTTTGAGGAAGTTGAGCAAGAATGGGTGTGGTGTCATCACTGGGATGCCCTAGCTACATTAATCTTGCAGAACAGTGAGTGAAAGGCAAAAGGACACAGGTCTCTGAATGTCACCATCTCAAGGAGGTCCTAACAATGCTTATCTAAAATCCCAGACAACTACCTCTGTCTTCCCAGCCCCAAAGTGGACTCCACCAGAGGGAGAGTTTTGTTCTGTTGCATTCCAAGCACCCAGATCAGTAGTGGGCCTGTGTATTCACTGCACGAATACAATTTATTTAGTTAGTTTCCTGTGCTGAGTTCTGGGCTCCTTCCCTTGACTCTTTGCAAAGAGTTCCCTTTCATTCTAAGTGGACATCAGCACTGGGGGTGGATCTGTATTTTGTTTGCTTGCTTGTCATTCTTAGATTGAGAAACAGGCCTTGGGTCTGTGAGTGCCCAGCTTTCACATGCCACTCAACACACCAGTCCTCCAGACTAATTTGCTTTCGAGGGACCAGCCCATGCAGAAACCATGCTTGTATACCTTTTCATTACTGGGACAGTTAAGATGTCACTGAAGTGTTTTTTTTTTTTTGTCATTCTGTCAATTTATCATCATTGGGATGATTTAAATGACCCTTTTAATAAGAAAATTAAGCGCAATTGTTTTTTCTGTCAGGTAAAGTGAGCAGTCTGGGCATGGGTATTAGGTTTGTTCCATGGTTTTATCCTTTCTCAACTTGGGTATAATGGGAGATGTGTAGGATTAAGTCTGGCGTGGCTGGTTCCTGAGTGGACAGTGATGACAGGTATAGCAAGTAACACTTTTAAGAGCTCTTAGTTATGTTTATCACTGTAGCCATATGCAGCTTGTTATCTTCATCTTTTTTCTGAATGCTGCTACTTCAGCTGTGTTGAAGATAAGATGGGGTTTGCAGAGGCCCAGGCAGCTTGCCCTTGGCTCCATGAGGGCTAAAAAGGGTGGGCGCCAGTGAGAATGAGGTACCAGGCCTCAGCAAGAACGGTCGTCAGATACAGGATATTAAACGGAACAGCCCAGTACTTTACTTTTAGTCTGATAAATGAAGATATATAAAGCCAAACGATGGGCTGCTTTTCCTGTCATAAACATTTCTTTCTTGACTGGAAAGGGGTTTTGGAATCTTAAAAACATTGTGGGGAAGCCTGGGAAACTGGGACCACTTGGACAGGTGACACTGTTCACGAGTTTCAGGTGCTTTTGAGTTTATATTTGTGACGTTATTTCAGTATTTGGCATTCTTTTTTTTTTTTGGCCTTATACAGACTGTCAAGGGGAACCTAATGTGCATGGAATTGCAACAAATTGAATTTTTATTTTCTTTAGCATCCCACACAGCTATTTATTCTGCAGTTAAGAAGTAAATGTTATAAAAACTGCACAAACATTATCTGTTGACACATGGAAATACACTTGTATTTTAAAACCCTGTGGATCTATAGTATACATAAGGAATGTTTAAGTATATAGAGATAAATTGTCACAAAGTGAATACACCTGTGTAAATGCACCCAGACCAAGAGGTGGACCGTAACCAGCCCCCAAGGTCCCTCATGCCACCTTCCATCCACTACACCTGTTCCAAGGGTGGCTACTCTCTCAACTCCTAGATTTGTCTACTTTTTTTAAAATAAATTTGAAATAATATACAAGTTACTTTTAAAGATTTATTTATTTGAAAGGCAGAGTTGAGAGAGAGAGAGACAAGACAGAAATCTTCTAACCTGGTTAACTCCCCAGATGGTTGCAACAGCTAGGGCTGATTCAGGCCAAAGCCAGGAGCTAGGAGCTCCATCCAGGTCTCCCTTATGAGTGGCAGGGGCCCAAGCACTTGGGCCGTCTTGCACTGCTTTGCCAGGCACATTAGCAGGGAGCTGGATCAGAAGTAGAGCAGCTGGGACTCAACAGTGCTCATACGGGATGCTCGTGTTGCAGGTGGCAGCTTAACCCCCTGTGCTACAGTGCCAGCCCGTTGTTTGTCTTTCACCCAGGGTGCTTGTCAGATGCACCTCTGGTGATGGAGCAATCGTAGTTCATTCATTCTTGTTGCTCTGTAGGTCATGTTCTACTGTGTGACTACATCACAGTCGAGCCACTTGTTGGCCACTTGAATTACTGCTCCAGAAGGCTGTGAATAGTGCCCTGTGAACATTCTAATATGCATGTGGATGAGCATGGGCTCCCATTTTTCCTGGGCATATACATAGGAGTGGATTTGCTGGATATGGGTGCTTTAGTTAGGAACTCCCTGGCAGTTTTCCAAAGTGGTTGCACCAGCTGGCATTCCTACCAGCGGCCTACAGAGAGTTCTGGTTGCTCCAGACTTTGCCAGCAGCTATTATTTTCCATACATGTGTGCAAATAAAAATTTAAGTTAGAGCCAAAACAAAACTGCCCTGGGCCTGTTGGTGATGGACTGTTTCTCTGTTGGATACCTGCAGCCTTGGTGGGGCCTGCCTGGAGATCTTTCATTTTTCAACTCAGAAGACAGAGCCAGGATCTAGCGGCTGTGGCTCTGCATGTGGATTTGTGTACTCTCTAGAGTAAAGCATAAACTTTAGTTTATTAGACTGTCAAACTAGCCGGGCTCAGCACATCAAAGAGTTTTGGTATGAAGGGACGTTGAGGGCATAGCTAAGCCTATTTAAGCAGTTACAAGTGAACTGAATTTTCTTCTTAATTGATTATTAATAACTTTGCCTGTCTTTTTATGTAACTTTTCTTGAAAATGTACCTACTATACTGTTAAAGGCACAACAGGCTAGTTTTAAACAAGACTGTCAGTGAGTTACAGTTTAATCAAAACTAGAATTTTCTTTTTTTAAAAAAAGATTTATTTACTTTTATTTGAAAGTCAGAGTTACACCACAGAGAGGAGAGGCAGAGAGAGAGAGAGGTCTTCCATCTGATGGTTCACTCCCCAATTGATCACATCCGCCAGAGCTGCACCGATCTGAAGCCAGGAGTCAGGAGCTTCTTCTGGGTCTCCCACATGGGTGCAGGGGCCCAAGGAGTTGGGCCATCTGCTGCTGCTTTCCTGGGGCATAGCAGAGAGCTGGATAGGAAGAGGAGCAGTCAGGACTTGAACCGGTGCCCATATGGGATGCTCACACTTCAGGCCAGGGTGTTAACCCGCTGCATCACAGCACCAGCCCCCAAACTAGAATTTTCTGAAAGATTTGTTCTTTTTCCACCCAGTTAGATTATAACTGAACATGATTGTGAAAAAGTCCCCAGAATTAACCTTCCAGCCTCTCCCACAGTCATTCATAGGTTGTTACACATATTTAATCTTGGAGGTTTTTTAAAACCTTTTCTCTGGGACTGGCACTGTGGTTTTGAGGGTAAAGCCTCCATCTGTGGAGCTGACATCCCATATGGGCTCTAGTTCGAGTCCCAGCTGCTCTACTTCTGATCCAGCTCCCTGCGAATGTGCATGGGAAAGCAGTAAAGGATGGCCAAGTCCTTGGGCCCATGTACTCGTGTGGGGGACCTGGAAGAAGCTCCTGATTTTGGATCAGCCCAGCTCTGGCCAATACAACCATTTGGAGAGTAAACCAGCCTTTCAAATACATAAATGTTTTTAAAAAACACTTTTTTCTCTAATACTGTAGTATTTCCCAAATCTCGATGAAAAGGTACACTGGAAATAATACCCAGCGTCCCACCACCCAGAGATAACACGCTCATTGCTGTACCCTGTGTCAGTCTCTATTCTGTACTTCCTCATTCTGTGACACCACGGCACTCTGTTCTCCATCAAGATTTGTGTGGATAGATCCTTGCCAGTTCTTTGCTGTGAAGTGGGTATCATTGCAGGTAAATGCTTTGCCCAAACCCATGATGTTTTTCCTTAAGCAAAATACCTAGATGGAGGCTGCAGATCAAAGGGTTGGCACGTTTTATTTTTCTAATTTATTTATTAGAGAAAGAGCGAGCTGCTGGTTTACCCCCCAGATGACTGCTGTAGCTAGGGCTGGACCAGAGCAGGAGGTAGTTCAGTCCAGGTCTCCCACGTGGTGACAGGAACCCAGCTGCTTGAGCTGTCCCAGGGTCTTCATTAGCAGTAGGCTGGAGTCAGTGGCCATGGAGCAAGCCCAGGCTCTCCCATCAGGGAAACGGGCACCTTAACCACTAGGCTAAATGTCTGCTCCTAGTAGGTACATTTTAAATCACAGTTATTCCACATTGCAAAATTCCGCCCCCCCCCCCAGAATACAATACAGCTCTAGAGTTTTTTGCACCAAAATAAATTCTACTTTTTGATTACACTTTCTATGAACTTTTTGAATCATCAACAGGTGCACCAAATGATACTATGGTCTGAGCTGTATAAGAGCAGCCTTCCTCCAAACTCTGATCAGTTAAGTAGATCTTGTAAAAACCACCTCTTTTTATGCCCCGTGGGAGATGTGGGTGTGTGCACACATATATATATTCTTTCTCTGTCCCTCTCTCTCTGGATTTTGGCCAGCACACTACTGGGCTTGATTTTCTCCATGAACTTAGAATAAGGACAGCACTGTGGCCTTTCAGACCCAAGTGCTTCTCTCCTTATTTTCCCCAGCCTTGATTTTATGTTTAACACTTTCCTGACCCTGAGTCTCTTCCAGGTTTATCGCTGTTTTAATGCCTGAATATTCTGATTGTTAACAGCTTCCTCAAACTTTTGTGATAAAGGTGAGGCCTCTGGGAATGAGATAAAATGTTTCTCTTTCAAAAAATCAAAAATAAACGGAAGCCTTAGCAGAATGTGTGGAGTAAAATACATGAATATGGCTCCACTTGGAGGTCTGAGCTGAGCCATGTGCACAGCCTCCTGGAGCTGGGTGCAGTGGCACCGAGATGAGTTTTGTTGCCTGAACTGTTTATTTGGTGCTTTGGAGGCTAAAACAGTTCCTGAGCAGCAGCAAGGATAGTATCAAGCTGGCTGTGTGTGGTTATGTGCCAGGCAGGAGGGAGAGGGGGACTGCCTGCTCTCCACCTTTTAGATTGTTTACTTTGTTTTTCTTTTATGTGAATGGGCTACTTTTATAATGTTTTACCTGGAAGAAGTAGAAATGATGTATGTAATTTCCATTTCATTGGGTAAAAAAGTTTTAACTACTCTAAAATTTGCCTTTTTGTACTTCTGTGTTGTAAATTAGCCTTTGAGAGGTAAACCTTACACTTTCTTTTTTTAGATTTATTTATTTATGTGAAGTCAGAGTTACACAGAGAGAGGAGAGGCATAGAGAGAGAAGGAGATCTTCCATCTGGTTCACTCCCCCGTCCGCCGCAATGGCCATTACACCAATCCGAAGCCAGGAGCTTCCTCTGTGTCTCCCAAGCGGGGTCAGGTGCCCAAGGACTTGGGATATCCTCCACTGCTTTCCCAGGACACAACAGAGAGCTGGGTAGGAAGTAGAGCAACCAGGATTCTAACCAGCACCCATATGGGATGCCAGCACCGCAGGCGGCGGCTTCACTCGCTTTGCCACAGCGCTGGCCCCTACAGGTTCTTAATTCTCAAGTCTGAGAGTACATTTTTAACATTTACTAACCCAAGACTACAAATGCAACAGGAAATTAGCTCAATAAAATTGAAAACACTTGAATTCCAATGTGTGACACTCTTTTAACCCATCTTAGGCCTGACATTGCAAGCAGCTGATCCTTTTCAATGTGCATCTGTGTCCTTGAAGAAGACAAAAGAAGTACTAAGAGCCTGTCAGAATTCAGGGGGAAGTTCAGCTGATTAGAACACATTGCCTAGAATAAACATGCAAAGGATTGGGTGGAGGTCAGAGTAGGTCTTGGATGGAAAATCCAACTACCAGCCACCACTGAAGTGCAGGACAACCAGATGCTGTGTTGGAGGAGAGGAGACTGGTGCAGGAGACAGCCATGTCACCTTTATATGCCTGTCAAATGCAGGTGCCTGAGGCTTGAGTTAATAGACTGATCAATCCATTTTCCCCGTGAAACTAAATGGGGCAGGCGTTGTACAGTGTAGGACTAAGCTGCCACATTGAGTGCCTGGGATGGAGTCCTGCCAGCAGTTGATGGCTCAGGTCCTTGAGTCCCTGCCACCCATGAGGCAGATCTAAAGAGAAGGTTCCTGACTCGGCCTGGCCCATCTCTGAGGAGTGAGCCAGCAGATAGATTCTTTTTCTCTCTCTGTCCTGCCTTTCCAATAACTAAAAAATAACTTTAAAAATAAAACTCCAGTGACAAATAAGAAAACTTACAATGATGATTCCTTATACTGGAGTGCTATGATTTTTCTCCTAAACTTTGATGGTTTTCATTGGCCACATGATGTGTTTACCACTACAGGTGGGCTTTGTCTTTGAGCAGTTTGAGGAGTAGAACGTCAGCTGTTTCTGACAGCTCAGTGTATTTCTAAGTGTAACATGCTTTACCTATGCAAGACCTGTTCTTGTTAGAAACTCAGTCCAGCTTCTGTGTTGTTTGAGAAGACTTCCTGCTAACCAACCCATCCTTTGCCTCAGCCCAGATTGGCATGTGTCCTGCTAGTGTCATGTCACTCCAGATTGGTGTGGGTTCCTGCTAGTGTCATGTCATCCCAGATTGGCATGTGTGCTTGCTAGTGTCATGTCACTCCAGATTGGCATGTGTGCCTGCTAGTGTCATGTCACCCAGATTGGCGTGTGTGCCTGCTAGTGTAATGTCACCCAGATTGGTGTGTGTGCCTGCTAGTGTGTTTCTCCACTTGACGTTGGGCACTGGTTTCCTCCTCTGCTAATAGGCCAGTGAGAACCCCTGTCTCCTGAGGTGCTGCAACTTGAAATCTCCAAGGACAGTTTTTTGGCCCATAGTAGGTGCTGCAGTAGTGTTAGCTGGGAGTTGGATTGGCATGTATTTACTGGACCATAAACCACACACGGACATTGATTTTCTTCTGTTGTGTTTACTGCTGTCCTCAGTATCTAGAAGAGTGACTGACACATAGGTAGGGCTCAATAAATATTTAATTGTGTTAAAATTACTGGCACATATTTTTCTTTCCCTCTATGAGCGGTATGCTCCATGAGAATTTTTAATCCCTCATCTTGGTGGTAACATTGTAAATACTGAGATACTTGTGGGGTGGATAACCAAAGATGTGTACTTATCACATACTTGTGACTCAAATCATCACCTCCCCTCAGCCAGCAGGATTGGGAAGCCCCTGTGAAAACAGGTGTCCTGACCCAAGCACCCGTGAGGTCATTGCCAAGCTTACTGCTGGCATTCATGCTTTCTCCATCTGCTTTCTCAAGCAGCAAAGCTGTGCCAAGCACCATGGTCACTACTGAGAACCAGACTGAAGAAAAAACAAGTGGCCTGAGCCTCTCCAGACTTGATAGCTTGGGGATGCCCAAGCCAGTGTTGGAGGATCTCCAGCCTCCCTCCACCATGGCCCACCCTGGGGCACCGATTGTCTCTCTTGACCTTGTCCCAAAGGGCCCTTCCTTTGCCACTTCAGTTCTTGGGAGTTTCAACCTGGGAAGAGAGGAGAGAGAGGTCAGTGCATAGGAAGGTGGAGTTGGAGAAGAGTGTTGCAGGCAGTCTGTGAGATGTCTCTGGAAAGTGGGATACATGGGAGAAGTAGATGAGGGAGAAAAATTACATACATTCTTAGAAATTTTAACTTCTCTTGCTGGTACTTAACCTGGGAAATGTAAGTAAAGAACTTGGACTATTTTCAAATTATCTGAGGGGTTTTGAGCAATCTTTACCAGATAAGAAGGGCTGGGATTGTAACAGAGTAGAATGGCCCATCTCAGGATGCAGTTGAGGGGCATTCTGTAGAATCACTTGCTGTATGAAGCTAGTGTACTTTTAGCAGGTTCCTGGAACTACTTAGGGCCATTTCTAAACAGATTCAACCTAGCACTTGGGCTGACCTTTCCTGTAAATCCATTGCTTGATTTCTATCCTGGGACATGCCTTTTAACAACAATACCCAGGCAGGCAAGAACACTTAACCGAACAGTACAGCGTGCTCCACAGCCTTCACAGTGTGTCTCTGTCAACAGCTGTTTAAAACCCACTGACTAATCAAGTACAGTTATGAGAACATACACCGCACAGATATACTATAGAACAGAGGTCACAGGGAGAAGATGGTGCCACCCATGCTGCATTTACTGCTGGATGGAGGGGGGCAGATGCTGCCTCTGTGCACCTGGGTCTTGGGGTTTAGGGAAAGGACTGTGGGACCAGGCTGTTTGTATGCCCCATTGCAAATAGACTTATAAGCCTTATAGGACTGAAAGGTTTTGAGTTATTAAAGCTGACTAATATTTTAGGAGCATGGGTTCTGAGTTAAAAATTACTAAGTGACTAACGAGGCAAATTAAGGCGCAGGCTCTTTACAACTAAGAGCTGGAGTCCCAACTAAGTCTCTTCCTGTAGCTATTGAGTTCTCTGAAGCTGATGTCCATGACTCATGCACCTGTCACCACAGACAAGGCCCATGGTTGCTTCCACTTATGTAACAATAGCATTTGTGATGTACTCAGGTCTCTTTTTCCTCTTCAATGTGTAAGACTAAGTTTTTTTTTTTTTTTTTAAATCTTGTCCCTCTTTTAGTCTCTACTCAGTCCTGCACAGGTTCCCATTTCCTATTGAAGAGTTTTATATATATATACATATATATATATATATATACACACATATACATAATAATATATATATGCATATATATGTATATTTAAATTAAGTGATAGAGGCAGAGAGAGAGCTCACATATGCTAGCTCACTCTCTAAATGTCGGAATCTCAATCCAGGCCTCCTGCATGGATGGCAGGCACCCAGTTACTGCCATTGGTGCTGGCTCCCATGGTGTGCCTTGGCAGCAAGCTGGAGTCAGGAGCCAGAGCTCAAAATTGAGTCTAGGCATTGCTTCTTGGCCTTTTGTCTAAGATCAAGTGTAGAACTGAGCCCAGGTACTCTTGACATGGGACACAGTTTAATTGGTAGCTTGTATTAAAGCTAAACAAATTTGATGCATTACATAAATTATGCAAATTTAGGAACACAGTGCTTGTCCCCACCCTACCCTCCCTGTCCAGGGAACAACCTGTCCAATGCACTTGCTTGTCTGACTCTAGGCAGCAGCCATGGGGACTGATCAGCCCAAGGATGCTGGTCAGGTATCTGCCATTCAGTACCCCTGATCACAGACAGATTGGCAGAGCACTGGCACCATGCAGGAGTGGCTGGGTATCATCCCGGAAGACTAGAGAGCTCCACACTTCCCTAAGCTTCTGATCAGCTGGATTAGGAGTGACAACGTCTTTGGAGCACACAGGATTGCAGTGAGCACAGGGCAGCAGTGCCAGACCTGGGGTAAGGCCACTGCCCCCAATTCTTTATGGCAGCATGGCCACTCCTGCTGAAGTTGTGTTTCCTGGGAAGAAGGGGGTGGGTGATAGGTGGGTGACACTTGTGCAGTAGGCTTTGGGACAAAGTAGACGATGTCCATGGCAGTGGCTTCATTGTCAGCTGGCAGTGGCAGTGGCATTGGCAGCAGCGGTACCATAGGCTTGGAGAACACAGGAACGATTGGATGCGTTTATCCTCATGGGACAGAGAGATGCCCCAGACCTACTTTCATTGAGCCGGGATCCTGGGGCTTCATAGCAGCATTCTCCCTTCAAATCCACAGTTTTGGAGGCAGCGGGGGTGGGCAGTGGCTCAGCTGTGGGTAAGCCAAGAAGCGGGTGTCTGCTTCCACTCCCCTCTCCCGGAGGACACGGATGTGAAACTGTACCCAGAGTTGATGCTAAGGTCAGCTGCCTGGTAATCATCCAGTTCAGGAGACTGCACCCCTTCCTTCTCAATCCCAGCTGGGCCTTCCTCCTGGACAGGAGCAACTGGTGAGCAGATGTGGCTGACTCAGTATTGGCATTTTTGTGTCCTTGGTGATTTCTTTCTCAATGTATGGCAATTTTCGTTGTATTGCACTTTGACTTCTTTGCTTAAATGGATTCCTAAACATTTGATTTTGGTGGTTATTGTCAGTGGGATTTTTGTTGATTACTGTGTCAGTGAATTCATAATTAATGTATAAAAAAACTGCTGCATAAACAGTATGTTTATTTGTAACCTGTAACTTTAATTAGTTATTTCAAAAGTTCAAGCAGTGTTTTTGATGGGTGTTTTAGTTTTTCCTGGTACAATATCCTATAACTTGCAAGCATTTGTAATTTGACATTCTCTTTTCTAATCTTGGTGGGCTTTCTTTCTTTTCCCTAATTGCTCTTCTGAAAATTTACAGTATTGTGTCCAGTAAGACTGGTAAAAGGGGACATCCTGTGTTGTTACATGTGTGACAAAAATGCTTTTACCTTTTCTCCATTCAGCATGACATCGGCTATTGTTTTGTCATACATAGCTTTCATGATGTTGATGCATGTTCCTTCTATATCTGTTTTTTGGAGGTTTTTTTTTTTATCATGAAAGAATGTTGAATCTTTTCATTAGAGTTGTTTGTACCTAATGAGATGATAATGTATTTTTTTAAAAAGATTTATTTCATTTATTTGCAAGAGTTAGAATGATAGAAACAGAGTGAGAGAGCGAGAGAGTGAGAAATTGAGAGAGAGAGAGAGAGAGAAAGAGACAGAGAGGTCTCCCATTTGCTAGTACACTCCCCAGATGACCTAATGCCCAAACTGAGCCAATATGAAGTCAGGACCTTGGACATTTTTCTGGGTCTCCCATGTGGTTGCACCCAACAGTGGAAATACTGTTTCTAGTTTTTAAAGTCTAGTGGAAAGTCTGTTTCTAGTTTTTAAAGAAAACTCCACACAGTTTTCTATGGCGGCATCACTAATTTACTTATAATTTATAATTTATATAATATATATAAATATATATATAATAAAATTATATATTATATATTATATATTATATATATTATATATATTATATAATATATAATATATATTAATATATATATATCATATATTTTAATATTATATTATATAATATATATATTATATATATATATTATAATATATATTATAATATATATAATATATATAGAGAATATATATATAGAATATATATATAGAATATATATATAGAATATATATATTAATATATAATAATATATATTTTAATATTATATATTAATATATATAATATATATATTATATAATATATAATATATATATTATATATAATATATATTATATATATTATATATTATATATAAATTATATAATATATAATTTATAATTTATAATTTAGTCTTATAATTGCCAACAGTGCATAAGTGTTCCCCTTGTCCACAACCTCATTAGCATTTGTTATTCTCTGTGCTTTCTATTTTAGCCATTAGGGGTGAGGTGATGGCTCATCCTGGTTTTGATTTACATTGATGGCTAGTGATGTTGATCATTTTCATATATGTTGACAATTTGTATTTCTTCCTTTGACAACTAGTGAAGTCATTTTTTTCCATTTCTCAATTGGATTGGTTGGTCTTTCTGTTGTTGAGTTTTTTAAGTTGCTGATATATTCAGGATATTAGTTGGATATTTGTCAGATAAGTGGTTTGCAAACATTTTTCCCACTCTATTGGATGTCTCTTCATTCTAGTGATTGTTTCCTTTTGCATTCCTTTACGTTTAACAAAGGAAGACTAGAAGAGCTAGATTCCCATACTTTCCTTCACTTAGCTTGCTAAGTCTCTGCAAAATTTCAGTTAGGCTTTGAGAAAATAAATTTTTATGAGGGAAGGTCTTCTTAGCAAGAATGGAATACCAGGTTTATTTCAGAGTGACTAGTTTTCCCCTCCCTCATTCCAGAATCAAGAGGGACTTTTTCTCCAATATTCACTATGAGAACATGTTAGAACCCCAAAAGATAAAAATTCACACCAAAGTGGCACCCCACCCATGTCCACACCGAGTGTTTAGGAGTTTATCAATTACAGGGTGCATTTTACTACACTGAATTACTGGTTCCCACTGAGAATTCTGTTTGTCGGCACGGTGGGATGATGGTATTCTTCAACAGGAAGCACTGGAAGCAAGTTTCAGTCATCATGTCCACTTTATTAATGACCAAACACACATTTTAAAGGGCAGGAAGAGGGGGCATAGCTAATTCAGGGCTATCCTGATTCTATAGGATAGAGCTGATATTGGCTCCACTGTGCTTTTCCAATCAGCTTGAAGGTCACTTAGCTAGGGTAGCTTTCCAGGTGGGCCTGGGCCACACCTGGGAACAGTTTACCTGATTGGCCCTTCAACAGAAGGCAGGGGTGGAGGAAATGTGCCTGGGGCTCCTGTCAGCTGCCAGCAGTCAGGATAAACCCCTGCGTGGTCAGTCTCCCAGCCAGGTACAGGAACACCTATGCTACAGAGAAGAAAATATTTAATCTTAAAAGTATTGGAAGATAAACATATTTTTCAGTTGAAGAGGATACAGCATTTAACAAAAGTGGCATGAACCTGATGTTTAAGCAAATATTCCAAAAATGAATGAAGAAAAGTTGCATGAAGAGTGACATTTCCCACAGGCAGTAAGAATAAACTTTAATTGGAAAATTTATCAAAAAGTCAAAAACAGTTTTCCAGAAATTGATGATCATGTAAGTATATTTTGTGGCAGAAGATTCTTAGGATGATGAGAAGAAAACACTAATGAAGGAAAAGAAACACAACATTAGAAAGTAGGCCTTGCATGAGGCTCAGGATATCTAAGGAAAAATTGTAGAGAAAATATATAATAGCCAGCCCATGTACTGGAACAAACATTGAGTAGCAAAGGGTTGAAGAAGTTTTTCAAAGGGGGAGACAGGGCGTGGGAGCATCCATTCTAAGAGCATGCCACTGGATAGCTATGCACTCCCACTTTTATTTAGAGGATACTAACCAGTCGACAAACCAGCAGGCCTGTAGGCAAGGTTATACATCAACTTAAGGATTTGGGAAAAGTTCGGTCTGGTGGTCTAACATAGGGATTAGAGCTGTGTTGCAAATCTTCAGAGACAAGACCATTTAGGTGTTCCTGCAAATATACAGATTCCCCAGAATATTCTAGGTACCAATTAATGTCCTTTAGCCCCCTGCTGCTCCTGCTGCTGCATTCCTTTGGGGCATGTGTGCCCTTCCCAGCCTGTTTTGGCATGAGCAGAAACTGCTGCCATGCCTCTATTTTCAGAGGGATTTATGCAGCATATATACATCCCCCCTTTTATTTTATGCATATATTTTAAGTTTAGAACACTAGATCAGATATGCATGAGATGAAACTTGGACTAGACAAACACAGGATGAGGATCATAATAACAAGTACCACAAAGAGCAACAGCCAGTGCAGCCAGGATCCCAATTGACACCATTCAGGTTTAAAATTTAAATGAGAAATTTCATTTTTGATATATCAATTTCCTCTTGAATTAAATTAGAATTATTTAACAAGTTGAAACAATCTAGAAATTGTTGATAGCCAGTGCTAAGTTTAAGTAGTAAATAATCGATAGCAGCACAATTTGTAAAACACCTTCACGAATTTGACTTTGAATTAATAAAAGATAAGGCAGCAGTGATGGCATTAGCAGTTTTTTTCTTAAGTACAGGTAAGCTCCTCTAGGAAAATGGGCAAGAACAATTCCAAAAACAGGAAAACAACACAGGGTTTTCTATAGGTGTCTTAACCTCAGGAGTAATAGTCATTAAGCAATAAGAGTCAAAAGAGAGGGGAAAACATAACATGATGATTCACAAGACCAAAGTAGAACTGTATGTAAGTTGAGCAAAAATAGTAGTAAGTGAAGTCTCAGGAGTCTCTACTGTGTTTATGATCCAGGCGTTGTTGTGCAGAAGCAATCAGCAATCAGTGACTTCATATCTCCCCAGGTGGTCGATTCATCTTGGGGGACTTGCAATGAAGTGGCTTTGCTTTCTGATTCTTCCAAGGAGGGTGAAAGAGTGGCACTGGTTCTTTGTCTTCTTGTTTAGCAGTAAAGCAGAAATTGGATGCTGTGACTGCTGGTGGCAACTCATGGTGTTATGCAGGAAAGACACAGTGGGCTGGAATCCACACAAGACCTGTAAGAGGAACAGAAACAAACCCTCTTCCCCACGTGATGAGTGGTTTAGGGCTTTTTCAATTAAGTTAGGGCTCTCCTTGTAATAACTAACAGCTGTGGTTCTTCATGAGCTGGATGGAAATGCTTTTGTGCTGGGGTTTCACAGTCTAGAGAGGTAGAATTCAATTTTGAAAAATAAATTAAATAATTAAGAGTAAATAAGAATTGCCATTGTCTGATTAATCTCCCCAGGGGTGTGAGCCCCTTTTCTTTCATTTCATTTTGAAGAAGGATTTTAAGCCTGTGATAGGCTTATTCAAAAATGGCTTAACCTGTAGGATTTTGGTGAATGTTGTGAGTAAGTTTACTCAGAGTGGAAGACAGTGGGACCCCTCTAAGGGGACCTGTTACACTGGTACATACTTACGCCTTCCCTCCATCAACCACTAACCCCTTTGTGGGAATGAAATGATGTCATAAAGCAGCTGTCAAACACTAGGCTACTTCCCTTAACATCATACAGAGTTCTGGAATACATTGACTCAGCCACAGCCTTGCACATTTTCCCATGAATGTATAATCTTTCCCTTATGTTGGACAGTGAATCATGCAGTTTACAATGCCTACCAGTTTAGCAAAGGGTCACTTATTCAGCCACTCCTCGATTCTACTGTGAAACAGGTCTTTGTATGTGCAACTCTGTTAAGATCTAGCAATAACTTCAGGGCAGAAGCTGGCTCTCTCCTTTATAACTTCCTTTCCTGCTGAGGCCTTAACTCCCCTACCTCCCAGCTTCCCTCCCAGATACAAGTGGACAGTAAGATGGGTACTGATGGCTGGGTAATAACCAGTCAGAACTAGGTCATTCACTCATCGTGTAGAAAGAACTTGCCTTCTGATCTTATATCCTCTATTGGTGAAGGGTCTCGTTTAGGAAAAAAGGTGTTAAACAACTCTGGTTTTTAATTTTTTTTGTATTTATTATTATGCGAAATAAAAGTTGGGAATTCCAAAAAAAATGCAGAAGAGGTATAGGTGGGCCCATTATCTGTCTTTAATTCTGTAAGTTGTCCATTTTTTTTCCTTTGGAGAAATAAGTTTGTCCAATTTTTCCTTTGGAGAAATAGTTTCTTTATAGCAAAGATAAACGAAAAATTCTATATATATATTATTTTTGCCACGTTACAAATTTAAACACAGGTAACAAATCTTACATTATGGTTAGTGCTTTACTTACTTGCAAAAGTAAAATCAATGTAAATGATTTATACCATCCTCCTTCTCCAAAATGTATTTTTATAAACATATATCCAGACCTAATTCATTAAAAAAATTGGACACAACAACATAGTGAGTAGATTCTTAAGCGTGGTTGCCCAAATGTAACCTGAATGGCTATCAATGACAACATTTAAATAACAAAAGGATTTATTAAAGGACTGTGAGTTACATCCATTTGCAAAAGCTCCTTGGCATGACAGCCTCAAGGGTTGACAGCAGCAAAAGGAAAATAATGAGTGGTTTGAGCACATTGGGAAAAGCTAGATATAATAGCAGGAGCATCAGGAAGAGGAATTTTAAACTGTTTAAGGAGAGATTTAGCTATTGATGAAAAAATTCATGACTCTGAAGATCAGTAAATAGGGTACCAATATGTAAAGCTCATGTGCATGTCTGTTGCCTTCTGAAAGAAACCTGGTAAATAGGTGTGACTGTGAAAATGAGCAACATACAAAGGAAGTTGTCATTGGCATAGAAGAGTCTGTAAAGTAAAAAAAAAAGTAAATTAAGATCAATGACAGAGGAGAAATTATAATTACCATGGTACTTTGTATCACATGGAAGAAGATTTATTAGAGTCAAAGACCTCCAGCCTGAATGGCATGGAAGGGGCTATAAGAGAAGCAAAACCCAAAAGACTCTATGGCACTGGGATTCTTTTTAAGTACAGTTTCTTAACTATAATTTTAAAGGAAAAAACTTGACAATCAGTTTGGCATTCAGTTACCAGGCAGGGACAAAAGCCATCCAAAGACCTGATATACACTTATCTGACTTTCTCATGATAAAGCAAAAAACCATCACACGTGTGGGACACCTAATTTGCTTTCATAATAAACTGTGAGCTCAGTTGTTCACCATTCGCTTGCTAGTCTCATAGTAAGTTTGTGAGATTCCAAAGACTGGGCAGCCAGGCACTTATGACTTTGTTAAGGATAACTTTTTGGGGAAAGGAATCATTTTACACCCCAAATTCCACTATCTATTAATCCATCTGACTCCTCATAGCAAGATTAATTTGAGCATGCAACAAATGAAACAGTAAATTAGTAACATGTTGAGAATTGCCAATAAGATTAAAAGATTAATCTTTAAACCATTGAAAGGCCAAAATATCTGTTGCCAGTTCACTCCATTGAGCTGTGTGGGTGTATAGGTGTAGGTGTAGGGGTGTGTGTGTGTGTGTGTGTGTGGCAAGGTACACTTTTTTATCCAAAGAGAATTTTGTTGTTAAGTAATCACTCCTCTTGTAGAAGATCCATCTGAAAAAATAGTAAGAGCTTGTGCTATCAGCATGTTTATAATCACAGAATGGAAGGAAAATGGCAATATTGTAAGAAGAGCTCTTAGGAAAATTATAAGAGAGATCTCTTACATAATCAATAAAGGCAATTTGATAAGTAAGTTGATATTGTTCAGGTTCCTGTTCAGAAAAAGGCAAGTAAATATTTATCAAATCAAGCCCAATTAAGGTAAGAGACCAATGAAGTCCTTTAGCAATTAAATCTGCAACAGCCTGTGAGTAAGGACAGATATGAAAGGAAGAGGTATCAGGTAAACTAAGCCATTCAACAATGTAAATATTTTCAGAAACCTTACAAGCAATACTCCAGTGGGGTTAATAAGGCTGGGAACAACAGCTAGCTGTAAAGGGACTTTATGGGGAGTGTAATTAACAAAAACTCTGCCATAAGGTAAGATTAATATCTTTTAGAGATTGTTGAATTCGAGGTGAAATTTTAATGTTAGCTGTCAGATGTATTTTTCCCATCAAGGCTTCAAAAATCAATTGCAACTGCTGGGTAGTTAACCTAAAAGAGGTGAAAATGTAATATGCCCCACCCCCAAAGGCCCCACATTGGACACCATTGATAAACTTATGGGGTGATTAATAAGCTGTGTGGGTTCTTGCCTAATATTCAGAGAATTCTGAATACTGGCATAAACAAACAAGGCAGAATGATACATTTTAAGCTTTTATTCAGTGAGAAAGAGAAATAAATCTGGATTCATACTGAGCATCAGGAGCCAGCCACCTGGAGGAGCATGTATGCTAGAAAGCATGAGGTGGGTGGCCTGAAGGCCACACTCCCTGGAAGTGCAGTTCCAACTGGGAGAAAGTATGGTTAATCAAAGTTACCAAAGGCTAAAAGTAATTCTAATTGGTTGATGGTAATAAAAAAACAGCTAAAGATTCTAAAAATTTATTACTAAAATTATTTCATTCTTCCATCTTGTATGTTGTGTTATGGGTATGTACATATTGTATCTCTATATAGGGAATTTAAGAGCTCTGTCTTAATTGACTTATAAATGAAAGATTGCTCATAAACTGCTAAATTAATCAGATACATTTGATTAATGTGACCTAAATCTCTTTGTCAGACTTTTAAATCTATTGGTAGAAAGAAACTAAAAATGCTTCCTATATGTGTGATTAAGTTTGCTGGTTAAACAAGCTACACTGTGTTAGATATTTACAAAATATTCCCAAATACATGTATTCTTAAAATTTATAGAAGGCATTGGACCTTCTAGTAAATATTTTCATAAGTTGATATTTAATGACTAAAACTGCTATTCCTTCATTCCTCTATTCTCTTTAAGATGGGAAACTGACTGTACTGAAGGACTCTCCAAGATGCACAATTTGATTTTTAGATCTGATAAAAGGGATGGCTAATATTTTTCTGTAATTGCATAGCTAAAATGAGAGCTTAAATTATAATTACAATCTAAAATTACTTTGCCATTGGCACAGTAAACAGGCAATATCTCCCTTTCAGACCAAACACAGGGAGAGAAATGTATAAAGTGAAGACATAGCTTTCCTCATGGGTATTGTCTACCTCAAAATCAACTACTATCAGAACATGGCTGTGACTACAGACTTCTATCTTAGGCCTCCACAGATTAGTGATGGGACTTGAGCACCCCCTTGACTTGCATCTCCTGGTCTGCTTTAAACAAACAAACAAACAGGAGGCTGGGCCGGTGCCGTGGCTCACTTGATTAATCCTCCGCCTGCAGCACGGGCATCCCATATGGGCGCCAGGTTCTAGTGCCATTGCTCCTCTTTCAGTCCAGCTCTCTGCTGTGGCCTGGAAAAGCAGTGGAGAATGGCCCAAGTGCTTGGGCCCTGCACCCGCATGGGAGACCAGGAGGAAGCACTTGGCTCCTGGCTTCAGATCGGCATAGCTCCGGCTGTAGCGGCCATTTGTGGGGTGAACCAATGGAAGGAAGACCTTTCTCTCTGTCTCTCTCACTTTCTAACTCTATCTGTCAAATAAATAAATTAAATAAAACAGGTGGAAAAGAAAGCTGAGCATCAGAAGCCATGTAATGATCAGTAGCAGGTCTGTTAAAGGCTGTTCTGTACAGTGATCTGCCCTCAAAGAGACCTAACAGGCTAGTCAGTTGCAGTGGCTTTCAATATGGAAAGCCAGGGCTTCAGCAGAAGTCAGCTTGTGAAAAGCCCTGGCAGCTCTGCCAGTCAGGAGTTGGATCACTAGAAATGGAACTGCCCTGGAGTTGAAGGATGCCCAGGTCAGAGCCACAGATCTTGCTGGCTCTAAGCTGAAAAGCCCTTCACTAAGCCCAGCTTCCAAAGTAACCACCACTGCTGAGGGGATGGCCAAGTATGGTCAGTGACATTTTAAGCAGAACTGCAATTTCCTGTCAGAGATGCCACCTTCCTTCACCTGGCTGGTTCTCTGCCCAGGCCAGCTAGGTAATGGAAGTTAACAGGGTGCCTTCCCCAAGAGGTTCACATCTCTGTTAAGATGTACCCCATGTGAAGCGATAGATAAGTCTGGGCCTCATAACTGGCAAGACCTGAAAGCCCACCTGATTATTATCAGTCCCCTTCTGTCAGTTTCTAACTGCCTCTCAATCAGAAAACTTAGTAGTGGTTTAGACAGCAGCTCTCTTAGGTTCTCCAATAATGACTGTCTTTTGTTCTAGACCATATCTAGCCCACCTGGGGCCTCTTTCCTTTGTAATTATAGCCTATACTCTAACATCAATGACTCTCCTCCCCAACATGTGTGTATTGATGGTCCTCTCCCCCACATAATGTTGTATGATGGTTCAGAATTTCTCTACAGACAAACCCCTCTACCCACAAAAGATGAGTGGCCTTTCTCCCAGTCTTGGTTGAGATCAGTTTTAAATTATGCCCATCAAACGGTCTTCATAAGGGCCCAGAGACCCCCCTCATTTCCTTTCCTCTTTGAAATCTCATTGTTGGTTAATGCCACTACTACGATCATTGGTTGCTATTCTCACCATGTCTTTTATACTTCTGCGTCTGTTTAACTGTTTACAAGAGTTGATAATGGAAGAAACCAAGGCCTTCACCAGCCAGGCAGTCAACCAAATGCTTCTACAGGGATATATATTGGCTCCCCACCCAGGAGACAGTGGCTTGAGATATCACCCCATGCCAGCAGAGAGTACCTCATTGCCCCATGGCAGTAGGAAGTAGCTCTAAAGACAGATTATTGTCCCTCTACCCTCCTGGACTTTTGAGGCCAATGTAATCCCATACAACTCTTGCTTTATAAAAAACAAAAGGGGGTGAATGTTAGTAAAATGCTGCAGTCCTATCTATGGCATGATCTACACCCTGGACACCATGCTAGGCTCTAGCCCCCACTGCCATGGCTGGAAGCCAGGTGACCCATGGCCCAACCTCTGGTGTCAGCTCCACCCTCACCCTAATGGGATTCGCTGCCCCTACTTTCCTGCCTGCTCCCCAGCAAAGGTTTAAGAGGACCTTTTCCTGAACACATGGCACTCTATCCCTCTCACTCTCTGTCTCTTGATCTCTCTCTCTCTCTCACTCGCTCAATCACTCTCTTTCTTGATCTCTCCATTATGCTCTCCTTCTCCCTCTTTTTCCTTCTTTGCCTCTTCCCTCTGTTCTGTTGGGATTCCCCGAATAAACCTTTATCCTTTAATAACACAGGTCCAGTTAAGTGCTGTTCAAATCACTGCATCTCTAAGCTAATTTCACTTTTTGCTTATTTTTCCCCCTTTCTTTTTTGTTTTCCTTTTCCCTCCTTTCATTTCTTTTAAAAGATTAATTATCTCTAAAGAAGAACCCAAGAATAATACATCTTTTGTTAGCATTCAGACATAATTATAACTTGTGAGATATAAAGATATCCTCCACCTAATACACTAAAAGGAAGTAAATCTTTGAGAACAAGTTTTACTTTTAAATCTCATGATACAGCACTTTGGGGACAGAGTTCCTGCATGGGAAGTTAGTGCACAGTGCCTCTCAGTTATTTAACAAATGACACTCTTACATATGACGTCGGTGATAACCCAAGACTCTTGACATCAGCTACCTAGGCTATGGAAACCTTTTGGATCCACAAACTCAACAAAGCCATAAGCAAAGTGGAAGTTCTCTCCTCCCTGCAAAAAAAAAAAAGTATATCCTTCTTTGATGGCCACTTCTTTCTACTGGGGGTCTTTCTCACATAAGTCCTTCATTTGGAACATTTTTGCCAGTGTCTTGACTTTCCATACCTGAAATGCTCTCTTGGACTTTTCAGCCAGACAAGAATGCCTTAAGGGGATGATTCTGAAGTCAGAGTACTACATAAGGTGATTGCCATTCTGAAAGACTGCTGTATGGACTGCTTCCCATGTTGAAGAATTCACTCCTTTATAATTCTGTTTGTTATCATTACTACCAAACATTTAATCCTATTTATATGATCACTTTACCACTTAATAGTATCTATATGACCTCTATAACACTGAAGTTGCTATTTTTACCACCCAGATTAAAGGGATTTGGTGTCCCATGGGAAGTTTTTCAACTGTACACTTAGAGGTAAGTCCATAGGAATGCATGCAGAACTATACTGCTTTAGAGTTACAAACTTCATACATCCTTCAATTACAACTTTAGGATCACAGTAATTCTTCCCACCATGCCCACCCTCCCACCAACACTCTCACCCCCTTTCTCTTCCTTTTCTTATTCTTACTCTTATTTTTTTTACTAAGATCAGCTTTTATTTAACTCTATACACATGTGGTTAACTCTATGCTAAGTAAATAGTTCAATGATTAATATTAAAGAAAAAAGATAAGTAAAATACAAAGGAATAGTAAGAAAAACAAAAAACTGGCTTATTTCACTAAGTATAATGATTTACAGTTGTATCCATTTTGTTTCAAAGAGAGAATTTAATTTTTTATTACCACTGAGTTGTATTCCAGAGTGCATGTATAAAATTTCTTTATCCAGTCATCAGTTGATGAACATCTGGGTTGATTTCACATCTTAACTATTGTGAATATAGCTGCAGTAAACATTGGGATACAAGTAACCGTTTTATATGCTGATTTCAGGAGTGGGATTGCTGGGTCATATGATACATCTATTTTTAGCTTTCTGAGGTATCTCTGAACTGTCTTCCACAGTGGCTGTATTAGTTTACATTACCATCAACTGTGGATTAGGGTACCTTTTCCCCATATCCTCACTAGCATTTGTTGTTTTTGATCTCTGTATGACAGCCATTCTAACTGGAGTGAGGTGAAATCACATTGTGGTTTTTATTTGCACTTTCCCAATGGCTAAGGATCCTGAGCATTTTTTTTCATGTGTCTATTGGCCATTTGATTTTCCTCTCTTGCAAAATGCCTGGACAAGTGATACACCCATTTCTTAATTGGATTGTTTCCTTGTTGGTATTGTTGAGTTTTTAAAATTTCTTTATAGATTCTAGATATTAATTCTTTAACAATAGCAAAGTTTGCAATTTTGCTACTTGCTCTGTTTTTGGGATAAGAAACAACTGATCTCATTGACTCTAGAGTGAGAGAATGTGGACTGTATCTTCATATGTAGAACTTCTTGGATTTATAACATTGAACTCAACCCAACTCTATGTAAATTTTTAAAAGGGAAAACTCATGTCCCCAACTCCAGTAATGGATAAGGCAGTGTTTCATGTCCACAGAGTCAATAGTGAAGTGTGGACCCTTGACTCACATTGTAGACAAGAATGTGTCATAAAGGGTATCATGACCAGGGGGAACATATGTGCATCAACACAGGGGAAAATGGTCCCCTATTATGCCAGTGATGAGAACTCACCCTATCTCTGCTTAACCCTAAGCCTAGAGCCCTGTCTTCAGGATATAGAGACTGAGTAAGATCACCATGATACTGTACCTGTCATTCTCTGACTTCTGTTATGCTCAGGATCTCTGTTGACATACTCCTGAGCTTTGCATTTTTTAATTATTGTCAAAATTGACCAAATTTGGCCTGGAAATATTGGTTAACATTTCTTCATAGGTCTAGGTTTGTTGGTATCAAATCTGGGGCATGATCTTCCCTTAGAACTGTATGGAAGCACAGGCAGTCAAAGCCAAAATTAACATTTGAGATTGCATCAAATTGAGAAGTTTCTGTACTTCAAAAGAAACAGTCAGGAGAGTGAAGAGGCAACCAACAGAATGGGAAAATCTATTTGCAAACTATGCAACTGATAAAGGGTTGATAACCAGAATCTACAATGAGATCAAGAAACTCCACAACATCAAAACAAACAACTTAAGAGATGGGCCAAGGACCTCAATAGACATTTTTCAAAAGAGGAAATCCAAAGGGCCAACAGACACATGAAAAAAATGTTCAAGATCACTAGCAATCAGGGAAATGCAAATCAAAACCACAATGAGGTTTCACCTTACCCTGGTTAGAATGGCTCACATTCAGAAATCTACCAACAATAGATGCTGGATAGGATGTGGGGAAAAAGGGACACTAACCCACTGTTGGTGGGAATGCAAACTGGTTAAGCCACTATGGAAGTCAGTCTGGAGATTCCTCAGAAACCTGAATATAACCCTACCATTCAACCTAGCCATCCCACTCCTTGGAATTTACCCAAAGGGAATTAAATTGGCAAACAAAAAAGCTGTCTGCACCTTAATGTTTATTGCCGTTCAATTCACAATAGCTAAGACCTGGAACCAACCCAAATGCCCATCATCAGTAGACTGGATAAAAAAATTATGGGACATGTACTCCATAGAATACTATACAGCAGTAAGAAACAATGAAATCCAGTCATTTGCAACAAGATGGAGGAGTCTGGAAAACATCATGCTGAGTGAACTAAGCCAGTCCCAAAGGGACAAATATCATATGTTCTCCCTGATCAGTGACAACTAACCGAGCACCAAAAAGGAAACCTGTTAAAGTGTAATGAATATGAGAAACGGTTACTTGATCAGCCCTTGCCCTGACTGTTGATGAACAGATTAATACGTTATCCCTCTTAGTATTTTTTCTGTTTGTTCTACTTAATACTTTTGGTTGAATACTGTAATCAATACACAGTTATTCTTAAGTGTTGAAACTTAACTTAAAAGTGATTGCTGGTAAATATAAGAGTGGGAATAAGAGAGGGAAAAGATGTGAAATTTAGGACATGCTCAAGCTGACTTGGCCCAAACGGTAGAGTTAGAAACATACCAGGGGACTCCAATTCAATCCCATCAAGGTGGCATGTACCAATGCCATCTCACTAGTCCAAGTGATCAAATTTCTGTTCACAACTGATCATGATGATAGGACTAAGAGCCAAGGGGATCACATAAACAAGACTAGTGTCTGCAAATATTAACTGATAGAATAAAAAAGGGAGGGAGTGACCCAACATGGGAGGCGAGATGCACAGCAGACTCATGGAGTGGCAGATGTCCTGAACAACACTCTGGCCTCAGAATCAGCCCTTAATGCATGTGGATCTGGCTGAAAAGCCCATGAGAGTATTTTAGGCATGAAAATCCAAGACACTCTGGCAAAAAAAAATGACCTAGATGAAAGATCTCCGCAAGTGAGATCCCAGTGGAGGGAACAGGTCATCAAGGAGGGAGGTGCCTTTCTCTGAAGGGAGGAGAGAACTTCCATTCTGACTACAACCTTGCCTGGATATGATCGGAGTCGGTGAACTCAGGGGGCTTCCATGGCCTTGGCGACTCCTGACAGGAGCCTAGGGTGATTGGTGATGCCATGAACAGGAGTGTCAGTTTGTTAAGTCAACAACAGGAGTTGCTGTGCACTTGCTCCTCATGTAGGGTCTCTGTCCTTAATGTGCTGTACAATATGATTTAATGCTATGACTAGTACTCAAACAGTGTTTTTCACTTTGTGTTTCTATGTAGGTGCAAACTGTTGAAATCTTTACTTGGTATATGCTAGACTGATCTTCTGTGTGTAAATGGAATTGAGAATGAATCTTGATGTGAATGGATGAGGAGAGGGAGCGGGAGAGGGGAGGGTTGTGGGTGGGGGGGAAGCCATTGTACTCCATAAGCTGTACTTTGGAAATTCATATTCATTAAATAAAAGTTAAAAAAAAGAACTGTCAGGAATATCTCACTTAGCATTTCCACACATGGTTCACACAGTTTCTCCTGAAGGGATAATATAGCTCCCTCGTCCCTATACGTGGGATACATCATGTGTATTTCAGGAACAGCTCAGGCTGTGGTTGAAGGCATGGTGAATCTGAATAGTCCTGGTAATTCTTCTGAAAGATTCTAATGGTTTCCATTTATCATGACAAGAAACAGCTCTTATCTGCTTAACTGGCAAATAATGGGTTTTGTTCCATCTGCCTCTGCCAAACTGATAAACGTGAAAGTCAAGCCCACTGACCTCTAGATAAGGGACCCCAACTGGCACTTCTGCATCAAACTGGATCCTTGTGACCCCAGAACATGGAGGGTGTAGTCATAGAGCTGATATCCCTAGTGATCATAAGATGAAATCTACCTGGAACCTGAAGTGCTGCCTCCCTATCAACCCACATCCACAGGATGGTACCAGTGCTGGTAGGTTTAAACCACTCATGCTGATCTGAACAACTCATGATCAGAGGTGATACTTTCCCTGATATTAGTTCTTCTACGTGTCTCTGTAATCCATAGTCTGCCAAGTCTGCCAAGTCTGCCAAGATCAACTAAAGACAAAGTGGTCAGCCACAACACTGAAACAAAGAAAGAACGAAAGAGAGAGAGAGAAGAAAGAGAGAGAGAGAGTCCATTGTTGTTCTGCTATTTTGTAAAGTAATTCTATGAAGTTCACTGTAATAAAGTAGTTTATAGGTCTCAATCGCATCCTATTGAGTGGAATTGCTGCTTATTATATTTCCTTACTGATTCTCTGCCTGCCATATCAGTTTTTTTAATATGGAAGTATTAGAGTTATTAACTACTGTAGTAAGTTCTTGTATTTTTTTCTTCCATTATTTCATTGTTTGGCAGTTATTTTACAAATCTATAAGTTTTTTCTTCAATTTTTAGCAAGGCAAAATGATTCTTCTCAAAGGACATACAAGTTTAATGTATGCATGATCAATTGATTTCCATCTCTCAAAATAGAAAACAATATTTTCCCTGTTTTTTTTCATTATTCTGCATTAAATATTTGTCTATCTTTTAGGAATTTCCATTCAATTAGTGGTAATATATGTTTGGTTCCAGCCAGTAAGTGAAATAAATAAGCATAGCCACTTTATGTTTGTGTAAGATTAATAATTTAACATTCTTAAAATTTATCCTTGGAGGAAAAATACCATGGAAGAGGAGTATTATTGGCAATGTCCAACTGGTCAAAGAGCTTTGGAACTCACTGGGAAGCAGCTATGTGCTTGTGTAGATATATGGTCATGATGAGGATCATCATATGATGATGATGATGATGATGATGATGATGATAAATACATATAGACAGTGAATAGATATAGATAGATATAGACAGAGAAAAGTATTTTAACTCTTAGTTTCCTCACATAGCCTTTCTCACAGTGAACAAATAAAAAGACTCATCAAAAATGTGGAAATCATATCTGAGTTCACTTGGTTTAATCAAATATCTGTGTTTCAGAATTGTGCTTGTTACATGGGGTAAGTAGTTTCTATTTCCTTGACCAATTCCTGTCATGTGATTTAAATTCTAACCATTCTCATATATGGAATGAGGTAAAGAGTCATTAAGGTTCCATGGCACAGTGACTACCATAATGGTTTATTTGTTCCCCATGGAACATAATCTTAGTCATCAGGATACATACTGGGATTGTCTGTGTACCTGCCTCATACACAGGACTTTGGAACTAAAGTCTATCTAGATGTTCTCTGTGTTGACATTCTGACTTGAGCCATTTTTCTTGGAAAATGGTTGCTCTTACTAATTCTACAAACTTACTGGATTTAAAAAAGCACATTTTTTTCACTTCATGTTTTGAAGTTAAGAAATCCACAATGAGTTTTATAGGGCCAGATCAAGATATCAGTAGGACTGGTTTCTTCTGCTGCCTCCGCACAGAAGAGGAGTCACTTAGTGCCAAAGACCATCCAGATGAAAATTCTCTATTAACATTCAAAATATCTGAAACTAACATAACTGGAAAACTGGAACCTCTGATTTCCTTCCAGATAGTTATCCTGAGACATTTGCTATAAGTTTCTCAGCTTCTTTTCTTGTTCACAGTTCAGCCGTAATGGGGATCTATTGGCATCAAATATCAAGGAACCAAGATTTTGTTATTTAGATATTGAGGAGGAAAGTATACCCAGGATCATCAGACGTTACAGAGTCCTTCAGCTTGTGTGGTACGATTTCTTAGAGCTTATTTATGCAACATTGGATTGCCTGAGAATTGGTGTTCTTTGTTTCCCACTTTGATCTGCAAGGTTTTGACTTCCTTCAACTGGAGAAGACCACAGGGGAATAATTCTTGCTCACAAGCTCTATGCCTTTGTATTTCTATTACCCAACTTTTTGCAGCCATTAAGAAAAGGAGGAGCTGGTGCTGTGGTGTATTTGGTAAAGCCACTGCCTGTAGTGCCAGCATCACATATGGGTGCCTATCCAAGTCCCAGCTGTTCCACTTCTGATCCCGCTCTCTGTTATGGCCTGATAAGTCACTGGAAGATGGCCCAAGTGCTTGGGCCGCTGCACCCCCATGGGAGACCCAGAAAAAGCTCTTGGCTACTGGCTTCAGATTGGCTATTGCATCCATCTGGGGAATGACCAGTGGATGGAAATCTTCTCTCTATATCTGTCTCTCTCTGCCTCTCTGTAACTGTGCCTTTCAAATAAATAAATAAATAAATCTTTAAAACCAAAATAATGGAAATATGCCTCCAAAGTCAGTTCTGGCTCAAATCCTTAAAGTCAGTGAATTTAGCATTCACCCATTTCAGTTGCATTGATTTGTGAGAATAGGAGAATGCTTTGAAGTTTTACAGAAGCCATTTTGGTTTGTCAGCATGATAAGTATAGTGAAGAGCTTTCTCAGAAGATGGCACACCTGTGTGTCTGATTGAGAGCTACACCAGTCCTTCAGGTTTTTGTCACTTATGAAATATGACAGTAGAGCTGCACTGACTATGAAATGTTTAAAATCCTTATGATTGGTTTAGGAAGTACTCAAATATAATTTTCACTTCTTTTTAAATTGCATTTTTTTAAACTTTTATTTAATGAATATAAATTTCCAAAGTACAGCTTATGGATTACAATGGCTTCCCCCCCATTACGTCCCTCCCACCCACAACCCTCCCCTTTCCCACTCCCTCTCCCTTCCATTCACATGAGGATACATTTTCAATTCTCTTTATATACAGAAGATCAGTTTAGCATACATTAAGTAAAGATTTCAACAGTTTGCTCCCACACAGAAACATAAAGTGAAACATAATGGATGATTTTTTAAATGATGATGAAATCAGATCAGACCTATTGTCATGTTTAATCCCAGTGAGAGTCAAGTTGGGAATTGATAATTTCTTCTTTTTTTTTTTTTTACAGAAGATCAGTTTAGTATACATTAAGTAAAGATTTCAACAGTTTGCACCCCCATAGAAACACAAAGTGAAATATACTGTTTGAGTACTTGTTATAGCATTGAGTCTCAATGTACAGCACATTAAGGACAGAGATCCTACATGAGGAGTAAGTGCACAGTGACTCCTGTTGTTCACATTACAAATTGACACTCCTGTTTATGGCATCAGTAATCTCCCTATGCACCAGTCATGAGTTTCCAAGGCTATGGAAGCCCTCTGAGTTCTCCGACTCTTATCTTGTTTAGACAAGGTCATAGTCAAAGTGGAGGTTCTCTCCTCCCTTCAGAGAAAGGTACCTCCTTCTTTGAAGACCTGTTCTTTCCACTGGGATCTCACTCACAGAGATCTTTCATTTAGTTTTTTTTTTTTTTTTGCCAGAGTGTCTTGGCTTTCCATGCCTGAAATACTCTCATGGGCTTTTCAGCCAGATCAGAATGCCTTTAGGGCTGATTCTGAGGCCAGAGTGCTATTTAGGACATCAGCCATTCTATGAGTCTGCTGAGTATCTCACTTCCCATGTTGGTGCATGTCCCAAATTATACATTTCTTCCCTCTCTTATTCCCACTCTTATGTTTAACAGGGATCACATTTCAGTTAAATTTCAACACTTAAGAATAACTGTGTATTAATTACAGAATTAAACCAGTCATATTAAGTAGAACAGACAAAAAAAAAACTAAGAGGGATAATGTATTAAGTTGTTCATTAACAGTCAGGGCTATCCTGATCAAGTCACCGTTTCACATAGTGTCCATTTCACTTCAACAGGTTTCCTTTTTGGTGTTCAGTCAGTTGTCACCAATCAGGGAGAACATATGATATTTGTCCCTTTGGGACTGGCTTATTTCACTCAGCATGATGTGTTCCAGATTCCTCCATTTTGTTGCAAATGACTGGATTTCGTTGTTTCTTACTGCGGTATAGTATTCTAAAGAGTACATATCCCATAATTTCTTTATCCAGTCTACTGTTGATGGGCATTTAGGTCGGTTCCAGGTCTTGGTTATTGTGAATTGAGCTGCAATAAACATTAGGGTGCAGACCGCTTTTTTGTTTGCCAATTTAAATTCCTTTGGGTAAATTCCAAGGAGTGGGATGGCTGGGTTGAATGGTAGGGTTATATTCAGGTTTCTGAGGAATCTCCAGACTGACTTCCATAGTGGCTTAACCAGTTTGCATTCCCACCAACAGTGGGTTAGTGTCCCTTTTTCCCCACATCCTATCCAGCATCTGTTGTTGGTAGATTTCTGTATGTGAGCCATTCTCACCGGGGTGAGGTGAAACCTCATTGTGGTTTTGATTTGCATTTCCCTGATTGCTAGTGACCTTGAACATTTTTTCATGTGTCTGTCAGCCATTTGGATTTCCTCTTTTGAAAAATGTCTATTGAGGTCCTTGGCCCATCTCTTAAGTGGGTTGTTGGTTTTGTTTTTGTGGAGTTTCTTGATCTCTTTGTAGATTCTGGCTATTAACCCTTTATCAGTTGCATAGTTGCAAATATTTTTTCCCATTCTGTCGGTTGTCTCTTCACTCTCCTGACTGTTTCTTTTGCTGTACAGAAACTTCTCAATTTGATGCAATCCCAATAGTTGATTTTGGCTTTGACTGCCTGTGCCTCCTGGGTCTTTTCCAGAAACTCTTTGCCTGTGCCAATATCTTGAAGGGTTTCTCCAATGTTCTCTAGTAACTTGATGGTGTCAGGTCGTAGATTTAGGTCTTTAATCCATGTTGAGTGGATTTTTGTGTAAGGTGTAAGGTAGGGGTCTTGCTTCATGCTTCTGCACGTGGAAATCCAATTTTCCCAGCACCATTTATTGAATAGACTGTCCTTGCTCCAGGAATTGGTTTTAGATCCTTGGTCAGATATAAGTTGGCTGTAGATGTTTGGGTTGATTTCTGGTGTTTCAATTCTGTTCCATTGGTCTATCCATCTGTTTCTGTACCAGTACTATGCTGTTTTGATAACAACTGCCCTGTAGTATGTCCTGAAATCTGGTATTGTGATGCCTCTGGCTTTGTTGTTGTTGTACAAGATTGCTTTAGCTATTCGAGGTCTCTTGTGTCTCCATATAAATTTCAGCACCATTGTTTCCAGACCTGAGAAGAAGGTCTTCGGTATCTTGATTGGTATTGCATTGAATTTATAAATTGCTTTTGGGAGAATGGACATTTTGATGATATTGATTCTTCCAATCCATGAGCATGGAAGACTTTTCCATTTCTTGGTATCCTCTTCTATTTCTTTCTTTAAAGTTTTGTAAATTTCATCGTAGAGATCTTGAACGTCCTTGGTTAAGTTTATTCCAAGGTATTTGATTGTTTTTGTAGCTATTGTGAATGGGATTGATCTTAGAAGTTCTTCCTCAGCCATGGCATTGTCTGTGTATACAAAGGCTGTTGATTTTTGTGCATTGATTTTATACACTGCTACTTTGCCAAAATCTTCTATGAGTTCTAATAGTCTCTTAGTAGAGTTCTTTGGGTCCCCTAAATAAAGAATCATGTCATCTGCAAAGAGGGATAGTTTGAGTTCTTCCTTCCCAATTTGTATCCCTTTAATTTCTTTTTCTTGCCTAATAGCTCTGGCTAGAACTTCCAGAACTATATTGAATAGCAGTGGTGAGAGTGGGCATCCCTGTCTGGTACCAGATCTCAGTGGAAATGCTTCCAACTTTTCCCCATTCAATAGGATGTTGGCTGTGGGTTTTTCATAGATTGCTTTGATTGTATTGAAGAATGTTCCTTCCAAACCCAGTTTGCTTAGAGTTTTCATCATGAACGGGTGTTGTATTTTATCAAATGCTTTCTCGGCATCTATTGTGATAATCATATGGTTTTTCTTCTGCAGTCTGTTAATGTGGTGTATCACATTGATTGTCTTGCGCACATTAAACCATCCCTGCATACCAGGGATAAATCCCACTTGGTCTGGGTGGATGATCTTTCTGATGTGTTGTTGCATTCTATTGGCGAGAATTTTATTGAGGATTTTTGCATCTATGTTCATCAGGGATATTGGTCTGTAATTCTCTTTCAGTGCTGCATCTTTTTCTGGCTTAGGAATTAAGGTGATGCTGGCTTCATAGAAAGAATTTGGGAGGACTCCCTCTTTTTCGATTGTTCTGAATAGTTTGAGAAGAATTGGAGTTAGTTCTTCTTTAAATGTCTGGTAGAATTCAGCAGTGAATCCATCTGGTCCTGGGCTTTTCTTTGTTGGGAGGGCCTTTATTACTGTTTCAATTTCTGTCTCAGTTATGGGTCTGTTTAAGTTTTCGATGTCTTCCTGGTTCAATTTAGGTAGGTTGCATGTGTCCAGGAATCTATCCATTTCTGATAGGTTTCCCTGTTTGCTGGCATACAAGTCCTTGTAGTAATTTCTGATGATTCTTTTTATTTCTGTGGTGTCTGTTGTTATGTTTCCTTTTTCATCTCTGATTTTTATTGATTTGGGTCTTTTCTTTTTTTAGTTAGTTGGGCCAATGGGGTGACAATTTTGTTTATTTTTTCAAAAAACCAGCTCCTCGTTTGGCTGATTTTTGTAATTTTTTTTGGATTCAATCCTGTTGATTTCTTCTCTGATTTTACTTATTTCTCTTCTCCTACTAGATTTGGGTCTGGTTTGCTGTAGGTTTTCTAGATCCTTGAGGTGAATTGAAAGCTCATCTATTTGGTGCCTTTCCAATTTCTTGATGTAGGCACCTATTGATATATACTTTCCTCTTAACACTGCCTTTGCTGCGTCCCATAAGTTTTGGTATGATGTGCTGTTCTCCTCATTTACTTCCAGAAAATTTTTGATTTCTCTTTTGATTTCTTCTATGACCCATTGTTCATTCAGGAGCATGTTGTTCAGTCTCCATGTGTTTGCATATGCTCTAGGGATTCCTGAGTTGCTAATTTCCAACTTCATTCCTTTATGGTCTGAGAAGCTGCATGGTATGATTCTAATTCTTTTGAATTTGCTGAGACTTGCTTTATGGCCTAGTATGTGGTCAATCCTAGAGAAGGTTCCATGTACTGCTGAGAAGAATGCAAAATACTTTAGCTGTGGGATTGAAAGTTCTGTATATATCTGTTAGATCCATTTGGGCTATAGTGTCGTTTAAATCTACTGTATCCTTGTTGATCTTCTGTCCTATTGATGTGTCTATTTCTGAGAGTGGAGTATTGAAGTCCCCCAGTACTATTGTATTGGGGTCTAAGTCTTCCTCTAAGTCCCTTAATAAATCTTTTAGATAAACCGGTGCCCTGTAGTTAGGTGCATATACATTGATAATTGTTATACCTTCTTGTTGTATTGATCCCTTAATCATTATATAGTGCCCCTCTTTGTCTCTCTTAACAGTTTTTGTGGTAAAGTTTATGTTGTCCGATATTAAGATGGCTATGCCCACTCTTTTTTCATTTCTGTTGGGATGGTATATCTTTTTCCAGCCTTTCACTTTCAGTCTGTATGGTTCTTTGTTGGAAAGATGTGTTTCTTGTAAGCAGCAAATAGATGGGTTTTGTTCCTTAACCCAATCAGCCAATCTGTGTCTTTGAACTGGACAGTTCAGGCCATTCACGTTCAATGTGACTAATGATAAGTGGTAACTTTGCCCTGCCATTTGCCAAAGATAAGTTCTAATATATGCTTTGAATTCCCTGTGATCTTTTGCTGTGAGCTTTCCTTCCTTTACCTTCTTTCATATTGATGACCGTGTTTCTGTGTTTCTGTGTGTAACACATCTTTAAGCATCTTTTGCAGGGCTGGACCAGTGGTGAAAAATTCTTTCAATTTCTGTTTGCTATGAAAGGTCTTTATTTCACCTTCATTCAGAAATGATAGCTTTGCAGGATATAATATTCTGGGCTGGCAGTTTTTCTCTCTTAGTACCTGGGCTATATCTCGCCATTCGCTCCTAGCTTGTAGGGTTTCTGATGAGAAGTCAGCTGTGAGTCTGATTGGAGATCCTCTGAGAGTAATCTGACGTTTCTCTCTTGCACATTTTAGGATCTTTTCTTTATGTTTCACTGTGGAGAGTTTAATTACAACATGTCGTGGTGAGGATCTCTTTTTGGTCGTGTTTATTAGGGTTCTGTGAGCTTCCTGTACTAGGATTTCTCTGTCCTTCTCCAAACCTGGGAAATTTTCTGCTAATATCTCACTAAAAAGGCCTTCTAATCCTTTCTCCCTCTCCATGCCTTCAGGAACTCCTAGAACCCGAATGTTGGGTTTTTTAATAGTATCCTGAAGATTCCTGACAATATGTTTTAGATTTCTAATTTCCTCTTCTTTTCTTTGGTCTGACTGTATCCTTTCCTGTTCTCTGTCTTCTAAGTCCGATATTCTCTCTTCTGCTTCACCCATTCTGTTTGTAAGGCTCTCTATTGTGTTTTTCATTTGATCTATTGAATTCTTCACTTCAGTCACTATCCCAGTTTCCTGTTGTACTAGTTGTTTCGTTTCATTTTGATTCCTCCTTAATATTTCATTTTCACGAGAGAGATTTTCTATCTTGTCCATTAAGGATTTCTGTAGTTCAAGAATTTGTTTTTGAGAACTTCTTAATGTTCTTATCAATTTTTTGAGATCTGCTTCTTGCATTTCTTCTATGTCATCATCCTCATAATCTTGAATTGGGGTGTCTTTTTCATTTGAGGGCTTCATGGTGACTTCCTTGTTTTTATTACCTCGGTTTTTGCGTTTGTTATTTGGCATATTGGAGATATTTGGTTTCTTCACTGTGGTGCTTTTTCTTGTTATACTATGACTCTAGATTAAGTGGGCTGTCTGTTTTTGATGGAGCCTTAGAGGCTTGAGATGGGTGTGGCCTGAGAGCTCTGTTTGGTGTGCCAAAGGTGACACTCCCAGATTAGGCATGGTAAGCCTCTCTCTCTCTCTCTCTCTCTCTCTCTCTCTCTCTCTCTTTCTTTCTTTTTTTGATTCAAAAGGGAAGTAATTCCGCACAGCTGAACGAAGTTGGAGGTAGTTAGCAGGCAAATGATATACCCACAGGAGCCAGAGATCGGAAGCTCTTTCCCAAGGACCACACAGGGAATTTGTTCTGCCCTCAGAGTGGGCTCAAATTCTCCTTCAGTCTCCCACTGGGTTGCCAAAGTTACGGAATTGTAGCGTCTCTGGAGAGTGCTCATGTGAATTCCGTGAGTTCTCTCCCCCACCGTCTCTTTTTTCACAGTCTCAGTTCAGTAGCACCACAAATTTACTAGGTCCTAATCTCCTGTTAATTCGCCCCACCCAGAGTCAGGTTTTTCTGCTAGGCTCAGGGCCGGTGCAGACCTGAGGTCGCTCTGCTTATGATGTATTTCCAATATGGCGGCTGCTGTTTGTCTTGCTCGCCCTTGAGAGGTGGGCGGAGAGAGAGAAACCCGTGTCTGTACCAGTCACCTTTTCTCTCTCTCTCTCTCTCTCTTCCAGTTAGCCTGGTGAACTTTCCCCCCCCGGGGGTTGTTCCCTCTAGTCTCCTCTCTCTGCTTGCCTGCCAGTGTCTCGGGCTATTGAGGTTCAGCTCACCTCGCGTTCCAGCGCTGGTGTGTTGAGTCTGCCACTGGTGTCCCGAACTGTGGGCTCCCACGCTCTCCACGCAGGTCCACTGTGAATCATGGGTTCTGGAAGAGTTTCTTCTGCTGTTTCCTACCCTACTTTTCCTTGAACCTGCAGTATCTCCACTTTTATCAAACTGTCTCTCCCCGGACTATCAGTGTGCTCCCTTCCTAGTCCGCCATCTTGAGAAGGCCTCAAATATAATTTTCACTTTTAAAATCTAATTGATATGTTTGAAATTCCTATATACAACAAGTGATGATGATTATGTTAACTTGCAGAAGAGTTTTGAAAGCTCAAATAAAAGATGGCACAGATGTTTGGTAATATGATTAGGTGTATAATAAGGGAGTTTCAGGATATGTATTCTCAGGGTGTAACATACTCTTACTCTCTTCTTATGGGGCTGACCTTCACTACCGTTGAAAGAATGTCTTCCAAGTGAAGAAAGGACATTATTCCACATTGATTGTTCCCGTGTGATTTCATAGTCTGTTTTCTACATTAACTGATCTATTTTGCTTGTTACATAAAAATAATACAGTAATATTCCTGCTTTCTATGAATTTCCATGTTATAAGTAATTTCTATTTGCATAATTTACTCAGATGATAAATATTTTGTTTAAAAGAAAGATATCCATTATCTGTTGATTATTTATAAATTATTTTCCCAATTATCATCCAATAGTTTCCTTCTCAAAACAAAAATGAGGCACAGTGCCTGAATAGTGGGGCCAAACTTATCTAGTGGAGAAAATCTGTAGGAGGGAAACAGAAACCTGAGAGAGAATTAGAGTCTGGGACATCAAGTTTCTAGATACATTTGGGGAAAAAATAGAGGAAGATAAGCCATGTTGTCCTTTATAATTCTGGAAATTTCTCAACATTGGATGTACAGAGACCAGTGACAGGGTGAAATGAGGAATAACAAATATGAGAGTCATGATAAATTCAAAATAGGAATGTAAATCAAAGAATGTATGGAATTGGGATCAAATAGAAAAATGTATTTTTACCCCAACTCAAATTCTTTACTTTAAAACTCTGAAGCAGAACCTATAAACAGCAATTGTAAATTTCTCAAGGATTGGGGATTACTTTTCCTGCTCTTGCAGGAATGGTCTAGCATCTCATTCCCTTTCTTGTTTCCCTCATGACTGGCATAGAGTAATACTATATAGTAATCTGTGCACATGAATAGCAATACCTCAGTTCTGTTGTTACTCTGGATCCTCTCCCCAGGACATAGAGGACATGAGCTTGACCACAATCAAATAAGCCCCTTACTGCTCCCTCACCAAATAGGAGGGGGGCTCCTGTAGGACAGAAGGCATCAGTGGGAAGAAGAGATCTGAATCACTGTAAAAACTGTCTCATACATAATAGTTAAAACAGATTCAGCATCCTTCCATTTTACACTTGGCAAAAGAAAAGCCAAAATTGGTAAAGTGACTTGCTAGCCAGTCTCCCCACCATGACCACCAAGAAATGGTGAGCTTTTTTTTTCATTTGACAAGTAGAGTTAGACATTGAGAGAGAGAGACAGAGAGAAAGGTCTTCCTTCCATTGGTTCACCCCCCAAATGGCCGCTACAGCTGGTGTGCTGCACCGATCCGAAGCAAGGAGCCAGGTGCTTCCTCCTGGTGTCCCACGTGGGTGCAGGAACCCAAGCACCTGGGCCATTCTCCATTGCCTTCCTGGGCCACAGCAGAGAGCTGGACTGGAAGAGAAGCAACCAGGACTAGAAACCGGCGCCCATATGGGATGCCAGTGTTGCAAGTTGGAGGATTAACCAAGTGAGCCACCATGCCAGCTCCCTGGTGAAGTTTAACCTAAGGAATGAGCCTAACTTAAAAGGTGACCACCACAATTAGGGACCCAGGGTAGGTCACCTTATGTTGGAATATTAGAAAGTGTGGACAGTGAGTGATATCTGCCAGGTACCAGGGTAGCCGGGTGCCCCAGAAAGATTTGGTGCTAAGTGAGCAGCAGATTCGGGGCCTGGTTTTTATTTCTTAGTTCCCTCCACAGTCCTTTCATCTGGACTGGATACCTTGGCATTCCTCTGTAGAAGAAAGCCAGATCCCTCTTGCAAACTCTCTGTGGCCATCTTGCCACTGGAAGGCCTGGAACAGCAAGGTTGAGTTGGATTGTAGTCTCTCCTGATGTTATATTCCCAATAGAGAGGCTACCCAAATATAAGCTCCAGGTATGTTGGGAATAGATTACTCCAGTTCTGGACACCCTGGCACTGTGGGTTGGGAAAAATGTGCATGGATTGGAGGAGGATGGGCAGGCTTGGGAATCCCCTGCCCTGGGATTGATTTCTTGATGTTGTCCCTGACTCTCAGAATTTTTATGCTATGTAGGGGACCTGGCCCACACCCACAACTCTAGTTGACTCTTCTCCTTTGAAGCAGGAGCAAACAGTCTTTATTGTTCATACAGGAAATAGGAAGTAGTAGATCTAGTTTCTGTCGGTCAGTCCCCATCAATGTCCACATATCCCTCACAGTTTTGTTGTTCAGAAGGGCCATTATCTAAACTCAGAATCTACCCAAGTTTGTGTTGGCCCTAATATTTGTCACTATGGCCATAATATTGGTGGCTGCATCTATAGCTAGAGGAGGCCAGGAGTGCTTCTCATCCAACACTGTGGACGCAACCTGCATGGGAGATCAGTTGTGAGAGATTGTGTTACCACAGGGATCGAGGCTCAGAAATAGTTTCTGATGACTTTTCCCAACTATCTTAATATGCAGAACATAATATAAGAATTTTCTCTGGTATCTGAAGTAGCTAAAGCTCCCTCCCAGCACCCACAGATGCTTTTTTTATATCAAGACAAGGAACAACCTGGAGGAATGTGAAATCGGTTTTATAAATGAAGAAACCAGTTTGCATTCTGTGACCTTTTCCAAATCTAGGAGGATGTGAGTTATTGGGGCAAAAGAGAGAGCTTCTTTGGGGAAGACACAAAGAAAAATGACAAAAGAAAAAAAAAACTGCATCTAGCTGCATTGTACACAGAGTAAGTTACCTGGGACCTACCTGTCATATCTTATGCCATTTATTTTCTGCTTAATCATGGGGAGTTTATTCTTGTACCATCCCACTTTTCAGAGGATCATAGTATTGTTCAGAGGGCTATAGTGACATTCCCAAGTCTAGTGAGAACAGTCACCATCATGCCATAGAGTGTAGAGTAGATTTACTTTTGCTCCAAGGGAGGCCAAGAGGGACATAAGTCAGTGTAAGCACTAGAAAACACCAGGGGAGCTGGAGCTGTGGATTAGTGGGTAAAGCTGCTGCCTGCGGTGCCAGCATCTCATATGGGCGTTGGTCTAGTCCCGGCTGCTCCTCTTTTGATCCAGCTCTCTGCTGTGGCCTGGGAAAGTAGTAGAAGATGGCCCAAGTCCTTGTTCCCCTGCACCTGTGTGTGAGACCCAGAAGAGGTTCCTGGCTCCTGACTCCTGGCTTTGGATTGGCACAGCTCCAGGTGTTGCAGCCAATTGGGGAGTGACCAGCAGATGGAAGACCTCTCTCTCTATGCTTCTCCTTTCTCTCTCTGTGTAACTCTGACTTTGAAATAAATAAATAAATCTTTTTTTAAAAAAAGAAACCACCAGAGAATTAGATTTCTAAGGTGGGAACCAGTAGATGACATGGCTAAGAGCATAAACAGATGACTAATGAGTAAGAAAGTCTGTATTACATTGAGAAATAAATAAAAAATGAAAAAATGCCTTCTCCAAATGCACCAAAATGTACTTTTCCTGTGGTGTTGAATTCCCACTTCAATGTGCCTTGCAATTGAATAAATGCTTATCTGAAAAATACCCTCACAATGTACACTCACATTCTAAATACTCCTTGCTAAGTTTCACTGAGATTTCTAGAAAGCTTAGCTACTGTGAGACAGGAATCCCTGACTCCATAATTCAGGTGAAACTTACATGAAGCTCCCTACTATACCAAGTACTATTTTTCTTGGACCCTGCCTAAAGCTAGAGTAAATCAGACTGCAAAACCTAGTCCAAATCACAAAGGAGTGGTAAAGGAGTGGTAAACATTGTGGCATTGTGGATTAAGCCACCACCCACTTCAGTGGATCCACTTCTGATCCTGATACCTGATAACGCATCTGGGAAAGCAGCAGAAGATGGTCAAAGGGCTTGGGCCTCTACCACCCAGGTTGGAGACATGGATGCAGTTCTCCATTCCTGACTTGGACCTGTCCCAGCCTCAACTGTTGTGGCCATTTGTGGAGGGAACCAGTGGATGGAAAATCTCTCTCTCTCTCTCTCTCCCTCCCTCCCACTCTCTCTCTGTGTACTTGTGTTGTGTGGGTGACTTTATAACTCTGCAATTATAATAAATAATAAATAAGTAAACAATATAAATATAATGTAACACATCATAACATGTTTCAGATTTTGAATTTCCAACCTACTCCTGTTAACAACCAAACATACAACAAGAAAGCACAGAGAACAAGGGGTTCCATGCACTGCCCACGTCTGCTTATGCATTGCTCCAGTGAGTCACCATCTATGGGGCAGGTCTCCCTCAATAGCCACTTCTGGCACTAGAGAAGCTCAATATATGCTAATTTTTAAAAATATTTTATTTATTTTATTTGATAGAGTTACAGACAGTGAGAGAGAGAGACAGTGAGAGAGGTCTTCCTTCCGCTGGTTCACTCTACAAATGGCCGCAATGGCCAGAGCTGCGCTGATCTGAAGCCAGGAACCAGGAGCTTCTTTCTGGTCTCCCATGTGGGTGCAGGGGCCAAGGACTTGGACCATCTTCTACTGATTTCCCAGGCCATAGCAGAGAGCTGGGCTGGAAGTGGAGCCAGGACCTGAACCGGCACCCATATGAGATGCCAGCGCTGCAGGTGGAGGATTAACCTACTGTGCCACAGCACCGGCCCTTATGCTAATGTTTTAAATGTTTTTTTTTTCAATAAAAGAGAAGTACCAGACCTCAAATATTTTAAGGTTCAGGGCAATAGCTAGGGAATACAATGGGTAATTTTTTAAAAAGTTCCTACAGCAGTTTTTGGGAACACAATTTTGGGAACCACAATGAGTATTTTTTTAAACTTCTATGGCAGTAAAACAAATCTAATATTTGATTAATGTGGGAGGTTACCAGTTACAGATTAGTTAAGTTTCTGACTGTTTAAGTTAGTTTGAGTTAGTATAGGTTTGCTCATGTAAGTATTTGGAAAAATGGAGCTGTCTAAGCATAATGGTATTCCAATTAATATTCAAATTTTATTCATTTTAATTTTGAAAGGGGTAGAAAGAGAATAAAAGCAATAATGAGCAAGGGAGAGCAAGAGAGAGACAGAGAAAGCAAGCGAGTGAGCTGGTTCACTCGTTCATTGTGTCACTCCTCGCAATACCCATAATACCCATTTTAGGGCCATGTCAAGTCCAGGAATGAGGAACTCAAATTCTATTTCTCCCACACTGGTGATGGAAAACCCAGGTGCTTGATGCAACAGCTATTTATTTTCACAGTATGCATTTGTATTTAGCTAGCATCAGAAGTGGACCTTAGATTTAAAGTCAGGCACTTTGATATGGGATGTGGATGTCCCAGCAGGTGTTGTAATTGAAAGGCTGGATGAGCATCCACAATATTTTTTTTAATTATCAATTATTTCACCATTCATGACCCCCAAATAGTACTCTTTCCTGGAATATTTTTCACTGGAAGCACTAATAGTTTTCCTCATGTGTGAAACTCTGGGGCTGAGATATTCTCAATTTAGCTTCAGACCTAGCCATTGAGTTGGCTGCTGGTGCTGATAATGTGGTTCCTCTTCATTTCACACAGTATGAGACTGAATGAGCACTGGATTTTGCCACCTTTCATGACACAAACCAGCACAAGTCAAGACGTAGTTGGTGGTCCTGTACCTGATTTCCAGGGTAGATATCTTTCCTATGCAATTTTTAAATTCCTACTGGATCTTGGGCACCAGCTACAAATTCCTGGACCAGCTGTTAAATAGGTGAGTGAACACAACCTGCAAAGGAACAATAGTGACATTGCCATCCATGATCTATCTTTTGGAGCCATCACTGCAGCTCCCTAAGCCACAATTTGCTATGGCAAAAGTTGAAAGGTAAGACTATGTCACTATATCACTCAGACTATGGCAGATGCTACCCTTGTGCCTAGCTTTAATGGCTTCTGGATGTCCTATTGTGGTTCATAAATATTAGAATACAGTCCCCAGGAAGTGTTATATGTGCCTAAGAAATACTCAAGTATCTGTGAAGGTTCTGTTTGAAGTGTATTCATTCAACAAATATTTATTAATCACTTACTACATGCAGCTGCTTTTCCAGAGTTGACATGATTCAATGAACAGGAGCACGAGCCAAATGTGCTTCCTCATACATATGCTCAGAACCATTACATAAATATTATAACCATGGATATACTATTACTTGATATTTCTTTTTTCTTTTTTTTTGGGGGGGTTTCTATATTTGTTTTTTTTTTAACTTTTATTTAATGAATATAAATTTCCAAAGTACGATTTATGGATTACAATGGCTTCCCCCACATACCGTCCCTCCCACCCACTACCCTCCCCTTTCCCACTCCCTCTCCCCTTCCATTCACATCAAGATTCATTTTCGATTATCTTAATATACAGAGGATCAGCTTAGTATACATTAAGTAAGGATTTCAACAGTTTGCTCTCACACAGAAACATAAAGTGAGAAATAATAGATGATTTTTTTTAAATGATGATGAAATCAGATCAGACCTATTGTCATGTTTAATCCCAGTGAGAGTCAAGTTGGGAGTTGATAATTTCTTTCTTTCTTTCTTTCTTTCTTTCTTTCTTTCTTTCTTTCTTTCTTTCTTTTTTTTTTTTTTTACAGAGGATCAGTTTAGTATGCATTAAGTAAAGATTTCAACAGTTTGCACCCCCATAAAAACACAAAGTGAAATATATTGTTTGAGTACTCGTTATAGCATTAAATCTCAATACACAGCACATCAAGTAGAGAGATCCTACATGAGGAGTAAGTGCACAATGACTCCTGTTGTTGACTTTACCAATTGACACTCCTGTCTATGGCATCAGTAGTCTCCCTATGCTCCGGTCATGAGTTTCCAAGGCTATGGAAGCCCTCTGAGTTCTCCGATTCTTATCTTGTTTAGACAAGGTCATAGTCAAAGTGGAGGTTCTCTCCTCCCTTCAGAGAAAGGCACCTCCCTCTTTGAAGACCTGTTCTTTCCACTGGGATCTCACTCACAGAGATCTTTTTGCCAGAGTGTCTTGGCTTTCCATGCCTGAAATACTCTCATGGGCTTTTCAGCCAGATCCGAGTGCCTTTAGGGCTGATTCTGAGGCCAGAGTGCTATTTAGGACATCCGCCATTCTATGAGTCTGCTGAGTATCTCACTTCCCATGTTGGATCACTCTCCCCTTTATTTATTCCATCGGTTAGTGTTAGCAGGTACTAGACTTGTTTATGTGCTCCCTTTGACTCTTAGTCCTTTCATTATGATCAATTGTGAACTGAAATTGATCACTTGGACTAGTGAGATGGCATTGGTACATGCCACCTTGATGGGATTGAATTGGAATCCCCTGGTATGTTTTTAACTCTACCATTTGGGGCAAGTCAGCTTGAGCATGTCCCAAATTATACATCTCTTCCCTCTCTTATTCCCACTCTTATGTTTAACAGGGATCACATTTCAGTTAAATTTCAACACTTAAGAATAACTGTGTATTAATTACAGAATTAAACCAGTCATATTAAGTAGAACAGACAAAAAAACTACTAAGAGGGATAATGTATTAAGTTGTTCATTAACAGTCAGGGCTATCCTGATCAAGTCACCGTTTCCCATAGAGTCCGTTTTGCTTCAGGAGGTTTCCTTTTTGGTGTTCAGTCAGTTGTCACCGATCAGGGAGAACATATGGTATTTGTCCCTTTGGGACTGGCTTATTTCACTCAGCATGATGTGTTCCAGATTCCTCCATTTTGTTGCAAATGACTGGATTTCATTGTTTCTTACTGCGGTATAGTATTCTAAAGAGTACATATCCCATAATTTCTTTATCCAATCTACCGTTGATGGGCATTTAGGTCGGTTCCAGGTCTTAGCTATTGTGAATTGAGCTGCAATAAACATTAGGGTGCAGACCGCTTTTTTGTTTGCCAATTTAAATTCCTTTGGGTAAATTCCAAGGAGTGGGATGGCTGGGTTGAATGGTAGGGTTATCTTCAGGTTTCTGAGGAATCTCCAGACTGACTTCCATAGTGGCTTGACCAGTTTGCATTCCCACCAACAGTGGGTTAGTGTCCCTTTTTCCCCACATCCTCGCCAGCATCTGTTGTTGGTAGATTTCTGTATGTGAGCCATTCTCACCGGGGTGAGGTGAAACCTCATTGTGGTTTTGATTTGCATTTCCCTGATTGCTAGTGACCTTGAACATTTTTTCATGTGCCTGTTGGCCATTTGGATTTCCTCTTTTGAAAAATGTCTATTGAGGTCCTTGGCCCATCTCTTAAGTGGGTTGTTGGTTTTGTTTTTGTGGAGTTTCTTGATCTCTTTGTAGATTCTGGTTATTAACCCTTTATCTGTTGCATAGTTTGCAAATATTTTTTCCCATTCTGTTGGTTGTCTCTTCACTCTCCTGACTGTTTCTTTTGCAGTACGGAAACCAAGGAAGGAAAGCTCACAGCAAAAGATCACAGGGAATTCAAAGCATATATTAGAACTTATCTTTGGCAAATGGCAGGGCAAAGTTACCACTTATCATTAGTCACATTGAACGTGAATGGCCTGAACTGTCCAGTTAAAAGACACCGATTGGCTGATTGGGTTACGGAACAAAACCCATCTATTTGCTGCTTACAAGAAACTCATCTTTCCAACAAAGATCCATACAGACTGAAAGTGAAAGGCTGGAAAAAGATATACCATGCCAACAGAAATGAAAAAAGAGCAGGCGTAGCCATCTTAATATCAGACACCATAAACTTTACCACAAAAACCATTAAGAGAGACAAAGAGGAACACTACATAATGATTAAGGGATCATTTCAACAGGAAGATATAACAATTATCAATGTATATGCACCTAACTACAGGGCACCGGTTTATCTAAAAGACTTGTTAACGGACTTAAAGGGAGACTTAGACCCCAATACAATAGTACTGGGGGACTTCAATACTCCACTCTCAGAAATAGACACATCAATAGGACAGAAGATCACCAAGGATACAGTAGATTTAAACGACACTATAGCCCAAATGGATCTAACAGATATCTACAGAACTTTTCATCCTACACATAAAGCATTTACATTTTCTCAGCAGTACATGGAACCTTCTCTAGGATTGACCACATACTAGGCCATAAAGCGAGTCTCAGCAAATTCAAAAGAATTAGAATCATACCATGCAGCTTCTCAGACCATAAAGGAATGAAGTTGGAAATTAGCAACTCAGGAATCCCTAGAGCATATGCAAACACATGGAGACTGAACAACATGCTCCTGAATGAACAATAGGTCATAGAAGAAATCAAAAGAGAAATCAAAAACTTTCTGGAAGTAAACGAGGATAACAGCACAACATACCAAAACTTATGGGACGCAGCAAAAGCAGTGTTAAGAGGAAAGTATATATCAATAGGTGCCTACATCAAGAAATTGGAAAGGCTCCAAATAGATGAGCTTTCAATTCACCTCAAGGATCTAGAAAACCTACAGCAAACCAGACCCAAATCTAGTAGGAGAAGAGAAATAATTAAAATCAGAGAAGAAATCAACAGGATTGAATCAAGAAAAACATTACAAAAAATCAACCAAACGAGGAGGTGGTTTTTTGAAAAAATAAACAAAATTGTCACCCCATTGGCCCAACTAACTAAAAAAAGAAGAGAAAAGACCCAAATCAATAAAATCAGAGATGAAAAAGGAAACATAACAACAGACACCACAGAAATAAAAAGAATCATCAGAAATTACTACAAGGACTTGTATGCCAGCAAACAGGGAAACCTATCAGAAATGGATAGATTCCTGGACACATGCAACCTACCTAAATTGAACCAGGAAGACATCGAAAACTTAAACAGACCCATAACTGAGACAGAAATTGAAACAGTAATAAAGGCACTCCCAACAAAGAAAAGCCCAGGACCAGATGGATTCGCTGCTGAATTCTACCAGACATTTAAAGAAGAACTAACTCCAATTCTTCTCAAACTATTCAGAACAATCGAAGAAGAGGGAATCCTCCCAAATTCTTTCTATGAAGCCAGCATCACCTTAATTCCTAAGCCAGAAAAAGATGCAGCACTGAAAGAGAATTACAGACCAATATCCCTGATGAACATAGATGCAAAAATCCTCAATAAAATTCTCGCCAATAGAATGCAACAACACATCAGAAAGATCATCCACCCAGACCAAGTGGGATTTATCCCTGGTATGCAGGGATGGTTTAATGTGCGCAAGACAATCAATGTGATACACCACATTAACAGACTGCAGAAGAAAAACCATATGATTATCACAATAGATGCCGAGAAAGCATTTGATAAAATACAACACCCGTTCATGATGAAAACTCTAAGCAAACTGGGTTTGGAAGGAACATTCCTCAATACAATCAAAGCAATCTATGAAAAACCCACAGCCAACATCCTATTGAATGGGGAAAAGTTGGAAGCATTTCCACTGAGATCTGGGACCAGACAGGGATGTCCACTCTCACCACTGCTATTCAATATAGTTCTGGAAGTTCTAGCCAGAGCTATTAGGCAAGAAAAAGAAATTAAAGGGATACAAATTGGGAAGGAAGAACTCAAACTATCCCTCTTTGCAGATGACATGATTATTTAGGGGACCCAAAGAACTCTACTAAGAGACTATTGGAACTCATAGAAGATTTTGGCAAAGTAGCAGTGTATAAAATCAATGCACAAAAATCAACAGCCTTTGTATACACAGACAATGCCATGGCTGAGGAAGAACTTCTAAGATCAATCCCATTCACAATAGCTACAAAAACAATCAAATACCTTGGAATAAACTTAACCAAGGACGTTAAAGATCTCTACGATGAAAATTACAAAACCTTAAAGAAAGAAATAGAAGAGGATACCAAGAAATGGAAAAATCTTCCATGCTCATGGATTGGAAGAATCAATATCATCAAAATGTCCATTCTCCCAAAAGCAAATTATAGATTCAATGCAATACCAATCAAGATACTGAAGACCTTCTTCTCAGATCTGGAAAAATTGGTGCTGAAATTTATATGGAGGCACAAGAGACCTCGAATAGCTAAAGCAATCTTGTACAACAAAAACAAAGCCGGAGGCATCACAATACCAGATTTCAGGACTTACTACAGGGCAGTTGTAATCAAAACAGCATGGTACTGGTACAGAAACAGATGGATAGACCAATGGAACAGAATTGAAACACCAGAAATCAACCCAAACATCTACAGCCAACTTATATTTGATCAAGGATCTAAAACCAATTCCTGGAGCAAGGACAGTCTATTCAATAAATGGTGCTGGGAAAATTGGATTTCCACGTGCAGAAGCATGAAGCAAGACCCCTACCTTACACCTTACACAAAAATCCACTCAACATGGATTAAAGACCTAAATCTACGACCTGACACCATCAAGTTACTAGAGAACATTGGAGAAGCCCTTCAAGATATTGGCACAGGCAAAGAGTTTCTGGAAAAGACCCGGGAGGCACAGGCAGTCAAAGCCAAAATTAACTATTGGGATTGCATCAATTGAGAAGTTTCTGTACTGCAAAAGAAACAGTCAGGAGAGTGAAGAGACAACCGACAGAATGGGGAAATATTTGCGAACTTGATATTTCATTCAAAACCACTATCGCCTTTTTCCAGTTGTCAGTGGCTCTCATGCCAATGTGCTCATCTTGCCCCTGTAACAGTGTCTAGTTTGTAGGTTGTAGCATCTAGAGACAGAAACAGAAGTTTGGGTACATTATATTCTTGCAGAGTGAGGTTCAGGGGTTAAGACTTCACTTAAATGCAGTGAGAAGTTTTCTTTATTTGCAATCCATGTGGAAAGGAATTTCTGTTGGTGAACCATTCTTTTTTATTTTATTTAAGTTATATAAGTTGCATGTATTTCATATATACAGATTTGGGAACATATTTTATCTTCCCTCCCTCCCACCCATGCTCCAATCTTTCTTCCTCTACCATCTCTTATTCCCACTCTTTTCCCAAATATCTACTTTCAGTTTACAAAATGAGTACAAAGTTAACACTACAATAAGTAGAAAAGTTCATCAAATAGTATGAACAAAAAAGAAACACACTGTTCATCAACAGAAGAGACAAGGGCTGTAAACAATCTTCAAACCTAAAAAAATGCCAATTTAACTCTAATACATTACATTGTAGGTACTCTATTAGTTACCCTTAATTAGGGAAATAATTTGCTTCCCTTAATTAGGAAAACATGATATATGTCTTTTGGGTACTGGCTTATTTCACTAAGTATAATTGTTTCCAGTTTTATCCATTTTGTTGCAAAAAAAGGATTTCATTTTTTTTACTGCTGAGTATTACTCCAAAGTATATGTAAACCGTAATTTCTGTATGCAGTGTTCAGTTGACAGACATCTGGGTAGATTCCATATTTTAGCTATTTTACATTGAGTTGCAATGAACGTGGGAATACAAATAACTCTTTCATGCTAATCATGCTGATTTCTTATGGTTTGAGTAGATTCCCAGAAGCGGGATGGCTGGATCAAATGTTAGGTATGTATTCACATTTCTGAGGTATCTCCATTCTGTTTACCAGAGTGGCTCTATTAGATTCTATTTCCACCAACAGTGGATTAGGCTATTATTTTCCCCACATCCTCACTAGCATTTGGTGTTCGTTAGTTTCTCTATAGAGCAATTCTAACAGGGTGAGGTGAAACCTCATTGTGGTTTGATTGATTGCTAGTAATCTTGAGCATCTGTTGGCCATTTGAATTTCCTGTGTTGAAGAATGCCCATTCAAGTCTTTGCCAATTTCTTAATTGCAATTCTGTTTTATTGTTGTTGAATTCATCATGCTCTTTATAGATTCTGGATGTTAACCCTTCATCAGTTACATACTTTGCAAATATTTTCTTGGCTGACTTCACTTCCCTGAGTGTTTCTTTTGCAGTGCAAAAGCTTCTCAGCTTGATGTAATGCTATTTGTCAATCTTGGCTTTGATTACTTATACTTCTGGAGCATTTTCCAAGAACTCTTTGCCTATGTCAATGTCTTGCAGAGTTTTCTCAATGTTCTCTAGTAATTTGATGGTATTGTCTCATACATTTAGGTCCCATGCAGTACCCTACAGGAATTTATCAAATATAATTTTACTGAGAATTAAAAAAATATATGACTGTTGATGAGCAACTTGATATGTTATCCCTCTTAGTATTTTTTTTTGTTTGTTCTACTTAATACTTTTGGTTGAATACTGTAATCAATACACAAATCTTCTTAAGTGCTGAAACTTAACTGAAAATTGATCACTGTTAAATATAAGAGTGGGAATAAGAGAGGGAAGAGATGTGCAATTTGGGACATGCTCAAGCTGACTTACCTCAAACAGTAGAGTTAGAAACATACCAGGGGATTCCAATTCAATCCCATCAAGGTGGCATGTACCAATGCCATCTCACTAGTCCCAGTGATAAATTTCTGTTCACAACTGATCATAATGATAGGACTAAGAACCAAAGGGATCACATAAACAAGACTAGTGTCTGCAAATACTAGCTGATAGAATAAAAAAGGGAGAGAATGATCCAACATGGGAAGTGAGATACACAGCAGACCCATAGAATGGCAGATGTCCTAAACAGCACTCTGGCCTCAGAATCAGCCCTTAAGGCATGTGGATCCGGCTGAAAAGCCCATGAGACTATTTCAGGCCTGGAAAGCCAAGACACTCTGGAAAAAAAAAAAAAAACCTAAATGAAAGATCTCCGCGAGTGAGATCCCAGTGGAAAGAACGGGTCATCAAAGAAGGAGGTACCTTTCTCTGAAGGGAGGAGAGAACTTCCACTTTGACCATGGCCTTGTCTAAAAATTATCAGAGTCAGTGAACTCAGGGGGCTTCCATAGCCTTGGCAGCTCATGAGAAGAGCCTAGGGTGATTACTGATGCCATAAACAAGAGTGTCAATTTGTTAAGTCAACAACAGGAGTCACTGTGCACATACTCCTCATGTAGGATTTCCATCCTTAGTGTGCTGTACATTGAGATTTAATGCTATAACTAGTACTCAAACAGTATTTTTCACTTTATGTTTCTGTGTGGGAGCAAACTGTTGAAATCTTTACTTAATGTATGCTAAACTGATCTGTATATATAGAGAAACGAAAATGAATCTTGATGTGAATGGAAGGGGAGAGGGAGTGGGAAAGGGGAGGGTTGCGGGTGGGAGGGATGTTATGGGGGGGAAGCCATTGTAATCCATAAGCTGTACTTTGGAAATTTATATTCATTAAATAAAAGTTAAAAAAAAAGACTTATACATGAAAATATATATATATATATATATATGTATCTGGCTCAGTGACTCTTTCAACCTCATCCCTTCTTATTCTTTCTAAAACCTTGTCCCCATCTCCCAGCCTCTACTTTACATCGATGAGGAGGTTCTTGCAAATGGCATTGTCCTTAATATATATATTTTGAAATTTTTAGAAGCTTCACTGTTGATAAGGGAAAAGAGAAATTATATATTTCAGGGCAATGGGAAATATATGAGTTCAAAACCCTTTTGAGAACACATTGGATCCAAACTACTGTAATGAGTTTACAACTGTGTTCTTTTCATCCCCAGAGCCCCATAAGACTGAAGAGGATAACTGTCAGGTTGATCACCTCAGTTCATTCCAACTTCAACTGAACAACTCTATTCTGACCATTTAGAGTTCAACTGGACAATTTTTTTGAGTTATTTAGTTATTTGAAAAACAGAATTATAAAGAGGGAGATACACAGAGATCTTCCATCTGCTGGTTCACTCCCCAAATGGCTGCAATGACAGAAGCTAAGGCATTGTAAAGCCAAGATCCAGGAGATTCTTCCAGTTCTCCCACATGGGTACAGGGGCCCAGGGACTTGAGCCATTTTCTACTACTTTTCTAGACCATAGCAGAGGGCTGGGTTGGAAATGGACCAGCTGGTACTTGAACCAGCATCCATGAGGGATGCCAGCACTTCAGGAACAGCACTGACCCCTACAATGTATTTGACTTCCGTGGGGTAATCACTTGCAAGGCCCAAATTTTACAACAACCTTTGTCTTCTAGGTAAGAAAACTTTGTCATGCAGCAGAAATCCTGGCATGAGATCCAAGAAGGTTCAGAAACCAAACTTAACAGAAATAGTCCCTGTACAGCAATTAGTACTGTCCACTGGTACTTCCCAGTATCACGTATGGGGCTGCTTTGAGTAGGGCTCAGGTGTACCTCAGTGCTCCTATGGAGGGGAGGACATCCACCTGGAGATGTCTCTTTATGTCTTCTTCAGAGGATTAACTAGAGAGCAAGGGGTGGTGTGGACCAAGGACGTATTACTGAGGGGCACACACTCCTAGGGAGGGCAGATAATGAATATGAATCATGAAGAGATATTAGCTGTCCTGCCTTCAGCAGGATTAGATTAGTAAATAGAAATCCTCTCCCAGCATCATACAGATGCCTAGAAAGTGATTGCAGATAGGAGGATTTGGGTTTAACCCATAAATGAGCCAACACTGGGATTTAACAGTGAAGGTCATTATGCCTATTGATAACAGGAAGGGACCCTGGTTATGCCATCTTTAGCTAGAAGATGGGAAATGTGGACAGTGAGGGACATCTGGCATGGACCGGAGTGGCCAGATGTGCCACAGTAGAGATACAGTGCAAGAGATAGGTAAGTGTGCAGCAGATTCAGGACCTGGACTTTTTTTTTAAAGATTTATTTATTTCTTTATTTGAAAGTCAGAGTTACACAGAAAGAGGAGAGGCAGAGAGAGAGAGAGAGAGAGAGAGAGTGAGAGAGGTCTCCCACTTGATGATTCACTCCCCAATTGGCTGCAATGGCCAGAGTTGTGCCGATCCAAAGTCAGGAGCCAGGAGCCAGGAGCCAGGAGCTTCTTCCAGGTCTCTCACGTGGGTGCAGGGTCCTAAGGACTTGGGTCATCTTCTACTGCTTTCCCAGGCCATATCAGAGAGCTGAATGGGAAGTGGAGCAGCCACATCTTGAACCAGTGCCCATATGGGATGCCAGTGCTTCAGGCCAGGGCGTTAACCCACTGTGCCATAGTGCTGGCCCCATGGACCTGGTCTTTCTTACTTTACATCCTTCCCACAGTCCCTTTGTGTGGTCTGGATCTGTTGGTCTTTAATCTCTCTAAAAGACAGCCCAATCCCCCTCTCAAGCTCCCTGCAGCCATCCTGTCTGTGGTAGACCTGGTCCATCCGCATTGATTGCATTTAGCCTCTCATGAACTTACTTTCCCAATAGAGAGGTTACCGAATACTGAGGATCCAGGCATTGGGTGAATGCTGCTTCAGTTCTGGGCTCCCTGGTGCTGTGGGTTGGGAAAAGTGGGCATGGAATGGAAGAGGACAGTCACACTTGGGAATCCCCTGCACTGAGAAGGACCTTTTGATGCTGGTTCTGAGTTCCAGATTTTTGTCTGCTTTGTAGGAGTCCTGAGCTCTGAACCACAATTCCAGTTGACTCCTCTCCTTTGCAATGGCAACAGTTTATTATTTTATTTTTTTACTATTTTCTTTTTTCTGCTTTATGCCATTGGTTGAACTCTTTAATTAATGCAGAATTATTCATAGGTGTTTGAATCCAATTGTAAATAGATCCCAGTAAAAAATAAGAGTGGAAATAAGAGAGGGAGGAGATGCACAGTTTGGCACACATTACCACTTAACCCCTAAGCGTAAAGCTAAAATCTTGCCATGGAACTCCGAATCCCATTACGTTGGGTGGAACTAACACCATCTTACATGTTAAAGTGATCACATTAAGTGTGTAACTGATCATATGTATAGGATTAAGTGTCAAAGGGATCACATAAATAAGACCAATTGTACGGCAATAACAATAGATATAATTTAAAAAGAGAGAATGATCCAACTTGGTAAACAGGCCACATAGCAGGCTCATACAATGACAAACATTCTAAACAGCACTCTGACCTCAGAATCAGCCCTTACAGCATATGGATCTGGTTGAAAGGCTCATGGGAGCATTTCAGGCATGGAAAGCCCAGATACTGTGGCAAAAAAAGGGCTACATAGGGGATCTCTGAGATTTCAGTGGAAAGAAGGGGCCATTAAAGAAGAACGTACTTTTGTCTGAAGGGAGGAGAGAACTTCTACTTTGCTTATGTCACTGTCTAAATAAGGACAGGGTTTATGGACTCAAAAGACTTCCATAACTTTGGTAGTTCAGGACTAGAGCCTTGGGTGATAACTGACATCATAAATAAGAGTGACAAGTGAGCCAGTGCTGCAGCTCAATAAGCTAATCCTCTACCTGCTGTGCCAGCACCCCGGGTTCTAGTCCTGGTTGGGGTACCGGATTCTGTCCCGGTTGCCCCTCTTCCAGTCCAGCTCTCTGCTGTGGCCCGGGAGTGCAGTGGAGGATGGCCCAAGTGCTTGGGCCCTGCACCCACATGGGAGATCGGGAGAAGCACTTGGCTCCTGGCTTTTGATCAGCGTGCTGCGCTGGCCATAGCGTGCCAGCCGCAGTGGCCATTGGAGGGTGAACCAACAGTAAAAGGAAGACCTTTCTCTCTGCCTCTCTCTCTAACTGTCCACTCTGCCTGTCAAAATAAAAATAAAAATAAATAAAAAAAGAGTGTCAAGTGTTAAATCCACAACAGGAGTCACTGTGCACTTACTCCCCATGTTGCACCTCTGTCCTTAATGAATTGTACTACGAGAATTAATGGTAAAACTAATCTTCAAACAGTACTTTATACTTTGTGTGTCTGTGTGGGTGCAAACTGTTGAAATTTTTGCTTAGTATAGAGTTGGTCTTCTGTATATAAAGATAAGTAAATGCTGTCTCTGTATCTATTGAGACAATCATCTGATTTTTTCTCCAGTTTGTTAATTTGATGTATCACATTGATTGATTTTCAAATGTTGAACTATCCCTGCATACCAGGGATAAATCCCACTTGGTCCAGGTGAATGATCTTTCTAATGTGTAGTTGAATTCTGTTGGCCAAGATTTTGTTGAGTATTTTTGCTTCTATGTTCATCAGGGAGATAGGTCTATAGTTTTCTTTCTCTGTTGTATCTTTTCTGGTTTTAGGAATTAAGGTGATATTGTCTTCATAGAAAGAATTTGTGAGGATTCCCTCCTTTTCAGCTATTTTGAATAATTTGAGAAGGACTGAGATTAGCTCTTTAAATATCTGGTAGAATTCAGCAGTGAAGCCACCTGGTCCTGGGATCTTATTTTTTGGTAGCATGTTTATTACTGATTCAATTTCAGTCATGGTTATGGGTCTGTTTAGGTTTTCTATGTATCCATGATTCAGTTTAAGTAGATTGTATCTGTCCAGGAATCTATCCATTTCTTCTACATTTCCCAATTTGTTGGCATACATCTCTTTGTAGTTGTTTCTGATGATTCTTTTTATTTCTGTTGTGTCTGTCCTTACATTTTCATTGCCATCTTTAATTTTACTGATTTGAATCTTCTCTCTCCTAAGTGCATATAAATTTATAATAGTAACGTCTTTGTGTTGAATTGATCCTTTAACATTATATATCGTCCTTTTTTTGTCTCTTTTAATAGCCTTTGTGTTAAAGTCTATTTTGTCTGATATTAGGATGGCCACACCAGCTCTTTTTTGGCTTCTGTTAGCTTGGAATATCTTTATACATCCTTTCAATTTCAGTTTGCATGTATTTTTGCTGGTGTGGTGTGTTTCCTGAAGGCAACAGATGGATGGGTTTTCTTTTTTAATCCATTCAGCTAGTCTGTGTCTTTTAATTGTAGAGTTGAGACCATTTACATTCAGTGTGACTATTGTTAAATACTGTCATTTTCCTGCCATGTTTCTTTAAGTAGAGCTGTTTATGTATTTTGGATTTTGTTTGTATTTTAGCTGGTTCATTTTCTGTGTTCATCTTCTTTTGTAGTGAAGTTCCTATTTCTGTGTTTCTGAGTTCTGCACAGCCTTGAGCCATTGTTGTAGGGCTGGTTGTGAAGACACAGATTTTTTTTCAATTTCTGTTTGTTGTGGAAAATCCTTATTTCCCCTTCTTTCATAAGTGATAGTTTTGCAGGGTATGGTATTCTGGGTTGACAGTGTTTTTCTTTTAAAATTTGGAATATATCATGCCATTGCTTCCTTGCCTGTAAGGTTTGCAATGAGAAGACCAGGTTAAGTCTGATTGGATTACGTCTGAATATGATTTGTCGTTGCTCTCTGGCAAATTTTAAGATTTGTTCTTTGTGTTTCACTGAGCTGAGTGTTGCCACAATGTATCATGGTGAATTTCTTTTCTGGTCATGTCTGTTAGGAGTTCTGTGTATTTCTTGTGTTTGGACCTCTCTTTCAATCTGCCTATTGTGGAAGCTTTCTGATATTATTTCATTAAGAAGGCCTTCTAATCCATTCTCTCTTTCCAAACCCTCATGGACTCCTGTTATCCACACGTTACAACACTTGATAGAACCTCATAAATCTCCAACTGTGATTTTTAATTTTCTATTTTCTTCTTCTTGTGTTTGGTCTGACTGTATTATTTCTTGAATTTTGTCTTCAAGTTCTGATTTTGCTCTTCTATTTCATCTGTTTGATTTCTGAGAGATTCCATGGCACTTTTTATTTGGTCAATTGAATTTTTCATTTCCAGTATTTCATTCTAGCTTCTCTTTAGACTCTCTATTTCCTGGGTGTGCTTTTCATTCAGATCTTGAATCTGTTTCTGATTGCTTCTAATTCATCTGATTATTAATTTTCTGAATTTTTTTCTGGAATGACTTCAATTTCTTCTTCTTCAGCATTTTTATTGAAAGTTTATGTTGCTCCATTGTCGAGTTCATAGGTTTTTTTCATTTTCTTATTCAGGATTTTTTTCTTTGTTCTTCAGCATTTTTGTTTGGTTTCTGTTTGGTTTAATTTTTAAATGGATTTCCCTCTGCTATGGGCTGCTATGGGTCTGTGCCATTTCCAGTGTAAGCAAGTAGCTCCACCTCTAGATCTTTGTTTATTTCTGGTAGCTGAAGGAGCTGGATACTTAAGGAGGCAGGTACCCGGGCTTTGATGTACTAAGCCCTGCCCACTGTTTGCTGGCCTCCTTGTTCCTCTGTTTGCCCGAAATTGTCTGGGCCTCCGTTGTTCAGCCTTCCCTGTCACTGTGCCCCCTGCATGATGAGGGGGGAGCCACTCTGAACCATTGTGATCATTGATCCCAGGTGGGGTTTCCCCCACAACAGATATTTGTGTGCAGGAGTTGAAAGCACAGCCCACTGGCCTGTGCTCCAGAATGTAAACAAACAAGATGGCTGCTCTCCACCCACTGCAGCTCCACTTGTGGGTGGCACCGAGGGATCGTGGCATGTTCAACCTGTCTGCTCATCCTCCAGAATTGTGCCCTCTTCCCCTTTATAGCACCAAGCGCTGTTCACTTTGTTTCCCCACTCATTTGTGTCTGCATCTCCATGGGCTTGCACCCTCTCACTTGTTTCCCCCAGGGTGTGGTGGCAGTTGCCCTCTCACTGGTTCTCCCCTCCATTCTCTTTCTGCAGTTCAGGCACCTCTATCTTCTCCAGAGTGGTCCCTGGAACATTCTGGCAAACTTCCGGGCCACTCTGTGCCAACTTTTCATGGTTCCATCACATGATTGCATCCCCTCTATTCATAAATCTTTCTCTGCATGACTCAGAACATCCTGCTGCTATACCACCATCTTCCCAATCTCCCTGTGTCCTTAACAATAGTAAATATTGCTCTCTTGAAACATCTGGGGCTTTCAGTTTATTTATTTATTATCTGGTTTCTTCTATCATAATTAAAATCCAATGTCTTTATAAGTTTTTGCTGTTTGTTTCTGGATATTATTGATGCTTTTATGAATGTAATTGTTTCTTTATTTAAATTTCATATTGTTAGTTACTGGTATACAATGGTAGAATTTAATTCCTTGTGTTCATTTGATGTTTTATGATAGTGGTGAATTATTACATTACTGAATTTTAATATATTCTTTAATATATGTTATGTGCAAATACATCCAGTTATTATTTTCCAGTAAGAAAAATTTGATTTCATTTTCTTGAGCAATTTCTCCAGTTAGTATTTCAGTACACTACTAACTAGATTGGTAAAAATTGGAATTCAATTTGTGTTTCTTAAGTTATATATTAAGCCTCCATTCTTTCATTATTGGATATGATGTTGGCTGTAGATTTTCATAGAAGATTGCAAAAGATCTCACAAGATTCCTTCTATGAGTGATTTCTTGGACTATTATCACTAATAGCTATTAGGTTTTTCTAATGGTTTTCTTTGACTATTAAAATTATTATTTGCTCCTTCAGTTATGTAACTTTGTGTATTAACTGAATTGGTTTTATAATATCCTGTCTACATGAAATTTGAAAAAATCCCCAAATGTTTGATCATTATGGTGTATAATTTTATCTTTATGGGATCATCTTGTCAGTGTTTCAAAAATTCCTGTGTCTGTGTTCATGTTAGATATTGCTCCATATTCTTCATGATTTTTAATGCTTTTCAAAGAAATATTTATTTATATATTTGAAAGGCAAGTTTAGAAGGAGAGAGGGAGGGAAGCAGGGAAATCATCCATCATCTGACTCATTCCCCAAATGCTTGCATTGCTCTGCGGTGGGACAGCAATCCAAAGTAAAGAGCCTGGATTTCCATTGATGTCAAATATATTTATTGCATGAACCCAAGTCCTTGAGACATCATTTATTACTTTCTGGGTACATGTGCAAGAAGCTGGAACAGAATTCAAGTAACTAGAACTTGAACCAACATGTCGATATGGGATACTGATATGATATCAAAAGCTGCAGTTTACCTGGTTGCACAATTAGATGACATTTGAAGTTTTGTCCTGCTTTGGTATAATGGTAATATTGAGCTAATAAAATGCATTTGCATGTCTAAGCTTTTCTATTTCTAAAATATTTTGTAAAAATGGCTATAAGTTATTTATTAATTGTTATTAAAATTCAACAATTAAAACATTTGACTTTGGAAAATTGTTTGTGTTATCATTTCAAAAACTTGGGCAAATATAAAATGAGATTCAAATACTAATAAATGAGTGCTTTCTACAGTTATTTTATAATATAGAATATTGGGGCATTTCAAATGAAGAAAAATTTTACAGGATTCTCATGTATGTGCCAAAATAACCATGCCATCTCTTTTACATGTGCAGTGTTGATATTTGTGCTTTTTGGAAAAAAATCCATTCTAAAAATGTAATGTAGACAGGTAAAATGCCCAGAAAATAACAAAAATCTTCAAAATGGCATATAGACTTGCAAGGGGTAAACGAGAACTTCCAAGATATGGGAGAACCAAGGGAATGATTCAGAGAAGTGATCAACCAAGAAGCCAATGCCCCATCCAGATATGGACAACCAGAGGACGTCAAACTCTCTTGCATTGTGCAATATTGCCACAGTGGGATAAACAAGAGATGAAGTGACTAAAGGATCTGAGTTGTGACATACTCATGCAGCAGAATCAAAATATACTTTATTTTACACTCAGGGAATAAGATACCAGAATTTGTGCCTTAACATCTTTAAAATATTTGTCAATACATTGAGAAAGCAGGAAACTAAAATAATAAGAAAAGTTAAACTATATACTTGTTAAGACATAAATGGAAAAGTTCCAATGAGAATGTGAACAAGTGAAAATATTATGAATAAAGTTAATATAAAACATAGATGAAAACTGCACAGGGCTACTGAGAGGACTGGTGAGCAGGGATACTTAGAACAATGAATCTGGTCAAATATAGAGCAGAGACACAAAGCAATAGCAAGTATGTGTATGATTACATAAACATGAAGGTTAACATGACAAGGACTGAAATATCCAAATATTTCCCTAGAACATTAGAAAAACACAAAAGCACAATGATCAAACAATGGGTGATTTAAAATAAGTTTACAAATTCTTGAATTATAAAATGCATTATATCAACAAGAAAAAAGTATATTTATAAAGAAATTATAATCACATTTAATAATATCAAGGGAGACAAAACATTTAAACAGTGAGATAAAAATAAAGATCCCTCACAGAGGTGGGTAAAATTTACTCAACGACTTGTACGGAGCCATAAATCAGAGATATAAACTTAGCCATGCCAAAAGCAATTATCTGAACTAGAGTTGGATTCCCTACCTAAGACACAGTTACTGCAACAAGATAAATTAAACATTTTCAAAAATACTAACAGAGATGTGATTACCAATAGGAGCTTTTAAAGCCTACAGTAAATAAATGAAATAAGAGGATACATGATATGCATCAAACTATGATTCACATTGAAGTAATAAACTACATAATCTTTGAAGCATCAAATTTAGAAAGCATTTTGATACAATAAAATGATCACACATTTTAATCTGATGGAAAGTATCATTTTGCTCTTAAAACTGTACATATGAAATATATTAAAATTTTCCCCTTATATAAATAAATATGTAATCTTACTATACAATAATTTGAATGCTGTTAGAACAATATATTTTTTCCAAAAATATATCCTATCACAATATTAGTAAGCATTAAAGGCTCTTCTGTTGCATATTTATCAGGATTGAGAAGCAAAATAGGACTAACTGTGGCATAAGCATTAAGTACAAACTTCTGAATACTCAGAAAAGCTCTGGTTTATGTGAATCACCCTGGGCTGAGATAGGATGATGAGGTTAAGGCACTAGGTGATCACCAAGGCACTCACCAGCAGCAGGATGGTCTGGGCAGCCCTTTTATCTGGGGAGGTCATTTGGCAGAGGCTGGTGCTGCAAAGGTTCTGGAATCTCTGATGCCTGGACAAATGAATCACCAGGTGCCCACTAGAGAGCAGCATGACTCCTATAAGGAAGACAGCCCTGGACATTGTCATCATTAAGTGTAGCCTCCCAATGACGGAATCAAAGGGAGAGAAAGAGCAGTATTCACTGATTTGGAGATCATTTTGGTTACATTGGAATTGGTCACAACGTGAGGCATTATGTTTCTACTTAAAGACAAATTAAATACAAAATAAAGATTAAAATGTAGATAATGTAATTTGTCAATTTATGTTTCTATCTCACTATATAGAAGGTGATCAGGCTGATGGTGACAATCTGGATGATGCTCAGGAGACAGGTGATACAGATGGGGCACCCCACCCCATCACACTGCTTACGTAGAACAAGGCCTTACACATGAGTTCATTCCAGTTCACTCTACAAGGTCCATAAAAATGGCAAAGATGGTGCTGTGAGGAGCTTCACTTCATGGACGAGGCCCAAGAGAGAGTTGATCAGTTTGGTGGGCTTTGACCTGGGATCCTGGTGCAGTGTGAAAATGTGAAAGAGCAAGAGGAAGTCACTGGCTGAAATTCCAATGCCATGTTGGAATAAAAACAATCTATCAATGATAATTAAGTGGAAAATATGTTCATTTCAGTCAGGAAATATATTTACCCATAAAAATGAATCAAACACCACATCACCAATGTTTGTTATCATATTTATGTTAACCAATTTTACTTCATATATAGATTTTGATTTAGATTGTCATATGCAGAAGCATGAAGCAAGACCCCTGCATTACATCTTTCACTAAAATCCACTCAAAATGGACTCATAGGCCTATGTCTATGACTGATACCGTCAAATTATTAGAGAATATTAGGGAAACCATACAAGACATCAGCATAAACAAAGAGTTCTTAAAAAGGCAATCAAAGCTAAAATTGTCAAATGGGATTACATAAAACTGAGACGTTTCCCTACGGTAAAAAAACAATCAACAAAGTGAAGAGGCAGTTGACAGAGAGGGAGAAAATATTTGCAAACCATACAACTGATAAAGGATTAATATCCAAAATCTATAAAGAGATCAAGAAAATCAACAGCAACAAAACAAACAACCCAGATAAGAAATTGGCAAAAGACCTAAACAAAAGAGGAAATCCAAATGACTAGCAAACACATGAAAAAATGCTCAGGGTCACTAGCTACCAGAGAAATACAAATCAAAACCACAATGAGGTTCTACTGCATCCCTGTTAGAATGGCTTTCATACAGAAATCAACTAACAACAAATGCTGATGAGGATGTGGAGGAAAAGGTACACTAACCCATTGTGGGTAGGAATGTGAACTGGTAAAGCCACTAAGGAAGACAGTATGGAGATATCTCAGGAATCTAAATATAGACCTACCATATGAGGGACTCATCCCATTCTTGGGAATCTACACAAATGAAGTGAAATCAGTATATAAAGGAGCTATCTGTACACCCATGTTTATTGCAGCTCAATTCACATTAGCTAAGACATGGAATCAAGCCCATCAACTGAAGACTGGATAAAGAAATTATGGGATATGTACACACTAGTAAAAAAAAACAAATCTGGATATTTGAAACAAAATGGATGAAACTGGAAAACATCAGACTTAGTGAAATAAGCCAGTCTCAATGGAACAAATACTATTTGATTTCCATGACATATAACAACTAATACAACACCTAAAAGGCAATCTGTAAAAGTGCAACTGTCACCTTGAGAATAAATCACTTTTAACAGCTCTTGACTGTTGAGGAACAGTTTTTTTTTCTCTTTCTCTTTTCTTCTTTCTCATACTATCTGTTGAACTTTTACACCAAATATAGATAATCATATGTGTACAAAGTTAACTGAAAATAGAACTTAGTGAAAAAACAAGAATGGAAATAAGAGAGGGAAGAGGAAATGTGTGGGAGTGAGGGGGGCAGGGTGGACACAGTGGGAAGAATCACCATGTTACTAAATACTTAACTGTGAAATATACAAAGTTTGCAACTGTGAAACTGTAGAGTTCTTCATACATTCATATGGGCCTACTTTTAAGGGTGTAGTTTAAAAACTTACTATGAGACCACAAACTCCCTTAATCTGGATGGAAAAAATAGCATATTGAATGTTACAGTGAGCCTAGAGCTAGGATTAAGTGATTAAGTGATCATATAGAGAGGATTAAGTGTTAAAATGATCATGTAAAAAGGGCTAAATGTTCAATACTACTGCTACTACTAATATTAATAATAGAATAGAATCAAAAAGAATAAAAGCTCCAACATGGGAAGCAGTTCATACTCAATGAGTAGACTCATATAGTGACAATCACTTTAAATAACACTCTTAATTCAGAATGAGCCCCAAGGCATTATAATCTGGCTGAAAAAACCATGAGAGCACTGCAGGCATGGAAAGCTAAAACACTGTGGCAAACAGTGTCCCACATGAAGGACTTCTGTAGGTGAGACTCCAACAGAAAGAATTGGTCATCAAAAAAGGATGTACTTTCCTCTGAAGGGAGGCGAGAACTTCCACATTGCTTGTGGCCTTGTCTAAATACTGAAGGAGTCTGTGGATTCAAAAGGCTCCCATAGCCTAGGCAGCTCATGGCAAGAGCCTTGGGTGACCACCAATGTCATACATAAGAGTGTTAATTGTTAAATTAGCAACAGGAATCACTGTGAACTAACTTCCTATGCAGGACCTCTCACCTCAAAGAGTTGGGTTATAATTATGAGAGTTAATAGTAAAACTTGATCAAAAAGATTCATCTCATTTAATGTACTAAGTGGAGGACATTAACTATGAAGCATAAGCTACAGTAATATCTATATGATGCAAAATATATACCACTCTTGGATTCTTCTCCAAAGTTAACTCCCTCAAAAATATATAAAGATGGGTAAGTCAAACCTCAGAAATGCTTACTTTTATTAAATTAAAAAGTACTTTCTTTCCTTATTGAAGAAACAATCCTGTTGGTGTCCTATTGCATAATAGAGTAATAATAGTTAAAAATAACATACTGTATTTTTCTAAATAGCTAGAAGAAAGACTTCTGAATGTTCACACCACAAAGAAACCTTGAATATGTGAAGCAATGCATGATCATTATACTAATATGATCATTAAAATATATTCATGTAGACTAGGAGGAGGCAAGATGGCGGAATAGGAAGGGAACACACTGATAGTCTGGGGAGAAATAGTTTAATAAAAGTGGAGATACTGCAGGTTCAAGGAAGAGTAGGGGAGGAAACAGCAGAAGAAACTCTTCTGGAACGCGTGATTCACAGCGGACATGCGTGGAGAGCGTGGGAGCCCACAGTTCGGGACACCAGTGGCAGACTCAACACACCAGCGCTGGAACGCGAGGTGAGCCGAACCTCAATAGCCCGAGACACCAGCAGGCAAGCGGAGAGAGGAGACTAGAGGGAACGACCCCTGGGGGCGGGGAAAGTTCACCAGGCTAACTGGAAGAGAGAGAGAGAGACAGAGAAAAAAAAAGGTGACTGGTACAGACACGGGTTTCTCTCTCTCCGCTCACCTCTCAAGGGCGAGCAAGACAAAGAGCAGGCGCCATCTTGGACATACGTCATAAGCAGAGCGACCTCAGGTCTGCACCAGCCCTGAGCCTAGCAGAAAAACCTGACTCTGGGTGGGGCGAATTAACAGGAGATTAGGACCTAGTAAATTTGTGGTGCTACTGAACTGAGACTGTGAAAAAAGAGACGGTGGGGGAGAGAACTCACGGAATTCACATGAGCACTCTCCAGAGACGCTACAATTCCGTAACTTTGGCAACCCAGTGGGAGACTGAAGGAGAATTTGAGCCCACTCTGAGGGCAGAACAGATTCCCTGTGTGGTCCTTGGGAAAGAGCTTCCGATCTCTGGCTCCTGTGGGTATATCATTTGCCTGCTAACTACCTCCAACTTCATTCAGCTGTGTGGAATTACTTCCCTTTTGAATCAAAAAAAAAGAGAGAGAGAGAGAGAGATCTACCACGCCTAACCTGGGAGTGTCACCTTTGGCACACCAAACAGAGCTCTCAGGCCACACCCATCTCAAGCCCTAAGGCTCCATCAAAAACAGATAGTCCACTTAATCTAGAGTCATAGTATAACAAGAAAAACACCACAGTGAAGAAACCAAATATCTCCAATATGCCAAATAACAAATGCAAAAACCGAGGTAAAAAAAAAACAAGGAAGTCACCATGACGCCCTCAAATGAAAAAGACACCCCAATTCAAGATTATGAAGATGATGACATAGAAGAAATGCAAGAAGCAGATCTCAAAAAATTGATAAGAACATTAAGAAGTTCTCAAAAACAAATTCTTGAACTACAGAAATCCTTAATGGACAAGATAGAAAATCTCTCTCGTGAAAATGAAATATTAAGGAGGAATCAAAATGAAACGAAACAACTAGTACAACAGGAAACTGTGATAGTGACGAGAAATCACAATGAAGTGAAGAATTCAATAGATCAAAAGAAAAACACAATAGAGAGCCTTACAAACAGAATGGGTGAAGCAGAAGAGAGAATATCGGACTTAGAAGACAGAGAACAGGAAAGGATACAGTCAAACCAAAGAAAAGAAGAGGAAATTAGAAATCTAAAACATATTGTCAGGAATCTTCAGGATACTATTAAAAAACCCAACATTCGGGTTCTAGGAGTTCCTGAAGGCATGGAGAGGGAGAAAGGATTAGAAGGCCTTTTTAGTGAGATATTAGCAGAAAATTTCCCAGGTTTGGAGAAGGACAGAGAAATCCTAGTACAGGAAGCTCACAGAACCCTAATAAACACGACCAAAAAGAGATCCTCACCACGACATGTTGTAATTAAACTCTCCACAGTGAAACATAAAGAAAAGATCCTAAAATGTGCAAGAGAGAAACGTCAGATTACTCTCAGAGGATCTCCAATCAGACTCACAGCTGACTTCTCATCAGAAACCCTACAAGCTAGGAGGGAATGGTGAGATATAGCCCAGGTACTAAGAGAGAAAAACTGCCAGCCCAGAATATTATATCCTGCAAAGCTATCATTTGTGAATGAAGGTGAAATAAAGACTTTTCATAGCAAACAGAAATTGAAAGAATTTGTCACCACTCGTCCAGCCCTGCAAAAGATGCTTAAAGATGTGTTACACACAGAAACACAGAAACACGGTCATCAATATGAAAGAAGGTAAAGGAAGGAAACCAAGGAAGGAAAGCTCACAGCAAAAGATCACAGGGAATTCAAAGCATATATTAGAACTTATCTTTGGCAAATGGCAGGGCAAAGTTACCACTTATCATTAGTCACATTGAACGTGAATGGCCTGAACTGTCCAGTTCAAAGACACAGATTGGCTGATTGGGTTAAGGAACAAAACCCATCTATTTGCTGCTTACAAGAAACACAATTTCCAACAAAGCAACAAAGATCCATACAGACTGAAAGTGAAGGGCTGGAAAAAGATATACCATGCCAACAGAAATGAAAAAAGAGCGGGCGTAGCCATCTTAATATCGGACAACATAAACTTTACCACAAAAACTGTTAAGAGAGACAAAGAGGGGCACTATATAATGATTAAGGGATCAATACAACAAGAAGATATAACAATTATCAATGTATATGCACCTAACTACAGGGCACCGGTTTATCTAAAAGACTTGTTAACGGACTTAAAGGGAGACTTAGACCCCAATACAATAGTACTGGGGGACTTCAATACTCCACTCTCAGAAATAGACACATCAATAGGACAGAAGATCAACAAGGATACAGTAGATTTAAACGACACTATAGCCCAAATGGATCTAACAGATATATACAGAACAGAATCCTACAGCTAAAGATTTTACATTCTTATCAGCAGTACATGGAACCTTCTCTAGGATTGACCACATACTAGGACATAAAGCAAGTCTCAGCAAATTCAAAAGAATTAGAATCATACCATGCAGCTTCTCAGACCATAAAGGAATGAAGTTGGAAATTAGCAACTCAGGAATCCCTAGAGCATATGCAAACACATGGAGATTGAACAACATGCTCCTCAATGAACAATGGGTCATTCAAAAAATCAAAAGAGAAATCAAAAACTTTCTGGAAGTAAATGAGGATAACAGCACAACATACCAAAACTTATGGGACGCAGCAAAAGCAGTGTTAAGAGGAAAGTTTATATCAATAGGTGCCTACATCAAGAAATTGGAAAGGCACCAAATAGATGAGCTTTCAATTCACCTCAAGGATCTAGAAAACCTACAGCAAACCAGACCCAAATCTAGTAGGAGAAGAGAAATAAGTAAAATCAGAGAAGAAATCAACAGGATTGAATCAAGAAAAACATTCCAAAAAATCAGCCAAACGAGGAGCTGGTTTTTTGAAAAAATAAACAAAATTGACACCCCATTGGCCCAACTAACTAAAAAAAGAAGAGAAAAGACCCAAATCAATAAAATCAGAGATGAAAAAGGAAACGTAACAACAGACACCACAGAAATAAAAAGAATCATCAGAAATTACTACAAGGACTTGTATGCCAGCAAACAGGGAAACCTATCAGAAATGGATAGATTCCTGGACACATGCAACCTACCTAAATTGAACCAGGAAGACATCGAAAACCTAAACAGACCCATAACTGAGACAGAAATTGAAACAGTAATAAAGGCCCTCCCAACAAAGAAAAGCCCAGGACCAGATGGATTCACTGCTGAATTCTACCAGACATTTAAAGAAGAACTAACTCCAATTCTTCTGAAACTATTCAGAACAATTGAAGAAGAGGGAATCCTCCCAATTCTTTCTATGAAGCCAGCATCACCTTAATTCCTAAGCCGGAAAAAGATGCAGCATTGAAAGAGAATTACAGACCAATATCCCTGATGAACATAGATGCAAAAATCCTCAATAAAATTCTCGCCAATAGAATGCAACAACACATCAGAAAGATCATCCACCCAGACCAAGTGGGATTTATCCCTGGTATGCAGGGATGGTTTAATGTGCGCAAGACAATCAATGTGATACACCACATTAACAGACTGCAGAAGAAAAACCATATGATTCTCTCAATAGATGCCGAGAAAGCATTTGATAAAATACAACACCCGTTCATGATGAAAACTCTAAGCAAACTGGGTTTGGAAGGAACATTCCTCAATACAATCAAAGCAATCTATGAAAAACCCACAGCCAACATCCTATTGAATGGGGAAAAGTTGGAAGCATTTCCACTGAGATCTGGTACCAGACAGGGATGCCCACTCTCACCACTGCTATTCAATATAGTTCTGGAGGTTCTAGCCAGAGCTATTAGGCAAGAAAAAGAAATTAAAGGGATACAAATTGGGAAGGAAGAACTCAAACTATCCCTCTTTGCAGATGACATGATTCTTTATTTAGGGGATCCAAAGAACTCTACTAAGAGACTATTGGAACTCATAGAAGATTTTGGCAAAGTAGCAGGGTATAAAATCAATGCACAAAAATCAACAGCGTTTGTAAACACAGACAATGCCATGGCTGAGGAAGAACTTCTAAGATCAATCCCATTCACAATAGCTACAAAAACAATCAAATACCTTGGAATAAACTTAACCAAGGACGTTAAAGATCTCTACGATGAAAATTACAAAACCTTAAAGAAAGAAATAGAAGAGGATACCAAGAAATGGAAAAATCTTCCATGCTCATGGATTGGAAGAATCAATATCATCAAAATGTCCATTCTCCCAAAAGCAATTTATAGATTCAATGCAATACCAATCAAGATACCGAAGACCTTCTTCTCAGATCTGGAAAAAAATTGGTGCTGAAATTCATATGGAGGCACAAGAGACCTCGAATAGCTAAAGCAATCTTGTACAACAAAAACAAAGCCGGAGGCATCACAATACCAGATTTCAGGACATACTACAGGGCAGTGGTAATCAAAACAGCATGGTACTGGTACAGAAACAGATGGATAGACCAATGGAACAGAATTGAAACACCAGAAATCAACCCAAACATCTACAGCCAACTTATATCTGACCAAGGATCTAAAACCAATTCCTGGAGCAAGGACAGTCTATTCAATAAATGGTGCTGGGAAAACTGGATTTCCATGTGCAGAATCATGAAGCAAGACCCCTACCTTACACCTTACACAAAAATCCACTCAACATGGATTAAAGACCTAAATCTATGACCTGACACCATCAAGTTACTAGAGAACATTGGAGAAACCCTTCAAGATATTGGCACAGGCAAAGAGTTTCTGGAAAAGACCCGGGAGGCACAGGCAGTCAAAGCCAAAATTAACTATTGGGATTGCATCAAATTGAGAAGTTTCTGTACTGCAAAAGAAACAGTCAGGAGAGTGAAGAGACAACCGACAGAATGGGAAAAAATATTTGCAAACTATGCAACTGATAAAGGGTTAATAGCCAGAATCTACAAAGAGATCAAGAAACTCCACAAAAACAAAACCAACAACCCACTTAAGAGATGGGCCAAGGACCTCAATAGACATTTTTCAAAAGAGGAAATCCAAATGGCCAACAGGCACATGAAAAAATGTTCAAGGTCACTAGCAATCAGGGAAATGCAAATCAAAACCACAATGAGGTTTCACCTCACCCCGGTGAGAATGGCTCACATACAGAAATCTACCAACAACAGATGCTGGCGAGGATGTGGGGAAAAAGGGACACTAACCCACTGTTGGTGGGAATGCAAACTGGTCAAGCCACTATGGAAGTCAGTCTGGAGATTCCTCAGAAACCTGAAGATAACCCTACCGTTCGACCCAGCCATCCCACTCCTTGGAATTTACCCAAAGGAATTTAAATTGGCAAACAAAAAAGCGGTCTGCACCCTAATGTTTATTGCAGCTCAATTCACAATAGCTAAGACCTTGAACCAACCTAAATGCCCATCAACGGTAGACTGGGTAAAGAAATTATGGTATATGTACTCTTTAGAATACTATACCGCAGTAAGAAACAACGAAATCCAGTCATTTGCAACAAAATGGAGGAATTGGAACACATCATGCTGAGTGAAATAAGCCAGTCCCAAAGGGACAAATACCATATGTTCTCCCTGATCGGTGACAACTGACTGAACACCAAAAAGGAAACCTGTTGAAGTGAAATGGACACTATGGGAAACGGTGACTTGTTCAGGATAGCCCTGACTGTTAATGAACAACTTAATACATTATCCCTCTTAGTAGTTTTTATGTCTGTTCTACTTAATATGACTGGTTTAATTCTGTAATTAATACACAGTTATTCTTAAGTGTTGAAATTTAACTGAAATGTGATCCCTGTTAAACATAAGAGTGGGAATAAGAGAGGGAAGAAATGTATAATTTGGGACATGCACAAGCTGACTTGCCCCAAATGGTAGAGTTAGAAACATAGCAGGGGATTCCAATTCAATCCCATCAAGGTGGCATGTACCAATGCCATCTCACTAGTCCAAGTGATCAATTTCAGTTCACAATTGATCATAATGAAAGGACTAAGAGTCAAAGGGAGCACATAAACAAGTCTAGTACCTGCTAACACTAACCGATAGAATAAATAAAGGGGAGAGTGATCCAACATGGGAAGTGAGATACTCAGCAGACTCATAGAATGGCAGATGTCCTAAATAGCACTCTGGCCTCAGAATCAGCCCTAAAGGCATTCGGATGTGGCTGACAAGCCCATGAGAGTATTTCAGGCATGGAAAGCCAAGACACTCTGGCAAAAGATCTCTGTGAGTGAGATCCCAGTGGAAAGAACAGGTCTTCAAAGAAGGAGGTACCTTTCTCTGAAGGGAGGAGAGAACCTCCACTTTGACTATGACCTTGTCTAAACAAGATAAGAGTCGGAGAACTCAGAGGCCATCCATAGCCTTGGAAACTCATGACTGGAGCATAGGGAGATTACTGATGCCATAGACAGGAGTGTCAATTGGTAAAGTCAACAACAGGAGTCACTGTGCACTTACCTCTCATGTAGGATCTCTGTCCTTAATGTGCTGTGCCTTGAGATTTAATGCTATAACGAGTACTCAAACAATATATTTCACTTTGTGTTTCTATGGGGGTGCAAACTGTTGAAATCTTTACTTAATGCATACTAAACTGATCTTCTGTAAAAAAAAAAAAAAAGAAGAAATTATCAATTCCCAACTTGACTCTCACTGGGATTAAACATGACAATAGGTCTGATCTGATTTCATCATCATTTAAAAAAAATCATCTATTATTTGTCACTTTATGTTTCTGTGTGGGAGCAAACTGTTGAAATCCTTACTTAATGTATACTAAGCTGATCTTCTGTATATTAAGATAATCGAAAATGAATCTTGATGTGAATGGAACGGGAGAGGGAGTGGGAAAGGGGAGGGTTGTGGGTGGGAGGGACGTAATGGGGGGGAAGCCATTGTAATCCATAGGCTGTACTTTGGAAATTTATATTCATTAAATAAAAGTTAAAAAAAAGATGGCTACTAAAAAAACTATATTAATGTATCAAAATATTACATTGTACCCTGTAAATATGTACAATGATTCTTTGTGAATACAAATAAATTTAATGAAAATAATAAAAACTTCATTGCTGGGGCCAGCACTGTGATATAGAGATAAAGCCACTGCCTGTGTTGTCATATGGGCATGGGTTTGAGTCCCCGTTGCTCCACTTCTGATCCAGCTCTCTGTTATGGCCTAGGAAAACAGCACAAGATGGTACAAGTCCATGGACCACTGCACTGATGTGGGAGACTAGAAGAAGCTCCTGGCTCCTGGCTTCAGATTGAACAATCTCTAGCTATTGTGGCTATTTGGGGAGTAAAGTAGTGGAGGAAAGACACCTCTCTCTCTCTCTCTCTCTCACTCTCTTTCTCTCTCTGTCTCTCTGTCTCTCTCTCTTTTTCTCTATGCCTCTGCCTCTCTGTAACTTTGCCTTTCAAATGAATATATAAAGCTTTAAAAAATAAAAGGAAATACTGGGTAAGTGTGTTCTACTTCCACATTGATAAAATGATATAATCTAATGTCAAAGAGAATACAGTTCTTAGGGGTAAATTTAATTGAGGAATTAAAAGTCTGGTGCACTTAAAACTTCCATAAATACTGGAAGGAATAGAGGAAAAATTACGTTAAGTCAGGTGACATCTTGTATTAATGCTTTTGAAGACCTGAAGGTTTCCCAAAATCTGTATGACCTAAACCAACTTACAGGTTTGATACCATTTCTATCAACCTCTGATTGCAGAAATATATATATATATATATATATATATATATGCCTCAGAACATTACATCTGAAATAATCAAAGCTATGATATTGCACTGTTTCAATACATACAAAAATCAAAAAATTTCTGAGCCTTACATGTTAAAGCTGAAATAGAAAAATCATAAGGAAACGTAAAAGAAATGCTTCTTGACTGCTCCTGGAAAAGATTTCTTGCTTAGGACACTAAATCCACACAGAAGAATAGCAAATATATTAAAATTGCAGTTGGCGCACATCAAATTAAACAAGCTTGTGCACAGTAAATGAAACAATGCACAGAGTGAAAAAGAGACTTATTGAATGGGTATGCGTGTTTCCAACCAATATGTCTGATAAGTGGATAACAATGGATATATAAGGGATACCTAAAACTCAGTAGTACCGAGTCTAATCACCAATTTAATAATGAATAAAGGGGTTAAATTGACTGTCTCTCTTAAGAAGACTTGCAACTATTTAACAGGTATATTAAAATATGCTCAATATCACTAGCAATCATGAAAATATTCAAAACTAAAATGAGACACTATATAATGAGACACTGTATACTGTACACCTATAAGGAGGGCCATGATAATTCTGATTTTAAAAAGGGACCTAATCAAAGTGTTAGCTTTCTTTGACACTGTTAGTGGGAATGTATAATGGTGAAGATTCTATGAGAAGTAATTTGGAGATTACTCAAAAAATAATAGTAGAATGGTCACAAAGTCATGCAATCTCACTTTTAGATGTTTATCTAAAATCAGGACCTGGAAAAGTTATTTGATGTCCTCATGCTTGCTAAATTTTATTCACAATACTAAGAGATGGATACAACACAAACCTACATTGACAGAGCAATGGCATGAGTAATACATGCAATGAGATATTATTTATCTTTAGGAATGAAGGAAGACTGCCTCGTGCACTAATATGTTTGATTCCCTTTAAAAATGTGTTCATTTATTTGAAAGTCAGTGTGTGTGTATGTGTGTGTGTGAGAGAGGGAGAGAGAAAGAGAGAGACTTATAAATAGGAAACGAAGCCAACTCCACAGAAATTATATGATTTCAGTTGATCTGATTCTGCAATAGACATATGGAGACTCCACCAAGTGATGTTTGCAACAAATAAGTAGAGTAAAGTTACAGGATAACAGTTCAACATGGAAAACCAGTAGCATCTTTATACACCAACAATAAATTTGCTACTAAAGAAATCACTGGGGCTGGCATTGTGGAATAGTGGGTAAAGCCAACATTGGCAATGCTGGCATTCCTTAATGGCATGTGTTCAAGTACTGGCTATTCCACTTCTGGTTGTACTCATTGGAAAAGGAACAAATTTGGCCCATGTGCATGGCCCCCTGTGCTCTTGTGGGAGACCTGGATGAATCTCCTGGCTCCTGGCACTGGCTCATCCCTGGTTCTTGCAGGCATTTGGGCAAGAAACCATCAGATGTTGGGGCCAGCACTGTGACATAGCAGGTAAAGCAACCACCTTCAGAGCTGGCATCCCATATGGGTGCCGATTCAAATCCCAGCAGCTCTATTTCTGATTCAACTCTCTGCTATGGCCTGGAAAAGCACTAGAGGATGGCCTAAGTCCTTGGGCCCCTGCATCCACGTGGGAGACCTAGAAGAATCTCCTGGCTCCTGGCTTCAGATTGGCGCGGCTCTGGCCATTGTGGCCCTCTGGGAAGTGAACCAGCGGATGGAAATTCTCTCTGCCTCTCCTTCTCTCTCTGTGTAACACTGATTTTCAAGTAAATAAATAAATCTTTAAAAAAAGAGAAAGAAACATCCACTCTGTCTTTGCCTCTTTCAAACTCCATTTTTTTGACAGGCAGAGTTAGTGAGAGAAAGAGACAGAGAGAAAGGTTTTCCTTTTCCGTTGGTTCACCCCCAAATGGCCACTATGGCTGGTGTGCTGTGGCTGGCGCACTGTGCTGATCTGAAGCCAAGAGCCAGATGCTTTCTCCTGGTCTCCCATGTGGGTGCAGGGCCCAAGCACTTGGGCCATCCTCCGCTGCCTTCCTGGGCCACAGCAGAGAGCTGGACTGGAAGAGGAGCAACCAGGACAGAATCTGGTGCCCCAACCAGGTCTAGAACCCAGGGTGCTGGCGCCGCAGGCAGAGGATTAACCAAGTGAGCAGTGGCGCTGAACTCCATTTTTAAAATAAATTATCTTTTTTAAAAAGAAATCATAAAAGCCGTATCATTCTTAATAGCTATTAATAGGTACAAAATTGTCTAGTCAAAAATTCAACTAAAGTTGTGATAGACCTCTACAAGGAATATTATAAAATATTATAAAATGTTCATGAAAGAAATTTAAGAAAAAATGAGGGCTGGCGCCGCGGCTCAATAGGCTAATTCTCCGCCTTGTGGCGCCAGCACACTGGGTTCTAGTCCCGGTCAGGGCGCCAGATTCTGTCCCGGTTGCCCCTCTTCCAGTCCAGCTCTCTGCTGTGGCCTGGGAGTGCAGTGGAGGATGGCCCAAGGCCTTGGGGCCCTGCACCTGCATGGGAGTCCAGGAGAAGCACCTGGCTCCTGGCTTCGGATCAGCGCTATGCACTGGCCGCAGCACGCCGGCCGTGGCAGCCATTGGAGGGTGAACCAACGGCAAAAAGTAAGACCTTTCTCTCTCTCTCTCTCTCACTGTCCACACTGCCTGTCAAAAATAAAAAAAAATTAAAGGCTGACACCATGGCTCACTAGGCTAATCCTCCGCCTTGTGGCGCCGGCACACCGGGTTCTAGTTCCGGTCAGGGTGCCAGATTCTTTCCCGGTTGCCCCTCTTCCAGGCCAGCTCTCTGCTGTGGCCCAGAGCGCAGTGGAGGATGGACCAAGTGCTTGGGCCCTGCACCTGCATGGGAGATCAGGATAAGCACCTGGCTCCTGCCTTTGGATCAGCGCAGTGCCAGCCATAGCGGCCACTTGGAGGGTGAACCAACGGCAAAAGGAAGACCTTTCTCGCTGTCTTTCTCTCTCTCTCACTGTCCACTCTGCCTGTCAAAAAATAAAAAAAAATTAAAAAATTAAAAAAAGAAAAAATGAAAAATGAGAAGAGTTCCGCTGGTTTAAAACTGGACAATTTATATTATTATAATATTAATAACATGCATAATTACTTATAGACTCAATTCAATCTCTATCAAATTGCTAATGAGATTATTTCCATAACTAGAAAAAAATGCAAATTCATAAACTTAAACAAAAAAAGATAGAAAAATCAAACTCGAATAAAAAGAACAAATTTATTGGCATTACAATGCCTGATTTCAACACACACACATACACACACACATTTGGATGATCTAAACAAATGTTTCTTGCATAAAAACAAACACATATAACAATAAGATGTACTAGAGATCACATAAATGAATTCACACATCTATAACCAAATTATCCTTGACAGTGGTGTCAAAGCATACACTGGGAAAAGAACAGCCTCCTCAATATATGGTGATGGGATAACTGGATCTCTAAATACATAACATTGAACCTTGAACCCTATCAACTCACTCCATACAAAAACCCAGTCAAAATTAATTGAAAACCTGAATATTTGACTTGACACTATGAAATAACTAGAAGGAAACTTAGGTAATGTATTCAAAGCAAAGTAAGAAGCTTTCCCATAGAAAAGGAATTTAATTTAATCAAACATTAAAATTAATTAAACATTAATCATTAAATTTAATTAAGCATTAAAAAAGCAATCTACAATATGGAAGAAAATTTTATACACTACTAATGTAACAAAAGATTAATATGTAGAATATATAAAGAAATCAGAAAAATGAATTTTTTAAGTTAGTGGTTAAGGCATCATTTTCTGCATCAGAATGCCTGGATTTGGTTCTCAGCTATGGCTCCTGATTCCAGCTTTCTACCTTGCACAGCATAGGAGGAAATGGTGATAAGTGAAGCAACCGAGCTATTACCTCCCACATGGTAGAGCTAGTTCATGTTCCTGGCTGCTGGCTCAAGCCGAGGACCAGTCCTAGCTGCTGTGGGCATCTAGGGAGTCAAAAAGTAGATTGAGATTCTCTATATTTCTGTGTTGGTCTATCTTCATCAGATTCTGAAATAATAGCAAAATTTTTAAATGACTGAATAACCCCTAAAAAAGATTATGAATAATCCAAATTGACAAAAGGGTACAAAAACATTTCCCTAAAAATTCAAATGATTAAAAAAATGTATGGGAAATGATTACTATCACTAATCTCTATGGAAGCCGAAAACAAAACTTCAATGAGATACCGCTCACTTGAGTTAGATTGTTGATTTTCCTGGTTTAATTCTGTAATTAATACACAGTTATTCTTAAGTGTTGAAAAATAACTGAAATGTGATCCCTGTTAAACATAAGAGTGGGAATAAGAGAGGGAAGAGATATACAATTTGGGACATGCTCAGGCTGACTTGCCCCAAATGGTAGAGTTAGAAACATACCAGGGGACTCCAATTCAATCCCATCAAGGTGGCATGTACCAATGCCATCTCACTAGTCCATGTGATCAATTTCAGTTCACAATTGATCATAATGAAAGGACTAAGAGTCAAAGGGAGCACATAAACAAGTCTAGTACCTGCTAACACTAACCGATAGAATAAATAAAGGGGAGAGTGATCCAACATGGGAAGCGAGATACTCAGCAGACTCATAGAATGGCAGATGTCCTAAACAGCACTCTGACCTCAGAATCAGCCCTAAAGGCATTCGGATGTGGCTGACAAGCCCATGAGAGTATTTCAGGCATGGAAAGCCAAGACACTCTGGCAAAAGATCTCTGTGAGTGAGATCCCAGTGGAAAGAACAGGTCTTCAAAGAAGGAGGTACCTTTCTCTGAAGGGAGGAGAGAACCTCCACTTTGACTATGACCTTGTCTAAACAAGATAAGAGTTGGAGAACTCAGAGGGCTTCCATAGCCTTGGAAACTCATGACTGGAGCATAGGGAGATTACTGATGCCATAGACAGGAGTGTCAATTGGTAAAGTCAACAACAGGAGTCACTGTGCACTTACCTCTCATGTAGGATCTCTGTCCTTAATGTGCTGTGCCTTGAGATTTAATGCTATAACGAGTACTCAAACAATATATTTCACTTTGTGTTTCTATGGGGGTGCAAACTGTTGAAATCTTTACTTAATGCATACTAAACTGATCCTCTGTAAAAAAAAAAAAAGAAAGAAATTATCAGCTCCCAACTTGACTCTCACTGGGATTAAACATGACAATAGGTCTGATCTGATTTCATCATCATTTAAAAAAATCATCTATTATTTTTCACTTTATGTTTCTGTGTGGGAGCAAACTGTTGAAATCCTTACTTAATGTATACTAAGCTGATCTTCTGTATATTAAGATAATCGAAAATGAATCTTGATGTGAATGGAGGGGGAGAGGGAGTGGGAAAGGGGAGGGTTGTGGGTGAGAGGGACGGTATGGGGGGGAAGCCATTGTAATCCATAAGTCGTACTTTGGAAATTTATATTCATTAAATAAAAGTTAAAAAAAAAAGAAAAGTAAAAAATGTGGGTGAATGTGAAGAGAAATAGAAAATTGTAGACCATTAGTGGGAATAGAAATGAGCACAGCAATTTTGGCACTAGCACTGCTCAAGTTCACTCTCTGCCAAGGCCTTGTCCCAGTGTGGCCCCACCATGGAATCTCCATTCACAGCAGACAGGAACAACAAGTGTCTTGGTAGCTTCCCCCTTCTCTACAGAGCTGCTGCTTCAATTTCCCCCCAACTTCAAAATCAGAGAATGGGGCCAATGTCTGTATGCTGACAGCTTTGTTATGTCTTTACCTTCAAAATTTGACTTCTAAAAAGATACTTCTGACACTCTATTTTTCCATTCCTGAAGGTCAAATTGCTGCTCCAATATTAAACTCTGCAATGAAACACCAGTCTGCACCCCTCCTGCACTTTTTTTCCTATGCCCTTCACATCTAGTTTATTTGGCTGTTATGTGTACATTCTAAAAATAATACAGTGAAACTTAAAAAATAGGAAGGTGGATACATCCTAGATTTAAAATCATCAAGAAATTTATGAGACCAATTCTACTCAATTCCCACTGTATTATGAAAAATATCTTAAATACTGTGTGTGTGCTTATCAGCATGGTACTACCTGACACACTATAATCACATGGCAAAAGATCAATAAGCATTGCATGGCTGAACATAAGCGTGCTGTTTTCTAAATACAGGCTTACTCAGAATCACTGCCTTATCTGGTCTTTAGTACCAGAAAGGATGTGACATTTTAATACAGTGATTGGAGGTCTTAAATGTGGGCCCATGGTGTTCATATTGAAAGAGTTGTGTATAAAATCTCTGTGCTCAACTTGCTTCTCCAGCACAATTCTCCTCGTGATGGTCTAGGAACATCAGCATTAACAGGGGGAATTGCAAAAGAAGCAACTCACAAACTCCACTCAAACCTATAGGATCAGGATTTCCTAGAGCAGGAGGCTGAAGGCCATGTGATTTATGTGCACAATGAAACTTGGGTGAGATGAAGTGCTGAGTTAAATGTTTCTTAGCCCAGTCTTCCAATGGCCAGTTTTACAAACTATCATAACATGTACCCTGTCCCATGTATTCTGTCTAATGGTTTAGGAGGGAGCAGAAAAGATGTTTTTAATTTCTTAAATTATGGATTACACTTTTTTTTGACAGGCAGAGTGGACAGTGAGAGAGAGAGACACAGAGAAAGGTCTTCCTTTGCCATTGGTTCACCCTCCAATGGCCACCGCGGCTGGCGCGCTATGGCTGGTACACCGCGCTGATCTGAAGCCAGGATCCAGGTGCTCCTCCTGGTATCCCATGCGGGTGCAGGGCCCAAGAACCTGGGCCATCCATGGACTATACTTTTATGTTTGTATCACATACAACATGATGTTTGATGGAAGACACATGAGGAATTCAGTAAGAATCTTCTAAACCAACCAGGAAATATTGGAAATCTGCTGTCCCTTCCCTTCCCTTCCCTTCCCTTCCCTTCCCTTCCCTTCCCTTCCCTTCCCTTCCCTTCCCTTCCCTTCCCTTCCCTTCCCTTCCCTTCCCCTCCCCTCCCCTCCCCTCCCCTCCCCTCCCCTCCCCTCCCCTCCCCTCCCCTCCCCTCCCTTCCCTTCCCTTCCCTTCCCTTCCCCTCCCTTCCCCTCTTCTTTCTTTCTTTCTTTCTTTTTTTTTGTTGACAGGCAGAGTTAGACAGAGAGATAGAGGGAGACAGAGACAAAGGTCTTCCTTTTTCTGTTGGTTCACCCCCCAAGTGGCCACGACGCCCAGTGCATTGTGGCCGGTGCGCTGCGCCAATCCAAAGTCAGGAACCAGGTGCTTCCTCTTGGTCTCCCATGTGGGTGCAGGGCCCAAGCACTTGGGCCATCCTCTACTGCCCTCCCGGGCCACAGCAGAGAGCTGGACTAGAAGAGGAGCAACCAGGACAGAATCTGGCGCCCCAACTGGGACTAGAACCCAGGGTGCTGGCGCCACAGGCAGAGGATTAGCCTAGCGAGAATACTCTAGACTTTTGTGCTGTTGTCAAGGGCTGTTATCATGCAATACTCTCAGGTCAACACAGATTAGGAAAATATTTTCACGCATGTGGGGATTTGGAACCCAGATGTCCTTGCCTGTGATTTCCACTTTTTCCCTGTAGTGTCTCCTGTTTGTTTAAATCTCAAAGCCAAAGCTTGTCCTATTCCACAGGTGACACGGCAATTGTGAGCCAGGTGGGAGATGAGCTCACTGCCACTTCTTCTTATAACCATATAGAGAGAGCCTCAACTCACATACATTGGGATCCTACAGAGACTCAGTTAGGTGACTGCATGCTTCTGAATTCTGTTAGTGGTGGTGAGTGGGATGCCAGCACTGGAGGTGGCTTAACCTGCTATGCCATAACACTGGTCCCATTTTATTTCATTTTAATGTTATTTTAATCTCATCTTCTGTATTTCATTTCAATTGTTTTATTGTACTTTAACATACTTTTATTTTACTGATATTTGCATTTTATCATGTTGACTTCAATTACATCATACTTTAATGTTTTATTTTATTGATGTTTTCATTTTATTGCACTTATTTCAATTGTTTTTATCACGTTACTAGTTTTTCTCACTTTCTGTTACTATATGCATAATATGAAATTTTATGTTTTGAAAAATATCGTCTGACCTAATTCATAATGTTTCCCTTCTGTTTTCAGTTTTTTAAGATTAAGATTGTGTTAGGATATTTTAAGTATTTTGAAGCTGCTTAAATCATTATGCAATTAAGTATTAGATTTTTTTAACTTTTATTTAATGAATATAAATTTCCAAAGTACAGCTTATGGATTAAGTATTAGATTTTAAAACTTATAAACATTTAAATTTTAGCTGGTCACCTGAAGGTTATTTTTTCTTCACAGTAACAATTGTCAGTACAGATATTTTTGTTTTCCTCATGCCATTCCATGCTCTGGAAATACCACATCTGTTCATCATCATAAACTTAAAGTCAGTGACTAGCTTAGTGCATTCACCATCAATTAATGATTGTCCTGAGTTATTCACCATTAGCATTTTAAGTTTCTATGTAACTCAAATTTATAACTACTGCTGCAAGAACTAATTTGACTAAGATTTGTTTTATAATTAGACAAAATAACTTTAGGAATTTAAAATATTCAGTTTTCTTTTTTGTGAAAGGAACCTCTAATATTCATACTTTTTCTGCTTAGTTTTAAAAATCTTTGTCTTTGTTTTTCAAACTGTGTGAATACATTAAGTGCACACTTCATTTTAACTTCATTATTGAATCACCTAAATTTCATGGCCAGGCATGAGTTATGTGACTTTAAATTTCAGACAGCATTGCTGGTGGAGATTCAGTAGAATAGAGGCATGTGCTCTGGATATTTGTGGCAGAGCCTGGTGACCCTGCGATTGTTAATGTACTCTGCCTTCCAGTATTGCTAATGGAATAGGTTTTAAATGCCCTCACCAGAAAGAAGAAATAAGTAGATAGGATGAAAATATTGATTATCATGATTGAATCACTATGTGACATTACTTGGATCTTAACATCACACTGTACCCCAAATTTATAAATTAAAGTGTAAAAATGAAATGAAATACTGACAGTAAAGACTGAATTAGTAAAAATTATTTTGGAAACAAAATGAACAAAATAATCATGAAAGTTGTTCATTCCTCGCTGATAAGCACAAAACGCCTCAAGAAACTTGATCTGTTTCTTGATTTCTCTATGTAGACACTGGAAAAGGTTTAGTCTATCTTAGTAGCCTGAATTCATTTTCTACAGTTTGGCAGAGGGACAATTGAGAGCTGGGTCCTCCACTGTCCAGAAGCAGGGAACTGCAGTACAGTAAGAGTAGGTTCTCCAGTCTCTTCTAAACTCATACCTTACACTGCTGATATGAATATCACCCTCTCTGGATTATGACATATTGATAGGCTGTAGTAAAACTACTTGAAGCCTTTATATAAAAGGTGGTTATACTTTGTGCATCTCCTGTCAAATTCTCAAAATATCTTTGTGCGAAGGAGGAGATGTACAATTTGGGACATGCTCAATCAGACTTGCCCCAAATGGTGGAGTTAGAAACGTGCCAGGGGATTCCAATACAATCCCATCAAGGTGGCATGTACCAATGCCATTTCACTAGTCCAAGTGATCAATTTCAGTTCACAATGAATCACACTGATAGGTCTAAGAGTCTAAGGAATCACACAAACAAGACTAGTGTCTGCTAATACTAACAGATAGAATCAAAAAAAGGAGAGAATGATCCATCATGGGAAGCGGGATACACAGCAGACTTATAGAATGGCAGATGTCCTGAACAGCACTCTGGCCTCAGAATCAGCCCTTAAGGCATGTGGATCTGGCTGAGAAGCCCATGAGAGTATTTTAGGCATGGAAAGCCAAGACACTCTGGAAAAAAAAAAGAAGACCTAAATGAAAGATCTCTGCAAGTGAGACCCCAGTGGAAAGAACGGGGCCATCAAAGAAGGAGGTACCTTTCTCTGAAGGGAGGAGAGAACTTCCACTTTGACTATGACCCTGTCGGAATAAGATCGAAGTCGGCGAACTCAAAAGGCCTCCATAGCCTTGGCAACTCATGACTAGAGCCTAGAGAGATTACTGATGCCATAAAAGAGTGTCAAATTGTTAAGTCAACAACAGGAGTCACTGTGTACTTACTTCTCATGTGGGATCTGTCCTTAATGTGTTGTCCAATGTGAAGTAATGCTGTAACTAGTACTGAAACAGTATTTTACACTTTGTGTTTCTGTGTGGTTCAAACTGATGAAATCTTTACTTAATATATACTAAATTGATCTTCTGTATATAAAGATAATTGAAAATGAATCTTGATGTGAATGGAATTGGAGAGGGCGTGGGAGATGGCAGGGGTGTGAATGGGAGGGAAAATATGGGGGGGAAAGCCATTGTTATTCATAAACTGTACTTTGGAAATTACTAAATAAAAAAAATGCTGAAATAAAAAAAAATCTTTGTGCTGTGGGTGACCATAGATTTTACACAGCTGTTCATAAAATATGTCAAATTGATAAAAGAACTATTGTTGATTTGTGGAATTTAACAATAAACACAAGGTACACTTTCATAATGTAGTTTATGTAATTTTCTCTATGACAGGAAAAGTACAGCATTCTGTTTAGAAATTATACCTTTCTTAAACAATAATCCCCTGAATATTAGAGTAAAGGGGAGGATATTATGAAACTACTTTTCTCTAAAATGTCAAATCAGTATATCTAAAAATAGCTTGCAGATTGTTATAAAATCCTTTCTTTCTTTGCACTCCTCTTTGCTTCTGACCTCAGCCCACAGACTTCATGGTAAGTCTTTTGTCACTGGTACATTCAATGATGTTATTTTCTACACTGTAATCCACAGCTATGTATATATTCTGGGGCTTAAAATATTGAGAATAAAGAGAAAATTGGTAGGATGACAGTGAACTTGATCTGCATTATCTGTCTTCTGAGAGTTTCCATAGTCCAAGCATACACTAGTGGTCATTTTTCTTACAAAATACTATTATGTGCATTCAGGTTTATATATTTTTAACAAATAAATTGGAATACACTTTCCTTTACATTGTAACCAACCTGTATTTGACATTTATAAATTTGACCACATATTGTCTTCTATTTCCTTTCTCCTATTTTTGCATCAAGTTATTAGAAACCCCTTTGTGGATTTCATGTTAGATTTCTAAATTCAGCAAATTCAAATACTGGGCACCTAATTAACTTTAACTCCAGGTAAACAGTAAATGATTATCAGTAAAATATTTGGTATGTGTTAATTGTATTTCAATAGCATGAAATTAGATAATATTTTTGCTAAAAATCATCTTAAATTCATATTTAATGGCTCTCCTGTGTTTTATCTGATAACCTCTGCTCTTAGGAACAATAATTCTTTGCAATCCAGAATCAGCCCCAATGCCTTCAGAGCTTCACTACAACTGCGTGTTACCATCCTACAGGTGAACATTTGCATTTGATTTTAGGTAAGCATCAGAGAGCACATATAAAAATTACCATCTATGGCATTTTATCCACTAATTTTATTGTTTTATTCACAATACATGAATTACTTTTATAAAATAATTGAGGTATAGAGTCATAAAGTAATTAATGCATACACTAATGATCTGTGCTACACAATATTTTATTAATCTTGAAGAAGGATCCTTAGAATCTGGAAGTCATTGTGACGATGGCTTTAAGCACCATGATTCTGGTGCTTCTATGTCCAGGTAGAGAGTAAATCCAAGTATGCCAAGGGTGTAGAGCTTGTTGGTGGCAGCAACATGTATGTGGGTTAAACATATGCTTTTAGGTAGATGCAGCTTTTAATGAAAGATTAACAAACAAAATTAACTCGTTGTTTCTTAATTTTTGAAATTTTAATATGTATTTATACAAAAGGAACACATTTCATGTATTTCATATATACATTCAAGAACATAATGATACTTCCCATCTCTTCTTTGTTCCTACCCTTGCTCCATCTTCATTTCTTATTTTTCTTTTAGTTTTTGCAATATGATTTTAATTTACTTTAAATAACAAGTTTATGCATTTGTTCACTGACAGCTATAAATGTATAATAAGAACTAACAGCACAACCTCCTAATATTTCTGTATTAACTTACACATTTGTGTTGATAGAGCTACAGTGCTGTAAGTATCCTTGAAACATCACCACATCCTCATCAACCCCCAAAAAAGGAGAGAATGTTGGAGTTGACTGTTTTTCTCATCAACACGCATCTAAATTATTCTAATTTTTGCCATAGGTTAAAGCCCGCCCTCCTGAAATTCATGTTGCAATTTAATTGCCAATTTAGGAAGTGATTTGGCCAGGAGGGCTCCAGCTTCATGGATGTGATTGGTGCCATCATAAAAGAACAGTTTGGTCCCCCTTTGCTCTCTGGTCCCCTCTCTCTTTGCCATGGGACAATGCAGCAAGAAGGCTAGCATAAGATGGAAGTTTGTCATTCCTGAACTTTACAACCTCAGGAATTGTGAGAAAAAATTTATTTAAAGATTTATGTGTTCTGTTATAGTGATATGAAATGGACTAAAGCACCCTAGAATAAATTAATCTGGTATCATTGTTATGTCTACATCCAAAGCAATACCATCCTAAGTAGCAGAGAAATTCTAACCTTGGATCTATCTTAAATAAGAAAATTAGACTAATATTTGAGGATCTAAAAACAAACTCTCAAAGCATGGGTGAATGTGCCTGTATTTTCTAATTTGGCAATAAAAGTGTAACCATGTGGTGATTTTGTTGAAGCTTATGTATACCACCTCATGATTTATGTGTTTTCTACATGAAATTGAAAGCTGGACTTTGACAGTATGACCTCTGAACTGAGGATAGTTCACATAGTGATTTCTAGGATGAAAGCTAAGAGATATGCAATACCATTCTAAAGATAAGATGTTATAATGGAGGCCGGCGCCGCGGCTCACTAGGCTAATCCTCCGCCTAGCGGCGCCGGCACACCGGGTTCTAGTCCCGGTCGGGGCGCCGGATTCTGTCCCGGTTGCCCCTCTTCCAGGCCAGCCCTCTGCTGTGGCCTGGGAGTGCAGTGGAGGATGGCCCAGGTGCTTGGGCCCTGCACCCCATGGGAGACCAGGAAAAGCACCTGGCTCCAGGCTCCTGCCATCGGATCAGCGCGGTGCGCCGGCCGCAGCGCGCCGGCCGCGGCGGCCATTGGAGGGTGAACCAACGGCAAAAGGAAGACCTTTCTCTCTCTGTCTCTCTCTCTCTCACTGTCCACTCTGCCTGTCAAAAAAAAAAAAAAAGATGTTATAATGGAAACTTCTGTTAAGTAGAATAATTCCTGCTGATGACATAAGAACTTTTGTTTTTGTTTTGCTTGTTTTTCAGACATATATGTGTTTTCTCCATGATATAAAGATGATCACACTTTCTGCTTGTATTGCTGTGAATAAATATCTCATTTTTCAAGCTGGCATTGGAATGACAGCCAACACCTTCCTCCTCCTCTTCCACATCCTCACACTTCTGCTGGATCACAGACCCAAGCCCACTGACCTGATCACCAGTCACCTGGCCTTTGTTCACATTACATTGCTCATCACTGTGTTATTTTTGTTCTCTCCAGACCTGTTTGGGTCACTCAATTTTTGGAATGACTTTAAATGTAAGAGTTTGTTCTACAGCAGTAGGGTGCTGAGGGGGCTCTCCATCTCTACCACCTGCCTCCTGAGCATCATTCAGGCCATCACCATCAGCCCCAGCACATCCTGGTTGGCACAGTTTAAATATAAATCCACACATTTCATCTTTTACTTCTTCCCATTTGTATGGTTGATTTGTTTGTCTTTTAGTATTGGTGTGATCTTCCACACTGTAGCATCGTCCAATGTGACCCAGACCAATATGATGGTTCTCACTAAGTACTGTTCACTTTCTCCCATAGGCCGTGGCATCATGGGTATGATGCTCACAATGACAACATACAGGGATGTCTTCCTTGTAGGACTCATGCTGCTCTCAAGTGTGTACATGGTGATCCTCTTGTCCTGGCATCAGAAAAGGTCCCAATACCTTCACAGCACCAGCCCCTTCCCAAGATCCTCCCCAGAGAAAAAGGCCACCCAGACCATCCTTCTGCTAGTGAATTTCTTTGTGGTCATGTACTGGGCAGACTTAATCATCTCATCCTCCTCAATGATACTGTGGACATATGACTCTGTTACGGTAGGTGTCCAGAGTGTTGTGGCCAATGTCTATGCTTCTGCCAGTCCGTTGGTGCTTATCAGTTCTGATAAGAGGATAGTTGTTATGTTGCACAGTATACTATGGAAATGATTTTGATTTTTATTAGTTAATGACAGAAGTGGTTGCCTTGCCTTGGCATTTGTTGCGGTAGTTAAGGCGGTGCTTTGGATGCCCACCTCCTGTATTAGAGTGCCTGAGTTTGAATCATGTTCATGTTTCTGATCCATCTTATTGTCAGTCAACACTCTGAGTAGTATAGCAGGTGCTTACTCAAGTAATTAGGTTCCTGTTACATGTTAGCACCACATGGAGATCTAGAATTCGGTGTTGGCCTGGCCATCACATGTTTGCTATCGTTTAGGTTTTGAACAAGCAGATGTATTTCCTTCCTTCCTTCCTTCCTTCCTTCCTTCCTTCCTTCCTTCCTTCTTCCTTCCTTCCCTCCTCTCTCTCTCTTCTGACTTCCAAATGAAGTAAAATAAAGAAATAATTTTGAAAATGATTGTATAAAATTGAGATTTATGAGGCAAATTATTCCAATAGATAAGTTCCTATCTTATTAAACTTTACAGAATTATATTTTCTCATGTTCAAATAAAAGAAATATGTATTTTTCAGAAATTACATTTCTTTTGATTCAAAATCCACCACAATGTAAGATTTAGATAGCTTTACAAGTATCTTGTCCTTTCGTTTTTCACTTCACAACTTCTCACAGACAATTTTTCTTTTTTTTAACCTTCATGCTGTAGAACTATCCATAAGTAACCAAATCTTTTTTTTTAAAGATTTATTTATTTACTTTGAAAGTCAGAGTTATACAGAGAGAGAAGGAGAGGCAGAGAGAGAGAGAGAGAGAGAGAGAGAGAGATCTTCCATCCGCTGGTTCACTCCCCAGATGGCCACAAAGGCCGGAGCTGCACTGATCCGATTTCAGGAGCCAGGAACTTCTTCTGGGACTCCCATGTGGGTACAAGGGTGCAAGGACTTGAACCATCTTCTACTGCTTTCCCAGACCATATCAGAGAGGTGGATTGGAAGTGGAGCAGCTGGGACTTGAACCGGCACCCACATGTGATGCTGGCACAGCAGGTGGCAGCTTTACCTGCTATGCCACAGCGCTGGCCCCAGTAATCAAATCTTTTATGACTTATTTTTTTATTAATTTCACATTCATTGTATACAGGATCTCCATCAGGTTTATCAGTTTTTAAATGATCAACTCATAATTACCATTTAAAATCAAATTTTCTCAACTAAAATTTTCACTCTGCTTAGTTCAGCTTACTCTTTAATCTATGGTAGCCATGCTTTATTTCAAAAGGTTTAAGCTATTTCATTATGCATTATGGACAAAATGTCTGCTTTCAAATCACACCTACAAAAAGTAGATCAAGTTTTCAGGTTTACAGAAAACCATACTATAATAATTTACCAATATAAACATCTTGATTCCTGTTTATTCCATTCTGTTTAGACAGCAACAATAACAAAATGCTATCACTGACAATTACATAAAAACATCTCAATCCAGAAACCAAGTTTTACAGCCACTGTTCCTACCAATCAAAGAAATATGCCCCAAGACTCCAATTCTCAGGAATTTTAACATATTAATGGTACATTAGATACCTAAGACTGAGGACTATGCCTTACTTTATAAAAAAAGATAGCCATATCAGCTTAATTCCATATATATAATACTACCTATTTAATAAAAACTGTAATAAACATAATAAACTAGTACTGCAAACTTATGCTGTTCATGTGGGAAGACACTGCAAGAGAAGACAACAGAGACTGCCTGGCAATAAGAAGTATAAATTCCTTCTACAGGGATGGAGAAATAAAAGGCCAAATCTAGTTGTCTAAAAGACAATTCACTGTACACATTTTATTTACAGTTTTTTGTACACTTTCTTAATATGAATGGGACCACTTTTCTACTTGAGCCATTTTTAACCAAAGCAAAATAATCTAATTAATACAAAGTGTAAAAAATACAGCATAAAGATACAAAAACAGACATGCTAATTCTAGTTAGGAATGTAATTATGATGTTGCATTTTTTATAATCCACAATTATGTTTAGGAAATCACACAAACATAGATCACTGATTTGAATGAAATACATAAATTTGTAGCAAAGCTTTGTAGTTACAAAAAACAAAAAAAATTACCAAAGAATGCACAAAATTAATGTTTATTCCACCTTTGTGTCATATTCCTGGATCCTTCACCAGTGTTACGTGAGGAAAAAACAAAAGCAAACCAAATGAAAAACTGAAATCAGAATCACTAATGTTATCAAATAGGGAAACAAATAAATTAAAATCTAGCAGCCATGAGCAAAAGTACAGCAAAGATGATGATGTAAAAAGAAACAAGGAAAATTGCTAGAAAACTGTATGCATCATACTCTTTCAAACCAGCAAACTATGCTCTGCATACAATGGAACATAAACAGTATTTTTTCCTGTAAGGTACAGAAATGTAAGTTCTTTTTTTAACGTTGTGGATGGGTAAAATGTGTTTGTATAATTCTTTTTTTTTTTTTTTGACAGGCAGAGTGGACAGTGAGAGAGAGAGACAGAGAGAAAGGTCTTCCTTTGCCGTTGGTTCACCCTCCAATGGCCGCCGCGGCCGGCGCACTGCGGCCGGCGTACCGCGCTGATCCGATGGCAGGAGCCAGGAGCCAGGTGCATATCCTGGTCTCCCATGGGGTGCAGGGCCCAAGCACCTGGGCCATCCTCCACTGCACTCCCTGGCCACAGCAGAGGGCTGGCCTTGAAGAGGGGCAACCGGGACAGAATCCGGCGCCCCGACCGGGACTAGAACCCGGTGTGCTGGCGCCGCTAGGCGGAGGATTAGCCTTGGGCCAGGAACACATAAGGATCGTGGGGAAGATGTATACTGTATGTAATTCTTTGATTGGGATAGTGGACACTCTAGCCAAAATTTAAAAAAATGAACACAGAAGTACAAGACAAAGGTGAATGAGACTTCTCTTATATCTTAGCAACATTTAGATGGAAATCAAATTTAAATGCAGTCCACTCTGCTTTTGAAGAGGCTTTGGTTCAGCTCCCAAATCTTGATTGTTTGACACAGTCTCCTATGAGAATACTGAAAAGGTGTCTTCTTAAACAACAAACCTATTTTTAGTGATGGAGCCGCTCTTAGTAGCTGTGTCTGCATGGGACTGATAACCAATCACTATCTTTGGAGGAAGTCCTAACCTTTCCTTGTATACCCTCCCTATATGTGTAACAGCATCTCTGTTTTCACATTCAGTAGTCCATATTGCCACTTTATCACCTTTAGCTCTAACATTGACAACAGCTCCACATACATCATCGCTGTAGTCATCAAAAGATTCTCCAATAAGCACAGCAGTGTCTCTAGCCAAAAGCGATCGGGATCACTTCGCTTCTGCTCTTTGTTTAACGTAAATAGCCATTTGCCTCCCCGTTTGTTTTTCTCATCTTCCTACATAGGCTCAATGCCATCCTTAAAAAGTGAGTACTCCCAGCCAGGCATTAAATTACTAGACAACTGGATATGGTTGTACAGAGCCCAAAAGTCTTCAACAGTATCAAACTTAGAGATCAGCCGAAGGTTTGCTTGCCAAGTTTTGCTTTTATCATGCTTAAAAAACCAGAGCGCCCATCTGTTCTGTAGAGGATGTTTAATATAGTGTTCTGGGTTAGCAACCTCCTGATTAGATTCTGTTTTCTCCTCTTCTGCGGGCAGGGGATTAGGAGTGGGGGTGGTTTCCGGTTCCACAGTCGTCATCTTAGATCGATCTTATGACTTCTTTTTAAAATATATCACTTTACTCATAAAAATTAAAGCTAGGCAAGTTTCAAGTGTAGCTTGGACATCAATTTCTGTCTGCAATATTACTTTTTAATATTTTTCTTTTGTAGTGTAGTAGATGGTATTGTCACTGTTTTAAGGTGTATTTCTTTTTCTCTTCTCAATTTTTGCATCAAATTTGGTAATGCGATTTGACATTTTTATGTTTAATGATCCAAATAAATGGTTTTATTTATTTATTCTCATTTTTTTCATATAACTCTGTTTGTATTTTCTATTTTCTTGTCCCTTTATCATGTAGTTTTACATCACAATACTCCATTTAATTAATACTGTCATCATTTGCCTTTAATGTTTAAACTGTACGTTGTGTATTTGCTTTTTTATATTTTTCAAATATTTAGTTTGTTTTCCAAATATCACTACTCAACTTTATCTTAGTATTTCTCATTTTCATTCTTATTTAAGTTTTCGTTTGATATGTATTTAAATATATAATTCAAATATCTAATTTCTGTGAACGTTCATTTTCACAGATAGTTCTGTGTATGCTCCATTATTTCCATTTTGGTTCTCATATTTGCTCTGCTTTGCTACTTGGAAACTCTGCTTTGTTACTAGCAAAAAGTTAAATAGTTCCTTGTTTCTTAAATTTGACCACAGAGAAAGTTAAATGACCCACACAGGATTGAGGCCCAAGTGGTCAGATAGTGTCCTGAGGGCAACACTTTCTCTCAGTTTAACTTCTCCTCCAGTCCTGAAGTTGATTGATGTTTAATTGTGGGGAAGTCTCCTATTTTCCCTTTGATGCTCTTGGACATTCTAAGGATTTTTGTTACTCCCTGCATATATTTTGTTGCTATATTAGAAGTGTTGTGTGTACATGTTATATATGTTTTACCACCTGTATGTATACACCAAATGCACACAAGAGTAGAATATTTCACATCTAGTGTTTGTGGCAGTCGATAGAGTCATAAAAAATACCAATTTCTTATTTTTGAACATCTGAGGACCAAATGATACACTAAACACTAATAATGATTTCTAGATTGTAATTTATTTTAATGTTTTATAAATAATTTTCTTTTATATAAATTATAGAATTCTAATTCTTTAAATTATTCATTAGCACTAGAATAGAGGATGGCCCAAGTGCTTGGGCCCTGCCCCCCATGGGAGACCAGGATATGCACCTGGCTCCTGCCTTTGGATTAGCGTGGTGCACCGGCCACAGCGCGCTGGCCGCGGCAGCCATTGGAGGGTGAACCAACGGCAAAAGGAAGACCTTTCTCTCTGTCTCTCTCTCTCACTGTCCACTCTGCCTGTAAAAAAAAAAAGATTTACTTATTTATTTGAAAGACAGTGCTACAGAAAGGCCAAGGCATAAGGAGTCTTCCACATGCTGATTCACTTGCAAGATGGCCCCACAGTCTGGAGCTGAGCCTATCCAAAGCCAGGAGCCAGGAACTTCCTCTGGGTAGTTGTAGGGGCCCAAGCACTTGGGCCATCTTCCACTGCCCTTCTGATCCATAGCAGAGAGCTGGATCAGAAGCAGAGCAGCTGGGATAGGAACCAGAGCCCATATGGGATGTCGGCACTGCAGGTGGTGGCTTTACCTTCTATGCTACAGCACTGGATCCCTGAATTCCGTTTTTGATGCAATCATCACACTTACTATTCTGCAGTTTCTGATCCCTTAAAATAATTTGGATGTTTTATTTGATACTATTGTTTAATAAAATAACCTTGAATAAAACATGCATGGGGCTAATGCTACCCATGAATACTTTTATTGTAGTTCTCCTGTCATTTCACAATTGATAGAAAACAGGATTTGTAGATATATGCTTTTATGATATTACTGCATGTTAAAACTTGAAATTTGCAAAATTATCTGCTAGTGTTGGGAATCAGATTCACTCTCGTTTACAGGTTAAAATGCTGTCCAGGTGTATATTTAATAACCTGTGAATTTTTGCTATAAAATATTTGATATTCATTATAATTATTTATTTATTATATACTAAATAATTTGTTTTGAGATAGTTATGTTTATTTTTATTAAAAAACAATAATTGTCCATGTTCAAAGGATATAATGCAACATTTCAATACATTGCATATATTTTTATGATCTAATTAGGATAATTAGCATTCATTACTTTATATCTTCAATAGTTTTGAGATAGTTTTGATCTCACCTATGATAACTTACAATGTGCTAACTCATATTTATTTTGAATTAATTTTAATTTTGTATAGTTTGAAATGCTTTTAAACTTATTTATTTAGTTGAAAAGCAGTTTGACACAGAGAATGTGAGTGGAAGTGTGACACATGTACACACAGAGACACAGAGAGAAACACAGAGAGAGACACACAGAGAATCTTCTATGTATCTCTTGGTTCAGTTCCTAAATGTCCACAAAAGAAGGGGTTAGGCGTGGCAGAAACCAGAAACTAGGAACTCCATCTGAGTCCTCCATGTGGGAGGCATGGACACACACAATTGAGTCATCATCTTCTAATGCACATCTATAAATGTGTGCATTAGCAAGGAAGTAGATGAGAAAGAGAAGACATAAGTGTCCCAAGCAGTGGCTTAAACTGATGCATCTGTTCATTTTACATATTTAAAAACATTATACCTTATGGATATATACATAGATGATATTATGTATGTGACATATTAGCATTAAAGACTGATTCTTCAAGTTTCCATATGCTCAAATAGTTCTTATCTACAATTTTATATTTTTCACTTATTGAATTTCTTTTTTTTTTTTGACAGGCAGAGTAGACAGTGAGAGAGAGAGAGAAAAAGGTCTTCCTTTGCAGTTGATTCACCCTCCAATGGCTGCTGCGGCCGGCACACTGCAGCCGGCGCACCGCGCTGATCCGAAGGCAGGAGCCAGGTGCCTCTCCTGGTCTCCCATGGGGTGCAGGGCCCAAGCACTTGGGCCATCCTCCACTGCACTCCCAGGCCATAGCAGAGAGCTGGTCTGGAAGAGGGGCAACCAGGACAGAATCCGGTGCCCTGACTGGGACTAGAACCCAGTGTGCCGGTGCCGCAGGCGGAGGATTAGCCTATTGAGCCGCGGCGCCGGCCAACTTATTCAATTTAATTATCTGAACATTGATGTAAGAGAGAATACAGGTTCAGTTTGTCATCTCGGTAAAATCTAATGTCAAATGGAAACAATATATTGATTTACATTAGTCAAAGTATTGTATTTTTCTCATAAACTAAGTCTGAGTAGCATATAGAACCTTTACAAACATTTTCTCCTTACAACAGAGTAAACTGTAACAGAGAGTATTTATAGATTACCTAATGGTTCCTTATTTCACTTTATATTTATTACATCAGCTTCCATGAAATTTAGAATTTGTGGAATACTACAAAATATAAAAAGTCCATAGTAATAGAATTATACTTGAATTAAGGAGAAATATATTAATTGACCATTGAGTATGCGTTATTAATTGGCAATATCATGCAAAATAATATAATAATGTAAAATTCCATTTATTAAAGGTCTTCAAAAGTCATGAAAAATGTATATTATGAACAACCTAGGCCCAAATTTCAAAAATTTGTACCAAAATGTTAAATATATTTTCTATGAACTTTTTGAAGTACCTTGAACATAGCTTGTTTAACATCTAAACAACAATGAGCATAAATAGCATGTTATGAACGTTAAGGGAAATTAATATTTTATCATCTTAACAGAAAATGCACCTGATTAAATCCATCACGTATTTATGGTTAAAATTCTACACAAAATAAGCATTGAATGGAAATTCCACAAGTTGATTAACAGCAGTTATGGGGAGCAGGAATTTATCCTAGTAGTTACCACACATGTTAGGAAACCCAGGTCCCATATCAAAAAGTTGGGTTTGAATTTCTGGTTCTGTTTCCTGATTCCTTATTAATTCAAACACTTGGAAGCGGTGGTGATGGCTCAAGTAGCTGAGTTCCAGGCACATATATGAGAGATCTGGCTTGAGTTCCTAGAGCCTGGATCTGACCCTAATCCAACCCTGGCTGTTGCAAGCATTTGTCAGGTAAACCTGCATTTAAGAGATATTTCTGTGCATATATCTGTTTTTACTCTGTCCCTCTCTCTCTTGCTATGCCTCCTTTTTTCCTTCCCAAACATATAATAAAAATGTAAAAATGGCACCTAAAAGAATCCTAAACACCACACTTAATGAAGGAACTAAATGTTTTCCACAGATGAATTGACACAAAACATATATATTCTATTTGTACTTCTATTAAATATCATATTGGAGGTTTTTGCTAAAAATATCAGGTTATAAAAGTGAGGTTAGGAGATCTGGATGGTAAAAAGAAAAGTAAAACTTGATTTTCATGCCGATAGTAAAAGATAATACTGTGTATAAAATATTTAAGAATTCATTAAGAACCCACTCTAATTGATAAGTTCAGCAAAGTTGCAGTATTTGAGATCAGTATATGAGAATCAATTGCATTTCTGAAAAGTATTAGTGAACATTATGAGACAGTACTTAAGAATGTGGTACCATTCTGAGTTGGACATTGTACAGAGGGTTGGCCTGCTGTTTGGAATGTGAACATCCCATAGGGAAGGGCCTTGGGGAGAGAGCTACCATGCTTCTGATCAAGCTTAGAGTAACGTGCCTGGCAGGAAACATATGAAGGTCCAACTGTGGGTTCCCATTAGCCACATAGGAGATGTGGATGGAGTCTAGCTCCTGGCTTTGGTCTGGCCAATCACTACCTGTTGAGAGTAATTAGGGATTAAGCTAACAGCTGAGAGATCTCTTTCACTCCTTCTCTTCCTCTATTTCTCTCTCTCTCTCTCTCCATTTGTCAGTGTATGTTTCAAATAAATATGTTTTTGAAAAAAATGATAGCATTCTAAAAGCAACAAATTTAATGTATGACTCCACATATTTTAAGACAATTAACCCTAATTTTATAATGAGCTCTACCAAATAAAATGAAAGACCTGATTTTTAAAAACCAGTGATTTGAATTGCCATATTGTCACAAAATACAGAAAATTTCAATAATTGTGCAAGAATTCCTCAATAGCATGAATTATTTGAGAACAGTAAATAAAAATTTGAAAAAAAAAAAACAGGCCTCCCCTGCTGCATAATAGCTCTAATCCAACAACGGTAAAAGGCAAGTGTTGTCAGGGATATGCAGAATATAGAATCATCAAATGTTGCTCCTGGGAACATAAAACAGTACAGCCACTTTAAAAACAACCTAGCAATTTTCTCAAATGTTATAATAGAACTACCACATTGGAGCCCTGGTATTTGATACAGCAGTCAATGTGTTGCTTTAAGCAACCAGGGCCCCATATGGTGCACCTGGGTTATAGCTCAGTCTCTGTTCTAAATTCTGGTTTCCTTCTAGTGCACTCCTGAGAGGAGACAGATGATGGCTTAGTCAGTTACTTTCCTGCCACCCAGTTGGGACACTCTGATTGAGTTTACTCTAACCCAGTCATGCTATTGTAGGCATTTGAGCAATAAATCAGAGGATGGGAATTCTGTCTGTCCCTCTGTCTCTGTAACTGTCACTGACGTTGTTCTCTTTGTCTTTTCTCTACCTTTCAAATAAAAGAATAAAAATTGAAAATAGAATGACCATATGACCCAGCTAGAATTAAAGAAACTATGACCATCACTGAAAATAGACCTGAGTCTGTCTCCAGACCTTCATTGAATGCATAAGGAACTTCAATCAAACTTAGTCCATAAACTGAGAATCCAGTTTAGAGATCAATTTTGGGCAGCAGCTTGATTTCAGCAAACTAGTATCCACATTTCAACCACCAAGACGTAAAAATAAGGCAGGTGCTCACCAAATGAGGCATTTCTGTACTGTGCTTCCACATCCTGTATTCAAGCATTCACTGCCAAACTGGTGGAGCTCAGCTCTGTGAACATTCTGGGCCCTGAAAACTGTCCAAGTCATGAGTTATTCTTTGTTCACAAAAGCAATTAGCTTCAATTTCTCAAAACTTTCTCTTCTGGGTCTGGTATTATAGTGTAGTGCATTAAACCTCAACCTAGGATGGCAGCATCACATCAGTGTTGTGTCCTGGCTGCTGCACTTCAGACCCTACTCCCTCTTAATGTCATGGAAAAGCAGAGAAAGATGGGTGAACTATTTGGGCCGCTTTCCCATGTGGGTGATTGGGAATAAGCTCCCAGCTCCTGGCTTTGGCCGGTCTCAGTCCTGCCCCTTGTGGCCATTTAGGGAGTGAACTAGTAGGTGGAAGATCTCTGCCTCACTCTCCCTGTAAATCTGCCTCCCAAATAAATTTATCCTTAAAAATAAAAATGTTTCACTTCTAGTACAATTTGTTATACTGTGATTATAATCACATAATCCATTTATATCAACATGCATTAATTTAAAAATGCATGAAGCGTTCACTTACAATGTATGACTGTTGTTATGCTGTCATGGTTTTTAAAATAAATATGTCAAAATGCTAAAGTGATTCAATTACTTTAATACTCAAATTTCAAAACTAGAAAACTGTTTTCATTTTAATATATTTATGTTATTAAGAGGATGAGAGCTACAGATATCTCCCATCCACTGGTTCACTTACCAAATGACTGCCCCAGATAGGGATTTGGCCAGGTTAAAGCCAGGAGCCAAGAACTCAATTCATGTTCTCCATATGAGTGGGAGGGTTGAGGTGCATTAGCCATTGCATATTGCCTTCCAGATTGCACATTAGCAAGAATATGAGATCAGAAGCAGAACTGGTACACAAATCCAGGCACTCTGAAATGGGATGTGAGTGTCTCAAAAGACATCTTAACTGCTGCACTATCTGCTGTTTCTAAGTTGTTTGCTTTATTTGTGTGTGTTTATATATTTATATTTCTATATATATGGGAGAGATATTAATATCATGGCTGGTTTTAAATAAATATGAGAGGAAAGGGTGGTTGAAAAGGCAGAGATATGCCATGAGAGATTTTTCAATGGTGAAATATGTAAAGCGAACACAATCCTGTAAGGAGTATGAGTGAATAGGAATCATGTGGCTAATTTGAACAGCGAAATGGAATTGGAGGGAAATGGTATCAACACATAAAGTACACGCTGCTGTAATTCAGATTGTTAGTGAAGTGGAGGAAAAATATAATGATATTTTCAGGGTAACAATACCCCTTAACAAATAGAGCTCAGAGAAAAAAAAAGTTACATAAATGTTTTTGACCACACCTCTGTCCATACAAGGAGTATTTTTTTTAACTTTTATTTAATGAATATAAATTTCCAAAGTACAGCTTATGGATTACAATGGCTTCCCCACCATAACGTCCCTCCCACCCGCAACCCTCCCCTCTCCCACTCCCTCTCCCCTTCCATTCACATCAAGATTCATTTTCAATTCTCTCTATATACAGAAGATCAGTTTAGCACACATTAAGTAAAGATTTCAACAGTTTGCTCCCACACAGAAACATAAAGTGAAAAATAATAGATGATTTTTTAAATGATGATGAAATCAGATCAGACCTATTGTCATGTTTAATCCCAGTGAGAGTCAAGTTGGGAATTGATAATTTCTTCTTTTTTTTTTTTACAGAAGATCAGTTTAAGTAAAGATTTCAACAGTTTGCACCCCATAGAAACACAAAGTGAAATATACTGTTTGAGTACTCATTATAGCATTAAGTCTCAATGTAGAGCACATTAAGGACAGAGATCCTACATGAGGAGTAAGTGCACAGTGACTCCTGTTGTTGACTTTACAAATTGACACTCTTGTTTATGGCCTCAGTAATCTCCCCATGCTCCAGTCATGAGTTTCCAAGGCTATGGAAGCCCCTTGAGTTCTCCGACTCTTATCTTGTTTAGACAAGGTCATAGTCAAAGTGGAGGTTCTCTCCTCCCTTCAGAGAAAGGTACCTCCTTCTTTGAAGACCTGTTCTTTCCACTGGGATCTCACTCACAGAGATCTTTCATTTAGGTGTGTTTTTTTTTTTTTTTTGCCAGAGTGTCTTGGCTTTCCATGCCTGAAATACTCTCATGGGCTTTTCAGCCAGATCAGAATGCCTTTAGGGCTGATTCTGAGGCCAGAGTGCTGTTGAATTGGAGTCCCCTGGTATGTTTCTAACTACCATTTGGGGCAAGTCAGCCTGAGCATGTCCCAAATTGTATATCTCTTCCCTCTCTTATTCCCACTCTTATGTTTAACAGGGATCACATTTCAGTTAAATTTCAACACTTAAGAATAACTGTGTACTAATTACAGAATTAAACCAGTCATATTAAGTAGAACAGACAAAATAAACTACTAAGAGGGATAATGTGTTAAGTTGTTCATTAACAGTCAGGGCTATGCTGATCAAGTCACCGTTTCTCATAGTGTCCATTTCACTTCAACAGGTTTCCTTTTTGGTGTTCAGTCAGTTGTCACCGATCAGGGAGAACATATGGTATTTGTCCCTTTGGGACTGGCTTACTTCACTCAGCATGATGTGTTCCAGATTCCTCCATTTTGTTGCAAATGACTGGATTTCGTTGTTTCCTACTGCGGTATAGTATTCTAAAGAATACATATCCCATAATTTCTTTATCTAGTCTACCGTTGATGGGCATGTAGGTTGGCTCCAGGTCTTGGCTATTGTGAATTGTGCTGCGATAAACATTAGGGTGCAGACCGCTTTTTTGTTTGCCAATTTAATTTCCTTTGGATAAATTCCAAGGAGTGGGATGGCTGGGTTGAACGGTAGGGTTATATTCAGGTTTCTGAGGAATCTCCAGACTGACTTCCATAGTGGCTTGACCAGTTTGCATTCCCACCAACAGTGGGTTAGTGTCCCTTTTTCCCCACATCCTCGCCAGCATCTGTTGTTGGTAGATTTCTTAATGTGAGCCATTCTAACCGGGGTGAGGTGAAACCTCATTGTGGTTTTGATTTGCATTTCCCTGATTGCTAGTGACCTTGAACATTTTTTCATGTGCCTGTTGGCCATTTGGATTTCCTCTTTTGAAAAATGTCTATTGAGGTCACAAGGAGTATTTTTATACTGCTCTTTTTCCAGTGCTAATGCTGCTTTGGTATACACACATTCCCCAGCAATTGTGCCACCTAAAAGTGGTAATATAAAAATTCATTACTGCTACATGTAGACATATATTGTCATGTCTTCAGTATGCAATTGGCTGCTCTGTCATACATTACATACTTTTATAAAATATTTTATTTAAAAATAATTAGGGGCCGGCGCCGCGGCTCACTAGGCTAATCCTCCGCCTAGCGGCGCCGGCACACCTGGTTCTAGTCCCGGTCGGGGCGCCGGATTCTGTCCCGGTTGCCCCTCTTCCAGGCCAGCTCTCTGCTGTGGCCAGGGAGTGCAGTGGAGGATGGCCCAGGTGCTTGGGCCCTGCACCCCATGGGAGACCAGGAAAAGCACCTGGCTCCTGGTTCCTGCCATCGGATCAGCGCGGTGCGCCGGCTGCAGCGCGCTGGCTGCGGCGGCCATTGGAGGGTGAACCAATGGCAAAGGAAGACCTTTCTCTCTGTCTCTCTCTCTCACTGTCCACTCTGCCTGTCAAAAAATAAAAAAATAAAAAAATAAAAAAATAAAAATAAAAAATAAAAATATAAATAATTAGGAAAAATCCATAATTTTATATATAAACTAGCAATAAAACATAACTAGCACTCATCGAACAGCTTCAATAATTCTGATAGCTTTTCCATATTTTTTATTTCTACTTTTTATTTATTTATTTGTTTTTGACAGGCAGAGTTGACAGTGAGAGAGAGAGAGACAGGTTTTCCTTTTCCATTGGTTCACCCCTCAATGGCTGCTGTGGCCTGCGCGCCATGGCTGGCACACCGTGCTGATCCGAAGCCAGGAGCCAGGTGCTTCCTCCTGGTCTCCCATACAGGTGCAGGGCCCAAGCACTTGGGCCATCCTCCACTGCCTTCCCAGGCCACAGCAGAGAGCTGGACTGGAAGAGGAGCAACTGGGACAGAATCTGGTGCCCCAACAGGGACGAGAACCTGGTGTACTGGCGCCACAGGCAGAAGATTAGCCTATTGAGCCGCAGCACTGGCTACTTTACCATAAATTTTGTTGTTGTTGTAGTTTGTTTGTTTGTTTGTTTGTTTTTGACAGGCAGAGTGGACAGTGAGAGAGAGAGACAGAGAGAAAGGTCTTTCTTTGCCATTGGTTCACCCTCCAATGGCCGCCACGGCTGGTGCGCTGCAGCCGGCGCACTGCGCCTATCCGAAGGCAGGAGCCAGGTGCTTCTCCTGGTCTCCCATGGGGTGCGGGGCCCAAGGACTTTCGCAATCCTCCAGTGCACTCCCTGGCCACAGCAGAAAGCTGGCCTGGAAGAGGGGCAACCGGGACAGAATCCGGTGACCCGACCGGGACTAGAACCCAGTGTGCCAGTGCTGCAAGGCAGAGGATTAGCCTACTGAGCCGCGGCGCCAGCACCATAAATTTTAACTGTCAGTCTTAGAGGTAGTTTAAAGCACATATGACATCCTATGTCATTTATTATATAAATTTTTAGTACTTACTTCTAATGTATGAAGACTCCTAACAGAATTCCACATTCATACACAAAACACATTTCTTAAGGCCGGCACTATGGTGTAGCGGGTCAAGCCACCGTCTGCAGTGTCAGCATCCCATGTGGGCACTGTTTCAATTCCCAGTGGCTCCATTTCTGATCCAGCTCCCTCTTAATGCATCTGGGAAAGCAGTGGAAGATGGCACAACTACCAGGGTCCCTGCAGCCTCGTGGGAGACCAGAGGAAGCTCCCAACTCCTGGTTTTGGATCAGCTTATTTCTGTCTGTTATGGCCATTTGGGAAGTGAACCAGTGGATGGAAGATGGTCTCTTGCATGTGCGTGCTGCTCTTACTCTCTCACTCTCACTTTCCCTTGGTCTGTAAGTCTTTCAAATAGATAAATAAATCTTTAAAAAATCACATTTCTCTAATATCTTATTGTAACTGAATTCCAGGTGCAAATATTTGGTCTCTTTCTCAAACTCTCAATTAAATAAAACAATTTATTAAAATCAGAAATAAGCATATGAAAATGTTATCTGAATCCCCATGCTTATTGAAGCTCAATTTGCAATAGCTAAGTTATGGAATCAACCAGATGTACATGGACTGATGACTGGGTAAAAAAATTATGGTTTATATACAGTATGGAATACAATTCAGCCATAAATGAATGAAATCCAATCTTTTACAACAAAATGGATGCAACTGGAAATTATTATCCTTAGTGACATGTGCCATTCCCCTAAAGTCAAATATAATGGTTTCTCTGATATGTGGCAATTAATACAGAATAAAAATATATGAATGTGGAACAGATATATTGTGATATGATTGTTGTCTTTAGCCCTTGATTATACATATACCTGAGGAATTTCTGTCTACTTCCTGCATGTTGAATATTATGGTTAGTGGTGATTATAGAGTGGACTAAAGGTCTGTTGATGCAAAATTTAAACAAAGAAAGGACAGGGATTGAGGGAGGAGCAAGGGAGGGAGGGAACAATGGTTATCTTCTTAGAATGGCAACTATACATTGCATAAAATCTGTTTTCTTTTTAGTAATAAAACCTTAATATAAAATTTAGCTACAGTTGTTTTCATTATTAAAATTGTAGAATGCTAAAACTTCTTGAGATTTGAGGTGGCCCACATTTGCCTTATGTATCAGTTATTTTTCATGACTATTCAAAATGAAAGCATTGAATGTACATACTGGAGTTGGTGACACATAGGCTGTGAAAGTTTCAAATGAATAGATGGGTTTTCCAGAGAACTTTATAGCTGCTACAGAATAGAACATATTCAATCTTGGTAGTATTGGAAGATTAATCTATTTTTCAGTTTTCAGATGAAGAGGAGATAGCATTTAACAAAAGTGGCATAAATCTGATGTTTAGGCAAATATTCCAAAAATGAATGAGGACAAGTTACATGAAGAATGACATTCCCTCAAGCAGTGAGAATAAACTTTAATTTGAAAATTTTAGCAAAAAGTCAAAAACAGTGTTCCAGGAGTTGATGATCAATGTAAGTCTATCTTGTAGTAGAGGATTCTTAGGATGATGAGAATAAAACACACTGAATGAAAAGACACACAGCATTAGAAAGTAGACTCTGCATGTGGCTCAGGATATCATGGAAAAAATGTAGAGAAAATATGTAGTAGCCAGTCCCCGTAATGGAGCAAACATTGAGTAGCAAAGGATTAAATTGTGAATTCAGAACTTGAACAATGGTCATTTTACACAAACTGGCCTTCACAGGACCACGTAGCTACATTTCCTCCTTGCCTGAAAAGTAGAGCCATGATCTTTTCCTCTGCATCTCACGTCGATAAGACCTTATTTTCCTCAATTTAAATAACAAATATTTCTTCAAATTTTGGCTATCATTATTACATAGGACTGAGTATACAGAGAATTCAGTGTAGCCTAGAGAGGAGGATAGTGTGGGCATCTCAGTAAGACACACAGTTAATCAGACAAGTGATCCCAGTTAAAGAATTAAAAGTGGTCAAAATTGTGCATACTCTGCGTATTTTCTGTGAAGTTCATCGTAGAGAATGAAATGTAGATGATAGGCCCGGATTCATCAAAATTTTTCATCTGTGCTACAGGCAGTGGGAGTTTCTTATTTTGTAACAGATGCCTTAAATATGACCATTGTGAATATGCATATTGAAATTATTTATGTGGGGTTCCTGAATTAAATTCTACAAAGTGAAAAAACGTTCTGAATAAAAATCCTCAAGTATTAGTAATACGATTGAGAACTCATCCAATGAAGTTGATTCAATCAAGGAATATTGAGATATTTACAATCAGTAAATACCAGATTAATTTAAGTCTAAATATTATGCTTTTAGATATATTTTCCTTTTACACTTTATCCTAGTGGATATTTCCTTTTATGTTTCTTTTCTTTTTTTCTTTTCTACTTTGAGTTACTGTTTTTGTTTATTTGTTTTCCTTATATGTTTAAGGGCTTCTAATATAGTTGCCATATTTGAAACTCTGTTTTTTGATATATGTCAATTCAATGCAGATTTTTGTTGTTGCCAATTGTGATACATCTCATATCAGAGTGCTTGCTCAAGTCTCAACTGCCCTAATTCTTTTTTTTTCTTTTTATAATTTTTTCAAGTTAAACAAATTTCATATATTTCTTATGTACATATTTAAGAACATAGTGATACTTCCCACCCAATCCTCTTTAATCTCTTATTCCCTTTCTTAATATCTATAATGATCTATGTTTAGTTTACTTTAAACTCATAGGGGCTGTAAAGAATCATCAAATCTCAAAATGTCAACTTCAATTCTCTACATTACATTTTTGGTTTTCTATTAGTTACCACAGATCAGTGAAAAGATATGGTATTAGTCTTTTTGAGACTTATTTATTTCACTAAGTATAATGGTTTCCAGTTACATCCACCTTGTTGCAAAAGAGAGAATTTAATTTTTTTTATTACTGCTGAATAGTATTCCAGAGTGTGTATATACAATAATTTCTGTATCCAGTTATCAGTTGGTGGACATCTGGTTGATTCCACATATTAGCTATTGTGAATAGGCTGCAGTAAACATGAGGGTACAGGTAACTATTTCATGTGCTGATTTCATTTTACTTGGGTATTGCCAGGAGTGAGATTGCTAGGTGCTATGGTACATCTGTTTTTAGCTTTCTGAGTTATCTCTGAACTGTCTTTCACAATGGCTGTATTAGTTTACATTCCTACCAACTGTGGATTAGTGCACCTTTTCTCCCACATTCTTGCCATAATTTGTCGTTTGTTGATTTCTGTATGGAAGGCATTCTAACAGGGATGAAGTATAACCTCATTGTGGTTTTTATTTGTATTTCCCTGATGGCTTAGCATGCTGGACATTTTTTTAACTTTTGTTTTAAAGAGTTATTTATTTATCTGAAAGACACAGTTACAGAGAATCAAAGGCAGAGAGAGAGAGGTCTTCCATCCGCTTATTCACTCCCCAGATGACAGCAAAGGTCGGAGCTGTGCAGATCTGAAGCCAGGAGCTAGGAGCTTCTTCCAGGTCTCCCATGTGGGTGCAGGGGCCCAAGGAGTGGTGCCATCTTCTGCTTTTCCAGGCCATAGCAGAGAGCTCAATCAGAAGTGTAGTATCCAGGACTCTAATTAGTGCCCATATGGGATGCTGACACTGCAGGCAGTGGTCTTTTTATTTTTATTTATTTTTTTACTTTCTTATACACTGAAGTCATATTTAATTTAAGAAAATGTTTGGGAAGTGCATTTGTTTTAGGGAATATACTTTCCACAGAAATCCCAAGGAGAAAATGGAGATATATATATTATAAATCAAGGTCTATTTGATCAAAGACTTTTCCTCAAAAAGTAACAAGATTCCATTTTTCTGTTTTGGTACTTTCACAGAATGAAGACAGATGCATAAAAGTTTAGTGTTTTTGATTATTTGCATGCATTTCAGAAATACAACACTAAGGACACAGTAATTCTTCCCACTGTATCTACCCTCCCACCTACTCTCCCACCCCGCTTCCTCTTCCCTCTCCTGTTCCTGTTTTATTTTTTAAGGTTTATTTTCATACAACTTTATATACAAATTTTTAAAAAGATTTATTTTTATTTATTTTAAAGACAGAGTTACAGAGAGAGGTAGTCACACAAAGAGAGGTCTTTCATCCACTGGTTCACTCCCCAGATCGTCCCAATGGCCAGAGCTCTGCCAATCCGAAGCCAGCAGCCAGCAGCTTCTTCCTGGTCTCCTACACTGGTGCAGGGGCCTAAGGACTTGGGCCATCTTCTACAGATTTCCCAGGCCACAACAGAGAGCTGGATCAGAAGAGGGGCAGCTGGAACTATAACCGGCACCCATATGGGATGCCAGCATTTCAGGCCAGGGCTTTAACCTGCTGCACCACAGCGCCAGCCCCATCTACAGAATTTTAACTCTCTTCTAGGTAAAAAGTTTAATGATTTGTATGAGGAAAAATAGAAAAAATGAAAAACAAAAACAAATAAACAAAACTGTTCTTCAGCAGTCCAGTCAAGGGCTGTTCAAATTTACTGCATTTCTAAGGTAATCTCTCTTTTTGCTTCTTTTCCCCTCTTTCTTCTTTTTTCCTTCTTTTTCTTATTTCTTCCCCTTTAGAAATGTAATTATCTTATGAGATATAAGGATATACTCCACTTAATACACTAACAGGAAATAAAACTTTGAGAAAAAGTTTTACTATTATGTCTCATGATACTGCTCTTTAGGGACTTAATTCCTGTATGGGAAGTTTGTGCACAGGGACTCTCAGTTATTTAACAAACAACACTCTTATGTATGATGTCAGTGATAAACCTAGGCTCTTGACATCAGCTACCTAGGCTATGGAAGACTTTTGCCTAAACAAACTCAACAAAGCCATAAGCAAAGTGGAAGTTCTCTTCTCCCTGTAGAAATATATATATATATATATATATATATATATATATATCCTTCTTTGATGGCCACTGCTTTCCATTTGGGATCTCACCCACAGAAGTCCTTCATGTAGAACATCTTTTGCCACAGTCTCTTGGCTTTCCATGCCTCAAATGCTCTACTGGGCTTTTCAGCCAGATCAGATTGCCTTGAGGGTTGATTCTGAGATAATAGTGATCCATAGGTGATTGTCATTCTATGAGTCTGCTGTATGGACTGCTTTCCATGTTGAAACATTCACTGCTTTTTAATTCCCTCTATCACTATTACCAAACATTTATTCCTAGTTATATGATCACTTTACCACTTAATCCTCTCCATATGTTCTCTATAACACTTAAGCTGCTATTTTTTAAGGTTTATTTATTTATTTGAAAGTCAGAATTACACAGAGGAGCATCAGAGAGTGAGAGAGAGAGAGAGAGAGGTCTTCCATCCCTTGGTTCACTCCCCCAACTGGCCGCAATGGCCGGAGCTGCACCAATCCAAAGCCAGGAGCCAGGAGCTTCTTCCAGGTCTCCCACGTGGGTGCAGGGGACCAAGGACTTGGGCCATCTTTTACTGCTTCCCCAGGCCATAGCCGAGAGCTGGATAGGAAGAGGAGCAGCCAGGACTAGAACTGGCACCCATATGGGATGCCAGCGCTTCAGGCCAGGGACACAGTGCTGGTCCCTTAAGCTGCTATTTTTACCACACAGCTTAAGAGGAATTGGATTCCCATGGCAAGTTTTTAAACTGTATACTTCGGTGGGCGCCACAGCTCAATAAGCTAATCCTCCACCTACGGCGCCGGCACACAGGGTTCTAGTCCAGGTCAGGGCACTGGCTTCTGTCCCGGTTGCCCCTCTTCCAGGCCAGCTCTCTGCTGTGGCCAGGGAGTGCAGCGGAGGATGGCCCAAGTGTTTGGGCCCTGCACCCCATGGGAGACCAGCAGAAGTACCTGGCTCCTGCCTTCGGATCAGCGTGGTGCGTCGGCAGTGGCAGCCATTGGAGGGTGAACCAATGGCAAAGGAAGACCTTTATCTCTGTCTCTCTCTCTCACTGTCCACTCTGCCTGTAAAAAAAATAAAAAATAAATAAATTGTATACTTAGAAGTAAGTCCATTGCAATTCATGCAGAACTATACTGCTTTAGAGTTACAAGCTTCATAAATTTTACAATTACAACTTTAGAATTGTGATAATTTTTCCCACCATGCTTGCCCTGCAACCACTCTCCCACGCCCCTTCCTTTTTCCATTATTATGCTCACTCATTTTTCTACAAAGATCTGTTTTCAATTAACTTTATACACATATGGTTAACTATTAGGTAAAGAGTTCAATGATTAGTATGAAAGAAAAAAACAGATGATAAAATACATTAAAGGAATAGAAAAGAAAAGCAAAAGTAAAAAACTGGCTTTATTTCACTAAGTATAATGATTTACAGTTGTTTACATTTTGTTGCAAATGAAAGTATTTAATTTTTTATCACTACTGAGTAGTATCCCAGAGTGCATATATACAATTTCTTTATCCAGTCATCATGTTTGACATCTGGGTTAATTTCATCTGGTAGCTATTATGAATAGAGCCACAGTAAACATGGGGACACAGGTAACTGTTTCATATGCTGATTTTATTTCACTTGGGCAAATCCCAAGGAGTGAGATTACTGGGCATATGGTACATCTATTTTCAGCCTTCTGAGTTATCTCTGAACTGTTTTCCACAAAATCTATATTGATTTACATTCCTATCAACTGTGGATTAGGGTGCCTTTTCTCCCACATCCTCACCAGCATTTGTTGTTTGATTTCTGTATGGGAGACACTCTAGCTGGGGTAAAGTGAAACCTCATTGTGGTTTCTATTTGCATTTCCCTGATGGTTAAGGATCCTGAGCATTTTTTCATGTGCCTTTTGGCCATTTGACTTTCCTCTCTTGAAAAATACCTGGTCAAGTGATTCACCCATTTCTTAATTGAATTGTTTCTTTTTTGTAGTTGTTGTTATTTTTTTTTAAGTTCCTTCCAGAGTTCCGATATTAATCATTTAGCAGTTGCAGAGTTTGCATTTTTTCTTTCATTCTGTCAGTTACCTCATCACTTTGCTTAGTGTGTCCTTTGCAGTCTTGGAGCTTCTGAGCTTTATGTAATATCATTTGTCAATTTTTGTCATAGATTGCCTGTGCTTCAGCATGGGTATTTTCTAAGAAGTCTTTGCCTATTCCAATGACTTACAGAGTTGCCCAAAAGTTCTACTCTAGTAATTTGATAGTATCAGGTCAAGATTTGATCCTTGATTCATATTGTTTTGATTTTTGTATAAGGTGTAATATAGGGGTAGTCTTATTTCATAATTCTGCAAACAGAGAGCCAGTTTTCCTAGCACCATTTGTTGAAGACATTGTCCCTGCCTATGGATTGATTTTAGCTTCTTTGCCAAATATTAGTTGGTTGTAGAAGTGCAAGTTTACTTCTGGGGTTTCTGTTCTGTTCCATTGATCTATAAGTCTAGTTTTGTGCCAGCATCAGGTATTTTTTTATTATAACTGCCTTACAAGGCAGAATATTATCTTGAAATCTGATATTATGATGTCTCCACTTTGTTTTTGTTGCTTAAGATTCTTTTAGATATTCAGATTCTCTTTTGTTTCTATATGAAATTTAGCATCTTTTTTTTCTAGATATGAGAAGAATGCTTGTATTTTCACTGGGATTGCACTAAATCTGTAAATTTCTTTCTGTAATATGGACATTTTGATGATATTAATTATTCTAATACACAAACATGGAATTTTTTTCATTTTTTGTGTCTTTCTTCTGTTTATTTAATATTTTGTATTTATTTTAAAGTCAGAGTCACACAGCAAGAGAAGGAGAGGCAGAGAGAGAGAGAAAGAGAGAGAGAGACCTTCCATCCACTGGTTCACTCCCCAACTGGCCGCAATGGCCAGAGCTGAGCCAATCTGAAGCAAGGAGCCAGGAACTGGAGCAGCCAGGAATCAAACTAGTGCCCATAAAGGAAGCTGACATTGCAGTTGCACCCACCATGCAAGAGCATTTGCCCCAATGTTTTGTAAGGATCTTTCACAGCTTGGTTAAATGCATTCCAATGTATTTAATTTTCGTAGCTATTATGAATGGGATTGATCTTAGAAGTTCTTTCTCAACAATGCAATTGTCTGTATATACAAAACAATTGATTTTTGTGTTAATTTTTGTGTTAGTTTTATATCCTAACACTTTACCAAATTATTTTATGAGTTGCAATATTCTCTTAGGGTAATCTTTTTGCCATCTGCAAATAGGTATAATTGGATTTCTCATTTAATGTATCCCTTTGATTTCTTTTTCTTTCTGAATGTCTCTGACTAAACCTGCAGAACTATATTGGATAACAATGTTGAAAGTGGGCATCCTTGTCTATTTCTAGATCTTAGTAAAAATTCTTCCAGTTTTTCCCCATTCAGCATGATGCTTTCTGTGATTTTGTCACAAATTTCCTTGATTATGTTGAAGAATATTCCTTCTATGCCAAATATACTATAGCTTTTCATCATGAAAGGATGTTTTATTTTTTAAATGCTTTCTCTGCATCTTTTGAGATAATCATATGGCTTTCATTCGTTAATTTGTTAGTGTGATGTATCACATTTATTGATTGACATATGTTGAACCATCCCTGCATACCAGGGATAAATACCACTTGGTCCGTGTGAATGGTCTTTCTGATGTGTTGTTGGATTTGATTAGCATTATGTTGAGGATTTTTCGTCTATGTTCATCAGATATATTGGCCTATAGTTTTCCTTCCCTATTGTATCTTTTTTTAAGGAATAAAGTGATGATGGACTCAAATAGGTGCTTGGGAGGATTCATTTCATTTCAATTTTTTTGAATAGCATGAGAAAAATTGGAATTATTTCTTCTTTAAATGCCTGGTAGAATTCAGCTGTAAAGCCACCCATTCCTGGGCTTTTATTGTTGGGAGGATTTTTATGACTGATTCAGCCTGCATCTTAGTTATTGGTATATATAGATTTTCTATGTCTTCATGACTCAACATGATAGAGTGTATGTGTCCAAGAATCTATCCATTTCTTTTAGATTTACCAATTTGTTGGCATATTGCTGTTTGCATTCATTCCTGGTGATCCTATTTGTTTTTGTGGTGTACATTTTACATCTACTTTTTCATCTCTGTTCTTATGAGTTTGGATATTCTCCCTCTTTTTTGGATGTTTGGGCAAAAGATGTATCATATTTGTTTATTTTTTCAATAAACAGCTTTTCATTTCACTAATGTTTTGTATTTTTTATTTTAATATTGATTGTATCTCCTCCAGTATAATTATTTTTTCTCCTACTAATTTTTCTTCTGGTTTGTTATTGGTATCCTAGGTTCTTGAGATGCATTGATATCCCATTATTTGATACCTTTCTAATTTCTTGATATACTCGCAAATTGCCATAAACTTCCTTTATAACATTGCTTTTTCTGTATTTCATAAGTTTCAGTATGTTTGGTCTGTGATCTTCATTCATTTTCAGATTCTTTTATTTCCCTTTTGATTTCCTCTATTGTACACGTTCAGTCAGGAGTGTGTTGTTCAGTCTCTATGTGTCTGCATATTTTGTAGAGATTTTGAGTAGTTAATTTGAAGCTTCATTGCATTGTGGTCAGAAAAGGTGTATGATATAATTTCATTTTTTTTAATTTGCTGAGATTTGTTTTATGGCTTAGTATACGGTCTACCCTAGAGAAAGTTAAATGCACTGGGAAAAAGAATGTGTATTCTGCAACTGTGGGATGTACGTTTATGTAGATGTCAGTTTGGTTCATCTGGATCATATTGTAGATTAGCTCTGTGATTTCATTTTTATTTTCTTTCTGGTTGTTCTATACATTGAGTATAGTGAGGAGGTGAAGTTCCCCATCACTGTTGTACTGGCATCTATGTCTACCTTTAGATACATTAACATTTATTTTTAAATGGTGCATTACTCCAGCATTGGGTGCATCTATATTATTATAGCCACAACTTCTTGTTGAATTGACCCCTTAATCTTTACATGATCCCCTCTTTGTCTCTTAACAGTTTTTGTGTTTAAGTCTATTTTGTCTCATATTAGCATGGTGGTAGCTGCTCCTTTTTGCTTAACATTAGCATAGAATATCTTTTTCCACCCTTTCACTTTCAATATGCACGTATCTTTGTTGGTCAGGTATGCTTCTATTAGGCAGCCAATAGATGGATCTTATTTTTTAATCCATTCATCCAGTTTGTATATCTTAACTAGATAATTCAGACCATTCACATTCAAGATTATTATTGATAAGTAGCTATTTGGTCCTGCTATTTTCCCATTAGTATCCCTGTTGTTTGCTTTGAATTTCCTTTGTACATTCTAAAATATTTATTAGTTTACTTGAGAGCCAGTGTTAGAGATGGAGAGGAGACACACACACACACACAGGTCTCCAAAGCACTGATTCAATCCCCAAATGACCACATTGGCTTGAGCGGGGTCCACCTGGAGCAGGAGCAGAGAATGTCTGGATCTTCCACATGGGTGCAGAGGCCCAAACACTTGGTCTGTTTTCCAGTGCCTTCCTAGGCCATTAACAGAGGGTTGGACTGAATGAGAAGCAACTGGGACATAAACTTGTGCCTAGATGGGATGCTGGCACTGCATGAAGATGCTTCACCTACTATGCCACAGCACCAGCCCCCTCATCTGTACTTTTACTGAGAGAGTTCTGCCTTCACATTGTTTCATAATGATGACTATCTTTCTGAGTTTCTGTGTATAACACATCATTAAGCCTCTTTTGTAATGGTGGATGAGTGGCAGCAAATTCTTTCAACTTTTTTTTAATGAATGTCTTCATGTCACTTTCAATAATAAATGAAAGCTTTGCAGGGTGAAGTATTCTAGATTTACAGTTTTTTTTAATCCTTGGAATATATCTCTCCATTTTCTCCTAGCCTACAAGGTTTCTGATGATAAATCCTCTGTGAGACTAATTGGAGATCCTTGTACCCATAAGGAGCTAAAGGAAAGCATAGACAAAATTAAAATGAGAAAAAAGTGGTTCAGCAATCCCAGCACATCAATAAATAATAAAAGTGTATTCTAAAATGAAATTAATAGAAATTGTGGAGTTAAAGTGTATAATAACTGAAATTTTATAAATCTATACAGAGGTTTAAAAGCACATTTGAGAAGGAAGAAGAAATAATGAACTTGAAATTAGGTAATAAAGGAAGTAATGGAAGGGATGAACAATGAAACTTATAGAATCCTTACAATCCTCATGCCAAAATTGTTTTAATAATTCCAGGCACTGAGTGCTTATTTGTGACGCAAATTCAGGCCTTGAATTAGTTGTTGTGTTGACATCAGAAACCAGAAGGCCTCCAACACTGTAATGTCAAGTCCATCGGATTTCCTTCCAGATACTTATCCTGAGACAGTAGCATCTGCTATAGCTTTCTCAGCTTTTTGTCTTGCTCACAGTTCAGCCATAATGACGATCTGTTGGCCCCAAATATCAAGAAGGTGCTGTTTTGACAGCATCAAGATTTTATTATATTGAGTAGGAAAGTAAACCCAGGGTCATTAGAAGGGAGCGAGTCCTCCAGCTTGTCTGGTACTATTTCTTGGAAATGATTTAAGCAACATTGGAGTGCCTGAGCCTTGGTGCTCTTTGTTTACTACTTTGACCTGCATGGTTTTGACTTCCCACAACTGGAGGAGACCCCAGGTGAGCAGCTCCATGCTAACAAGCTCTATGCCCCTCTATTTATATTGCACAACCTTTTGCTGCCATTAAGAGAATGGATGGGCTGGTGTTGGTGGTGTCTTTGGTAAAACCAACTCCTGTGGTACCAGAATCCCATATGGATGCTGGCTCAAGTCCCAGTTGCTTTGTTTCTGATCCAGCTCTCTACTAAGTCCTGATTTTTATTGTGTTCCATTGGCTTACATGTCTATTTTTGTGCAAATTTTCATGATAATTTTTCATGTAGAACGTCTGAAAATCTGGTATTGTGATACCTCCAAGTTTGTTTTTGTTGTGTAAGATCACTTTTAGCTATTCAAGGTCTCTTGTGCTTCCTATGGATTTTAGTATCATTTTATCTACATCTGTATAGAATGTCATTGCTATTTTGATTGGGATCATATTGAATCAGTAAATTGCTTTCAGTAGTATGGACATTTTAATGATATTGATTCTTTCAATACATGAACATGGAAGATTTTTCCATTTTAAAAAAACTTCTATTTCTGTCTTTAATGTTTTATAATTTTCATTGCATAGATCTTTGAAATCCTTTATTAAATTTATTCCAAGATATTGAATTCTTTTTGTAGCTTTGAGAATGAGATTGCCCTTGAAAGTTATTTCTCAGCCATGTAATTTTCTGTGTATATAAAGGATTTTGATTTTGTGTTTATTTTGTATCCTAACATTTTATTTTTATTTATTTATTTTTTTGACAGGCAGAGTGGACAGTGAGAGAGAGAGACAGAGAGAAAGGTCTTCCTTTTTGCCGTTGGTTCACCCTCCAGTGGCTGCCGCGGCCGGTGCACTGCGCTGATCCGATGGCAGGAGCCAGGTACTTATGCTGGTCTCCCATGGGGTGCAGGGCCCAAGGACTTGGGCCATCCTTCAATGCACTCCCTGGCCACAGCAGAGAGCTGGCCTGGAAGAGGGGCAACCGGGACAGAATCTGGTGCCCCGACTGGGACTAGAACCCAGGGTGCCGGTGCCACAAGGCGGAGGATTATCCTAGTGAGCCACGGTGCTGGCCGCCTAACATTTTATCAAGTTCTATTGTGAGTTCCAATAGTCTCTCAGTGGAGTCCTTTGGATTCCCTATATATATAGAATCATGTCATCTGCAAATAGGGACAGTTTAACTTCCTCCTTTCCAATCTGTATCTCTTTGTGTTTTTTATTCTTTTATTTTTTTAATTTTATTTTTTGTTTAATGTCCCTGGCTAAAACTTCCAGGACATTTTTGAAGAGCAATGATGAGAGTCTGGTTCTGAATCTTAAGGGCACATGCTTACAACTTTTCCCCATTCAGTACGATGCTTATCCTGAGTTTGTCATTAATTGCCTTGATTAAGGAATGTTGCCACAGCTTAGAGGGATACTTTGGATCTACATGGAAGGTGTGGATGCACACAACTCAAGACCACAGCAGCTGAGAGCCTTAGTAGCAGCTTTGGAGAGTGAGTTGAGATCAAACTGTGGTAGGCCAAGCCACTGGTGATAAAGCTGTGGGAAGAGACTGGCATGAGTCCAGCTTTGAGCCCTATGGAGGAGAGTACACCTGCCCCTACCTAGAAATAAAAATAGGGGTCAGGTTTCACTGTCCCCAACCACCTATTACTGGTGTCCTGTAACTAGCCAAGAGCTGGCAGATACAATTTTGGACATGTGTAACAGCTGCACCAGCTCATGTCTGTGCACCCAGAAACAAGCTGAGAGTAGACACCAGAGCCTGGCAGAGGGCTGAGTGCTCATGACTATGGGAGCCTTGTGTTCTGGGACTGTGAGAGCACTGTGACTGCAGGAGAGGGTGCAGGGCATGTCTCTGTCTTTGGGTAGTCACTGTGGGCAGCTCTGATGTTCAGGGCTCCCTGATTCCATGATATGGGTCATTGCTACAGGATCTCTGCACACACTGAAGATTGAATAGATGCTTTGTGTGGTTCTTGTGGCAATGTGGATGAATATTTTACACACTGGAGCTAGTGCCAAAACATTGGTCTCCTTGGAGGAGAAGAGGTAATCTTAAGGCTACACCAACAATATGGTCTATTGTAGCCATATGGGAGTGATGTAAGATCTCTCCCTATCTCTGTCCATCTCTCTGTAACTCTACCTTCAAGTAAGTGAATCACTCTTTTTTATTTGTTTAACTTTTATTTAATAAATATAAATTTCCAAAGTACAGCTTTTGGATTACAATGGTTTCGCCCCCAATAAATTCCCTCCCACCCGCAACCCTCCCCTCTCCTGCTCACTCTCCCATTCCATTCACATCAAGATTCATTTTCATTTATCTCTATATACAGAAGATCAATTTAGTATATATTAGGTAAAGATTTCAACAGTTTGTACCCACACAGAAACACAAAGTGTAAAGTACTGTTTGAGTACTAGTTATAGCATTAATTCACATTGTACAACACATTAAGGACAGAGATCCTACATGAGGAGTAAGTACACAGTGACTTCCGTTGTTGACTTAACAATTGACACTCTTGTTTATGGTGTCAGTAATCACCCTAGGCTCTTGTCATGAGTTGCCAAGGCTATGGAAGCCTTTTGAGTTCACCGACTCTGATCTTATTTAGACAAGGTCATAGTCAAAGTGGAAGTTCTCTCCTCCCTTCAGAGAAAGGTACCTCCTACTTTGATGGCCCGTTCTTTCTACTGGGATCTAACTCACAGAGATCTTTCATTTAGGTCTTTTTTTTTTTTGCCAGAGTGTCTTGTCTTTCCATGCCTAAAATACACTGGGAAAAAGATTTGCAAACTATGCAACTGATAAAGGATTAATAACCAGAATCTACAAAGAGATCAAGAAACTCCATAACAACAAAACAAACAACCCACTTAAGAGATGGGCCAAGGACCTCAATAGACATTTTTCAAAAGAGGAAATCCAATTGGCCAACAGGCACATGAAAAAATGTTCAAGGTCATTAGCAATCAGGGAAATGCAAATCAAAACCACAATGAGGTTTCACCTCACCCGGGTTAGGATGACTCACATTCAGAAATCTACCAACAACAGATGCTGGCGAGGATGAGGGGGAAAGGGACACTAACCCACTGTTGGTGGGAATGCAAACTGGTCAAGCCACTATGGAAGTCAGTCTGGAGATTCCTCAGAAACCTGAATATAACCCTACCATACAACCTAGCCATCCCACTCCTTGGAATTTACCCAAAGGAAATTAAATTGGCAAATAAAAAAGCTGTCTGCACCTTGATGTTTATTGCAGCTCAATTCACAGTAACTAAGACCTGGAATCAACCCAAATGCCCATCAACGGTAGACTGGATAAAGAAATTATGGGGTATGTACTCTATAGAATACTATACAGCAATAAAAAACAATGAAATCTGGTCATTTGCAACAAAATGGAGGAATCTGGAAAACATCATGCTGAGTGAAATAAGCCAGTCCAAAAGAGACAAATATCATATGTTCTCCCTGATTGGTGACAACTAACCGAGCACCAAAAAGGAAACCTGTTAGAGTGAAATGGACACTATGAGAAACAATGACTTGATCAGCCCGTGTACTTACTGTTGATAAACTACTTAATATTTTATTCCTTTTAGTATTTTTTTTGTTCTACATATTACTATTGGTTGAACTCTTTAATTAACACACAATTATTCTTAGGTGTTTAAAGTTAACTGAAATGTGATCCCTGTTAAATATAAGAGTGGGAATAAGAAAGGGAGAAGATGTACAATTTGGGACATCCTCAAGCTGACTTGCCCCAAACAGTAGTGTTAGAAACATGCCAGGGAATTCCAATTCAATCCCATTAAGGTGGCATGTACCAATGCCATCTCCCTAGTCAAAGTGATCAGTTTCAATTCAGAATTGATCATAATGATACGATTAGGAGTCAAAGGGATCACATAAACAAGAGTAGTGTCTGCTAATACTGATAGAAATAAAATGGAGAGAATGATACAACATGGCAAGCAGGATACACAGCAGACTCATAGAATGACAGATGTCCTAAACAGCACTCTGGGCTCAGAATCAGCCCCTAAGGATTCGAATCTGGCTGAATAAGTCTTAAAAATTGTCCAAACTTTGTATTTGGGAGAAGGACAAGGAACACTATTTACCTATGGATAAGAGCAGACAGGACATTTCTTCCTCAGCTGACACAAAACATTCCTCACTGGTCTTCTACCTTAGATATAAGCCATTCCTGGAACACTGTCTCTGACTCAGCACTCCTGTTCCTGCTGCTATCTTACTGGGTGAAAAGCACTGTGATGCATTATTAGGTCTACAGTTGGAACTCATTCTACTAATAGCACCAATGTTACTTGTGAACTAGGACCCCAACAATCTGCATTTTCCCTAAAAATAGTTAAAGACAATCCAGACAGAAGACCTCAGCCATTCTCTCAGGCCCACTGTGGCCTCTCCTCTATGGCTGGGGTCTGAGGAATAACAGAAGTCTCTTCTAGGATAGAGGGGCTTATTCCTTAACAGGAGAAAAACCCCTTCTCTCTTGCTGGCCTGGTGCAGTCTGCAGCCATAAAGTCCTCAGATGCATGGTCTCAGGGTCACTTGCTTACAAACACTGTCATGTGTGATTGAGTTGTCCTAATAGGGAGGCTAGACAGGAGCCCTTAGACCTACAGCCCCCTGGAATGCCTGTATTCTTGGTACACAGGCTTGTGCTTTGTCATGGGAGAGTTGACATTTCCTACAGAGAGGGAAAAAGATAAGTTATAAAAGGGGGGGGGGTTTGGGGAGCTTAGTGGGACAAGGCCCTCTGGAGATGGCCCAGAGGCATTCAGAGACAAAACCTGGGCTCCTAATAAATGAAAAGTTTTTTCATAAAGATAGCAGACACTGGCTTGAGCTCAGCTTGACTTTCTGACACATGACCAGTATCTAAAAATTATTTTTAAATTTTGTGGTTAAATTGTAAAAATCGTACATTTTAAGAGGCACAATGCAACTTTTAAACCCACAGATATCGCTTAAACTGACCATACTGGGCACCTAGCCTTCCTACTTCCTTATATTGTCTTAGGCTTTGGAACCTACCAGTCTTCTCCTCCAGTTATTTATAGAGAATCTATGTATCATCAAGTTTCATACTCACCCTGTCTGGCTGCTGTATACCAGAACATTTTTAATTTCTGCATTATTACTTTGTTATTAAGGCCTCCCTATTAGGACAACTCAATCACACATGACAGTGTTTGTAAGCAAGTGACCCTGAGACCATGCATCTGAGGAACTCATGGCTCCAGACTGCATCAGACCAGCAAGGGAGAAGGGGTTTTTCTCCTGTCAAGCAATAAGCCCCTCTATCCTAGAAGAGACTTCTGTTATTCCTCAGACCCCAGCCATGGAGGAGAGGCCACAGTGGGCCTGTGAGAATGACTGAGTGTCTTCACATATTTGTTACACACCATATATTTTGGAAACTAATTCAAAATATAATTTTAAAAATGTCTTCCCATTCAGTTATTTTTGTTATTATTTTAAATAAGTAAATACAAATTATATATGTTCATAGTATGCAGTGTGATGTTATGTAAGTGTATATTTTGTACATCATAACTTATGTTTTCACATTCTTTATAGCATTTGCAGAACAAACGTTTTAAATTTGATGAATTATGTTTTACAGAGTTTTCTGTTCTCGACTGTACTTTTGATGTGTTGTCTAAGTATTGCTTTCCATGCCAAGATTACAGAAACTTATTCTATTACTTCTCCTGATAGTTTTTTTTAGATTTAGAAATTTTTAAATTTCTGTTCTATATTGAGGATTTTTTTCATGCTTAATTTATGTTAGAGGTCTAATGTTATCCTTTTTCAATTGAATATCTATCTTTTCCAGGATAATCTGTTATTTTTTTTTTGACAGGCAGAGTGGACAGTGAGAGAGAGAGACAGAGAGAAAGGTCCTCCTTTGCCGTTGGTTCACCCTCCAATGGTCACCGCGACCCGCCCACTGCAGCCGGCATACCACGCTGATCAGATGGCAGGAGCCAGGTACTTCTCCTGGTCTCCCATGTGGGTGCAGAGCCTAAGTACTTGGGCCATCCTCCACTGCACTCCCAGGCCACAGCAGAGAGCTGGCCTGGAAGAGGGGCAACCAGGACAGAATCTGGCGCCCCGACCGGGACTAGAACCCGGTGTGCCGGCGCCACAAGGCAGAGGATTAGCCTATTGAGCCATGGCGCCGGCCTATTTTATTTTATTTTATTTTATTTATTTTTTTTGACAGGCAGAGTGGACAGTGAGAGAGAGAGACAGATAGAAAGGTCTTCCAGGATAATCTGTTATAAGGTCTCTTCTTTCATTACGAAATGTTTTAGAGACAGAGATATAGACACAGTAAAGAGAGGGAGAGGCAAGCAGTCTTCTGCTGTTTCACTCCTCAAATCCTTGAAATGGCTGTGGTGCTCTGGGCTGAGATCTCAGTCCCAGTAGAACTCAACAACTGAGGCATCAGGAGCTGAATCTAGAATCAAACCCAAGTAACCTAGTGGAGAACTTGGATATTCTAAGTGGATTCTGTTTTCTAGGCTAAATATCCACCCAGCTCCAAACATATTTCTTGAGTTAACTTTAATAATCAATGCCAGTCACAATACATTTTCTAATTTGTAACAATCCATAGTTAATGCATTTTCTAGGAAGTTGAATTGTAGAAACTGAGAACAATAATAAAAAGAAAAAAAACCAAGGTTGTAGCCCTGTCAATGAGTTGCTCAAAATGTTCTGTTGCAGGATAGAAAATATGCCTACACTTAAGGTCCTTGATATTTATTGTGCAAACAAGTGAGTTGTTGAATATATATTAAATTGGCAAAATTGTCATTTGTATTTGTGTTTTATACAGAGGGCACTGTGTTTCCATGTTGTATTTAACTATGTTTATTTATTTATTTTTTATCTTTTATTTAATGAATATAAATTTCCAAAGTACGACTCATGGGTTACAATGGCTTCCCCCCCCATACCGTCCCTCCCACCAACAACCCTCCCCTTTCCCACTCCCTCTCCCCTTCCATTCACATCAAGATTCATTTTCGATTATCTTAATATACAGAAGATCAGCTTAGTATACCTTAAGTAAGTATTTCAACAGTTTGCTCCCACACAGAAACATAAAGTGAAAAATAATAGATGATTTTTTTTAAATGATGATGAAATCAGATCAGACCTATTGTCATGTTTAATCCCAGTGAGAGTCAAGTTGGGAATTGAAAATTTCTTTCTTTTTTTTTTTTTTTTTTTTTTTACAGAAGATCAGTTTAGTGTACATTAAGTAAAGATTTCAGTCGTTTGCACCCCCATAGAAACACAAAGTGAAATATACTGTTTGAGTACTCGTTATAGCATTAAGCCTCAGTGTACAGCACGTTAAGGACAGAGATCCTACATGAGGAGTAAGTGCACAGTGACTCCTGTTGTTGACTTTACCAATTGACACTCCTGTTTATGGCATCAGTAATCTCCCTATGCACCAGTTATGAGTTTCCAAGGCTATGGAAGCCCTTTAACTATGTTTAAATAAGACAGAAAATTTATTTCAATGACAGAAAAATACAAGATAATAGTGTAATTAAAGAATGCTATGAACAAAAGACAATTTGATGAACCTATGGTTGTTAGTATGTATAATGTGTTCAGCACTATTCCACACCATGACACATTCATCAACATTATTTCTGAGTTTAAAATAAAGAAACTAAAGATTCATTGAAAGTCAATTGGCACATTTTTAATAATGGTGACATATATATTATAGTGAAATCAGCATTTTGATACACAATGAATAAATTAAAAATAAATAAACATAAGGAACAGGTTTCATTTTATGGAATGAATCCATATTTAATTCTAGAATCAAAAGACAAAGTCTGTTATAGAAATAAATGACTAGCATTTTTGGTCAGTAGAGAAAATAACATTTTAAAAAAATAAAGATAAAATATAGTGAGTGGGAAAATGTGCCCTTGAAGTGATGACAACAGAAAATGAACAGATTCTGTTTCTCTAGGCACTGCAAAATAACAAAGGAAACCATAAAATAAGTGTAACAAACAAATATACTATGTAGCTACAGTCAAATTTTTGAAAGGCCATTTAATTATGTTCTAAACTAAGAGAAAAAAATCCAAATTCCGATATTTTTTACTATCAAGGAACTGCTGATAAGGAAGTGTGGTAACAAAGATGAAAGACTTGAACTCAGGTAAACAATTCTACCAACAAGAGCCTAGTGTTTTAGAAAAAGAATATCTTCACTACATATTGTTGCTATTCTCTGCATGGAGTGTTGTGACTTACCAATTTTGGGCAAATATAAAATAAAATGCAAGCAATAATTTTATAAGGACTTTCTACAATTATTTAATAATACAAAATGTTGTGGTGTTTCAAATGAAGAAACGGGATTTTTAACAATATTCTAATGTACATTCCAAAATAACTGCGTAAAATGTTTTGCTCAATGTACAGTGCTGGTATTTATGCTTTTGGGAAAAACATTACCCATTCTGAAAATTCAGTGTAGACAGGTAAAATCCTCAGTACGATGCAAGAATCCTTAAAATGCAATCAGACATGGAAGGGACATATGAGAACTTTGCAGATATGGGAGTGAATCAAGGGAAGGACCCAGAGAAGCAACCAAGAAGCCAGTGATGCATTCACATATGAGTGACCACAGGGCATCAGTCCCATGTGCCCTCCCCAATATTGCTGGAAGTAAGTGAAATAAAAAATAGAAATAAAGTGACTACAGAATCTCAGTTGTGGCATGCACCTCCATCAGCACAAAAGCATACTTAATTTTTGCCTCTGGAAATAAGATATGAGCATTTGGGCTGAGAAGATTTCCATTTGCATAACTCTACATATAGGAATTCTCCTTAAAGTATTTAAGACATTACAAGATGAAATTTAAGAAACCCAAATAATGTGGAATGAGCAATAAATTATGACTATTAAGCCATATTTGGAAGAGTACCAAAGAGAATGTAAAAAATGAAAACATGATAAATCAATATAAAACATGGTTTAAAACCTAAGCTGCACAGAGCTGGTGACGGAGTTGGTGAGCTGGGATATTGAGAACAGTGAATCTCGTCCAATATAGTGCAGGGTTACAAAGTCTTAAAAATATGTACAGAGTTACATAAACAAGAAGATTTTTATGTTTACAATTAAAACATTCAAATTTGTCCCTAGAACACACAAAAAGAAACAACATTGACATGTAATTAAAGGCTGATTTTAAAAACTCTAAATTTGTAAATCTGATGTAAATCTTTGGACTACAAAATGCAGTGTGTCAAAAAGACAAATATATAGATATATACTTAAAGAAATAATAATCACAGGGCATAACATCTAGGAAGATGAGAAATATAAGTGAGTAAGATAAAAATAGAGATCACCCACTGGAATAGGGAAAGACGACTTCCACTACTTCTATGGGACCACAAAAGACAGATATAAAATTAATCATGTTGAGAGCCATTATTCAACCCACAGTTGGATACTGAGTTCAGACATATTAATTGCATAAAGTGAGCAAAATTTTTCAAAAATATGCACAGAGATGTTAATACCAACAGATTTTAGAGGAATATATTAAGAAGAAATAAATGCATTCTTAAAATAAAAAATGAAATGAAATACGATGAGACAGGATATGTGAATATCAAACCATGGTACCCATTAGAGTAAAGAAACTACAATCCTTGTTGCATAGAATTTTTAAAAAGTATTCATTAAATAAAAATTTAAAAAAAGTATTTAGATATAATAACATAATTAGACATAGTATTTAAATCTGATAGAAAAACTTACACTACTGAATAGTGTAAATGCTTTTAGATTAACACATTTTTCAGGAAAAATATCACCAACTTACCAACTTAATAAAAATACCACCAAAATTACCAACTTAATAAAATTAACAGTTCTTCCATTGCATATTTTTCAGAATATTGACAATTCTTTTATCAGAACTGAGAAGCAATAAAGGACTGACTGGCATAAGCATTAAGTGCAAACTTCTGGATACTCACAAGGAACTGATCGTATGTCCACTACATGCAGACTGAGATAGACAGCATGATGAGGTTCAGATAGTAGGTGACCACAAATGCAGTCACCAGTAGCAGGATGGCCTGTGTGGCCCTTTTCTCTGGTGAGATTTTTGGGCAGAGGCTGGTGCTGCAAAGGTGCTGGGACTTCCTCTGATGCCTGGACAAAAGATCACCATGTACATACTTGAGAGCAGCATGACTCCTACAAATAACACATCCCTGGATGTTGTCATAGTGAAATGCAGTCTCCCAATGATGGGATTCAAGGCAGATAGTGAACAGCATTTACTGATATGAAGAACATTATTTTGGTTCACATTTGAAGTTGGAAGAAGTCAAAGTCTGGAAGATCATGCTACTACTGAAAGACAAACTGAAATAAAAAAGATTAAAATGTAGATAATAGAATTTGCTAATTTATGTTTATAGTTCACTAGATAGAAGGTGCTTGGGCTGATGGCGACAGTCTGGATGATGCTCAAGAGGCACGCTAACCAGCCCCACATCACCCTGTTTTTGTAGAACAGGACTTTACATATGAGTGCATTCCAAAAATTCAGGTCCATAAACGACAAAGGAGCATGGCGTGAGGAGCATCACTTCAGGGACAAAGGCCAAGTGGCAGGTGAAGCATTTGAGGGGCTTAGACCTGGGATCTTGGTGGAGTGTGAAGATGTGAAAGAAAAAGAGGAAGGAATTGGTCGAGATTCCAATGACAACTTGGACTAAAAAGTATCTGTCTATGACAATAAGTGAAGGATGTGTTCATTTCAACGGCATGTAGGAAATATTTTGACACCTGTAAAAAGAATCAACCTTCTCATCACCAATATTCTTCATAATTTTTGTTTGAGACATATTTACTTTATATAACAAAGCATTTTGATTCAGATTCTTATTAATCCAGCCCTTGAATTATATTATCCTACAAACAATTTATAAATGTAAAACCCTAACATATCCACGCTAGTGATCTTACAGGTTGCACACTGTCTAGATTCCTATTTTATCTGAGCTCATTTTGAGAAATCATATTTATTTGTCCTGTATGTACTCTCTTATAATTAGCAATAAAATAGTGATAAGAATATAAAATTTCATAAAGGTATCTGTCCAGTGAAATATTTGTAATTTAACACAAACAGAAAAATAATCACTGAAAGAATAATTTAAAAAGTAATATCTGGCTGTCAAATGCCATCATTTTGGCAACTTCAAGTGTCTTTCTCTACCTTTTCATATATACTGTACACTCTTATTAATTCAGGCTAATAGCTTAATCTGCAATTAGTATATTAACAGCTTTGACCCTATAGGCAACCATATTTTTCCTTTGTCATGAAATTTCATATATTCATGGTATGTGGAACATCCTTGGGGGAATGATTCTGTTCTCAAAAACCTTACTTCATGTACTATCTAAAATGTTTCATGTTCTCATAGTTTGGTTAGTTTCTCATGAGCTCAAATCATCACAGATAATGCATCACTATTGCAATGGAACAACAAAACTTTCTTTAGGAACACATGTTAAAAATTCATTGTTGTTTATATGAGCTATTCATGTTTGACAATGCCGTGGATTAAATCACTCTGGTGAGCTATAAAACAGACACTCACCAGAGTAAGTCTCCAGTGTGAGTCCATGTGTCCAACAATGTGGTTATAGGGAAGGGATAGCATCAGCTGCTCTCCCACCAGGCCCATAATTGTCACACATTTATACAAACATGAAAACCCTGTCCTTGGGATCATTAGGAATGAGAAGAGCACCACAGGGAAAACTGAACTTTCCTGGTTCTTGAAGACAGCGGAGTAGGAGCAGCTGGGATCCACAATTACCTTTGCATGAGCTCATTTCCCTAAGCGATGCATGTCTAGGAAGTTTGCTCACAATCCTTGTCAACTGGCAGAAGGAAAACAGGAACCTCCCTTTGAAACAAGAATAATCAAATTGTATCTCTCAAGGTATCCCCAACACTCCTGGTGGGCTCCACATTGTTTCCCAGTGGTGTCAGGATCTCAACAAGATGGTGTACCACCCTTCTGTGAATAGGGAAGATATTTCCTTCTCAGGACATACTCAGGAAAAGTGATCTTTACTTCATGAATCTCACAGCAATGACCTACCCCAGGCAATCAGGGAGGCCTGATCATTTAGAGCCACCCACAGCAACTACCCTGATACCCAGACACATTTTGCATATTCCCAAGCAGCCACAGTGTTTCCACAGCCCCAGCACACTAGGCTCCCACAGTCATGGGGTGCCAAGGATCCACTCTGCCCTGCAAGTATATCCCATCGACAAAGGGGTGGAAATGCTTCCAGAGTCTGTGGCCTGTGGGTTGCCCCACTCAGTCAGCCTAAGGTCCTGAGTCTGTGACATGCTGGGAGACTTGGGGGACCTCATAATCCTATGTGGGTGCCCAGCCCCTGTCAATCATTCCATCCTGACTCAGGCATCTCCCATAGGCTGATTTCTGGATGCCACATCATTATTAAACTCAGCAATGAAGCACTACTGTGCACTCATGCTGCACCTTTGTTTTTTCTCCTTTTCTTAGATATCTTTTATTTAAAAGGATATAAATTTCATAGGTACAGCTTTAGAAATACAGCAGTTCTCTCCCCTCATACTTGCCCTCCCACCACCACTCCTATACCACCTGCTACTCCCTCTCCTATATCATTCAATATTAAGATTAATTTTTACTGATCTTTATATAAAGAAGACCAACCCTATACTAAGTTAAGATTTCAACAGTTTGCACCCACACAGACATGCAAAGTATAAAATACTGTTTGTGAACAAGTTTTACAATTAAGTACCATAGTACAACTCATTAAGGACAGAATTCCTAAACGGGGAGTAAGTGCACAGCAACTCCTGTTGTTGATTTAACAATTGACACTGTTATTTGTGACATCTGTGATCATCTGAGGTTCTTGTCATGATCCGTCAAGGCTATGGAAGGATTTTGAGTCCACAAACTCCATCTGTATTTGGAGAGGTCCATAGTCAAAGTGGAAGTTCTCTCCTCCCTTCAAGGAAAAGTACCTCCTTCTTTGATGGTCCTCTCTTTTGACTGGGATCTCACTCACAGCGATCCTTCGTGTAGCTCAATTTTTGCCACAGTGTCTTGGCTTTCCATACCTGAAATGCTCTCATGTGCTTTTCAGCCAGATCCACATGCCTTAAGGGGTGATTCTGAGGTCAGAGTGTTCTTTAGGACATTTGTCATTCTATGAGTCTGCTGTGTGGCCTGCTTTCCATGTTGGATCATTCTCTCCTTTTTAATTCTATCTATTGATATTACCAGACACTTGGTCTTATTTATGTTATCCATTTGAAACTTTTTTTTGACAGGCAGAGTGGACAGTGAGAGAGAGAGACAGAGAGAAAGGTCTTCCTTTGCCATTGGTTCACCCTCCAATGGCCACCACAGCCGGCGTGCTGTGGCCGGCACACCGCACTGATCCGATGGCAGGAGCCAGGTACTTATCCTGGTCTCCCATGGGGTGCAGGGCCCAAGGACTTGGGCCATCCTCCACTGCACTCCCTGGCCACAGCAGAGAGCTGGCCTGGAAGAGGGGCAACCGGGACAGAATCTGGCGCCCCGACTGGGACTAGAACCCGCTGTGCCAGCGCCACAAGGCGGAGGATTAGCCTATTGAGCTGCGGCGCCAGCCCCCATTTGAAACTTAATCCTATCTATATGATCAGTTGCACACTTAATAAGATCACTTTAACATATAAGATGGCATCAGTACCATCCAGTTTAATGGAATTTGGGGTCCCATGCCAAAATTTTAGCTCTACGCTTAGGGGTAATTCTATGAGAATGTTACACCCTTTGTTTCTCCATCCCACCCACCTACTTCATTTGGATCTTATATGTGCAATCTAATAATCAATTTAGTGAAACAATAAATAAGTGGATCCTTCCTAACTTTAAAATCATCAAGGCAATTATAATCCTCTTAGCATTATAATACTCTTAGTATGTAACCAGTGTATTATGAAAAAATATCTCACATAGTATGTGTGTGGTTCTCAGCATGCTGCTACCTAAGCCATTAGTAGCCACATAGCACATCAGTAAACATTGCATGCATGAATATAAATGTACTGTTTTCTAAATACAGACTGTCTAAGACATCATTTCCTTCTCCCGTCTTTAAAGCACCAGCAAATGATGTGATTTTTAATATAATAATTGGAGTTCTTCACTGGGTTCCATGGTACGCATGTTCAAATAGTTGAGTGTCAGCTCTTTGTTCAGCTTGATTCTCTAGCTCAGTTCTCCTAGCAATGATATAGGAACATCAGCATCAACAGGGGAATTGTTAAAGAAGCAACATATGGATTCAACTCAAAACCTGCAGAGCACAATTTCATATAGTGGGAATATGAATACAAAATGATGTCTGTGCACTTGTAAGTTTGAGTGACATGAAATGCTATGCTGAGTGTTTCTTAGTCCAGGCTTCCACTGAGGGTTACATTGCCAGTTTTATAAACCATCATCACATGTGCTCTAATACCACGTATTCTGTCTAGTGGTCTGGGAGGCAGGAGAAAATTTGTTTTTAAAATTTCTTGTGACAGGTTACAGTGTGGGGAGCAACTCGGACTAGACTAAGTTACTGGAATTAAGACTTATTCTATGCATCTGCTCTCCCACAATATGGCGCTGGGAGAGGAGTAAACAACTTTTATGCAGCTGCCTCTCGCCACCTTGAGTGATGACCTGCAGGAGCTGATCCTGCTCCTGATTGGAGGAGAGCAGTGTACTCGGTGTGTGGGTAGCAGAGTTGGGATTGGTGGAGGAGGACTATAAAGGAGGAGAGAGACAACATGCACCAGGAACATCTAAGGGGAATGTCCAGACAACATCTGAGCAGCCCCCGAGAGAGCCGGCCGGCGGTGTGCCGCTCCCCCGCGGAAGTGGGGAAAGTGGCAGGGGGAGCCGCCCTTCCACGGAGGTGGAAGGGATTGGCAGCCAACCCGGGAAGAACCAGCAGCAAACCTGGGAAGGGCCGAGCAGACAAAAGAACAACGCAGGGTCTAGTGTCATTCCTCCGCGAAATGGGGGAGCGACATTACAGTTTTAAATTTTAACTTAGATTCCACTAGGAATCCCCCAAGCCAGCCAGGAAATATTGTCAATCTGCTGTGACATTGACTCATCTTGAACATTGGAATATTGAAGATATTTGTGTTGTTAACAAGGGCTTTCATGATACTGCCACCTCTGGTTCAACGCAGGCTAGGAGAATCTGTTTTCACATGGGTAAATTTGGAATCCAGAATTTCTTTCCCATGATTTTCCACTTTTCACCTGTAGTGTCTCCTGTTTGTTCCAATATCAAAGCTAGAGTGTGACCTAGTCTACAGATGACATGGCAATTGTGGGTCAGCTGTGAGATGAGCTCACTGCCTTTTTTAAAAACCAGACGGAAAGAGGCTCACCTCACGTCCATGAGTTCCTTCACAAGACTCAGTTGGATTAATGTGTCTTTTCAACTCTGTCAGTGTTGTTGAGTGCTCCACAGGAAAGTGGGTTGATAGATGTTGTAGGATGAACTCAATGGTATGTTGTTAAAGGACCGTTCTCATAAATTTAGCCTTGTTTTTACAAAATCACAAATGAAATTCATAGATGCTTGAAGACACAAATCAAATCAATGCCTTGTCTTATGAGACTATAATTTGTAGATCTAAGAGAAAACCTATATAGTTCCAAAACTTTGTATTTAAATTGGAATTGTTTTTATTATATTTATTTTGTTACATTTAAAAAAAAAGAGATTTATTTTTTCATTTGAAAGTTAGAGTTACGAAGGGGGAAGAAGAGGGGGAGAGAGAGAGAGAGTGAGAGAGAGAAAGAGAGAGAGAGAGAGAGAGAGAGAGAGAGAGAGAGAAAGGGAGAGAAAGATAATTTCCATCCATTGTTTCACTTTCCCAAGTCACTGCAACATTTGGGGCTGGGCCAGGCCAAAGCCAGAAGCTAGAAGATTCTTTAGGGTCTCTCATGCTAATTCAGGGGCCCAGTATTTTGGGCCAACCTCAAGATATTCCAGGTGCATTAGCAGGGAGCTGCAGCAGAAATGGAGCTGCTGGGTCTCAAACCAATTCCCTTGAGGGATGACACTATTGCAAATGGCAGCTTAGGCCAGCTCCGTGGCTCACTAGGCTAATCCTCCACCTGCGGAGCCAGCACTCCGGGTTCTAGTCCTGATTGGGGAGCTGGTTCTGTCCTGGTTGCTCCTCTTCCAGTCCAGCTCTCTGCTGTGGCCTGGGAAGGCAGTGGAGGATGGCCCAAGTGCTTGGGCCCTGCACCTGCATGGGAGACCAGGAAGAAGTGCCTGGCTCCTGGATTCAGATTGGCGCAGTGTGCTGGCCATGGCGGCCATCCGTTGGGTGAACCAACGGAAGGAAGGCCTTTCTCTCTGTTTCTCTCTCTCACTGTCTAACTTTGCCCATCAAAAAAAGAAAAAAGAAAAAGAAAATGGCAGCTTAATCTGCCATACCAAAACATAGGTCCCATTTTGTTTCATTTTGATGATATTTTCATTTCATCTTGTCTGTTTCATTTCAATTATTTTATGAAAATTGAATATGTTTGTAATTTATTGGTATTTTCATTTTTATCAACTATTGCATTTAAGTTTTTATTAAGCTTCTTAAATTTAGTTGATATTTTCATTTTTAAATATATATTTCAATCGCTTTTATCACATTTTAATAACTTTTCTCACTTTCACTTACAATTCACCTTTTGTGAAATTTTAAGTTTTGAAAATTTGAATCATAATATACACTTCTGCTTTTTTAAAATTTAAGATTATGTTTAATATTTTAAAATTAAATAAATAAATTTAAATAAAATTAAAATTTATCAGGTCACCATGAGGTTTATTTTTCTTTCATGATAATTATTGTCAGTATAGTGATTTTTCTTTTCTGAATAAGAAACAGTATCTGGAAATACTACATTCTGTTCATCATTATACACTTATAAAGTCAATGACTTGCTTAGTCCATTCACCATCAGTTAATGGCTGTCCTGAGTTACAATTACCATTAGCCTTTTAGATTTTCTACATAAACTCATGTTTATAACAATTTGCTGATATTTATTTTATGATTAAAGACAAAATACAAATTTCAAAAATATAATTTTGCTTTTTTATAAAAGAATCCTTTAATTTTAGTAATTTTGCTCTTTAGTTTTAAGCTTAAATTGTTTATTTGATTTTGACGATGTTTTCTGTGGCCAGCACTGTGGCACAGTGGGTTAAAACCCTGGCCTACAGTGCCAGCATCCCATATGGGTGCCTGTTCAACCTGGCTGCTCACTTCCAATCCAGCTGCCTGCTAATGTGCCTGTGAAAGCAGAGGAGACTGGCCCAAGTCCTCAGGCCCCTGCACCCACATGGGAAACCTGGAAGAAGCTCTTGGATCCTGGCTTCAGATTGGCTCACTTCTCACAGTAAAGTATACAATGTGCATTCACATTTGTGTATTTTTAATAAGTTAAAATGAGAGTTTCTTTACAACCTGACCAAGCTCTGACTTCTAAGAATTTGACCATTGTATTTGCCTTCTATATCCTTTCTATTATAATCAGCACCATGTTTTTCCAAGTTTTATGTTGAATTCTGTGTTAGAATTTGTAAATACATTAAATTCAAATACTAGACACCTACTTACCATTAAATTCCAGATAAACAGGAGATGATTTGTTCAGGAAAAAATATTTGGTGTATGTCTGTTTTCTTCCAATAGCATACTACACTTTTGTTGTAAATGTATTAGAAATTCATATTGAAAAGATGTCCTGTATTTTTAATTTTTTTTAAAAATTTTTGACAGGCAGAGTGGACAGTGAGAGAGAGACAGAGAGAAAGGTCTTCCTTGGCCGTTGGTTCACTCTCCAATGGCCACCACGGCTGGTGCGCTGCAGCTGGCGCACCGGGCTAATCCAAAGGCAGGAGCCAGGTGCTTCTCCTGATCTCCCATGGGGTGCAGGGCCCAAGCACTTGGGCCATCCTCCACTGCACTCCTGGGCCGTAGCAGAGAGCTGTCCTGGAAGAGGGGCAACTGGGACAGAATCCGGCGCCCCCACCGGGACTAGAACCCAGTGTGGCGGAGCCTCAAGGCGGAGGATTAGCCTAGTGAGCCGTGGCACCGGCGGATGCCCTGTATTTTATCCAGCTCTCTGCAATGGCCTGGGAAGGCAGTGGAGGATGGCCCAAGTCCTTGGGCCCCTACACCCACAAGGGACGGCTGGAAAAACTCCTGGCTCCTGACTTCAGATCAGCCCAGATCTGGCTGATGTGACCAACTGGGCAGTGAACCAGCAGATGGAAGACCTCTCTCCCTCTGTCTCTGCCTCGCCTTCTCTCTCTGTGTGTAACTCTGACTTTCAAGTAAATAAATAAATCTTTTTAAAAAAGTAATTTGCTTGGATATTTCATTTAGTTACAAATGTTAAGTAAATAATCCCTATCAAAATATGCATGTGTCAGAACAAATTCACAGTAACACTTTAATTGGTAGTCCTGCTACTTCACAATTGATAGAATATAAGATTTGTAGATTTATGATTTCTTGATATTATTGGATGTTAAAACCTTGACATTTTCTAAATTGCTTGTATGTGGAAATTATATTCATTCTCTGTTTACTATTTATAATATTGTCTATGTGTGTCTTTAAAAATATGTCAACTTTTGTTATATTTAACATTCATTAAAATTATATATTTTTTGACACCAAAGCAATTGGTTCTGAAATTGTTTTAATGTCACCTATTATAATTTTAAATGTGTTAATTTATCTTTTTTCAATGAATTTTTATCATATATAAAATATTGTTAACATTTTCTCAGATTATTTATTTAATAGAAAATAGAACAACACAGAGGATGAGAACATGGAAGACACACTCCCATAGGATGGAGGGTGTGAGAGATTGAGAGAGATCTTACATCTCCTGGTTCATTACCCAAATATCCACAACAGCTGGTACTGGCAAGGTAGAAGCCAGAACCTAGCAACTACATAGATGTCCACCATGGGGAACAGAAGGGTCCACATACCTCAGTCATATTCAGCCTAACAGGGTGTACATTAGCAATAAACTGGATGAGAAGCAGAAGTGGAATATGATCTGAGGTATCCCAATATGGAATGCAAGTGTCCCAAGCAGTAGCTTCACCTTTAAAAATATTATGGCTTATGGATATTGTCGCTCCCCGTCTTCGTGGAGGAGCAACACAGGACCCTGCGCTGTTCTTTCGTCTGCTCGGCCCTCCCCGGGTTTGCTGCTGGTTCTTCCCGGGTTGGCTACTATCCCTTCCACCTCCGTGGAAGGGCAGTTCCCCCTGGCCACATTCCCCACTTCCGCAGGGGAGCGGCACACCGCCGGCCGGCTCTTCTCGGGGGCTGCACAGGTGTTCCCTCAGATGTTCCCCTCAGATGTTCCCCTTAGATGTTCCTGGTGCATGCCGTCTCTCTCCTCCTTTATAGTCCTCCTCCGCCAATCCTAACTCGGCTGCCCACACGCCGAGTACGCTGCTCTCCTCCAATCAGGAGCAAGTCCTACAGTTTATTGGTTGAACTGGAGGCAGCTGTGCGGAAGCTGTTTACTTCTCTCCCAGCGCCATATTGTGGGAGAGCAGATGCATAGAATAAGTCTTAATTCCAGTAACTCAGTCCAGTCCGGATTGCTCCCCACAGATATAAACATAAATGGATATTATGTATGTGACAGATTAGTATTAGGAACTCTGATTCATGAAACTGTCGTGTGTTCATACTGTTCTTAATCTCCAATTATGTATCTATATATACACACAAATATGTGTGTGCTTTAATTCAAGATTCATTATCTGAACTTTGACATAAAAAAGAATGTAAGCTTAATTTGTTATCTTGTTAAAACCCAAAGTCAAATGACAAAATTTGTTAGTTTATGTTATGCACAATTTTCCTTTGTTCTCATAATATACATCTGAGTGGGAGTCAGAGAAATTAGTTATTTTGTCCTTCCTACATCAGAGTAAATTGTACAGAGGGTATTCATAGATTGTCTAATGCTTCCTTCTTTCTTATTTTTACTATATCAACTTCCATGAAAAGTAAGAAATGGGAATATTACAAACTATAAAAAGCCTATAATGATAAAATAATCAAACTTGTTGCAAAAAAATCAATTGGCACATAACAAAAATACATTATTAATTAATATAAAGTTCAGACAAAATAATATAATATAAAATGGCACTTATGAGGGGACTTCAAAAAATAAAGGATAATGCATATTATTAAAATAATTAGGTCTGAAATTCAATAAAATTGAAAAATGTTAATTATTTTTTCCATGAACTGTTTGAAGCCCTCTTGAGCACAGTTTGACATCTGGAAAACAATGATCATACAATACCATGTTATGAACACTAAGGAAAACTAACATAATCATCTTATCAGAAAATATATCTGTTGAAATCATCACCCAATTATGATTAAAATTCTAGACAAACTAAGAACTTAAGGGAAGTTCTAAAATTTGATAAACAGCACTTGTGGGGAGTAGGAATTAATCCTAGTGGTTAACACATAGGTTGAGATTTCCAGGTCCCATATCACAGGGCCTCGGTTCAATTTCTGATTCTATCTCCTGAACCTTCCTGTTAAGCAGTGGTAATGGCTCCAGTAGCTGAGTTCCTGCTACCTATCTGGGAGATCTGAATTGAGTTCTCAACTCCTGGCTTTAACCCTGACCAACCCTGGCTGTTGCAAGCATTTGTCACATAAACCAGCTTTTGGGGGACAATGCTGATGTAAGTCCTTTTTAGTCTGCCCCTCTGTACCTCCCTGTGTCTCTTTCTTTGACTCTCAAATCTAAAAAAATGAAAAACAGGACCTATAAGAATCCTACAGTAAACACCACACTTAATGATGAATGACTAAATGTTTTCCAAAAATGGAAGGGCATAAAATATAAATATTTTCTTGTAGATTTCTCTTAAATATCATACTGGAGGTTTTTTCCTAAAAAACATCAGATGAGAAAAATGAGTAAAAGGAATCTGAGCTGCAAAGTAAAGAATAAAACTTAATTTTCATTCCAACTATACAATACTGTTCATAAGGGAAGTACTAAAGAATTCACTACAAGTCCACTCCAATTAATATGTTTGCAAAGTTGTAGTAAATGAGATCAACATATATCAAACAATTATATTTCTTTTTTTTTTTGACAGGCAGAGTGGACAGTGAGAGAGAGAGAGACAGATAGAAAGGTCTTCCTTTTGCCGTTGGTTCACTCTCCAATGGCCACCATGGCCAGCGCGCTGCAGCCAGCGCACCGCGCTGATCCGAAGGCAGGAGCCAGGTGCCTCTCCTAGTCTCCCATGGGATTCAGGGCCATCCTCCACTGCACTCCCTGGCCACAGTAGAGAGCTGGCCTGGAAGAGGGGCAACTGGGACAGAATCCGGCGCCCTGACTGGGACTAGAACCCGGTGTGCCGGCGCTGCAAGGTGGAGGATTAGCCTAGTGAGCCGCGGCGCTGGCCCAAACAATTATATTTCAATTACATTCTGAAACATTACTAAAGAATGAATTATAGGGCCGGCGCCACGGCTCAACAGGCTATTCCTCCATCTTGCAGCGCCGGCACACTGGGTTCTAGTCCCAGTTGGGGTGCCGGATTCTGTCCCGGTTGCCCCTCTTCCAGGCCAGCTACGGCAAAAAGAAGACATTTCTCTCTGTCTCTCTCTCTCTCACTGTCCACTCTGCCTGTCAAATAAATAAATAAAAATAAAAAAGCATACATTAAAAAAAGAATGAATTATATCTAAGTGCTCACAAAAGAAGTATCATTCTTGGGTGATTCTTTAAATTTAATTAATTTTCTTTTTTTAAAAGATTTATTTATTTATTTGAAAGTCAGAGTTAAACAGAGAGAGAAGGATAGGCAGAGAGAGAGAGAGAGAGAGAGAGGGAGAGAGAGAGGGGTCTTCCATCTGCTGGCTCATTCCCCAATTGGCAACACCTGGAACTGCACCGTTCTGAAGCCAGGAGCCAGGAGCTTCTGGATCTCCCATGTGGGTGCAGGGGTCCAAGGACTTGGGCCATCTCCTACTGCTTTCACAGGCCATAGCAGAGAGCCAGACCAGAAGTGGAGCATTTGGGAATTGAGCCGGCACCCACGTGGGATACTGGCACTGCAGGCAGTGGCTCTACCCGCTACGCCACAGAACCAGCCTCTAATTAACTTTAATATGCAATGACTTTGAACAGCCTTGTCTCGACTGGTGAGGAAGTTTTTTTTTCTCTTATGCAAATTGTTGAACACTTTACTTAGTACAAGGTTGGTCTTCTCTGTATAAAGATAATTGAAAATGGATCTTCCTGGAGAATGGGACTTGGAATGGGAGAGGGAGTGAAGTAGGTAGCCATACAGGCTAAAATTAATTAGATTTGTGAACTGGAAGACCATAGCATCACCATGCCCCTGTGTGGCCTCATTCCCCTACCTGGCCACACCTGGGTACCTACCAGCCAATCAGGTTAATTAACCAGTCCCCTTTGAAAGTGGATTAAAAGGGGCCGGCGCCGCGGCTCACTAGGCTAATCCTCTGCCTAGCGGCGCCGGCACACCAGGTTCTAGTCCCGGTCGGGGCGCCGGATTCTGTCCCGGTTGCCCCTCTTCCAGGCCAGCCCTCTGCTGTGGCCAGGGAGTGCAGTGGAGGATGGCCCAGGTGCTTGGGCCCCGCACCCCATGGGAGACCAGGAAAAGCACCTGGCTCCTGGCTCCTGCCATCGGATCAGCGCGGTGCGCCGGCCGCAGCGCGCCAGCCGCGGCGGCCATTGGAGGGTGAACCAACGGCAAAGGAAGACCTTTCTCTCTGTCTCTCTCTCTCACTGTCCACTCTGCCTGTCAAAAAAAAAATAAATAAAAAATAAAAAAAAAAAAGAAAGTGGATTAAAAGCCAGGACACGGTGTGGCCCAGCCTGCTCTTCTTCCCTGGCCTCTGGTCAGCAGGGGGCTTGCTGTAGCCCCGCGCCTCCATGGTGCATGGTTTTCAGGTCATGTGCTCTAGGCTTCCTGGCCCAGATACTAGCCTAGATGCTCATCCATGTGGCTGGTTCATGGTGCTCAGTATGAACCCCTATTCACCTCTCTCTCTTATATACAGCTCTCACTCTCCTACGCATCTTTCTTGCTAAACACAAGCCTAAAATGTACCATTCTGCCTCGTTTATCTGTGCTGGTATTTAGAATTCTTCTTTAAATATTAGGGAAGAACCCTCTTGGGCTTATTAATATTGGGGATTTTAGTAATAAGCCCGTGGTGAAATTGTATGGCACCCCAAATTCTGGTAGCACATGTGGCACTCCAGATAGCATTTCCAGGGAACATTAAGGGGCCACATTTTAGTGTAAATTTTAGGGGGTCTTCTCCAATTTCAGGAGGAGGAGAGGTAGAGGTGTGGGAGGGCAAGTATGAAGGGAGGAATCACTATATTCCTAAAGTTGTACTTATGCAATGCATAAAGTTTCTTAAATACAATATTTCTTTTGGAAAAAATAAAAAAAAACACATTCTTTAGGAAGGGGCCTTAAAAATTACTAGGAAGTTACTTAGGAAAAGTCATTTTGCATTGGGATCTGTTCAGAGAAAAAATAGTAAAGGGCTCACTTAAATAAATTAATAAATGAACATTAAAAAGAGTGTAATAACATACTGAGATGAGCATTGCACAGGGTGTTCCTCTGCTGCTTGGGTTGTGAGCACCCTCGTAGAGAAGGGTTGCGGAAGAGAGCTGCCAAGCTTCTGATCCAGCTTTCACCTGATGTGCCTAGGAGGCAGCAGATGACAGCTGAAAGTGTGAGTTACTGTAAGCCACATGAGAGAAATGGATGGAGTTTTAGCTACTGGCTTACGTCTGACCAATCTCTGGCTGTTGGGAATAAAATAGTGGCAGGTGGAAGATTTCTCTCTCTCTCTCTCTCTCTCTCTCTCTCTCTCTCTATATATATATATATATATATATATATCCCCACCTCCCATTCTCTCTCTTCTGTCACTCTACATTTTAAATAAATAGATAAATAAATAAGTCTCTTTTAAGAAGAATATGATACCATTCACCATAGCATCAAAATTAATATATATCTCAGGAAAATTTTAAGGAAAAGGTCACTATAATTTTATAATGAGCTCTACCAAATAAGACCAGAATTTTTACATTCAATGATGCTTTGCATTGAAGCTCCCTTATGGACATAATCCTAGTGGTCAGGATATCTTCTGGTCTTGTCTTTGTATCTGCTTCACATTCAGGACTTGGGGAGTGAAATCTGGGCTTTCTAAGATCTCATTGACATGCTGAGGTGAGCCATTTTTCTTGGACAATGAGAAGGCATTAAGCTCTTTTTTGAGCAATCAGAGAAAAGCAGAGATCAGCAGTGTGAGTTCCTCATGGCTGCACTAGCCAATTACAATAATGGTACTTGCTTTTAAAAAACACACATGTGGGGCAGGCACTGCAGTATAGCAGGTAAAGCCACTGCCTGAGGTCTTGGCATCCATATGGGTGCCAGTTGAGTTACAGTTGCTCCACTCCTGATCCAGCTCCCTGCTAATATGCCTGGGAAAGCAGCAGAAGATAGCCCAAGTGCTTGGTTCCATGAACCACGTGGGAGACAAGGAAAAAGCTCAGCTTCAACTTCAGCTCAGCTCCAGCCATTGTGGCCATTTGGGGAGTAAACCAACAGATGAAAACCTCTCTCTCTCTCTCTGTCTCTGCTTCTGCCTCTTGGTAACTCTGCTTTCAAGCAAATAGATAAATCTTTAAAAATAACCACACTATAAGTCATAGAATGACAGATGTCCTAAACAGCACTCTGGCCTCAGAATCAGCCCATAAGGCATTCGGATCTGGCTAAAAAGGCCGTGAGAGTATTTCAGGCATGGAAAGCCAAGATACTCTGGAAAAAAATGACCTAAATGACAGATCTCTGTGAGTGAGATCCCAGTGGAAAGAACGGGCCATCAAAGAAGGAGGTACCTTTCTCTGAAGGGAGAAGAGAACTTCCACTTTGACTATGGCCTTGTCTAAATAAGATAGGAGTTGTGGGAACTCAAGAGGCTTCCATAGCCTTGGCAATTCATGTCAAGAGCCTTGGGTGATTATTGATGCCATGAATAAGAGTGTCAATTATTAAATCAACAACAGGAATCACTGTGCACTTACTCCCCATGTAGGATCTCTGTCCTTAATGTGTTGTACTATGTGAATCAATGGTATAACTAGTACTCAAAAAGTACTTTATACTTTGTGTTTCTGTGTGGGTGCAAACTGTTGAAATCTTTACTTAATATATACTAAATTGATTTCTGTATATAAAGATAATTGAAAATGAATCTTGATATGAATCGGATGTGAGAGGAGCGGGAGATGGGAGGGGTGCAGATGGGAGGGAGCTTATTGGGGGGGGAAGCCACTATAACCCAAAAGTTGTACTTTGGAAACTTATATTTATTAAATAAAAGTTTAAAAAAACCACATAATATTACCTGTTCAAGTTTTGAAGATGATAAATCCAAAATGAGTCTTACAAGGCACCATCAAGATATCTATAAGACTGATTTCTCCTTGCAGTTCATCAGAATTGAGGAGTTACCTTGTGCCAGGTTGGCAGAGACCATCAAGATGAAAACTCTCTACCAGCATCTAAAATATCTGAAAATGGATTTCTGTAACCTTCCGGGAACTGAAACTATGAATTTCTTTCCAGACACTTATCTTTAGACAATGGGATTTGGGAGCTGTGATTTCTACAACATTCTTTCTTGCTCATAGTTCAGCCAAAATAGTGCTCTACTGGCTTACAAAACCAAGAAGTTCCTAATTTGTCAGAACCAATATCACTCTGGTTATATATTGAAGAAAAAAAGTAAATCCAGGACCACCAGAAGGGTGAGAGTCCTTCAGTGCATATGATGCAACTTCTTAGAAACTTGAGCAACACTGAAGTGTCTGAACCATTGGTTTTCTTGCTCTCCCACTTTTTTTTAAAACTTATTTGACAGGTAGAGTTAGACAGTGAGAGAGAGAGAGACAGAGAGATACGTCTTCCTTCTGTTAGTTCACCCCCCAAATGGCTGCTATGGCCAGCGCTGCGCCAATCTGAAGCCAGGAGCCAGTTGCTTCCCCCTGGTCTCCCACGTGAGTGCAGGCACCCAATCACTTGGGCCATCCTCCACTGCCCTCCCGGGCCACAGGAAAGAGATGGACTGGAAGAGGAGCAACTGGGACTAGAACCCGACGCCCATATGGGATTCCAGAGCCACAGGCGGAGGATTAGCCAAGTGAGCCATAGCGCCAGCCTCTGGTCTCCCACTTTAAGCTGAATGGTTAAGACTTCCCTCAACTGGAGGAGACCCTAGGGGTGGGACTCCTTGTTCAAAACCTCTTTGCTGTATACTCCTGATGCCTATATTTATGCTGCCATTGAGAGAAACACAATGCTTCCAGGACCAGATCTGCCTCAAATTCCTAAATTCAGTAAATTTAGCATTCACCCCACTTCCATGGTTTGGATTTCTCAGAACAGGAGAATGGTTAACCTTTTATTGAAGGAGTCTTTGTCATAATGATGAGTTTATTGAAGAGATTTATCACAAGTTGGGCATACCTGTGCATCTGATTAAGAGCTACACTGGTCCTTCAGATTTTTTCTTTTGTTTTACTTATCAAAAATAACAGTAAAGGTGCAATGACCATGACATGGATATAATCTTTCTACTTGGTACAGGAGGTATCCTTATATACTCTTTCATTATTAAAAACAATTTTATATAGCTGAAATGACTTGATACAGCAAGAGATGTTGGTAAAATTAGCTTGCAGAAGAATTTAGAAAACTCAAATCTAAGGATGAGGCAAAAGTTTGGTAATATGATTGCTGGCTTGTGGTCACTCTATCCTGGGCCTCAGGCCAATCACAAGCATACACAATGCACGTTGTGTCAGTGACCCAGTATGTAACAAACGGGCTTCAGCTACCTATTCTCAGGTTGCAAAATTCTGTTACTCTCTATCTATGGGACTGATACTCTCTACTATGGAAAGACTGTCTATCCAGTTCGGCAGTGGAGGAAGGAAATGCTTCTACACTGATACTGGACTATGGTGCAGGGGTGATTTCACAGCTTGTTTTCAACATTACCTGATTCATTTTCTACATACCATAACAATAATATTATTACTTTCAATTTTTATCCATGTCATGTGAGTCTTCCATTTGCATAAATTGCTCAGAAGATAAACATTTTGTTAAAAAGAAAGATGGCTGTTATTATTTTGCCTTTTAGGTATTATTTTCCCAATCATCATCCCAATAGTCTCCTTCAACAGAATATGACACACACAGTATGGGGACACAGGTAGTAAAAATATCTAATAGAGAAACTCAGTAGGAAGGACAGAGAAACTCGAGAGAGAATTAGAGTCTAGGATATCATGTTTTCAGATGTTTTTGGGAAAATAGAAATAAAACATATAATTTATAATTCTGAAAATTTCTCAAAACTGAGTGGGCAGAGAGACCAGTGACAGTGCACAATGAGGGATAAAAAGTATGAGAGCCATAATATATTCAGAGGGAGAATGTAACTCAAAGAATATGGTATGGAACCCAAATGAAAGAAAAAAATCAATTTTTTGCTTATTCTTTACTCCAATGCTTTGAATCAGAACCTAATAAACAGAAACTTCAGAAACTAACTTTCTCAATGAGTGGAGATTTCCATTCTTACCCTTGTAGGAATGGTACATGGCATTATGTCTCTTCTTTCCCCAATAACTGGCTGTGAATGACATACAATAATCTATGTACAAGACAGGCAAAATCTCAGTTCTGTTGTTACTCTTGAACCTCTCCCAATGGCATACAGGACATGAGCTGGACTAAAATCCATCAGCCCCTAGTTTTTCCCTCACTACTTGAGAAAGGACTCCTGTAGGACAGAGAGAACAGGTCAGAGTGAGGGAAAGATGAGTCACTGTAAATGCTGTCTCATATATAACAGTTACAGCTGGCTAATCATCCCTACATGTTCCGCTCGGGACAACAGAAACCACAATGGGTGCAATGACTTGCCAGGGGCCCCACATGATAGTCAGTTGGCCCCCATGGCAGTTGTCCATGTCCCAGCTGCCTTCACCACATGTGCAACAGGGACATATTCCGTGGATTCTTGATCTGTGTGTATTTGCTTTATGGCCCAGCCATCATGGTAGAGGGACAGGGTGTCTAAAGGCCATGATTGATGGGTAATACTTGTCTCATCCCCTTTGAAATATTTGTAGCACCAGTTGGATTTGAGACCAGACCAAAGACTTCTTCTCAAAGGTACATCAGTGGATTTTTCTTCATGGAACTTTCTCCCCTTTCAGTCAGGGGGTTGTTGCCAAAGGTCCATGTCTGGTTGAAAGGGCATGGGCTTCTCAGACTACTAAGTGATAATAGGTTTCTTCTTCCATTACATGAAAGGATCTGAAATCTGGACAGAGGAGACCCACTGAGGATCCATGTGACCTCAAATAATCCTCCTTATCTACTTGAGGACTACATCACTGCCATCTGGGCCCAGGTAAGAATCTTTTGATTTGATTGATTGGTCACTTGCGTGGAGAGGCAATGTGGGAAGTCACAGCAAACGTATGTTTATCTCTCTATTAATGCTGTGTGAGATCCAATGTTGTGCAACTCATGTGACCATCTGGCCTCTGAGATTCCTCTGTCGTTGCCAACCTAGTTGCAATACATACAGAAATGTCACAGAAGTCTAGCTTCCTAAGCAACTGCTGGGCTAGATTGTGGAAGAAGGAAAGCCTACCTCCCATACCCGTGCAACAGCCTGTGAAAGATCCCTGCCACATGAATGGACCAGCATGGAAGCCAGAGTCTTGGTGATGCTGGCAACTCCCCACCTGGCAACCCATGAAACATCATCACATCCCATTACCAGAGTCCATTGACCCTCAAGATCTACTGTATAACCATAATCAAATAAATCTCACTCTGATCCCAGACAGTACACTATAATAATTTCTTTTTTAAAGATTTATTTATTTATCTGAAAGGCGCTGATCCTCCGCCTGCAGCGCCGGCATCCCATGTGAGCTCCGGGTTCTGGTCCCGGCTGCTCCTCTTCCAGTCCAGCTCTCTGCTGTGGCCTGGGAGGGCAGTGGAGGATGGCCCAAGTGCTTGGGCACCTGCACCTGCGTGGGAGACCAGGGGGAAGCACCTGACTCCTGGCTTCGGATTGGAGTAGCTCCAGCCGTGGTGGCCATTTCAGGGGTGAACCAGCGGAGGGAAGACCTTTCTCTCTGTCTCTCTCTCACACTGTCTTTAACTCTGTCAAAAGAAAAGAAAAAAAGAAAGGTAGGGTTACAGGGAGGGAGAGGGAGGGAGAGAGAGAGAGAGAGAGAGAGAGAGAGAGAGAATCTTCCATTTGCTGATTCACTTCCTAGATGGACCCAATTGCTGGAGCTGAGCCAGTCTGAAGCCAGGAGCCAGGAGCTTCTTCCTTGTGTCCCACATGGGTGTAGGGGCCCAAGGACTTGCGCCATCTTACACTGAATTCCTAGGCCATAGCAGAGAGCTGGATAGGAAGAAGAGCAGCCAGGACTCAAACCGATGCCCATATGGGATGCTGGCACTTCAGGCAGTGGTTTTACCCGCTGCGCCACAGCACCGACCTCTATAATAATTTCTAAAGTATACTTCTAGTGAGAAGTCTAAGCAATCACATTTGACTCAGTGCCTTTTCCAGCCTCATTTCTTTCTATTTTTTTTCCAAAAATGTGTCCCCATCTCCCAGCCTCTACTTTATCTTGATGTGGACATCCCGTTAGTGTCATTGTTCTTTACACATAGATTTTGAATTTTTTGGAAGATATTTCTGTTGAGGGGTGGAGAGATAAATTACAGTAATGAGTAGTCATGTGATGGGTAGCCAAGTCCCTTTGATCTGAGAACCCCTGAAATCCAAATTATACTGATGAGTTTACAACTGCATTCCTTTAAGTCCTGAGGTCCCCATTAGTCTAAATGGGGAGCTCTCAGGTTGCTCACTTTAGTCCATCTCAACTTCACCTCAACTTCAACTCTGCAGCTGTATTCTGACCATCCAGAGTTTAACTGGACAATGAGTTGTATTTCTGTGTTGTGAGCACTTGCAAGTCCCTGATTTGCAACAACCTGAGCCACACAGCTGAAAAAAAAAATTTAGTCCTGAGACAAAATTCTAGCATGATATCCCGGGTAGTCTCTGAGACTGCACTCACCAGCCTAATCCTAGTCCCTGCTCAGCCTCGGCACTCCAGCACTTCCCAGGATCACTTTCCAGGGGTTGGGGAGAAGGATGCTCAGGGCTGTGGGTGGTCTCAGATCCATCCCCATGCTGCTATGGGCAGAACATTCACTTGAAAACTTCTCCACATGTGTTCTTCAGAATAATTGGGGTACTCTGGAGCATAGAGGATGGTGTGGATCAAGGACAAATTCCTAAGGATTATGTACTCCTACTGATGGCAGGGAATGAATCATGATGTGAAAATGTACTCTTGACTGCTCCAGGCTTATCCCAGTAAATGACAACCTTTTTTACTGCATCATACAGATGCCCAAATTATTCAATGGGGAGCACAGGTAGGACCCAGCAAAAAACATACTCACAATTAAGATGATTAGGGTTTAACACAAGGTATGAACCTAAGTTGAAAAGCAACCATGTGAATGAATGTCAGCCACATTAAGCTGGAATAATGGAAAGTGTGGGTAGTGAGGAACATATGTCAGGTTCCAGCATGGCCAGGTGCCCCTAATGGAAGATATGGTGCCTAGGATAGACACGTGGGCAGCAGATTCAGGGTCTTGTTTATCTTTCCTTATTTCAAACCCACAGTCTCAGGTGTGGTCTGTATTCCTTGGTCTGCCTCCTCTCTAGGAGACAACACAATCACTCAAACTCTGCAGTCATCTTGCCAGTGGCAGACCTGGTCTAGTATGGTAGAGTGGGTTGTAGCATCTCCTGACATTATTTTCCTAGTAGAGAAGTAATGCCATTATTGAGGTTCCAGGCATTTTTTTGGGTTTAGGATATTCCAGTTCTGGGCACCCAAGTGCTGTGGTGGGAAAAATTGCTGTGGAATGCAAGTGGTTTGGCAGATTTGGTAATCTGTACTGGGGATGATCCCTCCATAATGTCCCTGTATTTAATGTTTTGTTTGCTTTGTAGGTGGCCGGACCCCCATAGCTTTCAGACTTCATTGTTCTCATAGGAAACAGGATGTGTGAGATCCAGATTGTGTCAGAGCCCACCTAACTCCCACACAGTTTTGAGGGAGCAGAACAACCAAAATCCACCCAGGTTTAAGTTGTTTCTGAGATTTTCACTTTGGTCATCATATGGGAGGCTGCATCTATTCATGGAGAAGGTCAGGAGGGCCTCATACCTGACAGTGGAGACCACCTGTATAGGAGCTGTGAAAGACTATCACCAAATGGGCAGAGTTCCATTTGATGTTCATTGATATTTGCCAACTGCTTGAAAAAAATGACGTTACAAAGTGTTAGTGTGTGTGCCAAAAATGGCCTACATGAAAGATCTCTGTGAGTGAGATCCCGATGGAAAGATAGGACCATCAAGGAAGGAGATACCTTTCTCTGAAAGGAGGAGAGAACTTCCACTTTGATTATGGCCCTGTCTAAATAATGTCAGAGTTTTTGAACTCAAGGGGCTTCCATAACCTTGGCAGCTCATGACAAGAGCCCTGGGTGATCACTGACATCATAAATAAGAGTGTCAATTGTTAAATCAATAACAGGAGTCACTGTGCACTTGCTCCCCATGTAGGACCTCTGTCATTAATGAGTTGTACTACGAGAATTAACAGTAAAACTAGTCTTCAAACAGTACTTTATATGTTGTGTGTCTGTGTGGGTGCAAACTGTTGAAATCTTTACTTGGTATAGAGTTGGCCTTCTGTATATAAAGGTAATTAAAAATGAATCTCACTGAAGAATGGGATGTGAGAAAGAATAGGAGGTGGGATGGTTTGGGGGTGGGAGGGTGGGTATGAGGAGAAGAACCACTATAACACAAAAGTTGTACCTATGAAATTTATATTTATTAAATAAAAGCTTTCAAAAATAAAAAAGCAAACAAACAAAAAATATTAGTGTGTATGTGTTGAATGAATGAACTATGGAGGGAATTTGCTCAGGTTTCTGATGAGACCAATTACCTTCTGCAGTACCCACAGATATTTGCTTTTTATATCAAGGACAAGAACCAGCTGGGAGAAATGCGGGATCTGCTTTATAATGGAGAACAGATTTTCATTCTGTGGCCTTTCCCAAACCTAAGGGAGTGAGAGCAATTGAGGCATAAGTTGAAAACTTCTTTATGGAAGACAGGAAAAAATGATAAACAGGAACTCTCAGACCATACCAACAAATTGTATAAAAAGCAAGGCACCAGGTACCTTCCTCTCCTGTCATACACTGATTAACTTCTAAAAACTTATAGAAATTTTATGCTTGCGCCACCCCACTGTTCAGAGTACCACAACAATACTCAGAAGGCCATATGGCGTGACATTCAAATACATAGCTAGTGAGTGATAGTCAACAGCATCCCCTGGAGTGGACACTCATCTACTGAAATACTGATCTAGAAGTTTCCAGAGGAACAGAGGAATGTAGTAGAAGTACCAGATGTTTCTACCTCAGATGATGGAACCAGAGACTCCACAAGCTTCTTCCACGTGCCTACCTGGAAGATCCACATATGACAGATCTAAAGGTGCAGAGTGGTTTCATGTTCACACTGGGGGACTGAAATCAGTGCAGTTACCGGAACCACAAGAGAATTGTATTTCTAAGGTGGGGGCCAGAAGATCACATTGCCAAGAACTTAGGCAGGTCACTTAGGCTGAGAAAGTTCTAGAAGGTCCCAAACAATTGAAAGAGTTGAGAATTGAAAAATAAGTGTGATTTTCATTTGCCAGAATTGTGCCAGATTGGCAAAAAGAAAGAATATTAACCTGTAAGGGAGGGTAAACTGGGAAAGCATCTGTATTTGGAATGTGGTCAACATCTCCACAGACAGCATTGCTAGGCTTTCTAACACTGAACCCAACTTGCCAGCATAAAGATTTTTCACATGGAAAACCCTCATGTCACCAACCAGGGTATGAGTGAGACAATTATTCCTCTACTCTCATATTCCCAGAATCAAAAGTGTAGTGTGGACTGTTGATTCATATTGTGGGCAGGACGGTTTAGAAAGGGGTTGATGGTCTGGGTAAGCAGATACATCTATACACAAAATAATACTCACCTGTAAGGCCAGTTGTTAGAGCTTTCACCTTCTCTGTGATTAATCTGAAGCCTGGAGCCATATCTTCAGCATATAGAGACTCAGAGAGTGATTAAGATCACCATGATGCTGTAGCTGCCATCCTCTGGTGTCTGCTATGCTCAATGGCTCTCTTGATATCCTCCTAAACTTCAAGTTGTTTTTTTTTTCGACAGGCAGAGTGGACAGTGAGAGAGAGAGACAGAGAGAAAGGTCTTCCTTTGCCGTTGGTTCACCCTCCAATGGCCGCCGCAGTCGGCGCGCTGCAGCCAGCGCACCGCACTGATCCGATGGCAGGAGCCAGGTACTTATCCTGGTCTCCCGTGGGGTGCAGGGCCCAAGTACTTGGGCCCTCCTCCACTGCACTCCCTGGCCACAGCAGAGAGCTGGCCTGGAAGAGGGGCAACTGGGACAGAATCCAGCGCCCTGACCGGAACTAGAACCCGGTGTGCCGGCGCCGCAAGGCGGAGGATTAGCCTAGTGAGCCGCGGCGCCGGCTCAAGTTGTTTTTATACACTAGTCAGAAGTGATCCAATGCAGCCAGAAACAGTTGGTTTACATTTAGTCACAAGTCTAGGTGTGTTCTGTCTTGGAACTATCTGGAAAGTCTGGCTTAGCTTTTCCATATATGGCTCACACAGCTCTTCCTGTAGGGAGAACCTAGCACTCCATCGACACAGGTGGGATGCCAGGTCTATGTTTCAGCGACAGCACAGGCTGCAGTGTTTGACCTGATGAACCTGAATAGTCCTGGACTGTTATTCTGAGGGGTGTTAATAGTTTCCATTATCATGACAGTTAATAACTCCTCTTTGCTTAACTGGAAAACTAGGGGATTTTCCATTTTCCCTCGCCAAAATAATAAAAGGTGGAAGCCAAGCCTACTGACCATTAGTAGATGGTTGCTACCTTTTACTTCTGTATTAAACTGGCTCATTTTGACCCCAGAAATGGAGGGGTCATGCCAGTGAGATGAGCTCCTGATTGATCATAGTATGACACCTATCTATAACCTGAAGTGTTAACTCCTGCCCATGCATGCCTAGCTGCTGGCGTCTGTAGAGGGAGCATGAGACCCTCATGCTATTTAATTCACTCATCAGAAGTGATCCAGTCCCTGGTCTTGAAGATTCTCCAAGGTTTTGGAACCCATGGCCTGCCAGGACCATCCATGATCAAGTTTTGACAATGTTCTCAATCATCGCAATGAAACAGAGAAAGAAGGAGAGAGAGAGAGAGAGAGAGAGAGAGAGAGAGAGAGAATAGAGTCCCATGCTATTCTATTATTTTGGAAATAATTCTCACCAATTCACTATAATGAAGTAGTTTACAATTCTCAATGATAAGATCTTGAGTGGAATTGCTATTAATTTTATTTTCATACTGATTCATTGTCTGATAATCAGCTTATTTATAATATGGAAGAATAGGTGTTATTGTTTATGATAGGTTCTTCCTTTTTTCCTTCAAGCCTTTCATTGTTTGGCAGATATTTTATAAAAATGTAAGTTTTTTTGCAATTTGCATCAACACTAAATAAATCTTCTGAAAGGACATAGAAATGCAATTCATTTATGACCAATTTATTTCCTTTCCTCAAAATAGAATGCATTTTGCCTGTTTTAGTTTCAATATTCTGTGTTACATATGCGATTACTCTTTAGAAGTCCCCATTAAACTACTGGTAATGTATTCTTGGCTCCTTCATTAATAAGCAGTAAATAAAACATATAAGACATAATCATTTTATACCTGTATAAGAGTCATAATTTAACCTTCTGAACATCTATCCTTGAAGGGAAGGTATGATGCTTTGTGGGTAGGTGGGTGGGGGTTGGCACTGCCCTAGTAGAAAGCCTTTTGGTAGAAATTGGGATGAACATACATGTTTGTGTAGCTAGATGATCATGAAGATGACAGATAGATATATACATATATATACATAGAGATGTTATATAGATAGATGCATAGATAGATATATGATGTTAGCCAGCTAGCTATGGAGATAAGTATTTTAATTCATAGTTTCCTCATCTAACTTTTCTCACAGTGAATGAGTAAAGGGGATCATCAAAAATATAGCAACGTTGTCTTTGAATTGAACTTTTTAAATCAGATATCCAAGTTTCAGAATCATGACTGTTAAATGGGATAAGTTAAAGTTTTTTTTTTTTTAATTTTCTTGGCTACTTCCTGTCATGTGACCTACATTCTAATCATATTTATGTATGGAGTGAGGAAAACAGACATTAAGCTATAATTGTCATAGTCAATATGCCCACTGGGCTTATCTCTGTTCTTGTCTAACACTCAGAGCTTGGGAAGTGAAGCCTATCTAGATGTTCTCTGTGCTCTCTGACACAGCTGTGCTCTCTGACAGACACAGCTCTCTGAGCTATTGTTCTTGGAAAACTGGAAGGCACTGGGCTCTGTTTGAAGCTGTTAGGAAAATACAGAGATCATCTGTATGAGTGGCTCATGGTACTCATTACCACATTACCACAATTTTACGGGTTTTAAAAAAGCATACTTTTTTTCTATTCAACTTTTGAAGATCAGAAATGCAAAATGAGTCTTTTTTTATTTTATTTTTTGACAGGCAGAGTGGACAGTGAGAGAGAGAGAGAGAGAGAGAGAGAAAGGTCTTCCTTTGCCATTGGTTCACCCTCCAATGGCCGCTGCGGCTGGCGCAACGCACCGATCTGATGGCAGGAGCCAGGTACTTATCCTGGTCTCCCATGGGGTGCAGGGCCCAAGCACTTGAGCCATCCTCCACTGCACTCCCTGGCCACAGCAGAGAGCTGGCCTGGAAGAGGGGCAACTGGGACAGAATCCGGCGCCCCGACAGGGACTAGAACCCAGTGTGCTGGTGCCGCAAGGCGGAGGATTAGCCTAGTGAGCCACTGCGCCGGCCCAAAATGAGTCTTACTGGGCTAAATCAAGACATCAGTAGGACTGATTTTTTTATGGTGGCTCCTAAGAAATAAGGAATAAATTGGTGTCAGAGAGGCAGAGATAATCAAGGTGGGAACTCCCTATGAATACCTAAAATATCTGAAATTGAGCCTCTGTAACCTTCCTGGAACTCGAACCACCAACTTCCATCCAGATACTTATTTGTGATAGTTGGATTTGCTATAAATTCTTCAGCATCAATTCTTGCAGCCAATTCTGTCAAAATGGTGCTCTACTGCCCCACCCTCAATTCAAGAAGGTACTATTTGTTAAAACGAAGATTATACTGTTTATATATTAAGAGAAACTCAAGACTATCAGAAGGAAGAGAATCCTTTAGGCTGTGTAGTACAATATCTTAGATAATTTTAGCAAATCTGAAGGGCCTGAACTATTGCTGTTCTTGGTCTCCCACTTCGACCTTCATCATTCTGACTCCCCCCAAATGAAAGAGGCAGTAATGCAGCAACTCTTTGCCCACAAGCTCTAAGATTTTTGTATTCATGTTGCCCACTTTGATGCTGCAATTTAGAGAAACAAAAAGGGCCTTAAAGGCCAAATCTGTTTCAAACTCCTAAAGTTGGGGAACTTAGGATTCAACAGCTTCTGTGGTTTTGATCTTTCAGAACAGGAGATTTGAACTTTTATCAAACCCATCTTGGTTTGCAACATCATGCTCTATAGGAGAAATTTTTCAGAAGATGGCCATACCTGTGCATCTAATCAAGAACTCTACCAGTCCTTTAGTCTTTTTGTCACTTATGAAAGATGATAGAAGAACTGCAATGACCATGACATAAAGAGAATCCTTCTGTTTAGTGTTGGAGGAGGTACATTTCCATACTAACTTTCATTTGTACAAACCAAATTGATACACTTGAAATTCCTTAATATTGCAAATAATGATGGTAAAATTAGCTTACAGAAGAGTTTGAAATTTCAGATATAAGTATGAGGTAGATGTCTGGTAATGGGTTTAAGGTACTGTGTTATTAGAGTGCAAGCTCCTCTAACTATGACTGGGGCTGAGCTTCACTAGTTGGAAAGAATATTTGCCCAGCAGAGAAAGGGCTCTATTCCACATCAACAAGTCACTGTTGTATATGGGTAAATTCACAGTCTGTTTTCTACGTGAGTTGATTTAAACTGCTTGTACCACTACAGTAATACTCTTACTTTCCATGAATTTCCATGTTATGTGTAGTTTCTATTTGCATAATTTGACTCAAAAGATAAACATTTGGTTAAAATGAAAGATAGCTGCTGCTATCCATTGGCCTTGTAGGAATTACTTTCCCAGTCAACATTTCAATAGTCTTCTTAACAAAACGGTATATAATGAAGATTATGGGAACAAGGATAGTCAAAATTATCTAGTGGGAAAACCCAGAAGGAAGGAAAGACAAAGATGAAAGAGAATTAAAGTCTAGGATGTCAGGATGGTATGTTTTCAGATGTTTTTGTGAAAATAGAGGGAAATAAACCAAATTATCATTTATAATTCTGGAAATTTCTCAACACTGGTTGTGCAGAGAGAACAGTAACAGGATACAATGAGGCGTAAGAAATATGAAAATCATAATGAATTCCAAGGCAGAATGTAAATCAAAGAAAATATGGAATTAGGATTAAAAAGAAATGTGTATTATTTACTCATTCTTTTATTAAAAAAAGGTTAATTTATTTACTTGAAAGTCATAGTTACACAGAGAGAAGGAGAGGCAGAGAGAGATAGAGAGAGAGGTCTTCCATCTGCCGGTTCACTCCCCAATTGGCTGCATCTTCCACTGCGTTCCCAGGCCACAGCAGAGAGCTGGATAAGTAGAGCAGCCGGGTCTCGAACCAGCGCCCATATGGGATGCTGGTACATCAGGCAGCGGCTTTACCCACTATGCACAGAGCCGGCCCCTTTTACTCATTCTTTACTTTGAAGCTCTGAAGCAGAACATAGTAAATAGCTACAGTAGCATTCTGAAGGGTTGGGGATTTCTATTTTTGTTTAGAGGAATGGTCCATGAGATATTTCCTCTCATCTTTCTCTGTTCACTGTTATAATGTGAATGCTAAAATGTAATCTGCCTGTGAGAGGCAGTGGTTCGGCTCTGTTTTTGGTCTGTGTTAGCAAATCGAGACGTGTGAATCCAGCTTGACAATATCTGTGAGCAATAGGAAACTCTGAAAGCAATGTCAGGCTCCAGATCCAGCCAGAGAAGGGTGTTTCCAAAGCTCCTCCAGGAGGTCCTGGGGTGTTTGGCTGCCACTTGACCATCTATCTGAGCTCCATTGAGACTGAGTGCTGCTGAAGGAAACAATGTCTTCACAGGTTGCTTAGTTTTAATTATTATTCAACGAATGAACAAATAAATGAGATGGACTGAATAACACACCAAAGCTTCTTGTCATTCAGCCTCATGAGGCCCTTCCTTAATGATCATTTTCTTCTTTGTGTAGAGGTGCACAACATTCTTTCACATCAGTGACTACAATAAGTAGTGAAAAAAAGATGGTTCATTGTCAGGTGGTACTTGGTAATATGAAATTAATAAAGAACTGCAAATGAAAAAAAGTACTTGAAATTTACGGTCAGAGAAGGCTTCTATGAATGATTTGAGCAGAGCACAAAAGGATGTGAGGTAGGGACACAGTACAAATGTGTTGGAATAGCATCCCACTTGGAAGGAATAGCAACCCTGAAAACAGAAGGAGTGCATCACGTTCAATGACTAGTTTATAGACCCTCTGTTAGAGTAGTGTGAACAAAAGGACAGTGACAGGAAATGAAGACTTAGATATAAATAATGATTGTATAATATAGGACACCAGTAGGCATGCTCTTTTCTTCACAATTTGTTGTACATGTGACAAGCATAACCCAGTTTAGGTTGTATAAGTCGTCTAGAAAATCAACAACTCACATTTCTTGGTGTTTTTCCAAAATGTACAGCATGGGGTTACATTAGCGGTAGGTGCTTTCTTTCTACTTTTTTGCACATGGACTTGAATAATAAATTAAATGCATGTCTGTCTCCTTGTTGACAGTTTAAGTTACAACTGATGTTTAATGTTATATTTACAAAGTACCAAGAGTAATTACCCCTCTGGTGTCTCCATTTCCTGTTTTGTCATTTTGTTCTTTCCTTTGCAAGGCATAAGGGTCAAGATCCACTCTATAGCATTATGCTGTGCAGCTGCATTTTCTCCTTCTTTTGATTTTTGCTTTATATCACTCTTAAATCTAAGGCATCTATAGAAAGGAAGTTTGGGGAATGCATGAAATGCTATCCAGTAGAGAGGTCTTCCATTTCAAATTAATTTGTATTAAAAGGCAGAGAGGAAATCAGTCAACATTTAACAGAAATACAATAGAAGGGATTACATCATTGGAGGTGGCACTGGGATAGATGACCCTAATGCTCATTCCAACTCTGAGATTCAGTCATTCCCCATAAGATGGAGTGAAATAATAAAGATTTAAAGTATAAAACATGGCTATTTTATTTTCAGTTAGACAAAATCTGAATATTTCATCTATTATGTTTCTGAGAAGTAGTAAATTTAGTAACTTTCGAATCTGCCCATATTTCTTCAAATATTTTGTGCTGCTTCTAATGAATTAAAAACTTTTTAAAGGTTACATCGATATCCAGAGGAAACTTGAGAGCTCCTCCTAAGTTTCACTGAAGAAGTGATTAGCTGTTGCATGAAAAGCTCTAATAGAGCTTCTCAATAGTCCTGTTTGAGTGTTTTCTGTGACAAAACTATGAAAGAAATATATCATCAGTCTTCATTAAAATGAATTTTTGTTGTTTATATTGATATTTGCAAAAATTATAAAATCCATGTGGTCAAATCTTTCTGTGTTTTTGTTAATCTATAGTCATTTTCACAAGAGTTTCTATTTTTTAAAAATTAGGATTAAATACTGCTTGGAACATCCACATCCCATTTTAAAGTTCCTTGGATTTGAGTTTCATGTCCAATTCAAATCCAATTTCTTGATAATGTTTTAAATTTAAATAACATTTTAAATTTGGCAAATATTTAATAATTTTGCAGTAATTTCTGAAGGTTATTTTCTACTATTCACTTTTTGACATATATGTTTTCTATAAATAAGTATGTAAAATAAGAAAAAGTAGACTTGAAATGTATCAAAAACAAAGTTAAGAAATAAAATTAAAAAACAAAACGGATAACATCAAGGATAACATTAAACAAAAATATTTTGTAATTATATGAATAATGTAAATATTCTACACTGATTTATAGTTTAGAAAGTCATTTTTTATTTTATAAAACCATCAATGATATCAATATTTTTCTTCTCTACTTTTTATGGGTTAGAAGGGGAAAAATGGTCCAGCTAAGATATTGCCATGAAGCTCCATGAAATCATATTTAAACACAAATTTTCTGATTCTATGGTGATACATTCATTAAAACATTCCATTTATGGAGCACCAGTGATAGGACAGACAATGGACTAAGTGAGTGATTGTACAAGAACATCAGACCTCTTATACTATAGAAACAAAAGAAGGTTCTGAATAAACCATGAAGAGAGATCTTCAAAAATGAAATAATGTGAGAATGAATCAATCCCATTGTTCCCATGGCCAAGGTATCAGCCATTCACATTATCTGATAAATAGACTCTGATTTATTTAATTGTCTCTTTCCCCCTGTAAATTCAATCTTTACTCACAACTGAGTTGTTTGTAGGAATATTTTCCAATTATTTCACACTTCTATCCTTTTTATCATCCATTTTATTCAAGATAAGCCTCACTTTCATTAGCAGAGCACATTTTAAAGTCACTGTAATCTAATTCAACTCAATCTTCCCATACATTTCTTACAAAATTGAAGCTGATTTAAGTGATACGTGAGTCTATTCCTGAGTAAAATGGCAGTGGATGAGCCCTAATATCCTCCTTTCTTCTCTCTGACAAAACAAAAACATATTTTAGATTAGGAATTTCTCTTAAAGGCTTTCAAAAGCTATTCAAGGGGCCAGTGCTGTGGCATAGCAGGTAAAACAGCCGCCTGCAGTGCCAGCATCCCATATGGGTACCAGTTCAAGTCCTGGCTGCTCCACTTCTGATCGGCTCTCTACTGTGGCCTGGGAAAGCAGTAGTGGATGGCCAAAGTCCTTGGGTCCCTGCACCCACACAGTAGACCCAGAGGAGGCTCTTGGCTCCTAGCTTCAGATTGGTGCAGCTCTGGCCTTTGTGGCCAATTGGGGGGTGAATCAGAAGATGGAAGACCTCTTTCTCTCTCTCTGCCTCTTCTCTCTTTGTGTAACTCTGACTTTCAAATAAAAATAAATAAACACTTAAAATAAAACCTAATGAAAGATCTCCGCGAGTGAAATCCCAGTGGAAAGAACGGGTCATCAAAGAAGGAGGTACCTTTCTCTGAAGGGAGGAGAGAACTTCCACTTTGACCATTCCCTTGTCTAAATATGATCAGAGTCAGTGAACTCAGGGGGCTTCCATAGCCTTGGCAGCTCATGACAAGAGCCTAGGGTGATTACTGATGCCATAAACAAGAGTGTCAATTTGTTAAGTCAACAACAGGAGTCACTGTACACTTACTCCTCATGTAGGATCTTTGTCCTTAGTGTGCTGTACATTGAGATTTAATGCTATAACTAGTATTCAAACAGTATTTTTCACTTTATGTTTCTGTGTGGGAGCAAACTGTTGAAATCTTTACTTACTGCATGCTAAACTGAACTTCTGTATATAAAGAGAATTGAAAATGAATCTTGATGTGAATGGAAGGGGACAGGGAGTGGGAAAGGGGAGGGTTGCAGGTGGGAGGGACATTATGGGGGAGAAGCCATTGTAATCCATAAGCTGTACTTTGGAAATTTATATTCATTAAATGAAAGTTATTTTTTTTATTTTTTTTAACTTTTATTTAATGAATATAAATTTCCAAAGTACGATTTATGGATTACAATGGCTTCCCCCCCATACCGTCCCTCCCACCCACAACCCTCCCCTTTCCCACTCCCTCTCCCCTTCCATTCACATCAAGATTCATTTTCAATTATCTTAATATACAGAAGATCAGCTTCGTATACATTAAGTAAGGATTTCAACGGTTTGCTCCCACACAGAAACATAAAGTGAAAAATAATAGATGATTTTTTTTAAATGATGATGAAATCAGATCAGACCTATTGTCATGTTTAATCCCAGTGACAGTCAAGTTGGGAGTTGATAATTTCTTTTTTTTTTTTTTTTACAGAGGATCAGTTTAGTATGCATTAAGTAAAGATTTCAACAGTTTGCACCCCCATAGAAACACAAAGTGAAATATATTGTTTGAGTACTCGTTATAGCATTAAATCTCAATGCACAGCACATTAAGGACAGAGATCTTACATGAGGAGTAAGTGCACAGTGACCCCTGTTGTTGACTTTACCAATTGACACTCCTGTCTATGGCATCAGTAGTCTCCCTATGCTCCAGTCATGAGTTTCCAAGGCTATGGAAGCCCTCTGAGTTCTCCGACTCTTATCTTGTTTAGACAAGGTCATAGTCAAAGTGGAGGTTCTCTCCTCCCTTCAGAGAAAGGTACCTCCTTCTTTGATGACCCGTTCTTTCCACTGGGATCTCACTCACAGAGATTTTTTGCCAGAGTGTCTTGGCTTTCCATGCCTGAAATACTCTCATGGGCTTTTCAGCCAGATCGGAATGCCTTTAGGGCTGATTCTGAGGCCAGAGTGCTATTTAGGACATCTGCCATTCTATGAGTCTGCTGAGTATCTCACTTCCCATGTTGGATCACTCTCCCCTTTATTTATTCTATCGGTTAGTGTTAGCAGGTACTAGACTTGTTTATGTGCTCCCTTTGACTCAGTCCTTTCATTATGATCAATTGTGAACTGAAATTGATCACTTGGAATAGTGAGATGGCATTGGTACATGCCACCTTGATGGGATTGAATTAGAAAGTTAAAAAAATAAAAAAATGTTATTCAAGTAATTTCTCCTAGCTCTATTTATATTATCTAAAAATTAAATATAAAACATTTAGATTTACACTATTTTATTTATTTTTAAAGATTTTAAAAAATTTATTTGAAAGACAGAGTTACAGAGAGAAAGGGAGAGAGGGACAGAGATCCACCATCTGCTGGTTCACTCCCGAAATGGCTGCAACATCGGGGCTGTACCAGAAAAAAAGCAGGAATTTGCGTCCTCTTCTGGATCTCCCATGTGGGCGCAGTGACACAAGCACTTGGGCCAGCTTTTCCAGGTGCATTAGCAGGAAACTGGATCAAAAGTGAGCAGCCAGGTCTGGAACTGGCATCCATATTGAATGGCAGCTTATCCTGCTTATGCCACAGCACTGGTCCCAATTTTGTTTATTTTTATATTACATTTTAAAAAATTTTATTGCATGCCTTAGTAAAAACCTACAGGTGAGTGAAGATCACTTTCTATGTATTTGTAACATTACACATTTAATTTAGATACAAGGGTCCTAATGCTGTAGTGTAGTGGGTTAAGTCTCTGCTGGGAGCATTGGCATCCCATATGGGCTCCAGATCTAGCCCCAGCTTTGCCTTTTCTGGTCCAGCTCTCTGCTATGACGTGGGAAAGTGGTAGAAGATGGCCCATGTGCTGGAGCCACTGCACCTGTGTGGGAGACACAGAAGAAATTCTTGGCTGCTTGCTTGGGATTGGCTCAGCTCTGGCCCTTGTAGCCATTTGGGGAGTGAACCAGCAGATGGAAGACTTTCTCTTTCTCTCTCTCTCTCTCTCTCTCTCTCTCTCTCTAACTCTCTGCCTCTCTACCTCTCAAATAAATAAAATCTTTAAAGAATTAGATATAAAAGAGATTAAAAATGGATTAAAGCATCTGATTTGTGACATAAATGTATTGCAGTACCAAGTTAGGGGCCTAAGATCTTTGTTTTTCAAGGGAATCATTGGCTAAACAGGAAACTCTCATTTTGATTATCACCTCCGAGGGAGTGAAAAATGTCATAAAACTGTAGTGAACTTATGCTACCAGAGGCTACCAAGAGCAGCCAGGGAAAGCTTAAGGTTTCGTTCACTGAGACCTACAGGTGTTGATGATTAAGAACATTTCTCTCTAAGATTCCACCTGGAATCTCCTGAATGAGCCAGATAACATTCGCATGAAGGTAGCATTGACTTATTTTGAAACTGGGGTTATCGCAAAACTCCTGCGTTGCTGACAAAGGGCTATGACTATACAGCCCCTTCAGGACATTGAAGGCTAGGAAAATGTGTTCACACGTGAGCAAGTTTGGATCCCAGATGTTCTTGCTTCCTGATTTTACACTTTTCCCTGCTGTGTCTCCTGTGTGTGTCAATCCCGAAGTCAGGTGACATGGCAATTGTGGGCCAGCTGGGAGATGAGCTCATTGTATTCTTTTCATATAGCCTCGTGGAGCAAGTCTCATCTCACAACCATAGCCTCCCTGCAGATTCAGCTAGGTGAGTGCAGGCTTGTCAGCTCTGTCAGTGGTGGTGAGTGCTCCACAGGGAAGTAGGCTGCATGGATGTTGTAGGAAAATCTCGATGCATGTAAGGAAAGTACTGCTCTCATTATGTCACCCTTGATTCTTAGAGGTTAACAAGTGAAATCAGAAGATGGCTTCAAACATGACCATCAATTTTATAAGGTTATAAATTTTGCAATAAAGAACATTTATAATTAACTGATTCAATGTTTGAACTGGAATTTATTTTTATTGCACTTTAATACTTTTTCTCACTTTCATTTACTATATGGATAATGTGAAATTTTATATTTCACAAAACATCAAGTCTGGCTTAATTCAGATGGCTTGACTTTAGCCATCAGTCTTTTTATAATTAGAATACTTTAAGATACTTTAGGTATTTTGAAATAATTTAAATCTTTATTTCATAAAATATTAGCTCTTTAACTTGAAAATAATTAAATTATAGGAAGTCACCCAAGAAATATTTTTCTGCCATTATAATAATTACCTGTAGAGAGATTTTATTTTCATTACCATAAAACTATTTGGAAATATAATATTCTGCTCATTATCAAATTTTGGTCAAGCTAATAACAAACCCAGTGCATGTACCACGAGTTAAATGAGTGCCATAAATTATATTCTCTGTTATTATTTTAGGTTTTCTAAATAAACTCTGATTTCTAACAATGCTATGTATATTAATTTGGGTGAAGTCCTTTGTGATAAGAGAAAAATAACAATTTTAAGAACACAGTTTTCTATTTGAAAAAGTAACTTTTGTACATGTGGTGTTCATTTTTAAAGTTTCAAATGTTGGACTGATCTTTGAAATATGCTTTAAAATGATCAGTTGATTTCAGTTTTGTTACTGAATCATTCTAAGTTTTATGCTAATGTCTGAATTCAGCAAGTCTCCTGCGTGTCTTTAAATGTCACAGCGTAAAGTGCAGAGTCTCAGAGAGGAGAAAAGCACTGTAGTGATCTGCTGCATAGCATGAGACTGTTTGTCTCAGTGTCTCAGCAGCCTTCATGTAGTCCCTGCATTTTGGCAGGGGACTAACAGAGGGGGCACCTGCAGCAGAGAGAACAGGTTCTCTATTCCCTTTCACCCTCTCCTGACTGTGATGCACAGAGAAGCAGCAGTGAAATACTTTGAAGCCTTCAGAAAAAGTGCTATACTTTGCACATTTCCTACCAAATTCTCAAAATTTCTTTGAATTGTGAACAATGCTGTTCATAGAATATGGGCAGATTCTTGAGACAAATGTTTTTGATTTGTATAATTTAACAATGAAGCAAAATACTATTTGTAATATATGTTATATTTGCATGTAGGTTATATCTAACCCAGGCAGAGTTTAATAATCTCTATATAAATGATAATTGAAAATGAATCTTGATGTGAATGGAAGGGGAGAGGGAGTGGGAAAGGGGAGGGTTGTGGGTGGGAGGGACGGTATGGGGGGGAAGCCATAGTAATCCATTATTCGTACTTTGGAAACGTATATTCATTAAATAAAAGTTAAAAAAAAATGATATCATATCTAAAGTAACATTTCTTTGAAAATTAGATATTATAGAGATCTTAAAAATGACAAATTGTTGTATTTAAAAGTAGCCCATTTATTCTTAAAAAAGGTTTCTTTATTTTATTGCACTCTCTCTGCATCTGATCTAAGCTCACAGATTTAGTCGTCAGTCTTCGTTCCTGGTATGACTAATTGTGCTATTTTCTCCACTGTAATCCTCAACTATGTATAATCTTGGGGAATTAAAATATTAAGAATGATGAAAGAAACAATACAATGGCAATGGACATGATGTACATTATCTGTTTTCTAAAAATTTTCATAGGGATCATCCTCAGCCCCAGAACAAACTAGTGATTGCTTCTCAAAGTAAAGGCTAAGCCGTGCATTCGCATTTATATAATTTAATGAGGTTGGAATCCACTCTCCTTTACATGTAAAGCAACCTATATTTGTTCTCTTTGGATTTGGTCTGTGTATTGGCATATTTCCTTTCTTCTGTTGTATGCACCAAGTTATTCCAAATCCCATAATAGTTTGCAAGTTAGTGTTTGCAAATTCAACAAATTAAATTAAAGGAAACCCACATAAATTTAAATTTAAAGTAACTAATGACTGATATTTTAGGAAAACCATACAATATGTATCTCTTTATTGTGATAGGAGGGCATTGGGATGCACATTTGATAAAATAAGTCTGAAATTCATAGTTAATGGGTACCCTGAATTTTGTCTGGCAATCTCTACTCCAAGGAACCATGGTTCTCTGAAGTCTAGCATCAGCACCAATGCCCTTAGAGCTTGATTGAAATAGAGTACATGCACTTCTGTAGAGGAATGCTTGCAAGCAGTGGTAGGCATGCATCAGAAACAATGAGGCAGATATAATGTTGGGTCAGAGAACAAATGCCAAAATTGTTGCCTATAATATTTTCCTGATATAATTTATGATCTCTTTGTTTTGTGGTCATTATACATGAATTACCTTAATAGAATAATTCAGGTATATATTTTAAAACAATACTTCAAATATTAGTGACCTATGCTTTACTATTTTTGTACTACTACTGAAGAGGGACCTTTAAAACTTGGAAACCATATTGTTTGTATCATTAAGTTAATATGATTCTTATGCTTCCCCTGGATTCAACCTGGGAGCAGAACCATGTTTGCTGATTGTAATTTGTTGGAGGTAGCAAAATGTTGATTAACTGACAATTCAGATATGCATGTCTGAGGCCAACATTGTGGTTCAGGGAGATAAACTGCCCAGTTACAATGCTGATATCCCAGATCAGAATGCCCATTTGATTCCTGGATTCACTTCTAATCCAGCTCTCTGCTATTTTATCTGGGAAGGCAGCATATGATGACAAAAGTTCATGACCTCCCACCCCATATCCCTGTGGAAGACTGGAAGGAGTTCCTGGCTTCTGTATTCAGTTCAACCAACTACTGTCTGTTGGGGCCATTTGTAGAGTAAACCAGTAAAGAGAAGATTCTTTCCCTCTCCCTTCCAAATAAATAAATACATAAATTTAAAAGTTGTATATGTCTATTTAGGAGAAAGAGCTTTGTGATGGTAGAGTAACAGATAACCAAATCCATGGACTTTTCATTATAGATCTGTTCGAACACAGCTACAAATGTCTAAATATGAGCCATTTCTATTTTAATTTACATATTTATACTGATGGGTCTACAGTGCTTAAAGTGGCTCTAAAACATAATTGCACATTCATCATCTTCAAAAATGAAAGGGACTGTGCTAAATTGCTGTTTTCCTCCTTATCATGTGCTAATTTTTTTCTAAATCTTCAGTATGATTTAAATGCCCCCTCTGAAACTCATGTTGAAATTTAACCTGAGTTAAGTTTAAATGTGTTGCCCCTCACTCTGTACCTACACTTTTTTCCATGGAACAAACAACAAGGCCATCATCATTTGGAAGTCCCTCCATCTTAAGTTTTTCAACCTATGGAATGCTGAGGGAACACTTTTCTGCTGTTTGTAAATTATTATCTTGTAGCACCATAAAATCAAATCACATCTCCTAGAATAAATTATTTAGTTAACATAATTATACCCATAACCAAGGCAATCACATGCTAAAGTAACTGTGAAATTGTAACATTGCAGCTGCTTAAATAAAACCAGAAAGGAATTAATTTAAGTATTGAGGATCCAAGAATTTTTAGAAGTAAGATAGAGTATCTATATATTAGTTAAATTCCCTATATTAATTAGATTAGCAATAATAATGTCACCATGTGATAATTTTGATGCAATTTCATGTATAATTCACAATGAAGAATTTATGATGTTTTCCTCTTGGTGACTGAAAGCTAAACTTTGAAAATATCTTCCTGAATAGAAGAAAATTCAAAGAAGGGATTTCTGGGATGGAAACTGAAACCAAGATAGCTCCAGGACCATTGTGAAGATAGGAAGATAGAAAGCAAACTTCTGGTAGGCAGAATAATTCTTTCTGATGAAATGAGACCTATCATTTTGTGTGTTTACTTTTCAGATATGCATGGTATTAAGATGAGCATTCTTGATGTTCCTGTTGCTGTTGATAAATATCTTCTTTTTCAAGCTGGCATTGGAATCTCAGCCAACACCCTCCTCCTCCTCTCCCACATCTTCACACTCCTGTTGGATCACAGGCATAAGCCCACTGACCTGACCATTTGTCACCTGGCCTTCACCCACATAATGTTGCTCCTTACTGTGCTGTTTTTGTTCTCAGCAGACCTGTTTGAGTCAGTGAATGTTTGTAATGACTTGAAGTGTAAAGTTTTGCACTACACAAACAGAGTAATGAGGGGCCTCTCCATCTGTAACACCTGCCTTCTGAGTGTCATCCAGGCCATCACCATCAGTCCCTTCACTTCCTGGTTGGCACAGTTTAAATACAAATCAAAATATTTTATTTCCTATTTCCTCCCCTTCACATGGTTAATGTGTTTGTCTTTCAGTACTATCACACTCATCCACACTGTGGCATCTTCCAATGTGACACAGATCAACCTGATGGCTTTCACTAAATACTGTTCATTTTTCCCCATCAACCATGGCATCATGGCCTTGATAATCACACTGACAACATGCAGGGACGTCTTCCTTGTGGGAGTCATGCTGCTCTCAAGTGTGTACATGATGACTCTCCTGTCCAGGCATCAGAAGAGGTCCCAGCACCTTCACAGCACCAGCCTCTCCCCAAGATCCTCCCCAGAGAAAAAGGCCACCCAGACCATCCTGCTGCTGGTGACTTTCTTTGTGGTCATGTACTGGGTGGACTTCATCATCTCATCCTCCTCAATGATAATGTGGGCATATGACTCAGTCATCCTGTTTGTGCATGGTTTTGTGGTCAACTTATATGCCACTGTCAGTCCACTGGTGCTTATTGGTTCTGAAAAAAGGATCATAAATATTTTGCAAAATATTCCATGGAAAATCTTAGAATTTTAATAAATCAACAAAAAAGTGGCCTTGCAGAATGTGTGTGGTGCAGCATTTAGAGCCCTCCTGGGGTGCCCACCTGCCATTTTCTATGTCTGAGTTTAATTCCTTCCTGTGTTTCTGATCCAGCTTTCAGCCAGTGCACACTCTGGAGGATGGCAAGTGCTGGATCAAGTACTTGTGTTCCTATCACCTATGTGATTGGGCTAGCAGAGTTCTAGGCTTCTGGAATTGACCTGGGCTACTCCTTGGCAAACACATTTGAGTACTGAACCAGCATGTGTATGATTCTCTCTCTCTCTCTCCCTCTTCTTCTCCCTCTCCATCTCCCTCCCCTCTCCCTGTCCCTCTGTCTTCTTTTCAAATAAAAAATATAATTTTTAAAATGGCCTTCTTGAAATATATTTGTTTTACATTATATAAATTATTCTGAAAGACTAGGTTGCTGTATAATTAATTCAATTGCATGTGATTTTCATTTTCTTATATCTAAATACTTTGAAACCTATATTGCCCAGAATTTACATTTTCTTCAATTCAAGATCCACCATGATTTAATATTTCTGTATGTTGACAATTTCCTTACTCTTACTTTTGGAGTTCAGACTTTCACACAAGAAATGTCTTCATTCTTCCTAAAGTGAACATTTTAGAAATAACCAGGTGTATTCAAATTGCTCATGTTTTTTACATTTGAACTTTTCTTATTTTAGTTATTAATTAAAATGGGCAAATAATCAAGTCTTGCTTGGCTATTAATTTGTCATATTTTATTAATCATCATTCTAGCTATCATATAATTGCATTTTCTATTTATTTATTTATTTGCATGCATTTCATAAATATACATTAGGAGCATAGTAAAACATTGTTGTTCAGTACTATAATTTGGCAGCTCACTCTTTCAGTTCCTTAATCCTCTAGGTACCTGAGTTTAATTCACTATTGTAAGTGTGCATTGTGTACTTGCTTACTTTGGTACATTTTGTACTTTCCCAATACAGCTGATCAAATTTATCTTTCCTAGCTATTATCTTACATTATTTTTATTGTTTCAATTCTTTCATTTTGCAGTTGATATTTATTCAGATATTTGAAAAGACATTCCAATAACTAACCTCTTTGAGCCTTCATTCAATACTTATTTATTTGAATGCTTCACTTTTTTTTTTTTTTGACAGGCAGAGTTAGTGAGAGAGAGACAGAGAAAGGTCTTCCTTCCATTGGTTCACCCCCCAGATGGCCGCTACAGCCGGCGCTGCGCTGATCCAAAGCCAGGAGCCAGGTGCTTCCTCCTGGTCTCCCATGTGGGTGCAGGGCCCAAGCACTTGAGGCATCCTCCCCTGCCCTCCCAGGCCACAGCAGAGAGCTGGACTGGAAGAGGAGCAACAGGGACAGAATCTGGCACCCCAACCAGGACTAGAACCCTGGGTGCCGGTGCCACAGGCGGAGGATTAGCCAAGTGAGCTGTGGCACTGGCCTTCAATTTTTCCAATTTGATTCTCCTCTTTGATATCATAAGTCCTTGTTTATTCCTGTTGATGAGAGGGCAGTTTACATGACACACGCAGGTTTTAGTATCAAATGAGCAGCCAGTATCCAGAGGGCAGCACTTGCCTCAAAGTTTGATTTTTCTCAGTTCTGCTGTTGATTTTTTTTGATTCTAGGGAATGTTGTATTTTTTCTTTTTTTTTCTTTTTTTTTTTTTTTTTTTTTACAGAGGATCAGTTTAGTATGCATTAAGTAAAGATTTCAACAGTTTGCACCCCCATAGAAACACAAAGTGAAATATATTATTTGAGTACTCGTTATAGCATTAAATCTCAATGCACAGCACATTAAGGACAGAGATCCTACATGAGGAGTAAGTGCACAGTGACTCCTGTTGTTGACTTTACCAATTGACACTCCTGTCTATGGCATCAGTAATCTCCCTATGCTCCAGTCATGAGTTTCCAAGGCTATGGAAGCCTTTTGAGTTCTCCGACTCTTATCTTGTTTAGACAAGGTCATAGTCAAAGTGGAGGTTCTCTCCTCCCTTCAGAGAAAGGTACCTCCTTCTTTGAAGACCTGTTCTTTCCACTGAGATCTCACTCACAGAGATCTTTTGCCAGAGTGTCTTGGCTTTCCATGCCTGAAATACTCTCATGGGCTTTTCAGCCAGATCTGAATGCCTTTAGGGCTGATTCTGAGGCCAGAGTGCTATTTAGGGCATCTGCCATTCTATGAGTCTGCTGAGTATCTCACTTCCCATGTTGGATCACTCTCCCCTTTATTTATTCTATCGGTTAGTGTTAGCAGGTACTAGACTTGCTTATGTGCTCCCTTTGACTCTTAGTCCTTTCATTATGATCAATTGCGAACTGAAATTGATCACTTGGACTAGTGAGATGGCATTGGTACATGCCACCTTGATGGGATTAAATTGGAGTCCCCTGGTATGTTTCTAACTCTACCATTTGGGGCAAGTCAGCTTGAGCATGTCCCAAATTATATATCTCTTCCCTCTCTTATTCCTACTCTTATGTTTAACAGGGATCACATTTCAGTTAAATTTCAACACTTAAGAATAACTGTGTATTAATTACAGAATTAAATCAGTCATATTAAGTAGAACAGACAAAAAAACTACTAAGAGGGATAATGTATTAAGTTGTTCATTAACAGTCAGGGCTATGCTGATCAAGTCACCGTTTCCCATAGTGTCCCTTTCACTTCAACAAGTTTCCTTTTTGGTGTTCAGTCAGTTGTCACCGATCAGGGAGAACATATGGTATTTGTCCCTTTGGGACTGGCTTATTTCACTCAGCATGATGTGTTCCAGATTCCTCCATTTTGTTGCAAATGACTGGATTTCGTTGTTTCTTACTGCAGTATAGTATTCTAAAGAGTACATATCCCATAATTTCTTTATCCAGTCTACCGTTGATGGGCATTTAGGTTGGTTCCAGGTCTTAGCTATTGTGAATTGTGCTGCAATAAACATTAGGCTGCAGACCGCTTTTTTGTTTGCCAATTTAAATTCCTTTGGGTAAATTCCAAGGAGTGGGATGGCTGGGTCGAACGGTAGGGTTATCTTCAGGTTTCTGAGGAATCTCCAGACTGATTTCCATAGTGGCTTGACCAGTTTGCATTCCCACCAACAGTGGGTTAGTGTCCCTTTTTCCCCACATCCTCGCCAGCATCTGTTGTTGGTAGATTTCTGAATGTGAGCCATTCTAACCGGGGTGAGGTGGAACCTCATTGTGGTTTTGATTTGCATTTCTCTGATTGCTAATGACCTTGAACATTTTTTCATGTGCCTGTTGGCCATTTGGATTTCCTCTTTTGAAAAATGTCTATTGAGGTCCTTGGCCCATCTCTTAATTGGGTTGTTGGTTTTGTTTTTGTGGAGTTTCTTGATCTCTTTGTAGATTCTGGTTATTAACCCTTTATCTGTTGCATAGTGTGCAAATATTTTTTCCCATTCTGATGGTTGTCTCTTCACTCTCCTGACTGTTTCTTTTGCAGTACAGAAACTTCTCAATTTGATGCAATCCCAATAGTTAATTTTGGCTTTGACTGCCTGTGCCTCCCGGGTCTTTTCCAGAAACTCTTTGCCTGTGCCAATATCTTGAAGGGTTTCTCCAATGTTCTCTAGTAACTTGATGGTGTCAGGTCGTAGATTTAGGTCTTTAATCCATGTTGAGTGGATTTTTGTGTAAGGTGTAAGGTAGGGGTCTTGCTTCATGATTCTGCACGTGGAAATCCAATTTTCCCAGCACCATTTATTGAATAGACTGTCCTTGCTCCAGGAATTAGTTTTAGATCCTTGATCAAATATAAGTTGGCTGTAGATGTTTGGGTTGATTTCTGGTATTTCAATTCTGTTCCATTGGTCTATCCATCTGTTTCTGTACCAGTACCATGCTGTTTTGATTACAACTGCCCTGTAGTATGTCCTGAAATCTGGTATTGTGATGCCTCCGGCTTTGTTTTTGTTGTACAAGATTGCTTTAGCTATTCGAGGTCTCTTGTGCCTCCATATAAATTTCAGCACCAATTTTTCCAGATCTGAGAAGAAGGTCTTCGGTATCTTGATTGGTATTGCATTGAATCTATAAATTGCTTTTGGGAGAATGGACATTTTGATGATATTGATTCTTCCAATCCATGAGCATGGAAGATTTTTCCATTTCTTGGTATCCTCTTCTATTTCTTTCTTTAAGGTTTTGTAATTTTCATCGTAGAGATCTTTAACGTCCTTGGTTAAGTTTATTCCAAGGTATTTGATTGTTTTTGTAGCTATTGTGAATGGGATTGATCTTAGAAGTTCTTCCTCAGCCATGGCATTGTCTGTGTATACAAAGGCTGTTGATTTTTGTGCATTGATTTTATACCCTGCTACTTTGCCAAACTCTTCTATGAGTTCCAATAGTCTCTTGGTAGAGTTCTTTGGGTCCCCTAAATAAAGAATCATGTCATCTGCAAAGAGGGATAATTTGAGTTCTTCCTTCCCAATTTGTATCCCTTTAATTTCTTTTTCTTGCCTAATAGCTCTGGCTAGAACCTCCAGAACTATATTGAATAGCAGTGGTGAGAGTGGACATCCCTGTCTGGTCCCAGATCTCAGTGGAAATGCTTCCAACTTTTCCCCATTCAATAGGATGTTGGCTGTGGGTTTTTCATAGATTGCTTTGATTGTATTGAGGAATGTTCCTTCCAAACCCAGTTTGCTTAGAGTTTTCATCATGAACGGGTGTTGTATTTTATCAAATGCTTTCTCAGCATCTATTGAGAGAATCATATGGTTTTTCTTCTGCAGTCTGTTAATGTGGTGTATCACATTGATTGTCTTGCGCACATTAAACCATCCCTGCATACCAGGGATAAATCCCACTTGGTCTGGGTGGATGATCTTTCTGATGTGTTGTTGCATTCTATTAGCGAGAATTTTATTGAGGATTTTTGCATCTATGTTCATCAGGGATATTGGTCTGTAATTCTCTTTCAGTGCTGCATCTTTTCCCGGCTTAGGAATTAAGGTGATGCTGGCTTCATAGAAAGAATTTGGGAGGATTCCCTCTTCTTCAATTGTTCTGAATAGTTTGAGAAGAATTGGAGTTAGTTCTTCTTTAAATGTCTGGTAGAATTCAGCAGTGAATCCATCTGGTCCTGGGCTTTTCTTTGTTGGGATGGCCTTTATTACTGTTTCAATTTCTGTCTCAGTTATGGGTCTGTTTAGGTTTTTGATGTCTTCCTGGTTCAATTTAGGTAGGTTGCATGTGTCCAGGAATCTATCCATTTCTGATAGGTTTCCCTGTTTGCTGGCATACAAGTCCTTGTAGTAATTTCTGATGATTCTTTTTATTTCTGTGGTGTCTGTTGTTACATTTCCTTTTTCATCTCTGATTTTATTGATTTGGGTCTTTTCTCTTCTTTTTTTTAGTTAGTTGGGCCAATGGGGTGTCAATTTTGTTTATTTTTTCAAAAAACCAGCTCCTCGTTTGGCTGATTTTTTGTAATGTTTTTCTTGATTCAATCCTGTTGATTTCTTCTCTGATTTTAATTATTTCTCTTCTCCTACTAGATTTGGGTCTGGTTTGCTGTAGGTTTTCTAGATCCTTGAGGTGAATAGAAAGCTCATCTATTTGGTGCCTTTCCAATTTCTTGATGTAGGCACCTATTGATATAAACTTTCCTCTTAACACTGCTTTTGCTGTGTCCCATAAGTTTTGGTATGTTGTGCTGTTATCCTCATTTACTTCCAGAAAGTTTTTGATTTCTCTTTTGATTTCTTCTATGACCCATTGTTCATTCAGGAGCATGTTGTTCAATCTCCATGTGTTTGCGTATGCTCTAGGGATTCCTGAGTTGTTCATTTCCAACTTCATTCCTTTATGGTCTGAGAAGCTGCATGGTATGATTCTAATTCTTTTGAATTTGCTGAGACTTGCTTTATGGCCTAGTATGTGGTCAATCCTAGAGAAGGTTCCATGTACTGCTGAGAAGAATGTATAATCTTTAGCTGTAGGATTGAAAGTTCTGTATATATCTGTTAGATCCATTTGGGCTATAGTGTCGTTTAAATCTACTGTATCCTTGTTGATCTTCTGTCCTATTGATCTGTCTATTTCTGAGAGTGGAGTATTGAAGTCCCCCAGTACTATTGTATTGGGGTCTAAGTCTCCCTTTAAGTCCGTTAACAAATCTTTTAGATAAACCGGTGCCCTGTAGTTAGGTGCATATACATTGATAATTGTTATATCTTCCTGTTGAATTGATCCCTTAATCATTATGTAGTGTCCCTCTTTGTCTCTCTTAATGGTTTTTGTGGTAAAGTTTATGGTGTCTGATATTAAGATGGCTACGCCTGCTCTTTTTTCATTTCTGTTGGCATGGTATATCTTTTTCCAGCCTTTCACTTTCAGTCTGTATGGATCTTTGTTGGAAAGATGAGTTTCTTGTAAGCAGCAAATAGATGGGTTTTGTTTTTTAACCCAATCAGCCAAACGGTGTCTTTTAACTGGACAGTTCAGGCCATTCACGTTCAATGTGACTAATGATAAGTGGTAACTTTGCCCTGCCATTTGCCAAAGATAAGTTCTAATATATGCTTTGAATTCCCTGTGATCTTTTGCTGTGAGCTTTCCTTCCTTGGTTTCCTTCCTTTACCTTCTTTCATATTGATGACCGTGTTTCTTTGTTTCTGTGTGTAACACATCTTTAAGCATCTTTTGCAGGGCTGGACGAGTGGCAACAAATTCTTTCAATTTCTGTTTGTTATGAAAAGTCTTTATTTCACCTTCATTCACAAATGATAGCTTTGCAGGATATAATATTCTGGGCTGGCAGTTGTTCTCTCTTAGTACCTGGGCTATATCTTGCCATTCCCTCCTAGCTTGTAGAGTTTCTGATGAGAAGTCAGCTGTGAGTCTGATTGGAGATCCTCTGAGAGTAATCTGACGTTTCTCTCTTGCACATTTTAGGATCTTTTCTTTATGTTTCACTGTGGAGAGTTTAATTACAACGTGCCGTGGTGAGGGTCTCTTTTGGTCGTGTTTATTAGGGGTTCTGTGAGCTTCCTGTACTAGGATTTCTCTGTCCTTCTCCAAACCTGGGAAATTTTCTGCTAATATCTCACTAAAAAGGCTTTCTAATCCTTTCTCCCTCTCCATGCCTTCAGGAACTCCTAGAACCCGAATGTTGGGTTTTTTAATAGTATCCTGAAGATTCCCGACAATATGTTTTAGATTCCTAATTTCCTCTTCTTTTCTTTGGTCTGACTGTATCCTTTCCTGTTCTCTGTCTTCTAAGTCCGATATTCTCTCTTCTGCTTCTCCCATTCTGTTTGTAAGGCTCTCTATTGTGTTTTTCATTTGATCTATTGAATTCTTCACTTCAGTCACTATCCCAGTTTCCTGTTGTACTAGTTGTTTCGTTTCATTTTGATTCCTCCTTAATATTTCATTTTCACGAGAGAGATTTTCTATCTTGTCCATTAAGGATTTCTGTAGTTCAAGAATTTGTTTTTGAGAACTTCTTAATGTTCTTATCAATTTTTTGAGATCTGCTTCTTGCATTTCTTCTATGTCATCATCCTCATAATCTTGAATTGGGGTGTCTTTTTCATTTGAGGGCTTCATGGTGACTTCCTTGTTTTTATTACCTTGGTTTTTGCGTTTGTTATTTGGCATATTGGAGATATTTGGTTTCTTCACTGTGGTGCTTTTTCTTGTTATACTATGACTCTAGATTAAGTGGACTATCTGTTTTTGATGGAGCCTTAGGGCTTGAGATGGGTGTGGCCTGAGAGCTCTGTTTGGTGTGCCAAAGGTGACACTCCCAGGTTAGGCGTGGTAAACCTCTCTCTCTCTCTCTCTCTCTCTCTTTTTTTTTGATTCAAAAGGGAAGTTATTCTGCACAGCTGAACAAAGTTGGAGGTAGTTAGCAGGCAAATGATATACCCACAGGAGCCAGAGATCAGAAGCTCTTTCCCAAGGACCACACAGGGAATCTGTTCGGCCCTTAGAGTGGGCTCAAATTCTCCTTCAGTCTCCCACTGGGTTGCCAAAGTTACGGAATTGTAGCGTCTCTGGAGAGTGCTCACGTGAATTCCGTGAGTTCTCTCCCCCACCGTCTCTTTTTTCACAGTCTCAGTTCAGTAGCACCATAAATTTACTAAGTCCTAATCTCCTGTTAATTCGCCCCACCCAGAGTCAGGTTTTACTGCTAGGCTCAGGGCCGGTGCAGACCTGAGGTCGCTCTGCTTATGACGTATGTCCAAGATGGCGCCTGCTCTTTGTCTTGCTCGCCCTTGAGAGGTGAGCGGAGAGAGAGAAACCCGTGTCCGTACCAGTCACCTTTTTTTTTTCCCTCTCTCTCTCTTCCAGTTAGCTTGGTGAAGTCCCCCCCGCCCCGGGGGTCGTTCCCTCTAGTCTCCTCTCTCCGCTTGCCTGCCGGTGTCTCGGGTTATTGAGGTTCGGCTCACCTCGCGTTCCAGCGCTGGTGTGTTGAGTCTGCCGCTGATGTCCCGAACTGTGGGCTCCCACGCTCTCCACGCAGGTCTGCTCCCCTTCCAGCGCCGATGTGTGGACTCGGAGCCCTGGACTTCCCAAGTCTCCCCGCTGTTGCACTCCCCTTCGAGCACTTGCACGCAGACCCTGCAGCTTGCGCAGCTCAGTCCCGCGGCTCGGCTTCCGCGGCTCAGTCCCGCGGCTCGGTCCTGCGGTTCGGCTTTCGCGCGCGGTGGGCGACCTTGTTCTCCCAGTAGGTCCTCCGATTCACGCCCACTGGATCCAGAAGAGTTTTGTCTGCAATATTTTCCTGGTTCTTTTTTCTGAGGCTACCGTAACTCCCCTTTTATTAAACTAAATTTTCCCGGACTATCGGTGCGCGCCCTCACTATTCCGCCATCTTCTGTATTTTTTCTTTTGGTTCTCTTGAACATTTTAAAGATTTTTGTAACTTCCTGAGAGCATTTAGTTGTATTGGAAGAGTTTTGGAAACAATGAGTTAGATGTTTTAGCATATGCACTTGCACACCAAATGCACACACATGTGAGTATAATATTTTAAATAGATTGCTTGTGTCAGACAATAGGATCCTGTAAGAAACAACAGGTTTTGGGCTGATGCTGTGGCACAGCAGGTAAAGCTGCTACCTGTGACAGCAGTGTCACAAATGGGCTACTCCACTTTTTTTTTTAGGATTCATTTGAAAGTCAGAGTTAGAAAGAGAGGAGAGATCTCCCATCCACTTATTCACTACCTAAATGGCCACAATAGCTGGGACTGGGCCAGGCTGAATCCAGCAGCCAGGGTTCTTGTTGAGGTCTCCTCAGCACAAGGGCTTGAGCTATCCTACCTTGCTTTCCCAGTCATGCTAGCAGGGAGCTGGCTTCAAAGTGGAGCAACAAGGCAGGACTGGAACTGGCTCCCATACTCGATGCCAACACTGTAGACAATGGCTTAACCCACTACATCACAGCGCTGCCCCCCACCCCTGGCCTCTGTGCTTTTCATCCAGCTACCTGCTAATGCTCCTGGGAAAGCAGTAGAAGGCCAAGGTACTTGGGACCCTGCAACTCATGTGAGAGACTTGTGTGATGCTCCTGGGTCCCAGCTTCAGCCTGGCCCATCCCTGGCTGCTGCAGCCATTTGAAACTAATCCAGTAGGGGCCAATGCTGTGGGATAGTTAGTTAAACCTGTGCCTGCAAAGCTGGCATCCCATATTACTGCTGGTTTGTGTCACAGCTGCTCCACTTCTGAACCAGCTCTCTGCTTATGGACTAGGAAAGCAGTGGAGGATGGTCCAAGTGCTTGAGCCCCTGCACCCACATGGCAGACCTAGAAGCAGCTACTGGCTCCTGGTTTTATATTGGCTCAGCTCCAGCCATTGCAGACATGTGGGAGAATAAACCAGTGGATAGAAGACCTCTTTCACTTCTTCTCCATGGCTTTTCCTGTAACTCTGGCTCTCAAATAAATAAATAAATCTTAAAAAATAAAGTGAACCAGTAGATGGAAAATCTCACTCTCTCCCACAATCTCTTTCTCTTTCTATACCTCTTTCAAATATATAAATATTTTAAAAAGGAAATATCAGCTTACTTACTAAGGAATATTTCATGACTACAATACATACATGAATTATTTGTAGATCGAAGTGTATTTTAAATGTTTTGTGAATTGGATTTGCACTAATTATAGATTTCTAATTCTCTATATTAGTGATCACTGTAACAGTCACATTTAATACTTACAAGCATTTCCTTATTTTATAAAGTTACTGACCAGAATTTGTTAATGAATTGAGGTGTAGAGTCCAATAATCCTAATTCCCACATAGCACTTTTTCTTATTCCTTAAAAATAATTTGTTTGGATGTTTCATTTGACACAACTGTTAAATATGATAATCTTAAATAAAATCTGTTTTTGTCCAAAAGACTTGTCAGTGGCTCTTTGGTTTGCAGTTCTGTTATTTCATAGTTAATAGAAAATAGGATTTGTATATTTATTGTATATGACATTATTGACTCCTAAGCCTTGAAATTTTAGGAATGTATTCCTAGTTTGTGGACGTAACATTCACTCTCGGTTTGTAGCAGGAACTCATACAAAGAGGCAGGACACACTAAAGCTGTTAAGAAAAAACAGCTTTATTCTTCTGCCAGCTGGCTTAGAGGAGAGTTTGGTCTCCAAATTCTGGTCCCAGAACTAAGCAGAGCTTTGTCTTATATACCCTAGCACAAACAACGATAAGTCTCCTAATACATATTCAGTTATAGAACTTTTAATCAGATATTTTAGTGCTATTGCACTGTCCATACAATTGTTACAAAAAGTCACACCTGTGTGCACCTCTGCTGCTTAATAGGTTGGGTGTTAGCAGGACTCTGGATCAGAACCAGAGGCTAAACCTGATATGAGGCATTCCAATATGGGGTGCAGGTATCCTTAGTGCAGCATAATTTGCTGTAGTGCTTCTTGTTAAATATAAAACAGTAGTATATAACAGTCTAGCTCTATGTCTATATATCTATGTGAATCTGTGTGTAAAGGATATGTCCTATGAGACAAATTAGTACTATTCACTATGATTTGTTAACTTGTCACATATTCAAACTGTTCTTCATTTACAATTTTTTTACATATTTTCTTGTTTGTTTCATTATCTAACTTTTGACACAAAGAGGATGTTACATCAATTTGCCTTCTTGAAAAGGTACAAAGTCAAAAGGCACAATTTATCAGTTTACATTATAACAATAATTTGTTAGTCTCATCCAGGAAGTTTCAGAAGCACATGGAGTAGTTATAATTATGTTCTCCATCCTATGGCAGGATAAAAAGAAACAAGTTATTCATAGAAGACATAATTCTTCCTTCTTTTACTGTATGTTTATTGTATCAACCTGCAAGAAAATTTAGAAGGGCAAACATTAGAAATTATAAGAAAATCTATAAAGTTATCAGAATTAATTCATAAAGAAACATATTAATTGACCTATAACATGGAAAGAAATTAATTAATTTTCAAATCTTCATGGAAAGGCTATGGAATCACATATATAAGGAGTATTCAAAAAGTTATTGGTAAATGCATGTTACAAAAAACCTACACATGATTTAAAAAATGCACTACAATGAATTTTTCTTTGTTAAAAATGGATCTATTTTATTTGAAAGACAGAGCTATAGAAAAATGGCCACAATGGTTTGTTCTGGACCAGGCCAAAGACAGAATCCTGTGAAAGGAAGAGCTGATTTTTTTTTTCCAAAAATAAACAAAATTGATACTCCTTCAGCTCAGCTAACCAAAAGAAGAGGGAGAAGACAAAAAAATCAATAGATTCAGAGATGAAAAAAGAAATGCAACAATGGATACCACAGCACTAAAAGGACCCTCGAATTTCTACAAAGAGGTGTATGACAATAGATTGGAAAACCTAGAGGAAGTGGATAGATTCTTGGACACATACAGTCCAGCAAATCTGATTCATGAAAACAGAAAAATCTAAATAGACTAATATGGGCTACACTTTGGTGCAACAGGTTAAAGCCCTGGCCTGAAGTGCCAGCATCACATACGGGTGCCGGTTCTAGTCCCAGCTGTCCCTGTTCTGATTCATTAAATGACCAAATAACAGATTATAGGCATTCCTGAAGGAGAAGAGAAGTAAAATGATGTTTATAACCTGCTTAAATGAAATAATACTTGAAAATTCCCTAGGACTTGAAAGAGACTTTGATATCCAGATACAAAATATTTAAAGAAACCCAGGTAGACTCAACCAAAAAGGCATATGTTCATTAAATTTTCAAAGTTAAAGAAAGAATCCTAATGACAGAAATAGAAAAGTGCATATATATATATGAAAACTATATATATATATATGAAAACTAGATTAATATCAGACCTCTGTGAAAACTCTACATCCTAGAAAAGAGTGGGGTGACACATTCAAGGTCTTAAAAGAAAAAAATAATCAAACCAAGAATATTCTATCCAACAAAGCTATCTTTTAAAAGTGAAGGAGAAATGAAGTGTTTTCAAACAAGCAAAAACTGAGACCAGCCTTACAAGAAATTTTGTAGGACATCCTGCATTAGAAATAAACATTATAAAATCACATGATGCCACAAAATTCCCTAACAGAGCAGGTTGAATCATTATCCAATCAACAACATGACAGGTCTTAGTTGTTATCTATCAATACTAATCTTTTTTTAAATATTTATTTATTTATTTGAAAATCAGAGTTACACAGAGAAAGGAGAGGCAGAGAGAGAAAGAGAGAGTGGTCTTCTATCCGCTGGTTCACTCCTCAATTGGAGCTGTGCCTATCCGAAGCCAGGAGCCAGGAGCTTCTTCTGGGTCTCCCAGGTGGGTACAGAGGCCTAAGGACTTGGGCCATCCCCTACTGCTTTCCCAAGCCATAGCAGAGAGCTAGATTGGAAATGGAGCAGCCGGGTCTCGAACCAGTGCCCATATGGGATGCTAGCACTTCATGCCAGGGCATTTACCCACTGCACTACAGCGGCCCCAAGGGAATTGTGTTTTAAGTGTTATTAGACTTATTCTATCATTAGAAGAACATAATAAAACACCTTAAATTAAATCATATTTTTGTCACATCTGCTTTTTTATTTCATTTTTTACATTTTATTTAAGGTTTACAAATTTCATGCATTTCATATATCTGTAAATCTGTACATAAATCTGTAGATTTAGTAACATAGTGATTCTTCCAACTCTACTCTCCTTCCAATCTATGCTGTCACCTTTCTTCCTCCTCTTTCTCTCCTATTCCCACTCTTAATATTTACAAGTATCTATTTTCAGTTCACTGTACACTCATACGATTAGCAGTGCACTAAGTAAAGAGTTCAACAAATAGTATGAGGGGAAAAAACACAGTTCCTTAGCAGTAGAGACATAGGATATAAAGAATCATTAAATCTCAGAAGGTCAATTTCACTCCTGTACATTACATTATAGACGTTCTTTTAGTTACCACAGATCAGGAGAAACATATGGCATTTTTTTTTTTTTGGAACTGACTTATTTCACTTAGTATAGACGTTAGGATCATTGGATTTGGTAGTTGAAAATTATGGCAAAATAATGAAAATTATTAAAGTCTTTTGTTGAGTACTAGTCATATTTTGTAATTTGATTATCCATACTGTTATTAATTTTTCATTTGCCTAATTATATTTAGATAATGAATGTATACAATTTTATAAAATATGTAATGCATGACACACAAGCCAATTACATAATGAAAACATGTTCTTTAATGTTTCAGTCATGAATTTTGATATTTAGTCCCAGTTCTAGGTGGCATAATTTCTGGAGGAAGACTGTATGACAACGCAGCATTAGCCCAGGAAAGAGAGCACTGTAAAAGTTCTTTTTTGTATAGACTGAGGTGCTGTCAAAAACTTTATGCAGCATTGTTCTGTAAATTTTGAGAAGGGATACTCTTCTCTTGATGATCTCATTATATGTTTCCTCCATTTCACTCACTTCATTAAAAGTTTGTGAGTTAAAGCAATGTTTTCCTTTTTTAAAAAAAAAATTTATGGCCGGTGCTGTGGCTCAATAGGCTAATCCTCCGCCTTGCGGCACCGGCACACCAGGTTCTAGTCCCAGTCGGGCCACCGGATTCTGTCCCAGTTGCCCTTCTTCCAGGCTAGCTCTCTGCTGTGGCCAGGGAGTGCAGTGGAGGATGGCCCAAGTGCTTGGGCCCTGTACCCCATGGGAGACCAGGAGAAGCACCTGGCTCCTGCCATCGGAACAGCGCAGTGCACCACTGCAGCACGCTGGCCGCAGCAGCCATTGGAGGGTGAACCAATGGCAAAGGAAGACCTTTCTCTCTGTCTCTCTCTCTCACTGTCCACTCTGCCTGTCAATAAAAATAAATAAAAAAATAAAAAATTATGTTTACATGATTCACACCAATATTTTTGTCATCTTATCTATTCTTTTTTAGAAGATGTATTTATTTATTTGAAAGGCAGCATTACAGAGAGGCAGAATAAGAGAGAGAGAGAAGTCTTCCATCCATTGGTTCACTCCCCAAATGGCCTGAACAGCTGCAGCTGAGCCAATCTTAAGCCGGAAGTCTGGAGCTTCTTCCAGGTCCCCCAGGTGGGAGCAGTGGCCCAAGGACTTGGACCATTCTCTGCCAATTTCCCAGGTACATTAGCAGGGAGCTGGATTGGAAGTAGAGCAGCCAGCAGCAACTCAAACCAGTGCCCTATGGGATGCTAGCAATGCAAGTGGCAGTTTCACACACTACACCACAGTGCCGGCCCAGCAGTGTAGTCTTGATATGTTCATATTGTTAATATCATTTACTTCCATTTTTATTGGCTGGTCAGATTAGCCACATAGTTCTTGTGTACTTGTAATTCTTAAAGGCTTCTGCTCTCTCTGCATACTTAATCATTGAAATAACATTTATGTCATGTCTGTGCCTTTTCCACAACTTTCCTGTTATATCCCTTCAATACCAGATGAGAATCTCTCAATCTCTCTCTCTCTCTCTCTCTCTCTCTCTCCTCTCTCCTCTCTCCTCTCTCCTCTCTCCTCTCTCCTCTCTCCTCACTCCTCTCTCCTCTCTCCTCAAATATACAATAAATATATTTGGTATATTTGGTGCAGCATTTAAGATGCCACTTGAAACTCATACCATATTTCACAATATCTGGATTTGAGTCCCTGCTCTGCTTTTGATTCCAGCTTCTGTTACTGTGCTTCCTGGAAGACAGTAGGTTATGGCTACATGACATGGTAATGGCTAGCTTCATCCTGGGAAAAGCAGTAGAAATGAAACAGTGTTTGGAGATCTCTCCCTCCCTCTTTCTTTCTCTCTCTCTCTGGGTTTTTGTCTTCTACTCTCATTCTTTGTGACACTCTGCCTTTCAACTAAATAAATGAGCATAGAAGTGTTAACAACATTTCAAAATATCTAAGAGGAAGATTCATGGAAAAAAGATAAATTACTATATTTAAATCATAATAGGCAATATTAAAACTATGAAAAATCAATAAATTTGGGTATAATCAATATGATTGTAATGAATGTTAAATATTTTATAAGAAATATGGACAAGTTAGTAAAATGTACACATGAACAGCATTTTAATCAGTAAACAGAGAGCAAATATAATTTCCAAATGCAATCAAATAATTTTGACAATTTCAGGGTTTTGTATCCCATAATATAATGAAAGCATAAATCTACAAATCCTATATCCTATTAATTTTGAAATGATAGTAGAACTACTAATTAAAGTATTACAGATTGTGAAGAAACCTGAATATAGCCCTACCATACAACCCAACCATCCCACGCCTTGGAAATTTAACCAGAAAAAATAACATTGGCAAATAAAAGAGCTGTCTGCACCTTAATGTTTATTGCAGCTCAACTCACAATAGCTAAGACATGGAACCAACCTAAATGCCCATCAACAGAAGACTGGATAAAGCAATTATGGGATATGTACTCCATAGAATATGATACAGCAGTAAAAAACAATGAAATCTGGTCATTTGCAACAAAATGGAGGTATCTGGGAAACATCATGCTGAGTGAAATAAGCCAGTCCCAACGGGACAAATATCATATGTTCTCCCTGATCAGTGACAACTAACTGAGCACCTAAAAGGAAACCTGTTGAAGTGAAATGGACACTATGAGAAACAATGACTTGATCAGCCCTTGCCCTGACTGTCGAGGAACAACTTACTATTTTAGTTCTTTTCATGCTTTTTTTGTTCTACTTAATACCATTGGCTGAACTCTTTAATTAACACACAATTATTATTAGTTGTTTAAATTTAACTGAAAAGTGATCCCTGTTAAATATAAGAGTGGGAATGAGAGAGGGAGGAGATATACAGTTCGGCACATGCTCACTCGACTTACCCCTAATGGTAGAGCTAGAAACGTGCCAGGGGATTCCAATTCAACCCCATCAAGGTGGCATGTACCAATGCCATAATATTTGTTAAAAGGATCAGTTTAAATTCATAATTGATCAAAAAGATAGGATTGTCAAAGGGATTACATAAATAAGACCAGTGTCTGCAAATAATTGATAGAATTAAAAAGGAGAGAATGATCCTACATGCGAAGCAGGATACACAGCAGACTTATAGAATGGCAAATGCCCTAACCAGCACTCTGGCCTCAGAATCAGCCCTTAAGACATTTGGATCTGGCTGAAAAGCCCATGAGAGTTTCACAGGCATGGAAAGCCAAGACATTGTGGGGGAAAAATGGTCTAAAGATCTCTGTGAGTGAGATCTTAGTGGGAAGAATGGGCCATCAAAGAAGGCAGTACCTTTCTCTGAAGGGAGGAGAGAACTTCCAATTTGAAATGGCCTTATCTAAACAAGATCGGAGTTGGGGAACTCAAGAGGCTTCCTTAGCCTTGGCAGCTCATGACAAGAGCCTTGGGTGATTACAGACATCATAAATAAGAGTGTCAATTGTTAAATCAACAACGGAAGTCACTGTGCACCTGCTCCCCATGTAGGACCTCTGTCCTTCATGTGTTGTATTATGTGAATTAATGGTAAAACTACTACTCAAACAGTACTCTATACTTTGTGTGTCTTTGTGGGTGTAGGCTGTTGAAATCTTTACTTATTATATATTAAGTTGATCTTCTGTATATAAAGATAATTCAAAATGAATCTTGATGAAGAATGAGATGGGAGAGGGAGTGGGAGAAGGGATGGTTGCAGGTGGGAAGGAGGTTATGGGGGGAAAAGCTGCTATAATTCAAAATTTGTACTTTGGAAATTTATACTTTTTTAACTTTTATTTAATGAATATAAATTTCCAAAGTACAGTTATGGATTACAATGGCTTCCCCCCCGTAACGTCCCTAACAACCGCAACCCTCCCCTTTCCCACTCCCTCTCCCCTTCCATTCACATCAAGAATCATTTTTTTTTTGACAGGCAGAGTGGACAGTGAGAGAGAGAGACAGAGAGAGAAAGGTCTTCCTTTTGCCGTTGGTTCACCCTCCAATGGCCGCCGCTGCAGCCAGCACACCGCGCTGATCCGATGGCAGGAGCCAGGATCCAGGTGCTTTTCCTGGTCTCCCATGGGGTGCAGGGTCCAAGCACCTGGGCCATCCTCCACTGCACTCCCTGGCCATAGCAGAGAGCTGGCCTGGAAGAGGGGCAACCGGGACAGAATCCGGCGCCCCGACCGGGACTAGAACCCGGTGTGCCGGCGCCGCAAGGTGGAGGATTGGCCTATTGAGCCACGGCACCGGCAAGAATCATTTTCAATTCTCTTTATATACAGAAGTTCAGTTTAGCATGCAGTAAGTAAAGATTTCAACAGTTTGCTCCCACACAGAAACATAAAGTGAAAAAAACTGTTTAAGTACTAGTTATAGCATTAAATCTCAATATATAGCACATTAAGGACAGAAATCCAACATGAGGAGTAAGTGCACAGTGACTCCTGTTGTTGACTTAACAAATTGACACTCTTGTTTATGGCATCAGTAATCCCCCTAGGCTCTTGTCATGAGTTGCCAAGGCTATAGAAGCCCCCTGAGTTGACCGACTCTGATCATATTTAGACAAGGGAATGGTCAAAGTGGAAGTTCTCTCCTCCCTTCAGAGAAAGGTACCTCCTTCTTTGATGACCCGTTCTTTCCACTGGGATCTCACTCGCGGAGATCTTTCATTTAGTGTTTTTTTTTTTTTTTTTTTTTTTTGCCAGAGTGTCTTGGCTTTCCATCCCTGAAATACTCTCATGGGCTTTCAGATGGATCTGCATGCCTTAAGGGCTGATTCTGAGGCCAGAGTGTTGTTTAGGACATCTGCCATTCTATGGGTCTGCTGTGTATCTCACTTCCCATGTTGGATTGTTCTCCTCCTTTTTTATTCTATCAGCTAGTATTTGCAGACACTAGTCTTGTTTATGGGATCCCTTTGGTTCTTAGTCCTATCTTTATGATCAACTGTGACTGATCAAGTCACCATTTCTCATAGTGTTCATTTCACTTTAACAGGTTTTCTTTTTGATGCTCAGTTAGTTGTCACCGATCAGGGAGAACATATGGTATTTGTCCCTTTGGAACTGGCTTATTTCACTCAGCATAATGTTTTCCCAATTCCTAATGAGGATCACTTTTCAGTTAAAATGTAAACACCTAAGAATAATTGTGTGTTTTTTTTTTTTTTGACAGGCAGAGTGGACAGTGAGAGAGAGAGACAGAGAGAAAGGTCTTCCTTTGCCGTTGGTTCACCCTCCAATGGCCGCCGCGGCCGGCGCGCTGCGGCCGGCGCACCGCGCTGATCCGATGGCAGGAGCCAGGAGCCAGGTGCTTTTCCTGGTCTCCCATGGGGTGCAGGGCCCAAGCACCTGGGCCATCCTCCACTGCACTCCCTGGCCACAGCAGAGGGCTGGCCTGGAAGAGGGGCAACCGGGACAGAATCCAGAGCCCCGACCGGGACTAGAACCCGGTGTGCCGGCGCCGCTAGGCGGAGGATTAGCCTAGTGAGCCGCGGCACCGGCCTGTGTGTTAATTACAGAGTTCAACCAATGGTACTAGAACAAAAAAAATACTAAAATGGATAAAGTATTACGTTGTACATCAAACATCAGTACAAGAGCTGATCAAGTCACTGTTTCTCACAGTGTCCATTTTACTTCAACAGGTTTCCTTTTTGCTGCTCAGTTAGTTGTCACCGATCAGGGAGAGCATATGATATTTGTCCCTTTGGGACTGGCTTAGTTCACTCAGCATGATGTTTTCCAAATTCCTCCATCTTGTTGCAAATGACCGGGTTTCGTTTTCATTGTTTTTGACTGCTGTATAGTATTCTATAGAGTACATGTCCCATAATTTCTTTATCCAGTCTACTGTTGATGGGCATTTGGGTTGGTTCCAGGTCTTAGCTATTGTGAGTTGAGCTGCAATAAACATTAAGGTGCAGATAGCTTTTTTGTTTGCCAATTTCATTTCCTTTGGGTAAATCCCAAGGAGTGGGATGGCTGGGTCGAACGGTAGGGTTATATTCAGGTTTCTGAGGAATCTCCAGACTGACTTCCATAGTGGCTTGACCAGTTTGCATTCCCACCAACAGTGGGTGAGTGTCCCTTTTCCCCCACATCCTCTCCAGCATCTACTGTTGGTAGATTTCTGTATGTGAGCCATTCTAACCGGGGTGAGGTGAAACCTCATTGTGGTTTTGATTTGCATTTCCCTGATTGCTAGTGATCTTGAACATGTTTTCATGTGCCTGTTGGCCATTTGGATTTCCTCTTTTGAAAAATGTCTATTGAGGTCCTTGGTCCATCTTTTAAGTGGGTTGTTTGTTTTAATGTTGTGGAGTTTCTTGATTTCTTTGTACATTCTGGTTATCAACCCTTTATCAGTTGTATAGTTTGCAAATATATTTTCCCATTCTGTCGGTTGCCTCTTCACTTTCCTGACTGTTTCTTTTGCAGTACAGAAACTTCTCAATTTCATGCAATCCTAAATGTTAATTTTGGCTTTGACTGCCTGTGCTTCTGGGGTGTTTTTTCTAGAAGTCATTGCTGGTACCTATATCTTACAGGGTTTTTCCAATGCTCTCTAGTAATTTGATGGTGTCAGGTCGTAGATTTAAGTCTTTAATCCATGTTGAGTGAATTTTTGTGTAAGGTGTAAGGTAGGGGTCTTGCTTCATGATTCTGCATGTGGAAATCCAATTTTGCCAGCACCATGTATTGAATAGACTGTCCTTACTCCAGGGATTGGTTTTATATCCTTGATCAAATATGAGTTGGCTGTAGATGTTTGGATTGATTTCTGGTGTTTCTATTCTGTTCCATTGGTCTATCCATCTGTTTCTGTACCAGTACCATGCTGTTTTAATAACAACTGCCCTGTAGTATGTCCTGAAATCTGGTATTGTGATGCCTCCAGCTTTGTTTTTGTTGTACAAGATTGCTTTAGCTATTCGAGGTCTCCTGTGTCTCCATATGAATTTCCCTGGATCCAAAATATTTCAGTATCTGGATGAAAAGGAGAAATCAAACTGAGAGACAAGTGCTGCACTCAGCATGCCAGCTGACCATTTGAGCCTAAAACCTGTTTGAGTTCTGCACAGGCTTCCCTCTGAATAACTACAATAAACAAGGAAATGTGCAACTAGAGAGTTTCCCAGTAACAATGGGAACCAAATTCAAAATGATGAGTTTACAAATAAATTAGCTAGAAGAATGAAGGTTTACAGAAATTAGATATTTGAATTATATTTTAAATATTTGAATAAGTTTAAAGTGAAAAATGGAAGAACCAAAATATAATGGGAATGAGAAATAAGAAGACAATTGATTAGTGATATTTGGAAAAAATAAAAGCACTGCAAGCATGTGAAAAATATAATTATACAGTTTATACATTGAAGTAAACACAGGAAATGTGAGGATTAATGAACTGGAAGACTGAGCTGACAGATTACATTGCAGAGAGACAATCAAATATAAAATACAAGAGAGTCATATGACAACTAGAATGAACATGAATAAAACACTTATTTGGATATTAAATTTTAAAATGTAAACAATTATCAGCTGTAAGTCCATTAAAATCATTTATAAATATGGGACGGCGCCGCGGCTCACTAGGCTAATCCTCTGCCTTGCGGCGCCAGCACACCGGGTTGTAGTCCCGGTCGGGGCACCGGATTCTGTCCCGGTTGCCCCTCTTCCAGGCCAGCTCTCTGCTGTGGCCAGGGAGTGCAGTGGAGGATGGCCCAAGTGCTTGGGCCCTGCACCCCACAGGAGACCAGGATAAGTACCTGGCTCCTGCCTTCGGATCAGCGAGGTGCGCCGGCCGCAGCGCGCCAGCCATGGCGGCCATTGGAGGGTGAACCAACGGCAAAGGAAGACCTTTCTCTCTGTCTCTCTTTTTCACTATCCACTCTGCCTATCAAAAAAAATCATTTATAAATATCTAAAATTGTATTCAGAATTTCATTGCATTGCAGAATTCATGTAAATTTCGGATACCACAGAGAGGCGCAGCCAAGATGGCGGAATAGTGAGGGCACACACTGACAGTCCGGGAAAAGATAGTTTAATAAAAGTGGAGTTACGGTAGCCTCAGGAAAAGGATTAGGGAAAAACTGCAGAGGAAACTCTTCCGGATCTAGTGGCTGTGACTTGGAGGACCTAAGGGGAGAGCAAGGTTGCCCACCGTGTGGAAGCTGAGCCGCGGGAGCCACCAGGGCCACTGGACCCGCCGGACCTGCCGGACCTGCCAGACCCGCCGGACCCGCCGGAGCCGCAGAGTCTGCATGCCAGTGCTGGAAGGGGAGGTGAGCTAAAAACCTCTCCATAACCTGAGACATTGGCGGGGAAAGGCAGAAAAAGCCTGCAGAGAATGAGGCCTGAAACCCCATTGGGGAAAGTTCACCAGGCTGGCTGGAGGAGAGAATAAGGGGAACCTGCACGGACATTTAGCCTCTCTCTCCACTCACCTTACAAAGCCAAGCAAGACAAAGGGCAGGTGCCATTTTATGTAAGTAAAGAGGTGCTCACTATTTTGCATATGTAAAGCGGGTGTCTCTCTAGCCAAGCAGAAAAACCTGACTCTGGTAAGCAAACGAATACCCACAGGGGCCAGATTTCATACATCAACTACTCTCAATTCCACTCAGCTGTGTGGAATTTCTTCCCGAGTCAAAAAAAAAAAAAAGAGAGAGAGAGAGAGAGAGCGAGAGCAAGCAAGAGAACAATCAGGGTGAATCACCTTTGGCACACCCTTAACCCTGTAGAACCAGAGCTCTCTGGCCACACCCATCACAGCCTCTAAGGATCCATCAAAAGCAGACAATAGTGGGCACATATGGTGCTCAAATTCATAGAGGTCAAATACAGACTGGTCAGACTGTGACAGAATGCTCATTCCAATTAGTTTATTACAAATATACAAATGGGAATGCACATTGCAGCCTTTACTATCAAAAGTGATAACCAGTTAGTGCTGGGGCTAAAGGCGAAACTTGTGAAAACTCTCAGAAGACAGAAAGCACAGAGCAAGTTCATTGTCTTTGTACTGATTTTTACTTTTTCTCAATATTGTAAGCCCTGAAATATACACATGGCTGTGGATTACAGCAGGGGAAATAAGCCATTACCTATAATAGGAACAAAAGGCTTACCATAAAGTCTATCAGCTGAGATTAGAAGCAAAGAGGTGTGCATTGAAAAGAAGGATTTATTAGATACAAATATTTGACATTTTAGAGAAAAATAACTCATATGATCCTCATCTTTACATCAGTATCTAATGTTCAGGGGATATTTAAAATTGAGGAAGGATTTAATTACAGATTTTTGTACTTTTCTTAGATAAAATTATATAATCTGTATTACAAAACATTACTTCACGGAAATTGTTTAAGACTACATATCAGCAATACTTCACCAATTTTACCACATATGTAAACATTTGTGTAAAATCTATGACTAATCATCCACAGCACAAAGGCACTCTTAGAATTTTACAGGACATGCGCAAACTATAACTCCCTCTGCTTAATAGATTCAAGGTGCTTTACCACAGTTCCCCTGTGTACCATAATCAGGAGAGGGTGAGAGTCACGTCAGCAGTGTAAGGAATGGATTTAGAAGGAAATGGAGACCCTACTCTTCCCGTGCCTGTAGTTCCCTGCCTTTGGCCAGTGGAGGTCAATAGTTCCTCTCAGTGTTTCCTCTCCCAAACTGTAGAAAATGCTTTAAGGCTACTAAGGTGGACTGAATCATCTCCAGTGTCTACATAGAGAAATCAGGGGTGGCTACAGATCAAGTTTCTTGAGGTATTTTGGTGCTCATCAACAAGGAATAAAATATTGTCACCATTATTTTGCTTCTTTTTGTTCATTATGGTTTCAGAATAAGATTTATTAATTCTGTCTTTACTTTCTGTCATTTCATTTCATTTTTACATTTTAAATGATAAATAATAAGCATGTTTATTTACATGATGCTTAAAACAAATAACATCATAAAATGATTCAACTGTGATACTTAACATTTGGATGTCATTTACTTGTTTCTTCTTTGTGATGAGAACACAAAACCTATTCTGTTAGCAATATTGAAATACACAGCACATTAACAATGTCACTAGGCTCTGCAACAAATCTCTACAACATATTCCTGTTTTCTAACTGAATATACACTATGCTGTTTTTCATTTAAGGACACATAACTCATCTGCTGAATCCATGCACTGCTATGAAATTTGGGATGGTTTCATAATTAAAATTAAGTGGGCACTATTCCAAATCAAATGAAAAATGAAACTTCAAATGTAAACAGAAAAAGTACTAAAATTAGAGGTTTTTTTTGACAGGCAGAGTGGACAGTGAGAAAGAGAGAGACAGACAGATAGATAGAGAGAAAGGTCTTCCTTTACTGTTGGTTCACCCTCCAATGGCCGCTGTGGCTAGCACACTGTGCTGATCCAAAGGCAGGAGCCAAGGGCTTCCTCCTGGTCTCCCATGCAGGTGCAGGGCCCAAACACTTGGGCCATCCTCCACTGCACTCCCGGGCCACAGCAGAGAGCTGGCCTGGAAGAGCAGCGACTGGAACAAAATCCGGCACCCCTACCAGGACTAGAACCTGGGGTGCTGGCGCGGCAGGCAGAGGATGAGCCTATTGAGCCGTGGCGCCAGCCTGAGATTTCTTTTATATTTTTTATATTTTATATTTTTTTCTTTGATCATAAAACAAATCTAATACAAATTAGTATGTTATAAATTAGTAAATTGTTATAAATTTGAATTTATATAGAAAAAGTGTTAATATGAATGTAACTCAGGACAGTTATTAACTCATGGTGAATGCACTAAGATAATGATTAGCTTTACAATTGTATGATAAACATTAGGTTGTATTTCCAGAGAGTACTATGATATACAGAAAACAAAAATCCCTGCGCTGACAATTATTATAATGGAGGAAAAATAAACTTCTTATTGACCTGCGTGTATTTAATTATTTTTAAGTTTTAAAATCTAATGCTATAATTAAAAAAATTTAAACAGCTCCTAAACACTTTAAAAATCTAAACATAATGCTAAGTTTAAAAAAACTAAAAGCAGAAGTGAAGCCTATGAATTAGCTCAGACTTGACATTTTTCAAAACATAAAATTTCACATTCTGCATATAGTAAGTGAAAGTGATGAAAGCTATTAAAAGGTGATAAAAAGCAACTGAAATGAAATAAATATAAAAATTAAAATGTCAACAAAATAAAAACATATCAAATGCAACAAAAATAATTGAAATGAATTAAACGAGATGAAAGTACCATCAAAATGAAGCAAAATGGGGCTGACTTTGTGGCACAGCAGGTTAATATGCCTGAAACACCAGCAACACATATGGGTGCCAGTTGGAGTCCCCACTGCTGCGCTTCTGATCCTACTCCCTGCTAATGTACCTGGGAAATCACTGTAATAGGGCCCAAGTGCACAGGCCACTCTGCACATGTGGGTGACCTGTAAGAAGCTCCTGACTCCTGGGTTTTGTCTAGCTTATCCCTGGCTGTTGCAGTCACTTGGGGTTTGAACCAGTGGGTGGAGGATCCTTCTCTCTCTCTCCCTCTCTCCCTCCCTCCTTCTCTTCCTTCCTTGCTCTCTCACTTATCTCATCTCTCTCTGTAACCATGCCTTTGAAATAAATGAATAATTCTCAAAAAAGGAAAAAAGATGAATAGGATAAAAGCAATTTTCATTTAATATAAAATTATGCAACTATTAATGTCCTCTTGGATCTCTTGGCTACATCATAGCTTCATAGGACAAGAAATTAATTCGTGTCTGAAACCATGTACAAATTTCACTCTTGATTTTGTAAGAAACATGGGTAAACTTATGAGAACAGTCCTTTATCCCCATGTCATTGAGATATTCCTACATCTACCAGCCCACTTTCCTGTGGAGCACTCACCCATTCACCCAACTGAGTCTCTGTATGGAGCCCATAGAGGTGAGATGAGGCTCCCTCTGTGTGGTTATAAGAAAAAAAATGCAATGAGCTCATCTCCCACCTGGCCTGCAATTGCCATGTCACCTGTGAAACACAGGAGTCTCTGGCTTTGAGACTGGAACAAACAGGAGACACTGTGGAGGGAAATTTCAGGCAGGGACAGCTGGGTTCCACATTTCCCCATGTGTGATAATGACAGCCCTTATCAACAACAAAAATGAATTGATTATTCTCCTATTCAAAATAACTCAAATCCACAGCAGATTGCCTATGTCTCCTGCATAGTCTGGTAAATTCCCAGTGGCTCCGTCATTAATGGAGTATCCTCCGTTAAACATCATGTTGTACACAATGAAAACATAAAACCGCAAACTTTTAAAAATTAAAACAAAAAGTATTTGCTTCCTCCCAGCTGATTAAGTAAAATACATGGTACAGATACATGTGATGATAATTTGTAAATCTGGCCCCATGACTCTCATTGGAAGCCTGGGCTGAAAAACACTTAGCTGAACCTGTCATATCACTCAGACTTCAGTGTTCAGTTGTTATTCATATTCCCACTCTAGGAAATTGTGATCCTTCAGACTTGGAGTGTAGTCCATGAATTGTTATTTAACATTTCCCCTGTTAACGCTGGTGTTCCTAGACCACTATTAGGAGCAGTGAGCTAGGGAATCAGGCTGAGCACAGAGACTGTGCACACAACTCTGTCAACACAAGTACCATGGGTTCCCAGTGAAAATCTCCAATCATTACATTGAAAGTCATATGCTTTGCTGGTGCTTTAAATACTGGAAAGGGGGCCGATTCTCTGACATAGTGGGGAATGTCTCTGCCTGTAGTGCCAGTACCCCAAATGGGCGCTGATTCAAGTCCTTGAGAAAGTGTCTGGGAAAGCATCAGAGGATACATAAGTCCTTGGCCTCTGCGCTTATGTGGGAGACCCAGAAGAAGCTTGAGTTCCTGGCTTCTGACTGGCCCAGCTCTGGACATTGTGGCCATTTGGGGAGTGAACCAGAAGATCGAAGTTCTATCTCTCTGTCTCTCCCTCTTTCTCTGTAACTCTGCCATTCAAATAAATAAATAAATATTTTAAAAAGACTGGAAAAGACAGGGATGTCTGGTAAGTCTTTATTTAGGAAACAACACACTTATATTCATCCATGCAATGTTTATTAGTCATAGACTACATGTGTATTGAGTAGTACTTGCTGAGAACCACACATACCATGTGAGATATGTTTCATAATGTACTGGGAATTGCATACTAAGAATACTTTAATTACCTTGAAGATTGTAAAGTTAGGAAAGATCCACCTTTGTATTTCCTAACTTTCACTACATTGATGTTTAGATTGCATATAAAACAGCCAAATGAATTAGTTGGGAAGGATGGAATAAAAAAGGGTGCAGTAAAGGTGCAGAGTGATGTTTCTTTGCTGTGTAATAGTGGAGTGGCTGTTTAATCTTCAGGAATAAAAAACAGGTAGCATTTCAGAAGCCAAATTATAATGAAAAGACATAATGAAACCACCAACATATCTACATCTTTTTCCCATTTCTGCTTCTGGACTTTTGGAGAATATATGAACAGCAGTTCTTGGGAAGTGAGAGGAGATGCCACCAAGACTCTGTTAGCTTCCAATCTGCTCTGAGGGGAGATTCCATGGTGGGGCCCCACTGGAAACAAAGCCTCAGCAGAGGGTGAACTTGAGCATTGCAAATCCCGTGATCGCTAAGCGTATTTACATTCCCAAGAACAGTGTAAAAGTTCCTCTGTCTCCATATCCTCAGCATTTGTGAGATGGCAACTCATTGTGGTTTGGATTTCACTTCCTTAGAGGAGAGTGATATTAAGCAAATTTTCATGCAGATTTTAGCCATTTTAATTTTTTCTTTAAATAAATATATTTTCTTGTCCCTTCCTCATTTTAATTGGATTGTTTATTTTTGATTAATCAGTCATTTAAAATTTTAGTATTATCTTAGAGTCTGAGAATGAAAGAGAAGCTTTATCCACTTTTTTACTCCTCAGGTGTCCACAACAGCCATCATGGGCCCATGGCCTGAACCATAAACATGAACCAGCTCTGCCGTGTGGAAGGCGACAACTTAATGACTTGAGCTATCACCAATGTCTCTCAAACTGTTTATTGGAATCACGGGGCATAGCCAGAAACTAAACCCAGGCATTCTGATGTGGATCATGGATGTCTTAAGCACTAAGGTAAACAAGATTCATTTTTCTGAGATTTTTTTCATATAAATGTTGACTGTTAATCTTTGGTCAGATTAGTAGTGTAAATTTTTTTCCATTTTGTAGATTGCCAATTTAATCTGTCCATTTTTCTCTTTTCTGTAGGAAAGTTTTTTTTTACATTCTTGAACTCTTTTTCCTATTTCCTTCCAGTTGTTTTATAGCATCAGGTCATGCCTTCGGGTTTTCAATTCATTTTGACTGGATTTTTGTACAAGATGAAGAATAGGATTCAAAGTTCAGTCTTCTGCATATAAAGATCCAGTTTTCCCAGCACATGCTTGAGGAAGCTGTTCCTTTTTCAGTGTTTGTTTTGGCACCTCTGTCAAGAACCACATGGCCATTGATTTGTGGATTCATTTCTGAGACCTCTAGCACATCTCGTTGTTTCATGTGTTTGTTTTTATGGAACAATATATTCTTTACAACATATAACTGCATACATTTTTCATTTGCTTTGTATATGCAGGGTCTTTTGTGTTTACATATGAATGTTGGGATTTTTTCTAGTTATGAAAAAGTTTCATTGGTGTGTTGATGGAGACTGGTTTGCCTCTGTATATTACTCTGGATAGTGTTGACATTTCAATAATACAAATTCTTCCAAATATGAACATTGGGGATCTTCATATTTTTATTAACATTTCTCGTAGAGATATATCACATCCTTGTTTAGGTTTATTACTATACACTTTGGGGTTTAACTGGTAGATACTTTGAATAATACTATTTTCTGATTTCATCAGAATGCTTGCTATTTGCATATAAAATGCTACTGATTTATGCATCTTGAATTTGTATCTTGTACCTTTATTAATATGTTCTAATGGACTCATGGTGGAGTATTTAAGTATTTCTATAGAGACAATCATGTCATCTCAAATAGGGATATGTTGGCTTTCTCCAATCCTGTGTATAGGTCTTTTATTATTTTTGTTGCCAAATTTCTCTAAAATTTTTCCTATATTTAAAGAGCACTGAGAGTATACATTCTTGCTTTGTACTAAACAGTCAAAGAAATACTTTTAATGTTTCCTAATTTATCAGGATACCCACTGTGGTACTGTCAAATACTAGTATAGTATGTATTATGTTGGTCAGTATTACTACTATACACAATGTTTTTCAGATTTTAATCATGAATGAAGGTTGAACATTGTCAAATGCTTTTTATGCATATATTCAATTGACCATATGATTTTTATCTTTTATTATTTTGTTGTGATGTATTGCATTTATTGATTTCATATATTGAATTATCCTTGATTCCCTGGGAGAAATCTACCATGATCATGGCAAATTATCTTTTGATGTAATGTTTTATTTTATTTGCTAGTACTTTGTTGAGAATTTCTGAACCTATATTCATTGGTTTATAGTTTTCTTTTTGTTCTAATTTTTGGTATTAGTCTAATGCTAGCTTTGGAGAGTTTGGAGGTATCATCTGCTTTTTGTAATCACTTGAGAGAGTCTCCCTTATAAGCCTAGTGGAATTCACTAGCAGATCCATCTGCTGCTAGGTTTGTCATCAAAAAGTGATTTTCTTTACTGATTCAATTTCCACATTGGGCACAACTGCAAAAATAAAGGCTTTGGGGGAAATGAAAAATCTGTTATCAGGATTTAGGTATGTGATAAAACAGCTCACACAAGCCCAGTCCTTAAAATCCACCTTTACAACCACCACCACCACCACCCTACTGCCCAGTCCACCCACTTTTTATGAAAAGGGATTGAAGAAAAGGAGTGGAGAGGGAGAAAAGTGATCTTTGCTTTCTAAATACAAACAAAAGTAAAAAACAAACATCAAAACAGGGGTTGGAAATGAAAGTGAAATATCCAATTAGATTTTACACAGCCAGATTCATTGCTCTAGTGCCTTATTAATTCTCAGTTATTTCAGATTTCACTATTGCTATGTGTTGCCAGTGCTTGCTACTATACACGTGGTGGTGGATAAAGAGGAAGTGCAAAATCAGAGAAGGAAGCCGTGATGCCCAGAATTTCCCTGCAATCAACTGTAGTGTATACCAGACGCTGACAGCCCTTGCCCCCCAAGAGCCATGAGAAAAAACAGCGGAGTCACTAGCAGCTTCCCCATCACCCTGGTTTTCACCCTCAGGGGCTGCTAGTGCTGCTACCAAGGAGAATCAAGATGCCAGAGGGAAAGGGGATGAGTGCTGTGATGTGAACAATTATTCTGGCGGTGGTCAGAGCTGATTAAGGCCTGGATCCTGACACCCCAGCCCTGCAGTGAGCCTTGTTCCCCCGGGGGAGCCTTCGCGGCAAGTGCATCCCTGCTCCAGGTGGTGGGGACTGCAGCTCACCTTTGCTTGAGCGTCGCCTGAGCAAAGGTGGTGGATTTGTCGCCCAAGTCCCAGGTGGCCCCGGGGGACCCCTGGCTTCCATGTCCCAGGCTGCACCCCCACCCTCCCCTTAGGCGGCAGTGACTCACTCTTACCATGGGAGACACAGCATCACTCACTCGGGTCCCCACTCATTTCATTGTGAACACAACTCCCGCCAGGGTGGGAGGCAGGACAGGGTAGATGGGCAGGACCAGTGAGAAGACAAGAAAACCAATGACCGTGCTAATAGCAATTACTTTTAAAAGTAAGTCCGCCCACCATCCCCACTGTCCCCCCAAACAAACAAAAAAACTCAGTTCCTGTACTCCAGGGTGCTCTGTTCTGTCTCCCAAGGGCGGCAGGCCCGACTCTCCAGCCTCTAGGCACAGCCCCGGGGCAGAGCAGCGGCGGTGGCGGTGGCAAAGGGAGCGCTGCTGGCAGCTCAGACTGGAGCCAGGTCAAGAGAACACCGCCAGCCAACTGCGCTGCTCCAAGCCCGCTGCGGAGAGCGCTAAGCCCAGCCACCCGTGCTGCTGTGCCCTGCCTGGGACCCATACTCTGGCTTGGCGCAGGCTGAGGCGGCAGGAAGGAGAAGGAAGAGGAGAAATAGGGGGAGGTCTGTGCCGGGGGGAGGGAGCGGCCTGTCATCCCAGAACGCCCCGGAATAAAATTACTTCAGTGTCAGCATCTGCTTGGGAATCCCTTCCTCAACAGGCGCGCTTAAGCTCTCTGGAAAGAAGGCAGAGGGGACCAGAGTGCTAAAGCCACAGAGAGGGCGCAGGGTCTGCAGCCACACGGCCTTGCTCCCCTCTCCCACCACCTGCGGCTGTGGAAGCAGGGGAGGCCTTAGACTACCCCCTACCAGGTCTGGCACAGTCACGTTTCCTATATTTATACACTGTTTTAACAGCATAATGATACCTGCCACCCTGCCCGCCCTCTCTCCTACCCTTCATCCTTCTTTTCTTATAATTGTTACAATGACATATTTTCACTTTTCTCTAAATCACAAGCTCAACCCTCTACTAAGTACAAAATTCAACAAGTATTTAGAGAAAACATTGTTCCTCATGAGTCTAGCAAGGACTACAAACAATAATCATATCTCATGAACAATGTTGTTCATATAAAATATTTTTTATACTCCGTATATTATTTACCACAAATCAGGGAAAACATATATTTGTCTTTAAAGCTGGCTAATTTCACTAAGCATAATGAGTTCCAACTGCATAATTTTTGCTAGGAAAAAGCAGGATTTCGTTCTTTTTATGGCTGTGTAGTATTCTGTTCGGTTGTGTGTATATAACATAAATTCTTTATCCACTCATAGATTGAAGGACATCTGAGTTGATTTAATATCTTACCTATTGTGAATTGAGGTGCTATAAACATGGTGGTAAAAATTACTTTCATATACTGATTTCATTTTCTTTTGATAAATTACCAGTAATGGGATAGATCTATTAGCAGGTTTTTGAGAAATCTCCATACTGATTTTCCTCCAACATGCACATCCTCTCTACTATTTGTAATTTTTTGATTTCTGTATGAGAGCCATTCTAACTGGAGTGCAGTGAAATCTCATTATTTTTAATTTAATAAAGTTCTATTTTTCCAATTTTTCCAGTTCATTGGACCTGCAGGTACATCTCCACCCTTGGTATTACTGGTGTAAATTACTTGAGCTCAGTGCTTTGAAACCAATTGATAAAGCCTTTACTCAGAAGCTCCTACAGTGCTGCCCTGGCCAGGGACCCCTGGATCTTCAGTCTTTCAGAGACCACAGTAGGGTTTACGAGCTTGTAGTTGGGAACTTCCTAACAGAGCTTGTTATAAGTAGCTTTGTCAAATAAAATTAGGTTATTGAGCTTGTCCTGAACTTTACCTTTAGACCACTTCTTTTTGGCCTTGGCCTCCATTCTTGATCATGGGGTCATAACATTTCTTAACGACTTTCAGCAACCTTCTTTTCCTTTTTGTCCTTGGGCAGCACGGCGAGGTGCTGAGAGCAGCAGTGATCACCTCAACTTTGCAGGTGTAGAAAAAAACAAAACAAAACAAAACAAAATCACCTCATTTAGATTTTATTTGCACTTCAATAATGGCTAGTGATCCTGAGCATCTTTTCATGTATCTATTGGCCATTTGTATTTTATCCTTTAAAAAATGCATGTTCATATCATTAGCCCATTTCTTTGCAGAACTGTTTGTTTTGTTGACTTTCTTCAGCTCTTTATAGATACTGGATATTAATCTTTTATTAGCTGAAGAGTTTGCAAATATGTTTTCCCATTCTGTGGATTGCCTTTGCACTTTGTTGAATGTTACCTTTGCCCTACATAAGCTTCTTAGTTTATGTAATCCCATTTGTCCATTTTTTCTCTTTATTGCCTGTGCTTTTGGGGTCTTATCCAAGAAATCTTGTCCTATGCCAGTGTCTTTCAGAGTTCTCTTTATTTTATTTTTATCTAGTCTGGAATTAAGGTATTGGGGCCTCGTAAAGTATTTGGTGAGATTTTCTTTTTAATTGTTTTGAATAGTATGACATGAATTGGGATTAGTTCTTTACAAGTCTTGTAGAATTCAGTAGAAAAGCTTTCTTGCCCCATGCTTTTCTTTGTTAGGAGGATTTTTATTATTGGCTCAATTGCCTTCTTGATAATTGGCCTGTCATATTTTCTATGTCTTCAATATTCAATTTTGGTAGATTGTATGTGTCCAGAAAACTACTTCCTATATATTTTCCAATTTGTTGATGTAAAATTGTTTGTAATAATTCCTGATGATTCTTTTTATGTCTGTGGTATCAGTTGTAACACCCCATTTTCAACTCTGATTTTATGATTTGTGACTTTATTTTGGTTGGTTGGAACCATGTCTCATTTTAGAAACAATAATACTTGTTTGAAATATCCAGGCACCCTGGCCTTGTGTGCATGTCCATAATTATAGTCACATCTTCCCATTGAATTGATCCTGTAATCATTACATAATGCCTTTCTTTGTGTATTTTAACAGAGTTTATCTCTTTTTATTTTTTGGTCTTTCTTTTTTTTTAACTTTTATTTAATGAATATAAATTTCCAAAGTACAGTTTATGGATTACAATGGCTTCCCCCCCCATAACTACCCTCCCACCCACAACCCTCCCCTTTCCCTCTCCCTCCCACCTTCCATTCACATCAAGATTCATTTTCAATTCTCTTTATATACAGAAGATCAGTTTAGCATATATTAAGTAAAGATTTCAACAGTTTGCACCCACATAGAAACACAAAGTCAACAATACTGTTTGAGTACTAGTTATAGCATTAAATCACACTGTACAGCACATTAAGGACAGAGATCCTGCATGAGGAGTAAGTGCACAGTGACTCCTGTTGTTGACTTAACAAATTCACATTCTTGTTTATGGCATCAGTAATCACCCTAGGCTCTTGTAATGAGTTGCCAAGGCTATGGAAGCCTTTTGAGTTCACCAACTCTGATCATATTTAGATGAGGCCATGGTCAAAGTGGAAGTTCTCTCCTCCCTTCAGAGAAAGGTACCTCCTTCTTTGATGACCTGTTCTTTTCACTGGGATCTCACTCGCAGAGACCCTTCATTTAGGTTTTTTTTTTTTTTTTGCCAGAGTGTTTTGGCTTTCCATGCCTGTAATACTCTCATGGGCTTTTCAGCCGGCTCTGCATGCCTTAAGGGCTGATTCTGAGGCCAGAGTGCTGTTTAGGACATCTGCCATTCTATGAGTCTGCTGTGTATCTCGCTTCCCATGTTGGATCATTCTCTCCCTTTTTTATTCTATCAGCTAGTATTTGCAGACACTAGTCTTGTTTATGTGTCCCTTTGGCTCTTAGTCCTATCATTATGATCAATTGTGAACAGAAATTGATCACTGGGACTAGTGAGATGGCATTGGTGCATGCCACCAATTGGAACCCCCTGGTATATTTCTAACTCTACCGTTTGGGGCAAGTCAGCTTGAGCATTCCCGAATTGCACATCTCTTCCCTCTCTTATTCCCACTCTTATATTTAACAGCGATCACTTTTCAGTTAAGTTTCAACACTTGAGAATAACTGTGTATTGATTATAGTATTCAACCAAAAGTATTAAGTAGAACAAACAAAAAAAATACTAAGATGCATAACATATTATGTTGTTCATCAGCAGTCAGGGCAAGGACTAACCAAGTCACCGTTTCTCATAGTGTTTATTTCACTTTAACAGGTTTCCTTTTTGCTGCTCAGTTAGTTGTCACCAATCAGGGAGAACATATGGTATTTAAGGGCTTCAATAGACATTTTTCAAAAGAAGAAATCCAAATGGCCAACAGACACATGAAAAAATGTTCAAGATCACTAGCAATCAGGGAAATGCAAATCAAAACCACAATGAGGTTTCACCTCACCCCGGTTAGAATGGCTCACATACAGAAATCTACCAACAATAGATGCTGGAGAGGATGTGGGGAAAAAGGGACACTAACCCACTGTTGGTGGGAATGCCAATTGGTTAAGCCACTATGGAAGTCAGTCTGGAGATTCCTCAGAAACCTGAATATAACCCTACCATTCAACCCAGCCATCCCACTCCTTGGAATTTACCCAAAGGAAATTAAATTGGCAAACAAAAAAGCTATCTGCACCTTAATGTTTATTGCAGCTCAATTCACAATAGCTAAGACCTGGAACCAACCCAAATGCCCATCAACAGTAGACTGGATAAAGAAATTATGGGACATGTACTCTATAGAATACTATACAGCAGTCAAAAACAATGAAACCCGGTCATTTGCAACAAGATGGAGGAATTTGGAAAACATTATGCTGAGTGAAATAAGCCAGTCCCAAAGGGACAAATATCATATGTTCTCCCTGAGTGGCGACAACTAACTGAGCACCAAAGGGGAAGCTTATTGAAGTGAAATGGGCACTATGAGAAACAGTGACTTGATCAGCTCTTGTCCTGACGGTTGATGTACAATGTAATACTTTATCCATTTTAGTATTGTTTTTGTTCTAGTACGATTGGTTGAACTCTGTAATTAACACACAATTATTCTTAGGTGTTTAAATTTTAACTGAAAAGTGATCCCTGTTAGGAATTTGGAAAGCATTATGCTGAGTGAAATAAGCCAGTTCCAAAGGGACAAATACCATATGTTCTCCCTGATCGGCGAGTTTATCTTAAATTATATTTTGTCTGGCATTAGGATCATTGCTTCTGCTCATTTTTGCTTTCCATTACTATTGGATTTTTTCTATTTTTTTTTTACTTTCATTCTGTCTGTATATTTGTTGACGAGGTGTGTTTTTTTTTGTATGCAACAAATAGATGGATCAGGACAGTGCCTGCTTCCATAAGCAAATGTGTTGAAATCTTTATTTCTTTGCTTTGGTGGTACTGCTCCATGTGGCCAGGGACACATGCAGAGGTTGTAGTGACACTGCAGTCCCCCTGGGAGAACCAGCATGACCTTGGCCCTCAGGTGAGGAGCTAGGTGCTTAGGTGGGTAGGAGTAGGCTTGAGGGTCAAGGGGTGATCTCTGGATTCTATTTCTTTCATTAATTTTTGGGTAATAAATATTTATTTTATGAATTTAGGTTTCAGATAGTTCTTACTTTTCTGGGTTCTTGAGATGATTTGTTAGTTTTTTGTTTTTTTCTGAAAGTTTTTTCCTTATGTCTTGGTTCTTATTGCTATAAATTTCTGCTTATTTTTGCTTTTGTTTTACCCCAAAAGATTTGACATATTGCATTTTAATTTTTAATGTTCTTTCTTTATTTTAAGATGGAAATAATCTCATATACTTTATATACACAGTTTTAAGGCATAATGATAATTCCTACCATAATCTCCCTTCCTCCTTAATTCCTGCCCACTCTTCATATATATACACACACACACATATATATGTTTTTACAATGACATGCTTTCAATTTTCCTTAAAATCACAAGCTTAATCCCCATCCAAATACAGATTTCAACAACTAGTAAGTTGAAAAACACTGTTCCTAAGGAGTATATATAAGGGCTATAAACAAGGACCAATCAAATTTCAAAATGTCAATTTCATACATATACCTTACTTTTTTGTACTCTGTATATTATTTAAAACAAATCAGGAAAAACATATATTTGTCTTTTTAGGACTGTCGTATTTTAGTGAACATAATGGCCTCCAGTTGCATCCATCTTGTTACAAAAGAGGATTTCATTAATTTCTATGCCTGAGTAGTATTCCATTGTGCATATATTGCATAATTTCTTTTTTTGTGTGTAGCATTTTTTTTCTTCTATGTAGCTAGGCATATTGTCAACACGTCTCCGTGAAAGATGGCAATCAGACACACCGACAAGAAATAAACATCCCGAAATTAAAATTGAACTTGTGTTAAGTGGCACAGAGGGCATAAGCATTTTGCACTTGGCTCCAAAGAAGTACTTGCAGCCGTGGGAAGTGAAGACGGGGCAAGGTGTTTTGCACTGGAGACTTCTTGGTTTCAACACCGGAACGAAATACTGCACTGGCGTTCATAATTCCATGGGAAATGTGCAAATCAAAAGGCTATGGAAGCTGCAACTGAAGGTGAGAAAAGGAAAGGCGAGACCTACATCCTTCAAACGTTGCCCTCACGTTGTCTTTAAAGGGTCTGCAGCTGATGCTCCTGTGATTTTCGCAAAGAACAAAAACAGCTTTTGCCCCCGCTGCGGGATTCAGACACGCACATCCGGTCCTGGCTATGCTGAGTGGTGTGCGCCCCGTCTGGGGGCAAGGAGAGCTGATCTGTGAGTCAGCTCCCCGCAGTCTCCAGGTGCGCCCTGCGGGGTCTGCAAGGGGGCAGCGGCTTGATCCTACTCAGAAGGCCGGCGAGGCCCCTTCTCCGATGGAAGGAGCGGCCAGCGAGATTAGTTTCGAGCCCTCTTCCTTCCGCGCACTGACAGTCCAGCGGCGCCGTGGCTGCGGACAAGTGCTGGCCCAGCAGCGCGTTGTCGCTGGGAACTGAGCCGGCGGCGCTGTTCTCTTCCTCCCGCTGCTGCTGCTGCTGAAAGGTCCACGCGGCCGCGTTGGCTGCCTACACGTGCAACAAGCGGACAGCGCCAAGCTGCCCTACTCATACATCGTGCTTATCACCATGGCAGTCTTACTTAGCCTGCACAAGCGCCTCACTCTGGATGGCATCTGGGCCTTCATCAGCGGCCGCTTCCGCTACTACAGCTGCAAGTTCCCAGCCTGGCAGAACAGCATCCCCCACCACCTCTCCTTCAAGGATTGCTTCATCAAGATCCCCCGTGAGCCAGGCCACTCAGACAAGGGCAACTACTGGAACCTGGACCCAGCCTCTCAGGACATGTTTGACAATGCAGCTTCCTGCACATTGTCGCATTTCAAGCGTCACCAGCTGCCCGCTGGGGCACACCAGCACCCCTTCCCCTTGCCTGCAGTGCCCACCACTCTGAATGGCCCACACCTGGGCCTCCTCCCTGGGACCCGGGCTGCACCGCCGCCTGTCCTGGGAGCTATCCCCGCTTGGTCCCTGGGAGCCGCCCATGCACCCTGCTGCACCCGCATCACCTTCACTACCTGCTGCTGTCTGCCCAGGCCTAAGTGGACCATCTGAGGAAGACTGGAGGCACAGACGTGGCAGCCCCCAATGCCTTGAGGGTGGTGCAAACCTTGAAGGGTTCCAGGCCTTGGAAGGAAAGCAAAGGCCCCGGGTCGCTATAGCAGGGGTGGATGCACCTCCTTCAGCAACTACAGTATCCTGAAAGGGGTGAGGGGTTAGGGTACAGGGAGGGTGCCCAGCCTGCTGATGACCCCGTGGAGTTACTGTCACCTGCTGCAGTGCCAGTTGTGCCTGGTGCACAGGGGGATTCCCCTGGGGCTGCCGCAGACCTCATTGGTGCTTCGAACTTGGGGCCAACCTGTGAGAGGTCGCTGCAGTTGCCGCTGCTTTCTGTGCGCTTTTGGGGGATAAGCGACCTTGCCTCGCTGCGCCCTCTGCAACAGAGGCGGCCCAGGCTGCTGTAGGAAATTCTGGCTTCCCTCTGCCTCCTCGTCGTCCTGCTCGCCGTCTTCTTCATCTTTCTCCTCTCTCAGGACATCGATCTCACCTTCCTCTCCATCAGAGCCCCGGAGGCTGTGCTGTGCCCTGGAACAAAGGCCCTCAGCGCACGCCAAGTTCATGGAGAATCAGGTGCTGCTGACCCCGAGGCGGCAGCCGCTCCTCTGGCTTAGACTGGACTGGCAACCTGGGACAGGTGTTCCAAGAGGCAGGAACGTTCGTCTTCTGCTTGTTTCTCCTTTTCGCCACCATCCAGACAAGATCCTCTTTGCCCTGTGTTGAGGCTTCTCTGTAGATGCAGCGTGCAGGACTCCCCGCTTTATAGCACTGATTCCCCTTCCTCCAGAGGCGCCTCATCCTCCTGACCCCATGACGCCATCCAATGTTGAAGGTCCCCTGTGCAAACTCCTCACCAGTAAGGGCCCCCCACTCCTCATCCCACCCCTCACTATTGGCCAGAGGAAGGTGCTTCACCCCACTGGCTTAGTCTGTCCCTCCTGGCACTGCTTTCTGATTACTCTTTGAAAGCTACGTGGAATAAAGATGAGGTAGGAGAACTGGATACTCAGTATGTCTGGTTCATCACGCACTGTCTAAGGTGGTTCTGCTCTCATTCAGAATGAGGAGGGCTGGAAGTGTTTTTAGTGTTCTGACTCTATCCCCAGCTCCAGGGCAGTGTCAGGGGCTGTTGTGTTGTGCTCATTACTTTCCACCTCAGCTCCTGACATGCTCTCTCTCGCCCAGATTTCCTGAAAAGTACTAACACCAAGTTATGGGAGTTCAAGGTGGAGAGAAGGCGGGAGGGTGAAAGTGGAGTTCCTTGCCCCTTACAGCAGTGATTCTGGAATTTCTTTGAACAGTTAAACCACAGTAAGAAATACATTTTATAGGCTGGTGCCATGCACCAGCACCCCGGGGTTCTAGTCCCCATTGGGACGCTGGATTCTGTCCCAGTTGCCCCTCTTCCAGTCCAGCTCTCTGCTGTGGCCCAGGAGGGCAGTGGAGGATGGCCCAAGTCCTTGGGCCCTGCACCCACATGGGAGACCAGGAGGAAGCATCTGGCTGCTGGCTTCAGATCGGCGCAGTGCCAGCCATAGCGGCCACTTGGGGGGTGAACCAATGAAAGGAAGACCCTTCTCTCTGTCTCTCTCTCTCTCACTAACTGCCTGTCAAAAAGAAAAAAAAATACATTTTACACCATAACCATGCAGATATAATTTCTTTATGCAGCTATCAGTTGACAGACATTTGGATTGATTCCATATAGAACCTATTGTGAGTTGAGCTGCTATAAACATGGGGATGCAGACTTCTCTTTGATTTCTTCAATGATCGATTTTTATTCAAGGCCGGCGCCGCAGCTCACTAGGCTAATCCTCTGCCTTGCGGCGCCGGCACACCGGGTTCTAGTCCCAGTCCAGCGCTGGATTCTGTCCTGGTTGCACCTCTTCCAGGCCAGCTCTCTGCTGTGGCCTGGGAGTGCAGTGGAGGATGGCCCAAGTCCTTTGGCCCTGCACCCCATGGGAGACCAGGATAATTACCTGGCTCCTGCCATTGGGTCAGCGCGGTGCACCGGCTGCAGTGCGCTGGCAGCAGCAGCCATTGGAGGGTGAACCAATGGCAAAGGAAGACCTTTCTCTCTCTCTCACTGTCCACCCTACCTGTCAAAAAAAAAAAAACACAAAAACTATTTTCATTCAGTCATATGTAGTTTAGTCTCTACATATGTGTGTAATTATTCAACAACAGTTTTATTCCAGTGTGGTAGAAATCAACAAACAACAAATGCTGGTGAGAATATGGGGGAAAAGATGCCCTAATCCATTGTTTGTGGGAATGTAAACTTGTGCAGCCTCTGTGGAAGACAATATGGAGATAACTCAGAAATCTCAACATAGACATACTATGACCCACCAATCCCACTCATTGAAATTTTCAAAAGTAACAAAATTAGCATACCTATATCCCCATGTTTACTTCAGCTCAATTAACAATAGCTAAGATATGGAATCAACCCAGTTGGCCATCAACTGAAGACTGGATGCAGAAAGTATGGTATATATACCCTATTGAATACTACACAGTGATAATAATAATAAATGCTGTCTTTTGCAACAAAATGGATGCAATTGGAAGCCATTATAGTTAGTGAAATAAGTGAGTCCCAAAAACTCGAATACCATATGTTCTTTTTGATTTCTGGTAACTAATAGAGTACCTAAAAGGTAATCTATAGGAGTGAAATTGACACTTCGAGATGTGATGATTTTGAACAGCCATTGTCTTGACTGTTAGGGAGCAGTGCTTTTTAATTTCTTCATACTATATTTTGAACTTTTTTACTTAGGGTACAGTTAATCTTATGAGTATGAAGTGAACTGAAAATAGACCTTTGTAACAAACAAGAATGGGAATAGGAGAGGAAGGAGGAAAAAGAATGGTAGTGCAGGGAAGAGGTAGAGTAGGGTGGGTAGAATCACTATGTTCCTAAATTTGTATATATGAAATGCATGAAATTTGTATTATTTAAATCAAATTTAATAAATAAGTAAACAAATCCTTGAAAATGAAATGATATACTAGGATTTTTATTTTTGTAAAATTTGCTTAGACAGATTTTCTTGTTATTCAACTATAAGAAACAAAATACATTTTATAATCATCCCCAATGGCTGTGTGGACTAAGGCCTCACGTCACTCTTTTTTTTTTTTTGTATTTCTTTGTTGTTACTTTACCAGATGAAAGTGGAATGTTAAACTCTCCTTGTAATATTATATGCTAACATGTCTTTCCTCTATTTCTGTTAATGTTTGCTATAAGTATTGGATGTTTTGGAATTACGTGTATATTCATATATTATCATATCTTCTTGATAAATTGACCATTATTGATTGCATACTGATGTACTTTATATATATTTGTTTTTTGTCTCAATGTCTGTTTTTATGTGAATATATTTACTCTTGCTTGCTTTTGTTTCCTTTTCCACTGTATATGTTTTTATATCCTTGTACCTTAAGCCAAATAATATGAACTTTATCTTCTTCAAAAACTTGAGATGTGCAGAACAGTACTGTTAACTACATGTATGTGCATTGCTATAGAATTGGCTTTAAGACTTTCATCTTTAGGACTGAAGTTCTATGCTCATTGATCCGTAACTCAAGCATATCTCTGTTTCCATTTACCCTGCTAAGCACCATTGCATTTTCTCTTTCTAAAGTTTTGTTATTTTAGGTACCTCATGTAGGAGGAAGGATGCAGAATTTGACCTTCTGTGACTCACTTATTTCCTTTAGCATAATATCATCAGGAATCAAACATATCTGTGTATTAACCAGACTTCCTTCTTTCGTAAGGCTAAACAATATCTCATTGCCTTTATGAATATTTTCTTTTTCCATTCATCCACCAATGGAGGTTTGTATTATAGCCATCTCTTAATTATTGTGAATGAAACTCAGTAAGCAAGATAGAACTAAATCTCTTTTTCAGGTCTTGATTTTAATATTTTGGATAAATATAGAAAATAGGGTTTGCAGTACTATATGACCATTCTGGTATTATTTTTGCATAACATCTAAATTCTCATAGAAATTTGACTATTTTACATTCCCTTCAGCAATGCCAACAGGGCTAATTTATTCACATCTCCTTTAGTACTTTGATTTTGTCCTTTCTAAAACATGATGGTCATCCTTATATGTGTGTGGTGGTATCTTAGTGCAGCTTTGATTATTTTCATATTTGCTATTGATATTGAGATTACTTTATATACTTGTTGGCTATTTGTATGTCTTCTTAAGACAAATTGTCTAGTTAAGTCCTGATTCATCTTTAAATTGGCTCATTAGGCTTTGTGCTAATGAGTTGTAGGCATTCCTTATGTTTTGTTTGCTATCCACTGATCACACATACTGGTTGCAAACATGTGTGCCCATTCAATAGGTTTCTTTTTCCTCTGTGCACTGTTTCATTTGTTATGCACCACCTCTTTTTTTTTTTTGACAGGCAGAGTGGACAGTGAGAGAGAGAGAGACAGAGAGAAAGGTCTTCCTTTTGCCATTGGTTCACCCTCCAATGGCCGCCACCACCAGCGCGCTGCGGCCGGCGCACCGCGCTGATCCAATGGCAGGAGCCAGGTGCTTTTCCTGGTCTCCCATGGGGTGCAGGGCCCAAGCACTTGGGCCATCCTCCACTGCACTCCCAGGCCACAGCAGAGAGCTGGCCTGGAAGAGGGGCAACCGGGACAGAATCCGGCGCCCGGACCGGGACTAGAACCCGGTGTGCCGGCGCCTCAAGGCGGAGGATTAGCCTAGTGAGCCGCGGCGCTGGCCGCACCACCTCTTTTAAGTTTTTATTTAGTTCTAAATAAAAATTTAAAGTATACAGGACATGCATAAACCTAAGAATGCATCATTTTTATATTTCACCTATATAGTAAACATGAGAAACAAGAATAGCTAAATCAATTTTAAACAACAAAACAAAGCCAGAGGAATCACAATACCAGATTTCAAGGAATACTGTAGGGCAATTAAAATTAAAACAGCCTTATACTGGCACAAAAATAGACATGTACACCAATGGAACAGAATCAAAACTCCAGAACTCAATCCACGCATCAACAACCAACTAATCTTGGATATAGGAGCAAAAAGCGATCCCTGAGTCAAGCAAGGACAGTATCTTCAATAGTTGGTGCTGGAAAAATTGGATCTCTACATGCAGAAGCATGAAACAAGACCCCTACCTTACACCGTATATAAAAATCAACTCAAAATGGAGCACATCTACAACTGATACCATTAAATTACTCAATGAGAACATCAGTGAAACTCTCCAAGATGTTGGCATGGGCAAAGAGTTCTTGCAAAAGACCCCAGAAGCACAGACAATGGAATCTAAAACAGACAAATGTGATTACTTAAAGCTCAGACGTTTCTACATTGCATAGAAAACACTGAGCAAAGTGAAGAGATAACTAATAGAATGCAGAAAATATTTGTGAACTATGAAACTGATAAAGGATTAATATCCAGAATATATAAAGATCTTTCATACAAAAGCCAACAATTAATAATCATTGGCAAGGATGTGGGGGAAAAAGGAATCCTAATTCACTGTTGGTGGGAATGTAAACTAGTACAGACTTGTGGAAGACAGTATGAAATTCCTCAGAAAGCTGAGAATGGATATATCACATAACCCAGCAATCCCACACCTGGGAATTTAACCAAGGGAAATGAAATCAGAATATGAAAGTGTTATCTATATCCCCATATTTATTGCATCTGAATTCCAAATAGCTAAGAAATAGAAACAATCTAGATATCTGTCATACAATGATGACTGGATAAAGAAAGTGTTTTTTATATATATATATATATATACATATATATGTATGTATGTATACTACTTTATATATAATATATAATATTTTATAGATGTACTAAATGGAATGCTACTCAGCATAAAAGAAGAATGAAATCCTGTCTTTTGCAACAAAATGAATGCAACTGGAAACCATTATACTCAGTGAAATAACCCAGTCCCAAAGAGAAAAATACTGTATGGTTTCCTTGATCTGTGGTAAACAATAGAGTACAAAAAATGTAATGTGTAGGAGTGAAATTGACATTTTGAGACTGAATGAGTGTTTCAGCCCTTATCTCTACTGTTGAGGAACAGTGTTTTTTCTTCTTATATTTGTTGAACTATTTATTTATTTATTTATTTATTGACAGGCAGAGTGGACAGTGAGAGAGAGACAGAGAGAAAGGTCTTCCTTTGCCATTGGTTCACCCTCCAATGGCTGCCGCGGCCGGCGCGCTGCAGCCGGCGCACCGCGCTGATCCGATGGCAGGAGCCAGGAGCCAGGTGCTTTTCCTGGTCTCCCATGGGGTGCAGGGCCCAAGCACCTGGGCCATCCTCCACTGCACTCCCTGGCCACAGCAGAGGGCTGGCCTGGAAGCGGGGCAACCGGGACAGAATCCGGCGCCCCGACCGGGACTAGAACCCGGTGTGCTGGCGCCGCTAGGCGGAGGATTAGCCTAGTGAGCCGCGGCGCCGGCCCTTGTTGAACTATTTACTTAGTGTAGAGTTAATCTTATGACTATAAAGTAAATTGAAAGTATATCATGGTAAAAATTAAGAAAGGGATGGAACTGGTACTGTGGCATTGTGGGTAAAGCTTCTGCCTGCAGTGCCAGCATCCCATATGGGCAATTGTTCAAGTCCCAGCTGCTCCACTTCATATCCAGCTCTCTGCTATGGCCTGGGAAAGCAGTGGGAGATGGCCCAAGTACTAGGCCCCTACAGCCACATGGGCAATCCCAAGGAAGCTCCTGGCTCCTGGGTTTGGATCAATACATCTCCGTTGTGGCCATCTGGGGAGTGAGCCATCTGATGGAAGACACCTCTCTCTCTCTCTCTCTCTCTCTGCCTCTCCCTGTCTATAACTCTGCCTTTAAAATAAAATAAATAAATCTTTTTTAAAAAAAATTGAAGGAATAAGAGAGGAAGGAGGATAAATTGTGGGATCATGGGTGTGTTAGAGTCAGAAAAAGCCCACCACCCGAGGAACGACTCCAAGAGACTTTTCTCTCATGCAACCAGCAAAGGGTTAAAGATTTATTGATTATCCAGCATGCTGGGGCTGCCTGATCATACATGAACAGAGCAGCCCCGAATAACCAAAGGTTAGGGTTTATAAAGGCAAAAACCGCAAAACTGGGAAGGGGGGAATACATGGTTGCTATGCACAGTTGCTATACACAGTTGCTAAAATCAAAAGAGAGTACATAAAATCAAAAGAGAGTATATGGTTACTGGGGTCAACATAACCTAAAACCTAAGTGAAATTAATATTTATCATAATCTTGACAATACCAGTTACAATATTACAATTAGCAATTAGGACTTGACATTAATGTAAGACACAGACAAATTACATCTTTATTATTAGCCCAGGTAACCCAGGTGCAACCTTTCTACTTTTAAGCTTGAGCAATCATGCTAGGGGGTTTTTGTGCATTGCCAAGGGTGATGTAGTGCACTGCTATTGTCTGACTATTTGAGATCATAGTTTCAGACCAGAGTCTCACAGTGGGGGGGGTGCTTTCTCAGAATGGAGTCTCAAGTGCTCCAAAATGGAGTCCCTACTGTCAAGGTACTACTTCACTCTGTTTTATTTTTACAGCTGTACCAGGTAGGTTTAAACCTGTAAGCTTAAGCTTAACTTTTTACACCCGCACATATACAATTTTAACTCTTCAGGTGCAAGAGAAAGTACAGTGGGAAATATCACATTGTTCCTAAATCTTATATGTGAAATACATGAAATTTGCTTACCTTAAAAATAAATAAATAAATAAATAAATAAAAATAGCAGTAATGATACTTGAGTCTCATTCTGTTTTTAGACAATTGGTAATCCTATGGTTCTCTGCAGTGTAGATTATCGATATCTGTACTCTCCCATTCTCTCACTAATTTTTGCTTATAAGAAATCTGAGATTTTAGAAACTGAGCCAGAAGACAAAAGAGTGATTCTTTACATTTTGATTGTCATTTCTTATAGAATGTTTAAATATATTGGCATAGGAAAATTAGATAAACCTTTTCTGCCTCAATTTCCTGTTTTTAAACTAGTGATAGCATTTTCTCCAAAATTAATCTAAGGGATAAAATGACATGAGGCAAGGCATTTAATTCCTTAACATAGATTTTACAAAATACTCACGAATGTTAGTTCTCTATTCTTGCCACCTGTTTATCTTTCAGGACTTGGTGAATTAAAGAATGCTGTAAAATGATTTACAAATAACCAAAAACATCAATAAAACACCAAGAGACTATTTTCATGCCTGGACACTAAACTACATCTTCTTCACCCCATGAAAGCTGTAAGTCCTCGTACTCATTTATTATTTGATTCTTACAGGCAAAAACCCAGAGAGACCTTCCATCTACAAACCAACAGGTAAGATTTTTCTGGAGGAAGGCAGAGTTTATGAAGGAGCCAGGGTATGATGGTCAGTTAGAAGCAGAGAGTGTAAATTTTAAAGATTTGGTTCAAGAAAAGAATGACATCAAGCACACCTTTAGATTTTGGGAGGGAGGAGGAGGGAAAGGGTGTAAACAAAAGCAAATGCTGTAGTTTCCATTTTGTATCCACCAGGCTAATGCTGTGTTTTTTTCTTTTTCTTTTCATTTATTCTAAATTTTTCTTAGTATGAAGAAAATAGGTCCCATGTATATCATAGGTACAGTTTTTTTTTTAACAGGTAGAGTGGACAGTGAGAGAGAGAGACAGAGAGAAAGGTCTTCCTTTGCCATTGGTTCACCCTCCAATGGCCACCGCGGCTGGCGCGCTGCAGCCTGCGCACTGCGCTGATTCAATGGCAGGAGCCAGGTACTTCTCCTGGTCTCCCATGGGGTGCAGGGCCCAAGCACTTGGGCCATCCTCCACTGCACTCCCAGGCCACAGCAGAGAGCTGGCCTGGAAGAGGGGCAACCGGGACAGAATCCGGTGCCCCAACCGGGACTAGAACCTGGTGTGCCGGCGCCTCAAGGTGGAGGATTAGCCTAGTGAGCTGCGGCACCGGTCGATAGGTACAGTTCTAAGAAGATAACAGTATATCCCCTTTCATCTCTCCCTCTATTCATTCCCCACTTCCTTCCATTTTTTTAAATTCAAAATTCCTAATTTAAATCCACTCTAAAAATCAGAATCTTAATTCACCATTAGCAATAATATTCAACAAATATAAAGTAACAAGAGCACAGTTCCACAGGGATATCAATAAGGGCTAAAAACAACAATCTTATCACAACATTCTGTTTCATTCCTATACATTTCTTTTGTGTGCTGATTATTGTAGAAGGTGTAACATACATACTTCTTTATGAGGAGATCAGTATTTCTTGCAACATTTGTTGAGAAGACAGTCCTTTTTCTAGGAATTGATTTCGATTCATTTATCAAAGGTTAGTTATTTGTGGGTGTATAGATTAATTTATGAGGTTCCTATTCTGTTCCATTGGTCTACACATTTATTTCCATGCCAGTACAAAGCTGTTCTGACTATAACTTTTTTTGTTTTGTTTGTTTTGTTTATTTGACAGGTAGATTTATAGACAGTGGGAGAGAAAGACAGAGAGAAAAGTCTCCCTTCCATTGGTTCACTCCCCAAATGGCTGTGACAGATGACGCTGTGCCAATCTGAAGCCAGGAGCCAGGTGCTTCCTCCTGGTCTCCCATGCGGGTGCAGAAGCCCAAGCACTTGGGCATCCTCCACTGCCCTCCTGGGCCACTGCAGAGAGCTGGACTGGAAGAGGAGCAACTGTGACTAGAACCCGGTGCCCATATGGGATGCTGGTGCCATAGGCGGAGGATTAACCAAGTGAGCCACGGCGCCGGCCCCATAACTTTTGTTTTGATTGTATCTGTCCTGTAGTATATCTTGAACTCTGATATTGTGATGCCCAAAGCTTTTGTGGCTTAAGGTTTTGTGGTTTAAGATTGCTTTAACTCTTCAGGGTCTCTTCTCTTTCCATACCAGTTTTAGCATTGTTTTCAAGATCTGAAAAGAATATATTTGGTATTTTGATGAGGATTGTATTAAATTTGTAAATTATTTTTGTGGTATCAATACTTTGATGACATTAACTGCTTCTCTATGTTTTGAGTAATCTTACAATTAATCTTTTGGATTCCTTTTCAGGCATTTCCTCAACCTCATCTTCACAGTTTAATATTGAAGCATTATCATGTTCTTTTTGGGGAGTCATGTTCTTCCTTGTGCATGTTTCCTGTGTTTCTTTGCTTATTTTACACAGCAGGAGAAACGTATGTTGATATTTGTTCTGAAGTGTTTGTTCTTGGGAATGTACTTCTAGGTACAAAGGGATGTTTTCATCACCTTCAGAGGATATCCAGAGATGTGTGCTGGGTGGGGTCTGTTAAGTCTGGGCAAAAGTCCAGAGTGACACCCAAATTATGCATGGTAGCTCTCCTCTGTAGGCTAAAAAGCAACAGCTCTATATATCATGCATTTAGCTTAGCAATTAAGAGGCTTGCATGCTGTGGGATTAATTCCTCACCCCAGACCCTGACACCAGATTCCTGAAAATGCACACCCTGTGGGGCACAGTGATTGCTGAAGTTACTTTCTTTCTGCTACTCACGTGTGAGAACTGGATTGAGTTCTGCTCCCCAGCTTTGGGTCAATGTAAGCCTGGCTGTTACAAGCATTTTGAGAGTGAACCAGCCAATGGGAGCTCTTTTACTGTCTTTCCTTCTCTCTCTCTCTCTCTCTCCTCTTCTCTACCTACACTCATATGTCTCTGTAATCATCGCTCTCAAAAATAGATTTTTTAAAATAAAAAAAAACAAATATTACCACTTTAAATCAAAAGGTTAGGGATTACTAACCCTAGGCAGAGATTTGACTGTGTAGTGGAGTAAAGATTTGCCAGAGGTGGAATTATGGCAAAGAGGAGATTTGTGGGTATTACAGAAACAGAATTTGTTAGTTCATAAGATTCCATTTCTCTACAACCCAGTGTGTGAAATGAGCAACACTGTGAGTGCATTGGAGATGACTGTGTGAGTACATAGGATGCCCTGCCTTGGAAGCCTAGAAGTTCAAATCTGAGGAAGTGCCCATGAGCAGGTCAGTGAATTTCTCAGCTCATTATGCTGCTAAAAATGGATGTATACATTCAGTCCTCCAGAAATGGATCCGCTCAATTAGGTGGTTGTCAGGGGAAATGAAAGCATCATTCAGGTCCCAGTGCAGGGGCTGTAGCCCAGGATATTCTCCCATGGAGGAAATATCACTTTTCCTGAGTAAGCTTTGTGAATGAAACATTTTCTTAATTCATACAGGAGTACTGCTGCATTTTACTGAGATCCTGACACCACTGGGAAACAAGTGTGGAGCCCAGCTGGTGTCTCCCGAAGCAGTGGGGATACCTTGAGTGATCTGTTTTGGTTTCTCCTTATTTCAAAGGAAGGGTTACTGTTTTGCTTCTATCTATTGGCAAGGACTTTGAGCAAGGCAACCCTAGAAACACATAGCTTAGGGAAAGGAGTCCACGCATGGGAAATTGTGGAAACCAACTGCTCCTAATGAGGGAATTTTAGTTTTCCCTGTGTGAATCTTGCTCCCGGTGATCACAAAGATCAGGCTACCCTGCTTCTATAAGTGATGCGACTGATGGGAAAAGAGCCTGATGGGAAAAGAGCTGATGTCACCCCTTCCCTATAACCACAGCTTGGGGCCTCATCTCACACAGACTCACATGGGAGACTCACCTGGGTGAGTGTCTGTTTCTATGATTTCTCACAAGGAGAGCACCAGGCAGTGGTGGGAAGAAGCAGGATTCATTTATTAGAAGAATCCTCAGCTCAAACTTTCAATCTTAGTTCTTACTATATCATAACTATTCACAGTAAATGTATTCAGAAATATACATATAAGATTCATTAGTTGTGTCAGCCATTAATTTAAAATGTATTGGATTATGAAATTTTTGATGTATCTGGGTTGGAATTTTACTTGCTTTTTATTAATTTAATTTTTATTCACCTAGTACCACATCAACTCTGAACTAATTCACAATGTGATAGAAATATTTGTTTGTTCTTTAAAATGTATAGCTCCCTGTGAAATATTTCATATTTCTCTGAGAATTTTAACCCAATTATTGTAAAACATGAGTTGTTTTTAACAAGAAATTTTACATGTGTTCCTAAATAAATTTCTGCTTTTTTTTCTATTACATTAGTGATTCCTAAATACAGTAGTATTTAGTAATTCCTAAACCATTAGTGTTCCTAAATAATTTTTTTCTATTACAGTAGTGACAATTCTTCTGCTATAATCATTGTAAATCACACAAGGAATTTCTGAAACAGTAACTAAACTGTGAGAACCTGGATCATTTTAGGTAGTAAGTGTAATAAGGATCTTGTAACCATAATGATTCCCCCAAGGATGTTTCATATACTGGGAATATATGGGAGTACATTGCAGAAGAAAAATATGGTTGCCTATGAGGTCAGAATTGCTAATAAGATAATTAGAAACTATGATATAAAATACATGAGTTAAGGGTGTTTTTATTTTTAAAGAAATAGAGTATGGGCCGGTGCTGTGGCATAGTGGGTTAAAGTCCTGATCTGCAGCCCTGGCATCCCATATGGGCACCAGTTCAAGTCCTGGCTGCTCCGCTTCCAATCCAGTTCTCTGCTATAGCCTGGCAAAGCAGTAGAAGATGGCCCAAGTCCTTGGGCCCCTGCACCCATGTCAGAGACCCGGAAGAAGCTCCTGGCTCCTGGCTTCAGCTCAGCACAGCTCAGGCCATTGTGAAACAGTGGATGGAAGATTTCTCTCTCTCTGCCTTTCCTTCTCTCTCTGTGTAACTCTGACTTTCAAATAAATTAATTAATTTTAAAAAAGAAATAGAGTGCATGGAGAAGCAAATACACATAGGAAAAATTTATACTCAATAAACAAATATTAAAGTATTTCTCCCCAAAATTTCAAAGTCAAATATTTAAATGGTGAATTTTAACATTTAATGAAAATTTAATAGCCATTTTTTGTGCAAAAAAGTATCCAAAAATAGAATAGCTTAGACTCCCTAATTCATTGTATTTGGCCAATATTACCATGATACCAAAGCTGGACAAAAGCATTACAAGTCACTTTGTTGTGCAGCCAGTTAAGGTGCTGTGTGTGAGACTAGCATCCCATATCAGAGTGCGAGTTCATGTTATGGCTTTTCTGATTCTGACCCAGCTCCTTGCTAGTGTACCTAGAATGCAGTGGATGATGTCTAACGAACCTGATCCCCTGAAATCTACATGAGAGACACAGATGGAATTCCAGATTCCTCATCTTGGCTTGACCCAGAGCAGTCCATTATAGCCATTTGGGGAGTGAACCAGTAGATAGAAGATTCTCTCTCTCTCTCTCTCTCTCTCTCCTCCTCCTCCTCCTCCTCCTCCTCTCTCCCACCTTTTAAATAAATAAATACATTTTACAAAGCATTACAAGTCAAGAAGATATTGGATCAATATTCCACATGAACACACACAAGAACCTTACAGATGTTGACGTACTGGATCCAGTAAAATATAAAAATTATTATACATTATTATGATCAATAATTTTGTTTTGTTTTTCAAATTCCATGCTTCAGACTATCAAAGACAATTAAAGTAAAGAAAAATATCACTTAAATTAAGGAGCAAAATGATAATTTTATGAGTCAAAGAAAATTATCAGACATATTCATACACATTAGTGATAACATTCCAAGAAACTCATGAGATCTCCTGAAAATCTAATATGAAAACCTACAGCCAAAATCATATGGAATAGTGAAAGATTCTAGGCTTTATTTATAAGCTTAGGAATAAGAAAATAATTTCCATTTTTTCCAGTCTACTCTATATTCTTCTGAGATATTTATTGAGGGAACTACTCAAGAAAATGAAGTTAAATTCACACTACAAAAAAAGAACTGGCTTTAATAGCACATGACATAAGTTAAAAAAATGTAAAGAATATACTGGAGGGTGCTGGTACTGTGGCGTAATGGGTAAAGCTGTTGTCTTCAGTGCCGGCCTCCCATTTTGGTGCCGGTTTGAGTGCCAGCTGCTCCACTTCAGTTCCAGCTCTCTGCTATGGCCTAGGAAAGCAGTAGAAGATGGACCAAGTCCTTGAGCCCCTGCTCCCAAGTGGGAGACCTGGAAGAAGCTTTTGACTCCTGGCTTCGGATTGGTGCAGTTCCAGACATTGCAGCCAATTTGGGAGTGAACGCACAGATGGAAGACCTTTCTCTCTTTCTCCCTCTCTCTCTCTCTCTCTCTCTCTCTCTGTGTGTGTGTGTGTGTGTGTGTGTGTGTGTAACTCTGACTTTCAAGTAAATTAATAAATATTTTTGAAAAATATACTGGAGGACCAACAAATCTTACTTAGGGGAATCACCACATTTACATGGAGAACACGGATCTTTCACAAGTAAGCTGGTTACAAAATAGTGAATCCCTGAATGCTTTAAATTCATCATCTAAATGAGGGCCCTGGAAAACTGTTCAGGGGAAAATATATCTATTGAGTATATAGAAGACCTGCTTTCATCATCTGAATCAAATCCAGTGCAGTCTGACATTTATTTTGTTCAAGGAAAACAAGGAGATTTCAATATGGCTGAATAGGGAAATGTGCTGACTTTGACAAGGAGAAAATAACAGAAGTAGAGCAAAGGACATGCATTCTCCAGGAGAGGTTGAAAGAAGTTTGCAGTGGAAATTTTACAGAAAGGAGAGAGATGCCATGGAGCATTGTGGACAGCAAAAACATGCAGCAGTGAACAGGAACAGCACACACAACTCTTGCAGCTGGGAGCTGGTAAACTTGTGAAAGAAAAGCATCCCTTCACGAGGATTCCGTATGACCAGAAGGAAGAAAGCACATCATAAATCCAGAAGAGGCTTTAGCAGATTTGGCACATGGGGCTAGGGAATTTTTTCCGAGGGATAAATCCATGTTCCCCATTGATGCTTAGTCTGGTCTAGAGATTTAGCAGTGGGTGGTGCACTCACTTAGGGTTGTGAGGCACTCATATCCCCCTTGCTATCACAGGCTGTGGTGTTCAGATTTTCAAGGAGGAGCAGTCAAATGCATCTGACTTTGGGAATGTCTTTATTTTCTCCATGGACAGGATGGCACATGGGACTGAGAGTAAATCCCTAGCACCCTGTGACCATGGGAGCCTTGAATGTTATGACTGTGAGAATTCTGTTACTACATGATAGGGTATGGGGGTGTATCTGAGTCTCTGGCCATTACTGCCCCTTGCCTCAGAGGCTTACAGCTCCTTGACTGCCTGGAGAGGGTCTTTGCTAAGGGTCCCATACTCACACTGAGGACACCATAGATCGTTTGTGCAGTTCATGCATCTGCATAGCTGGGAGTTGTAGCCACTATGGGCTAACCACAGGTATTAATCACCATGGAACAGAGGAGGAGACACTGTGCTTATGCCATAAGAGATTATCATACCCTCCCACTCAGCTGACAATAGAGGAGACCTATCCTTCCTGACTTGGGTGTCACCCTGTAACCTCACTCAACACTTGAGCACTGACCAGAAATCTGTGGCCCCACCCAGCACATGCCTCTGGATATCCACAGAAGGAGCAAATAACCCACTCAGTCAAAGAGACATAGTTCAAAGAGAAAAGCCATCAGAAGAGAAAACCAATAAGTATTTCCATAAATGCCTACAAATAAACACAGAAATTCAAGAAACAAGAACAAGAGGACAATGTGACTCTCCGGAAGAATTGAACAACACTTCACTATTATAATGTGAAGACAAAGAGATTGATGAAATACCAGAAAAATGAATTCAAAATAATGATCGTAAGATTACTCAGAACATGTAGAAGCAAAATTTTGAGATAAATAAATCCATATACAATATGTTTGAAAAATTTGCCAAGAGATGTATTGAAGACAAATTAAACTGAAATATTAGAAATAATTAATTCAATATGTCAAGTAGAAAATTTTGAAGAAGGCTCAACACAAGACTTCATGAAGTAGAAAAGAGAATATCTGTGCTAGAATACAAATCCTTTAAAATAATTCAGCCAGACAAAAAATTAGAAGAAATAGAACTGAAAATATTGTTTGACATTTATGGAAAAGTATTAAATGAACAAACGTACATGTAAAGACTTCCTGAAGGCATTGAAAGGGAGAATAGTTTAGAAGGCCTATTCAGTAAAGTAATAGCAGAAAACATATCTAATTTAGAGAAAGATGAGGCATCCAAGTATAGGAAGCACATAGAACTCCTAATAGACATGATCAGAATTATCTCATCATGAAACATAGTGAAATTTCAAAACTTGAAGAAAAGATTGTAAAATGTCCATGAGGGAAATTTCAGGTTACTTTCAGAGGATCCCCAATAAGACTAACAGCTGATTTCTCATCAGAACCCCTACAGGGTAGGCGAGAATGGAGAGATGCAGTGCAACTTCTAAAAGAAAGAAACTGTCAACCCAGAATACTATACCCTGCAAATTTCTCATTTATAAATGAAAGTGAAATAAAGCCCTCCAAAACAAACAGAAATCAAATGAATTTGTCACCACTTGTCCTTACAAGTGCTTTACAAATGATTCTTAAGGATGTGCTACACACAGAAACAGAGAATTATAGTCATCATTATGAAAGAATGTGAAGGCATAAAACCTCCTAGTAAAAGTGCAAAGAAAATCCAAAACAAATAGTTGGTATATTTATGGAAAATGGTAGGAGCTAGTCATTACTTAATAATAATTGTGATTGTAAATTGCTTAATTCTAATTCTGTATCTGTAAAGATACAGATTGGGGGCTGGAGCTGTGGTGTAGTGGGCTAAGCCTCCTCCTGTAGCACTGGCTTCCCATATGGCCACTGGTTCTAGTCCCAGCTGCTCCTCTTCCAATCCAGCTCTCCATATGCCATGGGAAAGCAGGAGAAGATGGCCCAAGTGCTTGGGCCCTTGCATGCATTTAGGAGACCCAGAAGAAGCTTCTGGCTTCTGGCTTCAAATTGGCTCAGCTCCAGCCATTGCAGCCATATGAGGAGTGAACCAGAAGATAGAAGAGCTTTCTCTCTATTTTTCCCTCTCTCTGTCTGTAATTCTACCTCTCCAAAAATAAATAAAACCACTAACAAAGAAACAAGAAACAGATTGGCTGAATGGATTAAAAAAATCAAGACGTATCTATTTGTTGCCTACAAGAAACACATTTCAACAACAAATATACATACAGACTTAAAGTGAAAGGATAGAAAAATATATTCTATGTTATTGGAAAGCAAAAACAAGCTGGGGTAGCCATGTCATAACAGACAAATATAATTTAACACATAACCTGTTAAAAGAGACAAAGGAGGTCAGTATGTAATGATTAAGGAATCAATTCAACAGGAATATGCTGCTGTAGTAAATAGATATCCAGCAGTCTCTTTGTGGAGTCTTTGGTTTCCCTGTATATAGGATCATGTCATCTATAAACAGCAATAATTTGACTTGCTCCTTTCCTCTTTGTATCCATTTAATTTAAATAGCATAACTAAATCTTGTGATTTAAATAGACAGGTATGCATTTTTATTACAAAATAACACCTATTAAACCTGAACTGGCATTAAGGCTAAATTCATGTAGACCAATAGAATAAATTTTAATAGTCAATGGAAAACTTTATGGTGATTTTTTTGGCAAAGGTATGAAATAATGTAGTACAAAACAATAGCCTTTACAATAAATGAACCTGGGAAAAAGTAGATATCTAATTGAAAAGGATGACATGAGACCCCTAACATAAGTTGCATATGAAAAAGGAAAACAATTCTCAGGACTGATACTGTGGTGCAGTGGGCACATCCACCATCTGTGGTGTGCATATCCAATATGAGCACATGTTCATGTTTTGGGAAGGCAGCAGAAGATGGCCAAGTACTTGGTCTCCCCATAGCAAGCAAATTCCATTGTCTCAAGCTAAATATCTGTATGTAAATTAGGGGTTCAAGTTTCAGGCAGGTACAGAGTTTCAGTTTCAGATATTTTGGATGCTGACAGTTTTTTCTTCCAGCTTGATGATCTCTGTAACCCTGCACCAGGTGGCTGCTCCTTCTGTGCCACAAAATGGAACTGGTTCTACCAATATCTTGCTTTAGCCCAGTAAGACTCATTTTGATCTGATCTTCAGAACTTGAAGAGAAAAAAAAAAGTGTGCTTTCTTTTTTCTGTATTTCATAAAAATGAACATTTTTATTATGTGAAATAAGTTTGCTATAGAATGAAAAATAATATATTCAGCTTGAGATTATATTTAAAAATCACCTATCTATCAGAAGATTGGTATATATAATATATAAAGAATTCTCCAAAATCAGTGGCAAAAACATGAAATCTTGGCATGTGCAACAAAATGTGTGCTTGCTTAAAGCCAGTAAGAGAGTGGTAATTTTTTAAAGTATTCATGATGCACTCATACAGATGATCTCTGCATTTTCCTAATAGCTCAAAATGGAGCCCAATGCTTTCTTATTGCCCAAGGAGAATGGCTCAAGTCAGCATGTCGGTGAGCACAGAGAACATCTCTGCAGGGTTTACCACCCAAGTCCTAAGTGTGTGGCCGGTACACAGACAAGCCTAATAGGTATCCTGATCACCAGGATTATGTTCCACAAGGGAGATAAATATGCCCAGAAGCCATCATGGTAATAAGTGTGCCATGGTAGCTTAATGCCTTTTTATCTCACTTTATATATGAGTATGGTTAGAATTTAGGTCACATGGCAGGAAGTGTCCAAGAAAGTAAATAGAAACTCCAGCTTGCCCCATTTGACAAACATAATTATGAAACATGGATATCTGATTAAACAAAGTCAATTCAAAGAAATTATTGTTTACATTCCTGGTTGGTCCTTTATTCATTCACTGTGGCAAAGGTTATATAAGAAAGCTATGAATTAAAATACTTATATCTGTCTATATCTGTATATTATATCATCGTTATCTGTCTATAATCATCATCATCATCACCATCGTCATCTTCATGATCATCTGACTACACAAACACCGATTCATCCCAGTGACTACCAAAGGTATTTTTCCAGTATGTGAGTGCCAATAATCCTTCTCTCCCATGGCGCATTTCTTTCAAGGATAGATGTTAAGAAGTTTAAATTATGAATCTTATACACATTTAAAATAACTAAGTCTTATCTGTACTGGTTATTATTGAAGGAACCATGAATATGTTACCAGTAGTTTCAAGGAGAATCCTAAAGGATAGACACTTATGTAACTCAGTGTATGGAAACAAAAAGAGTCAAAATGCTGTCTTCTATTGAGGGAAGAAAATCAACTGATCATACACCAATTGCACTTGTATATGCCTTAAGGAGAATTATTCTGCATTGCTACAAATTGCAAAAAATAAACTACAGTTATATAAAATATCTGCCAAACAACAAAAGACTGGAAAGTAAAATAGAAGATACAACTATTGTAGGTAGTGACATCTATTTTTCCATATTAGAATAAATGGATAATAATTAGGGGAAACATAAACAGCAATTCTATTCAAGAGATTATCAGTGAGATCTGTAAACCTTTTCATTACAGCATTCAGGGGAAAATTACTTCCCAGGATAACAGAACAGTGAGGGAATCTGCCCCTTCTCTCTCTCCTTTCACTTTTTCAGTGCTATGGCTGACAACACTGTCAATATGTGAGTGTGGATGGCCCTTGCAGGCCATGAGATCCAGAGCCACGAAAAATCTGTAAGATCAGGAACTAGATCCCCTATAATGAGTAGGTCACACAGTAGAATGATGGGTCCAAGCCCCCAGCTCACTCCGCACTCTGTGGGTGTAGGTGGGTAGGGAGTCATCATTTCAGGTTCCAGGTATGTGTCATATTAGAATCACTCAGGATCTTAGCTGTCTTCCACCAGCACCCTTGGTTCCGGGGTCTCAAGGAGCCAGTTTCATCCAGAAGTGCTAGGAAGGGCCATTCTACAGATAAGTGATCTTAGATTCCACCTTTTTTGAGTATGGCAAAGGCAGATGGAATACCCCCCAGTGTTTTCCAGTCTAGCAAAGAGGAGACTGGGAAGATCTAGACCTGGAGACTCCCCAAAAGAATGGATTTATTCCCAAGCCAGAGTAGCCCAGCTTTTTACTCTGGCTGATAGTCTCCAGGTCAACCTCAATCCTTTGAAGTATAAAAAAGATAACAAATGTTCATGTATCCTAAGTAACTGAAGCTGAGTTCACATGTATATTTTAGCTTACAGAGGTGGCTTTTTTCAAAGTATTAATCATAAATTTCAAAATCAACCTGTTTTCAGAAAGATTTTTGCTTTCTCAAATGGTTCTCAATCAGTAATGGAACTATTGAATCAGAGCTGCACTTTATATAGTCAAATGCTTTCTACTTAGATATAAGAAAGGAAAGAGGAGGGGGATGAGGCCACTGTAAGGTGGGAAGTATCACTATGTTCTGAAATCCACATATACAAAATTTGTTCACTTTATATAAATAAAAAAAAGTATTAAACTCTATTTGGAGTGCACATGAACATCAGTATCTCACGCTATTACACATGAACATAAAATTTCATGATATTACAGACTAGCATTTCTTTTCATTCAAGGAATTGCAAAGTAGGGCTTACCATGTTGATATAAATTCTTTTTAAAAATATTTATTTACTTATTTATTTATTTATTTGTAAGGCAGTGTGACAGAGAATTAGGGAGGGGCACACAAAGAGAAAGATACATTCAATCTGCTCCTGGCTTCAGCATGACCATACCAAGACATTATGGCTATTTGCAGAGTGAACTACAAGATGGAAGATCTTTCTCGGTCGCTCCCTCTCTCTCTGTAACTCTGCCTTATAAATAAACAGATATTTTAAGAAGGTTCATAAATGTAACTGATTTAATGCCATTTTAACTTAACTGGGATAAAATGTATGCAGATATAGTTTATAATTTTAGCGATGCTGATTGTAGTGCTTAAAATATTTTGATGCATTGATCACGTGGAACTCAGTACAGGTTTCTAGACTTATGTGTGATATAACTGATGTACAAAATGGTTACCTAGGGGCCGGCGCTGTGGTTCACTTGGTGAATCCACCACCTGTGGCGCCAGCATCCCATATGGGTGCCGGGTTCTAGTCCCGGTTGCTCCTCTTCCAGTCTAGCCCTCTGCTGTGGCCCAGGAGGACAGTGGGGAATGGCCCAAGTGCTTGGGCCCCTGTACCCTCATGGGAAACCAGGAAGAAGCACCTGGCTCCTGACTTTGGATTGTCACAGTGCCGACCATAGCGGCTATTTGGGGAGTGAACCAATGGAAGGAAGACCTTTCTCTCTGTCTCTTTCTGTCTCTCTCTCTTTGTCTCTCTCTCACTGTCTACAACTCTCAAATAGATTAAAAAATTTTTAAAAAATGATTACCTCATTCTCATCTGCACGAAGTTACATCTCTCTCTCTCTCTCTCTCTCACCCCTTTTGACAGGCAGAGTTAGACAGTAAGAGAGAGAGACACACAGAGAGAAAGGTCTTCCTTTCCGTTGGTTCACCCCACAAATGGCCACTATGGCTGATGCGCTGTGGCCGGTGCACTGCCCCGATCTGAAACCAAGAGCCACGTGCTTCCTCTTGATCTCCCATGTGGGTGCAGGGCCCAAGGACTTGGGCCATCTTCCACTGCCCTCCGGGCCACAGCAGAGAGCTGGACTGGAAGAGGAGCAACCAGAACAGAATCCAGCGCCCTGACTGGGACTAGAACCTGGGGTGCGAAGCCGCAGGTGGAGGATTAGCCAAATGAGCCATGGTGCCGGCCACAAAGTTACATCTCTTCTCTTATCTTCTACTCTCTTGAATAAATCATATTTGCAAATAGAATTTAATGAAACATTTCATTATCATTTTATTGAGTAAGTGCTCCAGTTCCACATCTTATTTCAAAGAATGATTCTTGTTTCATTATTTCACTGAATTTGACAAAATTCTTTGAATGACAAATATTCTGTAAGGTTCCTGAATGGGCTTCTGGATTCACTCAGTCATTTTTCTGTAAAATAGCAATAGCAGAGAATTCTAATATGTCCATTTCCAAGAACAATCCTTGATATATGATCACTCTCAATATCTAATCAGATTCCTCATCTTCCACAATCCCTACAGTGAGGTCTGATCACTCTGGTCAGTTCTCAGCAAGAATCTTTGTAGGATGTTTTTGCCAGAATCCTCCTTATTACTGGTGTTTCCTTTAGTAGCTTCCACAAAATCTTACCCCACTCCTTGACTGTGATTTTCCATTTACCTCTACTATACCAGAAGTGAGTCCAATCTCTCTGTCTCCAATGGAAGACTGCTAGCAGAAGCCCCTATTCCCAACATAGTGTTCCAATTCATTTTCTACATTATATTCCAGTAAGTAGCAGTGAATATTTTCCCCTTAATGTGTTTGAGACGCACTTTGTCAACAATATCTCCCAATAGCAGATAGCAAGGGAACTTTGTCTTAGCTGGAGTAAGAGATTTTATCTGGAGCTTCAATCAGAATTCTGGTTTTCACTTCATCTTAGTTATCAATTATATTTCATTTTCTTGATTGTACGACTAGGACTCATTTGCATTCTAAGATTACTGACAGAAATATTTTTGAATGAAGGGTGTCTCCAAGCAAGTACTTCATTTCTATATGAAATACCAATTCTTATCCTGGAAAAATTTTTTTTATATTTTAAATATTTCTGTGCCTTATGGAAACTAACAGAAAAGAAAGAAATAAAAAAAGAAACAGAAGTAATTTATTTAGGAGTGAATGTTCATAGTTTGAGTCTTCATGATATAGAAATAAAGAATTCAATTTCATATATCTTATATTCTTGGTTCTTATATTTTGTCTTTCTGAATTTGTGCAATAAGATATGATTTGACAGATTTGGATATAAAGCCAACAAATTCATATTACAAAGATCCCCAGAAATTGGATTTGTTGCATTCCTGGAAGATATTTTCTAGGATCTTGAGATGTACTGCTTGTGTTAAAGCGCTTAAGTTCTTGGGCCACAATAATGTCAATGGCATGATTTTTGGAGACTGTTTTTCTGTATTCCTGGGAAACTGGGACATGATATGTCACTTTGATCTCTGGCTAGTAGAAACTGAGGAGCCCCATTGCTGTGTCTGTAGTCAACATATGTAACTGAAGCCAAATATGATGCCTTGGACACTCCGATTGTGATAATTTTCCTTCCTTGACCAAAAATTACATACCTGTCACACCTTGTTTTTGAAAGAATTAAACACTGTTCATGTGATTCCATAATGATGGAACAAACAGAAATATGCACCTGTTACATTTTGTATCTACCCTGTTGGCTTTCTTTCTATGATACTGTTATTATTATTCTTAATATGTAATAAACCATAACTATGAAGGCAAAGCATTCCTGAGGATTTTGAGTCCTTCTAGTATATCATTAAAATTGATAATGGTCATAGGACCCCTGAAAAAGATGCAGGAGAAATGAAACAGGACATAATGGCCTTGATTTATCAGAAATGTTGCAATAATATTTGAAAAAAAATTGGTTAAGGGAAGGGAATCATATACATTCGATGCCTTGATGGCTAGCAAGACATCCGTGAAATGAGACATTTGTCATGCTGTCATTAGATATTAGAAGTAAAGTTTTAGCAATGGAACAAAAGAGTTCAACTTCTGAGCTATACACTCTGTGGATATTGGAAAATTCAAAATAATTATTAATGTAGAATCCATTGGTTATTATTATTGCTAAGAGCTAAAGTGAAATGAAAGAGAATATTGTTGTGGATACTGGTACAGTGATAGTACAAGTGTCTGCTAGTCTAAGCTGTACACAAAGCCTCTAGACAGCCTCAAGTGCTTATATTTCTTTTAGAGGAATGTATTATTGAGATAGATTTGATTGCTTCTCAGCCTTTTGGCTATGATCAAGTGTGAGATAGATTTGGAGCTTGACTGTTAATATGTTTACTATGTTTACCACCTAGGATATTCAAAGAAACACCATATATATTCACCTCTTCAACAGTATTAACTGGATAAGCTTAAGTTTTAAGATTTAAATGTGTTCAGAATGGCTGACATAAATCTCACTCTTTAGATAATATTTTACTGTTTCTTTTTTGGAATCTTTTTATAAATGCCAGGTTCATGTCATTTTTCCTAATTGCTACAACTTTTTCATGTGAAAACTGAAATCGATGTTGATTTTCTATCTTTCCAGACTTACTGGATTGAGTATTCTCTCTTCTAGTGTGACTGTTTTAAGAATAAAGTTGCTTGCAAAAATCCATCTATTCATTTGAAACCTAACTTTCCAATTATATTCTATGTGCCTCTAATGTCAGTGTGTGTACCCAATATTTTCATTTTGATATTCATGCTAAACATCTTAAGTATGGATTATATTTTTTCTATTTTGTGATAACAGAAAGCAGGATATCCATCTTAATATCAGACAAAATAAGCTTTAACACAAAAAATTATTGAAAGAGACAATGAAGGACATTATGTAATAAAAATGAAAGATGAATCCAACAAGAATATGTACCTACAGTAAATAAATATGCATCTATTACCAACTATTTAAAACAAATATTAGTACATTTAAAGGGAGAAATGTACTTCTATGCCCTAATAATGGGAATTTCAACACCATACTTTGATAAATGAACATATCAACTAGAAAAAAAATCACAATTGATCACACTGATAGGTCTAAGAGTCAAAGGGATCACACAAACATGACTAGTGTCTGCTAATACTAACTCATAGAATAAAAAAGGGAGAGAAAGATCCAACATGGGAAGTGGGATACACAGCAGACTCATAGAATGGCAGATATCCTAAACAGCACTCTGGCTTCAGAATCAGCCCTTAAGGCACTCAGATCTGGCTGAAGAGCTCATGAGAGTATTTTAGGCATGAAAAGCCAAGACACTCTGGCAAAAAAGAGGAGCTAAGTGAAAGGTCTCTGCGAGTGAGATCCCAGTAGAAAGAACGGGCCATCAAAGGAGGAGGTACCTTTCTCTGAAGGGAGGAGAGAACTTGCACTTTGACTATGCCCTTGTCTAAATAAGATCGAAGTCAGCGAACTCAAGAGGCTTCCATAGCCTTGGGAAATCACGACTAGAGCCTAGGGAGATTTCTGATGCCATAAACATGAGTGTCAAATTGTTAAGTCAACAACAGGAGTCACTGTGTACTTGCTCCTTATGTAGGATCTCTGTCCTTCATGTGTTGTCCAATGTGAATTAATGCTATAACTAGTACTCAAACAGTATTTTACACTTTATGTTCGGTGTGGGTGCAAACTGATGAAATCTTTAGTTAATATATACTAAATCGATCTTCTGTGTATAAAGATAATTGAAAATGAATCTTGATGTGAATGGAGTGGGAGAGGGAGTGGGAGATGGGAGGGCTGTGGGTGGGAGGGAAGTTATGGGGGGGAAAAGCCACTGTAATCCATAAACTGTACTTTGTAAAATTATATTTACTAAATAAATGTTTAAAAAAATAAAAAAATAAAAAAGAAGCAAACGTAAAAAAGAGAAAGAAAACAAAAAAAATCAAGAAGGAAAGAGTAGAGGTATTCTACATGACAGACCAAATGAATTTAATTGATATCTATAGAAAATTTAATCTCATGGCTGCAGAATATACCTTCTTTTTATCAGTGCATGGAACTTAATCTAGGACAGACCAATTGCTGGATCATAAAGCAAGTCTCAACACATTAAACATGAAAATCATACCATGTATCTTTTCTGACAACAATGCAATGAAGCTAAGTTAATTACTTGAGAAAATAGAAAATACACGAACACATGGAGATTGAAAAACATGCTCCTGGATGAACAATTTGTCTTTCAAGAAATCAAAAGAAAATAAAAAAATAATGGAAACAAATTAAGATGACAAAAGACATGTCAAAACTTATGAATTACAATAAAATCAGTGGAAGCAGGGAATTTTATACCAATTAGTGTCCACATCAAGAGGTTGGGAAGCCGTAAATGACCTAACAATGTATCTCAGGGACCTAGAAAAATAAGCACAAAGCCATCTCAAAAGTATTTGGAGGAAAAATAATTAAAACTAGAGAGTAACATCAAAATTGTAACAAAAATGACACAAAAATCAGTCAAATAAAGATGTTGTTTGAAAAAATAAGCAAAATTGAAATACCATTTTCCCAAATAGCAACAAACATGGGGAAAGCACCAATTAATAGAATCAGAGATGAAAAGGGAGATGTTACAGAATATATCACAGAAATATAAATAACCATAAGGAATTACTAGACAGCTAGATGGCAACAAATTGGAAAATCTAGAAGAAATAAATAGCTTTCAGGACACATTTAATCACCAAAATTGAATCATGAAGACATAGAAATAGACCAATAACCAAGATGGAGAATGAATGTAATAAACACCATTCAATAAGGAAAAGAGCAGATCTCAATGGTTTCAATTCTGAATTCTTCTAAACTATTAAAGAAGAAACAACTTGAGAAAATGCTAGCTAATCAAATCCACTAATACATCAGAAATATATTCATTTGGATCAAGTGTGATTTATCTCTGGTATGCTGAAATGGTTCAACATACACAAATCAGTAATCCATGATACATCACATTAACAAATTGAAGACTAAAAGCCAACTATTTCAATAGATACAGAGAAAGGAGCTAATAAAATACAACATTTCTGTTGGAGGCTTAAGCACGAGACTGGCCCCTGCTGGTCAGACACTCCCCAACAAGGAGAATGGGATAGGTAAGGTCGACGGGTCGTGAACACACCACAAGTACCCGTGAGTTCTGTCGAAGCAGGAACCACTTTATTGAAGAAGTATGCAGGCTTATAAAGCTTACAAAAGACATGCGTAGTAGGGGAGCCAATCAGCGAAAAGGTCATGCAGGCATGGGTGGAGCATGCACAGGGGCGTCTTAAGCAAAGTACAGGGTTCACACACTGTCCACGTGTCCGGAACTAAAGCAGACCTATCCCTGCCAGTGGTCTGATCTTATATAGCTTAACCACAGTGGCCGCAGACATGCCCTCAAACATCCGCCAGGCAACATACTGTAATGGAGATTTTAGGCAATGCCCAACACATTTCATGTTAAAAACCGTAAGCAAATGGAAAATAGAAGAAACATTTATTAACACACTCAAGGCAATATATGACAAACCCACAGCTGGCATCCTCTGGAATGGGGGGAAAAATTGGAAGCATTTCCACTAATATACAGAACCACAAAAGGATGTCCACTTCCACCATTGCTATTCAGTGCAGTTCTGAAAGCTTTAGCCAGAGCTATTAGTCAAGAAACGAGATTCAAAAGGATACAAGTTGGAAAAGAGGAAGTCATATTATCCCTATTTGCAGATGACATGATCCTATGTATAGTGGAAACAAAAACAAAAGATTACACTAAGAAACTATCAGAACTCACAAAGAGGGTTTGGTGAAGTTACATGATATAACACTAAGCCACAAAAATAGACTTTGGTTACCCAGACAATGCCATGGCTGAGAAAAATTTTGTAATATCAGTCCCATTCACAATAGCTACAAAACATTTAAATATCACGGAATAAATTTAACCAACCAGGTGAAAAATCTCTATGATGAAAATTACAAAACATGAAAGGAGGAAATATAAGATATAAAAACTGGAAAAATCTTCCATGCTTCTAGATTGGAAGAATTAATATAATTAAAATATCATAATACCCAAATCAATTCACAGATTCAAAGCAATGCCAACAACATTCTTTTCAGATCTAGAAAAACATTGCTAAAATTTATACTGAAACACAAGAGACTCTGAATAGGCACATCAATTAAACAACAACAACAAAGAAGGCATACTACATGGAAGTGACAAACAGCCTGGTGCTGGGTTAAATTGGCATTTTGAGGTTTGATTTTTTTATAGCTTTTGGCTGTACTCTTGAGGAACAGAGTACACTTCTTACATGTTCAATTATGTATTTAGTAGAGGGTTAAACTTGATGTTACAAAATAAACTGAAAGTACGTCATTGTAAAAACTAAAAGAAAAGGAAATAAAAGAAGGAGGAGGGGGGAAGAGAGCATGAGAGGGAAGACAGTTATGGTGTGAAATACCATTGTGCTCAAATCTGTATATATGAAAAACATGAAATTTGCTCACCTTATGTAAATAAAAAATTAAAAACTCAACAAAAATATGTCATGCAAAATAGTGTCACCCCAAATCCCTGGAAGTTTGGGATTTCTACAATATTAATGATAAAAGTGACTGAAACTGAATTTTTAGGAACATTATTTTATTGAACTGAGAAAGAGAAAAAGAGAGAGAGACTGAGTACTCCCATTAGACTGGTTTACTTTCATATGCCCACAATGACAGGCTTTAACAGGCCTGGATTCAGGAGCTGGGAACTCAATACAGATCTAAACACAAGTTATAGGGAGGAAAGTACTTGTGCTATCACTGCTGCCTCCCAGGGTATTAATTAACAGGTAACTTGCAACAGAAATGAAGCTGGTATTTATGTCTAGGCACTATGATATGGTATGCAGAGATCACAGTTGGTTTTATCCAATAGGTCAAACATTTGTCCCTGGGACTCAGTTACTGTAGGAAATTAGGCAATTGTGTTTTTTTTTTTTTTTTTTTTTTTTTGTTTTTTGACAGGCAGAGTGGACAGTGAGAGAGAGAGAGACAGACAGACAGAGAAAGGTCTTCCTTTACCGTTGGTTCACCCTCCATTGGCAGCCACGGCCAGCATGCTGTGGCCAGCACATCGCACTGATCTGAAGCCAGGAGCCAGGTTCTTCTCCTGGTCTCCCATGCGGGTGCAGGGCCCAAGCACTTGGGCCATCCTCCACTGCACTCCCAGGCCACAGCAGAGAGCTGGACTGGAAGAGGGGCAACCGGGACAGAATCCAGCATCTCAACCAGTGCCACAGGTGGAGGATTAGCCTATTGAGCCGTGGCGCCAGCCGGCAATTTTGTTTTAAGTATGATTACTGTGTTTTATTAGACTTATTCAGCCTTTGGAAGTAGGCACTAAAATATAGTCTACAAATTCAATGACATAGTATGTAATGTTTGCATTAAAATATCTCTAGAGAACTGGATTTGGTAGCTGAAAATTAAGGCAAAATAAAGTTACTGAAGACTTTTGTTGAGTACTAGCCATTTTTAATTATTTGATTATCCATACTATTATGCTTTTTTATTTTCCTAATTATATTTAAATAAAGCAAATACATAGTTGTATAAAAATTTTTAGTGTATAGCACAGTAGACAACTCTAACAAAAACTTGAAAATAAGTTCTTTCATGTTGCAGTAATGGAATTTGGTATTTATTATCAGTTCTAGTTGGTAAAATTAGCACTGGGAAGAGAGCACTGCAAAAGTCTTGGCATTTATGGACAGAGGTGCTGTCTAAAACATTTATGCAACATTGTTTCTGTGAGCTTCATTTGAGAAAGAATGTTCTCACTTTGATATTATCTTTACATGTTTATTCTAACTAACTGTCTGTGAGTTACAGCAGTATTTAGTTCTATATGCTAGTAGCAATTACTTCCTTTTTTGTCTGGACAAATTAAACTTTAATTCATGTGTACTCCCACTCCAGAAAGTCTTCTGCTGTCTTTGCAGACTTAACATCACTCATGTCATGTCTGTGCCTATTCCACCACTGTTTCTTATCATATTCCTTTAATACCAGATATTAATCATGACTATCTCTATCTCGATTTCCTCTCTCTCTCTCTCTCTCTCTCTTTCTCTCTCTCCTCTACCTCCTCCCATTTCCAAATGTCTGATCTTGAGTCCCAGTTCTGTTCCTGAGTCCATCTTCCTATTAATGTGCATTGTGAGAGGCAGTAGGTGATGACTAAAATACTTGAATCCCACCACCCACATGGTAAACCTCCATTGTGTCCCTCTTTCCTGACTCAGGTCTTGCCAAACCCCGGCTATGGCAGGCATTTGGGAAACGAATCAGTGGTTGCTCTATCTCCATCTCTCTGGCTCTCAAATTAATAAAATATATAATTATACCTTTAAAATGAGTGAATTTTTCTAGTTCTGAAACTTAAATGTTAGGGTTTTAATAACTTGCCCCAGCTCCTGACTGCAGATTCTTGAAAATGCATACCCTGGGAGGCAAGGTTATAGCTGAAGTTATGGGGTTTCTGCTACTCACATAGGAGAATTGGAGTGAGTTTCTGCTTCCTATCTTTGGGCCAGTGTATCCTGTTATAACAGTCCTTCAAGAGTGAACCAGCAGGTTGGATTTCTCTCACTGTGTCTCAGTGTATCTTTCTATATATATCCAAATCTCTCTATCGTTATTCCTCTCAAAAATAAGTAAGTTCTTTTATTTTTTTTTAACTTTTATTTAATGAATATACGTTTCCAAAGTACGAATAATGGATTACTATGGCTTCCCCCCCATACCGTCCCTCCCACCCACAACCCTCCCCTTTCCCACTCCCTCTCCCCTTCCATTCACATCAAGATTCATTTTCGATTATCTTAATATACAGAAGATCAGCTTAGTATACATTAAGTAAGGCTTTCAACAGTTTGCTCCCACACAGAAACATAAAGTGAAAAATAATAGATGATTTTTTTTAATGATGATGAAATCAGATCAGACCTATTGTCATGTTTAATCCCAGTGAGAGTCAAGTTGGGAGTTGATAGTTTCTTTTCTTTTTTTTTTTTTTTTTTTTTTTTTTTTTTTTTTTTTTTTTACAGAGGATCAGTTTAGTATGCATTAAGTAAAGATTTCAACAGTTTGCACCCCCATAGAAACACAAAGTGAAATATATTATTTGAGTACTCATTATAGCATTAAATCTCAATGCACAGCACATTAAGGACAGTTCTTTTAAAAAGATAAGAAAACAATTTTCATCACTTGAAAATCAGAAGATATGGTATTAATAAACTGGTCCAAATTAGGAACTAATAAACTGGGTCAAAATGTTGCAGCCTTAATTGGAGTAAAGTTTCACTTACTGTGAATAATAAAACAGGGGAGGTTGTGGGTGTTAGAGAAACAAGGAATTTTTTAGTTGATATGCTTCTGTTCATTATATCTGAGTGTGTGAAATGAAGAACCTCTGTGTGGAATTGGTGGATATGACTGTGGGAGGTCGTAGCGTGCACTGCCACAGCAGCCTGACCATCCACATCTGAATAGTTAACGTAAACAGATCAGTGAATCCCCACCCTCTCCTTGCTGCTGAAAACTGAGATACACACGCAGTCCTCAGAAATGAATCTGCTCAGTTAGGGGGCGTATTAAGAAATGCAACCTGCATTCTGGATCCAGTGCTGGTCGCTGGCTCAGGATTTTGAAACATGATGAATGGTTACTTTTCCAGAGTATGTTCTGAGGAGGAAACATTTTCCTAATTCACACAGGTGTGTTGCATCATCTAGCTGAGACCCTGGCAAAGGATGGAAGCAAGTGTGGAGTCAGCCAGGGGTCTTTCAACACAGTGGGGATATCTTGAGTAATCTGATGTAGTTTCTCCTTGTTTCAAAGGGAATGTTATTGTTTTCGTTCAGTCTTTTTTTTTTATTTAATGAATATAAATTTCCAAAGTACAGCTTATGGATTACAATGGCTTCCCCCCATAACATCCCTCCCACCGGCAACCCTCCCCTTTCCCATTCCCTCTCCCCTTCCATTCACATGAGGATTCATTTTCAATTCTCTTTATGCACAGAAGATCAGTTCAGCATACATTAAGTAAAGATTTCAACAGTTTGCTCCCACACAGAAACATAAAGTGAAAAATAATAGATGATTTTTTAAATGATGAAGAAATCAGATCAGATCTATTGTCATGTTTAATCCCAGCGAGAGTCAAGTTGGGAATTGCTAATTTCTTCTTTTTTTTTAACAGATCAGTTTAGTATACATTAAGTAAAGCTTTCAACAGTTTGCACCCCATAGAAACACAAAGTGAAATATACTGTTTGAGTACTCGTTATAGCATTAAGCCTCAATGTACAGCACATTAAGGACAGAGATCCTACATGAGGAGTAAGTGCACAGTGACTCCTGTTGTTGACTTTACAAATTGACACTCCTGTTTATGGCATCAGTAATCTCCCTATGCACCAGTCATGAGTTTCCAAGGCTATGGAAGCCCCTTGAGTTCTCCGACTCTTATCTTGTTTAGACAAGGTCATAGTCAAAGTGGAGGTTCTCTCCTCCCTTCAGAGAAAGGTACCTCCTTCTTTGAAGACCTGTTCTTTCCACTGGGATCTCACTCACAGAGATCTTTCATTTAGGTTTGGTTTTTTTTTTTTTTTTTGCCAGAGTGTCTTGGCTTTCCATGCCTGAAATACTCTCATGGGCTTTTCAGCCGGATCCAAATGCCTTTAGGGCTGATTCTGAGGCCAGAGTGCTGTTTAGGACATCCGCCATTCTATGAGTCTGCTGAGTATCTCGCTTCCCATGATGGATCACTCTCCCCTTTATTTATTCTATCTGTTAGTATTAGCAGGTACTAGACTTGTTTATGTGCTCCCTTTGACTCTTAGAACTTTCATTATGATCAATTGTGAACTGAAATTGATCACTTGGACTAGTGAGATGGCATTGGTACATGCCACCTTGATAGGATTAAATTGGAGTCCCCTGGTATGTTTCTAACTCTACCATTTGAGGCAAGTCAGCTTGAGCATGTCCCCAAATGTACATCTCTTCCCTCTCTTATTCCCACTCTTATGTTTAACAGGAATCACATTTCAGTTAAATTTCAACACTTAAGAATAACTGTGTATTAATTACAGAATTAAACCAGTCATATTAAGTAGAACAGACAAAAAAAACTACTAAGAGGGATAATGTATTAAGTTGTTCATTAACACTCAGGGCTATGCTGATCAAGTCACCATTTCTCATAGTGTCCATTTCATTTCAACAGGTTTCCTTTTTTGTGTTCAGTCAGTTGTCACCGATCAGGGAGAACATATGGTATTTGTCCCTTTGGGACTGGCTTATTTCACTCAGCATGATGTGTTCCAGATTCCTCCATTTTGTTGCAGATGACTGGATTTCGTTGTTTCTTACTGCGGTATAGTATTCTAAAGAGTACATATCCCATAATTTCTTTATCCAGTCTACCGTTGATGGGCATTTAGGTTGGTTCCAGGTCTTGGCTATTGTGAATTGTGCTGCAATTAACATTAGGGTGCAGAACGCTTTTTTGTTTGCCAATTTAAATTCCTTTGGGTAAATTCCAAGGAGTGGGATGGCTGGGTAGAACGGTAGGGTTATCTTCAGGTTTCTGAGGAATCTCCAGACTGACTTCCATAGTGGCTTGACCAGTTTGCATTCCCACCAACAGTGGGTTAGTGTCCCTTTTTCTCCACATCCTCGTCAGCATCTGTTGTTGGTAGATTTCTGTATGTGAGCCATTCTCACCGGGGTTAGGTGAAACCTCATGGTGCTTTTGATTTGCATTTCCCTAATTGCTAGTGACCTTGAACATTTTTTCATGTGCCTGTTGGACATTTGGAATTCCTCTTTTGAAAAATGTCTATTGAGGTCCTTGGCCCATCTCTTAAGTGGGTTGTTGGTTTTGTTTTTGTGGAGTTTCTTGATCTCTTTGTAGATTCTGGTTATTAACCCTTTATCTGTTGCATAGTTTGCAAATATTTTTTCCCATTCTGTCGGTTGTCTCTTCACTCTCCTGACTGTTTCTTTTGCAGTACAGAAACTTCTCGATTTGATGCAATCCCAATAGTTGATTTTGGCTTTGACTGCCTGTGCCTCCCGGGTCTTTTCCAGAAACTCTTTGCCTGTGCCAATATCTTGAAGGGTTTCTCCAATGTTCTCTAATAACTTGATGGTGTCAGGTCGTAGATTTAGGGCTTTAATCCATGTTGAGTGGATTTTTGTGTAAGGCATAAGGTAGGGGTCTTGCTTCATGCTTCTGCACGTGGAAATCCAGTTTTCCCAGCACCATTTATTGAATAGACTGTCCTTGCTCCAGGAATTGGTTTTAGATCCTTGATCAAATATAAGTTGGCTGTAGATGTTTGGATTGATTTCTGGTGTTTCAATTCTGTTCCATTGGTCTATCCATCTTTTTCTGTACCAGTACCATGCTGTTTTGATTACAACTGCCCTGTAGTATGTCCTGAAATCTGGTAATGTGATGTCTCCGGCTTTGTTTTTGTTGTACAAGGTTGCTTTAGCTATTCGAGGTCTCTTGTGCCTCCATATGAATTTCAGCATCATTTTTTTCCAGATCTGAGAAGAAGGTCTTCAGTATCCTGATTGGTATTGCATTGAATCTATAAATTGCTTTTGGGAGAATGGACATTTTGATGATATTGATTCTTCCAATCCATGAGCATGGAAGATTTTTCCATTTTTTGGTATCTTCTTCTTTTTCTTTCTTTAAGGTTTTGTAATTCTCATCGTAGAGATCTTTAACGTCCTTGGTTAAGTTTATTCCAAGGTATTTGATGGTTTTTGTAGCTATTGTGAATGGGATTGATCTTAGAAGTTCTTCCTCAGCCATGGCATTGTCTGTGTATACAAAGGCTGTTGATTTTTGTGCATTGATTTTATATCCTGCCACTTTGCCAAACTCTTCTATGAGTTCCAATAGTCTCTTAGTAGAGTTCTTTGGGTCCCCTAAATAAAGAATCATATCATCTGCAAAGAGGGATAGTTTGAGTTCTTCCTTCCCAATTTGTATTCCTTTAATTTCTTTTTCTTGCCTAATAGCTCTGGCTAGAACCTCCAGAACTATATTGAATAGCAGTGGTGAGAGTGGGCATCCCTGTCTGGTACCAGATCTCAGTGGAAATGCTTCCAGCTTTTCCCCATTCAATAGGATGTTGGCTGTGGGTTTTTCATAGATTGCTTTGATTGTATTGAGGAATGTTCCTTCCAAACCCAGTTTGCTTAGAGTTTTCATCATGAACGGGTGTTGTATTTTATCAAATGCTTTCTCGGCATCTATTGAGAGAATCATATGGTTTTTCTTTTGCAGTCTGTTAATGTGGTGTAACACATTGATTGTCTTGCGCACATTAAACCATCCCTGCATACCAGGGATAAATCCCACTTGGTCTGGGTGGATGATCTTTCTGATGTGTTGTTGCATTCTATTGGCGAGGATTTTATTGAGGATTTTTGCATCTATGTTCATCAGCGATATTGGTCTGTAATTCTCTTTCAATGCTGCATCTCTTTCCGGCTTAGGAATTAAGGTGATGATGGCTTCATAGAAAGAATTTGGGAGGATTCCCTCTTCTTCGATTGTTCTGAATAGTTTGAGAAGCAATGGAGTTAACTCTTCTTTAAATGTCTGGTAGAATTCAGCAGTGAATCCATCTGGTCCTGGGCTTTTCTTTGTTGGGAGGGCCTTTATTACGGTTTCAATTTCTGTCTCAGTTATGGGTCTGTTTAGGTTTTCGATGTCTTCCTGGTTCAATTTAGGTAGGTTGCATGTGTCCAGGAATCTATCCATTTCTGATAGGTTTCCCTGTTTGCTGGCATACAAGTGCTTGTAGTAATTTCTGATGATTCTTTTTATTTCTGTGGTGTCTGTTGTTACGTTTCCTTTTTCATCTCTGATTTTATTGATTTGGGTCTTTTCTCTTCTTTTTTTAGTTAGTTGGGCCAATGGGGTATCAATTTTGTTTATTTTTTCAAAAAAACAGCTCCTCGTTTGGCTGATTTTTTTTAATGTTTTTGGATTCAATATGTTGATTTCTTCTCTGATTTTAATTATTTCTCTTCTCCTACTAGATTTGGGTCTGGTTTGCTGTAGGTTTTCTAGATCCTTGAGGTGAATTGAAAGCTCATCTATTTGGTGCCTTTCCAATTTCTTGATGTAGGCACCTATTGATATAAACTTTCCTCTTAACACTGCTTTTGCTGCATCCCATAAGTTTTGGTATGTTGTGCTGTTATCTTCATTTACTTCCAGAAAATTTTTGATTTCTCTTTTGATTTCTTCTATGACCCATTGTTCATTCAGGAGCATGTTGTTCAATCTCCATGTGTTTGTGTATGCTCTAGGGATTCCTGAGTTGCTAATTTCCAACTTCATTCCTTTATGGTCTGAGAAGCTGCATGGTATGATTCTAATTCTTTTGAATTTGCTGAGACTTGCTTTATGGCCTAGTATGTGGTCAATCCTAGAGAAGGTTCCATGTACTGCTGAGAAGAATATAAAATCTTTAGCTGTGGGATTGAAAGTTCTGTATATATCTGTTAGATCCATTTGGGCTATAGTGTCATTTAAATCTACTGTATCCTTGTTGATCTTCTGTCCTGTTGATCTGTCTATTTCTGAGAGTGGAGTATTGAAGTCCCCCAGTACTATTGTATTGGGGTCTAAGTCTCCCTTTAAATCACTTAATAAATCTTTTAGATAAACTGGTGCCCTGTAGTTAGGTGCATATACATTGAAAATTGTTATATCTTCTTGTTGTATTGATCCCTTAATCATGATATAGTGTCCCTCTTTGTCTCTCTTAACAGTTTTTGTGGTAATGTTTATGTTGTCCGATATTAAGATGGCTACTCCCGCTCTTTTTTCATTTCTGTTGTCATGGTATATCTTTTTCCAGCCTTTCACTTTCAGTCTGTATGGATCTTTGTTGGAAAGATGTGTGTCTTGTAAGCAGCAAATAGATGGGTTTTGTTCCTTAACCCAATCAGCCAATCGGTGTCTTTTAACTGGACAGTTCAGGCCATTCACGTTCAATGTGACTAATGATAAGTGGTAACTTTGCCCTGCCATTTGCCAAAGATAAGTTCTAATATATGCTTTGAATTCCCTGTGATCTTTTGCTGTGAGCTTTCCTTCCTTTCCCTTCTTTCATATTGATGACCATGTTTCTTGTTTCTGTGTGTAACACATCTTTAAGCATCTTTTTCAGGGCTGGACGAGTGGCAACAAATTCTTTCAATTTCTGTTTGCTATGAAAAGTCTTTATTTCACCTTCATTCACAAATGATAGCTTTGCAGGATATAATATTCTGGGCTGGCAGTTGTTCTCTCTTAGTACCTGGGCTATATCTCGCCATTCCCTCCTAGCTTGCAGGGTTTCTGATGAGAAGTCAGCTGTGAGTCTGATTGGAGATCCTCTGAGAGTAATCTGACGTTTCTCTCTTGCACATTTTAGGATCTTTTCTTTATGTTTCACTGTGGAGAGTTTAATTACAACGTGTCGTGGTGAGGATCTCTTTTGGTCGTGTTTATTAGGGGTTCTGTGAGCTTCCTGTACTAGGATTTCTCTGTCCTTCTCCAAACCTGGAAAATTTTCTGCTAATATCTCACTAAAAAGGCCTTCTAATCCTTTCTCCCTCTCCATGCCTTCAGGAACTCCTAGAACCCGAATGTCGGGTTTTTTAATAGTATCCTGCAGATTCCTGACAGTATGTTTTAGATTTCTAATTTCCTCGTCTTTTCTTTGGTCTGACTGTATCCTTTCCTGTTCTCTGTCTTCTAAGTCTGATATTCTCTCTTCTGCTTCACCCATTCTGTTTGTAAGGCTCTCTATTGTGTTTTTCATTTGATCTATTGAATTCTTCACTTCAGTCACTATCCCAGTTTCCTGTTGTACTAGTTGTTTCGTTTCATTTTGATTCCTCCTTAAAATTTCATTTTCACGAGAGAGATTTTCTATCTTGTACATTAAGGATTTCTGTAGTTCAAAAATTTGTTTTTGAGAACTTCTTAAGGCTCTTATCAATTTTTTGAGATCTGCTTCTTGCATTTATTCTATCTCATCATCTTCATAATCTTGAATTGGGGTGTATTTTTCATTTGAGGGCGTCATGGTGACTTCCTTGTTTTTATTACCTCGGTTTTTGCGTTTGTTATTTGGCATATTGGAGATATTTGGTTTCTTCACTGTGGTGCTTTTTCTTGTTATACTATGACTCTAGATTAAGTGGACTGTCTGTTTTTGATGGAGCCTTAGAGGCTTGAGATGGGTGTGGCCTGAGAGCTCTGTTTAGTGTGCCAAAAGTGACACTCCCAGGTTAGGCCTGGTAGATCTCTCTCTCTCTCTTTCTTTCTTTTTTTTTGATTCAAAAGGGAAGTAATTCCGCACAGCTGAACGAAGTTGGAGGTAGTTAGCAGGCAAATGATATACCCACAGGAGCCAGAGATCGGAAGCTCTTTCCCAAGGACCACACAGGGAATCTGTTCTGCCCTCAGAGTGGGCTCAGATTCTCCTTCATTCTCCCACTGGGTTGCCAAAGTTACAGAATTGTAGCGTCTCTGGAGAGTGCTCACGTGAATTCCGTGAGTTCTCTCCCCCACTGTCTGTTTTCACGGTCTCAGTTCAGTAGCACCACAAATTTACTAGGTCCTAATCTCCTGTTAATTCGCCCCACCCAGAGTCAGGTTTTTCTACTAGGCTCAGGGCCGGTGCAGACCTGAGGTCGCTCTGCTTATGACGTATGTCCAAGATGGCGCCTGCTCTTTGTCTTGCTCGCCCTTGAGAGGTGAGCGGAGAGAGAGAAACCCGTGTCCATACCCGTCACCTTTTTTTTTCTCTCTCTCTCTCTCTCTTCCAGTTAGCCTGGTGAACTCCCCCCCACCCCTGGGGGTCGTTCCCTCTAGTCTCCTCTCTCCGCTTGCCTGCAGGTGTCTTGGGCTATTGAGGTTCGCCTCACCTCGTGTTCCAGCGCTGGTGTGTTGAATCTGCCGCTGGTTTCCCGAACTGTGGGCTCACACACTCTCCACACAGGTCCACTGTGAATCACGCGTTCTGGAAGAGTTTCTTCTGCTGTTTCCTCCCCTACTCTTCCTTGAACCTGCAGTATCTCCACTTTTATTAAACTGTCTCTCCCCAGACTATCAGTGTGCTCCCTTCCTATTCCGCCATCTTGCCCCTCCTTCAGTCTTTTGACAAGGACAGTGAGCAGGCAAACTAGACACATATAGCTCAGGGAAATGAGACCGCATGTGGTGAATTGTGGAACCCAGGTGCTACTAATCTGTTGTCTTCCAGAACCAGGAAAGTTCACTTTTCCCTTTGGTGACTCTTGCTGATAATCATTCCAAGCACACGGCTGTCCTGCTTCTATAAATGATGTGGCATTTATGGGTCTGGTGTGAGACGAGCTGATGCCACTACTCTATAAGCACAGTTTGGGAGCCTCACCTCACATGCACTCACACTGGAGACTCACCTGGGTGTCTGTTTCTATGGCTCATTGCATTCAGACTGCAAGGCAATGGTGGGATGAAGCAGGATTGTTGTAAGTGACATATTACAAGAATCCTCAGCTCAGGATTTCAGTGTTAGAACTCACTGTATCATAACTAAACTTAGATGTGTAAGACCATATATTTATTGGTTTATGAAATTTTCTCAATTACCCAAGTTGAAATTTTACTTCATTTTGGGGTCTAGTAAAACATAAACACTGAACAATTCACAATATGATAGACATGCTTGTGTGTCCTTTAAAAATTACAGGTACTTGTAAAATATTTTATAGTTTTCTAATAGTGTTTCAACTCAGGACATTGTCAAACATGAGCTATATTCATAAACAACAGTGGATTTGTAACATTTGTTCCTAAACAAATGTTATTTGTTCCATTACATTAGTGCTGAATTTTCAGCTGAGACTATAAGCATTCAAACAAGAAATGTCTGAGACAATAACAATTGTGAGAGCCATGTACCTGGGGATGTACCATATATTGTGAGTATATGCGACTTCATTATAAACAAAAAATATGGTTGCATAAGGCATCAAAATTGCTAAAATGGTTACTAGAAACTGGGATGTTAACTGGACTATAAGCAATACAAATCCAAGGGTCCCAAAATGTGAAAGAATGAATGAGACCAGAAGTTGCCAGGGGGATTGCATGTGACAGCTACAGTCAGATATATTTGTTCATTTTTTGTCTTGGTGATTCTTTTCTTGCTTGCAAAAATTACAAATATTTCACCATACAAATATCATTGAGAAATTTTATATTCTTTTTTTTTAACTTTTATTTAATGAATATACGTTTCCAAAGTACAAATAATGGATTACTATGGCTTCCCCCCCATACCGTCCCTCCCACCCACAACCCTCCCCTTTCCCACTCCCTCTCCCCTTCCATTCACATCAAGATTCATTTTTGATTATCTTAATATACAGAAGATCAGCTTAGTATACATTAAGTAAGGATTTCAACGGTTTGCTCCCACACAGAAACATAAAGTGAAAAATAATAGATGATTTTTTTTAATGATGATGAAATCAGATCAGACCTATTGTCATGTTTAATCCCAGTGAGAGTCAAGTTGGGAGTTGATAGTTTCTTTTCTTTTCTTTCTTTCTTTTTTTTTTTTTTACAGAGGATCAGTTTAGTATGCATTAAGTAAAGATTTCAACAGTTTGCACCCCCATAGAAACACAAAGTGAAATATATTATTTGAGTACTCGTTATAGCATTAAATCTCAATGCACAGCACATTAAGGACAGAGATCCTACATGAGGAGTAAGTGCACAGTGACTCCTGTTGTTGACTTTACCAATTGACAATCCTGTCTATGGCATCAGTAATCTCCCTATGCACCAGTCATGAGTTTCCAAGGCTATGGAAGCCCTCTGAGTTCTCCGACTCTTATCTTGTTTAGACAAGGTCATAGTCAAAGTGGAGGTTCTCTCCTCCCTTCAGAGAAAGGTACCTCCTTCTTTGAAGACCTGCTCTTTCCACTGAGATCTCACTCACAGAGATCTTTTGCCAGAGTGTCTTGGCTTTCCATGCCTGAAATACTCTCATGGTCTTTTCATCCAGATCTGAATGCCTTTAGGGCTGATTCTGAGGCCAGAGTGCTATTTAGGACATCTGCCATTCTATGAGTCTGCTGAGTATCTCACTTCCCATGTTGGATCACTCTCCCCTTTATTTATTCTATCGGTTAGTGTTAGCAGGTACTAGACTTGCTTATGTGCTCCCTTTGACTCTTAGTCCTTTCATTATGATCAATTGCAAACTGAAATTGATCACTTGGACTAGTGAGATGGCATTGGTACATGCCACCTTGATGGGATTAAATTGGAGTCCCCTGGTATGTTTCTAACTCTACCATTTGGGGCAAGTCAGCTTGAGCATGTCCCAAATTATATATCTCTTCCCTCTCTTATTCCTACTCTTATGTTTAACAGGAATCACATTTCAGTTAAATTTCAACACTTAAGAATAACTGTGTATTAATTACAGAATTAAACCAGTCATATTAAGTAGAACAGACAAAAAAAACTACTAAGAGGGATAATGTATTAAGTTGTTCATTAACACTCAGGGCTATGCTGATCAAGTCACCGTTTCCCATAGTGTCCATTCCACTTCAACAGGTTTCCTTTTTTGTGTTCAGTCAGTTGTCACCGATCAGGGAGAACATATGGTATTTGTCCCTTTGGGACTGGCTTATTTCACTCAGCATGATGTGTTCCAGATTCCTCCATTTTGTTGCAGATGACTGGATTTCGTTGTTTCTTACTGCGGTATAGTATTCTAAAGAGTACATATCCCATAATTTCTTTATCCAGTCTACCGTTGATGGGCATTTAGGTTGGTTCCAGGTCTTAGCTATTGTGAATTGAGCTGCAATAAACATTAGGGTGCAGACCGCTTTTTTGTTTGCCAATTTAAATTCCTTTGGGTAAATTCCAAGGAGTGGGATGGCTGGGTAGAACGGTAGGGTTATCTTCAGGTTTCTGAGGAATCTCCAGACTGACTTCCATAGTGGCTTGACCAGTTTGCATTCCCACCAACAGTGGGTTAGTGTCCCTTTTTCCCCACATCCTCGCCAGCATCTGTTGTTGGTAGATTTCTGAATGTGAGCCATTCTAACCGGGGTGAGGTGGAACCTCATTGTGGTTTTGATTTGCATTTCTCTGATTGCTAATGACCTTGAACATTTTTTCATGTGCCTGTTGGCCATTTGGATTTCCTCTTTTGAAAAATGTCTATTGAGTTCCTTGGCCCATCTCTTAATTGGGTTGTTGGTTTTGTTTTTGTGGAGTTTCTTGATCTCTTTGTAGATTCTGGTTATTAACCCTTTATCTGTTGCATAGTTTGCAAATATTTTTTCCCATTCTGACGGTTGTCTCTTCACTCTCCTGACTGTTTCTTTTGCAGTACAGAAACTTCTCAATTTGATGCAATCCCAATAGTTGATTTTGGCTTTGACTGCCTGTGCCTCCCGGGTCTTTTCCAAGAAGTCTTTGCAGGTACCTATATCTTGCAGGGTTTCTCCAATGTTCTCTAATAATTTGATGGTGTCGGGTGTTGAGTGGATTTTTGTGTAAGGCATAAGGTAGGGGTCTTGCTTCATGCTTCTGCACGTGGAAATCCAGTTTTCCCAGCACCATTTATTGAATAGAGTGTCCTTGCTCCAGGAATTGGTTTTAGATCCTTGATCAAACATAAGTTGGCTGTAGATGTTTGGGTTGATTTCTGGTGTTTCAATTCTGTTCCATTGGTCTATCCATCTGTTTCTGTACCAGTACCATGCTGTTTTGATTACAACTGCCCTGTAGTATGTCCTGAAATCTGGTATTGTGATGCCTCCGGCTTTGTTTTTGTTGTACAAGATTGCTTTAGCTATTCGAGGTCTCTTGTGCCTCCATATAAATTTCAGCACCAATTTTTCCAGATCTGAGAAGAAGGTCTTCGGTATCTTGATTGGTATTGCATTGAATTTATAAATTGCTTTTGGGAGAATGGACATTTTGATGATATTGATTCTTCCAATCCATGAGCATGGAAGATTTTTCCATTTCTTGGTATCCTCTTCTATTTCTTTCTTTAAGGTTTTGTAATTTTCATCGTAGAGATCTTTAACGTCCTTGGTTAAGTTTATTCCAAGGTATTTGATTGTTTTTGTAGCTATTGTGAATGGGATTGATCTTAGAAGTTCTTCCTCAGCCATGGCATTGTCTGTGTATACAAAGGCTGTTGATATTTGTGCATTGATTTTATACCCTGCTACTTTGCCAAACTCTTCTATGAGTTCCAATAGTCTCTTGGTAGAGTTCTTTGGGTCCCCTAAATAAAGAATCATGTCATCTTCAAAGAGGGATAGTTTGAGTTCTTCCTTCCCAATTTGTATCCCTTTAATTTCTTTTTCTTGCCTAATAGCTCTGGATAGAACCTCCAGAACTATATTGAATAGCAGTGGTGAGAGTGGACATCCCTGTCTGGTCCCAGATCTCAGTGGAAATGCTTCCAGCTTTTCCCCATTCAATAGGATGTTGGCTGTGGGTTTTTCATAGATTGCTTTGATTGTATTGAGGAATGTTCCTTCCAAACCCAGTTTGCTTAGAGTTTTCATCATGAACGGGTGTTGTATTTTATCAAATGCTTTCTCGGCATCTATTGAGAGAATCATATGGTTTTTCTTCTGCAGTCTGTTAATGTGGTGTATCACATTGATTGTCTTGCGCACATTAAACCATCCCTGCATACCAGGGATAAATCCCACTTGGTCTGGGTGGATGATCTTTCTGATGTGTTGTTGCATTCTATTGGCGAGGATTTTATTGAGGATTTTTGCATCTATGTTCATCAGGGATATTGGTCTGTAATTCTCTTTCAGTGCTGCATCTTTTTCCGGCTTAGGAATTAAGGTGATGATGGCTTCATAGAAAGAATTTGGGAGGATTCCCTCTTCTTCGATTGTTCTGAATAGTTTGAGAAGAATTGGAGTTAGTTCTTCTTTAAATGTCTGGTAGAATTCAGCAGTGAATCCATCTGGTCCTGGGCTTTTCTTTGTTGGGAGGGCCTTTATTACGGTTTCAATTTCTGTCTCAGTTATGGGTCTGTTTAGGTTTTCGATGTCTTCCTGGTTCAATTTAGGTAGGTTGCATGTGTCCAGGAATCTATCCATTTCTGATAGGTTTCCCTGTTTGCTGGCATACAAGTGCTTGTAGTAATTTCTGATGATTCTTTTTATTTCTGTGGTGTCTGTTGTTACATTTCCTTTTTCATCTCTGATTTTATTGATTTGGGTCTTTTCTCTTCTTTTTTTAGTTAGTTGGGCCAATGGGGTGTCAATTTTGTTTATTTTTTCAAAAAACCAGCTCCTCGTTTGGCTGATTTTTTGTAATGTTTTTCTTGATTCAATCCTGTTGATTTCTTCTCTGATTTTAATTATTTCTCTTCTCCTACTAGATTTGGGTCTGGTTTGCTGTAGGTTTTCTAGATCCTTGAGGTGAATAGAAAGCTCATCTATTTGGTGCCTTTCCAATTTCTTGATGTAGGCATCTATTGATATAAACTTTCCTCTTAACACTGCTTTTGCTGCGTCCCATAAGTTTTGGTATGTTGTGCTGTTATCCTCATTTACTTCCAGAAAGTTTTTGATTTCTCTTTTGATTTCTTCTATGACCCATTGTTCATTCAGGAGCATGTTGTTCAATCTCCATGTGTTTGTGTATGCTCTAGGGATTCCTGAGTTGTTCATTTCCAACTTCATTCCTTTATGGTCTGAGAAGCTGCATGGTATGATTCTAATTCTTTTGAATTTGCTGAGACTTGCTTTATGGCCTAGTATGTGGTCAATCCTAGAGAAGGTTCCATGTACTACTGAGAAGAATGTATAATCTTTAGCTGTAGGATTGAAAGTTCTGTATATATCTGTTAGATCCATTTGGGCTATAGTGTCGTTTAAATGTACTGTATCCTTGTTGATCTTCTGTCCTATTGATCTGTCTATTTCTGAGAGTGGAGTATTGAAGTCCCCCAGTACTATTGTATTGGGGTCTAAGTCTCCCTTTAAGTCCGTTAACAAATCTTTTAGATAAACCGGTGCCCTGTAGTTAGGTGCATATACATTGATAATTGTTATATCTTCCTGTTGAATTGATCCCTTAATCATTATGTAGTGTCCCTCTTTGTCTCTCTTAACGGTTTTTGTGGTAAAGTTTATGGTGTCTGATATTAAGATGGCTACGCCTGCTCTTTTTTCATTTCTGTTGTCATGGTATATCTTTTTCCAGCCTTTCACTTTCAGTCTGTATGGATCTTTGTTGGAAAGATGTGTTTCTTGTAAGCAGCAAATAGATGGGTTTTGTTCCTTAACCCAATCAGCCAATCGGTGTCTTTTAACTGGACAGTTCAGGCCATTCACGTTCAATGTGACTAATGATAAGTGGTAACTTTGCCCTGCCATTTGCCAAAGATAAGTTCTAATATATGCTTTGAATTCCCTGTGATCTTTTGCTGTGAGCTTTCCTTCCTTGGTTTCCTTCCTTTACCTTCTTTCATATTGATGACCGTGTTTCTGTGTTTCTGTGTGTAACACATCTTTAAGCATCTTTTGCAGGGCTGGACGAGTGGCAACAAATTCTTTCAATTTCTGTTTGCTATGAAAAGTCTTTATTTCACCTTCATTCACAAATGATAGCTTTGCAGGATATAATATTCTGGGCTGGCAGTTGTTCTCTCTTAGTACCTGGGCTATATCTCGCCATTCCCTCCTAGCTTGCAGGGTTTCTGATGAGAAGTCAGCTGTGAGTCTGATTGGAGATCCTCTGAGAGTAATCTGACGTTTCTCTCTTGCACATTTTAGGATCTTTTCTTTATGTTTCACTGTGGAGAGTTTAATTACAACGTGTCGTGGTGAGGGTCTCTTTTGGTCGTGTTTATTAGGGGTTCTGTGAGCTTCCTGTACTAGGATTTCTCTGTCCTTCTCCAAACCTGGGAAATTTTCTGCTAATATCTCACTAAAAAGGCCTTCTAATCCTTTCTCCCTCTCCATGCCTTCAGGAACTCCTAGAACCCGAATGTTGGGTTTTTTAATAGTATCCTGAAGATTCCTGACAATATGTTTTAGATTTCTAATTTCCTCGTCTTTTCTTTGGTCTGACTGTATCCTTTCCTGTTCTCTGTCTTCTAAGTCCGATATTCTCTCTTCTGCTTCTCCCATTCTGTTTGTAAGGCTCTCTATTGTGTTTTTCATTTGATCTATTGAATTCTTCACTTCAGTCACTATCCCAGTTTCCTGTTGTACTAGTTGTTTCGTTTCATTTTGATTCCTCCTTAAAATTTCATTTTCACGAGAGAGATTTTCTATCTTGTCCATTAAGGATTTCTGTAGTTCAAGAATTTGTTTTTGAGAACTTCTTAATGTTCTTATCAATTTTTTGAGATCTGCTTCTTGCATTTCTTCTATGTCATCATCCTCATAATCTTGAATTGGGGTGTCTTTTTCATTTGGGGGCGTCATGGTGACTTCCTTGTTTTTATTACCTTGGTTTTTGCGTTTGTTATTTGTCATATTGGAGATATTTGGTTTCTTCACTGTGGTGCTTTTTCTTGTTATACTATGACTCTAGATTAAGTGGACTATCTGTTTTGATGGAGCCTTAGGGCTTGAGATGGGTGTGGCCTGAGAGCTCTGTTTGGTGTGCCAAAGGTGACACTCCCAGGTTAGGCGTGGTAAACCTCTCTCTCTCTCTCTCTCTCTCTCTCTTTTTTGATTCAAAAGGGAAGTTATTCTGCACAGCTGAACGAAGTTGGAGGTAGTTAGCAGGCAAATGATATACCCACAGGAGCCAGAGATCAGAATCTCTTTCCCAAGGACCACACAGGGAATCTGTTCGGCCCTCAGAGTGGGCTCAAATTCTCCTTCATTCTCCCACTGGGTTGCCAAAGTTACGGAATTGTAGCGTCTCTGGAGAGTGCTCACGTGAATTCCGTGAGTTCTCTCCCCCACCGTCTCTTTGTTCACAGTCTCAGTTCAGTAGCACCACAAATTTACTAGGTCCTAATCTCCTGTTAATTCGCCCCACCCAGAGTCAGGTTTTACTGCTAGGCTCAGGGCCGGTGCAGACCTGAGGTCGCTCTGCTTATGACGTATGTCCAAGATGGCGCCTGCTCTTTGTCTTGCTCGCCCTTGAGAGGTGAGCGGAGAGAGAGAAACCCGTGTCCGTACCAGTCACCTTTTTTTTTTCCCTCTCTCTCTCTTCCAGTTAGCTTGGTGAAGTCCCCCCCGCCCCGGGGGTCGTTCCCTCTAGTCTCCTCTCTCCGCTTGCCTGCCGGTGTCTCGGGTTATTGAGGTTCGGCTCACATCGCGTTCCAGCGCTGGTGTGTTGAATCTGCCACTGGTGTCCCGAACTGTGGGCTCCCACGCTCTCCACGCAGGTCTGCTCCCCTTCCAGCGCCGATGTGTCGAGAAATTTTATATTCTTGTCACTATTTGACCACTACCTAGAAGTGAGTGTACACAGTATAAAACGATATGAATTCTCAAAATGGAAACCAGAGAAAATAGGAATACAGACAGTGTGCAACCTGTAAGGCCACTAGTGTGGATGTGCTGGGGTTTTACATGTATAAATTATTTGTTGGAGAAGACAATACAGGGGCTTAATCAATAAGATTCTAAATCAAAATGGAATATTATATGCCAGTGGTTAACATAGAGATGATAAAGAACATTGGTGATGTGAAATGATTCTTTCTTACAGGTATAAAACTATTTCCTGTATGTCACTGAAATGAATTCTCATTCCACTTATGCTTTCATAAATAGATGTTTTTTTATTTCCAACTTGGCATTGGGATAGCAGCCAACTCTTTCCTCCTTCTGTTCCACATATTCACACTCCATGAGGATCACAGGTCTTATCCCACCAAATTGATCACCTGTCACTTGGCCCTTGTCCATGAAGTGATGTTCTTCACAGCAATGTCTTTTATATTTATGGACCTGGCTGAGTCAGAGAATTTTTGGAATGAACTCATATGTAAAGCCTTATTCTTCACAAACCTGCATTCTGAGTGTCATCCAGGCTGTCACCATCAGCCCCAGCACTTTCTATTTTGTGAGATGTAAACATAAATTGACAAATTATATTCTCTATGTTTTAATCTTCTTTTGGTTTCTCAATTTGTCCATCAGTAGTACTGTAATCTTCCATGTTGTGTCTCCTCCTAATGTGACCCCAAATGATCTTCTCCGAATTGGTAAACACTGCTCACTATCTCCAATGAATTCCATCTTTTGGAGGGTATTTTTCATTATGACAACATCCAGAGATGTCCTACTAGTAGGAGTCACGCTGCTCTCAAGTGTGTACATGGTGATTCTCTTGTCCAGACATCAGAAGAGGTGTCAGTACCTTCACAACACCAGCCACTCTCCAAGATCCTCCCTAGAGAAAAGGGCCACCCAGACTATCCTGTTGCTGGTGAGTGCCTTTGTGGTCACCTACTGCTTGAGTCTCATCATCATGACTATCTCAGTCCATGTGTTGTGGGCATATGATCGAGTCTTTCTAAGTATCCAGAAGTTTGTAAGTAATGTTTATGCCACAGTCAATCCACTGGTGCTGCTCAGTTCTGATAAAAGAATAATCAATATTCTGAAATACATGCAGTGTAAGAGCCATTAATTTATACTTAGTAATGGGATATTTTCTTTCTTTTTTTAAAGCTTTTATGAATACAAATTTCTTAGATACAGCTTTAGGAATATAGTGGTTCTTCCCCCCACATCTGCCCTCCCACCTCCACTCTAATCCCATCTCATACTCCCTCTTCTGTCCCATTCTTCATTAAGATTCATTTTAACTAAGTTTATATACAGAAGATGAACACTATACTAAGTAAAGATTTCAACAATTTGCACCCACACACACATACAGAAAGTATAAGGTAGTGTTTATGAACAAGTTTTACAGTCAGTTCTCATAGTATAACTCATTAAAGATAGAAGTTCTACATGGGGAGTAAGTACACAGTGACTTCTGTTGTTGATATAACAATTAACACTTTTTTAAAAAAATTTTTATTTATTTGATAGGTAGAGTTACAGACAGTGAGAGGGAGAGACAGAGAAAGGTCTTCTTTCCGTTGGTTCACTCCCCAAATGGCTGCTATGGACAGTGCCATGCCAATCCGAAGCCAGGAGCCAGGTACTTCTTCCTGGTCTCCCACGTGGGTGTAGGGGCCCAAGCACGTGGGCTGTCCTCCACTGCCCTACTGGGCCACAGCAGAGAGCTGGACTGGAAGAGGAGCAACCAGGACTAGAACCCAGTGTCCATATGGGATGCCAGTGCTGCAGGTGGAGGATTAACCAAGTGAGCCATGGCACCGGCCCCTGCAATTAACACTCTTATTTACGATGTCAGTGATCACCTGAGGCTCTTGACATGAGCTGCCAAGGTTAGGGAATCTTTTGAGTCCACAAACTCTGTCACTATTTAGACAGGGCCATAGCAAATAGAAGTTCTCTCCTCCCTTCAGATAAAAGTACATACTTGTTTTATGGCCCCTTCTCTCCATTGGGGTCTCACTCACAGATATTCTTCATGTAGAACATTTTTTTGCCACTGTATTTTGGCTTTCCATGCCTGAAATGCTCTCATTGTCTTTTTAGCCAGATACAAATGCATTAAGGGCTGATTCTGAGGATAGAGTGCTGTTTAGGGCATTTGCCTTTCTATAGGTCTGTTGTGTGGATTGCTTAACATGTTGGAACATTCTCTCTTTTTTAGTTCTAGCTATTGTTATTACCAGATACTGATCTTATTTATGTGATCTTTTTGACACCTAATCCTATCTATATGACCAATTACAAACTTAATATGATCACTTTAGCATGCAAGATGGCACTAGTATCACCCAGCTTAATGGGATTTGGAATCCCATGATAAATTTTTAGTTTTACCCTTAGGGGTAAGTCCTCACGAATGTGTGATGAACTGTACAACTCCTCCCTCTCTTATTCCCACTCTCATTTTTAATGAGATTTAGTTTCAATTGACTTTATACACCTATGCTTAATTCTATGTTAAGTAAAGATTTCAACCAGTGGAATTAAGTAGCAAACATAAATAAAAAATAAAAAAAAATTCCTCAATAGTCAAGTCAAGGGCTGTTCAAGTCATTGTTTCTCATAGTGTCTATTTTACTTCTACAGGTTTCCTTTTAGGTGATCTGTTAGTTATCACAGATCAGGGAGAACATATGGTATTTGTCCCTTTTGGACTGGCTTATTTCACGAAGTATAATGTTTTCCAGATTCATCCATTTTGAGGCAAATGACCGGATTTCATTTTTAACTACTGTGTAGTATTTCATACAGTACATATCTCAATTTCTTTTCCAGTCTTCTGTTAATGGGCATTTAGGTTGATTCTATGTCTTAGCTGCTGTTAATTGAGGTGCAATAATCATGGAGGTGTAGATAATTCTTTCATTTTTATTTCATTTCCCTTGGGTAAATTCCAAGTGGGATGGTTGGATCGTATGGTGGGACTATATTCGAGTTTCTGAGGTATCTACAAACTGTTTCCCATAGTGGTTTTAGCAGTTTGTATTACAACCAACAGTGGATTAGGGTACTTTTTTCTGTTTTGGTAAATTAGTAACCAATATTCTGAAAAAGATGCAATGTAAGAGCCATTAATTTCTACTGATTTATCAATGGGATATGTTTTTTAAAAAAAAGTTCTTCAAACAGCAGTTAAGTGATTCAATGGCATAAGGTTTTCTTTTTTACTTGTATAGGGCAAAAAGTTTCATATATATCATATACACAGTTTTAAAAGCCTAATGATACTTTTTTTTTTGACAGGCAGAGTGGACAGTGAGAGAGAGAGACAGAGAGAAAGGTCTTCCTTTTGCCATTGGTTCACCCTCCAATGGCCACCGCGGCCGGCACACTGTGGCCAGCGCACCGCGCTGATCCGATGGCAGGAGCCAGGTATCCTGGTCTCCCTACACCCCACCAAGGACTTGGGCCATCCTCGACTGTACTCCCTGGCCACAGCAGAGAGCTGGCCTGGAAGAGGGGCAACCGGGACAGAATCTGGCGCCCTGACTGGGACTAGAACCCAGTGTGCTGGCGCCGCAAGGCGGAGGATTAGCCTAGTGGGCTGTGGCGCCAGCCAAGCCTAATGATACCTTGTCAGATTAAAATATAATGTGTAATTATCTTATTGTATCTAAATTCTTTAAAACTTGATGCTTCAAGGATTATGTTTTTTCTTTACTTCAGTGTGAACCAGGATTTGACACATGTAATGTCTCTTCTTATTTTATTTTCTTTAATGTAAGAAAATATTTATTTCTTCTTGACATGTATGCTTAGAAAGCTCCTACTGGTAATCACAACTCAGTGTGTATTTTTCAAAGTGTTTTACTCACCGTGGCTCATTAGACATGTTTTAGTTAAGGATCCAACTCTTACTTGAATAATTGCTCTTGGCATGGTTAATTTGATGTTTCTGTTTTATTGTGCCATACTAGTTAATTTTTTTGTCTCAATCATATGGGTGATGTCTATTTTTATCTTATTGTTTTAAATATCTCCTTTGAGGTTATGTAATGTACTTATTTCTTTATGTGTATTTCTACTTTTTTGTCTTTTTGGCATACTGCATTTTATAATTGAAGTATTTGGATACGATTTTCAAATATAGTCTCAATCACTCATTCTTTGATTATTGCTTCCGTGTGTTTTTTTAATGTTCTAGAGAAACAATTGGATGTTTCAATCCTTCTCATGCTAATCTTCCTATGTATGTCATTCTAACATATCTTCTATGATTTTGTATCCCTGCATTGTATTCATTGTTTTCAATATCTCAGTTCATCAGCACTCTCACCATCCCTGTGCAGTTTCTCCCTTGTTTTATGTTAATTTTATTCATAATATTTTCACCTCTTTTTTTTCTTTAGAACTTTCCCTTATATGGCTTACCAATCTTAGATATTCTTGCTCTTCCCACCTTATCTTTCCACATTATTTCCCATTTTTCCTATTGTTATTTGCTTGAATATTTTATGGATAATTTCTACATGTAGAGTTATGTGACTGGAAACTCTTTAGATACAAATTCTAGTATCTTTTTTCCTGATTGCAAAATAAACTATGTTTTTGTTCTGATGCATGGGTATGTCACATCTGAGATTCTTCAGTCATCTTATTTCTATTGTTTATTTCACTTACCTGTGGCAATATTATACAAGGCACATGGGTTTGATGTCCTTGCAGTCCTCCAAATCTGAATGGAGCACTGGTTTCTTGGTTGATTGTTCTTCTGTTTCATTCCCTTGGTTCATTCCCATATCTGTGATGTCTTCATGTGCTCCTTCCAAGTTTATTTGCCATTTTAAGTTCTCTTGTATCTATCTGAACATTACATCCGTCTGCCTTAAAGATTTAGACTGGATAACATTTGATTTCCAAAAAGCACAAATATCAACAACATACGTGTTAATAAAAGATTTTATGTGTTTATTTTTGTACATAGATAAAAATCTTGTTAAAAATCTCATATTCTTTATTTGAAACAACCCAATATTCTGTTTTATAAAACAATTTAGGAAGTGCTTATTTATTATTATTTGAATTTCACTTTATATTTGCTCAGATCTTTCAAATGATAATATTCTATGCAGAGAATAGTAACTATACGTAGCCTAGATAATTTTTTTTTCTAAAACACTAAGCTGGCACTGGCAGAATTATATACCTTAGTCTTTCATCTGTGTTTACCATGGTTCATTATCAGCAATTCTCTGACAGTAAAAATTATCTTAATTTGGACTTTTTCATATAACTCAGAAGGTAATTAAATGAGCCTTCAATTAACTTTGCCCATAGTAGTTTGCTACATAGTACTTGCTGGTTACACTGACTTGATGGTTTCTGTTGTTATTTGGGAGGCATGGACAAAGATGTTCTGTTAAATTTCTGTTATCGTGCATTCAAGGGCACATCTTTCCTCTCACACTATTCTTGTCATTTTTTTTAAAAAAAATCTGTATCGTGTCACCAAAACTACTACTCATTAATTGCTTTCTTAAAGCTTTTATTTATTTATTTTAGAAATAGAATTACAGATCGAGATGGAGGGAGAGAGAGAGAGAATGAATATATCTGGTTCATGTCCCAAATGGCCACAATGGCCGGAGCTGGGCAGATCCAAAGCCAGGATTCAGGAGACTTTTCCAGGTCTTCCTCATGGGTGCAGGGGTCCAAGGACTGGGCCATCACCCACTGCTACCCCAGGCCATAGCAGAGAGTTGGATCAGAAGAGAAGCAGCTGAGACAGAAAACAGTGCCCATGTGGGATGCTGAACACCACGGACTAAGGTTTAGCCTGCTATGCCACAGTGCTGCCCCCTCATTCATTGCTGTAACTAATTATCCAACCTTTATGATAATTATATATACATTCCTTATGCTCATTTAAAAATAAATAATTTACTCTGTTTTATGATTCTAGAAATTTATATGTCTTCACTCCATAAAATAGAATGTGTTTCCTATATCCATTTATTTACTGTGTGTCAAAAATGCTTATGTTATTGCCATGTAATGACGCATATTATTAAAAATGTGTCAACATACTTTCTGTGAATCATTGGATTTTTTAAACACTTAGAAATTATGTTTATTACTGTGTCATGGCATGGAGCTCTGTTGAACACATTATGTGTGCTGTGTTATAAACACACTGATTCATCATATTTCCTTCATAATAGTATTCATATACACTAGTATTTTGTATTTCCTGCCATTACAGTACCTTTTATGTCTTATTTAAATATTATTGAAAACAGGATATAAACATAGTAGCCTCTATATTAAACACAAATGCAAATAGCAGCTGTGGCACTTTAATTTATTTTCAACAACTCACTTGGCTTGCACAATAAATATGTATATTAATAACCTCAGTAATAGGCATAGTCTCTATCCTGCCACAGAAAATTTTGAGTCACTCTTTAGTGGGCCACAGCCTCATGTTTTATTAAGGTTCCCAGTTTCTACAGTTCAACTTTCTAGAAAATACATTATCACTGAATGTTACCTATTAGGAAAAAAATTGTGATTCACACAAATTATTAAAGTAAACTCAAGAAAATGAATGTGCGGGGGTGAGGAGGCATTTAGCCTAGCAAGTAGGAGTACACACAGATTGCCCATGTCCTGCATTGAGGCACCTGCATTTGATCCTAAGTCCAGCTCCCAACTCCTCAGTTATGGCTCAAGTTGTTGAGTTTACTTGGATTGTGTTCTTAGCTCAGGCTTCACAGGGATTTGAGGAGTGAACAACAGATTGGAGATTGCCTCTCACTCTCATTCTCTGGCTCTAAAACAAATGTGTAAAATATTTTTTGGTTTTTATTTTTTAAGAAATAAAATCTACTGAGGAACTTGTATGGGCAGAAAATATTTTTTCAATTAACAATTAAATACAGATATTAATTTAAATATTTCACGAAACAAAATTCCAAAGGCAAATGTTTTAGTTGGTGAATTTTACACTTCATGAAAAATTAATAGTCAAGTTTTCAAAGAATGTTCCCCAGAATAGAAAGCTTACACTTCCTAATTTATTCTATTAGCTCAATATTACCATGATACCAATGACAATAGCATAGCAATGCAGCTTGTTGTTCAGTCTTTTAAGTTGCTGCCTGTGATACCTGGATCCTAATTCAGAGTTCTGGCTTCAGTTTAGACTGCTCTGATTCTGATCAAGATCCTTACTAATGTACCTAGAAGGTAGTGAATGATGCCGCAAGCATAATTCCTAATGGCCCCTGCAACCCACATGGGAAACATGAAGGGAATTCCAAGCTCCTCACTTTGGCCTGGCCCAGTACAATCATTGCAGCCATTGGGGAGTGAACCAGCAGATACATGATCTATTTCTCTGTCTCTCCCCTGCCTCTCAGATAAATAATTAAATATTTTTTAAAAAGCAGTACTAATGAAGGAGACAACAGAATGTTATTCCACATGACACAGACACAAGAATCTACAAAAAATACCAGATTCAGTAAAATACAAAACTTTTAATATACTGTGATGAGCTAGTGTTTTTTTTTTTAATTAAGCTGAGGTAATGCACAATATCACTTATGTGAAGGAGGAAAATGATAACTTTAATAGTCAAAAAAATTAGGAAAATTCAGTACCCATTAGTGATAATCCTCCAAGAAAATACTAATAGGAGGGACCTTGTGAGATCTCCTGATAATCTTCCATGAAAACCCACAGGCAACATCATATGCAATAGTAAGAAACTATAAGTTTCAGAACACAAATATAGTTTACATTTTTTCCAACCTTGTTAATACTGTACTGAGATATTAACTGGGGAAAGTATTCAAGAAAATTAAATTAAATTATTCAGAATATAAAAGAACTGGCTTATTTGTCATATATTGAATGTTTATTGACATACGTTAAAACTGTGAATATACAGAAACTCATTATAATAATTTCTCAGTATCATAAGACAAAAGATGAACACAAAGAATTAAATTCTTTTATAGACCAGTAATTAACAATCTGAAAATTAAATTAAGAATATAAATCCATTCATAAAATGATTACAAGAAATTTTCAGAAACAAATTCAGTAAAAAATCATAAAGACTTCAGATTGAAAACTGCTTTAAATGTGATAGAAGAAATCAAATAGTCAATGCATGAATTGAAAGCCCTCTGATGTTCCAGGACTGTGATATTAACTACTGTTAAGGATACAACAACCCCACAAGTCGATCTGAAAATTCAGTGCAACCCCTTCCAACTCCATATGTAGTTTTGGAACTTGAAAAACTTGCACGAAACCCATATGGATTTGCAACAGAAACAAAAAAATACAAAGTAATCTTTAAAAGGCATAATAAAATATTGTGATTAACTCAGATTGATATAAATTATTATAAAATAACACTTGTCAAATGTAAGATACTAGCATTATATATAAAGTTATGTAGATCAGTGCAACAGATTTTCATATTCAATAGAAACATTGATTGCAAATTGATTTTGACAAAGGTATGAAATAATTTAATATAAAAAGAAAAGTCTTTAGCAAATGATCCTGGGAAAAAGTACATATCCAATTGCAAAAGAATGACTTTGAATTCTCAAAATTGATTAGACACATAAAAATGATTTCCACATCTAAAAAAAATTCTTAGGGGGAATTAATGGAATAAGTTTTTCTGCTCTTGGACTAAGGGAAATAATTCTTAGCTATTAAATCAAAAGCACAACTAAGAACAGAAATTTGATGAAGCGCACTGCATCAAATTTAAAAACCCTTTTCCTCCAAATGCTTAAAAACTGGTTACTATTTTGTATGTCAAAAATGTACACATGAAGATATACAATTTTTGTTTGCTAATTTAAAAAAGACAATGGAGGTGACCAAGACTACTTCAGCTCACAAAACGAATTTGTTAGATAAGATAGAGACTTCCAGATGCAGGACAGGTAGGGTCTGCACTACACCCCTCATAACCAGGAAGCATCTATAGAAGATGTGATAATTCTATGCCCCTCAATATCCCGTAGGATTAAGGGAATGGAGTCTCTGAGAGGTGAATGTTGTAGGCAGGCATATAGAATAAAATTGGTTAGGTTTGTGAGCTGGAAGACCACATGTTTACCATGCCCCTGTGTAACCTCATGCCCCTACCTGGCCACACCTGTGTGCCCACCTGCCAATCAGGATAATTAACCACTCCCCTTTGGAAGTGCATTAAAGGTCTGGGACCAACTGTTTTGGCCTCCTTGCCTTTTTTTGCCGTTGTAGGCCTTTGCTGTCCCACGCCTTTGGGGATGAGGCCTTAGGCCACCCCCATGCTTCCTTGTCTGCATGCTCCTCCACATGGCTGGCTCCCTGTGCTTGGTATGAATCCAGGTTTCTCTTTCTTAGGGATATCACTCTTCTATGCATTTCTCTCACTGAATAAAAAGCTTAAATCTTAAAATAACTGGGATTTGGAATTGCTAAACAGCAAATGTTCTCCCAGTCCTTTATAGGGTATTTCCATGGGAGGGAGGGCATATACAATGTTAGGGGCTAACCTTTATTTCCTGGTCATGTGTAACCTCAGGCCTTTCTCCATGGCTTAACTAGCAGCTGGAGTTCTAGGGCCCCAGCAGTCACCATGCAGTGGGGAGTGTTGCTGACCCAGAGCAATGGATGTTGATTTTTGCCACTGGACACCAGAGACTCTGCCCCTGTCCTCACTTCATGGCCAGGAACCAGATTCCATTTCTCCTTGAGCTGAGGCTATAATTATTCAGAGCCATCAGGAGAAACTGAATGCCCTGAACACTTTGAATTCTTCAGGTCCTAGGGAAGGACACCATTCTTGTTATGGGTCTATCCATGTGAACAATATTTATGTAATTGTTCTGAGCATATGCAAGGGGAAGCACAGTCATGTGGGTGGGTTTGGGACACTGGGACTCTCACTGCTCAAGCCAGAAAAGATAAATCTCAAGCCTTGAGCCAATACCATAACCTTGTTACATTCTTTCAAGGGCATAGGAGCACCCCTCCCTTTTTAAGGTTTATTTATTGGAAAGTGGAATTACAGAGAGGGAGAGGCAAGGCAGAGAGAAAGAAGTCTTCAATTCACTGGTTCACTCTTCAAAGGGCCATGTTGGCTAGAATTTAGCCAGTTTAAAGCCAGGAGCCAGGAGCTTCTTCCAGGTCTCCCACATAAGTGCAGGGGCCCAAGGACTTGGGCCATCTTTCACTGCTTTCTCAGTTGAGTTATCAGGAAGGTGAATTGGATGCGGAACAGTTGGACCTTGAACCAGTGCCCATATAGGATAACAATGGTACAAGCTACCTATTACATCATAGCACCCACCTCAAGAAGCCCCCCTCCTGAAACTGAATTCCACCAAGTTTTTAGTTGTCTTCAGGTTCATCACATATGTCAGACTATGCATCCCTATCTTGAGACCAGGGTTTCAAATTGACATTCTGTGGATGTGGCCTGCTTTGAAGATCTACCAGGAGAGTCTGACTCCCTGAGTACAATCAAGACCCAGGTTTTGCTGTTGCTTCTGTTCATTGAATTTTCCCAAGTGTCTGGAAAAGCAGCTGCACATAGTATGTGAATAGTATTTGTTTAATCAATAAACTTCCACCAGAACCTTCAAAAAATGTGAGTGTTTCTGGGGCCCATATAATGCTGCCTAGTTACTATTTTCTGTCTACATCAAGGATGAGGAGCTGCTAGGAGGGATCTCAAGCCTCCTTTACTGAAAGGAGAACAGTTTTTTGGCTTACGGAGCTGCAGTGAGGTTTCCAACTCACAGCACATGTGTAGCAATTTTACCATTGCCATTTGCACAATGCAATCACTCACCTATTTAACCACTGGATCAGGAACTTGTAGGTGGCACCCAAGACCCAATATACAAATGCCATAGGAAAAGTGTCTATCCTGGAAATTGGGCATAGTGTCTCCACTTGTGTCTCAACTAAAACAGAATATTGCTTGACTACCTGAATCCCTCATACTCATATTGGAGACAGGGATGGCATTCTGATCCCCTGGCTTCAGCCTGGTGTCACCCTAATTTTGTGAATATTTGGAAAGTGAACTGAGGGAAGTTCCCTGTCTACCTTTGTCTATGCCGTTCAAATGAAAATGAATTAAACAATTGTATTAAGATTAATGATTGCTTGCTTTTTAGTTGTCACTACAAACTAAACTTACTAAGATTCAAAAGTTCAAATTAATCAGTGGTAATTAAAATTACTATAAGCAATATGGAAAGCAACTCTGTATGCAAATAGTTAAGATATGAGGAATGAGGAGTATTTTTTCAGTTTAACTGATCATTTTTATCTATATATTACATACTTTTGAATATATATAGAATATATCACCAAAAAGTTGTTTAGAAATTTCTCTAATCACAATAAAAAAAAAGAAATCTGTATAAAAAGTTGGGGGGGACACCTTATATGGGATTTTTGAAGCAGAGTAACAATGACAAAAATAACAATCTGGAATACAGAAAGCATTTGTACTTAAAAACTAGCAAGGTCCTATAACAAACCATGGGTAGTTTGTTCCTCCAAGGAAAGTATGAGGTAGTATTATCCTCATAATTGAATCTGCTGCAGCTTGGAGGTTTTTTTTTTTAAATGTTTGTTTATTTTTTTTGCTTTAGGTCCTTTCTATATTACCATAAAATACTTTTTCAGACTCAGGATTCACAAACTTTTCTCATCAAGTCTGCTGAATCCCAGGACAGAAATGCCATAGAGCTTCTAACCCAATCCATTACTCATGAAACTGCTGAAGAATGACATTATACCTTAGAAAATTCTCCAAGCTGAGTTTGTCAATTATTTAATGGGCTCCTTCCTTTTCCCCAATTTGCTACAATCAAGTTACATTATAGCAATAAGTTCAGCACCCTCATTAGGGTGCTTATGAAAAAACATCGCACGGGGCTGGCGATGTATGGATTTCTTTTCCTCATTAATTTGTTTATCGTTGCTTCTGACTAATCCTATGTACTTTTTTAAATTCCATTTCAGGCATTTCATCAATCTGTTCATCATCACAGACTGATATTGAAGTATTGTTGTGTTACTTTAGGAAGCCATGCTGTCTTCCTTTTCATGAATTTTTGCTTTTATTTTTAGGTATTTGTGGAAATGCTGCATATGGCCAGGGAGCTCTGGTCAGTGTCCCTAGCTGAAATGAGAATGTAGGGTGACACCCAATTTGTGTATGGTAGATCTCTTCCATTGTCATCAGAGGAAAAGTGTATAATCATACCTGTTGGCCTAATCACAACTTCACCTCCTCTCTTCCAAGGTGACCAATAACGGACATCATAAATAAGAGTGTCAATTGTTAAATCAACACTGGGGGTCACTGTGCACCTGCTCCCCATGTAGGGCCTCTGTCCTTAATGTGTTATACTATGTGAATTAAGAGTAAAACTCCTACTCAAACAGTACTCTATACTTTGTGTGTCTGTGTGGGTGCAGTCTGTTTAAATCTTTATTTAGTAAATACTAAGTTGATTTTCTGTATATAAAGATAATTGAAAATGAATCTTGATGAAGAATGGGATGGGAGAGGGAGTGGGAGATGGGATGGTTGCAGGTGGGAGGGAGGTTATGGGGGGAAAACAACTATAATTCAAAAGTTGTAATTTGGAAATTTATATTTATTAAATAAAAGTTAAAAAAGAATTTAGAACACAAATACATACAGAGGGAAGATAATGTGGGGCTACAGGGAGAATATGATTATCCATATAATGAAGAGAGGGGCCTCAAAGAGTTGAAACTGTGCACACACTGATTTCAGACATGGGGAAATAAATTTCTGCTATTTTAAAAAAGAATTTGGATCCATAAAAACCAGTTGAGAGGCCTGGATTGAGTTCCCAAATGCTGGCTTCAACATGGCCTAATCAAGACTACTATAGATACTTGGGAAAATAAACCAGTGGATAGGCGCTTGCTTGCTTGCTCGCTCTCTCTCTCTCTCTCTCTCTGGATGTCTTTGTCTCTGTTTCTGTCTCTTTATCTGACTTTCAAATCAATCAATAAATGTTCATAAAGTGAATTATATGACCCAGCCACTGCAGTTCCACTTATGTACCAAAATACATGGAAACATGGATCCTCATAAAGGCTCACTGCAGCACTAATCACAGAGCTAAATGTGAAAATAATTCAAATACATACCAATGAGTGAAAAGAAATATACAGCACGTCTTTATTTTAGAAAACTCCTTAATAATCAAAATAAATCAAATGGTGATATGTGATACTAAGAGAAGCAGTCTCAAAAGCATTAAGGTAAAAGATGGAATGCTTTCTTTTTGCTTTGAGTTATTTTAAATTTAAGGGTAAGTTTTAAATATTTTGAAGCTTTTAAAATTTTCATAATATTTGAATATTATCATGTCAATAAAAGTATATATATATTTCTATTAGAGAGAAAAATTTCAAATTTCAAGAACTAAGACCTCCTTTAAACAACAGAATCCTCTAGTTTTATTACTTCTGCTGTTTACCTTAAAAGTTTTAATTTCAGATTTAAAATATGTTTTAAATGATCAGTTGATTACAACATCATTATTTAGTCATCATTAGTTACATGATAATGCCTGAATTCAGCAGGCCACCTGCCTATTTGCCTTTAAATTCCAAAAGGCAAAGTGTAGAATGTCAGTTTAAAAACAGAAACACACTCTAGTCCTCTGTTGCACAGAATTATGACTCTTATTGTTAATGTACTGTGTATTTCATTATTTCTAATAGAGATTTTAAATGTTCTCTTCACAAAGGAAAATCAAATTTACAGGATAATCAACAGGTGAATTAACAACTGAATCACTATCTGAGGTATATGTGTATCCTATAATCTCATTGTAACCCATAAATAAGCATGCTTCTGATTTGCTGAAGTAATGTGAAATAACAAAGATAGAATCAATAAATTTTGTACTTGAAATAAATGACAAAATGAAGCAAAGTAATGAGGAGAATTAGTTATGACTTGCTGATGAGAACCAAATGCCTCAAGAAACAAGCTGTAGAACTCAATACTTTCTATGTGGACTCTAGTGATAGTTAATTTTGTTTCAGCAGCTATTATTCATTTCTTGTATTTGAGCATGGGCACTCTGAGATAAGGAGCCTCCAGTCACCCCTATTAGGACACCTGCAACAGAGGGAACAGCTTTTCAATTTCCTTCCAAATTCCCTACCTTAGACCGCTGTTATGACTCTCACCCTCTCATGTTTATGATGTATAGGCATATGATGATAAGACATTTGCAAACCTATCATATCTGTAAGATTTTCAGAAATTTCTTTGTGCTGTGGATAACCAGTCACAGGTTTTACAATGTTATACAAAATATAGTCAATTAATTAGAAAAATATTTTGATTTCTAGAATTCAACATTAAAGCCTAAGGTACTATTTTGTAATACAGATTACATAGCTACATCTGAGATAAGTAGAGTACAAAAATCCACATATAGATGATATTTTTTGTAAAGCTATAATTCTCTGAATTTCACTCCTCTTTGCTTTGGTGTAAGTTCATAGATTTTGTGGTAATTCCTTTGTTCTTAGTATGTTAAATAGAGCTATTTGCCCCACTATAATTCACAATTACCTATATACTTTGGAGCTTAAAATATTGACACTAAAATAAAAATCAGAAAAATGATTATGAAATACATCTTCATTGTTCATCTTCTGATTTCACAAGGTTCATCCTTGTCCCCAGCAGAAAATGGTAACTGAGTATCATTTTTTCATGGTAAATTCTATGATAAGCATTCACATTTGTGTATTTTTAAATAAATCAATTGGAATCCATTTTTGTTTACACTATGATCAACTGTTATCTGACATGAACAGATTTGATCTCTATATATACCTTCTATTTTCTTTCTCCTATTGTCTGTACTGTATTATTCAAAACCCTTTAACTGTTTCCATGTCAGGGTTTACAAATTCAGCAAATTCAAACACAGGGTCCTCAATTAAGTTTAAATTACAGGAAATTAATAAATGATCTTTAGTAAAAATATGCAATATGTGTCTATTAGTTTGCAATAGCATGAAATTGGGATAAACTTTTCTTTAAATCATTTACCTAAAATATGTTTAATGCAGTTTCTGTTTTTATCTACTAACTTCTCTTCTTGGGAACCATAATCCTCTGCAGTCCAGCGTCAGCATCAATGTCCTCAGAGCCTTGCTGAAATACTGCGTTGCCCTCCCATAGGTGAACACTTGCAGATGTGATAGGATTGCATCCAAGAGAGTGAGGTAGATATAACTTTGGGTCACAGAAGAAATTCTAAAATTATTTTCTGCAATATTTTATCTGATTGTCTCCTTGTTTTATGGCTCAAAATGCATTTCATTTATAAAATGGTTTAGGTATATTCTAGCAACATAAGCAAGTATTTGTATCTGTGACCTATTTATTTTTCACTAATACTTAAGAGGAACTATTAAAATCTAGGAATGATTATGATTGTGCCTTTAAGTCAACATGATATTGGTGCTTCTCCTGGTTTAACCTGAGAACAAAACCAAGTTTGCTGAGAATGCACAACTTACTAATGGTAGCAACAGGTTGTTTGACTCTGGCAGTTCACATACACGAATATTTTAGTAAGTGAAGCTTGTGGTAAAATAGTATCAAACGTATAACAGACTCTATGGTTTCAACATTATAAACACAGGGATTTCAATTGGAATTATAATTTTTTCTAATTCAACTATGAATCTCTAAATATGAACCAAGGACAAAACTCCCCAACATACCTGAATATTTATATTAATATTCCTATATTGATACGAGTGGTATTGAAAACAATCACACACTCATTGGCCTTAGGAAATGAAGAGAATGTGGTAATTTTCAGTTTTCTCAGCATCACACAAGTAAACATTTGTCACATTGCTATGGGTAAAATGTCCCCTCTGAGATGCATGTTGATATTTAATTGCCATTTATGCAGTATTAAGAGATGAGATAATTCAGAGATCACGGCCACAAAGGTCACACCTTTGTGGGTATAGTTGGTACAATTTTAAAAAGGCATGTGTACTCTCTTGCTTAATCTTTTGCTATGGGAAAACACAGCAAGAAAACACACATCAAATGAAAGACCCTCCATTGTGAAATTTCCAATCTCCAGAACTGTGAGAAATTACATTTGTGTTATATAATTTTTCTGTTATAATTACATGACATGGAATGAAACCCCCAGATTAAATTAATTAGATAACATTGTTTTGCTTATATTTCATTTAATAGCATGATAATGTAATAGTGAAATTTTAACATTGTAAAATATGTTTAATAAGGCTTAAAAAGAATAATCTCAACTGTTGAGGATCTAAGAGTTTTTTAAAGCATGGAAGATTATTCCACAATTTTGTTAGCAATAAAAAATCACTATGTGTTGATCATGATGAAAATTTAGTATCAACTTATACTGTTCCTATTTGTTTTTCTCTTGCTAATTGAAAGCAATAATTTCACTGTACCCTACTGAATTGATGAGCTCATATGAGGAATTTTTGGTATGGAAACTGAAAATAACAGAAATCTGACACAATTCTGAAGATGGGAAGGTAACACACAAATTAGATTTATGGTATGCAGAGTAATGCCTGTTGATGATGAGAGATCTACTGTATTTGTTAGCTTTGCAGGCATGCATATATTTCCTCCCTGTTATTAAGATGAGCACACTTTCTGCATATATATATCTTATATATTATATATATTCATATAGATAAATATATTCTCTGCCAAGCTGGCATTGGAATCTCATCCAACAACTTCCTCCTCTTCCACATCTTCACCCTCCTGCAGTATCACAAGCCAAAGCTTGCTGATCTGATCACCTGTCATCTGGCCCTTGTACACACAGTGATGCTTCTCACTGTGTTGTTTTGAGGTCTCTGGACATGTCTGAGTCTCTGAAATTTTTCAATGACTTCAAGTGTAAGGCTTTGTTCTGCATAATTAGGGTGATGAGGGGCCTCTCCATCTGCACCACCTGCCTCTTGAACATTATCCAGGCCATCACCATTAATCCCAGCAACTCCTGGCTGGCAAAGTTTAAACATAGCTCCACACAGTTCATCTTCTATTATTCTTTGTATTATGGTTTCTCTGTGTTTCAGCACTAGCACAATCATCCACACTATGGCATCTTCCTTTGTGACCCAAACCAATCTGATGGTTCTCACTAAATATTGTTCATTTCCCCCAATAAGCCCTAGCATCAGGAGTTTGATGTTCACACTGACAACATCCAGGGACGTCTTCCTTGTGGGAGTCATGCTGCTCTCAAGTGTGTACATGGTGATCCTATTGCTCAGGCATCAGAGGAGGTCCCTGCACCTTCACAGCACCAGCCTCTCCCCTCCTCAGAGAAGAGGGCCACCCAGACCATCCTGCTGCTGGTGAGTTTCTTTGTGGTCATGTACTGGGTGGATTTCATCATCCCATTCTCCTCAATGATACTGCGGACATATGACTCAGTTATCTTGGGTGTACAGGGTGTTGTGGTCAATGCCTTTGCCACTGTCAGTCCATTGGTGCTAATCAGTTAAAATAAAAGGATAATTAATATCTTTCAAAGTATACCATGGAAAAGCTTTGAATTTTAACAAACTGGGCTTTAAAAAGGGTGGTCTTTGGGTGAGTATGCAGCACAGAGGATGCTGCTTCAGATGCACACATCCTATATCATAGTCCTGGGTTTGCATACCACCTCTGCTTCTGGTTCTGCTTTGTAAAAATGCATATCCTGGAAGGCAGTGCTTGCTGGTTTAAGTTTGTAGGTTTGTTAAGTTTGTAGGAGAAATATATGAAGATCTAGAATTCTGGATTTAGCCTTCTGTATGCTGCTGTTGCCAGCCTTTGAAGATAAAACCAGATGAGTGATATCTCTCTCTTTTTCTCTCTCTCTCCTATCACCCTATCCTTTTCAAATAAAGTAAAAATTAGTAAATATAAATTTTGATGATAATTGCCTTAAATAGATATTTCACACATGATGAAAATTATTCTAATGGGATATGTTCCTATGGGATTCAATAAATCCTTATGGAATTATAATTTATATCTAAGTACTTTGTAATCTATATTGTTGTGCAAAACATTTTCTTTCAGCTAACAAGCAACGTGGTTAAGTATTTCCATGTTTACCATTACTTGTTCTTTCATTTTGATTTCAGACTTCCACATAAGAAAACTTTTATTTCTTCTTTAAGTAATCACTGTAGAAGTACTTGCTGAAAATCAAATATTTCATGATTGTTATTTTGAAAAAAAAAAATCACTTTTATAAAATAAAAATAGATAAGCATTCAATCCTAGCTTGGACATTAATTTTGTCATCAATGGTATTTTTATATTTCTCTTTTTTGTGTGTTTTTTAATAAAGGCTGTGGAGATTTCACTGTCATTGTTTTTAAGTTTCAAGTATTTTCCTCCATGCATTCTTAAATTTGACTTCTACTCAGTTTTACTGAATTTGATTCTGATTTCTCTTTGAGAAATTTTACTTTTTAAATTTTTTACTATAATGAAATCATGTATTGAGTGTCTTATGTTTGATATATTATGTTGGGCATTTATAAACTGTATTTAATGGATTACATCTTTCATAGTTTTATAAATTCTCTAATCTTATGATCCAAATGAATGTGTTGATTCTTTCTTTCTGGTTGCCACATGACTACATTTGAATTTTTCTATCTCATGGTCATTCTTTAAGGCAAATTTGAAGTTCAGTCTTTCAGTTCATTAACACTCTAATCAACCAAGTTTAATTCAATGTTTAAACTATGCATTTGTTACATTTTTAATATATTTATTTTTTGTTATTTTCCCAATATAGCTAATGAAGTTCATTTTTCTTTACTCATGATTTCTCATTCTCATTATTAATGATTTCTTTTTCTACTTTAAATTTTTGAAACACGATTCCTATATTGATTTTCTGATAACCTTCATTCTGATGTCTTCCTTTTGTGTATGCTTCATTATATTCAATTTGATTATCTCATTTGATGTCCTTCAGTCCTTGGAAAGCCTCTAGTTGGCAAATTTCTTTGTTTCTTCCAGTTGATCAGAGGGAGTGTTGTAAATCACTCACAGATTTGAGGCACAAGTGGCAAGCAAGTGTCCTAGGGGAAGCATGTGTTTCTCAGTTAATTTTTTTCTTTCATTCTGTCTGTTGTTTTATGCTTGTTATTCAAAACTTCTCCCATGTTCCTCTTGCCTCTGGTGGACATTTTGAGGATTTTTGTAACTTTTTTTTCTCAAAATAATTTGTATGGACATGTTTTTCCAGATACAATTATTAGATAAGATAAATAAAATTTGCATGAGTCTAAATAATTTCTCAGGTATTCTTAAGTGGTAGTTCTGCTGTCATTTCACACTTGATAGATAATATAATTTGTAGGCTTATGCTCTTATGACATTATTGAAGTCTAAATTTGAGATACTCAAAGTTACATTCTAGCACTTGAAGTAATGCTCACTTTCTGTTTGCTGATCAAAATGCTGTAAAAATATCTTCCATACTAACCTGTCAATTTTTAAATGAAATTTATATATCATTCATTTTGTTTATGCATTTATTATATACTAATACATAAAGTTTTATTATGATTTTATGTTATATACTATTCTAAATGTTCTAACCTATTGCTTTCACGATTCTTCCTGTTAGACATATTTTGATTGTTTTAACATTTTTAAAGTTTATTTAGTTGAAAAAGGGCTGGGGGACACCTTTCATCTGCTGGTTCAAATGTGCAAAACAACTGGGGTTGGGTCAGGCTCAGGATAGGGATCAGGAACCCCACCCAGGTTTCCCACTTGCTACATCCTATGGTGTGCATTAGGAATGTGGATCAAAAGCCAAGGCAGCACTTCATCCTAGGTATTCTAGTACGGGATGCCAGTATCCCAACTGGTGACTTACCCCACTGTGCTGTCATATATAATCTTTCATGTTATATATTAAAAACAGGTATATAAAATATATATGCAAATGTTGCACTGTATCTGATAAATTAGTATTAAGCAGCCTGTCATGAAATTGTCATATACTCATATTGTTATTCAGTTACAGTGTTACATTTTATTTTTTCTTATTAGAAATTTCATTATGTAATTTTGACAAAAAATATAAGGTAGGCTCAGTTTGATATCTTGATAAAACCCAAAGTTAGATGACATAATTTATTATTTACCTTACACAGAATTTCTCATTTGTTTCCTGCAACAAGTCTGAATAGCATTGTACAGAAGGCATATTTATCTGCTCCTTCCTACATCAGAGTAGACTGAAAAGATGGTATTCAAAAATTGCCTGATGCCTCATTCTCTCACATTATTTTAATACTACAGCTTCCATGATAATTTAAAGGCATGGCAAAATACAAATTACTAAAAAATCAATAATGATAAAAAATCAAAATGTACTATGAAGAAATCTACTAATGGACATTTAATATAGAAAGATACAAACCAGAACCAAATCTAGTAGGGGAAGAGAAAAAATTAAAATCAGAGAAGAAATCAACAGGATTGAATACAAAAAAAAATACAAAAAATCAGCAAAGCGAAGAGCTGCTTTTAAAAAACAAAAAGAATAAAATTGACACGCCATTGGCCCAACTAACTAAAAAAAGAAAAGACCCAAATCAATAAAATCAGAGATGAAAAAGGAAATGTAACAACAGACACCACAGAAATAAAAAGAATCATCAGAAATTACTACAAAGAGTTGTAAGCCAGCAAACAGGGAAATCTATCAGAAATGGATAGATTCCTGGACACATGCAATCTACCTAAATTGAACCAGGAAGACACAGCAAACCTAAATAGACGCATAACTGAGACAGAAATTGAAACAGTAACAAAGGCCCTCCCAACAAAGAAAAGCCCAGGACCAGATGGATTCACTGCTGAATTCTACCAGACATTTAAAGAAGAATTAACTCCATTGCTTCTCAAACTATTCAGAACAATTGAAAAAGAGGGAATCCTCCCAAATTCTTTCTATGAAGCCAGCATCACCTTAATCACTAAGCCAGAGAAAGATGCAGCATTGAAAGAAAATTGTATACCAATATCCCTGATGAACATAGACGCAAAAATCCTCAACAAAATTCTCGCCAATAGAATGCAACAACACATCAGAAAAATCATCCACCCAGACCAAGTGGGATTCATCCCTGGCATGCAGAGATGGTTCAGTGTTCACAAATCAATCAATGTGATACACCACATTAACAGACTGCAGAAGAAAAACCACATGATTATCTCAATAGATGCAGAGAAAGCATTCAATAAAATACAACACCCTTTCATGATTAGAACTCTGGGCAAACTGGGTATGGAAGGAACATTCCTCAATACAATCAAAGCAATTTATGAAAAACCCACGGCCAACATCATATTGAATGGGGAAAAGTTGGAAGCATTTCCACTGAGATCTGGTACCAGACAGGGATGCCCACTCTCACCACTGCTATTCAATATAGTTTTGGAAGTTTTAGCCAGAGCCATCAGGCAAGAAAAAGAAATTAAAAGGATACAAATTGGGAAGGAAGAACTCAAACTATCCCTTGTTGCAGATGATATGATTCTTTATTTAGGGGATCCAAAGAACTCTACTAATACACAATTGGAACTCATAGAAGAGTTTGGCAAAGTAGCAGGGTATAAAATCAATGCACAAAAATTAACAGCCTTTGTATACACAGACAATGCCATGGCTGAGGAAGAACTTCTAAGATCAATCCCATTCACAATAGCTACAAAAACAATCAAATACCTTGGAATAAACTTAACCAAGGACGTTAAAGATCTCTACGATGAAAATTACAAAACCTTAAAGAAAGAAACAGAAGAGGAAACCAAAAAAATGGAAAAATCTTCCATGCTCATGGATTGGAAGAATGAACATCATAAAAATGTCCATTCTCCCAAAAGCAATTTATAGATTCAATGCAATCCCAATCAAGATACCAAAGACATTCTTCGCAGATCTAGAAAAAATGGTGCTGAAATTCATATGGAGACAAAGGAGAACCCAAATAGCTAAAGCAATTTTTGTACAACAAAAACAAAGCTGGAGGCATCACAATGCCAGATTTCAGGACATACTACAGGGCAGTTGTAATCAAAACAGCATGGTACTGGTACAGAAACAGATGGATAGACCAATGGAACAGAATTGAAACACCAGAAATCAACCCAAACATCTACAGCCAACTTATGTTTGATCAAGGATCTAAAACCAATTCCTGGAGCAAGGACACTCTATTCAATAAATGGTGCTGGGAAAACTGGATTTCCACGTGCAGAAGCATGAAGCAAGACCCCTACCTTATGCCTTACACAAAAATCCACTCAACACCCGACACCATCAAATTATTAGAGAACATTGGAGAAACCCTGCAAGATATAGGTACCTGCAAAGACTTCTTGGAAAAGACCCGGGAGGCACAGGCAGTCAAAGCCAAAATCAACTATTGGGATTGCATCAAATTGAGAAGTTTCTGTACTGCAAAAGAAACAGTCAGGAAAATGAAGAGGCAACCAACAGAATGGGAAAAAAATATTTGCAAACTATGCTACAGATAAAGGATTAATAACCAGAATCTACAAAGAGATCAAGAAACTACACAACAACAAAACAACATCCCACTTCAGAGATGGGCCAAGGACCTCAATAGACATTGTTCAAAAGAGGAAATACCAATGGCCAACAGGCACATGAAAACATGTTCAAGATCACTAGCAATCAGGGAAATGCAAATCAAAACCACCATGAGGTTTCACCTCACCCCAGTTAGAATGACTCACATACAGAAATCTACCAACAACAGATGCTGGAGAGGATGTGGGGAAAAAGGGACACTTACCCACTGTTGATGGGAATGCAAACTGGTAAAGCAGCTATGGAAATCAGTCTGGAGATTCCTCAGAAACCTGAATATAACCCTACCGTTCGACCCAGCCATCCCACTCCTTGGAATTTACACAAAGGAAATGACTTTGGCAAACAAAAAAGCGGTCTGCACCTTAATGTTTATTGCAGTTCAATTCACAATAGCTAAGACCTAGTATCAACCTAAATGCCCATCAACGGTAGACTGGATAAAGAAATTATGGGATATGTACTCTATAGAATACTATACAGCAGTCAAAAACAATGAAATCCGGTCATTTGCAACAAAATGGAGGAATTTGGAAAACATCATGCTGAGTGAAAAAAGCAAGTCCCAAAGGGACAAATATCATATGTCTGATACTGATGCCATAAACAAGAGTGTCAATTTGTTAAGTCAACAACAGGAGTCACTGTGCACTTACTTCTCATGTAGGATCTCTGTCCTTAATATGCTGTACATTTTGATTTAATGCTATAGCTAGTTCTCAAACAGTATTTTTCACTTTGTGTTTCTGTGTGGGTGCAAACTGTTGAAATCGTTACTTAATACATACTAAATTGATCTTCTGTATATAAAGAGAATTGAAAATGATTCTTGATGTGAATGGAAAGGGAGAGGGAGCAGGAGAGGGGAGGGTTGCGGGTGGGAGGGAATTTATGGGGGGGGGAGAAAATCCCTTGTAATCCATAAACTGTACTTTGGAAATTTATATTCATTAAATAAAATTTAAAAATTAAAAAAATTAATTAAAAACATTCATTGGAATTAATATGAAATTGCGTATATGAAAAATCTTCAAAAAGTTCATGGAAACCTACCTTAAGAGAAACCTAGACATGAACTTCAAATTCTTTGCACCTAACTGCGCTTATAATTATATTTTCATAAATTTTATGAAGTATGTTGGTATATAGCATGTGTAACATCTGAAAAAACAATGCACATAAAATATCATGTTAATAACATTAAGAATATTTTCATGCAATCACCTTAACAGAAAAAGCATCTGGGTAAGTCTATCACCAACCTAAGTTTGAACACCAACTGGAACAAGAATTGAAAGCAACTTCTACAACCTGATAAAAAGCAGATATTTGCCAAAATTTGGTCTAGCAGTTAAGAAAAAAGTAAGGATCCAAGATCCCAGATCTAAAATATGAGCATGAACAGGCATTGAAATACAAGTGGCCAACAGACACATGAAAAATGCTCGGGATCTCTAACCATCAGATAAATTCAATTAAAAGCAATGATAAATTTTTAAGTCACCTCATTTAGAATGATGATCATTCAAAATTCCAAAAGTAACAAATGATGTAGAGAATATGGAGAAAAAGGTATACTGAATCACTGTTGGTGGGAATATTAACTGGTAGAACAGTGGTCTATTTTTTACTTGTAGAAGTCTTTACTTAGTGGACTATTAACCTAGGATTATAAAGTAATAAAATATATTACTGCAAAAATTAAAAATAAAAAATGGAAGATGAAGGAAAAGGGAGGCAGGTATCATATTCTTAGAAATGTATCTATGTACTACATGAAATCTGTTAGTCTTATAGTAATTAAAACTTTAAAAAGATGTATGTGAGGACTCCCAGGTCTCATATCTGAGTGGGCTCAATTTCTAGTTCCATCTCATACCTTCAGCTTCTTATGATTCTAGACCATTGGAGACAGCAGTAATGGCTCAAATAGTTTGGTTTCTTCTACTTACATGGGAGATAAAAAGTGAGTTCCCAGTTCCTGGCTCTGGCCCTGGCCCATCCCTGGTTGTTGTAAACATTTGTGCTATCAACCAGCAGATGGGAAATATACCTGTGCAGGTCTCTTTTTCTCTGTAACAGCTATGTGTAGGACTTCATTATATATAAAACTCTTTAGTAATCAAAACAAATTAAATAATGATATGCACCATAACAATGAATCTCAAAAATATTAAGATAACATAAAGAAACTAAGAATGTACATAACATGATATTAATTATAATAAATATCCATAAATGACAAATATCCAAGAAAAAACGTGTAGACTGATGGTCTTGTGGTGGGGTAGGGATAAGGAAAGACACTCCAAGGAGCCTTGAGGAACCTGTGTCATGCACAAAATTAATAGCATGGAGTTTTGGATGGGTTAAAGAAAAGATGCCCTTGACTTAAAATTAGCCAGTGGCTGTTTTCAGACCTTCAGTACCCACAAAAGGAACTTCAGTATGATTTAGTCCATAAACAAACTGAAAAAACTAATTTGGGAATTATTTTTGGTAACAAATTGTTTGGTTTCAGCCAATAAATACCAGCTATGCTTCTGGCAGTCTTAGGCTGTGCCAAAAAATGTGGATACTCACTCTTAACTTATTGAGCCAAACACCCACTGCACATAAAGCAAAGCCCAGTTTTGTAAACTTTCCTGGCTCTTATTGCTGCCCAAGTCATGAATCAGTTTTGTTCAAAAACATTTTTAAAAATTCACATCACTAAAGTTTGTCTTATAACAGCTTCTAAATTAGACTGTGATTATCGTTATGTAACTCAGTAAATATACTAAAATCCATGTAATGTCCACCTGAACTGTGTGAATATTATGTCACATAAAACATATTTTAAATTTTAAGGGAATAAATGTTAAGATATTAATGTTACTCAATTACTTTAATACTCAATTCTCAGATTTGGAAAAACAATTCCACTTATTTTTTTAAAAAAATATTTACTTATTTTAGAGGCAGAGAAGTAGACACAAAAGAAAGCGTCCATCCTCAGGTTCACTTTCCAATTGCCTGCAATATCCAGGGCCTGTCCTAGCTGAGTCTAGGATTTAGGTACTATATCCATGTATCCCATATTAGTGGCAGGAGGTCAAGTGCCAGAGCAATCATCTTTTGCCTTCAAGAATGCACAGTGTAGGAAGCTGGAGCAGACACAAGACCCAAACTCAGGCACTCTGAAATTATACCCTATGTATAATTTCTTCTCTTTAAAATTATTTATTTATTTAATCTAAGAAGAAGAAGGAAATAGAGTGAAAGAGATTAGAATCTTGACCATTAAAGAGTAAAAAAAGCAGGAAGAAAACAGACATGACATGAACATTGCTTAGAATGCTTACACAAACAAACAGAATAAAAGCTTATGCACATGAATCATGTGTCTAATTTTACCAGGCAGTAAAACTTCAAGTAATGATACTAAATTATACAATATACCCTGCTCTAATTCACAATTCATTACATGTAGAAAAATGTAATAATATCAATGTACAAACATTATTTTTCAAATAAAACTAAGAGAAACAGTTGTTCAAGCATATTTTGACAGCACCTCTGTTTACTTGGAGTGACTGTTAGAATGTTCTCTGTCCTATTCTAATGTTGCACTATTGTTTATCCATTTATAAGAAATTATAACATCTAGACCTGATAATAACGATAAAGATCCATTATTTCAGCATATAGAAATAAAATTGCAGATTCTCATTATAACCACAAAATACAGTTTTCATAAAAATATGTATGTGATTTCCTTAAATGTTATTCAAGATGTTTTGGGGATCTTTAATAATGGTAGAGACAACTAAGTAATAAAACAAGACTAGTACTCACGAGAAGGGTTTAAGAACATTTATTTTGTCCTAATTTTAAACATTTATCTGAATGTTGAGAGAGAAAGAGAGAGACAGAAACAGAGGCAGAGAGAGAGGAGAGAGAGACCTTCTATTCACCAGTTCACTTTCCAAATGGTCACAATGGTCAGGGCTGAGTCAGCATGAAACCAGGAGCTGGGAGCTTCATATAGGTCTCCCATGTAGGTGGTAGTGGCCCAAGCACTTTGACCATTTTTCACTGCCTTCTCAGGCCATTAGAATGAAACTGGATCTGAAGTGGAGCAGTCGGGCATTAACTGGCTGGCACCCTGATGGGATGCCAATGTCACAAGAAGTAGTTTCACCCAATACACATCAATGTCAGCCCCTATTTTTACATTATTTTGTTTCCAAATGTGTCTTAAAGCAAATATGACTTTTCATAGCATTTAATTTGTATATTTTAGTACCCATTTCTAATTAATAAAAAGTGTAATAAAATATAACTATACTCACAACACATGTACTTTTCTAGTAACTTATTAAAATTCAGTACTAGGGTGAGTATTTGGCCTAGCAGTTGAGACTGATTGGGAAATATGCATGTCATATCAAAAGTGCCTGTAATTAAGCCTCAGCTCCATTCCTGATTCCAGCTTCCTGCTAAATGTGTACCCTGGGAGGCAGTAGTTATGGCTCAAGTTATCAGATCCCTATCCCATACATGAGGTACCTAGATTGAGTTTTCAGTTACTGGCTTTGGATGTGCACATGACTCAGAAATTGTAGGCATTACAGAATTGAACCAGTGGTTGGAAGCTTTTCTCTCCCTCTCCTAAATAAAGTTTATCAAAAACTCAGTTCCAGGAAATTTTACTATTGAAATGCTAGAAACCTATAATGTCAAGAGATTTTTCTTAACCCACATTTATATTTTGTATAAATTTACCCTGGCTATTCAAAGTTAAAGTGTTGAATGCATGCACTGAAATTAGATTCACATGGAAAATGATTGAAATGGATAAAAGCATTTTCCAAAAAATTTAGTTTTGTAATAACCTCAAAAAGGAGAAAATATATATTCAGTCTTGAAAATAAAGAAAGATGAAAATCTTTTTTTTTAATTTTCAAAGGATAGGAATGTACCATTTAAGCATGGTGACATGAACATAGTATTTCAGCAAAGATTCAAAAAAAAAGAGAAAAGTTCAATATTTCAAAGCTACATTGGAAAGGATATTGGCTTATATATGGCTTTCTGTGCTATCCGTGCCTCTTGCCCTCACTACTGTGGGATAAGTGAGGTTTTAATATACAGTCGTGACATTCTAGTAGCTAAAGGCAGGCGGCAGTTACCAAGGGCAATCTGAACTTAATGAAGAGTGAGATTTACTTAAGGCAGCAAAAAAATTGCAGATCTTAAAATTTTAGTTAGAAGTCAGTGTTCCAAAAGTGTACTTCATGACAGAAAACCCTATGGCTGATTGAAAGAAAATATTACCTCATGGAGGTAGTGGAAGGAATGATGTTTTAGAAAAATGACCCTTCACTTAGCTTCCCAAATCTCAGAGCACATTGTAAAAGAATATTTAATAGGTAGTCCTTTCCAAGGTACTGAGATTTGAAGAACAAATTGTTAATTTTGCCATTCTGCATCTCTGACATTTTGTATTAAATTTGGACAATAGTCATTTTGGGAAAAACTCACATACTTGTGACAATGTAACTACATTTCCTTCTTTAATGGAAAACAGAGCCATGTTTTCTACTCTGTCTCACTCTACTGCGACTCAGCGTTTTCCTCAATTTAGATACCAAGCATGTTCTCCAGTGAGGCTATTGGAACTAATGAAGGGGAGTTTAAAAAATTCAGTGAGGTGGAAGATGGCGGAATAGGAAGGGAGCACACTGATAGTCCGGGGAGAGACAGTTTAATAAAAGTGGAGATACTGCAGGTTCAAGGAAGAGTAGGGGAGGAAACAGCAGAAGAAACTCTTCTGGAACGCGTGATTCACAGTGGACCTGTGTGGAGAGCGTGGGAGCCCACAGTTCGGGACACCAGTGGTAGACTCAACACACCAGCGCTGGAACGCGAGGTGAGCCGAACCTCAATAGCCCGAGACACCGGCAGGCAAGCGGAGAGAGGAGACTAGAGGGAACGACCCCCAGGGGTGGGGGGGAGTTCACCAGGCTAACTGGAAGAGAGAGAGAGAGAGAGAGAAAAAAAGGTGACGGGTATGGACACGGGTTTCTCTCTCTCCGCTCACCTCTCAAGGGCGAGCAAGACAAAGAGCAGGCGCCATCTTGGACATACGTCATAAGCAGAGTGACCTCAGGTCTGCACCAGCCCTGAGCCTAGCAGAAAAACCTGACTCTGGGTGGGGCGAATTAACAGGAGATTAGGACCTAGTAAATTTGTGGTGCTACTGAACTGAGACTGTGAAAACAGAGACGGTGGGGGAGAGAACTCACAGAATTCACATGAGTACTCTCCAGAGACGCTACAATTCTGTAACTTTGGCAACCCAGTGGGAGACTGAAGGAGAATCTGAGCCCACTCTGAGGGCAGAACAGATTCCCTGTGTGGTCCTTGGGAAAGAGCTTCCGATCTCTGGCTCCTGTGGGTATATCATTTGCCTGCTAACTACCTCCAACTTCATTCAGCTGTGCGGAATTACTTCCCTTTTGAATCAAAAAAAGAAAGAAAGAGAGAGAGAGAGATCTATCACGCCTAACCTGGGAGTGTCACCTTTGGCACACCAAACAGAGCTCTCAGGCCACACCCATCTCAAGCCTCTAAGGCTCCATCAAAAACAGACAGTCCACTTAATCTAGAGTCATAGTATAACAAGAAAAAGCACCACAGTGAAGAAACCAAATATCTCCAATATGCCAAATAACAAACGCAAAAACCGAGGTAATAAAAACAAGGAAGTCACCATGACGCCCCCAAATGAAAAAGACACCCCAATTCAAGATTATGAAGATGATGAGATAGAAGAAATGCAAGAAGCAGATCTCAAAAAATTGATAAGAACATTAAGAAGTTCTCAAAAACAAATTCTTGAACTACAGAAATCCTTAATGGACAGGGTAGAAAATCTCTCTCGCGAAAATGAAATATTAAGGAGGAATCAAAATGAAATGAAACAACTAGTACAACAGGAAACTGGGATAGTGACGAGAAATCACAATGAAGTGAAGAATTCAATAGATCAAATGAAAAACACAATAGAGAGCCTTACAAACAGAATGGGTGAATCAGAAGAGAGAATATCGGACTTAGAAGACAGAGAACAGGAAAGGATACAGTCAGACCAAAGAAAAGACGAGGAAATTAGAAATCTAAAACATACTGTCAGGAATCTGCAGGATACTATTAAAAAACCCGACATTCGGGTTCTAGGAGTTCCTGAAGGCATGGAGAGGGAGAAAGGATTAGAAGGCCTTTTTAGTGAGATATTAGCAGAAAATTTTCCAGGTTTGGAGAAGGACAGAGAAATCCTAGTACAGGAAGCTCACAGAACCCCTAATAAACACGACCAAAAGAGATCCTCACCACGACACGTTGTAATTAAACTCTCCACAGTGAAACATAAAGAAAAGATCCTAAAATGTGCAAGAGAGAAACGTCAGATTACTCTCAGAGGATCTCCAATCAGACTCACAGCTGACTTCTCATCAGAAACCCTGCAAGCTAGGAGGGAATGGCGAGATATAGCCCAGGTACTAAGAGAGAACAACTGCCAGCCCAGAATATTATATCCTGCAAAGCTATCATTTGTGAATGAAGGTGAAATAAAGACTTTTCATAGCAAACAGAAATTGAAAGAATTTGTTGCCACTCGTCCAGCCCTGAAAAAGATGCTTAAAGATGTGTTACACACAGAAACAAGAAACATGGTCATCAATATGAAAGAAGGGAAAGGAAGGAAAGCTCACAGCAAAAGATCACAGGGAATTCAAAGCATATATTAGAACTTATCTTTGGCAAATGGCAGGGCAAAGTTACCACTTATCATTAGTCACATTGAACGTGAATGGCCTGAACTGTCCAGTTAAAAGACACCGATTGGCTGATTGGGTTAAGGAACAAAACCCATCTATTTGCTGCTTACAAGACACACATCTTTCCAACAAAGATCCATACAGACTGAAAGTGAAAGGCTGGAAACAGATATACCATGACAACAGAAATGAAAAGAGAGCCGGCGTAGCCATCTTAATATCGGACAACATAAACTTTACCACAAAAACTGTAAAGAGTGACAAAGAGGGGCACTATATAATGATTAAGGGATCAATTCAACAGGAAGGTATAACAATTATCAATGTATATGCACCTAACTACAGGGCACCGGTTTATCTGAAAGATTTGTTAACAGACTTAAAGGGAGACTTAGACCCCAATACAATAGTACTGGGGGACTTCAATACTCCACTCTCAGAAATAGACAGATCAACAGGACAGAAGATCAACAAGGATACAGTAGATTTAAACGACACTATAGCCCAAATGGATCTAACAGATATATACAGAACTTTCATTCCCACAGCTAAAGATTTTACATTCTTCTCAGCAGTACATGGAACCTTCTCTAGGATTGACCACATACTAGGCCATAAAGCAAGTCTCAGCAAATTCAAAAGAATTAGAATCATACCATGCAGCTTCTCAGACCATAAAGGAATGAAGTTGGAAATTAGCAACTCAGGAATCCCTAGAGCATACGCAAACACATGGAGATTGAACAACATGCTCCTGAATGAACAATGGGTCATAGAAGAAATCAAAAGAGAAATCAAAAATTTTCTGGAAGTAAATGAGGATAACAGCACAACATACCAAAACTTATGGGATGCAGCAAAAGCAGTGTTAAGAGGAAAGTTTATATCAATAGGTGCCTACATCAAGAAATTGGAAAGGCACCAAATAGATGAGCTTTCAATTCACCTCAAGGATCTAGAAAACCTACAGCAAACCAGACCCAAATCTAGTAGGAGAAGAGAAATAATTAAAATCAGAGAAGAAATCAACAGGATTGAATCAAGAAAAACATTACAAAAAATCAGCCAAACGAGGAGCTGGTTTTTTGAAAAAATAAACAAAATTGACACCCCATTGGCCCAACTAACTAAAAAAAGAAGAGAAAAGACCCAAATCAATAAAATCAGAGATGAAAAAGGAAACATAACAACAGACACCACAGAAATAAAAAGAATCATTAGAAATTACTACAAGGACTTGTATGACAGCAAACAGGGAAACCTATCAGAAGTGGATAGATTCCTGGACACATGCAACCTACCTAAATTGAACCAGGAAGACATCGAAAACCTAAACAGACCCATAACTGAGACAGAAATTGAAACCGTAATAAAGGCCCTCCCAACAAGGAAAAGCCCAGGACCAGATGGATTCACTGCTGAATTCTACCAGACATTTAAAGAAGAACTGACTCCAATTCTTCTCAAACTATTCAGAACAATCCAAAAAGAGGGAGTCCTCCCAAATTCTTTCTATGAAGCTAGCATCACCTTAATTCCTAAGCCGGAAAAAGATGCAGCATTGAAAGAGAATTACAGACCAATATCGCTGATGAACATAGATGCAAAAATCCTCAATAAAATTCTTGCCAATAGAATGCAACAACACATCAGAAAGATCATCCACCCAGACCAAGTGGGATTTATCCCTGGTATGCAGAGATGGTTTAATGTGCACAAGACAATCAATGTGATACACCACATTAACAGACTGCAGAAGAAAAACCACATGATTATCTCAATAGATGCAGAGAAAGCATTCAATAAAATACAACACCCTTTCATGATTAGAACTCTGGGCAAACTGGGTATGGAAGGAACATTCCTCAATACAATCAAAGCAATCTATGAAAAACCCACAGCCAACATCCTATTGAATGGGAAAAAGCTGGAAGCATTTCCACTGAGATCTGGTACCAGACAGGGATGCCCACTCTCACCACTGCTATTCAATATAGTTCTGGAAGTTTTAGCCAGAGCCATCAGGCAAGAAAAAGAAATTAAAGGGATACAAATTGGGAAGGAAGAACTCAAACTATCCCTTGTTGCAGATGATATGATTCTTTATTTAGGGGACCCAAAGAACTCTACTAAGAGACTATTGGAACTCATAGAAGAGTTTGGCAAAGTAGCAGGGTATAAAATCAATGCACAAAAATTAACAGCCTTTGTATACACAGACAATGCCATGGCTGAGGAAGAACTTCTAAGATCAATCCCATTCACAATAGCTACAAAAACAATCAAATACCTTGGAATAAACTTAACCAAGGACGTTAAAGATCTCTACGATGAAAATTACAAAACCTTAAAGAAAGAAATAGAAGAGGATAAGAAGAAATGGAAAAATCTTCCATGCTCATGAATTGGAAGAATCAATATCATCAAAATGTCCGTTCTCCCAAAAGCAATTTATAGATTCAATGCAATCCCAATCAAGATACCAAAGACCTTCTTCTCAGGTCTGGAAAAAAATGGTGCTGAAATTTATATGGAGGCACAGGAGACCTCGAATAAGTAAAGCAATCTTGTACAACATAAACAAAGCTGGAGGCATCACAATACCAGATTTCAGGACATACTACAGGGCAGTTGTAATCAAAACAGCATGGTACTGGTACAGAAACAGATGGATAGACCAATGGAACAGAATTGAAACACCAGAAATCAACCCAAACATCTACAGCCAACTTATATTTGATCAAGGATCTAAAACCAATTCCTGGAGCAAGGACAGTCTATTCAATAAATGGTGCTGGGAAAATTGGATTTCCACGTGCAGAAGCATGAAGCAAGACCCCTACCTTATGCCTTACACGAAAATCCACTCAACATGGATTAAAGCCCTAAATCTATGACCTGACACCATCAAGTTATTAGAGAACATTGGAGAAACCCTGCAAGATATTGGCACAGGCAAAGAATTTCTGGAAAAGACCCGGGAGGCACAGGCAGTCAAAGCCAAAATCAACTTTTTGGATTGCATCAAATTGAGAAGTTTCTGTACTGCAAAAGAAACAGTCAGGAGAGTGAAGAGACAACTGACAGAATGGGAAAAAATATTTGAAAGCTATGCAACAGATAAAGGGTTAATAACCAGAATCTACAAAGAGATCAGGAAACTCCACAACAACAAAACCAACAACCCACTTAAGAGATGGGCCAAAGACCTCAATAGACATTTTTCAAAAGAGGAAATCCAAATGGCCGACAGACACATGAAAAAATGTTCAGGATCACTAGCAATCAGGGAAATGCAAATCAAAACCACAATGAGGTTTCACCTCACCCCGGTTACAATGGCTCACATACAGAAATCTACCAACAACAGATGCTGGCGAGGATGTGGGGAAAAAGGGACACTAACCCACTGTTGGTGGGAATGCAAACTGGTCAAGCCACTATGGAAGTCAGTCTGGAGATCCCTCAGAAACCTGAAGATAACCCTACCGTTCTACCCAGCCATCCCACTCCTTGGAATTTACCCAAAGGAAATGAAATTGTCAAACAAAAAAGCGTTCTGCACCCTAATGTTAATTGCAGCACAATTCACAATAGCCAAGACCTGGAACCAACCTAAATGCCCATCAACGGTAGACTGGATAAAGAAATTATGGGATATGTACTCTTTAGAATACTATACCGCAGTAAGAAACAACGAAATCCAGTCATTTGCAACAAAATGGAGGAATCTGGAACACATCATGCTGAGTGAAATAAGCCAGTCCCAAAGGGACAAATACCATATGTTCTCCCTGATCGGTGACAACTGACTGAACATAAAAAAGGAAACCTCCTGAAGTGAAATGGACACTATGAGAAACGGTGACTTGATCAGCATAGCCCTGACTGTTAATGAACAACTTAATACATTATCCCTCTTAGTAGTTTTTTTGTCTGCTCTACTTAATATGACTGGTTTAATTCTGTAATTAATACAGTTATTCTTAAGTGTTGAAATTTAACTGAAATGTGATCCCTGTTAAACATAAGAGTGGGAATAAGAGAGGGAAGAGATGTATAATTTGGGACATGCTCAAGCTGACTTGCCCCAAATGGTAGAGTTAGAAACATACCAAGGGACTCTAATTTAATCCCATCAAGGTGGCATGTACCAATGCCATCTCACTAGTCCAAGTGATCAATTTCAGTTCACAATTGATCATAATGAAAGGACTAAGAGTCAAAGGGAGCACATAAACAAGTCTAGTACCTGCTAATACTAACTGATAGAATAAATAAAGGGGAGAGTGATCCAACATGGGAAGCGAGATACTCAGCAGACTCATAGAATGGCAGATGTCCTAAACAGCACTCTGGCCTCAGAATCAGCCCTAAAGGCATTCGGATCTGGCTGAAAAGCCCATGAGAGTATTTCAGGCATGGAAAGCCAAGACACTCTGGCAAAAAAAAAAAAACCCTAAATGAAAGATCTCTGTGAGTGAGATCCCAGTGGAAAGAACAGGTCTTCAAAGAAGGAGGTACCTTTCTCTGAAGGGAGGAGAGGATCTCCACTTTGACTATGACCTTGTCTAAATAAGATAAGAGTCGGAGAACTCAAGGGGCTTCCATAGCCTTGGAAACTCATGACTGGTGCATAGGGAGATTGCTGATGCCATAAACATGAGTGACAATTTGTAAAGTCAACAACAGGAGTCACTGTGCACTTACTCCTCATGTAGGATCTCTGTCCTTAATGTGCTGTACATTGAGACTTAATGCTATAACGAGTACTCAAACAGTATATTTCACTTTGTGTTTCTATGGGGGTGCAAACTGTTGAAAGCTTTACTTAATGTATGCTAAACTGATCTTCTGTAAAAGAAAAAGAAATTATCAATTCCCAACTTGACTCTCACTGGGATTAAACATGACAATAGGTCTGATCTGATTTCATCATCATTTAAAAAATCATCTATTATTTTTCACTTTATGTTTCTGTGTGGGAGCAAACTGTTGAAATCTTTACTTAATATATGCTAAACTGATCTTCTGTATATAAAGAGAATCGAAAATAAATCCTCATGTGAATGGAAGGGGAGAGGGAGTGGGAAAGGGGAGGGTTGTGGGTGGGAGGGACGTTATGGGGGGGAAGCCATTGTAATCCATAAGGTGTACTTTGGAAATTTATATTCATTAAATAAAAGTTAAAAAAAATTCAGTGAGGTGAAGTCATTAGTAGTCTTGGAGGAAAGCTACTATAGATGTCAACGTGAGAAACATAGTGATCCAAATCAGTATTACCCCCACTGCAGGTGATTAGAAGTGGTCATATGTTGTTAAATTCTGCAATATTTGCTGTTAAATTAATCATTTGATCTAAGAGTAAGACAGCAGTTTGTTGTCTGGGACAATAAAATATTTGGTCATCAGGAATACACACCAATATTAAAATTGTATGTGTAGTTCCTGAATGACAGTGTACACAGTGGAAAAGGAATTTTGAGTTAGAGTCTTCAAGTCTTAACAAGAGAACAGCTATACCATCTGATGAGGTTGATACACTGAAGTGAGTGTGGAAACACATAAAAAAACCATCACCTCCTACAATTAATGAGGAAAATAGAAGATTGACTAAAGATTAAATTACAGAGTATAAAAATCTTAAACATAAGTTTGGGAAAGTAAAGATTTTGAGAAACTAGGGAAAGTTGCACATAATAATATTCTAATGTATTCATAAATTAGAGTAGCTTAAATTTCAGTACATTTTGTTTTCTAAAAATGCAAAGGACAGAGTACTGCTTCCCAATGAAATGTCTAAAGGCTAGGGAGGAGAAAACAGACAAGTAGAAAATTGGAATCTTTCTCCCAAAATTAAAAATCAGTGAAGTAGGTAAATATTCAATTCATTAGTTACTTTCAGTAAGAATGAAAGTGTTATCAAAGAGAATTATTTTTTTTCCTCTGGATACTGATACTCAAATTTCTGCTATTCCAAGCTATGCCTTTAGCCTCAAGGCAGATACTAAATGGCCAAATTAAGCTTCAAACAAAGATAATACTTTTTTGACCTCTGAACATAGAGAAAGAATTACAGAAGGTGAGGTGGAGACAAAAGAAAAGAACCACTGATTCTAAAGCTTATACTATGAAGGGCATGAACCATTGGTACAAGAGACAGCAGCAGCTTCCCTCAGCTCCTTTACAAAATGTCCTTTGAAAATGAATAATTTAGGAGTCATATTCTTGGATTCCATTCTAAAGAAATGAGAAACATATTTGGATGGTATATGTCTCTCACCAATGTGAATACATGATCCAAACACATAGCCAGTTGATTCAGATTAAATAGTTAACCTGGAGGCCTGGATACATCTGTGAATTATTTAATGTGGAAAAGGATATTTTAATTCCCCTGTTACAAACTGGGGAATAAACAACTGATATACTGTATATGGAACCATGCCAGAATACTTTGTGAATATTGATACCTTCCTTCACTTTCTGTATCCTTTACACAGTATATAGTAAATTCTGTGGTTAAGCGGACACTTTTTGGCCGGTGCCGCAGCTCAATAGTCTAATCCTCCACCTGCGGCGCTGGCACACCGGGTTCTAGTCCCGGTCAGGGCACTGGATTCTGTCCCGGTTGCCCTTCTTCCTGTCCAGCTCTCTGCTGTGGCCCGGGAGTGCAGTGGAGGATGGCCCAAGTCCTTAGGCCCTGCACCTGAATGGGAGACCAGGAGAAGCACCTGGCTTGTGGCTTCGGATCAGTGTGGTGCGCCTGCTGCAGCAGCCATTGAGGGGCAAACCAACAGAAAAAAGGAAGACCTTTCTCTCTGTCTCTCTCTCACTGCCCACTCTGCCTGTCAAAAAAAAAAAAAGAAAAGAAAAGAAAAAGAGGACACTTTTGCCTGGACATAACAAATAACTAACTGTATTTCTTTAATATTCTGTGATCATCTGATCATCTGAAAAACTGTGTTAGATATATTGTTTCAGTTTGTCCATATGATTCTTACAGGTGTTAAAAATATTTAAGTGATTTACAAGGGACTGGGAAAATGAAAATAGCATTTTCAAGTGATTCTTTTAAAACTTCCCCAACAAATTCTGTAGTTACAATGCACTGTGTCCTAATGACAAGGAGACCAAGAAATGTCTCTTCGCACCAATGACATTTAATCCACATATTTGCATTTGTTCTTCATTCCTCAGGCAAGAGTTAGACTGAGAAACACTGGTTCTTCCTTAATCCTCATTTTGTTTAATGTGCTGGACTGTTACTCCAAGCTATATGATGTCAACTCTTTTCTCATTTTTCCTACTGTGTTTGAAGCTATTTCAAAATAGAATAAATAGAAAAAAATTTTAAGGTCCGTTAATATTGGGGCACCAGAAGGGATTCAAATCAGTTCACCAAGCCCCCTAGAGCACCATTTCGACCTTGTTTAACTAATACAGCTTTATTCTTCTGCTAAGAAAAATTCCCCTGGAACTCATGAGAAGCTCTGTTGAAAAATACATCTCATCTGAGCTAAGGAAAGCTTAAATATATATACATACATACATATATGTTAAAATAATTCTGTGATGATAGTTATACAATTTTAAAGAATTGAGGAGAATCCAAAATGCATAATTTTAAAGTTAAAATTGTAGTTTCCAAGATATTACTGATTTTGTAGAAAAAAATGTTTAAGCCAATAAAAGAAGTAACACAGTGACATTTTAGGATTAAAGATTAAAAAGACAGCTATGGAATGCACAATATTTTATGTGTTAATTATAAATTTTCTCAGGAAGATTGTTTTGTTACCCAATACAAACTATATGTGGCTGAAATGAGGAAAGCATTTGTACTTCTGAAATTGAATAAATACATGGAAAAGACACCATAGAGCATAAACAAAATGACAGCTATTCTTCAAAGAATAATGATATTTATTTTGAAGCAGTATTTTTATGTTATACTGTACAGTACAGTATGTTATACAAAGCATTGTTTATTCTTGCAGTATAACACACTATGGACGAATTCCAAGGAAGTTGAGGAACAGGGAAGTTTTAAAGGCCAACAGGGAGAAATTTGCACAAGCTACTAAGATCCAAAATTCATAGCTCTTGCAGACCCAAGGCTAGAATTGGCCTAAGCTCATTAGTGGAGGTGTCCTTGATGGACAATAATAATGTCCAGAAAATCTTCTGTAAATTGTTAGAGTATTGAAGAATGTTAAAGATAATCTTTCTTAAAGAATTGTAGGTAGATTGGTAAGAGCTGCGAAGCATGTGATGCATGTAACTGAAAAGAAATTTCAAGTGGACCTGTAGAAAGTGCATGGGATATTAGGGCTCTTGGACAGACAGACATGAGTTCTACTCCTCCTGACTCCCAGGCTCTATGTCAGAGCCTGAGAAGAATGATTTCATCTCGGTATCATCAACTTCCACAGCTATGTGTCATTCACACAAAAATTAAGTGACCCTTTCATATAATTATGTTTAGAAATCAAATTCTATTGCTAATACAGAGAATGAATTCATGGTTCATGAAGAGGATATGAGAAACACCAAAAATATAAAACAATCAAAATATCCTCAAACTCAAGTAGAGTAATAACTTTAAGATAATTGGATTTTAAAATTTGCCTATGAAAAAATATATAAAATGCATTATATTCTTAAGACTATGCATATTTTATATAGATATAGAATACATAGTATATACATGTTACTTAAAATTTATATTTTGCATCCTTTTTTCTAAGATGCTTAAAAATATATATAATCTAACACTATAACTGTATACAAACATTTTTCATGTTATCTTATAATTACTTTACCTATAACAATTTTATTCTTTTACTATAACACAAATTAAGATTTTGTAATACATTAAAATAATTCAAGCATCTCAATGACTATATAAATTATTTTTATATTAATTTCAAGGGCATATTTGGTAGAATATATTTTACATATCCAAAATATTTCCTATTTTATAGCAATTCCACTAGATTTTTGTCGTTATTGCAATAAGAATCCTCCAGATCATTATTTTGTGATAAAGGTGATAATTAGCACATTTTATTTATATTTCCACCAGTGATGCTTTAGCTGGTGTGTTTTACTAGTAAACAGAAGATGTATATATCTGCTAGAAAGTATATTATCCATAGTGAAATTTTATCAGTAACCAGCAGTAATTTCTACCAAATAACATAATCTTGTGTTTCATCAACATGTTTTTAAACTTCCCTTGTTCAAAATAATTAACAGGTGAATTAATGTTTTCTATAGGTCCACTCAAACATAATGGACAATTAATATATTTTGGATTCAGCTTGACAATATATGTAAAATATTTTGGCTACATATTTAGAAGTCATTGGTTTACATTAACATTTAAGTTTGCTAATCAAAGACAAATCCTGGAAATACTACAACTAAAAGGTATTAGCTTGTATGATGATTGTGGAAATTTCTACATAAAATGTCACAGTCTTCATACTATCCAGTTATGAAAGGTTTGATTGAATCTTGAAATAAATTTGTTCAATTCTGTTCAACTCAGAACATCCAAGTTTATTTCTATAGAGCCTTCCAGGTGTAAGCATTGTGCTAAGAAGCCACAGTAAATGAGAAAACAAGACCTCCCTGTACATAACTATTACTAGTAGCAGACAGCAGTAAGTTCTCTGGATGGAAAGTCTGCAGGAATGGGTGGTCCCCTTCCCTGGGCTGTAAGCCTGGGAACTTGATGCATCAAGGGGCTTGGAGTTAGGTTGCCACCCAGGGCTATGCACAGCAATGAGAGAAGCAGACCCGCTCTTCCCTTCTCTGATCCCCGGGACCTGAGCTAAACAGCCTCAGCCTCACCTTTCCCAGCTCTGGGTTGGAGTCCTTGATACTGTGTGTAAGCTGCAGGTTCAAAGTTCAGAAGCGTGGAAGAGCTAGGCCGGTGCCAGGACGCCTGGGCCAGCAGCACCGCCCTGGCCCCCTTCCCACTTCTTCCCACCACCCTTGCTTTCTGGCGCCTTGTCGGCCAATCTGGGCACACGGGCTGGACTCTGCAGTGGCCTCCTTGTTGGTCTGGCTTTTCCCAGATCTCACCCACTGGGAGTGAGAGGCCACAAGTGGAAGAGCTTGCTGGGGGCTGTGGAGTGGCCGGGCGAGTGGCCAGTGTGGAGCCCGCATTCTCGTCCATTTCTCTTAAACCTTCAGACCCCTGGACACTCCTAAGGCAGGCTTCCAAAAACCCAGTCTTAGAAATGCAGTGGAAGTCTTTCATGCAGCCTTGAGGCTGCCTTCATTTCTATTCCACCACCTGACCAGGTTTCCATCTTCCCTTAAGTTATAATGAGAGACTACTGCACCATGAGTTGTGTGAAAAAAAGAAAAAAATCTGGATTAGTATTTTCTAAGTTTGAGAACATATGCAACAATTTCATTAAATCCAAAGATATATTTAAAATTATTAGAGTGACTTTTAAATAATAAAAATAAGTAAACATGTATTAGTATAATAGCAGCTATTTTTTTTCATCATTTTAAAAAAACTAGATTCTTACTGGGCCAAAATAAAGTGCAATCCTAGATGAATACTTAGTTTTTGTTTACTAGTTAGGTGCTAACACAAAGAAACTTTGTCTCAGGAAATATTATACTGGAAGATCTAGCCACTGCAAAAAGGCAAGAAAAAATAAAGGGGAGGCACACAGATTACAGAGAAAAAATAAAACTCCTTCTTTTATTTTTGCAGATAACATGATTATACAGAAAGTTCAAGAACTCTGTCTTAAGCAGGTTTTTAAGCTAAAAGATAGACATAAAAATTCAATTGCCTTTCTGAATAATAACAGCAGAGATACAGAACCTGCAATTAAAAAACAATAACATTTGCAGTTAATCCATGAAAATGAAACTCTTATGTGTATAATCTTAACAGAACATAATATTGTAAACTGTAAATTACATAAGCTGAAAAAAAGGACAATGTAAATCTAAGAAAATGAAAATAACACTCGGTCCACAGATCACAGGACAAACATATAAAGATGCCAGATTCTCCAAATTAATTCATAGATATAATGAAATTCCATGAAAATCTCAGCAATGTATTTTGCATGTCTAGATAAACATATTCTGAACGTCATATGGATAGTTACAATAATCTTGGGAGAGTGGAAAGAAGAAAATGAGAGGATTCATCAAGTCTTGCCAGGAAGATACAGTGATTAAGGATCTGTGATACTGGAAAAAGGAAAGACACACAGAGCAACAGAAGAGAACAGAGAACTTCAAAATAGACCTGCACAAACATGCTCAATTTTTTTTACCAAGGAGCACAGGAAATTCAATAAAGAAGATAAGTAATTTTAAAAAGTAGTTTTTCAGTTAAGTCATTTCACTTTAACAAAGTACCTGAGGGTGAGTAATATATAAAGAGGTTTGTTTGGCTGGCAGTCCTGGAGGTTTAAGAGAACAGCCTCTTTGTACTTACTACTTGTTGAAATCTTTAGTGGTGGGTTAGGCTTGTGATTATAAAGTAACTTGAAAGTATGTCAATATAAAAAAATAAAATAAAATAAAATAAGAATGTAAGGAGGAGAGAGCACGGGAGGGAAAGAGGGAGGGAGAGAGGAAAGGATGGTAAATATAATTAATTTCAAATCTGCGTAGAGAAAATACATGCAGTTTGTTGTTCTTATAAATAATAAAAATTTTACAAAAAAAAAATAGCCTCATGGTTACCATTGTGGTACTTTTGGTTACGCTGCCATATGAGACATGTGCATCCCATATGAACCCTAGTTCAAGTCCCATCTGCTCCACTTCCAATCTAGGTCCTTGCTACTGTCCCTGGAGAAGCAGCAGAAGATGGCTGAAGTACTTAAGCCTCTCCCACCCATGTGGAAATCCCAGATGGAGTTCCAGGCTCCTGGCTTGACCTGGCCCAGTCCCAGATACTGTAGCCATTTGGTGAGTGAACCATTAATGGAAGATTGGTACCTCTTTCTAACTCTGCCTTTCAAATAAATCAATCACTTAAAAAAAACCCCGATGACCTCAGGGACTGGAATTGTGACACGCCAGGTAAAGCCACTGTTTGCAATGCAGACATCCATATTGGAGAGCTGATTCAAGTCCTTGCTACATAATTTCTGATACAAATCCCTGCTAATCCACCTGGGAGGTCAGCTCATGAGGGTGCATGCCACCTGAATTGGTGATCTAGATGGAGTTATGGCTTTGACCTGGACCAGATTCATATTCATAGTCAATCTCTCTCTCTCTCTCTCTCAATAAAAAATAAAATAAAAAAAACTTAAAAAGAATATGGCTACAGCTTTGGCAAGAGATCCCGAGGTAGATAGCATTTATAGGGGCACATAGTAGATGGGGGAATCACATGTCCAGATAGATGTACTTGTTCTGGTAGAAATAGAGCTAATATTTTAACATAAAATGTTTTAGGGTCCGGCGCTATGGCACAGCATGTTAACACCCTAGACTGAAGTGCTGGCATCCCATATGGGCACTGGTTCTAGTTCCTGGCTGCTCTGCTTCCCATTCAACTCTCTGCTATGGCCTGCGAAAGTAGTAGAAGATGGCCCTAGCCCTTGGGACCCTGCACCCATGTGGGAGACCCGGAAGAAGCTCCTGGCTCCTGGCTTCAGATTGGTACAACTCTGGCTGTTGTGGCCAATTGGGGAGTGAACCAGTGGATGGAAAACTTCTCTCTCTCTTTGCTTCTCCTCTGTGTAACTCTGATTTTCAAATAAATAAATAAATTTTAAAAAAGTTTTACTTTTTCTTCTTTGTTCCTCTACTACACTTGTTTGGAATTTATTTGGTTCTTAGAAATTTTGCTTTCTGTATTTATTGATATTTATTTTACATCATCATTGCTATTTTTCCTCATGGCCTTTTTATTCATGGGTATTAACTTTAGCCTTGATTTCTTCTTTGATATTGATATTTTCATGCATTCATTTCTTGGACTGCCTTAATTTTAATAGAGTGCATTTTATTTTAACAGCACACAATTTAGTAGGATTTTATTCTTTGTGAATGTTGACATACTTCTCTTATAGAATGAAATTTTACTGATCCAGCCTTAACAATGTGGTAAAACAATATGATTGTTGTCCTGTTTTGTCTAAAAAATAAAGCTTTAAGGGGCCAGCACTGTGGTATAACAGGAATAGCTTCCGCATGCAGTGCTGGCTTCCCATATGTGTGCTGGTTCGAGTCCTGGCTGCTCCACTTCCAATCCAGCTCTCTGCTGTGGCCTGGGAAAGCAGTGGAAGATGGCCCCAGTCCTTGGGCCCCTGCACCTGCATGAGAACACCTGGAGGAAGTTCCCAGCTTCTGGCCTCAGATAGGCACAGCTCCAGCCATTGCAGCCAATTGGGGAGTGAACCAGTGGATGGAAAACCTCTCTCTCTCTCTGCCTCTCCTTCTCTCTCTGTGTAACTCTTTCAAGTAAAAAATATATCTTAAAAAAACATAGCTTTCTTTTCTTCACTAACTTGATTGTACATTTGGAAATTTCACTAAATTTTTGACAGCTCACATTATTACTTTTCTATCCCTAGTAATTATAATTAAATTTTTATATACTGCAAATTATAAAAGTTAAGTAATGAATATGCTTCTCCATCAACTGATTTCTCTCTTTTCATCAGCCTTTAAAATGACTCCTTTCTGACAGATTTTGTTTCTACTCCTTCATCCTTCCTTCTACCCTCTCAATCCCTTTATTTTCCTGAGATAATTTAAGCTGTAAAAGCCTCACTGCTAAACATCATAATTGCATTAACCTCAACCCCTTCTATACTATTAAACTAAGACATCAGTAACTAAACTGCACAAGTTCAGGTGTCAAATAACAGTCAAGATAAAGCAGCTACCCTGGGTATCTGACCTCAGTGATTCACACTGAGTTCCTGAGCCTCATTTTTTTCTCAATCATGAAACATTGAGTCAATAGCAGAACCTACCACCCAGACTCCTTGTGAGAAGAAGTGTCATCCAGAGGCACCTGCTACTTTTGTCCCCTTGGTGGGTCCCCAGAGGAGATTGGGACTCAAACACCCACTGCAGGTACTGTGGCCATCAGGGAGATCTGGTGAATCCTGAGTCCATGCATGAGGCAGGGGGAGAGGCCTGGGGAAGGAGACGGGTGAGGGAAGCAGAGAGGAAAGCAGGAGTGAGTGGTCTAGAAAAAGACAGAGTGCGGGCCGGCCCCACGGCTCACTAGGCTAATCCTCCACCTAGCGGCGCTGGCACACCGGGTTCTAGTCCCGGTCGGGGCGCCGGATTCTGTCCCGGTTGAGGTTGCCCCTCTTCCAGGCCAGCCCTCTGCTGTGGCCAGGGAGTGCAGTGGAGGATGGCCCAAGTGCTTGGGCCCTGCACCCCATGGGAGACCAGGAGAAGTACCTGGCTCCTGGCTCCTGCCATCGGATCAGCGCGGTGCGCCAGCCGCAGCGCGCCAGCCGCGGCGGCCATTGGAGGGTGAACCAACGGCAAAGGAAGACCTTTCTCTCTCTGTCTCTCTCTCTCACTGTCCACTCTGCCTGTCAAAAAAAAAAAAAGACAGAGTGCGAGGCCACAGAAGGGCCTTCAAAGTTCTGGGAGGGAGATAAGGAGGGGCAGATGGCTAAACTGCTGCTTGCAGTGCTGGTACATCACATAGCAGCACAAATTGAGTCCTGGCTTCTGATCCAGCTTCCTGCTCATGACCTGTTAATCAGTCTCTCTCCCTGTCTCTCTCTCTCCTGTCTTTCAAATAAATAAGTATTTAAATAATAGGTTTACCTGTAGGGACTGTAGTCTCCTATCTAATCAACAGGATATTTCCTGAGTAATAAGAGGAATCAGGGTTTTGTCTTCCTTTCTTGCCCTTGGACACACCATCCAGATTGCCCTCACATTCTAGGGGACATCCCGAAGATCTCATGGCCATGGTGGACACCACACTTGCAGGAATCAGAGTAGGATGGGTGGATGAGGTTGGGCCCAGCACTGATGATGAAAAGAGAAGTGAGAATGGCAATTTTTTAAAAAAAAAACTTATTTAGTTTTAATGTATTTGAGAAATAGAGATGGACATATATAATACAAAGACACACACACACACACTCACAGAGAGAGAGAGAGAGAGAGAGAGAGAGACTGACTGACTCCAATCTGTAGGCTCATGCCCCAAATACCCACAACAACCGAGGATGAGCCAAGCTGAAGCTGGGGCCTGGGAACTCATCACACTTGGAACTCAATCCAGATTTCAAAGATGAATGGCAGGGGGGCCGGCACTGTGCCATAGCCAGGAAAGCCACTGCCTGCACTGCCAGCATCCCATATGGGTGCTGGTTTGAGTCCCCGCTGCTTTACTTCCAATCCAGGTCTCTGCTATGGCCTGGGAGGGCAGTGGATGATGGCCCAAGTCCTTGGGCCCCTGCACCCGTGTGGAAGACCCAGAAGGGGCTCTGGCCATTGTAGCCAATTGGGGAATGAACCAGCAGATAGAAGACGTATCTCTCTCTCTCTCTCTCTCTCTCTCTCTCTCTCTCTCTCTCTCTCTGCCTCTCCTTCTCTCTCTGTGTAACTCTGACTTTCAAGTAAATAAATAAATCTTTATTAAAAGCAAAAAGATGAATGGCAGTGACCTAACTATCCCATCACGTGCTGCCTCCCAGGCATATTAGCAGGAAGCTGGATGGGTAACAGAAGCAGGACACCGTCCCAGGGTGTCCCATAGGCAATGCCCACATTCAAATCAGCATCCTAACCACTGTGCCAAACACTTTCCTGGAGTGAAAGGTTCTAATGACAGCATCTGTTATAGGCTGATTCACTGTGTCTCTCCTGAGATCCATATCTGGTTGAATGTTATACAAAACCTCTTCAGTCAGTTTCCTTTCCCTCTTCCTTGAGTCCCTATCTCTTTTGAAGCTTCTGCTCACCCTTTCTTGGATTGCACCAACCTCCCTGTGACACACATACACACAGCCCCACCCAGTACCCTGCATCAAAGTGATCTTTGTTTTTGTTAAACAAAACAAAATAAAAAACAGTCTTTTAACCAAAAGGTACCAGTTAATCAGAGAAAAATCAATAAATATAAACAGCATAAGAGGGAAATGCTGGCCTCTCTCCCACTCAAAACTCCCTGCTCCCTTCTCCAGTGTTTTAAAGTCTCGTAACAGCAGTCTCCACATAGAAGAGCATGTGAGTGCACCTTTGCTTTCCTTTTTAAAATGTTTACTATTTGAAAGGCAGACAGACAGAGACAGAGAGATCTTTCATGCATGGGCCCTCCAGACCCCATCTTGAATCCCCCCATTACCTCACTGTACACACTCATTGCCACCCTCCTCCTTCTCTTCATTGTCGCCTTCCTCCCTATCCTCCTAGAAGAACACAGACATGGTGAGCACCAAACCCCAGATCTCCCCAGCCCCACACCACCTTACACTCCTCAACTCCTCCCCACATTGTATGAAATAGCACAGGACTTGTCCTCTGTCACAGCTTCCTCCAGGTGTCTGCAGCAAAGACATCAGTCACTCCCTGGGTAGGACGCCCAGATGCCAATACTCCCATCTCACCATCTTCCTCCTTGTCCTTAGAATCCTGGATCCCCAGCAAGTCTGTGACAGATTCTGAAGTGATGATATTCAGGTGGACAAATCTATTAACACATTCCAGACACTATATCTCCTCCTGCAAGGATATCAGGCTGTCTTAAACACCAATGATCTCACCCACCTGCCTTCCCCTCTGCTTCTTCAATTAGAAGCATTGGAATCACAACTCCGTGACCCTGTGGGGAATTATCTTTCCTGTACTCATTTTCTAGACCTTGAGGATTAAGACTGGAAACTGAATTCTGTTAGGTAGGGCCAGTGTTCCAGCAATCATCGAGTGCCCTGGAGTGTCAGTCTGGGCATAGAACTCAAGCCTGTATAATGCTCCACACGTACAGGTCTAGAGCCAGGGTGGGCAGAGATCAGAGACTTACACTGAACACCATGAGCCACTCAGGGTACTTGGGTATGCTATTACACTAGCCAAATGCCCATTCACCGCCTGGCACTGTCCATACCAGCTCTGCCATCTGAATGTGGAGGGTCCATCCCCAGTCTTGCCCCTGATCCCAGCATGAACACTCCAATTATGAGCTCTGGGCTCCTCTACAAGACCCTGGACTATTCACTCACATGTTTAAACCTTCCAGTACACTTCTTTTCCTGTAGAGTTTCAGAGATGAGTCCCACTAAACTGCCATTCCCTAAGGCAGAACCAGGCCTAGATTCAGTTCTCCCAGCTTGTGTTTTTTCAACACTGTGCTTGTGCACAGACATGCCCATGCTGCATGAACACCAGTGGAAAACATGGCTTAAAATGATCTCCGAATTGTTTCTAAAGCACTTAGTAAAAACAATGCATTGCATCAAATGTCTACATACAGAAACTCATCATAAATTTACTATGGAAACAACTCAACAATTAAAACACAAAAAATAAATATGAAAATTTAAAAAAGTCAAATAAAAATTTTAATAAAGTAGAACCCAGAAAATATTAGAATCATAAGTAAATCTAAAAGTCAGTTCTTAAAAAATACATCTATCCTAATTTTAAAATAAGGGGAGAAAAAATTGTTTTTAAATTTTTATTTAATAAATTTAAATTTCCAAAATACAATTTTTGAATTATAGTGGCTTTTCCCCCCATAACCTCCTGCCCACCACAACCATCCCATCTCCCACTCTGTCTCCCATCCCATTCACAGCAAGATTCATTTTCAATTATCTTTATACACAGATGATCAATTTAGCATATATTAAGTAAAGATTTCAACAGTTTGCACCCACACAGAAACACAAAGTATAAAGTACTAATTGAGTAGTAGTTTTACCATTAATTCACATAGTACAACACATTAAGGACAGAGATCCTACATGAGGAGTAAGTGCACAGTGACTCCTGTTTTAACAACTGACACTTTTATTGATAACATCAGTAATCACCCAAGGCTTTTGTCATGAGCTTCCAAAGCTATGGAAGTCTCTTGAGTTCACCAACTCTGATCATATGTAGACAAGGCCATAGTCAAAGTGGAAGTTCTCTACTCCCTTCAGAGAAAGGTACCTCCTTCTTTGATGGACCATTCTTTCCACTGGGATCTCACTCGCAGTGATCTTTCATTTAGGTCATTTTTTTTTTTTGCCACAGTGTCTTGGCTTTCCATACTTGAAATACTCTCATGGGATTTTTAGCCCATGCCTTTAGCCAAATGCCTTAAGGGCAGATTTTGAGGCTAGAATGCTGTTTAGGACATCTGCCATTCTTTGAGTCTGCTGTGTATCCCACTTCCCATGTTGGATGATTCTCTCCTTTTTAATTCTTTCAGTTAATGTTAGCAGACACTAGTCTCATTTATGTGATCCCTTTGATTCTTAATACTATCATTATGATCAATTTTGAACTGAAACTGATCACTTGGACTAGTGAGATGGCATTGGTACATGCCACCATGATGGGATTGAATTGGAATTCCCTGGCACGTTTCTAACTCTCCCATTAGGGGTAAGTCCGATTGAGCATGTGCTGAACTGTACATCTCCTCCCTCTCTTATTCCCACTCTTATATTTAACAGGGATCACTTTTCAGTTAAATTCAATTGTGTGTTAATTAAAGAGTTCAACCAATGGTATTAAGTAGAACAAAAAAATACTAAAAGAATAAAGTAGTAAGTTCTCCTTCGACAGTCAGGACAAGGGCTGATCAAGTCATTGTTTCTCATAGTGTCCTTTTCACTTCAAGTTTTATTTTAGGTGCTCAGTTAATGTCACCAATCAGAGAGAATATACTATTTGTCCCTTTGGGTCTGGCTTAATTCACTCAGCATGATGTTTTCCAGATTCCTCCATTTTGTTGCAAATTACCAGATTTTTTTTTACTGCAGTATAATATTATTTTTTTGACAGGTGGATTTAGACAGTGAGAGACAGAGAGAAAGGTCTTTCTTCTCTGGCTCACTCCCCAAACGGCCGCTATGGCTGACACGCTGTGCCTATATGAAGCCAGGAGCCAGGTGCTTCTTCCTGGTCTCCCATGCAGGTGCAGGGCCCAAGCACTTGGGCCATCCTCCACTGCCTTCCCAGGCCACAGCAGAGAGCTGGAGTGGAAGAGGAGCAACCTGGACAGACCCGGCACCCCAAACGGGACTAAAACCCAGTGTACCAGTGCTGCAGGCGGAGGATTAGCCTAGTGAGCCATGGCACTGGATTGTATAGTATTCTATAGGGTACATATCCCATAATTTCTTTATCTGTCTACTGTTGATGGGCATTTAGGTTGATTCTAGGTCTTAGCTATTGTAAATTGAGCTGCAATAAACATTGAGATGTAGACTGCTCTCTTATTTGCCAATTTCATTTCCTTTGGGTAAATTCTAAGGAGTGGGATGGCTGGGTTGTATGGTAGGGTTATATTCAGGTTTCTGAGGAATCTCCAGACTGACTTCCATAGTGGCTTGACCAGTTTGCATTCCCACCAACAGTGGGTTAGTGTCCCTTTTTCCCCACATCCTCGCCAGCATCTGTTGTTGGTAGATTTATGTATGTGAGTCATTCTAACTGGGGTGAGGTGAAACCTCATGGTGGTTTTGATTTGCATTTCCCTGATTGCTAGTGATCCTGAACATTTTTTCATGTGCCTGTTGGCCATTTGGATTTCCTCTTTTGAACAATGTCTATTGAGGTCTTTGGCCCATCACTTAAGTGGGTTGTTTGTTTTGTTGTTGTGGAGTTTCCTGATCTCTTTGTAGATTCTGGTTATTAACCCTGTATCTGTTGCATAGTTTGCAAATATTTTTCCTGATTCTGTTGGTTGCCTCTTCACTTTCCTGACTGTTTCTTTTGCAATACAGAAACTTCTATATTGGATGTAATCCAAACTGTTAATTTTGGCTTTGACTGCCTGTACCTCTGGGGTCTTTTCCAAGAAGTCTTTGCCTCTGCCTATATCTTGTAGGGTTTCTCCGATGCTAATAATTTGATGGTATCGGGTTGTAGATTTAGATTTTTAATCTATGTTGAGGGGATTCTTGTATAAGGTGTAAGGTAGGGGTCTTGCTTCATGCTTCTGCATGTGGAAATCCAGTTTTCCCAGCACCATTTTTGAATAGACTGTCTTTTTTCCAGGAATTGGTTTTAGATCCTTGATCAAATGTAAGTTGGCTGTAGATGTTTGGATTGATTTCTGGTGTTTCAATTCTGTTCCATTGGTCTATCCATCTGTTTCTGTACCAGTACCATGCTGTTTTGATTACAACTGCCCTGTAGTATGTCCTGAAATCTGGTATTGTGATGCCTCTGGTTCTAGGGGAACACTTAACAGCAATTCTTCAGAAAGGTTTAATAACCTTCTTGATGAAAACCGAATTCAAGATTTGTCTCTCCTGTACCAGCTCTTCAGTAGAGTTCGAGGTGGGGTTCAGGTTCTCTTGCAACAGTGGATTGAGTACATCAAGGCATTTGGCAGCACTATTGTGATTAATCCTGAAAAAGATAAAACCATGGTTCAAGAATTGCTAGATTTTAAAGATAAGGTTGATCATATAATCAATATCTGCTTTCTGAAGAATGAAAAGTTTATCAATGCCATGAAAAAAAGCATTTGAAACATTCTTTAACAAGAGACCAAATAAACCTGCTGAACTTATAGCCAAGTATGTGGATTCAAAGCTTCATGCAGGCAACAAAGAAGCTACAGATGAAGAACTTGAGAACATGTTGGATAAAATTATGATCACATTCAGATTTATCTATGGCAAGGATGTTTTTGAGGCCTTCTATAAGAAAGATTTAGCCAAGCGTCTGTTAGTTGGGAAGAGTGCATCTGTAGATGCTGAAAAATCAATGCTGTCCAAACACAAACGTGAATGTGGAGCTGCTTTCACCAGCAAGCTTCAAGGGATGTTTAAAGACATGGAGCTTTCTAAAGACATCATGATTCAGTTCAAACAGTATATGCAGAACCAGAATGTACCTGGAAATATTGAATTAACTGTGAATATTCTGACAATGGGTTATTGGCCAAAATATGTACCTATGGAAGTCCATTTACCACCAGAGATGGTAAAGCTTCAGAAGATTTTTAAGACATTTTACCTAGGTAAACACAGTGGCAGGAAACTTCAGTGGCAGTCAACCCTAGGACACTGTGTACTAAAAGCAGAGTTTAAAGAGGGCAAAAAAGAACTCCAGGTCTCTCTCTTTCAAACACTGGTGCTGCTAATGTTTAATGAGGGAGATGAGTTCAGTTTAGAAAAGATCAAACAGGCTACTGGAGTCGAGGATGGAGAGTTAAGGAGAACATTGCAGACATTAGCCTGTGGAGAAGCCTGGCAAAAATTCCAAAGGACAAAGACATAGAAGATGGTGACAAGTTCATTTGTAATGATGATTTCAAACACAAACTTTTCAGGATAAAGATCAATCAAATCCAGATGAAAGAGACGGTTGAGGAACAAGCAAGTACTACAGAAAGAGTATTTCAAGACAGACAATATCAAACTGATGCTGCAATTGTTCAAATTATGAAGATGAGAAAGACATTTAGTCACAATTTGCTTGTTTCAAAAGTGTACAACCAATTGAAATTCCCAGTAAAGCCTGTTGATCTTAAGAAAATAATAGAATCCTTAATTGACTGGGACTACATGGAAAGAGATAAAGAAAATCCAAACCAGTACAACTATATTGCATAGATGTTGACCTTGGCACACTAGGGGACCTATGCAGTAGCCAGTGATAAACTAACCTGTTGATCCTAAAAAAAAAAAAAAAAAAAAAAAAAAAACCTCAGCTTGACATCCATTTCTGGAGAGCCCAGGCTTCATACGCCACTGCATTTGAAAGGAATTTCCAATGAAAAAGGTTTTATATTGGCTTGGAAAAGGGCTGCCTAGTTTTTCAAAAAACTAAAAAAGGATTTTCTGTATACTAGGTTTAACTTTTAAGCTGCCCAGTTCAAAGATAATTAAAAGTTATTTCCTTTCCACTGATTTCCAAATTGGAAAACATATATAGTGACACTTTGTAACAAAGGTTTTTTTTTTTTTTTTTGTAACAAAGGTTTTCAGAAATTTTGTAGGATACAAAAGATCAAGGTTGACATAGGCTACTAATCCCATTCCATATCATATGAATATTTATGTAACAAGACCAGTCGAAATGATTAAAGTTTTTCCTTTGGCTGCACTTTCTTGTCTTGCCCTCTGGCAAACAAAAAATAAGGATTTGGATGACTGATTTTATATCATGAAATCCATAACCACTACCCCAATTGATCCATGAAAAATGGATCCGTAGAGTGCCTTTTAACCTGCTGTTCATGAAGTCTTGATAGCTCAGATGATGAGGTTTCTACCACTTCCCTTGCAGGTTAAATCCAAGCAATCATATGTTTGTCAGGAGATAGATCCTGATAGAAATCTTCATTAACCTTTCTTAGCTTTACATGAACTTCTGAGCATATGAATAATGCATTCATTTGTCTATGGATACATAGGTCACAATCTACTCTTTATTGAATAGAGTACTGCTCATATACTTTCTGGAAGGGATTATGGGGCATCAAATACCAGACACTGTTAGTTCAACTTATGGATATTTGCCAGTTAAACCCCATTTCTCCAGAGGCACTCAACATAAAAATCTACTAACATTCAAGGCTTAGGTGGAGCCAAGAAACATGTCTTCAGATGGAAAGGACTGTGGTCTTTTGAATCATTTGTATAACTTTTTGTTAGCTAGTTAGGCAATAAAGTAACATTCATTAATGTAAAAGAGAGAAGAGGGAGGGAGAGAGAAAAAGAGGGAGAGAGAGAGAGAGAATAAATAATCTGTTTCAGTCCATGAAACTTATTCTCTCTCTCTCTCTAACTCTTGCCTGTGGAAAAAAAGAAAGTAAGTTGAGGCTGATGCTGTAGTTTAGGAGGTAAAGCCACCACCTGTGGTGCCGGGATCCCATATGGGTGCCAAATTGGTCCTAGATCCTCCACTTCCAATCCAACTCCCTACTAATATGCCTGGGAAAGGAGCAGGAGACACCCCAAGTACTTAGACCCCTGCACTCATGTGGGAGACCTGTTGGCCAGTACTGTAGCTCACTAGGCTAATCCTCCACCTGTGGCACCAGCACCCTGGTTTCTAGTTCCGGTTGGGGCACCAGATTCTGTCCCGGTTGCTCCTCTTCCAGTCCAGCTCTCTGCTGTGGCCCGGCAGTGCAATGGAGGATGGCCCAAGTGCTTGGGCCCTGCACCTGCATGGGAGACCAGGAGGAAGCACCTGGCTCCTGGCTTCAGATCGGCACAGCGTGCCAGCCATGGTGGCCATTTATGGGGTGAACCAACAGAAAAAGAAGACCTTTTTCTCTGTCTCTCTCTTACTGTCTAACTCTGCCTGTCAAAAAAAGTCATGGTGGAGACCTGGAAGAATATCCTGCATACTGGCTTTGCATACTGGCCATTTGGGGTGTGAACCAACAGATGGAAGAGTTCACTATCTTTGTCTCTCTGCCATTCAAATAAATAAGTAAATAAATATTTAAATATTCCTTCTCAAGATTATGAGGGGTGCCTACAGAAATAATATGCAATTCTTAAGACAGGGTCTATGCAAAAACTGAATCTTTCTCTGTAATTTTTTATTTATATAAGGTGAACAAATCCATGTATTTGATATATACAGATTTAGCAGCACAGTGATACTTCCTTCCCTATCCTCCCCTCCAGCCCATATTCCTACTCTCTCTCCTCCTTTCTTTTTCTTCTTTTTAATTTTTACAATGATATATTTTATAACCATAATCTTAACCCTCCACTATTAAATAATCCAACAAAAAGTAAGAAGAAAAACACACTGTTCCACAACAGCAGATACAAAGGCTGTAAACAATAATCAAATCTCAAAACTTAAATTTCACTTATTTAAAAATTTTTGTATTCTGTAAGTTACTACAGATCAGGGAAAACTTACTATATTTGTCTTTTAGGGACTAGATTATTTCATTAAGTTTAATGGTTTCCAGTTGCATCAGATAATGACTACCTCTGTCATTTGTATTGTCAAGCACCAAACAGTAAGCAGTTTAGAAGTAATGAAATATGTTAAAGAGAAAAATGAATGAGGGGCATATCTGTCACACAGAAAATTCTTTGAACAATTTGGGAAAAGAAACATGTCTTGCTTGTACATGTTTAGAGCCCATACTGGTACCTTGTGTAGAAAGTAAACAAGATAACCACTTACTAAGTAAAACCACCTACTTCCATTTGATATATATTTTCATACTTCAAAAAAAATTCTACATGATCATTGTTTTGTTCCTAAAGACCTTTGGACAGTCTGAGAAACACAACCTGAACACAAACCTCAAAAGAATCAATTTCAGTTCACAATTGATCATAATGATAGGACTAAGAACCAAAGGGATCACATAAACAAGACTAGTGTCTGCTAATACTAACTGATAGAATTAAAAAGGGAGAGAATGATCCAACATGGGAAGAGGGATACACAGCAGACTCATAGAAGGGCAGATGTCCTAAACAGCACTCTGGCCTCAGAATCAGCCCTTAAGGCTTTCAGATCAGGCTGAAGAGCCCATGAGAGTATTTTAGGCATGGAAAGCCAAGACACTCTGGCAAAAAAGAAAAGACCTAAATAAAAGATCACTGCGAGTGAGATCCCAGTAGAAAGAATGGGCCATCAAAGAAGGAGGTACCTTTCTCTGAAGGGAGGAGAGAACTTCCACTTTGACTATGACCTTGTCTAAATAAGATCGGAGTCGATGAACTCAAAAGGCTTCTAAAGAGCTTAGGGTGATTACTGATGCCATAAACAAGAGTGTCAATTTGTTAATTCAACAACAGGAGTCACTGTGCACTTACTCCTCATGTAGGATCTCTGTCCTTAATGTGTTGTACTATGTGAATTAATGGAAAAACTACTACTCAATTAGTACTTTATACTTTGTGTTTCTGTGTGAGTGCAAACTGTTGAAATCTTTACTTAATATATGCTAAATTGATCTTCTGTATATAAAGATAATTAAAAATGAATCTTGATGGCCCAAGTCCTTGGGCCCCTGCAACCATGTGGGAGACCCGGAGGAAGCTCCTGGATGCTGGCTTCAGACTGGTGCAGCTCCAGGTATTTCAGCCATCTGAGGAGTAAGTCAGTGGATGGAAGACCCCTACCATCTCTCTCTCTTCCTCTCTGTGACTCTGCCCTTCAAATAAATAATTTCTAAAAAAAAAAAAAATCCAATGTGGAACACAAGTAGAATAAAACAAATGATATAAAAACAAACCTGATTTGCAGGTGTTAGACAAGTATCTAAACTCAGATATACATAGTCCCTACTGGGGGAATGCAAATTAACTTCTACAAAATAGAGAAACTCCCTATAAGACTTCACCATTTCCAATGAGGTCATCCAGTGCAGAGCTCAATGTGAATATTATGCCTCTTGTATTTTTGCACAGCTTTCTCCACAGTTACTGTGGAGAAATCTTACTGTCCAGAGATCATATTGAGTTTTCTCAAGAATCACTGCCCCCACCCCAAATTGGCATCATATAATTCTACCTAACCTACAAACAACAACCATCCCCTAAATAGAGGGCCTAGCCCTGGCAATTGATCCCATGTTGGGCCTCTCATCAAGTGCAGGGTTTTCTCACTGTAAGCAGCCTGCATCTCCCTGGAAATTCTGGTTACAAGGATATGCTAAAAAATTAGGGCACTGAATGATTAACTGACTGAACCAAGGTGTACTTATCAATAACTTGTATAATTACATAAGGGTCTCTAAGGGATAGAAATCAAAGAAGAAACCATATAGCTCTTGCCACCTAGGAACTCAGGTCTTAGAAGATACTTTACATTTATGACTTGACTATAACTCTTGGTAGTTGCAGTTGTTTCTAGAACAATAACATGTCAGGATGTAATACAACCAATTATATGTATGATTTTTTTTTTCCTCCAATACTGAATAGACAGCCTGAAACTGTAAAACTGGAGCAATAATATACTTTTGGTATTTCTACTTACAAGATCTCACACCACTCTCTGTTGCATTTCTGCTCATGTTAGTGTAGTGACTACAAGGAAAACAGTCATGTTTCTCAACCAATATCTTGCAGCACAAGAAATCTGTGTCATAGTCAACAAAACATGAGCAGAGGATATCAACTTGCTAAGATTCCATTTTGTAATGTATATTTAGCAACCATAGTGTGCAAAATTGCAAATGAAATCTAACAGAATAAGCTTTTACACCAATATATTTCTGGAGAGATAATTGCTCTCCATTACATAGACAACTTACACTGTCTATTTTTAAGAAACTGAACATTCATCAAAAGTCAACACATCCTAATTGAGCATTCAATACTGGGTGACAGAGAAGATAGACAATACAGTGGTCTTCAAAAACTCATGAAAAGTGTATAGTATGAAAAAACTATGTGTGGATTTTAAAATATTACATGAAACTTACCTTTTAACACAATTTTAAATGAACTTCTTAAAGTTTCCTCACAGCTTTGGTATAAATCAGATAGTTGGGTAGAGACTAGACCATAGTTTCTCTTTAAGAAACTTTGAACCAGTTGTGTTTCAGAATTCAATTTATTGTTTTTTTTTTGTTTTTTTTTTGTTTGTGAATTAAAAAAAATATGTACTCCCTATGTATCACATGACAGAACAGAACAGGGACTAGGGCTAATAACCATGAATAAATACATTACTATTTATGTAGCTTTTTATAGGAATATTCACACAGGGTTGGACCAAAATTCCATAAATCCTCATATGAATTCTGTCAAACTTTCCCCAAAATCCGTTAATAAAAATTATTTTAAAAAGTGATGGATTTTAGAATTATGAAGGGGGAGGGTTTGGGATTTGTGATATTATCAGCAGCAGATATTTCAGTAACAATGCAGTAACTACCATTTTTATTTTTAGCATCTATTCTATGTAATGCAATTATGATAAACATACAGAATTAATAATTCTAAAAATCTTGTAAGATTGGTGTGCTCATTTTACAAATGACAAAACTAAGAATCCGAGAATGAAGTTATTTACCCAAAGTCAGCAACAATATGATTCAAATTGAACCTGGTTCATATCAATACTACAGTAATTTAAATAACTCAAGTTCTAATCATGTCTATCCAGATACAACCATGACACGCACACAGTGTGTGACAGAGCCCCAGAGGGTAGGCTTGCATTATTATACCCTTCCCCAAAATTCTCAGAACACTATCTGGCACATAATAGTCATTCATGTTTATTTAATATGTGAATTAATGAACTGGTTAACTTTTCTTATAATTAAATCTTAATTCATGGTGCTACTTTTATTTTTTTAAATATTTATTTGAAAGTGTTACACAGAGAGAGAGAGAGAGAGAGAGAGAGAGAGAGAGAGAGTCTTGCATCCACAGGTTCACTCCCCATTTGGCTGCGAATTGCCAGAGCTGCGATGATCTGAAGCCAGGAGCCAGGAGACTCCTCTGGGTCTCCCATGTGGGTGAAAGGGCCCAAGGACTTGGGCCATCCTCCACTGCTTTTCCAGGCCATAGCACAGAGCTGGATCTGAAGTGGAGCACCAGGGGCTTGAACCGGCACCCATATGGGATGCTGGCGCTGCAGGTGGCAGCTTTACCACTACACCACCGTCCAGGCCCCCATTGTGCTGCTTTTAAATGGCTTTCATTCATTAGTGCACTTACCATTAATATCATCCATCTGAGGAAAAAAAAAAAACCCTCACCCAGTCCTATGCAGTGTGAATCTTACACTCCACAGTGCCTGTCTCAAAGTTTTCTAGGTTCCCCTCTTGTGCCTGGGAATAGCCTAAGCAACTATATGATTAACCACATGCCATTTCATAGAATTTTATTCAGTCATTTTCTTTTTAGAAAATGTGTCTACTTAGAAATGTTGATAAATGCATTAATAATTGTATGGAGTGCAGTGCAAAATTTTAAGACATGTACACAATGTGTGCTGATCAAATCAATGTAATTAAGATTCCTGTTCTTTATCATTACTTTATGATTGGAGCCTTGGAGCACCTCTTCTATTTTCTCAGAAAATATGTAATATTTATTGTAAACAAAAATCACCCCATTCAGCTGTGTAACTCTAGGAACTGTCTAATACTGATTTGGAAGCCATTAGCCCACCTCCTTATTTTTTATTTATTTATTTATTTATTTATTTATTTATTTGAAAGGCAGAGTTACAGAAGAGGCAGAGGCAGAGGCAGAGGCAGAGGCAGAGGCAGAAAGAGAGAGAGAGAGAGAGAGAGAGAGAGAGAGAGAGAATCTTCCATCTGCTGGTTCACTCCCCAGATGGTGACAATGGCCATAGCTGTGCTGATCTGAAGCCAGGAGCTTCTGTGTCTCCCACATGGGTGCAGAGGCCCAAGGACTTGGGCAGTTTTGTACTGCTTTCTCAGGCCATGGCAGAGAGCTGGATCAGAAGTGGAGCAACTGGGACTTGAACCGGTGCCCATATGGGATGCCATCACTGCAGGCAGAAGCCTTACCTGCTATGCCACAGTGCCAGCCCCAGCCCACCTCCTTCTAATCCCACCACCCCTCCAAGCTTCTGGTAATTGCTGTTCTATATTCAGATTGAAGTTTTTCTTTTAGCTTCCACATATATTATGTTTATGGTATGATTCAATGAAGTAATATTTATAACTTCAAACTAAATATTTTTAAAAAAATTTTATTGGAAAGTAGAGAAGGAATAAGGAAATGGGGAAGGAGAGAGGTCAGAGACAGAGACACAGAAACAGATACACAAAGGGAGGTCTCCCATCCACTGGTTTACAACCCAATGCCAGCAATGTCCAGGGCTGGGCGAGGCCAAAGCCAGGAGCCAGGAGCTCAATATAGGTCTCCCACACGGGTAGTAAGGACAGAATCACTTGAATGAGTACCTGCTGCTACGTAAGGTATGCTAGAACTGGGAGCAGAGGTGCAACTTGACTCCAGGAACTCTGATTTGAGATGCAAGTACCCCTAATGGGCATCTTAACCACTACATCAAACACCCTACCCACCTAGATTTTATTATGCTGTAATATAGTTCACTTTCAACCTACATATTTATGTCTTTAGTTACAAATCTCAAATGTAATGTAATGTCCTTTAAAAATTATTTTAGACAAATAATGATTTATTTTACACACTTAAGACAAATCAAGTACAGCGTGCCAGAAATGAATGGAGAAAACAAAGAAATACATCTATGTAAGATGAACATTACTAAATATTGCATTAAAGCGACTCTTACAAAATTATCTGAGAATTCTGCTAATACTCAATAATTTTATTTATTTATTTGAGAGGTAGAGTTACAGACAGTGAGAGAAAGAGAAAGGTCTTCCTTTAGTTAGTTCACTCCCCAAATGGCCACAATGGCCGGAGCTGCGCCGATCTGAGGCCAGGAGCCAGGTGCTTCTTCCCAGTCTCTCACATGGGTGCAGGGACCCAAGGACTTGGGCCATCTTCTGCTTTCTCAGGACATAGGAGAGAGCTGGATTGGAAGAGGAGCAGCCGGGACTAGAACTGGTGCCCATATGGGATGACGGCACCACAGGCAGAAGATTAACCTATTGCACCATGGCACCAGCCCCTCAATAATTTTTAAAGATAATCAATTTTGGGGTCCAGCATTGTGCCAGTCCCATATCTGAGAGCTGGTTCATGTACTGGCTTCCCTGCTGTTGTGGTCATTTGGAGACTAAATCAATAAATCAAAAATCTCATTTCTGTCTCCATCTCCCACTCTCTTTCTGCCTTTCAAATAAACTTTTTTTAGAAGATTGTATTTATTTATTTGAGAGGTAGGGTTACAAACAGTGAGAGGGAGAACCAGAACCGGCTTCACACTCCTTCAACTGATGAAAGAAAGTGGAAGGGGAAACAGGAAGTGCAAGATGAGGAAGCTGAACTTGCTTTATAACAACCTGCCTTCCAGGGAAGTAATCCAGCACTGTGAGAGTGAGCATTCACAGGAGAAAGGCATTAGCCCACAATCAGGCTCTGCCCCCAAGATCCAAACACCTGCCATCTGATCTCATCTCCTAACCCTGCCTCATGGGGAACAAGCCACACCTGAGTTTTTGCCAAGGTGAATGGTACTAAATTACAGTATATCCCTTCCTCCTTTTTCTTTGTTTGCTTTTTGACAAGCAGAGTTAGACAGAGAGAGGGAGACAGAGAGAAAGGTCTTCATTCCATTGGTTCACCCCCCAAATGGCCGCTACACTGGCGCACTGCTCTGATCCGAAGCCAGGAGCCAGGTGCTTCCTCCTGGTCTCCCATGCAGATTCAGGGCCCAAGGACGTGGGCCATCCTCCACTGCCTTCCTGGGCCACAACAGAGAGCTGGACTGGTAGAGGGGCAATGGGGACAGAATCCGGTGCCCCAACTGGGACTAGAAACTGGGGTGCCAGCGCTGCAGGCAGAGGATTAGCCTAGTGAGCCGTGGTGCCAGCCCCCTCCCTCCTTTTTCTTACAAAAGTAAATTTCAGAAGGAGACAACATGAAAAGTAAAGAAAACTCCCTCAACAGCACTATACAAACAGACAGTTGTGGATTCTTCTGATTTTGGAGTGGGGAAGGCTGTCTTCCTTTACATAAACCGTTATGAAAAAATATCCATTGGAATGTGTGAAGTAATTAAAATTCTCTATATGATTGGACTCTTGCAAGCCTTTTTTGGGCAGACTGGAATTGGATGGCTTTGGGGTCCCATGGGGATGAACAACCCCGACAGAAAGAGCTAGACTTCTGACAGGGGGTTCTTATATGTCCTACCAAAGAATTCAGATGATGCTATACAGGTGCCAAATAGTCAATCTGCAATATGGTGGGTACCTTACTGGGGATACGATGCTGAGTAAGATGGGTCTGGGCTGAGTTGAAACCTACATGGTAGTCAAGGTGACAGACATAAGCTGAATTCCAATATGCTGTCAGCCATATGACCAGGAGGTGCCAGACAGCCTGCAGCTGTCCTCAGGTGACAGACATGGAAGGATGAGAAGTTAGCTAAGGGAAGAAGTTCAAGGAAAGGTGTTCACGGCAAAGGCCCTGTGTCTGGATCAGGCCACCTGCAGCAGCAAGCACGTCTGCAAAGGCTGAGAGCCACTGCATTCACACTTCAGTATGAATCCCTTCCTGATGTCCAGAGGACCTCAAGGTGCAGTGACAAATGGGACTCGGGAAGGCAAGTGGTTTGGGCTCATGCAGCGTGCCCTGGTGGTGACACCCTAAAGGCCCCATTTACTATGCAGTGGGAGGCCAGAGGCAAAATCCTTTGACTTGGAAATGTGGTTGTAAGCCTTCATGTTATGAGAAGTCAAAGGACTTCCTTCCCTCATCTGCCTTCTGCAGTAGCCAGGGCCCAGGTTAGCCCTGCCAGCCAAGAGAGCACACAGAAAGATCACACACCCATGGCTGGGGGCTGAAAGCAGCCCACAGATGCACTTACCCCAAGACTATTTTTCTTTCTTAATGGAACCAACATTTAAAAATAGGATTTCACCTTCTTTCTAAAAAGTCAGATGATCAGGAAATGCTGAGCCCTCATTCCTGCATGGGAACATCCGACTGAAGCTGAGTGACAGCCGCCTCTTTAGAAGGATGTTAACTCGCAGCTTACCACGGACCCTATCATTCCTTAATTTCTCCCCAACACCAAGAGCCAGGTTACTTGAAGTGTTAGTAGATCAATATGATGCTTGAAACACCAGGATTCTTCACACGTGGCTATGACCTATCTGGTTCCTATAATATCTGTGACCTTTGGCTTAGAGATCAAGTCTAGGGGCTTTAAATAGAACCTCTGATCAGACCGGAGCTTCACCAATCCCAAAGGCATTGAAGATGAAAGAAGATATTTCATGCTTGGCATGAGGTGGAACATGAAAGCTACTATAAGCAGCCACTAAGAATTTAACCTGCAGGAACAGAGAACCCAACACCAGTTTCATTCTTTGATGTATCCCCAGCGTCTGTCACAGTGCCTGGCACCCAGCGGATGCTCAAGTTAATTTCTGATTGAATGAATGAAGTGAGAACTCCTTGAGATTTTAAAAGTTGGTCGTTTAAGAAAGGTAATTCTGATTAACACCATTTTGCGGAGACATTAAGGTGCAGTCCACCTCCCCTCCCCACCCCCCACTCTGGACCTCTGGACTGTCTGGCTCTGCTAAGGTGTTGGGGTGGCACCGTGTAGTAAGGTGTCTGCAATACCCTAGGGAGCCAGGCAGGGCTGACTTGTGCAGCACCGGTCAGGGCCATGTCCACCAGGTCTTTCTAGGTCTGGTAAGTGACGGCATCCTGATTCCTGCAGGTTCCCTAGATGGTGGCCATCTGATCTGCAAATACGGAGACCCAGCCTGGGAGCCCAACACCTGCGCAAGCCCACTGCTCTCTTTCAAGCCAGGACTGTGCCCACTCTAGACATGGCCCCCCTCTGGTTTCACGCAGTGGGACCATACCTGGAGCCTTGCGTCATGGCGTCCAGCTGGAGAAAAGCTCTTGTTCCCACAGTCAACAATGCCGGCCAGGGCGGATTCAGCGCCCACTAGGCGGGGACAGGAGGCGGTCACCTGAGCGGCCCAGCTGTGCTGAACACGCGGGCCCGCCCACAGGCTGCAGCTGGCTCCCTCGCTGGCTCAGCTGTGCTGTGAGGTGTGTGGGGCGTCGAGCACCTCCCCCACCTCGGATAGGTGAGGCGCGGCGCAGCGCGGTGTAGCGGCGGCCTTGGCGGGGCCGCAGGCCGGGCAGACAGACGCGGGGATGAGTGTGGGCAGGCACCGCCGTGTCCAGGGTAAAGGCGCCCGGGCCCGGAACGCCGGCTGCGGCGGGTGGGAGGAGAAGGGCTCCTTCAAGCAAGCAGCTGTTCCGGAACGGCAGCGCGGGCGGCGTTGGCTCTGCGGGCCCTTGTTCCGCCGCGCGCTCCTCTGCGCGCTCGGTGGGCAGCTTCCTGAGCCGCGTCCTCAAGACGCTATCCACGCTTTCGCACCTTAGCTCCGAGGGACCCGCGCTGGACCGCGGCGGACTCCATAGCTGCTTCCCGCCGGGGGCCTGCCGAGCAGCCCTCCTGCGCCTCCGAGCCGGTGCTGGCGCGGCGGGGCTCTGCAGCCACGGCAACACGTGCTTCATGAGTGCCACGCGGCAGTGCCTGAGCAACACCGAGCTGCTGGCTGAGTTCCTGGCCCTGGCCAGTACTGGGTGGACCCCTCAGAGACGTAGCTGGACCCGAGCAGCTGGCGGGCCGCAGTGCAAAGAGCCAGGACCAGGTCACTGAGAAGCGGTGATGCAAGCCCTCAGGACCCTGGAGTACACCTCACAGCACAGCTGCGGCTTCAAGGTGAATGCGTGCGGCGCCGGGTCCCCGGTGCGGGGGGTCGGGGGGGAAGCGCGGCGGCTCTCTGAGTCCCCATGGTGGTGGTGGAGGCGTCGCCGAGCCGAGTCCAGTTCCCTGCTTGCCCCTAGAGACGGCCAACACCGAGACGGGTCCCGTTGGTTGTTAGGGGCATTCATTCATTCATTCACCGTGTATGTATCGAGCAAGCCAGGCCCTGTGATGGGCGTGGAGAAGGGATATTGTCTTGGACAAGACCGCCTGCCCTCATAGAACTTGCATTCTTGCGGGGGGTCAGGGTGGGAGTGTTGAGCCCGGTTTCAGATGCGGGCACGGCCACTAACCCGCGGTATGACCCTGGGCGAGTCACTCAGCCTTTCTGTGCCGGTCTTGCATGTGGTTTCTGGCTCCCAAGTTGATGCAGTGCGTTGAACACCGTAAAACGACCTGTTTCAGACCCAACAGGTGGGCCCTTTTATGGTGTTGGACCTAATTGGTAAAATGTTGCAGCTGTGTCCAGTGCCAGGTGGATTTGCTGTTCTGATTTTTTTTTTTTTACACTTAACCACCTTAATAAGTCCAGGAGCTAGCAGCAGCTACAGATTCAAGGAAGGTAGCGCTTGGTGATGCAATCCTTGTGCCTGTGGCTACTCAACAGCGGGAACTGTGGCCCTGGGTGCTCCTTTGCCATTCGCTGGTGTAGCTGCAGGTGTGATGAGAGAGAGAGACGTTGACAGCCAGTGGTCAGAGGTGCACTAGGGAAATGCAGAAGGGGAAGGTGGTTTGAGATAGTAGAAGGGATGTTTTTAGTTGGGACGTGGATATGGTACGAAACAGAATGATTCCCAAAAGGAGAAAATAAATGCCTCTACCATTCTCATTCTGTCCTAATGTTAGCCGGTTTTCAACACCTCTAGCTTATGGCTCTCCCCATCCCTCCCTATCTCTCCCTATCCCTCTCCCTTTAAAAAAAAGTTTCAAGTTGAGAGGCTTTGGCAGGCAGCAGAGCTGGAATTTAATAAGGTAATATTTTCAATGGCTTTGTTTTTTCATTTGTCTGCTATTTATGACAAGAGGTACTGGCCTTCCATTGGTGCTAATACATTTGTTTAAGGAGGAGATTTGATTAAATGTAAAATGGTGATGCGCGGAGGAGTCTGCACTTCATTAAGGTTCTGCTCTCTTGGTGAGGAACATCCCTGCCAGCGTGCGTTCTTCCCTTTTAGTTCTTTTTGCTTAGATTTTGTTTATATCTTTTTGTGTTGCTGAACTCTGGTTTTCTCAAAAAGTAAAAGGATGGTTGCTGTTTGATCTTGAAACAGGAATGGAAATACTTGACTGAGAGGGAGATTTCCCAGTAAGAAAGTGGGGAAGCATGGCAGCTGTCTGTTGTGCGTCTTTTTAAGAAAGTCTTTGCCTGTAGCTGCCGGGAAGTCACTGGTGCCAAGTGCAGACTTTTTGAGGTTAGAGTGTTTCAGTTTTAGTTTTCTATTATTTTCTAACACATGGAAGTGAATTTCCACAGCATTTTTGTACGTGAACATTTCCATTGCTTTTGTGAGGTTATTCTCACTTCTTTATTCGCTAAGCTGTGAGATGAAATGGGTTCATCATTCCAGACGAGCCAGAGCCTGATGGGTTGGCTTCCTTTGGCCAAGTCGGACAGATTCTTAGAGGCCATCGTCATTGCTTTGTATGAGGTTGTGCTCACTTTTTCATCCATTAAGCCATGAACAGAAGTGGGTCAATAATTCTAGAAGTGCAGAGACTAATTTACAGGCATCCTTTGGCAGATTCTTAGAGGCTGCTGTTTTTTAAAGTGATCTTCTGAACCTGATTTCACTCTGCATGTCTGCTGTGTGCAGTCAGCCAGAGTTATTAACCTGACTGCATCGCTGCTTCAAGGGGCCTGGTTCTGGCCAGTGGGCTTGTGGACTCCCAGGTCCTTTTGATGTCCAAACTCATTGAGTGGCCATGAATCAGAGTCCAAAAGAATTGTCCAGTAATGCATGGACATGTCAAGCACCAGAATAATGGTGGTGATCTAAGCTCAGCCATCAACCCTGTGTACAAAATGGATCTTGGGGCAACAGTAGTAACTGCCCCACACATGCTGCCCAGGATTCCTGCAGCTCCCCTGCCCCAAGGCTGTGAACAGCTCAACAGGCTGTCCCCCTGGCTGTGCCTGTCAATGTAGCTGCTGACACAGGTGAACATGCCAGCCCCTAAAGAGCTCCACAACACCCAGCTGTTGCAGCAGGCCCTAGACTTCAGGTGGGAGAACAGCAGCTTGTATGCCTTTATCTTCTCAGGGAACACCTGAGCCATCTTCATGTGTAGACTGGGTAGCTGTCAGGATCGTGGACAACTAAGAGTGGAAGGTTCCTCCTCACCTGTGTCCAGTTCCTACACAAGCTGGATGGTGGAAGATGGCTGGCCCTGGACAGAAAGGCAGGAGATGAGCTCCGCACTCCATTGGAGAGTGGCTGATAACAGACACCAACTCAGCCCATTCTGCCTCCATTTTTTTTCCTTCTGAAGAAGTTCTGGGAGTTGAAAAGGAAGTGCCTGACAGGGTTTATCTGCTTTGAAAGCTGGTTCCTGCATGGCACTTGCTTCTGAAGTGGCTGTCCATAGAGACAGGAGGTGGCAAAGGATCGGGCACTCACTCGCAGCTCTCTGTCCTGAGGGCTTTGTTCTGAGGGTCCTTATGATGCCATGTTGATGAGGCAAGGCCCCAGGGACAACTCTGTAGCCCCTGTCCCATAAATTGCATTTTATGATTCTCACACCTTTGCATTTCTCATTGAAAATGCAGTCTCAGTCTTTTGCGATTCTGCTTCCAATGTGGCCAGCCAGACCTCAGATGGGTCCAGGGCAAGAGAGTCAGGATGTCAGAGATGCATGGCCAGCTACACTCCAGAAGGATGGCACTCATGGCCCCTGTGTGGGCTGCGTGAGAGCCACAGGCCAGGAACCCCCCAATGGAGCCTTTGCACCCACACTGGCCTTTCCAACTGTGGCAGCCCCGGCATTCTCAGTGGGACTGAATGGTGAACATCAGCTGGACCCAGAAGCTCCAAGTGGTCAGAGACGGCAGAGTCATCAACATGGGCTTAAGGGAATGCCCCTCCATACCCAGGGATCTACTCTAGGGGCACCCAGACCTTGTGCCCATGCTCTGGTCTCTTTTACTTTAACATTAAAAAAAATATTATAATACTGTTCTATGGGGCTGATGCACCAGTCTTTAACATGGTGGCCTCCAGGCCTTCTGGGCTCTGTGCCTCAGCAGTCATGGCAGCTCAGCTCTTGAGTGTCCTGGGGCTGGTAACAATGCAGGACCTTGGAGGACTGCCACCACCATCATTGTTGGAGTCAAAGATCTCAAAGAGGGACAATGTATTTATAAAGATCCAAAAGTAAATGCTGCTACACAAGAGCCAGTTCACTGTACAAACAGCACAGCTCATGTTCCATGTTTGCAGCACCCAATGTAACTTGTAAGATTTTCAGTGGCAAGGAAACACATTTTATAGGAAATGAAGTTGGTTATCTCAACCCCTTATCTTGCCAAAATGTGACTGTTCTTAGAAATTGGCAGTTGCATTGTCTCTTTTACATTTATGGTTGAGGACAAATATCCTGCCTTGGGTTGGTTAACATTTTACATTATAGGGTTTTCTGGAATTGGCCACCTAATTGATTCCATTCTTATTCCTTCAGCTGAATGTAGTTTTATTATAAATTGGTACAGAACAAGGTTTACAAGATTGTCACTAATGAAACACACAGAAAAAAAAACAGTGGTACCTGTAAATATTTTTAAAACAAAATGGAATTGGGCCTTCTTGATTTTAATAGCAAACTCTCAGTATGTGGACTTCCACATTTTCCTTTTTCCTTCTTCATATACCCACTCTATGGATTTCAGTGATTTTTTTGTATTGATTATTTTTGTCTTGTTGATTTAGTGAAAAGATGACATGCTCATATTTTCTAAAGTATTTACAAATTTTTAAAATCTGTATGTTTTTAAAGTTCGCTGTAATGTGGCTATGTGTGCTCAGTTGGTTCAGCCACCCTTCTGTGTCAGTGGATGAGAAGCTACTCAGAGGCAGGTTCAGGTGCAAAAATGCCAGTAGGTGGCAGATTTGCATAGTCTGAGCCCTTACTGTGTCTACTAACATACTTTCATTTGCATTACATAGATTAGGGGTTAGAGACAGACAAGTCTAAATAATATCCTACATATATAAGCAAGAAGACATCTGAGTGTTTCTAGCAAAACAGCTTCTCAGCAAGTGGGCAGATTTCTTTCTTATCTTCTGTCTCCAAATATGGACTCTGTGAGCTGCAAAGAACTGCCAAGACTGCCTACCTTCAGGCGCATTTTGTTCTTAGGGCTGGAGTTTTCCACATGCCCTTGGTCAGCTTGTGTAGCCACACATCTTGTGTAGCCACACATTTTTCCTGTTATTCATAGGTGTGGGATTTTCTTGATGTTCTTGTCATTCTGAGTCTTTTGAATTAACCCATATTCATCCAACTCTGTATTTGAAAAATATATTCTCATTATTTCAACAAAATGTTCATGGCTCATCTTCATTTGTCTTTCTTCCCATTTGAAACTCCTATTTTCTGATGCAGACATCTTTGAAACTTCCATCTTGTGTTTAGAAAACTTTTGGTTGAATACTGTAATCAATACACAATTCTTCTTAAGTGCTGAAACTTAACTGAAAAGTGATCGCTGTTAAATATAAGAGTGGGAATAAGAGAGGGAAGAGGTGTGCAATTCGGGACATGCTCAAGCTGACTTACCTCAAACAGTAGAGTTAGAAACATACCAGGGGATTCGAATTCAATCCCATCGAGGTGGCATGTACCAATGCCATCTCACTAGTCCCAGTGATCAATTTCTGTTCACAATTGATCATAATGATAGGACTAAGAACCAAAGGGATCACATAAACAAGACTAGTGTCTGCAAATACTAGCTGGTAGAATCAAAAAGGGAGAGAATGATCCAACATGGGAAGTGAGATACACAGCAGACCCATAGAATGGCAAATGTCCTAACAGCACTCTGGCCTCATAATCAGCCCTTAAGGCATGTGGATCCGGCTGAAATGCCCATGAGAGTATTTCAGGCATGGAAAGCCAAGACACTCTGGGGGAAAAAAAACCTAAATGAAAGATCTCCACGAGTGAGATCCCAGTGGAAAGAATGGGTCATCAAAGAGGGAGGTACCTTTCTCTGAAGGGAGGAGAGAACTTCCACTTTGACCATGGCCTTGTCTAAATATGATCAGAGTCAGTGAACTCAGGGGGCTTCCATAGCCTTGGCAGCTCATGACAAGAGCCTAGGGTGATTACTGATGCCATAAACAAGAGTGTCAATTTGTTAAGTCAACAACAGGAGTCACTGTGCACTTACTCCTCATGTAGGATCTTTGTCCTTAGTGTGCTGTACATTGAGATTTAATGCTGTAACTAGTACTCAAACAGTATTTTTCACTTTATGTTTCTGTGTGGGAGCAAACTGTTGAAATCTTTACTTAATATATGCTAAACTGATCTTCTGTATATAAAGAGAATCGAAAATGAATCTTGATGTGAATGGAAGGGGAGAGGGAGTAGATAAGGGGAGGGTTGCGGGTTGGAGGGATGTTATGGGGGGAAGCCATTGTAATCCATATTCTGTACTTTGGAAATTTATATTCATTAAATAAAAGTTAAAAAAAAAACTTTAATCAAAATAAAGTTTTAAATAAAAATTAAAAAAATGAGCCAGAGAGGGGCTCTTTTCTTCCATTGGGAAATATCTCACCTTAAGCATGTTGAGGTTGTAATCTACCAGCTTTAAATTTTGGATAGGGAGGAGGTAGAAAAGTGAAAGAATATCATTAAAGATATGTGATTTTACCCTAGCTATTGGCTAACAGGCAGCCAATATTTGTTAAGATAATACAGAAAAATCCAGTGGAAGACATTTTAAAATTCCTTTAAATTATCCTTGCAATACTGCATTGAGATGAGCCTGGCTTTAAGTTGCAACACTGCAGATAGCATTTTCCACTTCAAGGCAGTGTTCAGAGTCTCAAAAATTTTCCTAGTAGTTTTGTTAGTTTCCATTACTCATACATCCTGTAGTTCATTATTTGTCCATCAGTTGTTTTGGAGCAAGGAGCCAGTAGATTGTACTATTTACTATCTTTATTAGAATTAGAGGAGTGCCTAAGGTTATTTCTTTCCATGAAAACTCTATAATTTTGTCTAATTCTGTTTAAAGATCTGAAATAATCCTTAACTTGGCCTATATAGTCATCCTGCATAATTTGTGCTTTTTGCACACATTTTCTTTTTTTAAACTTTTATTTAATGAATATAAATTTCCAAAGTACAGTTTATGGATTACAATGGCTTCTCCCCCCATAATTTCCCTCCCACCTGCAACTCTCCCCTCTACTGCTCCCTCTCCCCTTATATTCACATGAAGATTCATTTTCAATTATCTTTATATACAGAAGATCAATTTAGCATATATGAAGTAAAGATTTCAACAGTTTGCACCCACACAGAAACACAAAGTGAAAATACTGTTTGAGTACTAGTTATAGCATTAATTCACATAGTACAACACATTTAGGACAGAGATCCTACATGAGGAGTAAGTGCACAGTGACTCCTGTTGATGACTTAACAATTTGACACTCTTATTTATGGCGTCAGCAATCACCCTAGGATCTTGTCATGAGTTGCCAAAGCTATGGAGGCCTTTTGAGTTCGCTGACTCTGATCTTATTTAGACAAAGTCATAGTCAAAGTGGAAGTTCTCTCCTCCCTTCAGAGAAAGGTAAACAAATAAATAAAAAGACAAGTTTTGTTCTGATTTCCATGGTATCCATAGATTTTTCTCAAGAAAATTTTAGTAAAAGGTTGATTTAAGGTTTATGTTTTTTATTTGAATGTCAGGGTCATAGTGAGAGGGACAGATACAGAGGGGAAGATATATTTCCCAAGTTCACTGCCCAACCTTCCAAGTCAAAGTAGTGGGGCCTTACACATAGATATAAATGTCCAGGTACTTGGACCATCTTCTGATGCTTTTCCAAAATTGGTTGGGAGTTGGACTGGTGGTGGAGCAGCTGAACTTGAACCAGTGCCCATCTGGAATGCTGGAACTGCCAATTCCATTGCCCATCTGGAATGCTGGAACTGCCAATTAATTCATTACACCACCATGCAGGTCCCAAACAATAGCATTTTAACTAATTTTGAATAGTAGCCATAAAAGCGGATTGCAATTCTTTTATATATTAAGCTAAGCAAATATTTAAAAAATCTGAGAGATGAAGTAAAGCAGTTTTAACCAGCATATAGAAGTTGATTACATTATAGGAGAAAATAGTTGTGTAATTATTTTCCTGGCTACAAATTTCAGACACTTTAGAAAACACAAAATAAGTTAAAGAAAAGTAACTACTAAAAGTAATTTACTTTCTAATCTCAGATGCATTATCTGTTTATATGTTTTGAAGTAACTACCCATGCATGTACCTCAGTATACATACATGCACTCATGCCTAATTTATATATATCATATATAACATTTAACTAAACCTTATTTTTATATTTAAAACCATATTATATGTATATTTTCTTCTCATTTGTTTCTCTAAATTATAAATTTAGTTATTCTGAGTAATGCTATTTATTAGGAAATACATTGTCATATCAATCAGTTCATACTAGTTATTCTATGGTAAAGCAGTTCAAAATTTATGTGGCTTATAAAAATGAGTATTACTTTGAGCCAGCATTGTGTTATAGTAGGTTATGCTGCCTCCTGCAAAGATGAAATGCTATGTGGGTGCTGTTTTGAGCCCTGGATACTCCACATCCAGTCCAGCTTCCTACTAATGTACTTGGGAAAGCAACAGAAGATGACTGAAGTCCATGGGCTCCTGCACCAACCTGGGAGACCTGGACAAAGCTCTTGGCTCCTCCTGGCTATTGTGGCCATCTTGGGAGTGAATCAGCAGATGCAAGATCTCTCTCTCTCTCTCTCTGCACCTCCCCCCAAACCTTTCAAATAAATAAAATAAATCTTGAAAAAATGAGTATTACTCAATTATATGACATGTCTAACGATGGTTCTGAGCCCTCTCAACTGTATTTTCCTGAATCTGGGAGAATCCAGGCTCACCATCATTAATGCTGCATGTGGCAGGGTTAGAGGGAAGGGGATCATGAAAAAAAAATACATGTACTAACTCATGTATTTTACCCTGAGAAACTACATATGTATTACTTTACCCCTATTTATTTGACTAGAACTAACTATAGGCAACAACATAATAAAATCTAACTTGTTTTTAGGAGAAGAGAAATAAAATACTCATGAACAACCTTGAAAAATCAACATCAACAAACCCCAGGTCCTCAAATATTCAGTTGAATCTCCTTCTGGCTAAGAATAAGTGTGATCTTAAGGGAAACAATTAAAAATCTCTATTCAGCCATAGCATAGAACTAGAAGTATTTTGAATGATGCATAACAATATCTTCAGTTTTGAAATCATCACTTTAAACACATAAATGTTAAAGAACAGTTACTTAGAATGTAGATCTAAAAAAGATATGTAGTTTAAAAATTACTGAAGGAATTAAAATGTTTTAAAAAAATTTATTTAATGAAAATTAGATTAGTAGTGTGGGACAGAGAAACAAGAGACAAAATATGAACAAAACTAAAAGATGTGGAAGAAGAAAACTCAGAATATAAAAACAAAATTATTTTTTATTTTTAAAAAATATTAACAATTAAAATATATACTTATGGGACACCATGTAATGTTTAATACATGCACACACTGAATAATAATAAATTGAAACATGCATTTTTGAGCAATTAACATTTCATTATCATGAAAACTTTCAAAATATTTTCTACTAAAGTTTTTAAGAAAAATATATATTTTTATAACATGTAGCCATTTTACTGTGCAATAGAATACCACAACTACTTACTTCTAAGTAACTTAGTGTTTGTTAATCAAGATTATTCCATCTCTCACACCCCTCAGTAATCCCCAGCCTCTGGTGACCACCATTATATTTTTAAATTCTGTAAGCCTTTTTAGATTCCACGTATGAATGAGTAAGATCACCCAATACATGTCTTCTTTAATTTTGTTTGGCTAATTTCACTTAACTGACCTCCAGTTCCATATATGTTATTGGAAATGACAATTTTCAGTCTTATTTATGACTGAAGAGTACTCTATTGTGTAAGCATACCGCATTCCTTTATTTATTCAGGACTGGGTAGACAATTAGATTGTTTTTCTTTCTCAGATATTATGAATAGAGCTGCAATAAACATGAGAATGCAGGTATCTCTTCAACAACTGATCTTATTTCCCTTTGATAAACACCCAATTGTGGGATAGCTACATCATATAATGTTGTTTCCAGTATTTCAAGGGAAGTGCGCATTTTTTCCTCAATGACTGTACTAATAAATATTCCCATTTACAGTGTAAAAACCTTCCCCTGTCTTCATCCTTGCCAGCCTGTGTTATCTTTTGTTTTTCTGATTATAGTCCATCTAACTGCATATGTGTGTATGTGGAATCAGTCTTACATTCCCAGGATGAATCCTATTTAATCATGGTTGTGGGGAGCAACTCGGACTAGACTAAGTTACTGGAATTAAGACTTATTCTATGCATCTGCTCCCCCACAATATGGCGCTGGGAGAGGAGAAAAACAGCTTCTACACAGCTGCCTCCAGTTCAACCAATAAACTGTAGGACTTGCTCCTGATTGGAGGAGAGCAGCGTGCTCGGCGTGTGGGTAGCAGAGTTGGGATTGGTGGAAGAGGACTATAAAGGAGGAGAGAGACGGCATGCACCAGGAACATCTAAGGGGAACATCTATCTGAAGGAACACCTGTGCAGCCCCCGAGAGAGCCGGCCGGCGGTGTGCCGCTCCCCCGCGGAAGTGGGGAAAGTGGCCAGGGGGAACCGCCCTTCCACGGAGGTGGAAGGGTCGGTAGCCAACCCGGGAAGAACCAGCAGCAAACCCGGGGAGGGCCAAGCAGACAAAAGAACAGCGCAGGGTCCTGTGTCGTTCCTCCACGAAGAGGGGGAGCGACATAATGGTGCCGTGACTCAGATATGAAGCCTAGGCAGGGTTTGGTGTCACTCCTCCACGAAGAGGGGGAGCGACAATGGTGAATAATGTTTTTAATGTGCCTTAGGAGTTTCTCTGGCATATTTTGCTGCAGACTTTTTCATCTACCTAAAGGATACTGGTTTGTAGCTGTCTTTTTTATTCTGTCTTTGGCTGATTTTTGTATTACAGTGATATTGTCACATAGATTGAGTTTGAAAGAGTGTCCTTTCTCTCTTTCTGCCTCTGCCTTACTGTAACTCTGCCTTTCTACTTTAGATTAGTTGGAGCTTCTGTTAACTATATACGTCTCTTGAATACTTAAGCAACTTCTGTTATAGTCAGCTCCATAAATCAATTTTCAGGAAGGTGAAAATAATGGAAAATGAAGAAAAGGAACTAGACTACAGACAGTGAGTATTAATTACAACATGTTTTAAAAAGTTATGACCCTCAAATTTATACGCTCAACTTTAGGATACCAAAATATAAGAAATTATAAATATAAAAATTCCCAAGATTAAATTTTACAGTTTTTCTTTTCTCCCCAAATTCAAAGCAGGAATAAAAAAAAAACATATACTCAAAAATACAATCTCCATAAGTAAACAGAAATTTTACATGTTTCCAATTGGAGGAAATAAATGATTCACAAAAGTGGAAATAATGAGCTGATATTAACTTTAACTGATTTGAAGCTAGATAACTGTGGAATCTCATATACACAATGAAGATAAAAAGGCCTGAAACTCAGTATCCTTATTCTTTTTAAAGATTTTATTTATTTTATTCGAAAGTCAGAGAGTTACACAGAGAGAAGAGAGGCAGAGAGAGAGGGAGGTCTTCCCTCCATTGCTTCACTCCCCAGTTGGCCGCATTGGCCGGAGCTGCGATGATCTGTGGCCAGGAGCCTGGAGACTCCTCCAGGTCTCCCATGCGGGTGCAGGGGCCCAAGGAGTTGGGCCATCCTCCACTGCTATCCCAGGCCATAGCAGAGAGCTGTATCAGAAGAGGAGCAGCTGGGACTAGAACCAGCACCCATAAGGGATGCCAGCGCTGCAGGCGGAGGATTAACCTACTGTGCCATGGCACCGGCCCACTCAGTATCCTTATTGAGGAACTATGTATTCATTAATCAAAGTGATATATATTTAGAAAGTTCAATAATCCATAGAATATATCAGTCATGACCTTTATCTGATAGAAATATTCTTAAAACGACTTGTATGAAATAATTTGTTAATGCCGATAAAAATTTGAATAAGATAAAATGTGGAAGGAAGGATTGCTGTGAATGAATAAACATTTGTCATCTTTTTATCTACCACTTATCTATAATCTCTATCTAAATATTGATCCATCATTTATCCACATATGTATGCTTAAATCTAGATAGTATTATAGGGTGCCTGAGATTGTAATAATTATGTTGAAGAGGATTCTTGAACTATAATAGATATATTACAAGGAAACCCAGAATAGAAACATGGCCAAGCTCAGAGTCAGATGAGAGGAGTGTGGTAAGTAAAATCTTCCAAAGGTCATACCGAGGGTGGAAGAGAGTGTGGGAGTTTCAGTAGCCTGGTATTTCTTATTTGGAGAAGAAAAACAAGGGTAAGAATAGATTTTTATGGCAAACATACCAAATTAACTGTCTTTTACATTAAATATTACCATTAAAAAAGATAGTGATATGCCTCACATTGACATTGCCATCTCGTGATGGCACCAGAAAAGGAACTTAAAATATGAGAAAAATAAAACTAGAATAAATATTGATAAACTAAAGGCCAGTGGATAATTACATATTAGATATAATTTTATTAGAAATAGGAAAGAAATAGTTTCACATTACCTAAAATAATATTTAAATAATGTTAAAAATAAAGATAAAAATGGCAGAGACACAATAGGCATCAACATATAAATATTAAGTGTCTCTGTTAATATCTGATATGTGTGATATAATAATGAAGTTATTAAATATGATAAAGATATGAAGGTAGACACTATGTGTTTACACAATTTCTAAATTAAATATAACAAACCAGATGCACCACTCAAAATATCAATTAAATATATACAGTCAAAACTATTGAAAATTCAAACTGATAAGGAAATTAAATTTTGGAAGTGGAGAATTTAGTATATTCTATTTTAATAATTAGGTAAGTAAGTAGTGCAAGGTAAGTATGTATTTAAATTAAGTCAAGATACTAGTGGCATTAATATATATGATTTTTGTATGTATTATTTGACTAATGTTTATGATTTGAATATATCAACCACACTCACTTTTTGTTTTTCCATGGAGCATTTCCACACGTGGCTGTTAAGGCAAGAGCAGCAAATTCTTTGCTACCCCAAAATAAAAATACAAATAAAACTGACAACCATAAATTTCAGCACTCTTAAATATAATCAAGAAATTGAAGCACAGTGGCCATCCACTGATGAGTGAATAAATAAAATGTAGCACATATATGCACAGTAGATTACTATTCAGCAATTAAAAAGATGACATCGTGCCATTTACAATAATATATAGGGAACTAAAGATCAAGCCAACCACAGAAAAAGAAGTACTCACTTTATGATCTCACTTCTATGCAATAACATAATAGATCAATGTTATATAGATAAATAGTATAATGAGGGTTCATGGAAGCTGTGGACAGTAAAAGGGAGGAGATGTATTGAAAGTATTTAATTGGTACCAGTTATGGTTCCATAGGGGTAAGAAATACTGTTGTGTTTCACAGTATGATATTATTGATAATGATAATTTATGGCCTATTTCTCTAAAATGAGAAGAAATTATTTAGTATGTTCTCACCATTAAGAAATATTAAATATTTGAGAAGATGTATATGTTTACCCAAATTGGAAATTACAAAATAAGGACAGATATCAAACATCACACAATATCCCATAAACATGAAGAATTTTACATATCAGTGAAAACAAAAAAAAACATGAAATTTACATTGTTATTCAATGCATTCTTTTTTATATTTATTTTATTTATTTAAAAGACAGAGTTAATAGAGAGGTAGAGACAGAGAGAGGTCTTCCATCCACTGGTTCACTCCCCAGATGGCCACAACGACCAGAACTGCGCTGATCCGAAGCCAGGAGCCAGGAGATTCTTCCAGGTCTCCCACGTGGGTGCAGAGGCCCAAGGACTTGGGTCATCTTCTACTGCTATCCCAGGCCATAGCAGAGAGCTGGATCAGAAGAGGAGCAGCCAGGACTAGAACCGGCACCCATATGGGATGTTGGCGCTTCAGGCCAGGGCTTTAACCTGCTGCACCACAGCACCAGCCCTGCAAACATTCTTAATACAATGCGTAAACCATTCACAAAATCATCTTCCCATCCTTGCTGTTTACTCATATCTCTGCTTGTTAATGCCATTTTGAAATTGAATGAGAACACTGATCAGTTATTCTTGTGGATTATAAAATAAAAGTTGATATGGAAGGTAAACTATAGCATGATGGCTAACAAATTATAGTATAAAGATAAATTTATTCTCTAATACAAAAACACATTTCAGGACATCAAATTTTAGTGCTTGAAATGATTTCAATGAAGTCTTAAATGTATCTTCAAAAATATTTACAAGAGGGAAAATAAATTAATGGTCTTGGAATTAAGCTTGTGTCTTGCATATCAATTATGGGCGAATACTCAGATTATCTGAGTTTTAATATTTTACCCTTGAAGAGAGAATATTTTATGGACAATTTGAGGCTTTGCTGTTTGGATTATGCTATATAATGTAGAAAAATGATTAGTTGTTTGATTATGTAGCACTGTTTCTAAGTGGCTGTGTAGATGGGAAAGCCATCAAATTACCTGTCAGTGAATATAAAACATAAATTAAGTACATTGTGATAGTTTTATGACATTCAGAAGAAAAAGCAAAAAAAAAATTAAGAAAAAGTAAGTTCATTCCTCTAATGCCACCAAGAATGGGCTAAGCCAAAGCTGGAAGCAAAGAACTCAATCAAATATGTGTGTTATGTGTGCAAGTACTTGAGTCTTGGCTGCATTAGCAGGAAGCAGGAGCTGAAAGCAGCAGTGCTCTCAGCAGTGCTCTCAGGCACTCCAAAATAAGGCAGGATTCATAACTGGTGTTTTAGACAATAGGCTAAAAGCCTGCTCTCCGAAACAATTTTTAGTTTTATTTTTGAGAGAAAATTTCCAAGATACAGAAATCATGTTGATCATACAAAATATTATTTTTGAAATATTTAACAGTAAGTTCAAATGTATTATACTCAAATATACCATTTGATGTCAAACAAAATTTTTGACAGATGAGCACCAAATGAACCATATTAAATTTTTCATTGTTTTGGCAAAATTTGCCTTTTTTTTTTGACAGGCAGAGTGGATAGTGAGAGAGAGAAGACAGAAAGAAAGGTCTTCCTTTTGCCGTTGGTTCTCCCTCCAATGGCCGGCATGGCTGGTGCGTTACGGCTGGCGCACCGCGCTGATCCGAAAGCAGGAGCCAGGTGCTTCTCCTAGTCTCCCATGGAGTGTGGGGCCCAAAACTTAGGCCATCCTCCACTGCCTTCCTGGGCCACAGCAGAGAGCTGGCCTGGAAGAGAGGCAACCGGGAAAGAATCCAGCGCCCCGACCGGGACTAGAACCCAGTGTGCCAGCGCCGCTAGGTGGAGGATTAGCCTATTGAGCCATGGCGCCGGCCGCAAAATTTGCCTTTGAAAACATGTCACTGAGAATGGGACAATATATTTCTTGAGTAAATTCGTTCCTGGATAGTGACAAAAAGGGGGGCAATCATTCAAAATATTTATCTTATTTCTACTTTTATTTGTATAAGGGGAAAATTTCATACATTTCAAAGGTATAGAATTTTATTTATTTACTTATTTATTTGAGAGTTACAGAGAGAGGCAGAGAGAAAGGTCTTACATCTGCTGGTTCACTTTCTAAATGCCTGTCACTGCAGAAGATGGGCTTATCTGAAGCAAGAAGCCAGGAGTTTCTTCTGGGTCTCCCATGTGGATGTCGGGGCCCAAGCACTTACGCCATCCTCCAACTGCTTTCCCAGGCCATTGGCAGAGGGCTTGATTAGAAGAGGTTCTGCTGAGACATGAGCCATTGTCCATACAGGATGCTGGGACTGCAGACAGAGGCTTAGGCTACTGCGCCATGGTGCTGGCCCATAAAGACAGTGTTAAGAGCAAAAATACTCATTCTTAGCTCATTTTTAATTTTATTCAATACCTGTCAAATTCTCTTTTCTATTGAGTCTCTTTTTATCTTTATTATGGATGCCAGTTCCCTGATTTCCCTTTATTCTATAAATGTATATAATCTTCTAGAGAATTCCTTTGTTCTGTCTTGTGGCTATGCCACCATGAAACATGCTCAAACCCTTGATTCCTTACATGTGATTTGAGGTTCAAATCAACTTTTTCCAATCCACTTTCATTATAAAGAGTTGTATCTACTGATTGTTCATTGTTCTTCCATAAGTCGCTAATGCATTTTGAATTTTTCATTAAATTTTGTCTTCTTACATATTTTTGTGCTACTAAAATCTCCAAATTCATATCCATCAGCAGAACAGCTTTTATCATTTATAAATGGAAATAAAATCATTCAGTTTAATTTATTTTTCAATTTTTAATTTTTCTTAAAATGTGTATTTCTTTTTTCAAGCAGTCACTGAGGGAACCAGTAATCTCAGTATAAATATTATCTCACATTGCAGTTCTGCTTCTGTCTTACCCAGCCTCGTTTAAATGTATCTCTCATTTACTGTCTTCAGTCTCATATGCAGCTATAAGAGAGAAGCTAAGGATGGGTAATTTATAGGGACAAGAAATTTACTGCTTTTCAGTTATGGATGTTGGAAAGTTCAATAGCATGGTGCTCACATCTGGCAAGGTCATTCTTAATGTCATCTCATGAAAGGAGGTCATTCTTGTTATGTCGTCTCATGAAAGAAGGCAGAAAGTTTGGAGATCATGTTCAAATGACAGAAAAGAAAGGAACTCAACTTACCACCATCAGAAACCCACTGCTCTGAGAAAATCATTAATCCATTAATGACATAGTCACCTCTTAAAAATCTGGGGATTAAATTTCCTACAAATGAATTCTGGGGACACATTCAAACCAATCACTTATCTACTAAAACTATTTGTTTCTTTCCCCCAGTACTTCTTATGCATGTTTCAAAGAATCCTAAAGAAGAAACTTGCCTTAGTTCTTTGTAGAATTTCACAATACTACCACTATATTGATATTTGCAATAGAAATCTCATCTCAGTGATGTTTGTAGATGCAGGAAACAGGTGGGAGTAGAGAACGTTTGGAAACCTAAGTATTGCAGACCTCAGATTTAGGTTCATAATCTTGAAGATAAAAATGAGGTTTATGCATCACTCCTTATATGCATAGTAATAAGGAGATTGTGAATAAAATTTTTATTAATGAAAGTGACTTTAGTTAAATCATGTATAAGTGAGGTTTACTTTCTGCAGTTTATACTTACTTTATAAAATCCATTATCACAAAATTTTATGTTGATTACATAGATTTCAAAAAGTCTATAAAACTGGTTTATGATAAAACACAGTCATGTGAAAGCATAAATGTAATGGCAAAGCCAATAAGGCTCTAAATCAGGCTTCTTCACTTTAGCACTATTGCTATTTGAGGAGGGATAATTATAGGCAAAGGGATATGCTCTTTACATTGTATGATACTAAGCATCATTTCATAGCCTTTACTACTGCTGGGCTACCACAAGCCAGTAGCCACCCACTTCTGCAGGATTAACTCCCGAAAATCGCTCTAGACTTTGACCAATGTTCTCTGAGGTCCATTAGCATCCACCCCTGAGAAGCATTGCTGTTAGTGCAGTGGAATTCCAGAACTTTCTACAATCAATGAGAATCCTCCTGTCCACAGGCCAAGTTCTACCTTAGCAGAACTCATCATTTTTAAAGTTATCTTCTATTTAGACTAGGTAATTGTGTTTATTGTTTTTGTGCTTATGTTTCTTACAGTGTACCTGGCCACTCTTTCCAGTGTTGGAATTTTTCATGGAGAGTAATTTTAAGAATTAAAAAAGTCCTGAGAAATCAAGTGCTCTGATAAATATAAGACTAATACAAAATCCATTTACATTTTTATCTTCAAATTTATAATACACAGATTCTAAAATCTGGAAGGAATTTAAATTAAAATGTGTACTTGCTCCTTATCAATATAAAGTAATTATTGATATTTGAAACTTTTTTCTTCTCTAATCATTTTGAGTGCTTTAGTACATATAATGTGTAGTGTAATATGCTACAAAATACTTATTATGGCAAGACTATGACTATACAGTGACAATGATAAGATAAAACTTAAACATAGTAGCCTTTATATTTGGTTGAGGAAGTTCATGAAGAAAGACCTTGAATCAATTCAACTGTAGGAGTAGAGAAAACTTCATGAAATGTTTAAACATACTGTAATCCTACTCAAACCCTGTCTTTAAAGTTTCTCTATTTCATTCATTTTGAATATGACCATCAGATCGTCACTTCTCAATTATATATTTCATTGCCTTCAAATTCTTAAAATATTTCACTCCACTAATATAAAGGATTCAAAAATATGTATTCAATATATTCAAAAATATTTTGGCATTCTGTCATCTCAGACTCTTTATTTCAAATGTAATATTTTTAGATTTCATAAATAAGGCAATTTTAATATTTGAGAAAAACAGCAAACTGCATACACTTAAAACAATTTAAAAGCATCATAAAGACAATCATGAGTGCATAATATTTTGTCTTTTAGAACTGTTACCAGGTGCTTAGCAACAAATTTAGAATATTAATAAGACTGTGGATTCTTGCCAAGAATTCAAAGAATTCTGAATATTGGCACAAATAAACAAGGCGGCATGATAAGTTTTAAGTTCTTTATTCAGTGGGAGAAATGCATAAGGGAGGGAGTGCCCTATCTAAAAGCGAGAGGGAATCTGGATTCATACTGAGCACCAGGAGCCAGCTATGTGGAGGAACAGGCAGGCCAAGAAGCTTGGGGCGGGTGGCCCTAAGGCCACGTGCTCTGAAGGCTCAGAGCAGCAAGGGTCCACACTGGCTAAAGAGGGGAAAAAAGGGCCAGGGCCAGGCCCAGTGTTCCAGGCCTTTAATCCACTTCCAAAGGGGAGTGGTTAATTAGTCTGGCACGTGGATGCACTGGTGTGGTCAGGTAAGGGCATGAGGTCACACATGGGCATAGTGCAGGTGTTGTCTTCCAGCTCACAAACCTTATCGATCTTATCCTATATGCCTGCCTACAACAGAACCACTAAATCTTTGTACTTGGTTCTTTCTTGAACATCATTAATTTTTATAGATTTAGATCTTGTATGACAAAATAGTTTCAGTTTCAATGGGAACATCTTGCTTGAAGTGCATTTATTAACTGTATATTTAGTTTCCATGAACCATGACATTATTAAAGGAAATATATTTAAACAACATATTATCCTTATTTTTTAAAATCCTTTACATTTTATTTTTTTAAAATATCTTTTTAATTATTAATATAGAAAGAACAGATTTTATGCAATTTATAGGTACAAATATGGAAACAACCACAATTCCATCATTCCTCTGCTCCTCCTTACCCCCACTTCTCCATTCCTTTCTCTCCATAAGGTTTGAATCTAAAAGCCACAGACTTTGCTTTATAATATTTGCAATACAAAGAACGGTTCATGGAATTGCAGAATCAGCAATCACAGTGGAGCTTGTTAACCTGCAGACATTTAGGTTGTTCTCAAATAAATCAGATCTACTTTCCACAGGATCCCCAGATACTTCACAGGCTTATGAAATAAACATGCTCCTAGACCATAACCAGTTTCTGTTTAAATAATACACTGAAATGTTCTCATACTCTGACAAGAAAATTAAGCATGTTTTCTTTTTGTTTAGAAATACAAAAATAAAGCAAATGTGGAGAATGAAATTAAAGAACAAATACAATGCATAAAGAATTCCAGGCCAGCAGCGTGGAGCTGCTACCAAGTGGACTCCAGACCTCGCGAGTGCCTACGCCTAGGCAAGGCTTGAACCAGGCTCTTCCCCGAGTGCAGCAGCAGGAACCGGTGGAGGTCAGCGTACCGCGGGCTGCATGGACAGTGGTGGACACCAGGCAGAGGCGGCGGTTCTCTCCGGGCACACACGGAAGCCCAGAGGCTGTGGCTCCAGGACCCACTGCCCTCACTGCCCCTCCCCGCTCCGCTGCCTCCCTGGTCACCGCGCCCGGCGTGCCTGTGCCCAGATGGCCCTTGCCCCTGTGCCCCGGGGGGTGGCCAACGCCAGAGCAGGCGCGGGGGCAGGAACCGGCCTCCGCGATGAAGTTCAAGCCCAACCAGGCGTGGACCTAGGGCGGCGCTGGCTTCCCGAAGCGTCAGCGAGACTCGGCTTCCAGAGTCAGCTGCGCTCACTCCCAAGACCAATGCGTTGTCCCAGGAGGAGTGGAGCCCGGGAGGAGCCTGGCGGTGCTGCAGTGAGGGAGGGTACTGGCTGCTGGAGTCGAATGAAAACTAGGCAGACTCCTGGGCGTATTTGAGAACCAAGCCCGACAGCAGAGGACCTATGTTTGTGTTCTCACAGTCACCGCACTATCAGAAGACTGGGAAGACTCAATACAGAAAGGAAGAGACAGTGGTCCAAAGCAGAGGGTGCAGGCAAAGCTCCCCAGTGTCATCAACCTGTTTTTGCAGAATTCCTGCGAACACTAAAGCCAGGTTGTCCCACACACACAGTGCAAACGTGGAAACAAAAGTGCAAACGCCAGTCCCTTCCCTCCCGGATCATCATGCCATCTGCTGTGAGATCGAACTGTGCAGACCTCTGCCACCATGTGCCGTCTCATGGTGGGGAGGGGGGCTTCATCTTCCTTAGCAAACCTCTGCGTAATGCTTCTAAACTACCTGAATTTGCTACGCAGCGATTTCAAACAATTTTTGTGTTTTTCAGCTGCCTTCAAATCGTCTTTAAAAAACCATTGTAAAATATTTTAATAACCCAAAACCATGTGGAAATATTTTAGATGTCTTCAATGCCCCCCCTGTTTTATTTTGGTTGTCATTTTTTTCACAGCAGTAATTTTTGTCCACTTAACATGAGCATCGTTTAATTTTCACATCTCATTATTGTGGGTATATTTTCTCCCTAATTTTTTTGTTATTCATAGCATTAACATATTCAACAAATCCTTCTATAGTGGAATTAATGAAAAATACCTTGAAATTAAAGAAAACCATCCTTCTCAAAACTTGCTTAATAAAACCAAATCTTTAATTCTTAAATTTGAAATTTGGGCTATTTATGTTTGGTTCAATAACTAGTTTGACCACCATGACTCTTTGGGGAATTTATCGACTCTGTCATGATAGCTGCCCTCATGGCACTAGATAGCTGACACCGCTGTTTCACAGGAAGTATCATTCTAAAGAGTTGGTGAATTTTAGGGAAATACTGTTAGCAAAATGCATGTATGAGTACATCATGAGAGTTATTTAGCACACTCAGTCACCACTTCCCTGTATAATTGTTTTACACAGAATATCACCAAATGATATTTCCCTCAGTGTAAATTAGGTAAAACATATTTTCAGTTTTTAGGTTTAGTGATATGGCAGGGACTATTCCCCTAAGGTGGAAAAATCTTTGGCTAAAAGCAGAAATGCTAAGGTCTTTCAAGCAGGGGCTTTCCAAGAACAAGGGGGCAGAGGGAATGTTCTGTTCCAAGAAAAGCCATTTGCAACCTAAACAGTTTTTAATATGCACATGTGCAGCCTTGCAACAATTATATAGGCAGTGTTGTAGCCTTAGAATATCCAATCAAAATATGTATAACCAAATATGTAAAAAGAAAGCTCACAGTTGTTGGTGCCTTGTTTTGTTCAGTGCCCAGTCTCTGGATACAAATCCTCTGGGACTGCTGGCATAAAATAGGGAATAAAACCTGCCTCCTGCTAAGAGCCTTGATGGCCTGTTTCTCTGTCCAAGATTCCTGCTATAGTGGCACCCCTTCAGTTAATATTCCATGCTTACTAATAACTGGAGGATTGGGGTCTGACCTTGTACCCAGCCATGATGACTACACTGCAGTGGAGAAACGTGGCTTCCTGCTGTTCAGCTGTTACAGACAAGGGCTGCTCAGATCTCATTTTTCTAGGTGGTCAAAAGGTTCTATTTGTCATATAACTAACTTGTGAGGCACCAAGACATACCTGAGCTTAGGATCATCCTCACGTGCCTTTATCCACACTCAAAGTACCCCCTCTAGACCACAAGAGTACTTTGTGGGAGACTCCTGCACTGCCCCACCAGGTCAGAAAGGAAGGGAGAAAAAAGCCTCTGAGTAAGGTGTGTGGTGGGTGAGGGTAGGATCATTTGTATGTAGACTTCAGCTTTTTTAATTGATTTGCAGATGCAGTAGAAACTACCCAGCATTGTGTTTTTGTAAACATGATCTTTTCCAACCAGCTACCTGACAACCCATGTTCTGTCAAGCACACCATCGTAGAAATCAGCAAAACTGAATGGGGAAATGATCGTTGTACCCACTGAATTATTTTGCATAGTTTCATTTGAGATAATTGGTAAGAATCTTGATATTTTACATTTGGAAACTTCAAATAAAAATAGAAGTAAAATTTAAAAGAAGTATAATAATTTAAAAGGTTAATCATAAATCATTAAAATCATCATTATGAAGATTTAGCTTTTAAAAATATAGTATGAAATTCCATGAAATATTCTAGAAATAAAATAAGATTTAATAGTTGATTGAAATAATTTAATGGACTGTATAACAAGTATGTTAGTTATATAAATAATGAGTGTATGCTGAAAAATTAAATTTTCTTTTAAAATCATTTATTATTTTATTGATTTGAAAATCAGAGGGAGATCTGTCATCCTATTTTTCACTCATCAAAATACATAACCTAATATTAACTATAAACCATTTATGTTAAAATGCCACAAAGTAGTAATGCCTCAAATCATTACTCATGTATGTGGCATGATTTAGCATTGTCAGATGATATATTCATTATTATGTAGATGTTAGTTCTCCCCTATTTTCTTCTATTTCCTTATATTTACCTATATTTCTCTTTTCTTTACCATTTTACCCTCATCTATCTTCACAATATTCTCCTATCTTTCATTTTAGTGATTTCCAAAGAAAAGGAAAATTACAAAAGTCTATTCAAAGACTGAAATTAAAAGGGATTTTTTGAGGTGAATCTCAAAACATGAGGTGTGCTTTTTAACATACAATAAAATATTATTGACATTTTTAATTGATTCAGAAAAAGGAAAACAGGAAGACTCAGCTGAAAGATGGGAGTGGAATATCAGAAAGGAAGTGCAAACTAGGGTATCTTTCTCTCATTCCTATAAACTCTCAAAAAAAAAAAAAAGCCTTGCCCTGAGCAGGTAGCAAGATAAAAGTAATCATTGTTCCTATACTGTGCCCTTTTTAAACAAATTGTGAATCACATGTCAGAAATCTATTTAAAATCGCTTAACTCATAAAATCCTAAATAGCATACACCTGATTCTTTTAATGTCTGCCTATGGGCACTCTCCCCATGAAGGTTTTTCTTTTATCAAAAACAATACATCACACAACAAAATACATCCAGTGCAAGAAAAGTACTGCATAATGTAGAAGAATCTAAAGGACAATATTGAGGAAAAAACTTCCAGCAGAAACTTACAAATAAGTTGTTCTCATAGAGAGTAGGAGTCATATTGTAAAATATGGTTTAATCTGGTGTCCTTTGTTAAACCTCTATCATAATCATTCATACATTACAGAGATGAGATACTATAAACTTCTACATAGAAACTACCAGTGCTAATACTTACAGACACCTAAAGGAAAACAGACTTGTGATTTCCATGATTTTCACCCCTTTTAATCGATACTATTATTTAAATCCTTTATTCAATGTCCTCCCCACACATTTTTTTCTATACTTATGTTAAGCACAAATTAGAGAAAGAAAATTCAGTTAAATGGAAAAAGATGTCAAGCCTCAAAAGCTTTTAAAAACCGAAGTCTGTAAATAAAGACGATGCTGGATTTGCAGTTTGGGCAGAATTAATCAGTCCCTAAACTCAGTGCAAAATGTTGAGCTCAAATAACTTGGGCAAAATAAGATACACTTGTGCTTTTTTTTAAGATTTATTTTGTTTATTTGAAAGAGAGAGAGAGAGACAGAGAGAGAGGTCTTCCATCCGCTGGTTCACTCCCCAGAGGGCCGCAATGGCTGGAGCTGTGCTGATCCAAAGCCAAGAGCCAGGAGCTTTGTCCGGGTCTCCCATGTGGGTGCAGGGGCCCAAGGACTTGGGCCATCTTCTACAGCTATCCTAGGCCATAGACAAGAGCTGGATCAGAAGAGGAGCAGCTGGGACCCGAACCAGCACCGATATGGGATGCCAGCGCTTCAGGCCAGGGCTTTAACCCACTACACACAGCAGATACACTTGTGTTTTAATGATAATCTGTTAAAAAAAAAACTCAGAGGTGGTAGTAATGTCTTTCTACTTCAGCTACTAAAGCATAAGAGGAAGGTAAAATCTTCAGTTGTACAAAGTTGTTATGAGTATTCTATGAGAATATATAGGGTGCCTAGGACATCATTTTTTAAAAATAATTTTTATTTTAGTATCAGAAAATGGGGTGATTTTAATAGTTGCAATTTTAGTTATATTTAGCAAAAATACAGAAAATTTAAAGCTTCATATTCTTGTCATTCAGAATAAGGCACTTTTGAAAATCTTGTATTTGCTTTTTGTTTCATCATTCTATAGTTTTTTAAAAAATGAAATGCTCATCATATAAAATTGAAACAGTACAGTAGAAAATATAAATCAATTTAAATCATAGCAGAGAAACTGTTATCACCTATTTCAAGTGAACATTATTATAACTACATAGAGATATAGGATAGCACAACTAGAAAAAATATACAAAGTTTAAAACTGTCTTACCCAACATCTTAGCCTAGAGTTTCTCTTTAGAAAGGTGAACCCAAACTTCTGATCTCTGAGGAAATTTTGTGTTACATTTCCATGCTGTGATTTTTATTTCCATATCACATTTCAATATCACTATTGATAGCCCAAAAGTAAACCTCTGCTTTGGGTTTTATAGCCCATTATTTTCAATTACATATGTAGTTTTTATTTTATGTCTTAATAAAATGTCTTTTAAGTCTTTGAATTATTGTACTGTTTTCTTTCTACAGCCAATATGTTTTATATGCTTAAAATGTAAACACTTCCTGAACTAGGTCATTATAACTATCATATGTAAATGACAATCACCATGCCAACAGTATGTTTTTGTTTACACTGTATTCAGAGCTATTGCTGTCTTTTCAACATTATATATATGGTGGAGAAAGAAACATTTACCAAAGTAATATACTTCAATAAATGTTTTTGATATAAAACAATATTGGAAACTTTCAGAGTGGACATTGTGTCACAATGGGTTAAGTCACAGCTTGCATCACCCACATACCATATAAGGAGAGTCCTACCTCTGCTTCTAATCCACCATCCAGCTAATGACCTTAGGAGCACTAGATGATGACCGAAGTACTAGGGTTCTCATTAGTACTAGATTGTTATCATTATAAAAACTTATGGAGTTGAGTAAATTTTATTAAAGTCGTTTATCACACTACACACACATGTACACATACATATTCTGTCATGTGGAAACTGTTATATAATTTGTGTTTATATCCTCTATTATCCTTCTTACATGCCTAACAAGACTATAGGTTTTAGAAGAGTAAGAAATAAAAGCGAACAAATGAATTCCTCTCAACATGTATTTTATTTTAATTTTTATTATTTATTTGAAAGGCAGAATCAGAGAGAAAGAGAGACAGATGTTCCATCCTCTGGCTTATTAAATAATGGCAAGGGTTGGACAGACTGAAGCCAGGAGCTTCCTCTGGGTCTCCCACATGAGTGCAGGGGCCCAAGGACCCAAGCCATCTTCCACTGCCTCTTAGACACAACAGCAGGGAGCTGGATAAGAAGTAGAGCAGTCAGGACTTGGACAAGCAGCCACAAAGGATTCTGGTACCACCACAATGCCAGGCCACTCAACATACATTTAACACAATTAGAATTAAATGAGGCACAATCCACATAAGGAAGGGCCACACTTAAATAGTTGCCAAACTGGAATAAAACCACAGACATCTTAAAAAGTAACCCAGCCTTCTTTCTCATCTGTCTCATGTTTTAATGATGTTCCTTCTCAATTTCTATTCTTTTGTATAGATACAGGCAAAATTCCTTCTTAATTAACATTTTTATTAACTAATCACTATGGACTGTTTTAGCTGCTATTTTATCATACAACTCTATTTTTAACTATTCCATTAAAGAAATACTGAATATTATCTCTAAATTTATCCTCCTTTATAGGTATTTAATAATTCCTAGCAAAATTCCATGAAGAGTTTTTGCTAAAAGTCCAATCTTTGAAATGAGTAACCTCAAGAAATCATTGTCTAACATATCCAAGATTTTAGCCAAAGTTCTGGAAACATTTACTAACATATTTCAATCATATATGTGCTATTTTATGCAAGGTGTCAACAAGAGGTTCAAAACCTTGCCATCTTAAAATTGGAATTATGTGGTAGACATCCGGCATAACACTTGGGTCACTGGTGAGGATATTCATGTTGAAGTGCCTGTGTTTGATTCCCATTCTTGTCTCCAGGTTCTTGCTAACTTGGGCCCTGGGAAGCAGTGGAGATGGCTCAAATGGCTGGGTTTCTTCTACCCACATGGGAGATCTGAATTGAATTTCCAGCTCCTAGTTATAGTTCTTGGTTGTAGGCAGGCTCTAGAGAGTGATGACAATAATGACAGCTCTCTTTCTCACTTTGTCTTTCTGTACTCTCACTCTCTGAATCTATGTACATATTTTATGTGCGTCTCTCTTCCTCTCAAAATAATAAATTTTCAAAGATTATAGTATCAGTTTCCATTTTTGAAATCAAGTGCTATAGAGATAACAGACAATTTTGTTAAATGTAGTAGTAGAAATATCCAATAAATTCAAATGTCATTAACTGGAAAAGACAACTTGGAAATTATTAAAATTAAATTTTTGGAAAAAATTACTATTACTGCCAATAAAAATAAGGTTGTTTGCTCTTCTGCATTCAACGATGCTTTATTCTGAAAAATAGTGCCTGCTGCAAGCTTTGATTACAAATAAGCTTGGCAAATCTGCTTTATTTTGGTAACAGCAGTAAATGTACATTTGGGAAGACAGGAATACAATTAACTCTTGGGAGCTGGGGACCATTATGTACTGCACTCAGTCAGTTAATAATATAACTCTAAATCTCACTGGATGACATAATATAAATATATAATTTTTCATATTCTACATAGGAGTTTTATGAACTAATTCTATTTTCACAGTTCATGTATTTAAAAGGTACAGTGAGAATGGATTAAAGGGAGAGCAGAGAGGGAGAGGCAGAGCATATCTTCTACCCATTGGTTCTCTCCCCAAATAACTACAATTGCCACAATCACTTAGTGGCTGTAGGAAGTGAAGGAGGAACTTGTTTGGATAAATGAATGAAAATGATGCAAGCAGAGGGAACTGCCAGGAGAAAGACCTGGGCAGACACATGTCCACAGTGTTTGATGTACAGCAAGGAAGTGAATATTCTGGGGATGGAATGATAAAGGGGTGAGCAGGAGATTCCAATGTCAGAAGTGCCAGGGGCCAGATGGGACGGGTCCTTACAACCATTCTGCTTTTTTACTCTACATCAGATATAAGCCATAAGAGGGTTTTGAGCAGAGCAGCAACATGTTTTATGTCACAGTTTATCGGGATCAGTATGGTGGTGAGAAGAGACATAAGTAGGGGAAGGCAAAGGTTATAACAGAAAATACTTAAAAGTTCACTGTACTTAAAAAAAGTAAAATATCATTTGTGGCTGTGGCCAAAGTGGAAGTTGTGGAGATGCTGGGGATGTGTAGGATTCTGGATATACATTTGCAGGGGAACATAAAGGATTGATGGTATACAGGGTGACAGAAGAAAGAAAGAGAGAAGGAATGTAGGAGAAACAGATTGGGGTGGATAAATTCAGGAGTTTGATGTAGACACACATTTGAAATGGCTAGACACCCAACTGGACATGCACAACAAGGCATTGATTACGATTTTTTGAAGTTAAGTAACTAGTCCAGGAAGTAGATATAAATTTTGGAGACAGCATATAGATGGCTTTGAAGTATTGACACTAAACATGGTCACCATATTCTACCAGTCTCTCACCAGGCCACTTTTTGTTTCCCTAATCTCAGTGCTCCCTTGACATATCTGAGACCATGTAACCGGGGGAAAAGGACTGGAGAATTCTTAGTTTCTTAACACACTCACTTCCATTTGTTTAAAGTTTCCAGAGATTTGTTCTCCAGCCCACAGGGCAGAGATGTAGTTTTGATTAGAGATCTCATGATCTCTCATGAGAGCAGAGAGTGTTGGTCTTCTCCATTTTTCTTTTTAAAAGCACATATAAGGGGGATGGTGTGGTGGTGCAGTGGGTTAAGTAGTGGTCTAAAGCACTGGCATCCAATATGGGCACCAGTTCAGGCACCAGATGCTCCACTTCCAATCCAGATCCCTGCTATTGTGCCTGGGAAAGCAGAGGAAGATGGCTCAAGGACTTGGACTGGTGCCACCCACTTGGGAGACATGGATGGAGTTTCAGGCTCCTGGCCCCAGCTGTTGAGGTTATTTGGGAAATGAACCAGTGCGTGGAAGCACTGTGTGTGTGTGTGTGTGTGTGTGTGTACTCTTCTCCCTCTGTAACTCTGCATTTCAAAATTTTAAGAATCTTTTTACAAAAGAATAACATTTCTTTACTAGGAATTCTGTGAGGAGTTGCTGTCTGAAGAAGCTTTGAAATAAACACAATGAACATGGAACAATGGAAAAAAGTGCCCAACATAGCAAAATGCCCTAAAGAATTCCAACCCTCACTAAAAGTCTAAATTCCTGCAGAGATGTCCCTCTTGGGCTTCCTCCAGCAGATGCTAGGATGGTTAAGGAGGCTGGGATACTTCTGGGGAGAACTGTGGGTATTGGCACTATTTTCCCACAAGGAGGGAGTGAGACAACTGCTTAGGCATGAATGTCAGTAATTTCCATTCCCACAGTGAATCCTTTGAGATCTGCTGGGGCATGTGGACTATCTAGTTCGAACTCAAACCCAAGAACCAACATGGGTTCACAGAGTCTGGTTCTAGACTGGTTCTAGAGGCTTGTGAGCAGGAAGGGGCTCAGGCTGGGTCCCTGGGGTGGTCGTTTGCCCATGAAAGTCACTGTTTGGAAAGAACAGGTCTTCAAAGAAGGAAGTACCTTTCTCTGAAGGGAGGAGAGTACCTCCACTTTGACTATGACCTTGTCTAAATAAGATAAGAGTCGGAGAACTCAAGGGGCTTCCATAGCCTTGGAAACTCATGACTGGAGCATAGGGAGATTACTGATGCCATAGACAAGAGTGTCAATTTGTAAAGTCAACAACAGGAGTCACTGTGCACTTACTCCTCATGTAGGATCTCTGTCCTTAATGTGCTGTGCATTGAGATTTAATGCTATAACAAGTACTCAAACAGGATTTTTCACTTTGTGTTTCTGTGTGGGTGCAAACTGTTGAAATCTTTACTTAATGTATACTAAACTGGTCTTCTGTATATATAGAGAATTGAAAATGAATCTTGATATGAATGGAAGGGGAGAGAGAGCAGGAAAGGGGAGGGTTGCGGGTGGGAGGGAAGTCATCGGGGGTGAGGGGGGAGCCAATGTAGTCCATAAGCTGTACTTTGGAAATCTATATTCATTAAATAAAAGTTAAAAAAAAGAAAGTCACTGTTACTCCCTGATCCCCTGTCTTCCTTTCTAGACCCCCCAACACTGCTTTCTCCCTGGAGACTCTTCATTGCCAGCCTCTGGGACTCTAGACCGTGGTTTCCTCCTGATCTTCCTTGGATGCTCTGGGCCTTGGCAGTTCCCTTTTCCCACTCCTCCTCCCTGGCTTCCTCTTGTTACCCCCCTACACCCTTTTCCACACAGTGTAGCTGCCTTCCTCCTCCCATTCCTGGCCCTCAACCACAGGCTTCCCTTGTCATGAGGGATTCCATTTTCTTTTTTTATAATCCTTTAAATAAGGGGAACAAATTCCATGTCTTTCATATACATGGATTTAGGAGCATAATACTTCCCACCCTACTCTCCCTCCTGTGCACAGTCCCAGCCTCCATACTCCTTCCCTTCTTATTATTTCCTTTAATTTCACAATGACATATTTTCAGTTTATTTTATAATTGTGAGATTAATCATTCATTAAAGAATCCAATAAATAGTTATAAGAAAAAAATACTGTTCCTCAAGTGTAGAAAAAAGGGCTATAAATATCAATCAATTCTCAAAACATCAGGGAAACTTTAGTGCAGTGGGTTCAGCCACTGCCTGCAGCACTAGCATCCCATATCAGCAATGGTTGTCTCAGTTGCTCCACTTAGGATCCAGCTCCCTGCTAATGTGCCTGAGAAACCAGTGGAAGATTGTCATGTACATGGGTCCCTACACCCATGTGGCAGGCCCTCACTGAAGCTCCTAGCTCCTAGTCTGGGGTGGCCAATCCCTGCCCATTGCAGCCATCTGGGGGATCAACCAACAGATTCAAGATTCATTCTCTCTCTCTCTCTCTCTTCCCCCCTTTCCTTCTCCTCCCTCTGTCTATAACTTTGCCTTTCATATAAATAAATCTTTAAAAGTAAAAGGGGTATTTGGGGCTGGTATTTTGGCATAGCAGGTAAAACCATTGTCTGCAATGCCAGCATCCCATGAGTTCCAGCTGGAGTCCCAGCTGCTCCACCTCTGATCCATCTCCCTGTTAATGGCCTGTGAAAATAAGAGGAAAATGGCCCAAGTGCTTGGGCCCAGGACACACACATGGGAGACTTGGTAGAAGCTCTTGGCTCCTGACTCTAGCGTGGCCCAGCCCTGGCCTTTGTGGCCACCTGATGATTGAACCCTGATTTTCAAGTACATACATCTTTAAAGGTGGTGGGAGTTTGGGGCACCAGAGGATTATGGGGAGAGGAACCTCAAAATGCAGAGATATCTAAGAGAGGTACCAGACCCTGCCCAACCCAGAGCAGAAGGGCTTTGGGTGGACCCATCCTTCCCATGACTACTGAGGAGGAGGAGGCAGAATGTTGCCCTTGTGGCTGAGGCAAATGCAGGGGATACTGGGGGATACTGAGAAGGCACAGCCCAACCGGGGGCTGCAAGATTGAGCTCTGGATTTGAGCTCGGGGTGACTGGATGTAAGCTCCCACCTCTGAGGTGAAGATGGTGGGGATAGTTCCACAGAGGTGGAGGCAAAATTCACACTGGCTGTGGTGGCTTTAGCCAAGGCCTCCACTTCTCCGCATGACACAGGCAGGGTGCAAGGGCCAGGATAACTGTTTCTGAAGCCAACCCACCACAATCCCCTCCCAACCTCCATCCTTGATCTGCACCTAGGTCCTTCCCCAGCCTCTGTCTTGGTCCTTAGTGCTATTCAGGTCCATGATGACCATGAGTGCTATAGGATTCAAGTCATCGTCACCCAGGCCTTAGCCAACAGCAACTGGACCAAAAGTGCTAACTGGCTGTTCTAACTGCTATTTTAGGGCTTTTCACATTTCCATAATTTTTAGGGAAAATCATATTTAATTAACTATGTATATTGGTTCAATTACATGTAATTAAATATTCTTCCAAATAGCAATCTCTAAAGCCATGTAATGGGAATAAAAATATGTTTAGAACATAGCAGCACCATGCACCGATAGAAGAGAGAGGCGGCAGTATATTAGCCATACAGAGTCACAGGCTGGAAGAGGACACCACATCCCATGCAGGACCATGCAGAGGCTGCACTCAAGAGTCAGCTGAATAAATAGAGGCTGTGTCCTGGCTGCTCCACTTCCAATCCAGCTCCCTTATAATGTGCCTGGGAAAGCGGAGGAAGATGGTACAAGCCTTGGGACCTTGAACTCACATAGAAGACTGGGAAGGCATTTTAGACACCCAGCTTTTGCCTGGCCCAACCCTGGCAATTGCAGCTATTTGGGGAGAGAACCAATGGATGGAACATCTCTTTCTCCCTCTCTAACTGCCTTTCCAATAAATAAATAAATCTTCATTTAAAAATCTGATAGATTAAAATACATAAAATGTACAGCTGAAAAATGTTGAAGGCGAGTAAAAGTCTTTGTGGAAAATGAAATGAACTGTTAGTCCTTGGGACAGTGTAGGCTACCAGACATGACAGAAATCTGAATGCATGAGGAAGTAATTTATGTTAGAAATGTCCTCGGCAATTGGATTAAGATGGCAGATTACAGAAGGAGCTTACTGCTCCAGTCTAGGAGAAGATAGTGGAGAGAGTGCAGTCTCAGGGAAGTTAGGGAGAAAATGGCAGAGGAAACTCCTGGCAACTTAAAGGGACACAGCAGACTTACACGGAAGTGTGGACATGCACAAATCGGGACCTCAGCCACTGAGAGTCAGTGCAGCAGCCTTGGAGAGTGAGGTGAGACCACACTACAGCAGCCCAAGCCACTGGTGACAAAGCTGCAGGAGAAACCTGTAGGGAATTGGCTTGGAGCTCTGTGGGCGATAACATACCTGCCTAACTAGAGGAGCAAAAGGGGGGGGGCACATTTCTCTCCACAATCACCCTGTAACAGTACCCTGTAACAAGCCAATAGAGAGTGCATGCCATTTTGGATATGCATAACAGCTGCACCAGCTCATGTGTGCACCCAGCAATCAGTGGAGCAGTGACTCTTGAGTCTGGTGGGGAGAACTGACAGGGGGCTGGGTGCTCATGATGGTGGGAGGCTTGTGTGCCAGGACTGTGTGAACACTGAAGCTGTGGGACTGAAAACACTGAGGCTGCATGGGAAGGCTCACAGTGTGGCTGGGACTTTGGGCAGTCACCATGGGAGGCTCCATATGCACAGGGCTCCCTGGTTCCCTGATGAGGGACATTGGTAGGGAATCTGCTTACACCGAGGACTGCACAGATCTTTGTGTGGTTCTTGTGGAAGCACTGATGAATATTATACCCACTGGAGCTAGCGCCCAGGCACTGGTCTCCTTTGAGGAGAGGAAATGAGCTGAATCTGCAGTATCCAACAAAGCAGAAGAAAGTTCCCCTCTTATAAAAAAATAGAGATTTATCATACCAAACCTAGCTATCACTTCACCCTGGAACACTAAACAGAGCTGCCTGTCCACACTCACTACATGCCTCAAGGTATTCACCAAAAGCAGACATTTCATTAATCAACACAGACATAGTCCAAAGATAAAAGACAACACAGGGGCCAGCGCTGTGGCACTGAGGGTTAACACCCTGGCCTGAAGTGCCAGCATCCCATATGGGTGCCATTTCAAGACCCAGCTGCTCCACTTCTGATCCAGCTCTCTGCTATGGCCTGGGAAAGCAGTAGAAATGGCCCAAGTCCTTGGGCCCCTGCACCCGCATGGGATACCTGGAAGAAGCTCCTGGTTCCTGGCTTCAGATCGGCACAGCTCCAGCCATTAAGCCCAATTGGGAGTAATCCATCGGATGGCAGACCTCTCTCTCTCTCTCTCTCTCTCTCTCTCTCTCTCTGTGTGTGTGTGTAACTCTGACTTTCAAATAAATAAATAAATAAATAAATAAATCTTTTTTTTAAAAAGCCACCACAGCAAAAATACAAAGAAGAAACCAAAGAATATCTCCACAAATGCGAAACAATAAATGCACCAATACAAGAAACAAGAATAAGGAACACGCCGGCACCATGGCTCACTAGGCTAATCCCCCACCTTGTGGTGCTGGCACACCGGGTTCTAGTCCCAGTCGGGGCGCCGGATTCTGTCCCGGCTGCCCCTCTTCCAGGCCAGCTCTCTGCTGTGGCCAGGGAGTGCAGTGGAGGATGGCCCGAGTACTTGGGCCCTGCACCCCATGGGAGACCAGGATAAGCACCTGGCTCCTGCCATCGGATCAGCGCGGTGCACTGGCCGCAGTGCGCCGGCCACGGCAGCCATTGGAAGGTGAACCAACGGCAAAGGAAGACCTTTCTCTCTGTCTCTCTCTCTCTCACTGTCCACTCTGCCTGTCCAAAAAAAAAAAGAATAAGGAACACAACATGGTGCCCCCCCAAAATACAACACTTCAAAACTAGAATGTGAAGATATTGAAGAAATACCATAAATCGAATTCAAAATCATAGGATTACTTAAAAGTAGTCAGAAGCAAAGGGACAAACTAATGAAATCTGTACATTACATGAAAGAAATTATTCCCACAAAATTGAGATCTTAAAGAGAAAACAAAATGAAATCTTGGAAATTAAGAATTCAATAGAATAAAAAATGCAGTGTAAAGCCTTAATAACAGACTTGGTGAAGCAGAAGAAAGAATATATGTCTTAGCAGCCAAATCATAGGAAATTATACAGTCAGACAAAAAAAAAAAAAAACAAGAAGAAGAAATTAGAAAATTTTAAAAAAACACTGTTGGCAATCTACAGGCTACTATCAAACGACCCAAAATATGGGTTCTAGGAGTTCCTGAAGGCATGGAAAGAGAGAAAGGATTAGAATCCCGGAGCCAGCGCCATGGTGCAGTAGGTTAATCCTCCACCTGTGGTGTCTGCATCCCTTGTGGGTGCTGGTTCTGGTCCCAGCTGCCCATCTTCCAGTCCAGCTCTCTGCTATGGCCTGGGAGGGCAGTGGAAGACGCTCGAAGTCCTTGGGCCCCTGCAGTCATGTGGGAGGCCTGGGGGAGGCTCCTGGCACCTGGCTTTGGGTCAGCACAGCTCCAGCTGTTGTGGCCATTTGGAGAGTAGACCAGCGGAGGGAAGACCTTTCTCTCTGTCTCTCCCTCTCACTGTCTGTAACTCTAACTCTCAAATAAAATAAATTTTAAAAAAAGAAAGGATTAGAAGGCATTTTTAGTGAAATAATAACAGAAAACTTCCCTAATTTGGAGAAAGAAAGGGACATTCAAGTACAGGAAGCATATTGAACTCCCAATAGACATGACCAGAAAAGATCTTCACCATGACACATTGTAATCAAACTCTCCACAGTAAAATATAAAGAAAATATTCTAAAATGTGCACAAGAGAAATGGCAGATTACTTGCAGAAGATCTCCAATTAGACTCACAGTGGACTTCTCATCAGAAACCCTGCAGGCAAGGAGAAAATGGCAAAATATATTCCAAGTCTCAAGAGACTAAAACTGCCGGTGCTGCGGCTCACTAGGCTAATCCTCCACCTGCGGCGCCAGTACCTGGGGTTCTAGTCCCTGTTGGGGTGCCAGATTCTGTCCCAGTTGCTCCTCTTCCAGTCCAGCTCTCTGCTGTGGCCCAGGAAGGCAGTAGAGGATGGCCCAAGTGCTTGGGCTCTGCACCTGCATGGGAGACCAGGAGGAAGCACCTGGCTCCTGGCATTGGATTGGTGCAGCGTGCCGGCCATAGCGGCCATTTGGGGGGTGAACCAATGGAAGGAAGACCTTTCTCTCTCTCTCTCTCTCTCTCACTGTGTAACTCTGCCTGCCAAAAATAAAAAAAGAGACTAAAACTGTCAACCCAGAATACTGTACTCTGAAAAGCTCTCATTGATGAATGAAGGTGAAATACAGACCTTCCATTACAAACAGAAATTCAAAGAATTTGTTACCACCCATCCAGCCTTGCAACAGATGCTTAAGGATGTGCTGCACACAGAAACACAGAAACATGGTCATCTCTATGAAAGAAGCTAGAGGAAGAAAATCTCCCAGTACAAGTACAAAGAAAATCCAAAATTAAAAAAAATGGAATATTTATGGAAAAATGGCAGGACAAAGTCATTACTTATCAATAATCACATTGAATGTAAATGGCCTCAACTCTCCAGTTAAAAGACACAGACTGGCTGAATGGATTAAAAAAAAAAAAAACTCATTTACTTTCTGCCTACAAGAAACACATCTCACCAACAAAGATGCATACAGCCTGAAAGTGAAAAGATGGAAAAAGATAGTCCATGCTAATAGAAACCAAAGAAAAGCTGGTGTAGCTATCTCAATAGCAGACAAGATAGACTTTAACATAAAATCTATTTTTTTTGACAGGCAGAGTTAGACAATGAGAGACAGAGAGAAAGGTTGGTTCACCCCCTAAATGGCTGCTATGGCTGGCGCACTGCAGCCAGTGCCCTGCGCTGATCCGAAGCCAGGAGCCAGGTGCTTCCTCCTGGTCTCCCATGCGGGTTCAGGGACCAAGCACTTGGACCATCCTCCACTGCCTTCCCCGGCCACAGCAGAGAGCTGGATTGGAAGAGGAGCAACCGGGACAGTACCTGGCGCCCCAACTGGGACTAGAATCCGGAGTACTGGCACCGCAGGTGGAGGATTAGCCTAGTGAGCCATGGCCCCAGCCATCATGAAATCTATTAAAAGAAAGAAGGGCACTATGTAAGGACTAAGGGATTAATTCAACAAGAAGATGTAACTATTTTAATGTATATGCACCGAATTAGAGGACACATGGTTATTTAAAATAAATGTTAAGGGATCTAAAGGGCGAGATAGACTCAAATACAATAATAATGAGTGACTTTGATACCCTACTTTCAGCAATGGACAGATCAATCAGACAGAAAAGCAGCAAGGAGACAACCGAGATATTTGACACTATAGACCAAATGGACCTAACAGATATCTACAGAATTTTTAATCCTACAGTTGCATAACACACATTCTTTTCACCACTGCATGGAAATTTCTGTAGGATTGACCACATGCTAGGTCAAAAAACAAGTCTCAGCAAATTAAAAAAAAAATCAAAATCATACCATGTATCTTCTCACGCTGTGGCAGAGCAACTTAGCACAAAGTTTGCAACCAGATCACTGAAGTTCCAACCCCAGCTCCACTGCTTACCTCAGTCCTGTTTGGCTTGGGGCCTTGGTTTCTCCGTCTGTGAAATGGAGAGAGCAGAACCCTGACCTGCTAGGGCTGTGGGATTAAAGGCACTGGTTTCATGAAGATGCAGCATGGAGCTCCATAGAGGGCTGGCCCTGGCCGTGCTGCCGACCTGGCCACCCTGGACACCCCAACACTCCCCATTATCACCTCTGGGGGCACAGTCTGCTCATCTGGAAAGTGGGAGTGAGGGGCCTCTGGGGCCTCATGGGGTCTTTGGCTGCAGGGGCAGGAGGTGCAGGTGACCAGAGGCTGAGCCTGGTCACCTGACCTGACCACGGCAGAGCTGGTCTTCACCACCCTGTCTGGCCTTCCGGCCCGGCTCACCCTAAACATCTTAGCTGCTGTCAGCATCTGTGGCTGAGGAAGCACCGCGAACCGGCAGCGCACGGATCACTCTCTCAGCGGCTATGTCAAACCCAGGTAGCTGGCCTCGGGGCAGGGGCCCGGGGGGGAAGACCCCTGCCCTGCACAGCCCATCCTCCTGTTGTACTTTGGAGCCAAGAGGCTGTGAGGAAATCCTGCACCTTGAGCCCACTTTGCAGGTGGGAAGACGGGGACTCAGAAATGGGGATCTCGTGCCCGAGGTCACACAGCAGAGCCAGGTGGCTGGGATTTCCGGCCACAGAGCCGGCTGCCCCAGTGACTGCGCATGCACAGGTGCCTAGCGAGGTGGCCATTGTTCCCGCTGTGGATGGGGACACGGTCATCCCGGAGCTCATTCTGGCCCCTGTAGGGCATCCGTGCCCCCCAGCAGTGGCGCTGCCGTCTGGTTCTGGCTCTGTCCTGGGGGTCTCAATGTCCTACTACAGCTGTGCTCCCAAGGGAGAGCACGGGTCTGGACCCAGACAACTGGAGTTTCCCAACAGGGGCCCGAGCAGGCGATTTCACCATCCAGGCCTCCGTCCTCTGTCTGCCGAAGGGGCCGGCTGTGCAGAGCTGCCGTGGCTCGAGGCTCCGGACTGCTGAGGACGGCCGGCAGGGGGGTGGGTGCCGAGACGCAGCGGCTCTGCCTTTCCCTCAGCGCCCTGCTCCGGATGTCAGCCCAGATCAGCACGGCGGGCACCCTGGGGCAGGCCGGGCTGAGGTGGGTGACCAGCATCCGGGGCACTGCCGGCCTGGACAGAGGGATCGAGGCAAGGAAGGGCCAGGACCTCAAGGTGCATCTGAACGTGCCCCTGGAGACCACGGAGCTTTCAGCTTCAGGTGTGTGTGGGGGCTGAGGGTACGGGAGCTGGGGCATGTGTGTGACCACGTGTGTTCAATGTGTGTGCATGAAGCTGTGCCAGGGATGAGGGATGGGTGGGGGAGGGGAACTCCCTTACTCATCAGCTCAGCTTTGGGTCACTTTTTGCCGGGTGCCCCCACCTGTGAGGGCAGTGATTTCCTCGCCTGCTGCCCACCTCCTCAGTACCCACCTCTTTCTGTACACCTGAAGGTTTACTTTGGGGATGGCATTCCAGATGGTCCATAATAAAACATGGACAAGGGTAAGATTGTGGCAGTGAGTTTAGTCGCCAACTCATATTGGAATGTTGGGGTTTGGGTCTTGGCTGCTCAACACTTCTGATTCAGCCTCATGCTAATACACCTGTGAGGCAGCAAATGATGGCACAAATACCTGGGTCCCTGACACCCACATGGGAGACACAGATGGCAGACAGCACCCAGCATTCGGGGTGCAGAGCAAATATTTCATCATGCTAAAAACAATCAGACTTCGGCCATGCTCTCTGTCAGAACCATCTGAAGAATATCTTCTATTTGTGTGCATACTTCCTTTGAGAAAAATATACTTACATTGTTTGAATTATAGCAAAATTTTTAGAAATCTCTTGTTAATAATAAAAAATTGGTCTACAACGTGGCATAGCGTGTGGAGCTGCTGCCTGCAATCCCAGCACCATATAAGGGCACCACTTCGTGACCCACCTGCTCCATTCTAATCCAGCACCTGTCTAATGGCCCGGGGAAAGGAGTAGAAGCTGCCCCAAGTCTTTGGGCCTGTTAGCCACATAGGAGACATGGATGAAACTCCTGGCTCCTGGACCTGGCCCAGCATTGGCCATTGCAACGATTTGGAGAGTAAACCAGCAGATAGATGATCCTGCCTTTGTCTATCCTTCTTTCTGTAACTCTCTCAAAATAAATATTTTAAACATGAAAAATCATATTAAATATATTATTACAAAAATCTTAGAATTTCACTGAAATTCTTAGTGTGATATTTTTCTGTGAAATAAACTATATAAGCTTTTTTTCTTTTTCTTTTCTTTTTTTTTTTTTTTTGCTATAACTGAGTACTTGAATTCCCCTTTGGGTTGAAGTTCTTACTCTCAAATTAATGCTGTCCTAAAAAGTACATTTAAAATCTGTATTATTTTTTAAAAAGACTATGCAGAGTTTCACTTTTTATGGCAAAATAAACTATCTTTTAATTCCAATTTCCACACAAATTTTTAAAGTACCCTAATATTTCTATTGAGTGATTTTCATGGAAGCAATAAACCCACAAGATAGAAGTAGAGGTGAAAGAGATACTAGATGTCAGTCTGATCCATATGAATGCTTTCTGTGACTCTGAGGAACCAAAATGACCTCAGCTCCTTTTTGTGCCAATGACTGGTCCTTCCTCTAGTTTTCCATCCCTTGCATTCAGAACCTTAATTCCTCCTGTTAAAGATGACGACCTTTGTTCTCCCCGGGCACTTTGTGCTCTCAGGAAGCTGGCTGCCTTGCCCTCTTCTCTCCATCTTATGTACTTTCTGCTCCCTACTACAAGCACCATAAAATATAAGCATTCTGATTCACACAAGGGTTAACTTATTTTCACAAAGATGCCAATAATATTTTATGGTTTTCACAACCACCAATCACATAATATCTACATTTTATACATAGTTTGATGTTGCATATCCTAGAAATCACTTTTCTTCAGGAATTTGGGTATGTCAGTTTGGGAAATAAATGTGCAGTGGGAACATAAAACAAAGATTGGAAATAAATATTCACTGAGTGACCCTGAGGCTGTCATTTTTCTCTGGAGAGGAGATCAGGTAGCCATGGGGTTCAGGATTGTAGGCTGCAATCACAGGCACCCCAGGATGTTTTCTTAAAGATTTATTTATTTGAGGGGGTGGAGCTGTGGCACAGTAGGTTAATCCTCTGACTGCAGTGCCAGTATCCCATGTGGGCACCGGTTCTAGCCCCGGCTGTTCCTCTTCCAATCCAGCTCTCTGCTTTGGCCTGGAAAAGCAGGGTAAGATGGCCCAAGTCCTCGGGCCCCTGCACCCGCATGGGAGACTGGGAGGAGACACCTGACTCCTGGCTTCGGATCAGCAGGGCTCCAGCTCTTGCAGCCATTGGGGAATGAATTGACGGATGGAGGACCTTTCTCTCTGTCTCTCTCTCTCACTGTCTGCAACTCTGCCTCGCAAATAAATAAATAAAAATTCTGAAAAAAAAAGATTTATTTATTTGAAAGCCAGAGTGACACAGAGTGAGAAGGAAAGGCAGAGAGAGAGAGAAAGGTCTTACCTCTGCTTCTTCACTCCCCAATTGGCCATGATGGCCGGAGCTGCACCGACCCGAAGCCAGGAACCAGGAACTTCTTCTGGGACTGCCACATGGGTTCAGGGGCCCAAGGACTTGGGCCATCTTATACTGCTTTTCCAGGCCATAGTAGGGAGCTGGATAGGAAGTGGAGCAGCTGAGACTCGAACCAGCACCCATATGGGATGCCAGCACTGCAGGTGGTGGCTTTACCAACTAGACCACAGCACCGGACCCATAAGTATGTTTTTAAAATTTCTCACACTCATGGTAGCTTTTCCTCCAGGTAAATTTGGGCCATTAAATAACACAAGAAAATCTTTTTGAATTTTTTCTGATTTGGAGAATTTTAGATGAATTAATATCAAATCTGGTAATTCCTATAATATATGCATTACAGTAGTTTCTCATTATATACTTATATAATTTAAACTTAAGTATCAACCATTATTAGCCCCAATTCTATTATAATAATAATAATATTTCTTGTCCTCAAAGCCTTAGGGCTTTTGCACTTGACTATTTCTGTGTCAAATATTTCTCACTGGATCTTTGCCTAGTTCATTCACCTTCTTAAAGATACCCTTTCCAGCCATTATTGAAATTGCTTTCATGAATCAAGGGTAACACAGAAAGGAGAGAAAAAGATGATATGGGAGACCCAAGAAAGAGTAGGTTCTTGGGCTGATTATCAATACTGCTACTACAATGAAGCTTTTTTAACCGTGTCCTTCAAGGAAACAGAGGATGTGCCAGCAAAAGGCTGTGATCGATCCACTGAACCTGTCTCCTGTCCTAGGAAGATTATCCACTCTTTGTCTCATACTTCTGGCTTCTCTGCACGTGGGCTCAGTGAGACTCAACGTCAGAAGGAAAGCTTAGAGTAAGCAGGTGGACTCGATGGAAGCTAACTGAACACATGGGCCCATCCACCTCAGCTGCAAGAGAGAGGACAGGAGCAGGCAACAGAAAAACACCTGCTACACAAGCACGTTCGGAACACCTAACTGGGCACTTTTCAGTGGTCATATTTTGATTTTGTTTGCTGCCTTTACTGATTTCTTACATTATATTCACCATTAATAATATGAGTTTTTCAATTCAAAGGCAACTTTCATGAATCTTCATGAAATCTTCACACAATGAAAATTTTTTCTCTTTAAAAATTTAAATTGTTTTCTTCACTAATAAACTATTGTCTCTAATAAAATACCAATAAAATCTAAGTAAATATGGTACAGGATTTTATGTCTACTAAAGGGTAAGGGGCACAGATGCAATTGTGGTGTTTCAAATACTAACTAATAATTAAGTTTACTTTTATAATAAAAAAATTAGGATTTCATAAAAATAACTTGGAGGTCTAGTAATAGTAAATATTTCAACTGCACTGGATAGAAAACAGACCATATATTTATTAAGCGAACTAACAATGATTGAAGAAGTATATTTATCAAATTATCAATAGGAATATAATTGAAAATAATAATTAAATTCCCTGTATGAAGTTTAATAGCATAGGGAAAGATACAAGGACACAAAGGTATTCTTACTTTTTCCTTAACTTTTATCTTTGTTGATGTATTGTTGACAAAATGGCATGTATTAAACATGTACGTGATCTCTTTCTAATACAGTTGCCACAGCCAAGCTAATCACCACATACATCACATCACATCACATCACATCATCACCTATTGATAACTGTAGTCACCATGTTGTACTTTAGGTCCTCAGTACTTACTCATCACAAAACTGAGGGTTTATTTCCTTTTATCTACTGCCCTCCCAATTTCATATAATAATCCTTTTACTCTTTTATTATATGTTAGACTACTTAAAAAAATCATCCCACAAAAAAACTGAAATCACGGGTATTTGCCTTTCTGTGTCCTCAGGGTTCATTCATATTTTTGCAAATGGCAAGAGCTTTTGTTCTTTATATGGCTAGATAACACTATTATATATCCATGTGTATATAATATATGCATGTATATATAATGACATAAATATTATCGATACACATTTTCTCTAAATTTATCTGTCAGTTGAACACTTACATTTTTTCCATATTTTAGCTATTGTGAATTATGCCACTATGAACCACAGAATGCAGGTGTCTTTTCAAAATACTGATTTCATTTATACTGTATAAAGTTCCAGAAGTGGAAAGGCTAGACCATGTGGCAGTCCTATTTTCAGTACTTTGGGGAATTTCCATGTTGCTTTCCACAGTGCCTGTACCAATTGACATCCTCACTGATAGTACACAAGTGTTCCTTTTCCCACAAATCCTAGCCAAGACTTGTAATCTTGCCTTTGTAATAATACTCATCCTAAGAGCTATGAGGTGGTATCTCATGATTGTTTTCATTTTTCTTTTCCCTCATGATGATTGATATTGGGTGCCCTTTCACATGCCTGCTCACTATTTTATTTGGAAAATGTCTATTTAGGTCCCCTATCCATTTTCTAATCTGGTTTAAACACATACTCATTCTTATTTGTCTACCTCAAGTACACTTCCTCAGTAAAGGCTGTGCCATTCTGTCATGTCACTCTATCATTCCTCTGCTTTTAGAACATATTTATCTTCCTCACTGCACTTTCTTTACTCTGCCTTGAACATTGGACCCATGTTGATACAACCTGAAATTATCTCCAAAGAATGTTGGGTAACAAGTAATTGTTACTCATCTTTGAACTTCAATTCCAAATGTCTAGCATAATATAGGGCTTTGGTAAATGATGATGTTTTAAATGATTTGAGTCTAGATGTTTATTAAAAATCCCTATAATCTTGCAAAGAGACAAACAGTACATATTTACATAAGTTACAAATGTTTAGAAAGCGATTAGACCTTTTTAGAGTGAATGATCCTTCCATGTGTTTCTATTGAATATATCTCATTTCCACTCACCCTGTTTCCTCCTTCTCTAGTATATGCTTATCAATCTGTACAAATGGCACAGTATCAGAATAGCCTTGAATTTCCTCTATTTGAAAATTTTAATGGGCACGTTAAATAATTAAAACAAGAGAATGACTTTTCTTCCATGGAAATGAGCTCTTTTGTGTAGGAAAACAGGAAATGGTTTTTCCAAATAACTATTGATATTCTGTGGTCTTTTTTTCCTCCAGAATTTATTTGGCTACCTATCTCAGTTTGTACTAACACAATTTGCCACTTATATTTATTAGTGAAGAATTTCACCGTTAGGACATTAAATCTTGCATATTCAACTTGGGGTAATTCCAAAAGTAGATCTTCTTGGCTGCTTTTTAATAAAGATCTTAGGCTTGATAAAGTTTCCCCCAGCAACTCTGTTTAATGTCTTCAAACAGTAATAAAAATCATTATAATTTTAAAGGTTTTATAGTTTTCTTGGTGTATATAGAAAGTTTTAAAAATATTTTAACATTAAAATAATTTGAATTTACACAACACTTTTACAGACTCCTGCTTGTCTTGTTTCCAAGGAACTGTTTTATCACTTTTTCAACTAATCTCCTTAAACTTGCTGAGTACTTTCCACCAAAATTTTCCTTTTATTAAGCACTGAAATAGTAACTGTTACATGAAAGCAAAGATGTCTGATATTCAGAAAGACAATTAAAAACCTAAAACACATTGTATTTACACCCACTATAAAAACCGACAAACAACAAAATGCACTAGAAATATGAATTTTGTTTTGAATTTTGTTTTTAAAGAAGAGAGTCATGAAGTAGGAATTTTGAAGGAGTCCTCCCACTACCAACAATGTCAAATAATGATCAATAGTTTCATAAAAAGTGATGGCAAATATGAGAAAACAAAATTGTCCATACAGAAAGTGAAGAACATTCCCCTCAGTGGATGGGAAAAGCTACCACAAAGCAGAAGAGTGTGAGAAACATTTCAATAAAAAATAATCTTAAAATAAACATAAGTGGATGAAAACCCACCTGAAATCAGAACTTAAAATACTAAGTTGAGTCATGGACAACAGCTAGTAGCAAGTGAAAACAGAATTGGTTAGACACAAGAAATGAAAGAAAATCATAAATTACCTCAGAAATAAACTCAAAGTTTCCAGGAGATCAGACAAGATTAAAATATAAAAAGAACACTAGAAAGTTAATAAAACAAAGACAATGAAAATGAGATAAAGAAGTAAAACAAGGTGCTGAAAAAGGGTAACAAAAACAGAGTGGCCCCCCAAAAGGATTATCTTTGTTGTACTGGATAGTACATCCAGAAAAACTGTAAAAAAAGAAATGAATACTGTAACTTTAAAATTCCAAACTCAATAAAAATATTGGAAAGTCCATCGGTGGCTTGGAAAAACAAAAATAAAACAAGCACACATGCATATGTTGGTAAAATTAGTATATTGAAAAATATCCTAATAACTCTTACGTCTCCCCATTAAACAATTTTAAAAAGCAAAATATAAAAAATAAAATGAATCAGGGAAGACAAATGGGCCTGGGTGAAGATATCAGCAAGCCACCCAAGACCCCAGAGGAGGTGCAGGGGGCAGAGCTGCGGGTTGGAGCCATCCACTGTGCACCAAGAGGCTGCAGTTCCGCCGTCCCACACCTGGGGGCGCGGTTCCAGGTGGCCGCCCAGCGCACCGAGGCAGGTGCCTGGCGTGGCCCCCAAGACTGCAATGAGCGAGGAGCCCGCCGGACTGGAGGCTCAACCCCGGACCCGGTGCGACCCCCGCGCGGCGTGGCGTGGCGCGGCGACGGCCCCCTTGCGTTTCCCCTTCAGGCCGCGAATCCTGACCAGGACCGGTGGGGACGCCGAGCTGCCCTTCCCAGCCCCAGGCCCTCAGCTCACGCCAGACGCCCCGCGCCCCGCGCCCCGCGCCCCGCGCCCCGCGCCCCGCGCCCCGCGCCCCGCGCCCCGCGAAGCACCTGCCTGTCCCTCACTTCCTGCAAACGCGGGGAGGCAGCCAAGGACCTCAAAGGATTCCAGTAACGCGTATGGGAGCTCCCGCTGTCAGACCCCAAACCCACTGAGCTGTGGAGTTGGCGCTCCTGCGGGACTGCTCTAGCCCGCGCTCCAGCGGCGAGCCAGGGCGGCGTTTCCGCCCCGGGCTGAGGTGAGGGAGGCCTCGGCATTAACTTACGGTGCCGCACCAAGGAAGAGGACTTGGCGGGGAGAAGGGCTTCGGATTACCTGGATCCTCACTCCTCTGCGGGGCTCTCCTGAGTGTCGCCAAGGCTGCCGCTGGCACCCCGCTCCTGCAGCCTCCGCACCAGCCCTGGGCAAGCACCCGGCGCCCCCGCGCCCTCCTTCGCTGCACCCAGCTCCCCCGCGGCACCCGTTGTTTTCCCGCCTCAGAGGTCTGCGAGGTTATCCTGGAGGCCGCCCTGACCGCCAGGGACCCCCTGTGGGCGGCCGGGTCCTCCATGGACACCTGGGGCTGAACACCTGCCTGCCCCCTGAGGGCAAACCAGAGTCCGGGTCACCAATACCTCTTGGGTGATCCATTGCGTTGCTTCTGCAATGGAAGCGAAATTTAGTTTCTTTCTGTATCTACTACATCCTGTCCTGGGCATTAGGTGTTCTTAGCATTTCTTTCTTTAAAAAACGAAGAAAGCGGGCTTGCTGCTTTCTTGTGTCACTTTCACAAGTGTTCTCCAGAGGCTTTTTTTTTTTTAAGATTTATTTATTTATTTGAAAATGTTACACAAGAGAGAAGGAGAGGTAGAGAGAAAGATGTCTTCCATCTTCTGGTTCACTCCCCAGTAGGCCTCAATGACCAGAGTTGTGCCAATTGGAAGCCAGGAGCCAGGAGTTTCCTCCTGGTTTCTCACGTGGGTGCAGGGGCCCAAGCACTTGGGCCATCTTCTACTGCTTTCCCAGGCCATAGCAGAGAGCTGCATTGGAAGTGGAGCAGCTGGGACTCCAACCAGCGCCCATATAGGATGCTGGCACTGCAGGCGTCAGCTTTACCCACTAAGCCACAGCGCCGGCCCCTTGTGTTTATAAACTCACACTCACAGAGCATAAATATAAAGGAGCGGCTGATTGACCTAAGTACTCGCTGCTGAACACCACTGCAAGTGAAAATGAGGCTGAAATAAACCCACAATGAAGTGCAATGTGAGGTGGTAGTTCAAGGGAGAGCAAAGACAGGAAAATGCGTAAAGAAGGCTAGTCCTCTAAAAGTGTCTTGCCAGAGAAGCCTCAAATGTAGCAATTCTAGGACTCTTTCACAATAAGTTTAATCATAGCACACTTGTTAATATTAACATGTAGGTTTGTATTAAGTGCATATATATATATGCATCTTATTTAAAAACCCAAAAATGCCTATTTGAATTTAAAATTTCATTTCTAGAAAAAAGAATTTTACTTTTACACATAGAAATACAAATAAGTAATTTTTAGTATTTCAAAATAATGCTCTTCAGAGGATGAATTTTCTTGTAAATATGATATAAACACCCTTAAAAAAAAGCAAGACCAATTTTAAAGGAAGGGTCACTGAGGAAAGAAAAATCAAATATGCCCAAAACATGTAATACAATATCTGTATAAAATATCTGTTTATGAAATGATGTTATATTATACATATATGTATATATATATTAATACACAATGGTAATTAAAATGTTTGTGGGGAAATGGGATTAAAAAACAAGCTGATTTTGCTATAAAAACTTTCAAAATCTATGCATAGTTTTTTCACAATATCATTTACCATAACCTTTTGAACATTCTCATATTTAATTAGTGCATTCTAATAGAAACTTTGTCTTTTTATAGTCAGATTTATTTCAAGATTTAATTCACTTGAAAGGCAGAGTGACAGAGTAGGGGAGAAAAAGAAAGAGATCTCCATCTTTCCCATCCACTGGTTCAACCCCAAAGTGGCCTCAATTGCTGTTGAGCCAGGTGGAAGCCAGGAACCTGGAGCAGCAACTGGGTTTCCCACAAAGCTGGTAGGGGCCCAAGTGATATCATCTAGCCTTACTAATAATTTTGGATATTAATAAATTTGTGGGTTTTTGCTGTCTATTCAGAGAAGAATTCTGAATATCAACTCAAATAGACCAGGCAACATGGTAAGTTTTTAAGCATTTTATTCAGTGGGAGAAATGCCCAGGAAAGTGAGGGCTTTAATCAGGGGAGAAGGAAGTCTAGAAGCTGAGTAGGAACCATACCAGGCAGAGAGCAGGCTTGGTGCCACGTGGAGCAAGCATGCAGGCAGGAAAGCAGAGGCAGGGCAGAGGCCAAAAAGCCGCATGCCTGAGGATGTGTGGCAACAAGGGGAGGGCCTTTACTCCACTTCAAAATGGGGAGTGGTTGCATAGTCTGATGGGCAGGTAGTCGTACAGGTGAGGTCAGGTAGGGGCATGAGATCACACAGGGCTTTAGTCTCCAGTTCACAAATCTAATTGATTTGATCCTATCTGCCTCCCTATATCACAAGTACTTGGGCCATTTTCTGTTGCTTTCCCAGGCACGTTAGCAGGGAGCTGGACTAGCACTTTAATATGGGATGCTGGCATCACAAGCAGCAGCTTAACCTGCTGTGCCACAATGCCACCCCCTGAAATTTTATTTATTTATTTATTTTTAATATTTATTTTTATTTATTTGAAAATAAATTACACAGAGAGAAGAGGGGGAGAGAGAGAGAGAGAGAGAGAGAGAGACAGACAGAGACGTCTTCCATCCATTGGTTCACTCCCCAATTGGCTGCAACAGCCGGAGCTGTGCCAATCCGAAGTCAGGATCCACGAGTTTCTTCCAGCTCTCCCATGTGGGTGCGGGGGCCCACGAACTTGGGTTATCTTCCACTGCTTTCCCAGGCCATAGCAGAGAGCTGAATGGAAGTGAAGCAGCCGGGTTTCGAACTGGCACCCATATGGGATGCCAGTGCTTCAGGCCAGGGTGTTAACCCCTACTTTGATCATTATGTCATCCTATCCCACTGGGGCTAATTACATTTCTTAGCTTTCTTTTCTCCTCCTATGTATACAGTCCTCTCACGAGTCCAGGCATGATGCTGTCTGGACCAATAACCTACTTTTATAATGTATCTGCAGACATAGTGAAAAACAATAACCTATCACAGTGCTGGTTGTGTCATCACTGGCTATATCTTGGAGCTAAGTAACTGCTCAGTTCCACCTGTTCAGGCCCCTGGTGGCTGTCTCTGAGTGCTAATATGTGTTAACTGCCTTGTAAAATTTGTCAGAAACTAGACTCCAGATGAAACTCCAAAGGGGGGCTACCTTCTACCAAAGCCACCTGGATGGTCATGATCACCACCCTCAATCTTCCATACCCTAAAAGGCCCTTAAGACAATGAACCCCTGTAAGCAGGATGTAGCCAACACAAAATTGACACCCTGGGTGCCTACAATAGTAAGGTGTGGATTAAAAGAGGAGGGGCTGAGGCTGTCTGGTCAGATTAAATGTGTGTGGGCCCCTCACTTCCTGAATGTCTGAATGTCTTGTGTAATCAGGCTGTATGCTGTGATGGGGTGGGGGGGTTGCTCTGAGACCTGTTTGTACCTATCGCCAGTTAACATCTTGTTCTGTGTAGGAGCCTGTTTTTTTTTAATTTATTTATTTGACAGATAGAGTTAGATGGTGAGAGAGAGAGAGAGAGAGAGAGAGAAAGGTCTTCCTTCCATTAGTTCACTCCCCAAATGGCCGCCATGGCCAGCGCTGTGCCGATCCGAAGCCAGGAGCCAGGTGCTTCTTCCTGGTCTCCCATGAGGGTACAGGGGCCCAAGCACTTGGGCCATCTTCCACTGCCCTCCTGGGCCACAGCAGAGAGCTGGACTGGAAGAGGAGCAGCCGGGACCAGAATCCGGTGCCCATATGGGATGCTGACACCACAGGCGGAGGATTAACCAAGTGAGCCACAGCGCCGGCCCCTGAGCCTGTGGTTTTGACATTGTTTTCAAGCTAGTCACAATCTTCCACCCAGAACTAGCAGCAGGGGAGCTGGGTCCACCAAACAGGAAGCTAGCTCTTAGAAACTCCTATTCATGCTGTCACCAAAAGACCCCCACTAACACCATGGGCCCTGAGCCAATGAGCATACACTATGTGATACTCCCTTCCAATAGGCGCCCCCACAGCAGGATCTCATAAGAAATCAGCAATATCTTAAAACCCCAGTGCACCTCCTGAAAATCAGTGTTCCACTCAGGACATCCCATCTCTGTGCATTTCAGACTTTCACTCTGGATTGCAAACTGACCAAAAAAAAAAATAAAGTTTCCACTTCTTTGCAAATTGTATCTCATTTCTATAATTAGTTGAGGCAAAGAATCCACCAAACTCTCTCCAGTAATCCCCCCACCCCGCACTGGCAACTGTTAACACATTCCCTTACCCTTTCTATGCATTTGGAGCCCATGAGTTTCTGTATTCAAGTTCTTCATACAGTACAGAACCATTTTTATAAAGTGTATTTCAGAACAACCCTATGTTAACTATGATACCTACTAAAATGTAAATACTTCATAAATAGTCATTGTACTATATTTTTAGGGAATAACAAAAAGAAAACCAAGATGTATATCTTCAGTATGGGCACAATATTTTTGGAATATTTTCAACCAGCAGGTAGTTGATTCTGCAGGTATGGAAACCACAGAATTTTAAGGGACAATTTTGTTTTTCTTTGAAGTAATTGGAATTCTATTGATACAAAGCTGAAAGGTAGATTTTACATTTAATAAATATATATGATCATTTTCTTATAATTTAAATTTTTGATAATAGTACTCTTAGTATTGAAGAGTTAAAATTGTATATGTGCGGGTGTAAAAAGTTAAGCTTAAGCTTACAGGTTTAAACCTTCCTGGTGCAGCTGTGAAAATGACAGAGTAAAGTAGCACCTTGACAGTAGGGACTCCATTTTGGAGCCCTTGAGACTGCATTCTGGGAAAGCACCCCCCCACCGTGAGACTCTGGTCTGAAACTATGACCTCAACTAGTCGGACAATAGCAGTGCACTACATCACCCTTGGCAACGCACAAAAACCCCCTAGCATGATTGCTCAAGCTGAAAAATAAAAAGGTTACACCTGGGTTACCTGAGCTAATAATGAAAATGTGATTTGTCTATGTCTTAAGATCATAATTGCTGATTGTAAGATATTAGCAACCGTGCATAGCAACCGTGTATTCTCCCCTTCCCGGTTTTGCGGTTTTTGCCTTTATAAACCCTAACCTTTGGTTATTCGGGGCTGCTCTGCTCATGTATGATCAGACAGCCCCAGCATGCTGGATAATCAATAAAACTTCCCCGTGCTGTTTGCATAAGAGACGTGTCTCTTGGTGACGTTTTTCGGGCGGTCGACTCTAACAGTATTATATATACTCACATATCATCTAATGAAGAGATTTACTGGACCAGCTATTCTCTCACTAGAAGTATGTAATACCAAACTCTTAAATATTTGCTACTTTGAAAGAAAGGAAATAGCTAGCTAACCTCATCACTAGCCCAAAGGTTGCTATTTTGAAACAAGATAGAGGAACAGGAGGATGAATGGAGATGAGCAGTTCAATGTGGTAGAAACTGTAATGCTCGCACTAATAAATCCTCTGTTTATCCCATGTGGCTTACAGTGACATGTATTGTTCAGAAAATATTTGCCAAGACATGTGTGAATCATCATTTGCTTTCTTTTCAAATATATTCTTATATAAAACACTGATGTATGTCTATTTCCTATCATTCTTGACTTCATTTGCCTATAGCTATTTTTGCATTTCTATCATTTTGTGTATTTATTGTATTTAGCTAGATTCACTGTGAAAAAAAATTCCAATTCAGTAATTTTATTATCAATTCAGACTAACTTTCTAAAAATATTTTCTGCTACATTAAAGGCAGAGAGAGAGAGAGAGAGAGAAAGGAAGAATCTTCTACCCACTGATATACTACTCAAATGCCCATCGCTTCCAGTGTAGACCAAGCCAAAAGCAGGAGCCAAAAACCCCATCCAGGTCTCCCTCATGTGTGTCAGGGGCCCAAGCACTTGAACCATCATCTGCTGCCTTCTGGAATGCACTAACAACAAGCTACATCTAAACTGGAGTAGCTGGATCTTGAATCAGCTGTTTGATAAGTTGAACCCAGGTGGTGGTTTAACTGGCTATATCAACTGGAAAGTTGTTCTGGGAGAGAGGCAGCTGTGTCTCAACCAGATCCAGGTGACTGAGGAGCCTATGACAGAAGCACCGCAAAAGTTAAGTTAAGTTAAGTTGGGGGTGGAGACAAGATGGTGGAATAGTGAGGGTGCGCACCGATAGTCCGGGAAAATTTAGTTTAATAAAAGGGGAGTTACGGTAGCCTCAGAAAAAAGAACCAGGAAAATACTGCAGAGGAAACTCTTCTGGATCAAGTGGCTGTGAATTGGAGGACCTACTGGGAGAACAAGGTCGCCCACCGCGTGGAAGCCGAGCCGCGGGAGCCGCGGGTGCCGTGGGAGCCGCAGGGTCTGCGCGCCAGTGCAGGAAGGGGAGTGCATGTCACACAGACAACAGGGGGGAGAGTTGGGACGTCCAGGGCTCCAAGTCCACACATCAGCGCTGGAAGGGGAGGTGAGCTCAATAACCCGAGACATTGGCGGGGAAACGGGGGTCAGAATCTAGATGGGGGCCGGAAAGTGCAGCAGACTCACTACGGGAAAGAAGGAAAAAACAAAAGCTTGGGGGTTTCTCTCTCCGCCAACCTTGCAAAGGTTGCAAGGCTGCAAGGCTTGAGGAATTCGCAAGAGACAAAGAGCAGGCCCCCTCTCTGGATTTACATATCAACAGGGGAGAGCTAAGGAACTGAGTCACTACAATTCAGTAGCCTAGGCAACCCAGTGGGAGTCCAGAGGAGCCTACACAGACCCTTTGGGTAGAAGCCAGAGACTGGAAGCTAAATACCATCAATTCTGCACAGCCCTGCCCTGCAGTGTTACTTACCCCCTGAATAAATAAAATAAATAAATAAATAAATAAATAAATAGAGAGAGATTTACCACGCATAACCTGAGGGTGTCACCTTTGCACACCCGTAACCAGAAAGAACCAAGCAGAGCTCTCAGGCCACACCCATCTCAAGCCTCCAAGGCTCCTCAAACAGCAGGCAGTCCACTTAACATGGACATAGTATAAAATAAAAAAATAAAAAATAAAAAATACGCACAGTGACGACAGAAGAATTAACTATGCCGAGTAACAAACACAGAAATCGAGGGAACAAGATCAACGATGACACTATGATGCCTCCAAACAAACAAAACACCCCAAACCAAGATTATGAAGATGATGAGATGGAAGAAATGCAAGATACGGATTTCAAAAAATTTATGATAAGAACATTTAGAAGTTTTCAAAAGCAAATCCTTGAACTACAGAAATCCTTATTGGACAAAATTGAAAATCTCTCTCGTGAAAATGAAATTTTAAGGAAGAATCAAAATGAAACTCAGAAACTAGTAGAACAGGAAAGTGTTATAGTGAAGAGAAATCAAAATGAAATGAAGAGCTCAATAGATCAAATGACAAACACATTAGAAAGCTTTAAAAACAGAATGGGTGAAGCAGAAGAGAGAATATCGGACTTAGAAGATAGAGCACAGGAAAACATACAGTCAAACCAAAGAAAAGAAGAGGAAATTAGAAATCTAAAAAATATTGTTGGGAATCTACAGGATACTATTAAAAAAACCAACAATCGAGTTCTAGCAGTTCCTGAAGACATGGAGAGAGAGAAAGGATTAGAGGGCCTTTTTAGTGAGATACTAGCAGAGAACTTTCCAGGTTTGGAGAAGGACAGAGATATCCTAGTACAGGAAGCTCATAGAACCCCCAATAAACATGACCAAAAGAGAGCCTCACCACGACACGTGGTAATTAAACTTACCACAGTGAAACATAAAGAAAAGATCCTAAAATGTGCAAGAGAGAAATGTCAGATTTCTCTCAGAGGATCTCCAATCAGACTCACAGCAGACTTCTCATTAGAAACACTACAGGCTAGGAGGGAATGGCGAGACATAGCACAGGTGCTAAGAGAGAAAAATTGCCAGCCCAGAATATTATATCCTGCCAAGCTCTCATTTGTGAATGAAGGTGAAATAAAGACCTTTCATAGCAAACAGAAATTGAAAGACTTTGTGGCCACTCGTCCGGCCCTGCAAAAGATACTTAAAGATGTGCTACACTCAGAAACACAGAAACACGGCCATCAATATGAAAGAAGGGAAAGGAAGAACGCCTACCAGTAAAAGAGCATGGGAAGTTCAAAGCATATACTAGAAAATATCTCCGGGAAAATGGCAGGGCAAAGTCACTACGTATCAATAGTCACATTGAACATTAATGGTCTGAATTCTTCAGTTAAAAGACACCAATTGGCTGATTGGCTCAAAGAACAGAACCCAACTATTTGTTGCCTACAAGAAACACATCTCTCTAACAAAGAGGCATGCAGACTGAAAGTGAAAGGTTGGAAAAAGATATTCCATGCCAACAGAAACCAAAAAAAAGCACGTGTAGCCATATTAATATCAGACAAAATAAACTTTAATACAAAAACTGTTAAGAGAGACAAAGAGGGACACTATATAATGATTAAGGGTTCAATTCAACAGGAAGATGTAACTATTATAAATGTATATGCACCTAATTACAGGGCACCGGTCTATTTAAAAGATATGTTAAGGGACTTAAAGGGAGATTTAGATTCCAATACAATAGTACTGGGGGACTTCAATACTCCACTCTCAGAAATAGACAGATCATCCGGACAGAAGATCAACGAGGAAACAGCAGATTTAATTGACACTATTGCCCAAATGGATCTAACAGATATCTACAGAACTTTCAACCCTACATCTACAGACTTCACATTCTTCTCAGCAGCGCATGGAACCTTCTCTAGGATTGATCACATACTAGGCCATAAAGCAAGTCTCAGCAAATTTAAAAGAATTAGAATCATACCATGCAGCTTCTCAGACCACAGCTGAATGAAGCTGGAAATTAGCAACTCAGGAAACCCCAGAAAGTATGCAAACACATGGAGACTGAACAACATGCTCCTGAATGAACAGTGGGTCATTCAAGAAATCAAAAGAGAAATCAAAAACTTTCTGGAAGTAACTGAAGACAACAACACAACATATCAAAACTTATGGGATACAGCAAAAGCAGTATTGAGAGGCAAATTTATAGCAATAGGTGCCTATATCAAGAAATTGGAAAGGTACCAAATAAATGAGCTTTCAGCACATCTCAAGGACCTAGAAAAACTGCAGCAAACCAAACCCAAATCTAGTAAGAGAAGAGAAATAATTAAAACCAGAGAAGAAATTAACAGGATTGAATCCAATAAAACACTACAAAAAATCAGCCAAGCGAGAAGCTGGTTTTTTGAAAAAAATAAACAAAATTGACACCCCATTGGCCCAACTAACTAAAAAAAGAAGAGAAAAGACCCAAATCAATAAAATCAGAGATGAAAAAGGAAACGTAACAACAGACACCACAGAAATAAAAAGAATCATCAGAAATTACTACAAGGACCTGTATGCCAGCAAACAGGAAAATCTATCAGAAATGGATAGATTCCTGGACACATGCAATCTACCAAAATTGAACCATGAAGACATCGAAAACCTAAATAGACCCATAACTGAAACAGAAATTGAAACAGTAATAAAGGCCCTCCCAACAAAGAAAAGCCCAGGACCAGATGGATTCACTGCTGAATTCTACCAGACATTTAAAGAAAAACTAATCCCATTTCTTCTCAAACTATTCAGAACAATCTAAAAAGAGGGAATCCTCCCAAATTCTTTCTATGAAACCAGCATCACCTTAATCCCTAAGCCAGAGAAAGATGCAGCCCTGAAAGAAAATTACAGACCAATATCCCTGATGAACATAGATGCAAAAATCCTCAATAAAATTCTGGCCAATAGAGTACAACAACACATTGGGAAAATCATCCACCCAGACCAAGTGGGATTCATCCCTGGTATGCAGGGATGGTTCAACATTCGCAAATCAATCAATGTGATTCACCACATTAACAGACTGCAAAAGAAAAACCATATGATTATCTCAATGGATGCAGAGAAAGCATTCGATAAAATTCAACACCCTTTCATGAGGAAAACTCTAAGCAAATTGGGTATAGAAGGAACATTCCTCAATATAATCAAAGCAATTTATAAAAAACCCACAGCCAGCATCCTATTGAATGGGGAAAAGTTGGAAGCATTTCCACTGAAATCTGGCACCAGGCAGGGATGCCCACTCTCACCACTGCTATTTAACATAGTTCTGGAAGTTTTAGCCAGAGCCATCAGACAAGAAAAAGAAATCAAAGGAATACAAATTGAGAAGGAAGAAGTCAAACTATCCCTCTTTGCAGACGATATGATTCTTTACTTAGAGGATCCAAAGAAGTCTACTAAGAGACTATTGGAACTCATAGAGGAGTTTGGCAAAGTGGCAGGATATAAAATCAATGCACAAAAATCAACAGCCTTTGTATACACAAGCAATGCCATGACTGAGAAAGAGCTGCTAAGATCAATCCCATTCACAATAGCTACAAAAACAATCAAATACCTTGGAATAAACTTAACCAACTACGTTAAAGATCTCTATGATGAGAATTACAAAATCTTAAAGAAAGAAATAGAAGAGGATACCAAAAAATGGAAAAATCTTCCATGCTCATGGATTGGAAGAATCAATATCATCAAAATGTCCATTCTCCCAAAAGCAATTTATAGATTCAATGCAATTCCAATCAGGATACCAATGACATTCTTCTCAGATCTAGAAAAAATGATGCTGAAATTCATATGGAGGCACAAGAGACCTCGAATAGCTAAAGCAATCTTGTACAACAAAAACAAAGCCGGAGGCATCACAATACCAGATTTCCGGACATACTACAGGGCAGTTGTTATCAAAAGAGCATGGTACTGGTACAGAAACAGATGGATAGACCAATGGAACAGAATTGAAACACCAGAAATCAACCCAAACATCTACAGCCAACTTATATTTGATCAAGGATCTAAAACCAATCCCTGGAGTAAGGACAGTCTATTCAATAAATGGTGCTGGGAAAACTGGATTTCCACGTGCAGAAGCATGAAGCAAGACCCCTACCTTACACCTTACACAAAAATCCACTCAACGTGGATTAAAAACCTAAATCTACGTCCTGACACCATCAAGTTATTAGAGAGCATTGGAGAAACCCTTCAAGATATTGGCACAGGCAAAGAGTTTCTGGAAAAGACCCGGGAGGCACAGGCAGTCAAAGCCAAAATCAACTATTGGGATTGCATCAAATTGAGAAGTTTCTGTACTGCAAAAGAAACAGTCAGGAGAGTGAAGAGACAACCGACAGAATGGGAAAAAATATTTGCAAACTATGCAACAGATAAAGGGTTAATAACCAGAATCTACAAAGAGATCAAGAAACTCCACAAAAACAAAACAAACAACCCACTCAAGAGATGGGCCAAGGACCTCAATAGACATTTTTCAAAAGAGGAAATCCAAATGGCCAACAGGCACATGAAAAAATGTTCAAGGTCACTAGCAATCAAGGAAATGCAAATCAAAACCACAATGAGGTTTCACCTCACCCCGGTTAGAATGGCTCACATTCAGAAATCTACCAACAACAGATGCTGGCGAGGATGTGGGGAAAAAGGGACACTAACCCACTGTTGGTGGGAATGCAAACTGGTCAAGCCACTATGGAAATCAGTCTGGAGATTCCTCAGAAACCTGAATATAACCCTACCGTTTGACCCAGCCATCCCACTCCTTGGAATTTACCCAAAGGAGTTTAAATTGGCAAACAAAAAAGTGGTCTGCACCCTAATGTTTATCGCAGCACAATTCACAATAGCCAAGACCTGGAACCAACCTAAATGCCCATCAGTGGTAGACTGGATAAAGAAATTATGGGATATAGTCGGAGAACTCAGAGGGCTTCCATAGCCTTCAAACTCATGACTGGAGCATAGGGAGACTACTGATGCCATAGACAGGAGTGTCAATTGGTAAAGTCAACAACAGGAGTCACTGTGCACTTACCTCTCATGTAGGATCTCTGTCCTTAATGTGCTGTACATTGAGATTTAATGCTATAACGAGTACTCAAACAATATATTTCACTTTGTGTTTCTATGGGGGTGCAAACTGTTGAAATCTTTACTTAATGTATACTAAACTGATCTTCTGTAAAAAAAAAAAAAGAAGAAGAAATTATCAATTCCCAACTTGACTCTCACTGGGATTAAACATGACAATAGGTCTGATCTGATTTCATCATCATTTAAAAAAAATCATCTATTATTTTTCACTTTATGTTTCTGTGTGGGAGCAAACTGTTGAAATCCTTACTTAATGTATACTAAGCTGATCTTCTCTATATTAAGATAATCGAAAATGAATCTTGATGTGAATGGAAGGGGAGAGGGAGTGGGAAAGGGGAGGGTAGTGGGTGGGAGGGACGGTATGTGGGGGAAGCCATTGTAATCCATAAATCGTACTTTGGAAATTTATATTCATTAAATAAAAGTTAAAAAAAAAGAAATTATGGGATATGTATTCTTTAGAATACTATACCGCAGTAAGAAACAATGAAATCCAGTCATTTGCAACAAAATGGAGGAATCTGGAACACATCATGCTGCGTGAAATAAGCCAGTCCCAAAGGGACAAATACCATATGTTCTCCCTGATCAGTGACAACTGACTGAACACCAAAAAGGAAACCTCCTGAAGTGAAATGGACACTATGAGAAACGGTGACTTGATCAGCATAGCCCTGACTGTTAATGAACAACTTAATACATTATCCCTCTTAGTAGTTTTTTTTTGTCTGTTCTACTTAATACGACTGGTTTAATTCTGTAATTATCACACAGTTATTCTTAAGTGTTGAAAATTAACTGAAATGTGATCCCTGTTAAACATAAGAGTGGGAATAAGAGAGGGAAGAGATGTATAATTTGGGACATGCTCAAGCTGACTTCCCCCAATGGTAGAGTTAGAAACATACCAGGGGATTCCAATTCAATCCCATCAAGGTGGTATGTACCAATGCCATCTCACTATTCCAAGTGATCAATTTCAGTTCACAACTGATCATAATGAAAGGGCTAAGAGTCAAAGGGAGCACATAAACAAGTCTAGTACCTGCTAACACTAATGATAGAATAAATAAGGGGGAGAGTGATCCAACATGGGAAGTGAGATACTCAGCAGACTCATAGAATGGCGGATGTCCTAAATAGCACTCTGGCCTCAGAATCAGCCCTAAAGGCACTCGGATCTGGCTGAAAAGCCCATGAGAGTATTTCAGGCATGGAAAGCCAAGACACTCTGGCAAAAAGATCTCTGTGAGTGAGATCTCAGTGGAAAGAACAGGTCTTCAAAGAAGGAGGTACCTTTCTCTGAAGGGAGGAGAGAACCTCCACTTTGACTATGACCTTGTCTAAACAAGATAAGAGTTGGAGAACTCAGAGGGCTTCCATAGCCTTGGAAACTCATGACTGGAGCATAGGGAGATTACTGATGCCATAGACAGGAGTGTCAATTGGTAAAGTCAACAACAGGAGTCACTGTGCACTTACTCCTCATGTAGGATCTCTGTCCTTAATGTGCTGTACATTGAGATTTAATGCTATAACGAGTACTCAAACAATATATTTCACTTTGTGTTTCTATGGGGGTGCAAACTGTTGAAATCTTTACTTAATGCATACTAAACTGATCTTCTGTAAAAAAAAAAGAAATTATCAATTCCCAACTTGACTCTCACTGGGATTAAACATGACAATCGATCTGATCTGATTTCATCATCATTTAAAAAAAATCATCTATTATTTTTCACTTTATGTTTCTGTGTGGGAGCAAACTGTTGAAATCTTTACTTAATGTATACTAATCTGATCTTCTGTATATTAAGATAATCGAAAATGAATCTTGATGTGAATGGAAGGGGAGAGGGAGTGGGAAAGGGGAGGGTAGTGGGTGGGAGGGACGGTATGGGGGGGAAGCCATTGTAATCCATAAGTCATACTTTGGAAATTTATATTCATTAAATAAAAGTAAAAAAAAAATATTAAGTTAAGGTGGGTAACCCAGCCTTCCAGTGTCCAGCCCAACCTCCTGTTTCACATGGAGGAAACATAGGAATATTCACTCAGACTCATCCAATGGAGCTACCTTGCCCAACAGCTATAGGAAAAGCATCCTGAACAACTCAGGATGGCCCCACGACCTGTGGTCATTATGACCGCTGAAAGACAGCTCCCTGACTAAAACAGACAAGGGGAAACCAATGAACGCTGATCTGAAACAAGAAGGCAATTCTCTCAGTTTTCCTTCAGAGACAGCACAGTGTCTTTCATCAATCTGTAACACAATGGAAGGCCTCTCTCTCCAGGGTGTGCTGTGGCTTTTGTGGTAGAAGGAAGCAACAGAGACCAAATCTCCCATCAGCATTTTTACATTTTGTTCTGTGGCAATGATAGGGTTATCAGAGACCAAGGGCTGTTGGGAATCAATTTAGAAAGGCATAAAATAATTCTAGGGCATTTGATTCCATCTCATTTCCATTTATACCTGGAAAGGAAATGAACTTCTTCACAGCCTGGGAGAGTGAACCTGTCAGAGGCACTTTCCAGAATCAGAGAGAAGGGAGTTCTCTTAGGTCTGAGGGTGGCTGTGGGGCTATAGCTTCCATCACCATGATGGTGGCCACAGAAGCATCCTCCAGGGGGATGGTGGCCACAGAAGCATCCTCCAGGGGCTGGTGCTGTGGCGTAGTGAGTAAAGGCACTGCCTGCAGTGCCGGCATCCCATACAGATGCCAGTTCGAGACCTGGCTGTTCCACTTCAAATCCAGCTATCTGCTATGGCCTGGGAAAGCAGTAGAAAATGGCCCAAGTGCTTGGGGCCCTCCACCCATGTGTGAGACCCAGAAGAAGCTCCTGGTTCCTAGCTTCAGACCGGCAGAGCTCTGGCCATTCTGGCCAACTGGGGAGTGAACTAGTGGATGGAAGATCTCTCTCTCTGTGTCTCTCTCTCTCTCTCTCTCTCTCTCTCTCTCTCTCTCTCTCCTCTCTCTCTCTCTCTGCCTCTCTTTCTCTGTGTAAGTCTAACTTTCAAATAAATAAATAAATCATTAAAAAGATGAAGAAGCATCCTCCAGGGCTAGCAGTATGCTGAGGGCCACTGGGAAAACCAGAATGGATTCCTCCACCAGAGCCTCTGTCTGAACTCCCAGTGGGGAGACTTGGGGGTCCCTGAAGGTCACAGAGGGGCCCCTTCAGCCATCCCCATCACGTAGGTCCCCTGCAAGTCTTGCCTCTAGCATCTGGCCTTGGTTTCTCTCCTTAGCACTCCAGGCAGTGGCTGTGAACATTCAGCTCTGCCCCCTGGTGTGGGGGTGTCCACCTCCCACCACCCACCTTCTAGATGCTTTTCCAGCCCGTTCCTGATTGTGCTGCTTGTGGGAATCTGGCTGTGAAGGGAAAATCCTAAGGACATGATATTGAGGTCTCTGTACCCCCAGATTCCCATCCCAGGCTGGGCCCATCCTGCCTTATGGGGACTTCTCTGATGCTATGGAGAGCCCAGCCCTCCCATGCCCTTGCTGGTCTCCAGCACCACCCATCTGTGGACTCCTCAGGGCTGGCCCTAGGTCTGCTTCTGGCTTCCCTCCCACCCTGCAGGCCATGCTGCGTGACCTCACAGCCAAGCTCACCAGCATAGGAAGTCTGCATGCAGCATAGGCACAAGGCACTTCTTCCAACTGCCTTGGTTTTTTTGTCAGGTGTGAGTCTGGGAAGTTATAAAGGGATTCACTTTGAATCTCCTCTTAAGAAAAAACAAACACCCCCCCCCCCAAAAAAAAAAAACCTCCTATCTTTTCGGTGAAAGAAAATCAGCAACCAAAGCTAAAAGGTCCATGCAAGAAAGGGTAAGAAGTGAGATCAGACACAGTTAGGGGTTTTATTTTATTTTATTTATTTGAAAGACAGAGGCAGAGAGAAAGAGGTCTTCCATACACTAAGTCACTCCCCAGATGGCCACAATGACCGGAGCTGGACTAATCCGAAGCCAGGAGCCTGGAGCTTCTTCCGGGTCTCCCACGCAGGTGCAGGGGTTCAAGAATTTGGGCTATCTACTGCTTTCCCAGACCATAGCAGAGAGCTGGATCAGAAGTGGAGCAGTCAGGACTTGAACTGGCACCCATATGGGATATCAGAACCACAGACAGAGGCTTAGCCCACTATGCCACAGCGCCCGCCCCCGTTCTGGTTTAGATTCAACCTCACAGTCCATGTGCTTTATCAGAATATTGGGGGTTGCAGCAATGTGGACCCCCCCCCCAGCCAGTCACACGCCCAGGAAGACACCACACGTGAGGTCAACACTGACCACTGATGGAACCACAGTGCATGTGTGGAGTGTGACTCAGTTGGATTGAGGGGAGCTTTTCTAGGGCTCCCCAGACTTGCTTTGGGGAATCTTCTCTCCCCCATTCCTACAACAGCTGGTACAACAATGGCTGACAAACTTCCGCTTGCTACACATCAGCAGATTCCCCTGGTCTACACTCTCACTGGTTTGTGAACATTTCACCTTCATATTCACCACAGACAGTAAAGTTCCAGAAGATGAGAGGAGGTTTCCAAGGTCAGGGGAGGAAGTGAAAGTGGTTTCCCTCTTCCCTTTGAGGATATTCTATCTCTTGTCCCAAAAGGTGGGTTGCTAGAGGGGTGAGAGGGGTGAATGCTGAAATGGAGCAAATGTAGCAATGTAGCAAGTAGTGAAATGGTAGCAAGTGCAGCAATGAGAAAATGGAGCTTTGAGAGCTGAATGAATTTTCTCCAAAGTGTAAATATATGAGGTTTGTAGTCCCTAAATAAAACATTTTTGGGGAAAAAGAAAAAAATCTCCTGAGCATCCTCAAGACGTACAAATCTATCATCTCTCTTCTGTGTAGGACCCTAAGGATCTGGATCAGTCTGTTTTGCCCGGTTATGCTGAAGCAACAAACAACTCCAGACCCCCAGAGTTTTTATACCACAAAGTTCTATTTCTTGCTCATGTTCCATGTTGACTTGGTTGTGGTTCTGATCAAAGTTCCTTCATCATTCTAGGGAGACAAACTGAAGGAACAGTCTCAATCTGTGATGGGTCACTTTTTTTGGCCAAGGGCTAGGGGCTTGGATTCTGTTTTCATGGCTGTAATAAAGTACCAAAGGCTGGGCAATGTACAAAGGAAAGAGGTTTATATAGCTCACAGATGGGGAAGCCAAAAGTCCAAGTAGCATAGTATCAGCTCTGGTGATGGCCTCATGGCAGGCGCTCATATCCCAAGATGAAGAGATCACATGGAAAGACAGGAATCCAGAAGGCAGGAAGGGACCAGGCTCAATATTTAAAAAAAAAATTGGGGTGGGGGGACGGGCTGGTGCTATGGCACAGCAGGTTAAAGTCCTGGCCTGCATCCCTGGCATCCTATATGGACACCAATCCGAGTCCCGGCTGCTCCACTTCCAATCCAGCTCTCTGCTATGGCCTGGGAAAGTAGCAGAAGATGGCCAAGTCCTTGGGACCCTGCACCCACTTGGGAGACCTGGAAGAAGCTCCTGGCTCCTGGCTTTCGAGCACCATTGGCCATTTAGGGAGTGAACCAGCAGATGGGAGACCTCTCTCTATCTCTTTCTTTCTATGGCTCTACCTCTCTCTCTGTAGCTCTTTCAAGTAAATTTTTAAAAATCTTAAAAATAAAGCTAAAAAACTTTTTTTTAATTTAAAGATTTATTTATTTATTTCAAAACTAGAGCAACAGAGAGAAAGAGAGATGGAGAAAGAAAAAGATCATTCATCTGCTGGCTCACTTTCCAAATGGCTGCAACAGCTGATTCTGGCCGAAGCCAGGAGCCTGGAACTCCACCCAGGTCTCCCATTTGGGTTGAAGGGGCCCAAGAAGTTTTTTCCAGGTGCATTAGAAGGGACCTGAACTGGAAGTGGAGCAACAGGGACTCAAACTGTTGCTCATATGGGATTTTAGTGTTGCAGGTGGTGGCTTAATTCACTGTGCCAAAAGCCAGCCTCCCTTCTAAATATTTTTAAATGTATGTTGTTTATTTAAAATACAGGAAGACTGGGGCTGGCGCTGTGGCACAGTTGGTTAACACCCTGGTCTGAAGCACCAGCATCCCATATGGGTGCCGGTTCGAGTCCCGGCTGCTCCACTTCTGATCCAGCTCTCTGCTATGTGCCTGGGAAAGCAATAGAAGATGGCTTAAGTTCTTGGGCCCCTGCACCCATGTGGGAGACCTGGAAGAAGCTCCTGGCTCCTGGCTTTGGATTGGCTCAGCTCCGGCCAGAGCAGCCATCTGGGGAGTGAACCATTGGACAGAAGACCTCTCTCTCTCTCTGCCTCTCCTCTCTCTGTATAACTCTGACTTTCCAATAAATAAATAAATCTTAAAAAAAAAAGAGTGCTTCATTTGACTGCCACAAAAGTTATAACTTGGAATTTAATTTTTCTTCCTCATTTGATTTATCATAATGGCACCATTTGTTCTGTCTCCCATTAAAAGTGTAAAACTTAGTCAATTAAGGTTGTTCCAAGATGAAGTATGGTTTCTATAGAGTGTTTGTTAGATTACTTAATGTCTAGTAGTGGTGGTACCTGTTTCATTGTTCTGTTGCTTTTAGAAGCAATGGTTATCAGTGACAGATTGTTTTAAAATTACAAGTGTTGTGTCTGGGCCTATATGAGATGTCGGCACTTCAGGCCAAGGCATTAACCCACTGCCCCACAGCACCGGCCCTAGTAAAAAACTTATAGAAATTTTAGTAAATAAGTATCAGCACTGGGTTAAAGATTCTAGAAGGCAAAGATGATTCAGTATTAAGCTATATAGTAATACAGTACATCACAGGAATAGCTCGATGCAGAAAAAGCATCTGATTATCATAAATATTTACAGGCATCTGACTTAATTTACATCATCCCTGCTTTAATTCAAAAGTCCAAATACACATTCTCAGTATAAAGGAAAACACTCTCCAATCAATAGTTAATGTCATACTTAGTGGTTAAAAAATTAGAGGCAACCCCACTTAAACAAACAGAAGGACATCCACTCTTTTTCCCTTCCTTCTTTTTTTTTAACACTTTCCTACAAGCTTTTAACAAAGCAATTATGCCAGAACAAGAATTATTGGAGCAGACAAAAAATAACTTATGATAAATATTATAACTGGCTTTTTGGACATCCAAGAGATTCAAAGACTACAAAAAGTCAATTAAAGCAAAGTGATGGCTGGAACCATGGCTCAATAGGCTAATCCTCCACCTAGCGGCACCGGCACACAGGGTTCTAGTCCCGGTCAGGGTGCTAGATTCTGTCCCGGTTGCTCCTCTTCCAGGCCAGCTCTCTGCTGTGGCCCGGGAAGGCAGTGGAGGATGGCCCAAGTGCTTGGGCCCAGCACCCCATGGGAGACCAGGATAAGTACCTGGCTCCTGCCTTCGGATCAGCGCGGTGCACCAGCTGCAGCGTGCCGGCTGTGGCGGCCATTGGAGGGTGAACCAACAGCAAAAGGAAGACCTTTCTGTCTCTCTCTCTCACTATCCACTCTGTCTGTCAAAATAAATAAATAAATAAATAAATAAATAAATAAATAAAGGTGGCCAGTTACCAAATAAAGATTAACAACTTTCCTAACATGGAGTAGGGGGTTACATGCAAACTTTGGGGGCTAGATTGAACCTAAGAAACTGTACCTCTCTGTTCTGCATTTCCAACAGTGTACAACCCATTTTACATAGGATTAAAAGTGATACATACCGGTTGCTCCTCTTCTAGTCCAGCTCTCTGCTGTGGCCCGGGAAGGCAGTGGAGGATGGCCCAAGTGCTTGGGCCCTGCACCCACATGGAAGACCAGGAGGAAGTACCTGGCTCCTGGCTTTGGATGGTGCAATGCGCTGGCTGTAGCAGCTATTTGGAGGGTGAACCAACAGAAAAGGAAGACCTTTCTCTCTGTCTCTCTCTCACTGTCTATCTCTGCCTGTCAAAAAAAGAGTGATATGTAGTTATGAGAATGAAGTCTGGCAGCAGTTAAGTCATACGAAGTATTAGCTATTATACACCAGCAATGATGATTATGAAATACAAGGCAAAGAAAATTCTACTTATAAAATACATTTATAAAGTATCTAGTGATTACTTTATGAAAGAACATGCAGGATGGTGAAAAAATACATCTTTCTGAGAGACCAAGATAAAAACTTGTCTATATGGAGAGCAATGATGGATTTAGAAATATAATGGAATTGCAAGGAACAATAAAGACAATAGCAGGAGTTAGCAGTAAGTCAGCACTTACTAGGTGCCAGTTGTTGTTATACAGTGCTCTGTATCTTAGCAAAGATTCTACTATTTGTCTAATCTTTATAACAAATCTTACAAAATAGATTGGACTGTCATCTTCATATACAGATAAGAAAGGCCAGGAATCGTTAAGTAACCTGCCCAGAGTTACACAGCTGGAAAGCACCAATGCAGGAGTGGCAACCCAAGCAGTAGGAATCCAGGGAGGGCCCTCTCTCATTTCCCCAAGCCTTTAACAGTTGTGACATAAAGCCATGAACAGAAATGTGCACAAAACATGAGTGGATAGCTCAAGGAGTTACCATAAATACCCTTCACCCAGATGTCCTCCTGCTAATCCCATTCTATTCCTTCTACCTAAGATACCTAATATCCCAACTTACACATGGTAGTTTGTTCTTTTGCCTGTGTTTAAAATTTATATAGATGGAATATACATTTATTTTGGTCAGGCTTCTATCATCAACACCATGTTTGTAAAACTCACCCATGTTGTGTATGTCACTCACATATGTAGGCATTTGTTTATATTCTTTTGTTATCTAGTATTTCATGGCATGAATATATAACAATTTACTTAACTACTGCCTGTTGGTAGACATTTGTATTACCTCTAGGGTTTAGCTATTAAACAGAAAAACAAAACCAAAAAATCTGACAAAACTGAAATTAATAACATTAGAGTTTATTTCTGCTTATGAAAAGACATCATATGAAATGCTATTGTGATATATATCTTGTGTTTGTGTCTGACTACTTTCAATGATTCTGATGTTTGTGGGAGTCATTTAGGGCTGTTCTATGTAGCTGTAAATAAATTTTTATTGCCACTTAGTACTTCATTGTGTGAATATAATAAATAGTGAAGGACTTTTTGCCTCCGCCAATCCCTGCCTCACTTTGCATCCCTTACAAAATGACACTGCTGTCATCCCATACAAAATGACACATACTGTCCGGATGCACAAGTGCACATATTTTCTAAATATACCTAAGTATGGATACAATGCCTCCCAGGATGCACATGTGTTTGTGTTCAACTTTACCAGAAGTTGCAAACTGATTTCAGAAGTGGCTTTATTGTCCTCCTACCTGCAGTGTATCAGAGTCCAGTTTCTCATCTTCAACAACACTTAGTGTTGTTAGTCTTTTACATTTTAACTGCTCTTACATTGCTTTGTTTTCCAGTTATCTGATGACTAATGAAGCTGAGTATGTCTCCAAGTTATTTATATCATTATATGTGAGAATACTTGTTCAAGTATCTTGAATATTTCTCTAGTGGAATATTTGTCTTTTTCCTACTGATTCTTGACAAATTCTTATTATTTTCTGTATAGAACAGTTCTGTTATAAATATATTGGAAATATTCCCATCTACTTGGACTTTCCTTTTCTCTTCACGACTTCTGATCAACAGATATTCCTGCTTTTAGTATATTCCACTTTTCTTTCTTCTCTTTCATGATTATGGCTTCCTGTGTCATTTTAAAGAACCTATCCATATATCAGAAGTACAAAGATAATCCCTTATCTGGCTTCTTTCCAGGAGCTTTATAATTTTTTTTGTCTTTTACAAGTATGCTTAAAATCCAACAAAGCTGACTTCTGTGTGTGGTACTAAGGGGTCAAGTGTATCTTCCATATGGATATTCAATTGTAATAAGTATAATAAAATTAGTGTTTATGCATGTGAGGGTCTACTTTTTCCTCGATGCTGTTTCAATAATCTAATTCTTTATGCTTGTCCCAGTATTACACTGTTTTAAAAACCTTTGCTTTATAATAAGGTGTGATATCCAACAGAGCTAGTGATTCTCAACTAGGTGCAATTTTACACCATAAGGGACATATCTTAAGAAATTTTTTTTTGGTTTTCACAAGTGGAGACTGCTATTGACATCTAGTGGGTGGGCCAAGACCACTGACCAACATCCCACAATGCATAGTCCTCCCCTCCTTTCCCTACAAAGAATTATCTGGCCCAAGAGGTCAATGGTGCCTATATTAGAGAAAATCCTATTATCCTTCTTCAAGACATTTTTGGCTATTCTTGGTCCTTTGCATATCCATAACCATTTGATAACTGGCTCACTAACTTCCACAATTATACACAATCCTTTGTGATTTTGTCTAAAGTGGGACTGAATCTATAATCTGGTGTTGTCCCACAGACATATAATGTGAGTCATAAACACGAGCCACACATGTAATTTAAAAATTTTCTTGTGGTCAGACTGAAAAAGTAAAAAGTTAGGGGCTGGTGCTGTGCCATAGTAGGTCAGGCCTCTGCCTACAGTGGCGGCATCCCATGTGGGCACTGGTTTGTGTCCCGGCTGCTCCTCTTTTGATTCAACTCCCTGCTTATGGCATGAGAAAGCAGTGAAAGATGGTCCAAGTGCTTGGGCCCCTGCACCCACATGGGAGACCTGGAAGAAGCACCTGGCCATTGTGGCTATCTGGGGAACGAGCCAGAGGATGAAAGACCTTTCTCTCAGTCTCTCACTATCTGTAACTCTGCCTCTCAAACAAATAAATAAAATCCTTAAAAAAGGAAAAGTAAAAAGTTAATACAACTTTTTGGCCTTCTGGTAAAGAACAAGTGAAAAAGTAACAACTTAACAGGTGAACTTAATTTATAAAATACCTTTTAGGGGTGAGCATTTTAAGCAGTTAAGACAGCACTTAGGATGCTTGTGTCCCAAATCAGATGTCTGACTTCCATATCTGGCTTCTGACTCCAGCTTCCTGGCAACACAGAGCCTAGGAGAAAATGACGATTGCTCAAGTAACTGGGTTTCTTCTACCCAGGTGGGAGACCAATTATGTTCCAGGCTCCTGGCTTTGGCCCAGCCCAGCCCTGGCTGTTAAAGGAATTTGGGGAGCAAATAGCACATGAGATTCTGCTCTCTCTCTCTCTCTCTCTCTCTCTCTGAAAGAAATTTCCTGTATGTAACAACATATCCAAAATGCAAGTACTGCCATCTCAAGAAGCAATCAATATATCAAAACTACCAGGATATTAAATATTCTTTTCTCTGATACTCAATCTTTGAATTCCAGCATATAACTCATATTTAAAACACGGCTCAATTTGGAGCTACATTTCAAGTACTGAATACAATAGTCACATGTATCCAGCGGCTACTATAATTGAAACCATCAGTTTATGGAGAAATGGTACATTTATAATTCCAGATTTGCCAAAATCATGTCCTTTATTTGGATCCTTTAAAATTTCTTTTATTTTTTTTATTTCTTTAAAGATTTATTTACTTATTTGAAATTCAGAATTACACACAGAGAGAGGAGAAGCAGAGAGAGAGAGAGGTCTTCCATTTACTGGTTCACTCCCCAATTGGCTACAACTGCTGGAGCTGTGCCGATCCAAAGCCAGGAGCCAGGAGTCAGAAACTTCCTGTGTGTCTCCCACGTGGGTGCAAGGTCCAAGGACTTGGGTCATCTTCTACTGCTTTCTCAGGCCATTGCAGAGAGCTGGATCAGAAGAGGAGCAGCCGGGACTAGAACTGGCACCCATATGAGATGCCGGCACTTCAGGCCAGGGCGTTAACCCACTGTGCCACAGTGCAGGCCCCCCCTTTAAAATTTCTTAATAGGTTCCAGCATTGTGGCACAGTGGCTCAAGCTCCTGCCTAGTACCCCATATGAGTGTAGGTTCAAGTCCCGGCTGTTCCAGTAGGACCAGATGGAGTTTTAGTCTAGACCAGCACTGGCTATTGTGGGCATTTGGAGAGTATCTCTGTTTCTCTGCCTTTCAACCACAATAAAAATAAATTTAAATTTTTTTTCAAATGTATCCTTTTTGGGTTTCCTAACCGTGATTTCTTGTACTGCCTCAATTTTCAAGGCTAAATGGGTAAAAGTTTTGCAATGGGAAAAACTAGCATATAAAAGTTAATCTGATAAGTGTGATGGTAGTATGGTCATGATATTCCATGAGTGTGAAGGAGGGTTCTGACAAGAGATAGCCCAAGTGTTCTGAGTCCCTGCCACCCATGTGGGAAACCCAGATTGGGTTCTAGGCCCCTGGCTTTAGCCTGGCCCATCCCTGGCTTTTGCTATGACTTACAAAGAGGACCAGCAGATAGAAGATTTGTCTGTCTCTCTGCCTTCCAAATAAACACAAAAAACAATAAATAAAATCTTTAAAAAGACAAGAGGGAGATGATATTTTCCTCCTAAACAAGCAACAAGAAAAAAGAGAAAGCACTGGATGACTACTGAGCAGAGGGATGGAGGAAAGCCAGTTAAGTCAGAACCAATGGGAGGAAACAAGACCTCTGGTACAAGGCTGAGATCCACATTCTCCCCGATTCTGGCATAGAGTTGTCCTCTGCAGGGTTGGCTATGTTGTCCTGAAAGCTGGAAGAAGATGGTTGGAGAAGACTCTCGATGGACATGATGGCTAAACTTTACTAAAAGTAATTTTTTAAAGTAAAAATTTATGGTATATTCTTCAGAACAAGTTTACACTGATGGCAAGGTGTGTTTAGGAATGTACATGTGCATTCAGGGTCCCTGGACCTTCTCTGTCAAAACTGTTTGTAATACCTTAACTCAGGGGAGGAGGAGAGTCAATCAAGTCTGAAGCATGAGCTAGAGATTCAAGTCAGTGGCAGAGAAACAAAGAAGCAAACTGTAGATTCCAATTTCCAATTTATTACTGACATACACTTTCAGGAAGAGAAGATAAGGTAAGGTAGAAATATGCAAGAGATGACAAAGAACAATGTAGCTTGGTAACTTCTCTGCCAGAGGACAGTCACATGATGTGACAGGCCTCCTACTGGGCACACTAGCCCAATGGAACACAAGTGGGGCTGGAACAGGGTAGACCCCCAGGCAGGGCCAGGCCAGGTGCTGGGGGGCTGAGCACAGGGAGGCTGCACCCAGACAAGAACACGCTCTGTTGAGCAGGAGCATGAGAGGCAAGCAAGGCACCATTTTCCCAAGCATCCTAAAACCAGGCTTAAGAGAGGTCAGATTCTCACCCAGTGCATAAGTAAGCCAAAGAAAGGCAAGGACGGGAGGGCAAAACTTAGGAAGCAAAGTTAGGCCTCTCCCTGGTGCTTACTTGGGAACCAATAGTTCCTTCTACAGAGGGAGAGGAGGAAAGGGACTCTCCTCAAAGGTGGGAATAGATCCTAATTCCTTTTTCCAATTTGAGTTAAACATTCCCTGGTAAAGTGCATCTTCCCTGGGGAAGAAGAAATTCTTACAAATGCAATAATTTTCATGTCTGTCTGTAGTTTCAAGCATGGCTTGTCAGAGGATTATGCTTACACAATATTAAAACTGTTCACTGCAGAGCAAACATTCATTGTGTAAGCCTGGAGGATTTCTGATTATACAGATGATCAGTCAATGATAAAATGCAGGTAGTGGTGTTAATTTCTTGTTGAATGTGAATTTTCCCTTTGGGGAGCTTGCTCAATGTAACAGTTCCAAAGACTTTATTTAAAATCTGTTTAACATCAGTCAAAGCAGCTCCTAAAGTCAAAAGAAGAAAAGGTGCTAGGCTTCGGTTAGATTCAAGTAAAATGGAAACTGGGTACAGGTGTCACGTGAAAGATGACAGTGGAATTGCCCTTTGAAGGACACACTTATCATTGTTATGTTGCCATCCATTTTTGTTAAAATAAATTAGGAATACAAACTGGTTCACATATGAATTTGAATAAAGCCTACTTTTTATTTGGAGATTCATTTTACTAGTAAATTTAATCTATTTTAAGTTGATTATTACTGTGAGGTTTTCCAAATGCAGTATTATTGCATCTCATGGAGAGAGAAGTGGCGCAATATTATGGACTGTATATTTGGAGGTGCAGGCATTTGGTGCAATGGCTTAGGATGTTACTTGGGACACCCACATCCCATACTGGATTGCCTGGTTCTAGTCCCAGCAGCTCTGCTTCTGATCTAGCTTCCTGCTAATATGTACCCTGGGAGGCAGCATAGGATGACTCAAGTATTTGGGACCATGTCACACACAGAGGAGATCCAGATGGAGTTCCAGGCTCCTGGCTTCTTGGGTATGAAGGTCATTTGGGGAGTAAATCAGGAATGGGAGATCAATCTCTCTGTCAAATATAAAGAAAATGAAAATACAAATACATGGAATATGGGATTCAATTATTTAATTCAGGCAAACATTTTAGCCACTTGTTATTTGTGCCATAGTGAGGTTTGTCAAAATGTCAATAAATCAGTATGTTATGATTCCATACGTTTTCTATTTTAGTTTCAATTAAGAGTCAGCAATTTCCCTCCAGTAGTGGGCAGGAATCTATGACATGGAGGGAGGTGAGAACTCAAAAGTAGCTTCACTCTGAATGTGCAACTGGAGTGTATAACAAGAGAGCCAGACATTCAGCTCTAAAGTTTAGGCCAGATCTTTGTGATAAAATTCCAGGTTGGGTTTTAACATTTGCTTTCTTTGAGAAGAAGGGTACATGAATTGAAAACTTCAGTCCAAAGCCCAAATGTAAAGTGTAACTCTTATGAAAGGAGAAATGGAATAATTATAAACTAGAAAAGTTCTGAGTAGGTAGGAAGGATGGGTGAAAAGAAGGAAAAATATAAGATGAGGACAAGGGGACAGAGTGGCAATGAAGCCAGTGGACTCTGGAGTCTGCATGCAGCAGGTATGCTGTTTGTGCCTCTGGGAAACCAGAACAGTGCCAACACCTTATTGAACTACTGGAAAAATCCAAAGAACTAAAGCAAGTAAACCAGGCCTTGCACATAGTGCAATGCAAATAAATTTCAAGTACTGTCATGCCACCCCTCCCACTGCACTGATTCACTGGCCCATGCAAGCATTTGACTCAACCAAGAGTCACTGGTTCTCATTAGGGGGATAAGGCTCAGTACAAAGCAGAGCCCTCTCTCCTGGAATTTACATTCTATTTAGCAAAGGAACAAACCCTGATTCAGAAAAGAGATGAGCAACAATGGTTAACATGGAACCACCAGGCAGAGGTAGAACATATTATTCCTGCATTTTGCACTGTCTCTTCAATCCATGAAAGCCAAACTGAATATTGACCAAGTTGTATGCTTTTGAAAATATGAAACCTGAAGTTATGCATGCCCAGACACAACACTTGTAATTTTAAAACAATCTGTCACTGATAACCATTGCTTCTAAAAGCAACAGAACAATGAAACAGGTACCACCACTACTAGACATTAAGTAATCTAACAAACACTCTATAGAAACCATACTTCATCTTGGAACAACCTTAATTGACTAAGTTTTACACTTTTAATGGGAGACAGAACAAATGGTGCCATTATGATAAATCAAATGAGGAAGAAAAATTAAATTCCAAGTTATAACTTTTGTGGCAGTCAAATGAAGCACTCTTTTTTTTTAAGATTTATTTATTTATTGGAAAGTCAGAGTTATACAGAGAGAGGAGAGGCAGAGAGAGAGAGAGGTCTTCTGTCCAATGGTTCACTCCCCAGATGGCTGCTCTGGCCAGAGCTGAGCCAATCCAAAGCCAGGAGCCAGGAGCTTCTTCCAGGTCTCCCATATGGGTGCAGGGGCCCAAGGACTTGGGTCATCTTGGTATTGCTTTCCCAGGCCATAGCATAGAGCTGGATTGGAAGAGAAGCAGCCAGGACTAGAACCAGTGCCCATATGAGATGCCAGCACTTCAGGCCAGGGTGTTAACCCACTGCACCACAGCACCAGCCCTCAAATGAAGTGTCCTTTACAGTCAAAACAGCTGAGCAGGAAAACTGTTGTAGGATGATCCCCAAAACAGATCAATTAACCAACCGATTTAAACCTCATTTAACCACTGAAAATGTAGATAAAGCAACAAAACCAATCAGGAGCAAACTGTGCTGCACAAATGCTCTAAGACTCAGTGAAGGAAATCTGGTCTGGCAGGAAAAGAAATCCTAAAAAGGAAACCCAACAAGCATTTACAGTGCTTGCTTCTGGGGAACAGGAGGGAGTAAGAGGCGGGAAGTAGGTATATTGCTAGCATTTCTTTTAAAACAAACCTAACTGTACCTTTAAAAGAAAAAAAGATATTTTTACAAATTGTAAATCAAACAAAAACCTAACCAAACATAGCTCAGAAGTATACTTGATTAAAGCATCAACATATCAGACACCAGACTAAGACAACCTGATAAAAATGTGTAAGAGATATGAATGGACAATTCAAAGAAAAATGAATGCAAATCAATTTTAAACAGATGAAATGATATTCAGTCTCCTTCACAGTAAAAACAAATACAAATTAAAGCTACAATGACATACCGTTTCTAAACTTTGAGAGAAAAATTCCCCAAATTGACAACACTATTTGTGAGCTGGTAAGAAAATGGATCCATACATGCTATCAGTGGGAACACAAAACAATACAAACCCTGTAAGAGGGTAATTCTTTTTAAAGATGTATTTATTTATTTGAAAAACACCATTCACTGGAAAATAAGATTGAGCAGGGTTTTTAGTGCAAAATGTAAGGAGTTTAGAACATTTCACTCTGTCTTAATAAACAAAAGGCCTAAATAAACAAAATATCAACTACTCTTCTTAGATGTGAGGTCGCAGGCCCAACCGCTGCCCCCACAACTGAGACCCAGGGGCAGCAGCAGGCTCTGCGGGAATCATGGCTGCAGCAGAGAGCCTGGAACTGTAACTGACCAGCAGCTGGAGGCCTAGCTTGGGCAAGTTTGAGAGTGAAAAACTCCAGAAGGGCCCAGTCCTTAGGGACCTGCACACCTTTGTGTTTTACTTCCTGGAATTTATCAGGTTCTCATACTGAATTATCAGAGAAAGATTTTACACTTCCAGCAGGGGGAAGGGAAAAGAAGCCACTGTGAACTATGCAGAGCTTTCTATTCCTTTCAAAAGATCTGTCCTCTCTAGAGAAACTATCTAACCAGAACCTAATCTGTGGAGGTTTGATAAGAGCCTAACTGAACTAGAAGAGAAACACTGCACTCAAATTCCCTCCAGCCATCCAGTCCCATCTATGAGGGATGAGGGTCTGAGAAGCCTGGTGAAGTTTAGTCCAGAGCATAGGCTCGACACAGAACATAGAACTGGAGGCCTGTGAGACTAATCACAGGCTATAGAGCTGCTGTAAATAGGCTCTCAGCACTGCAGTGCTATGGTGCAGGGTGAGGGGAAAACAACACTAAAGTAATAAAGTCTTAATTACAGCAGTTCCTTTTAACCAGTACATCAAGGCTTTCTCACAACAAAACATTACAAGACAGACTAAAAGACAAAAATAAATAAATGAAGTTTAAATAGACTGGACATGCATGAGAACCCAAGTCAGATATGGCAAGAATATTGGAGGTACTACATCAAGAATCTTATTTAGAAGCTATGATTTATATGCAAGGGTTTTAAAGGAAAAAGTAGAAAACCTATAAGAACAGATGGCTACTATAAGCAGAAAGATCGAAATTTTAGGAAAAAAATAAAAATAAATGCTAGGTGTGGAAAACATGGTAACAGAATGATGAATGTCTTTGATGGGATTATTAGTGTATCAACTGAGGAGAGAAATTCTGAGCTGGAAGATATATCAGTAGGAACCTCCAAGATGAAAGGGAAATAAGATTGAAAAATACAGAATAAAATAGCTGGGAATTGTGCAACAGCTATAAAAGATGAAGCATCTGTGTAATGAGAATTACAGAAGACACAGAACCAATATTTGAAGACTAATGATTGAGAATTTCCCCAGTTAATGTCAGATACCAAACCACAGATACAAGGAGCAAAGAGAACACCCAGAAGGATAAATTCCAAAAGAACTAAACTGAGGTAGCAAATGGAAACTTTCTCTCTGTTGCTCTTTCCTTAGATAGATAGATAGATAGATAGATGACAGATAGATAGATAGATAGATAATTTTAAAAAATCAATAGAGAATTAGTTCTGAAAGAACTCATATAAAGAAACATTTTACCTATAAAGAAGCAGAGATAAGAATTACATCAACTCAGAAACCAGGCAAACATGGACCACATTCACTGAAATATTGAAAGTACTGAGAGAAATACATCATGATCTAGAACTTGATCATGAACTGGATCTGGAACTATGAAATTATCCTTAAAGGCTGAAAGAGAAATATAAGACTTTCTCAAACAAAAATCAAGATAATTTGTGGCCAGTAAACATGTTTTACAAGAATTCTCAAAAGTTCTTCAGAGATGCTTGGTATGGATCCAGATTTACCTCTCTCTCTTCTAGATAGGACCCTCACTCTCCTATGCATCTTTCTCACTGAATAAAAGCTTAAAATGTAAAAACAAATTTCTTCAGAGAGAAAGAAAATGATAAATCCATAATTCAGATATAATTAGAGAAGGAAAAAATCACAGACTGAATAATGTAAAATAAGAAGTTTTATTTTTTATTCTTAGTTAATTTAATGAGTAACAGATTGTTCAAAATAATAGTAAAGACGTATTTGACTCCGTATACTTATGTGAGTGTGTTTTTTGTGTGTATAAATGTTTGAACATGATTACATGTAAGTTATATGAACACAGCAAGGACATTCAGACAGGAGAGAGGAATTAGGAATACTTTGTCATAAGGTACTTTCACTACTTGTGAAAGAGTATATTTTTTGACATTATCTCGGGAGAGTGGCAAGATGGCAGAATAGCGGGGGAGCACACTGATGGTATGGGAAGAGACAGTTTGCTAGGAGTGGAGATACTGCAGGTTCAGGGATGGGTGGGGGGGAAGCAGCAGAGGAAACTCTTCCGGAACTATTGAATCATGGTGGACCTGCATGGAGGGCGTGGGAGCCCACAGTTCGAGACATCAGAGGCAGACTCAACGCACCAGCGCTGGAACACGAGGTGAGCCGAACCTCAGTGGCCCGGACACCAGCGGGCAGGCGGAAAGAGGAGACTGGAGGAAACGAGGCTTGAAACCCCGTGGGGAAAAGTTCACCCGGCTAACTGGAAGAGAGAGGAAAAAAAAGAAAAGTGACTGATACAGACACAAGTTTCTCTCTCTCCACTCACCTCTCAAAGGGGAGCAAGACAAAGAGCGGGCGCCATTTTGGACATACGTCATAAGTAGGGCAACCTCGGGTCTGCACTGGCCCTCAGCATAGCAGAAAAACCTGACTCTGGCGGAGGTGAAATAGCGGGAGAATAGGACCTAGTGAATGTGTGGTGCTAATGAACTGAGACTGTGAAAAAGAGATGGTGGGGGAGAGAACTCACGGAATTCACATAAGTACTCTCCAGAGATGCTACAATTCAGTAACCTTGGCAACCCAGTGGGAGACTGCAGGGGAATTTGAGCCCACACTTTGTGGTCCATGGGAAAGAGCTTCCGATCTCTGGCTCCTGTAGGTATATCATTCGCCTGCTAACTACCTCCAATTCTGCTCAGCTGTGCGGAATTACTTCCATTTTGAATCAAAAAAAAAAAGAAAGAGAGAGAGAGAGAGATTTACCATGCCTACCCTGGGAGTGTCAACTTTGGCACACCCTTAAACCTGAGGAACCAAACAGAGCTCTCAGACCACATCCATCTCAAGCCTCTAAGGCTCCATCAAAAGCAGACAGTCCACTTAATACAGTCATAGTATAACAAGAAAAAACACCACAGCGAGGGAAGAAGAATCCAAAGATATCTCCATGATGCCAAGCAACAAATGCAAAAACCGAGGAAACAAGAACAAGGAAGATATTATGACACTCCCAAATGAAGAAGACACCCCAAGCCAAGATTATGAAGATGATGAGATGGAAGAAATGCAAGATACGGATTTCAAAAAATTTATGGTAAGAACATTTAGAAGTCTTCAAAAACAAATGCTTGAGGTACAGAATTCCTTACTGGAAAGGATAGAAAATCTCCTTCGAGAAAATGAAATCTTAAGGAGGAATCAAAATGAAACGCAGAAACTAGTAGAACAGGAAAGTGTGATAGTGAAGAGAAATCAAAATGAAATGAAGAACACAATAGATCAACTGACAAACACATTAGAGAGCCTTAAAAACAGAGTCAGTGAAACCGAAGAGAGAATATCGGACTAAGAAGACAGAGCACAGGAAAACATACAGTCAAACCAAAGAAAAGAAGAGGAAATTAGAAATCTAAAAAAATACTGTCGGGAATCTACAGGATACTATTAAAAAACCCAACATTTGGGTTCTAGGAGTTCCTGAAGGCATGGAGACAGAGAAAGGATTAGAAGGCCTTTTTAGTGAGATATTAGCAGAAAATTTCCCAGGTAATTAATACACAGTTATTCTTAAGTGTTGAAATTTAACTGAAATGTGATCCCTGTTAAACATAAGAGTGGGAATAAGAGAGGGAAGAGATGCGTAATTTGGGGCATGCTCAAGCTGACTTGCCCCAAATGGTAGAGTTAGAAACATACCAGGGGATTCCAATTCAATCCCATCAAGGTGGCATGTACCAATGCCATCTCACTATTCCAAGTGATCAATTTCAGTTCACAATTGATCATAATGAAAGGACTAAGAGTCAAAGGGAGCACGTAAACAAGTCTAGTACCTGCTAACACTAACCGATAGAATAAATAAAGGGGAGAGTGATTCAACATGGGAAGCGAGATACTCAGCAGACTCATAGAATGGCAGATGTCCTAAATAGCACTCTGGCCTCAGAATCAGCCCTAAAGGCACTCGGATCTGGCTGAAAAGCCCATGAGAGTATTTCAGGCATGGAAAGCCAAGACACTCTGGCAAAAAGATCTCTGTGAGTGAGATCCCAGTGGAAAGAACAGGTCTTCAAAGAAGGAGGTACCTTTCTCTGAAGGGAGGAGAGAACCTCCACTTTGACTATGACCTTGTCTAAACAAGATAAGAGTCGGAGAACTCAGAGGGCTTCCATAGCCTTGGAAACTCATGACTGGAGCATAGGGAGATTACTGATGCCATAGACAGGAGTGTCAATTGGTAAAGTCAACAACAGGAGTCACTGTGCACTTACTCCTCATGTAGGATCTCTATCCTTAATGTGCTGTGCATTGAGATTTAATGCTATAACGAGTACTCAAACAATATATTTCACTTTGTGTTTCTATGGGGGTGCAAACTGTTGAAATCTTTACTTAATGCATACTAAACTGATCTTTTGTAAAAAAAAAAAAAAGAAGAAGAAATTATCAATTCCCAACTTGACTCTCACTGGGATTAAACATAACAATAGATCTGATCTGATTTCATCATCATTTAAAAAATCATCTATTATTTTTCACTTTATGTTTCTGTGTGGGAGCAAACTGTTGAATTCCTTACGTAATGTATACTAAGATGATCTTCTGTATATTAAGATAATCGAAAATGAATCTTGATGTGAATGGAAGGGGAGAGGGAGTGGGAAAGGGGAGGGTTGTGGGTGAGAGGGAGGGTATGGGGGGGAAGCCATTGTAATCCATAAGTCATACTTTGGAAATTTATATTCATTAAATAAAAGTTAAAAAAATTAAAAAAAGAAGGCCTTTTTAGTGAGATACTTGCAGAGAACATCCCAGGTTTGGAGAAGGACAGAGACATCCTAGTACAGGAAGCTCATAGAACCCCTAGTAAACATGACCAAAAGAGATCCTCACTACGACACGTTGTAATCAAACTCACCACAGTGAAACATAAAGAAAAGATTCTAAAATGTGCAAGAGAGAAATGTCAGATTACTCTCAGAGGATCTCCAATCAGACTCACAGCTGACTTCTCATCAGAAACCCTACAAGATAGAAGGGAATGGTGAGACATAGCCCAGGTACTAAAAGAGAAAAATTGCCAGCCCAGAATATTATATCCTGCAGAGCTCTCATTTATGAACGAAGGTGAAATAAAGACCTTTCATAGCAAACAGAAATTGAAAGACTTTGTGGCCACTCGTCCGGCCCTGCAAAAGATGCTTAAAGATGTGTTACACAGAGAAACACAGAAACACAGTCATCAATATGAAAGAAGGTAAAGGAAGGAAACCTCACAACAAAAGATCACAGGGAATGCAAAGCATATATTGGAAAATATCTTTGGCAAATGGCAGGGCAAAGTTACTACTTATCAATAGTCATATTGAACGTTAATGGCCTCAACTCTCCAGTTAAAAGGTCCAGACTGGCTGAATGGATTAAGGAACAAAACCCATCTATTTGCTGCTTACAAGAAACAAAGATGCATACAGACTGAAAGTGAAAGGCTGGAAAATGATACACCATGCCAACAGAAATGAAAAAAGAGTGGGCATAGCCATCTTAATATCGGACAACATAAACTTTAACACAAAAACTGTTAAGAGAGACAAGGAGGGGCACTATATAATGATTGAGGGATCAATTCAACAGGAAGATACAACGATTATCAATGTGTATGCACCTAATTACAGGGCACCGGTTTATTTAAAAGATTTGTTAAGGGATTTAAAGGGAGACTTAAACTCCAATAAAATAGTACCAGGGGACTTCAATACTCCACTCTCAGAAACAGACAGATCAACAGGACAGAGGATCAACGGGGAAACAGTAGATTTAAATGACACTATAGCCCAAATGGATCTAGCAGATATCTACAGAACTTTTCATCCTACACATACAGCATTTACAGTCTTCTCAGCAGTACATGGAGCCTTCTCTGGGATTGACCACATACTAGGCCGTGGAGCAAGTCTCAGCAAAACAAGGGAGTAGGAATCATACAATGCAGCTTCTCAGACCATAAAGGAGTGGGGTTGGAAATTGGCAACTCAGGAATCCCTGGAGCATAGGAAGATGCATGGACATTGAGCAGCATGCTCCTGGATGAACAATGGGTCATGGAGGAAATCAAAGGAGAAATCAAAGGCTTTCTGGAAGTAAATGAGGATAACAGCACAACATACCAAAACTTGTGTGATACAGCAAAAGCAGTATTAAGAGGAAAGTTTATATCAATAGGTGCCTACATCAAGAACTTGGAAAGGGACCAGGTAAATGAGCATTCAGTTAATCTCAGGGACCTGGAGAGTCTGTGGCAAGCCAGACCCAGAACTAGTAGGAGAAGAGAAATGATTAAAATCATAGAAGAAATCAACAGGATTGAATAAAAAAATACAAAAAATCAGCCAATCGAAGAGCTGGTTTTTTGAAAAAATAAACAAAATTGACACCCCATTGGCCCAACTAACTAAAAAAAGAAGAGAAAAGACCCAAATCAATAAAATTAGAGATGAAAAAGGAAACGTAACAACAGATACTACAGAAATAAAAAGAATCATCAGAAATTACTACAAGGACTTGTATGCCAGCAAACAGGGAAACCTATCAGAAATGGATAGATTCCTATACACATGAAACCTACCTAAATTGAACCAGGAAGATATCGAAAACCTAACAAACCCATAACTGAGACAGAAATTGAAACAGTAATAAAGGCCCTCCCAACAAAGAAAAGCCCAGGACCAGATGGATTCACTGCTGAATTCTACCAGACATTTAAAGAAGAACTAACTCCAATTCTTCTCAAACTATTCAGAACAATTGAAAAAGAGGGAATCCTCCCAAATTCTTTTTATGCAGCCAGCATCACCTTAATCCCTAAGCCAGAAAAAGATGCAGCACTGAAAGAGAATTACAGACCAATATCCCTGATGAACATAGATGCAAAAATCCTCAATAAAATTCTCGCCAATAGAATGCAACAACACATCAGAAAGATCATCCACCCAGACCAAGTGGGATTTATCCCTGGTATGCAGGGATGGTTGAATGTGCACAAAACAATCAATGTGATACACCACATTAACAGACTGCAGAAGAAAAACCATATGATTATCTCAATAGATTCCGAGAAAGCATTTGATAAAACACAACACCCTTTCATGATGAAAACTCTAGGCAAACTGGGTATGGAAGGAACATTCCTCAATATAATCAAAGCAATCTATGAAAAACCCACAGCCAGCATCCTATTGAATGGGGAATAGTTGGAAGCATTTCCACTGAAATCTGGTACCAGACAGGGATGCCTACTCTCACCACTGCTGTTCAATATACTTCTCAAAGTTTTAGTCAGAGCTATTAGGCTAGAAAAAGAAATTAAAGGGATACAAATTGGGAAGGAGGAACTCAAACTATCCCTCTTTGCAGATGATATGATTCTTTATTTAGGGGATCCATAGAACACTACTAAGAGACTATTGGAACTCATAGAGGAGTTTGGCAAAGTGGCAGGATATAAAATCAATGCACAAAAATCAACAGCCTTTGTATATACAAGCAATGCCACCGCTGAGAAAGAACTGCTAAGATCAATCCCATTCACAATAGCTACAAAAACAATCAAATACCTTGGAATAAACTTAACCAAGGACGTTAAAGATCTCTACGATGAAAATTACAAAACCTTAAAGAAAGAAATAGAAGAGGATACCAAAAAATGGAAAAATCTTCCATGCTCATGGATTGGAAGAATCAACATCATCAAAATGTCCATTCTCCCAAAGCAATTTACAGCTTCAATGCAATACCAATCAAAATACCGAACCCATTCTACTCAGATCTAGAAAAAATGATGCTGAAATTCATATGGAGACACAGGAGACCTCGAATAGCTAAAGCAATCTTGTACAACAAAAACAAAGCCGGAGGCATCACAATACCAGATTTCAGGACATACTACAGGGCAGTTGTAATCAAAACAGCATGCTACTGGTACAGAAACAGATGGATAGACCAATGGAACAGAATTGAAACACCAGAAATCAATCCAAACATCTACAGCCAACTTATATTTGATCAAGTATCTAAAACCAATCCCTGGAGTTAGGACAGTCTATTCAATAAATGGTGCTGGGAAAATTGGATATCCACGTGCAAAATCATGAATCAAGACCCCTACCTTTCACCTTATACTAAAATTCTCTCAGCATTTATTAAAGACTTAAATCTATGACCCAACACCATCAAATTATTAGGGAGCATTGGAGAAACCCTGCAAGATATTGGCACAGGCAGTCAAAGCCAAAATCAACTATTGGGATTGCATCAAATTGAGAAGTTTCTGTACTGCAAAAGAAACAGTTAGGAAAGTGAAGAGGCTACCTACAGAATGGGAAAAATATTTGCAAACTATGCAACAGATAAAGGGTTAATAACCAGAATCTACAAAGAAATCAAGAAACTCCACAACATCAAAACAACCCACTTAAGAGATGGGTCAAGGACCTCAATAGACATTTTTCAAAAGAGGAAATCCAAATGGCCAACAGGCACATGAAAACATGTTCAAGATCACTAGCAATCAGGGAAATGCAAATCAAAACCACAATGAGGTTTCACCTCACCCCAGTTAGAATGGCTCACATACAGAAATCTACCAACAACAGATGCTGGCGAGGATGTGGGGAAAAGAGGACACTAACCCACTGTTGGTGGGAATGCAAACTGGTCAAGCCACTATGGAAGTCAGTCTGGAGATTCCTCAGAAACCTGAAAATAACTCTACCATTCAACCCAGCTATCCCACTCCTTGGAATTTAACCAAAGGAAATTAAATTGGCAAACAAAAAAGCAGTCTGCACCTTAATGTTTATTGCAGCTCAATTCACAATAGCTAAGACCTGGAACCAACCCAAATGCCCATCAACGGTAGACTGGATAAAGAACTTATGGGACATGTACTCTATAGAATACTATACAGCAGTCAAAAACAGTGAAATCCGGTCATTTGCAACAAGATGGAGGAATCTGCAAAACATTATGCTGAGTGAATTAAGCCAGTCCCAAAGGGAGAAATATCATATGTTCTCCCTGTTTGGCGACAACTAACTGAGCACCAAAGGGGGAACCTGTTGAAGTGAAGTGAACACTATGAGAAACAGTGGCTTGATCAGCTCTTGTCCTGACTGTTGATGTACAATGTAATACTTTATCCATTTTAGTATTTTTTTCTTTGTTTTGTTCTAGTACTATTGGTTGAACTCTGTAATTAACACACAATAATTCTTAGGTGTTTAAATTTTAACTGAAAAGTGATGCCTGTTAAATATAAGTTGGAATAAGAGAGGGAGGAGATGTACAATTTGGGACATGCTCAATCGGACTTGCCCCAAATGGTGGAGTTAGAAACGTGCCAGGGTATTCCAATACAATCCCATAAAGGTGTCACGTACCAATGCCATCTCACTAGTCCAAGTGATCAATTTCAGTTCACAATTGATCACACTGATAGGTCTAAGAGTCAAAGGGATCACACAAACAAGAATAGTGTCTACTAATACTAACTGATAGATTCAAAAAGGGAGAGAACAATCCATCATGGGAAGCAGGATACATAGCAGACTCATAGAATGGCAGATGTCCTAAATAGCACTCTGGCCTCAGAATCAGCCCTTAAGGCATTTGGATCTGGCTGAAGAGCCCATGAGAGTATTTTAGGCCTGGAAAGCCAAGACACTCTGGAAAAAAAGAAGACCTAAATGAAAGATCTCTGCAAGTGAGATCCCAGTGGAAAGAACGGGGTCATCAAAGAAGGAGGTACCTTTCTCTGAAGGGAGGAGAGAACTTCCACTTTGACTATGACCCTATCTGAATAAGATCGAAGTTGGCGAACTCAAAAGGATTCCATAGCCTTGGCAACTCATGACTAGAGCATAGGGAGATTACTGACGCCATAAACAAGAGTGTCAAATTGTTAAGTCAACAACAGGAGTCACTGTGTACTTACTTCTCACATGGGATCTGTCCTTAATGTGTTGTCCAATGTGAAGTAATGCTATAACTAGTACTGAAACAGTATTTTACACTTTGTGTTTCTGTGTGGGTTCAAACTGATGAAATCTTTACTTAATATATACTAAATCGATCTTCTGTATATAAAGAGAATTGAAAATGAATCTTGATGTGAATGGAATGGGAGAGGGAGTGGGAGATGGGAGGGGTGTGAGTGGGAGGGAAATTATGGGGGGGAGCCATTGTAATCCATAAACTGTATTTTGGAAATTTATATTTACTAAATAAAAAATAAAAAAAAGAAATAGTATATTGTTTTCTGAAAGCGGATTTGGATTAGTCACAAATGTACATCGCAAACTCTCGGGAAACCTCTAAAAGAGGTACCAAGAGAACCATATCTGATATGGTAAGAAAGGAGAGAAAATGGATTTATATAAAATGTTCAGTAAAACCATGAAAGACAGAAAAAGCATAAAAGAAAAAGAAAAACAAAGAACAAGAACAACTTACAGACAATATCAGCAAACACAGTAGATATTAATCCAGATATATAAATGACCACCTAAAATGTCAGTGCTCTAAATGTGCCAATTAAAAGAATTTACAAAACAAAGCAGTGGGGGATTTGGAATGAAGAACAAAAAGAAAAGAAGCAGTGGGCATGTGTCCTGTTGGGACACAGGTCACTGCTGGGACCTCATCCCGTATCAGAGTCATATGGGTACCGACGCCACACAGACAACAGCGGGGAGACTTGGGACGCTCAGGGCTCCGAGTCCACACATCGGCGCTGGAAGGGGAGGTGAGCTCAATAACCCGAGACATTGGTGGGGAAACGGGGGTCAGAATCTAGAGGGGGGCCGGAAAGTGCAGCAAACTCACTACCGGAAAGAAGGGAAAAAAAGCTTCGGGGTTTCTCTTCCCCCTAACCTTGCAAAGGTTACAAGGCTGCAAGGCTTGAAGAGACAAAGAGCAGGCCTCCTCTCTGGATTTACATATCAATGGGGGAGAGCTAAGGAACTGAGTCACTACAATTCAGTAGCCTAGGCAACCCAGTGGGAGTCCAGAGGAGCCAAAGACTGGAAGCTAAATACCATCAGTTCTGCACAGCCATGCCCTGCGGTGTTACTTACCCCCTGAATAAATAAAATAAATAAATAAATAAAAAGAGAGAGATTTACCACGCATAACCTGAGGGTGTCACCTTTGCACACCCTTAACCAGGAAGAACCAGGCAGAGCTCTCAGGCCGCACCCATCTCAAGCCTCCAAGGCTCCTCCAACAGCAGGCAGTCCACTTAACATGGACACAGTATAAAAAAAAAAAAAACGCACAGTGACGCAAGAAGAATTAACTATGCCGAGTAACAAACACAGAAATAGAGGGAGCAAGATCAACGATGACACTATGATGCCTCCAAATAAGCAAAACACCCCAAGCCAAGAGTATGAAGATGATGAGATAGAAGAAATGCAAGATACAGATTTCAAAAAATTTATGATAAGAACATTTAGAAGTTTTCAAAAGCAAATCCTTGAACTACAGAAATCCTTAATGGACAAGATTGAAAATCTTTCTCGTGAAAATGAAATTTTAAGGAAGAGTCAAAATGAAACTCAGAAACTAGTAGAACAGGAAAGTGTAATAGTCAAGAGAAATCAAAATGAAATGAAGAGCTCAATAGATCAAATGACAAACACATTAGAAAGCCTTAAAAACAGAATGGGTGAAGCAGAAGAGAGAATATCGGACTTAGAAGATAGAGCACAGGAAAACATACAGTCAAACCAAAGAAAAGAAGAGGAAATTAGAAACCTAAAAAATATTGTTGGGAATCTACAGGATACTATCAAAAAAACCAACATTCGAGTTCTAGGAGTTCCTGAAGACATGGAGAGAGAGAAAGGATTGGAAGGCCTTTTTAGTGAGATACTAGCAGAGAACTTTCCAGGTTTGGAGAAGGACAGAGATATCCTAGTACAGGAAGCTCATAGAACCCCCAATAAACATGACCAAAAGAGATCCTCACCACGACACGTGGTAATTAAACTTACCACAGTGAAACATAAAGAAAAGATCCTAAAATGTGCAAGAGAGAAACGTCAGATTACTCTCAGAGGATCTCCAATCAGACTCACAGCTGACTTCTCATCAGAAACCCTACAAGCTAGGAGGGAATGGCGAGACATAGCACAGGTGCTAAGAGAGAAAAATTGCCAGCCCAGAATATTATATCCTGCCAAGCTCTCATTTGTGAATGAAGGTGAAATAAAGACCTTTCATAGCAAACAGAAATTGAAAGACTTTGTGGCCACTCGTCCGGCCCTGCAAAAGATACTTAAAGATGTGCTACACTCAGAAACACAGAAACATGGTCATCAATATGAAAGAAGGGAAAGGAAGAACACCTACCAGTAAAAGAGCATGGGAAGCTCAAAGCATATACTAGAAAATATTTCCGGGAAAATGGCAGGGCAAAGTCACTACGTATCAATAGTCACATTGAACATTAATGGTCTGAATTCTTCAGTTAAAAGACACCGTTTGGCTAACTGGCTCACAGAACACAACCCAACTATTTGTTGCCTACAAGAAACACATCTCTCTAACAAAGAGGCATGCAGACTGAAAGTGAAAGGTTGGAAAAAGATATTCCATGCCAACAGAAACCAAAAAAAAAGCACGTGTAGCCATATTAATATCAGACAAAATAAACTTTAATACAAAAACTGTTAAGAGAGACAAAGAGGGACACTATATAATGATTAAGGGTTCAATTCAACAGGAAGATGTAACTACTATAAATGTATATGCACCTAATTACAGGGCACCGGTCTATTTAAAAGACATGCTAAGGGACTTAAAGGGAGATTTAGATTCCAATACAATAGTACTGGGGGACTTCAATACTCCACTCTCAGAAATAGACAGATCATCCGGACAGAAGATCAACAAGGAAACAGCAGATTTAATTGACACTATTGCCCAAATGGATCTAACAGATATCTACAGAACTTTCAACCCTACATCTACAGACTTCACATTCTTCTCAGCAGCGCATGGAACCTTCTCTAGGATTGATCACATACTAGGCCATAAAGCAAGTCTCAGCAAATTTAAAAGAATTAGAATCATACCATGCAGCTTCTCAGACCACAGCGGGATGAAGCTGGAAATTAGCAACTCAGGAAACCCCAGAAAGTATGCAAACACATGGAGACTGAACAACATGCTCCTGAATGAACACTGGGTCATTCAAGAAATCAAAAGAGAAATCAAAAACTTTCTGGAAGTAAATGAAGACAACAACACAACATATCAAAACTTATGGGATACAGCAAAAGCAGTATTGAGAGGCAAATTTATAGCAATAGGTGCCTATACCAAGAAATTGGAAAGGTACCAAATAAATGAGCTTTCAGCGCACCTCAAGGACCTAGAAAAACTGCAGCAAACCAAACCCAAATCTAGTAGGAGAAGAGAAATAATTAAAACCAGAGAAGAAATTAACAGGATTGAATCCAAAAAAACATTACAAAAAATCAGCCAAGCGAGAAGCTGGTTTTTTGAAAAAATAAACAAAATTGACACCCCATTGGCCCAACTAACTAAAAAAAGAAGAGAAAAGACCCAAATCAATAAAATCAGAGATGAAAAAGGAAACGTAACAACAGACACCACAGAAATAAAAAGAATCATCAGAAATTACTACAAGGACCTGTATGCCAGCAAACAGGAAAACCTATCAGAAATGGGTAGATTCCTGGACACATGCAATCTACCAAAATTGAACCATGAAGACATCGAAAACCTAAATAGACCCATAACTGAAACAGAAATTGAAACAGTAATAAAGGCCCTCCCAACAAAGAAAAGCCCAGGACCAGATGGATTCACTGCTGAATTCTACCAGACATTTAAAGAAGAACTAATCCCATTTCTTCTCAAACTATTCAGAACAATCGAAAAAGAGGGAATCCTCCCAAATTCTTTCTATGAAGCCAGCATCACCTTAATCCCTAAGCCAGAGAAAGATGCAGCACTGAAAGAAAATTACAGACCAATATCCCTGATGAACATAGACGCAAAAATCCTCAATAAAATTCTCGCCAATAGAATACAACAACACATCAGGAAAATCATCCACCCAGACCAAGTGGGATTCATCCCTGGTATGCAGGGATGGTTCAACATTCGCAAATCAATCAATGTGATTCACCACATTAACAGACTGCAGAAGAAAAACCATATGATTATCTCAATAGATGCAGAGAAAGCATTCAATAAAATTCAACACCCTTTCATGATGAAAACTCTAAGCAAATTGGGTATAGAAGGAACATTCCTCAATATAATCAAAGCAATTTATAAAAAACCCACAGCCAGCATCCTATTGAATGGGGAAAAGTTGGAAGCATTTCCACTGAAATCTGGCACCAGGCAGGGATGCCCACTCTCACCACTGCTATTTAACATAGTTCTGGAAGTTTTAGCCAGAGCCATCAGACAAGAAAAAGAAATCAAAGGAATACAAATCAAGAAGGAAGAAGTCAAACTATCCCTCTTTGCAGACGATATGATTCTGTACTTAGAGGATCCAAAGAACTCTACTAAGAGACTATTGGAACTCATAGAGGAGTTTGGCAAAGTGGCAGGATATAAAATCAATGCACAAAAATCAACAGCCTTTGTATATACAAGCAATGCCATGACTGAGAAAGAACTGCTAAGATCAATCCCATTCACAATAGCTACAAAAACAATCAAATACCTTGGAATAAACTTAACCAAGGACGTTAAAGATCTCTACGATGAAAATTACAAAACCTTAAAGAAAGAAATAGAAGAGGATACCAAAAAATGGAAAAATCTTCCATGCTCATGGATTGGAAGAATCAACATCATCAAAATGTCCATTCTCCCAAAAGCAATTTATAGATTCAATGCAATCCCAATCAAGATACCAAAGACATTCTTCGCAGATCTAGAAAAAATGATGCTGAAATTCATATGGAGGCACAAGAGACCTCGAATAGCTAAAGCAATCTTGTACAACAAAAACAAAGCCGGAGGCATCACAATACCAGATTTCAGGACATACTACAGGGCAGTTGTAATCAAAACAGCATGGTACTGGTACAGAAACAGATGGATAGACCAATGGAACAGAATTGAAACACCAGAAATCAATCCAAACATCTACAGCCAACTTATATTTGATCAAGGATCTAAAACTAATTCCTGGAGCAAGGACAGTCTATTCAATAAATGGTGCTGGGAAAACTGGATTTCCACGTGCAGAAGCATGAAGCAAGACCCCTACCTTACACCTTACACAAAAATCCACTCAACGTGGATTAAAGACCTAAATCTACGTCCTGACACCATGAAGTTATTAGAGAACATTGGAGAAACCCTTCAAGATATTGGCACAGGCAAAGAATTTCTGGAAAAGACCCGGGAGGCACAGACAGTCAAAGCCAAAATCAACTATTGGGATTGCATCAAATTGAGAAGTTTCTGTACTGCAAAAGAAACAGTCAGGAGAGTGAAGAGACAACCGACAGAATGGGAAAAAATATTTGCAAACTATGCAACAGATAAAGGGTTAATAACCAGAATCTACAAAGAGATCAAGAAACTCCACAAAAACAAAACCAACAACCCACTTAAGAGATGGGCCAAGGACTTCAATAGACATTTTTCAAAAGAGGAAATCCAAATGGCCAACAGGCACATGAAAAAATGTTCAAGGTCACTAGCAATCAGGGAAATGCAAATCAAAAGCACAATGAGGTTCCACCTCACCCCGGTTAGAATGGCTCACATACAGAAATCTACCAACAACAGATGCTGGCGAGGATGTGGGGAAAAAGGGACACTAACCCACTGTTGGTGGGAATGCAAACTGGTCAAGCCACTATGGAAATCAGTCTGGAGATTCCTCAGAAACCTGAATATAACCCTACCATTCGACCCAGCCATCCCACTCCTTGGAATTTACCCAAAGGAGTTTAAATTGATAAAGAAAAAAGCGGTCTGCACCCTAATGTTTATTGCAGCACAATTCACAATAGCCAAGACCTGGAACCAACCTAAATGCCCATCAACGGTAGACTGGATAAAGAAATTATGGGATATGTATTCTTTAGAGTACTATACCGCAGTAAGAAACAACGAAATCCAGTCATTTGCAACAAAATGGAGGAATCTGGAACACATCATGCTGAGTGAAGTAAGCCAGTCCCAAAGGGACAAATACCATATGTTCTCCCTGATCGATGACAACTGACTGAACACCAAAGGGGAAACCTCCTGAAGTGAAGTGGACACTATGAGAAATGGTGACTTGATCAGCATAGCCCTGACTGCTGATGGACAACTTAATACATTATCCCTCATAGTATTTTTTTTTGTCTGTTCTACTTGATATGACTGGTTTAATTCTGTAATTATCACACAGTTATTCTTGAGTGTTGAAAATTAACTGAAATGTGATCCCTGTTGAACGTAAGAGTGGGAATAAGAGAGGGAAGAGATGCGTAATTTGGGGCATGCTCGGGCTGACTTGCCCCAATTGGTAGAGTTGGAAACATACCAGGGGATTCCAATTCAATCCCATCAAGGTGGCATGTGCCAATGCCATCTCTCTATTCCAGGTGATCAATTTCAGTTCACAATTGATCATAATGAAAGGACTGAGAGTCAAGGGGAGCACATGGGCAAGTCTAGTATCTGCTGACACCAACCGATAGAATGGATAAAGGGGAGAGTGGTCCAGCATGGGAAGTGAGATACTCAGCAGACTCATAGAATGGCGGATGTCCTAAATAGCACTCTGGCCTCAGAATCAGCCCTAAAGGCACTCAGATCTGGCTGAAGAGCCCATGAGAGTATTTCAGGCATGGAAAGCCAAGACACTCTGGCAAAAAGATCTCTGTGAGTGAGATCCCAGTGGAAAGAACAGGTCTTCAAAGAGGGAGGTGCCTTTCTCTGAAGGGAGGAGAGAACCTCCACTTTGACTATGACCGTGTCTAAACAAGATAAGAGTCGGAGAACTCAGGGGGCTTCCATAGCCTTGGAAACTCATAACTGGTGCATAGGGAGATTACTGATGCCATAAACAGGAGTGTCAATTTGTGAAGTCAACGGCAGGAGTCACTGTGCACTTACTCCTCATGTAGGATCTCTGTCCTTAACGTGCTGTACACTGAGGCTTAATGCTATAACGAGTACTCAAACAGTATATTTCACTTTGTGTTTCTATGGGGGTGCAAACGATTGAAATCTTTACTTAATGTACACTAAACTGATCTTCTGTAAAAAAAAAAATTATCAATTCCCAACTTGACTCTCACTGGGATTAAACATGACAATAGGTCTGCTCTGATTTCATCATCATTTAAAAAAAATCATCTATTATTTTTCACTTTATGTTTCTGTGTGGGAGCAAACTGTTGAAATACTTACTTAAGGTATGCTAGGCTGATCTTCTGTATATTAAGATAATCGAAAATGAATCTTGACGTGAATGGAGGGGGAGAGGGAGTGGGAAGGGGGGGTGTGGGTGGGAGGGACGGTATGGGGGGGGAAGCCATTGTAACACATGAGTCGTACTTTGGAAATTTATATTCATTAAATAAAAGATAAAAAAAAATTTAAAAAAAAAGAGTCATATGGGTACCATAAATGATACAGCAGTTCCTTTCCTACATTTATAGCCAATATAAATAAGTACATATGAGTACAGAAACCAATGGATATGAACAGGAATTTATTAGTAGAAGAATTATTCATAATAGTCAAGAACTGTAAGCAATGTGAATATTCTTCAGTAACAGGATGAATAAACGATGTCATATCATACACTGAAATATAACAATGAAAACAAATGCTGTGTACAGCATCATGGATGAATAACAAATACACATACAGGAAACTGTATATCTTGATCAAAGAATTTATAAGCTGGTATAACTCTATTTCCACAGAGTTCAAAAACAAGCAAGGCTACCTTATGGTGTTAGCAGTTAAAACAGCAGTCATTTTAGAGAGAAGAAATGCTAATAATCAGCAAGATTTGAGGGTGCTACTAATATTCTACTTCTTTACCTATTTGCCGGCTATGTTTGTTTTCTAAAGTTTCACCCAGCTGTTCATGGAAAGTCTGTGCACCTGTCTATGTGCATGACATACTCTGGCAAGAAAGCCTATGGAAGATAAAGACAACATATGCAAAGAGCTGGGAGGGGACATTCACACTCTGAAGTCTTTACACGTTGCACACAGAAGTGTTCATGGCTAAACTGACATTTATGTCTATCATTGGGTTCAATGCATTCCACTGTCTCCCTCTCCTCCAAAAGTAGACATACAGGTGAAAAAACAAGAACTGTGGAAAGCTGACAGTTGTCAAAGCTAAGATGGTGGTGGCAAATAATTTGTTACATTATTCTGTAATCCCTTGGGTATTATAAGTGTTCATAATCAGTTTAAAATGCAGTTATGAGTTAGAATTCTGTTGCTTCTAATTAGGCAGTTTTCAGGGCTAGATATTCTAGATGAATTTATTATATACCAGGACTACAGTTTTAATTTCAATGATTTATCTTGACAGTTACAATTCGAAACAAACTGTAGTTGAAGCTGTGTCAAAACAAGATAAAGTGGTCTCCTAAAATATAGTATTGACTTACTAGTAATCAAAGAAATGCAAATTGAAGCAGTAATGAGGTGCTGCTTTGGCTTATCAAATTGGCAAAGATCTCTTTTTAAATAGCAATGGTCAGAGGCGGAGCCAAGATGGCGGAATAGTGAGGGCGCGCACCGATAGTCCGGGAAAATTTAGTTTAATAAAAGGGGAGTTACGGTAGCCGCAGAAAATAGAACCAAACAAAAATTGCAGGGGAAACCCTTCTGAATGGAGCAGGCGTGAATCGGACGACCTACTGGGAGAACAAGGTCGCCCACCGCACGGAAGCAAAGTCGCGGGACCCAGCCGCAGAAGCCCCAGGGTCTGCGCGACAGTGCTCCAAGGAGAGTGCACGCCACACAGAAAACAGCGGGGAGACTTGAGACGCTCAGGGCTCCGAGTCCACACATCAGCGCTGGAAGGGGAGGTGAGCTCAATAACCCGAGACATTGGTGGGGAAACGGGGGTCAGAATCTAGAGGGGGGCCGGAAAGTGCAGCAAACTCACTACCGGAAAGAAGGAAAAAAAAAAGCTTTGGGGTTTCTCTTCCCCCTAACCTTGCAAAGGTTACAAGCCTGCAAGACTTGAAGAATTCCCAAGAGACAAAGAGCAGGCCTCCTCTTTGGATTTACATATCAGTGGGGGAGAGTTAAGGAACTGAGTCACTACAATTCAGTAGCCTAGGCAACCCAGTGGGAGTCCAGAGGAGCCAAAGACTGGAAGCTAAATACCATCAATTCTGCACAGCCCTGCCCTGCAGTGTTACTTACCCCCTGAATAAATAAAATAAATAAATAAATAAAAAGAGAGAGATTTACCACGCATAACCTGAGGGTGTCACCTTTGCACACCCTTAACCTGGAAGAACCAGGCAGAGCTCTCAGGCCCCACCCATCTCAAGCCTCCAAGGCTCCTCCAACAGCAGGCAGTCCACTTAACACGGACACAGTATTAAAAAAAAAAAAAAAGAAAGAAAAAAAAAGCGCACAGTGACGCAAGAAGAATTAACTATGCCGAGTAACAAACACAGAAATAGAGGGAGCAAGATCAACGATGACACTATGATGCCTCCAAATAAGCAAAACACCCCAAGCCAAGAGTATGAAGATGATGAGATAGAAGAAATGCAAGATACGGATTTCAAAAAATTTATGATAAGAACATTTAGAAGTTTTCAAAAGCAAATCCTTGAACTACAGAAATCCTTAATGGACAAGATTGAAAATCTTTCTCGTGAAAATGAAATTTTAAGGAAGAGTCAAAATGAAACTCAGAAACTAGTAGAACAGGAAAGTGTAATAGTCAAGAGAAATCAAAATGAAATGAAGAGCTCAATAGATCAAATGACAAACACATTAGAAAGCCTTAAAAACAGAATGGGTGAAGCAGAAGAGAGAATATCGGACTTAGAAGATAGAGCACAGGAAAACATACAGTCAAACCAAAGAAAAGAAGAGGAAATTAGAAACCTAAAAAATATTGTTGGGAATCTACAGGATACTATCAAAAAAACCAACATTCGAGTTCTAGGAGTTCCTGAAGGCATGGAGAGAGAGAAAGGATTGGAAGGCCTTTTTAGTGAGATACTAGCAGAGAACTTTCCAGGTTTGGAGAAGGACAGAGATATCCTAGTACAGGAAGCTCATAGAACCCCCAATAAACATGACCAAAAGAGATCCTCACCACGACACGTGGTAATTAAACTTACCACAGTGAAACATAAAGAAAAGATCCTAAAATGTGCAAGAGAGAAACGTCAGATTACTCTCAGAGGATCTCCAATCAGACTCACAGCTGACTTCTCATCAGAAACCCTACAAGCTAGGAGGGAATGGCGAGACATAGCACAGGTGCTAAGAGAGAAAAATTGCCAGCCCAGAATATTATATCCTGCCAAGCTCTCATTTGTGAATGAAGGTGAAATAAAGACCTTTCATAGCAAACAGAAATTGAAAGACTTTGTGGCCACTCGTCCGGCCCTGCAAAAGATACTTAAAGATGTGCTACACTCAGAAACACAGAAACACGGCCATCAATATGAAAGAAGGGAAAGGAAGAACACCTACCAGTAAAAGAGCATGGGAAGCTCAAAGCATATACTAGAAAATATTTCCGGGAAAATGGCAGGGCAAAGTCACTATGTATCAATTGTCACATTGAACATTAATGGTCTGAATTCTTCAGTTAAAAGACACCGTTTAGCTGACTGGCTCACAGAACACAACCCAACTATTTGTTGCCTACAAGAAACACATCTCTCTAACAAAGAGGCATGCAGACTGAAAGTGAAAGGTTGGAAAAAGATATTCCATGCCAACAGAAACCAAAAAAAAGCAGGTGTAGCCATATTAATATCAGACAAAATAAACTTTAATACAAAAACTGTTAAGAGAGACAAAGAGGGACACTATATAATGATTAAGGGTTCAATTCAACAGGAAGATGTAACTATTATAAATGTATATGCACCTAATTACAGGGCACCGGTCTATTTAAAAGATATGTTAAGGGACTTAAAGGGAGATTTAGATTCCAATACAATAGTACTGGGGGACTTCAATACTCCACTCTCAGAAATAGACAGATCATCCGGACAGAGGATCAACAAGGAAACAGCAGATTTAATTGACACTATTGCCCAAATGGATCTAACAGATATCTACAGAACTTTCAACCCTACATCTACAGACTTCACATTCTTCTCAGCAGCGCATGGAACCTTCTCTAGGATTGATCACATACTAGGCCATAAAGCAAGTCTCAGCAAATTTAAAAGAATTAGAATCATACCATGCAGCTTCTCAGACCACAGCGGGATGAAGCTGGAAATTAGCAACTCAGGAAACCCCAGAAAGTATGCAAACACATGGAGACTGAACAACATGCTCCTGAATGAACAGTGGGTCATTCAAGAAATCAAAAGAGAAATCAAAAACTTTCTGGAAGTAAATGAAGACAACAACACAACATATCAAAACTTATGGGATACAGCAAAAGCAGTATTGAGAGGCAAATTTATAGCAATAGGTGCCTATACCAAGAAATTGGAAAGGTACCAAATAAATGAGCTTTCAGCGCACCTCAAGGACCTAGAAAAACTGCAGCAAACCAAACCCAAATCTAGTAGGAGAAGAGAAATAATTAAAACCAGAGAAGAACTTAACAGGATTGAATCCAAAAAAACATTACAAAAAATCAGCCAAGCGAGAAGCTGGTTTTTTGAAAAAATAAACAAAATTGACACCCCATTGGCCCAACTAACTAAAAAAAGAAGAGAAAAGACCCAAATCAATAAAATCAGAGATGAAAAAGGAAACGTAACAACAGACACCACAGAAATAAAAAGAATCATCAGAAATTACTACAAGGACCTGTATGCCAGCAAACAGGAAAACCTATCAGAAATGGATAGATTCCTGGACACATGCAATCTACCAAAATTGAACCATGAAGACATCGAAAACCTAAATAGACCCATAACTGAAACAGAAATTGAAACAGTAATAAAGGCCCTCCCAACAAAGAAAAGCCCAGGACCAGATGGATTCACTGCTGAATTCTACCAGACATTTAAAGAAGAACTAATCCCATTTCTTCTCAAACTATTCAGAACAATCGAAGAAGAGGGAATCCTCCCAAATTCTTTCTATGAAGCCAGCATCACCTTAATCCCTAAGCCAGAGAAAGATGCAGCACTGAAAGAAAATTACAGACCAATATCCCTGATGAACATAGATGCAAAAATCCTCAATAAAATTCTGGCCAACAGAATACAACAACACATCAGGAAAATCATCCACCCAGACCAAGTGGGATTCATCCCTGGTATGCAGGGATGGTTCAACATTCGCAAATCAATCAATGTGATTCACCACATTAACAGACTGCAGAAGAAAAACCATATGATTATCTCAATTGATGCAGAGAAAGCATTTGATAAAATTCAACACCCTTTCATGATGAAAACTCTAAGCAAACTGGGTATGGAAGGAACATTCCTCAATATAATCAAAGCAATTTATAAAAAACCCACAGCCAGCATCCTATTGAATGGGGAAAAGTTGGAAGCATTTCCACTGAAATCTGGCACCAGGCAGGGATGCCCACTCTCACCACTGCTATTTAACATAGTTCTGGAAGTTTTAGCCAGAGCCATCAGACAAGAAAAAGAAATCAAAGGAATACAAATCAAGAAGGAAGAAGTCAAACTATCCCTCTTTGCAGACGATATGATTCTGTACTTAGAGGATCCAAAGAACTCTACTAAGAGACTATTGGAACTCATAGAGGAGTTTGGCAAAGTGGCAGGATATAAAATCAATGCACAAAAATCAACAGCCTTTGTATACACAAGCAATGCCATGACTGAGAAAGAACTGCTAAGATCAATCCCATTCACAATAGCTACAAAAACAATCAAATACCTTGGAATAAACTTAACCAAGGACGTTAAAGATCTCTACGATGAAAATTACAAAACCTTAAAGAAAGAAATAGAAGAGGATACCAAAAAATGGAAAAATCTTCCATGCTCATGGATTGGAAGAATCAACATCATCAAAATGTCCATTCTCCCAAAAGCAATTTATAGATTCAATGCAATCCCAATCAAGATACCAAAGACATTCTTCGCAGATCTAGAAAAAATGATGCTGAAATTCATATGGAGGCACAAGAGACCTCGAATAGCTAAAGCAATCTTGTACAACAAAAACAAAGCCGGAGGCATCACAATACCAGATTTCAGGACATACTACAGGGCAGTTGTAATCAAAACAGCATGGTACTGGTACAGAAACAGATGGATAGACCAATGGAACAGAATTGAAACACCAGAAATCAATCCAAACATCTACAGCCAACTTATATTTGATCAAGGATCTAAAACTAATTCCTGGAGCAAGGACAGTCTATTCAATAAATGGTGCTGGGAAAACTGGATTTCCACGTGCAGAAGCATGAAGCAAGACCCCTACCTTACACCTTACACAAAAATCCACTCAACATGGATTAAAGACCTAAATCTACGTCCTGACACCATGAAGTTATTAGAGAACATTGGAGAAACCCTTCAAGATATTGGCACAGGCAAAGAATTTCTGGAAAAGACCCGGGAGGCACAGACAGTCAAAGCCAAAATCAACTATTGGGATTGCATCAAATTGAGAAGTTTCTGTACTGCAAAAGAAACAGTCAGGAGAGTGAAGAGACAACCAACAGAATGGGAAAAAATATTTGCAAACTATGCAACAGATAAAGGGTTAATAACCAGAATCTACAAAGAGATCAAGAAACTCCACAAAAACAAAACCAACAACCCACTTAAGAGATGGGCCAAGGACTTCAATAGACATTTTTCAAAAGAGGAAATCCAAATGGCCAACAGGCACATGAAAAAATGTTCAAGGTCACTAGCAATCAGGGAAATGCAAATCAAAAGCACAATGAGGTTTCACCTCACCCCGGTTAGAATGGCTCACATACAGAAATCTACCAACAACAGATGCTGGCGAGGATGTGGGGAAAAAGGGACACTAACCCACTGTTGGTGGGAATGCAAACTGGTCAAGCCACTATGGAAATCAGTCTGGAGATTCCTCAGAAACCTGAAAATAACCCTACCGTTCGACCCAGCCATCCCACTCCTTGGAATTTACCCAAAGGAGTTTAAATTGATAAAGAAAAAAGCGGTCTGCACCCTAATGTTTATTGCAGCACAATTCACAATAGCCAAGACCTGGAACCAACCTAAATGCCCATCAATGGTAGACTGGATAAAGAAATTATGGGATATGTATTCTTTAGAATACTATACCGCAGTAAGAAACAACGAAATCCAGTCATTTGCAACAAAATGGAGGAATCTGGAACACATCATGCTGAGTGAAGTAAGCCAGTCCCAAAGGGACAAATACCATATGTTCTCCCTGATCGGTGACAACTGACTGAATACCAAAAAGGAAACCTCCTGAAGTGAAATGGACACTATGAGAAATGGTGACTTGATCAGCATAGCCCTGACTGCTAATGGACAACTTAATACATTATCCCTCATAGTATTTTTTTTTGTCTGTTCTACTTAATATGACTGGTTTAATTCTGTAATTATCACACAGTTATTCTTAAGTGTTGAAAATTAACTGAAATGTGATCCCTGTTAAACATAAAAGTGGGAATAAGAGAGGGAAGAGATGTATAATTTGGGGCATGCTCGGGCTGACTTGCCCCAATTGGTAGAGTTGGAAACATACTAGGGGATTCCAATTCAATCCCATCAAGGTGGCATGTGCCAATGCCATCTCACTATTCCAAGTGATCAATTTCAGTTCACAATTGATCATAATGAAAGGACTAAGAGTCAAAGGGAGCACATAAACAAGTCTAGTATCTGCTAACACTAACCGATAGAATAAATAAAGGGGAGAGTGATCCAACATGGGAAGTGAGATACTCAGCAGACTCATAGAATGGCGGATGTCCTAAATAGCACTCTGGCCTCAGAATCAGCCCTAAAGGCACTCGGATCTGGCTGAAAAGCCCATGAGAGTATTTCAGGCATGGAAAGCCAAGACACTCTGGCAAAAAGATCTCTGTGAGTGAGATCCCAGTGGAAAGAACAGGTCTTCAAAGAGGGAGGTGCCTTTCTCTGAAGGGAGGAGAGAACCTCCACTTTGACTATGACCTTGTCTAAACAAGATAAGAGTCGGAGAACTCAAGGGGCTTCCATAGCCTTGGAAACTCATGACTGGTGCATAGGGAGATTACTGATGCCATAAACAGGAGTGTCAATTTGTAAAGTCAACAACAGGAGTCACTGTGCACTTACTCCTCATGTAGGATCTCGGTCCTTAACGTGCTGTACACTGAGGCTTAATGCTATAACGAGTACTCAAACAGTATATTTCACTTTGTGTTTCTATGGGGGTGCAAACTGTTGAAATCTTTACTTAATGTACACTAAACTGATCTTCTGTTAAAAAAAAAAAAAAAGAAACTATCAATTCCCAACTTGACTCTCACTGGGATTAAACATGACAATAGGTCTGATCTGATTTCATCATCATTTAAAAAAAATCATCTATTATTTTTCACTTTATGTTTCTGTGTGGGAACAAACTGTTGAAATCCTTACTTAAGGTATACTAAGCTGATCTTCTGTATACTAAGATAATCGAAAATGAATCTTGATGTGAATGGAAGGGGAGAGGGAGTGGGAAAGGGGAGGGTTGTGGGTGGGAGGGACGGTATGGGGGGGAAAGCCATTGTAACCCATGAGACGTACTTTGGAAATTTATATTCATTAAATAAAAGATAAAAAAAAATAGCAATGGTCAATGTTGCCTAGAGTTCAGCATAACAGGCATATCCCTTCAAAATTTCAAACAAAAATTTCAGACAGTGAAATAGCAACATGATTAAGAAACCTGAAAAATATTCAAATCTGTTGACCCAGAAATTATGTTTCTGAAAATTTGCCTAAGGAAATGATAAAAATTGTGGACAAAAATTGATGAATAAGAATGTTCATTCTAGCTTTATTTATAGTAATGAGATATTACAAACTCTCAAAGATGCTCAATCCTAAGGAACACTAGTTGATTTATGACACAGCCATTTAACTAACACTAATGCTGATATGTCAGAGCAGGGAGTATGAATCCCAACACATCTAAGGGATGTATTCCTAATAATCGCAGGGCTCAGTGCAGAGGTCCTTCGCAGAATGAGAGAAGGAAGAGGGGAACTTGTTATTTGGTACTCGTGTTCCCATTGAGAGTAGCCATTTTAGAAGAATGCTTAATGATATGGAGTAATTTTCTGTTATATTGTTGAATTTTTTGTTTTATTATTGAAATTTTAAAAGCTAAAACCAATTTTTTATAGGGTAAAGAAAGAAAACATGCAGCATGACAATGACATAAATATATATCTACAGGGAAAAAGTCTTAGAAGGAAATACAACACAAGTGGTGGGATCAGAAACATGCATACATACACACATACACACTCATGCTTTTTAACAGTACTTTTCATATCCCTGTTCTCAGGTATACACTAAAGCAGACACCTCACACAAAATTTTCCTGCTCAAGATTGGAAAGTTGGTGAAAGGCTTAGAAAGAGTTGCCTTGGATTCAGCAGAGCCCGGAAAGACCACACGTATCAACTGGGCTGTAGAGTAGTGCAGCCAGAGCTTTAATAGCCACGTACCTACATAAGAAACAAACAGAAGAGAAGCAAGCACTTGTCATCCTCCTGGCAGCTGAGTTAGTGTGCAGGGTGATGCTACCAGGAAAGTGCAACCAGAATAAAGCTGAGAAGCACAAAGTGCAAAGGCAAGCGAGGCTAAGAGCAATGGCAGTAGGATGAGACATGGGGGGATTGCAAGGCAAGTGAGCCGTCAAGGGCAGAAATAAAATTCCCATTAGAGATGAAAAAAAGAGCATTAATTACACTTCTGAAAAATGATATGAGTAATGCAGAGCAGGGTCTACCCACCTTTTGGAGGTTCAAAGAGATTGGAACGGGTGATTCTGCTGACCTTTATTAAAAAATATTTTATTTATTTATTTATTTGAGAGGTAGAGTTACAGAGAGACAGAGAGAGAGAGAGAGGTCTTCCACCTGCTGGTTCACACCCCTAAGGGCCACAATGGCCAGAGCTGTGCTGATCCGCAGCCAGGAGCCAGGAGTCTCCCATGCAGGTCTCCCATGCAGGTTCAGGGGCCCAAGCACTTGGGCCATCTTCCACTACTTTCCCAGGCCATAGCAGAGAGTTGGATCAGAAGACGACAGCCAGGAACTGGAGCCCATGTTGGATGCCAGCACTGCAGGCAGACGCTTAGCTTACTACAGCACTGGCCTCTCTACTGGCATTTGGAATAGGACAGTTTTTCAATGTGAAAATGACCTGTGCTCTGTAAACTATCAACACAAAAACTAACATGGAAATGCAAGGAAAGGACAAAGAAATGAGAACACTCAAAGAAAGGATGATTAATAAGGAAGAGCCACTGTGAAGAGACCAAAACAAAATAACTGAAGGAGAAAAATCTAAGAACATGTACATGTATCACATGGTGAAGAAGAGCAGTATCCTAGCTATAGAATAGTGAATAGAAGTCAAACACACAATGTCATAAAAATCAATAAGAAGATCAAGTGGTGGCCTAAATCAGGATGCCAACTCAGACTCCAATCACTTAAAGCAACATATTGACTTGGATGTCCAAGGATATTGACAAAAAGGGAAAATCTCTGGCAATGTCTCTGCAGGCAAAGTCTATCCATCATTCCTGCAGCAGACATGAACAGAAACAGCTGGACCCAAAGTGAGAAGATGACAGGCTATGAGAAAGACATTTCAGTGCAGCCAAAATATATTTCACAAAACTACTGAGATCCTGAAAATTTGAAGGGAATATGGGCAATCAAAACACGTATACATGCCCCAAATCAATAAAGCCTATATTTCTTATACCAATCTATAAGCTCAAGTCCAAAATATCATGGTAAAGACTAACTTCCTGGACAATTAATTATTCAGATGCCAAAACTGTGTAGCCCAGGAATGTTCATATTATTTTTAACCCAGCAATGTACCTCCCTGTGCCTAAGTTTGGCTTTGCAAAAATACAAAAATAAATACCAAACTCATTAGCAGGTGACTCAGTCCTTGAGGTGAGCCTATGAAGTTTCCTCACTGGAAAGCTTATTAATGACAATAGGTACCTAAGGGTATAGCACTCTTATTTCATGTCTGATACATAAGACAGTGAACCTGGAATAACAGCAAGAAGAGTCAAAGAAAAAGAGATGGCAATTACTATCCATGTAATAAAATGTCAGTAATTAAGCCTTTCATGCAAAAATCCTTCTTTATCTAATTTGTATTATTTACTAGATAACACACACAATGGACATACTGTCAAAAGGATTAAATCTAAGTTCATCCTCTGAACCATCATCACTGCAAAATAGATAAAATGAAAATGAAATAGATTCAGCTGGATAAAACATACAATGGAGTAGACTCACAACCTTGGTAGCAAAATAACACTGATTCAAGATAAGCCTGAAAATCCCAATTCCCAAACATGTGTAGTTACCTAACATTTCATAAAGACAACTAACATATTCTATAATTAGAAAACAGTGAGGGGTTGGCACTGTGGCATAGTGTGCTAAGCCTCTGCCTGTGGTGCCAGCATTCCATACGCGCATCAGTTCAAGTCCTGGCTGTTCCTCTTCCGATCTAGCTCTCTGCTATTGTGTAGGAAAGCAGTGGAGGATGGCCCAATTGCCCGGGCCCCTGAACCTGAGTGGGAGAAAGGAAGAAGTTCCTGGCTCCTGGCTTCCAATCAACCAGCTCTTGCCACTGCGGCCATCTGGGGGAGTGAACCAGAAGATAGAAGACCTTTCTCGTTGTCTCTCTCTCTCTCTCTCTCTCTCTCTCTCTAACTCTACCTCTCAAATAAATAAATATTTAATATTTAAAAAAAGAAAAAAATGAAAGAAAATTAAAATGATAGCACAAGAAAATTTATGAGATAAATGGAAGACACGACTTAATACAGATAGCAATTTCCCCAAATTTACTTACAAACTCAGTGCATTCTAAATAGGTATCCCAAAGATGTGTGGGTGAAAACTGAAAAATGTAAATAAAAAAAAACATAGTAAAGGGCTAAGAAAGACAATTTTGTAGAAAAACAACTTTAAAGAAGACAGAGATATCTTTTAAGTTAGATATCAAGGTTTATTATATAGCTAGACTAACTAGGTATGGTGCTACGACAAAACAGAAAAATTAAGCAACAAAACAGAATAGAAAGCTCAGAAACAAATCAATGAATACATGGAAACCTGATTCCACTAAGCAGCCATTTCAAATCGCTAGGTGGGGCCAGAGCTGTGGGTTAAGCCATCCCTTGTGACACTGGCATCTCTCTCTCTCTCTTTTAAAGATTTATTTATTTATTTGAAAGTCAGAGTTACACAGAGAGAGGAAAAGAGGTGGGGGAGGGTCTTCCAACCACTGGTTCACTCCTCAAGTGCCTGGAACAGCTGGAGCTGTGCCGATCCGAAGCCAGGAGATTTTTCTGGGTCCCCCATGTGGGTGCAGGGACCCAAGGACTTGCGCCATCTTCTACTTCTTTCCCAGGCCATAGCAGAGAGGTGGATTTGAAGTGGAGCATCCAGGACTCGAGATGACACCCATATGGGATGCTGGCACTGCAGGCAGCAGCTTTACCTGCTACGCCACAATGCCAGCCCCACTGGCATCACTTAAGAGAGCACCAATTCTAGTCTCAGCTGTCATGCTTAAAATCCAGCTTCCTGCCAATATGCCTGATAAGGTAATAGAAGATGGCCCAAGTACTTAGGCCCCTGCTACCCATATGTGAGACTAGGTTAGCTTTCCTGGCTCCTGGCTTCATCTTAACTCAGCTCTGGCCTTTAAAGGTATTTGGTTAATGAACCATTCTTTCTCTCTGCCTTTCAAGTAGATGAAAAAAATATTTAAAATATGTTTTACATCAATAATTTAAATGATATATATGTGAACATCTGAAAAGACTTCAAAACATGCATGGAAAATGGAAAACGTACAACATCTTTTAATTCTATTTTTGGACAAACTTGAAAGAATGAACTCTTGTACATATCTGTATGTGTGTACATACATATGGGCATACATATTAGAGCTTCAGTCCTCATTAAGAGGCATTTTCAAGTCAATGAAATTATCTCTAAAGAAAAAATAGTAAAGAACCCAAACAAGTAATAGAAAAAATAGAAATGGTAGCAAAATGGTAGAAAAATATCATAAATTATTTTAATATCACAAATAACTGAATAAATACACATTAAAGCAATAGTAGCTTATAAAAATGTTCATAGTAATTAATGACATACAAATTGGAAATAATATCAAGGTCATGAACTGTTGAATTTGTGACATATTTACAATAGAATTGTAATGAATTAATGTACTGCTATATAAATAAACATTGATAAATTTGATAGATATAGTGGATTAAAGAAGCCATATTAAAAAATACACCTCTTGAATGATTCAGAATAGTGATTACCTTTGTAGATGAGGCATGATAGCAAGGAGATATGAGAGAGGTCCTTGGGGTGCTAGTCATAGAAGTGAAATGACGGGCCGGCGCCGCAGCTCACTAGGCTAATCCTCCGCCTTGCGGCGCTGGCACCCCGGGTTCTAGTCCTGGTCAGGGTGCCGGATTCTGTCCCTGTTGCCCCTCTTCCAAGCCAGCTCTCTGCTGTGGCCAGGGAGTGCAGTGGAGGATGGCCCAAGTACTTGGGCCCTGTACCCCATGGGAGACCAGGATAAGTACCTGGCTCCTGCCTTTGGAACAGCATGGTGCACCAGCCACAGCGGCCATTGGAGGGTGAACCAACGGCAAAAGGAAGACCTTTCTCTCTGTTTCTCTCTCTCACTGTCCGCTCTGCCTGTCAAAAAAAAAAAAAGAAGTGAAATGATTTACAAATAAATCAAGCTGTAAATTTAGAGTTAGTATACTTTAGTGACTTATGTTACACTCCAGAAAAATTAATACCAAAATCAAACCTAGGTGTAAGTTACTGTTTAGATGGAATATTATTATCCAGAGTTGTTAAGAAAGTGCAGACATGACATGACCATGTGATGCAACCTTACTAAAGGGAAGTTTGCTAACATGATAAAATTCTCCAGATACTAGGAAAAATCTTTTAGCACAATAAGGAATATCTAAAGAAAACCTATAGCCAATATCCAACTTAACAGTGAGAAACTAGACACTTTTTCCCTAAGACTAGGAATTAAGCCATGATGTTCCTACAACTCTATTCAACATCATACTGTAAGATGTAGCTAATGTATTAAAACAAGTAAAGGAAATAAAGGGCACATAAGTGAAAAGGAAGATCTAAAATTTTAAATTATCTATATATAGGAAATCTCAACAACTGAACAAATAAACTACTAGAAAATAAAAGTATTAGCTGTAAAATATGATTGATATATACAAAAGTAAATTGCTTCATTACATACCAACAATGCATAACTGTAATCTGAAACTTTAAAAAATGTCATTTATGATACTCCCCAAAAAATCCCACTTCTATGTAAATCTAATAAAACTATGTACAGGAGTTACATGCAGAAAAGTAAAAAGCTAAAGAAATCAGCAAAGATCCAAATAAAAGGAGAAACATTATGTGTAAATGAACTGGAAGACTGAGTACTTTTAAGATGTCATTTTTCCCCAGCCTGATCTATAGATTCAATGCAATCTCAATCAAAATCCTAGCCAGCTATTTTGCAGATACTGGTAAAGTGATTCCAAAGTGTATTTGGAAAGATAAAAAGATCTATAACAACCAACACAATACTAAAAAAGATGAAAGTTGGAGGACCCTCACACTAGCCAATTTGAAGGCTTACTGTAACTATAACAATTAAGACAGTAAGGTCCTGGCCAAAGAAGACAGAGATGAATGGAATAGGAGAGAAATCAATCCACACAAATATAGGCAGCTTATCTTTCACAAAAAGCAAAGGCAATTCAATACAGAAAAGAGAGCCTTTTCAACAAAGGGTCCTAGAAAAATCATGCAGTCAGAGTAATAATAATAATAAACCCAAACACAGAACTTACATCTGCCACAAAAATAAGCTCAAGAGGGATTATAGAGCTAAATTTAAAGACAAAACTCTAAAGCTTCTAGAGGAAAACACAAAAGAAAACCTATGTGACTGTGGGTTTGGTAAAGCTTATAGATTTGGAGATGAAACAATGGATAGAAAAATATCTCCTTTTGGCTTTCAAATCAATAAAAATAATTTTCAAAAAACTAAAAATCCTAAGACTTTATAGCACAAAAAGTGGGTGGCTCTTAACGTCTACAAACTTTTGTTCTGTGATCTCCCTCCCCAAAATACATGATCATAATCAAATCACAAGAAAAACATCAGGCAGATCTCAAAGGATGGTCTACAAAATATTTAATCAGTTCCCAAAACCGTCAAGTTGTGAAAAGTCTGAGAAATTGTCCAGCCAAGAGAAGCTTAAAAAGATGCATTTATTAAATATAATGTGGTATCCTAGATGGGATCCTGGAATAGAAAAAGGACATTCAGCAAAACCCAAGGAAATGTGAAAAAGTATGGATTTAGTCTATCAATATTGGTTTGTGAATTGTAACAAATGTATTTATCAATGTGCAGCATGTTGATAACGGGAAACTGGGTATGCTGAGGGAAGCGGTATACATGGGAACATACTGTACTGTCCTTGTAATTTGTATGAAAATCTAAAATGGTGCTAGAATACAAGTGTATTAAAAATTACTATTTGCTTATTATAAACATGGAAATACCCATCAATTAAGAAATGGTTAAATAATGTAACTGCAGGAATGGGGTATAGTTATGTAACAATGAGGTAAATTTATATATAAACAAAAAGGTAAAAATATATCTTTAAACAAAAAAAGCAACTTGCAAGAAGTATATAAAGCAAGCCTGGTGCTGTGGCCTAGTGGGTAAAGGCAATGCCTGTGTGTCAGCATTCCACATGGGCGCCAGATCAAGTCCCAGCTGCTCTACTTCTGATCCAGCTCTCTACTGTGGCCTGCTTAAGAAGTAGAGGATGGCCAAAGTCCTTGGGCCTCTGCACCCATGTGGGAGACCTGGAAGAAGCTCCTGTCTCCTGGCTTCAGATTGGCACAGCTCCGGCTGTTGCAGCCATCTGAAGAGTGAACCAGCAGATGGAAGCCACTTTAGGTGTTTAATATTTATTATTATTGTTTTTACAAATTCCAAAGCTAGAAAAATATCTTATTAGAAAGACTCTAAAATTAATAAGCTCCAAAAGTTGCTCTAATTTCATTTATGTGATTTTTCATGTTTCTAATTTGTCACAGGTATAACACATTTTTTCCTACTGTGTGGCTATATGAAGGGAAGGTTTAAACAGCTGAATATAAATGGTTTTTATTTCAATCCAATATCTCATACTATAAAGGAACTAATGACATGATCTTTGTTTTATTCTTATGAAGGTGGCAAATTAGTTTTTGCAACATATACTAGCTTCTTATGGGCCCACAACAGAGGAGCAGGTTACCTTCATGTTGCCATACCTGAAAGAGAATGCTGGCAGTGTCTACTATCTTCAGTTCCCAAATGTACTAATAAAGGTTCCCAGATGTCATTTTAAGAAAGGGCTTCCTTCTTTCTGGTTTCAACAGCAAAAGAAATTAGCTTCTGATTATTCATTTTAATTTCCCTTTCCTCTAAACGCATCTCTTCGTAAATCAAACACAGTGGCTCTCATAAATGGCTTCAATTATAATCTCCAAAATAACAATGGCTATCCCAAAATTTTTACAATAAACCTTAAAATGAATAGCCTAGAATGATTCCATCTGAAAGAAATTAGAGAGGATGAAATCTACCTGGCAGCAGGAAAAAATGTCCACTGGTCTCTCAGGATTGGGGGAGGGGGCTGTTGACTTCTTCAATATCCACTTGCAGTGACAGGTCGTGATCATTTCACACCAAAACTCAGTGCTCACAGTAAACCCTCCTTATCCAGGGGGATACATTTCAAGCCCCCAGTGCATGCCTGACACTGTGGGCATTATTAATATTTTTCCCCAAACACAAGAACTTTATCACACATGGTGGCCATAACTTGCAGTTTGAGGTGGATAGCAAAACCTCACATGAATTTCTTTCTCTTTTTTCATAATTTCAGAGTCAGAAGATTCGTTCTTACCACAGATTCTAGCAAGTTCAGTGTATGATTTCTTTTTCTTTCCTTAGTAAGTTGAGAACTTTGAACTTTTCACCTAAAGGAAGCACTTGATGGCTTCTCTGAATTGACAGCACCACTACTTTTGGACTTTGGGGAAAACAACTATATAAACTAAGTACTGCAGTACGTGATAACTGAGAAGGCTACAAAGTGACTAGAAGGGGGGGCATGTGTGATATGTCTGATGTGCCTGTGATGGACAGAGAGATCATTCAAGAGAGCGATGGAACAAGATTTCACGACGCTAGTTAGAATGGCACTCAAAGTTTACAAATTTTTATTCCTGGAATTTTCCATCTTACATTTTTTGACCACAGGTAAATGAAACAGTAGAAAGTGAAACTGCAAAGAGGGTGGGGGGAGAAGATTGTATGTGCGATTTCATAGTAAATAAATATCATTTAGAACAAACTGAAAGTGATCATTATTTCTGAAAATGTCTGCTCAGAATACCAAGGGCACACTTGGAGTGTCCCCTTCCCCAATACTCTGCCAGACAGAAATCTGTGATCCACGTAAACTATGACTACCTCTCAAAAATGCCAGAACTAACTTAATTAAAAAATTATCTATTTTCACTTTTATTTGAAAGGCAGAGAGACAGACAGATATTCCATCTGCTGTTCACTCCCCAAATGCCTGCAATTGCTGGGGCTGTCTAGGCCAAAGCCAGAAGCCAGGAACTCAATCCTGGTGTTCCATGCAGGTGGCAGAGACCCATGCACTTGAAGCATTCCCTGCTGCCTCCCAGGGTGCACATTAGCTGGAAGCTGGGTCTGAAGTGGAGTGCGAACTTGAATTAAGCACTCCAACATGGAATGTAGGTATCCCAAGCAGCATCTTAACAACCACCCCAAAGACTCTCCCCAACAACATTTTTAACTAACAGCCATCTGGCTCAATGAGTATAAAGAATATATACATATACCATGACAATTCAAGAATCCTGAGGCATTGGTGAAATTATTCAAAAAACTACATATAAAACATATCTTTACTGAGATCTATAATGCTCAACTCTAACATATAATATGTTTATGTTCTGTCCCTCTTCCCAGAGAACAGGGGCCTTATCTGCCTTATTCATTGATCTCCAGTGTCTAGAAAAATCTCTACCAGATAGTAAGTATTCAATAAATATTTGTTTAGTTAACTCAATTTTTGTAGTTTAGATATTTTTTAACATTTTGCAGTCTAGTATATTATATTTTATGCATGAAAGGGCATCATAAAAACACAATAGAATTAACAATTTTTAGAAGAAGGCAATCCATCATTATCAGGAAATTATAGAGAAGGATTTTATCACAGGATGGAAAAGTAAATTGCAAAGGACATGTGTCCCATAGCCTGTGTCCTGTGTCTGGTGTCCTGTAGCCTATGTCCTGTGGCATTTGTTCTATAGCTGGTATCCTGTTATCTGCAGCCTGTGTTGTGTGTCCTGTAGCCTGTGTCATGGGTCCTGTAGCCTGAGACCTGGTCCTGTAGCCTGTGTCTTGTGGACTGTGTCCTGAAGCCAATATCTTGTAGCCTGTGGACTATGTCATGTGGCATGTGTCCTGTGTCCTGTAGCATGTGTACTGTGTCCCATAGCCTGTGTCCTCTAGCCTGTGTCCCGTGGCCTTTGTTCTATAGCTAGTGTCCTGTTTTCCGTAGCCTGTGGACTGTGGCCTGTGGCCTGTAGACTGTGGCCTGTGGCCTGTGTCCTGAAGCTGATTTCTTGTAGCCTGTGGACTATATCATGTAGCATGCGTCCTGTGTCCTGTAGCCTGTGTCCTTTAACCTGTGTCCTGTAATCTGTGTACTGTGTCCACTGGCCTGTTCCTGTAGCCTGTGTCCTGTGTCCCATAGCCTGTAGCCTTTGTCTTGTATCCTGTGTCCTACATCCTGTGTCCAGATTTTGTGTCCTGTAGCCTGTGTCCTAAGTCTTATAGTCAGTGTCCTGTAGCCTGTGTCCTGTGTTCTGTTTTCTGTAGCCTGTGTCCTGAGGCATTTGTCCTGTAGCTGGTGTCTTGTTTTCTGTAGCCTGTGTCCTGTGGCCTATGGCCTCTGTCTTGTGTCATGTAACCTGTGTCCTGTAGTCTGTATTCTATGTTATTTAGCCTGTATCCTGTAGCCTGTATCCTGTAGCCTGTGCCCTGTGATCTGGAGCCTATGTCCTGTAGCCTGCAGCTTGTGTCCTGTGGCCTCTGTCTTGTGCCATGTAACATGTGCCCTGTAGTCTGTGTTCTATGTCATTTAGCCTGTGTACTGTAAACTGTATCCTGTGTCCTGTATCCTGTGTCCTGTGTCCTAAAGCCGGTTTCTTGTAGCCTGTGGACTATGTCATGTAGCATGTGTCCTGTGGCCTTTGTCCTGTAGCTGGTGTCCTGTTTCCTGTATCCTGTGGCCTATATTCTGTAGCGTGTATCATATGTCCTGTAGCCTGTGTCCTGTGTCCTGGGCCTGTATCCTTTAAACTGTGTCCTGTAATCTGTGTCCTGTGTCCACTGGCCTGTTTAATTTAGCTTGTGTCCTGTTGCCTTTGTTCTGTGTCATGTGGCCTGTGTCATATTTGTATAGCCTGTGGCCTATGTCCTATAGCCTGTGTTCTGTGTCCTGTGTCATGCATCCTGTGTCCGTTAGCTTGTGTCCTGTGTCCTGAGCCTCTGCCCAGTGTCCTGTAGCTTGTGACCTATAGCCTGTGTACTGTGTTCAGTAGACTGTGTCCTGTTACCTATGTCCTGTAGCCTGTGTGCTCTGTCCTGTAGCCCTTGTCCTATGTCCTGTTTCCTGTAGCAAGTGACCTGTATCATGTAGCCTGTGCTCTGTGATCTGGAACCTATGTCCAGTTGCCTGTGCTCTATTTTCTGTAGCCTGTGCCCGTCGCCTGTGGCCTGTGGCCTCTTTCATGTGTCGTGTAGCCTGTGTCTTGTAGTTTGTGTCTGATGTCATTTAGCCTGTGTCCTATAACCTGTGTCCTGTGTCCCTCAGCCTATGTCATGTAGCCTCTAACCTGTAGCCTGTTTTCTATACCCTATGTCCTGTGGCCTTTGTCCTGTAGCTGGTGTCCTGTTTTCTGTAGCCTGTGTCCTGTGTCCTTTGTCCTGTAGATGGTGTCCTGTTTTCTGTAGCCTGTGTCTGGTGTTGTGAAGCCAGTTTCTTGTAGCCTGTAGACTATGTCATGCAGCATGTGTCCTGTGTCCTGTAGCACATGTCCTGTGTCCTGTAGCCTGTGTCCTGTGGCCTTTGTCTTGTAGCTGGTGTCCTGTTTTCTGTAGCCTATGTCCTGTGTCCTCTAGCCTTTGTCCTGTGTCCTTTGTCCTGTAGATGGTGTCCTGTTTGCTGTAGCCTGTGTCTGGTGTTGTGAAGCCAGTTTCTTGTAGCCTGTAGACTATGTCATGTAGCATATGTCCTGTGTCCTGTGGCATATGTCCTGTGTCTTGTAGCCTATGACTTGTGTCCTGTAGCCTGTGTCCTGTAGCCTGTGTCCTGTAGCTGGTGAACTGTTTCCTGTATCCTGTGGCCTATATTCTGTAGGCTGTGTCCTGTGACCTCTGTCCTATAGCCAGTGTTTGGTATCCTGTAGCCTGAGGTCTGTGTCCAGTGTCTGGTAGCCTGAGTCCTGTGTCCTGTAGCTTGTGTATTATATCCGGTAGTCTGTGTCCTGTATCCTGTGTGCTGTGGCCTCTGTCCTATAGCCAGTGTTTGTATCCTGTATCCTGTGCCATGTGTCCTGTGTCCTGTATCCTGTATCCTGTGGCCTGTGGCCCTTGTCCTGTATCTCGTGTCCTGTTTCCTATATCCTGTGTCCTGTGTCCTTAAGCCAGTTTCTTATAGCCTGTGTCGTATGTCCTGTATACTGTGGCCTTTGTCCTGTGGCCGGTGTGGTATGTCCTGTGGTCTCTGTCCTGTGTCCTATAGTCTTTTTCCTATGTCCTGTAGCCTTTGTCCTGTATCCTGTGTCCTCATCCTTTATCCTCTTCATGTAGCCTGGGTCCTGGGTCCTGTAGCTTGTGTCCTGTGTCCTGTAGCCTGTGTCCTTTAACCTGTGTCAACTGCCCTGTTTCTTTTAGGATGTGACCTGTAGGCATCGTCCTGTGTCCTATGTTTTGTAGCCTTTGTCCTGTATCTCATGCCCTGGAGCCTGTCTCCTTTGTCCTGTGACCATTGGAATGGGTCCTGTGTCCTGAACCTGTGTCCTGTAGCTTGTGTCCTATAGCCTTTGTACTGTTCCCTGTAGCCTGTGTCCTGTGACCTATGTTCTGTAACCTGTGTGCTCTGTCCTATAGCATTTGTCTTATGTCCTGTATCGTGTGTCATGTAGCCTGTGTCCTGTGCCCCGTATCCTGTGTCTGTAGCCTGTGTCCTGTGGCTGTTGTCATGTAGCTGGTGTCCTGTTTCCTGCAGGTATTGTCCTGTAGCCGTTGTTCTGTTTTCTGTAGCCTGTGTCCTGTATCCTGTGGCCTTTGTCCTGTGGCTGCTGTAGTGTGTTCTGTGGCCGCTCTCCTGTGTCCTGTATCCTGTATCCTGCAGTCTTTGCCCTATATCATGTAGCCTGTGTTCTGTAGCCTGTGTCCTGTGGCCATTGTCCTGTTGCTGGTGTCCTGTAGCTTGTGTCCTATAGCCTTAGACCTGCTCCTGTGTCCTGTGTCCTGTATCCTGTAGCTTGTGTCCTGTATCGTATGACCTGTGATATGGAGCCTATTCCCTGTAGCCTGTGTTCTGTGTCCTGTGGTCTCTGTTTTGTGTCATGTAACCTGTGTCCTATAGTCTGCATCCTATGTCATTTAGCCAGTGTCCTGTAACCTGTGTCCTGTGGCCTTTGTCCTGTAGCTGGTGTCCTGTTTCCTGTAGCCTGTGTCCTGAAGCTGGTTTCCTGTAGCCTGTGGATTATGTCATGTAGCATGTGTCCTGTGTCCTGTAGCATATGTCCTGTGTCTTGTAGCCTGTGTCCTGTAGCCTGTGTCCTTAGCTGGTGTCCTGTTTCCTGTAGCCTGTGGCCTATATTCTGTAGGCTGTGTCCTGTGACCTCTGTCCTATAGCCAGTGTTTGATGTCCTGTAGCCTGAGGCCTGTGTCCTGTGTCTGGTAGCCTGAGTCCTCTGTCCTGTAGCTTGTGTATTATGTCCAGTAGTCTGTGTCCTGTGTGCTGTGGCCTCTGTCCTGTAGCCAGTGTTTGTGTCCTGTATCCTGTGTCATGTGTCCTCTGTCCTGTAGCCTGTATCCTGTGGCCTCTATCATGTATCTTGTGTCCTGTATGCTATAGCCTGTGGCCTTTATCCTGTGGCCAGTGTGGTTGTCTTGTGGTCTCTGTCCTGTGTCCTGTAACCTGTTTCCTGTTGTCTTTGTCCTATTTCATGTAGCCTGTGTCCTGCAGCCTGCGTCCTGTATCCTGTGTCCTCACCCTTTAGCCTGTTGTGTAGCCTGTGACCTGTGTCCTGTTGCCTGTGTCCTATAGCCTCTCCATGTGTCCTGTAGCCTGTGTCCTTTAACCTGTGTTCTCTGTCCACTAGCCTGCTTCCTTTAGCCTGTGTCCTATAGCCCATGTCCTGTAGCCTGTATCCTGTGTCCTGTAGTCTGTGGCATATTTCCTGTGGCCTGTTTCCTGCATCCTGTATCCCATAGCCTGTGTCCTGTAGTCTGTGTCCTTGTCCTTTAGCCTGTTCATGTAGCCTGTGTCCTGTGTCCTATAGCCTGTGTCCTGTTGCCTGTGTCCAGTGTCCTGTAGCCTGTCCATGTGTCCTGCAGCCTGTGTTCTGTGGCCTATGTCTGTGGCCTTTGTCCTGTAGCTGGTGTTTTGTTACCGGTATCCTGTGTCCAATGTCCTGTAGCCTGTGTCCTTTGGCCTCTGTCCTATAGCCGGTATTCTGTGTCCTGTAGCCTGTGTCCTGTGTCATGTAACTTGTGTATTATATCTGGTAGTCTGTGTCCTGTGTCTGTGCTGTGGCCTCTATCCTGTAGCCAGTGTTTGTGTCCTGTAGCCTGTGTCATGTGTCCTGTATCCTGTATCCTGTGGCCTGTGGCCTCTGTCCTGTAACTCGTGTCCTGTTTCCTGTATCCTGTGTCCTGTATCCTGAAGCTGGTTTCTTGTAACCTGTGCCCTATGTCCTGTAGCCTGTTGCCTTTGTCCCATTGCCGGTGTGGTATGTCCTGTGACCTCTGTCTTGTGTCCTGTAGCCTGTGTCCTGTAGTTTTTTTCCTATGTCCTGTAGCCTTTGTCCTGTATCCTGTGTCCTGTATCCTAAGTCCTCATCCTTTAGCCTGTTCGTGTAGCCTCTGTCCTGAGTAGCCTGTGTCATGTGTCCTTTAATCTGTGTCCTATAATCTGTGTCCTGTGTCCACTGGCCTGTTTCTTTTAGACTGTCCTGTAGCCTTTGTCCTGTGTCCTGTGTCCAATGTTGTGTAGCCTCTGTCCTGTAGCTTGTGTCCTGTGTCCTGTAGCCTGTGTCCTTTAGCCTGTGTCCTGTGTCCTGAGCCTGTGTCCTGTAGATTGTGTCCTCTAGTCTGTGTACTGTGCCCTGTAGCCTGTGTCCTGTGACCTATGTCCTGTAGCTGTGTGCTCTGTCCTGTAGCCCATGGTCATCTGAGCCACTCAGGAAAGGCTGCTTGGCTACTTCCCACAGTCATGAGAGTTAAGGCTGGGCTGCCAATCTTCTGCCTTTGATATCTACAGGCAGGGCCACTGAAGCTGGTGGCCCATTTGCTTCTTGTGTACAAAAGTACATGAGCAGTGTCACCTGGCTGCTTTTAGGGTGACAGGCAGATGGGCAGAGTCACCTGACTGCTTTCTGAAGCCCTCTACAAGCCAAGCCACTCAGGATGTGCATCCCAGGTTCTTTCCAGGGCAATGGAAGGGGGAGCGGGGCTACCTGACAGGTTTACAGGCCTGGGTCAGCTGGGCTCTTGGGAGGATGCCAGAAGAAAGGCTCTCAACAGAGTTTTGTGCAGCAAGAGCCTAATGTAAAGGGGGCAAAATGTAAGCCAGGATCTTTCTCTAAGGCCATGCACCAGTGCGATACTCCTACAAGTCCCCACACTGGGCTCAGGTTCTGTGAGGGCCTCATTATTTTGGAAAAATATTTGCCATATAATTTAATTGAATCAATACATGTTTGCATACTAATCGACCAAATCATTCTGAATCTTTCGGAGAAGAAGATTATTTATTTTCTCTTCAAATAAATATATAAGCGGGACTGGCGCTGTGGCTCAGTGGGTTAATGCCCTGGCCTGAAGTGCCGGCATCCCATATGGGAACTGGTTCAAGATCTGGCTGCTCCACTTCCTGTCCAGCTCTCTGCTATGTATCAGGAAAAGCAGTAGAAGATGGCCCAAGTCCTTGGGCCCCTGTACCCACGTGGGAGGCCGGGAAGAAGCTCCTGGCTCCTGGCTTTGGATCGGCCCATCTCTGGCTGTTGCGGCCATTTGGGGAGTGAACTATTGGATGGAAGACCTCCCTGTCTCTCAGCCTCTCCTCTCTCTGTGTAAATCTGACTTTCAAATAAATAAATCTTTAAAAAAATGTATAAGTGCATATATTTTTTGTTACAAATTTCAGTTTTGCATAGATTCATAGATGTGTGCATACAGGTACACATTTAGGTATAAAGACACTGCAGAGCAGAAACTTCCAGAAGCACTCTACAAGCTGTCTTTCTGGGCAAAGGAAAAATAGAGCTCGTATAATACATTGACAAAAGTTCACAAGATCAGATCATGTCTTGACATACTTAACAAGCACTCTCTATTTGTCTCCAACAAACAAAGCTAAGGAAATAATGTAACCACCTTTACACAGTAAATTAAGGTTACAAGTCATACACAAGAACAGAACGGCTTGTGCATTAAAAACCGTTCAGCTCCACTGTCATACTATAAATTTTGGCTTTTAAACTGTTTCCGGTTACATAGAAGCAAAAGTTATTATATACTCAGCAATTAATAAACTTTCAATGATTTAAGATATGGTAGCTTAAAAAAAGTAGACTGAGAATGGTCTTGGTAAGGCAGGTGAAACATCTTAGTGGAACTAAACTCACAGAAGCTTCGCCAATGTTGTTTAAATAACCAGACTGAAGCAGAAAGGTTCAAATTAACTTATTTTGTGGGTGTCAAGATGTCATTTTTTTCAAGCTGCATGACTAAAGCAGAGCAAGTCAGGTAAGCCATGTGTGTGTGCATGCACCCACAATGTAAACAATCATGTGGTAATAAACAACTGGGGGACTGCAAGCATTAACTCTGTGCTTTTTCTTGTGTTTTGTAACCTGCTTTCTGTGCCACTGAATACCAAGTATTTCTGGTCCTTTCTAAATATATCTCCTCATCATCTACACTAGTGTCTTTACTCACTGCCTACTAACTGTAGGGCAAACTGCAAATGCAAGAAGTCTACAGGAATTCCATTTCCAGAATGCATGTCTGAGGGATGTCATCAATTTCAGAAATACAAATGACCTTCTATCTTGTAATATTCCTGTTCTCCAAACTCTCTCCAAGGAAGAAATTATTTTGATAAATAAATATAAATATCTACAACAAAAATATTCTTTTCAAATAGTCAGTAAGAAATAAATTATATGCTCTCCTTTATGTTATTTTATCTGCTCATGATGTAGATCAACTTAATTATCAATAATACAGAATTTTTGATATGCAATAATAAATTCAGTGATACTTGGCTTTAAACATTTTTATTAAAATTTAATGGTGATTTTGGTTATAAAATATATTTCTCACATTCCAACATACCCAAAAGGATAAATGTAATCTGAAGCATTGGTAGGAGTATAGTATAGCATCTGATATATTCTCTAGATTAAATTCATTTAAAAAAATATAGAAGACCTAGAGCCGGCACTGTGGCATAATGGGTAAAGCCACCACCTGCAGTGCTGACATTCTGTATGGGCACCAATTTGAGTCCCAGCTGCTCCACTTCTAATCGAGCTCTCTGCTAAGGCCTGGGAAAGCAGTAGAAGATAGCCCAAGTCCTTTGGCCCTTGCCCTGCGTGAAAGACCCTAAAGAAGCTTCTGGCTCCTGGCTTCAGATTATCTCAGCTCCAGATTTTGCAGCCATCTGGGGAGTGAACCAGCAAATGGAAGGCCTCTCTCTTTCTGCTTCTGCCTCGCTATATTCTGCCTTTCAAATAAATAAATCTTTCTAAAAGATGAAGAAAAATCTAGGTTTTACCATCTTATTCCCTGCTTTTGTTTTTGATCATGATCTGCTGTCCACCTAATAAATATATTACATTTACATCATTTATTGGATACGTGGGAAACTTTGTGAAAACTAATATAAAGAGGAAGGAGCTAGTGCTACCTGATGGTTAAGGATTTATAATAGTAATAAAATAGTAGTTTTCATAGTAGTTTGTAGAATACTTTGCAAAAATGTTACCAAACTAGAATGGAATGACTAAAATGAACTTACAAAAAGAGAGATGAGACTTAAACTTTTCATACCTATTTATCTAAATATTGCTAATTAATGCAGGTCCATAGCAAGTTATCTATTTTGATCAAAACTTATCCATTTCATGTTGGTGATTACATTTAGTACATCTCATTTGTACAAGCATCTCAGTTTCATACTCTGCTGTATTGTTTTAAGTTTACTTCTGCAATGAAAAATTAAACACCATAAGCAAAATAAAGTGATCCAGAAACAAACAGAACTGAAATGCTACATAGAAAATTGCTGTGGAATATCATAATGCATATTAGCATAGTAAATGTTCTAAATTAATAAATACAGATATTGTGAATTCTGAAACTTATTTTAGGTGGTATCCTAACTAATAACCCCTCTAATTATGTTGACAAATGTTTAATTGTATAATAAGTTTAGATTTTTAAAAAATATTTATTTATTTATTTGACAGGGAGAGTTACAGACAATGAGAGAGAGTGAGAGAGAGAAAGGTCTTCCTTCCGTTGGTTCACTCCCCAAATGGCCACAACGGTTGGAGCTGTGACGATCCGAAACCAGGAGCCAGGTGCTTCCTCCTGGTCTCCCAAGCACTTGGGCCATCCTCTACTGCCATCTCAGGCCACAGCAGAGAGCTGGACTGGAGGAGGAGCAACTGCCCATATGGGATGCTAGCACCACAGGTGGAAGATTAACCTAGTGTGCCACAGCGCCAACCCCTAGATTTTTAAGCTAATGCTAAACTAGCATCTATAATCTATGCTTTTAAATTATTTGATTATTTATTTATATTTATTCAGAAGGTAAAAAGAGAGGAGAGAGAGACTGAACCAGAGACAACAAGACAGAGAAAGGCAGAGACAGAAATCTTCCATCTGTTGGTTCACTCGTAAAGTGCTTGCAACAGCTACAATAGGGCCAAGCCAAAGCCAGGAGCCTGGAATTCAATCCAGTTCTCCCATGAGGGTGCAGGGACCCATGTCCTTGAGCCATCACTGCTGTTTCACATGATGTGCTTTATGGGAAACTGGAATCAGAACTGGTACTCTGATATGGAACGTGGCATCCCAGTAGCATCTTAACTGCTCTGCCAGACACCTGTCCCTGCAAGCTATGCTGATCTCCAGTCCATTCATAAGTGTTTGTTGTGCACCGCTAACAATGTATACCAATCCATTTGTGTATGAAATTGACCAGGAAACTCTTCAATGAATCCTACCAAAAAGTTATTCATTCAATTATCTCTCCCAAAGAGGACATAACAAAGTTAATGCTCAGTACCTCAGAATGTGGTTTTATATGGAAATAGGGTCTTTCTAGATGCTATTTTGCTGTAATGAGGCCATTATTGTGGTCTCTGATCCCATATGACTATTGTACTTAAAAATAGCCTGGTGTGGTGGTGAGGCGTGTTGTAGCCTTGTAGGTAAAGCTGCTGCCTGCAAGGCCAGCATCCCATATGGGAACCTCTCAGTGTCCTGACTGGTCCAGTTTCCATCCAGCTCCCTTCTGATGCCCTGGGAAAAGCAGTGCAGAATGGCCTAGGTGCTACCAACCACACAGGAGACCTGGTAAACACCTGGCTCCTAGCTTCTGGTTTCTGCCTGGCCCTGCCCCAGCTGTTGTAGCCATCTGGGGAGTGAAGCAGCATTGAAGGTTTCTCTCTGTCTCTCTATGTCTCTCACTGTGTAACCCTTACTTTCAAAATAAATAAATAAATCTTTAAAACACAGTGATGGGTAGGCTAATCCTCCGCCTAGCGGCGCCGGCACACCGGGTTCTAGTCCCAGTCGGGGCGCCGGATTCTGTCCCGGTTGCCCCTCTTCCAGGCCAGCCCTCTGCTGTGGCCAGGGAGTGCAGTGGAGGATGGCCCAGGTGCTTGGGCCCTGCACCCCATGGGAGACCAGGAAAAGCACCTGGCTCCTGGCTCCTGCCATCGGATCAGCGCGGTGCGCCGGCCGCAGCGCGCTGGCTGCGGCGGCCATTGGAGGGTGAACCAACGGCAAAGGAAGACCTTTCTCTCTGTCTCTCTCTCTCTCACTGTCCACTCTGCCTGTCAAAAAAAAAAAAAAAAACACAGTGATGGGGAGGGGATCAAGATGCTGCGAATGTTGCACAAGAGAGAAATCCATGTGAAGGTGAAGACAGAGTAAATTGTAAGTGAATACACCCTGCTTAGTAACATGAAAGGTTATATTTAGAAATTTTAGGAGTAAAATCACAGGTGAAATTGTGGAGGCCTAAGGATATAGCTTAGGAAAAAGAATGTAAATAATTATTATTATCAGGTATTAGGAAATTTTGACTCTTTGCAGGCAGGTAAATATCAATAGGGAACTCTATGATGTTTGGACAGAGTGGCTTAAGCTTAAAAACCTTCTGCATTCGGCGCCGCGGCTCACTAGGCTAATCCTGTGCCTTGCAGTGCCGGCACACCGGGTTCTAGTCCTGGTCGGGGCGCCAGATTCTGTCCTGGTTGCCCCTCTTCCAGGCCAGCTCTCTGCTGTGGCCAGGAAGTGCAGTGGAGGATGGCCCAAGTGCTTGGGCCCTGCACCCCATGGGAAACCAGGATAAGTACCTGGCTCCTGCCATCGGATCAGCACAGTGCGCCGGCCACAGCATGCCGGCCGCGGCGGCCATTAGAGGAAAGGAAGACCTTTCTCTCTGTCTCTCTCTGTCACTGTCCACTCTGCCTGTCAAAAAAAAAACCTCTTACAATTCACAATTGATGTCAAAAATATTTGATCATCCCAGAACACTGATAAAATGAAAAATACAGTGAATCTCTGCTACCATGAAATATTATGCTCATTGAATTTGTTTTTTTTTTCCAAGATTTATTTTATTCATTTGAAAGACAGAGTTTTATTTATTTTATTTATTTGAAGAGAGAGGTAGAGAGAGAGAGAGGGAGGTCTTCCATCCACTGGTTCAGTCCCTAGATGGCCACAACCACCGGAGCTGTGCACAACTGAAGCCAAGAGCCAGAAGCTTCCTCCAGGTCTCCCAAATGGGTACCAAAGACTTAAGCCATCTTACTGTTTTCCCAGGCCACAGCAGAGAGCTGGATCAGAAGAAATGCAGCTAGACTCGAACCGGCGCCAATATGGGATGTTGGCACTTCAGGTCAGGGCTTTAACCCATTGTGCCACAGCGTCGGCCCCTCACCCATTGAATGGAGGATATCGTCTTGAATGTGAATATGAGGGGATTGTAGCTTAAACCAGTAACACAGAGGATGGATAATTTAGCATTTATATTTGATGAAGAAATGGTGAGAGCTGTTGGTAGATTAAAGGCAAGAAGTAAATAAAATATGTAGTGATGTATCTGGAGACACCAAAAATAGAAGTATATATTTTAATCACATAAGGAAGAAATATTTATTAAGAGAAAACTACCATAATTTGAATCTTATGATAAAGGATAATTTTCAAATCTCATATTTGAAGCCAAATGAAATTCACATCTCAATCTTATGGCAATAAATTTATCTTATTATTTTAAGAAAAACCATAAAGAATGAGCTGATTTGAATGCCTAACCACAAATAGTTTTGAAAACTACCAAGCTGGTATGGTGAGCAAAGATAACTTTATTCAAAAGGTATGTGAACTTTGACCCAACTTATTCTAATTTGAGAATGGATTTTGTATTGCAGTTTGCAAAACCAGCAAAAATTTTTTGTTTCAAACTCTCCATCGTAGGTTCTTCTCCTGAAAGTCTGCCATTGACCATAAATTGGAAGAAAGGGCCAAATGTAACAGACATGACTTCTCATCTGCATCTGCTGTAAGTGACGCACATGTGTTGCTAGTAGGTCAGAGATCAGATGTTACCATCCACCATGAAATAGAGGCTGTGACTTAAGAAATGTAGAAAATGAATCGTTAGACTTCTAGTGCCATGAGCATAAAGACAGCCTACTCTTTGGAGTGGTAAAGAAGAATTTCCAGCTTCCACATCTAGTTTCAAGGAGAAGCACAAAAAAAGTTTAATATGGGAATTTATGTGAAGTTTAAAAATCAGTATATTCTTATAAATTTTTATAAGTTGAAGAAAAAAGAAGCTAAAATTATTGTCCTTAAGATTTCTATTGATGGCCGGCGCCGTGGCTCACTTGGGTAATCCTCTGCCTGTGGCGCTGGCACCTTGGGTTCTAGTCCCGGTTAGGGTGCCGGATTCTGTCCCAGTTGCCCCTCTTCGAGTCCAGCTCTCTGATGTGGTCTTGGAAGGCAGTGGAGGATGGCCCAAGTCCTTGGGCCCTGCACCCTCACGGGAGAGCAGGAGGAAGCACCTAGCTCCTGGCTTCAGATCCGCACAGTGCCGGCCATAGTGGCCATTTACAGAGTGAATCAATGGAAGAAGACCTTTCTCTCTGTCTCTCTTTCTCACTGTCTAACTCTGCCTATCAAAAAAAAAAAAGAATTCTACTGATGGGGCCAGTGTTGCTGTGTAGTAGGTTAAGTCTCTGCCTTACAACACCAGTATCCCCTATGGCCACCAGTTCAAAACCTGGTTGCACTTCTTCTGATCTAGCTCCTTGCTAAAGCACCTGGGAAAGCAGCAGAGAATAGCACAAGTCCTTGGGCCCCTGTACACACGTGGGAGACCTGGAAGAAGGTCCTGTCTCCTGGTTTCAGATTGGCCCAGTTCTGGCCATTGCGACCATTTAGGGAGTGAACCAGCAATCTCTCTCTCTCTCTCTCTCTCTCTCTCTGTCTTTCCTCCTCTCTGTGTAACTCTTCCTTTCCAATAATAATAAAAACTTGTAAAAAAAAGAATTCTAACTGTTTATCTTTAGTTTAACTTTATCTTGGGATACATTTTTATTGATTTTTATTTATATATAGAGAGAATGGACTTCAAGTATTTCATAGATAGAATTCTAAAATAACCATACTCCCTTCTCCTCCCTCAACCCTCTCTTTTTCCCTTTCTTTTCCTTTCCTTTTTTTCCTTTAATGTTTTCAATAAGGTAATTTCAAGGTACTTTGTAATCACACGAATTACTAACTGTAGCATTCAACAAGTAAAAAGCAGAAAGTCGAGGCCGGCACCATAGTTCACTTGATTAATCCTCCACCTGTGGCACTGGCATTCCATATGGGCACCGGGTTCTAGTCCTGGTTGCTCCTCTTCCAGTCCAGCTCTCTGCAGTGGCCTGGGAGGGCAGTGGAGGATAGCCCAAGTGCTTGGGCCCTGCACCCACATGGGAGACCAGGAAGAAGCACGTGGCTCCTGGCTTTGGATCGGAGAAGAACCAGCCATAGCAGCCATTTCGGAAGTGAACCAATGGAAGGAAAACCTTTCTCTCTGTCTCTCTCTCTCACTGTCTATAATTCTACCTGTCAAAGTAAAAAAAAAAAAAAGCAGAAATTCCACAGTTCTAGAGTAGTATAGACAGGGCTAAAAACAATAAGTAGCAATTCTATTGGTAATCAAAATATTTATGCTTTTAAGTTAAGCACATTTATCTTCTCATGTTAGATAATCTCCTAACCTGGTGCAGACTAAGAAAATATGCCTGTTAAAGGTGAGCCTGTGTTATGCTTCCAGTTCTTTTCATCATCATTATTAACTGACCTTTGTTGGCATTTCAGTTTTCAGAAGAAATGGGAGTAAGTTAAAGCAGCAGTTTGAAAACATGGTGTCTGCAATGCCTCTCCTTATTCACAGGACACTAAATTCCCCTGTGTGTTTCTAAATCCGGTGTCACTCTGAATTTCATTATTTTTTTATTTGTCCGTGCACTGGTTTATGTTTTAATCTATAGAGATCATAACAAATCTCTACTATTTGATGAGACATTCTAGCACACACACTATTTGGTAAGAAATTAATTTATGCTTTTGTATATGTTGTCTGAAAATTGAAAATCAAAATCTTATTTTTACTGTGTTAAATGATATTGCAAATTTTCTTTGGGGATTGTACAGTACACAAAGTCAATTTATTGTAAAATCTTGTGTTTATGCAGATACACATTCATACAGTTAAAAGTGCCCTGCTTAAAATTAGCATATAATAATTGTATCATGTCTTATAATTCGAAACCCTCCTGTAGATAATGATAAAATCAAAAGAGAAAAAAAAATGGGGAAATCAATCATGCTTGATCCAAGGTGTTTTTATATCCTCTAGCTTGTGGTCTAATATAAAAAGTATCACTAGCTTTGCCTTCCATTATTGTAATGCCAGTAATTCTAAACTATACAAATATGTATTATGTTGTAGTTGATCATAATTAATCATGTATAACCAATTTATTTAAATGTTATAGTACATATCTGTTGTGTCATTATTTCAAAGTTTATGAGGAGATTTGAAGCACAAGGTAAAGAGTAATCCCTTCTATTCACTCTTTCGTCACTTTTTCACTCATGATCTCATTCCTTGTTTTGTGTGTGTGTTTAAGATTTATTTCTTTATTTGAAAGTCAGAGTTATAGAAAGGCAGAGGTAGAGACAGAGAGAGAGGTCTTCCATCCACTGGTTCACTCCCCAGATGGCCGCAACGGCTGAAGCTGTGCCGATCCCAAGGACTTAGGCCATCTTCTACTGTTTTCCCAGGCCGTAACAGAAAGTTGAATCAGAAGTGGAGCAGCCGGGTTTCAAAGAGGTTCCCATATGGGATGCCAGCACCACAGGCAGTGGCTTTACCCACTACGCCACAGTGCCAGCCCCTCATTTCTTGTTCTTTAAACAAACAAAAAAAAGCTTTTTGAATGTTTACTATGTACCAACCATTATGCCAAGTTCAGGACGATTAAGATTGAATCATGCAGGTATTGTTCTTGAGGTGGAAAGGACAAATATGTGTTTGATATAGGGAAAGTGGGCCCTATGTGTTATAGTTCATTAAGTAGTCTTCAAAAGTTTTCTAAGTAGAATTTTTTTACATTCTCAGTTATTCACAAATATTTTGAAAATACTGTGTAGGAATGTGTAGACAGTGGTCTGGGTGTTCCTCTTCCAATCCAGCTCCTTGCACATGGGAAAGCAGGGGAAGATGACCCAAGTTCTTGACTTGTGCCCCTGCACCCATATTGGAGACTCAGGTGGAGTCCCAGGCTCCTGACTGTGGCCTGGTGTCACTCCCCCTCTTTGTGGAGGAACGACACTAAACCCTGCCTAGGTTTCATATCCGAGTCACGGCACCATTTGCTGTGACCGGACGCTTGCTGTTCCCTTTTTTACAAGTCCTTTCTATAGTAAAGTAAGAATAAGTAAACAGCAAACTCCCAAAGCAAGAATGAGTAGAGAGAAATGAGAAAGAACGAAGTAACGAACTTCCCCGCGAACTCTCCAACGCACTCTCCAACCAACCCACACCACCATGCCATCTCTCTCCTCCTATATAGTCCTCTCCACCAATCCGTGCTCTGCTACCCACACGCCGAGCGCGCCGCTCTCCTCCAATCAGGAGCGGCTCCTGCAGCTTGTCAAGTTGGTGAGAGGCCGCTGGGTAGAAGCTGTACGCTCCTCTCCCAGCGCCACATTGTGGGAGAGCAGATGCATAGAATAAGTCTTAATTCCAGTAACAGTATAGTCCGAGTTGCTCCCCACAGCCTGGCACACTCCTGCCATTGTGGCCATTTAGGGCACAAACCAGTGGATAGAGGATCTCTCCTTCTTTCTGTAATTCTGCCTTTCAAATAAACAATTCTCAAAAAAATGTGTAGACAAGATCACACACATAGCTATTTTATTTAATTTGTGTTTTATGAATGAAACATCTGTGGAGAAATGCAAAAGTTAAGAGCATTGTTGCTATAGTCAAACTGCTTGGTTTGCATTGAGACAGTTAGTGATACTAGATGTTGAGTTTCATTTTTGCCATGTTTCAAAGTGAAGAATAAAATGTTTATCATAAGCATATAAATTGCTTGATCTTGCTTGTCTTCTAAAATGCAATGAGAAAATCTGTATCTCCTCCCCAAAACAAGATATTCTGCATTTCCTACCTCTGTTAAATATAGCTCTTTGTATCCAGTTAGGAGATTCAGGTCTTTGGACTCCTTACTCCTTGTGCCCTGTGTGGCAGTCTCTGGGAGATCCTGTGGCTGCAGCAACCAGAGTGATGAACAGCCTTCAAAGCCAAGCCCAGGACTCTGGAGAAAAGAATGCAGGAGAAGTCCTTCATCTTGAAATACTTCCAAGACCCAGCTCAGACCTGGTTATTCTATCCCTTGAGAACTTTCCTATCACTTTCTGAGCACTACTAGTCATTTGCTCTGATGGGCTACCATTACACTCTGGGATAGCCCTAGTTTTCAGTGTTTACCTTGTATGGTAAAGAAGTTCTAATATACCTAGCTTGTCAGTTGTACATGAGAAGTAGCATGCTTCTTTTGGTTTTCATTCAATACCAGGTAGCATGCATTAGTAATTATTCTGTAAGAGACTTCCGACTGCATAGCTTTACATTGCTCATCATTCAGTTTCCTATTTTGTCTAGATGACAATATAGTAAGAACAAGTTTTTTTAAAAAAAAAATTGAGTTGATTTTTTGGGGGCTGAATTGAATGAATGTGTTCAATTAGCTAGATATACCTCTATTTTGAATAATAGCTATACTAAGCTGGCTTCAACTGATAGCTGTTTTCCATGTCCTATAGGCATTTTGATTGATTTTTACAATTCATGGGTTCTTTAAACTTCCTGAACACAATTCTTTCTCTACACACATCAAAGGACACTCATTGTGTTTCATGATCTCAATTGATTGTTTTGACTTCTAATCCTCATGGAAGGGTTCCAATCACTTTCCTGACTCCTAATGTCTTTTATTTTTGTTAGTTCATACCCTTGTTCATTTTACTTTCCAAACTAAATGAAACAAAATACTTCAAGTGCTAAATTTAAAAATGGGGTAACTTACATATGTATCTTTTCTCCTTATATCTTGCCTCTAGGTTTTTCTGATGCTTCTGCTTGAATAAGGTCTTTGACAGTTTAAAAACTGTATACTCCCAATTCCTACAAGCACTTTTTGATAAACATAGCAAACATGCAATGTCCATAATGTTTCTCAGACACTTGCTGATTTAAGTGCTCATTTCTGGAAACTGTTTTCAAGTGTCCCCATATCTCATATACATGACTAGACACAGAGAAAGTGAAAATAACTGTTGCCTGAAAAGGAGAAAATATGGCATTGTGTGGAAAAGAATCATTTTAAAATTGCTGTGGAATTTCACTTACAGAAAAATTGAAAAAAGAAGAAATATAATTCCCATAAATCCTTCATCTACATTACCCAAATTTAAACATTTTATGAAGTGATATTTGATATGTCATTCTCTCATTTTCTATAAAATCTATACTTTACACTCAGAAAATGTTACTGAAATTATACCATTTACCCCAAAATTACTCACTGTGACTTTCTATTACTAGCTTTAATAAACCATAAAATCAGCATATTAACATTTACATAATCCTACTGCTATTAATTATCTACATCTTTCTCTTCTATAATATATAAATACATGCTTATGTATTTAACTACAGATATGCATATATATTGTGTATATATATATCATCAGTATTTCTGTATCTTTAGCTCGTAAGAGACTTTTTCAACATAGCATTAAGTTTGTATTTCTGCTCTTTAATTTACACCTATCATTTTAGAACATGGATATTTCTAGATGTTATGGTAAGGACATTTTATCTATTGATGAGTTAATAGTTACAAGTCTTCCTAGTTTCAAGTATTATTTCAAGTTCAAAATCTTTCTATTTTGCTCAACAATGAACACAAGGTAAGAGGGCTTTGGTATCTTGCCCTATATGATACATTCTATAAGAATCAGAATCAGGAATTCAGACTCACATATACTGATGATAGATTTCAACCCATTAATACTCCTTCTGTTTTCTTCCTATATCCTTCGTCCTTTCAACTAGATTCAGTGGTTTTCAGGGATAGAATGTTGATCTGAAACTTTTTGCTTTCTTCCAAAGTACATGTTTAAAATTATCTGAATAAGATGATTTTACCGTATTTCTTCTCAGATTTTAAGAAGCAGTCAGTGGCAGATTTTTACTTTCTTCTCTTTTATGCAAAAGTACTGTTATTATCACCATCTCAGTACTACAAAATGAATAATTTGTTTGCTAATAATTCTATTTTCTACTTCTCTCACCTTGCAAATGATCAAAAATTTATTTTGTCTTCCCTTTTCAAACAACAGCAATTGCCTCCTTTTCTGAAGGCTCTGACCACTACCTTTCACAAACACAAGACTGCCTTGAGCTTGCCCCTTTGGGGTTTCTTAAAATATCTCAAAAAAAAGAACTAGGAGGGGGCGGAGCCAAGATGGCGGAATAGTGAAGGCGCGCACCGATAGTCCGGGAAAATTTAGTTTAATAAAAGGGGAGTTACGGTAGCCTCAGAAAAAAGAACCAGGAAAATATTGCAGAGGAAACCCTTCTGGATTGAGTGGTCGTGAATTGGAGGACCTACTGGGAGAACAAGGTCGCCCACAGCGCGGAAGCCGAGCCGCGGGACCGAGCCGCTGGAACGCGAGGTGAGCCGAACCTCAATAGCCCGAGACACCGGCAGGCAAGCGGAGAGAGGAGACTAGAGGGAACGACCCCCAGGGTGGGGGGAACTTCACCAGGCTAACTGGAAGAGAGAGAGGGTGACTGGCACGGACACGGGTTTCTCTCTCTCCGCTCACCTCTCAAGGGCGAGCAAGACAAAGAGCAGGCGCCATCTTGGACATACGTCATAAGCAGAGCGACCTCAGGTCTGCACCGGCCCTGAGCCTAGCAGAAAAACCTGACTCTGGGTGGGGCGAATTAACAGGAGATTAGGACCTAGTAAATTTGTGGTGCTACTGAACTGAGACTGTGAAAAAAGAGACGGTGGGGGAGAGAACTCACGGAATTCACGTGAGCACTCTCCAGAGACGCTACAATTCCGTAACTTTGGCAACCCAGTGGGAGACTGAAGGAGAATTTGAGCCCACTCTGAGGGCCGAACAGATTCCCTCTGTGGTCCTTGGGAAAGAGCTTCTGATCTCTGGCTCCTGTGGGTATATCATTTGCCTGCTAACTACCTCCAACTTCATTCAGCTGTGCAGAATAACTTCCCTTTTGAATCAAAAAAAAAAAAGAGAGAGAGAGAGAGAGAGAGGTTTACCATGCCTAACCTGGGAGTGTCACCTTTGGCACACCAAACAGAGCTCTCAGGCCATACCCATCTCAACCCCTAAGGCTCCATCAAAAACAGATAGTCCACTTAATCTAGAGTCATAGTATAACAAGAAAAAGCACCACAGTGAAGAAACCAAATATCTCCAATATGCCAAATAACAAATGCAAAAACCAAGGTAATAAAAACAAGGAAGTCACCATGAAGCCCTCAAATGAAAAAGACACCCCAATTCAAGATTATGAGGATGATGATATAGAAGAAATGCAAGAAGCAGATCTCAAAAAATTGATAAGAACATTAAGAAGTTCTCAAAAACAAATTCTTGAACTGCAGAAATCCTTAATGGACAAGATAGAAAATCTCTCTCGTGAAAATGAAATATTAAGGAGGAATCAAAATGAAACGAAACAACTAGTACAACAGGAAACTGGGATAGTGACTGATGTGAAGAATTCAATAGATCAAATGAAAAACACAATAGAGAGCCTTACAAACAGAATGGGTGAAGCAGAAGAGAGAATATCAGACTTAGAAGACAGAGAACAGGAAAGGATACAGTCAGACCAAAGAAAAGAAGAGGAAATTAGGATTCTAAAACATATTGTCGGGAATCTTCAGGATACTATTAAAAAACCCAACATTCGGGTTCTAGGAGTTCCTGAAGGCATGGAGAGGGAGAAAGGATTAGAAGGCCTTTTTAGTGAGATATTAGCAGAAAATTTCCCAGGTTTGGAGAAGGACAGAGAAATCCTAGTACAGGAAGCTCACAGAACCCCTAATAAACACGACCAAAAGAGATCCTCACCATGACACGTTGTAATTAAACTCTCCACAGTGAAACATAAAGAAAAGATCCTAAAATGTGCAAGAGAGAAACATCAGATTACTCTCAGAGGATCTCCAATCAGACTCACAGATGACTTCTCATCAGAAACTCTACAAGCTAGGAGGGAATGGCGAGATATAGCCCAGGTACTAAGAGAGAACAACTGCCAGCCCAGAATATTATATCCTGCAAAGCTATCATTTGTGAATGAAGGTGAAATAAAGACTTTTCATAGCAAACAGAAATTGAAAGACTTTGAGGCCACTCGTCCAGCCCTGCAAAAGATGCTTAAAGATGTGTTACACACAGAAACACAGAAACACGGTCATCAATATGAAAGAAGGTAAAGGAAGGAAACCAAGGAAGGAAAGCTCACAGCAAAAGATCACAGGGAATTCAAAGCATATATTAGAACTTATCTTTGGCAAATGGCAGGGCAAAGTTACCACTTATCATTAGTCACATTGAACGTGAATGGCCTGAACTGTCCACTTAAAACACACCGATTGGCTGATTGGGTTAAGGAACAAAACCCATCTATTTGCTGCTTACAAGAAACTCATCTTTCCAACAAAGATCCATACAGACTGAAAGTGAAAGACTGGAAAAAGATATACCATGCCAACAAAAATGAAAAAAGAGCAGGCGTAGCCATCTTAATATCGGACAACATAAACTTTACCACAAAAACCGTTAAGAGAGACAAAGAGGGACACTACATAATGATTAAGGGATCAATTCAACAGGAAGATATAACAATTATCAATGTATATGCACCTAACTACAGGGCACCGGTTTATCTAAAAGATTTGTTAACGGACTTAAAGGGAGACTTAGACCCCAATACAATAGTACTGGGGGACTTCAATACTCCACTCTCAGAAATAGACAGATCAATAGGACAGAAGATCAACAAGGAGACAGTAGATTTAAACGACACTATAGCCCAAATGGATCTAACAGATATATACAGAACTTTCAATCCTACAGCTAAAGATTTTACATTCTTCTCAGCAGTACATGGAACCTTCTCTAGGATTGACCACATACTAGGCCATAAAGCAAGTCTCAGCAAATTCAAAAGAATTAGAATCATACCATGCAGCTTCTCAGACCATAAAGGAATGAAGTTGGAAATTAGCAACTCAGGAATCCCTAGAGCATATGCAAACACATGGAGATTGAACAACATGCTCCTGAATGAACAATGGGTCATAGAAGAAATCAAAAGAGAAATAAAAACTTTCTGGAAGTAAATGAGGATAACAGCACAACATACCAAAACTTATGGGACACAGCAAAAGCAGTGTTAAGAGGAAAGTTTATATCAATAGGTGCCTACATGAAGAAATTGGAAAGGCACCAAATAGATGAGCTTTCAATTCACCTCAAGGATCTAGAAAACCTAAGCAAACCAGACCCAAATCTAGTAGGAGAAGAGAAATAATTAAAATCAGAGAAGAAATCAACAGGATTGAATCAAGAAAAACATTACAAAAAATCAGCCAAACAAGGAGCTGGTTTTTTGAAAAAATAAACAAAATTGACACCCCATTGGCCCAACTAACTCAAAAAAGAAGAGAAAAGACCCAAATCAATAAAATCAGTGATGAAAAAGGAAACGTAACAACAGACACCACAGAAATAAAAAGAATCATCAGAAATTACTACAAGGACCTGTATGCCAGCAAACAGGGAAACCTATCAGAAATGGATAGATTCCTGGACACATGCAACCTACCTAAATTGAACCAGGAAGACATCAAAAACCTAAACAGACCCATAACTGAGACAGAAATTGAAACAGTAATAAAGGCCCTCCCAACAAAGAAAAGCCCAGGACCAGATGGATTCACTGCTGAATTCTACCAGACATTTAAAGAAGAACTAACTCCAATTCTTCTCAAACTATTCAGAACAATCGAAGAAGAGGGAATCCTCCCAAATTCTTTCTATGAAGCCAGCATCACCTTAATCACTAAGCCAGAGAAAGATGCAGCACTGAAAGAGAATTACAGACCAATATCCCTGATGAACATAGATGCAAAAATCCTCAATAAAATCCTCGCCAATAGAATGCAACAACACATCAGAAAGATCATCCACCCAGACCAAGTGGGATTTATCCCTGGTATGCAGGGATGGTTTAATGTGCGCAAGACAATCAATGTGATACACCACATTAACAGACTGCAGAAGAAAAACCATATGATTATCTCAATAGATGCCGAGAAAGCATTTGATAAAATACAACACCTGTTCATGATGAAAACTCTAAGCAAACTGGGATTGGAAGGAACATTCCTCAATACAATCAAAGCAATCTATGAAAAACCCACAGGCAACATCCTATTGAATGGGGAAAAGTTGGAAGCATTTCCACTGAGATCTGGTAACAGACAGGGATGTCCACTCTCACCACTGCTATTCAATATAGTTCTGGAGGTTCTAGCCAGAGCTATTAGGCAAGAAAAAGAAATTAAAGGGATACAAATTGGGAAGGAAGAACTCAAACTATCCCTCTTTGCAGATGACATGATTCTTTATTTAGGGGACCCAAAGAACTCTACTAAGAGACTATTGGAACTCATAGAAGAGTTTGACAAAGTAGCAGGGTATAAAATCAATGCACAAAAATCAACAGCCTTTGTATACACAGACAATGCCATGGCTGAGGAAGAACTTCTAAGATCAATCCCATTCACAATAGCTACAAAAACAATCAAATACCTTGGAATAAACTTAACCAAGGACGTTAAAGATCTCTACGATGAAAATTACAAAACCTTAAAGAAAGAAATAGAAGAGGATACCAAGAAATGGAAAAATCTTCCATGCTCATGGATTGGAAGAATCAATATCATCAAAATGTCCATTCTCCCAAAAGCAATTTATAAATTCAATGCAATACCAATCAAGATACCGAAGACCTTCTTCTCAGATCTGGAAAAATTGGTGCTGAAATTTATATGGAGGCACAAGAGACCTCGAATAGCTAAAGCAATCTTGTACAACAAAAACAAAGCTGGAGGCATCACAGTACCAGATTTCAGGATATACTACAGGGCAGTTGTAATCAAAACAGCATGGTACTGGTACAGAAACAGATGGATAGACCAATGGAACAGAATTGAAACACCAGAAATCAACCCAAACATCTACAGCCAACTTATATTTGATCAAGGATCTAAAACCAATCCCTGGAGCAAGGACAGTCTATTCAATAAATGGTGCTGGGAAAACTGGATTTCCACGTGCAGAAGCATGAAGCAAGACCCCTACCTTACACCTTACACAAAAATCCACTCAACATGGATTAAAGACCTAAATCTACGACCTGACACCATCAAGTTACTAGAGAACATTGGAGAAACCCTTCAAGATATTGGCACAGGCAAAGAGTTTCTGGAAAAGACCCGGGAGGCACAGGCAGTCAAAGCCAAAATTAACTATTGGGATTGCATCAAATTGAGAAGTTTCTGTACTGCAAAAGAAACAGTCAGGAGAGTGAAGAGACAACCGACAGAATGGGAAAAAATATTTGCAAACTATGCAACAGATAAAGGGTTAATAACCAGAATCTACAAAGAGATCAAGAAACTCCACAAAAAACAAAACCAACAACCCAATTAAGAGATGGGCCAAGGACCTCAATAGACATTTTTCAAAAGAGGAAATCCAAATGGCCAACAGGCACATGAAAAAATGTTCAAGGTCATTAGTAATCAGGGAAATGCAAATCAAAAGCACAATGAGGTTCCACCTCACCCCGGTTAGAATGGCTCACATACAGAAATCTACCAACAACAGATGCTGGCGAGGATGTGGGGAAAAAGGGACACTAACCCACTGTTGGTGGGAATGCAAACTGGTCAAGCCACTATGGAAATCAGTCTGGAGATTCCTCAGAAACCTGAAAATAACCCTACCGTTCAGCCCAGCCATCCCACTCCTTGGAATTTACCCAAAGGAATTTAAATTGGCAAACAAAAAAGCGGTCTGCAGCCTAATGTTTATTGCAGCTCAATTCACAATAGCTAAGACCTGGAACCGACCTAAATGCCCATCAACGGTAGACTGGATAAAGAAATTATGGGATATGTATTCTTTAGAATACTATACCACAGTAAGAAACAACGAAATCCAGTCATTTGCAACAAAATGGAGGAATCTGGAACACATCATGCTGAGTGAAATAAGCCAGTCCCAAAGGGACAAATACCATATGTTCTCCCTGATCGGTGACAACTATCTGAACACCAAAAAGGAAACCTCCTGAAGTGAAACGGACACTATGAGAAACGGTAACTTGATCAGCATAGTCCTGACTGTTAAAGAACTTCCACTTTGACTATGACCTTGTCTAAATATGATCAGAGTCAGTGAACTCAAAAGACTTCCATAGCCTTGGCAACTCATGACAAGAGCCTAGGGTGATTACTGAGGCCATAAACAAGAGTGTCAATTTGTTAAGTTAACAACCAGAGTCACTGTGCACTTACTCCTCATGTAGGATCTCTGTCCTTAATGTGCTGTACATTGTGATTTAATGCTATAACTAGTACTCAAACAGTATTTTTCACTTTGTGTTTCTATGTAGGTGCAAACTGTTGAAATCTTTAATTAATATATGCTAAACTGATCTTCTATATATAAAGACAATTGAAAATGAATCTTGATGTGAATGGAAGGGGGAGAGGGAGAGGGAAAGGGGAGGGTTGTGGGTGGGAGGGAAGTTATGGGGGGAAGCCATTATAATCCATAAGCTGTACTTTGGAAATTTACATTCATTAAATAAAAGTTAAAATAAAGAATATGATGCATGCTAATTCATGCAAATTTGCTCATATCTATGTGTTGTTCTCAGTCGCTCTCCTTTCTCTCCTGGGTATAGGAGAAGTGTGATTTCTTAATGTAAGAATGAATACTTCCCAGCAGAAATCTGGCATTTAAGGACATTTAGGCATTTAAGGATTAAGTATGGACTACTACAGACAGTGTGTACTCCTAACAGTATGGACTCTTTCTCATTTGGATGAAGTAGCAGTCTGCACATGACACAGCTCTTAAAAGGAAGGAGGGTAACTAATTCACCTCTTGTTCAAATCACTCTGAGTGCCTCCCCTATTATGACCATCCTGGAAGGATGCAGGTACTTATTTTCACATCTCGTGTCTGTCTCTGGGCTCCCTTCAAATATAGTCCCTAGGGACAACCTCCAAGAGCTGAGGGAAAGAATGACTCAAAAGTTACCGAAAGTCAACAAAGCAGATAATCCACAGCAGAAGTGGCAGTTCACTTGCAACAATCTAGTACTAATACCACCACTGGGTACCACTGTTTCAAGGCTGCCTGGTGTCAACACACATGAGTCTTATCTCAGTGACACTGCTACATGTATGATGGAACCAAAGGAGCAGCAGCTGAGGATCTCCCACAGATCCTGCAGGAACCAGGCTAACAATCATGACTCCTAAGAAATCAGTGTTTCCTGTTATTTTCACCACTACAACATGTAATCCAGTGGCTTCTAGCATATCCACACATCCTCTTTTGATACTATGAGGTTACTGTTTTCAGGATTCCACCCTGTCAGGCTTTCCTGCTGCTGATCAAGCAGAACTTGATGTCACAGGTGTGGCAGAGGTTTGTAAGCCTGGCCACGACACCTGTGATGAGGCCCTTCATCTTTGGAAAGGACTGGATTGTTGTGCAAGAGCCAGTGAAATGGTGTTACCTAAACCATGGAGGGACACAACCAATAGAAGGGAAGAGACCAAAGTGAATCTGGTGTTTACTCACATTCTGTGCTGTGTGACTGGGCAACCCCAGCACAGGGAACCAGAAGATCCACCTCCATACCTTCATGCCTGGGTCCTCTCAGTGCACTGAGTTACCAGGAGTGAGAGACTAGGGTGGGGGATAGAGGAGAAGGGTGTGACTTAGGGCAGGGCAAGGACTGAGCTCACAATTGGCTTGCCAACAGGGCAGGGCAGTGATTGGCTATCCATTAGGTGGGGGAGGGGGTGTGGCAGTAATAGGTCACAATTAGGTTGGGGATGAGGAGCAGTGTGGCAGGAAGAGAAAAGCAGGGTGAAGAGAGTGTCAGGGTCAAAGTAGGGTTTGGGAGCAGGGTTCAGAGATCAGTGGGAGTTGATCCACAGACCAGGTGGGCACACATAAGGATGGGAGTCTCAGGAATAAGTGAGGGATGGCACAAACCAGGACTCTGGGTCTCCGTTCTCTTTGGTGGTCACCTCTCCCACCTGGGATGTTCACACTCTCCTGACCAATTCCCTGCCATGTAACCCCACCTGATGTGTAGAACAACCCTGCCCGGCTGAGCAGCACAAGGAGACAAACCAAGAACAGAACCTCTGCAAACTTCTTTCTACTTCTGACTCTGGTTCTTCCTGTAGCTCCTCAGTGGCCCCCTTCTGGGTAGATCCTTTCTGTTGGAACTCCTCGTGTTTCCCACAGTCACTGTTGGTGGAAAAATATACTAAATAACTAATCACAGTACTTCAGGTAGAACCTAACATACAAGCATGGTGAGAGGTTTCACAAGTCTCTCTCATGAATGGATTTAAAGAGTAAATAAAACATTAGTAAAAAGTATAAGGCCTTAGCAGCAAATCATCATAACTCTAACTTCCTAACTTCATAGAAACTCAAAGGAAGGTGGATATGTCACTTTTCTATATCATACAATAGCTTGGGCTTTACATTTGAATTACAGTGGGGGGTGGAGGAAAACCAGTCTGTCATGATTCACCTTTCAGGTATCTCCAAGTGGCTTGTGCATTTTAAGAGAGAAAATTCATCAGATTTCCACGTGGGTGATCAATGATATCCACAGCCCTGAAGAACACAACTAAGGATGGGAGACTGGGGGTGGTCCTAGATATAGACGTTGTCTATGGAATGTTTCTTTAACTTGGCAAACCAGTAAAGGCTCTGCTTATGTTCTGGGATAGTCCCTGCCTTCTTTGTTCTTTGCCTGCACACATGCAGATGTGAGGCCACATCCTTTTATCCCTGTGACTTCCCTTCATTCCTCAAGCTGTCAGGACCCAGTGAAAGACGAGAGTTTTGTGACTCTGATGCTTCTTATTTGATATCAGGTGGAGAAGCACCTATCCCTTCCTCTACTCTGGTTCAGCATTCATTGGTGTTGCTTGCATCCATCAGACTGATATATTTGCACACGTGAACTTGTGCTCTGCCTTTCAATATGGATGTAGGATTATCCTCTTCTTTCCTAGGATTCCCCTATGTGCCTGAGCCCATGACTATGCCCTCAGCACCATTCATGGGCTACCAGTCACCTCCTACACTCTCATGGGCTCTTGGACCTCATCCAGCACCTCCACCTCCAATGTCTGGTATGATGATCTTCACTGAGGGAACTGACTTGTAAACTATACCGATCTTTTCTCTCACTGTTAATCATTACAAAAATGTCCCAGATAGTATCTCAGGGATTTACAATACAAGGGTGAGGCTGTCTGGGGGCCCTGTAACTTGGATCAGATATCCTGATGACATATAATGGGTTACATCACCACCCCAACAGCAGGTGACAGCAGGTGTCCATTTAGATGAGGAAAGAGATGGCCTACAAAAGCAAAAAGATGCAAATGTGACATGGGAAAGGGGTAATGTGCCTGGCTCTGGAAGGGGTAAGATCTGTCCCTTGGCCGGCACCATGGCTCACTAGGCTAATCCTCCGCCTAGTGGCGCCGGCACACTGGGTTCTAGTCCCGGTTGGGGCGCCAGATTCTGTCCCGGTTGCCCCTCTTCCAGGCCAGCTCTCTGCTGTGGCCAGGGAGTGCAGTGGAGGATGGCCCAGGTGCTTGGGCCCTGCACCCCATGGGAGACCAGGAAAAGCACCTGGCTCCTGGCTCCTGGCTCCTGCCATCGGATCAGTGTGGTGTGCCAGCCGCAGCGCGCCGGCCGTGGTGGCCATTGGAGGGTGAACCAACGGCAAAAGGAAGACCTTTCTCTCTGTCTCTCTCTCTCACTGTCCACTCTGCCTGTCAAAAAAAAAAAATCTGTCCCTGACTTTGAAGACTGAGAACTTCACAGGGATGGGACACACAGCACACAATACAGAGCTGGTGATCACAACAGAGGCACTAGTGAAGGGCATAAGAGTACAAAGGAGAGAATGGAGCTCCTGGGTGTAAGTGTGTGTGTGGGGGGGAATAGGAGGAGGAAGTGTAGAGGTACCACATGGGGATCAGCTGAACTCCTGAAAATGGAGCTAGAAGGACATCCCAGCAGGGCAGGCAGCATGAGCAGGGCATGGGGAGGCTGGGTAGGTCCACATGACATAGTAGGGGCCATGGTACCTTTCTGCTCAGAGCCCCCTTATTGCCATTAGACTTTCACCCTTAATCTGAAGGGAAAAATCAGGGATTCTCATGGGTAGGACAGGGTCTACAGCCATGTTAAATGCATATTCTGGAGGTCCAGGATATTATCTTGTCCTTTTAGAGGAGATTTTTGTCTACCTGAGTTTGTGATGCCCCAAAGACACCAACAGTGAAGGCAGCACGAGTAGTATCATGATCTAGGCATTCCAAAACACTGCAAAATTCAGAGCTGACACAGTTAGTGACTGACTTGCCCCCACTGACATCACTTTGGGGTTTCTGGGTGTATGATGTGGGCTGCCTGCCTTGAAGTGCAGAGGACTAATAAATGGAAAGAAAAAATTGCCAGCTCTGGTATGCATGGCACCTACCTTGCTGCTGAACACCTCATACAGGAGGGCCGTGCTTTCTCCTGTGATTGGTATGGAACGTTAGTCAGCTTTTCATTACTTTAACATACAAGAGAGGAGCTACTCAGGAAAGAAAATGCTTATTTTTGCTTACAGCTCAGAGATCCTTAGTTGAATATCAGACAGCCACATAGACTAGCTCTGGTGAGGCTGGCGATGGTGAAGCCTGTGTGGAGGGATGATCCCATGGTGAGCCTGGAAGCACAGTGAGAGACACAGCAAGCATGCCAAGTTTAAATAACCAACCTTCTCATGAGAACCACTCTCTGAGGGCAAGACTACAAGACCTAAAGTCTCCCCCAGCAGATTCACCTAACAAAAGCCATAATTAGAACAAGTATCTACTTTAAATTGATCAATTGTTAACATAAGACTCTGGAGTTTAAATGAGCTGGGGGAGCAAGCCATATCCAATCTGTAATAGAGAGGTTACTGTTTATTAAAGGTCAATGATAGTCTTCCACCATTCAAATGACACAGTAAAAACATGTGCAAAGACAGGCAGAGAAACACAAGGTAAGGGGGATTCCAGAAGTAGCATGAAAAACATGGCAATATGGACTATGAAATAGGAAACATGTCAGTGCAGGTGTTCAGACACCTCAGCAGTCATCTGAACAATATAAAACAAAATTTAATCCTCACTTCAATGTGAATAGTAAAGTTATAAATGATGGTCATGGTTTGGTCATGGTTTAATATTGAAAGTAAAATCATGTGTATTTCTCCATGGATAATGAAAACCTCAATTGATGTTTTAGGGATGAGGTCAGGAAACTTTGCTAACTGGTTTCAATTCAAGTGGATTAGCAATGCACCTTTTCTCATAAATCATTTCATCTGTAACTCACTCATTCAAATAAATAAAATAAATCTTAAAAAATCAGAAGTGAGAACTGAAATACTGATATTAATTTTCATTTATTCTTCATAGATTTCATGCTAATGTTGCAAGACTATTGGGAATTGCATCAAACTTTTAGCTTATATGTGCTATGGGCATGATCAGGGTAGAGCATCTAAACTGGTATGTCTCTGTGGCCTGTCATCAACAGCAATGCAGCATACCCAGGGCTGGAGGCTTTCAGGATTCCAACTCTGCTCAGCTGGAGATAATGGGAAAATCAAGAAGGACCAAGAAAGAAACTGGTGTTAGGCAGTTAAATACTTTAAAACCTTGTTTGGAAGTTGTACTCACATGTTTCTTACTCAAGTTATTGAAATCACATATACACAAATGTGGGTATTTCAAAAAGTTGATAGAAAATTGAGGTAAAAGTTTGTTTTGTTGCAAAAACTGTTTGAGATGGTAATTCACAATAATTCATGTAAAATGTGTAGTACAGGGGTAGACCTGTGGCATGCCAGTTAAGACACCAGTTGGAACACCCACTCCATTTCAGAGTATCAGGTTTTGAGTCACAGCTCCTTTCTGCTTTTTTTTAACTATTTATTTTGAAAGCCAGAGTTGAGAGAGACAACGAAGCCAGAAACTAGGAATGTCTGGGCCTCCCATGTCAGCAGCAGGGGCCCCAACATTTGGGCCTGCTTCCTCTGCTTATTCCAGACCATTCTCAGGCAGCTGCATGGTAAGTGGAGTCGCCAGGACACAAACCACGGCCCATAGAGGATGCTGCGTCACAGGCGGCAGCTTTAACACCATGTCACAACACTGCCCCTTCCCCAGCTCCTCTCAATTCCAGCTTCCTACTAACATACATCCTGGTATGTCACAGGTGATGGCACAAGTATTTGGGTCCCTGTAACCCAAATGGGAGACCATGATTGAGTTCCTAGCTCCTGGCTTCAGTGTGGCCCAATCCTAGCCATCGAGGGCATTTGGAGTAAGAACCAGTGGAGGAGATAAGGGCACTCACTCTCTCTCAAATAAATAAAGTTCTAAATTAAGAATTAAACAAAGACAATATTTACCCAGTAGGACTGTTACAAAAGACTGATTCTGTTAAAATTATTTTCCTAACTCAATTAAAATCAAATCCCACTAAGGAATCCTCCGATTTGGCAAAGTAATTAACAATTCATCTTAAATAATGTAAACACCACCAAAAGAACACTAAAAAGAGGAATAAGGAGGAAGAAACTTGATACTGTAATGGACATCAAAATGCTGTACATTTTATTGATAAAGAAGCAAAGGCAGTGCTGTCCTGTTTCACGAAGCAGACAGTAACACTCAGAAACAGACACCGCAGCGCCTGGCACAGGGAACCCGAGCACCTCGGCCGGCTTCTAAGAAGCTACAACAGAGCCAAAACTTCAGCTGCTTCTCATCTACTCACAGTTCTCCTCACAGACTGCTGTATTGGCCACTTAAAGTGACATCATCAACCAAACTCAATAAAGCTTAGTGTACACATGAAACACACACACACACTGCTGTATGCATTATAGAAAAGTGGAGATGAGAGAAACAATTTCCAAAATATATCAGTTTCTGGGCTGAAATTCTTTGAGTGGAATCCAGTATCCCTTTTATATCCGTGCACACATTTCCTGTCAGTGCACACCTACCCTTCTGAAAGATCTGAGAAACATTGAAGCGGGAAGATTGTTTCATGTTCCTGAACAGGAAGACTCATTTTTTTCTCAAAATGTGAGCTCTTCATCTGTTTTTCTATTTTATATAAACCAAATAAAACAGGAGGGGTTTAAACTTTTTGGGTTACACATGCTCTTATTGTTTTGATGACACTGATTTGTAATATATAAAGAATGGCCTTGTGGTTATAAAAAATGTGCAAATTTCCATATTTTACTGACCACTGAACAGACCAATAAATGAAGATAAGTGACTAAAAAATCCACATATATGTAAGAATTTACGATTTGATAGTGGTTATATTTCATATTACTAGGCAAAGGTGGAATATTTACAAATGATGCCTGGTAATTTGGAAACTGACTAGGATTTTATGTCACAAAACTACATTCTTTATGTACTAAATATTACCAATTTTAAATACACAAAATGAGAAAAGTGCTAGGAGAAAACACAGTGCCTTCAATGGCTTTGTGTGGTCAAAAGCCTTACTAACGGTTTCCTCAAAAGCAAGCATTCTGAAGGTTCACTGAGTAAAATAAAAACTAAATCCCCCTGGCATTTGGCACAGGAGTTCAGATGCCACCTGAGACACCTGCATTCCATGGATGCCTGAGGTGAAGTCTCAGCTCTGCTTCAAACTCCAGCTTTCTGGGGATGTAAGCCTGGGGCTGATGGAAGTGAAAGTGCAAGTAGTTGGGTCCCTGGTACCCAAATGGGAGACTCAGAGATTTCTGAGTTCCTGCCTGCCCCAGACCTGGCTGTTGTGGGCACTTGAGGAATCAACCAGAAAATGGAAAGTTCTTTCTGCCTCATTCACTTGCTATCTCTCTTCTTTTTAAACAAAAAGAAAATAAATAATAAATTTAAAAATTAAAATGACTTGTATAACAGAAATACCAAAATAAATGACAACTATTCTCCAAAACACTTACAAAATATATATTTCAGATGAAAAATCCACTTTACAGAGAATTCTTTGAAATAAACAAAGTACTTTTTTTGCCAATTAGCAACCAATGGCATAGAAAAAAGGATTTATTGTCCTTGGTAAGAGAAAGATTTTTTAATAATTTATTTATTTGGGACTGGCTTATTTCACTTAGTATGGTGTTTTCTAGATTCTTCCATTTTGTTGCAAATGACCAGATTTCATTTTTTACCACTGTGTAGTATTCCCCAGTTTACATATCCCATAATTTTTTTTTTATTTTTATTTTTTTTTAACTTTTATTTAATGAATATACGTTTCCAAAGTACGAATAATGGATTACTATGGCTTACCCCCCATACCGTCCCTCCCACCCACAACCCTCCCCTTTCCCACTCCCTCTCCCCTTCCATTCACATCAAGATTCATTTTCGATTATCTTAATGTACAGAAGATCAGCTTAGTATACATTAAGTAAGGATTTCAACAGTTTGCTCCCACACAGAAACATAAAGTGAAAAATAATAGATGATTTTTTTTAATGATGATGAAATCAGATCAGACCTATTGTCCTGTTTAATCCCAGTGAGAGTCAAGTTGGGAGTTGATTGTTTCTTTTCTTTTCTTTTTTTTTTTTTTTTTTTTTTTTTTTTTACAGAGGATCAGTTTAGTATGCATTAAGTAAAGATTTCAACAGTTTGCACCCCCATAGAAACACAAAGTGAAATATATTATTTGAGTACTCGTTATAGCATTAAATCTCAATGCACAGCACATTAAGGACAGAGATCCTACATGAGGAGTAAGTGCACAGTGACTCCTGTTGTTGACTTTACCAATTGACACTCCTGTCTATGGCATCAGTAATCTCCCTATGCTCCAGTCATGAGTTTCCAAGGCTATGGAAGCCCCTTGAGTTCTCCGACTCTTATCTTGTTTAGACAAGGTCATAGTCAAAGTGGAGGTTCTCTCCTCCCTTCAGAGAAAGGCACCTCCTTCTTTGAAGACCTGTTCTTTCCACTGAGATCTCACTCACAGAGATCTTTTGCCAGAGTGTCTTGGCTTTCCATGCCTGAAATACTCTCATGGGCTTTTCAGCCAGATCTGAATGCCTTTAGGGCTGATTCTGAGGCCAGAGTGCTATTTAGGGCATCTGCCATTCTATGAGTCTGCTGAGTATCTCACTTCCCATGTTGGATCACTCTCCCCTTTATTTATTCTATCGGTTAGTGTTAGCAGGTACTAGACTTGCTTATGTGCTCCCTTTGACTCTTAGTCCTTTCATTATGATCAATTGCGAACTGAAATTGATCACTTGGACTAGTGAGATGGCATTGGTACATACCACCTTGATGGGATTAAATTGGAGTCCCCTGGTATGTTTCTAACTCTACCATTTCATATCCCATAATTTTTTTATCCAGTCTTCCATTGACAGGCATTTAGCTACTGTGAATTGAGCTACAATAAACATGGAGGTGCAGATAGCTCTTTTATTTGCTGATTTAATTTCCCTTGGGTAAATTCCAAAGAGTGAGATGGCTAGGTCATATGGTAGGACTATATTCAAATATCATATATTCTCCTTGATCTGTGACAACTAACTGAGCACCTAAAAGGAAACCTGTAGAAGTGAAACTGACACTATGAGAAGCAATGACTTGATCAGCCCTTGTTCTGACTGTTTTTGGAACAGCTCACTATTATATCCTTTTTAGTATTTTCTTTTTTTATTTAATACCATTCATTGAACTCTTTACTTAACACATAATTATTCTTAGTTGTTTAAATCCAATTGAAAATTGATCCCTGTTTAAAAAAAATGTGAGTATGAATAAGAGAGGGAGGAGATATACAGTTCAGCACATGTTCCCATGGACTTACACCTAAGAGTAAAGCTAAGAATTTGTCATGGGACTCCAAATTCCATTATGTTGGCAGGTGCTAATGCCATCTTACACATTAAAGTGGTCACATTAAGTGTGTAACTGATCATATAGATAGGACTAAGTGTCAAAGGGATCTTATAAATAAGATCAAGTTTCTGCTAATAATAATAAAATTAAAAAGAGAGAATGATCCAACATGGGAAGCGGGATACAGAGCAGACTCATAGAATGACAAATGTCCTAAATAGCACTCTGGCCTCAGAATTAGCCCTTAAGGCATTCAGATTTGGCTAATAAGGGGTCATCAAAGCAGGGTGTACTTTTTTCTGAAGGGAAGAGACCGCTTCCACATTGCTTGTGGCCCTTTCTAAATACTGATGGAGTTTGTGGACTCAAAAGTCTTTCATAGCCTTGGCAGCTCATGACAGGAGCCTCAGGGGATCACTGAGATCATGAATAAGAGTGTAAATTGTTAAATCAACAACTGGATTCACTGTGCACTTTGCTCCCCATGTAGGACCTCTGTCCTTAATCAGTTGTACTATGAGAACTAACAGTAAAACTGGTCTTCAAACAGTAGTTTATACTTTGCATGTCTTTGTGGGTGCAAACAGCTGAAATCTCTACTTAGTATAGAGTTGATCTGTGTATAAAGATAATTTAAAATGAATCTTAATGAAGAATGGGATGGGAGAGGGAGTAGGAGGTGGGACAGTTTGGGGGTGGGAGGGTGGTTATGGGGGGAAGAACAGCTATAATCCAAAAGTTGTACTTAAGAAATTTAAATTTATTGGGGCCGGAACCATGGCTCCCTTGGTTAATCCTCCACCTGTAGCACCAGCATCCCACATGGGTGCCGGGTTCTAGTCCCAGTTTCTCCTCTTCCAGTCCAGCTCTCTGATGTGGCCTGGAAGGGCAGTGGAGGATGGCCCAAGTGCTTGGCCCCTGCACCTGCATGGGACACCAGGAAGAAGCACCTGGCTCCTGGCTTCATTTTGGCGCAGTGCTGGCCATAGTGGCCATTTGGGGGTGAACCAATGGAAGGAAGACCTTTCTCTCTGTCTCTCTCTCTCACTGTCTATATAACTCTTCCTGTCAAATAAAAACAAAATGAAAAAAGAAATTTATATTTATTAAATAAAAGCTTTCTAAAAATAATTTATTTGAAAGACAGTTACAGAGATGGGAAGAGTTGGTGGAGAGAAAAAGGGAAGCAGGGTGAGAAGGAGAGAGGGATGGAAGGAGATACAGATAGGGAGGGAGGGATGGAGGGAGGGAGGGAGAGAGGGAAGAAGTCTTATCTACTGTTCACTTATCAAATAGTCACAACAGTCAAGTCTGGCCATGCTGAACCCAGGATCCAGGAACCACATCCTGGTCTCCTACATGAGTTTCAGGGGCCCAAATACTTAAGCCACCTTCCACTGCCTTCCCAAGCACATTAGCAAGAAATTGGATCGAAGTTCAGTAGGCGGGACCCCAACCAGAACTTTGATATAGGATGCTGGAATTCCAAGTGGCAGCTTAACTCATTGCACCACAATGTCAGGCCTCAAGACAAAAACTTTAAGTTAAAATGGGAATTAAAATACTGTTTTCTATCAATTTGTGAGAATAAAGAGCAGAATGTACAGTGTTGCTTAAATGTTATGTTTCCTATGACTTTTAAAATAAACAATTTCATGTTATGTATTGTACAACATTTAAAAATGCATGCATTCTACTCTTCAATTATATTATACAACAGTATATTTCAAAAGTAGCCAAAGATAAATCAATTTATTTACCCAGCACTACTTAAAATAGCAACTTACTAAGAAGAACTCCCAATGGATGTTACCAACTATAATGCATCTACAGGATGCAGTCATGTATGACCACTGAAAGTGGCATAGACAGATATATGTGGACATGCACAGATATATCTGGTATGCCATGTAAGGAAAAAATCAGTTTATGCGTATGTTAGCTAAGAAAGTGTACAAAATATGATAAAAGGTGATATTTCAGGCTGGTGATTTATATGTGAAATTTTCTTTTTTACTTGTTATCTCTACAGTGAACATAAAAATTCTAATAAAAGGTTAATAACAGAAGAATCCTTGGAAAGAGGAAAAATATGAATCTTGCAAGATAAAATGAGTTACTTGCAATTAAATGTTTATGGATTATTTTTACTAACTTTTAACCTCTTCCAAAGTAAAGGAAATTTTTTTATCTGCATTTCTATTATTATTTATGCTTTTAATTATATATTTTTCATACTATAAACTTTATTGCTTATGTATTGATAATAACCATTTCATATTATGTGTCCTTCTGGTCATTACTATAGAAAAATTATTTCTTTACCTTGTAGAGTTTTTCTTTAAAAAGATGTTGAACTTTCCAACTGTATTTAATCATTCCTGCAATCCATTTATCAAATTTGACCTGAACACATATTACATAGTACACATATTCTCTCAGAACTCTAACATATTTCAAAACTTTGTTTTTCTGTCCAGTATCAGCAAGTTGAGAATTAAAATTGAAGTAATGAGGGGCCTGTGCTGGGGCACAGGTTAATGCACCAATATAGGTTCTAGTCCCAGCTGCTCCTCTTCCAGTCCAACTCTCTAATATGGGCTGGGAAAGCAGGAGAAGATGGCCTGAGTGCTTGGGCCCCTGCTCCCACATAGGACACCTGGAAGAAGCTCCTGGTTCCTGGCTTTGGATTGGCACAGCTCCAGCCATTGCAGCCAACTGGGGAGTAAGCCAGAGGATGGAAGACCTCTTTCTCTCTTTCTCTCCCTCTCCTTCTCTCTGCAAATCTGACTTTCAAATAAATAAAAAAAATCTTTTAAAAAGAGCAAATTTAATTATATAAAGGATAATCAAATATACAGATAACTGATCTCTCACACTTTTATGTATTTTTCTCTAAAGACTTGCCATCAAACTTCATCTTGGTGATCCATTGTCTAAATCAGAAGAAAAAGACCACGATTTTGATGCCAAGGTAAAATGCTCTATTATGAAACAAATGTTCTTGGTCGGAATTTAGTTTTATATATTATTTACTTTTAAAATTGAGCAGTGCTCTATGTATCATCATCTCACATGTTTAATGGAAAGTTGGTTAGAGAAAATAATTTTGTAGAAATATGATTAGTTGTCATTTTAAAATGCTTTTAGTTTGGTAAATATCAAAAATTAGTATACACTTTAAAAAGGTAAGAGTGAAAAGAATGGGCTGAGAAATATATAGGGGAACATTAATAGGAAACACTTTACTGCACTAGAGGGAATATAAAATTTGGTCAAGGGTGCCTTTGTAAAACACTGTGACTTTCAAATCATATCAACCTTTTAGAATGGGTATGTCTAAAGAAATCATGAATGAACCAAATTAGTTGTTATCATAATCATGGGATCTCCCTGGTGTGCTTCAGTTCTGAAACTGTTAGGATATGTCAGGGAATTTTTTTTCTTTTCTTAGATCTTTTATTTTGCCATCATGTAATTTTTAGGAGACAATTTTCCCCATTTCTATTCTTGGTTCTGAAATTTGACTATTACGATATTAGAAATTATGGAAATTTCAATTTTGGGTCACAATGGATCCCACTCTTTTTTCTAAGTCATTCCATTAACTGCATAGTTAAAACTCCGCATATAAGAGAATACATGTTTTTCCCAATACAATAAGTTCTAGAAGCAGAAACTCTTAACAGCATATGAAAAAACTTAATTTCAGAATTTTTAAAAGGATTTATTTTATTGGCCAGTGCCACAGCTCAATAGGCTAATCCTACGCCTGCAGCGCTGGCAACCAGATTCTGGTCCCAGTCGGGGCACTGGATTCTATCCCGGTTGTTCCTCTTCCAATCCAGTTCTCTGCTTTTTGGCCTGGGAAAGCAGTGGAGGATGGCCCAAGTCCTTGGGCCCTGCACCCACATGGGAGACCAGGAGAAGCACATGGCTCTTGGTTTCGGATCAGCGCAGTGCGCGGGTTGCAGCACAACGGCCGCAGTGGCCATTGGTGGGGTGAACCAATGGAAAAAGAAGACCTTTCTCTCTGTCTCTCTCTCTCACTGTCCACTCTGCCTGTCCAAAAAAAAAAGATTAATTTTCTTTATTTGGAAAGACAGAGTTATAGAGGTAAAGACAGAGAGAGAGGCTTCCATCCATGGTTTACTCCCCAGATGGCTGCAACAGCTGGAGCTGCACCAATCCGAAGCCAGGAGATTCCTCCAGGTCTCCCACATGGGTGCAGGGGCCCAAACACTTGGGCCACCTTCTGCTTTACCAGGCCATAGCAGAGAGCTGGATCAGAAGAGGAGCAGCCAGGACTAGAAGCAGTGCCCATATGGGATGCCAGCACTTCAGGCCTGGGCATTAACCCTCTGCACCACAGCGCTGGCCCCAGAAATATTTTGGACTGTTGTTTCAAAAGAACATCTACCCTAAGTCCTTATATTACATTCTGAAGATTAAAATTTTAGAAATTTTTGTATTTGGTACTATAAGTATTCATGTAAGCTCCTTCATCACTGTGAGCTATTGAAAATTAGGCAATATTTATATATTTCCTAGAGCACTTAGAAATAAGGTATTAAAAGGGAGATCCAAGATTGTTAAATAGGGAGAAATGTGTTGATTTTGGCCTGAGAGAGATAAAGAAAAGCAGAGTAACTGCATTCCCAGGAGAAGCTGAAGAGAGGTTTGCAGTGGAAATTCTATAGGAAGAAGAGAGACACCATGGAGCAGTGTAGACAGTACAAACACCCAGCAGTGAGTGGGGACATCACCAGCAACTCCCACAGCCAGGGACTGTAGGAGAGACCATCTTCTTGAAGTGAAATGAGAGGAGTCTGCAGCAGCCTGTTTGACTTGTGATATCACTGAAAAGAGATCTTTGCACACCAAACTAGTTTTGATTTTGGCCTGGAAAACTAGCAGGGTCAGGGTGTCCACCTAACCTTATGAAGGGAAAACACATGATTTTCTTCTGATCCCCCCATAAAGGCATCTGGCAACTACCAGGGAAGAAACACCATTTTAATAAGACAAGCAGAGTCTGTTGTGGCTTGCTCGCATGCACAACTAGGGATTGGAGGGATAAACCCGAAGTCCCCTCTGACTTTGATTCTGTTGGCTGGCAGGGGGCAGGAAGCCCACTGAGGCTTGAGGGGTGTTTTCCGCCCCTTACTACATCATGTGCACCCAGACTCAACCTACCAAGGTGGAGCACTGACAAGCAGCTGGCTCTGGGATAACCTCTGGTCTGTAGACAGGACAGCCTGCTCCCTGTGCCTGTGCCATGCCCTGCATGCTTTGACTGACAATTCTGTAACTCCATGATAGGGCATGGGGGATAGCTGGTTCTCTAGGAATCACTGTATCCAGCTTCTGAGGCTCAGATTTCACTGAGGACCTGGGGTGGGTCATTGCAGAGGGTTCTGGGCTTACACTGAGGCCACACAGATCCTTTCTGTGGTTTCTGTGAACTTGTGGGTGGGGAGTGTAGTCACTGTGGGCTCACCCTGGGCATGGAAATGGGTGTGGATTTTTGTAGTCGGAGAAGATCCTTCTGAGTTTGATATTGAAGCTGCTGCCTGAAGGGTAAGAATGCACCCTCCCTGTGATAGTCCAGGAAGAGGAAAGAATGGACCGAGTCCTGGAACAGTGGATCTCATTCAAATATCATTTTCTTTTTAGCACTGGGGAATGGCCAGGACATATGAAATAGAATAACTATATTTATTGTCATTTTTATATTATATGTGAAAGGAAAAGGTGTAAATAAGTGCCTACCATATTTGGGAAGCTAAGGAAATAAATACTGCTCTTAAATATTACTATAACTTTTTGAAAATATTTACTGGGAAAAACTCACTTTAGTATCAATATATGCTTCTCTTACTTGTAAGCTGAACTGCTTTTAAAATTTGAAATTCGTTTCTTTGCTTAGAACCTGTGAAGTATTTATATAACTTATTGTTGACACTAATTATTACAGCATATTTCTAAATGTCCTCTTCAGAAATATGTTGGCAAATATGGGCCTGCTGATCAAAGAAGGAAAGATATAAATGAACAACTACAAGGTAAGAGCTAATTTTTTAAAAGTCATTTGACAGAATGTTTGTCTAAAATATGAGCACAGATAAGTTCTAATAATAAAAGGAGCTAACCTATTATATGCATAGTAAGGAAAAAGGTAAGTAAAATGCTGATAAGTTTTGCATTTTACCAGCCATCAACAACAGCTTAAATTGTGAGTGCCACTGAAGAAACTGAATTTTAGTTCCATTTAAAGGGAATTTTTGATATGAGGAAAATCAAGACACACAGAAGTGAAAAAGAGGAAATAAGTGTAAGAAAGGTAGAGGGTACAGGAAATAAAAAAAGTAGTTGAAACAGGTATATCAAGTGGAGGATGATAAAATAATTCTGTTTTTAACCTTTTAAAAGGTGAATTTTTTGCAATTACATAATTTTAATCCACTCTATAATTACAAGCTTAATTCACCACTAACTACAACATTCAACAAATAGAAAGTAGGAAGACCACAGTTCCACAGGTATATAAGCAATCAAATCACAAGATTCCCTTTCAACCCTGTAAATTTTTTGTATTCTATATTAATTGCCACATATCAGAGAAAACACGGTATCTGTCTTTTGAGGACTGGCTTATTTAAGTACAATCGTTTCCAGTTGCATCCATTCTTTTGTGAAACAAAGGACTTCATTCTTTTTACAGCCTTGTAGTATTCCATAGTGTACATACACCACATTTTATTTCCCCAGTCATCAGTGGATGGACATTTGGTTGATTCCATATCTTAGCTATTATGAATTGAGCTGCAATAAACATGGTGGTACATGTTGGGTGGTTGAATAGTCCAATCAATACTGTTCCCGTCTTGCTTATGTTTGAACATTCCAGTCAGTGTGGATAGAAGGGTATTGTCCATAGCACACTGTTATCTGACTGCCCACAGATGTCTGGTATGATAAAAGCATCTCCCCAGTGGGCACTAGGCCTAACATCAGCTCCTGGCTTATCATGAGTGACTCCATTCTACTTTCATTTTGTGGCTAGTGGTAATGTTTGACTCAATATTTTACTGTAGATTTTCCACAGTTCACCTCATTTTGCTACTCAGGTAAGTGGTGATCTGTGACTCTATTTTTGGGACTTCCTGTGGATTCTCTACAATTACTTTACTCAACAAGAAGGAAGCAACTGTAATGAGAAGAGATTGCCTCACCTTATTAACAAGCATTCTAGTCAATTAGCTAGTACCATCATGTAAGGAAAATGAAGCCATGTTGTATCCACATGTTCCCATCTGCAGAAACCTCACAGGACAGTACAAATTCCTCAAGTTAAAATTGTATATGTGCGGGTGTAAAAAGTTAAGCTTAAGCTTACAGGTTTAAACCTTCCTGGTACAGCTGTAAAAATAAGACAGAGTGAAGTAGCACCTTGACAGTAGGGACTCCATTTTGGAGCACTTGAGACTCCATTCTGAGAAAGCACCCCCCCACCGTGAGACTCTGGTCTGAAACTATGATCTCAAATAGTCGGACAATAGCAGTGCACTACATCACCCTTGGCAATGCACAAAAAACCCCTAGCATGATTGCTCAAGCTTAAAAGTAGAAAGGTTGCACCTGGGTTACCTGGGCTAATAATGAAGATGTAATTTGTCTGTGTCTTACATTAATGTCGTCCTAATTGCTAATTGTAATATTGTAACTGGTATTGTCAAGATTATGATAAACATTAATTTCACTTAGGTTTTAGGTTATGTTGACCCCAGTAACCATATACTCTCTTTTGATTTTATGTACTCTCTTTTGATTTTAGCAACTGTGTATAGCAACCGTGCATAGCAACCATGTATTCCCCCCTTCCCGGTTTTGCGGTTTTTGCCTTTATAAACCCTAACCTTTGGTTATTCGGGGCTGCTCTGCTTTTGTATAATCAGACAGCCCCAGCATGCTGGATAATCAATAAATCTTTAACCCTTTGCTGGTTGCATGAGAGAAAAGTCTCTGGAGTCGTTCCTCGGGCGGTGGGCTTTTTCAGACTCTAACACTCACACTTTTACGTTCATTAAAGCAGCAAATTCCTCCTTGCCTTTAAGGGCATGGTTGTGGCGTGACCCTTGGCTAACAGGCTGTGAAAATCCAGTTTGCTGTAGCAGAGCTTGCTAACAGGCATTTAAAAAAATTAAATAACCATGTGAAACAATTCTGGCTTAAAAATAAAACATAAATTACATAGTAGAAGTTAAGGGACAAAAAGGCTTTTATCTTTAATTTCTCTAGAAAATTACATAAAGGTTTTTGTTTAACAGTTTTGCCCTGATTACTGAAGTAGCAAGTAAAACTAGAGTGAATATTTTGTTTTGAAAAGGTGCTCAAGCTCTGGTATTTTTGGTTTTCATAGCTGTGAAGCATTTATCATTTGCATGACTAATAGCACAGGAAAAACCTGTTTTACAATTAAGTGTAGAGGGTTTTCTTTTTTCTTTTTTTATATTTATTTGACAGATGGAGTTAGAAAGTGAGAGAGAGAGACAGACAAAGAAAGGTCTTCCTTCCATTGGTTCACCCCCAAAATGGCCACTATGGCTGGAGCTACGCCAATCCAAAGCCAGGAGCCAAGTACTTACTCCTCATCTCCCATGCAGATGCAGGGGCCCAAGGACTTGAGCCATCCTCCACTGCCTTCTCGGGCCACAGCAGAGAGCTGGACTGGAAGAGGAGCAACCAGGACTAGAACCTGGCACACATATGGGATGCCAGTGCCACAGTCAGAGGATTAACCAAGTGAGCCATGGCCCTGGCCCAAGTAGAAGGGTTTTCAACTAACTTTGGAGTTTTTAAATGCTGATGAGATTATCTTGAGCTGGGCTGCTGGAGATAAATTTGGCCTTCAGAACTGCTATATCACTGAGTCTGAAATCTATGTACCAACCCAAATATTCTTGATATCACAGTCTTGTGCAAGTAACCTTTTGTCTTACATGTGTAACTGAGAGAAGAGTATATGATGTGTGTGCATGTATGTTTATGGTTCCTAAGAATTTGGCACAAGTTGGAAATTATTGCCTATACTGAGAATCTATACTGCAGAATATAGTGTATCAAAGACTTTCTTTTAAATTGTTTGAGTGTCTTTTATACATTATTGAAATCACTGATAGCCCACTCCCCAAAGTGCTTAATAACTGGCATTAAGGTTAGAGGATAGGCAAAAAATACTGGATAGTATTTTTCATAAATAAAAAAAAATAAATTAAAGCCAGGCTATGGCTATCAAGAATGTTTGTGAATACTTGCCTGCTTTGGTGTGTTTGTTTTATAATACTCATTATGAAGCTCCTTGTGTAACAGACAGAAAGTTTTAACCAAATGTATTGAAAGTATATTCGGGCCGGCGCCGCGGCTCACTAGGCTAATCCTCCGCCTTGTGGCACCAGCACACCGGGTTCTAGTCCCGGTCAGGGCGCTGGATTCTGTCCCAGTTGCCCCTCTTCCAGCCCAGCTCTCTGCTGTGGCCAGGGAGTGCAGTGGAGGAGGGCCCAAGTACTTGGGCCCTGCACCCCATGGGAGACCAGGAGAAGCACCTGGCTCCTGCCATTGGATCAGCGCAGTGTGCTGACCACGGCGGCCATTGGAGGGTGAACCAATGGCAAAAGGAAGACCTTTCTCTCTGTCTCTCTCTCTCACTGTCCACTCTGCCTGTCAAAAAAAAAAAAAGAAAAGAAAAGAAAGTATATTCGACAATATGAAAGTTGATTTGACTCAAACACAGGGAAATCAAAGATTCAAGAAGTATAGTTTACTGAAATAGGAAATATGCATTAGTGAATTGTTGGGGCTTTGAAGCTTCTAACTTCCCAGAATGATTCTGGATTTTGAGAATTCTATAATTAATAGCAATTTATGACAACTAAGATTGCATATTAGAAGCAACTATGAAAATTCTGCAGTTTTAAATTTTGGATTGCTATGCAGATGTGAAAAATAGGTTAAAATGTGAAAGACTTGGCAAAATGTAAGCTGGAAAAGATTATCTTAAATTTTGGGTTTTAGTTAAAAATGTTTCTATCAGATACTAAGGAGGGCTTTTACTGTACAGATGTTAGTAATAACTGATTTGACTACCTGATCAGTGTTCCCATATAGCCCTACACATTTTGTGACAAGACATCAAAGATTTCCAAAACCTGGACATTGGTCCACCTGTGCTCTCATTATTGGTATTCATTTGGTATGAACATAATTCAGTTTGAATGAATGTGTCTGTTGAGGTGGTAATAAAAAGCTTAACAATGGGAAGATCGCATTTGTTGGCACAAGAAATACTAGTGGCTATAGAGAAAAGTAGGTGACCTTGGGTCACTATTCTATGCCCTGATCAGACTAGCAGGCAGATTGGTGAGTTTGAATTTCTAACATGCCTTAAAAATATTATGCTTTGATCCAAAGACCCACTTTTTCTTTAGCTATTGTGATAGGTTTTCTTTTTTTTTTTTTATACAAAAGCAGCATTTTTTTAAGTTGTTTTCTTTTAATGTTGCAACTTTTTTTTTCAGCTGTGATACAGATGGTAACTCTGCCTTTCATTTTGCCGAACTTAAAAGAAAACCAGCCGGCATCTGATCAAAAGTGTTACGTAAAAACTTTTCTTAAACTATTGGAGGGTGCTTCGATGATTTTTCTCCTTTAGTTTGTAGTTAGCACTGAAGTTTCACCTCTGATCACTATAGTTGCCATCACTTTTCAGTGTTTAAAACCACTGATATTGGCTTTCCTATATGCGGAAATGTTACCTAATGTTGGCATTCACTTTCAGGGTTTTCCAGTTTGAGTGTTCTCAGTGTCCATATGAAGATAATTGTTTTGTGTGTTGCTGTTAAGCTTTTGTTTGTCTTGTTTTTAAGTTTTTTGTTCTTAGTAGTTTTGTGTTAGAACTGTTTAAGTTTAATTGTCTCCTTAGCCAATGAAATGTTTAAGACTATGGGGATTTTTTTTATGGGAGAGAATTCTACTTTATTTTTTTATTTTTAACTTTCATTTACTGAATATAAATTTCCAAAGTACAGCTTATAGATTACAATGGCTTCCCCCCATAACATCCTCCCACCCGCAACCCTCCCCTTTCCCTCTCCCTCTCCCCTTCCATTCACATCAAGTAAACATGTCATTGTGCATCTGTTAAATCTTGTTCAGGGTTTCAAGAATGACTGCAGTGGGTTTTGGAAACAAACTTAACATTATTGATTTGGGGTTTCCCAGAGATATAGTTCACAGTTAATTGTTGGGCTCTAATACAACTGACCATTTAAAATGGAACAACAACTTATGGTTTTGCAATAGTGTCAGTTGTGAAATCTTGACATTTTGATTAAAACATGAGTTGTAGTTATAACTCAATGCAAATTCAACAGTTGTATTTGGAATTAAATTATAATAACAAATAAATTTATTTAAAGAAACTGAAAAAAAAGATTGAAGTAACTTTAGATTTCATAATAAATTTCACATTATAGAACATCTGAATTTACTGTGAAGTTTATCAATGATGAAAATTAGCTATGTTTTCTTCTAAGATGATTTTTTGGCTTCTAGGAAAAACATGCTTTTATTAAAAATAAAGTTTATTTATTTTTACTCAAGTTAACTATGGATAAAGAATGGTTATTTATAGAAGCTAAAATAAAGTTTCTTTTTTACAGAGCTTGCCACTGTTTGAATATCAAATGAGAGTAATCAACCAGCAACAAGGAAAGAGAATAACTAAATAAATAAATAAGCAAATAAGTAAATTTACTTACTAATTGGGCAAGGATTGTTGTATGTCAAATAAGCACTCATAAATTTCAGGCCATTGTGGACATTTGGGGAGTGAACCGGTGGATGGAAGACCTCTCTCTCTGTGTCTCTACCTCTTTCTGTAACTCTGTTTTTCAAATAAATAAAATAAATCTTTTAAAAAATCAGAAATGTCATTGTCTAATAATTTTATGTATTTACATCTATATCACTCACATTAGAATAATAGATTTTACATTTTAGTTTGCTCTTGTCCAGCTCTTATGAGCCTTTATACACAATTCTCAATATTGATTTTTATATATTTTTATTTATATTTATATATACATACTTTAAATAAGCAGTTTTTTTAATTCTATAAAATATGTAAAGGAAATATATAGATATAATACACAGACTTCAATCCTCTCCATCATGAAAACTAGAACTTAAGATATATAGGTGTGGACCTCGAGCCTGGAAGTAAGAGGCTCTCATCTCACATCTGAGTGCCTGGGTTCAATCCTCAGCTTTATGTGCTGATTCCAGTTTCCTGCTAATGCAGACCATGGGAAGCAGTGGTGACGGCTCAAGTTGTTGGGTCCCTGCCACCCATATGGGAGACCTGAATTGAGGTCCCAGCCTGGAAATTTAGCCTATCCTGGTTTCGGCTGCTTTAGTCATTTGGGGATTGGACCACCAGATAGATCTCTTTCTCATACACACACACACACACACACACACACAAATACATGCATGTATGTATCCATACATTATATGGTGTGTCTGTACATGTATACCTTCTACATGGAGACAGGGTAAAAAAACAGAAGTGAAGAAGTTACATAATGGTCTTCTAGTATTATAAATCCTTTCTATTCACTAAATTTTTCTAGCCACCACATTTTCTGAAAAAGCTTATTATTTTTCCTTAAAAAGAATATCTGTTGATTTTTGTTAAGTAACAAAGCTCAAGGAATTAAGTATCAAATATGACATTAAAGCAAACATTTATTTGGTAAGCTTTTTAAGATTACTTAAACCTCAATCTCCCATTTGTTCTGTGAGAATCTTTCAAAATTCAACTCATTAACATATCATTAAAAATTCCATACCAGTGGGCCGGCACCACAGCTCAATAGGCTAATCTTCCACCTGTAGTGCCAGCACCCCGGGTTCTAGTCCCAGCTGGGGTGCCAGATTCTGTTCCGGTCACTCCTCTTCCAGTCCAGCTCTCTGCTGTGGCCTGGGATAGCAGTAGAAGATGGCCCAAGTCCTTGGGCCCCTGCACCCACGTGGGAGACCAGGAGAAGCACCTGGCTCCTGGCTTCAGATCAGCGAGGCGTGCCGGCCACAGCACACTGGCCACAGCGGCCACTGGGAGGTGAACCAATGGAAAAGGAAGACCTTTCTCCCTGTCTCTCTCTCTCTCACTGTCCACTCTGCCTGTCAAAAAAAAATTCCATACCAGTGTTGTACTATCATGCACTGCCAGTTTGAACCCAGGCTGCTCCACTTCTAATTCAGCTCCCTGCTAATGTGCCTGCAAAAGCAGTGAGAGATGGTCCAAGTACTTGGTCCCCTGCACCTATGTAGAACACCTGGAGGGCGTTTCAGACTGAAGCCAGGCCTAGCACTGGCTGTTGTGATCATTTACAGAGTAAACCAGGAGATGAAAGATTCTCTCTCTCTCTCTCTCGCTCTCTCTCTCTCTTGCTCTCTAACTCCTCCTTTCAAGCAAATAAAAAATAAGCCTTCAATCCTATGAATTCAAATTGCTGCTGTTAAAAAATTAAAACAGATTCTTCCCACCCTATTCATAAGTTACCTTATACTGAGTTTGAAAAACGTTAAAGGGATACATGAGAAACATTAATAGAGCCCCAATGAATCACACTGTTGATATGATCTGACAGTGCCATCAACCAAATTTCAAGTGAGGAGGCCATTTTGTTTGAACAATATCTGACAATTGAGAAAATCGCTTTTTTAAAACACAAACCTATTTACCTGACAGTAATAATACAAGTACTGATGACAAAATGTCTAAATTCGAGAATGCTGTTTAAAGGCCACAGGCTTGTTTGTTCTCATGAAGTGAGTATGCAAATGAAATGTGTTTTTTGATCTGTTGAAAGTCTAAGACTGCAAGCATTCAAAATACATTAAGCAGGCTGGCGCCACGGCTCACTAGGCTAATCCTCCGCCTTGCAGCGCCGGCACACCGGGTTCTAGTCCCGGTCGGGGCGCCAGATTCTGTCCTGGTTGCCCCTCTTCCAGGCCAGCTCTCTGCTGTGGCCAGGGAGTGCAGTGGAGGATGGCCCAAGTACTTGGGCCCTGCACCCCATGGGAGACCAGGAGAAGTACCTGGCTCCTGCCATTGGATCAGCGCGGTGCGCCAGCCACAGCACGCTGGCTGCAGCGGCCATTGGAGGGTGAACCAACGGCAAAGGAAGAACTTTCTTTCTGTCTCTCTCTCTCACTGTCCACTCTGCCTGTCAAAAAAATAAATAAATAAAAAATAAATAAATAAAAAATACATTAAGCAGCCTGAATTGTAATTCATTTTAAAAAGCTTATACTGCTTAAGGGGGAAAATGTACCTGGATTCACAGCTAACACAAGATTTGCAATACAAAATACGTTAATAAGGAAAGCAATGACATAAGCCTTAGGGTAATGCTACTTGCTCAAACAGAAGAATGCCACATTATAATTCCACAAGTGAGATCTGCAACACAGAAAGTATATTTAAAAGAAAATGAAAACTTACAGTAATGCTGTCACTCCATGCAAACATTTTCCATCGGATTTGGCACATTTCATGTCGCACAACAGTACAAAGATGTTCACCATTTAAATGACTTAATTGCTGCGCAATATACATGAAAATAGCCTGAATTTACTTGAAAGTTTTCTACTTGCTCTGATTTCTCCTACCTACATATAACCATTGGGCATTTATTCTTTATTGCCAACTCTACCACCATCACATTTCTCATTGTCAGGAAATGAATCATATCAGATCAATATTAGAGTAAATGGAATTTAATCCTTTTCTAGAAATGTGGCTTTCCAAATGTGTTTTTTTTTATTTTAAAATTAAGTTTTATTTACATATTCGGTACTTTAAAAACTTTGTTCCTTATGCCTTTATGAATATTTTCTAAACCCCTTAAAAGTCTTTTTAGCAATTCTATACATTAGTAGCTCTCAATTAGAATTTCAAGAACTCCACAAACTTATATATATATATATATACCAAATATTAATAGTCTAAGCATTTATTTTTCAAACGTAGGTATTATAATGACCAATTTTAAAAAACTACATAAATATATATATATATATATATATATATAGTTTAAACATACATATTTAAAAGCAATAAGGAGTTCCACTTTTCAGTCAAGATGTATTTTCATTTATAGTAAGTACTACCATCATGTGGTAACCCATATTTTGTTAAAAACTACACACACTGAAACAGGTGTTCAGTCTAGTGGTGAAGACACCTGCATCCCATGTCAAAAGGCCTGGATTTGATTCCCAGCTGACTCTAGCTTACTGCCAATGCAGTCCCTGGGTGGCAGCAGTGCTGACTCAAGTGCATGGTCCCTAATACCTATGGGAATACCAAGGGAAACCTTCCTGATTCCTAGCTTCAGCCTGGCCAGTCCTAGTTGCTGTATTTGGGGAATGAAAAAGCAAATGGAGCTCTCTCCCCTTTCCCTCTCAATAGTTTTTGTAAAAGATTTATTTTATTTATTTCAAAGACAGAGTTACAGAGAGAGGTAGAGACAGAGAGAGAGGATCCTCTCAATAGTTTTTAAACTACAGACTTATGAGTAACTTGCCATGTAATGAACCAAAACACAGGTAATGAATTAAGTCACAAATACATTCTGTTGCACAAACATTTTTATTTTAAACTTTTATTTTAAAGGCAAACACACACAGCAATCTCCCATCCGTTGATTCACTTCCCAAATGCCCCCAACAGCCAGGGCTGGGCCAGGCCAGCCAGTAGCCAGGAACCCAACTCGGTCCCTGTGACCCATATGGGTGGCAGGAACCCTACCTGAGCCACCACTGCTGTCTCCCAGGGTCTGCACCAGCAGAAGGCTGCAGTCAGGATCTGGAGCTGGGACTGGAACCCAGCCAATGACAAGGGGTGCAGGTAATCTAAATAGTATCTTAACAGCTATGCCAAACATCCATCCTTTTATTTATTTATTTATTTATTTATTTATTTATTTATTTATTTTTGACAGGCAGAGTTAGACAGAGAGAGAGAGAGAGAGAGAGAGAGAGAGAAAGGACTTCCTTCCATTGGTTCACCCCCCCAAATGGCTGTTAAGGCTGGTACCATGCCAATCTGAAGCCAGGAGCCAGGTACTTCCTCCTGGTCTCCCATGCAGGTGCAGGGCCCAGGGACTTGGGCCATCATCCACTGCCTTCCTGGGCCACAGCAGAGAGCTGGACTGGAAGAGGAGCAACTGGGACAGAATCTGGTGCCCCAACTGGAACTAGAACCCGGCCTGTCGGCACCACAGGTGGAGGATTAGCCTCGTGAGCCGTGGCACCACCTCCATTCTTTTATTTTAATAAAGGACAATCTAAGAAAACTGAGACTGTTTATAGGAGTGTATCTTTTGCAGAAAAGTGAGTGTGAACTCATCTGTACCTCAAACAAGGTTTACTGTTTGTGTATCCTGCTGTGTTACATATATTTGAGTAGAACTGATCTGTTGTACCTCAATAACCACCCAACAAAAACATTTTTTGTTAAACAGCTCCTCAATGAAGTGAAGATTTCACTTTTCATTCAGACCCACTGGGTTTTAATTTGATCTTAGGTCAAATGCAATTTTTCTGAATGTGAAAGGCCATTAGTTCTTATTTTTGCAGTTATTCTTAGCACTAACAATTTTTTGCATTGCTTGCTCATTTCAAAGTTTATTGCATTAAGTCAGGGACAGATAATTATGACTTTACACTGTGATTTCTAAACACAAGCTGCTATTGTGCCACATCAAGGAAATATTTGGAAATGTGACAAAAGGGATGTTTGGCACAGGGAGCCACATTTTCAGAGCCTGAGACCATCTGCCCCAGGTGACTGTTCTGGACGGTGCTCAGAAGGGTGCATGGGTTTCTGACACACAAGTTCTAAGATACTATTCTACACTCACATCTTGGACATTTTTTTCAACAAGTGAAGGTAAGGTTTAAATCAAGTCTATGGCATTTGAGAGGCAGAAGCTAAATTTTACCTGAGAAAACAATAAACACTTGTGTATCTGTGGTAGATGCTGGGTATCCAGACATCTCTACTTCCTCACAAAATCAGTTTTACATATTTAGTAAGTGCATATGTGTTTGTCTCTCTCACTAAGTGCTAACTTCTTGCAAGCAGTAATTATGTCTTCTTCATGTGTAAAACCAAAAAACAGCAGATAAGCTTCACCCATTGAAATGTTCAATCTGTTTGGTGACTTCAGAGTTGTTTAAGAAACTACATGTGCAATGCAGAATTGATGAGTAGATGTGATATACAAAAATTATAAAGATTGGGGCTGGTGCTATGACACAGCAGGTCAAAACCCCAGCCTGAAGTGCTGGATCCCACACTGGCACTGGCTCAAGACCCAGCCGTTCCACCTCCGATCCAGCTCTCCACTATGGTCTGGGAAAGCAGCACAAGGATGCCTAAGTCCTTAGGCTCCTGCACCCATGCAGGAGACTCAGAGGAAGCTCCTGGCTCTTGGCCTTGGACCAGAGCAGCTCCAGCCATTGCATCCAACTGGGGGGTGAACCATCAGATGGAAAGCCTCTCCCTCTCCCTCTCTCTGTGTGTGTGTGTGTGTGTCTCCTCCCTCTGTGCAACTCTTTCAAATAGACAAATAAATCTTCAAAAAATTATAAAGAATATTCTCCATTATGTCAAAACCTTACATGAGTGATGATGAAAAACATATCATATTGTGCATAAGATGGTACACAAGGGGCTTTCATCAACTGACTTTTCTAAACTCCGACTGCATTCTGATTATTAAAATAATCAAATTGCATTTAATTCATGGTTTCTTTTTTTTAAAGATTTTATTTATTTACTTGTGAGAGTTACAGGCAATGAGAGGAAGAGACAGACTCATTCCCCAAATGGCCGCAATGACTGGAGCTGTGCCAATTTGGATCCAGGAGCCAGAAGCCTCCTCCCGATCCCCTATGCGGGCACAGGGTCCCAAGCATCTGGGACATCCTCCACTGCTTTCCCAGGCCACAGCAGAGAGCTGGACTGGAAGAGAAGCAGCTGGGACCAGAACCGGCACCCATGTGGGATGCCAGCACCACAGGCAGAGGATTAACCTACTGTACCACTGCAGCGGCCCCAATTCATGGTTTCTGAACTTTTGATCAATACAAAATATAAAAACATCAATTTATGATGACTGCACCCTCTGGTGGCCTATTTCACCTATTTTTTAAAAACCTCTGCAATATATTCCAGCCTCACTGCTTACAGAATACTCTATCCAGTGTGCCTGCTCCTCCCTCCTTCATCTTCCACCCCATATATGTGTGTGTATATAACACAAATATGCAATTATTTGAAAACACAAGCACAACATAACCTCGGATTAAAAAACTGTCCCAAGATATGTGCCCTATAAATATAAAAAGGCAGGTATCTGGTACAGTAGTTAAGTCCCGACTTCGGATGCCTGTATCCCATACTGGAGTCCAGCTAGTGTGTATCTTGGGAGGCAGCAGATGATGGCTCAAGTGCTTGGGTCCCTGACATCCACATAGGAGACCCAAATTGAGTTCTGGGGTCCTTGACATCCCCAGAAGAGACTTGAATTAAATTCTGGGTTTATGGCTTTGGCCTGGCCCAGCCCTGGCCACTGCAGGCACCTGAGAAGTGAACCAGTGGATGGAAGATCTGTCTCTGCCTTTCAAACAAAATGAAAATAAATAAATAAAAACAACAACAGACGATGATGTAACTTATGGAGCTCTCTGGGCTCACAAAGGACATTTCATAGTCAAAGCATACCCTCCACTCCTTTCCTCTGACTACCTTCACAGGGAAGCTTTTTCCTGCAGAGACTTGGTTGCAAGATCAGCTCTCTCTCGCAGCAGGTTAGCTTCCTCAACACTTGTGTGGCCTGTTCATTCTTTAGTCAGAAGTGGCTGATGAAACACTTCAAGTCTTCTCACAACATCCCCAGCTTTGGGTTGTCAAATACTCTTGCCAAAATTAAGCCAAGGTCTTGAGCTTTTATTTCCATTAACGAAATATTCAACATTTTTCTCAAAAAGTGAACTCTGGGTTTGTCCAATTCACTGAATTCAACTACCTTTAAAATGGAAAGTGGGAGCGATTTTGTCTTCAACAAGTGGGCCACCAGGTGGGTGAAATTGGATAAATTAATGGTTGGCAGATTTTTTTCTAAGTCCTAAAACTTGTCCCAAATGCTGAACTAGAAAGTCATCTGAAACCTCCTTTCATATTCACAAAATTTGCTGGCCAAGAATGCATAGAAAGGATTATAAGTTTTTTCTTGAAGGCAGCAATCCAAAAGCACATGGACCATTTCTCCTGCTGATCCTTCAGTCCAAGCTTTAGAAGCTTTTCAAAAGCATCCAAAAAATCCTCACTGGTCATTACTGTACAGAATATGTTTCTCCTGATGTCAGTGTTCATCCTGTTTTCAGGCAAGTTCTAGTATCTTTGAGCTAACCATCCCCAGAAGCTCATTCTGTGGGTGTGAATGATGACTGCTGTTAATCATTGGGGCCCCACTCCTTGCACACCCCACAATCCACCAGCAACCTGTCTGCTTGGCATTCAGGACACTGACCCAGGATATGTGAAGTTGAGTCTCTGTACCTGAGCCAGCGTACCAGAGCTCTCTGTCGTTTCCTGTTTCTCCACTGGCTCGAGATCATAGGCTGGAATTTTGCAAATGTCATTGTTCTTCAGCGCCAACATGGTTTCTAGCATAAACCGAACCCTGTTCTGGTCCTGAAACTTGCCACTTGCTCCACTGGCTTTGGTTTGCACTTCAGCAATCAGCTCCTTCAGTGACAAGGCATCATCTTTTCTCAATGAAAAGCCCACGTTTTTCAGCATTAAGAGTATCAGTTCAGTATCTTTTTCTGTGAAATTTCCAGCTAGTTTTTAAAAATGTCAAAGATGAGTAGAGACTGCACCACGCAGAAGTTGTACAAATGGGCCATAATGGTAAACAGGTTATCACATTCTTTCCCTTCACTTCCATTTTTATACACGTCATTGAACTTCCTCACCACAGCCTCCAGAAAGTGAGCACCAACCTCAATTCCAACAGTGTGGTGAAGAGCGCTGACCAAGAGAACGTGCTCCATCACAGTCTGCTAGGCATAGCTGCGGCAGTGACACAGCACCCATGAGGGCGGCAGCCAGGGTGTCACTCGTGTCCTTCCTGCTGTGTGTGGGCCATGTCCGGCTCCTCCAGCTGTCCACTTACGGATGCCTGTTTGGTTCACTCAACCTGCGGTGAGGCATAAATACACACTGTTAATTAGACCTTCACATGTTTCGTCAGCCTTTCTAGTTCCTCTTTCCTCTGGACATCTACTGTTCCCTCAGCTCGCCTCCCATGGGATGGGATGCACTTTTCGGCACTTTCATAGAGACTCTGGTCCTCTGTATCACCATCCTCTGAAGAGCTGTCACTCTTGCCTTCGTCTTCTGCGAAGGGGACTCTCTTTCTCCCCCTTCCCTCCCGAGTCTCCCTTTCTGCTTCTTCCTCTTCCTGTTGCACACCCTCATGCTCGCTCTGCGATCCCTCACCTGCTTCCTGAGCTTTCTCTTCCTCTTCCACATCTTCCCGCTCGTCCTCACTTTCCTCCTTGGAGTCACTCTCTAGATCCCTCTCGGGGGTGTCTCCGCAGCGTCCTCCACCTCCCCCCTCCCCCCTCACTGCTTTCATACAAGCCGCTGCTTTTCCCAGACTCCAGGGCTCCCAGAATATAGTCCAACCCATCGCGTGCAAAGCTAAGCGGCACGGAGCTGCCCTCGCCTTTCCTTTTCCGCTTGTTCAAGCCGAGGCAGCGTGCTCCCTTTCGGAACTCTCGGTCCTCCTCCTCCTCTTTGGCTGAGAGATGTGCCCCTTTACAGGCAGCAGCATACCTGCATTTAGAATCTTGTTTCAAAGTGAGTGTGGTACACCAGAGATGCTGATGGCCATAGAGCATAGATTTTCTGATTTGCACAAGGGAGAGATATAATGTATATCATCATGCATCCCAAGAATTGTTTTTTTTAATCTTCAAGATCAATACAGCCACAAACATTGATACTCACTTGATTGTGAACTGGGATCTGCTAGCTGCTTACTGTCATTCTATTTTCCAATTCATGAAACAATGATGTTTTCATCGCCATGCCTCTGGGCCTTTTTCTTCAACCAAAATCACCAAAGGGAAGCTGAATACACAAGCTACAGAGCCCAGCCACTGAGAGAACAGAGATGGGTGCCTGTAGCAGGTTCACAGATCTCATGATCCCACAGCAGCTGCTTATTATGCCCTGCACATTTCTCCAGGTGTCCAAGTAATATAAGGGTGGCAGAGGAAAGGCAGAGAGACAGGTATGCAGGCTGGAGAGGAGACACAACAGAGAGAAAGGCTAGAGAGCTAATGTGCGTAAGAGACACACAGGTTAGTGTCTGGGAGACCACAAGACACTGGGACTCAAAGGCCACAGCTTTGGCACCCGTTGGTCCAGACAGGAGCGATGAAACATGGGGGTCCACTCCTTAAATGCAAGGAGGTTTCCAAGTTTCCACTTGTCAGTGACATACTTCAATAGTGTATCCATGACCACAGATCAATGTGCCAGCCGTGGAGGCACATGGGTCTTCTGGTGGTTCCCCTACACCTGAAGGATACAGACCTTCAAGAGAGAGAACAGCTCACTCCTCCACCCACTTTCACACCCTTTTTTCCCTCCAGCCATGCCAAGCTGCTGAGCTCTCTAAATGTGTTCCACACCCTCTGATTTCTTCCCCTCTGGCGTAACCAACCATGCTGTCTCCCCACATTGCTGAGGACAACTGCTACCCTAAGGACTCAGATTGCCCTGCCTCTTGGTGGACTTTTCCTTTACCTCCCTGCTATATGCTAATTGAAGCGCCCTTCTTTTGTCTGTCTAGAATTATCTATGGGAACGTCTTGTGCTCCATGTACCCTATACTCAAGTGGCTTTTTTCTTGCATGCCTTTCCTTATAGACTGTGTGTTTCCAGAAGGCCAGGGCTAGACCCTAATGAACCAGGTGAGCACTGCCTGTGTCACACTTGAGTGCAGAATTAGCACACAGCCAGTGTATCTCCTACAGAGACAGCACATCACATGTCAGAGATTTTAGCTCCCTGCTATCTCTCTATGCCGGAATTTCACTTTCCAACCCATGAAAGCGCTTTATCAGAGAATATGCTCTACTCATCATTATTATTGCTTTCTCCAACTGCTATACCTACAATCCCCAAGTACTCCTTAGGGAAAAGGTGATAATAATTTAAACCCTGCTTGCATTTATGGAGTACTTTACTGTTTCCCAAACACTCTCACATTTATTAGGGCCTTCTTGCCCAAATCAACTTTCCATCTTCACTTTAGAAACAAGGCTGGTGAGCCCAAGCTGTGTGGCATGGCCTGCCCAAGGTCACACAGCTACTTGGTATGAAAGTTAGAATGAAAACCCAAGAGTTTCAAATCCCAGCCCAGTGGTTTTTCTACCCCTTCTCCTCCAGGGCTCCTCCAAGTGCTCCTGCCCCTGATTGTGTACTTAGAGGGAACTCGGTAGAGTAGGCCCTGCACCTTCACACTGAACGCTGAGGACAGAGGGAAACTTAGGCCAGGAGCCTGGGCAAGTTTCTATCAAAAGAATGGTGGCTGATTCCAACACGGCACAGGCTGGGAAAAAAAAACTCTCCTGGACTTAGGGTCTGCCTTGTAAATGAGGCATGATAAAGAGGACATAGTGGGTCCCTCTTAACAGCAGCAGCAAGCAAGAGTGGCCTGGATGCACTCCCAGGGCAGCTGGCTGTGAAGGCCCTCATACAGCTCCTACTGTGACACATCAGCCTGTAACCTGTCAATCAAGGAGGAACTTGCAGTGGGTCTGCAGCACCCAACACAACTCCTTGTCTTCCAAACAATGTGGCAGGCCTGACACCAGAGACCAGGAGGCCACCAGCTCTGCCACACACCTGGTACATAGCTCCGGGCATGGCCCTTGGAGAGGTTTTCTCTTGGGCCTGCCTCACGAAGCCATTAGGATATCCCCAGAGAGAGCAGTTGCCAGGAGGAGCATTGGGATACTGTAAAGGGTGCTATTCAGAATTGCTGTGTTTGTCACACTCTGGTTTGATGATTCCAGCCTTCTCAAGTTGGGGCCCAGCATCAAAGTAGATTTGCTCAATATTCTCAGTTTCATTTCAAGGTAAGTGATGGTGTGCTTTTCTGGGGGATGGAGAGAGGTGGGGCCATATCACCCTGTTTATGGGGTTCATTGGGAAAAGTAACCTCTAAATGTCCCCAAAGACATCACTGTGATAATGTATTAAATTTTTCCCTATGCATCTAAAATGTACCATGGAACAGAAAAATAAAAAAAAAATATGCACTTGTATTATTTTCTGAGTTCCCTGGTTGGAAAGTACTGTAAAATCTATCATAGTTGGGCCGGTGCTGTGGCTCACTTGGTTAATCCTCTGCCTGTGGCACCAGCATCCCATATGGGTGCCAGGTTCTAATCCCTGCTGCTCTTCTTTCAGTCCAGCTCTCTGTTGTGGCCCGAGAGGGCAGTGGAGGATGGCCCAAGTGCTTGGACCCTGCACCCACATAGGAGATGAGGAAGAAGCACCTGGATCCTGGCTTTGGATCAGCACAGCGCTGGCCATAGCAGCCATTTGGGGAGTGAACCAATGGAAGGAAGACTTTTCTCTCTCTCTCTCTCTCTCTCTCTCTCTCTCTCTCTTTCACTGAATATAATGCTACCAGAGAAATAAATTTTTAAAAAATTTTTAAAAGTCTATCATAGTAAATCATATTTCTGGCTGCTGTAACAACTTATGCCACACTTCTTGGCCAAAAACAACACAAATGTATTACAGATCTAGAAGTAAGAAGTCTAGGATGGATCTCACAGGGCTGGAGTCCAGGTGTGCACAGGGATGGTTCTTTCTGGAGGTCATGAAAGAAAATCCATTTCCCAATTTATGGAGGCTGCCTGCACTCCTTGGCTGGTGGCTCCTTTCTTCCTTCATTTCAGCCAGTTGCTTCCATCCTCACATCACCTCACACTGACTCTGCTCCTCCTGCCCTCCTCTTGCAAGGAACCTAGTGATTGCACCAAGTCCAGTGGAGTAACTCAGGACAATCTCACCCTCTTAAGAGTCTTCATTTAATCCCATCTGCAGAATCCCCTTTGCCATGGAGGTCAGTGTATTCAGAGATTGGAACACGCACATTGTAAGGAGCTGTTATTCTGCCTCAGGTACCCAAGTCAAGAGCTGGAAGGCCTCTCTCTTTTAGGAAAAATGTACACATTCTTATCCTACCTGTCAGAAATCCATGCCTCAGTCTCCCTGTGAGTCAGAGAGAATGACCTCCTCTGCTCCCACCTACATATAACCCTAAAGCACTTATCAGATAAAGGTGCTCAGTAAAAAATGGTTGTCATATAACAACTTGGCAGAGATTGTGCATACATTCATCAATGGAGCTACCAGCAGATGCAACTAACATTGGGTTCTGCAAGGTAGAAATCAGGGTGCATTTGTTAGATTCTGTAGTTAACCCTTACTCACTGGTACTTGTTAGCAATGTCCTTTGACTCCATTAACACAGAGTATGAGGACCCTCCTTACCATATAACCTGGCCTCCTCCTGCCATTGGAGAAACTGGAATGCAGCAGTAGATAAACAACAGCTCCAGTGCACAGGAAGAACAAATGGGCACTGAGCTTTTCTACATTTGCTTTGCTGGAGTGTAGGACAGTTACTGCCCCCATTTTGATTGTTCTCTCCTTGCCTCCATACGTGGTTGAATTTCTTGCTGCTAACTTTGGATTGGCGAAGAAAGAGTCCTGGCAGGAGGAGGAAGTGGGTGGAAACTATGGGTGCACGGAAGGGGAGGTGGCCACTGGATAATGCATTTGTCACTTGTCTTACCATGAGGCAAAGCAGTGCAGAATGAGAATGAGAGGCCTCTTCAGAGAGTTAGGTCTGGAGAGTCAGTGTACTTCTAAGGTCTTAGGAAGTCTCCTTCAGGTTAGAGATGATTTAAGATGATTGGGAGTTTATTCCCTTCCCATTCACTCCCTCCAATATACACAATAGGTTCTTAAGACACTTTTGAAGACATGGAGCTGTGAGGCCCTCCCCTGAGAGTCTGAGGACCACTGTACACATCTGAGGACTGGAGCTGGTGACTCTGGCTCCAGAGCAGTCAAAGGCAAGACCGAGTCTACCACACCCCCACAACCACCACAACCTGCCCCAGCTCTACCTGAACAGCCCAGGGAGAAAAACACCCTTCAACAATGATAACCTGCAAAAAGGCTTGTCAAGTGTTCAGCTCAGAGAAAGAGCCTGCTGCTGGGCCACAGAGCTCTGGGGAATTAAAGGAGAGAGACATGCCCTGAGAATGATTATAATCCCATTATGCAGAGCTTCCATATTTATTTCTTCATATGTATGAATTTGTATATATTTACATTTTGTTCTGATAATATGCATATGATTCAAATTGAAATGATTTGAATACATTTGAATATTAATCAGGCAGTTGAAGGCTACTGTTTCTGGCAGAGTCTCCCAGCAAGGGACTGTGCTTTGCACAGACTCAGAGATGTCCTCCAGGCACTACCACCAGAGGCCCCACAGGACAGAGCTGGAGGGCACCCTCAGGAGAGGTACCCTCCAAGGTGCAGAGAAAGGCTTCTCCCAGCTCCCCAGACATCAAACCTGCAGCCTACTCTACTGAGGGCACACACTGACAAAAGTCCACCTGAGCATGTGTGGCTTAAGGCTTCCTTAGCCTTCCAGACATGTTGTTGTCATAGCACCATAAAAGATACGACATTTTCCAAGTTTAACAAAAGCCTGGGGTAAGTGTTTGACTTAGTAGTTAGAACACATGCATCCCACTTCCAAGTGCCAGTGTTCATGGCCCAGCTCTGACTCCTGACTCCAGCTTTCTGCTAATGCAGACCCTGGAAGGCAGTGGTGATGACTCAACTGCTTAGGTTCCTGCCACCCACATGGGAGCTCTCCCTTAAGTTTCTGGCTCCTAGTTTCAGTGTGGCCCAGCCCCAGTTACATTGGGAATGAACCAGTAGATGGAAAGGTCTGTCCATCTGCCAGCCTATTTCCCCCTATGAAATGAAAGTCAATGTCTTTGCTCTGCCCTGAAGCTGCTCCTCCATCCTGCACCAGCTGTCTTTCCAGTGCCATTTTCCTCTAGGTCATGCCTTGCTCTCTGCTGTTCAGCTTAAAAAAAGAACATTTGCTATTCCCTGGGTATGCCATGCCCTGGACCTTGGTAGATTCTATATTTTCTGCCTAATCAGTGTTTATTGAAGTAATCTTAGAAAATGAGTGCTTAGCTTGGATGTCCTCTCTTCCTTCAAGGTGTGTCCTAACTCCTGCTTGCAAGGGATGTGTACTCCCTCACCCTCCATGGTAGGTTTATTCTATTGCATCATGTATGCAATTCTGTCCTTCTGCGTGTGCCCTAGATACAGCCCCAATTCCACTTGAATCCCACAATGAAAGAAACTCTGTTTGAGCACATTTTTGTATCATCTCATCAAATGACTCATAAGTGAGTGAACAAAATAGAGGAAAAGATACAGCTTGTGTATGACTCCTCCAGGCTACAGCAGCACCCTTCCTATCAACTCCTGCTCCTCTAGCATCTGCTGTGTTGAAAAGACATGAACATTTGTTAAGAACCTGCTCCATCTGCCAGATTCTTTTCCATTATCTCATATAATACTTCACAAAAATGCTATAATGAAAATCCTATTTCATTTGGTATATGAGGAAACTGAGTTTTAGTGAGGTTAAGAAATTTGTCTAGGACCAGCACTGTGGCATACAGCATAAAACCACAACCTGCTGTGCTGACATTCCATATGGGCACGGGTTCAAGTCCCAGCTGCTCCACTTATTTTTTTTTTTATAAATTCTCATTTGATTTTTTTGTTCTCTAGGCACAAACCACACCCCACACCACCACCCCCCATACACACACACACACACACAAATGTACATACCCACACACAGACATAGAAAGGGACAAATGGAAATACTTTGATCTGGACCTTACTGATATAGTCTGGATATTTCCAAATGTAAATTATGCTTATATATTTTCATTACATCAATATTTTTAAAATTTTTTAATTTTTATTTAGTAAATATAAATTTCCAAAGTACAGTTTATGGATTACATTGGCTTCCCCCCATAACTTCCCTCCCACTCGCACCCCTCTCATCTCCCACTCCCTCTCGCATTCCATTCACATCAAGATTCATTTTCAATTCTCTTTATATACAGAAGATCGATTTAATATATATTAAGTAAAGATTTCATCAGTTTGCACCCACACAGAAACACAAAGTCTAAAATACTGTTTCAGTACTAGTTATAGCATTACTTCACATTGGACAACACACTAAGGACAGATCCCACTTGAGAAGTAAGTACACAGTGACTCCTGTTGTTGACTTAACAATTTGACGCTCTTGTTTATGGCATCAGTAATCACCCTAGGCTCTAGTCGTGAGTTGCCAAGGCTATGGAAGCCTTTTGAGTTCACCGACTTCGATCTTATTCAGACAGGGTCATAGTCAAAGTGGAAGTTCTCTCCTCCCTTCAGAGAAAGGTACCTCCTTCTTTGATGGCCCTGTTCTTTCCACTGGGATCTCACTGACAGAGATCTTTCATTTAGGTCTTCTTTTTCTTTTTCCAGCTGCTCCACTTCTGATCCAACTCTCTGCTATGGCCTCGGAAAGCAATAGAAGATGGATCAAGTTCTTGGGTCTCTGCACCCATGTGGAGACCTGAAAGAAGCTCCTGGCTCCTGGCTTCAAATCAGCACAGCTCTGGCCGTTGCAGCCAACTGGGGAGTGAACCACAGAATGAAAGACCTCTCTTTCTCTCTCTCTGTCTCTCTCTCTCTCTCTCTCTCTGCCATTCCTTCTCTCTCTCTGTAACTCTGACTTTCAAGTAAATAAATAAAGCTTAAAAAAAAAGAAATTAGCCTGAGGCCATCTTTCTGGGGGATAATAGAATCAAAATTCCAGCTGTAATCTCTGCCTACATCACTTTTTTTTGACAGGCAGAGTGGATAGTGAGAGAGACAGAGAGAAAAGTCTTCCCTTTTGCCGTTGGTTCACCCTCCAATGGCCGCTACGGCTGGCGTGCTGCGGCCGGCTCACTATGCTGATCCAAAGGCAGGAGCCAGGTGCTTCTCCTGGTCTCCCATGCGGGTGCAGGGCCCAAGCACTTGGGCCATCCTCCTCTGCCTTCCCTGGCCACAGCAGAGAGCTGGCCTGGAAGAGGGGCAACTGGGACAGAATCCGGCGCCCCGACCGGGACTAGAACCCGGTGTGCTGGTGCCGCTAGGTGGAGGATTAGCCTATTGAGCCATGGCACTGGCCTACCTACACCACTTTCTCTCCACTCCCCCAACACGGCCTCTCTGAGTCACCAAAGGACAGCCAGACTCTCACCTTCCTTAGACTCCAAGTCAGGCTTCAGTGCTCCAGGAAAATAAATTAACTGCAAATCAAACTTGGATGCAGTTGTTATTTTATAGGGATGTTGTAAGTTGGCAAGGTAGCTGTTCTATGTTAATAGCTATTTCAATGTTGTTCTTAAGGCCTATTACTTGTGCTAGTTTGATTTTAATGTGTGCAAAGTGATTGTACCTTTAATATGAATGTTAAACAGATTAGCTGACTTATATGGAAAATAAACAAATAAAATGGAACTCATACTCATTTATATTCATTTCGCTCTCCCTTTCTCTATTTCCTCTCTGCCCAAAGGCAGATGTGGTCAATGGAATGAAAAGAGAGTGTTTGCTGCATGATAAATAATGGTTATAGATGGGTCTTTTGTGCTGGGTGAGTTTGGACACTGCTTGCTGGGAGTTTTTGCTTCTGACTATGTTTGGGGAGTTGGGGTTTGTTTGACAACTGGGCATTTGCCAACTACCCCCTTGAAATCACTTCCTCCACCTCTGGCAGCCCCCCTGGTGTTTTCTTAGTATACACTAGAAAGTTTGCCAAACTTACCAGCAAGCCAGTGTACCTGATGGCTCCAGGAGAAATGGCAGAGAAAGGAAGCCAGGTAAGAAAATAAGTAGCAAGGCACAGAAAGGTGCAGACAGGGAGAAATGCACAGAGTGATGGGGGGGGCAGACAGCAGGGATGCTCAGCCCACCTTGTGGGGAGAGTTCTCCAAGAGGGCATCCACCATGAAGCAAAGTTGAAGTCAGATAAGAAAATTGGCAGGGGATATATTTGTGCAAGGGTGCATAAGCAGCACATGTGGCTGGAAGCATGAGAGAATGCAGCCCTCATGGGAGCCTCAGAATAAGGAGCACAGAGGCCATTGGTGGCACCAGGGGTTTAATGTCTTGGCACAGAACGAAGTCAGGGAGCTTCCTGGCCCAGGGATGTGAAACACCTGTGGAACAGGAGTGCAATCACCTGTGTGAGACTGCTGGAAAGGCCTGGGAGGACCAAAGAAAGAGGGCCTGCTAGCTACAGAGATTACACCCCTGAAGGTGCAGGGAATGGAGGAGGAAGAGCACATTCACCTTAGAGGACATCAGACAGGACAGCAGGAATGTTTGCAAGAAGAAATCCACAGCAGACTTTGCACAAACTCTATTAAAGAGGGGCAGAAGCAACAATGCAAGAATCATGTGATTTATTCCCTGTGCACAGTGAGTTATCCATAGGATAGTATGAGAAAGTGTAACATTCCAAAGTGCTAAGTTATTTCCTGGACCTGGTGCTGTAGGCTTGGAGGAAGGCACTTTGGAGCGGGCCATAGTTTTGCAAGAAGTGACTGTCACTAGACTGGGCATCAAGGAGGTGTGGTCATATGGAATCTGTGCTCCAGACAGTGGAAGCATGGCTGGTATAAACTGAGTGAGGACACAAGGTATAAAGAAGTGGGAGGTGATTGTTTATGTGGGATATGGTGCTTTTTCCTAAGCCAGAGTATAAAGCAGGCATGGAAGTCACTGACAACCAGGGTAGTGACTTCAGCCCTTAGGACCTTTAGCTCTTACGGACTTGGCCATTAAACTAGTCCTTGCTAAAATAGAGTTCTTGGCTTATTTTTTAATTGCCTTATGGGCAACTTGCTCATTCCAAAGGTTGGGTGGGGGGATCAATGAGGGACTCTGCTATTCTGTGCTCAATTCTAACTAATTTTCACTTTTTGAACATTTATCAAACATCCAATAGGTGCCAGGCCTTGTGCCAACAAGGCAGAAACCTTTTGGTGAAGCAGACAGGCACATAATAAGGATCAAAATACATATGTGTTGGAAGAATGCAGGAATGACTGAATGAATGAAATGTGAATGTGGAGAGAAGATGGATACTTACCCTAGGAATTTATAATAAATACAGGCCACCAGACATTGTCAGACACCTGCCCTAGGCATTAGGATGATCTCGAATCCATCAGAAATATGACATAAAAAGAAGGGTTCAAGCAAGATACAAGTTGGACAGACACTTTTCCTAGCTGTTACAAGGCCTATATCCCATATCATAGGTCCCAGTACTGCTTTTGAGTCTAACTTTCTGCTAACGTGCACTCTGGGAGGAAATACTTGATGGCTGAAGTGGTCAAGTCCCCACCACTATTTGGGATATCTGGGTTGAGTTCCCAGTTTCCAACTTGGGTCCTGCACAGGCTTTATTATTTTGGGCATTTAGGGAGTGCATCAGGGGATGACAGCTCTGTCTGTGTCTCTTTCTGCCTCTCCAATTAGTAAACAATTTTTAAAACACAGAAGCTTTGAAAAATAACACTGGCCGGCGCCGCGGCTCACTAGGCTAATCCTCCGCCTTGCGGTGCCGGCACACCGGGTTCTAGTCCAGCACGCCGGATTCTTTCCCGGGTGCCCTTCGTCCAGGCCAGCTCTCTGCTGTGGCCAGGGAGTGCAGTAGAGGATGGCCCAAGTACTTGGGCCCTGCACCACATGAGAGACCAGGAGAAGCACCTGGCTCCTGCCATCGGATCAGTGTGGTGCGCCGGCAGCGCGCCGGCCGCAGCGGCCACTGGAGGGTGAACCAACGGCAAAGGAAGACCTTTCTCTCTCTCTCTCTCTCTCTCTCTCTCACTCACTATCCACTCTGACTGTCAAAAAAAAAAATAACACTGCTTTTAATGGTACCATACCAATTATCCTGATGCAGAAGGGAAACGGATTTCTTCAGATAAAGCATCACACGGGCAGTGCTCCCAGACACTGGTATTCCATAAAGATGTAAACAAAGGACAGAAGGAAGGGCCCCAGCAAGGGGTTAAGACAGAAGAGGAGCTGAAGCTTGCAGAACAGGTGAAAAGGAAAAGAGAGCAATGACAAATAACATCACAGAGACCTTCATGATCCAAGAGAGAGGAAGAACACAAATGGACCTCTCTTTAAGGAGCACAGCATGGTATGAATCAGTTGCTAAGAGTTGTCTTCTGCTTTTCTTTTGATATTTAACTTTTCACAATGTATTTCATATTCAAGGGTGGGATAAGCTTGGTTGAGAAGAATTAAAATCTGACATAGAGTGTGTGATGTGAGAGGTTGCATAGCTGATTGTTTAGAATCTTTCACATCAGGATGAAGTGTAAGTTCCACCAGGTAGTAATAACCTGTACCATGGATAAGCTCATCTGTCTCAGTTTCCCCTTCTGTAAAAAAGAGATAGCAGGAATATGTATCTCATTCATTTGTTGTGTAGCTTTAAAAAATATGCTGCAAGCAAAACACTTACAATCTGACACATAGAAGCCAGTAAATGTCATGATGATGATGATGATGATGATGATGATGATAATGTTTAATACAAACTTGTTTACTAGGTCTAGCAAAAGTAACCTTCCTTGATACTGAAACAATTTGGAGATATGATCCTGCAGCCATTCTGGGAAAACAATAGTTTAAAAATTCTGGAAAATCAGAAAAGTAAGGAAAAACACTATTTCTGTTTAAAGTGGAGCAATAAGTGGCAGTCAGTTCAGGAACCAGTGGTCAGGTAGACTTAATAAAGATCTCCAGAAAATAAATGTGTAAGAGATTAATTTGATGGCCCATAAATACCCAGAAAATTGTCCATGGTCACTGGAAGCTAGCTTAGGCTTGCTCAGAGCAAGACATGGTAATTTCTCATTGAAGTAAAAAAAATCATTCATTGTAATTTCATAATCTATCCCTTCTTGTGAGATTGTGTTATTTACAAATTTGATAAACAAATCTTTAACTGTCAGGTGCATTCCAGGGTCTTAATTAAAGGAGTATTATTCTAATGAAATCTTGACATGGTTACAAATAATGTATTATTTGGCTTCCTCTATAGAAGGCAGAGCTCTGTGGCTTCATCCACTGACAACATCCATTGGCTCAGTCACAAAAGGGTTAGCTGGGATTCAATGGGTGCATACCTCAGAGGCAGAAAACATGGCCCAACACTGGTTGTTGTAGCCATTTGGGGAGTGAACTAGCAGATGGAGGACCTCTCTATCTCTCTGTCTCTCCCTCTCTCTCTGTCACTCTGATTTTCAAATAAATAATTAAATCTTTTAAAAAAAAGAAATGGACTGCTCCCATGATTGCCTGATTCTTCTGTCTACATCTGTTCCTTCCAACTCAGGAGATGAGGACGTGGAGATCAACACAGACTCATACTAGACTGCCACTCCTCATGGCGTCCTCCTCAAGGGCCCTTAGTGCCATACGCAGGGATGTCAGAAGCCAGCTTAGGGAGGGACTGGAGCTGCAGTAATGTCTCTGGCCTCTCTCACCTTCAAGGTGAACAGATAACAAGCGGCAGGGTTGACCCTCATTAGCCTGTGAGTCCTTGGTCACAGAGGACAGCACCACTCATTACAAAGCGGCTGCTAGAACTTAGGCCAAGCCCCTGTTGTCAGGATGAGGGTGTGATGTCCAGGGACTAAGAGAGGTGCACTTGAGGTGGGTTAGAGGCCCTTCTCTTAGCCCTGGAGATGCAGAGCTGTTGGCCACTGCCTCTCCCACTCCAGAATGTTCCAGCAGTTTCTGGAATCTTCTTGGGGTGAGGGTTTGGGGGAGCTTGCATGTTTGAGGTCCTGTCATTTGATCACCGTAGATACTGACATCACACTCAGGCTGCTGCTAATACTGAGGACCAGAGAAAGAGGCTCCCCCTATGCTGAGCCAGTGCTGGTCTGGCCTGGCTGGACTGGTATTCCTTCCGTGCTATCTCAGGGTGAGATGGTGACCTCCCACGTGCAAGGTACATGGGAAGGGGAAAGGGCTACAAAGCTCTAAGCCAGCCCCCACCACCTTCCTGCCTGGGCCATGGGAGTTCTCCTTCTTGGTGTCTTGGAAGGCAGTGTAGAGACACAGAAGGCAAGAGCGGGCACTCCAGGCAGAAGGCATGGCTTTCTCAGGGGTCTGGCGGTGGGGATGGGCATCAGCCAGGCCAGGTGGCTGTGCTGGGTGGTGGGGCAGCCCTGGGGAGAGGAAGACACTCTCCTGATTAAATAAACGAACCAAGGAGAAACAAACAGAATAAAGACAATGATCAGTTCCTCAGTGCATCCAGAATAGCACTCCTCTCTGTTCCCCAGGACTTTCGAGTTCTTGCCTCATTCACTGCTGCCTGGCTCCTTCTTCTCCCTGTAATTCTCCCACAAGGCAGCCTTTTCCGGTCTCAGAACATTTGCATCTTCTGTTGCCCTGCTCTGGACATGGTTAGTACTTTCTCTTCCCTTGGGCCTAGCTTGAATAGGGCACCGTCTCTGGGAGGCCATCCCTCTGTACTCTCCCTGCCCACCAACTGGCCCAGTTCTATGTCATCCTGTGATTTTCTTCGGCCTAATTTGGGGTCTTCGGAATGTGAATCCATGAGGCTCTCCCATGTTGGTTTCTCTGCTAGTATGCAAGTTCCAAGGAGCACAGCTGCTGCTGTTGGATTACAAGCAGCCAGCCCAGCACAGGTCCCTGGGCTGGTCCCCACCGAAGGGAGGCAGATGTTGGGCGGATGGGTATGTGTGGGGCACACTTGGATGCCCCAGGGGCCTGAAAACCTCCCATCTATGGAGATGGGGAAGTACCATGCTTCTCAAACTGCTTTCCCTTAACCTCACTGGCCCTATGTCTGGTGACTCCATGTGTATTTAAAGGGACCACCTTATTCCCACACACAACTTCCTACTGGTATTTGGAATGAAAAGCTGGCCAGCCATGAAAAGTCACTGCTGCATGGGAAAATCAAGTGTCTTGACAGTCCAGATGGTCAACCTGGGTGGCCCTGGTGGCTTCCTCTGGCTGCAAAATTCAGATGGTCAGTGGTGTTTGCCCCATGGCTGTGAACACACATGGCTCCCTCCACGGCTCCAGACTCCTGCCTGCACCTGGAGGATTTCCAGCAACATGCTCAGCTCTTTCTCAGCTTCACACCCCAGGGGGCCTCAGTTTTCCTCTCTGGCAAATGGGGTGCTGACTTTTTGGGCTCCCAGGCAGCCAAGAGCAGGGCCTGGATCTAGATGGCCAGTCCCTCAGGCACAGGGGAGGTTCTCCTGCCTCAGCCTCACTGGAGCCTCTGGCTGCATCCTGGGGCACTATGGAATATTTCTTCTTCTTAGGGGTTTTTGTCTGCAAAGGGAAAGCAGGAGCTTCTGAGTGACTTTTATTCCAGGAGGCCAGAAAGAGGTCTGCACAGATGTTTTCTGGAGAGGGGAGGGGTAGTGGGATGCCCCCTGGGCAGCTTTCATCAGCAGGAAGCCAGATGTACCTGCTTTTCAGGAAGGAGTGCAGAGCAATGCAGTATGACTGAGTGCCTACTGTGTACCCATTTGTGTACCAGCTGCCATGCACCAACCCTGAGCCAGTCATTTTACAGATGGGGAAACAGACCTGGGGGCCACAAGGCATCTGCTGCAGGCCACAGGGTTGGGAAGGGGCAGAGTCATGATTGGAACTCAGGTCTGTATTGGCTCCCAGACTGTGATCGTAACCACCTAGCTAGCGTTCAGCTTTCTTGGCAAACGGCAGTGCTGCTGTGTGCAGGATTCATCCTACTCCTCCCCTTTGGAGAGCTCTGCCTGACTTCAGGAGCACAGGCAGAAGCCCAGAGACACCAGCAACTCCTCCAAGGCCACACAGCATCCAGAGTCACCCCATCAATTCTGTAGAAGCCGTTTTTGTCCTGGGTACCTGGCTCCCTGGGCCTCTTCCAGCGAGTTGCACCCAGGTCAGCAGGGACCTGCACCCCTGACCCCAGAAGGTCTGGCAAAAGGGGCCAGGGAATGGGCCAAGATTCCAGGGCCTCAGAGAACTAAGTTTCCCAGCCCCCTGCCCACCCCATGGCTGAGAGACCCCCAGGAAGTAGAAGGAGCTGGGGGCAAGATCCTAACTGCAGAGAGGAAAGATTTCTGTTTCCCACCCTAGCAAGGTTTGTGGCTGAGGCCCATGGACCAAAAGACAGATTCACAAGAGACAACACAGAGATGGATTCACTGAAGGCTTTGGAACGAAATGAAGTGGGTAAGCCAGAGCATTCCTTTTTCTGTTTTTTTTTTTTAAGAGCATTTTATACATTTGAAAGGCAGAGTGACAGAGGGGCATCTTCAAGCTGCTGGTTCACTCCCCAAATGGCTACAACAAGGCCAAAGCCAGCAGCTCCATCAAAGACTCTCCTGTGGGTGGCAGGGGCCCAGGTATTTGGCCATCTGCTGTTGCTTTCCCAGATGCATTAGCAGGGATCTGGATCAGAAGTGGAGAAGCCCATATGGGATGCCTGCATTGCAGGTGGTAGCATACCCTAGTGTTTGCCTTGGGCCTATGTATTTCTATAGTAAGTCTGAGAAAGTGTGGGTAGACCAGAAGAATGACCAGACAAGAAGCTGTGATCTCATGAGGGGAGGCTACCTGAGTCCCATTCACATGTGCAGATTAATCTCTGAACCCCTGAGTCTTCAGAGATGGGGACAAAGGCCTTTGCCCCAGGATGAGGAGAGCACCTGTGACTGAGAGTATTGAGATCCACTTCAGGGAACGATGGCAGGGCAGGGGAGGAGAGCACAACCTTCCTGCTCCTGCTGTTTTCTCAGATGCCACAGAGCTTGATTTGGGGGAAGGAAGGGGGTCTTTGCCAAGGTCACTGCCACCCATTCTCCTCTGTCCCAGAAGACACTCTAGGGAGGAGGTGGGGGACATTTGATGCGATCCTGGGGTCCTCCAAAGCCACGGCCTGCAGAACCCAGGGTGGGAGTCACACCCCCTTCTCAGCTTTCAGCTCCACCTTGTACCCCTCTTTCCCCCTTGCCCTCTGTCTGCCCCTGCCCTGTCCGAGCTGGCTAAGCCCATCTCCCTCTCTCTGCTTCTTGGTCTCTGCCTTCCTCTTCCTGTCTCTGCTTCTTTGTTTCACTTTACTTCCTATCTGAGAAAATAGCTGGGACAAGAATACAAGCAGCTGCTACTCCAATAACCTGGTTTGAACACACAAAATAAACATCGTATGCACTGAGAGAAAGGAGGAAACCTCTTGGGGTAATCAGGCAGCTTTAAAACAAACTGATGCTCTGTTCTCTTGTGTTTCTCCATCAAATTCCCAGTTTGATTCTTCACCCATCCCTCCTCTGGTTCCTCTGAGCTCAGCTTCTTTCTGATCCCAGCCTCTTATGCCAGGAGCGAGAAGACCACCCAACCACCTGCCAGGGGGTCAGAGGCCGGGATGTCCAGGAGAAGGCCCCTCGAGGTAAGGGTGTATCCTTTCCCCTGCACCTTTGCCAGGGTCGATGCTGAAGGGTGATTTCAGCTGTACGGCCTTGGGCAGGTGACTTGCACTCTCTGAGCTGACAGCTTGAGGTCTTGCCACTCAGGGTTTACCCATCCTCTTCAGAACCTGGTGGGGGTGGGAGCAGGGAGGGAGAAGGATCATATTTGTCATTTCAAGTGTGGAGAGAAGCCCCAGAGTAGGGGGTGGCTGTTGAATCATCCTGGCCAGGCTGGTGCAGGGGCTGGGAACAGGCAGCTGTGGACACATCTTCCCATGGCCCTGATGCTGCATTCAAACTCTTGGCCTGCCTCTGAGTCTCACCTCCTGCTTGTACCTTTCAAGGGGGGGGGGTCCCACCTATATGGTGGCTCTTCACATTAGGCCCACTTGCCTTTCCCACAGCAGAGCCTTATCCCTTCTCCTGGAACACACACCTGACACACTTTGCCTAGTACTGCTCATCTCTGCTTCTGCTACTTCCAGGAAGCCTTCCTGGACTTCTTATTGAAATCAAGGTCTTCCTAACCTTTGGCTGACTCTCAATGGTGTTTGCTGCAGATGTAGCAGCAGGTGCTCAGCAAAGAGCCTGGATTCACAGATGCTCCGAGCCCCTGAGGTTTGGGCTCAACCCAGAAGAAGAGCATTCTGAGATGACACTATGTAAGGAGGCAGGAAGTCTCACCCCAGAGCTCCTCTCAACCCCACCTCCCAGGGTCCCAGAGGTCAAACCTGCTTGTAGGCAGGAAATGGATTTCGGACAGGGGGCCTGACCCTCAGGAGGGTCCCTAGGCTGATGTACAGGCTTCAGGTCTGCTGCCTCTGTACCCAGGCTGGTCAGCCATCTGGTGAGGCCTGGAGGGGTGAAGCCACTTGGCTCATGTCACACGTGGAACTGCTGGGGGTCTCAACTAGAGTGTCACCCGTGCCCTTGGGCCATGCAAGGACATGGGCTCGGGCACTGCAGGCTGTAATTCAGCCACTATTGCCAGAGCCCCCAGAGTTGGTGCATGCAGTTGATTAGTGAGTCTCATGAAGTTCATTGACAATACATCTGGTCAGCCATGGCAGATGGTCAGCACATGGCAACAGCGAGCCCCAGAAGTCAGCCCGGCGGTGGTTGCTGCATACAGGCCACAGCCTGCCCAAGTCATCTGGGGGCACCCAGGGCTCTCTTGGTCCCACTGGCTCCTCCTTTCTCTGGCTCTCCCTGTAACTCGAGCTCTACCCCTTACCCCACCCACCTGTGGCCACACACAATCCTTAGCCTGTCCACAGTGGCCGCCTAGCTTTCCTGTACTTGAAAATTCACATGCTCATCTATGCAACACACAAACATGTGTCTGCAAGAGTCAGGTGCACATGTGCATCAGGGCTGACCACACAAGTTACAGCTTGGGCAGCAGGTGCACCTGGTACAGCAGGAAGTATGTGCAAAGGCCCTGTGGCAGGAGAGCATAAGTGAGCTCAGGGAATGAGAAAGACAATTGTCGCTGCTTGGGCCACACTCCCTGGCTTTCCTGCAGAAAACGTGCAATTTCAGATCCATATTGCTGAACCCAACTCAATGCCTCGTACAATCTTAGCAAGCAAGGGCTGTACGAGCTCCAGCCCCACCTCCACTCTGACTCCCACTATGAAGTCTCCATAGAGCCCCTCCATCTTCAGAGGGGCTCAGGTCTCTGTGGCCAGACTTAGTGACCTGGGCCGTGGAAGTGAGGTGCCGGCCAGCTGTAAACCTCCAGCACTTGATCTTGGCAGTTTTTTGCCTGCTTTCAGAGGCCATAAAATTTTACTATAACAAGCACTGCTACGCATCAGGGCAGCCTTGCTGAATTAGAGCGAAGCAGGGTGGTGGCTCTCAGCACCTGCATCACCTGCCGGGCTGCTCCACTCCAGGCCTCAGCTGCTCTTCCTGCTTCCCCATGGGGATCAGCACTGGCACCACCTGCCCAGGGCAGAGCACTTCAAAGTTAATGATGTCATTCCCACTGCTGGCAGGACCAGGTTACCATGCTCATTTGACTAATGAATAGATGATCAGAGAGGGTGAGCTGGTTGCCCAAGCTTGCACAGCAGTTTGCATTGAGCTGGCAAACTTGAATCTAGGACTGCTAGTCTTAAAGTAAAAGAACGCTTTTTTATCCTTTACCTTTCTTTTTAAAAAAATTTGCCCACTCACCAATTTCCTCTTCTACCTGTAGTTCTTTCTACTCACCTATCCACATACCCACCCATTCACCCTCCCATCCATTAATCTGTCCACCCATCAATCCACAGATGAATCCATCCATCCATCCATCCATCCATCCATTCTTCCATCTACCATCCATCCATCCCTCCACTAATCCACCCACTGATCCACCAGCCAGCCAGCTATCCATCATTTCACCCTCCCATGCATCCGCCCATCCCACCCATCCATCTACCCATCCATCCACTCTCCTAACCACCCACCAAACCCCCCCACTCAATGCACATTTGTGAGACACAATCGAATGCAGACCTTTAAGAGGCAAATGAAATGCAGCTATCATTGGGACCCAACAGATAGTGATAATCCTGAGGGAGATCAGGCAGCCTCTATGTTGCGGCCCCTCCCTGTGTGCCCAGCATGGAGGATACTGGGGAATCGGGCACAAACAGTGACAGGACAGTGATCCTCACCTCCAGTACTCGTGGCTCCCTCTATCTTGTGGGGTTCATAGTGAGGCACACACCATGAGATGCATCATCTCTGAAATTGCCAACAAGAACCTACTATGGAATATTTTGAGACTTGTTTAAAAATACAGAACAGGCCGGTGCCGCGGCTCACTAGGCTAATCCTCCGCCTTGCGGTGCCGGCACACCGGGTTCTAGTCCCAGTCGGGGCGCCAGATTCTGTCCCGGTTGCCCCTCTTCCAGGCCAGCTCTCTGCTGTGGCCAGGGAGTGCAGTGGAGGATGGCCCAAGTGCTTGGGCCCTGCACCCCATGGGAGACCAGGATAAGCACCTGGCTCCTGCCATCGGATCAGCGCGGTGCGCCGGCCGCAGCGCGCCGGACACGGTGGCCACTGGAGGGTGAACCAACGGCCTCTGTCTCTCTCTCTCACTATCCACTCTGCCTGTCAAAAAAAAAAAATACAGAACAGAGGTTGGTGGCATGAGGAGGCTATGGGTGCTGCAGAAGCCTGGTGGCGTGTGTGGGGCCCTGTCCCCAGGAGATCAAAGAGCAGAGGTTTCTGGGAAGGGCTAATGGCTGTCCCCAGGCAGGCTCTGTATGGCTGCAGCCTGCACAGGAAACATCTTTGCCTGGCAAACAGAATGGTTGTTTGCTGCCCAAGCCCTGGGTGCACGGGTGTGGAGGGGAAGAGGGGTCCATAATGGCTGCTCACCCTCCCTGGGCCCCACCCCCTGCCCACCCACTGTCCACCTTTCTGCAGCCAACCCCTCTTTCCCAGAGCCCACAGCTGGGACCCCCACCCCCACCACTGCCAGCTGCTTCCTCTGAGCCACTTGGGGCTTCACTTCCTGAACCCATAGAAGGAAAAAGGGGGACTCAGAGGGGCAAGTGGTGGGTGCAGCATGACTCTGCAGGGACACGGTGACCCTTGGTCAAAATCCCTCTTCCAGCTACTGGCCCAAGGACGCTGCAGGATCTGGTGGTGAAGGAAGAAGCAGCAGCCGCTGGGGGTCTCCCTCCAGGGAAGCAGGCATCTGAGAAGGTACCGACTTTCCTTTTCTTGGGAATCTTGGCCATAGACCTGTGGCCCTAGACACTCCTTCTCTTCCCACCACCACGTGAAGTGCCAGGGAGGAAGTGAGAAGATTACCAATACCTCTGCCTAGGGCCTGGCATCAGGGACACTCAGCCTTGCCAGCTGCATGATCTTGGGCAGAGCACACTCCCTCTCTGGGTCTCAGTGCTGGGAAGAGCATGAATGAGGGGGCCGGTGCTGTGGCACAGGGGGTTAAGCTGCTGCATCCCATATGGGCACAGGCTCAATCCCAGCTGCTCCACTTCTGATCCAGCTCCCTGCTAATGCTCCTGGGAAAGCAACAGCAGAGGGCCCAAGTGCTCAGTCCCCTGCCAGCCACATGAGAGACCCAGATGGGGTTTCTGGCCCAGCCCCAGCTATTATGGCCATTTGGGGGGTGAGCCAATGAATTGAATCTTTCGTTCTCTCTGTCTCTGTCTCTCTCTGTCTCTGGCTCTCTGGCTCTCTGTCTTTCTCTTTCTCTCTCTAATTCTCTCTCTCTCTCTCTCTCTCTCTGTCTGAGCCCCTCTGTACCTGTAACTCTAAGTTTCAAATAAATGTACATCTTTTAAAAAAAATAAAAAGAACAAGAACATGCACGGGGAGTCGCTTCTCACCCTGGAATGTTCTGGTTTGATGCATTTAAGATACCACCACACTCAGTTCTAAGAGTTTATTTTATGAATATTCTGATTATAAGGTTCTGTGAGACTCACATTCTGTCTTTTCAGAAGGTGCTCCACCTTGTGCACAGGTGTAGTTTGTCAATCAGCAGGGTGCCCATGAAACAACACCCCAGCTGCTGCCACACTGGAGGGCGACTTGAATGCCTTTCCACCATCTTCACATTCACTTTCTACACCCTTGGCTGCCTTAGGGAATCATGCATTCATTCAACAAACAGTAACACAGAATCCACCCACACAGGTGCCTGGGTGTACCTGGAGAGGGTGTGGGTTTCCCATCAGTTCTGTGGGATCATCCAGGCCAGCTGAGGTTATCTGCTCCGTTTCTACAGCCGGGTGATTTGGCCAGGTCACACTGCCTCTAGGTCTCATTGTTCACATCCAGCAAATGGGGAGCAGAATGCCCACCTTGATCCATCCTCCAGCACCTGCTGGAGGAGCTGGGAAGATTTTCCATGCCCCTGGGGAAACAGCAGGGCTATTGTCTGGGCTGGGAGACCAGGTATCAGGTGGGAACCAGGGCTGTCCTAAGGGCCCAGGAGGCACCATGGTCCCCAGGGCCTGGTCTCAAAGGCCCACCTGGGCATGGACGTGGGAGCTGAAGCAGGACGTGAAATCTGAGGGCCAGTGCCTCCAGCGGCCCTTTGAAGTGTTTTTGGGGCGTGTAATTAAGAGTTACTGAAATATTATTTGATCTTTTATTTGGAAAATCAAATTGTTTAGTGTCATACATGAATAAATACACAGCAACTGGGTCTGCAGCATGGTGGCAGCTCCTCCTCAGCGACCCAGTCCACACCCTAATCCAAGGTAGGAGCAGAATTCTTGACTTTTAAACTTTCCCTTCTGTCCTGAAATGCCTCGTTGTCCTGGGGGAAGGGTAGAGGAGCTGGGGAGGGGCTTTACGCTGGAGCTTGGGCCTGCCCAGAGGGAGCTGCTCTGGGTCCCTGGCCACCTGGTGACCTTGGGCCACAAGCCTGGTCACAACTCCAGGCTCAATTTCCCCCAAACTTGTGGGAGAGGCATGTTTGTGGGTGATGGCCATGGGCATCCCAGTTCTGCCACTGGAGTCTGGGTGACAGCTCCATGGAGACCCTAAAACCCCTCCTACTCGGTGACCAGTGTCCTGATCTTTTCTTCCAGGGAAGGATGGAGGTTGGGGCAGAGCCTGGTGCCATGAACAGACTTGGAAGCCAGGCAGGCCTGGTTCTGTTGCTTATCAGCCATTTGGCTACTCTGGGTCTCAGTTTTCCCACCTGTACAATGGGGATGGTTTTCCTCTTGGGGTTGGAAACACCTGAACCGTTGCACATTCTATTCCACCTGCTCGGGCACCCTTTCCTCCCCTCCACTCCTAGTCCTCATTTATCTGTGCTCTGCTGAGACATCCCTTATTTTTAGGGGGTAATTTTGATGATCCCTCTGAACCGAATCTTCAGAGCAGTTTCCTTGCCCCCTCCCCAGCCTTTCCCAAGCTCCCCTCCTGTTACTTATCACCTCCCACTACCCAACATGCATTTACTTAATCTACTTTATCCCAGGGCCTGAAACAGTGTGAGGTACAAAACAGAGGCCCTGGAAGTGGTAGCTGCAAACTGTATCCATCTCTGCCCCTGGCTGGGTGTGTGTGTGTGTGTGTGTGTGTGTGTGTGTGTGTCTGTGCATATCAGAAATGGCCAAGCAGCAGCAGCAGTGTGAGCTGGTGCTGGCTGCGGACTGAGACATTAAACAAGGGTGGACATCCAGCCTAGTAGTTAAGCTACTGGTTAAAATGCCCTCAAACCAGAGGACCTGGGTTCAAGTCCCAGCTCTGGCTTCTGACTCCAGTTTCCTGCTAAGGCAGACCCTGGTAGGAAGCAGCAGTAGCTGCTGCCCATGTGAGACCTGGATTGAGGTGCTGGTTCCTGGTTCTGGTCCCAAGACTAGCCACAGCCATTGGAATGGTGAACCAAAGAAGGGAGTGTTTGCTCTCTCATCTCTCCTTGTCAAATCATCATCATCATCATCATCATCATCATCATCATCATCATCATCAAAAACAATGAAAGGAAGCACAGTTGCCATCTGCCCTGTACTGTTTGGTGACTAGCAAGTAGATGAGTTTTCAGAGCTACTGCCTGCCATTCTGCTTTCCAGGTGTGGCCCCAGATGTTCCCTGTCTAGGTGAGTACAGGCAGAGCAGGAAGGGGACTGCAACTTCAGTTCCCCCACTGCAAAGCAGGGGACAATGAAATCAATGTAGGAACACCTTACAGAAGGGGACAGAACACAGAACAGTTTCCTTACAAACATTTTTTAAATGTTTATTATTATTTGTTTGAAAGTGAGAGAGAAGGAGACAGAGACCCGCCATCTGCTGGTTCATACCCTAGATGCCACAACAGCCAAAACTGGAACAGCCCCGTTCAGTCATGGCCATGTTTGCATTAATTTTCCTCCAGTTCCTGAATCAATGGCAACCAAGACATCTCCCAGGCTGGAAGTAGGGAGGCTTGGCTGGCTGCTGGGTGCCGTCTCTGGCTGGGTGGTGCTGGGACTACAAGGAGAACTCAGTCTCCATACCTGGCATGATTCCCTGGGGATCATCCTTTCCCGGGCTGCCTGCTTCTTCTGCCTCTGTCTCTGACACACTCACATTCTTGTTTCCTGATCTCCAGGGCAACCACAAGGCTTGGAGAGCTCAAGGGACCTGCCAAGGCACCACAATCAGTCTGCAGCAGGCCCAGCTCTGCCGGTTGTCTTGCTCCAGAACCTTCTGAATAGGAGTAGTCCCAGGGTGTGTGAGGGCATCCTGACCAGTCTTCTGAAAAGCAATTCAGCTCTTCCATCTGCTGGTACACTCTCCAAATGCCTTTAAGAGCCAAGTCTGAGCCAGGCTAAGCCAGAAGCCTGGAACTCCATCCTGGCCTCCCATGTTGAGTAGCAGGGACCGAGCACTTGAGCCATCACCTGCTGCTTCCCAGGTGCACATCTGCAGGAAACTGGAATGAGAAGAGAACCAGACTTGGATTCAGGTACCCCCATAAGAGATGCAGGTGTCCCAAGTTGCATCTTCACCCCTGGCCCCAACGCCCACCCCTTCTGTGTCCAACTCAGCAACCCCATTCCCTACCCGGCTATCCCATGGGGCTGCTGCGTCCCCCTGGGTCTTTGCTGGAGCACTCTTCCACTCTGTTTCCCCCTCAACCCAGACACAACCACCTCCCAGGCTTTGAGAATCTTCCCCCCAAATTTCTCTTGGATCCAGCCACTCTCCCCACCCCTACTGCTGCCACCCAGCGGGGGTTCCAATCTTTTCTCCTCCGCTCCACTGCGAAGGCTTCCCCAAGTCCATGTGCAGCCCCACAGCATCTTGCACCCTGCTGAAACCCAAATACATGTGTGCCTGGCCGCTACCTTCTCAGGGTCCCAGGAGGATCTTAGGGTCTGTGCCCCTCCCACCTGCCAGCCCCACCCACCAAGCAACCATGCCCACCCATTCTTGCCCACCAGCTACATCCACTTTCCTAGTCCTATCCACCCACTGGCCTTCCTCCCTCCCTCTAGGTCTCACCCACTCACCCCACCCTCCTCACTGGCCCCACCTTCTGCCAGGCCACACTCCGCAAGTCTATCCAGCCCTCAAGACCTAACCACCTTCTGAATGTTCTCATTTCTCTGTTGTGTTTTAGCCTGCCCATGCTGCACTTTCTGCCTAGGAACTACATGGTACTGCCAAAGTCCACCTTCTTGTCCATCTCCTGCCCTAGGCTGTGATGCCCTGAAGATGGTGGCAGGCTTTCCTCATTTGGCAACCACTGCAAACCCAGACACATCCTGCATTATGGGTGCGCATGCATTGCCTGACTGTACTACCCAACACTGTTGGTCCATTGCCTCTGCATGAGGAGGAGATCTCAGGTACTGGAGCCTGGGGAGGCACAGAATTAATCACAGGGGGCTTCAGATCTGCCCACTTCAGGGTAGCAGGGCAGGGTGGGGAGGAGAGCACCACCGTCCTGCTCCTGCTGTTTTCTCAGATGCCACAGAGCTTGATTTGGGGGAAGGAAGGGGGTCTTTACCAGGTCACTGCCACCCATTCTCCTCTGTCCCAGAAGACACTCTAGGGAGGAGGTGGGGGACATTTGATGCGATCCTGGGGTCCTCCAAAGCCACGGCCTGCAGAACCCAGGGTGGGAGTCACACCCCCTTCTCAGCTTTCAGCTCCACCTTGTACCCCTCTTTCCCCCTTGCCCTCTGTCTGCCCCTGCCCTGTCCTGGCTGGCTAAGCCCATCTCCCTCTCTCTGCTTCTTGGTCTCTGCCTTCCTCTTCCTGTCTCTGCTTCTTTGTTTCACTTTACTTCCTATCTGAGAAAATAGCTGGGACAAGAATACAAGCAGCTGCTACTCCAATAACCTGGTTTGAACACACAAAATAAACATCGTATGCACTGAGAGAAAGGAGGAAACCTCTTGGGGTAATCAGGCAGCTTTAAAACAAACTGATGCTCTGTTCTCTTGTGTTTCTCCATCAAATTCCCAGTTTGATTCTTCACCCATCCCTCCTCTGGTTCCTCTGAGCTCAGCTTCTTTCTGATCCCAGCTTCTTATGCCAGGAGCGAGAAGACCACCCAACCACCTGCCAGGGGGTCAGAGGCCGGGATGTCCAGGAGAAGGCCCCTCGAGGTAAGGGTGTATCCTTTCCCCTACACCTTTGCCAGGGTCGATGCTGAAGGGTGATTTCAGCTGTACAGCCTTGGGCAGGTGACTTGCACTCTCTGAGCTGACAGCTTGAGGTCTTGCCACTCAGGGTTTACCCATCCTCTTCAGAACCTGGTGGGGGTGGGAGCAGGGAGGGAGAAGGATCATATTTGTCATTTCAAGTGTGGAGAGAAGCCCCAGAGTAGGGGGTGGCTGTTGAATCATCCTGGCCAGGCTGGTGCAGGGGCTGGGAACAGGCAGCTGTGGACACATCTTCCCATGGCCCTGATGCTGCATTCAAACTCTTGGCCTGCCTCTGAGTCTCACCTCCTGCTTGTACCTTTCGGGGGGGGGGGTCCCACCTATATGGTGGCTCTTCACATTAGGCCCACTTGCCTTTCCCACAGCAGAGCCTTATCCCTTCTCCTGGAACACACACCTGACACACTTTGCCTAGTACTGCTCATCTCTGCTTCTGCTACTTCCAGGAAGCCTTCCTGGACTTCTTATTGAAATCAAGGTCTTCCTAACCTTTGGCTGACTCTCAATGGTGTTTGCTGCAGATGTGGCAGCAGGTGCTCAGCAAAGAGCCTGTATTTCCAGCTATGCCTCTGCTCTGAGCCCCTGAGGCTCGGGCTCAACCCAGAAAAAGAGCATCCGGGCATGACACCATTTAAGGAGGCAGGAAGTCTCACCCCAGAGCTCCTCAAACTCTATTCCCCAGGGTCTCAGTGAGCAAACCTGCATGCAGGCAGGAAATGAATTTCAGACAGGGGGCCTGGACCTCAGAAGAGTCCCAAGGTGGCTGCGCAAGCTTCAGGTCTGTTTCCTCTGTACCCAGGCTGGTCGACCATCTGGTGAGGCTGAGTGGTGAGGCCAATTGGCCCAAGTCACATGTGGGGCTGCTGGGTGAACCGACAGGAGTGTCACCTGTGCCTTTGGGCCATGCAAGTGCATCACCTGGAGCGCCCCAGGCTTCAGTCAGCCACTACTGCCAGAGTGCCCGGCGTGAGTGTGCACAGTTAATTAGCGATGCTCAGGAAATTCATCGACAATAGATCTGGCCAGCCTTGGCTCATGGCCAGCCTTGGCTCATGGACAGCACACGGCAGATTGCAAGCCCTATAAATCTGCCTGGCAGTGGTGGCTGTATACAGGCCACCGCCTGCCCAAGTCATCTGGGGGCACCCAGGGCTCTCTTGGTCCCACTGGCTCCTCCTTTCTCTGGCTCTCCCTGTAACTCGAGCTCCACATCTTGCCCCGCCCACTTGTGGCCACACCCAATCATCAGGCTGACCACAACAGCTGCCTAGTTTCCTGTACTTGAAAATTCACATGCTCATCTATGCAACATGCAACCATGTGTCTGCAATGGTCAGGTGCACGTGTAAATCACGCAAGTCACAGCTTGGGCAGAAGGTGCACCTGGTATAACAGATAGCATGTGCAAAGGCCCTGTGGCAGGAAGGCCTAGGTGAGTTAGGGAATGAAAGAGACAACTGTGGCTGCTTAGGGCACACTCCTTGGCTTTCCTGCAGAAAACATGCAATTTCTGATCCTTAGTGCAGAACCCCACTCAGTCCCTTGTACAGTCTTAGGAAGCAAGGGCTGTACAAGCTCCAGCCCCACCTCCACTCCCAGAGCCCCTCCATCTTCAGAGGGGCTCAGGTTTCTGTGGCCAAATTTAGCGACCTGGGCCTGGGAAGTGAGGTGCCGGCCAGCTGTAAACCTCCACCACTTGATCTTGGCAGTTTTCTGCTTGCTTTCAGAGGCCATAAAATTTTACTAGAGCAAGCACTGCTACCCATCAGGGCAGCCTTGCTGAAATAGAGCGAGGCAAGGGGGTGGCTCTCAGCACCTCCATCACCTGCCGGGCTGCTCGGCTCCAGAGCTCAGCTGCTCTTCCTGCTTCCCCATGGGATCAAGACTGGCACCACCTGCCCAGAGCACTTCAGAGTTTATGATGTCACTCCCACTGCTGGCAGGACCAGGTTGCCATGCTCATTTGACTAATGAGGAGATGATCAGAGAGGGTGAGCTGGTTGCACAAGGTTGCACAACAGTTTGCATTGAGCTGGCAAACTTGAATCTAGGACTCCTAGTCTTAAAGTAAAAGAATGCTTTTTCAGCCTTTGCTTCTCTATTTTTAAAAAAATTTGCCCACTCACCAATTTCCTCTTCTACCCATCTTCTTTCTACTCAACCATCCACACACCCACCAATTTACCCTCCCATCCCTCAATCCATCCACCCACCCAACAATACACAAATGCCTCCATCCATCCATCCATCCATCCATTCATCCATCCATCCATCCGTCTTATCCATCAATCCATCAGCCAGCCAGACACTCATCCACCCTCCCATGCATCCATTCATCCCATCCATCCATCCACAAATCCGTCCACTCTCCCATCCACCCACCCAACCCCCCACTCAATGCATATTCTTGAGACACACACAATCAAATGCAGCCCCATAAGAGGCAAATGAAACACATCTCCCATTGGCACCCAACAGATGGTGATAATCCTGAGGGAGATCAGTTCTGTGTTGTGGCCCCACTGTGTGCCCAGCATGACAGATGCTGGGGAATGGAGCACAAACAGTGACAGGACAGCGATCCTCACTTCTGCCTTTTCCTCATGCCCCCTGTTCTGTGGGGCTCATAGTGAGGCACACACCAGGAGTTGCATCATCTCAGAAATCACCACCAAGAACCTACTGTGTGCTGGGCCTTTCCCAGTTGAACTAATGTATGGACCATCTTAGTCTGGTGAAATTGGAGTATTTTGAGTCTTGCTTAGAAATATGGAACTGAGGTTGGTGGCATGGGGTAGCTGTGGGGTGTGGCAGGAGCCAGGTGACGTGTGCGGGGCCCTGTCCCCAAGAGATCAAGGAGCAGAGGTTTCTGGGAAGGGCTAATGGCTGTCCCCAGGCAGGCTCTGCAGGGCTGCAGCCTGCACAGGAAACATCTTTGCCTGGCAAACAGGATGCTCGTTTGCTGCCCAAGCCCTGGGTGCACGGGTGTGGAGGGGAAGAGGGGTCCATAATGGCAGCTCACCCTCCCTGGGCCCTACCCCCTGCCCACCCCCTGCCCACCTTTCTGCAGCTGACCCTCCCTTCCCAGAACTCACAGCTGGGACCCCACCTCCCACCACTGCCAGCTGCTTCCTCTGAGCCACTTGGGGTTTCACTTCCTGAACCCATAGAAGGAAAAAGGGGGACTCAGAGGGGCAAGTGGTGGGTGCAGCATGACTCTGCAGGGACACGGTGACCCTTGGTCAAAATCCCTCTTCCAGCTACTGGCCCAAGGACGCTGCAGGATCTGGTGGTGAAGGAAGAAGCAGCAGCCGCTGGGGGTCTCCCTCCAGGGAAGCAGGCATCTGAGCAGGTACCGACTTTCCTTTTCTTGGGAATCCTGGCCGTAGACCTGTGGCCCTAGACATTCCTTCTCTTCCCACCACCACGTGAAGTGCCAGGGAGGAAGTGAGAGGGTTACCAATTCCTCTGCCTAGGGCCTGGCTTCAGGGACACTCAGCCTTGCCAGCTGCATGATCTTGGGCAGAGCACACACCTTCTCTGGGTCTTAGTGCTGGGAACTTAGTGCTGCCACGAACAGACTTGGGAGCCAGGCAGACCTGGTGTTGCTTATCAGCCATGTGGCTACTCTGAGTCTCAGTTTTCCCACCTGTACAATGGGGATGATTTCCCCCTTGGGGTTGGAAACACCTGAACCGTTGCACATTCTATTCCACCTGCTCGGGCACCCTTTCCTCCCCTCCACTCCTAGTCCTCATTTATCTGTGCTCTGCTGAGACATCCCTTATTTTTAGGGGGTAATTTTGATGATCCCTCTGAACCGAATCTTCAGAGCAGTTTCCTTGCCCCCTCCCCAGCCTTTCCCAAGCTCCCCTCCTGTCACTCATCACCTCCCACTACCCACCATGCATTTATTTAATCTACTTCATCCTAGGTCCTGAAACAGTGTGAGGCACAGAATCCGAGCTCTGGAAGCAGTAGCTGCAAACAGTCTTCAGCAGATGCCTTCTCTGCCCCTGGCTGGGTGTGTGTGTGTATGTGTGTGATGTGCACATCATAGATGGCCGAGAAGCAGCAGCAGCAGTGCAAGCTGGTGCTGACTGGGAACTGAGCCATTAAACAAGGACGGGCATCCATCCTAGTGGTTAAGCTACTGGTTAAGAAGCCCTCACACCAGTGGACCCGGGTTCAAGTCCCAGCTCTGGCTCCTGACTTTAGTTTCCTGATAAGGCAGACCTTGGGAGGCAACAGCTGCCCATGTGGGAGACCTGGATTGAGGTGCTGGTTCCTGGTTCTGGCCCCAAGTCTAGCCCCGGCCATTGTGGGTGTGAACCAGCGGATGGGAGTGTGCACGTTCTCATCTCTCCTTGCCAAATCATCATCATCATCATTGTTGTCATAATAAACAACAAAAGGGAGCACAGTTCCCATCTACTCCTACTGTTTGGTGACTGGCAAGTAGATGCGTTTTCAGAGCCACTGCTTGCCACTCTGCTTCCAGGTGTAGCAGTCCAGATGTTGCCTGTCTAGGTGAGTATAGGCAGAGCAGGAAGGGGATCCCAACTTCAATTCCCCCACTGCACAGCAGGGGACACTGAGGCCAACGTAGGGACAGAACACAGAACCATTTCTTTAAAATTTTTTTGAAAATGTTTATTTCTATTTGTTTGAAAGGTAGAGAGAAGGAGACAGAGATTCTCCATCTGCTGATTCACACTCCAGAGGCCACAACAGGCAGAGCTGGGCCAGCCAAAGCCAGAAGCTGGGAACTCCATCTGCGTTTCTCAGGCGAGTGTTAGGGACCCAAGTCTTTGAGACACCAGTTGCTGCCTCCCAGGGTGCATAGGAGCAGGAAACTGGAATCAGGGGTGGAGCTGGGACTTGAAGCAAGGATACAGACATCCCAAGCGGCATCTTCACCACCGTCCAGAACGCTGACTCCAAGCCCACTGTCGCTTTAGCCCAGAGGAATGACCAGGACTGCAACTCCTCAGCCCAGATTGGGCGTGGGATCCTGAGCCCCGGACTCTTCACGTGGAACTGTCATTATCTCCGCTCCTGCATGGAACGAGTGAGAGGTAACATGGCCCCCAGTGGGGAGTGCAAAGATTATTTGATTTATGCAAACATTTTCTAGGTGTTCTTTCCCCCCATTCTGATTCTAAAAGAAACAGAAGCATTTTTAAAATGCCTTGAAAACACATTGGGTCCTAGGCTGTGTGTGTCTGTGTGTGTTTGAGTGTTTGCACGCACATTCATGCTTGGTGGCTAAGTCAGCTCTGGACAGAGGGGAAACTGAGGCAGAGGGTGGGAGCTGATTTAGTTGGTGCGGCCCAAGGTGAGTGTGTGGAGCTCACCAGATGTTCCCCAAAGCCCTTCCTCACCCATGATGGTCCATGTGTTGAGACCCTCCTTCTGCCACTTGAAGGGGGCTCAGAGGTCTCATACCCTCCATCTCTGCATTTTGAGCAGCTCATGCCCTTCCCTGTTTTGTGGGAGTCTGGAGCCAAAAGCCATAAATGGGTGTCTGAGCCATAGGAACCTGGTCGTCGAGAGTCCGCTCCCTCCCATGGACCCTGCAGGCCAGGATTTCAGAGCCCCTGAAGCTGGAGCTCATGCTCTGGGGAGAACACATACCGCTGCTGACCCAGAGCACTGGACAGCCCAGAGCATAAAGTGTCAAATGGGGCCCTGCTGCTGCCCCTCATCCTTCCTGCAACACCAAGGAGAGTATCTCAGTGGGCGCTAATGTGTCCCAGACACTTGTCTCCACGTGCACTAACCCACTGCTGTAAAGCCTTGGTTTCAGAGGAAGCTGGAGACAGTTGGCTGCTGGCAGTGTGGTTCTTTATTCTTTTTTTCTTTTTAAGACTTATTTATTTATTTGAAAATCAGAGGTACAGAGGGAGAGACAGACAAACAGACATACAAGAGGTCTTCCATCCTCTGGCTCACTCCCTAAATGGTTGCAAAGGCCAGGGCTGGGCCAGACCATAGCCAGAGTTGGGAGCTTCTTCTGGGTCTCCCACGTAGATACAGGAGTCCAAGTACCTGGGCCATCTTCCACTGCTTTCCCAGGTGCAATAGCAGGACACTGGATTGGAAGTGGAGCAGCCAGCACTCAACCCAGCACCCCTGTGGAATGTGGGGGCTGAAGGTGGCAGCTTAACCTGCTGTGCCACATTTTTATGTTTTCCTTTTGTTTATGGCAGGTGCAGCCAGTTCCCCTTGGAAACTGGTGAGAGAATGTTTTTCAACAAATGTGCTCTTTCTTTCTGCAAAAACTAAGTGTGTAAAAGTGAAAAGAGGGGACCGGTCTAGAGAAGAATCCCATGTAGCTGACCTCACCCAGAAGCCCAAAGCTTGGCAGAGGTGCTGGGGGGGTGCCAGTACAACCGTGTTGATTTGACCTTGGGGCTCAAGAGGGTTGGCAGCTTGCCCAGGGTCACAAAGCAAATTGGTGGCCTGCAACAGGATGGAACCTCAGCTCTTGGTGGCTCTGAAACCTGTGCTTTTATTCGAGGGGTTGTTAAGGTTTTTGGCTGGGCTGGGGTGGCACGGATATACCTTGGGTGAGCTGTCTCCTACAAAGCATGTGAGCAGCAGGTGTTCATCTGGCCGGAGTTTCAGAGGCAGAGAGCCTGGCACAGATGGGCCTCCCACCCTGCCTGGCTCTGTCCTGCTGCCTGAGCTGTGCTCCTTAACTCTGTGAGCATGCTGAGAACTGTCAGGTCAGAGAAGGCTTCAGGAAATACCAACCACGAGGCTTATGCTTACAAACCTCCCACAATGGGGATCTTCTCCCTGACAGAGATGATGACAAGGGCTCAACATCCGCTTCTGCATCCTGTGCCCCTGTGTCCCCCACAGTCCCTACCCTTACATAAAGACAGGTACTCCCCACCCTCCCCCACCCACCTTGGACTCACTCCACCTCTCTCCTGGTTACATGCCCCAGGCACCTGGCTGGTTCCTTTCTATAAGGACCACCATAGGTGTGGGAGGGGATGGAAGTGATGTCCAGAGCAACAGGCCTCCCTCAGTGGAAGCCAAAGCTACCGGCAGGGAGAAAGATCCTCGTCGTGGGAGGTAGTGAGCATAAGCCTCGTGGTTGCCATTTCCTGAAGCTTTCTCTTTGACCTACAGGTTCTCAGTGTGCTCAGAGCTAGGGAACACAGCTTAGGCAACAGAAAGAAGCCAGGCAGGGCGGGAGGCCCATCTGGCCAGGCTCTCTCTACTTGCACTGCTCCCACCTTGGCTGCCCTTGACCCCTGACCCTGGCTTGATTTTTCTTCCCAGCACTCTTCATTATTCTGCATGCTATGCCTGTTATCTATTGAGCGTGTGGCGTAAAGCAGCCACAGTCATGTGTGTGACGCACAGATCCAGAATGTGAATGGGGCTCCCAAGTGACCTTGAGTGGAACACTATTTTTGGTAAAGATTTTATTTATTTATTTATTTAAGAGTTAAAAAGAGAGGGAGAGGCTGAGAGAGAGAGATTTTCCATCCACTGGTTCACTCAAATGGCAGTAATGGCTCAAGGCAGGATCCAGAAGCTTCTTCTGGGCCTCCTACATGGTGGAGGGGCCCAAGTACTAGAGCCATCCTCTACTGCTTTCCCAGGCCAAAGCAGAGAGCTGGACCAGAAAAGAGCAGCCAGGACTGGAAAGAGTGCTGGCCCCAACTGAAGCACTTTCAAGATGGCTCCCTCCCTTGAAGGAGGTTGGTTGATGGCAGGAGCTTCTCTTCCTTTGCACCTGTGCTTCCTCACAGCTCTTTGGGCTTCCTGCTACCATGGAGGCTGTCTTCCATGAGTCACAATGCTCAAGGAAATCATTTGGTCTGGGGTTGCCAAGGCAATTTCAGGCAGGACTTGCAACTCAATAAACCCACAGCTTGTGTTGAAATTGATCATTTGGTATGGCTTGTGGTGATGTCAAAATTATTCAAATGTCCCTGGGAAGAAAAAAGGCTGCCCAATCCTGGGGTGGAGGGTAAGGTGGAGGCACACAGGCTTGGAGGTGACTCTCCAGGTGGGTTCTACAAAGGCCTGCTCAGGTTCAAGGAGCCATGGCCAAGGGCTCCACCTCTTGGGCATGAGACACAGGAGATGCTGGTGTGTCCGTCTTTGGCCAATGTGATTGATTGCATATGTCTTTTTGTTTCTTTCTTTTTATCTGACTCACAAGCACAGGGATGTAGCCAGCATCATAGCCCGATAGGCTAAGCCACCACCTGTGATGCCGGCATCCCATAAGAACCCTAGTTCAAGTCCTGGCTACTCCACTTCTGATCCAGCTCCCTGCTAAAGAGCCTGGGAAAGCAGTGGAACATAGCACAAGTGCCTGGATCCCTGCCTCTCATGTGGTAGACCCAGATGGACCTCACATAGTCCTGGCTGTTGTGACCATTTAGGGACTAAACTAGTGGATGGAAGATCTCTCTGTCTCTCCTTCTCTCTGTAACTCTGCCTTTCCAATGAATAAAAAAATCTTTAAAAAATTGCCCAGGGACCTTGTTTTGTTCAGTGCTGTAGCTCTAGCATCAAGCACAGGACTTGGCACATAATAGATACTCAAGAAGTGTTTGTGATCATGTGAAGGAGAGAGAGAGACCTAAAAGGCTGATACAGAGATGCTGGGGGACACAGGCAGTCTGGTGAGACCTGGAATGGGCCCGGTGGAGGGACTGCTTATGTCCAGTTGGCCTTGGGAGCTCCAAGCAGTCCTGCCCAGAGGAGGCAGGAGTTGCTGCAAGATGTGAGCTAGGGTGGTGCCAGCTCAGGGAAAACATCACAGCACAGCCACATGCAGCCTGGGGACACAGGTAGCCAGGGCCAATCTGGGCAGGGCAGTGGGTCCAGGCAGCCTCCTTCCCCCAGCAACCTCCCCGCAAATGAAGAACCCACCATAGAGAGTAACAAAACAGAGGAACATTGGTGCCATTTCTCTAAAGAGGAAAAATGGAGAGTTTTGTGCCAAACTGAAGGACTTCCTGGGTTCACAGTGCAGGTAGCGCTCACTCAGAGAGCAAACAACTGGATAAGAGGCAAAGTTCAGTCCCAGCCACGTTTGCTCGTTGTTTGCATTGATTTTCCTCCAGTTCCTGAACCGATGGAGACCCAAACATCACCCAGGCTGGAAACAGGGAGGCTTTGCTGGTGGTGGCTCAGCTGGGAAGGTCTGAGTCTACAGGGCAAATTCAGTCTCCATACCTGGCGTGATTCCCTGGGGATCATCCTTTCCCGGGCTGCCTGCTTCTGCCTCTGTCTCTGACACACTCACAGCCTTGTTTCCTGATCTCCAGGGCAACCACAAGGCTTGGAGAGCTCAAGGGACCTGCCAAGGCACCACAATCAGTCTGCAGCAGGCCCAGCTCTGCAGGTTGTCTTGCTCCAGAACCTTCTGAATAGGAGCAGTCCCAGGGTGTGTGAGGGCATCCTGACCAGTCTTCTGAAAAGCAATTCAGCTCTTCCATCTGCTGGTACACTCTCCAAATGCCTTTAAGAGCCAAGTCTGAGCCAGGCTAAGCCAGAAGCCTGGAACTCCATCCTGGCCTCCCATGTTGAGTAGCAGGGACCGAGCACTTGAGCCATCACCTGCTACTTCCCAGTGCACATCTGCAGGAAACTGGAATGAGAAGAGAGCCAGATGCAGGTGTCCCAAGTTGCATCTTCACCCCTGGCCCCAACGCCCACCCCTTCTGTGTCCAACTCAGCAACCCCATTCCCTACCCGGCTATCCCATGGGGCTGCTGCGTCCCCCTGGGTCTTTGCTGGAGCACTCTTCCACTCTGTTTCCCCCTCAACCCAGACACAACCACCTCCCAGGCTTTGAGAATCTTCCCCCCAAATCTCTCTTGGATCCAACCACTCACCCAACCCCCACTGCTGCCACCCAATGGGGGGTCCCCATCTTTTCTCCTCCCCTCCACTGCAAAGGCCTCCCCAAGTCCATGTGCAGCCCCACAGCATCTTGCACCCTGCTGAAACCCAAATGTATGTGTGCCTGGTTGCTACCCTCTCAGGGTCCCAGGAGGATCTTAGGGTCTGTGCCTCTCCCACCTGCCAGCCCCACCCACCAAGCAACCATGCTCACCCATTCCTGCCCACCAGCCATGCCCACTCTCCTAGTCCCACCCACCCATTGGCCCTCCTTCACTCCCTCAAGGCCCTACCCACTCGGCCCCATCCTCCTCGCTGGCAAATGGGATGGTGGCTCCTTTACGTGTATTTGCTCTGCCAGGGTAGACACTGTTAGAGGCTATTCAAGGCCCAAAAGTGCAGGGACTTTTTATCTTGATTCCTCATCTCTCATCAAGCTCTGCATTTGGGGAAGAGTTTCACCGAATTCTCCAAGTGCTCTCACTCAGCTCTGTCTCATTGCCGGTCTGCAGCAACAGAGCTAAGGAACAAATGACATCCGATCTGTCCCTTGACCTCCACCCGCCACTGGTGACACCGTGCCCAGCCTGCAGCAGAAGGAACAGGGATTTCCTCCGATTTCAGTATTCCACTCGGTTTTCATCATTTTAAGGTTCATGTATTTCTAATTGTTATGAATACCATGGCAAATTTAATAGTTCTATGGTTGGTTTATTACATTTAGCAAAATTATGTGCATGCAGTGTTTGCTAAGAGAGATGTGGCCACATAAAGATGATAATTTAGTTGTTATACTCGTTGAAATGATGGGATTAATTTTAAATAGTTTGTTAACTGGAGGAGAAACGTGAAACATTAATTTTGTAAGACAAGCAAGCTGACAACTGACCCATCCTTCTAGCCCACCCTGATGATGAAGGACTCCAGGGAACCAGCAGAGAGGTGGGCTGGTTTAAGAGGCAGGGTAGGGGGCAGGCAGCATGGAGCTCTGGGAGTGGGTTGGGCTGTGGGGCTGTAGAGGAGGCTGGCCTTTTGTTTTTGAATGTGGGGCTCAGGAGCTGTTGTGGGAGTACCAGAGAGGCAGAGAGAGGAGGTTTTGGGGGGCACTGCTCGGATTGCTTTGCTGTGCTGGGTGCCAGTAGCCTGATTGTGCTGTTCGTCAGCCTGTTTCCCTCGCTGTCTTGGGTGCTGGTGGTCTGGCCCCTGTGAGTGGCACGTGATTCAGGGTTGTTGCAGGAGAGCAGCACTTTGCCCTGGCTGCCTGATTGGCTTGGAGAAGTCACATGACTCTGGGCTGATGCACTGATGAGCATTTTCCCAGACACCTTTGTGGGAGCTTTCTGGGCCGAAGGCTCTCTCTTTGGTGGGGCAGCTGAGCAGGGATACTGGAAAGCCTAGAGCTTCAGCCTGGCAGCTCGGGGAACCAGCTCTGCCCTGCTGTAGCTTCTGAGTTCTGCGTAAGGTTCCTGTCTGCTACAGCCACACCACGTGAGCCACTGGGCCCTGGGACCCCAGGAGCTGGACCTTGGTCAGAGCTCCCATTCAACGTCAACTGGAGCCGACCTTTGTGTATCCATTTTATACTTTGGAATTCCCTCTGAGATCTTGTTTGAACACAGGTTTCTGTTGCTAAAATGTAGGACTTGCCCTAGATGATTCCTCAGGGCTCTTAAACTACTTTTATTTTGAGAAGGAGAGAGAGAGAGAGAGAGAGAGAGAGAGAGAGAGAGAGACTGACTCCTACCTGCTGATTCACTTTCCAAATTCCTGCCTTTGGGCAGAAGCAGAGGCCATACCCAGAAGCCAGGAACTCCGTCATGGTCTCCCAGGATGGTGGCAGGGACATGTGTACTTGAGCCATCACTGCTGCTTCCCAGGTGCATGAGCTGGAATGAGGATTGGAGCCAGAACTTGAGCCTGTGCACTCTGATATGTCTGGGTGTAGGTGTCCCAACTGGCATCTTAGCCACTGGGTCAAATACCCATCACTCCCAGGGGCTCTGGATGAGGCCGGAGGGATGTGCACATGCATGCATTCGTGTCCTAGTGCCTGTGCTGAGTTGTGTCCAATTTCACCATGAAGGCGCCCTTCAGAGTGGACTTTGCAGGCCTAGTAGAGGTCTTCCAGAGAGAAGGATGTAATGCATGCACTTCCAGGTGGAGGGAACTGTAGGTACACATGGACTAGAGGTGGAGAAGACTGGAAGGCATCTGGGGAGGCCTAGATGCCCTAGGGTGGCTGGAGGTGGTGGTCCCCAGGCTATGGGAGGGTGGTCATGAGGAGCTGGGTGGGAGCTGGCAGGCCTTGGGCCGCTGGGCCCAAGCAGAGCTTTTTATTGGGAACAAGGCAGACTGAAGGTGGGAAGCACATCTAAGGATGGCTGTGCTGGAGTCTCTAGGTCTTTGAGGAAAAAGTGAGGGGAGCAGACCTTCGACTGTTGAGGAATCCCAGGTACCATGGCCCGAATTCTAGAGCTAGCTGGGCCCAGCCATTCTCAGTGCTAAAATTCAAGTGCTATTTTGAGGAGGGGGCCTGGGAGGTGGCAGGTGGACATGGGGTGGGTGCGGAAGGGGAAGGCATGGCTGCTAGGCCGGCTCCATTTCCCTGCATGATTTGTGGGTGCTGGCCCTGGTTCCCAGGAGGAAGCAAGCTTTCCCTGGCCCATTGGGGACCTCATCTGAAGCTAAGGAGAGGTCAGAAATTCATACCAGCCCCAAGAGCCTCACCATTTTTTCCCCAAGAGCCTCTTCCCTCAAGTCCAGCCCTGTGATCCTGGTTGCATTGTACTACAGGCAAATGCTGCTCTGGTTTTGTTTGTAAACTTTCTCCAGATTTTGTTTGAACATTTATTCTATTGATTTGAAAGGCAGAGTGAGAGACAGAGGAAGAGACAGAAAGAGAGAGATTTTCCATCCACTGTTTCACTCCTCAAATGGCCATAATGGCTGGGGCTAGACCAGGCAAACGCCAGGAGCCAGGAGCTTCTTCCAGGTCTTCCATGTGGGTGCAGGGGTCCTCTGTCCTCTGCTGCTTTTCCAGGCACATTAAGAGGGAGCTGGATCAGAATCAGAGCAGCTGGGAGTTGAACTGACCCTCTAATGTGGCATGGCAGTGTCACATGTGGTGGCGTTACCTGCTGTGCCACAGCACTGGCCCCACTTTTTCCTGACTCTTCCTACCTCAGCTGTAGAAGCCATAGCTGTGAACATGACTAGTGTGCATAGTGGGCGGGCACACATGCACGAAGTGCCTGTGGGGGCTTTCACCTTAAATTTCTTGATAAGTCGACAAGCTTTGGTTTTGTGCGAAGCCTGCTCAGAATCTGTGGCCAGGAATGTGAACAAAGGAAAGGTGAGAGAGAAGGAGAGGAGGAAGAGAGGGAACTGAGGCACATTTTGGCTGCCTTGATTGAGATTCACGAAATACTCAGGAAGTTTTGGGTAAGAAGGGAAGGAACACAGGGAGGCAGGGTGGCTGTTGGGTGCAGTGAGCTAAGCTGGGTGTCTGGAGCACCTGCATCCCTTGTCGGTGTGCCCAGGTTCAAGTCCAGGTCTGGCTCTACATCTGATGCCAGCTTCCTGCTGGTGCACCCCCGAGAAGCAGCAATGATGGCTCAATTACTTGGGTCCCTGCCAGCCATGTGGGAAGCCTGGATGTAGTTCCTGGCTGCACGGACATTTGAGGAGTGAACCAGCAGGTGAGAGGTCTCTGTCTATCTGCCTTTGAAATAAACTGAAAATAAAGTCCAGACAGCACTCCTAAGAGGTGGGTGCTTTGATCACATCCATTTTACAGATGGGGAAACTGAGATTAAGAAAAGATGGGAATTCTGCTTCACTTGCACTGTACCCCATACTGTAAAAGGCCTGCTTCCAGCTGTGATGGGTTTGGGAACACATGAAGGCAGATATGACTGCTGGGGCTCACTGTCCTGACCCTGGCCTACTTATCCTGTCCAATCCTGTTATGCCCCAGTGACATGTGATCAATGCACCCATTTTATAGAATAAACAGACTGAGGCTCAAAGAGGGAGAATGACTCTCCCAAAGTTGCACAGCAGGAAGCAGCAGGGCTAACACAGCAACCTGGTCTCTTCCTGCCTTCAGCCTCCGCCTCCGGAAGTGGTTCAGTCACCACTTGTTCACACTCAGTGCCTGCCTCTTAGGGGACTACAATGCAGTGACTGCCCACAGGCTGCAGTCACATAGCACAGCTCTGCCCAGCCCAGCCCCAACCAGATGTGTGTGGTCTGTACTGACACAGTTGCAGTGCATGTTGGATCCCCTGAGCTGTGATGGCTGTAGCCTCGGCCTGATGTATGAAGCTGCTGTTTTTATATGAAAATCACCACCTGGAAATCTTCTGGTCCTCCTGGCATTTGTGGAGTCAAGCCAATGGCTTGAGAGGCCTTTGGATAGAAGGGGATGCTTATATTTGGCTTCTGAGTGGGGGTGTGGCCAGGGCTATGTGGGGATGGCAGGAGATATACACATGCTTTGGGCATAGCCATATACATCCACATGATTGCCCAGCTGTATGAGAGGAATGCAAACAGCCATAGTGCAGGGGTATATGTGCTGCTCTCATGCTCACATGGGCATGCATGAACACATGAAAACACATACACACGTGGGCAGGGAGTTACCCAGTCACACTCATGAGTATCCCTACCAGTGCATAGCCTTAGTGCATGGGCACTTTTATAAGGACACATATTAGCACACACAACAGGCATGCAGACATATGTCTCCATGGTCACACCACACATCCCCAGAAACGCAATGTTTTCTTACATGCCTGTGTACACACAGCCAGGCCACATACACACTCCTGAGGGTTCATGCACACATTTGAATGGCACTGTAATACTTGTGCATGCTCACATACCCACAACCTCATGCCACTCACACTGCCCTGCCCTGACCATAACTGGTCAGCAGGTGAGCAGACACATATACCTGGGTTTGAATCCTGGCTCTGCCCCTTCTTAGCTGTATGGTTTGGGATAGATGAGTTCATCCTCTGGCCTCATTTTCCCCATATTTTCAAAGGGTGTCATGTGAACTTCATCCCTCAGAGTTATGGAAGGTTAGGTGATGAGGATCATCATGATGAGGATGATGGTGATGGTGGTGATGATGATGACGGTGGTGATGGTGACGATGATGGTGATGGTGATAATGGTGATGGTGGTGATGATGGTGGTGATGGTGATGATGGTGATGCTAATGTACATAATGATGATGATGATAGTGGTTATGATGGTGATGATGAAGGTGAGGGTGATCATGGTGATGATGGTGATGGTAGTGATGGTGGTGATGATGATGGTGATGGCAGTGATGATGATGATGGTGATGATGATGATAGTGGTGGTGTTGATTTTGGTGGTGATGGTGATTATGGTGATAGTGGTGATCATTTTAATTGTTACATTGTAACTTCCTAATGCAAAGTCATTTGATTAAATCACTGTGTGGTCTCTCAGACAAAGCTCTCTCTGGCTCTGGTTCTGATCCAATCCACTTGGAGATGTCAATGGACTGCAATACCTTACAATATGGCTCCTGGCCTGACCATTTTCCTGAGGCTCTGAATGATAAGCTGTAACTGAGGCAGATTCTACCCTCAAATCCTGGGGGATCTTCTGGTGTAAATATCCAGGCACAACCCAACACTAGGAGCACCTGACCAAAACCTGGCAGGGCTGGGCCATTTGGCAGGGCTGGGCTACTGTCCCACAGGGAGCAAGAGGGACTTTGTAGGTCTTCTGCCAAAGCTGGGTGATTTATGTGCCACCCTGAGGCTGTGATGTTTGCCTTTGCTCAGCATGGGAGGCAGGGAGGCCAGGAGGGGCCTGGGGAGAAGGTGTTTAATGAGGTGGGTAAACCTTAGGTGAGTGGCAGTACTGGCTCTTCACTAGGGGCTGGGCTGAAGTTTTCCCAGCTGCAAATGCTGAGGCCTGGGGACCTGAGACTGCTGCTGTAATTCGAATCAACCTTCTGTGGAATTAACCTTTCGGGCAGAGGAGGGACCAACCTCTACCTGCATCACCTGAACCAAATTCACATCTTGTCTCTTTCCAGGAGCAGCGTGAAGTGGGAAGGAGGTGGCCAGGTGTGGAGACTAGAGCCTTACCTCCCAGTGCTCACTAAGCAGCTCCATGACACCAGTACTGTGGCCCCGCTTCTCAGAACCTCAGTCGCTGCTATTGTAAAATGGAATTGCAACAAGTTCAGCTGAGATTCCAGAAGAAGAGCTGGGCTTGATCTCGGGAGGCCTCATCCTTGGTGCAAGCCTTTTGAAACAGAGCAGGGACCAGTGACCTGGGGCAGGGTGAGGGTGATGCCTGCAAGCTCACTCTCAAACCCCACCCCTGCCTGGCACTAAGTGTCAGCTTGTGCAAGGCCTTAAGTCTTGAGAAACTTCCCTCAGGACTCCTCTGAGGCCACAAGGTATACAGCAGCAAAATAGGGCACTGCTGGCAGAGGGTACAGCATGTGAAAAGGCCTAGGGGTGGGACAGAAACACGGCTTGGATAGGAAACTGTGACACGTTCTGGGGGATAAGCAGGAGAGGCCTGGAGTGATGCTGAGGATGCCACAGAGAGACGCAGGGGGAGATGTGACCAGTCTCAATTGTCCTTTCTCTTACATTTTCTGTTTAGTTCCTTTATGCTCTTTGCATGCATGCAATTTTATACACATGCATGAATGTCACGTGCCCTGCATATTTCCTCAGTGCTGACAGCTTTATTTTCTCATTTCATTTCCTTTAAGCTTCTGCCAGTCCCATCCTGAGGCATAGGTCAGTTAGAGGTAATCAGGTCTGTTTTGTGCATGAATCTGGAGGCCATGAATTTCGAGAGTGCGGCACCAGCCCCTGGTGAGGTTCACTGTGCTGCATCAGAGCATGGCTGAGAGGCAGGAAGACCATGCAAGAGTGAACAGGGGCCAGGATCACTGGATGATCAGCACCTGCGGAAGCAGCCTTAATCCACCCGGGAGCTCACACCTCATAAAGGCTTTACTCCCTTTTTTAAAATGTATTGATTTATTTGAAAAGCAGAGAGATAGAGAGGGAGACAGAGAGATACAGACACACATACAGAGAGAGAGAGAGAGAGAGAGAGAGAGAGAGAGAGAGAGAGAGGTCTTCCACCTGCTAGTTCACTCTCCAGTTGGCCACAATGCTGAGGCTGGGCCAGACTGAAGCCAGGATCCAGGAGCTTCATCTGGGTCTCCCACACAGGTGCAGGGGCCCAAGCACTTAGACCATCATCCGATGCTTTTTCAGGCACATTAGCAGAGAGTCAGATCAGAAGTGGAGCAGCTGGGTCTTGAACCAGCAACCATGTGGGATGCTGGCCGCTCAAGCAGCAGCTTAATCTGAAGCACCACAGTGCCAGCCCCACAAGATTGCTTTTGTAAAAGGCCCTGACACTTTACAAGTCTTGCAGCAGTGACTCAAGAGAGTCTGCTTGCTTACAAGTCCAGTGTGGGATATTGCTTCCAGCCCAGAGTAGGCCATTTGGGTTTTTCTAAGGCTCTCTCTGGCTTCAGAGTTGGGAATGCATTGGAGGGCGAGATGCCCTTAGCCTGTTGATAATTTGTTGATGTCCATATTCTCTACCCCTTGCCCCTGCCCCCTACTGAGCTTTCTGAGGGTAGAGTCTTATCTGTCTAGTCCTCCCCCGTATCCTCCAGTACCTGTCATACAGTCTACTACAGAGTTGGTTCTCAATGAAAATGGTGAAACTGAGGGAGGGGTGGATGTGTGTGTGTGTGTGTGTGTGTGTGTATGGCTGAGTGTTGGTGGGTGGGTAGATGGGTGGATGAGTAGAAAGGCGAATGCAAGGAAGGATGGATGGATACATAGGTGGGTGGTGGGTGGGTGGGTGGGTGAATAGATATATTAATGGTTGAATGGATGAAGGGATGGATGGATGGATGAATGGATGGTTGAACGGATGAATGGATAGATGGATTGATGGATCGATGGATTGATTGGTTGATGGATAGATGAATGATTGGATGGATGGATGGATGGATGGATGGATTAGCCACACAGTGAGGCAGGCAGGAGCTGATCCAGCCCCAGTAGATGCTTTCATCTGCTGCTCTTGGCTCCTTCTCAGAGGCCTGTGCAGGGCCTTCCCACTCCCACAGAGGGAGCCGGCACCCCCACCTTTCCCTTTCTGGCCTCTGCCTGCTTACTCAGCAGCCCCAAGTCACCTTCCCCGAAAAGGCCAAGCTGTTCTGGCCTCAGTCTGCCCTGTAGTAGGGGCAGAGGTGGCCGTGGAGGGAGATGCACTCCTGGTTCTGCTCTGCTAGCACCCACCCTCAGCACTCTAGGTTTCTAGCTTCCTGGAAAGCACACCATGAGGAACCTACAGGGAGCTGCATTCTTTGAAAGGACAGCTCCCCTCAAGCCACAGGGTCTCTCCTGCTTCCAGGGCTGTGCATCTGACCCAGGAAGCTCCTAGAGTCCCATCCACAACAAGCTAGGTGGTAAATTCAAGGTCCTGACTCCCTGTTTCACTCCTAGTCTTTCTCCAGGCCTGTGCACTCACCCCTCCTCATCTCCGCCTGTTTACACTGTCTTCACAGTGTAAGCTCTTGTTTTTGCCCTTGTTTTAACCTTGAACTTGCCTTTGGCTGCCCTCAACCAGCCTAGTCTGGGAACTTTGGCTTAAACAGCTAAGGGAGGAATGCTGGCTGGACATTCAGCCCAGCTCATCCATTCATTCCTTAACTCATTCATTCCATATGCATATGTTGTGTTGAGGTGCTACCATGCCCCGGGCACTGTTAGGAATCGGCAAATAGCAACAAAAACACTCAGATGGTGATCATGAAATTAATGTTTCTACAAAAGCCATAAACAGGTATGAAATTTATGAATGAGATCTGGGCATTTTTCTGCCTTTGGTTGCTGAGGTCCAAGGGGCAGATGAATGAGTGGGGATGAGTGAGCCCCTTAGTGCCTTAGCCTGCCCCTGATGTGGGGAGTGAGCTCCCTGTTGCTGGAGGCATGCAAGCAGACACAAAATAACTCCTTGATGGGGCTCCAGGCATCCATGAAAGGGTTGATCCTGGGGACTGTTAAGGCCCCTTCCGGCTCCAGGTGTCCCTGGCTATGAGCTGGGCGCTGGGCAGGATCTCGTCTGATGGAACCGCCCCAACTTGATGGCTTCAGCTTCCTTGTTCCTAAGCCTGCATCACTTGGGTTTCTGGCTCCTCAAATCTGTCAGGTTCTGCTGGGCAGGCGCCCCCACCCCCCAGGCCTGGGGTTGGAAGCCATCCCCTATGCCTGCCTGTCTCCTCCTTCCCTGTCCTGTTTATGAGGCTGTTGTCTGTGGATGCCCAGGTGACCCTGTCTCCACGCCCTCATCTGAATCTGACTTCTGGCCTCATTCATGCCTTTGGGAGTTGAAACTGCTCCTGTCTTCTGTCTGTTGGAAACCCTTTGGTCCCTTGGGTGGAAACCCACCAATGAGAGCACTTCCAAGCACACAGAATCACCTGATTTTGCCTCTGGCTGCAGCCAGGACCAGCTTCCTGGTTGGGGAGAGGGGAGTTAGAAGCCTGGCTCTGCAGTGGGGCTGAGTTCGAATTCCACCCTGAGTCTTCACCCTGCCTGGGGTGTTGCTCAGCCAGGGAGTCTAATCCTCTCCATGTCCATGGGAATTGGTTCACAGCTTTGTCCTCTCTCAGGGAGCCTGGATCAGCTGGAGGGCAAGGGACAGAGCCCACAGTGTCAGCCCAATGGATCTTCAACGTTTTTTTCTCCCAAAAGGTTTATTTCATTTTTTGTTGTAATTTGAAAGGCTGAGTGACAGAGAAAAAGAGATAATTCATCCATTGGTTCATTCCTCCAAAAAGCCTGCAATGGACAGAGCTGGGCCAGGCTGAAGCCACTAGACTGGAATTCAATTGAGGTCTCCCACATGGATGGCAGGGACCCAAGTCCTTGAGCCATCACCTGCTACTTCCCCAGGCACACATTAGCATGGAGCTGGGATCAGGAACATGGCTGGGACCAGAATACAGGGCTCTGTTTCAACATCAATACAGGTGTCCCACGCATCATTTTAAGTGTGGGTCAAATGCCCACCCTGTGGATTCATGTTTTAACAGAAGTGACATGAATCAGGGTGTCAGGAGGACCCATGGGGCCTGGTGAGCTCCTGGGAGCAGGTGCAATGCAGGTGGCCACATGAGTTGACCTCCTCATCCTCAAGAAGTGCATTTTGCTTGTACCCGCTGGCTCCTGATTTGCAATGAGAGTATTTTGGGCAGAAACCATCTCTCTCACATCTGGAGTGGGGTAGCAACCAGCTATTGCTCTCATCTCTCAGTTCACACTGCTTTCATACGTGGGATGTCAGTAAGTGAGGGAGGGGAGTTGGAACTTTCGGCATTCTCTCCCTCTGCTCCCTGTGCATCCTGGGGTCTTGTAGGGGGTGCCTGGATGAGGCTACTGGAACCAGAGGGCTCAGGCACTTGCTTGTCGTGGGGTTCCCCAGACCCAGGCTCTCTTCCATGGTAACGGGTGCTGGAGTAGAGAAGATGAATGAGCCATCAGGTCCTAAAGAGGCGGGCATCCTCTCCTCACCGCACCTGGGAACTGCACAGAGACAGGAGCAGGAAAGTCTGCCCCCACTCCCCGCTAGTACATATGTTCAGACTCACGACACACACAACCATGCTGAGACTGGCACAGGTTCACATTCAGACACACACAAGCACACAGGCATGAGTGCCCACCTGGAACACACACATGTGTACACACATGCACAGACATGCACAGGATGTAACTCAGTGAGTAAACTCCAAGCTGTTTGATACATACATAGGCCACAGACTACAAGACACAGGACACAGGCTACACAACATAGGATTCAGGACACAGGATAGAGGCTACAGGTCACAGCCTATGGGACACAGGACACAGCTACAGAACACAGGATACAGGACATAAGACACAGGCGAAAGCCCATAGGCTACAGGACACCAGATAAAGGAAATAGACTACCGGACATAAGACACAGGCTACAGGACACAGAATACAAGACAAAGGACACAGCCTTAGGGAAACAAGGCACAGGACATAGGCCACAGACACAGGCGACAGGACATAGGCCACTGGACACAGGACATAGGCCACAGGACACAGACTAAAAGAAACAAGCCAGAGGACACAGGACACAGATTGCAGGACTCAGGTTAAGGACATAGGCTACAGGACACAGAACAGAGGGCAAAGGCCAAAGACCAAAGTATACAGGATATTGGAAACAGGCTACAAGACACAGGAAAGAGGCCAAAGGCCACAGGCCACAGGCTACAGGATATAGGCTCCAGATCACAGGGCGTAGTCTACAGGACACAGGACACATACTACATGACATAGTCCACGGGCTACAAGAAACCAGCTTCAGGACACAGGACACATGCTACAGCAAACAGGAAACCAGCTCTAGGACAAAGACTACAGGACACAGGCAAGAGGACACAGGAAACGGGCTATGAGACACAGGACACAAGCTACAGGACACAGGGTACAGAGGCCACAGGACACAGGATGCATACCTAGGCCACAGGCAACAAGATGCAGGACACAGGCTACACAACATAGGACAGAGGCCACAGGACCCAGACCAAAGTTAGAGAACATAGGCTAAAAGAAACAGGCCAGAGGACACAGGACACAGGTTAAAAGACACAGGATACAGGACAGGATACAGACTACAAAACATAGGGACAGGCTACAGAACACAGGCACAGGCTACATGAACAGGATCGAGGACACAGGAAATAGGACACAGGCTACAGGATAGGACAAAGACTACAGGACACAGGCTACAGTGTGAAAAACTAAGGAAACAAGACAGAACACACTGGCCACAGGACAGAGGCAACAGGCTACTCGACACAGGCTAGAGGACACAGGACACAGGACACAGGCTACAAGATTCAGGGCATAGGCCAGGGGACACAGGATATAGGACACAGAATACAGAACACAGGACACAGGCTAGAACACAAGCTATGGGACATAGGTTACACTCTACAGGCCACAGGCTACAAAACACAGGATATAAGACATAGGACCCAGGCTACAGGACACAGGACAGAGGCTACAGGACACAGGCTATGGGACACAGGTCACAGCTAGAGGACACAGAACACAGGATATAGGACATAGGACACAGCCAAAAGGACATAGCTATAGGACAAAGGACAAATGAAGCAGACTATCAGACATAATACACAGGCTATGGGACACAGAACACAGGACATAAGAGACAGGATAAGGGACACAGACACAGGACATAGGCCACAGGACACAGTCTACAGGACATCGGCCACAGGCTACAGGACAGAGGCTTCAGGATACATGGTACAACAACAGGACACAGGCTACAGGACATAGGCCACAGGACATAGGCCACAGACTACAGGACACAGGATACACGACACAAGACAGAGGCCATAGGTCACAGGACACAGGACATAGGCTCCAGAGCACATAACATAGCCTACAGGACACAGGACACATACTACAGGACATTGTCCACAGGCTACAATAAACCAGCTTCAGGACAGGGGACACAGAGTACAGCAAAGAGGAAACCAGCTCTAGGAAAAAGACTAAAGTCCACAGGCGGTAGGACACAGGACACCAGCTATAGGACAGAGGCCACAGGACACAAGATGCATACATAAGCCACAGGCTATAAGACACTGGGCACAGGCTATACAATACAGGACAGAGGACACAGGATCCATACATAGGTCACAGGCTACAAGACACAGTAAACAGGCTACATAACATAAGACACAAGACAGAGGCTACAGGACACATGGTATGGGACACAAGACACAGAACACAAGATACAGGACATAGGACACAGCCGAAGGGACATAGGCTATTGACAAAGGAAACAGACTGTCAGACATAATACACAGGCTATGGGACACGGAACACAGGACATAAAACACAGGCTACGGGACACAAGACACAGGACATAGGCCACAGGACACAGGCTATAGGACATAGGCCACAAGCTACAGGACAGAGGCCACAGGAAACATGCTACAGGACACAGGAATCAGAGCACAGGCCAGACGACACATGACACAGGACATAGGACACAGAATACAGAACACAAGATACAGGCTAGAACACAGGCTATAGGACATAGATTGCATGCTACAGGCCACAGGCTACAGAACACAGGATACAAGACATAGGACACAGCCTCAAGGGCACAGGACAGAGGCTACAGGACGCAGGCTATGGGTAATGGGACATAGCTACAGGACACAGAACACATGATACAGGACATAGGACACAGGCAAAAGCCCATAGGCTCTAGGACAAAAGAAACAGACTATCAGACATAATACACAGGCTATGGGACACAGAACACAGGACATAAAACACAGGCTACGGGACACAAGACACAGGACATAGGCTACAGGACAAAGGCTACATGACACAAGCTACACGACACAGGACACAGGTTACACGACATAGGCTGAGGGACACAGGAAACAAGACACAGGACACAGGCTATAGGACAGAGGACACAGGACAAGAGCTGCACAGCAGTAATTTATCTTTTCATCCCCTTGAAAGGATATTTGGCAGAAGAAAGGTTTTAATTTTTTAAAAACTTTTATTTAATAAATATAAATTTCATAAGTACAACTTTTGGATTATAGCGGTTTTTCCCCCCATAACCATCCTCCCATCCCCAAATCATCCCATCTTCTACTCCCTCTCCATCCCATTCTTCATTAAGATTCATTTTTAATTATCTTTGTATACAGAAGACCAACTTAGTATATACTAAGTTAAGATTTCAACAGTTTGCACCCACACAGACACACAAAGTATAAAGAACTGTTTGAATACTAGTGCAACACCTTAAGGACAGAGATCCTACATGGGACTGAACAGAGGTTTTAAATTTTGAGACCCAATTTATAAAAATTTATAAATTTTATAAATTTTTCTTTTGTGAATTGTTCTTTAGCTGTCAAGTGTAGGCCCAAAAATGTTACACTTTTCTAAAGGTTTTGTGGTTTTATGATTTACATGTAAGCCCATGATGCATTTTGAGTTAATGTATAAGATGTGAAATTGGCTGGCGCCGCAGCTCACTAGGATAATCCTCCTCCTGTGGCACCAGCACTCCGGGTTCTAGTCCCAGTTGGGGCACCGGTTCTGTCCTAGTTGCTCCTCCTCCAGTCCAGCTCTCTGCTGTGGCCCGGGAAGGCAGTGGAGGATGGCTCAGGTGCTTGGGCCTTGTGAGAGACCAGGAGGAAGCACCTGGCTCCTGGCTTCAGATCAGCACAGCACATCAGCCATGATGGCCATTTGGGGGGTGAACCAAGGAAGGAAGACCTTTCTCTCTCTCTCTCTCTCTCTCTCTCTCTCTCTCTCTGTCTAGCCCTGCCTGTCAAAAAAGTAAATAAATAAATAAAAAGATGTGAAGTTTAGGTCAAGTCCTTTTTTTTTAATCTAGCCCCACTGAAAAGACTAACCTCTGGGTGGGTATTTTGCATAGTGGTTAAGACATCACTTGGATGCCTTCATCCCGTACCACAGTGCTTGGTTCAAGTCCTGGTTCTGCTTCTGCTTCTAGCTTCCTGCTAGTGTGCACTTTGGGAAGCAGCAGGTGACAGTGATGCTAAAGTAGTTAATTTCCTGCCACCCACATGGGAGACCTGAATTCAGTTCTGGGCTTTCTGACTCACTTCGACCCAGCTCCTGCTTTTTAAGGCATTTGGGGAGTGAACCAGCAGAAGAAAGATCTCTGTCTGCCCCCCTGCCTTTCAAATAAATATTTGAAAAAGATGATCTTAATTTCATTGAATTGCTTTTACATCTTTGGGTATATTTTCTTGGGTCTATTTCTGCATTCTCTGCTCTGCTCTGCTGGTCTCTGTGTCTGGCTGGCCATCAGTCCCAGCAGACTGACTTCAGTCATTCTGGAGTAAGGTCCAGTATCAGGCACAGGGATTCCTCTATTAATTTTTTATATTTATTTATTTATTTGAAAGGCAGAATTACAGAGAAGCACAGGCGGGGGGGAGATATCTTTCATGTGCTGGTTCACTCCCCAAATGGCCTCAGTGGCCGGAGCTCCGACAAACCGAAGTGAGGAGCCAGGAGCTTCTTCTGGGTCTCCCACATGGATGCAGGGGCCCAAGAACTTCAACTACATTCTATTGCTTTTCCCAAGCCATAACAGAGAACTGGATTGGAAGTGCCACAGGGCCGGTGCCACGGCTCAATAGGCTAATCCTCCACCTAGCGGTGCCGGCACACCGGGTTCTAGTCCCGGTTGGGGCGCTGAATTCTTTCCCAGTTGCCCCTCTTCCTGGCCAGCTCTCTGCTGTGACCCGGGAAGGCAATGGAGGATGGCCCAAGTGCTTTGGGCCCTGCACCCCATGGGAGACCAGGAGAAGCACCTGGCTCCTGCCTTCGGATCAGCGCGGTGCGCCAGCCGCAGCGCACCAGCCATGGCGGCCATTGGAGGGTGAACCAACGGCAAAAGGAAGACCTTTCCCTCTGTCTCTCTCTCTCACTGTCCACTCTGCTTGTCAAAAAAAAAAAAAAAAGAAAAAAGAAAAAGAAAAAGAAAAAGAAAGGAAGTGGCACAGATGGGACTCGAACCAGCACCCATAAGGGATGCCATCACTGCAGGCTGCAGCTTCACGTGCTACACCATAGTGCCAGCCCCTCTATTCATTTTTTCTTCTTCAAATTGTTCTCATTATTGTTGGTTCCTTGGTTTTCCACATACATTTAAAATAAGCTTGTATATGTCTATAAAACTCTTACTGGGGATTTGATAAGAATTACATTAGCCTATAGATCAGTTCAGATAGAACTGACATCTGTACCATAAGTCTCCAATCCCTGAACACAGTATGTCTCCCCATTTGCATAAGTCCTCTTTCATTTCTGTTATCAGCTTTTTGCGTTATTTCCAGTGTGTAGATGATTTGTAAGATTTATACAAAAATATTTCATTTTCTTTGCAGCAATTACAAAAAAAAACAGTTTTGTAGCTTATTTTTTTTATTTTTTGACTTCCAAATGCTTGCTGTTTGTAAATAGAAATGTGATTTTTATATATTCACTTTGTACCTGCAATCTTGCTGAACACACTGGCTCTAGGAACTTTATCACTTTTTCTAACAGAGACCTTTGGATTGTCTGTGTAGACAACCATGTCAACTGCAAACGGGAATGATTTACTTCTTCCAGTCCAACATACATATCTTTTATTTCTTAGTCAAGATGTGATTTTTAAGTTCTAGAGTTGTGTTTGGGCGTATGTTGATTTGTTTGAAGACTTGTTTAATGGGACTCTTGCTTTTTTAAAAAAATGATTTATTTTATTTATTTCACAGAGTTACAGAGAAAGGCCTTCCATCTGCTGGTTCATTCTCCAGATGGCCACAATGCATGGAGCTGTGCTGATCCAAAGCCAGGAGCCAGGAGCTTCTTCCAGGTCTCCCACATGGGTGCAGGGGACCAAGGACTTGGACCATCTTCTACTGTTTTCCCAGGCCATAGCAGAGAGCTGGATTGGAAGAGGAGCAGCCAAGACTAGAACCGGTGCCCATATGGGATGCTGATGCTTCAGGCCAGGGCTTTAATCCTCTGTGCCACAGCACCAGTCCCAAGACTCTTGTTTTTAATTGGACACATTTATATCCTGAATAAGAAAGGACTGAAATCAGAAAAGTCTAAGGTTTTGAGCATTTAAATTAAATGAAGTGTTCAAACGCATCAGAGACTATTATTTATTCATTTAGTTTTATCTTGGAAACATACCTGCTGAAGAAAAGTACCCAATGGAAATAAAATGAAAACATGTTTGAAAATGTTTGCAAAAAAGATCTCTGTGAGTGAGATCCCAGTGGAAAGAACAGGTCTTCAAAGAGGGAGGTGCCTTTCTCTGAAGGGAGGAGAGAACCTCCACTTTGACTATGACCGTGTCTAAACAAGATAAGAGTCGGAGAACTCAAGGGGCTTCCATAGCCTTGGAAACTCATAACTGGTGCATAGGGAGATTACTGATGCCATAAACAGGAGTGTCAATTGGTAAAGTCAACAACAGGAGTCACTGTGCACTTACTCCTCATGTAGGATCTCGGTCCTTAACGTGCTGTACACTGAGGCTTAATGCTATAACGAGTACTCAAACAGTATATTTCACTTTGTGTTTCTATGGGGGTGCAAACGACTGAAATCTTTACTTAATGTACACTAAACTGATCTTCTGTAAAAAAAAAAAAAGAAAGAAATTTTCAATTCCCAACTTGACTCTCACTGGGATTAAACATGACAATAGGTCTGATCTGATTTCATCATCATTTAAAAAAAATCATCTATTATTTTTCACTTTATGTTTCTGTGTGGGAGCAAACTGTTGAAATACTTACTTAAGGTATACTAAGCTGATCTTCTGTATATTAAGATAATCGAAAATGAATCTTGATGTGAATGGAAGGGGAGAGGGAGTGGGAAAGGGGAGGGTTGTTGGTGGGAGGGACGGTATGGGGGGGGAAGCCATTGTAACCCATGAGTCGTACTTTGGAAATTTATATTCATTAAATAAAAGATAAAAAAAAAAAGAAAATGTTTGCAATAATATTTATATATTTTAATTTCAAAACCTAAAACTTGGAATACATATTGCAGATGTGCTGTGGCCTCCCAAGGTACTTCAGTTCCTATAGAGAGTTTCTTTCTTTCGTTCTTTTTTTTTTTTTTTGGACAGAGTTAGACAGTGAGAGAGAGAGAGAGAGACAGACAGACAGACAGAGAGAAAGTTCTTGCTTTTCCATTGGTTCACCCCCCAGGTGGCTGCTACGGCCGGTATGCTGCGCCGATCCAAAGATAGGAGCCAGGTGCTTCCTCCTGGTCTCCCATGTGGGTGCAGGGCCCAAGGATTTGTACCATCCTCCACTGCACTCCTGGGCCACAGCAGAGAGCTGGACTGAAAGAGGAGCAACCGGGACAGAATCTGATGCCCTGACCAGGACTAGAACCCAGTGTGCTGGTGCCACAGGCAGAGTCTCCTAGGGCTCCTCTTTCCATTGAAGGAAACAAACATTGTAGCTCAGATCATTGGGACATAGAGATCTCTTAGTGAACCAGAACTGCATACTCTAGACAAAGAAATTTGAAACATCAGAAAAAATCTGGTGAGTTTGCTCTGTCTGTGAACACTACGATAAATAACATGGTCAGAGCTCCTGGAAGAACCTACCATGAGACAAAGTTTCTCCCTTCCAGAAAGGATTTGGGAGTTATATGCCGGGTACAGTAGAATTATCAAAGAGTTCTTAGGATAAAATGGCACTGTCTACTTCTCTATGCCACTTTAAATAATACTATTACTGACCCCAAGGAAGAGGTAAGTCCAAGCCCAGTTGTTTCTGCAGAATCTGCAGATCTCTTTGCTTTCAGCCCTAGGAAATTGGAAGTCATTCATATAAACACACTGACATCTTTCAACAGCTGGAAGGCTCATTCTGTGTGTTAACACAGCAGGAAACAACCAAAACTTGAAGGAGAAATGATTGGCATGTGGACACACTGTAAGAACTGCAGTGGACAACAATTACATTGCTCAGAGAATGCTTCACAATTGGAAAGAAGAGAATTATGTCAGCGCTGAAAGATTTCACAGCTGTGCCCCCCAAACAAACCTGGAATGCACATTATAGGTACTGGAAACAAAAGAGCCTATTATTTTGTCTCCTTTAGGTAAGTGGTAAAGTACTGGGAGGTGGCAGGAAAGATAATCCGAGAGGGCAATTCAGGCTCATTTTCAGTGCCTGGGGCCTTTGCTGGTTGTCATTTTCCATGCAGACCCACCTCTCCCAAAAGGCAAGGTGAGGATCTGTGCAGAATGTATGAGCTCGGGTCTGCTCACGCTTTCCCTAGACCCAGAGTGATGATTTTACTGTATTGATTTAGGGTTCATAAAGTTTCAAGCTACATGGGAAAAACCAATTTAGTCCCTTGATTTAAGGAAGCCTCTAGGGCCATTCAACATTTAAGCAGGAATGATAAACAGAAGCCAGTAAGTGCTGCACCTCCTCCCCACCCCACCTGTAGTTTGGATTATAAACCACATGCACATCTTGTTTGAGTTATTAGGTGCCCTCTCTCACCACTTGACTTTCCTTTGCCCTCAAGCACCTTCTTAGGTTCTGTCACTAGGGGGGCGCTAGAGAGAAACTCTGGTTTCTATCATCATCAGCACAGCTGCTGTTGTTCATCCCAGCTGGATGCAGTTGGGTTCAGTTCTTTCCATAGTCTAGAACCAGCCCCACAGTACTCTGTCCGAGGCACCAACCCAGCCGGCCAGCGCCTGTTCCTCAGACATCTGAGGCTCCATCCAGGCCCCACCGCAGCCAAGTGGCTGAGAGAGCCATGCCCTTCCCCGAGTGTCTCCCCGCAACTCTCCCAGCACAAAGGGATCCCTGCAGAGCATTCCCCCTTGCCTTTTCAGCCCTGCAGTAGCTGTCACCCAATTCCTTATATTCAATTATTCTTGTTAGCAGATGGGTGCCAAGTGTTAATTCCCAATTTTTCTACTAGGTCTATTTTTTTAATTTTTTTTTAATTTTTTGACAGGCAGAGTGAGGCAATGAAAGACAGAGAGAGAGAGAGAAAAGTCTCCCTTCCATTGGTTCATCCCCCCCAAATGGCCGCTACAGCTGGTGCGCTGTGCTGATCCAAAGCCAGGAGGCAGGTGCTTCCTCCAGGTCTCCCATTCGGGTGCAGGGCCCAAGCACTTGGGCCATCCTCCACTGCACTCCCGGGCCACAGCAGAGAGCTGCACTGGAAGAGGAGAAACCGTGACGGAATCCGGTGCCCTGACCGGGACTAGAACCCGCTGTGCCGGTGCCGCAGGCAGAGGATTAACTTAATGAGCCACGGCACTGGGCTCTACTAGGTCTTAACAGAAAGGCACTTGTATATTAATATGATTTCTCTATGTATTATTTATTTTAACACTGCATTCGCTTGTATTCAATATATCTATAGGTCATTTAATGACATGCTTTGCAAAGTTCATAGAAAATACACATCATTAAAAACAACAACAACACCACACACACACACACATACACACACAGGGGCTGGCTCTGTGGCATAGCGAGTAAAGCTGCACTGTGGCATAGCGAGTAATACAGTGCTAGCATCCTGTGTGGGCGCTGGTTTGAGTCCCGGCTGCTCTACTTCTGATCCAGCTCTCTGATGTGACCTGGGAAAGCAGAAGAAAATACGGCCCAAGTCCTTGGGTCCCAGCACCCCACTGGGAGACCTGGAAGGAACTCCTGGCTCCTGCTTCGGATTGGCATAGCCTTGGCCATTGCACCCAATTGAGGAATGAACCAGTGGATGGAAGACCTCTCTCTCTGCCTCTCCTTCTCTCTGTGTGTGACTCTGACTTTCAAATGAATAAATAATTATTTTTAAAAAAAAACTATGTGTGGGTCTCAAAATGTTTTTGCACCAAAAGAAACCTACATTTTAATTCCATTTCCATGAACTTTTTGAAGTACCCTCATATTCGTTTGCATGGAGCTCACATGCATCAACAGGCAATCTGTTTAACTTGGTCCCCAGATCCCTCATCTTAAAGAATGCTCTAGACTGTTTATTTATTTTCAAAGATTTATTTATTTATTTGAAAGGCAGAGTTATAGAGAGGCAGAGGCAAAGAGAGAGAGGTCTTCCATCTGCTGGTTTGCTCCCAAAATGGCTGGAGCTGGGCCGATCTGAAGCCAAGAGCCAGGAGCTTCTTTTAGGTCTCCCACATGGGTGCAGGGGCCCAAGCACTTGGATCATCTTCTGCTTTCCCAGGCCATAGCAGAGAGCTGCACTGTCCACTCTGCCTGTTAAAAAAAAGCAGGGAGCTGGATCAGAAGTGAAGCAGCTGGGGCTTGAGCCTGTGCCCACAAAGGATGCCAGGACTGCAGGTGGCAGCTTTACTTGCTGTGCCACAGCACCGGCCTCTGTGTGTGTGTTGGGGGGGGAGATGCTGGCACTGCAGGCAGCAGCTTTACTTGCTGTGCCACAGCACCGGCCTCTGTGGGGGGGCGGGATGCTGGCACTGCAGGTGGCAGCTTTATTTGCTATGCCACAGCACTGGCCTCTGTGTGTTGGGGAGGGGAGTGCTGACACTGCAGGTGGCAGCTTTCCTCTGATCCCACTCTAGAGTGTTTAAACACTGCCTGACCTGAAGGGCATGGGTACTAGGAAATCGGTCATTAGTTGAGTCACGACATCATTCACATCCCCAACGTCCCCAGCACAGCAACTGTAATCACAACTTTCAAGACTGCTTAGACCATCATCAATGACTTGCAGCTCTGTAAAGCTCAGCCAATTATTGTCTTGGGATAGTGCAGGTTAAATATTTGAGCCACAAAGGATGCATTGTTGTGTCCTGAGTAAAATTTCCATAATGAAAGCGAAGGCCCACTTTATTAACCAATAAGCCGGGCAACCTTTCCTGGGATTAGTGTGGGATATTAGGAGATTTTCTCTTCATTTTGTGAGTACTAGACCATTGTGTGATTTGACTCTGAAAGGAAAGCCAGATCATCAGAATGTAGGAGACTCTGAGCCACGCACACTTCAGGAGACTCATAATGGCTAAAAGATGCAGATGTGGTGGCAGTGCTCCTCCAGCATGAGTGTGAAATACCAGCAAGCCTATTTGAGTAGAAGTTTTCACTCACAGGAAGAACTCATGCCATGCCTGGGAGTTTTAATGAAAACAAACCTTATAAATACAGACAATAAATCATCAATACACCTTGATCAGGCCCATCTGACAACTATTAACAGATTCTTCGAGATTGCAAGGTTTCTGAGAAGAAGCAGGAACAACCCACAAAAAGGCAGTGGAAACCCAGACAGCAAGTAGCTGTTACACAGATGGCAGAAGCTGCACTAAAAAACTCATGTTTAAGAAAGAGAGTGGGGAGATGAGTCAGCATTGTATTTTATAGTTGTTTGGATCCTAAGTTTGGTGTCTCTAAATTCCAAAAGAAATCGAATGCGTAGGAAGCACAGCAACCTGAAACCATGAGCATTTTACAGCAAACTTAGAGATGTGCATGGAGATACTGGATTTTGCAGTAATTAAAGAACTACATTTACATGGTGTGATGAATCCACATTTCCTCCCCTTTGACTTCTGGCTGAGTCACTTCCACTTCACACTGAAAATTATGCACACAACTTTCCATTTTCCACCGTAAGAACCAGTACATTTCTCTGAAAAAATATTTCTGACGTAAAGGGTGAGAGAAAGTTTGGGGTGTGAAAGCTGTGATTTCTGCACGTCCATGCACGCCATGGATGATGGACTCTGCTGCTTCCGAGAAGCAGCTTTGGCCATCTGTGGAAGAGCTGCCTGCTGTCTGGGTTTCCGCTGCCTTTTTCTGGGTTGTTTGCGCTTCTTGTTGAATCCAAGGCCTTTCTGGGGCACACGTCCATCACCGCACACAGCTGAAACCTCTCTGGCCATTCCTTTCTCCTCTCCCTCCCCCCTTCAGGAGAGCAGAGAATGGTTGCTTCTGATGCTATGAGAACAAAGCATATTTCACAGCTCTGTTGCAAAGCATGCATTGCTCAGAAAGAAAAACCTAGAGCAAAGCCACTGCATTGCCTTGGAGTTCTCACCCTCGCTGTGATGAGAGTGGTCTCTGCACTGCCCTGGTTCTTAGAGTACACTGGGTGCTTGGACTCCAGGATGCCTGGCTTAACCAATAATGATATAGAATGCTCAGTTAAATCTGAATTTCAAGTAAACAAATAACACTTGTTAAGCATGCTCCATGTCCTTATGTGTTGTTTGTGTAAAGTTCACACTCAGCATTCTGGGTTTTGTCTATTCAAGGCCCACATTTCCCCCTTGTTCTAATCCCTGAGCCCTTGGCAGAGGCCAGACACAAAAGCCCTTACAGAGAAGTCATTGCCTTGCCTTAGAAATTTCAGAGCATCGGGGTAGCTGGGGTCCCTTGGGTCACACCAGCACCCCTCCTAGGGCCTTCCCCAGAACTGTAAGAGGGTAGCTTTTGCGCTGCCTTGGTTTCCTTCATGTGTGCTGGCCGGTCAGCCAGGAGCTTGATTTGCTGGGCCAACACTAATGCCTTCAGCCTTGGAAGTGGTAGTTGATTTGTTCTTCTGCCTGGCCCCTAATTTTCTCACATACTCCAGTCTCCAGGATACATCCATGCCCTAATCTCTTGGAAAAGAGCCCAGATCATGGGAATGAGCTGCACAAGCCACGCAAGGCTGGTCCCAGCATTGCTTCTGCAGTGTTCACTGTGGATATGGATGTCATGGGCAGGGTCTCTGATGTCTAAAATGCTGATTGCCTTGGCTACTCAGAGGTGGAGCTGGTGCAGATGGTGGTGGATGATCTGAAGCTGCTCACTGAGATGGAGCCTTGGCTAGAGCAGAGCCAGGCCATCGATAACCTCAGGCCTGCCCAGAAGTGAAGTCGGCTGTGCATACACCCAGCCCCACTGCTTCCTAACTTACTGCCCAGGCAGCACCCACCATGCACCCTGATGTTCACCACTTGGCAGCTGATAGCCCTTAGCCTCGCTGTAGAGACATCTTCTGTCACCTTGGTAGAGTATGTATGATAGGACTATACTCAGATTTCTAAGGTATCTCCAAACTGATTTCCATAGTGGCTTTACCATTTCACACTCCCACCAACAGTGGATTAGGGTACCTTTTTCCCCATATCCTTGCCACCATTTGTTGTTTGTTGATTTCTGAATGAAAGCCATTCTTTTTTTAAGATTTATGTATTTTACTTGAAAGTCAGAGTTTCACACAGAGAGAAGGAGGGGAGACAGAGAGAGAGAGAGAGAGATATCAAGGTCTTTCATCCACTGGTTCACTCCCCAGTTGGCCACAATGGTCACAGCTATGGCAATCAGAAGCCAGGAGCCAGGAACTTCTTCCTGGACTCCCAGGCAGGTGCAGGGGCCCAAGGGCTTGGGCATCTTCTACTGCTTTCCCAGGCCACAGCAGAGAGCTGGATAGGAAGTGGAGCAGCCAAGACTCAAACCGGTGCTCATATGGGATGCCAGCACTGCAGGTGGTGGTTTGACCTGCTAGCCACAGCACCACCCCCGAATGAAAGCTATTCTTACTGGAGTGATGTGAAAAACCTCATTGTGGTTTTGATTTGAATTTCCCTGATACCTAATGATCCTGAACATTTTTTCATGTATCTGTTGGCCATTATAATTTACTCTTTTGAAAATATCTGTTGAAGTCCTTGACCCATTTCTTTTTTCTTTAAAATAGATTTTATTTTGTTCAACTTTTATTTAATAAATATAAATTTCCAAAGTACAACTTTTGGATTATAGCAGCTTTCCCCCCCATAGCCTTCCTCCCATCCACAACCATCCCATCTCCTACTCCCTCTCCCATCCCTGGGTTGCTTGTTTTGTTGTAGTGGAGTTTCTTAATCTCTTTGTAGATTCTGATTATTAATCCCTTATGAGTAGCACAGTTTGCAAATACTTTCTCCCATACTGTTGGTTGCCTCTTGACTTTCCTAAGTGTTTTTTTTTTTTGACAGTAGAGAAAATTTTCAATTTAAGGTAAAACCAATTGTTGATTTTGGCTTTAATTGCCTGTGCCTCTGGGTTCTTTTCAAGAAATCTTTGCCTATGCCAATGTCTTGCAGGGTTTACCTAATGTTCTCAGACAATTTCATGGTATCAGGTCATATATTAGGTCTTCAATCCATTTTGAATGGATTTTTGTGTAAGGTCTAAGGTAGGGTTCCTGCTTTATACTCCTGAATGTGGAAATCCAGTTTTTCCAGCACCATTTGTTGAAGAGACTATCCCTGCTCCAGGGATTGATTTTAGCTCCTTGGTCAAATATAAGTTGATTGTAAATGTTTGGATTGATTTCTGGTGTTTCTATTCTGTTCCATTGGTCTATCCATCTGTTTTTGTACAAGTACCAGGCTGTTTTGGTTATAAATGCCTTTTAGTGTGTCTTGAAATCTGGTATTGTGATGCCTCCGACTTTGTTTTTGTTGTATAAGATTGCTTTAGCTATTCAGGGTCTCCTGTGTTTCCATCTGAATTTCAGAATCATTTTTTTCTAGATCTAGGAAGAACGTCTTTGGTATTTTCATTGGTATCACATGGAATCTGTAGATTGCTTTTGGAAGAAGGGACATTTTGTTGACATTGATTCTTCCAATCCATGAACATGGAAGAGAATATGGAAGAGTTTTCCATTTTGTAGTATCTTCTCTTATTTGTTTATTTAATATTTTATAATTCTCATCATAGACACCTTTGAAATCCTTTGGTAAATTTATTTCAAAGTATTTGATGTTTTTTGTAGCTATTGTGAATGAGATCAATCTTTAGTGTTCTTTCTCAGTCGTGGCATTGTCTGTGTATACAAAGGATGTTGATTTTGTATACTTATTTTATATCCTGCTGCTTTACAAAACTCTTCTATGAGTTCGAATAGTCTCTTGATGGAGTCTATTAGATCCCCTATTTATAGAATCATGTTCTCTGCAAATGGGGGTAGTTTGACTTCCTCTTTCCCAGTTTGAATTTCTTTAATTTCTTTTTCTTGGTTAATGGCTCTTGCTAAAATTTCCAGTACTATATTGAATAGCAATGGCAAGAGTGGCCATCCTTGTCTGGTTCTGAATCTCAGTGTAAATGTTTCCAGCTTTTCCCCATTCAATAGGACACTGGCCATGGGTTTGTCATGAATTGCTAAGTTTGTGTTGAGGAATGTTCCTTTTATATCAAATTTGCTTAGAATTTTCTTCAAAAAAGGGTGTTGTATTTTATTAAATGCTTTCTCTGCATCTATTGAGATACTCACATGGTTTTGGTTCAGTAGCTTGTTAATGTGATGTATCACATTGATTGATTTGAGAATTTTGAAACATACTTGTATACCAGGGATAAATTCCACTTGTTCCAGGTGAATGATCTTTCTGATGTGTTGTTGGATTCAACTGAACAGAATTTTGTTGAGGATTTTTGCATCTAAGTTCATCAGGGAAATTGGCCTGTAGTTATCTTTCTTTGTTGGCATCTTTTTCAGGTTTAGGAATTAAGCCAATGCTGGATTCATAGAAGGAATTTGGGAGGATTCCCTCTCTTTCAATTGTTTTCAATAACTTGAGAAGAGTTAGTGTTAGTTCTTCTTTAAATGTCTGGTAGAATTCAGTGGTGAAGCCACCTGATCATGGGCTTTTCTTTTTTGGGAGTGTCTCTATTACTGATTCAATTTCCATATTGGTAATGGGTCTGTTTAGGTTTTCTATTTCTTCATGCTCAGTTTAGGAAGGTTATATGTTTCCAGGAATCTATCCATTTCTTCTAGGTTTCCCAGTTTTTCGGCAAACAGCTCTTTGTAGTAATTTCTGGTGACTCTTTATTTCTGTGGTGTCTGTTGTTACATTTCCTTTTTCATTTCTAGTTTTATTTATTTGGGTCTTTTCTATCTGTTTTTTGGTTAGTTGTGCCAATGGTGTGCCAATTTTGTTTATATTTTCAAATAACCAACTCTTCATTTTGCTGATCTTCTATATTGGTTTTTTTGTTTCAATTTTGTTGATTTATTCTCCAATTTTAATTATTTCTTTACTCCTACTAGTTTTGATTTTGGTTTGCTGTTGTTTTTTGATATCCTTGAGGTGCATTGATAATTCATTTATCTGATGCCTTTCCAATTTCTTGAGTAGGCACCAATTGCTATGAACTTTCCTCTTAACATTGCTTTTGTTGTATCCCATAAGCTTTGACACATTGTATTGTCATTTTCATTTGTTTCCAGAATTTTTTTGATTTCTCATTTGATTTCTTCTGTGACCCGCTGTTCATTCATGAACTTGTTGTTCAGTCCCCATGTGTTTGCATATGTTTTAGAGATTCCTGATTTGCTGCTTTCCAGCTTTACTGCATGTGATCCAAGAAGATGTGTGGTATTATTTCATTTTTTTTTTGATTTTCCAAAACTTGTTTTATGACCTAGGATGTAGTCAATCCTAGAAAAGATTCCATGCACAGGTGAGAAAATGTGTATTTTTCAAGTGTAGGATGAAAAGTTCTGTAGATTTCTGTTAGGTCCATTTGGTCTGTAGTGTTAATTAGCTCTGCTGTTTTCTTGCTTGTTTTTTGTCCAATTGATCTGCCCATTGCTGAAAGTGGGGTAGTGAAATACCCAATTACTACTGTATTTGAGTTTATGTCTCCCTTTAAATGGCTTACCATTTATTTTAAGTAGCCAGGTGCCCTGTGAATAGGTGCATATATGTTTATAATAGTCACATCTTCCTGTTGAATTGATCCCTTAATCATTACATACTGTTCTTCTTTGTCTCTTTTAACAGCTATTATGTTAAAATCTATTTTGTTTTATATTAGGATGGCTATCCTAGGTCTTTTTTGGTTTCTATTATCATGGAATATCTTTTTTCATTCTTTCACTTTTAGTTTGTGGGTATCTTTGTTAGTGCAATGTGTTTCTTGTAGGCAGCAAGTAGATGCATTTTGTTTTTTAATCCATTCAGCCAGTCCTTCAAAGTGACTATTGACAAGCAACGACTTTCCCCTGCCCTTTTTCTATAAACATTCCTATTTTTTATTTTGGACTTACTTTGTACTTTTACTGGGAGCTTTCCTTCCTTTATCTTCTTCCATAGTGATGACCATGTTTCTGTGTTTCTGTTTGTAACATATCATTAAGCATCTTCTGCAGGGCTGGATGGGTGGTGATAAATTCTTTCAGTTTCTGTTTATCATGGAAGGTCTTTATTTCACCTTTGTTCATAAATGAGAGCTCTGCATGGTATAGTATTCTGGGTTGACAGTTATCTTCTCTTAAGACTTGGACTATATCTTGCCATTTTCTCTTTGTCTGTAGGATTTCTGATGAGAAGTCCACTGTGAGTCTAATTGGAGATCCTCTGAAAGTAACTTGGCATTTCTCTCATGCACATTTTAGAATATTTTCTTTATGTTTTACCATGATGAGTTTGATTACAATGTGTCATGGTGAAGATATTTGCAGGTCATGTCTATTATGATTTCTATGCATTTCCTGTGTTTGGATGCCCCTTTCTTTCTCCAAATTGGTGAAATTTTCTGTTATTATTTCACTAAAAGGACCTTCTAATCCTTTCTCTTTCCATGCCTCCAGGAACTCTTAGAACGTGTGTGTTGGATCATTTGATAGTATCCTGTGTATTTCCAACAGTGTTTTTCAGTTATCTAATTTCTTCTTGTGTTTGTTCCCTATCTCCATGCCCCAGGAATTCATCCTTCAGGAAGCCAAAGATACACAATCCTCCCTTTCATGCCTCATTGAAGCCTAGACACGGGACTCAATGATACCCTGCAGCCACCACCCCTGACTTCTTCCCAGGAGCACAGATCTCTGCTGTCTGCTTGTATTCCAAGGACAGAGGGACTTGTGCAGCACCCTACGAGTTGCACCAGTGCCTGTGTGGCTCCTGCCTATCCTGTTTCCCACTTATTTCCAGTGCCAGAGCAAACTCCTGCACCCAGATAGCCAGGACATGTGGACCAACTTGTTAACCCTGGGGTGATCTGCTATACTTGTTTTAATAGCATCACCCCCTAGAGGTAGCAGAGACGGGCTAGGAGGGGAGCCCCAGGCAACTGGCTCCTACTTCACTGTACTTGCTGGGCTGGGCGCTGTGTCATCCACAAACATTTGCACACTGCCAGGGCTGGCATCATCCTCCCCACCCACCTGGTTACTCCAAGACACACCAGTCTCCAGTCTCTGTTCAGCAATCCCTGTGTGCCTCTCTGGGTGGTGGTGGCGGGTCACTCTCCTTACTGTTTCCCCAAACCCTACCCCCCAGATGCAGGCCATCTGGCCCTCACTTTTTTTTTAAGTTTTTTTTTCAAATATTTATTTATCTATTTGAGAGGCAGAGTTACACACAGAGAGAAGGAGCAACAGAGAAAGGGAAAGAGATATCTTCCATCTGCTGGTTTACTCCCCAAATGGCTAACAGCCTGAACTGGGCCAATCCAAAGCCAGGAGCCAGGAGCTTCTTCCATATCTCCCACATGGGTGCAGGAGCCCAAGGATTCGAGCATGTTCCACTGATTTCCCAGACCATTGGCAGAGAGCTGGATCAAAAGTGGAATAGCTAGGCTCAAACCAGCACCCGTATGGGATGCCAGCAACATAGCTTGCTATGCCACAGTGCTGGTCTCATGGCTCTTTGTCTTTCTCACTGCAGTGGCACAAGTGCTTGGTCCTGTCTTGGTTACAGCTCCCATTCAGTCAGTACACTCTCTTCTGGCTCAGCCCTGGCCTAGTGTCCCCCTCACCTTGCTTCTCTCTCCCAGACTCTCAAAGTCCTGGGGGTAGCCCAGCTTGGTTCCCTCAGTGCCCTAGGCCATCCTCTCTACCTGGGGCTGGCCCTCTGCCCTGAGACCCTGGAAGTCTGATTCCTCCCTGGCCATTAATCACCAGAGTATGAAGCTTGTGGCAAAGCTGACCCCCCCCTCCATGGCCCACCTTGGACCAAGCTGCTGTTCACTGGGCTCCCATTCCTAGTTTGGGCAGGTCTCTGTTGTGCACCAAATGTGAGCAAAGCCCTCCTAATGCTGGCAGCCCTGTGGCAATCACCTCATATGCATCCTGTCACTGCCCCTGCATCCTAAACCTGAAGGTGGATCTTGCCTCTCCATGTGCCTGAGGAGGCTGAGGCACAGTGTAGCCCAATCACTCAGCCATAATCCCAAAATGAGACCACTTGGCTTCTGTGTCCCAACTCCAAACCCAAGCCAGTCCCTTAGCAGCTCTTCTTATGACACTGAATTTTATGGGTTAACTCACACTTTCAATCAACCTGCCCTTTACCCACGGGTCCATTTAGCAACCACATTCTGTGTGCCTGGGCACTACTCTGGGAGCTTAGGATGTACAAGTGTCCATGTCCTTAAGGGTGTGATCTGAAGATATTTAAAACAAAATCCAGGGCCTGGCGATATGGCGTAGTGGGTAAAGCTGCCGCCAGCAATGCCGACATCCCATATGGGCACCAGTTCAAGTCCTGGGTGCTCCACTTCTGATCAAGCTCTCTGCTGTGGCCTGGGAAAGCACTAGAAGATGGCCCAAGCCCTTGGGCCCCTGTACCCATGTGGGAGACCTGGAAGAATCTCCTGGCTCCTGGCTTTGGATCAGCGCAGCTCTGGCCATTGCAGCCATCTGGGGAGTGAACCAGCAGATGGAATACCTCTCTCTCTGACTCTCTTTCTCTCTCTGTAATTCTGCTTTCAAATAAATGAATAAATCTTTAAATACATACAAACAAAATCCACAGAGGGGACAGTGTTATGGCGGAGCAGATGAAGCTGCCACTTGCAACTCTGACATTCCATATTAGGGCAGGTTCAAAGCCCAGCTCTTCTGCTTCTGATCCAGCTCCTTGCTAATGTGCCTGGGAAAGCAGTGGAGGATGGCTCAAGTGCTTGGGCCCCTGCACCTGCATGGGAAACCCAGATGGAGATCTAGGCTCTGGTTTCAGCCTTGTCCAGTCTCAGCTGTTGTAGCCATTTGGGGAGTGAACTAGCTGTCTCTAAGTCTTTCTCTGATGCTTTGCCTTTCAAATGAATAAATAGATAAGTAAATAGATCTAGATCTTTAAAAAAAAAAACCATGCAAAAACAAAGACAGGTTTGCATGGACCAAAAAAAGTTTCAAATCATACACATGAGGAGTCTTTAAAGAATTACGGTAAATATGTATTATGGATTTCAAAGTATTTTTGCTCCAAAATAAACTCATCTTTTAAATTTTGTTTTTTTTCACCAATTTTTGAAGTCCTTTTATATTTTAGTAATGTAGAGGGACAAAAACAAAATAGACACATTGTGCTCATGCATATTATATATAGTAACTACAGAGTACCCAATTAAAAATGCAATGTATGTAAAACTGATGAGGCTGGGGAGCTGTGAGTGGCTGGGGACTTGTCTGAGGAGGTGATGTTTGAGGAGAGCCCAGAGTGAAGTGAAACTGGGGCTCTGGGGATCCGGGGAGAGTCTCGTGTGGGAAGGGGGCCCTCAGTGCCCCTGACACAGGTGGAATAGGAGAGCCATGAGGCTGAGGAGTGCAGGGATCAGGCTGGGATTGCAGGGATGGGGTCCTGTGGAGGCAGCCAGATCCTCAAGGATTCAGGAGAGAGCCTGGGCCTGGGGGAGATGAATGAGGGTGAGAACACCCCATGAGCGGAAGGGAATGAGCCCCAGAACAATGGCAGTCTATCCCTCAGGGCTCTTCTGGTAGACAAGCTGTCCTGAGAGTGACACAGCCCTTCTTCAACACCTGTGGATGGGTAGGGAGGGCTGGGGAGGCAGCCAGAGCCACGCTGGGTTAGGGGCAGAGAGCTCTGTGCAGCAAGGCTACCGAGGCAGTGAAAGAGAGGCAGAGAAGCTGGAGTCACAGCTACCGGTCATGCAGTGGGTCCCTTGGGACCCATGGAGGATCTGTGGCAGGAGAAGTCTGACCTGCTCATTTCAGGCTCTGGCTGGAGCTCCAGCTGCAGGTGGGAGCTGGTGGGAATGAGGCAGGGATTTATTCCAGGCTTCGAAACATTTCTGCACTCTGAGGGCCTCTTGAGAGGCAGAGATCATCTGTCCCCATCCTGCCCTGGAGCTGTGGCTCTGAAGCCCTGTGTGCTGCAGGGGTGGGGCTGACAGGTTTCCTTGCCCCTCTTACCCTGCAGCTGTTTCAGCCCAGGGGGCCCCTGCCTGTAGTTTCATGCCCTGAAGTGGGCTACCCCTCCTCACATGCCCCTACCCGGCCCATCACATAAACACAGAGATGGAGGGTTGTGGCCAGTACCCTGCAGCCATGCTGCTGCTGAGGGGAAGGTCAGAGGTTGGAGAGGGACAAGGCTGGTTCCCTGCATTCAGTAACTGAATCTCTGGCAAGGGATGGGGGCCATAGCAGCCTCTTCCTGGTCCAGGTGTGTGTGGGGGCAGGGGGTGGGTCAAGATGCAGATGCCTTTAAATGGTTCACTTGTTCTAGAGAGTGCTAGCTCATTAATTCCCAGGAACTGCTCAGAGTAACCAGAAACCACTTTATAACCCACAGGAGGGCAGTGAGGAGCCAGCACAGTTACTAGAGTATGCATGATTACAACCATGGACTTTGGAGTGTGTGCTGCATGCTGGCTCCCTACCGTGTATAACCTTTTATACCTCTGCTTTTTCATCTGAAAACTGGGCATCACAATCATACTTCCATTGCAGGGTTATTGTGGCTGTAGGTGCTTATATATAATAGCCATCCCTTGGTATCCACAGAGGACTGGCCTCAGGAGCAACCCCTGGGCACACACACAGAGCAATCCCAAAATCTGTGGATGCTGGATTCCCTCACATAAAAAAGGGTAAAAGTTGCACATAATCTATGCATGCATGCTTTCCTACACTTTCTATCATCTCTAGATGACTGATAATATTTAAAACAATGTCAATGCTATGTAAGCCATCGTTACACATATTGTACAGGGAATGATGAAAAGAAAAAAGTCCATATATGTTCAGTACAGACACCTTTATTTTTCCCAAATATTTTCTACTTGTGGGTGGAATAATTCACAGATGCAGGGTCTATGCACATGAAGGGCCAACTCTAATGCATTTAGGGGAGTGTCTGGTGCGTGGTAAATGCTAGATTCATGTAAAATACTATTACTGCAACTGCATCAGGAATGCATGAGACTGAATAACGCAGAACTCAATAGTGATTAAAATGACAGAAAGGTTCATTGGTGCTTCACAACAAGAAATGGAGCTGGGGGCTGTGGTGGGCAACCTCTAAGACACTGCTGCTGTGGCTCACCCCAAGACACCATTCTCCAGATTAGGTCAGAAAAGTCTGTGGCTTCCATCTTGGCTGCGCTCTCCAGTTCTCTCTTAGATCACTGGCTGCTGTGTTGTAAAGAGGCACAGGGAACCTGTGGGGAAGCCCGGCCTTGGGAGACAGAGACTGCTGGAAAGAAGCTGCATGAGTGCGTCTGGAAGCAGGAGCTTCAGTCCCAGTCAAGCGTGGATGTGACTGCCACCATCAGCTGCGACTGTCTGCTGCCTTGCAAGAGACGCTGAGCCAGCGGCACCCGCACACCATACACATATTCTGAACCATAGAAACCATTAAAAACACATGTTTACTGACTTAAACTACTAGGTTTAGGGCATCACTCGATGCCTAATAAAGAACCAGCAAGGGCCTGCATGGTGGCTCCCTGTGCCTCAGCATTGCCATCATCCAGGCCCCATTGGTGGTCTTTGCCTTCCTCCTCCTTAGTGCGAGGGTTTCATCCTCATGGTTACAAGATGACTGCTGCATATCTGGATGTCACATCTGCATTATAATCAAGAAGAACATCTAACTCCAGACTGGTGGCATGCCTACAGAGCCTGAGTCTTTTATACCAGTAAAGGCTTTCACAGAACTGCCACCCAACAGCCTCCAATTTAATTACATTGGCCAGAAGAGACCCACAGTCCATCCTAGATCCATGCTGAGTGCAAGGTGGATAAGGTGGCTGCTGGGGTTCCAAGACACCACATTTCCACCCAGGAACCAGCAGGGATAATTTAACTGTGATTCCCAGTGTCCGGTCCAGCACTTAATGCAGCATGTACTCAGATTATGTTTGTTGAATGAATGCACTAGGTAAGAAGCTCTTCAAAGACAGGAGTCATGTCTTTCCTGTGTTGATGCCCTCCATGCTCTGCTGGCAGCACAATGAACACAGGGCTTCTCCTTAAAATGTCTACATAAGGCAGTGCCTAGCACAGGGCCTGGTACAGAGTGAGGGTGCACAACATTCTCTGTGTTATGGTTTGACCCTCTGTTGATCAACAGTTTTGGCTACCTGTTTCCTGACTCATGAGATTTTCTTGCCCTTATAGTGCCATTGATCAGAAATGGAAAACAGGTGGCATCTCTCCGATATTAGAAATCAAAGCACTTTGCTCTCTAATGGGGCTGCTCATTTCCAACTAGAACTGTCACTGCCTGCAGACTGGAAGATGACAAAGGACAGCTTGCTACCCTCTCTTTCTGCTCTCCTCTGGGAAGCTTCTCCCCCAGCTGGAGTGCGGTGAGTCTCACTGGGTTGCTCCAGGCAGCATTGGGGAAAGAAGGCATTTGTTCCAAGGAAGGCCCTCTCTGGGCAGCAATCAAAGGAACTGCTCAGACCATGATGCCCCATCTGGGGCAATCTGGATGTGCTCAGGTGCGCATATTCCACATGCCCTTTGCCTCCTGAAACCCTACTCCATTTTGCTCTCTGCACTTGCCCACTGCTCCTTCTCCCATATACTTGGGGAAAAAATGAATTTTACTGGAAAATTGAAAATATTTTATTTCCTGGGCCAAAGTCAGGAACCAGGAACCCAGTGCAGGTCTCCCATGAGGGTGGCCAGAACGACAACTATTTGAGTGATCACTGCTGCTTCCCACAGTCTGTAGTAACAGGAAAGTGGAGTCAGGAATTGAAACCAGTTGTCCAATGTGGGATGTAGGAGCTTCAACCACTAGGCTCCACAACTGCACCTCTACTTTTCATTGTGACCACCTCAAATGGGAAAGTTGCCTTTCTGAGCAGAGTCAGAAAAGGGGTCCATGTCAAGGAATGTTGGTCAGGACAGGGTAATGTTCTAGGGACCCGTGAGAAAATGACTTACTGAGCCACTGTGTGTTCTTTCCTTGACATCTGCAGAAAAAAAATTTTATTAGGGTCCAGGGAAGTGCAGGGTAAGAGCCAAAAGGCCTATCCACCCTCCCCCACCACCCACAAGGAGCTTGATACTTTAATTCCTTTACAGGATATTCGCTGCTCCTGGGCATTGTGAATTTGCTATGTTCTGTCTCATCCCAAGACCCTCAGCGCTGCAGAGGCGGTTTCATGCCTCCCCACAGGAGGCATGACAGGGCCAGATTACAGAGTGAGGCAACAAGTGCCAGCCCAAGTGCCCAAGGGCCTCACCATCACACCCCCTGCACCTGCTCACTGAAGCTGGCTACCCTCTGTTTGTCCAGGCACCACCTCTTAGCTCCACAGGGAGAAGGAGATGCCAGCTCTGAATGATAGTGATGTCCCTTAGCCCAGAGCCAAGGCCACAATGTCCCTACCATGAGAATACCACAAATCAATATGTGTGTTGAAGGTAATCCAAGAGCCTGGGCATGCTCTGTCATCTGAGGGCTGAGTGTGAGGGGCAGGGAGGGAAGACAGGCTGATCTTCCTTCTTCTGGCTCCATGCTCTGCACATCCACTTAGATTGCTTCCTCAGGTGAAGCCTCACTTCCTACTAGTGTTGCTGAATTATTGCAGGATTTTCAATGGGGACACCAAGGTCCAGAGAGATTCAATGGCACCCTGAAGGCCACGCAGCTATTGGGTCAGCTGGTAAAGCCAGGTGCAGCCCTGCCTTGCTCTGTCTCTACTCAAAGCACATGTGATATCTTGGGAAGAGGAATGATAAGGCTGAGCACTGATTTTGCATGATGGGGCTGCTGAGACGAAATCTCCTAGTAAGTCCAGAGTCTGTGTCAGGAGCAGGGACTCGAGAGGACCCAAAGGACGCTCAAGCCGTAGGTTGTGACCCAGAAAGTTTTGTGTGTTTTGGAAACCAGGTCCTGAAGCCTGTTCTCTTTCAAGGAATTCTTCATCAAGCTCCAGGATCACCCAGCCAGAATACGGATTATCCTGGCCTCTTTTTTCTGATTTATGCAGACGTATCAGCTTTGTACGTTATGTGAAGGTGCATCAGAGGTGACGTGGCCCCTCCCTTACCTCCTTGACCCAGGCACAAGTGACAGGAGAGTAGCTCTCAGCCATTAAGGGATGGAGATTGGTGGAGAAACTCCACAGAGTCTTTACCTCTTGGAAGGTGGTTCTGAGGCACCACCCACAGACTCCTCAGAGACACCTGTGTGAGCTCAGTGCCCACAGGGCCAACCTGGTCCTCAACCCACCTCATGTTGGCTTCCTCCCTCCCTTCTTTCAGTTTCCCACCCTGCAATGGTTCTCCCTGGGACTATGCCTGGGAATCCTCAAACCCTGAGTCACAGGCTACCTCTGGAAAATTCCACCTAAGACAGTCACACTGCAAGGGATGGAGCGAGGATTCAAATCCACGTCTGCTGTCTCCAAGTCTGAACACTGCTGCTGCATATTCAGGAGAGCTGGACCCACACACAGGGAACAGCAAAAAGTACATGGAAAACTGGAATTAAAAGACAACTTTACTTTTGTGCAAAGTGATTTTTAAATCAATGCATGTAAGGGAGTCTTCAGAAAATTTATAAAAATGGTATAACTAGTACTCAAACAGTACTTTACACTTTGTGTTTCTGTGTGGGTTCAAACTCTTGAAATCTTAGTATATACTAAGTTGATCTTCTGTATATAAAGATAATTGAAAATGAATCTTGATGTGAATGGGATGGGAGAAGGAGTGGGAGATGGGATGGTTGTGGGTGGGAGGGAGGTTATGGGGGAAAAAGCTAGTGTAATCCAAAAGCTGTACTTTCAAAATTTATATTTATTAAAAGTTAAAAAAAAGAAAATGAGTAGTATGAAAAACCTATGCATGGATTTCAATTTTTTGCAAGAACATAGTTATCTTTTAATTCTATTCTCCATGAACTTTATGATGTCACAAGTTAGCCAAATCTACTCTTTCTCCTTAGATGCAGAAGCCACTTAAACAAAGTTGGAAGACTCTTAGGGCCCCTGTCCACCTTTTGTAGTGAAGGTCCTTCCAGCTGTTAGCTGATAGTCTACTCGTGAAGTTGAGTCTAACCTAGGCTCCCTGCTCACCTAAAACCAGATTCATTCTCCACCTTTTGGGGGCAGAAGGAAGCTGATCTCCTACAGCATTTGTCAGGGGCAGGTGGGCCAGGATACCCCAGCTGCCTCCAGGCATATGGAGTAGCTTTCTAAGGTTTCTATGAAAGTGAAGTAAAATGTGCAGAGAAGTGAGTCATGTTTGCTTTTCTTCTTGTAAAAGAGATATGGTCAAAGAGAGCGAGGGGCAGAGCTGGGTTTCTGCACAGTCTCTTAATTACTTGAGAGGCCAAAGACAGAGAGGGGGGAACAGACAGCTCCCACCCATTGGTTTACTTTGCAAATGCTTGCAACAGCCTGGGCTGGCTTGGGGCAAAATGAGGAAGCTGGGAACTCAGTCCAGGTTTCCCATGTGAGTGGCAGGGACCGCATTGCTTGTGATGTCACCTGCTGACTCCTAGGCTCTGCATTATCAGGAAGCTAGAGTCAGGAGACGGAGCTAGTAGTTAAACCCAGGCACTCACTAGTAGTTAAACCCAGGCACTTGGTAAATAACCATTAGTGATTTCGTATTAGCCAGTTCTAGGCTAAGCCTGAGCCCCAAGCACAAGCTCTTTGTGTAGGCATTTGTATCCGGACCATTGAGGGTGGTTTATATTGTTTGCCATTTTTGTTGTGTCTCTATTTTATTTTTAATCATAATTTTCTGTTCTATCAGCTGGCTTTCAAGGTGGTATTTTTTCTAATCAGAAACAGTAGGAAAAGATGGGTTCCTGGGGGGTTGTGGAAGGAAGGTGTGGAGGTGTAGGGCATTGTCCTCTCAGCTGCTTTCAAAGCTGGTGAGGCCATGCAGTAGCCACAGTGCATAATCCCGTTTCTTCAGTCCTACCTGCAAAATCCATGGGAAATTGCAGGAGAGAGCCAATAAGACTGCTTGGAGACTGGGAAGGAAGAGCCAATTGGTAGAGCTAGGGTGGGGAATGAGCAGTGCACAGAGTTGACGGGCCAAGTGGGACGTGAAGGAACTCACTCTCAAGGTGAAGCTGTCCATCTCTCTTACATGAAGGCTTCTGGGGTGGGGGGCATCGAAGTCTTCCTGCCTGGACAAGTGAAAATAATGGGGTGGGGTGGGGCTGGCGCTGTGGCACAGCAGGTTAAGCTGCCTCTTGTAGCACCAGCATCCAATATGAATACCAGTCCAAGTCCTGGATGCTCTGCTTCCAGTCCAGCTCCCTTCTAATGCACCTAAGAAAGCATCAGAAGATGGCCCAAGTCCCTGGACTCCTGCACTTGGCTCTTGACTTCAGATTGGCCCAGCCTTGGGCCATTGTGGCCATTTGGGAAGTGAACAAGCAGATAGAAGCTCTCTTTTCTTTCTCTGTTTCTCCCTCTCTATCTTTCATTCTGCCTTTCATATAAATAAAATAAATATTTTTAAAAAAAGAAAAAAATGAGGGGAAGAGATAAAGTGGGTAGGGGATTAGCTTTTTGCATACTAAAGCTATATTTACCAATTGACTTTGTATGGCCTGTTAACAAGTACTGAAGATCCTGTTAGCCTCTGGCTGTCTGTCTGGCTATCTGGCTATCCATCTATCTCAAATGACAGAGCAGAACCCCTTCAGGCCAGAGCAGACTTTTGCTTACCTGGCCCCTGAGTTTGTACAGCACTGGCACCCCTTCACTTGTTGCCTGCTCTTGTTAGGCAGTTTATGAGGGGTATCTTAATCCGCTTCCTGTTGCTAACAACACAATAGCACAGACTGGGCAAGTTGTAAGCGCAACAGGTTGATTTTGGTTCATGGTCTTGGTCCAAGGTCAAGGTGCTGTGTGTAGTGATGGCCTTCTTGCTGGAAGAGTCCCACAGTGGCATAGTGCCACTCATGGGGAGAGATGGAGTGTCTAAGAGACTTAGCCAGGGTCAGCGCTGTGGTGTAGCAGGTAAAGCTGCTGCCTGCAGTGCTGGCATCCCATATGGGTACCAGTTTGAGTCCTGGCTACTCCACTTTCAATCCAGCTCTCTGCTATGGCCTGGAAAAGCAGTAGAAGATGGCCCAAATGGTTGGGCCCCGGCACCTGTGTGAGAGACCTGGCTTCTTAGCTCCTGGCTCCTGGCTCCTGGCTTCAGATCAGCGCAGTTCTGACCATTACGGCCAAATGGGGAGTAAACCAGCAGATGGAAGACCTCTCTCTCTCTCTCTGCCTTTCCTCTCTCTGTGTAACTCTGACGTTCAAATAAATAAATAAATCTTTAAAAAAGACTTAGCCAAAGTGGCTTTCATAGCAGAGCCATGGGCTAATCTCCTCTTAAAAGCTCCACCTCTTAATGCTGTTATAATAGCAATTAAATTTTAACATGGATTTTGTAGAGGACGTTCAACCATAGCAGTCAGGGAGGGAACCATTAACATCAATATTCCTTCAGGATTTACTCCTTGCTGGGACCTGGGCTACACAGCAAGGAATCAGGGTGAACAAGACAAACATGGTCCCTGCTGTGCTGGACATCTCAATTTCTCCCTCTTAGCACATGCCTCATCTTCAGCCACCCTGTCCTGCACCTTGCAGCCTGACCCGTACTAACCCCATCACCTGGGTGTCCTGTCCTCTCACATCCAGTGGGGTTTGATCAATGGGAAACAGAAGATTGAAAGTGAGAGGCGACATACACTGAGACAACTATTCCCTGACTTTCCTTCCTGCTGATTTGTAGGCTGCCAGGGTCCTCATTTCTCTGCCCAAGGTCCCAGCCCTATATCTCCTTGTACAGCTATGATTCTCTTCAGCCTCTGGCATCCGCTCTCTCCTTTTGCCCTTTCAGAACTAGGAGAAATAATATCTCCATACCCCAGTGACTCTTGGGGTTTCTCAAACTCTCAAAATATACCATATTTTGCCTAGCAGGGCACCTATTGGCTCCCCTAACTTCATAATAACATATAGCCTGGCAACTATTAAGTAATTACTTGCACAGAACTTAGTTGCAATGGTTGTGTGCATTCCCAAGATGAGTGTGATGCTCTAGGAGTGTGTCTAGCAGGGTACTGGGGGACCAGGAAAGAGTTCCCCGCAGAGATGCAGTGGATGCAGCCTCCAGAGAGCTGAGGGGGAATCAGCAATGAGAATTTTAGATGGGCAGGGGTGGGGCAGTTTTCCAGACAGGGAGTAACATGTTGAAGCTCTGGAGGTGGGAAGGAACTTTGTTCTTGGGAAGAAGATTGGCACCAGTGTGAATGGAGCTGTTTCTTTGCTTTTAAACAGTCATTTATTTATTTGAAAGACAGAGTTACAGAGAAAGAGAGGGAGAAAAAGAGAGAGAGAGAGGGAGAGGGAGAGGGAAAGGGAGAGGGAGAGAGGCAGAGAGGGAGAGAGAGCGAGCGAGAGAGAGAGAGAGTGAGAGAATCTTCCATCCACTGGTTCCATCCTCTGCTGGTTCACTCCCCGGGTGACCACAACATCCAAGGCAAAGCCAGGCTGAAGCCAGGAACCAGGAGCTCTTCCAGGTTCCCACGTGGGTACAGGGGCCCAAGCCCTTGAGACATATTTTGCTGTACTCCCAGACACATTAGCAGGGAGCTAGGTCAGAAGTGGAGGAGCGGGAACTCAAACTGGCACCCTTATGGGATGTGGGTGCTGCAGACAGCAGCTTTACCAGCTGTGCACCAGTCCCATTCTCTGGTGGAGCCTGTTCTAAATGGCAAGCTGTGGATCAAGGAGAAAGGAGGGAAGGGACATAGAGAATGACCCAGCTTGAATGAGGTCTGGGACTAGTGTGAGGCAGTCAGGCCCTGGGGACAAAAGCTATATGGAGGTGGCCACAGGGAGGGTCACGTGGACAGAGCAACAGCCCTGAGAGTGAGCACCTGCTGAAGCTTTGTGCCCTGCACACTTCATTTGTCTCTCACTAGTGCACCCCTCCCTGGCAGTGAAGCGGGGGGACAAATTGTCAGAGGGCTACATTTGAATGGGGATAAATCAGGAATCAAGGAAAGCTCCCTGTGAAGTCAAGGGCAGGCTTACTTATCACCCACTGAGCCACAGCAGTTTGGATGGGGCATTACCAGGGCCACTGACCAGGGCCTTGGATGTCCAGTTTATACTGGGCTGCATGACATCCTGGCCCTGTGGCTGACTCTCCACCCCCTCTGTGGGTAGAACCACATGGCCTGGATCCCCCCTGGTTATTCACATGGTTGGCCAGAGCCCCTAGGCAAACTAAGCCACTGCTATGAAACACAACTTTCCAAGTACCCAGAACCACCTCACAGGAGCTGAGGACAAAGGCAAATGTTCTCTTTGAGTTCATGAGTTCTGAGGGCCAGTGACATGTCACAGCAGGTTAAGCTATCACCTGCAAATCCAGCATCCCTCATGAGCCTTAGGTTCACCTCCTTACTGCTCTGCTTCCCATCCAGGTCCCTGCTAATGTTCCTGGGAAATCAGCAGAAGATGGCCCTGGCGCTGGGGTCCCTGCACCCATGTGGGAGACCTGGATGGAGTCCTAGGATCCTTCTTTCCACCTAGAGTGAACCAGCAGATAAAAGATTTCTCTCTCTCTCTCCCCCACTGCGCCCGAATTAGAGTTCTGCTCTCCCCTTGGCTCTTAGTGGTGGAGAACCCAAGTGTGTCTACTGACAGCCTTGCAGACCATGGGAAGCCATCTTAGACAGTGAGCTCCAAGCCTGCTGGTTGGGATCCGTTCTTCAGATGGTAGATGAAGGCTCTAAGGGTGCTTACTTCAACTTTTAAAAATGCATTTACTGTTTTATTGATTATAAAATTAACAAACATAGCCTGTAAATTTTTCTAATATAGAAATGTGGTCTAAAGAAAGTTCTCCTTCATACAACATAATCCAGAAGTGTATATAACACAGAAACCTCACAATAAGTCAAGAAATCACTGTTCCTAAAAATTTGGCCTATACTTTTCCATTTTTCTATGCATATTTTACGTATAAATATGTAATTCCTTTGAACAAACATGATATACTGTACTTCTCAGTACATCACAGACGTGACATGGAAATGTCTGCATGTACAAATGAATCTCGTCTTTCCAGCAACTGAACAGCAGTGCAGTCTGGATGGGCCACCATTTGATATCACTTATTGATAGGTATTGCCAATTTTTCTTGTTGTAAGCAATGCAGCGATGAATATTCTCTGTACATATATAATTTGGCCCCATGCTAATGTTCTGTAGGGTAAATTCTTAAAAGGAGAATTGCTAGATTAAAGGATATGCATATTTTGCAATTTAATAGCGCTTGCCAATCATCCTGTTGAAAGCTGGTCCAATTTATAGCCCCTCTAACAGCATACAGGTGCACTGAATTCCCACTACCCTTGCCAACGAGTCACTAATCCTTTTCATAAATCCAACTATTGAAGGGGAAACCAGCATGACCCAGGAGGGCTGCTCACCTCCCTCCCTGTAACACAGCCCAGGCCCCATGGGGGCTGCTCTCCTTGCCCCAGCACCACCTCATGAGGCTTGGGTGGTGGGGAATGTAGGAGGTGCAGGCAGTCGGATGAGGACATAGTTATAATTGCCTTGAGTTTGAGCACTGGGACATGACTCACCTGAGTTTGCCCAGTGTCCCCCATTAATTCCCCCCAAGTTACATGGACTGTCTTTCTATTTCTGCATAGTGTGCTTTCACACATTCACCAGCTTAAACTAACACAAGTGTAGGATTCCACCATCACTATGGCTCTAAGGCCTAGGCACATACTCACTGGCTCCCCTGTCCAGGGTCCCACTAGGCTGAAATCCAGGTGAGAGTCAGGACTCCAGTCATTGCTGAGGCTCAGGGTCCTCCATCAAATTCAATCTGCTGCCAGTAAATTTATTTCCTTGGGGGCTTGTGACCTGGATCTCCAGTTTCTTGCAGGCTGCCACTTGAGGGTTACACTCAGCTCCCAGAGCCCTCCCTCAGGCCCCAGCCATGGGCCTCTCACAGCTTCCATCTCTAGAGCCAGTGGGAGACTGCTCCCCAGTTGGCCATGACATGACGTGACCAGAGTTGTGGAGTGATGATCCGATTCCCTTTGCCACATAATGCACCTAACCACTGGGGACAATCTCATTAGGTTCCCAGGTCCCACCCACACTCAAGGGGAAGGTATTTTACTGAAGTGGATGCAGGGGGCAGGGATCTTAAAGGTCATAGTGGATTTGTACCTAATCTTAGCTGACACCACACATACCATGTAACATGCACACCACACCCATTACATTCCCAACCCACTCCGACCCTCTGTTCCTGGAGGAAAGGTATCTGGTTACTCACAAGCCCACACTGCTGAGTGCAAGGCACTTTCTTTTTTTTAAGGTTTAGATCAGATTTGAATCAGGAGCTGGAGTTTTTAGAAGCTGCTGGGAAAATATTTGCAGCCAATTTTTAATTAAAATTTATTTTACTTATTTGCATGCTGGAGGAAGCCCGGCAGCATGTGGAAGTGACATGGGACTAGGACTTTAAACCATGCAATGATCCCTGATGGTCACATGGAGGGCATTGCAACACCACCGGCAATTAAGAGGCAGTTGGTCATCTTCCTGCAGAACACACCTGCACAGGAGGGATGCACCCCATGACCAGTGCATGTGCACACACACATGGACACAGACCCCCAGAGGCATGATGTACACAGACACACCACACACATTCATGCAGGCACACATACAGATACACATACACAGAAACAGCTACATACAAGTATACACAGATGTACATGGAGAGACCCACACAGACATGTACAAATACAGTTACATAGAGACAAATGCATACACACATGTACACGCAGACATACACACATATGCACAGACATCCTCATACAGAAACACACATATGCACTCCACAAAGACTAACAGTGAACAGTGACCCACAAAGCCACAGATGCTGGTGGCTAACCAGTATGTCATCCAAAAAGAGGAAGAAATCTTCAGGTGCCAGATGTCCTTCCAGCTAAACCAGATTCTGCAGGCTTGGATCCAGAGCTCTTGGCCTTGCGGGCCACGTGCCTTCTAGTAAGGCTTTGGGACAGTTCTGAGAGTCAGTGCTCACAACTGGAACACAGATAAGGCAGCAGCTGCAGAGCTGGTGTTGGGCTTAGCTGCAGTGACACGGGGGAGGGCCCAGGACGGTGTCTGGTGCTGCGGGTGTGAATGGAATGCCCCCACTCTGGAGGAAAGGGTGCTGACATGGCTGCCTCTCTATGTGGATGCTTAATTGGTTATGGCTTTCTTCCTGGCATCCTGACCTGGCTTCTGGACTTGGAGGATTGTAATCCCATCAGCTGGGCTGCTCCTCCCTGCAGATTCCCTCCCAGAGGCATGCAGTGGGCAGGTGTTGTGGTGCTGCTCTCAGGGATTATGCCAATTACAAGTTTATCTCCTCAGCCAGCATGCCCAGAGTCTTCCACCAGCATGGTTTCCATTCTCAGGTTCCTGAGCTGACTGTACTCTGCAGCCTTTTGTTAGGTTGTTACCTAGGTTCCAGCGGTGCTCTTCTGAGAATGGAGCAAAGGACTCAAAGGAGAGCCGGCATACATCCCTACTGGCACATGCTGTGCACTTCTGCTTCTCACTGAGCCTTGCCCTGTGCTGGGGGATCCTGCGATGAGAGGACACAGTCCAGCCCCCAGGGAAACAGGCAGAAATAGTGTGCTGAGTGCTATAGCAGAGAAGTGTCAAAGCAGGTGACAGGATCCCCTGAGGGGCTTGCAGGGTAAGTAGGGGCACCTTGCTGGAGGAGAGGCTTTGTCAAGTGCAAAAGGACCCTGGGGACATGGAGACGAACTGCAGGCAGAAGGGAAAGCATTCTCAAAGGCCAGAGGGTGTGAGGGCATGGCGGGAAACTTGGTGTAGCTGGGGGGCCGCTGATGTATTGTACCCATTGACTATCAGCTCCCCATCCTTCCTGCCCCTAACCACTCCCTAACTCTAGCACCACTGTTCTTCTCTCCTTTCTATGAGATCAACTGCTTTAGAGTGCACAAATACAATAGTGCAATATTTATCTTTATGTGCCTAGATTATATCACCTCACATTATGCCATCAATGTTGTTGCAAATAACAGCATTTGAGCATTTTCATGGCTGAATAGTATTCCATTATGCATATCTACCACAACATTATAACTCATTCATCTGCTGATGGATACTTAAGCTGATTAGCTATTGTGGAAGTGAAGATATTTTTTCAACAGGCTGATTCCAGTTCCTGTGCATATACACCCAGTAGTGAGATTGCTGTAACACAGAGTAGCTTTGTTTTAAAGGATGTTAAACAATTTAATAGAGATCAACTTTTTATAAGCTCATTGTTTTATCCCCCATTGTGGTCCTTAAAGACAAGACTATGCATAATATCTCATTCTCGAAATCAGAATCATTTGCATTTTTCTCACCTCCCGTATCCAGTAGCTTCTCTTGTCATGGCACATTTTAGCCACACTGTCTTCTATACAGACCTATGCTGCCTTTCTGCTCTTTTGCTACTTGACATGTCCACCTCATTTCCTCCAGGAAATGTCTCATCACACCAACAACATTTAATCCACATATTTATATTTGATCTTCATTCCTCAGGCAAGAATTAGACTGAGAGACCCTGGCACTTCTTAAACCCCACTTTGTTTAATGTGCTGGACTGTTATTCCAAGATATTTGATGTCAACTTTCCATTTTTCATTTTTCCTGCTGTGTTTGAAGCTATTTCAAACTAGAATAATTAGAAAGAATTTTTGGCCAGCGCCACGGCTCAATAGGCTAATCCTCCACCTAGCGGCGCTGGCACACCGGGTTCTAGTCCTGGTCGGGGTGCTGGATTCTGTCCCGGTTGCCCCTCTTCCAGGCCAGCTCTCTGTTGTGGCCAGGGAAGGCAGTGGAGGATGGCCCAGGTGCTTGGGCCCTGCACCCCATGGGAGACCAGGATAAGCACCTGGCTCCTGGCTTTGGATCGGCAAGGTGCGCCGGACGCAGCGCGCCAGCCGTGGTGGCCATTGGAGGGTGAACCAATGGCAAAAAGGAAGACCTTTCTCTCTGTCTCTCTCTCTCACTATCCACTCTGCCTGTCAAAAAAAAAAAAAAAAGAAAGAAAGAATTTTTAAGGTCTATTAATATTGGGGCACCAGAAGGGATTCAAATCAGTTCACCAAGCCCCAAAGAGCACCTTTCTGACCTTGTTTACTAACTAATATAGCCTAAAAATTCCCCTGTCTGAACTAATGAGAAGCTCTGTTAAAAAATGCATCTCAACTAAGTTAAGTAAAGCTTACATATATATATATACACACACGTATATATCTTATATATTAAATAATCATATAATTATAATGTTGTGATGATGTTTATACAATTTTCAACAATTACATGAGTAATCTCAAAGTTAAAATTGTAATTTCCAAAATATTACTAATTTTGTAAAAGAAATCTTTAAGCAAATAAAAGAAGTAACATAGTGACTTTTTAGGAATAACAATTAAAAGGACAGCTATGGAATACACAATATTTTGTGGGCTCATTATAAATGTTCTCATGCAGATTGCTTTGTTACCCAACATAAACTATATTGCTGAAATGAGGAAAGCAGTTGCACTTCTGAAATTGAATACATGATAAATATACCATATTTGCCACAAACAACATAACAGAGAGCTATTCTTCAAAGAATAATGATATCTATTTGGAAACAGTATTTATGTTATACTATACAGTACAGTATGTTATACAGAACATTGTTTATACTTGTAGTATAACACATGGTGAACATATCCCAGGAGGTTGAAGAAAGGGGAAGTTTTAAAGGCCATCAAGGAGAGGCCGGCGCCATGGCTCACTAGGCTAATCATCTGCCTTGTGGCGCTGGCACACCGGGTTCTAGTCCCGGTCGGGGTGCCGGATTCTGTCCTGGTTGCCCCTCTTCCAGGCCAGCCCTCTGCTGTGGCCAGGGAGTGCAGTGGAGGATGGCCCAAGTGCTTGGGCCCTGCACCCCATGGGAGACCAGGAGAAGTACCTGGCTCCTGCCATCAGATCAGCACGGTGCACCGGCCACAGTGGCCATTGGAGGGCGAACCAATGGCAAAAGGAAGACCTTTCTCTCTGTCTCTCTCTCTCACTGTCCACTCTGCCTGAAAAAAATTTTTAAAAAAATCCAAAATAAATAAATAAATAAAGGCCATCAGGGAGAAATTTGCACAAGCTACTAAAATCCAAAATTCATAGCTGTTGGAGACCCAAACCTAGAATTCGTCTAAGCTCATAAGTGGAGGGGTCCTTGATGGACAATAGTAATGTTCTGAAAATCTTAGGTGAGTTGTTACAGTATTGAAGAATATTAAATATAATCTTTCTTAAAGAATGCTGTGTAAAATTATTCTTTTAAAGATTTATTTTATTGATTTGAAAGAGTTACAGAGAGAGGTAGAGACAGAGAGAGAGAGATCTTCCATCCACTGGTCCACTCCCCCGATGGAGTGCGCCGATCCAAAGCCAGGAGCCAGGAGCTTCTTCAGGTCTCCCACATGGGTGCAGGGGCCCAAGGTTGTGGGCCATCTTCTACTGCTTTTCCAGGCCATAGCAGAGAGCTGGATCGGAAAAGGAGCAGCCGGGACTCGAACTGGCTCCAGGGATGCCAGCTCCTCAGGCCAGGGCTTTAACCTGCTGCGCCATAGTGCTGGCCCCTGTGTAGAATTCTAAGAGCTGTGAAGCATGAGATGCATGCAACTGAAAAAAAAATTCAGGTGGACCTGTAGAAAATGCTTGGGAAATTGTGGCTCTTGGACGGGCAGACATGGGTTATACTGCTCCAGACTCCCAGGCTCTAACATTGTCAGATTCTGAGAAGAATGATTCCATCCAGGTATCATCAACTTTCACAACTATATGCTATTCACACAAAAATTCAGTGGTCCTTTCATATCATTAAGTTTAAAAATCAAATTATATTGCTAACCATGAGAATTAATTAATGGTTCATGAAGAGGATTTGAGAAACACCAAAATATGAAACAATCAAATAAAATATCCTCAAACTCAAGTAGAGTAATAACTTTAACATAATTTGAATGTTAATATTATTATGATCATGCACATTTTATATACATATTGAATACATAATATATACATGTCACTTAAAATTTGGATTTTGTATCCTTTTTCTAAAATACTTTTAAAATATGTTTAAAATAACACTATAACTATATACAGACACATTTTATCTGTAATATTTTAAGTAAAAGTATTTCTATTATTATCTTTTACTGTAATACAAATTAAAATTTTCTAATACATTAACATTATTCAAGGATCTCAATAACCATATACCTTATTTTCTATATTGATTTCACAGGTGTATTTGATACAACATATTTAGGTATACAAAATAGTTCCTTTTTCTAGCAATTCCACTTTTTTTGTCCTTATTGCAATGACAAGAAAGTTTCAGAGCATTATTTTGTGATAAAGGTGATAATTAATATATTTTACTTATATTTCTATCAGTGATGCTTCACTGGTAAACTGAAGATATCTATATCTGCCAGCAAGTGTATTATCCATAGTGAAATTTCATAAACAACCAGCAATAATTTCTAACAAATACCTTACTCTTATGATTCATCACCAAATTTTTAACTTGCCCTGTTCAGAATAATTAACAGATCAACTAATGTTTTCTATATGTCCATTCGAACATGATGGACTATAATTAATATATTCTGGATTCAACTTGACAACATATGTAAAATATTTTTGCTTCATATTTACAACTGTCATTGATTTACATTAACATTAAGTTTCCTGATCATAGCAATAAATCCAGGAAATACTACAACTAAAGGTTCTTTGCTTGTAGGATGATTGTGGAAAATTCTACATTAAATTTCACAGTCTACATCATAGTATTCAAGGTTATGAAAGGTTTGATTGAATCATGAGATAAATTCATTCCATTTCGTTCAACTCAGAACATTACAGATTTATTTCTATAGAGCCTTCCAGATACAAGCATTGTGCTAAGAAGCCACAGTAAATGAGAAAATAAGACTTTCCTGTAAATAACTATTACTGGTAGCAGACAGCAGTAAGTCCTCTGGATGGAAAAACTGCAGGAATTGGAGCAGGGGGTGGTGGGTAGTAGGGACTCAAACTGGTGCTCCAATATGAGATGTAGGCATCCCAAGCAATGCCTTCTCCTGTTGAGATATGATGTCTGCCCCTCAAATAAAAATGAATTAAAAAAAAAAGATTGGGTGCCTAAATCTGAGTCAACATTTTCTTAGAGGTTATACCAAACAATATTTCCAGGATTCCCCAGGGATGACCAATTAATTCTAATATATAAACATTTTGAAGGATTTTATTATGTCTTAAAAATAACATCAAAATATTTGCCACTTTTATATTAATAACTTTTATATGTTTGATCCATACCTAATATTTTCCCTTTTACTGGGACCACTTTTAAGGAAATTTGGGCAGCAAAATATGTACTGATTAAATGCAATTATATACCTGTAATGCTGTGATAGTTGTTACAAAATTTTGGCAAATCTGACAAAGCAAATCACTTGGCTTTTACAGCTGAAAACTATAAAAACACTATATAACACACACACACATATATATAATACTATTTTATATGTAAAATAAATTCTTGGAATAAATAAAAGACAACAATGATTTTTAGGAATATACCTTTAAGAAAAGTATCTATTGAGCACACATTGTTTTCCATTGTGAGCTCCTTATTTATGTCCTCTGGCCAGATTTTTTGCATCCAGCAACTGTGTCTGACTGGAAAGTGCACAACAGTTAAACTTTAGAGAATGAATGAAGACCTGTAAAACCTCCACTGATGTGCAATAACATAACAATCAGAATTTCTAAGGAATAATATTTATTTGACAACAGCAGAACAGTGCAAAGGGAATACCCAGGTTGTAATCAATTGTGAGTGTATTCAAGGAGATTTTAGCAAGTCAAAAGCTTACAAGTACACAGGAAGAAATTTACACAGACTACTGGGATACAAAGTTCATTATCCTTAGACACCCAAGGCTGGAGTTAGCCTCAGCTCATTAGTGGAGGAGCCCTTGCTGGGTAAACATTCTATCCAAGACAAGTCCTCTGAATTGTTACAATCTCAAAGAATGTGAAAAGTAAGAAGTGTTGGTAGAGAATTCTGTGCAGATGTGTGAGGCCTGCAATTATAGGATTCATGTGAATAAAGAGATTTCAAGTTGGTCTTCTTTTCTTAAATATATTTAGTTTAGATGGGATTAGATGCCAGTGAAGTTACAATATTGCTACTTCCTCAAAAAATGTTTTTATGGCTATCAAATGTTTACTATAAAGTTGTAAATGACTAATTTTAGTACATTTTCTTTTTTCTTTCCTTAAAATTATTTCAAATACAATTTATACATAAAATGTACTATATATGAAGACAACCAAAAATCTTGAAGAATTCACTTATTTTCTTCATAAAATATAAAAAAGAATAATTTTACAATAGGAACTTGCATTGAAAAGTGTTACTCCATGGAATTAACAAGCTGGAAGCAGTCACCAGGTAGAGACTCAATGCTCTACTCCCTATGTACTCATACACACAACCCTTCCACAATTAGGACACACACTTTAATCCAGAATTATCCGTCAGAATTGGCATCTGATTATTTGTTCATATTATGGAAGTTATCAGTGATTTCACTTTTCTTTATTTTTCCATAAGTAATTTTATTTCAAAATGCTGCTAAGCATCTGCATTAGCCCAAACTGAGATTTAATGCCTAAGTCATTTTCGTAAAAGCAAAAATAGCTAAATATGAGACTCAAGTGAGAGGCAGGTCTGGTTTATAATCTATATAGCACTAATTTGTATTCTGGTCATAAGTGACATTCCTGAGCAAGTGTTGAAAGTTGGCTCTCTCATGGGGCTGGCATTGTGGCACTGCCTGCAATGCTGGCGCAAGTACCGGCTGCTCCATTTCCAATCCAGCCACCTGCTAATGGTAAGAATCAGAAGATGGCTCAAGTACTTGGGCCTCTGCCACCCACGTTTGAGACAGAATGGAATTCCATGCTCCCAGTTTTTACCTGGATCACCAGAGTTCTTGCGGCCTTTTGGGGAGTGAACCAGCAGATGGAAGATTTTTCTGTCTCTCCACCTCTCACTGCAATTCTGCCTTTAAAATAAACAAATAATTAAAAAAAATGAAAGGCAGCCTTCCTGATAACAACCCATGATGATACTGTCCCTGTGTCTAGCATCATTTCTCAAATATACGCACAAGTAGGGAAATCAAGTCCACCTGAGAGGGAAAAGTAGAAGTTGGGTTGTTCCAGAAGTGGAGAGTTGGCTAGAGGCAGAGAAAGCAGCCCCAGCAGCCCAGAGCCTCTGCAAAACCAGCAGAATCTAGGCAGGGATGTCCCCAGGACATGGGAGGTGTCACAGAGAGGGCCTGGGAGGATGCAGCTCCTGGGGGGCTGGTGTGGGAGAAATGCCCCATGTGTTTGGATGAGGAACACTTGCCACCAATTCCGGAGTCACCATGGGAGAGCTGACCATGGCCACAGGGCCACCTCTCTGCCAGATCAGTTTATCAGCCTGGCTCTATTCTCCTCCCCCTGGCCAGCATCCCAGTGGCCTTCTGTTATGTCGACTTGGAGACACAGGGGCCTGAGTCTCTACATGTGTGTCAGGAGACCAAAAACGTGGGGGCCATCTTTTGATGCTTTCTTATGCCATTTTCAGGGAGCTGCATTAGAAGTGGAGCAGCTAGGACACAAACCAGGGCCAAAATGGGATATTTCTGTGGAAAAGCAAGCTATCATTCCCTTCCTACCTCTTGGTAGAAAGTGTATCTCCCAGACTGAAGCAGCTGATGTGTTGCATACACAAGCATGCCAGATTGCTTTATGAATATAAATTCTTGTTTGCATTTGTTGTATCCTGTTTGCATTTGTTGTCATGCTGAATGCTGTGGTTGAGAGAACACTTTTGCAAGGACGTCACAAATATCTACCTGTATTGCTAAATTAGTTAGTCATCTGAAAATCTGTAACTGATTTATTGTCTCAACACGTCCATATGATTCTTGGAGGTGCTAAATATATTTGAGCGATTGACATGAGACTGAGGAAAGTGAAAATATGGTTGTCAAAGGATTAGTTCTGGCAATGTACAAACCTTTAAAAGTTATTAGGAAATAAGATTAACAACTTGGATATTAGCAGTTGAAACCAAGATCTTACAGCAATGCTTTTGGATGTTTGGTGAACTGATTTGAGTCTCTGTGCACTAACATTGAAGGGGCCTAAAATCATTCCCTCTATTTCCCGTAGTTTAAAAGAATTCTAAGCTCAGAATAAAACATGACAATCAGAAAATAAACATCAAATATCTAGGAGGAGCGATCCCTGTATTAAACAGAATGAAGATCCAGGAATGACCTTGGTGTCTCACCCTCATCCCTGCCTGAGGGCTCAATGTCAAATGCAAATATCCATATTAATGTCCCTGGAAGGAGATGAGATGTTTATGTCACTCCCTGACTATTGGATCACCATGTACTGTGATCATAAATGTGTTGATAAAGTTTTAACTGTGGCTATATCTTGACTATGAGAAGATGACAATGAAGCATTTTATGGGATTAGAGTGAAAATTTCAATGGATGTTGGAATGTTTTAATGGAATTTATGGTAAGTGACTTCATTTCTTTTAGATAAATGTATTACGGAACTGGATTTGGAGTCTGTGTTACACTTTCACTACCTAACTTGTTAAAGAGAGCAGATATTCATACTTTGACCAGTACTCATTGAACATACTAAATGGAAACCTGCAGAATTTCCTCAGAGCAGTTGTTTCTAATTTATATTTTTGAAAGCTTTAGTTGATGTAGCTAGTTAAGCCACTGCTTGGGATGCAACTCATATCAGACAGCTGGTTCAAGACCCAGTTACTCCATTTCTTATGTAGCTTACTGTTAGTGCATTCTGGAAGGCAACAGATGATGGTTCAAGTGTCTGGCCTCTGCTACCCGTGAGGGAGACCCGGATGGTGTTCCTGGCTCCTGCCTTTGACTTGGTCATACTGGCAGCTCTGGGATAATTGAACAGAGGATTTATTAGTGCAAGCATTCCAATTTCTACCATACCATTAATTAAATTGCTCATCACTCTTCATCCTCCAGCTCATCTATCTCGTTTCAAAATAGCAACCTTTGGGCTAGTGATTAGGTTAGCTAGCTATTGCCTTTGGTTCAAAGTAGCAAATTTTAAAGAGTCTGGTTTTACACATTTCTAGTGAGAGAACAGACAACTAGTCCAGTAAATTTCTTCATTAGATGGTATGTGAGTATACATAATATTAAAGGTGCTATTATCAAATTTAAATTATATGAAAATGATCATATGTATATTTATATATAAAAATCTACCTTTTGATTTTGTATCAATATATTTACAACTATTTGAAAGAAAAACAAAATTGGTTCTTCACATCCATGGTTTTCATACCTGTAGAATCAGCTACTTGCTAGTTGAAAATATTCCAAAAATATTGTGCCCATACTGAAGATATACATCTTGGTTTTCTATTCATTATTCCCTACAAAATACAGTAGTGCAAGGACTATTTAAAAAGTGTTTACATTATACTAGGTAATATAGTTGGCATAGGGATGTTATAAAATACACTTTGTAATAATGCTTCTGTACTTTATGAAGAACTGGAATACAGAAACGCATAGGCTCCAAATGCAAAAAGAAAGGGCAAGGAAATGTGTTACCAGTTGCTGAGGGGAGGGTGGTTACCTGAGACAGTTTGGTGGGTTCTTTTCTTCAGCTTATTATAGAAATAAGAAGCCAGGAAACAATTTGCAAAGAAGCAGAAACTTTATTTTTTGTCTGTTTGCAAAGGCACTGTAAAATGTGTCATTTGAGAACAGTCACAGCTTATTGCCCAGAGCAGGACACTGGTTTTCAGGAAGTGCACCAGGGTTTTAAGGTCTTGCTGATTTCTTATGGGATCCCCCTACAGGGGCACCTATTAGATATGAGTTTTGCATAATGTATGCTTATTGGCTCAGGGCCTATGGTGATAGTGGGGGTCTTTGGTGACAGCCCGAATGGGATGTGTTAAGAGCTAGCTTCCTCTTTGGTGGACTCAGCTCCCCTGCTGCTAGTTCCTGGTGGAAAATTGAGACTTGTTTGAAGATGTTGTCAAAACCGCAGGCTCATACACAGAACAGGATGTTAACAGTGGGGAGAAGTGCAAGTAGGTCACAAAGCAAACATCTCAGTCACAGCATGCAGCTTCTTAGCACAAGACGTTCTCCTAAGCATGAGGGGCCCACAGACACCTAGCCCTCTTCCTCCATGAAGACAACCTCAACCCAGGTACTCTTTCACTGGAGGTTCTTTTTAGCTTGTTCTTGTCCTTGATGTTTTTCCTGGTCTGCTGGGAGAGGTCCTAAAGCAGGATGGAGGGCATATTGTTATAGGATAGTTATAGGATAGGCATATAGTTATAACAGCAGACATGAGTTCATGAAAATATTCAAATTAAGACACCCCCCCAAAGGCTTACTCTGCAGCTGTAATCCTGGGTCTCAGTGGTCACCATATAGCAGGATCTGCTGCTGACCAGAGAGACATAGATGCTGCTCTCTGCAAATAGACGCCATGGAGATTCTCCACCCCTATCCTTCCACCATGGGCTTTACCCGATTCCTGCCCAGCCTTCACCTCTGGTTCTCACTGAACCACTCCATGGATGGAAACCCAAACCTAAATTACCCCTAAAGCTAAAACTTGTATTTCCTTGCTTCCAATCATGGTAGCTGGATCTTTTGAAGAACTTTAATTCTTGGGGCCAGTGGACAGACATCTTGCTCTCTGGGCTGTGGCAATTGGAATGCTTTAGGGGCTCTATTGGGAGGGGAAGGGCATTGGTCCCTGGGTCTTTTCTCCTAAAAAAAAACCTCCTCACCTCCAACCCCATTCAGGCTGCAACTTGTTCTTGGACTTGAGTCCAAACAGTCCCTGTGGGAATCCATCCTTGATGGCTGTCCTCTACCCACGCTTTCTGCAGGAAAATGTCTCATTTTATGTGTGACAAACCATTTTAATAAATCAAAGATACAGCAGATGAAGCCAAGGGATATTCTTCCAGGGAAGTCTCTGACTTCCACACTCCCAGCCTGCCTTGAGGTGAGGTTGGTTAACAGAGGGGCATGTGCTGTGGTACATCTGGGTGCCAGTTTGAATCCCAGTTACTCCACTTCCAATCCAGCTTCCTGCTAATGTGCCTGAGAAAGCAGTGGAGGATGGACCAAGTACCCATGGCCCTTGCACCCATGTGGAAGACCCAAAAGAAGCTCCTGGCTCCTGGCTTCAGATTGGCTCAGCTCTAGCTGTTGCAGCTATCTGGGGAGTGAACCAGAGGATTGAAGACCAGGGTTTGAGGATGGGATTACATAATAAATATCCAAACCATTGTAAGACATGAATAGAGAAACCATATCTGACATGAAAAATACACTATTTCTAATGTAAAATACACTATTAAAGAGACATTTTCAAAGCAAAGAAATTAAAATTAAAATTTTTTCTAAGTAGACAAATCAGGTGTGCAGTGATTAGGTATGTCTGAGCTTAAATACAGTTATTTTGAGATTTTCTGGCCAAGCATTCTATTTAGATTTGCTTCTCCATGGCATGGTGGCAAAAAACAATCTAAATGAAAGATCCTGGTGAACAACACCCCAGCAGAAGGATCAGGCCATCAAAGAGGGAGGCGCTTTCTCTGAAGGGAGGAAGAAACCTCCACTGTGATATGGCCTTGACTAAACAAGTTCAGAGTTGGTGAACTCAAGGGGCTTCCATAGCCTAGACAGCTCATAGCAAGAGTCTCGGGTGATTGCTGATGTCATAAATAAGAGCACCAATTGTTAAATCAATAATGGGAGTCACTGGGTACATGTTCCCCATGTAGGATCTCTGTCCTTAATGTGTTCTACTATGAAACTTAAAAACAACACTACTAGTCGAACAATGCCATATACCTTGTGTGGTTGTGTGAGTGCAGCCTGTTGAAATCCTTGCTTAGTATATACTAAGTTGATCTTCAGTATATGAAGGTAATTGAAATGAAAATGAAACTCGATGAAGGGCGGGATGGGAGAGGGAGTGGGAGAGGGGAGGGCCACGGGAGGTAGGGAGGTTGGGGGGGGGAGCCACAACAATACAAAAGCTTCACTTTGTAAATTCACATTTATTAAATAAAAAAATAACTATGTAACAAACAAACAAGAGAAAAAAACAACTTAATACTTTACCCTTTTAGTATTTTTATGTTCTACTTAAAACTATTTGTTGAACTCTGTAATTAATACACAATTACTCTTAGATGTTTAATTAATGCTATAACTAGTACTCAAATAGTATTTTACACTTTGTGTTTCTGTGAGGGTGCAAACTGTTGAAATCTTTACTTAATATATGCTAAACTGATCTTCTGTATATAAAGATAATTGAAAATTAATCTTGATGTGAATGGAAGGGGAGAGGGAGTGGGAGAGGGGAGTGTTGTGGGTGGGAGGGAAGTTATGGGGGGGAAGCTATTGTAATCCATAAGCTGTACTTTGGAAATTTATGTTCATTAAATAAAATAAAATATAAATAAAAAAAGAAATATATGAAATATTCCTCTTATAGAAGTCAAAAGATAATCTTATGCTATAGAATAATTTAACTGCTGTTAGAACACATTTTTAGGAAAAATATCCCATCACAATACTAGTAAGCATACTTCCACTGCATACTTTTCAAAATATTGATTATTCTTTTACCAGAACTGAGCGGCACCAAAGGACTAACTGTGGCATAAGCATTAAATATGAAGTTCTGGATACTCAGACTTGGTTGTATGTCCACCACACATGGACTGATAGGATGATGAGGTTAAGGTGGTAGTGACCACAAAGGCACTCACCAGCAGCAGGATGGTCTGGGTGGCCCTTTACTCTGGGAAGGTTATTGGGCAGAGGAGGCTCATGCTGCCGAGGTGCTGGATGTCTCGACAAAAGAATCACCATGTGCACACTTGAAAGCAGCACGGCTCCTACAAGTAAGACATCCCTGGATGTGGATATTGTCATATTGGAATATAACCTCCTTGTCATGGGATTTAAGGGAGATAATGAGCAGCATTTACTGTTTCAGAGAAGATTAATTTGGGTCACATTGGAATTATTCACAATATGAGGGATTACATTACTACTGAAAGACAAATTGAAATACCAAAAAAGATTAAAATGTAAATAATGTAGTTTGCCAATATATGTTTAATCTCACTAAATAGAAGGTTCTGGGGCTGATGTGACAGCCTGGACTTGCTCAGGAGGCAGGTGACACCAATGGAGGGGTCCCTTATCACCCTCTTTGTGTAAAACAAGGCCTTACATATGAGTTCAAATTTAATTGCATCTACATTAAGGGAAACGTTTCAAGGGATTCCAAAAGAAGGAAAATAAAAGTGACTTAACATCACTGACCAAAGCAAATTCACTATCTTCTCACTGAATATATTTTATCTTGTAAAAATCAATTATGTTCACTCTTATAACTGTAAAACCTATCTTAATACTATAATATAGTCTACTTGTCTGTCATCCCTTTAAAGCTATTTATCCGTGTGTTAACTCAGACATTATCAGAAAACAAGGCTGAAAAGTTCATCTGTATTTTCACATTAGTTTTAGCTCCAATTTCTCCGAACCATTTTTTTCAGAGCCAGTTATGTTATATCCAGGGACAAAGAACGGTTGGCTGATTTGAGGTAGAAATACAAGATAGCATGCATTGCTATTACACAATTCTGTGGTACATCTATATGACACAAGTCATCCTATCCTCCTGGCACTGCTCATCAAGTTAAGCAGCATTAACCTGCTGTGCCAGAGTGCCAGCCCACTCAAGGAATATTTGAAATTGAAAAGTCTTTGTTTTCAATTTAATTTAAGCAATATGCTTTTAAAAAGTGAGAAAATATCAATAACTCAAATGGAGATGTATGTGATATCACAATTAATAGAAAAAAATAAAGGAAAACTAAACTATAGAGATCAAACCAAACCCTTCCCATGCAGTTGTAGCTTTCTTTTCACTTAACATGGATAATAACTTCCACTGAGCATCATCAATATGCATCTATGGCATCAATGCTAAAAGTTTCCATCCATTCCCTCTAGAAATTAATGAGCTGTTCTGCATCATTGCTGGTTTGATGGTCTGCAAATAAAGCAGGTTTTAGGTACTTACCTGTTTCTGCTGCAGTAGTTCCTGATGATGCAAGCCGAGAGATGCCTGAGGAAAAGGGAGTTGTTTGCTGAAATATCTCCAATATTGATCCTGTGAAATAAGGGGGCCATGAAGGTCTGTGAAACTCATACAAGGAGGAGAGCTAGGGTTACACTAATCCCACGTTTGCCCTTCTACATCAGCAAGAATGAAGGACTCAGTAGTGAGTTATGAAGGTAGACTCCTGTCCTCTACTTTGCTGTCACCATCCTGGATGCCTTCCCATTACCATGTGTCTATAACAGCAATGAAAGCTCATGCCCCTGCCAGAACCAGGCTCCACCCTCAGGAATGCAGTCCACAGCACCACTGCCCCATAGGCTCAGCTGAAATGGCACAGAGGTGCTGGGAGGACTCCTGCTGCACCCCACTTACAGACACTGAATCTGCAGCAGTGAGTTTACTGTTCTAACCATCTTAGGCTTCTGGACCACTGCATCCAGATGAATTTCACCAAAAGGCACATAGGAATAAATCCCAGCCCAGTCCCACTGAGCCAACATCATGGCACAAACCAGTAGTGCACCAACACTGCCCACCATCCATATGTCTTTGATAGAAGCTTCTCCCTTTTTGACTTTTCCTCTTATATCTGCACACAGTGTGCCCAGAGTCATTTCTCAGGTGTTTGACTCCAGAGCCACCTGGGATGCAAGTGTCCATGGGACCAAGTCCAGGTGCTTGAACATAAATGCTGGGAGGTAAAAATGCACTCCCACTTGAAAATAATTCCCCCCTCATTATTTTATTATTTTTTAAAATATTTTATTTGAGAGGTAGAGTTACAGACAGTGAGAGGGAGACAGAGAGAGAAAGGTCTTCCATCCACTGGTTCACTACCCAATTGCCCTCAATGGACAGAGCTGAGCCAATCCAAAGCCAGGAGCCAGGAGCTTCCTCCAGGTCTCCTGCACAGGTGCAGGGGCCCAAGTGCTTGGGCCATCCTCCACTGCTTTCCTAGGCCACAGCAGAGAATTGGATCTGAAGTGGAGCAGCTGGGACTAGAACCCATGCCCATATGAGATGCTGGCACCACAGGTGGAGCATTAACCTACTGCACTACAGTGTCGCCCCACCCATTATTTTTAGAGCATCTAATTGAAAAAAACTTTTATATGAAAGTTCTTTCTCGCCTGTGTAAATACTTTTTAATGGTATGTAAGCGTTTTACCAATATTTCTGATTAAGATCTTTCTCCAGTCCTTAGCACCTCTTTGAAACAGAAGTACCCGTGAAGACAGGCACAATCTCACAGATTCAGTGGGAGAGTGGATGCCCAGCTTCAGTGGCCACCTGGCTTCAAATTACAAAATTGCCTCCTGACGGGGCCAGCACCATAGCTCACTTGGCTAATCCTCCGTCTGTGGCGCCAGCATCTCATATGGGCGCCGAGTTCTGGTCCCAGTTGCTCCTCTTCCAGTCCAACTCTCTGCTGTGGCCCAGGAGGGCAGTGGAGGATGGCCCAAGTGCTTGGGCACCTGTACCCACGTGGGAGACTAGGAGGAAGCACCTCGCTCCTGGCTTCGGTTTGGTGCAGTGCACCGGCCTTAGCGGCCATTTGAGGGGTGAACCAATGGCAGCAAGCCTTTTCTCTCTGTCTCTCTCTCACTGTCTAACTCTGCCTGTCAAAAAGAAATTGCCTCCTGTCATTTTTCTTTGTTTTGCTGTAGACAGCAGTGAGCATACATGATCATCCAGATGTCAGAAGATTTTGGATGAATTATATAGGACAAAAGATGGTGTGAAGTCTTTTTCAATGACTATTTTTACAGAGGACAAGAGGAAAGGGGATGGATATGCTTTTTGTTGAAAACAAGCATTTCTATCTGGTTTTCCAATCCTTTAGTAAATATTCCATCATACAAACTGAATTCTAATATTATTAATAATAATAGTGTTTTCTTTCTTGTCTATTATGGCAAAAAAGTTTCTGTTTTAAATATATTCAATCTTGTCTATTATGGCAAAAAAAATTTCCGTTTTAAATATATTTCCCAAACACTGCCCACAATGGCCAGACCAGAGATAAATAAATATGGTGTCCACCAGGCTTCACAACAGACAAGCTTTGGCAAATGCTCCCTGATTCCCATCCTGGATTTCAAACTCTGATCCACATTTGTGGGGCACTGGGTTCAGAGACTGTAGCAAAACAATCTGTACACAGGCAATTTGTGATCTATAATCTCTGCCTGAGGACAGTTAACCTTGTTCCTGGTAAAAATAACCTTACCACTTCACAACTAGCATCCCCAGCTCTGTATTCCCATGCGCGTGGCAGCATCAGATCTGAAGCTCATTCAGAGAGTGTGCAGCCCAGAATCCCGACCCCATTGAGCTAGCCTGAGGATTTAGAACACAGATTCTTCCTCCTTTTGCCAAAAAGCCTGTGCATGCACAGCAGGTGACTCCTACCCCCGCACCTCTCCAAGGACCTCCATCTGTAGCTCAAAATTTTGAATCCAGGGTCTGAATCTGCAGTTCTTCAGGATTCCTAACAGGATTGCTTCAGGATTCCATGTGGGCAGGGGAGTTGTCTCTTTTCCATTTTCCCTTCTCTTGCTGTAACACCCAAGAAAACAACATGAGTGTTATATACAAAAGAATACAGAGACACAGGATCTGCACATATTGCCTGGGCTCTGTCTGGGAGTCACATCCAGGGCCAGGCTTCACACTGAGTAGGAACATGAAATGCATGGGAAACCTTTGTTCTCCACATCTTGTCCAGGGAATTCCTGCAACTGTTAGAAGGGCTCCTGGTGATCAACTAATCAGTGAAGAAACTACAAAGATAAACAATCACCAGCATCAAAATCAGTGCATCCAGGAACAGCAGACCTCCCTTGACACACATCTGAAGGTGACAAGATCCGTAAGCAGTGGGAAGTCAGGAACCACAACATAGCCAAAGCCATGATCACAACCACATGTGCCTTTGTACTTTGGTACCACGGGGAAGTCTCCTTCTTCTTACTACAGAATCAGCTAATCAGGGTCAGGGAAGTTCACACCTGGATCCAAGGTTGACTGCTCAACCAGGGCAGATCCAAGTCCCTGCTCCGACCTCAGACAGCCTGAGTTTCTCCTGACTGGGTCACTAGGAGTACATCAAATCAGACTCACTGAAGACACTGAAACCAGCACCTACATATCTTGCAGATAGTGGGGGACAAAAGGCTTTGGTCAGACTGACAGGTTGAAGGATACCAGGATCCTGGTGGGTCCTCTTCCTCCCTCTTCAGATTTCCTGCTCCTATTTTTTCCAAGTCCAAAATCAGAAAAGGATGGCAAGTATCTATATATGTTGGTGGCTTAATTATGTATTTTTATTAAAATTTTGCTTCTAAAACATCTCACCTAACATCTTGTTTACCATTCCAGGAGATCAAATAGTAACTCCAATATGACAGAGAAGTAAATGTAAACTCAACAAGGCAGCATCACTCTGCACTATTTCTGCATCCTTCTTTTCTCTGTCTTTCACATCCAAGTTATAAAGCTCTTATCTGTGCATTCTGAAACTCAACGATAGTGAGACTTAAGAAATAAAAATGTGACCCTTCCTAACATCAAAATCTTCAGGGGCATTACGGGATCCTTATTGCCAAATTCTGTTTGTTATAGAAAATGACTCACATAGTATATGAGAGGTTCCTATCAATGTGCTCCCTAATCCCCCTGGGGTCACAGAGCACAAGATCAATAAACACTGCATGGATGAATGTAAACACACTGCTTTATAAATTCAGACTGATGGAGACATCACTGCCTTCTCTGGCCTTTAAAGTGCCAGCAAACAATGTGATGTTTCAAAGTGTTGATTAGAGGTCTTCACTGGGAGCCCATGGTACGTGATGTTCTGTCTCAGTGCTACTGACAAATAATATAGGGGGCAGAATATCAACATTAACAAGGTACTTGCTGAAGAAGCCAACTCATGGATTTCACTCCAAATCTGCAGAATCACATTTTTCTAGAGTTGGAATCTAATGATAGATGCACACTGAAGCTTCGAGGAAGGTATGGAGCAAAGTGCTTCTCAGCCCTGGCTTCCATTGAGGATCACATGGCAAGGTTTAAAAACCATCATTACAGGGCTGGCACGGTGGCATAGTGGGTAAGGCTGCTGTCTAAAATGCCAACAACTCATATGGGCACCAGTTTGAGTCCCAGCTGCTTCATTTCCGATCTGACTCTCTGCTATGGCCTGGGAAAGCAGTGGAGGATGGATCAAGTTCTTAGGCCCTGCACTCACATGGGAGGCCCAGAAGGGGTTCTTGGATCCTGGCTTTGGATCATCACAGATCTGGCCATTGCGGCCAATGGGCAAGTGAACCAGCAGATGGAAGACCTCTCTCCCTCTCTCTCTCTCTCACTCTCTCTCTCTCTGAGCCTCTTCTTCTCTCTGTATGTAACTCTGAATTTCTAATAAATCTTTTAAAAACATCATTACATGAGCTCGGCCCCCATATACTCTGTCTAATGATCTGGGAGGGAACAAAAATGTTATTTTTATTTTTATAAAGATTTATTTAATTTTTTGAAAGGCAGAGTTAAAGAGAGAATGAGGCAGCCAGAATCATATGGTTGGCAGCAGGGGGCATGGAGGGGAAGAGATCTCCTATCCTCTGAATCACTCCCCCAAATGGCCCCAGTGGCTTTTTTTTAATGATTTATTTTATTTATTTGAAAGAGTTACAGAGAGAAGCAAAATGAGAGAGAGAAAGAGTGAGAGAGAGACAGAGAGAGACAGAGACAGAGATCTTCTATCCACTTGTTCACTCGCCAAAAGACCACAATGGCCAGAACTGAGCTGATTGGAAGCCAGGAGCCAGGAGCTTCTTCTGGGTCTCCTATGCAGGTGCTGGGCACTAAGGAGTTGGGCCATCTTCTACTGCATTCCCAGGCCATATTAGAGAGCTGGATCAGAAGTGGAGCAGCTGGTACTTGAACCTGTGCTGAAATGGGATGGTGGCATTTCAGGCTACCCATTGTGCCACAGCACTGCCCACCCCCAACCCCCCCAGAATGGCTATTAAGCGGAAGGTGGATTTGAAGTGGAGCAGCTGAGACTCCAACCATTGCCCAAATGAGATACCAGCATTGCAGGCAGAAGCTTATCCCAGTGTGACACAATGCAGCATTAAATAATTAAAATTATTAATTAAAATTTAATTATTTGACAGGTTAAATTTTATGTTTTCATCATGTTCAACCTGGTGTTTGATGGGAGAGACATAAGGAAGCCACTAGAAATCTCCCAAACAAGCCAAAACAAACATTGGCAATCTGCCGTGGCATTGACTCATTTTGCACCTGAGAAAACTGCAAGACTTCTGTGTGGCTGACAGAGACTGTCATCATGCAGCCCCTTCAGGCCAACACAGGATAGGAAAATCTGTTCCCTTGTGGGGAAATTTGGAACACAGATGTTCTTGCTCATGATTCTCCACTTTTTCCCTGCAGGGTCTCTTGTTAGTTTCAGTCTCAAAGTCTGAGCTTGCACGGTTCCACAGGTGACATAAAAATTGTGGGCCAGGTGGGAGATGAGCTAACTGCACATTGTTTTCTTATAACCTCATGGAGGGAGGCTCACCCCACATCCCTGGGCTCCCTGTCAAGTTGGGTGAGTGCACGCTTTTCAGTTCTCTCCTTGTTGTGAGTGCTCCACAGGAAAGTGAGTCAGTAGATGTAGGGTGATCTCAAGGACATGGGAGTAAAGGACTGGTCTCATAAGTTTAGCTTTGTTTCTTACAAAATCAAGAGTGATATCTATAAATTCCTGCAGACAAGAAATTAGATTTCTTCTCGTATGAGGCCATAATTTGTAGACCCAAGAAAGAACATTCATTGTTACTTGATTTTTTATTTAAATTGGATTGATTTAAACATATTTATTTTGCTTCATTTTGATGATGAATTCATAGCATCTAATTTATTTCATTTCAACTCCTTTTATTGTACTTTAATATTTTTATCATAGGTATTTCATTTCAATTATTTTATAATACTTTAATCTTGTTGGTATTTTCAATTTTATTATATTTATCTCACTTGAATTGTTTTCAACAGGTTTTAATATCTTTCTGTTTCATTTAACTACATTCATGATGTGAAATTTTATGTTTGGAAAAACATCAAGTCTAACCTAATTATAATGCTTCAATCCTGGTTTTACTTTCTTAAATTTAAGATCATGTTAAATTTAAATTATTAATTATGTTATGATATTTAAGTATTTTGAAGCTGTTTAAATTGTTATGAATAAAGTATCAGATATTTAATACTAGAAAGTACTGAAATTTTAGCAGGTCACCATGGAGGTTATTTTTCCTCTATGGTAATAATTGTCAGTAAAGTTAATGCCTAGCTAGTGCATTCACCATGGATTAGTGATTTCCCTAACGTACAATCACCATCAGCTTTTTAGGATTTCTACAAAAACCCAAATGTATAACAATACTCTGTATATTTAGGTGGCTGAGATTTGTTTTATGATTAGAGACTAAATAACTTTCATAATTTAAATAATTTAGTTTTCCTTTTTATAAGATTCCTATAATTTTAGTATATTTTCTATTTTAAAGTTTCAGTTGTTTAGTTTTCATATCCTGAATTTCCCACTTAATTTTAATTTTATTATTGAAAGTGCTAAATGTCATGGCAATGCATGAATTCAACAGACATGCCAGGTGGCTTTAAATGACAGCATGATGTACACAGATTAAGTTAGAAAAGACGCAGGTGCTACAGAGATTTGTTGCAGAGTCTGGTGACTCTGTTATGGATAATGTGCTGGGTATTCAAAATTGCTAATGGAATAGATTTAAAAGTGAGGTAGATGTTAATGAACATTATGGAATCATTCTGTGATGTTACTTGTTTCTTAACATTGTATTGTACCCCATAAATAAATGTGCATATTATTTATCAATTAAAATATAACAGATTAAATGAAATGACAGAAAGCAAAGATAGAACTAGTAAATTTTATTCCAGAAATATAATGCCCAAAGTGAAGCAAAATAATCATGATAATTGTTCATTCCTTCCTGGTGAGCGCAAAATGACTCTAGACAATCAGTGGACACCCTTGACTTCTCTATGTAGTCACTGGAGATAGCTCAGTCTATCTTAGTAGCCTTAATGCATTTTTGTTTTGTTTTGTTTTGTTTTTAACAGCCAGAGTTAGACAGTGAGAGAGAGAGAGAAAGAGTGAAAGGTCTTCCTTCCGTTGGTTCATCCCCCAAATGGCCGCTATGGCCAGCGCACTGTGCCAATCCAAAGCCAGGAGCTGGGTGCTTCCTCCTGGTCTCCCATGCAGGTGCAGGGCCCAAGCACTTGGGCCATCCTCCACTGCCCTCCCGGGCCACAGCAGAGAGCTGGACTGGAAGAGGAGCAACCGGGACAGAACCGGCACCCCAACCAGGACTAGAACGTGGTGTGCTGGTGCCGCAGGCAGAGGATTAGCCTAGTGAGCCACGGCGCCAGCCCCTTAATGCATTTTCTACACTTTGGCAGGGGAACTATCGAGAGCAATATGCTCCACTGTCCAGAGGCAAGCAATCATAGTACAGGAAGAGCAGGGTCTCCAGTACCTTCTAAACCTATACCTTACACTGCTGCTGTGACTCACTCGCTCCAGATTATGACACACAGGGAGGCAGTGGTATCACTATGTTCCTGAATCTGTATATAGGAAATACATGAAATTTGTATATCTTACAATTTTTTAAAAATAGTTAATTTAAAAAAGAAAGCAAATTATCAATCTGAAACATTTCTTTGTAGAATATTGACAGTATTCTCTTTTAAATTTTATGGCTTTCATGAAATTATAATCCAATTGTTATGGAATGCTAACTACAAATATATGCCAAACTACACAGCCAGGGCAGAATCTAATGTACACTTCAGGGCAGCATACAGAAAAGATACACTGACCAATGTTACATTTTTTTCTCAGTGCTGATTATCACCATTTAATAGAAGTTACAGAAATCAAAAAAAAAAACCATTGATGTCTTTACATATGGGGAGTTATACTTCTGCACCTCTTCTCAAATTCTCAAAAGACCTTTGTGCTGTGGGTGACCAGTCATAGGTTTCACTGTTGTTCACAAGGTAAGTTCAATTTGATGACAAAAATCTTGTTGACTTAACAATAAAACATAAGGTACTCTTCTGTAATATAGATTGTGTAATTTTATCTGAGCTGAGCAAAATACAAAAACCTGTATGGAAATGATATTCTTCCTCAAGTAATAATTCCCTGAATGTAGTAAATTACTGTAATGATGAGGATCTTACAGGGTTTCTCTAAAATGACAAATCATTGTATCTAAAATGTCCCCTCAGTTCCTGTAAAAGGCTTCTTTATTGCTCTTCTCTTTGATTCTGATCTCTGGCCACATGTTTCATGGTCTTTTTTTAAGATTTATTTATTTGAAAGAGCAAAATTGTATCTGCATCTGGGCAATAACATACTAAAGTAATGGAAAAAAAATTTAGCAGTGAACTTACCTTAAGTAAGACTTGTAGGGAATTACATTATCTATTGAGTATGTAAGATTTAAATAATAAGCAGTTAATACTGATTAGCAATAAAAGCATTACCATATGATGATTGCTTTGCAAATTCATGGCTATCACAAGATGGAGAAGTTAGAATGAAAATGTCTACTAGGTAGAATAATGCTTGCCGATGAGGTGAAACCTCCAATACTTGTTTGTTTGCTTTTTCAGACATGCATGTGTTTCATCCCTGATATTAAGATGAGCACACCTTCTGTTTATGTTCCTGTTAATAAATATCTTCTTTCTCAAACTGGCTTTGGAATCTCAGCCAACACCTTTCTTCTCCTCTTCCACATCCTCAGACTCCTACAGGATCGCAGACCTAAGCCCACTGACCTCACCACCTGTCACCTGGCCTTTGACCACATTGCATTGCTCATCACTGTGTTGTTTTTGTTCTCTCCAGAACTGTTTGAGTTGCTAAGTTTTTGGAATGACTTCAAGTGTAAGGCTTTGTTCTACACCAACAGAGTAATGAGGGGCCTCTCCATCTGCACCACCTGCCTCCTGAGCATCATCCAGGCCATCACCATCAGCCCCAGCACCTCCTGGTTGGCACAGTTTAAGTATAAATCCACACATTTCATCTTCTATTTCTTCTTCTTCATATGGCTGATATGTTTGTCTTTCAGTACTAGCACACTCTTCCACACAGTGGCATCTTCCAATGGGACCCAGACCAATCTGATGGATCTCACGAAATACTGTTCATTTTACCCCATGAGCCACGGCATCAGGGGTTTAATGTTCACATTATTAACATCCAGGGACGTCTTCCTTGTAGGAGTCATGCTGCTCTCAAGTGTGTACATGGTGATTCTCTTGTCCAGGCATCAGAGGAGGTCCCTGCACCTTCACAGCACCAACCTCTCCCCAAGATCTTCCCCAGAGAAAAGGGCCACCCAGACTATCTTGCTGCTAGTGAGTTTCTTTGTGGTCATGTACTGGGTGGATTTCATCATCTCATTCTCCTCCCTGATACTGTGGTCATATGACTCAGTTATCTTGGGTGTTCAGTGTGTTGTGGTCCATGTCTATGCCACTGTCAGTCCATTAGTGCTTATCAGTTCTGATAAGAGGATACTCAGTATGTTGTACAATGTACCACAGAAAATCTTTTGATTTTAACAGGCCAGCGTATGGCGCAGCAGTTAAGAAACTGCTTGGGACCCTCCTATTGTTTTTAGAGTGGACTTGAATTTTGCCTCTGACTCCTACCCAACTTACTGATACTGCACACCCTTAGTATCAGCAGGTGCTGACTCAAGTACTTGCATAGGGAAGTACATGGAGTTCTAGGGCCTTGGTTTTGGCCTTGCCCAACACTGGCTGTGAACATTTGGGCATTGAATCACAAGATATATGATGTATCTCTTTCTCTATTTCTTTTCCGTATTATCTTTCACTCTGCCTTTCAAATAAAGAAGAGAGAGAGAGAAAAAGAGAGAGATTGTTCTGCAATAGATGTTCCTCTGCACATGTAAATTATTCTAGTAGGAGAGGGGCCTATCTGATTACTGCAATTGTGTGGAATTGTGCTTTTCTGATATCTAAATACTTTGAAATCTATCTTGTCCAGAATTTATATTTCCTTCAATTCAACATCTACCATAATTTAAGTTTTCCAAGGGTTATATAACCTATGAAAACAAATGTTCTTATTTTTTTTTATTTTGATTTCAGAAAGTTCACACAAGAAAGAGTTAGGAGTCTCCACTCGACTGGTTTCTGGGCATGGACATGAGCTGATACAGCTGTTATGTATGTCCAATATGGTGCCCACTCTATTGGCTTGTTACAGGAGGCCGTTATAAAGTGATTCTGGAGAGACTAATGTCCCACTCCCTTTTTCTCTTCTAGTTTGGCAGGTACACTATCCCCCACAGGTTTATGCTTGGCTTTTCCTGAAGCTTTAGCACCAGTGGCTTAGGCTGCTGCAGTCTGCTCTCACCTCACTTTCCAACATTGGTGCATAGGCTCTGCCTGTGTCTCAATGACTTCTTGGTAACAATTTAGTTGATGATACTCCTGTCATTTCACAGATGATGAAGTATAGGATTTGTAAGATTTATGCTTTTGTGAAATTATAAAGTCCCTAAACCTGTGGCTTGAAAATGTCCTGCTACTCTTTGAAATGATGCTCATTCTCTGTTAACTGGTTAAAATGTTGTCTATCTATGTGTCGTGCTAACTTTTCAATTTATCTACTAAAGGTATTTAACATTTATGTGTTCATATATTTGTTTTATCCTGACAATTAATTTGTGGCAGTCTTTTATTTTTTTAATTTTTTATTTATTTTTATTTAGTAAATATAAATCTTCAAAGTACAGTTAATGGATTACAATGGCTTCCCCCCCATAATTTCCCTCCCACTTACACCCCTCCCATCTCCCGCTCCCTCTCCCATTCCATTCACATCAAGATTCATTTTCAATTCTCTTTATATACAGAAGATCAATTCAATATATATTAAGTAAAGATTTCATCAGTTTGCACCCACATAGAAACACAAAGTGTAAAATACTGTTTCAGTACTAGTTATAGCATTACTTCGCATTGGACAACACACTAAGGACAGATCCCACATGAGAAGTAAGTACACAGTGACTCCTGTTGTCGACTTAACAATTTGACACTCTTGTTTATGGCGTCAGTAATCTCCCTAGGCTCTAGTCATGAGTTGCCAAGGCTATGGAAGCCTTTTGAGTTCACCGACTTCGATCTTATTCCGGCAGGGTCATAGTCAAGGTGGAAGTTCTCTCCTCCCTTCAGAGAAAGGTACCTCCTTCTTTGATGGCCCCATTCTTTTCACTGGGATCTCACTCGCAGAGATCTTCCATTTAGGTCTTCCTTTTTTTTTTCCAGAGTGTCTTGGCTTTCCATGCCTAAAATACTCTCATGGGCTCTTTGTGGCAGTTTTTTAAAATATTTATCTTACTTTTATTTGAAATGTAGAAAGAGGGATCATCCATCAGATGGTTTGCTCCCCAAATTGCTAAGCCAAAGCCAGGAGCCAGGAGCTTCCTCTGAATCTTTGGCATGTATTTAGGGTTCCAAACACTTGGGCCATCTTGGGCTGCTTTCCTAGGTACATAAGGAGGGAGCTGGATCAGAAGAGGAACAGCCAAGATGCAAACCAGCAACCATATGGGATGTCAGCATTGTAGGCTCATCTTTACCAATTGTGCCACAAGGTGGGCCCTGATTTGTGACTGTTTTAACACCACCTATTATTTTAAGTACATCAATTTATCATTCTTGTCAATGAATCTTCACATTTCAAGCATTTAAAATGTGTTTTTTACACTTCAAAAGTTTATTTATTTACTTAAAAGACAGAATGACACAAGGGGAGAATGAGAGGGAAGGAAAGAGTGAGATAGAGAGGTCTTACATCTCAAATGACAACACAGCTGGGGGTGGGCCAGGTTGAAATGAGGTGTTAGGAACTCGATATGGGTATCCCATGTGAACAGCAGACACCAGTGTACTTGAGTCCTCATCTCCCATCTAACAGAGTGTGCATTAGTATGAAACTGGAGAAGAAGCAGAGTCACACTTGATCTAAAGGACTCCATATAGAATGTGATTGTCACAAGCGGGGCTTATCCTGCTGCATCCCTTCATGTTACATATTTTAAACACCATATGTTTACATGTTTATATATATTTATATTGCTATATATAATATGTCAGATTTAAGCACTGATTCATGACATTGTCATGTTTGTACTTCTCTTCATTTTCAATGTTATGTTTTACTTTTCTCTTATTTCAACACCATTATCTAAATTTTCACACAAAAGTTAATGTAGGATAAGTTTGAAATCTTGACCAAACTTAAAGTCAAATGACACAATTTTGTTTATATTATTCACAATCTCACATTTGTCTTATAAAATAAGTCTGAGTAGCATGTAGAGAAGCTGGCTGAAGCATTCATAAATTATCCAGTGCCTCTTTTTTTAACATTTATTTATTTATTTTAAAGGCAGAGTTACAGAGAGGGATAGACAAAGGCAGAGAGAGAGAAAGGTCTTCTATTTGCTGAATCATTCCCCAGATGGCTGCAACAGTCAGAGCTGGGCCAATCCAAAGCTAGGAATCAGGAACTTCCTCCAGGTCTCACATGTGGGTACAACAGCCAAAGGCCTTGGGCCATTTTCCACTGCTCTCCCAGGCCATAACAGAGAGCTGGATCAGAAATGGAGCAACCATGTCTCTAACTGGCACCTATATGGTATGCCAGTACTGCAGGTGGTGGCTTCCCCAGCTCTGCCCCAGTGCTGCCCCCTCCTTTTTTTAAGTGCCTCCTTCTTTCATTTAATACAATATAAGATAATATTGGCCAGCACCGCGGCTCACTAGGCTAATCCTCTGCCTTGAGGCGCCGGCACACCGGGTTCTAGTCTGGTCGGGGCGCCGGATTCTGTCCCAGTTGCCCCTCTTCCAGGCCAGCTCTCTGCTGTGGCCAGGGAGTGCAGTGGAGGATGGCCCAAGTACTTGGGCCCTGCACCCCATGGGAGACCAGGAGAAGTACCTGGCTCCTGCCATCAGATCAGCGCGGTGCACCAGCCACTGCGCGCCGGCTGCGGCGGCCATTGGAGGGTGAACCAATGGCAAAGGAAGACCTTTCTCTCTGTCTCTCTCTCTCACTGTCCACTCTGCCTGTCAAAAAAAAAGATAATATTAAGTGCCTTTTTTTAAGTGCCTCCTTCTTTCACATTATTTTACTACATCTACTTCTGTGAAAATTCAGAAGCAAGGAATGCTACAAAAACCCACCATGATAATAATCAAACCTAACTCAAGAAATATATAGTTAATTAATTAAATGTATTAATTAAAATATTTGTGCTAAATTAAATGAGTTCCATATATGTTAAGTACTCAAGCACTTCATGAAAAATATTATCTCAGAGAGAAAAAAATGAAAAAAGAGCAGAAAAGAAAATGTGTTTTATGAAAAGCCCTATTGTAAATTTCAAAAAATGTTTGTACCAAACTTAACTTTTAGTTACTTTAATGCATTTTTGAAGTACTGTTGTATGAAGTTTGATTAACATCTGAAAAACATCAACATAAAATATGATATTCAGAAAATTAAGGGAAATTAACATGTGATCATCTAAACTGAGAAAGCATTGGCTGAATCCCCCATCCACTTATGATTAAAATCCTTAACAAACTAAGAATTGAAGGAAATTTCCACTGCTAGATCAAAAGCACCCTGGGAAACAGGACTTTAGCCTGGTGGTTAACACACATGTCAGGTATCCCAGGTCTATAGCAGAGTGCCAGGGTTATATTTCTGGTTCCATCTCCTTATTTCTTCCTGCTAATGCAGATCCTGGGAGGCAATGATGAATTCTCAAGTGTTTGAGTTCCTGCCACCCATCTGAGAGATCTGCATTGAGTTCCCAGACCCTGGGTGCTACCTTCATGGAGCACTGTCTGTTGCAAGCATTTTTATGTAAACCACCATATGAGAGATCTCTGTGTTAACACACTGGCCATAGTGGCCACTTAGGGGGTAAACCAATGGAAAAGGAAGACCTTTCTCTCTGTCTCTGTCTCTCACTGTCTAACTCTGCTGGTCAAAAAAAATATACACTGTTATAACTCATAACCTGTTAGTGAAGTGGAAGAAACATGTGATGATAGTATCAAGGTAAGAAGATCCCTTCTCAAAGCTCAAAGAATCAATGTTGCCTACAGCACTTTGACAGCATCTCTGTCCACACACACAGGGACTTTTACAGTGCTCTCTTCCCAGTGCTAATGCTGTACTGTCATCCGCTAATTCCCCAGCAATTGTGCACCTGTAACTGATACACTTCTACAGCATGTATGTACAAATTTGCAATTTTTCATTAGGATTTGCGCTGTTGTACCATGCATCTCATATTTTATAATGATGTATATAAATTCAAACCATTAGATAAATGAAAATTTTATAGTTTTATGGATAATTAAATAATAAAACATGGCTAATGTTTATCAAAAGGCATCAATAATTGTCATTTTTTGCCTTTTTTAGAAGCTTTATTTGAGAGTCATATTTACACACAGAGAACTTCGTATGGGTCCCCAAATGGGTGCAGGGGCCCAAGCATTTGAACCATCTTCCACTGCTTTCCCAGGCCATGAGCAAGGAGCTAGATCAGAAATCAAGCAGCAAAGACTCACACTGGTACCCATATGAAATGCTGGTGCCACAGGCAGAGCCTTAACCTTAACCGCAGTGCCAACCACTTGCCCTAATTTTTGACCTAATTTTTTTTATTTTAAAGCAAAAAATTATATGCCTTACCCTTTATTTTATGAATGAGTTAGTACTTATTTCTAATGGTTGAAAATACCTAATAAAATATAATGATTATATTTTAAAAACAATTCCCTAATATTTCCAGTAATTTGGTATTTCTGGGGCCAAATATTTGGCCTGGCAAGACCAGTTACAACACCTACATCCCATATCAGAGTGCCAGGATTCAAGTCCTGGCTCTACTGCTTATTCAAGTTTCCTGTTTTGAACACTGGGAGACAGCAGTGATGGCTTAAGTACTTGGGTCCCTACCACACATGTGGAACACCTGGATCGAATTCGCAGCTCCTGGCCCAACCTCACCTATTGTGAGCATTTGGAAAGTAAACCAGTGAATGGAAGTTTTATCTCAATTTCTATCTTGATCTCTATCATTTCTATCTCTATCACTATCTCAATCTCGATCTCTGTCATCTCTATCCCTGTCTCTGTCTCCAGCTCACTTTCTCTTTATTTCTCAATTAAATAATTTTAAAAATTTAACTTCCAGAAATTTTTATCTTTGAAATAGTAACAGTCTATAACTTCCAGATTTATATTTTATGTAGTTACATAAACTTAAAATGACAACTTAAAATGAAAGCATTGACTATACATACTGGAGTTAGAGTCACATAGACTATGATTGGAAGGGAAAGTACCAAATAAATAGATGGATTCTCCAAATTACTTTGTCCTTAAAACAGACTCAAAAGAGAAGAAAATAAATACTCAGTCTTGAAAGTTCAACTACTAGTGCTACTTGCAGGGAGCTAATTTAGAGAATCATTATAGCTAAGGGAAGAAGAAGGCATCACAAAATTTAAGCTTCTATAATAGTACTCATAAAATTTTGTGTACTCATGTACCATCTAATGAAGAGATTTAGTGGGATAGATGTCTATTATTTCACTAGAACTATGGAGTATCAAACTCAACTATTTGCTACGTTGACGTGACGATCATATCTAACCTGATCACTAGCCCAAAGGTTGCCATTTTGAGCAGCCGACACTGTGGCCTTGCGGGTTAGGGCTCTGCCTGTGGCACCAGCATCCGCATCCCATCCGGGCGCCGGTTCGAGTCCCGGCTGCTCCACTTCCAGCCCAGCTCCCTGCTTATGGCCTGGGAAAACAGTGGAGGATGGTTCCAACCTCAGCCTGGCCATTGTGGCCATCTGGGGGGGGGGGACCAGCAGATGGAAGACCTCCCCCCTCTCTTTGTCTTCTGTCTTTCAAAGAAATGAAATGAAAACAAAGGTTGCCATTTTGAAACAAAATAGATGACCTGGATGATGAAGAGATATTAGTACTTTAATTATTAGTATGGTTGAACTTGTAAAGCTTGTACTGTAAATCTGTTAAATTATCCTGCCTGGCTGAAGGTGACATGTATTTCCTAAAAAAATTCACCACAACGTGGATAAGTCATTCTTGGATCATCAGTCTGTGCAAAACAGGGACTGCTGCTCCTGGATATTTGATGTCTATTTTCTTATTGTCATTTTTCCTCTTATGGGCTTGAAATTCTTCAAATTACACTAGATAGAGAGGATGATTTTAGGACCCTACAATGTTGGCACACAATCAGGGACTCAAATCAGTCTATCAAGCCTCCAAGAGCATTGTTTTAAGATCTTTGTTTCAAAAATTAATATCCAGTTATTGATCCTATTTCCTAATAACTTTTTAAAAGTTATGGGCCAGCGCCGCGGCTCACTATGCTAATCCTCCGCCTTGCGGCGCCGGCACACCAGATTCTAGTCCTGGTTGGGGTGCCGGATTCTGTCCCGGTTGCCCCTCTTCCAGGCCAGCTCTCTGCTGTGGCCAGGGAGTGCAGTGGAGGATGGCCCAAGTGCTTGGGCCCTGCACCCCATGGGAGACCAGGATAATTAACTGGCTCCTGCCATTGGATCAGCGCGGTGCACCGGCCACGGCAGCCATTGGAGGGTGAACCAACGGCAAAAAGGAAGACCTTTCTCTCTGTCTCTCTCTCTCACTGTCCACTCTGCCTGTCAAAAAAAAAGTTATTGCCTGAACTAATTACTTGACAAACATGTGTTCACTTTCTCAGTCTCATGTCAGTCACTGAAATATATTTAACATCTATAAGAACCAAATGGACATGTGGAGACAATGTATCTTTACAGCTTTTCAGATGACTTATATTATAGCAATAGAGTTAGTTATTTGTGATGTCCATGCCAAAGTGTTCTCTTAACCACAGCACTGAGCATGCCTGGGTAGAGTACACAAGTGAGAGAAGGAGCCTATATTCATAAAGCAATCTGATGTGGTTGTATATACAGCACATCCACTGCTTCTGTGTGGGAGACACACTTTCTACCAAAATGTAGGGAGGGATGATAGTTCCCTTTTCCACATAAAACATCCCATCTGGGCACTGAATTTTGTCCCAGCTGACTGTCTTCTAATTCAGCTTCCTGACAATTGCATGAGAAAGCATCAGAAGATGGCTTAAGTTGTTGGGCCCTTGTCTACTTGAGAGAGACCCAGGCCTCTGTGTCTCCAGTTCTAGGTCCTGAGGGATACTGTCCAGGGTGAAGAGCACAGAGACAGGCTGATAAATTGATCTGGCAGAGGGGTGGTACCCTGGCCTTGGTCAGCTCCCCCATGGTGACTCTGAAACAGGTGACAAGTGCTCCTCATCCAAACAAATGGGCATTTCTCCCATTCTAGCCCACCAGGAGGGGCATCCTCACAGGTCCACTCTGGGGCATGTCCCAGATCCTGGGGATAGCCCTGCCTGGAATCCTCTGGTTTTGCAGAGGCAAGCATGTGGCCAGCCAGTTGCCAAGATAGATCCCAAAACCGGTTCCAGGCTCACTGGAGAACATCTCACCAGCCCCTGGGAATCTCTGAGATGTTACAGGATGTTAGATGATGGCCGGACTGAAAAAAAAAATGGCATGAAATTTTCCTCTAAGAGAACAACCAGTGAATCATTCAGGTCCCTCCCTCACTTCACTGAAGAAATAGTTTTGTCTTTTCCTCTGACAGATTTTTATTTCCAGTTCCCTGGCACTCAGTGAAGAACTAGGAAGATGTTTAGAGATGTTGAGTGATACATAAATCAATTGCATAATTTCATGAGGCCACTAGATAAGAGGTGAGACAATCATGGTTCCTATCATGCAAATATCTTCAGACTAGAGCTAATGGATCAATTTTATGTCAACATTGTGTGGTCAGTTCAAAGAATAGGTGGTGTCCAAGAGGCTTGAGCTTCATTTAGTCCAGTTCAAATGATTGGTTGTTGTTTCTGCTCTGATATTGTTCCCAAAAGATCAAACTCTGGACAGGAAGGTTATTGTTATTATTATTTTAATTACTTTTCATTTGTCAAGAATAAAAGTAATTTAGCTTTTTAATAGAATTGTTCCAAATAATTCTAGGGGTTTACATAAATTACTGTTACTTTTATTGTTAAATAGATGGCAACAAGACTGAAACAATGAAAATCATAAAATGCTAGATGTCAAATTTCTGTAAGGCAGGCTTAGGAAAGATGTAGCTGGGAATATCCCAGCCACACAGTCATCAGAAGCTGAGGGCTCCCTTCAGTCCTGGCACTGCTCAGTTCTTCCCGCTGCTGAAGCCTGCCTCAGTCTGGCCCTGCCATGGGATCTCGCCTCAGAGCAAAGAGATCAGAGTCCCAGGGGCAGCTTCCCATCTCTTCAGAGCTGCTGCCCACATTTTCCACAAGTTCAAAAGCAGAAAAATTTTGTAAAAGTATATTTTTGGTGCCTTAATTCTGCCTTTGTCATTAAAACTTGCCTTCTAAAACATCTCTCTCATTACCTTCTTTGTCATTTGTGGGAGTTGAATAGCTGCTCATATATCACAAAGAATTAAATGTAAACTCAAGAACTAAACATCCTCCTAAATAATGACTATTTCATCCTTTCCTTCTGTGTCCTCCCTATCTAGGTTACTTGGCTTTTATTCTCTATGCTTTGTTTTTTTTAAGGGCAGAGTGGACAGTGGGAGAGAGAGACAGAGAGAAAGGTCTTCCTTTGCCGTTGGTTCACCCTCCAATGGCTGCTGCAACCAGCGTGCTGCAGCCAACGCACCACACTGATCTGAAGCCAGGAGCCAGGTGCTTCTCCTGGTCTCCCATGCGGGTGCAGGGCCCAAGCACTTGGGCCATCCTCCACTGCACTCCCAGGCCACAGCAGAGAGCTGGACTGGAAGAGGAGCAACCTGGACAGAATCTGGCACCCTGACCAGGACTAGAACCCTGTGTGCTGGCGCCGCAGGTGGAGGATTAGCCTATTGAGCCACAGTGCCGGCCCTCTGTGTTTTAAAGTCATTGATAATTAAACCTAAGGAATAGAAATGTGCATCCTTCATAACTCTAAATTTTCAAGTCAATCATTGACCTTTAGTAGTTAATTAACAGTGGATTATGGAAAACTACTAACATAATATGTTCAAGTTTTCCAGCACAGGGCTCCATTAAACATTTATAATTATATAACTCATGATCAGGAAGCATTGTTTTCTAAAAAAAATGTTGTTTTCTAAAACACAAACTTATTCATATTCCAGTGCCTTCTCAGACCTTTAAAGGGACAACAGGGAAACTGTGTTTCAGGATGGTGATTCACGGTTTTCACTGGTAGCCCATGGACTTTATACCATGAATACATGGGCATAAGACAGTGTGAACTGAGCTTGATTCTCTGGCTCAGTGATAAAAATATTGAGTCTAGGAGGAGGAAGATCAGCTAACAGGGGATTTCTTAGAGAAGCCAATACATGAGGCTCATTCAAACCTTTTGAACCACACTGTCTTAGAGTGTGGCACTAAATCCCAAATGATTTATGTGCACATTGAAGCTTTGGAGGAAATGCTGAGCTAAGCATTTCTCAGTACAGGATTCCAGTGATGATCATGTGGGCAGTCTTAAGAAATAACATCTGTAACTTGTTCTCAAATATTTATTTCATTTTAGTGTATTAAGTGAAGATATGAACAGCACTTGTCCTGATGGTTGAGGAACAGTTTTTTGTGTATATGTGCAAATTGTTGAAATCTACTTAGTATAGAATTGGTCTTCTTTGTATAAAGTTAATTGAAAATTAATCTTAGTGGAGAATGGGACTGGGAATGAGCGAGGGAGGAAGAGGAGGGGTGGGAATGTGGGTATAGTGGGAAGAATGATTGCATTCCTAAAGTTGTACTCATGAAATGCATGAAGTTTGTATTCCTTAAATAAAAAATTTCTATTGGAAAAAAAGAAATAACATTGCTTATGTCCTCTCTCACAGCCTCTGAGTACAAAAGAAATCATTTTGTAAAAAAATAATTGATGCATGTACTTTATGCTTTTATCATGTACTACATAATGTTAATAATGTTATAAACATACATTATGGAATGATTAAATATATTCTACTACTGAAGTTAAGATTTTTCAATGGGTTTAAATTTAGTTATGCAAAATGAATAAATTATAGAAATCTATTGTACATAGTGTCTACAGTTTAATGTGTAGTATTCACTTAAATATCTTCAAGAAAAATTTTTGTGGTAAATTTTTTCATTAACAACAAGGAAAAAGACCCAATAAACCTAATTATAGGACTTAAAAGTTGAAAGCTGTTAAAATTAAATATAGAGGTATATCTGCATGACCACAGATTGGAAAATAAAGTTGTAAGCATTGTACAAAATTACAGGAAGCAAGGTAACATGTATATAAATTAGAGCCAGAATTACTCATGTGACCAAGGTATCAAAGAAATCTGAGAGTCTAGGAGTATGAAAACCCACACAGTCTGTTCAAAATAATGTTCTTTAGAAGGATAAAGTGTGTCCAACCCCATAGTGCTGCTGGGAATGGAAATTTGCTTGTTTCCATAAAGGCACTAATTAGACTAGATATGAATTTATGAGAGCTTAGTGATACATGAGAAAGGTGCTAGAGTCTTCTAAACAAGGCAGAAACCATTGGCAGTGTTGTGGCACTGACTCATTTTGAAGTTGGAGCTATTGCAAGACTCCTGTGTTGCTGACAATGACTGTAACCATACAGTCCCCACAGGCAGATGTAGGATAGCAAGGTGTGTTCATGTGTGGGGAAGGTGAGGCTCAGCAGTTCTTTCCCTGTGCTTTTCCATGTTCCCCTCTGGTGACTCTTGTATGTACCAATCTCAAGTCCAGAGCTTGTCCTATTTCACAGGTGACAAGAAAATCGTGGGCCTGATGGGAGATGAGCTCATAGCAGATCTTCTTATAACCACATGGGTGGAGGTTCATTTCACTTTTGTGGGCTTCCTGCAGAGACTCAGCTGGGTGAGTGTGTGTTTCTCAGCTCTGTCAGAGGCCAGGAGTGCTCCAAAGGGGAGTTGTTAGATGTTGTAGAATGAGATCAATGACAACAAGGAAAATTCTATTTTCATAATTTCAGCCTTGCAACATAGAAAATCACAAGTGAAGTCAGTAGATGCTACAGATGTAAAAATCAATTTCATACGTCTTATGAGGCTAAAATTCACAGATTGAAGACACAACATTTATAGTTACAGGATTCTGCATTTAAATTAGAATTGCATTTGACTGTTATCTTACTTGAGTAATTTTATCACTTTCAATTACTATACCCATAATGTGAAATTTTGTTTTGAAAAACATTGAGGCGATTCTAAATAAGAATGCTTTCTTTTTTGCTTTGAGTTATTTTAAATTTAAGGGTAAGTTGTTTTAAATATTTTGAAATTTTTAAAATTTCCATAGCATAAAACATTAAATTTTTAATCTTGAAAATATTTGAATATTAGCATGTCAATAAAAATAAATATTTTGTGATTAGAGAAAAAAGTTCAAATTCCAAGAACTTAGATCTCCTTTTAAGAATAGAACCCTCTAATTTTAGTTCTTTTGCAGTTTACTTTAAAAGTTTTAATTTTTATTTCATACTTAAAATATACTTTAAATGATCAGTTGATTGCAATATCATTATTGTGTCATCATTAGTTTCAAGATAATGCCTGAATTCAGCAGGCTTCCTGCCTATTTGCCTTTAAGTGCCAAATGGCAAAATGTACAGAGTGTCAGTTTAAAAAAAGAGAAACATTCTAGTGATCTGCTGCACAGCATGATGACTCTTCTATTGTTAATTTACTGTGCATTTCAATATTGCTAATAGAGATTTTAATGCTCTCATAACAAAGAAGTAACAAGTATATGGGATAATGAACAGGTGAATTAACATGACTGAATCATCATTTGATGTATATGTGAACCCTATCATCTCATTGTAACCCACAAATAAACATGCTTATGATTTGCTAAAGTAACATGAAATAACATACAATAAAGATAGAATCTATTCTGGAAATAAATGACTAAATGAAGCAAAGTAATGATGAGAATTAGCCATGCCTTGCTGATGAGAACCAAATGTCTCAAGAAACAACCTGTAGAACTCATTATTTTCTATGTGGACTCTGGAGATGGTTAATTTTGTCTCAGCAGCCTTATGGATTTCTTGTATTTGAGCATGGGCACTCTGAGATAAGGAGCCTCCAATGACCCCAACCAGGGCACCTGCAACAGAGGGAACAGGTTTTCAATTTCCTTCCAAATTCCCTACCTCAGTCTGCTGTTGTGACTCTTACCCTTTCATGTTTATAATGTATAGATACATGATGATAAGACATATATATGCAAGCCGATCATATCTGTTAGATTTTCAGAAATTTCTTTGTGCAGTGGATAACTGGTCACAGGTTTTACAATGCTATACAAAATATAGTCAATGAGAAAAATATTTTTGATTTTTGTAATTCAACAATAAAGAATAAGGTATTATTTTATAATATAGATTACATATATACATCTGAGCTGGGAAGAATACAAAAATCTATGTATAAACGATGTCCATTTTAAACCAATATTTCTCTGAATTTCAACGTAAAGACGAAAATCTTACAATGTTATTTTTATCTGAAATGACAGATCATTGTATATAAAATGGCCCCCGTTATCTTGTAAAAGGCTTCTTCCTTTCATTGCACTCCACTTTGCTTCTGATGTAAGTCCATAGATTTTGTGGTAATTCATTTGTTCTTAGTATGTTAAATGGTGTTATTTTCCCCACCATAATTCACAATTATCTATATACTTTGGAGCATAAAATATTGACAGTAAAATAAAAATCAGAAAAATGATCATGAAATACGTTCTCATTATTTGTCTTCTGATTTCTCAAGTTTTGATTTCTCATCCTTGGCCCCAGCAGAAAATGGTAAATGAGTCTCTTTTTCATGGTACATTCTAAGGTAAACATTCACATTTGTGTATTTTTTAAATAAATCATTTCAAATGCACTTTCCTTTACAATATGATCAACTTGTATCTGACATGTATGGATTTCTTCTCTTTGCATACCTTCTATTTTCTTTCTCCTCTTGTCTGCACTGTGTTATTCAAAACCCTGTAATTGTTTCCATGTCAGGGTTTCCAAATTCAGCAAATTCAAATACAGGATCCTCAATTAAGTTTAAATAACAGGACATTGATAAATGGCTTTTAGTAAAAATACACCATATGTGTCTATTAGCTTGTAGTAGCTAACTCATTTGCCTAAAATAGGTTTAATGTAGTTCCTGTTTTTATTTACTGACTTCTCCTCTTAGGAACCATAGTTCTCTGCAGTCCAGCATCAGCATCAAACCCTCAGAGCCTTGCACGTGAACACTTGCAGATGGTGATAGGATTGCATCCAAGAGAATGAGGTAGGTATAACTTTAAGTCAGAAAAGAAATACTAAAATTATTTTCTGCAATGTTTTATCTGAATAGCTCCTTGTATGGCTCAAATGCATTGGATTAATAAAATGATTTAGGTATGTTCAGGCAAAATAAGCATTTGTATCTGTGCCCTATTAATTTTTATTAACACTCAAGAGGAACTCTTAAAATCTGGGAATCATTATGTTTGTGCCTTTAAGTCAACATGATATTGGTGCTTCTCCTGGTCTAACCTGAGATCAAACCAAGTTTTCTGAGAATGCACAACTTCTTCGTGGTAGCAACAGGTTGTATGACCCTGGCAGTTCACATACACAAATATTTTAGTAAGTGTAGCTTTTGGTAAAAGAGTATCAAACGTATAACAGACTCTATGGTTTCCCCATTATAAACACAGACATTTCATTCGGATTTATAGGTTTTTTTCTAATTCAACTATGAATCTCTAATATTAACTAAGAACAAAACTTCCCAATATACCTGAATGCTTATAATGATGGGCCTACAGTTATACAAGTGTCCTTGAAAACAATCACACTCATTGGTCTTAGAAAATGGAAGGAATGTGGTAATTTTCAGTTTTCTCAGCATCATACAAGTAAACATTTTATCACATTATTATGGGTTAAATGTCCCCTCTGAAACTCATGCTGAAATTTAATTGCAATTTAAGCAGTATTAAGAGGTGACATAATTCAGAGGTGATCAGATCACAAAGGCCACACCTTCATGGGTATGGTTGGTGTAATTTTAAAAAGGCATGTGTACTTCCTTGCTTTATGGCCCCTTAACTTTTTGCTATGGGAGAAAACAGCTAGAATACACATATCAAATGACAGAACCTCGATCAAGGATTTTCTAGCCTCTGGAACTGTGAGAAAATATATTTATGTTCTATAATTTTTCTGTTATAGCTTCATGACATGGAAAGAAACCTCCAGATTAAATTAACTAGATAACCTTGTTTTCCCTACATTCCATGTAATAGCATGGTAATGTAATAGTGAAATCTTAACATTGTAAAAATATATTTATTAAGGCCTGAAAAGAATGATCTTAATTTTTGAGTATCTAAGAGTCTTTTAAAGCATGGAAGAATGTTCCACAATTTTGTTAGCAATAAACATGTGTTAATGCTGATCAAAATTCAGTATCTAATTATATTGCCCATGCTTTGTTTTTCTCTTTCTAACTGAAAGCAGTGATTTCACAGTACTCTACTGAATTGAAGACTTCACATAAAGAATCTCTGGTATGGAAACTGAAAATAACAGAAATCTGAGACCATTCTGAAGATGGGAAGCTAACACAAAAAGTGGATTTCTAGTATGCAGAGTAATACTTACTGATCCTATGAGACCTACTGTATTTGTTTTCTTTTCAGGCATGCCTGTGTTTCCTAACTGTTAATAAGATGAGCACACTTTCTGCTCATGTGGCTATTAATAACTGTATTCTCTGCCAAGCTGGCATTGGAATCTCATCCAACAATTTCCTCCTCTTCCACATCTTCACACGCCCGCAGTGTCACAAGCCAAAGCTCACTGACATAATCACTTGTCACCTGGCCCTTGTACACACAGTGATGCTTCTTACTGTGCTGTTTTTGAGGTCTCCAGACCTGTTTGAGTCCCTGAATTTTTTCAATGACTTCAAGTGTAAGGCTTTGTTCTACATCAACAGAGTAATGAGGGGCCTCTCCATCTGCACCACCTGCCTCCTGAGCATCATCCAGGCCATCACCATCAGCTCCAGCACCTCCTGGTTGGCACAGTTCAAGTATAAATCCACACATTTCATCTTCTATTTATTTCTTTCATTATGGTTTCTCTGTTTGTGTTTCAGCACTAGCACAATCTTCCACACTGTGGCATCTTCCAATGTGACCCAAACCAATCTGATGGTTCTCACTAAATATTGTTCATATTACCCCATAAGCCCTAGCATCAGGAGTTTGATCTTCACAGTGTTAACATCCAGGGATGTCTTCCTGGTGGGAGTCATGCTGCTCTCAAGTGTGTACATGGTGATCCTCTTACTCAGGCATCAGAGGAGGTCCCAGCACCTTCACAACACCAGCCTCTCCCCAAGATTCTCCCCAGAGAAAAGGGCCACCCAGACCATCCCGCTGCTGGTGAGTTTCTTTGTGGTCATGTACTGGGTGGACTTCATCATCTCATTCTCCTCCCTGATACTGTGGTCATATGACTCAGTTATCCTGGGTGTACAGGGTGTTGTGGTCAATGCCTATGCCACTGTCAGTCCATTGATACTAATCAGTTCAAGTAAAAGGATAATTAATATTTTTTCAAAACATACCATGGCAAAGCTTCGAATTTTAACAAACTGAGTAAAAAACAGAGTGGTATTTGGGTGAACATGTAGCACAGATGCTGCTTCAGATGCCCACACCCCATTTGGGTTTGAATACCACCTGTGCTTCTGGTTATGCTTTGTATAAATGCATATCCTAGATGGCAGCAGGAGCTGCTTTAAGTACATAGGTTGCTGCCACCCACATAGGAGAAACATATGAAGATCTAGAATCCTGGGTTGAGCTTTCTGTACCCTGCTGTTGCTGGCCTTTGAAGAAAAAATCAGATGAGGGATATCTCTCTCTCTCTTTCTCCATCTCTCCCCTCTTTTTCTCACCCTATGCCTTTCAGATAAAGTAAAAATAGAAAATATAAATTTTTACAATTCTCTTAAAATAGATATTTCACACATGATGAAAATTATTCTAATGAAATATGTTCCTATGGGAGTCAATAAATCTCTATGGAATTATACTTCTCTCCTTTTTGTGTGTTTTTTAAAATAAAGGTTGTGGAGATTTTGCTGTCATTGCATTTAAGTTGCAAGTATTTTCCTCCATGCATTCTTAAATTCTTAAAATAGTTTGGGAACATGTACATGTTTTTTCATAGGTACATGTACACTAAATGCATACACAGATTTACTAAATATGATTCTGATTTATGTATGAGCATTTTTATTTTTAAGCTTTTTAATATAATGAAATGATGTAAGGAGTATCATGTCTGATATACTATGTTAGGCATTTATAAATTATTTTTATTGGATTACATCTTTCATAATTTTACAAATTCTCTAATCTTATGATCCAAATAAATGGGCTTTATTCCTTATCATTCTAATTATCACATGACTACCATGACTACATTTGATTTTTCTATCATATAGTCATTCTTTTTTTTTTTTTTTTTTGACAGGCAGAGTGGACAGTGAGAGAGAGAGACAGAGAGAAAGGTCTTCCTTTGCCGTTGGTTCACCCTCCAATGGCCGCTGCGGCTGGCGCGCTGCGGCCAGCACACTGCGCTGATCCGATGGCAGGAGCCAGGAGCCAAGTGCTTTTCCTGGTCTCCCATGGGGTGCAGGGCCCAAGCACCTGGGCCATCCTCCACTGCACTCCCTGGCCACAGCAGAGAGCTGGCCTGGAAGAGGGGCAACTGGAACAGAATCCGGCGCCCCAACCGGGACTAGAACCCGGTGTGCTGGCGCCGCTAGGCGGAGGATTGGCCTAGTGAGCCGCGGCGCCGGCCCCATATAGTCATTCTTTAAAACAGTTTGGAAGCTCGGTCTTTCAATTCATTAACACTCTGATCATTTGAGTTTAATTTAATGTTTAAACTGTGCATTGTATATTGCTTGTTGCATTTTTCAAATATTTGCTTTATTTTCTTATTTTCCCAATGAAGTTCTTTGTTCTTTACTGTTATTACACCTCATTTTCATCATTAATGCTTTCATTTTCTACTTCAAGTTTTGAAATACGATTCCTATATTGAATTTCTGATAACCTTCATTCTGGTGGCTTAGTTTTGTGTATGCTTCATTATTTTCAATTTGAGTATCTCATTAGATGTCTCTCAGTCCTTGGAAAGTCTCTAGTTGGCATAATTCCTTGTTTCTTCCAGTTGTCCAGAGGGAATGTTGTAGAACTCACACAGCTTTGAGGCTCAAGTGGTCAGCCAGTGTCCTAGGGTCAGCACTTGTATCTCAGTTGATTTTTTTCTTTCATTCTATCGGTTTATGTTTCTTATTGAAAAGTTATCCCACGTTCCTCTTGGATTTAAGGATTTTTATAACTTTTCGAGTATATTTAGATGTGTTACAAGAGTTTGGGAACATGTACATGTTGTTTCATAGGTACTAAATGCATACACGAATAGAGTATTTCACATGGTTTGAGGAAAACAATAGGCTCTCATGAAAAATAACAGAAATAATGGGTTTCTCATCTGAGAATATTTCATGCCCAGGAAATATACCATATATTTATAATTTTTGTAGATTGTTATTTGTCATTACTTTCTGATAAATAATCTTATATTTCACATAATTATATGAAGTTATAATCTATTATATTATTGGAGAGCACTAGAATATGGTGATAACTAATATTTTTCCATTCTTTAGAGTTTTTTTAAATAGTTGAATTACTTAATTGGATTCAAGTTTTGACTCCAATCATTGTAATTTCTACCTTGCACTTCTATTTCTTTTCCTTTTTTTTTTGACAGGCAGAGTTAGACAGTGAGAGAGAGAGAGAGAGAGAGAGAGAGAGGTCTTCCTTTTGAGAGAGACAGAGAGAAAGGTCTTCCTTTTGCCGTTGGTTCACCCTCCAATGGCCGCCGCAGTCGGTGTGCTGCGGTTGGCACATCGCGCTGATCCAAAGGCAGGAGCCAGGTGTTTCATGCGGGTGCAGGGCCCAAGCACTTGGGCCATCCTCCACTACACTTCCCGGGCCATAGCAGAGAGCTGGCCTGGAAGAGGGGCAACCGGGACAGAATCCAGCACCCCAACCGGGACTAGAACCCGGTGTGCCGGCGCCACAAGGTGGAGGATTAGCCTATTGAGCCACGGCGCCGACCGGGAAGTAATGTTCACTTTATTTTGCTCTTCAAAATGTTTTCTATCATACTAACCTGTCAGTTTTTAAATTACATTCATTTTTCATTTTGTTTCTGTATCTATTATATACTAGTACACTAAGTTTTATGATAATTTTTATGTTACCTACAATTCTAAATGTTCTAATCAACTGTTTCCATGATTCTTCATGTTATTCATATTTTGATTGTTTTAACATTTAAAAGTTTATTTAGTGGAAAAAGAGGAGGGGGACACCTTCTATCTGCTGGTTCAAATGCACAAAACAATTGCGGTTGGGCCAGGCTGAGGACACGAGTTAGAATCCCACCCAAGTTTCCTACTTGTTACATCCTAAGGTATGCATTAGCAGGAATATGGATCAAAAGCCAAGGCAGGACTTAATCCTAGGCATTCTGTTGTGGGATGTCAGTGTCCCAGGTGGTGACTTATCCCACTGTGCTATCATGTGCACTCTTTCATGTTATATATTAAAAACAGATATACACAAAAATAGATATGCAAATGATATACTGTATCTGATAAATTAGTATTAAGCAGAGTCATGAAATTGCCATGTAGTCATATCATTCTTCAGTTACAGTGTTACTTATTTTTTCTTACTAAAAATTTCATTATGTAAATTTTGACAAAATATTATGTAGGCTCAGTTTGATATCTTGATAAAACCCAGTTAGATGAAACAATTTATTATTTACATTACACAGAATGTCTCATTTGTTTCATACAAATCTGAGAAGCATTGCAGAGAAGTCATATTTATCTGTTCCTTCCTACATCAGAATAGACTGAAAAGATGGTATTCACAAATTTCCTGATGCCTCATTCTCTCACACTATTTTTTTTTGACAGGCAGAGTGGACAGTGAGAGAAAGAGAGACAGAGAGAAAGGTCTTCCTTTTTGCCGTTGGTTCACCTTCCAATGGCCGCCGCGGCCGGCGCACCCCGCTGATCCGATGGCAGGAGCCAGGTACTTATCCTGGTCTCCCATGGGGTACAGGGCCCAAGTATTTGGGCCATCCTCCACTGCACTCCTTGGCCACAGCAGAGAGCTGGCCTGGAAGAGGGGCAACCGGGACAGAATCCGGTGCCCCAACTGGGACTAGAACCCGGTATGCCGGTGCCGCAAGGCGGAGGATTAGCCTAGTGAGCCGTGGTGCCAGCTTTCACACTATTTTTTTTTTTGACAGGCAGAGTGGACAGTGAGAGAGAGAGACAGAGAGAAAGGTCTTCCTTTGCCATTGGTTCACCCTCCAATGGCCGCCGCGGCCGGCGCGCTGCGGCCGGCGCACCGCGCTGATCCGATGGCAGGAGCCAGGAGCCAGGTGCTTTTCCTGGTCTCCCATGGGGTGCAGGGCCCAAGCACCTGGGCCATCCTCCACTGCACTCCCTGGCCACAGCAGAGGGCTGGCCTGGAAGAGGGGCAACCGGGACAGAATCCGGCGCCCCGACCGGGACTAGAACCCGGTGTGCCGGCGCCGCAGGCGGAGGATTAGCCTAGTGAGCTGCGGCGCCGGCCAGCTTTCACACTATTTTTAATACATCAGATTCCATGATAGTTTAGACATAGCAAACTACAAATTACTAAAAAAAAACTATAATGATAAAAAAATCTAAATGCACTCATGATGAAATCTACTAATGGACATATAACATAGAAAGATACTAATTAATTAAAAACTTTCATTAGAGATAATATGAAATTGCATATATGAGGACTCTTCAAAAAGTTCATGAAAATCTACATTATGAGAAACCCAGACATGAATTTCAAAAGTCTCACATCAAATTGCACTTATCTTTTAATTACATTTTCATAAATTTTACGAAGTACATTTGTATATTGCATGTCTAGTGTCTGAAAAACAATGCATATAACATACCAGGTTAGTAAAACTAAATAAAATTTTCATATAATCATCTTAACAGAAAAGACATCGGGGTAAGCCTATAACCCATTTAAGATTAAACCCTAAACAAGAATTGAAAGCAACTTCTAAAACTGATAGAAAGCAATTATGTGTCAAAATTTGTTCTAGCGGTTAAGAACTAAGTAAGGATTCCAAGATCCTATATAAAATGCTGAACATGAGCGGGCATTGAAATACAAATGGCCAACAGACACATGAAAAAGTGCTCAGGATCATTAGCCATCAGGGAAATTCAATTAAAAGCAATAAGGAAGTTTTACCTCATCCCATTTAGAATGGTGATCATTCAAGTCAAAAAGTAATGAATGGAGGTGAAAATATGGAGGAAAAGGCATGCTAATTTACTATTGGTGAGAATATAAACTGGAGTAACCGTTATGGAAGACAGTATGGAAATTCCTCAGAAATATAAAAGTAGATCTACCATGTTACCCAGCCATCCCACTCATGGGAAAATACCAAAAAGAAATAAAATCAGCATATAAAGGAAATAGTTGTTCTCCCATGTGTATAGCAGCTCAATTCACATTAGCTATGATACAGAATTAACTGAGGTGTCCATCAAATGACAAATGGGACAATGTGGTATACACACATGATGGAATACTACTTGGCCATAAAAATAATGAAATCCTGTCTTTTGCAACAAAATGCATTCACCTGGAGACCATTACCTTTAGTGAAATAAGCCAGACCCAAAAAGACAAATATCATACATTTTCTCTGATTTGTGATAGCTAATCTGCAGAGTGCAAAAATGTTAATGTATATGCATGAAAGTGATAATTAGATTTGTTTATTGTTTATGGTCCTTGACTATACTCATGTGGAACAGTGGTCTATTTTTCACTTGTTGTAGTCTTTATTTAGTGGATTATAAAGTAAAATAAAATATACTATTGCAAAAAATAAAAGGAAAATAAAGAAAGGTGAGGGCAGGAGGGAAGCAGGTATTAATTTCTTGGAAATGTATCTATGTACTACATAAAATTGTTATCCTCATAATAATCAAAATGTTTACAATATTTGTGCAAGAACTCACAGGTTCTATATCTGAGTGGGTTCAGTTTCCAGCTCCATCTCACTTCCCCTTTTTGTGACTGTAGACCATGGGAAACAGAAGTAATGGCTCAAGCAGTTTGGTTTCTTTCACTTATGTAGGAGATTTGAATTGAATCTCCAGTTCCTGACTGAGGCTTGTCCTGCAAAGCCACACCGTGTGGGAGAGCAGGGCGACAGTGTCCTTCCCACAAGGAACACCAGAGAGGTTTCGTGAACATGTCTGAATTTATTCACAGCCACATCCACTTTTTAAAGGGCAGGGAGAAGGGTTCATAACTAACTCAGGGGAACACTAACTATAGGATAGAATCAACACTGGTGACAATATGCCTCTCCAATCAGCTTGGTGGTAGCTTTCCAGGTGGGCCTGGACCACACTCAGGAGCAGTTTATCTGATTGGCAGAAGGTGGAGGAGGGGAGAAATGTGCCTGGGCTCAGGCTAACTGCTGGAATCAACCACACCTGACTCTGGTCCTGGCCCACCCTGGTTGTTGTAAATATCTATGCTATCTGGGCTGGCGCTGTGGCATAATGCAGGAAGCCACTGCCTGAAGCGCTGGCATCCCATGTGGGTGCTCTCTGCTATGGCCTGGGAAAACAGTTGAAGATGGCCCAAGTCCATGGGCCACTGCACCCTCGTGGGAGACCCAGAAGAAGCTCCTGGCTTCAGATCAGTGCATCTCGGGCCATTGCAGCCAATTGGGGGTAAACCAGCAGATTGAAGACCTCTCTCTCTCTCTCTCTCTCTCTCCCTGCCTCTCCTTCTCTCTCTGTGTAACTCTTTCAAATAAATAAATAAATCTTTAGAAAAAAATCTATGCTATCAACCAGCAGATGGGAGATATCTCTGTGTGGGTTTCTTTTTCTCTCTCTGTAACTCTTTCAGATAAATTCTTAAAATTATGTCAGAATGAAAGTTCTTAAACCCTTCTCATGAGTACTAGTCTTGTTTTATTACTTAATTATCCCTACCATTATTAAAGATTCCAAAAAATGTCTTGAATAACAACAAATTGTGGTCAATGCTATAATGGATTTAGTAAAGGATTAAGGCCACATGGCAAGAAGAGATTGATTGCAATTCAGAGTGGGGCAGACCTGGGAGAGCTTTCTGGAGGAGCTGACATCTGAGCTGAACTGAAAAGGCCAGCTGACATGTGGTTGGGAAGGAAACGCTGTGGGCAAAGACTTAGAAAGTGTCCATGGTGGCAACTGAGGAAGTGGAGGGAACCTGGCACCCCTGGAGTATATCATGGATTGTGGGGAGCAACTCAGACTAGACTAAGTTACTCGAATTAAGACTTATTCTATGCATCTGCTCTCCCACAATATGGCGCTGAGAGAGGAGTAAACAGCTTCTACGCAGCTGCCTCCAGTTCAACCAATAAACTGCAGGACCTGCTCCTGATTGGAGGAGAGCAGCGTACTCGGCGTGTGGGTAGCAGAGTTGGGATTGGTGGAAGAGGACTATAAAGGAGGAGAGAGACAACATGCATGAGGAACATCTAAGGGGAACACCTGAAAGAACACCTGAGCAGCCCCCGAGAGAGCCGGCCAGTGGTGTGCCGCTCCCCTGCGGAAGTGGGGAAAGTGGCAGGGGGCACCGCCCTTCCATGGAGATGGAAGGACGGCAGCCAACCCGGGAAGAACCAGCAGCAAACCCGGGAAGGGCCGAGCAGACAAAAGAACAGCGCAGGGTCCTGTGTCGTTCCTCCACGAAGAGGGGGAGCGACATAATGGTGCCGTGACTCGGATGTGAAGCTTAGGAGGGATAATGGATATAATGGGGCAAGCAGTTAGAAAGTCGGAGAATAGCCACATTGGACAGTTTTGATAACATCAAAATAATGGGCTTGGACTTGACTCTGCAGGCACTAGGGAGCCTTGGAGAGCTTTTGAGGAGGGCTGGATATGATCACTCAGTGTAGAAGTAGGTCAGATTAAGTTGAAGGTGGGAAAGAAGTTAGAGACAATTCTGAGGTTATAAAATTCCCATATTTTCCATTTAATTTCAGCAAAAAAATTACAAGAGGTGACCATCTTGTGATTTCAGGAATTTTTGATACAGAATTTCATGTGTTTAAATTTTAATGGTTAATTATGCCTCCAGCAAAGTGATTGCTCCTCTGATCTTGTATTTTTAGCAGAGGCTAAGCAAAGCTTGAAAGAGCAGCATTGATAAAACACATATTCCCCCCTCCCTTTTTTTTGGCAAGAATAACATCTGAGTCAGTACTCCAGATTTTCTCCAAGGAAAAGTTATCCTTGTTTTAGTTTCAGAGACAGGACCATGAAATGTGACCATATAGCAGAAAGAAACAACCTGACAAGAAGCAGGACTGTTAGATAAAATTCAGTCCCCATGTTAGCACTGTATCCAGCTGCCTGGCTTTGTAATCAGGCCCTGCCACTTACAGGCTATGTAACTTTTGGCATGTTACTTAACCATTTTGTGTCTCAGTTCTGCCATCTGTAAGATGGGAATAGCAATAATATTTACCTCCAGCATTGTGGTGAGGATTAAATAAATTGACACCTATAACATGCTCTCAATAGTGCCTGGCATATAGTAAAAACTCAGTAAATGTGTACTGTTTTCATTAAGTAATCAAGCAATAAAAATGAAATAACTGTCCATGACACAGTGTAGCTTACTGAGCCTCTTCACAAATCCACCTGGTCACTGAGCTCCACAGTAGATGGATGCTAGTTGTTCTAATTACCATTGTTGCTAGCAAACACAAAACCTAGAAGCATGAAAAAGCCAATTGCTTCTGCTCACAGGCCCTGTGAATCAGGAATTCTGAAAAGGTACAGTGAGAATGTCTTCTCTCTGCTTACCATGTCCAGGGCTGCAGCTGGAGAGGACCTGAAAGGCCAGTGAGGGGAAGGGTGGAGTCGAATCAGCTGAGACTGACAGGTCCGCTGCTGAACGTCTTTGCTAATCTTCCTGGACATTGGTGGGATGACTGTCCCCCAGTCACTAGGCTTACCATGACTATGCCACTTACCTTTTGTATATGTGCATGGAAGTGACCTTTTACCCCATACATACATACAACTATTATGTATCAATTAAAATTTAAAATACAGTCATGTGCCACAATTCAGTAGTTTGGTCAAGTACAACATCATATGTGACCATGATCCTGTGAGATTATATCACCTAGTTATGTAGCCATCTTGGTTTGTGCAAGTACACTCCATGAGGTTAGCACAGTGAAGAAATCACTTAACAATGCATTTCCCAGAACAAGTCCCCAGCATTAAATGACACAGAACTGTATTTTTTTAAATGAGGTTCACATTTATAAGAGTTGGCATACAAAGTTCATATTTTAGGGGTTTCTAGGATGAGTTCAGTACTAACACTGGTCAGCCAGCAATTTCGTATCCTTTTCTCACAAGGGAAGACAGAGCTCTGCAAATGTCCAGATATTTCATGATGATTTTGTTCTCTGGGAAAGTCACACTTGGCCATTGCCCAGTGGGTGAATAATGAGGGGGAAGGAGACCCCTTCTGTGAGGTGATAGGCATTGTCACGCTGGAGGGCATCATAGAGGAGATCATCAAGTCCGAGATCCTGGACGAACCTGACCTCTACAGTAAGTGCATGGCCTTGGCTATTCTCTGAGGCCGTCCTGTTTGCCTCTGAGACTCTCAGCGGCAGCCCAGCTTGGTGCAGTGTGAATGAGTGCCAGAACAAGCCCAGTGCACTGATGTGTGTCAGCCACTCTGTCAAGCGGCTTAAATCATCCATGAGTCACTGGGAACATGCTGGCTGATTACCCAGAGAGTACCTTTAGGAGCTGAGCCAAGACTATGAAAAGGAGACCTCCCAGCCTTTGCTTGGGAAACACCGTGTATCCAGAGTGGAGCCCAGAGGTTTCTCTGCCCTTGCCTCTGCCCTCTGTCATTCCTTTGTTGTCTCTTCTACCTACACACAGACCTCAGCAGCCCCTGGGGGTCCAAGTCACAGTCTGCTCACACCACATACCAGGGAGTGATGGAAACCAGCATGAGGTTGCCCACCCCATCCTAAGCCAAAACCTTCAGTGTCCATATGCCTGCTCAGATATGGCACTGCTCTCTTAGGCCTTTCAGCCCACCACCCAGGTTTCTATTCCCACCCCTTCACCCTGGACAAGTCACCTGCCTGGCTAGAGTCCCTGCCCTCTTCTGTCTGGGTTCTTCTCCCGCCTTCTCCCTCCCCGGAACAATATGAACCACTGTATGCAGGGAGTGGCTGCTTGGGTTACTGATCCTTATGAAAGCTTTGCTTGCAAACATTACAAAAGCTACCTTGCCTCTGGGTCTCTGGGATGGGAGTGTTATCCCTGGGACAGTAAGCATTTTCTCCTCTGGATTTCATCTTTTCCTCCCCTCAGATAACTCATTTCAGACCTCTGTCCTTTGCTAGAAGCAGCCTTTCAGAAACCAACAGCTGGTAGAAACAGCTCAGACACTGCACAGCAGTAAGGCTGTATAGAAAGAGTGTGTTGCCTTTGGGCTAGGAAAAAAAAATAATGCTGAATGGTGAGGCCAGGGCTGTGGCATAGTGGGTAAAGCCACCACCCATATTGCTGGCATCCCATATGGGCGCTGGTTCCTAACCGCCCTCTGCTATGGCCTGGGGAGGCAGTGAAAGATGACCCAGATCCTTGGGCCCCTGCACCCATGTGGGAGACCCAGAAGAAGCTCTTGGCTTTGGATCAGCACATCTCTGTCCATTGCAGCCATTTGGGGAGGGAGGCAGTGGATGGAAGAACTCTCTCTCTTTCTCTGCCTCTGCCTCTCTGTAACTTTGCCTTTCAAATTAATAAATGAAATAAATTCTCTTTATATATATATATATATATACTTAATATATATATTAAGTAAAGATTTCAAAGTTTGCACCCACATAGAAACACAAAGTGAAAAATACTGTTTGAGTACTCGTTATAGCATTAAATCTCAATGTACAGCACATTAAGGACAGAGATCCTATATGAGGAGTAAGTGCACAGTGACTCCTGTTGTTGACTTAACAAATTGACACTCTTGTTTATGGCATCAGTAATCACCCTAGGCTCTTGTCATGAGTTTCCAAGGCTATGGAAGCCCCCTGAGTTCACCAACTCTGATCATATTTAGGCAAGGTCATAGTCAGAATGGAAGTTCTCTCCTCCCTTCAGAGAAAGGTACCTCCTTCTTTGATGACCTGTTCTTTCCACTGGGATCTCACTCACGGAGATCTTTCATTTAGGTGTTTTTTTTTGTTTGTTTGCTTGTTTGTTTTTGCCAGAGTGTCTTGGCTTTCCATGCCTGAAATACTCTCATGGGCTTTTCAGCCAGATCCAAATGCCTTAAGGGCTGATTCTGAGACCAGAGTGCTGTTTAGGACATCTGCCCTTCTATGAGTCTGCTGTGTATCTCGCTTCCCATGTTGGATCATTCTCTCCCTTTTTTATTCTATCAGTAAGTATTAGCAGACACTAGTCTTGTTTATGTGATCCCTTTGGCTCTTAGTCCTATCATTATGATCAATTGTGAAAAGAAATTGATCACTTGGACTAGTGAGATGGCATTGGTACATGCCACCTTGATGGGATTGAATTGGAATCCCCTGGTATGTTTCTAACTCTACTGTTTGGGGCAAGTCAGCTTGAGCCTGTCCCAAATTGCACATCTCTTCCCTCTCTTATTTCCACTCTTATATTTACCAGCAATCACTTTTCAGTTAAGTTTCAACACTTAAGAATAACTGTGTATTGATTATAGTATTCAACCTAAAGTATTAAATAGAACAAACAAAAAATACTAAGAGGGATAATGTATTAAGTTGTTCATCAACATTCAGGCTGATCAAGTCACCGTTTCTCAGTGTTCATTTCACTTTAACAGGTTTCCTTTTTGGTGCTCGGTTAGTTGTCATTGATCAGGGAGAACATATGATATTTGTCCCTTTGGGACTGGCTTATTTCACTCAGCATAATGTTTTCCAAATTCCTAACAGGGATCACTTTTCAGTTAAAATTTAAACACCTAAAAATAATTGTGTGTTAATTACAGAGTTCAACCAATAGTACTAGAACAAAAAAAATTACTAACATGGATAAAGTATTACATTGTACATCAACAGTCAGGACAAGAGCTGATCAAGTCACTGTTTCTCATAGTGTCCATTTCACTTCAACAGGTTTCCCCTTTGTTGCTCAGTTATAAATCTTTAAAAAAAAGTTTTAAAAAGCTGAATGGTGGTCTGGCCTTGGCAGGAAGGAGCTGGAGTGTCCCAGTGCCCCCACCAGGACGCAGGTGCTGCTGTGCTCTGGGGCCAGGAAGGGACTGAGCTCAGAAATGTCCTGTCCCTCCCCACCCAATGCTCCCTTTTCCACCTCTGCCCACCACCCTTGCTTTAGAATTCCTGGAGTCTCAGTAGACAAATTGGTGAAGACACTCACACTAAGGTGTTAGTGGCTAACAGAAGTCTAAATGAGTCAGCCCCTCCCAGGACATTTGTTTGAGCAACCTTAATACTCCAGATCCCAATCTTGAAATAAAAGGAAGGAAAGGAGAACCCAGAGGAATAGTTCTTTAATGATGAAATGTTAACTGCCATTCTGAGTGGGACATGTTGAATGACACACATCAGCAGACTGCTGGCTAGTGACAAAAGGAACTGGGTCCCCCACCCTTACTTGCTACTCTCTTTCTCTACGGGAGGCAGTTAGGGTTTTTCCACCCAAATAAGCAAATACCTGGTATGATGCTTACCGAGCTGCTAAAAGACCAGGATCCAGAAATACCTTGTTTTTCTTACATGACCCTGACTTCCTATAGGGTCCAGACTCCTGGGTCTGTACCTTCCCACTACTGTGAGCAGAGCAAGAAGAGTGTCCTTCCAGGGAACAGGTGACTGCAGAAGCCCAAAGTCAAAAGCAGCCCCTAAGAGCCGCTTGGCAGGGAAGGGCACTTTCTCCCTTTACAGGGAGATCCAAAGGAGCTGGCAAGAGCACCCTCTAAGAGGAAAGGGAGCATAAAGGGGACCAGATTCTGGGGCCCTCTTTTAATTCCCCAGGGGGTTATCCCCTTCCATCACATCCACTCAGCTTTCACTGGAAGTTCCCTACAGCCCTGATGGCTTCAGGCCAAGTCTGGAGAAAGACCCAAGTATCTCCCCCAATTTCCCTAAAAGCAGATGAGATAGGCCAGGAGTTTCAATGATTTATGCAGTATTCAGGGAAGACAGAAATGTCCATGGAAAACACCTACCACACCAAATTAAATTGGAAAAAAAATTTTTTTTCCAGTCAATAATCACAGGCCCAATATATGGGCTCTTGGGGGGTGCCAGGCCATGCCTCAGGCCCCTGCTCACCTTCATAGATTACAGGTCCATTCCTATTTCTTTCCTTCTTACCTATATTTCCCTCAATTCTCCCCCCATGGAGGGGCTGGGGTTGAAGCAGAAGAGGTAGTGACTGCTCTCACCCTCTTGCATGTATGACTTTGTGCAAGTACTTTCACTATAGTTTCTTTTTTTAGCTTTGAATGCATTTTTATTATTAAAATTCATCTTTCATGAAATTTTTATCAAGTAGTATTTTTAGATTAAGTTTAGGGTATAGCTGCAATACATACAGGTGGTTTTCCAGTCCCAATTTACAAAAAGCATTATTTATTAGTAACACAAATATAGAAAGAATTCAGTTTTCTTTTTACTCCAACGTTTATTTTTAAAAGATCATTTACTAACATCCAGCTATAAATGAATTAAACAGAAGAAAAGGAGCACTACTTCATAAAGATTATTATGGCCAAACCATCCAGTTACCCAGGTGTGTGGTGAATGATATTTCAGAGTCCACTGTGGCTTTAGATAGTTTTTGTTAGCAAATAAATTCTCTTGTAAGGGAAACCTAATGAATGATAACAGTACACATGATATTAGTAACAGTTAAAATTGAGCAAGTCTACCTGTTCAGTGGATGACTGTGCAGTACAAGACAAATGCACACCCCATCAGTTCATTTTGTTTTCAGATAAACAGGCACACTAATGATACACTGGGAGCACTTCAGCAGGTCACCAATAACAATTTCAAAGTTTTGAAAAGAATGTAAACAATGTACAGTATCTTGCACTGAAAGAGTACAACACTTAAGATGGCATTAGTAAGTCCAGCACCGCGTCTCACTAGGCTAATCCTCTGCCTGTGGTGCCGGCATCCCAGGTTCTAGTCCCGGTCAGGGCACCAGATTCTGTCCCGGTTGCTCCTCTTCCAGTCCAGCTCTCTGCTGTGGCCCAGGAGTGCAGTGTGCACCCACATGGGAGACCAGGAGGCAGTACCTGTGAGGGAATGGACCCTCACTAGATGCAAACTCTGCCTCCATTTTGATCTTAGACTTCCTTGTTTCCAGATGGCAAGAGATAAATTGATATTTATAAGCCCCATAATATATGTCATTTTGTCATAGTAGCCCGAATGCACTAAAGTGCATACTACTAAAATTATTACAATGAGTATTATTTCATATGTGAAATACATAAATGTAGCAATGTAATATTGTGAAATGCATAAATATTCATGAGAAAAGAATGTTACTATTTTTAGAAAAGAATGTTTAAAAAATCTATGGCGTTATAATGAAATTCAACTATACATCTCAAAATATAGTCTTCTATTTATTCAACATATCGTCTTTTTTAAAGTTTCTATAAGTTACACATATAAAAAAGTCTGAGAATAGTATGGTTCAGTAAATAATTACTAAAATTTTACATAATTAAAGTTGTGATGGTCTTTGAAGAAAAAAAAAGAAAAGAAAAACTTACATATACATAATGTGTAAATGGTTTTAGAATCTGTTTCCTTACACTCTGCATATACCTTCAGTCTACTCCAGTAACAGGTATATGCATGCATACCTCCACTCTCTACATTACACAGATATTGCACAAGTGACATTGCCAACTACACACTCGTACAGTCTGGCAAGATTTAGGGTTTACCTTTTAGTAATTTTTCTAAGTATTCAAATCCAATACTATTTTCCAGAAAAGCTATTATGACCAATTTCAGAAAAAGAATGCTTACTATCTTTCCTTGATCCACAGTGTTAAAATCTGTACCAATATATTTAGGCATTTATGTTTTCCAATATCTAAAATTCAGCAAAACCTGCTTAAAGAATTGTTTCAAAAACAGGAAATGCTTCTTCGGTTAATGTGAAAAAAATTAAATACATCCACAGGGCATTCATTTTTTCACCAGAGGTCTCACTCTACATTCTGAAAAGCATTGCAGAGCAATAGTTAAGTCTGTCAGTTTTCAGAGAGCCATTAGGTGCAAAGTCTGCTAAAAATCTTGTACCATAACATTACAGCTGGATGTGTTTCTTGCTGAACTGCACAAGATCATTCAGCTCGCATCTTATTTAAAACTTTTTAGGGTATGCTACAGCTGCTGAAAGGATTTCTGTTTTTCTTGGCCCATTTTTTGTTGTATTTGTTGGGTCTTTTGTTGGATTGATGACATCGCCACCATTCAGGGTACTTACGTTCTGACTGGAGTAACTGCCACCATAAGTATTAAAGACCCCAATTTTGTTACTACTTGAATGCATTAGTTCTGGATCCTCAGTTATGTGTTGTTTGAGTTTTTTTGTTGTTGTTTTTGTTTGAGTTTTTGAAGTATTTTTCAGCAAATATTTAAAAACATCATTCACATTTAGATCTTTCACTGATGTTCTGTAGAATCTTAACTTCAGCCTTTTTGCCTCATTCTTTGTACAAGAATCATCCAAGAAATCAATCTTATTTTTTACAAGTACAGTTCATATATCCCCAACTTCAGCTCCGACTTTCTCTCTCCAACTGGAAATTGTTTCAAAAGATTCCCTGTCTGTAGTAGAAAATATAAGCACACAAGTCTGGGCTCCTGGATAATAGGCATTCATTATTGTATCAAATTCCTTTTGACCAGCAGTATCCCATAACATCAATCTGACATCTTCATCAATAACTTGGATTTGTTGCTCCAAAAATCAACTCCAAGGATTTCTTGTAGTCTTTTATAAAAATGCATTTGCAATATTGCTGAATCATACTTGACTTTCCAACTGATCCATTCCCTACAACCACCATCTTGACGGCCACTTCCATATCTTCCTCCAACATGTTTGGAGTTGAAATGGTTTTTGTACCAACTCTAATGACAGGTAATCAGGTCTTCTCTCTCAGATTGTCCTCCCAGCCATGGACCCGCAGCCCAGCGTGACCGGCTCCTCCTGGTCACAGCGCAACCTCTGCTGCCTCCCAATGCCCCAGGTCCCCTGTAGGGGCCACACAGCTGGCTAGCGCCCGATTTCACTCTATTAAAAAGGACTGTGATTTTTTAAATGAGCTTTACTAATGGCCAAGGCTCAGAAGGAGCAGGCTCAGCAGCTGCTGGCTCCGCCGGCAGTGGCGGGGCGTGGAGACCAGACTCCCCTCATCTGTGGACTCGCTGCGCTGCAGTGCATGTGACCTCACTGTAGTTTTTAGTTGGAGTCTCATAACTGCATGTGATGAGTAGGAAAGCTGTCGCTAACTATCATCAGCTTCCTTATATAGCCTCAGGCAAACAAAAACGTATGTTTAGAGATGTTACACAGCTAGAAGGTAGGGGTGCCCAACTGCAGTTTTTGCATGGTTACCACCTAAGTGTAAATCACCTAAGTTGATTAGAGGCATTTTCCACTAGAGATAGAGATACCCATCTCTATCCCTCAGCAACATCCTTCCACTCCCTAGGAAAGAGGTGTGGTCATGTCACCTGTGGTTGGCCCTGCAGAAATGTGTGTGATCCCAAAGGATTTCCCTGTCCTGTGTGACTCTGGGAAAACCTCTAAAGACCAACAGTGATTCTGAGATAGCTGCTATCTGTCCCCCTGTGACCCTACAGCTGACAATCAGAAGCAGTAGGTCCCACACCAGGAGAGGAAGCGGCACGACTTCTCCTTGTTTACACTTTCCAACTCTGAGATCAGGGTGAAGATCTCACCCCAGTTCCTGCTGGACACACATTGCTTCATGGCCACAGGCAGGACCCTGCCCTGGCCCCATGAGTCTGCAGTGTCGTTGAAGCAGTATCTCTAGTGTGGCCAGAGATGTCAGTGCCTTCTGTTCTCATTCCAACATGCAGTGGCACTGAGAACCACTGTTCTGGGAAGGAAATTGCCTTATAGAGGGTATTGGATGCCACATGCTGTCATGTGCAGCCCAGAGCTCACCACGTAGGGATTGAAGTATAAACTACTCAACATTTTCTTCCTCTTCAGAAAAGAGCTAAAGAAACCATGGTTGTGCTTTCCCCTTACTTCACTCACTTCCTGGCTGGAGCCTGAGGCCAAGCCCATCCTGTTATTGTAGGGGTGCCCCAAGTATTTGAACAGGAAAGTCATTTTCCTATACAACAAGACCCACAAGGATTCTGAAAATATAGAAGTAGCCTTTTTTTTTACAGGCAGAGTGGACAGTGAGAGAGAGAGAAACAGAGAGAAAGGTCTTCCTTTGCTGTTGGTTCACCCTCCAATGGCCGCCGTGGGCGGCACGCTGCGGCCTGCGCATCATGCTGATCGGAAGACAGGAGCCAGGTGCTTTTCCTGGTCTCCCATGGGGTGCAGGGCCCAAGCACTTGGGCCATCCTCCACTGCACTCCCAGGCCATAGCAGAGAGCTGGCCTGGAAGAGGGGTAACTGGGACAGAATCCAGCGCCCGACCAGGACTAGAACCCAGTGTGCTGGCACTGCTAGGCAGAGGATTAGCCTATTGAGCTGCGGCACCGGCCTTAGAAGTAGACTGTTAATCTTGGGGTATTTAGAAGGAAAAAATGATGAAAACTCTAAGAAAATTGGCTTTAAGAGAACAATCCTCAACACAATTAAGGCAACTGTGTTGTATCTTCATACAATTTTTTAAAATATTTTTATTTATTTATTTAAGGAGTAGAGTTACAGAGAGAGGCAGAAACAGAGAAAAAGTCTTCCATCTGCTGGTACACTCCCCAAGTACCCTCAATGGTCAGAGCTGAGCCCATCCCAAGACAGGAGACGGAGCTTCTTGCGGGTCTCCCACATAAGTGCAGGGGCCCAAGCACTTGGGTAATCTTCCACTGCTTTATATATAGCAATGAAAGATGGTTTTGAAAAAAGAATTTGACAGAGCTCCATCTTGTTCAATATTTGGGAATGATTTGAAATGTATTGGAGTTAGTTCCTCTTTAAAAGTTTTCTGGAATTCAGTTACAGATTCATCAGGGCCTAGACTTTCCTTTGATAGGAGAAGTTATCTCTCTATGCAGACTGGTGTCTTAGCTATTAATAGATACTAATATAATATGTTTTAAAGCAATATACAAGTTATTATTTTTATCCTATTTCTTTTTTAACTTTTATTTAATGAATATAGATTTCCAAAGTACAGCTTATGGACTACATTGGCATTAGATGGCACTGGTATATGCCACCTTGATGGGATTGAATTGGAATCCCCTGGCACGTTTCAAACTCTACCATTAGGGGTAAGTCCAATTGAGTATGTGATGAACTGTACATCTCCTTCCTCTCTTATTCCCACTTTTATATTTAATGAGGATCACTTTTCAGTTAAATTTAAACATGTAAGAATAATTGTGTATTAAAGAGTTCAACCAATGGTATTAAGTAAAACAAAAAATACTAAAAGCAATAAAATAGTAAGTTGTTCCTCAATAGTCAGGACAAGGGCTGATCAAGTCTTTGTTTCTCATAGTGCCCATTTCACTTTTTTTTTTTTTGACAGGCAGAGTGGACAGTGAGAGAGAGAGAGAGAGACAGAGAGAAAGGTCTTCCTTTTGCTGTTGGTTCACCCTCCAATGGCCGCCATGGCTGGCGTGCTGCGACTGGCGCATTGCGCTGATCCAAAGCCAGGAGCCAGGTGTTTCTCCTGGTCTCCCATGGGGTGCAGGGCCCAAGGACTTGGGCCATCCTCCACTGCACTCCCTGGCCACAGCAGAGAGCTGGCCTGGAAGAGGGGCAACCAGGACAGAATCCGGTGCCCCAACCGGGACTAGAACCTGGTATGCCGGCACCACAAGGAGGAGGATTAGCCTATTGAGCCATGGTGCTGGCCTACCCATTTCACTTCTACAGGTTTCCCTTTAGGTGCTCAGTTAATTGTCACTGATCAGGGAGAACATATGATTTTGTCCCTTTGGGACTGGCTTATTTCACTCAGCATGATGTGTTCCAGATTCCTCCATTTTGTTGCAAATGACTGGATTTCATTGTTTTTTACTGCGGTATAGTATTCTAAAGAGTACATATCCCATAATTTCTTTACCCAGTCTGCCATTGATGGGCATTTAGGTTGGTTCCAGGTCTTGGTTATTGTGAATTGTGCTGCAATAAACATTAGGGTGCAGACCGCTTTTTTGTTTGCCAATTTAAATTCCTTTGGGTAAATTCCAAGGAGTGGGATGGCTGGGTTGAACGGTAGGGTTATCTTCAGGTTTCTGAGGAATCTCCAGACTGACTTCCATAGTGGCTTGACCAGTTTGCATTCCCACCAACAGTGGGTTAGTGTCCCTTTGTCCCCACATCCTCGCCAGCATCTGTTGTTGGTAGATTTCTGTATGTGAGCCATTCAAAAGGGGTGAGGTGAAACCTCATTGTGATTTTGATTTGCATTTCCCTGATTGCTAGTGATCTTGAAAATTTTTTCATGTGCCTGTTGGCCATTTGGATTTCCTCTTTTGAAAAATGAATATTGATAAGCCGCTCCCAAATGGACAAATGCCACTTGTTTTCCCTGATAGGTGACAACTAACTGAGCACCAAAAAGGAAACCTGTTAAAGTGAAATGAACACTATGAGAAACGATGACTTGATGAGCCCTCACCCTGACTGTTGATGAGCAGCTTAATATGTTATCCTCTTAGTATTTTTTCTGTTTGTTCTACTTAATACTGTTGGTTGAATACTGTAATCAATACACAATTCTTCTTAAGAGCTGAAACCTAACTGAAAAGTGATCACTATTAAATATAAGAGTGGGAATAAGAGAGGGAAGAGATGTGCATTTTTGGGACATGCTCAAGCTGACTTGCCTCAAACGGTAGAGTTAGAAACATACCAGGGGATTCCAATTCAATCCCATCAAGGTGGCATGTACCAATGCCATCTCACTAGTCCAAGTGATCAATTTCTGTTCACAATTGATCATAATGATAGGACTAAGAGCCAAAGGGTGAATCACATAAACAAGACTAGGGTCTGCAAATATTAACTGATAAAATAAAAAAGGGAGAGAACGATCCAACATGGGAAGCAAGATACACAGCAGACTCATAGAAGGGCAGATGTCCTAAACAGCACTCTGGCCTCAGAATCAGCCCTTAAGGCATGCGGATCCGGCTGAAAAGCCCATGAGAGTGTTTCAGGCATGGAAAGCCAAGACACTCTGGCAAAAAAAAAATGACCTAAATGAACGATCTCCGCGAGTGAGATCCCAGTGGAAAGAACAGGTCATCAAAGAAGGAGGTACCTCTCTCTGAAGGGAGGAGAGAACTTCCACTTTGACCATGGCCTTGTCTAAATATGATCAGATTCGGTGAACTCAGGGGGCTTCCATAGCCTTGGCAACTCATGACAAGAGCCTAGGGTGATTACTGATGCCATAAACAAGAGTGTCAATTTGTTAAGTCAACAACAGGAGTCACTGTGCACTTACTCCTCATGTAGGATCTCTGTCCTTAGTGTGCTGTACATTGTGATTTAATGCTATAACGAGTACTCAAACAGTATTTTTCATTTTATGTTTCTGTGTGGGAGCAAATTGTTGAAATCTTTACTTAACATATGCTAAACTGATCTTCTGTATATAAAGAGAATCGAAAATGAATCTTGATGTGAATGGAAGGGGAGAGGGAGTGGGAAAGGGGAGGGTTGTGGGTGGGAGGGACGTTATGGGGGGGGAAGCCATTGTACTCCATAAGCTGTACTTTGGAAATTTATATTCATTAAATAAAAGTTAAAAAATTATCAAAAAAATGTCTATTGAGGTCCTTGGTCCATCTCTTAAGTGGGTTGTTTGTTTTTGTGGAGTTTCTTGATCTCTTTGTAGATTCTGGTTATTAACCCTTTATCAGTTGCATAGTTTGCAAATATTTTTCCCATTCTGTCAGTTGTCTCTTCACTCTCCTGACTGTTTCTTTTGCAGTACAGAAACTTCTCAATTTGATGCAATCCCAATAGTTGATTTTGGCTTTGACTGCCTGTGCCTCCCTGGTCTTTTCCAGAAACTCTTTGACTGTGCCAATATCTTGAAGGGTTTCTCCAATGTTCTCTAATAACTTGATGGTGTCAGGTCGTAGATTTAGGTCTTTAATCCATGCTGAGTGGATTTTTGTGTAAGGTGTAAGGTAGGGGTCTTGCTTCATGCTTCTGCACGTGGAAATCCAGTTTTCCCAGCACCATTTATTGAATAGACTGTCCTTGCTCCAGGAATTCGTTTTAGATCCTTGATCAAATATAAGTTGGCTGTAGATGTTTGGGTTGATTTCTGGTGCTTCAATTCTGTTCCATTGGTCTATCCATCTGTTTCTGTACCAGTTGATTACAACTGCCCTGTAGTATGTCCTGAAATCTGGTATTGTGATGCCTCCGGCTTTGTTTTTGTTGTACAAGATTGCTTTAGCTATTTGAGGTCTCTTGTGCCTCCATATGAATTTCATCATAATTTTTTCTAGATCTGAGAAGAATGTCTTTGGTATTCTGATTGGAATTGCATTGAATCTATAAATTGCTTTTGGGAGAGTGGACATTTTGATGATGTTGATTCTTCCAATCCATGAGCATGGAAGATTTTTCCATTTTTTGGAATCCTCTTCTATTTCTTTCTATAAGATTTTGTAATTCTCATCGTAGAGATCTTTAATGTCCTTGGTTAAGTTTATTCCAAGGTATTTGATTGTTTTTGTAGCTATTGTGAATGGGATTGATCTTAGCGGTTCATTCTCAGCGTAGCATTGATTGTGTATACAAAGGCTGTTGATTTTTGTGCATTGATTTTATATCCTGCCACTTTGCCAAACTCCTCTATGAGTTCCACTAGTCACTTAATAGAGTTCTTTGGATCCTCTAAGTACAGAATCATATCGTCTGCAAAAGGGGATAGTTTGAGTTCTTCCTTCTCAATTTGTATTCCTTTAATTTCTTTTTCATGTCTGATGGCTCTGGCTAGAACTTCCAGAACTATGTTAAATAGCAGTGGTGAGAGTGGGCATCCTTGTCTGGTGCCAGATCTCAGTGGAAATGCTTCCAACTTTTCCCCATTCAATAGGATGCTGGCCATGGGCTTTTCATAAATTGCTTTGATTATATTGAGGAATGTTCCTTCTATACCCAATTTGCTTAGAGTTTTCATCATGAAAGGGTGTTGAATTTTATTGAATGCTTTCTCTGCATCTATTGAGATAATCATATGGTTTTTCTTCTGCAGTCTGTTAATGTGGTGAATCCCATTGATTGATTTGCGAATGTTGAACCATCCCTGCATACTAGGGATGAATCCCACTTGGTCTGGGTGGATGATTTTCCTGGTGTGTTGTTGTGTTCTATTGGCGAGAATTTTATTGAGGATTTTTGCATCTATGTTCATCAGGGATATTGATCTATAATTTTCTTTCAATGCTGCATTTTTTTTTTAGGGATTAAGGTGATGCTGGCTTCATAGAAAGAATTATGGAGGATTCTATCTTTTTTGATTGTTCTGAATAGTTTGAGAAGAAATGGAATTAGTTCTTCTTTAAATGTCTGGTAGAATTCAGCAGGGAATCCATCTGGTCCTGGGCTTTTCTTTGTTGGGAGGGCCTTTATTACTGTTCCAATTTCTGTTTCAGTTATGGGTCTGTTTAGGTTTTCAATGTCTTCCTGGTTCAATTTAGGTAGGTTGCATGTCTCCAGGAATCTATCCATTTCTGATAGGTTTCGCTGTTTGCTGGCATACAAGTCCTTGTAGTAATTTCTGATGATTCTTTTTATTTCTGTGGTGTCTGTTGTTACGTTTCCTTTTTCATCTCTGATTTTATTGATTTGGGTCTTTTCTCTTCTTTTTTTAGTTAGTTGGGCCAATGGGGTGTCAATTTTGTTTATTTTTTCAAAAAACCAGCTCCTCGTTTGGCTGATTTTTTGTAGTGTTTTTTTTGGATTCAATCCTGTTAATTTCTTCTCTGATTTTAATTATTTCTCTTCTCCTACTAGATTTGGGTTTGGTTTGCTGCAGTTTTTCTAGGTCCTTGAGCTGAAAGCTCATTTATTTAGTACCTTTCCAATTTCTTGATATAGGCACCTATTGCTATAAATTTGCCTCTCAATACTGCTTTTGCTGTATCCCATAAGTTTTGATATGTTGTGTTGTTGTCTTCATTTACTTCCAGAAAGTTTTTGATTTCTCTTTTGATTTCTTGAATGACCCAGTGTTCATTCAGGAGCATGTTGTTCAGTCTCCATGTGTTTGCATACTTTCTGGGGTTTCCTGAGTTGCTAATTTCCAGCTTCATCCCGCTGTGGTCTGAGAAGCTGCATGGTATGATTCTAATTCTTTTAAATTTGCTGAGACTTGCTTTATGGCCTAGCATGTGATCAGTCCTAGAGAAGGTTCCATGCACTGCTGAGAAGAATGTAAATCTTTAGATGTAGTTATCCTATTTCTTTAATATTCATTCCATGTATCATGAGGTCTCAACTATTAAATTAATATAGTTAAAATACTTAAACACCTGTTTTAAATTCTATAGCTCAATATCTAGATTTATATTGATTTATCTACCAAAACCATATTATGAATTTATTTTCTGCCTATAGTCTTTGAATATCTCCTCTGATAGAAGAAATGATACTTAGAACCAATTTTTGTTGATATGATAGGGAACTGATAAACTGTGTGCAGAGTTAGAACACAGGTTTTACGCACATATGGGATTTATGGAATCCAATGTGTACATTTTTCTAGTCTTCATTAACTCTGAAGGATCAGGGTCCAGAATAATAGAAATACATATTTTGTACATTTTGTAACTCATGTTATCACCTTTCCCTCCCAGGTTTCTGTGATCTGTTTTTAAATAGGACATTGTTTCCCTTATCTGCAGGGGAAAATTCCAAGACCCAAAGTAGGTGCCTGAAACTTCAGATAGTACAGAGCCCTATATATACCATATGTTTTCTTATATATACATATCTATTTTAAAATTAAATTACAGGCACAGTAAGAGATTAATTACTTTGATAATGAGAACAATTATAATACACTTTAGTAAAATGTTAATTCTTTTCTGTCCCTCACTTTCAGTATTTCTCTCTCATTGTCTTGTTGTACTCCATTGATCTTCCTTTAGGACAGAAGTTGATACTGAGTAACTTAAATTGGAAAATAAAATTGTGACTGGACAGAAACTACAGTATATTTTAGGAGGAATTTGCATGCAATCTCAGTAGTTTCATCACATTTTCTAATATACAACAAATATTTCATTTTAATGTTTTCATTACTTCTATATTTAATGGCCCTAAAAAATTAAAAACACATTAAAACAACATCTGTCTTAATTCATATTCAGAGTAAGATGGGATTATTTTGCAACACATGTATAATATACAAAATTATAATCTGATTCACTGAGCTAAATCTAAGAAAAGTGATATTTCATATACTTAATCATTTAAGCAATATTCACATATATTTAATCAATGGTACAGGATGTATCCAAATATCAAAGATGAAGAATCAAAAGCACTACATATATCTTTTTATTTTTTATTGCAACATGAACAGTATGTAAAGCTGTTGAGACACACTTAGGTTTATAGGACTAAAATAGAAAACTGGGATTTGTGAATAATGTGTTTTATTATCAAAATATTTATTTGTCAAATGACAATTTAACATAAGTAGTCATGTTCTTAGACTTTCAGCCTGTTTTGTGTCAATAAATTTTTTAACTTTTATTTAAGAAATATAAATTTCCAAAGTACAACTTTTGGATCATACCGGCTTCCCCCCATAACTTCCCTCCCACCTGCAACCATCCCATCTCCCACTCCCTCTCCCATTCCATTCACATCAAGATTCATTTTCAATTATCTTTTTTTTTGACAGGCAGAGTGGACAATGAGATAGAGAGACAGAGAGAAAGGTCTTCCTTTTGCCATTGGTTCACCCTCCAATGGCCACCGTGGACGGTGTGCTGCAGCTGGCGCACTGCGTTGATCCGAAGCCGGGAGCCAGGTGCTTCTCCTGGTCTCCCATGTGGGTGCAGGGCCCAAGTACTTGGGCCATCCTCCACTGCACTCCTGGGCCACAGCAGAGAGCTGGCCTGGAAGAGGGGCAACTGGGACAAAAGCCGGTGCCCCGACCGGGACGAGAACCCGGTGTGCTGGTGCTACAAGGTGGAGGATTAGCCTATTGAGCCGCGGCACTGGCTGAATTATCTTTATATACAGAAGATCAATTTAGTATATATTAAGTAAAGATTTCAACAGTTTGCACCCACACAGAAACACAAAGTATAAAGTACTGTATGAATACTAGTTATGTCATTTATTCACCTAATTCACACATTAAGGACAGAGATCCTACATGGTGAGTAAGTACACAGTGACTCCTGTTGTTGTATGGCCTTGTCTAAATAAGATTAGAGTTGGCGAACTCAAGAGGCTCTCATAGCCTTGGCAGCTTATGACAAGAGCCTCGGGTGATTACTGACATCATAAATAAGAGTGCCAATTGTTAAATCAATAAATGTTTAAATAATGATTTATAATATGAAATCTGATGCTAATATAGATATAACGCAATTCAGTTACAGTAAAACATAGATTAATAGAAATACATGTAGCCGTATTTGGCAGGTCATGGTAGATAGCAAATGAGTCAGAATGGCATATGCTTAAGGAGTCCAACTCTCCTTCCATCTCCACCAGATCTCCCACCACTTATTTCTGTTCATTTTCTTTAACTTAATACATTGTGCTTTTAAATGTCTATTGATCTGTCTTCACTCAACTGTGAAGTACTCTATTTTACTTGTTTTTCATTTCATCTGACACAACTTTCTATGTATGGTGACTAGTCACACGGGGAATACCTAATTTTTTTTTAATCAGTGTTTGAAGAAGACCTGGTTTCAAAGTGCCCTGAGAAAAGAAATATTAGCAGCACAACAATTTGAGATGTATTTTTAAAACTGAGATGGAGCTCTTTAGGTGTCCATAGCAGCATCTGTGTACCAATTGTGGTGCCATGTAGGCAGCATAGCAAATAGATCAATTGGTTTAAAGGTGAGGTTCATGTATGGATCACTGGAGATAAACCTAAAATCACTGGCTCAGTCAAATTGTATCATTGTCAGTCCAGGGTTTGAGGATGGGATTACATAATAAATATCCAAACCATTGTAAGACATGAATGGAGAAACCACATCTGACATGAAAAATACACTATTTCCAATGTAAAATATACTATTAAAGAAACATTTTCCAAGCAAAGAAATTAAAATTAAATTTTTTTCTAAGTAGACAAATCAGGTGTGCAGTGATTAGGTATGTCTGAGCTTAAATACAGTTATTTTGAGACTTCCTGGCCAAGCATTCTATTTAGATTTGCTTCTACAGATAACTTCCACTGTGTTTAACTTCCAGAATGTGAAATTAGCCTAGTTAATTTAACCACCAGGATTCCATTCTAATCCTATTGTGGTATTCCTGAGAATTAACAATCTGAGCAGTTGCATTGTCTGATAGCCAATATAAAGCACTACAAAAATGATCTTGTACACTGTGGATTTAGTGGATACATGAAAGAGAGATTTTTCTTAATAGCTTCACTTTTCTTAAATTTTATGCATTAATAGGGTTCAATTAATGTTGCCAAGTGGTGGGCTTCCAACATATGTCTCTGGGACTTTGTGAGTTGAGAAAAACAATATGTACTGAATGGTTGAGCACTTATATGGGTACCCTTGTAATTAAGATACAGATAATTTCTTGATATAGGCACCTATTGCTATAAATTTGCCTCTCAATACTGCTTTTGCTGTATCCCATAAGTTTTGATATGTTGTGTTGTTGTCTTCATTTACTTCCAGAAAGTTTTTGATTTCTCTTTTGATTTCTTGAATGACCCAGTGTTCATTCAGGAGCATGTTGTTCAGTCTCCATGTGTTTGCATACTTTCTGGGGTTTCCTGAGTTGCTAATTTCCAGCTTCATCCCGCTGTGGTCTGAGAAGCTGCATGGTATGATTCTAATTCTTTTAAATTTGCTGAGACTTGCTTTATGGCCTAGCATGTGATCAGTCCTAGAGAAGGTTCCATGCACTGCTGAGAAGAATGTAAATCCCAAACATCTACAGCCAACTTATATTTGATCAAGGATCTAAAACCAATTCCTGGAGCAAGGACAGTCTATTCAATAAATGGTGCTGGGAAAACTGGATTTCCACGTGCAGAAGCATGAAGCAAGACCCCTACCTTACACCTTACACAAAAATCCACTCAACGTGGATTAAAGACCTAAATCTACGTCCTGACACCATTAAGTTATTAGAGAACATTGGAGAAACCCTTCAAGATATTGGCACAGGCAAAGAATTTCTGGAAAAGACCCAGGAGGCACAGACAGTCAAAGCCAAAATCAACTATTGGGATTGCATCAAATTGAGAAGTTTCTTTACTGCAAAAGAAACAGTCAGGAGAGTGAAGAGACAACCGACAGAATGGGAAAAAATATTTGCAAACTATGCAACAGATAAAGGGTTAATAACCAGAATCTACAAAGAGATCAAGAAACTCCACAAAAACAAAACCAACAACCCACTTAAGAGATGGGCCAAGGACTTCAATAGACATTTTTCAAAAGAGGAAATCCAAATGGCCAACAGGCACATGAAAAAATGTTCAAGGTCACTAGCAATCAGGGAAATGCAAATCAAAAGCACAATGAGGTTTCACCTCACCCCGGTTAGAATGGCTCACATACAGAAATCTACCAACAACAGATGCTGGCGAGGATGTGGGGAAAAAGGGACACTAACCCACTGTTGGTGGGAATGCAAACTGGTTAAGCCACTATGGAAATCAGTCTGGAGATTCCTCAGAAACCTGAAGATAACCCTACCGTTCGACCCAGCCATCCCACTCCTTGGAATTTACCCAAAGGAGTTTAAATTGATAAAGAAAAAAGCGGTCTGCACCCTAATGTTTATTGCAGCACAATTCACAATAACCAAGACCTGGAACCAACCTAAATGCCCATCAATGGTAGACTGGATAAAGAAATTATGGGATATGTATTCTTTAGAATACTATACCGCAGTAAGAAACAACGAAATCCAGTCATTTGCAACAAAATGGAGGGATCTGGAACACATCATGCTGAGTGAAGTAAGCCAGTCCCAAAGGGACAAATACCATATGTTCTCCCTGATCGGTGACAACTGACTGAACACCAAAAAGGAAACCTCCTGAAGTGAAATGGACACTATGAGAAATGGTGACTTGATCAGCATAGCCCTGACTGCTAATGGACAACTTAATACATTATCCCTCATAGTATTTTTTTTTTTTTGTCTGTTCTACTTAATATGACTGGTTTAATTCTGTAATTATCACACAGTTATTCTTAAGTGTTGAAAATTAACTGAAATGTGATCCCTGTTAAACATAAAAGTGGGAATAAGAGAGGGAAGAGATGTATAATTTGGGGCATGCTCGGGCTGACTTGCCCCAATTGGTAGAGTTGGAAACATACTAGGGGATTCCAATTCAATCCCATCAAGGTGGCATGTGCCAATGCCATCTCACTATTCCAAGTGATCAATTTCAGTTCACAATTGATCATAATGAAAGGACTAAGAGTCAAAGGGAGCACATAAACAAGTCTAGTATCTGCTAACACTAACCGATAGAATAAATAAAGGGGAGAGTGATCCAACATGGGAAGTGAGATACTCAGCAGACTCATAGAATGGCAGATGTCCTAAATAGCACTCTGGCCTCAGAATCAGCCCTAAAGGCACTCGGATCTGGCTGAAAAGCCCATGAGAGTATTTCAGGCATGGAAAGCCAAGACACTCTGGCAAAAAGATCTCTGTGAGTGAGATCCCAGTGGAAAGAACAGGTCTTCAAAGAGGGAGGTGCCTTTCTCTGAAGGGAGGAGAGAACTTCCACTTTGACTATGACCTTGTCTAAACAAGATAAGAGTCGGAGAACTCAAGGGGCTTCCATAGCCTTGGAAACTCATGACTGGTGCATAGGGAGATTACTGATGCCATAAACAGGAGTGTCAATTTGTAAAGTCAACAACAGGAGTCACTGTGCACTTACTCCTCATGTAGGATCTCTGTCCTTAATGTGCTGTACACTGAGGCTTAATGCTATAATGAGTACTCAAACAGTATATTTCACTTTGTGTTTCTATGGGGGTGCAAACTGTTGAAATCTTTACTTAATGTACACTAAACTGATCTTCTGTTAAAAAAAAAAAAAAAACAAAGAAAAGAAACTATCAATTCCCAACTTGACTCTCACTGGGATTAAACATGACAATAGGTCTGATCTGATTTCATCATCATTTAAAAAAAATCATCTATTATTTTTCACTTTATGTTTCTGTGTGGGAACAAACTGTTGAAATCCTTACTTAAGGTATACTAAGCTGATCTTCTGTATACTAAGATAATCGAAAATGAATCTTGATGTGAATGGAAGGGGAGAGGGAGTGGGAAAGGGGAGGGTGGTGGGTGGGAGGGACGGTATGGGGGGGAAAGCCATTGTAACCCATGAGACGTACTTTGGAAATTTATATTCATTAAATTAAAGATAAAAATAAAAATAAAAAAAAAATTAAAAAAAAAAAAAGATACAGATAATTAATGTGCATCTGTGTTAGAATCCTGAGTACTGTCAATGATCCAGAAGTGTGAAAATAGAGAAATTATGAGTTTGGAAAGGGAACACAGATTTTTGTCTTGTTTCTTACACTTTAAATCGACATCCATATTTAATTAGAAGAAATGATTTCCCACTAACACCATTAGGCAACATGCTATGATCTAGAAATCCCAGGAAGTCATACAGGGATTTTTAATCTCAGAATGACTTTTAAATAAATAGATTTGCTGCATAATGTCTACCTAGTTGTTTATAGAATACTTTCCTCTTTTTGCTTTTGGTCATTATCAAAAGTTATGTGTAATTTAAATAAAATCTCTGAGATAAAATGACTTAACACAAATGCAGTTGAATTTTTTCCGGTAATAAATGGAAATACGTAATGACATTACATTTTTAGTGAGTTCAGTATATGCAAACGTCACATATGCTAATGACAATGTAAAATAGTTTACTGAAATATGATAGTCATGGATGTTTCAGATGACTATTTGTGTTGACATTCTAGTTTCCAGAGAGATTCAAATTGAATTTCTTTTATCTCCTGAAGCAGAATAATATTTCATATTCCACATAATACAATGTATCATTAGGGCCAGTAGGATGTCTGTACTTTTAAAATGAAAAAATCATAATTTAATTAGTATGCGCAATACAGGCCTCCATTTTAAGAGAAAGATGATTCTCCTGCATGTTCTTTTTTTATTTTATTTAATGAACATAAGTTTCCAAAGTACAGCTTATGGATTACAATAGCTTCCCCCTAATAACTTCCCTCCCACTCACAACACTCCCCTCTCCCACTCCCTCTCCCCTTCGATTCACATCAAGATTCATTTTCAATGCTCTTCATATACAGAAGATCAATTTAGCATATATTAAGTAAAGATTTCCACAGTTTACACCCACATAGAAACACAAAGTGTAAAATACTCTTTGAGTACTAATTATAGCATTAATTAAACACCTAAGAGTAATTGTGTATTAATTACAGAGTTCAACCAGTAGTTTTAAGTAGAACATAAAAAATACTAAAAGGGTAAAGTATTAAGTCCTTTTTTTTCTTTTTCTTTTTTTTTGTTTGTTATATAGTTATTTTTTTATTTAATAAATGTGAATTTACAAAGTGCAACTTGTGTATTGTTGTGGCTTCCCCCCAAAAAACCTCCCTCCCTCCCGTGGCCTTCCCCTCTCCCACTCCCTGTCCCATCCTTCCCTTCATCGAGTTTCATTTTCAATTACGTTCATACACTGAAGATCAACTTAGTATATACTAAGCAAGGATTTCAACAAGCTGCACTCACAGAACCGCACAAGGTATAGGGCATTGTTCGACTAGTAGTGTTGTTTTTAAGTTTCATAGTAAAACACATTAAGGATAGAGATCCTACATGGGGAGCATGTACCCAGTGACTCCCATTGTTGATTAACAATTGGCACTCTTATTTATGATGTCAGCAATCACCCGAGACTCTTGCTATGAGCTGTCTAGGCTATGGAAGCCCCTTGAGTTCACTGACTCTGAACTTGTTTAGTCAAGGCTGTATCACAGTGGAGGTTCCTTCCTCCCTTCAGAGAAAGGCGCCTCTCTCCTTAATGGCCTGTTCCTTCTGCTGGGGTCTTGTTCACCAGGATCTTTCATTTAGATTGTTTTTTGCCACCGTGTCATGGCTTTCCATGCCTGTGAGACTCTCATGGACCTTTTAGCCAGATCCGAATGTCCCAAGGGTTGATTCTGAGGCAGGAGTGCTGCCATTCTATGAGTCTGCTATGTGTCCTGTTTCCCCTGCAGGATCATTCTCTCCCTTTTAATTCTATCCTTCATTATTTGCTTACACTGGTCTTATTTGTGAAATCTCATCGACACATACCCTATCTTTTTGATCGGTTGTGTATTTATACTTATCACTTTACCAAGTGCACTGGCTTTGGTACCTGCCTCCTTGGTAAGATTGAGTTGTTCAGTGGCTCCTTAAAATTCTGTTTTTTGAGAGACAACTACTGAGTGATCTTATCTGTAATTAAAATTTACCTTTATTTAACAATTTGGTAATGTTCTTCCAATCATTCCATTGAGATATCAACTTAGAATGAGGATATTCACTCTTTCACATACAGTTATTTTATAAATTTCCTATGTTGGACATAAAGTTGGATTTTGAGGGGGAATAATTTAGCATTGAACACCAACAAACAAATTATATATGCAGGTTAGTGGTGGGTAATTTTAACCCAGTATGTTTCAGTACTTGAATTTTGTTAGTTCTTTGAAAAAAAAAAAGCACAATGTTTTGCTATTCCTAATTTAAATGTAACAAGACAAATATCATGTTTTCTCTGATATGTGGTAGTTAATACAGAATACAACAAAGTGTATGAATGAAATGGTCATCTTGTGATTTTATTGTTGTGTTTAACCCTAGTTCCTGTGGAACTGTGATCTTCCAACTTTTCACTTGTTGAGTATTATGCTTACTGGTGCTTTAAGCCTGTGATTACAGAATGGATTGAAATTGTGGTTTTGCAAAAATTAAATTAAATAAAATAAAGAAAAAAGATTAAATGACATACAATTTTCTATTGCAAATTGTAATAATTTCTCAAAAAATTCTATGAAAGTAAAACAATATAATAAACTGCATAGTAATGATTTATTGAAGTTACTTAAAATGCATGCTTAATTTTATTCTTGCTCTAAGCTTTTATTATTCATTTAAGATTACAAAATGACTTCATAAATTAAAATTATTGAAAGGACACATGAATTTTATTTTTCTTATTTATTTAAGTGCTGCATTTTAAACAAAATTTAAACAAAATTTTATCTTCTCAATTTACTAGCCATTTCATCAAGCCATTTAGCTTCTATTATTTTCTTTCCTTGACCAGAAAAACTGCAAATGGTAATTTCTCTTTTTTTAAAGATTTTATTTTATTTATTTGAAAGACAGAGTTATAGAGAAAGGTAGAAACACAGAGAGAGGTCTTCCATCCATTGGTTCACTCCAAGATGGCTGCAACAGCTGGATCTGCGCCAATCCGAAGCCAGGAGCCAGGAGCTTCTTCTGAGTCTCGCACGTGGGTGCAAAGGCCAAGGCACTTGGTCCATCTTCTACTGCTTTCCCAGGCCACAGCAGAGAGCTGGATCAGAAGAGGAGCAGCTGGGACTAGAATCGGCACCCATATGGGATGCCAGCACTTCAGGCCAGGACTTTAACCTGCTGTGCTACAGCACCGGCCCCAAAGAAGATGGTAATTTCAATGTCACAAGGTTGTTAAGATTTTGAGTAAGAATTAATATAATGATGATGATTGTGACAAATAGTAACTAATTTAATAATCACAGTTACATGGAAAACCATCACAAGTGAAGTAAATTAAAGATGGTTTTAAATTCCCTGTTTGTCTTTTTGTTGAGAAGTGGAATCCAACTCATCTCTGCTTTCATGTGAACTTGTACCTTTAATGTGTCTAAGCAATGAAATGTAGCAAAAGTGAGGCTCTGAGACTATGGAGGTTGGCCCATAAGAAAACTTAGGGCTTCCATCAATCTTCTTGGAATAGCACTCACTCTCACATGGTCCCTCCTAAAAACCATCTTCCATGTTCACCTCACATATCAAAGGAATATTCAATCAATAACTGTTTAGAGGTTCCAACTGAGCCTCAAGCAAGAATCAGAATCAATTTCAGCTCCGTGTTGTCATCTTGGAACTCCAGCTCTGTCAAGCCTTCAAATAATTGTAGCTCCAGCTACAATTAATCACTTATGCTAATATCAACATAAATTACCCCATATTATATTGATCCTGTTGCACTACTCAGTGCATGGACAGTTAGAGATAACAATGCCTTATTGTTTTAAGATTTGCACCGTAATGGCTAATTTGAAATATGAAATCTTATTAGAAAAATATTTTACAATATCATTTTATCAATTATGAAATAATATACTATTGCCCTGGGCTTAAGATTAAAAAAACATTAATGACATTTTTTGAATATTTTGGAGATTGTTCCATGTACTTTGCATATCTTAACTCATTGAGTCAATATATAATCAGGCATCATACTACCATCATTCACATAATACTCTGAGATAAACAAAGGTTAACTTAACAAATTGACAACAACAGGAGTCACTGTGCACTTACTCCTCATGTAGGATCTCTGTCCTTAATGTGCTGTACATTGTGATTTAATGCTATAACTAGTACTCAAACAGTATTTTTCACTTTGTGTTTCTATGTGGGTGCAAACTGTTGAAATCTTTACTTAATATATGCTAAACTGATCTTCTGTATATAAAGAGAATTGAAAATGAATCTTGATGTGAATGGAAGGGGGGAGGGAGAGGGAAAGGGGAGGGTTGCAGGTGGGAGGGAAGTTATGGGGGGGAAGCCATTGTAATCCATAAGCTGTACTTTGGAAATTTATATTCATTAAATAAAAGTTTAAAAAAACAAAGGTTAAGTAACTTCATGAAGAAATGTTTGAATTGAAACATTAATCCAGGAAGATAGATATGAACTCTTTCCTCCTACGACAGCATTGCATTTCAGATGGTTGACTTTGGATTTGAACTCATGTGTGCCTGATTTCAAAGTTTACTAAATAATTGACCTATATAGAGTTACTTGTTTAAGGCAGTTGTATGAATTTTCAAATGTATTATGGTATGAAAGCAACATGCATTTCGGATAGTAGAAACTGTACTTCAGAGTTCGAATGTTGGCCTTTTTACTGGGTTAGCAATATGTGGTTACTCTCTTACAATGACCGGGCAGCTCCCAATTGGCTAGATGATCAGGAGATCAAATGACTGATACTTTTTTTCATATATACAGTTTTTTTAGAAAACTTTTTTAATAAATATAAATTTTGAAAGTACAATTTTTGGATTATAGCGTTTCCTCCCCCATAATCACCCTCCCACCCACAAACCATCCCATCTCCTACTCCTTCTCCCGGCCCATTCACATCAAGATTCATTTTTTTTAACTTTTATTTACTGAATATAAATTTCCAAAGTACGATTTATGGATTACAATGGCTTCCCCCCCATACCGTCCCTCCCACCCGCAACCCTCCCCTTTCCTACTCCCTCTCCCCTTCCCTCCCTGATCGGTGACAACTGACTGAACACCAAAAAGGAAACCTCCTGAAGTGAAATGGACACTATGAGAAATGGTGACTTGATCAGCATAGCCCTGACTGTTAATGAACAACTTAATACATTATCCCTCTTAGTATTTTTTTGGCTGTTCTACTTAATATGACTGGTTTAATTCTGTAATTATCACACAGTTATTCTTAAGTGTTGAAAATTAACTGAAATGTGATCCCTGTTAAACAAAAGATTCATTTTCAATTATCTTTATATAGAGAAGATCAACTTAGTAAAGATTTCAACATATTGCACCCACACAGACAAACAAAATATAAAGTAATATTTGAAGACTGTTTTTACCATTAATTCTCATAGCACAACACATTAAGGACAGAGATCCTACTTGGGGAGAAAGCGCACAGTGACACCTGTTTTTGATTTAACAATTGCAACTCTTATTTATGACGTCAGTAATCACCTGAGGCTCTTATCATGAGTTCCCAAAGTTATGGGAGCCTCTTGAGTTCACAAACTTCAACCTTATTTAGAAAAGGCCATAATCAAAGTGGAAGTTCTCTCCTCCCTTTAGAGAAAGCTACCTCCTTCTTTGATGGCCCATTCTTTCCACTGGATTCTCACTCACAGAGATATTTCATTTAGGTCATTTTTTGCCACAGTGTCTTGGCTTTCCATGCCTGAGAAACTCTCATGGGCTGTTTAGCCAGATCCGAATGCCTTAAGGACTAATTCTGAGGCCAGAGTACTGTTTAGGGCATTTGTCATTCGGTGAGTCTGCTGTGTATCCTGCTTTCCATGTAGGATCATCCCCTCCTTTTTAATTCTATCAATTATTATTAGTAGACACTGGTCTTATTTATGTGATCCCTTTGACACTTAATCCTATCTTTATGATCAATTATGAACTTAAAATGATCACTTTAACTAGTAAGATGGAATTGGTACATGCCAACTTAATGGGATTTGGAGTCCCATGGCATGCTTCTAGCTCTACCATTAGGGGTAAGTCCGAGTGAGTGTGTGCCAAACTGTACATCACTTCCCTCTCTAATTCCCACTCTTATTTTTTTTTTATCTTTTATTTAATGAATATAAATTTCCAAAGTACGTCTCATGGGTTACAATGGCTTTCCCCCCCATACCGTCCCTCCCACCCACCACCCTCCCCTTTCCCACTCCCTCTCCCCTTCCATTCACATCAAGATTCATTTTCGATTATCTTAGTATACAGAAGATCAGCTTAGTATACCTTAAGTAAGGATTTCAACAGTTTGTTCCCACACAGAAACATAAAGTGAAAAATAATAGATGATTTTTTTTAAATGATGATGAAATCAGATCAGACCTATTGTCATGTTTAATCCCAGTGAGAGTCAAGTTGGGAATTGATAGTTTCTTTTCTTTGTTTTTTTTTTTTTTAACAGAAGATCAGTTTAGTGTACATTAAGTAAAGATTTCAACAGTTTGCACCCCCATAGAAACACAAAGTGAAATATACTGTTTGAGTACTCGTTATAGCATTAAGCCTCAGTGTACAGCACATTAAGGACAGAGATCCTACATGAGGAGTAAGTGCACAGTGACTCCTGTTGTTGACTTTACAAATTGACACTCCTGTTTATGGCATCAGTAATCTCCCTATGCACCAGTCATGAGTTTCCAAGGCTATGGAAGCCCCTTGAGTTCTCCGACTCTTATCTTGTTTAGACAAGGTCATAGTCAAAGTGGAGGTTCTCAGCATAGCCCTGACTGCTAATGGACAACTTAATACATTATCCCTCATAGTATTTTTTTTTGTCTGTTCTACTTAATATGACTGGTTTATTTCTGTAATTATCACACAGTTATTCTTAAGTGTTGAAAATTAACTGAAATGTGATCCCTGTTAAACATAAAAGTGGGAATAAGAGAGGGAAGAGATGTATAATTTGGAGCATGCTCGGGCTGACTTGCCCCAATTGGTAGAGTTGGAAACATACTAGGGGATTCCAATTCAATCCCATCAAGGTGGCATGTGCCAATGCCATCTCACTACTGCAAGTGATCAATTTCAGTTCACAATTGATCATAATGAAAGGACTAAGAGTCAAAGGGAGCACATAAACAAGTCTAGTATCTGCTAACACTAACCGATAGAATAAATAAAGGGGAGAGTGATCCAACATGGGAAGTGAGATACTCAGCAGACTCATAGAATGGCGGATGTCCTAAATAGCACTCTGGCCTCAGAATCAGCCCTAAAGGCACTCGGATCTGGCTGAAAAGCCCATGAGAGTATTTCAGGCATGGAAAGCCAAGACACTCTGGCAAAAAGATCTCTGTGAGTGAGATCCCAGTGGAAAGAACAGGTCTTCAAAGAGGGAGGTGCCTTTCCCACTCTTATTTTTAACAGGGATCAATTTTAAGTTTGATTTAAAAACCTAAGCATAATTGTGTATTAATTAAATAGTTTAACCAATGGTATTCAGTAGAAAAAGAAAATACTAAGAAGAATAAAATAGTAGCTATTGTGAATGGGATTGATCTTAGATGTTCTTTCTCAGCCATGGCACTCTCTGTGTATACAAGGGCTGTTGATTTTTGATTTTATATCCTACTGTATACAAAGGCTGTTTTGATTTATTGACTTTATATCCTACTATTTTGCCAAATTCTTCCATGAGTTCCAATAATCCCTTCGTGGAGTTGTTTGGATCCCCTAAATAAAGAATCATATCATCTGCAAAGAGGAATAGTTTGACTTCTTCTTTCCCAATTTGTATCCCTTTAATTTCTTTTTCTTGCCTAATGGCTCTGGCTAAAACTTCCAGTACTATATTGAATAGCAATGGAGACAGTGGGCATCCCTGTCTGGTACTGGATCTCAGTGGAAAAGCTTCCAACTTTTCCCCATTCAGTAGGATGCTGGCCATGGGTTTTTCCTAAATTGCCTTGATTGTGTTGAGGAATATTCCTTCTATACCCAATTTGCTTAGAGTTTTCATCATGAAAGGGGGTTGTACTTTATCAAATGCATTTCCCTGTATCTATTGAGATAATCATATGGTTTTTCTTTTGCAGTTTGTTAATGTGGTGAATCACATTGATTGATTGGCGAATGTTGAACCATCCCTGCATACCAGGGATAAATCCCACTTGGTCTGGGTGGATGATTTTTCTGATGTGTTGTTGTATTCTATTGGCGAGAATTTTATTGAGGATTTTTGCATCTATGTTCATCAGAGAAATTGGTCTGAAATTCTCTTTCTTTGCTGCAACTTTTTCAGATTTAAGAATTAAGGTGGTGCTGGTTTTGTAGAAAGAATTTGAGAGGATTCCCTCTCTTTCAATTGTTTTGAAAAGTTTGAGAAGAATTGGAGTTAGTTCTTCTTTAAATGTCTGGTAGAATTCACAAGGAATCCATCTGGTCCTGGGATTTTCTTTATTGGGAGGGTCTTTATTACTGATTCAATTTCTGACTTGGTTATGGGTCTGTTTAGGTTTTCTATGTCTTCATGGTTCAATTTAGGTAGGTTGTATGTGTTCAGGAATCTATCCATTTCTGCTAGATTTCCCAGTTTGTTGGCGTACAATTCTTAGTAGTAATTTCTGATGACTTTATTCCTGTGGTGTCTGTTGTTACATTCTCTTTTTCATCTCTAATTTTATTGATTTGGGTATTCTCTCTCCTTTCTTGGTGTGTCAATTTTGCTTATTTTTTCAAAAAACCAGCTCTTTGTTTTGTTGATATTTTGTAATGATTTTTGATTCAATTTTGTTGATTATTTTCTCTACTTTTAATTATTTCTCTTTTCTTACTAGCTTTGGGTTTTGTTTGCTGTAGTTTTTCTAGATACTTGAGATGCATTGATAGCTCATTTATTTGGTGCCTTTCCAATTTCTTGACGTAGGCACCTATTGCTATAAACCTTCCTCTTAACACTGTCCCACGGGTCTTCAAGCCTCATTCCCTCTAGGCTCTTCCTGCTGCTTTTCCGCCAGTGTCTCGGGCTACTGTGGTCTCATCTCATCTCGCTTTCCAGTGCTGGTGCTGACTCAGCAGCTGGAGTCCCTAGCCATGGGTGCCCACGTCCTCCACGGAGGTCCACCATGTCCTTCGAATTACAGAAGAGTTTCCTCTGCTGTTTTTCCCTAACTCTTCCCTAAGACTACACTATCTCCACTTTTATTAAACTATCTTCTCCTGGACTAGATCAATAAGCTCCTTCCTTATTTCACCATCTTGGAACCTGACATGTGAGCAGTTTTAAGAAATAACATCACATATGTCCTCCTTCACATCTTCTGAGTACAAAAGAAATCATTTAAAATAATTCATACCTATATTTTATGTTTTTGTCATGTACATCATAATGTTACATACATACATTGTGGAATGGTTAAATATATCATACTACTGAATGTTAGAGTTTTTCATTGAGTTTAAATTTATTTATGCAAAAAGTAAATTCTAGAAATCTACTGTACATAATGTCCACAGTTAAATGTGTAGTACTCACTTAAATATCTTCAAGAAATTTTTTCATGATAAATTTTTCATCAACAAAAAGGGAAAATGCCCAATATATATAATTATAGAACTCAGAAGTAGAAAGCTATTAAATACATATAGGGGTATATCTGCATGACCACAAATTAGACAATGAAGTTGCAAGTATGAGACAAAAATAAAGGAAACAAGGTAAAATATTTATAAGTGAGAGCCAGCATTACTCATGTGACTAAGTACCAAAAAATCCAAGGATCTTGGAGTATGAGAACCTACAAAGTCCAGATCAACATAAAGTTCTAAAGAAGCATAATGTGCATCCAGTCCCACAGTGCTGCTGGGATGGGAATTTCCTTGTAGCCATGAAGGCACTGATTAGTCCAGGTAGATGTGATGTTCTGAGTGCTGGGGGACACCTGAGAAAACCACCAGAGTCTCCTGAACAAGTCAGAAAACATTGGCAAGTCTGCTGTGGCTCTTACTGATTTTGAAGTTGCAGCTACTGCAGGTCTCCCGTGTTGTTGACAAAGACTGTAACCATACAGTCCCCGTGGGCAGATGTAGGATAGCAAGGTGTGTTCACACGTGGGGAAGGTGAGGCTCAGCTGTTCTTGCCCTGTGCTTTTCCCCTTTCCCCTCTAGTGTCTCCTGTATGTGCCAATCTCAAGGTCAGAGCTTCTACTGTTTCACAGGTGACAAGAAAATCGTGGGCCTGATGGAAGATGAGCTCATAGCATATTTCCTTATAACTACATGGGTGGAGATTCATCTCATCTTCATTGCCTCCCTGCAGAGACTCAGCTGGGTGAGTGTGTGTTTCTCAGCTCTGTCAGTAGCCATGAGTGCTCCACAGCCAAGGGGGTTATTAGATTTTGCAGGATGATATCAATGACGATGAGGAAAATTCTGTTATCATAATTTCAACCTTACAACATAGAGTATCACGAGTGAAATCAGTAGATGCTGCAGTTGTAAAAATCAATTTCATACATCTTATGAGGCTATAATTCATAGATGCGGGAGAGAAAATTTATAGTTAGAGAATTATGCTTTTAAATTAGAATTGTATCTGATTTTTATCTTATTTGAATAATTTTATCACTTTTATTTACTATATGCATAGTGTTAAATTTTTTTTGGCAAAACACCAAGTCTGACCTAATTAAGAATGCTTTTAGGGGCCGGCACTATGGCACAGTGGGTTGACACCCTAGCATGAAGTTCCAGCATTTCATATGGGCACCGGTTCTAGTCCTGGCTGCTCCTCTTCTGATCGAGCTCTCTGCTGTGGCCTGGGATAGCAGTGGAGGATGGTTCCAGTCCCTGGGCCCCTGCACCCACATAGGAGACCCAGAGGAAGCTCCTGGCTCCTGGCTTCGGATCCGTGCAGCTCTGGCCATTGCAGCCATTTGGGGAGTGAACCAGTGGATGGAGGACTTCTCTCTATGTCTCTACCTCTCTCTGTAACTCTGTCTTTCAAATAAATAAAGTAAATCTTTTAAAAAAGAATGTTTTGTGTTTGTTTTGAGTTCTTTTAAGTTTAAAGGTAAATTGTTTTAGATATTTTGAAACCTTAAGATTTATATAGCATAAAACATTATATTTTTAATCTTGCAAATTATTGAATATTAGCATGTCAAGACAAAGATATATTTTGTGATCAGAGAAAAAATAAGTACAAATTTCAAGAAATTAGATTTCCTTTTAAGAAAAGAACCCTCTAATTGTAGTACCTTTGCTGTTTACTTTAAAAATTTTAATTTTTGATTTGATATTTAAAATACATTTTAAATGACCAGTTAACTTCAATGTCATTAGTGAGTCATTAATTTCATGATGATGCCTGAATTCAGCAGGTCTCCTGCCTATTTGTCTTTAAATGCCAAACTTCAAAGTGTTCAGTGTCAGTTTAAAAAGAGAAACACACTTTAGTGATTTGCTGCACAGCATTATAACTCTTTTATTGTTTTTGTACTGTGAATTTGAATATTGCTAATAAAGCTTTTAAATGCTCTCATCACAAGGAAATAACAAATGTGCAGGATAATGCATAGGTAAATCAACATAACTGAATCATTATCTGATATATATATATATATATGCATCATGTCATCTTACAATAACCCATAAATAAACATGTTTATGATTTAGTAAAGTGAAATAAAATAAAGATAGAATCAATAAATGTTACCCTGAAAGTAACAAAATGAAACAAAGCAATGTTGAGGGTTAGCCATTCCCTGCTGATGAGAACCAAATGTCTCAAGAAACAACTTCATTATCTTCCTGTGTAGATGCTGGAGATGGTTAACGTTGTCTTAGTAGCCATCATGCATTTCTTGCATTTGAGCATGGAGACTCTGAAGTAAGGAGCTTCCAATGACCCCGACTAAGGCACCTGCAACAGAGGGAACAGGTTCTTAATTTCCTTCCAGATTCCCCACTTATGACAGCTCTCGGGACTCTGACCCTCTCCAGATTATGATGAATAGGCATGTGATTATAAGACATATCCAAGCCTATCATAACATGTTAAATTTTCAAAAAATTTCTTTGTGCTGTTGATAACCAGTCACAGGATTTACAATGCTATTCACAAAATATTGTCAATTAATAGAAAAAATATTTTTTATTTATATAATCCAACAATAAAGAACAAGGTAGTATCTTGTAATATAGATCATATAATTACATCTTAGCTTCAGAGTACAAACATCTATGTATAAATGATATCATTTCTAAAGCAATATTTCTCTGAATTTTAACATACAGATGAGAATCTTATAGTTACTTTTATCCAAAATGACAAATTATCATATACAAAATGACCCCTGTGTTCTTGTAGAAAGCTTCTTCCTTTCGTTGCACTCCTCTGTGTTTCTGAGGTAAGTCCATAGACTTTTTTGTTCCTAGTATGTTAAATGGTGTTATTTGCTCCAACATAATTTACAATTATCTATAGACTGGAACTTACAATATTGACAATAAAGTAAAAATCCACAAAATAATTATGAAATGTATCTTCACTATTTGTCTTCTGATGATTTTCATAAGGTTCATCCTCAACACAAGCAGAAAGTGGTAAATGAGTCTCTTTTGTATATGATAAATCAAAAATAGGCATTCACATTTGTCTGTTTTTAAAATAAGTTAGTTGGAACCACTTTCCTTTACACTATGATCAACTTTATTTGAACTGTATGGATTTGATCTTCATGCATACCTTCTATTTTCTCCTATTGTCTGCACTGAGTTATTCAAAACCCTGCAATTGTTTCCATGTCAGGGTTTGCAAATTCAGCAAATTCAAATACAAGGTCCCAATTAATTAACTAATTAAATTAATTAATTAATTAAGCTTACATCATAGCAAAGTAATAAATGACCTCTAGTAAAAATGTGCAATGTGTCTACTAGTTTGCAATAGCATGAAATTGATATAAAATTATTAAAATTCTTAATCTAAAATATGTTTAATGCAGTTCCTGCATTTTATCTGCTAACTTCTCTTGGGAACAATAGTTCTCTGCAGTCTGGCATCAGCGCCAATGCTCATAGAGCCTTGCTGAAATAGTGTGCTGCCCTCCTGCAGGTGGTGAAGGCATGCAAAAAGAGAGTGAGCTAGATATAAATTTGGGCCAAGGAACAAATACTGAAATTATTCTCTGCAATATTTAATCTGATACTGTATATATTTTAATGGCTGAAAATCACGTGTTGCATTAATAAAAGGATTTAGGTGTATCAGGCAAAATATGCATAATTCATATCTGTGCTCTACTAGGTTTTTACTAATACTTAAGAGGAACTCTTAAAATTTGGGAAATATTTGAATTGTGCTGTTAAGTCAGTATGATTTTGGAACTTCTTGTTGGTCTAATCTGAGATCAAAACCAAGTTTGCTGAGAATGCTGAACTTATTGATGGCAGCAACAACTTGTTTAACCCCAGCAGTTCACATGCACAGATATTTTAGTAAGTGCAGCTTTTGGTAAAAGAACATCAAATGGATAATCAACTCTGTGCTTTCCCAGATATAAGCACAGGCATTGCCATTGAAATTATAGGGTTCTTTTATTCTAACTCAGCTAGGAATGTCTAAATATAAGCCAAAAATGCAACTTCCCAACAAACCTGAATACATACATTGATGTGCCTACAGTGGTACAAGTGGCCTTGAAAAGAATCACACACTCATTGGCTTTGGTAAAGGGAGAGATCTGGTTGTCTGCAGTTTTCTCAACATCAGACAAGTAAATGTTTGCATCTAATGATTCTGCTATAACAGCATGAAATGGAACAAAACCCAGATTAAATTAATTTGATGACATTATTTTGCCTTCATTCAATGTAATAGCATGGTAATGTAATGGTGAACTGTTAACATTGTAACTATGTTTAATGAGACTTGAAAAGAATGATCATAACTATTGAAGATCTAAGGATTTTTTAAAGCATGGGAGAATATTCCACAATATTTTCAGTGATAAAATCTCACCATGTGTTGATTCTGATAAAAACACATATATGATGTAAAATAGAGTGTTTATTACTTTTCTCTTGCTGATTGAAAGCAGTACTTTGCAGTACCCTACTGAATTGAAGAGTTCATATAAGGAATTTCTGGTATGGAAACTGAAAATAACGGAGATCTGGGACCATTCTGAAGATGGGAAGCTAACACAAATTTCTGGTATGCAGAATAATACTTTCTGATGATGTGAGACTTACTGTATTTGATTGCTTTTCAGGCATGCATGAGTTTCCTCTCCACTATTAAGATGAACACACTTTCTGCTTATGTAGCTATTAATAACTGTATTCTCTGCCAAGCTGGCATTGGAATCTTATCCAACAACTTTCTCTTCTTCCACATCTTCACACGCCCACAGTATCACAAGCCAAAGCTCACTGACCTGATCTGCTGTCACCTGGCCCTTGTCCACATAATGATGCTTCTCACTGTGCTGTTTTGGAGGTCTCCAGATCTGTTTGAGTCCCTGAATTTTTTCAATGACTTCAAGTGTAAGGCTTTGTTCTACCTAATCAGGGTGATGAGGAGCCTCTCCATCTGCACCACCTGCCTCCTGAGTATCATCCAGGCCATCACCATCAGCTCCAGCACCTCCTGGTTGGCACAGTTGAAACATAAATCCACACATTTCATCTTCTTTTTATCATTACTATGGTTTCTCTGTTTGTGTTCCAGTACTAGCACGATCTTCTACACTGTGGCAAATTCCAATGTGACTCAGACCAATGTAATGGTCATCACTAAATACTGTTCATTTTTCCCCATAAGTCATAGCATCAGAGGTTTGGTGTTCACACTAATAACATCCAGAGACATCTTCCTTATAGGAGTCATGCTGCTCTCAAGTGTGTACATGGTGATCCTCCTACTCAGGCATCAGAGGAGGTCCCAGTACCTTCACAGCACCAGCCTCTCCCCAAGATTCTCCCCAGAGAAGAGGGCCACCCAGACCATCCTGCTGCTGGTGAGTTTCTTTGTGGTCATGCACTGTGTGGACTTCATCCTCTCATCCTCTTCAATTATACTGTGGTCATATGACTCAGTTATCTTGGGTATACATGATGTTGTAGTCAGTGCCTATGCCACTGTCAGTCCACTGGTGCTTATCAGTTCTAATAAAAGGTTAATTAATTTTTTTCAAAATATACTGTAGAAAAGCTTTGAATTTTAACAAATTGAGTATAAACTTGGTGGTCTTTGTGTGAGCATGTGACATAGAAAATGCTTCTTCAGTTCCCATATCATAGTTCTGGCTTTGAATACCACCTGTGCTTCTGGCTGGATTTGAAGGTCACCTGTGCTTCTGGTTCTGATTTGTGTAAATGCATATCCTGAATGGCAGCAGGTGCTGGCTTAAGTACATAGGTTGCTGCCACTCACATAGGAGAAACATATGAAGATCTAGAATCCTGGATTTAACCTTTTCTACCCTGCTGTTGCCAGCCTTTGGAGAGAAAACCAGATAAGTGATCTCTCTCTCTCTCTCTCTCTCTCTCTCTCTCTCTCTCTCCTCTTTCTCTCACCTTAAGTCTTTCAAATACAGGAAAAATTAATATATGAAATATAATTTTACAATGATTGTCTTATAATAGTTGTTTCACACATGATGAAAATTATTCTAATGGGATAAGTTCCTGTGGGATTAAATTAATCTCTATGGAATCACACTTTTATATCTAAATACTTTGAAATCTATATTGCTGAGTAGTTCATTTTCTTTCATTTAACAAGCAACATGATTTAGTATCCCCATATGTTTACCCATTACTTGTCTTTTCATTTTGATTTCAGACTTTCACCCAGGAAATCTTTTATTTCTTCTTAAAGTAATTACTGTAGAAGTACTCACTGAAAATCAAATATTTCATGATTCTTATGTTGAAAACAATCACTGTTATAAAAAAAAAAAGGAAGGCCGGTGCTGTGGCTCAATAGGCTAATCCTCTGCCTTGCAGCGCCAGCACACCAGGTTCTAGTCCCGGTCGGGGCGCCGGATTCTGTCCCGGTTGCCCCTCTTCCGACCAGCTCTCTGCTGTGGCCCGGGAGTGCAGTGGAGGATGGCCCAAGTGCTCGGGCCCTGCACCCGCATGGGAGACCAGGTGAAGCACCTGGCTCCTGCCTTCGGATCAGCACGGTGCGCCGGCCGCAGCGTGCCAGCCGCTGCGGCCACTGGAGGGTGGACCAACGGCAAAAGAAGACCTTTCTCTCTGTCTCTCTCTCTCACTGTCCACTCTGCCTGTCAAAAAAATAAAAGGAGATAAGCATTCAATCATAGCTTGGACATCAATTTTGCCAGCAATGGTATTTTGTATTTCTCTCTTTTTTTATTTTTTAATAAAGAGTGTGGAGATTTTGCCATCATCATTTTGAAATTGCAAGTCTTTCCATTCATGCATTCTTAAATTTTACTTCTCCTCACTTTTACTAGGTCTGATTCTGATCTCTGTTTGAATTTTGTTTCCCTTTTAAACTTCTTACTATAATGAAATGATTCATGCAGTGTCTTACACCTGACATACTGTTAGATATTTATAAATTTTTTGTTGAATTACTATCTTTCATAATTTTATAAATTCTTTAAATCTAATGATCCAAATAAATGTATCTTATTCCTTATCATTCTAGTTGTCATTTGATTACATTTGGATTTTCTATTGCATGGCCATACTATAAAACAACTTGGAAGCTCAGTCATTCAGTTCATTACCAACTGAGTTTAATTTAATGTTTAAACTGAGCATTGCATTTTGCTTGTTACATTTTTCTAATATTTATGTTTTATTTGGTTGTTTTCACAATATGGCTGAACAAATTCATTGTTGTTTGCTTTGATTATTTTTCATTCTCATTATTAATTATTTCATTTTCCACTTTAAATATCTGAAACACGATTTCAATGATGTGCCTGAGTATTAACCCCATTGGGTATAATATTTGTCTGCTCTGTCCCAAGGACCACACAAAGGATCTGTGCAGTCCTCAGTGTAAGCTTGGGCCCCTGCACCTGCAAGGGAGACCCAGAGGAAGCTCCTGGCTCCTAGCATCAGACAGTCCCAGCCCCACCCATTGCAACCATTTAGAAAGTGAACCAGTGGATGGAAGCTCTCTCTCTCTCTCTGCCTATCTGTAACTCTGCCTTTCAAATAAATAAATAAATCTTATGCCGGCGCCGTGGCTCAATAGGCTAATCCTCCACCTTGCGGCGCCGGCACACCGGGTTCTAGTCCCGGTTGGGGCGCCGGATTCTGTCCCGGTTGCCCCTCTTCCAGGCCAGCTCTCTGCTATGGCCAGGGAGTGCAGTGGAGGATGGCCCAGGTGCTTGGGCCCTGCACCCCATGGGAGACCAGGAAAAGCACCTGGCTCCTGGCTCCTGCCATCGGATCAGCGCGGTGCGCCGGCTGCAGCGGCGGCCATTGGAGGGTGAACCAACGGCAAAGGAAGACCTTTCTCTCTCTGTCTCTCTCTCTCACTGTCCACTCTGCCTGTCAAAAAAAAAATAAATTAAAAAAAAATAAATAAATCTTTAAAATTATTTATTTATTTATTTAACTCAAGAGGCAGAGACAGATATAATGAGAGAGATCTAAATTTTGTCTATTAAAGTGATATGAAAAGAAAGGCAGGAGGAAAAGGAATGGACATGGCTTGAACATTGCTTAGAATGCATACATATACAAAAAGAATACAAGCTTGTACATGCAAATCATGTGTCTAATTTTACCAGGCAATAAAGTTAAAGTAATGATACTAAATTATATAATATACTCTGCTTTAATTCAAAATTCATTAGGCGTAGGAAAATGTAATAATATTAAGGTAAGAACATTTCTTCTCAATTAAAACTAATAGAAAGCATCTTGCACACATATTTTGACAGCACCTCTTTCAATATTTGGAGGGACTATTAGAGCACTCTCTGTCTTTAATGTTGCACTATCACTTATTCATTCATCAGAAATTGTGACACCTAGGTCTGATAATAAATATAAAAATTAATTATTCCAATATATAGAAAGATAATTGCAGGTTTGCATTATGGCCACACATTACAGCTTTGGTAAATATATATATGTATATATATATACACATATATACATATATATACACACATATACATATATGTGTGTGTTTATGCTTTTTTTAAATGGCATTAAAGACATTTTTTGAAATCTTTAATGATGGTAGGAAAAATTAAGTAATAAAAGAAGACCAGTATTCATGAGATCCGTTTAATAAGTTTAATTTTGACATAATTTAAAAAAAATTCATCTTAAAGAGTTACAGAGAGAGGGAATGACAGAGAGAAGGAGCGGGGAGAGATCCTCTATCCCTTGGTCCCCATGACCACACAATGTCCAGGGTTCAGCCAGAATGAAACCAGAAGCTAGGAGATTCATCCAGGTCTCCCATGTGTGTGAAAGTAGCCTAAGCACTTGAGCCATTCTCCACTGCCTTTCCAAGCTGTTAGAATGGAACTGTATCTAATATGCAGCAGCCAGAGCATTAACTGCACCCTGATGGGATGCCAGTGTCACAAGAAGTAGTTTTAACCATTACACCACAATGGCAGCCCCTATTTTGACATAATTTTCAATTACCATTTCCAGTTTTCCTGTAGGTGACTTAAAGCAAAAATCAAATTTCATAACAGCTAATTTGGTTAGCTGTTATGATTAGCTAATGATTTAGTAGCTATTTCTAATTCACAAATATGTAAACTATATTTATATAAAATAAATGAATATACAATAATACTTATAGGTAATAAAAAATTATACTCACAACATACGTGTATTTTCTAGTACCATATTAAAATTCAGTACTGGGGTGAGCATTTGGCACAGCAGTTGAGGCTTGTTGGGAAATATGTATTTCACATTCTAGTGCTTGTAGTTAAGTTCCAGCTCCATTTCTGTTTCCAACTTCCTGCTAAGGGTGTATGCTGGGAAGCAGTAATTATGGCTCAAGTTATAGGATCCCTGTCCCCTGCATGAAATACTTGGATTGAATTTTCAGCTACTGCCTTTAGACCTGGGCAAGATTGAGAAATTGTAGGCATTTATCAAAGAAGGAGGTACCTTTCTCTGAAGGGAGGAGAGAACTTCCACCTTGACTATGACCCTGTCTGAATAAGATCGAAGTCAGCGAACTCAAAAGGCTTCCATAGCCTTGGAAACTCATGACTAGAGCCTAGGGAGATTACTGACGCCATAAACAAGAGCGTCAAATTGTTAAGTCGACAACGGGAGTCACTGTGTACTTACTTCTCATGTGGGATCTGTCCTTACTGTGTTGTCCAATGTGAAGTAATGCTATAACTAGTACTGAAACAGTATTTTACACTTTGTGTTTCTGTGTGAGTGCAAACTGTTGAAATCTTTACTTAATATATACTGAATTGATCTTCTGTATATAAAGATAATTTAAAATGAATCTTGATGTGAATGGAATGGGAGAGGGAGTGGGAGATGGGAGGGGTGTGAGTGGGAGGGAAATTATGGGGGGATGCCATTGTAATCCATTAACTTTACTTTGAAAATTTATATTTACTAAATAAAAATAAATAAATAAATACTCAAAAAAAAGAAAGTGTAGGCATTTGAGAATTGAACCAGGAGATAGATGGAAGCTTCTCTCTCTCTCTCTACTCTCTCTTTCTCTCTCTCTCTCTCTCCCCTAAATAAAATATTTATAAAAAATTTAGTTTTAGTAAATTTTAAGATTGAAATGCTACAAACTATAAGTTAAAGAGATTTGGCTTAACCCACATTAATATTTTACATAATTTTTTTCTGGCTATTCAAATTTAAAGCATTTAATATATGCAATGAAATTGGATTCACATAGACAGTGATTGAAATGGATACATGAATCTTCCAAAAACCTTAGTTGTGAAATAGCCATAAGAAATAAGAAAAAAATATATCCAGTCTTGAAACTAAGGGATGATAAAAATCCTTTTTTCTTCGGCTTTCAGAGTAAAAGGGTGCACCATTTAACCATGCTGACATGAACCTAGTATTTTAGCAAAGGTTCACATAAAGAGTGAGATTTACTTGAGGCAGAAAAAATAGTTACAGATCTTAAAATTTGAGTAAGAAACCAAATATGGTGTTCCAAAAGCTGAAGTTCAACATAAATGTACCTTATGACAGAACATTCTATGGGTGAAGAGAAGAAAACATTTATCCCATGGAGGTTATGAGAGGAAATGATGTTTTAGAAAGATGAAACTTCATTTAGCTCCCAAAATCTCTGAGCACATTGTAGATTGGGAAATACGAATATTTATAGATAGATAATTCCATGTTACTGAGATTTGACAAACAAATGGTTAATTTTGCCACTCTGAACCTCTGAAACTGTGTATTAAACCTTGGACAGCAGCCATTTTAGGAATGCTGAATAACTTGTGACAATGTAACTACATTTCCTTTTTTCATTGAAAACAGAGCCATGTTTTCTACTCTGTCTCACTCTATAGGGACTCAGTGTTTTCCTCAATTTAGGCCCCTCTTCCAGGCCAGCTCTCTGCTGTGGCCAAGGAGTGCAGTGGAGGATGGCCCAAGTGCTTGGGCCCTGCACCCCATGGGAGACCAGGAGAAGTACCCGGCTCCTACCTTCGGATCAGGGCGGTGCCGGCTGCAGCGTGCCAGCCACAGCAGCCAGTGGAGGGTGAACCAATGGCAAAGGAAGACCTTTCTCTCTGTCTCTCTCACTGTCCACTCTGCCTGTCAAAAAAATTAATATGGAAAGCAAAGAGACCCAGAAGAGCTACAGCAATCTTAAACAGCAAAAACAAAGCTAGAGGCATCACAATACAAAATTTCAACACATATTACAGGTAGTTATAATCAAAACAGTCTGGCACTGGCACAAAAGCAGATATACAGACTAGTGGAACAGAGTAGAAACCATAAATCAATCCATATATCTACAACCAACTAATATTTGACAAAGTAGCTAAAATAAGTCCCTGGAAAATTGGATCTCCTCAGGTGGAAGTATGAAAAAAGGAAACTACTAACTTACACATTATATAAAAATGACCTCAAAATGGATCAAGGATCTGAATATATGACCCAGTACCATCACATGACTAGAGGAGAACATTGAGGAAACCCTGAAAGACATTGACATAGGCAAAGACTTCTTGGAAAAGACCCCAGAAGAAGAAATAAAAACCAAAATTGACAAATGGGATTACACCAAGCTGAGAAGCTTCTGCACTGCAAAAGAACACTCAGCAAAGTGAAGAGGCAATTGGTAGAATGAAAAAATATTTGCATTATGAAATTGATAAAGGATTAATATCCTGAATCTATAAATAGTTCAATAAACTCAACAACAAAACAATCCAATCAGTAAATGGACAATGGACTTCAATAAGCATTTTTCAAAAGAAATTCAAATGGCAAATAGACACAAGAAAAAATGCTCAGAATCACTAGCCATCAGGAAAATGCTAGTCAAAACTACAAACGACGTTTCATCTTCCCCCAGTTATTTTGTTTTAATGCAGAAATCAACTAACAATAAATGCTGGTGAGGAAATGAGGGAAAAAATACCCTAATCCACTGTTGGTGGGAATGTAAACTAGCACAGCCATTATGGAATACAGTATGGAGTTACCTCATAAAGCTGAACATAAATATACCACATGAACCAGAAATCTCACTCATGAGAATATACCCAAGGGAGACAAAATCAGCATATTAATGAGTTATCTGTACCCTCTATTTATTGCAGCTAAATTCACAATAGTTGAGATATGGAGTCAATCCAGATGTCCATCAGCTGATGACTAGATAAATAAATTGTAGCATAGCTACAAAAAAGCTGTAAAAAGAATGAAATCCTGTCTTTTGCAACAAATCAGATGCTACTGGAAACCATTATACTGACTCCAGTCACCTCATTCTACTACCTGTTGAACTCTTTACTGAATGTAAGCATAAGGTGACCTGAACATTAACATTGTGAACATTAACAGAGGGAATAAGATAGGAAGGAGGAGAAGTGGTGGGAGTGTGGGCAGGCAGGAGGGAACAGGGGAAAGTATCACTATATTCCTCAATCTATATACATGAAATACATGAAATGTGTGTACCTTAAATAAAAATTTTAAAAGGCCTTTAGAAAAACAATAAGAAAAATGTTTAAGCTCTATTTGAAAAAAATGTTTATTTAAGAATAGAGTAAGAGAAGATAAGAAAAGAAGATACAGCTTTATGTTCATTTCAAGGAGATAGTAACACCCATCCATTGTCTAAATCATTATATCACAAATGTTTCTATAGATACTTGATCTGAACTATGTCTTGTAAATACATCAAAACTATTGCAAATGCCTAAGTTAAAATGCCATAACGTATAAGCTATGGCTGGATATATGTAACCCCATTTAAATAGGAAAAATGACTTAAAAAGAAATATATTTTAAAACCTTTGAAAAAAAGTACATATATAAATTTCTTTTGGTGAAAAATTATATATAAATAGAGAACTAAAACACACTAAAGAAAGTAGAGATTTCAATGACCTCATGGACATAATGAATTTGTTCTTGTGGCATTATCTTTTTTCATTCTGATTCATTCCATATTTATTCAAAAAGATTTATTCTGTTTAAGTGATAGCTTATAAGACACATCCTAGCGATGACATATAGAATGGTACATACTACATGAAAGGAAAGAAATGCAGCTTTTAAAGCATGGGTGATATGTATACTTATATTCATACCCAAATTGAACAATTGGTTACATGCATAATTCATGACAATACAGAGTACTTTGAGTCAACAGTTTTATTACTGTCACTTGAGAGAGCAAAATTGGAGAACCATGGAGCTGATTTTGAATATTATAAATAATATTTTGAAAAGATGTTACTGGGGCCAGTGCTGTGGTGTGGCAGGTAAAGCTTCTGCCTGCAGTGCTGGCATCCCATATGGGCACAGGCTCGAGCTCCGGATGCTCCACTTCCAATCCAGCTCTCTGCTGTAGCCTGGGAAAGCAGTAGAAGATGGCCCAAGCCCTTGGGCCCTTGCCCCCACATGGGAGACCTGGAAGAATTTCCTGGCTCCTGGTTTCATATCTGTGCAGCTCCAGCCATTGTGGCAAATTGGATACTGAACCAGCAGATGGAAGACTCTCTCTGCCTCTGCCTCTCCTTCTCTCTCTGTGTAACTCCGATTTTCAAATAAATAAATAAATCTTTTTTAAAAAAGAAAAGATGTTGCATATAAAATATAAAATATGCAAAATGCATGTTCTTCTACCCAGCAGAGATTGAATTTCATTATCCTTCCTGTATTGAAACTGGCTCAGTGAAGACCAAAGGAATAAAATAGCTGGGCCATTCTGGCTTCAGAGATAATCTGTGCCATGGGGAAAAGGTATGATCCTGCTGCCCTTGGGACAGGGGATATAATCTGGAGCAAAAGACAGGCATACTATGAACTATGGAAGGAAATACTGCAGAAAGAGATGTTTTTCAGAGTAAGGAGGGCTTTGAAAGTTTTCACATATCTCTGGGTATCTAGATTGTCACACTCAGGCTCTGGGTGGGGCATATTATCATCAAAGTCCTTTGAAAGGTTAATATCTAGTTATCTGATCTTCATTTTCTCTGTAACAGAAACTGAAGAGAGAACGGTGAGCTTTACACTGCTTGTACTGGTGTTAATGGCATGACCTGTCACAAATGCCGATCAAAATAGTGAAAACAGCGATATTTTATTTATTTATTTATTTTTGACAGGCAGAGTGGACAGTGAGAGAGAGTGATGGAGAGAAAGGTCTTCCTTTGCTGTTGGTTCACCCTCCAATGACTGCTGCAGACAGTGCACCGCGCTGATCCGAAGGCAGGAGCCAGGTGCTTCTGGTCTCCCATGGGGTGCAGGGCCCAAGAACTTGGACCATCCTCCACTGCACTCCCTAGCCACAGCAGAGAGCTGGCAGGGAAGAGGGGCAACCAGGACAGAACCTGGCGCCGGTGTGCCAGCGCTGCAAGGTGGAGGATTAGCCTATTGAACCATGGCGCTGGCCGAAAACAGCACTACTTTGTCTCTTCACACCAATAAAACCTTTTTCAAGTCAACAGAAAACAACTGAACTAAAGGAACAGAAAGATGCTCTCTAGTTTTCTAATTTTGTCTTCCCATCTTTGTTAGATTCCTGTACAATGCTGGTAAGAAGATACATTAATGAGCATCTTTCTTCTCTTTATGAATTAAAATATTTCTTTATGTGACCAAATACATATACATAGGATACTTATTAAATTGGTCAATAAATGTAACACTTATGCAAAAAAGTAACACTTATGGTAATTTTGAAATAAATATTACACTTCAGAGCAGTATTTCTTTGAGAAAATTAGTAGGTGAATGATTATACCATTTCAAATATTTTACCTTCATTGTGAGAATGGGATAATCATTACCTCAAAATTTATTTTTACCAAACATTCAAAAGATTACATACATAACTGATTGTAATATAAGAAATGATTTGATGAAAGCATTTGCTAGAACTAAGCTGTCATTTTATTTTGAGGAATTCACTGCATTTCAAATGATCAATATTAAAAGTAGGTGCCCCATATGGACCCTGGACAAGTATATAGTGCATAGGTATGTGGAGTGCACTGCACTGTGACGTGTGATACCTCAGCTTATTTGTTGACAAGCTGTGACCTGTGTGCTGGGGAGTAAGGATTCTCTTCACACGTTTGAATTGATGGAGAATCCATACCAACCCTCAATTTTATTTGATAGTTAACTGGTGTAATTTCATAATGATTCCAAGATATAGGCACCATCAGAATAAACAGACTACACAGGTGTCCTCTGAAACCAAATGGATGAAAAGCAAGCAAGATGGTGGTATGATTACAACTTTTGAAATTCTCATTGTGAAAATATTATATAATAGGTGCATTATTGTTGCAACAAAATATGATACAGTGGAACCACTTGGTAAAATTCAATGATGGAAAAAAGAAATCAAATGTAGAGTTAGCATGCCTTAAATATATTGAGGACCTATAACAATTTCAGTGGTGGGGCGGATAAACAGGATTGGTTATTATCCAAATATTCCACTGCTAATCGAGATTAAAGATGATATCTGTCTTTGTTCATTTAGGTAACTGGTGTATGTGCCATAAAATCATGGAGTTTTCAGAAATTTATGAACAAAAGATGAGAAATATCTCATAAATTGATTTTGGATTTCAAATGATACATCTGAATAGCAGGAGGAAGAAAGGTATAACACTCCCCAGACCTACTACTTTCAAAGATGATATCAGATTTGACATAAGAGGACTTATTATTTTCAACCAGCAAGAGTAACTATGATGTTAAAACAAGTCTTGTTGTATCAAGGCAACAATTTTCAAAAATGTAATGTCGCCCTTACTTTGAAGTATTTTGCTCTTTTGCATCTAAATAACTGTACTTCCTTGTATACTGTATAATGTATGAAAAGACATTGTATTTCTCAATGTTCTGTTTATAGAATGGAAATATATATAGCCCCAGTATTCCATTCAAATAATGATCTCATCTATTTTATTTTAATAACAAAGTATGCATATATGCTTTAGATTATTTCCAACTTATTGTAATGTACGCATATGCATTTTATTGAAATATTTCTAGAATTAAAAACTTGGGAATTAGTGCGTTAAGGTAGTTAAGATCTTATTATTAAGGTAGGCACAACTTAAACTTTTAATCAGGTTTGAAGTCACATCACTTACCTGAAAGGTCTTCCTCAACTTGATAATATAACAAAAATTAAATCTCTCAAATAAATAAATAAATAAATATCATCTCTTGTCTATTTCCCGGGGCAGGGCTTTAAAAAGAGCACCGAAATACTTGGGCTCCCAAACGGACTCCTCCATCGGTGGGCTGTGGCGGATTCATTCTCCCAAGGGCGTCAGTCCCAGCCCCATTTTGTCTTGAATTCCCCACGGTTTGCTCTTTTCTCTGCGCTTCCCCGAGGTTACAACTTCGGAGCCCGCCCCTTCACCCACTGGGTTCTCTTCGCCCCAGAGCGCCCGCCTTTTTTCGTCCCCACCCCGCCTCCTCCGCAGCCAGGCTGACAGCAACAGGGCTGGGTTTCTCTTTGTGGAGCACACCCGTCTGGAAGCCTCCATGCATCAAGTCCTTTCTTCTCTTCGCTGTCAGGATCCCGCACCTGCCGGGCTGTTCTCCCCCCGCGTGGGGCATCTCACAAATCTGAGTCCCCAGCTCCAGGTGGCGTGTGGAGCAGCCTCCCTTCCCCCAAACTCCCCAGGCCTCGTGCCTCAGGTCACCACTATCCACCTTCCAGGGAGTCAGAGTCGCCCAGCTCTCACGGGGTTCCAGCTCCGAGGCTCCCGCCCCAGCCCTGCTCTGCACAGCCCCATCGCGCCCCCACGCACCCACTCGTTGGCCCAATGGCCAAAGGTGCACAGAGCCACCTGGCTGGCCACGTCCACGATGCGGTTGATATAAGGGTCGCGGCGCTGCAGGGCCGCCAGGCTGATGTCGCGCCCCTTTCCCACCAGGCCGCCTTCTGCCAGGGCTGCCATCTTCCCTCCCGCCCGAATATCAACACGGGGCTCCCAGAAGCTGCTGTCAATAGATTGCAGAATAGCAAGCCGCCTCACAGCGGAAACCCTATGGAGACCTCTGGTCCGGGGAGGCCTTCCCAGGAAGTGGCTTTCATCTGTATCCACAGAAAAGAAAACTTCCTTGAATGTGTGTTAAACATACCAACAACGGGCCAGCGCCATGGCTCACTAGGCTAATCCTCCACCTGGGGCTCCGGTAGTATGGGTTCTAGTCCCGGTTGGGGCACTGGATTCTGTCCCGGTTGCTCCTCTTCCAGTCCAGCTCTCTGCTGTGGCCTGGGAAGGCAGTGGAGGATGGCCCAAGTGTTTGGATGGCACAAGTGCTTGGGCCCTGCACCCACATGGAGACCAGGAGGAAGCACCTGGCTCCTGGCTTCAGATTTGCGCAGTGCCAGCCATAGCAGCCATTTGGGGGGTGAACCAATGGAAGGAAGACCTTTCTCTCTGTCTCTCTCTCACTGTCTCTCTCACTGTCTAACTCTGCCTGCCAAAAAAAAAAAGAATACCAATAACGACTATGTCACGGAATGTTGCTACATGAATCCGGACACTAGGAATGGGGGAGAGTGTTGGAATAGCTGAACAAGACTTCAGTGAAGCAAGATGATTTTTAATCACTGAAGTGAGCTAGTGGGGAAGTACTGGCAGATGTCAATGAGGTTTCAATGTGAGTGGTGTTTGTTAAAGGTCACTGAGTGGAGTGAGGCCCCACCATCCCACAGGGACTTTGAGACAGCAATTCCTGTAGCTTCCAGGTCATTGAGAAACACATTCCTGGATTGTAAAACTGGCAAGGGACTCAGAGAAGATTTACATATCAAAGGCACAGAGAAAGAATTTTAAAATGCTCTAAAGTAAATGATTTAAGAAATGGAAGGTCATAGATCTAGCGTTTGGAAAAAGTCTTTTCCCAGCTCAACCAGATGGAGGCAATGTCAGGCCATCCTGGTCACCGTCACCATGTTCCATGCATGCGCACCATGTGTCAGCTCTTTCTTGTGTACCTTGGTCTGGACTCAGCACTGATGTTCGCCTCTTGCACCTCCCCCAAGCAGTAAGTCCAATGGTGGAAGTGTGGTTCCAACTGATTTCTGCACTCTTGGAGGAGTCAGTGTGATGGAAGGTGGGGGAACTTTTGGAGATTTTCTTGAACTCTCTGTTACCATGATGGTGCTTACCACAAAGGAAATGAAGTAAAGACAAGGTTGGCTAATTCCAACGCCATTTCTGGGCAGACACAGCAAGCCCCCACTCAGGCCATAGGTCAGGCCTCTCCAGGTCTGCAACAGTCACAGTGCTTCCTGATACTTGCTTTTCTAGATCCAAGGCTGTGGACGATGCTCCATGTGATGACCCATTCCACAGGCACCATCAGAATCGCAATGTCTATTGCTCCCATTTTTTGTACTCACCCATCCATACATATCAGATGACCTAGTGATTTTATAATTTCCCAAAGGCAAGAATTACACAAGTTTCTTTCCTTCTCTTTAATGTAAACTTGGGTAACTCAGCACAAACCTGCATGGCATCAGCCTATGCCCATGCCTCATGGCCTTCATGGAAATTCACAGCCTTGGCATTTTTTAATTGAGGGTCAAAGAGAAAGATGTTAGAATTAGTTGATTTTTTAAAAACTTTTTTAGTTAATTGGTTTTTACTTGAAATGCAGAAAAACAGACAGAGAAACAGAGTGCTCTTTTATCTGCTGGTTCATTCCCCAAATGTCTACAAGAGCCAAGGCTGGGATAGGCAAAGCAGGGAGCCAGAAACCCAACCCAAGTCTCCCATTTGAATGCTAGAGATCCAAGTACTTGATCCTTTGCCTGATGTCTCCCAAGGTGTACATTAGCAAGAAGCTGGAATTAGAAGGGGAAATGAGACTCAAACCCAGGCACTACAACTGGGAAGCAAGGATCCAAATAGTGTGTGTGGGGAGCAACCCGGACTAGACTAAGTTACTGGAATTAAGACTTATTCTATGCATCTGCTCTCCCACAATATGGCGCTGGGAGAGAAGAAAACAGCTTCTACACAGCTGCCTCCAGTTCAGCCAATAAACTGTAGGACTTGCTCCTGATTGGAGGAGAGCAGCGTACTCGGCGTGTGGGCAGCCGAGTTAGGATTGGCGGAGGAGGACTATAAAGGAGGAGAGAGACGGCATGCACCAGGAACATCTAAGGGGAACACCTGTGCAGCCCCGGAGAGAGCCGGCCGGCGGTGTGCCGCTCCCCTGCGGAAGTGGGGAATGTGGCAGGGGGAACCGCCCTTCCATGGAGGTGGAAGGGATGGTAGCCAACCCGGGAAGAACCAGCAGCAAACCCGGGGAGGGCCAAGCAGACGAAAGAACAGCGCAGGGTCCTGTGTCGTTCCTCCACGAAGACGGGGAGCGACATAATGGTGCCGTGACTCGGATAGGAAGCCTAGGCAGGACTTAGTGTCGTTCCTCCATGAAGGGGGGAGCGACAGTGTGTCTTTCTTGAAATTATTTTTTTTACATTTTAATTTTATAAAGATAATAGCTTTCATGTATCTCATAGATACAACTCTAAGATCACCATACTTCCTTACTTCCTCCCTCCCCCAACCCTCTTTCCATCTTTTCTCTTTTCTCCTTTCATTTTTTACAACATATTTTCAATTTACTTTGGAATTACAGATTTAATGTTTCACTAACCATAATGTTCAACAAGTAAAAAGTAGAAAGACCACTAACCACAGAAATACAGGCAAAAACTATAAAATAATCAAGTCATCAGTGGCCACTTCATCCTTATACATTTTTGTATTCTGTATTAACTACCACATATCAGAAAAAAATATATATACATGTCCTTTGGAGATGGCTTATTTCACCAAGCTTAATGTTCTTGAGTTGCATCCATTTATTAGCAAAAAACAAGGTATCATTCTTTTACAAATAACTCTTTAATATGCTGATTTCATTTCCTTTGGGTAAATCACCACTAGTGCAATGACTGGCTCATATGGTAGATCCATTTTTAGATTTCTGAGCAGTCTCCATAATGCCTTCCACAGTGGTTGTACTAGTATACATTCCCACCAGCAGTGGATTAGGGTACCTTGTCTCCACATCCTCACTGACATTTGTTATCTTTGGATTTTTGGGTGGTAACCACTATAACTGGCATGAAGTGAAATTGCCTTGTGATTTTTATTAGCATTTCCCTGGCAGCTGGCATCCTGAGTGTCTTTTCATGTATCTATTGTCTGTATTTTGTCCTTTGAAAAATGAATGTTCATATCCTTAGCCCATTTCTTGACTAGATTTTGTTGTTGTTGTTGAGTTTCATGAGCTACTTATATATTCTGATATTACTCCTTTATCAGTTGAATAGTTCACTAATATTTTCTCCCATTCTCTCAGTTTCTTTTTCACTTTCTTTTGTGTTTCTTTTGCTGTACGGAACCTTCTTAGTTTGATGCAATCTCAGGTCTCTATTTTTGCTTTTATTACCTCTGTTTCTGGGATCTTATCCAAGAAGTCCTTGCCTGCGCCAATGTCTTGAAGTGTTATCCTTGTGTTTTTCTCTAGTGATTTTATGGCTTCAGGTCTTAGGTTTAGATCTTTGATCCATTGTGTGTTGATTTTTGTATGGGGTAGAATGTAGGAGTTTTGTTTTATACTTACACATGTGGAGATCCAGTTTTTCAGCACCATTTATTGAAGCAACTGTCCTTTCTCCAGGGAGTCATTTTAACTTTTTTTGTTAAAGATTAGTTTGTCTGAACCTAGCTAGCGCTGCAGCGTAGTAGGTAAAGCTGCCGCCTGTGGTGCCAGGATCCCATATGGACACCAGTTAGTGTTATGGCTGCTCCACTTCCAATCCAGCTCTCTGCTGGATTGCCTGGGAAAGTAGCAGATGATGACCCAGGTCCTTGGGCTCCTGCACCCATGTGGGAGACCTGGAAGGAGCTCATGGTTCCTGGCTTCAGGATGGTGCAGCTCTGGCCATTGTGGCCTGTTAGGTAGTTAACCAGTGGATGGAAGTCCTCTCTCTCCCTGCCTCTCCTTCTTTCTCTGTGTAACTCTGCCTTTCAAATAAATAAATAAATAAATCTTAAAAAATAGTGTGTTTAAGATGTGTGGATTGATTTCTGGGGTTTCTAACCTGTTCCATTGGTCTACATCTCTAGTTTTTGTGCAAGTACCAGGCTGTTTTGATTGTAATTGCCCTGTAATACATCTTAAAATCTGGTATTTTGATGCCTCCAACTTTATTTTTATTGTTTAAGATTGCTTTATCTATTTAGGGTCTCTTGTATTTCCACATGAATTTGGGGCCTTTTTTTATATTTAAGAAGAATGTCCTTTGTATTTTGATTGGAATCACAAGGAATCTGTAAATTGGATAGTATGAACATTTTCATATTAAATATGGAGTCCATGAATGAATATGGAAGGTTTTGACACTTGTATATCATGTATATCTTTCCTTAAATTTTTGTAATTTTCATTGTAGAGATTGTGTTCTTGGTTAAATTTATTTAAATTATTTGTAGTTATTATGAATGGAATTGACCTTACAAGTTCTTTGGCAACCATGTGATTTTTGTGTACACAGATACTACTGATTTTTGTGTGTTGATTTTATATCCTGAAATCTTACCAAAGTGTCTTATGAGCTCAAATAATCTCTTAGTCTTTTGCTTCCCATATGTATAGGAGCAAGTCATCTGCAAACAGGGATAATTTGACTTTCTTCTTTCACATTTCTATCCCTTAGATTTTTTTTCTTGCCTACTGGCTTCAGCTAAAACTTCCTGAACTATATTAAATAGTATTGGTGAGAGTGGGCATCCTTGTCTGGTTCTGGATCTTAGTGAAAATGCCTCCAGCTTTTCCTCATTCAGTGTGATACTGGCTGTGGGTTTGTCATGTATTGCCTTGATTGTGTTGAGGCCAATTTCTATTTGGCAATCAATGCTCTTGGCCGCATTCCTGCTTAAGCAAATCTTGCAAGATTTACAGATTTCTATGTTGATTGGTCCTTTCCTCTGTTTCTGGGATTTTACCTTAATTAGAGAGTGTCACAGTGCATATTAGAGAATAAAATCTTGGCAGAGGGATACAATAATGATGTAGATAAATTTCAAATGTGATACAGGCCAAGAACAATCTCATTTGTGCCCACTTGTCAATGTAGTTCTTTAACACACTACTCAAAAATTTATTTAGAATTAAATGTACAATTAGAATTGTGTATGCCTTATTGAACTTAAATTCTCCACTCATCTGCTAGTTATAATACTTTACTCTCTTGTATGATTATGAGAACCTCATAGTATACACTTCATTCTCTGTATACTTGTATATATTTGTTTTTAAATAATAATAAGATACATAGATTTCTTCTGGCATCAGGTTCTTTAAAAATAAATAATTTTGTGGTATATAAATGAATCCATAGAAGGAGTTGCAAAGCTTCCCAATTTTATAAAGTCAGAATTAATTGAGTTTCCAATATGAGAGGTAAACTACAAAGAAAGTATGGTTATAATATAAACCGACACAAAATTCTAAATAAGATCAACACTATGCCTTGATAACTTGAATAAGATCAATTTCTTCTTCTGATACCATATTAAACAAATATGCAAATGTAAACAGAAGTCTCAGAAATAGCAGTGTTCAAGATATTACAATAATCAATACTGAACATGAGACTAATAAAATTTTGTAGTTAAGTACCCATTAAACTTCAACTGAAACAGAAATAGCAATTTTATTTTACTTATTTTTCAAAAATATGTATTTATTTACTTGAAAGGCAGAGTTACCAAGTAGCAGAGGCAGGGGGCAGGGGGAGGTCTTCCATCCTCTGGTTCCCTTCCCAAATGGCTGCAACTGCCAAAGCTGAGCCGACCTGAGGCTAGAAGGCAGGAGATTTGTCCAGGTCTCCCATGCAGGTACAGGGGCCCAAGCACTTTAACCATCTTCCACTGCCTTCCCAGGTGATAGCAGAGAGCTGGATCAGAAGTGGAGCAACTAGTACTCAAACTAGCATACATAAGCAATGCTGGCACTGCGTAGTGAGGCTTTACAAACTATGCCATAGTGCTGGCCTCAAGAAATAAAAATTGTACATGATAAAATTATTCATCAAAACATATCGGCCAGTGCCGTGGCTCAATAGGCTAATCCTCCACCAGCAGTGCCAGCACATGGGGTTCTAGTCCCGGTCAGGGTGCCGGATTCTGTCCCGGTTGCCCCTCTTCCATGCCAGCTCTCTGCTATGGCCCAGAAGTGTAGTGAAGGATGGCCCAGGTCCTTGTGCCCTGCACCCACATGGGAGACCAGGAGAAGCATCTGGCTCCTGGCTTCAGATCAGCGTGGTGCGCCGGCTGCAGCAGCCATTGGAGGGTGAACCAATGGTAAAGGAAGACCTTTCTCTCTGTCTCTCTCTCACTGTCCACTCTGCCTGTCAATAAAAAAATATCAATCACACTAGATTCTAACATTAGAAACTTAAACTGAAGAGTTAGATTGGATCACTAAAACTATAGTTCTACATTGAATTAGATGTCATACACAAATTTTGGAAATGGACTCATACTATCTAATACAAATATTTTGAAAAATTTTATTTTCAAATTCTACATTAAATAATTTGCCAGCTTTATAGTCACAATCTTGCAATTTGATGCTTAATTATGTCCTTTTATTCAGATCTCTGCTAATGTGGGCAACAATATGTAAGTAGGGGCAACAATTGCCACTTAAGACATGTGCAGATCTTATCAGTGTCAGTGTTTGGGTCATGGCTCTTCATATTCCAGCTTCTTGTTAATGTGCACCCTGAAAGACAGCATGCTATGGCTCAAGTTCTTCAGTCCCCAGCATCAATATGGGAGACTTGGATTGAGGTCCCAACTCAAGTGATTTCAGTCTGATGTAGCTCCCAGCTATTGCAGAGATTTGGGGAGTAAATAAGTAGAGAATGTTTGCCTGTGTCTGTGTGCCTCCTTCTCTCTTTGCCATCTATATAGGTGCAACAAACATTTTAAAGTTTAAGTATATATAAATATATATTACATATACATACATATGTATATTAAATATCATATCACTGTGATTGTTGTGATGATGGTTAGAAAATTTCAAAGAAAAATTGTAATTTCCAAAACACTACTAATTTGTAGAAGAAAACTATAAGCAAATAAAAGAAGTAGCACAGTGATTTTTTTGGAGTAAATATTAAAAAGACAGCTATGGAATGTACAATATTTTGTGGACTCTGCAGTTGGTTTCTGTAGTGTAGTGGTTATCACAATATTTTGTGGACTCTATAAATGTTATCAGGAAGATTGTTTTGTTACTCAATACAAACTACATATGGGAAAGCAGTTGTACTTCTGAAATTGAATGAATACGTGGAAAATACGCCATAGATGTCACAAACAAAATGACAAAATAAATGATATTTATTTGGAAACATCAGAATGTTGATGTTATACTGTATGGTACAGTATGTTATTCAGAGCATTGTTTATATTCATAGCATTAAATGCTATGGATGCATTCCAGGAGGTTAAAAAAATGGGAAATTTTAAAGCACAACAAGGAGAAATTTACACAAGCTACTAGGATACAAAATACATTGGTCTTGGATACCCAAGGCTAGAATTGGCTTTAGCTCATTGGTGGAGGGGTCCTTGATAGACAATAGTAATGCCCAGAAAATCTTATGTGACTTGTTACAGTATTGACAAATATTAAAGATAATCTTTCTTAAAGAATTCTGTGCAGATTTGTAAGACCTGTGGAGCATGAAACACATGCAACTAAAAAGAAATTTCAAGTAAATAAGTAAATAAGAAAGTGTTTAGAAAACTGGGGCTTTGGGACAGGCAGACATGAGTTCTATCCCTCCTGACTCCCAGGCTCTAAGTTTGTCAGAGCCTGAGAAGAATGATTTCATCTCGGTATCATCAACTTTCACAACTATGTGGCATTCACACAAAAATCAAATGACCCTTTCATATCATTAAGTTTAAAACTCAAATTTATTGCTAATAGAATGAATTCATGGTTCATAAAGAGGATTTGATAAACACTAAAATATAAAATAATCAAATAAAATATCCTCAAACTCAAGTAGAATAATAAATTTAAGCTAATTTGGATTTTAAAATTTGCATATGAAAAATATATAAAATAAATCATATTAAGACTGAATATTTTATACAGATATAGAATATGTGAGTATATACATGTTACTTAAAATTTAGATTTTTGCATCGTTTTTCTAAGTTTTTTTTAAATTTTTTGACAGGCAGAGTGGACAGTGAGAGAGAGACAGAGAGAAAGGTCTCCCTTTGCCGTTGGTACACCCTCCAATGGCTGCCACAGCCGGCGTGCTACAGCCAGCGCACCGCACTGATTCGATGGCAGGAGCCAGGTACTTCTCCTGGTCTCCCATGGGGTGCAGGGCCCAAGCACTTGGGCCATCCTCCACTGCACTCCCTGGCCACAGCAGAGAGCTGGCCTGGAAGAGGGGCAACCAGGACAGAATCCGGCGCCCCGACTGGGACTAGAACCCAGTGTGCAGGCACCGCAAGGTGGAGGATTAGCCTAGTGAGCCACGGCGCCGGCCTCTAAGATATTTTTAAAATGTGTAATCTAACACTGTAACTATATACAGACATATTTTCTCATTTTATATTTCATATTTTTAAATTATAACTAGTCCTATTATTATCCTTTACTGTGAAACAAATTAAGATATTCTAATACATTGAAATTATTCAAGCATCTCAGCAACTATATATCTCATTTTTATATTGATTTCATGGGCATATCTGGTAGAATATATTTTACATATTCAAAATAGTTCCCCCTTTTTTTAGCAATTCCACTACATTTTTGTCCTATTGCAATGGCAAGAAACCTTCAGATCATTATTTTGTGATAAACGTGATAATTAGCACATTTTACTTATATTTCTACCAGTGATGCTTTAGCAGTTGTGTTTTTCTAGTAAATGGAAGATGTATATATCTGCTAGAAGTATATTATCCACAGTGAAATTTTATCAGTAACCAACAATAATTTCTACCAAATAACTTATTCTTATGTTTCATCTTCACACATTTTTAACTGTCCCTGTTCAAAATAGTTAACAGGTCAATTAGTGTTTTCTATGATGGACTATTAATATATTTTGGAGTCAGCTTGACAACATATGTAAAATATTTTGGCTTCATATTTAGATCTGTCATTGGTTTACATTAACATTTAAGTTTGCTAATTATAGAAATAAATCCAGGAAATATTACACCTAAAAGGTATTTGCTTGTATGATGATTGTGAAAATTCTACATAAAATTTCACAATCAGTCAGCGCTGTGGCACAGTGGGTTAATGCCCTGACCTGAAGTGCCGGCATCCCATATGGGCACCCGTTCTAGCCCTGGCCGCTCCACTTCAGTTCCAGCTCTCTGCTATGGCCTAGGGAAGCAGTAGAAGATGGACCAAGTGCTTGGGCCCCTGCACCCACGTGGGAGACCTGGAGGAAGCTCCTGGTTCCTGGCTTCAGATCGGTGCATCCCTGGCCATTGTGGCCAATTGGGGAGTGAACTAGAGGATGGAAGACTTCTCTCTTTCTCTGCCTCTCCTCCCTCTGTGTAACTGAATTTAATAAATAAATAAATCTTCAAAACATTTTAAAAATAAAAATTTCACAATCTATGTCAGAGTATTCAGTGTTATGAAACATTTGATTGAATCCTTTGAAAAGAAGTCATCCTGTTTCTCTGCTTTCTGCTTAGCTGTGTCCAAAGTGTCCAGGTTTTTTTCTCTCATTTTATCTCAAAATCCTCTTTATTTTGACATTCCACTTTATATGACATGTCTGGTGGCTATGACCTCACAGAACTGCCTGCAACTGGTCAACAGGGCTTTTTACTACAGTGTTCTGTCAATTCTAGTCACATCTTGGATTCTATAGAGAAAGGCAGATTAAAATGTCATAATTAATTCAAATTTTTTAAATGTTCAGCACCACACACACCTCCCTGACTGGCATTATTGTGTGAGTGAGTGTGCATGTGTGTGTGTGTGTCTCACTGCATATGTAGAGTAGTATAAAATTTAATAGGTCTCAAATGAATGAACATTTCACAACTAAGTCCATTCACTAGCTACTCACCCATAAAGTGAATATTGCAGAAATGTTTGTGAATACATTATTTATAAAAGTTATAAAGAGCAATCATTTCAAGATTCATTAAGATTTAATTGAAAATTCAATTTAATCAATTGAGTTTTCCTGCTATTGTTTGTTCAGAAACTAAGCAATACAATTAATGTGTCAATTTACTGATGATTAATTCACATTGGACATAAGATGGCCATTAAACTGCCTTAGATATACTATTTATTCAAAAATCAAAATATATACTTTGATAACTTACCAATTTGTAGACCCCATGTTTTAATTTATACATTACACCAACATTTAAAAACCATGTTTCCATTTCATGCCTTAAGACTTTTTGTATTCTATATTAACTACCATACTCTTAAGCTTTTTCGAATTTAAACAGTATTTATGTTAATTCATTTGAAATAGCCACGATAAAACCAATACATAGTAATATAAATTACAGTTTTATAAAATATGTAGCTCTTCCATTTCTTGACAGATCTAATTATCAATTTTGAGAAACATGCATGTTCCTAACACCACACTGCTGAAAAGTCTGTAGGCACCAGGAAGATTTCAGCATTTGAGTGAAAGATGTATGTTTTCCATGATTTGATTTTTTCTTAAAAACTATCAGTTATTCTCTTCAAAGTGACAGATTCACTAACTTATTTCTGAGGATGTGGTTTCTGAGTACCTAAGTCTGAATAGCGATAGTCTATGGTCATTCCTTAAATAAAGATCACGTTAATGCAAACAGCTGTGGCTCAGTAGTTTGAGGCTCTGGCCTGCGGCAACAGCATTCCATGTGGAAGACAGTTCGAGTCCTGGCTGCTCCTCTTCTAATCCAGCTCTATGCTATGGCCTGGGAAAGCAATAGAAAATGGCCGAAGTGCTTGGGCCCCTGCACACGCATGGGAGACCTGGAGGAAGCTCCTGGCTTTTGGCTTCCAATCAGCACAGCTCTGATCATTGCAGTCATTTGTGGAGGGAACCATCAGAATAGAAAACCTCTCTCTCTGTGTCTCTGTCTCTCTCTCTCTGTAACTGTCTTTCAAATAAATAAAATAATTCTTTAAAATAAAGAAATCACATTGTTAATAACACAAGCAACAGCAACAACAAAGCACAAAGGCATTTCCTTTAAATGACCACTGCAGCAGAATTGTTTTATATACACTTACAGTTTAATCACCAGTTGAGATGAACATAAAATCAATAATTTCTATATCTTCAACAAGGATGTTCCTAAATAAAGTCATCATTCTCTGACACCTGCTAGTGAGTGGCCTTCAAACTGAAGACACATAACAGAATGTCTAAACAAAGTGATTTGGCCCTATTATTTGGTTGGTGGTGATCTGCAATGGACTGAAAAAATTGAAAACAGCATTTAGAACAAACAAATGCTTTTGTGAGTGGTTATTCAGATGAAGCCAGATTCAGATCAAGCTCTGAGTACTCTTGGGAGCAGCCTCAGATGTTCCTAGGCTTTCCAGAGCCCATCTAAGCATTATTCATATAACAGGCTCATTGTCCATGTGAACCTATCCCAAGTCATCATTTCCAGGTCTCCATCCACCCACACTGAATACTGCATTAGGCATTTACCCATTACTTTATAAAATCCACATAAGACCACAATGTGTTGATGATTAAAATAGCTTCAGAATCAAAGTCCAAATCTATGTATTTTAGTATTCTGATAACTATGCCACATTTGTACCACTTTGCCTCGGTTAGTCATTCTTCTTCCTTCCATTATCCCTTACACAGAATTTGTATAATTCTCTCAGGGAGTGGCCGCCCTGCGCACTTGAACATTTGACCTGCTGACATTATTTCAAGGAACTGTCTTAATGAAAAAATTTCTGTTGCCAAATATTCCTGGTTCTGCTTCCTCATGCATGCACACAGGAAAGAACAGTCATAGGAGGTCAGTGTGGAGACATGTCAAGAGATTCTGCTGCTTTCATGAAGCTGAAGTTCTAAGAGCTAAACTGCCCAGTGAAGGCTGAAACAAAGCATTCTATAGACAAGAAATCCTGGATGTCTCATCTAGTCCTCTAGGCTCATCTTCCAGGAACTCTTTATCTATTTCCTAGAAAGTAGGACTGGAAACTCCTTCTTATGTTCCTGGGGAATTCACAGGCAATACAAATTTCAGAATCATCACATATTCTCCTGGACCCAAATTCACACATATAACTCATTAATTGTTGTTTGACAGAATTCCCTGCCACACTGTCCACAAAGAGAGATTCCTGTAAAGCATTTGCATATTGAGGAAAGAGGGGTGAGTACAAAAATGTAGGGGTAAAATTCTCACAGGGGTGGAACTTGTGCTATTGCCACATACTTAGTAAGACAATTGGAGATATCAAAGTAACTACTAGCAAATTAATATATATAATAAACTTTGATATGTTTATATGTGTTTATTATTCTTTGTTTAATGAATATTGTTTTTGTTGAACTAGTTCATAAATGATGCTAGCCTAGAATGGGATGAAATTGTGACATCTTATATTTTAAGATTCCTATCCTATATTTTAAAATGGTATTATTTACATCAGCATGGATGGAACTGGAGAACATTATAGTAAGTGAAATAAGCCAGACACAGATGAATATTGTGTGTTCACTTATATGTGGAAGCTAAAATATTTGGTTTTATAGAATTAGAATGTTCAATAGAAGTCATCAGAACCTGGGAGAGATGGCAGGCCAGGAGGGGAAAGAGAAATGATGTTTAACTTGTGTAAAAGTGCACTTGGATAAGAGGAATAACTTCCAATGTTCAATAGTGCAGGAGGATAACTATTGGTGACCACAACTGATTGTATGCTTCAAAATTGCTGATAAAGGGAATTTTGAATTTCCAACACTAAGAAATAATAAATGTTTGAAGTGATAGATATGCCAACTACTGTGATCGGATCATTATATTATATATATACATATATATGTATTGAAACATCTTACTGTATCCTCCAGATATACTATTTATTTATTTATCTATTTATTTGTTATGTATCAATTAAAATAAAATGTTTATCATTGGAATAAAAGGCTTAAATGCATAATGTTGATAATCACATTGCTTGCTGCTTTTTTGCCACACAGGTGACAACTCCTGGGTGAAAGAGTATCTTCATGAAGAGCAAGCTTCCTATATGATCCAGGACTTTAGGCAGAGTACCTGACCTGTTTCCTTCCTTCTCTGCTCTCCTTCAATCCATGCAGTAATTGGCTGAACAAAATGAAGAGTAGGCTGTCATGTGAAATAGCAGAGCCCAAGAGCTTGTAGCAGTTGCATTTGAGACTATATTTCATAAAACAAGTTAGTTATTGGTCAATTTGCAAAGAACATTTTTTTTAATTTTTTTGACAGGGAGAGTAGACAGTGAGAGAGAGAGACAGAGAGAAAGGTCTTCCTTTTGCCATTGGTTCACCCTCCAATGGCTGCCACAGCCGATGCACCATGCTGATCCGAAGCCAGGAGCCAGGTGCTTCTCCTGGTCTCCCATGTGGGTGCAGGGCCCAAGTGCCTGGGCCATCCTCCACTGCACTCCTGGGCCACAGCAGATAGCTGGCCTGGAAGAGGGGCAACCGGGACAGAATCCAGTGCCCTGACCAGGACTAGAACCCGGTGTGCCAGCACCGCAGGCGGAGGATTAGCCTATTGACCCACAGCGCCAGCCTTGCAAAGAACATTTGAGGTTTAAGGCCTTTACTCTGGCTCTGGGCTTTTCTAAGGACACTGCACAAATGTATATTTTCCATGTTAATACCTCACTAGAGATTGCTTCCATACTTGCAACATAAAAACAAATTCTGAACATTTGTGTAAAAATAATATTTCAAATGGATTTCTACTAAAATTGTTTGATGTCTAGAATGTTAATCTTACGGGAATTTATGTGATTAGTCTTTTTTAATGATTCAATTATGTTTTTTCAATTGACATAACTGCAAATAATATAATTACATGCATAAAGTGTGCAATGTTAGACCAGGATAGCATTCTTTTGATACCATAATGCTTTATTCATATATATATATACATATAGCATATATATGTTTATATATGTATATATATATGTATATATATAACATCTAGATTTAGAACGTATTTATGGTTTTAACTACCCAGGACTCCAACACATAGGCTATTTTAATACCTTTGGGAAAATGGAGGATTGTCAGTTTCCTAAATAGATTTTCACTTTTCTGATCTTTAAGCATTGTAGTTCCAGGTGCTATTTTGAGTTGTACAAATACCATATTGAACAAGAAAATATCTGTGTACTTAGGAGGTTCATTTTCAACTGAGGAGAACAAGGAATAGTAATAATGATAAGCAAAATTTACCCAAATATTCATTCATACTTGCTATTTTTCCTCTTTTACAGTGCTTGTATTCTTTGTTTTGATTTTACAAATTGAAACAGATTACAAGTCAGAAATCATGATAGCATACAAGTAAACAGAAGTAAATAGAATATTTACTTTAAGAATATTGCATCATTGTGCTTAGTTTTAGACACTTATGTTAATAACAGTTGCCAAATTTGATTTATGCCTAAATCCACTGTGTTATATTAGAAGCTTAGTTTTGGTGGAGTGGTTTAATCCCATGCAATTATACTACATAGGTTGGCATTAATACAAAAGGGACTACTTTGGTATAAAATATGCTTGTATGAGATTACAAGCACATGTTATATGATTACCAATTAAAAATAATGGCAGTTCTTGACCCAAATACTTCTTCACTTATATAGATTAGGAAAAATATTTGTCTGCAGTCAGTGTGTATCACCTTAAATTGGCACTATTTAAAAACAGAGATTTTAAAAAGTATTTAACCATTAATATGTTGGCCTTTGTTCTGTTGCTTGTGGCTATAAGCTATAGATTCAGACAATGAGGTACAGCAAAGGAAAGACACAAACATCTGTTCTTTCAAAAGCCACACTAGGCTTGCTCCGTGGCTCACTAGGCTAATCCTCCGCCTGCAGCGCCGGCACTCCAGGTTCTAGACCCAGTTGTGGCACCAGTTCTGTCCCAGTTACTCCTCTTCCAGTTCAGCTCTCGGCTGTGGCCCAAGTGCTTGGGCCCTGCACCCACATGGGAGGCCAGGAGGAAGCACCTGGCTCCTGGCTTCAGCGTTGGTGAACCAACGGAAGGAAGACCTTTCTCTCTGTCTCTCTCACTGTCTAACTCTGCCTGTCAAAAAAAAAAAAAAAAAAAAAAAAAAAAAAAAAGCAACACTAGGCCGGCACTGCGGCTCAATAGGCTAATCCTCCGCCTTGCGGCGCCGGCACACCGGGTTCTAGTCCCAGTCAGGGCGCCAGATTCTGTCCCGGTTGCCTCTCTTCCAGGCCAGCTCTCTGCTGTGGCCAGGGAGTGCAGTGGAGGATGGCCCAAGTGCTTGGGCCCTGCACCCCATGGGAGACCAGGAGAAGCACCTGGCTCCTGGCTCCGGATCAGCGTGGTGCGCCGGCCGCAGCTCGCCAGCTGTGCCGGCCATTGGAGAGTGAACCAATGGCAAAAGGAAGACCTTTCTCTCTGTCTCTCTCTCTCACTGTCCACTCTGCCTGTCAAAAAAAAAAGCAACACTAAACATGAAAGTGCTCTTTCCTACAATATTTACCATCCTTTGATGCAGTAAAAATTTATTGTCTAAAATTATTAGCAATTTTGCACAATAAGCAACACTGAAAAATACCAAAACCCATTGATTTTTTAAGTTTCATTCCAAGATCTGATTTGTAGAGCTGTCAGTATATGAATATGTAAACATTTTGTATGAGATTTTAGAATTACAGTAATTTATAAGTATATACTAGTATAGGAAGTGTATCCTGCTAATAAAATAACTTTAGCATCAGTAGAAAGTACTAAGTTATCTAAAACAATTTTGAAAACATTACCTTTCAGTAATAGAATATGAAATAAAACCTGAAAATCCATAGGAATCATGAAACAATGTGTGAGATGAACTACGAAAAATATAAGCTACCCAAGTATAATGTGCAAATGACTTTTGGTCATAAATCTCATGAGAAGCAAACATGAAAGGATAAGTAGATCATTAGTTGAATTAGCAAAGACTTTTTTTTTGAAACTAAGGAATTTAAATTTTTTTCCATTTCAGTAACAAACACACAAATAGGTACAAGATATAGGTGGCTAATGTTTGGGCCTCTCCATTGGATAGACATGAGTTTGCATATTTGAAGACACTGGAAAGTTTTCTTCATGGCGCCTTCAGGCAGGAACTTATATATGGAGACAACATACATATGAATCATCATTGTCAAGGAATAATCCAAAGTAGTACACTTATAATTATGCCCTCTCAAATGGAAACAATTGATATTATATGACTCTGACTTCTCTAAGTGTTTAGTTAAAAGAACCAATTATTAGATTGAACATTTAATGGTGAAAATCAGAAATATGATCTTCTAGGTATTAGTTTTTGATAAAATGCCATTATTATAAATTTTCTTACATATCAGTGATTCTGATTGTTTCCTTTTCCCTATCCTTATGGGATGGATGGTGAAATACACACAAAATTCATTGTCTTCATATTACTCATGTAAATAGTATAAAATATATACAAACTGGGACATGTAACGTCACATAATTTACTTTTAAATTTTAATTAAATTGACAACCTGGAAAAAAAACTTTGTTTTCTACAACTGTGAATTCTAACCTCTAGCAGAGGCCATGAAAATGGTTTTTCTACTATTTATATTCTGGGTCAACAATTTATCCCATAAGGAGATCTTTAAGAAGGTGTAGGCTGTAAAAAGGGCAAAATTTAAAAAAGTTTTCCAAAATAACTGTTACAAATTGTGAGGCCAGAATCCTCTTGATAACCACCACACACAAAAAAGTAGAATATAAATATATTTGTTCCTAAATATATTTGTATTCCATGTAACTGTGTGTATTTCTTTCAGCTATACTCTGCAAAATATGACACATATGTTAACTAGCTGAGAAAAAAAGCCATATATTCTCTCAAAGAAAAATGGGTAAAACATAACTCTGACCCTCCTGCAGAAGCAAATCTTTCAGCAGATTAGCTGAAGGTAAGGTTGAGAAAATGTCAATGATCTACTGAAAGCTTTGGTAGACCCAGAAATGTAATTTAAATATAAAATATTGGATTTTGTCATCAAGCAGATCCTGTTCCAATAATTCTATTGTTTTGAAATAGATACCAGATTATTTAGAACTTTTTATTGCAAGTAGAAGGTATCCATCTTGAGTGAGCTTAGGCACAGAATTTATGAAGGAACCAGAAAAAGTTCAGTTAAAGAGTATATGAGAACACTTTGAAAGATCCACTTAAAAGTGTATGTTGCTGCAGAATCATTTTGAAATCCATGCATAGTTTTTTTCATTATATATATTTTCCATTAAGGTTTTAGAGACTACTTGTACCCAAAATGATTCCCCTTTTCCTCAGTGATCAATCTCAAGATAAAAAGAGGGATTAGATTTCTGTAGAAAGCTGTAAGTCAGGGCTCAAGATACCATTGTGGTTGTTTTCTGATCTTCTATGTAGTCCTCTCTGAAAGTGTTTTTTGTCCCTCTCTCCATTACTTCCTCCAAAACCACTTCTCTTTTTCCAAGGATCCTCACCTGACATCCATTTTCGGATCAGTCTTTAGTCCAGACTTAAATAGAGCCAGTCCATTCCTCCTTTAGAATTTTGAAGATGGGATTTAATCAGTAACAAAATGTGGGAAATTGATACTACTAATACCATTTTCATTCATAAAGCACTCTGGTCTTCAACTTACACGTGCACTCTGAACCCTGTGGAATGATCAACTCCTACCTCCTATATCTTCAATGGATCTCCACTACTCTTTAGAAATCAAGTGTAACATAACTAACATTTTCAGAAAGCAGTAGAAGAACTTGAGATACAAGCGTGCCTTTTGATTATTTGAATAAAGTGAATGAAGCAGTCATTTTCTGTTACTATGTTCACAATTGGACATGGTGACTGAGTCAGTGGTGAGCTGATCTCACTGAGCGCTGACATGGGACCAGCAGGTGAATCCACATTCTCCCTTGGTGGGACTTCCAATGCCTTGGAGTGCCACACAGAAGGTGACAAATACCTTCCTACAAGCCAGAGATGTGTCATTATGTAAGCCAGCTGTAAACACTTGTGTAGTGGCACAAAGGAGAACAGGGAAGAAAGAAAGAAAAGAAAAAGAAATAAAAGAAAAGGGAAGAAAAAAGAAAAGAAGAAATAAAGAAAGAAAAAAGTGAGACTATTTTTCTCAAAGAAAATGGACTTTTTAAAATAAAACCATTTTTCAGAAAAATTGGTTGTTTTACTTAGTACCAGCAAATTGGAATTAACTCATTATGGAAATTTGTAATAGAATAGACTTTTAGCATATTTTTACAAATATCTGCAGTATTCAATTTAAAAGACTCTAAAGAGCACCATGTTTACAGAAAGAAAACACAAATATAAAACGTTTAAACATGAATGAAAATGAAAATGTTGGTCGTTACCTCTTTCAAAAGCTACCCAAAGATATCATGTGAGGAGCCAGTATTACAGAATGAACAGATGTTTTCAATTTATTAAAGCAAATAAAAATACTGTAGTTTTGGACCCCCAAAAAGGACTCAAATATTATATAGCTCATGGTTAATAAAGAGTGTGTACACATGCATTTTGAGATGTTAGTCAAGTATCTATGATCCCAAGGGAACAGTGAGAGAGACTTGCTGAGGCAACAACAATGAAAATGCAGAATGAATAAAAAGGGAAAATAGAAATGGCCCAGTTTGGTGCAGGAACACTTAGAGATTGAACACACACGGAAAACAGAGGCACGAAGCAGTAGATCTATGAGGCTCACAGTCTAGAGAGAGTCAATGATGGGGGCAGTTTGGTTTCACTGAGTAACCAGGACAGAGTGGCTTACAAAACAGAGAATAAAGTCACGGATTGTGCCGGGACATGAGGTGCCACTTTCATTTTTGTGAGTGGATCCAGAAGTCAATTCTTGTTTTAAAAATTAACTTAAATAAAACAAGAGAGCCATACAGGACAAATATACACCCTTGTAAGCAAGTACAAGTGAAACCACCTACTAGCTTTGAGACTAAATCTGTGATACCTCTAATAGCAACTTGGACAGGAATACAAAATGTCATCTAAATACCTAGTTTCTGAGTTGGTGGCTTGCTGATGTCAATGGGAAAGATTGCAAGACCCATAGACAGGGAGGGCAGGAGACTTCAAATAAACTATCAAGGCTCCAGGCTCCAATAAAGACATTAAAATTTATATCTACAAATCACATTGTCTGTAAACTAGGAAATAACAGTAGAACTACCTATCAGAGTGTAAAATTGTTTAAAGATTTTAGGCTCCGATAATGTCTTGAAAGCATAAATCCACAAATCATATTTTCTATCAACTGTCCAATGACAGAACTCCCTTTGATAGAGTAACTGAGAAGTTATTTACACATATGCAAATTTCATTTAAGATTATGTTATATAACAATGTCAAATGAAACATCGTGATGACCATTACATTGGTCTAGGTCACATTCAAATTGCCACAGAATAAAAGACTCTGTTACTGCTGGAAGACAGAGAATCCATAAGAAGAATATATAGAAGATGAAATGTGTGGATTTATATTTAAATTTTGCCAACCAGGAAGTGCTGGGGCTAAGGGGGATGGCCTGGATGATGCTCAGGAGGCAGGCGATGCAAATGAAGAGGCCTCTCATCACCTTGTTTGAGTAGAACAATGCCTTGCAATTTAAGTCATTCCAAAGATTCCATGTCTCAAATGCATCTGGAGAAAATAAAAATGACACAGTGAGTAGCATCACTATGTGGACAAAGGCCAAGTGACAGGTGGTCAGGTCAGTAGGCTTAGGTCTGTCAGCCAGCACAAGTATGAAAATGTGGAAGAGGAGAAGGAAGGTGTTGGCTGAGATCCCAAAGCCAGCTTGGCAACAAAGGCATTTACTAACAGCAACATAGGCAAAAAGTGTCCTCATTTTCATTTCAGGAACAAATGCAAGCACTTCTGAAAAGCAAACAAAAACAACAGGTATCACATCACCAGCAAGCATCATTCTCCATACCACAAGTTCGTGTTTTAATGTCACCTTTCAGGATGGTCCTGGATCTCTCTTAGTTTTAGTTTCCATCCCAGAAATCCCTTGAGTGGACTCGCTTCAATTCAAGAGAGTGTTTTCAAGGTCCTGCTCACAATTATCAAGGTAAAAGCACTATGAGCATTCACTTCATTATACACATGAAGCTGAATTGAAATTATCACATAGTGAAATTTTACTGCTAATAAAATGTATGGAAAACTTTCCATGGTTTGAAATATTCTTAGATCCTCTATAGTCAATTCCCTTCAAGTCTTATTCATTGTAATTACAATGTTAAAATTTCACCAACACCTCAGCACTTTACTGCCTTGAACGTGGATGCAATTATGCTGTCTGATTAATTTAATCTAAAGGTACCTTTGTCCGTTTCATGTTCCTGTGACTGAATAACTAATGTATATAAAGAAAACAGAAGTTTGTTTCCTCACAGTTCTGGAGGCCAGGAAGTCCGTGATCAAGAGCCTGAACTCTGTTGAAGGCCTTCTTGCTGCATTGTCCCATGGTAAAAAGTAAAGTGACAAGAGAGTAAGGGGCAACAGGCAAATGTGACCTTTTATTTAATGGCACCAACCACAACCATGAAAGTAGAGCACTCATGGCCCAATCTCCTCTTAATTATGTTAAAATGGCAACTGAATTTCAACATGAGTTTCAGAGATGACATTGAACCTGAAGGAAGGAGTTACAACTTATCTGTATGATGCTGAGAAAAACAGCAAATTACCACAATAAATTGCCACATTTTCCCTCTTGTTGGGGCTGATGAGTGTGTTATTATGTCTTCAAGGCCACATATATCACTTCAGGCCCATAAATATAAATATTTAAGGGAATGCAGAAGTGTTGGGAGGCTTTGTTCATTATGTACAGCTAAATTGGGATAAATTTCTAACTGCAATTGAATTGTCTGCGTTTATATCAAAATCATAGACTTAGTTGTACATGTTCCTGTTACAGCAGAAGCTTCATTTATAAAGGAAAAGAATCAATAAACCTGTTGATTTTTCTCTTAGGCAGGACCTATGTTAAACACCAGAATCATACTGATTTAAAGGCACAATCACAATAGGTTTCAATTGTCAAGGGTCTCTCTTGAGTACTAATATGAAATGTTAAAAATATTACAGCACACAATTATTCTTAGGTGTTAAATTTAAACTGAAAAGTGATCCCTGTTAAATATAAGAGTGGGAATAAGAGAGGGAGGAGATGTACAATTTGGGACATGCTCAATCGTACTTGCCCCAAATGGTGGAGTTAGAAACGTGCCAGAGGATTCCAATGCAATCCCATCAAGGTGGCATGCACCAATGCCGTCTCACTAGTCCCAGTGATCAATTTCAGTTCACAATTGATCACACTGATAGGTCTAAGAGTCAAAGGGATCACACAAACAAGTCTAGTGTCTGCTAATACTAACTGATGGAATTAAAAAGGGAGAGAACAATCCAACATGGGAAGCGGGATACACAGCAGACTCATAGAATGGAAGATGTCCTAAACAGCACTCTGGCCTCAGAATCAGCCCTTAAGGCACATGGATCTGGCTGAAAAGCCCATGAGAGTATTAGAGGCATGGAAAGCCAAGACACTCTGGCAAAAAAAGACCTAAATGAAAGGTCTCTGCAAGTGAGATCCCAGTGGAAAGAACGGGGCCATCAAAGAAGGAGGTACCTTTCTCTGAAGGGAGGAAAGAACTTCCACTTTGACTATGACCTTGTCTATGTAAGATGGGAGTTGGCCAACTCAAAAGGCTTCCATAGCCTTGGAAACTCATGACTAGAGGCTAGGGTGATTACTGACACCATAAACCAGAGTGTCAATTTGTTAAGTAAACAACAGGAGCCACTGTGTATTTACTTCTCATGTGGGATCTGTCCTTAATGTGTTGTCCAATGTGAAGTAATGCTATAACTAGTACTCAAACAGTATTTTACACTCTGTGTTTCTGTGTGGGTGCAAACTGATGAAATCTTTACTTAATATATACTGAATTGATCTTCTGTATATAAAGAGAATTGAAAATGAATCTTGATGTGAATGGAATGGGAGAGGGAGCGGGAGAGGGAGGAGTGTGAGTGGGACGGAAGTTATGGGGGGGGGGATCCATTGTAATCCATAAACTGTAATTTGGAAATTTATATTTACTAAATAAAATTTAAAATATTACAGCACAGATCTTTAACACATGCACAATTATTTCACTAATATATACATGAATTATTTTATTAACACAATTCACTGTTTTGAGCCACAAAACAAAGAGACAACATTATTGGATAAAAATACTGGAGAATAATTTTACTATTTTTTTATGTAATCCAAAGATAGATCTGGCTCACCCCCTCTGATGCATACCCAGCATTGGCTAGACACATTCACCTGCAGGAGGCCAAACCACTCTAGTTCAAGGCTCTGATACCATTGGTGCTGATGTGGAACTGTAGAAAATCTTGGTTGCCAAGATTAGGGGCTGTCAAATAAAATACAGGATTTAAAATTTTTAATTTTAGGGTTTTTTAAAGAAAAAGTATATCTAGTTTTGTTCATTGCAAACAAATAGACACATTGAATATATGTACTAAAAATTCATTTATTGTATAAATTGAATTTAACTTCATTGGGCCCTGTATTTTTATTTGATGAATTTGTATGCCAAAACATGGATGCAATCATGGGATTTGTCAGAATATGGAGAAAAGAAATAGAAGGAGAAAGGAAATAAAATAGGGGGAAAATAGAAAGCAAATATAGAGGTCAAATTTATAAAGGTCAAATTCATAAAGGTGAAATACAGACTATAAAGGAAAATGGTTTCCAAATAATTCTAAACCTTTATTATGAGAAAGGATGGCTACTTTGTCCTGGGTTATGGATATAATCTTGAAAAGTCTCAGAAGTCAGGTAATACACATAAAGTTCACTGTTATGGTATAAATTTATACTTTATGATCAATCTTTTCAGCCCCAAAGTATGTACATAGTTGTGGATTATGGTTGTGGGAAATTACACCATTAAATGTACCAAGAAGAAAAGACTTGACAAAAAGACTATGGGTTTAGATCTGAAACAGAGGTATGTAAAGTCTTAGATGATCCCAAGGACCATTTTTAGATGGAGCAATTTGTCATTTTAGAGGAAAACAACTTTGTAGGATCCTCATCTTTACAATAACATCTAATTTTCAGATAATATTATTTTAGAAAAAAATACCATTCCTATACAGACTATTATACCCCACCTGGCTTATGTGTGATTGTATAATTCATATTAAAACAGTGCCTTGTGTTTTTTATTATATAAAAATGTACTTTTAACATCAAGTTGACTGTATTCTGTAAACAGCATCATGAAATCGGTGATGGTCATACACATGAATAAATTTTGAAAATTTGACAACAAATGAATAAAATATAAAATTCCTATTTCTGAAAGCTTCAGTATTTTCACACCAAGTCCCTGTGTATCATAATCAGAAGCAGATGAGAGTCACAGTCACATTGTAAGGCAGGCCCTTCGGGAGGGATTGGGAAATCTGTTCACTCTACTATAGGAGCTCTAAGTGTTCCATCAGCAAAAATGCAGGAAATGCATGAAGCATACTAAGACAAACTAAAGCATCCCCAATGCCTCATAAAGAAATAGAGGAATCTACAGACCCAGTTTCTTGAGTTTTAGACCTACATCAGCAAGGCATGGAAAATCATAATCATTATTTTGTTGGTTTGCCCATTATTTTTCCATGATAAAATATCCTGATTCTATCATTGGTCTGTTAATTTCATGTTTTATGTTACAACTGACAAATGAAAATATTTATGTGGAACAATGTTAGGATACAAGTATACCACAGAAGAGTTCAATTGCCCAGTGCTGCGGCTCATTAGGCTAATCCTCCACCTTGCGGCGCCGGCACACCGGGTTCTAGTCCCGGTCGGGGTGCCGGATTCTGTCCCAGTTGCCCCTCTTCCAGGCCAGCTATCTGCTGTGGCCAGGGAGTGCAGTGGAGGATGGCCCAAGTACTTGGGCCCTCCTGCACCCCATGGGAGACCAGGATAAGTACCTGGCTCCTGCCATCGGGTCAGCGCGGTGCTCCAGCAGCAGCGCGCCAGCCGTGGCGGCCATTGGCGGGTGAACCAACAGCAAAAGGAAGACCTTTCTCTCTGTCTCTCTCTCTCACTGTCCACTCTTCCTGTCAAAAAATAAAAAAATAAAATAAAAAAAGAGTTCAATTATGTAATTTAACACATGTATCACCCCATCTGCATTGTCCTTATTTGTGGTGAGAATTTGTAAAATCTACTCTGTAAGCAATTTTTGAATACACATTGTGTGGGGCCCCCTGGGCTGGCCAGCCATGGGGCCCCCACGTCAAGGTTTGGCCTGGCAACTGTTGCTGTGTCGGCAGATGTTTTTTAGTTTTAGTTACCAGGTGCTTTCCAACGGGCGGGGCTTTTCCGGAGGAGCTAAGAGTGCTGTAAACAACCAGATGGCGCCTGCTGCGTGACACCTCATTTGATTGGCCCAAGGATGCGTGTACACTGAGTGAACAAGTATTGGATTGGAGGACTCCGTGCATGGACTTTAGCCCCCTTGCGATTGGTTGGATTTTGTATATAAGCCGTACTCCAAGGAAGGAAGTCACTCTTTTTTCTTCTTCCTCCTTCCTTTCTCTCTACCTCTGTCGCTGTTATTTCCCCTCTCATAATTAAAGTCTACGGAAGACCGGAAGACCGATTAGCTGCAAGTAGCGTTGTTCCTTTGCGGGCAAGGGAGCGACACAGTGTACTAAAAATAATACAGTTACCATGCTTTACAGATAATCATTATATTATGTTTCTTTTTTCTAATCAAATCTCTGTATTCTTTGTGACTGGTCAATTAAAGACCCATATACAGGAGTCCTGCTAAATTCAGTCATTACTGTGAAATGTAGGAGGATTCAACAGCAAAATCTAGACTGAATGATTGTTTTCAATGTGTTTTATACATCAAATCAAAATTTGAATTAAAAGACAATAGCAGGAGAAAATTAGATAATTTATAAGATAATCCTTTATCTTATAAAAGGTAAGGCTGCATTTTAAATTTTTTTATTTTCCTCTAATCACAAAAGAAAACTCCAAAATTAATATAGAAAGTATTGTTATAAATTTGACTTTAGGGGCCAGCACTATGATGTAGTGGGTATGATGTTGGCATGCCATATAGGAGCTAGTTTTAACCCAGCTGTTTCATTTCCAATCCAGCTCTCTGTAGTGTGCCTGGGAAAGCAATGGAGGATGGTACCAGTGCTTGGGCCCCTGCACTCATCTGGGTGAACCAGAGGAAACTCGGAAACTCCTGGCTCCTGGGTTTGGTCTCGCCTAGCTCTGGCCATTGCAGATATTTGGAGAGTGAACTGGCAGATGGAACATCACACTCTCCATCTCTCCCTCTCTCTCTTTAACTCTGACTTTCAAATAAATAAATAAATCTTTAAAAATTGAGTTTACATAAAACATAAAGTTCTAATGGTGAATGTACTTTATGACAATCATTTAACATGGTGGGTGCACTAAATTAGTCCTTAACATTATGGACATTTGAAAACCAGCAGCTGGCAATATTTCTAAAAGTTGAATGGTGACCAGAAAACAAAATCTCTCCATGGTCAACTATAACAATGGAGGGAAAATTAGTTTTGGGATTACTTAGAACACTTATTTTCAACATTAAAAATCCTAATGTTTTATGTGATAACACATTTAAAGCTCAAAAATACTTAATGTATATATCATATCCCTAAGTTTAAAAGTATAAAAGGTAGAAGCAAAGCATTATGAGTTAGATAGAATTTAATATTTTTCAAAAACCAAAATTTCAAATTATGCATATAGCAAATGAACATAAGAAAAATTTTCAAATGAAATAAAAACAAAGAATTGTAATTCAAATAATGAATCATGCAACTACGAATTTTATTTCTAGTTAGATCTATAACCAATAAGACATAAGACATGAAATAGATGTTTGTATCTGCAAAAGTCTACTGATTTTAATTGTTATTCTCTAAGATAAAAAGCTGAAATTATGAAGATTTCATTCACACATCATTTAAAGTCATCTTACAACATCCATCAACCCAACTGTCTGTGGGCCACTTACTGCCCCTAAGAGACCTGAGAAGGACACACTCACCCAGTCTTTGCAGGGAGCCCATGGATGTGAGATGGGGCATCCTACACATAGTTATAAGAAAATATTGCAGTGAGCTAATCTCCCACCAGACTCACAGTTGCCATGTCCCCTGTAGAACATGACAAGTTATGGCTTTTAGATTGATACAAACAAGAGGCACTAATGGAAAAATTAAACAATCACAAGAAAGAATATCTGGGGGCTGGCACTGTGGCACAGTAGGTTAAAACCCTGGCCTGAAGTGCTGGCATCCCATATGGGCACTGGTTTTAACCCAGGCTGCTCCTCTTCCAATTCAGTTCTCTGTCATGGCCTGGAAAACAGTAAAAGATTGCCCAGATGCTTGGGCCCCTGCACTCACATGGGAGACCCAGAGGGAGCTCCTCGCTCCTGGCTTCATATCGCTGAAGCTCCAGTCATTGCAGCCATCTGGGGAGTGAACCAGCAGATGGAAGTTCTCTCTCTCCCTCTCTCTCTCTCTCTCTCTCTGTCTCTACCTCTGTAACTCTGTATTTCGAACAAATAAAATAATTTTTTTAAAGAAAGAACATCTGGGTGCCAAACATCCCCAGGTGTGAACATATTTTCCTAGCTGTGTTGGCCTGATGTGACTGTATGTTCTCAGCATGTGCCAACTACACAAGAGTCCTGCAATATCCCCAGCCTCAAAATGAGTTAATGCCACAGCAGACTTGACAATGTCCTCTGGTTTGAACAGATGATTCCTCCTGTCCTACTCACATGTCCTCCAACAAACATCATGTTTTACATGCTAAAAACATAAAACGGAACCTGTCACTTAGCAAAGCTAAACTTTTTTTTCCCACCCAGAATCATTAGGCAGAATTTGTAGAGCAGGGTGCTTATTTTGGTAGCTCCTAAAGCTAGTCATGTGACCCTCATTAGAAGCCCGAGTTGAGAACCACTCAGTTTTACCTTTCAAACTCCAATGTGCATACATGTCATTTGGTATTCAGGTGTCATTCTAGGAAATTGTGAGCCTGCAGGTTTTCAGTGGAATCCATGGATTGCTTTATTGATGAAGACCCCTGCTGATGCTGATATTTCTCCTCCTTGACCAGTTATGGTGGCACTACGCTAGAGAATCAAGTTGGTCCTAAGTCACTTTTATCCGGTTACTTAAACATGAGTACCATGGGCTTCTATTGAAGAAATCCAATCATCATCTCAAGACATCAGATACTTTGTTGGTCCTCAAAGACTTGAGAAGGCAGCGATGTCTGAGTAAATTGGCTTCTGGAAAACAATTCATTTATTTTCATTGGTGTATTGTTTATTGGTCACATGCTATGCAATCACAAGTACATTAGGGAGCATTATTCTGGGAATCTTGCATACATTATGTAAGTTATTTTTATAATATACTGGGAATTGGGTTCTAAGGGTTCTATAATTCCATTGAAGATTTTGATGTTAGGAAGGACTTGCCTTTCTACTTCTTAAACATTTCTATCATTGGTCTTAAAAATCCACAGCATTAGAGTCCAACAAGATGATCAGGAAGGACAAAAGGAAAGTGGAGCAGTCATGCAGAGTGATGTTTGATTGCTGAGTTGTAATATTGGAGTAGCTAACCATTTCTAGGAATAGGAAAAAGTGGAAAATGTGATGTTGGATGGCATGTTTTAGAATCATTGGTTTTAGGAGCCAGTGCTGTGGTATAGTGGGCTAAGCCTCTACCTGTGACACCAGCATCCCATATAGGTACTAGTTCGTGTCTCTGTTTCTCCTCAAATGGCTCATAACTGATCTTTTATATGGAGCTCTGCAAAGAGAAGGCTTGGCAGGTGGCCCAAGAAACATCATTGTCCTAATGGCTATTCCTTAGGGTGCGGGTGTGCACCTTCCGGATAGGTTAACGCTGGCGAGACCTTGGAGACACCAGACACGTTTATTGACTTTTCAGCTTCTACTTTATTTTTCAGCAGACTCGGGTTACATGTCGCGTACACCCACCGCCTTCACCTCCTCCAACCCTCTTATATATCTCCCTCCCACCGTCCACCTGTTTATATATTATTCTAAATATAATAGCCAACCAACAAAGACAACAGCAATGACTTAGGCAATAACTATGCGGAAAACATGTTACCAAATCAGCAAGAAACAAAACTTAGTATCTGTGGGAAACATGCAATAACAGGATGCTTAAAGTCAAAACAGGATCTTGTGATTAGCAACGGGCAGGGTGGAAAAAGCCCAGCACTAAACTTCTCGTACTTGTACATGTCGGGAGAGGCACAGCTGGCCAGGCTGTCCTGTTCCCCGACATCAGGGGATATCACATTACAGATATGAGGAACATCTGCTTAGACCTCCAGCCATAAAGCACACCAGATGATAGTATGAGTTCTTGGGAGTCACACCCAAGTAGAAAAGCTAGTCCCCAATGTTCACTCTCTCATCTGATCATAAACGACTTAGGATAAGATCATAACCTACACAGCAGGCTTCAACACCTAAAATCCTGTGCTGTTCACAAAACTTATGCCTAATGCCTACACGGTAATGGAGAGAGGATAAAGATGGGGTCACACCGAGGGCTGACCTGGATGGACTTTCCTGGGTTGCCTGTTATCTGTGAGTTCCTCCTGGAAAATGGCCCGAGTGTCCAGAGTGAGAGCTGAGCCAACGTGTGAAGCACTGTAAAAGCCCTCACTCTGGGTCATGACAGAAAATGGCAGAACATCTTGCTTTCTTGAACATCTCCCATCTCTTACCTGGAAAAAAGGTGTTGTGCCTACAATGTGAGTGCCTGGTCACCAGAGTTCTAAGTTCTGTTGGTATCTGTTACAAAGTAATAAAGTCTCATTTTCAAGGTTTAATTACTTAGGCCCCTTCCTCCAAGAAGATCTACTCAAAGTGCCTTCTGGGCTGATGGTGGTCCCTCCCACTCCCTGATATCCTCTTAACCATGTAAAAGCATGTGAACTCATTCTAGTCATCATGCCCTGGGGGAATCTGAATAAAGTCCTGACTCAATGTGGGTGATCTATCTGTGTTCACAACCTCCTTTTCCTGCCATTAACAAAACACTGAAGACTGTTTCCTAAAAATCAATCCAATTTTAAAATAAGAAGGAAAATAACTGTATTATTTCCTTAAGGTTTATTTGTTTTATTTGAAAGTCAGAGATACAGAGAGAGAAGGAAAGGCATAAAAATAGTTAGTGGCTACTACTAGCTATAAAATTAATCTCTGAGTCAGGGGGCAGTCAAGGAGATTTTTAGATCTGAGCTTGAAGCATATTTTTCTAGTTTGCAATATGAATGTCTCTGTTAAGAATCAAGACTCTCTGTGAACTCTATGAGGAGAATAGAGGTCAGCATATCTGATGGTATCCTGAAACATTTATATCAGACCATCCAGCTTCAGCATGAAGGGTTTCATAAATGTATCACTTTATAGGTAGATAGCAATGTCTCCAACATAATGAGCATCTGTAAAGGATAATAGTGCAAGTAGTTTTCTACTGGAACAAACACATCTCTAATCACCTCAATTTGTCAAAAACCAATTGGCTTCTCCCCTCAGCATTTTCATCTGTATCACTCACACTGCCATCTACACCATGTTGGTTTCCACTTCACAGTTCACTCTAGGGGGCTTCAGCTAGTTCACGGAGCATTTGCTCATGTTTTAATTTTTTTCTTATTTGGTTTATTTTATTTAAAGGGCAGAAGACAGAGAGAGGCATACAGGTGTGTGTGTGAGAGAGAGAGCGAGAGAGCATTTGAAGGTATGTGTGTATATGAGCGTGGGGGTGGATGTGAGTTTCTTCAGGGAGTGTCTGAGGATGTATGACTGTTGTGAAAACAGGTGTCAGCATGTGTGAGGGAGTGGAAAGGTGGGTAAAGAGCTGGTGAAGAATAAATATTGGGCACTGACTATGCAGGTCAAGTGGAAAAAATAGAAAAGCCTTGTCTTTGAATTGGGCCTGAAGAGCAGAATAAGAAGATACCTTGTTGGTGGTTGTCAAAGAGACGCACTTTAGGGTTTGCTAATCTTCCCTTAAGAGGACTGCGTGGAGCTGAGAAAGGCCCTTCAAGTCCTGCCAGGCTTCCAGTGTAGGTCCGGAGCCTGTTCCAAGGCTGAATGGAGTCAGGAGTGGACACCAGGCGAGGCCAGAGCAGCTCTGGGATAGAATGACCACGATGTTCCCCCCTCCAACCCCCACCCCCACCTGGCATCACTGGTGGAAGCTGGGGTCCTTTGCCGGTCACAGGCCACGAACTCGCTGACAGCAAATGTCGCCAGCAGAGGTCAGCAGCAGCACCACCGGGACTGGCCCCCAGAGTAGCGCCTGCCACAGAACTTCATGGTGCTGTTGTTCCAGACACGTGACCTGCAGCTGCTCTACAGCAGCCACGCTTTGGGGTCATTGTTCTTTTGGGAGTGACACAAAGCTCGTGTGGTTAGAAGGTAACGTTTTAAACAGTGCTACAGATCCCTCCCCGTCTGGTTTGTCCCTGCAGACCATGCCCAGCAGGTGCTTTAAAAATGCTTGCTGATAGCCACACCAATGATTCCACTGCCTATCTCTGCATTTCACTACAAATTGAAGTCGCCGGGCCTTTGTGGACCTCTAAAGACGGCTCCCTGCACTTCTTCCACCGCAAGTGTGTGTTTGGGGGCGTCCACACTTGGTGATGGGGGCTAGAGGGCAGGGTCCTAGGACAAGCAGTCTCCAAGCAATCTCCAGCCTGTCCCAGGCAGCGGTACATCAGTGGCCACATGACCCCTCCTGGTTTTACATCCGAAACAGGAATTTCCTGAGAGGGTAGGAACTTCGGGACATCAGCCACACCTTCCACACTCTGGACGGCAACATCAATTGGCTAGCTCTGCTCATCGCCCCAGCCAGTGAGACCGGGGGCCAATGGGTGCACAGCCGTGCCAGCTCAGGCAGAGCCGCTGGCAGCCCGGAGCACTTGCCAGAGTAGTCTCTGCACCTGGAGCGTTCACATAGCCACCTGCGAGCCTGATTGCGGTGTGGATTCACTGGACATTTTGTGAGCTGCTGGCTCTAGTAGCATGCGGGCTCCCAGGTTAGTGCCAGACTAAGCACAGCTGCTGAGGGAACGCTAGGGCGTGGATCTGGAGCAACCTCACTCCATGCAGTCAGGTTAATGCTAAGCAGCCCTGCGCACACTCCCCGCAGCCCCAGAGGTGTGCTAGGGAAAAGGTACAGAGAGAAGGAGGTAGGGGAGCTGTAGATGGAAGGGGGGTGGATAGAGAAGGAGGCACAGATAGAACTAACAAAAAATCCAGAAATCAGCCTGAGAGCTACAGACATGGTAGAGTGGGAATGAGACCAGAAAAGCCAGAGGCAGAAAGGAGGTGGATGGGTAGCACAGCAGTTCCAGAGATAGTATCTATTTAAATCAAAATACTCATTAGTGTTCTTGCTTTATTCTAAAAAAAATCATCTTGGAAATAGTTTTGCTCATTATAAATTTACTTAACAGAGTATATTTTTTTCAGGAAGTGATTTTGATAAGTATTTTATGTAGAAAGAGTTATCTGTATCCCTATGTTTATTGCCGCTCAGTTTACAATAGGGAAGATATGGAATCAATCCAACGTCCATCAACTGATAAAAAAAAAAAAGTGGCAAATATACACTATGGAATACTATTCAGCCATAAAACAGAATGAAATCCTGTCTCTAGCAACAGAATGGATGCAATTGGAAATGATTATGCTTTGTGAAACAAGCCAGTCTCCAAAAAGACAAACATCATATGCTTCCCCTGATTTTTGGTAACTAATACACAGATTAAAAAATTGTAATGTATATGAGTGAAATGGACATTTTGAGATTTTATTATTGTTTATCAACTCTTGTTTATATTCTTGAGGAATAGTGGCTTTTCTAGTTGCTACTTGTTTAATTCTTTATTTATTGGAGGCTTAAGCTTGGGGTTATAAAATAAACCAAAAGTATGTCACTGTAAAAAATAAAAGAAAAAATTAAAAAAGAAGGAGGAGGGAGGGTGGGAGCATGAGTGAGAGAGGGTGGGGTGGCAAATATCATTATGCTGTTAAATCTGTTTATATGGATAACATGAAATTTGTTCACCTTATGTAAATAAAAATTTTAAAAAAAAGAGAGACCTGCAGGATGAAATTTGCTAAGACAATAGCAGCTATGTGGTGAAGACCACAGAATGGCAATGAAGCCCTTCCCTAAAACCCTCCAAATTTGCTCTGTAGAAATCATGATACATATGGGGTGGTTGTCCTGTGCAAACAGAAGAGCCTGTGTTTTGATTTCTGTAGACTTGGGATGAACGTGTGTTTTTGTAATGAAATATTTTTGACTGGAAATGCTGGGGAGGGTAAGACATCCCAGAATGTGTTGTGTAGGTGCTGACAACTCTTCAGTTTTCACATAAAACGAACAGAGTACCATATTTGATACTTGGATTGATATCTTGTTATTGGGTACTTATTATTTTATGTTAGTATCTTTTTATCTTTTTTATTAAAGCTAGTGTTTCATGGTCAAAGAAGATGCATAAATAATCAGCTGGTGTAGGAGATGAAGTGTCTCTGAACACCAAGATTCAGGCAGCATTTGCCAATTAAATGTGTCATTAGCATCTGGAGTTCAGTTGAGAGTCACTTGTCTAAGTTGTGGATGTGGTCTTACATTTTAAATATAGGAATGTGTAATTTTATAAGTAATACCATATTGCATTTTTAAAATACATGTCTTTTTATATTCCTTTCTGTAATAAAGTTTTAAAAAGTGAATCAATTACTGTTTTTTTCATTCTTAGCTTTAGTGTGATCATTATGGCATTACAGGGTCATCTCTGATTTTTAATACTACATTCCAACTTTAAAATTGTCTCATCATCAAGTAACTAAAAAATATTGCTATAGAGTATAATTTTTACAGATGTATGTTTGAAGAGGTAGGACCCAGAAAACATTTGAATGTTTCATAAGAAGCTATGAGTTAGTATTTTGTTTAGTAAAATTGTGGTTGAAGCTGAGTGATGAGTAATCCATTATCCAACTGACTTTTACTACTGCCAATATAAATTCAATCACAACATAAATTAGAATACAGATCTATGGGGCTGGCAATGTGGTTTAGCAAGTACAGCCAACACCTGCAATGTCCGCATCTCATATGGGAGCTGGTTTGAATCTGGCTGCTCCACTTCCAGTCCATCTCCTTGCTAATGTGCTGGGAAAGCAGTGGAAGATGACCCCAGTGCTTGGGCTTCTGCACTCATGTGGGAGACCCAGAAGAAACTCCTGGCTTCTGGCTTTGGTCTCCATCTTAGCCATTGCTGCCATTTGAGATGTCATCAAGCTGATGGAAGATCCCTCTCTCTCTCTCTCTTTCTCTCTCTCTCTCCCCCTCTCCCTCTCCCTCTCTTCCTTTCAAATAAATATAATAAATCTTTCTTAAAAATTTTAAAAGAATACATTTCCACAGCCCCTAATGTAATTCTTGGGACACAATAAATATAAACTATAGACATATATCAAGGGTTCCAGAATGAAGCAGCATAAAAGAAATCTACAGGCTAAGGTGCTTCACCTTGGAGATACAGTAAATCAAGAGTACCAGTGGCTTTAGACATTAGTATCTGAATTAAATTACTATTAACTTCAAAGCAAAAAGCACATTGTCAAATACACATAAAATTGGTGAGATTGGATAAAATTCATGTCAAGTGAAGACTTCTCAGACTTTGGATCACACAGAAAAATCACAGCTTTCTCAACAAAGCTTAAGACTGTTTCACTCCCACTGTACTTGGAACGGAAGTGCCATTCAGAATTATAAACTCAGCTGACACCTAAGACAGGAAGGGAATTCTCCAAATTTAGCAACAGTCATTTGGCTTTTTCTTTAGTAACTCTCTTGGTGTCTGCTGCATTTACCAACAGAGCTCCAGCAGTTCATGGAGATAGTTCTTTGAAGATGTGAAATATTGCAAAGGAAATCAGAACTGAATCAATTGCTTAAACAGAATGGATTCTGAAAAAAAATCTCAAGATGTAACTAACCTCCCTAACCAATGACACCCCAAATCCCTGTCCCTCCTCCCCCGTATTCTTCACCAGTCCTATTATTCATTTGCCCAACTTTGAAATTTCAGGCATCACTCAGTCGTCTTTTCCTCTTATTGGTGGCCAACTTCAGCATATTTTACTTCTTCATTTGCAATCGAGTCCCTCCTTTTGTTCTTTAAGGCAAGTGTCCTGATTTTAATATATAGTTTTCATATCTTTGCTTCCTCAAATTCAGGTTGTTCATCATTTATCCTTCCAGATTCTACTATTTTCCTTATATAATTTGTTTTACAACTAGTGTAAAAATCGTATTTCTATTAGTTTAAGTCTTATTGGTCCCCTTTTCAAAACTTCTTCAATTAATCCTTCCCATGGTATGGAGTGGTCTATCCCTCTATGGTCTATGTGTTGGAGGCCTGGTCTCCAATGTGGTTGTGAGGGATTGTGTGGAACCTTTAAAAGCATGAATCTATCTAGAGATTTCTTTGATCATGGTGGCCTCTGCCCTCAGACAGGAACATTAATCTCCTAGACAAGTTGTAGAAAGAATAAATTGTTCTAGAAGCCGTGTGTCTGAATGAAATGTTTATTTAAGCTCCAGAATTGCCCTTTGATTGCCTGTGTAGCAATGTGAATTATTCCCTCCATCATCCTCCTACCACTGGGATCTGCTCTGGTGTGAGGAATTTCCTCATTTCTCCATGCAAGGGATGGACTAGGACTGAGACAGCACAGTGAAAGCAAGACTTTATTATCAGTTTTGCAAGATCAGGAATCTGAGCAGGCACACAGGATCAGTTAGAGCAAGCAGTTTATATCCTAGCATGCTGGTCCCTCTCCCACTTCCTTATTGTTTGAGCACTATGGGGGATTACTCTTTGCAGATGTTGCCCAAGTTACAAAGTCAGCTTCCTATTTCCTTTTCTGCACTTTAGTATTCTCTTGTGAGTCCTATTCCCTAACATCCTGTTTCCCTTGTGAGTTTTGCTACATCTGAAAGTCAGTTAACATTCTGTCTTGAAAATGCACCACCAGATATTTTCTTACAATGTGACAGAGCCCAGAATGTCCTCACCAAAACCCAACTTAAAAAGGAGCCATGCCTATGAGCTGCTTCTTATTATTCAACTTTCAATCTAGCAATTGAAAGCTGACAGACATAATCTTCCTGGATCTGAATCAAAAGATATGTTTCTCAACCTGGCATTCAAGACCCCATTTGTTTTCTAGCTCTGTTCCCACAGTTCTTCAGTGTCTGTGCTGTTACCAAAACATATCCATGTTCTCAAATACTTGTCTCCTCTATACACTATGGTTACATCTGGATATCACTATTCATACATCTCAATTTATTTATATTTATTATTTATATATTTTCATGGTTCATATTAAGCATTCTACTTAAAGAAAACTATTTTCACCTTCCCATGAACATGTCATATCCTGTCTCTCTGAACTCTCCTTAACCTGTTTATATTATGATCTGGTTTTCATTCTATGTATCTGTCACATCTGTTGTGATTTTCATTCAATCAGTATTGTTTAAGACTTCAATATGTGCCAGGCACTGTATTAGGTGCCAAAATATGGGAGTGAATAAAACAGTTTTGGCCCTCTCAATTATGTAAAGCAAGTCAGAATTACCAGTGACTACTATATGGTAGGTAGCTTGAAACTTGTTCTCTCAAGGTCTATAAAATTGTTTATCAAAACACAGTATAAATTTTATTTAAAATTATTTAATATGTTTAAAAATTGCTTATGAAAATACAGTACCATTGACTTATGGTGCATTGTTTCTAAACCAAAATTCTATTAATAACAAGGATCTTGTACTCAAACAGTACTTTATACTTTGTGTTTCTGTGTGGGTGCAAACTGTTAAAATCTTTACTTAGTATATACTAAATTGATCTTCTGTATATAAAGAGAATTGAAAACGAATCTTGATGTGAATGGCATGGGAGAGGGAGCAGGAGATGGGATGGTTGTAGGTGGGAAGGAGGTTATGGGGGGAAAAAGCAGCTATAATCCAGAAGTTGTACTTTTGAAATTTATATTTATTAAATAAAAGTTTTTTAAAAATTCAAAAAAAAAAAGAAACAAGGATCATCTGGAATGACAAAACCTTGTGTCTTAGGAGTGTAATCTTTTGTGAATGGAAGGGGAGAGGGAGTGAGAAAGGGGAGGGTTGCAGGTGGGAGGGACGGTATGGGGGGGAAGCCATTGTAATCCATAAGTCGTACTTTGGAAATTTATATTCATTAAATAAAAAAAAAGAAGTGTAATCTTTAATAATATGTGGAAAACCTGGGCATAATAATAGCAAAAGTAGAAGTAAAAAAAATCCAGTAAAATATTTTTCAGAAATTCATATTTTTATAATCATATGTAAGTTTATTTGTTAAAAAACTGGGAGAATGGAAGGAGATGATACCATGTATTCATCACATTGGTACTTTAAATGATATGATTAAATGCATAAATAAAAAGTCTGAGTTTGTTTAGACTTACAGTTGATACTTTAATATCACTTTAAGGGACCGGCGCTGTGGTGAAATGGGTAAAGCTGCCACCTGAAGTACCGGTATCCCATATGGGCACCGGTTCAAGACCCAGCTGCTCTACTTCCAATCCAGCTCTCTGCTATGGCCTGAGAAGGCAGTAGAAGATGGCCCAACTCCTTGGGCCCCTGCACCTACATAGGAAGACCCAGAGGAGGCTCCTGGCTCCTAGCTTGGGATCAGCACAGCTCTCTCTTTCCCTCTCTTCTATCTGTGTAACTCTGAATTTCAAATAAATAAATAAATAAATCGTTAAAAAAAATCACTTTAAGAGCACCAGAAGTCCATCTAGGGTTAACAAGATGGGGATATGCATAGTGATAGGAAGAGATGAAAAGATAAAAACTATGATATACAAGTATGATTATAAATCATCCTTAAGGAGAAAAACAAAATTTCTTGCAGGCCTGTATCCTTGACTGAATCACCAGAGAAGAAACTCGGCACTTAGCAGTTGGGAAAGTTCTTACTATGTATTCCAGGTTTAAATAATTATAAATATTTTACATCTCATTTCAAATATCTCTACCTTTTGCAATTGTGCAATGTCCCAGTAACATTTCCTCCCTGCCACTGCCCTCTGCTCGGTACTCCCCTATTTATCCTATGCACACCTTTAGCTTCAAGGGCTCACCAAGTACTGCCTCATGGCCCACACAAAGCCTTTGTTCCATGCTAAGTGAATCCAGTTATTTTAAGTTTCTGTTGCTATTGAGTTTTCAGCAAAATTAAATAGTTGGCTGACGGAAACTTGTTGGAGCTTTACTAACAGACAAAGATGAGTCCTTGGATGTGCAAGATAATTCAGGAACAGAAGGCTATTACATAGAACTGAAAAGAAACATCTCTCATGAGTTCCAAGAGACTTGGGAACTGGCTACCTTCATCATAATCAAACATGGGGACTTGGAGCCACCTGTCTCTTTTCTGAGTCAGAGAGTAAACTCAGTATTTACCCAGAATTATTTGACAATAGAATGTAACAATGAATCAGGTCAAATTCAGAGTCAGTTTTCCCTGCCACATTTCCAGTAGCACTGCTAGGTGCACAAGGACACTAGTGCAAGTGAACAAACACAGAGTCCATTGCGACTGCATGCATGGGGATGGTGAATGCACTTTCAGAAAATCATGCACTGACCATTCCTTTGCAGAACAGAATGTGCCCGCACATTAACACTTCAGGAGCATGTATGCTCTCCCTCCGAGCTGTCAGAGCCCTCTTATGGAAAATTGACCAGGTAATATTTTCATTTGTTATGGAAAACAAAAACAAGCAAATTTATTCAAAACAGGTAATTGTGGTTTGAAGAAGTGGATAGTGCACTTGCTTTGGTGAACATCTGAGTGAAGTCTAACTTCTGCATTTACAGTAGTTTTAGACAGATTATTTGCAACATATTAAACATCAGGTCTTCTCTCAAAGTCAATTCATTTCAAAGTAAAAGATGCTCCATTTTTTTTTGACAGGCAGAGTTAGAGAAAGAGAGAGAGACAGAGAGAAAGGTTTTCCTTCCGTTGGTTCACCCCCAGATGGCCGCTACGGCCAGCGTGCTGCGCTGATCCGAAGCCAGGAGCCAGGTGCTTCCTCCTGGAAAGACATTCAATTAAACATGGAAGCTCATTTGGTGTTTAAAACACATCTTGTTTTGAAGTTAAGTATTTGAAAATTACAAATATTTCTCTCAATTTGGCTTTCCAATGTGCACTCCTCTTCTTTCTAGGTAACTCTTTTAAATAAATAAATCTTTAAATGTCTACATGCAACTACATTGTAAAACCAATCTAAAAATAAACATTTGAACTATTTCAGCTACAAACCTAAAACTTGGGCTCAACCTAAATGGAAAATGGAGAACTCCTTCATAATTATTTTTCAAAAATTCAAAAAGGTATTTATTTATTTATTAGAGAGCAAAGGCAGAGACATAAAAATAACTCATCAGCCATTTTGTTCCCCAGTTGTCCCCAGTGAATGCATCTAGGTCAGGAGCCTGGACCACAATACAGGTCTCCCACATGGGTGACAGGAAACCAATTACTGGATTCCTTGCTGTTGTCTGCTAGGGTGTACAGGCAGGCAGCTGGAGTCAGGATCCTGGGACAGCAGAGGAGTCCAGGTGTTCTGGATGGGAGACACAAACCTCTCAATTTGTGTCTTATCCAAACACCCACCCCTCCTATTGAATGTGTTTAATCGAGCAACTCATTTGACAATCAATATGTGTGGTTCGGCATAGTTACAATTATGATGAGATAGGTGTTTTATAAATCTAAAGCAATGCACTGAAAAGTGTGTATAATTAATAAAGGGGATCACAATATGTTACATTTTCAAACCTGAGTGAAGTGTTTAGATACAAAGATTCTTCCATAAATCCTAACACTATAAAGGATTTGTTTCAAAATTGTGGCTTTGAAGGGTTCAGGGCTCTATCTTATTGTCCAACAAGTGACCCTGCCAGTTTTCTCTTTGGTAAAATAAGATACCAGACCCCTGTGTTACAGATAAAGAACTTTATTACAGCACATGAAGCAGCATGAATTTAGTATTCACATCAAATCTTCTTGCTCCCCAAGTCCATGGAGCCCTTGCAGAATGGAAATTTGGGTTCTACACAGCAGCAGATTTTAGTTGTAGCTGAGAAAACTACAACTTAGTAAACTACAGTAACTTAAAAGGAAATGGTGTGACTTTGTGTATAATGTCTGTCATTCAAGGCTTTATATACAATCCTCTTGAAAAGGTAGCCTGAGACAAAAACAGATGCAGCAGTATAGAAATGTAGTGAAGAATCTACCATTTCACAATGATTGTTCATCAAACATGCAAAGTGACAGAGTAGGCATGTTGTAGGCCATGAGTGGATCTGATCATGCAAGAAGTAGACTAGAGTATACAAAATGCCCTACCCCATATATCCAACTCTGAGTTTACCAGCAGCTACATACACTGCAGCTTCTCAGTTCCAGTGCCTGCTGCATATGTGTCTCTGCCTAAAGACTTCTTTCCTTGGTATCTGCTCATCCCACATTCAGTGAAGCTTAAATCAGTGAAGCATCTCATATTCATGTGACAGGAACTTGGTATCTACAGAATGTGTCCAACTAATGAGAGGCAGAAATCAAGGGATAAATTCCATTCTTCTGGATCCTTTGGTGGAACAACTTTTATGCATTCTATGTGCTTCCTCAAAATGAGTAGCCATATTAAGGCCCCCGTTGCCCATAACAATCAGTCATCTGTATTACTCAGCTATGTGACTTGTCCAGCCGTAGGTTCTGAGGATTTTCTTTCTTTTGTTGCTCACTCTTGTACTTCTTGTACAAAAATACTTGTACTTCTCTCCCGAAACTGAAATGATCTCCTGCAACTAACAGCGATAAGGCCTTGCCTTATGATCTGACATTAAGGAAAGCAAAATATTGACAGTTAGTGGAATCATATTGCTTTGCCTTCCATGTCTATATGTTGTGCTTACAAGTTAGGGCTTCTTTTCATGTCTCCTCTAGACTTGATACTTTCTTTTTATGATTTTTTTCTTCACATTTATCTATAGTCTTTCTATCAATGTTAAGGAACTCTTTGCACATTGTTTTACCTGTTTTAGATATTATAAATAAAATTTTCTTCTTCAATGACATATGTCATGAATATGAATCCATAATTTTGTTGTAATCATATTGATCACTTATTTATTGCTTGTTTTTAAATCATAGTTGGACAGTGTCCTTTTGTATATTTTCTCTGCTTATTATATTTGTTTATTCATGAACCTTTTGTCCCTCTATAAAACTTTTAGATTAAAGTGTCAATTTTTAAAAGTGCTACAATTTTGGCAGAGTTTATATTGATATGTAGTTGATTTCAGGGATGTTTTCCATGCATGCACATGAGACATATTTTCATTTATTCAGTTCACCTCTTCGATCTTGAAGACAATTCTATGTTAAAAACATTTTACATTTATTTTTCCCAACAGGTAATTGAAACTGTGATACACTCAGGTATTGACATAATTTTTTAAAATAAGAGTTATAGCATTGGGTTTCCAAGATTAATATTTACAATGGCAATAAAATGTTTTAATGTTAATCTATACCTTTATAATCTACCAAAATGATACTTTATTTTTTTAAAGCATTTGGTGCTCTTCTTCAAGTGAAATGTTAACACATTTTCCAAAAATATAAAGCAAAAAGTGTAGGTCTTTCATTGAGGCCTCCCATTGGGACTTCACATTTCCCTAGATGTCGTCTCTTGAGACACAGCACATTGTTCCCAGTGTGGGTACCATGAGATTAAACTTCTAGCAATGCACACTAGTAAAGTTTTCATTGACAAAAAATCAGGAAGTTCATTCACTAGTCAACATTTTCTAACCTTCTGCTTTTCTCCTTGGTTTTATCACTTAAGAAAATTCTTTGAATATTGTATGACTAGTAGCTATCTTAGGCATAAACTTTAATTCTACCCCCTGGAAAATGGCCTATGAGGAAGATATTACTGAATAGAATCCAATAAGAGTGAGGTGGTTTTTTTTTTTTTAAAGAAATTTTGTTGATGCTGAGAAAAATAAGGTATTTATCCTGAATAAAGTCTAAAGCCAAGATAATTCTTAGAAAGATGAAGCATCTCAATAAATCCAAGAGAGATTTCAAGTAAATGTAACATCCCAGGGCCTTTGGATGCCTGTCACAGAGGACAGAAGGGTAACCATATTCATGTATCCCTTTTTGATATAAGCACAATGCACTGAACCGTGGAAATGGAGAGATGCATGCACAGAGAGAGTGATTTAAGATAGGCTGGACTGGATCTCATGGACATGGATGTATCTGCTGAAGTCCATATATAATGAGTAAACAGCAACACACACAAAGACTGCCATGAGATGTATAGCCACGGCCTTGTAGTCAGCCAGTTGAGCTTGTTAATTAAGGTGTTTCACTTGTCAGTCACTGGGTATAGTTAATTCATTTCACAAACACTAATACAATGCTTATAATGTGCACCCCAAATTCCAATATCGCTATTACACATTAGCCTCATTTTCCAGAAGACAGATCAGACATGTGTCAAAGATCACAATGTCTGAAAATGCTGATCTGGGATTGAAATCCCTCTCAAGGTAATGAATGTCACAATGGAACAGGTGTCACCATTTTCCCTTAAGAACCCATTTCCCTTCCCTGAGAGAATTCTCCCAGGAAGATAAATTTGTACTAGAAAAACAAATATTAGAATTCGACTGAGGAAAAAAGAAAAACGCACCACACTTGAAGTTTATGATCTCTAAAATGACAACATAGTTCAAAGAGATAGACTAATATGAAATAGCAATACAGATGGATACAGGGCTTATTCCATCCTTAGTAAAATTCTCAGTGAATCTTGAATTTGTGTTGAATTGTTTGAGTGAAATCACACTGCTTAACATTACACAGAATTTAATGATCTGGAAGCTAAATCAGAAAACATATGCTTCTCTGCCAGAGACTAGTATAAAAAAGGGACTCAATTAATACTAAAATTTTTATTTAAAAATAGTTTCAGGCCGGCGCCGCGGCTCACTAGGCTAATCCTCCGCCTAGCGGCGCCGGCACACCGGGTTCTAGTCCCGGTCGGGGCACCGGATTCTGTCCCGGTTGCCCCTCTTCCAGGCCAGCCCTCTGCTGTGGCCAAGGAGTGCAGTGGAGGATGGCCCAAGTGCTTGGGCCCTGCACCCCATGGGAGACCAGGAAAAGCACCTGGCTCCTGGCTCCTGCCATCGGATCAGCGTGGTGCACCGGCCGCAGCGCGCCAGCCGTGGCGGCCATTGGAGGGTGAATCAACGGCAAAGGAAGACCTTTCTCTCTGTCTCTCTCTCTCACTGTCCACTCTGCCTGTCAAAAAAAAAAATAGTTTCAGTTAAAGTGTAATAATAACCTCATATATCCCAATTCATTACTTTTTTATATTCTTAAATTATTTGCTTTATGTGAGAAAGTATATTATTTAGGTTATCACAGCATTCATTTTATCCAGAAATGAAGAGCCATTCCTTAACTCTTCATGAATTCTTGAAATTCTCTCATGTTCCTGCCAGTTTTCTGAGTGACGTGGCAACCTGCTCGTCACTGCACCCAGCAAACTGTTCTTGGAAAACAGTTTGTAGTGTTCTTGTTCATCATCCATCTGAATCACACTGCATGTTTTCTACAAATCCTGGCACCAGGAAGTTTATAAATGTGTCTGAAGGAGGAGAGTGCGGATGTATCCATTCAGAAATCCAGATTTCATTTTTGTTGCTCTCAACTCTTTGAAATTAACTTCTGTGTTTCCTTGTCTAAGGTGGTCATTTCACTCTCCTGCTGCCGCATATAATCCCCACGTCTCTAAGTCAAATTGTGTCTCCAGAGTTTTAGGTCCACCAGAAAATTAATAAGTTAGATTGTCATGGTGACAAACAGAAAGATTGTCACAGTTGTTGAATAATGGATAGTAGCAGAGGCTGCCATTGTTGCTGCCATTCACTCAGACTATGGCTGCAGGCATGTACAAAATGCACAAGGAAGCATTACTGCCAAACCCATTAAGCAGCCAGGAATCAGAGCCCAAAAGAATGGTCCAGAAATGCATGGACATGTCAATCACCAGAATAATAATGGTGGTGATCTAAGCTCATCCAGCAACCCAAGTACAAAATGTGTCTGTGTGGGGAGCAACTGGGAGCAACTCGGACTAGACTGTTACTGGAATTAAGACTTATTTTATGCATCTGCTCTCCCACAATATGACGCTGGGAGAGGAGGAAACAGCTTCTACACAGCTGCCTCCAGTTCAACCAATAAACTGTAGGACCTGCTCCTGATTGGAGGAGAGCAGCGTACTCGGCGTGTGGGTAGCAGAGTTGGGATTGGTGGAAGAGGACTATAAAGGAGGAGAGAGACAACATGCACCAGGAACATCGAAGGGGAACATCTATCTGAAGGAACACCTGTGCAGCCCCCGAGAGAGCCGGCCGGCGGTGTGCTACTCCCCTGCGGAAGTGGGGAAAGTGGCAGGGGGCCCGCCCCTCCACGGAGGTGGAGGGACGGTAGCCAACCTGGGAAGAACCAGCAGCAAACCCGGGGAGGGCTGAGCAGACAAAAGAACAGCACAGGGTCCTGTGTCGTTCCTCCACGAAGAGGGGGAGCGACATGTCTGTAGTAACTTCCCCGCACATGCTTCCCAGGACTACTGCACCTCCCCAACCACAGGGCTGTGAACAGCTGAACAGGCTGTGCTCCTGGCTGTCCTTGTGAAGGTGGGTGGTGGAAAAGGTGAAGCCAGCCCCAGAAATAGCTCCACCATGCCCAGCTGTCACAGCAGGCCAAGGACTTCAGGTAAGAAAACCTCAGCTTGTACACCTCCTACTTCTCAGGGTACATCCCTCTCAAGGCTTAAGGACCTTAAGGGCTTAAAGGAGGAGCTTAAGAGTGCACCCCTCATAAGCTCAAGCTGACTTGCCCCAAATGGTAGAGTCAGAAACGTGCCTGGGGATTCCAATTCAATCCCATCAAGGTGACATGTACCAATGCCATCTCACTAGTCAAAGTGATCAATTTCAATTTACACTTGATCATAATGATAGGTCTAAGAGTCAAAGGGATCACATAAACAAGACTAGTGTCTGCTAATACTAACTGACAGAATTAAAAAGGGAGAGAACAATCCAACATGGGAAGCGGGATACACAGCAGACTCATAGAATGGCAGATGTCCTAAACAGCACTCTGGCCTCAGAATCAGCCCTTAAGGCACATGGATCTGGCTGAAAAGCCCATAAGAGTATTAGAGGCATGGAAAGCCAAGACACTCTGGCAAAAAAGACCTAAATGAAAGATCTCTGCAAGTGAGATCCCAGTGGAAAGAACGGGGCCATCAAAGAAGGAGGTACCTTTCTCTGAAGGGAGGAGAGAACTTCCACTTTGACTATGACCTTGTCTATATCAGATGGGAGTCGGCGAACTCAAAAGGCTTCCATAACCTTGGCAACTCATGACAAGAGCCTAAGATGATTACTGATGCCATAAACAAGAGTGTCAATTTGTTAAGTCAACAACAGGAGTCACTGTGCACTTACTCCTCATGTAGGATCTCTGTCCTTAATGTGTTGCTCAATGTGAATGAATGAGTCACTGTGCACTTACTCCTCATGTAGGATCTTTGTCCTTAGTGTGCTGTACATTGAGATTTAATGCTATAACTAGTACTCAAAGAGTATTTTTCACTTTATGTTTCTGTGTGGGAGCAAACTGTTGAAATCTTTACTTAATGTATGCTAAACTAATCTTCTGTATATAAAGGGAATCGAAAATGAATCTTGATGTGAATGGAAGGGGAGAGGGAGTGGGAAAGGGGAGGGTTGAGGGTGGGAGGGACGTTATGCGGGGGAAGCCATTGTAATCCATAAGCTGTACTTTGGAAATTTATATTCATTAAATAAAAGTTAAAAAAAAGAATGAATGCTATAACTAGTACTCAATAGTATTTTTCACTTTGTGTTCTGTGTGGGTGTAAACTGTTGAAATTGCTAAATATGCTAAATTGATCTCCTGTATATAAAGAGAATTGAAAATGAATCTGGATGTGAATGGAATGGGAGAGGGAGCAGGAGATGGGAGGGTTGTGGGTAGGAGGTAAGTTAATGGGGTGGGGGAAGCCATTGTAATCCATAAGCTGTACTTTGGAAATTTATATTTATTAAATAAAAGTGAAAAAAAAAGAGTACACCCCTCCACACCCAGAGATCTGCTCTAGGGACAGCCAGGCCCTCATGCCCATGCTCTGGTCTCATTTTTACTTGAGCATTTTAGAATTATAATACGGTTCTAAAGGGGGGGACGTGCTGGTCCCTAACATGGCGGCTTTCTGGCCTTCAGGGCTCTGTGCCTTGGAGGCCATGGCTGCTCGGCCTTGGGTGTCCTGTGGCTGGTACCATTCAACACAGGATCTTAGCAGATGGCCACCACCAGCACTACAGGGGCTCAGGACCTCAAGTAGAGACAATGTATTTATAAAGACACAGAAGTAAATGCTGCTATGCAAGAATCAGTTCACTAAACAAACTACACTGCTCATGTTCCATGTTTTCCAGCACCTAATATAGCTTGTAAGGATTTCAATGGCAAGGAAGCACATTTTACAGGAAATGAACTTAGTTTTCTCAAACTCATATCTTCCCAAAAAGAAAGTGTCAGTGGCACTGTCTTTTTTTCGTGGATGGCTGGGGATAGATGAATTTTACCTTGTGTACCCTACTTTGGGCTGTTTAACATTTTGCACTGCAGGGTTTTCTGGAATTGGGGACCTAACTGATTTCACTGCAGATTGTTTGACCTGTAGCTGGAAGTAATTTTATTAGATTAGTGTGGAACAAGGCTTACAAGATTATTTCAATGAAACAGAGGGGGAAAATAGTTGTACCTGTAAATACTTTAAAAATGAAACAGAATTGGGCCTTCTTGATTTTAGTAGAGAACTCCCCGTACGTGGATTTCTGACAACATTATTCATAAAATACAGCATAGGTGGTTTGCATTTTGGTACAATACAATAAGCCACCACTTGGGACACTTGCTTTGCATTCTGGAGTGCCATTTTCAGTCCCAGCTGATCTGTGCTGATGACCCAGCTTGTGCTAATGCCCCTGGAAGGCAGCAGATGATGGCAAGGATGTGGTTCCTGATATCCATTTGTGGGATCTGGATGGAGTCACAGGCTCCTGGCTTCAGCCTGGCCCAGTCCATGCCTTTTAGCAAGTGGATAAGCAGATGGAAAATTTCTCTCTCTCTATCTCTCTCTCTCTCTCTCTCCCCTCCCCTCCCCCCTCTCTCCCTCCCTGTCACTCTGCTTTCTGAATAAAAAATACATCAGTAAATAAACAAATACATAAATAAGACTTAAGTTTTGTTCTGATGTCTATGATATTCATTTCTCAAGATAACTCCAGTAAAATTTTTTGAAGGTTTATGTTATTTATTTGAATGGCAGGATCATAGCAAGGGTGACAGACATAGAAAGATATACTTAACAAGTTCTCTGCCCAAATGGCTGCAACCTGCCAGGTAGAATTACTGAGATCTCACACAGGGGTACAGGGGTGCAAGCACATGAATCATCTTCTGATGCTTTTCCAGCCACATGGACGGGGAGTTGGGCTGGCGCTGGAACAGCTGGGACTCCCACTAATGCACATATGGATGCTGGCACTGCCAGTTGCAGCTTAACTCACTATGCCATGATGCAGGTCCCAAATAACAGCATTTTAACTCATTTTGTAAAGTAACCATAAAAATGGATTATAATTTTTCTCTATATTGAGACAAACAAAATATTTAAAAATCTGAATAATGAAGTAAAACAGTAGTAACTGGCATATAAAAGTTGACTGCATTATAGGAAAAAGTAGTTACATAATTTTTTTGTGACTTCAGATTTCAGATACTTTAGATAATACAAAAGAAGTTAAAAATTAACTACTAAAAGTAATTTATCTTCTAATCTCACATGCATAATATATATATATATATATGTGTTTTGAAGTGTGCCATCCATGTATGTACCTCAGTATACATCCATGCAAGCATGCCTACATATATGTATATATGTGTGTATATATATATATATCAGATATAACATTTCACTAAACCTTACTTCAGTACTTAAAACTCTCTCTCTATATATATATATAAAATCCGTTGTTTCTCTAAATGCTGAATTTAGTTATTCTATCTCAGTAGTGCAAATTATTAGGAAAGAAATTGTCACAGCAATTAGTTCATACTAGTTATTCTGTGGTAAAGCAGCTCTGAATTTATGTGGATTATAAAAAAATGAGTACTACTTGGGGCTGGCATTGTCATTGTGGTGTAGCCGATTAATCTGCCTCCTGCAGTGCTGGCCTCCCATATCGGCACTGATTTGATCCCTGACTACTCCACATCCAATCCACCTCCCTGCAAATGCACTTGGAAAGAAGCAGATGGCCAAAGTCCTTGGGCCCCTGCATCAATATGGGAAACCTGAAGGAGGTTCTTGGCTGCTGGCATTGGTCTGGTCCAGCCCTGGCCATTGTAGCCATCTGGGGAGTGAACCAGCAGATGGAAGTTTCTCTCTCTCTCCCTCTCTCTCTCCTTCCCTCACTCCCTCTGTTTCTCTGTAACTCTTCCTTTCAAATAAATAAAGTAAATTTGGAAAAAAATGAGTATTACTCAGTTATGTGACATGTCCAGCAATAGGTTCTGAGGCCTCTGAACTGTATTTTCCTGAATCTGGGAGGATCCAGGCTGATAGAGGTCTCACCATCATTAAAGCTGCATGTGGCAGTGTTAAAGGGAAGGGGAGTGTGAAAAAAATATGTACTAGCTCATGTATTTTACACTGAGAAGTGACATACGTGTTATTTTACCCCTATTTATTTGACCAAGCATGTGCATTTTCCTCATTTATTTCGCTAGGACTAACTGTAGGTAACAACATAATAAAGCATAACATGTTTTTAGGAGAGGATAAATAAAATACTCAAGAACGACCTTGAGGGCCGGCGCCGCGGCTCACTAGGCTAATCCTCCGCCTAGCGGCGCCGGCACACCGGGTTCTAGTCCCGGTCGGGGCGCCGGATTCTGTCCCGGTTGCCCCTCTTCCAGGCCAGCCCTCTGCTGTGGCCAGGGAGTGCAGTGGAGGATGGCCCAGGTGCTTGGGTCCTGCACCCCATGGGAGACCAGGAAAAGCACCTGGCTCCTGGCTCCTGCCATCGGATCAGCGCGGTGCGCCGGCCGCAGCGCGCCGGCCGCGGCGGCCATTGGAGGGTGAACCAACGGCAAAGGAAGACCTTTCTCTCTGTCTCTCTCTCTCACTGTCCACTCTGCCTGTAAAAAAAAAAAAAAAAAAAAAAAGAACGACCTTGAAAATAAACATCAACAAACTTCAGGTCCTCAAATATTCAGTTGAATTTCACTCTGATTGAAAACAGAATGACCTTAAGGAGACGATTAAAATCCCTATTCAGGCCAGCGCCGCAGCTCACTAGGCTAATCCTCCACCTAGCAGCGCCGGCACACCAGGTTCTAGTCCCGGTCGGGGTGCGGGATTCTGTCCCAGTTGCCCCTCTTCCAGGCCAGCTCTCTGCTGTGGCCAGGGAGTGCAGTGGAGGATGGCCCAAGTCCTTGAATCCTGCACCCGCATGGGAGACCAGGAGAAGCACCTGGCTCCTGCCTTCGGATCAGCATGGTGCGCCGGCCACGGCGGCCATTGGAGGGTGAACCAATGGCAAAAAGGAAGACCTTTCTCTCTGTCTCTCTCTCTCTCACTGTCCACTCTGCCTGTCTAAAAAAAATCCCTATTCAGTGCAACCATAGAATTAAAAGTACAAGATTTCTGAAAGATGCACAATAATGCCTTCAGTTAGTGTTGTTTTCAAGTCATCACTTTTAATACATGAATGTTAAATAACAATTACTGAGAAAATGTATTTTAAAAGATACATGGTTTAAAAATAACTGAAGGTATTCAAATATTTCAAAAGAAAATATTCATTTAATGAAAATTAGATTAGTACAGTGGAAAAGAGGAGCAAAAAAGACAAAATATGTACAAAAATAAGAGATCTGGAAGAAGAAAATTCATAATATCAAAATAACACTATTGTTATTTTTAAAAAATATGAACTAACATTTAAGAATGGTGTATATTCATGGTATACAATGTGATATTTTAATATACACACATTGAATAACATGAAATCGGAGTAGTCATATGCAGTTTTTGAATATTTAGCATTTCATCACAGTGAAAACTTTCAAAATACTTTTTCCCCGTGTTTTTAAGAAAAATATGTAATACATTGTTATACAGCCATTTTACTGTGTGATGGAATACTGGAACTACTTACTTCTAAATAACTTAGTGTTCATTAATCAAAATTCCTCCATCTCCCTCAGGAATCCCCAGCCTCTGGTAACTACCATTATATTCTTTTTTTTTTTTTTTTTTTTTTTTTGACAGGCAGAGTGGACAATGAGAGAGAGAGTCACAGAGAAAGGTCTTCCTTTTGCCGTTGGTTCACCCTCCAATGGCCGCCGCAGCCGGCACGCTGCAGCTGGCGCACCGCGCTGATCTGAAGCCAGGAGCCAGGTGCTTCTCCTGGTCTCCCATGCGGGTGCAGGATTCAAGGACTTGGGCCATCCTCCACTGCACTCCCGGGCCATAGCAGAGAGCTGGACTGGAAGAGGGGAAACAGGGACAGAACCCGGCGCCCCAACCGGGACTAGAACCCAGTGTGCCGGCGCCACAGGTGGAGGATTAGACTATTGAGCCAAGGTGCCGGCCTACCATTATATTCTTTTTTTTTTTTTCAATTTCCATGTGGGAACTTTATTTGAATCCCAGTTTAAGTAATTGTTAAAAAGATCACAGAATAATTTAATATTTTTGATGTAATTAAAGACATTTATTTTTGAAACTGTGATTACAGTGATACAATGCTTTAAAGAAGAGAGCTTATTTTTTAATGATGCATACTAAAATAGTCACAATGAAATGACAAGATATCTTGGGTTCACTATATTCTTAACTTCTGTAAGATGTTTAGATTCTACCTATGAAAGAGTAAGATCACCCAGTACAGGTCTTTTTTATTTTGCTTGGCTGATTTCACGTAACACAATGACCTCTAGTTCAATATATGTTGTTGAAAATGACAATTTTTAGTCTTATTTATGACTATAGTATAATATTATGTAAAGATACCGCATTCCTTCATTCAGGCAGGGCTGGATAGACAATTAGATGGTTTCCCTTTGTGGGATATCATGAGTAGTGCTGCAGTAAACATGTGAGTGCAGATATCCCTTCAATAGTTGATTTTATTTCCCTTGGATAAATATCCAATTGTGAGATGGCTATATTGTTAATAATGTTGTTTTCAGCTTTTCAATGAACCTGCAGAGTGCTTTCCTTAATGACTGCTCTAATAAATATTTCCATTGACAGTGCAAGGATCTTCTCCTCTCTTCATCCTTGCCAACTCTTGTTATCTTTGTTTTTTTTTTTTTTTTTTTGATTATAGTCAATCTAACTGCATATGTGTATATGTGGAATCAACCTTGCATCCTTAGGATTAATACTGCTTAATCATGGTGAATAATCTTTTTAATGTGTTTTAGGATTTTTTGGCATATTTGGTTGCGGACTTTTTATTTACTTCAAGGATACTGGAGTGTGCATCTTTCAGTTTATTGTGTCTGTCTTTTCTATCATAGTGATATTGTACTAGCCAACTAGATTAAGCAAATAGCTATGGAAACTCTACTTGAACTGTTCATCCTCCAAAAAGTGGACATTTTAATAGATCTGTTTATTCATCTGTGATGAATAAGTATACTTTCCCAGGGACATTAGCAAGGAGCTGTATTGGAAGTGGAACATCTGGGACCAGGAGCAGTACCCGTATGAGATTCTGGCAGCTCAGGTGGAAAGGTAACCCTCTCCACTGCATTGCTGGCTCTCTATGGGGTTCGTGACTCAAATCTGAAAATTTCTTCTTTCACCTTTATGCACCTTGAGCAGACATAACATGAAAGGTTTTCAAAATATTTATGTAAAGTAAATACTATGAAAATACCATTTATGGACTTCAAAATTTCTGCACAAAAATAGACACCACTTAACTCCATGCTTCTCTAAACTTTTGAATACCCTTGAATGCACTTGGTGAATTTACTTGGTCTTTGGCCTTTTACACATTTTTCCTTATTTTTCCCCATTCTCAACTGGAGACAAGAAGTTCAGTTGAAATCTTAGAAATCTACAGCTATTTTAGGTTAGTTGGAGCTTCTGTTAGCTATAAATATCTCTTGAATATTTAGGCTGCTGCCTCCCATGGTGGACATTAACAGGAAGCTGGGTAAGAGTCAAGGGGAAATCATGGGAAAAGAACAATGCAATCCAATATGGATGCAGAATTCAAAGTAGTGGCTTAACCTGCTATACAATACTCACACCAAGGTAATTCTTTAATGCTACCATTTTTATATCACTGTTATTGATTTACTCATTTTCATTCTAACTCATGCCATCGTTGTATTTTTTCTAAAATAGTTTTATTTCAAAATTATTACAGGATTCTGAATATCATATCTTTATTTATCTGCTATGAAAAGTGTTATTGTGACAAACTTGACCCCAATATGTTTTCTTTTTTAGAAGGTAGACCAAATTCTTATTACTTTAAAATTTTATTTGGACCAATTTTGTTGTCAGAAAAATTAGAGGTATCTTAAATTTAAATAATGAATACATACCCAAACTAAGAAACTAAATTTGGTAAAAATGGGGTAGGAGCTTCCCAGGAATCGTAAATTAGAAAGCAGAAATCAATTTGGGTAAATAGAAAAACTCCATTGTTTAAAATGTTGTGTTACACATTTAAACTTTAGTAGTGCACTGCAAAACAGTTCACATTTACATATTCATCTTGAGATTCAGCAGCTGTTTCTTAATGTAATCTCAAGACCCTAAGAGCAAATCTATTGCTCTTCTGTCTCCTTAACCCACAGTTAAAATGTCTCCATTATATATAAAGAAAACATCTGCCATGTGTGCAGGGCCAAATGCACACTCTCATAACAAAAGTACAACATACCTCTCAAGTGTTAACAATACAAACATTATGCATGATATATAGTATTTATAAAATATAAGTTGTTTCTGTGTAACTTTAAAACTCGTCTTTTGCACTCTTAATTATGAAAATGTATATTTCCATTTCTGTATCAATTTTATTTATAAAGGTACAGGAATATGGGAAAAACTTTTATTTAGAAAACTGAAATGTTAAGTTTGAACAAACATTAGGAGCATTTTCAAGAGTACGCACCTCAGCTCCCTATTTAGGTTGGAATGGCAAACAGCGCTTCCCAGCCAGTGTCCACGAGGCTTTGGAAAGTCTCTAGGAAAAGGTGGATCACTCCAGTTTGCTCCAACAGTGTTCCTTTTGGCTCCCTTCAGTCAGAAATTCTGATTTCTTCAAATGCATGTTTTTAATGTTGTCAGTATTTATAAAAGGTCTTTTTTCCCTGGTTCCAAAGTCTGTCAGATGAAAGAGAATCCTTCCAAAAGTTATTTTCATTTCTTTGTGCAGAGGTGATCTTTGTTAGTTTCAGGTTATATTTACTTTTCCACCTTTTTATTGTTGGTTGCTCACTGCAGGGTACACCATTATCAAGTTTGCTTTGGGGAGGGTTTATTTTCTCTGATGTCCCCCTGTTTATTTTGAAACCCTGTCTTGGGGGTTGCCAGGCGCTGCGTGCTGCAGCGGGCCAGGGACGGGTTTGCTCCCTCAGGTCAGCCTGTGGTGGCAGGACGTGGGCAGATTTCAGTGGTCTGGCTGGGGACCCTCTCTAGCTGCCCTCAGACTCAGCGGGGTGCTGCTGAAACCGCTGGAATCTGCCGCACTCCTGAACCACCTGCCTGGCCCGACCCTTCTCCACCTCTGCGGGAGCACGAGATCCTGCGGTTGCTGCAGTTGTACTCAACAATGGAGTCTGAAACTGGGGATTCACACACAGGCTGTGTCCCACTTGAAAGTGAGCGAGGAAGCGAGTGGGAGCCATTGTCCAGGGGCAGTTTCCCAAGTAAAGGCGACAGAGCCGTGGTGGCCATCAGGGGGCCCCCGAAATAACCTTGGGCTGAATACACAAGTGGGGAAACGTGGCCACCCAGATCAACGGCTCTGGTTGCAGGGCAGAGACCTCCAAGGCACTGAGACGCTGATGTGCTCAGCAGGAAGAAGAGGAGGAGAAAGTGAAGCCAGAGATCTCAGGCTGGCGGCAGCTGCTAAGGCTGTAAGAGGCAGGAAGAAGCTGGACCATGATCAGGGTCCTGGTGCAGCAACCCAGTTTCTTTATCTTTCCTAATCTGTTTTGCAATGTCTTTTGTAATTGAATCCTGGCTTGATTAGTTTTCAATGAGTCTACAAGTACATGTCATCAATATGGATGAAGATGGTATTGAAATAACTGCTGATTTGACACTTACGTTGAACAATTGTTACTTTAGCATCATTACACATAATATACAATATATAGTATATAATTACATATTATAATAAATACATTTATTTTTATTATTATTTTGGATGATATATATTTATAAATATATATCATCCCATAAAGTTCAGTAGAAGTTTTCCTATTAAATTTAGTGATAGGATAAATAAAGTGCAGTATAAATTTTTCTATCAAATTTAGTCATAGGATGAAGTCATTTCCAGATAGAGTATTCACTGATCCAGTTTTTCTTAGCAACATTGGATCAGGATTTCCTAGTCTCTTTTGTACTAGTGATGCAGCTATCAATGAAAATTCATTAATATGTGTCCCAAGCTGTCTTATCTGGGGAAACAATTATTGATTTCTGCTGGGTAACTTCTAATCAGTTTTTAAACTAATCTGCCAGAGAATTAGATTCTTCTAATTTTCAAGTTCCTGATACATTAATTTTACTGCCTTGATGATAGTCAATAGCATTAACTTCTATTTAAGCATGAAGTCTACTTACTGTCCCCTTCTCTCTTTTGTCAACATATTGATTCTCCTGTATACTGATTGGAGGTCTTATTTATTCTATTTGCAATTTATAAGATTTGATGGTAGATAATAAAATTGAAACAAAAAAATATAAAAAATCAAAATGAAAAATGGTTTCCTGAAAAATTAAACAAAATTGCCACATCATTGGCCCACTAACCAATAAAAGAGGGAGAAGACCCAAATCAAAATTAGAGATTAAAAAGGAAATGTAACAAGAAACACAGAAATAAAGAAAGAACATCAGAAATCACCAAAAGCTTTATAACAACAAATTGGGAAACTGAGAAGAAAAGGATAGAATCCTGGAAACATATGACATAACTAAATTGATCCACAAAGACTGGAAAATAAACAGACCAATAACCCAGACAGAAATTGAATCAATAATAAAGACCATCACAGCAAGGAAAAGCCCAAGACCAGATGGCTTTGCTGGGGAATTCTATCAGACATTTAAAGAACTAGCTCTAATCCTTCTCAAGCTATTCAAAACTATTGAAAGGGAGGTAATCCTCCCAAACTCCTTCTATGAAGCCAGCATCACCTTAATTCCTAAACCTGAAAAAACTATAACAGATAAGGAAAACTAAAGACCAATATCCATGATGAAAATAGATGGAAAAATCCTTAACAAAATGCTAGTCAATCGAATCCAACAATACATCATAAAGCTCATTCACCTAGACCAAATTGGATTTATCCCTTGTACGCAGCAGTGGTTCACAAATCAATATGATACATCACATTATAAATTGAAGAACAAAAATCATGTTATCTCAATAGATGCAGAGAAAGCATTTGATAAACACACATGTTAACCTGTGTTTTCATGAGGCAGTATTTTAATGGAGGTTAGCAGCAGAAGTCACAATGCTATACTGTACAGGTGTTTATCCTTGTGCTGATACTATCTGGCTACAAATAAGTTCCAAAATAATTCTAAATAGTTTTTGTGCCTTATGGTCCTCATCAAGAAAATGGAAAGGATAGCGTTATTACAATGTTGGGTTATAATAGTTGAATGGAAAAATATGAAAACATTTTAGAGTGAAACTTTGCTCATACTAATTTCATTGTATTTTGTCTAGTATTTTTATTATTGCTATTATTTTTATGTTCTAGATTGTGATATTTAATATGAATGGACTTAAAGTGTTTCTCCAGAAACTAAAACCTGAATAAATGGACTTAAATTGCATGCAAAATGTATAATGACTTTTAGGATGCTTCATCTAAAATGAACAAAGATTATCTATTCCATTATGTTTTGGCAAATAATATGAAGAGCTAACCTTTTTTTTCCCCATCAAGGTGGCATGTACCAATGCCATCTTACTAGTCAAAATGATAAGTTTCAGTTCATAATTTATCATAATGATAGGATTAAGAGGCAAAGGGATCACATAAACAAGACTAGTGTCTGCTAATAATAACTGATAGAATTAAAAAGCAGAGAATGATCCAACATGGGAAGCGGGATACACAGCAGACTCATAGAATGGCAGATGCCCTAAATAGCATTCTGGCCTCAGAATCAGCCCTTAAGGCATTTGAATCTGGCTAAAAAGCCCATGAGAGTATAGCTATTATTTTTAAAATGTGCAACATTTTTAACAACTTTCAGCTTGAGAAGATTGTTACCAATCACAACTTTTGGTTGATAAAAGCATGCCAATCTTCTAGAAAATTGCCCACTCACAACATTTCTGTATATGTGGTCTCTGTCCACCAAATTTGAACTACTGATAATAGAAATCTATTTGTCATTAATGAAACCAAGATTTCACAAAACTCAATTAACTGTAAAATTTAAAGTTGGAGTTTTGAATTCATTTAATGAAGCTCTATTAAAATAGAATTCATTGCACTATTAAATAAACTTTTCAATTATCCTTCCTATGAGTAGATTCTGAGAATAATTTAAGAGTATAATATTACTGAATGGTAGTGGCATCTTCCCCTTTTATATGGTAGGATAATTATTAAATTGGGGTCATCTAGGAATCAGTTTAAAAAATTGTAGCTGAGTGAAACCTGTGTGGCCCTCAATTCCTTCTGAGAAAGGGCCAAAAGATATTGGTGGTGAATGTTGAAGTCTAAAAGAATTGTTATTTTTCTTCTCCCTAAATAAGGTTCAAAGGATGTTGAAATGTATGATAAACTTCTCTGGTTTTCCAATCTCAGCCTCAGAAGCAGGTGTAGAAAATCTCATCCTTCTGGCATTGTATCTATAACAGATACCTGTTTCAGTCTGTTTCATACATTTTACATCTATATTTTGTTTGAAGAAAATGTTTTTGAGCTAAAAATGTATGAAAAATCATTGCTTTAAAATAAGACTCTTTCTAAATGTGTTATTCTTGTGATTTTAAAAAATATTTATTTTATTTGAAAAAAGTTACAGAATTACAGAGAGAGGTAAAGTTACAGAGAGAGGGAGAGACAGAGAAAAGACAGCCTTCCATCTGGTGCTTCACCACCAAATGGTCAGAATGACCAGAGCTGAGCTGATCTGAAGCTGATCAGGAGTGTCCTCAGGTCAACCACATGGATGTAGGAGCCCAAGGAATTGGGCCATCCTCCCCTGCCTCCCCAGGCACATTAGCAGGGAGCTGGATCAGAAGTGGAGCAGTCGGGACTTGACCCATATGGGATGCCAGCATGGCAGGCCTGGGCTTTAACCCATTACAGGACAGCAGGCCTCATGTCTGTGATTTTTGTACTGTCAGCTTCATTAAGATTAAAACATGAATGTGTTTGAAAGGTTATGGAGATGGGGTGACGGGAAAGTGTTTTATTATAAGTTCTTTGCGCCGGTGCCACAGCTCTCTAGGCTAATCCTCCACCTGCAGCGCCGGCACCCCGGGTTCTAGTCCTGGTTGAGGTGCCAGTTCTGTCCCTGTTGCTCCTCTTCTAGTCCAGCTCTCTGCTGTGGCCCAGGAGTGCAGTGGAGGGTGGCCCAGGTCCTTGGATCCTGCACCTGCATGGGAGACCAGGAGGAAGCACCTGGCTCCTGGCTTCAGATCGGCACAGCGCGCCAGCCACAGCGCACTGGCCGTAGCAGCCGCTTTGGGGGTTGAACCAATGGAAAAGGAAGACCATTTCTCTCTGTCTCTCTCTCTCTCTCACTGTCTAACTCTGCCTGTCAAAAAAAGAAGAAGTTCATTGCTTAGGTTTTTTAACACAATTAGATTGCTTTCCTATCATCTATTTAGATCCAACTGAGTAGTGGGGATTTTTTTCAATAGAAGAGGCATAACTGTGGAACATGATTTTGAAGGGTGGAAAATCTCAATGGGATTCACACTAAGAAAAAAATTGATTGTCCAAAGGCAGTAAAAAATCATTAAATTATTTTGGGGGAATAGAGAAGTTATGGTAAGGGACTAATAGCACAGAGGAGGAATGGAATGAACATCAGCAGTTACTTTTTTTTAAAAGATTTTATTTATTTATTTGACAGGTAGCATTACAGACAGTGAGAGGGAGAGACAAAGAGAAAGGTCTTCCTTCCACTGGTTCACTCCCAAAATGGCTGCAATAGTTGGAGCTGCACCCATCCAAAGAAAGGATCCAGGTATTTCCTCCCAATCTCCCACATGGCTGCAGGGGCCCAAGGACTTGGGATATCTTCTACTGCTTTCTCAGGTCACAGAAGAGAGCTGGATGGAAGAGGAACAGCCAGGACTAGGAACAGCTCCCATATAGGATGCTGGCACCGCCAGCAGAGCATTAACCTACTGTGCCATGGAGCCGACCCCAGCATTTACTTTAAAATTAGACTTCATGTAGCTTGTTTTTCATTGTCTCTTCTGTTTTGCTGGTTTTGGTCTTTGAAGTGATATGGCCTAGTATAAAAAACACATGGTTATATCTTAACACTGTACTCAAGAAAACTGGAAGAACTAGAGAATGTGTGCATGCTACAAAATGTGTGTCACTGCTTACGTGCATTATAAAGGAAATTGCAACTGTGGTTCTGGCTCATAATCAATTGATAAAACATTTGAATGCAAATAAAATTCAGTTTCTCTCCTTTGGTACTTCCTATTTGGAGAAAAGTGGAAATATTTTTTTTTATTTAGAAAACTTTTATTTAATAAATAAATAAATTTATAAATAAATTTCAAAAGTACAACTTTTGGATTACAGCAGGTTTTCCCCCCATAATCACCTTCCCACCTGCAAAACATCCCATCTCCTACTCCCTCTCCAATCCCATTCTTCATTAAGATTCATTTTTAATTATCTTATATACAGAAGATTTCTTTTTTTTTAAACTTTTATTTAATGCATATAAATTTCCAAAGTACGACTTATGGATTACAATGGCTTTCCCCCCATACCGTCCCTCCCACCCACAACCCTCCCCTTTCCCACTCCCTCTCCCCTTCCATTCACATCAAGATTCATTTTCGATTATCTTAATATACAGAAGATCAGCTTAGTATACATTAAGTAAAGATTTCAACAGTTTGCTCCCACACAGAAACATAAAGTGAAAAATAATAGATGATTTTTTTAAATGATGATGAAATCAGAGCAGACCTATTGTCATGTTTAATCCCAGTGAGAGTCAAGTTGGGAATTGATAATTTCTTTCTTTTTTTTTTTTTTTACAGAGGATCAGTTTAGTATGCATTAAGTAAGGATTTCAACAGTTTGCACCCCCATAGAAACACAAAGTGAAATATATTGTTTGAGTACTCGTTATAGCATTAAATCTCAATGTACAGCACATTAAGGATAGAGATCCTACATGAGGAGTAAGTGCACAGTGACTCCTGTTGTTGACTTTACCAATTGACACTCCTGTCTATGGCATCAGTAATCTCCCTATGCTCCAGTCATGAGTTTCCAAAGAGGAAATCCAAATGGGCAACAGGCACATGAAAAAATGTTCAAGGCCATTAGCAATCAGGGAAATGCAAATCAAAACCACAATGAGGTTTCACCTCACCCCGGTTAGAATGGCTCACATGCAGAAATCTACCAACAACAGATACTGGCGAGGATGTGGGGAAAAAGGGACACTAACCCACTGTTGGTGGGAATGCAAACTGGTCAAGCCACTATGGAAGTCAGTCTGGAGATTCCTCAGAAACCTGAAGATAACCCTACCGTTCGACCCAGCCATCCCACTCCTTGGAATTTACCCAAAGGAATTTAAATTGGCAAATAAAAAAGCGGTCTGCACCCTAATGTTTATTGCAGCTCAATTCACAATAGCTAAGACCTGGAACCAACCTAAATGCCCATCAACGATAGACTGGATAAAGAAATTATGGGATATGTACTCTTTAGAATACTATACCGCAGTAAGAAACAATGAAATCCAGTCATTTGCAACAAAATGGAGGAATCTGGAACACATCATGCTGAGTGAAATAAGCCAGTCCCAAAGGGACAAATACCATATGTTCTCCCTGATCGGTGACGACTGACTGAACACCAAAAAGGAAACCTCCTGAAGTGAAATGGACACTATGGGAAACGGTGACTTGATCAGCATAGCCCTGACTGTTAATGAACAATTTAATACATTATCCCTCTTAGTAGTTTTTTTATCTGTTCTACTTAATATGACTGGTTTAGATCTGTAATTGATGCACAGTTATTCTTAAGTGTTAAAAATTAACTGAAATGTGATCCCTGTTGAACATGGTGGTGGGAATGGGAGAGGGAAGAGATGTATAATTTGGGACATGCTCAGGCTGACTTGCCCCAAGTGGTGGAGTTGGAATCATACCAGGGGATTCCAATTCAATCCCATTGAGGTGGCATGTACCAATGCCATCTCACTGTTCCAGGTGATCAGTTTCAGTTCACAGTTGGTCATGGTGAAGGGACTGGGAGTCAAAGGGAGCACATAGACAAGTCTAGTACCTGCTAACGCTAACTGATGGAGTAAATAAAGGGGAGAGTGATCCAACATGGGAAGTGAGATACTCAGCAGACTCATAGAATGGCAGATGTCCTAAATAGCACTCTGGCCTCAGAATCAGCCCTAAAGGCATTCGGATCCGGCTGAAAAGCTCATGAGAGTATTTCAGGCATGGAAAGCCAAGACACTCTGGCAGAAGATCTCTGCGAGTGAGATCCCAGTGGAAAGAACAGGCCATCAAAGAAGGAGGTACCTTTCTCTGAAGGGAGGAGAGAACCTCCACTTTGACTATGACCTTGTCTAAACAAGATAAGAGTCGGAGAACTCAGAGGGCTTCCATAGCCTTGGAAACTCATGACTGGAGCATAGGGAAATATTTTGAAACCAACAACAATATGCTGCCCACATAATGGTCCAAGCTCAAAAACATATTTTAATAATATTAAGCCAGAGAGTGGCAAGATGGCAGAAGAGGAAGGGAGCACACTGACAGTCCTGGAAGAGACAGTTTAATAAAACTGGAGATACTGCAGGTTCAAGGAAGAGTAGGGAAAGAAACAGCAGAGGAAACTCTTCCAGAACTAGTGATTCACAGTGGACCTGTGTGGAGAGCATGGGAGCACACAATTTGAGACACTAGCAGCAGAATCAACACACCAGCGCTGGAACGCGAGGTGAACCAAACCTCAATAGCCCGAGACACCGGCGGGCAAGCAGAAAGAGGAGACTAGAGGGAACGAGGCTTGAAATCCCATGGGGAAAAAGTTCACCAGGCTAACTAGAAGAGAGAGGAAAAATAAAAGTCACCGGTATGGACACGAGTTTCTCTCTCTCCACTCACCTCTCAAAGGCGAGCAAGACAAAGAGCAGGCGCCATTTTGGACATACATCATAAGCAGGGTGACCTCAGGTCTGCACCGGTCCTTAGCCTAGCAGAAAAACCTGACTCGGGGTGGGGGTGAAATAACTGGAGATTAGGACCTAGTGAATGTGTGGTGCTAATGAACTGAGACTGAAAAAAGAGATGGTAGGGGAGAGAACTCACAGAATTCACATGAGTGCTCTCCAGAGATGCCACAATTCGCTAACCTTGGCAACCCAGTGGGAGACTGCAGGAGAATTTGAGCCCACAAGTGGAGCCTGACGTGATTCTGGGCATTTCAACATGGTATGCAGGCATTCTAAGCCGTGGCTTAAAACACCGTATCCAAATATTTGCCTCTGCACATTTAAATTTTAAAAAGGACTTAGATGTTAAAAATGAATTATAAAATCATTACTCTTTTTTTTCTTTCTTTTTTTTTTTTTTGACAGGCAGAGTGGACAGTGAGAGAGAGAGAGACAGAAAGAAAGGTCTTCCTTTTGCCATTGGTTCACCCTCCAATGGCCGCTGCGGCCGGATCACTGTGCTGATCTGAAGGCAGGAGCCAGGTGCTTCTCCTGGTCTTCCATGGGGTGCAGGGCCCAAGAACTTGGGCCATCCTCCACTGCCTTCCCGGGCCACAGCAGAGAGCTGGCCTGGAAGAGGGGCAACTGGGACAGAATCCGGCGCCCTGACCGGGACTAGAACCCGGGGTGCTGGCACCGCAGGTGGAGGATTAGCCTATTGAGCCATGGAGCCGGCCAAAATCATTACTCTTAAAAAAGAAATTTCCTCTGCTGATGAACATTAGGACTAATTTCAGGGGTAAGATATAAAGATGCCCCTTTATTTATTCTATACATGAACTAAGCACTTCTATATGGTTTCTTTCCAACCCATGATCATATTTTCATTTTGTACCTATAGTCTTGCACATGGGCAGTTGGGGGTTACATATGACTAGTGAAGATAGAAGACAGAACTCTTATTTAAAGACTACTCTTCTGCTGGTTACTCACACGTTTGCTATTCAATATCTCTCACTTATCAATGAACATTACCTCATTTATTTATTTATTCGATGGTCCATTCTATTCCTCCCACAACAGTGCCAGAATCACAGTGACAAAGACTTATTACACTTGCTGCTCCTTCAGCATTTAGATGAATGCCAGGCACATGTGACTTAAATGCTCAGTAAATCATCTAATAAGTGGCCATCGTAAGTTATCCCCTACAGGATCCTAACATTATGGCATGTCATAATTAGTGACCCATACACAAATCATTGATTTCTGTATTTGCAGCAAAAGTAGTATGTAATATTATTTTTACATTTCTTTTTTTTACATTAATGACTGGACTACGTATTTTCATAAAATATTTCATTTTTGTATTTACTGTATTTCATTCATGCCTATTTTATAATTTCTTATTGTATCTTTTTAAGATTAATTTATTTATTTGAAAGGCAGAGTTACAGAGGCAGAGAAAGAGAAAGAGAGAGAGAGAGGTGTATTCCATCCACTGATTCACTCTCAAATGGCTGCAATAGCCAGAGCGAGGCTGATCCAAAGCCAGGATCCAGGAGCTTCTTCCACATGACTTCAGAAGTCCAAGGACGTGGGCCATGTATTACTGCTTTCCTATGCCATAGCAGAGAGCTAGATCAGAAGTTGAACAACGGGGACTCAAACTGGCTGCCATATGGAATGCTGGCATAGCAGATAATGGCTTTACCCGATATGCCACAGCACCAGCCCCTACTTATTCTACCTTAATGGATAGTATTTCTTATTTTATTTAGACAACTCCCTATTTTGATTTTAATTTTTAAATAAAGCAAAGCAAATAATCACAAATGCATGGGTGTTGACACTTTGTACTAAATAAATGCACCTCTGGTTTTATATATTATTTTCTCAAGTAAAAATAGTTTCCTGCAGTAATTTATGACATGTCTAACAATCAGAAGGTCACAGAATGACATGATCAAAGTTGCTTCATAAAAATTTGTAGCCAAAGTGTAGTGACATATTTACAATGCCAAGAAGGAAAGTGCTGGGCACTGACCAGCCTCAGCCCTGGCAGTGACAGTCACCAGGAGTGCAGGGCCTATGCCAGCAGCATGACGTGAACTGTCGCTCCCAGGGGCCTGGCTATGGCCATCAAGGGAGTATCCCAGGCTCTTCAAAGGTCTTCTGCATAAACCTGGGGCCTCCCTCCAGCAAGTCTGCTTGGGAATCACTTTAAACTCATCAAAAAACTCTGGATGACTGGTGATGTTTTCATTCAGGACAAGGCCATGCAGGAATTCATCTGGGAGCCATCACTAAACAGCTGGTCCCAGAATGAAGTCTGTTCTCCCCCGCGGGACATTCCTGTACAGGCAGAGCGACCACGGAGAAGAGCAGTGTCCCGAGTTGGCATGCCCGTCCAACAGGGCTGCCTCTTGTTGCAGCTCTATTCTCAGTAACCCTGTGAGGATCTCCAGGTTGGCCTGCAGGCCAAGGAGAGCACAGTATGGCCAGAGTCTTCTTCATTTTTTTATGGTAAGAACATGATCCTCTGCTCTGAATGTTGTTTCCTGGGTGATGATGTCCCCGTGTCAGCAGCTCATGTCAACTGCCATCATTCACCTTGTCAGGGAAGGTCAGTCTTGATGGTGGCTTCCAGGCAGGAGTTCCTTCTCTCAGGAGGAGGCCAGGTCCTAACCCTGACTCTGCCATCTGGGTGTTACTGCTGTATGCTTTCCACACTCACACACAGAGGTAGCTCCTGCACTCCTCTCCTCTGTGCCAACTCCATGGTCTGATTCTGGGCTTCTGTCAGACATTTCAATTGTTCCCTGCTCCTCAAGGAATCCTACAGAATCCTACAACAGGAATGGGAAACATTCTTTCCAAGATCCATCCTCACCATCTTAGGCATCTGCACCATCTTAGGTCATTCCAGACACCTGGGATGCCTGTGAACATGTGGCCAGCTCCATAGGGAGGGTCAGAGCTGCCACAGAACTGGGCCATGGCCAAGTCCTCCAGGCTGTGCCTTGGTATTATTTCCTGGTTTTTCCTTGTTCAACATCTTTATGATGGTCTTATTTCCCTCCTCAGCTTCACCCCATGCAAATTTATATCTACATAGTTTCTGTTGGCAGTTTTTAAGCCCTAGCTAAGATAGCACATCTTCTTGGTAGGAAGCAGACACATTTTGAGGAATTTTCATTATTGCTACCTTCCTCTCTCCATCATCTTCCTTTTCTTTGCACTCTCCCTGTCCATGGGTCTTAGCATATCCCCTACTGGGGCCTCATCCTGCCACAGTAGCTGCTGGAGGTATTGTAGATCTAGTCACAAAGCTAGTGCATGGAGTCACATATTCTTGCTTAAGAGAGTACCTTTGTCCTGTATAGGTATCTTGTTTTTATTTAAATTAGTTTTTTAAAGCACGAGTTGAGCTCTGGCTTCTCTTAGCAGCTGGGAAGCCCCACTTCAGTCCTGGGGTTGACCCGGATCTCGACTTTATTCTCTGTCAGGGGCCATTCTTTGCCCTGGTTACTCCAAGAAGCCAACTCCTCCCCCTTTGCCTCATTCCAGACTGTGAGCTGCTCAGACCTAGTGCTTCATTCCCATCTACCTGGTTTCCATGTCAATCCAAACTCTGTTTCTGAGACAAGTCATGCCATTTCACCTTTTCCTTTTAATTCATTATCTATTTCCATTCATGCTGTTATGTTTGCTACTCTTTCTTCAAAGAGTCTCACTACTTCCTTGGGTCTAGGATGCTTTCCTATTATCTCAACTTTCACGTGCAAACACATGTATTGCCCATCAGAGATAGATTATTTGCCTTTATATTTGGATCTGAAGCTAGCACAATTTTCCTTGTTTTACTGGATTGAGAGGATTTTTATAATATTTTACAATAATTCAATAATATAACAATTTAAGGTAGCAAACTTTGGCTAGTTTTTGGAAAAAAGCACAAGTATCAATGTTCATTTTAATTTTGTTTAAATTACTTCATGGTCTTGCATTTTTCTGCATTTCAACATCATGCTATGTAATCTTGTTTGGAAAAAAAATTGAAGTTCTTTGTACATTCAAAAAGTGTATTCTCTTAGTACGTTTATTTCTGGAATGAGTCAAGAACAGTGTGGTGGTACGAAGTGTAAACTGGAAAATTCTTCCAAGAAAATACATTTCCTTTGTAAATTATTTCCTTTCCCAAGAGAGATATTGTGGCACAGTGGGTTAAGACACTGTTTGGGATGCCTGGATCTCATACTAGTGTGTAAGTTCCAGTCCTGGCTGCTCTGCTAATGCAGCTCAGATGCAGCACTTGATGGTCAAACTATTGAGGATTCTGCCACCCATACAGGATACCAGAATGGAGTTCCTGGTTCTTGGCATTCCTGTGGCCCAGTCTTGGCTTTTGTAAGCATCTGGGGAGTAGACCAATAGATTTAAAATCTCTCTCTCTCGAACGATCCAACATGGGAAGCGAGATACACAGAGGACTCATAGAATGGCAGATGTCCTAAACAGCACTCTGGCCTCAGAATCAGCCCTTAAGGCATGCGGATCTGGCTGAAAAGCCCATGAAAGTATTTCAGGCAAGGAAAGCCAAGACACTATGGCAAAAAAAAAAGAAAGATCTCTGCAAGTGAGATCCCAGTGGAAAGAACAGGTCATCAAAGAAGGAGGTACCTTTCTCTGAAGGGAGGAGAGAACTTCCACTTTGACTATGACCTTGTCTAAATATGATAAGAGTCAGTGAACTCAAAAGGCTTCCATAGCCTTGGCAACTCCACAGCCTTGACAAGAGCCTAGGGTGATTACTGACGCCATAAACAAGAGTGTCAATTTGTTAAGTCAACAACAGGAATCACTGTGCACTTACTCCTCATGTAGGATCTCTGTCCTTAATGTGCTGTACATTGTGATTTAATGATATAACTAGTACTCAAACAGTATTTTTCACTTTGTGTTTCTATGTGGGTGCAAACTGTTGAAATCTTTACTTAATATATGCTAAACTGATCTTCTGTATATAAAGAGAATTGAAAATGAATCTTGATGTGAATGGAAGGGGAGAGGGAGCGGGAAAGGGGAGGGTTGTGGGTGGGAGGGAAGTTATTGGGGGGAAGCCATTGTAATCCATAAGCTGTACTTTGGAAATTTATATTCATTAAATAAAAGTTAAAAAAAACTCTTCTCTCCTCATTACTTTGCTTTGCAAATGAACATATAAATTTTTTAAAAAAACTGTTTGCTTTCTTGAAATCACTTTCTAGCCTGAGATAAATAAACTAAATGGACAGTAGATGGCCTTTTTTGTTTTTCAAGTGTCGTGTAAATTGGTTATTTCCTTTTTCTCCTTTGTACCATTGCTCAAATATTTAAACCAAGATTGAGAGTCAAGCATTTTCCAGTGGTGGTTTAGTCACAGCCTCGGATACTAATGAAGCATCACTGAATGGCAGAGAGATTTTTTAATCATAAGTATGACATTCTCAAAGCATTAGAAGACCTGCCAGGAAGGAACGTCTATTCTCCTGGTGGTCAGTGATAGTTGCTTTTTGCTGACTCTTCAGGTCCAATCCCGTGTATAGGTAAAGAGTCTGCTTCAATTACTTCATTTGAAGAAGGTCAAAAGGCTTGTTTGTACCTCAGATGGTTCCCTATTTGTTTCAACAGATACCCACTATGAGAGCCACTGTAGGACAAATTATAGCTGGTGTGCAATGTGAACACTATCCCATCCTAGAAGATACACTGCAAATTGTATGTGAGTGAAAATGCTTATAATATTGCATTGTATTTATTGTCATCTCCGGTGGCATTGCTGATTTTTTTTACTTTATTTGAAAGGTAGAGAGACAGAGACAAATATATGGAGAAATGAATCTTCCATCTCCTCATTCACTCTCCAAATACCCTCAACAGCCAGGGCTGACTCTGGAAAAAGCCAGGAGCCCAGAACTACATCTGAGCCTTTCATGTGGATGGCAGTTACCCATGTATTTTGTCCATCTATCACAGGATTCCTTCCCAGAGTGTGCACTAGCAAAGATATGGAATCTGAGCCAGGGGCGGGACTCAATCACAGGCATTTCAGTATGGAATGTGGACATCTGAAGCAATGAGCTCAAATTAGTCTCTCAGCTGAAAAGCATTCTTTTATTTTGGCTCTGAGTGGGATTTATTTCCATGTCTTTGATTCCCAGTCCCTTTACTCCCTTTATTCAATCATAAGTCAGCAACAGGGTCAGTATTATGGCACAGTAGGTTTAACTGGCAGTACTTGTGAAGTCAGCCTGCCATATTGGATTGCAGTTTAGTCTCGGCTGCTGTACTTACAATCCAGCTTCCTGCTCATGTGCCTGGGAAGGAAGTGGAAGACAGTCCAATTACTTGGGTCACTGTCAACCATGTGGCAGACCAAGATGAGGATTCCGGCTACCTGCTTCATCATGACCTAGAATTGGCTGTTGCAACCATTTTATGAATGAACTGACAAGTAGTCTCTCTCTCTCTCTGCTTTTAAAATAATTCATTCATTAAATTTAAAACACTGTGATGATTATATTGCTTTGGTTTTGCTTCCCTTTTCATATCTCTGCCTAAATCATTTGATTTCCTACTTCACAATTAAAATCTTAGTGATTAGTCATTGGATCTACTCACATAATCCAGGAATATTTTATTGTAAATGTATTAGCAATTTTAATTCCAGAACTGGATATTAGGCCATTGATACATTTGATGAGTCAGAATATTTTTTAAAGATTTTATTTTATTTTTATTTGAAAGATGGGTAGAGAAGAAGCATAGGGAGGGAAGGAAGAAGGGAAAGAGGGACAGAGACAGCTCTTCTACCTATTGAAAAACTCACCTAAATTTTATAAAATTTTATGTAATGAAATCATATAGGATGCAATTTAACTGGATTCTTAAGTGAACCAATTTTGAAATTTATCCATGATATTTTTGGTGTTAATACTCTATATTTACTTATTATTTTGTAGATTTTTTGGTATGGCCTTACCATAAACTTTAAAATACCATCTTTCTTTTTTTTTTTTTTCACTACACGGAAGTTTATTGTGAAAGTAAATTAGAACATACAAACACACAGTATGGCTAATGGTGGCAAAGGCAATCTGGTAGCTTAAGGCAAGTTTTTAATGGAGATGAATTTAGAAAAGACGACGCAATCGTGTAATTTTGTTTAAATATAGATTATGAAAAAATATCAAATTGCATCAATAACTTAATAAAGTAGTTTCCAAAGCCTGCAGTATTGGGAGAAAAAGGGCTCATGACCTTAATGCCAGCATTAAGACAGACAGAAGCAGCACAGCACTACTAAATGAAGGAAAAATTCTGTATTTACAGAAGGATGGCAACAAGAACATTTAATAACATTTGATCGTATTTACTGGTGGACTAAAAGTCCTTGGCTAGAAGCAACAGAGAAAAATGTATCATCATGTTATTTAAAAAAATTAAGTGCAGAAGTCAAAAACCAAGGAGCTTTGTGATAAAGTAACCTTAAAACACCACCATAAGGATCACTTAAAAAGGCGATTCCCTCAGGGGAAGTTAGGGCACTGAGTGTGTAAACATGTGAGCTGAACAACACCAAATACCAACCAAAATCATTCATTGTACTTACACAAAACCAGCATGGTCTTTTATGATGCATTATTGTTTATAACAATTTAAACACTCATTACCATGCATGACTTCAAATATAAAACAAATATCTTTATTCTGAGATACAGGATATCTGTTAATGAATTATTAAGTACTATATACAATGAAAGTCACACCTCCCTCATTAATCAAGTATATTTATATGCTTCTTAAATGCAATGAATGACCTTATTCAGACTTCAGTTCATTTTCTGAATTCACTGTGTCAGCTTTTCACTCTTTAAAATAATGCCATTCTATTATGATAAAACACATTTTTGAAAAACTTCAGAAATGTAGTAACATTTAATGAATGTGACAAAGAAAAGTATTTGTAAGGAGGTACCAAATGACTTAGCACTTTTTTCCAGTCTTGCATTTAAAATAAAAGTTGCACTCAATTTGACAGTGAGCCTATTTAAAAAATATTCTTAGACTAATTCATCTCAAAAGGTACTATTAATAGTCCTTTTGCAAAATACCATACATATAACTGAATGCTTTTTACAGAATAATTAATAGAAGAAAATGTATCTTCTGCACAGATGAACATTTTCTCTCTAAGACCAATCTCTTATCACCCAGCATTGTTTTTACAAAAGCATGCAATATAAAATACACATAAAAGCAGCTATCCTAAACATTATTTTAATACAATATTACCTTTGTAGCTGATTCATCACTGTCTCCAGTTTAATATGCTGTTACAAAAATGAAGAAGCTCCAGTATCCCTTTTCTGATTGACTTTTTAAAAAACTCCCTGAATAAAACGGAAGTCAGCTGGTGACCTCTTTAGGCATTTCAGTAGGATATTATCATCTACAGAGAATACCTCCATCCAAACTCATGAATACAGAACAGAATCTAAAACAGATCCAGGGCAGATTAGAGAGTAAAAACCAATTTAAAATTTTTTATGTTTAAAAAGGAAAAGAAACGGTGCTAATCATTAGCATTTAAAAGGCTACTGCAACTTTAACCACTGTAAACTTCGTGTTAGAAGGCTGTGGCAGACAGCTCTATGCTACTAGGTTTTTAGCTTGTAAATAATGCAAACATACCAGCAGTTTAAAAATGCTATAGACTATAAAATACAAAAGGAAATGGGAAAAACAAAACAAAACCCCCCAACAATGCCTATCTAAATGAAGCTGTATAACAAACACACCTAAAAGTACAAAAAAAAAAAATTAGAGCAACTGATTAGGGAAGAAACCCCTCTGATGTAACTTTTAATTTCTTGACTTGTTCTTAAATGACATGAACTTTTAAATTAAATGCAGGAAAACAGAGCTTCACAAATGTTCAGTTTCAGTTCACTAAAGTAATGCCAACAAGATAAGCTTGCACAGAAAAAAATATCAAATTATTACTGGCTACATGCTTAAAAAACTAGAAATGCAGTTTTAATCATAGTGCAAAACCATGGCAGTTTGTGATGTCTGTTACCGCCTGAGGTTGAGAAACAGACGGTAGTACCTCCAGTTATCACAGTTTCTGGTCTTTTGATCAATTATTTCTACCAACTAGAAGCAATGTGTATGTAAAAATGGGCAGCATGTCCACCGTGCTACCATTAACGAAGTTTGAGGTCATCACCACCACCTAAATTGGAACCAGGACTAGGGTCTTGTTGTCTTCTTGCCAGTTACTGCCAGCAGCTGTGAAACTCTCACCTCCATTTCCTCCCGATGAGAACTGTCTCTGTCTTCAAACTCACGTGTCCTTCTCCGAGCTTCCTCAAAGGCCTGTCATGCTAATGCATCCTCCTGCTGGGCTCGCTCCTCATCAAACTCCAGGCAGCCCATACCATCCAGTCTTTGAAGGTCAATCCAGCCTTTCCAGATGACACAGACTCCATTCAGAATCATAGGAGCCTTCAAGTATACCTTGCCTGCTTCTCTTTCTAAGTCGACATACTCCCGGTTAGGTGTTTGTCGCTGTTCTCCCTGCCAGCTGGCCAGAAAAAACTGGAGAGACAGATTGGTTCCTGTGGCCACAAAAGCGATCTCCGAGCGACCGTCGCGGCAGGCGTTCTGGAAGCGCGCCTGGCGCTCCTCGTGCGGCCGGTCCCTGAAGCCCGTGTACTTACTTGATCTCACATTCGCGGCTTAGCTTCCTGAAGAACTCCTCGTTCTGGAACTTGCTTCTCTGGTCGGGCATGACTCGCGGCATCTTCCCGCCCTGAGGCCGTGCCGGCCGGCCGGGCTCGGGGCTTGCGCGGACACCCGCAGGCCGGCTGCGAGCAGACCGACTGACCGCCCACCCGCGGCGCCCGGACTCCCGCTTCTCTTTGTTTCAGGCGCCCGCCCGCGTGGGCTCCCGCTCCCGGGAGTCTGGGTGCCGCTGCCTGCTGGAGCCCAGCCCACGCCGCTGCCGCCGCCCTAAAATACCATCTTTCAGAAAAAGACATGGGCCTGCTCTCCGGTTTTGTTTTTGCCCTGAAAATAGAAAATAAATTAGTATCTTATGGGTGTTTCCATGTATCTAGAGTTACAAGGATACCAAGGTCGACCAGATTGCCACTGGAACTGCCATTACTACAGTATCAAATTATCTAGAGCAGTCAATTTTACTACTAAAGACAACAAAAAAAATTCCCACCATTTGTTACATCATCCCTCTCCTGCTGGTTACTATAGTAAATGATATTCTTTTAAAAATATTTATTTATTGGAAATGCAGTTACAGAGAGAGGGAGAAACATGTGTGCACACACATATACATTCTCTCTCTCTCTCTCTCGCTTTCTCTTTCTCTTTCTCTTCTGGCTTCTCTCAAAATGGTCTAAACTACCAGGGTTAGGCCAGACTTGATAGAGTAACCAGGATTCATCCTGGTCTCCCTTGGGGGTGTCAGGGGCCCAAACACTTAGGCCATCTTCCTCTCCCTTCCCAATCATATTAGCAGGGAGCGGGATCTGGAGTGGAGCAGCCCTAACTCCAAGAGGTGCCCATAAGGGTTGTGGGCAACGTAAGTGGTGGCTAAACCCACTGTGTCACAGCTGGCCCCAGTAAATGATATTAGAATGTGTTTTTCCTAGTGTGTATACACATATGTACAAAAATACACCTGCTTTCATACCTTTTCACAATTTATAACCCGGCAAATGTAAGATTGAAATAAAAAAGCCAACACCCTTAAACAAAGCAGAGACATTTGTGGTGCTGGACACTTGCAATGGTGCATGTGCTGTGCACTTGTCAAGGAAGCCAATGAGCATGTGCAGGCTTCCAATGGAAAGGTCATTGTGCATATGCACTATGTTGGGCACCACCAATTCACATGCACAGTCCACAGTTGTGGTTTCAGCTGGTGCCTTCCACACATCAGCAAGGTGACTGATTATGAGCACTCTACCACTGGGCAGATCACTGCACATGTGTGGGCCCTCAGAATGCTATCAGATACTCATGAGCTGCCCACGTTGGATTTGAAGCCTTTTGTGTATCCTCCACATGTCATGTGTGCCACTGAACATGCTCAGACTGCCATTTCACATGTTAATACACATGTGCAGTCATTCAACTGAGTCAACAAAGGTGCATATGCATTCCACAAATCAGTTTGAATTGGTGTATAGAGAGTTCTCATGTTGGGGAAGCCACTGGGCAGACCAGGTCAGGCTCGGTAATGGCAGTTGTCTACATGTGTGGCCTGCCGGTCAGCTTCCAAATGCTCTTGTGCAGTAAGTATTGGTGTTCCCAATGGCATATCTGCCATCTACATGTAGTAGCCAACTACACATGCTCAAGTTGCATTTTGCCAGCTCACTGAACAGGTATGGCCTGTCAGTGAGCTGTCAAACATGCATGTACCATCCCCAGTTGCATTTGCAATGGTGCATGCACAGTCCAGTCCACATATCAGGGAAGCCAGTGAGCAAAGGCAGGCTACCACTGAACATATCTCTGTGCAAATGCAATCTATTGGGAGCCAACAATGTGCATGCACAGTATTAAGATGTGTTTTCAATTGCTCATGTGCCTTACAAATGCCAACTGAGCATGTGCAGTGTGTAATTGGCAGGTTACAGTGCATGCCCGGACCTCTGTTGAGAAACCAAACTTGCATGTTTGCATCAGAGGTGGGTTTGCAATGCCATATGCATTTTCCAAATACCAGGAAGCACCTGAACATGCACAGACTGCTAATGGGCGTATCACTGCATATGCTTGTGCCACCAGGCAGACCAGAATGTGCACATGCCAACCCTATTTCAGTCTGCAATGGCACATCTATGTTCTATGTCTCAGGTAGGCTACAGTGAATGTGCAGAGTCCCATTTTGAAGGTAAATGCACATCCCTTGGCTGTCAGGGTTTACCAAACATGAATGTGCTGGTCTCAGTTGTATTTGCAATGGTGTATGAACTCTCCACTTGTTCTGGAGGCTACTGTACCATGTGTAGGTGTGGGCAATTACAGAACATGTGCAGGATGCCATGGCACAGGCCACTGCACATCTTTGGGCTGTCTATGAACTTCTGAATGTGCATACACACTCCTTAAAAGGGGTTGCAGCTCTGCATGTACTTTACAGATACCAGTGAGGCTATTGAGGATGTGCAGATGGCCATTGGGAAGATCACTGCACATGTGCAGGTACTCAGAGAGCAACCAAATGTGCATGCATGATCCCAGTTGGATAGGCCACTGAGCATGTGCAGGCTACCATTCTACAGGTCACTGTGTGTGCACATGCCTTCAGTGAGACACCAAACATGCATGTGCTGTCTTCTGTTGGATGTGCAACAGCTCAAGTGCCGTCCACATAGCTAAGAAGTCATTGATCATATGCAGGTTATCGGGCAGGTCACTGTGTATGTGCAATCAGTTTGGTGCTACCAATTCATTTGCAAACCCTATAATTGTGCTTTTATCTGCTCAGGTGCTTTCAATGTGTCTGATAGGTGACATGTCACGCACATCCTGTGATTCAGTAGGCCACTGTGTGTGCAAGTGTGGGCCACTGTTGTGCCAGCAAAACTGGGTGTGTTGTTCCAAATTGGGTTTGCAAAGCAGCATGCAATGTCCACTTGTTGGGGAAGCCAGTGACCATGTACAGGTGGCCACTGGGCAGGTCACTGAGCATGTTCAGTTAGTCAAAGGCCATAAATACGCATGCCCAGTCCAGTTTTGTATTCAGCTGCGCACATGCCTTCCCCATGTGGGAGAGGTGACTGAGTATGTGCAGTCTGCAATTCGGCAGGTCAGTGTGCATGCCTGGGCCACCATTTAGCTGCTGAACATGTATGCACCATCCTAAGTCCAGTTTGCAATTGCAAACACACCATCCACATGTCGGAGAAGTCAGCATACCAAGGCTGCCATTGAATAGGCCAGTGTACATGTGCAGTCCCTGGGGAACAACCAATTTATATGTTTTGCCCACAGATGTGATTTCAGCTGCACATGTGATTTCCACATCTCAGAGAGGTGACTGATCATGTGCAGACTGTCATTAGGTAGGTCATTGGCATGTCCAGTCCATTGGGAGCCACTGATGCACACAGGCATTCTACAATTGTGCTTTCAGCTGTGCGTTCATCTCCCACACCTCAGAGAGGTTACTGAGAATGTGCAGATTGTCATTGGGCAGGCTAGTGTGCATTCAGGGGCCAACTGTTCAGCCACAAAATGTGCACGTGTGGTTCAGAGGTGGGTTTGCAATGGTGCATGCACTGCCACATGTTAGGAAAGCAAATAAGCATGTGCAAGCTGCAATTACGCAGGGCATGGCACATGTGCAGGCCACCCGGGAGCCCCAACATGTGCCACTGCACAGGTCATTGTGCCTAGGCATGCCATTTGGATGTCTCAAAATATGCAGGAATTGTCCACATTTATGTTAATAATAATGCATGTGTGATCTCCATGTTGAGGGGGTGCTGTAATTGCAGAAGCTCACTTCAGATGTCAATGCACATGCCTGATTCAGCAGGAGTTACCAAGAGCAAATATGTGGTCCCCTTTTGTATTTGCAGCTGTTTGTTTGCCTTCCGCATGTTGGGTAGGCCACTGAGCATGCACAGGTTTCCATTCTTCACTTCAGTGTACATGAATGGGCATTTGGTGAGCCACCAAACTAACAGATGTAGTGCCCAGTTGGGGTTGCAATGGTGTTTGCAGGGTCCACTTGCTGGGGAGGCCACTGCACATGCACAGGAATATATCTGGCAGGTCTCTGTGCATGCAGGGCTAGCAATGAGCTTCCAAATGTTCTTGCTTGGCAATCAATGGTGCATGTGCCATCTAGATGTCAGGGAGGCCAGTTTGAATGTACAGGCTTCAATTTGGGATGTCAGTGCACATCCCTGGTCCATCAGTTATCTATAAAATGTGAGTGTTCAGTCCCCAGTTGGGTGTTTTTTCTGTGCACATGACTTCCACATGTCTTGGAGGCAACTGAGCCTGTGCAGTCTGCCACTGGGTAGCTCACTGTGACTGCCTGTGCTGTCAGTGATCCAAGAAACAGACATGAATCCCAGTTAGGTTTGAAGCTCTTCATGTGCTTTTTTCAAGTCTGGCAGGCTACTGAGCATGAGCAGGCTGCCATGTGGCAAATCCCTCGGCATGTGTGGCCTTTAGTGAGCCGTTGGGTTTCTCAGTTGGGTTTGCAATGGCACATGCAAGTCCACAAGTTGAGGAAGCAACTGAGCATGCAAAGGCTGGTATTTTTTTTATTTTATTTTATTTTTTTTGCTGGCTCAGCCGTTTATTCACCCTCTCGGGGTCACAGCGGAGTGGGGCCCGAGCACCCCCTCCCCACCAAGGTCCAGACCCAGCCCCCGATGCCCGGCCTGCAGCATCCGGCTCGGTCACAGGTTGGCCCGCTCCCGCTGCAGCCACGAGGTGTAGGCGCGCAACACAGTGTTCCAGGTGTCCATGTAGCGGTCCATGCACATGGCGATGCACTTCTGCTCTGAGTTGTCCAAGGAGCCCCCCCGGCTTCCCGATGCACTTCCGGAAGCACTTGTCCATCTTTCTCTGCAGCAGCTCCTGCGCGTTGGCCACGGCGATCTACACCTTCACCTGCTCCATGATGAGCCCCGGGTCCAGCTTCCTGCCGCCCAAGCCCCCGAAGTCCGAGCCGAAGCTGCCCTCCATGGCTCCGCAAAGTCAGCCGGACTGCGGCCGCGCGCACCGACCCGTCTTGCAGATGACTGTGAAGACATGCAGGAACCGGGAGCACCGAAATGCACACACACCATCCCTATTTGGGTTATTTGGGTTTGCTATGGCTCATGAAGGGAGGTCACTGTGAATGCAAAGGTTTCCATTTGGGAGGTCATTGTGCATGCTGACACCATTAGAAATCTATCAAACGTGCAAGGGATGGCCTCGGTTGTGCTTGCTGTGGTGTATGTGCCATCAACATATTGTGGAAGCCACTGCAGAGTCTACATGTCAGCGAGGTGATTTTGAATGGGCATATTACTACCTGAAATTCCACTGCAAGTATCTGGCCTGTCATTTATCTAAAAATCCCGGGTGTGCAGTACCAATCTGGATTTTCACTTGTGCATGAGAGCTCCATATTTGGGGGGAGGGGGAGCTACGCATTTGTAGGAGTCCATTTGGTCTGTCACTGCACTGCCACACGCAATTGGTGAGCCACAAAGAGGAAATGCTGAACTGCTAAGATCAATCCCATTCACAATAGCTACAAAAACAATCAAATACCTTGGAATACACTTAACCAAGGACGTTAAAGATCTCTACGATGGAAATTACAAAACCTTAAAGAAAGAAATAGAAGAGGATACCAAGAAATGGAAAAATCTTCCATGCTCATGGATTGGAAGAATCAATATCATCAAAATGTCCATTCTCCCAAAAGCAATTTATAAATTCAATGCAATACCAATCAAGATACCAAAGACCTTCTTCTCAGATCTGGAAAAAAGGGTGCTGAAATTTATATGGAGGCACAAGAGACCTCGAATAGCTAAAGCAATCTTGTACAACAAAAACAAAGCCGGAGGCATCACAATACCAGATTTCAGGACATACTACAGGGCAGTTGTAATCAAAACAGCATGGTACTGGTACAGAAACAGATGGATAGACCAATGGAACAGAATTGAAACACCAGAAATCAGCCCAAACATCTACAGCCAACTTATATTTGATCAAGGATCTAAAACGAATTCCTGGAGCAAGGACAGTCTATTCAATAAATGGTGCTGGGAAAATTGGATTTCCACGTGCAGAATTATGAAGCAAGACCCCTACCTTTCACCTTACACAAAAATCCACTCAACATGGATTAAAGACCTAAATCTACGACCTGACACCATCAAGTTACTAGAGAACATTGGAGAAACCCTTCAAGATATTGGCACAGGCAAAGAGTTTCTGGAAAAGACCTGGGAGGCACAGGCAGTCAAAGCCAAAATTAACTATTGGGATTGCATCAAATTGAGAAGTTTCTGTACTGCAAAAGAAACAGTCAGGAGAGTGAAGAGACAACCGACAGAATGGGAAAAAATATTTGCAAACTATGCGACAGATAAAGGGTTAATAACCAGAATCTACAAAGAGATCAAGAAACTCCACAAAAACAAAACCAACAACCCAATTAAGAGATGGGCCAAGGACCTCAATAGACATTTTTCAAAAGAGGAAATCCAAATGGCCAACAGGCACATGAAAAAATGTTCAAGGTCATTAGCATTCAGGGAAATGCAAATCAAAACCACAATGAGGTTTCACCTCACCCCGGTTAGAATGGCTCACATTCAGAAATCTACCAACAACAGATGCTGGCGAGGATGTGGGGAAAAAGGGACACTAACCCACTGTTGGTGGGAATGCAAACTGGTTAAGCCACTATGGAAGTCAGTCTGGAGATCCCTCAGAAACCTGAAGATAACCCTACCGTTCGACCCAGCCATCCCACTCCTTGGAATTTACCCAAAGGAATTTAAATTGGCAAACAAAAAAGCGGTCTGCACCCTAATGTTTATTGCAGCTCAATTCACAATAGCTAAGACCTGGAACCAACCTAAATGCCCATCAACGGTAGACTGGATAAAGAAATTATGGGATATGTACTCTTTAGAATACTATACCGCAGTAAGAAACAATGAAATCCAGTCATTTGCAACAAAATGGAGGAATCTGGAACACATCATGCTGAGTGAAATAAGCCAGTCCCAAAGGGACAAATACCATATGTTCTCCCTGATCGGTGACAACTGACTGAACACCAAAAAGGAAACCTCCTGAAGTGAAATGGACACTATGGGAAACGGTGACTTGATCAGCATAGCCCTGACTGTTAATGAACAATTTAATACATTATCCCTCTTAGTAGTTTTTTGTCTGTTCTACTTAATATGACTGGTTTAATTCTGTAATTAATACACAGTTATTCTTAAGTGTTGAAATTTAACTGAAATGTGATCCCTGTTAAACATAAGAGTGGGAATAAGAGAGGGAAGAGATGTATAATTTGGGACATGCTCAAGCTGACTTGCCCCAAATGGTAGAGTTAAAAAGATAACAGGGGATTCCAATTCAATCCCATCAGGGTGGCATGTACCAATGCCATCTCACTATTCCAAGTGATTAATTTCAGTTCACAATTGATCATAATGAAAGGACTAAGAGTCAAAGGGAGCACATAAACAAGTCTAGTACCTCCTAACACTAACCGATGGAATAAAGGGGAGAGTGATCCAACATGGGAAGTGAGATACTCAGCAGACTCATAGAATGGCGGATGTCCTAAATAGCACTCTGGCCTCAGAATCAGCCCTAAAGGCATTCGGATCTGGCTGAAAAGCCCATGAGAGTATTTCAGGCATGGAAAGCCAAGACACTCTGGCAAAAGATCTCTGTGAGTGAGATCCCAGTGGAAAGAACAGGTCTTCAAAGAAGGAGGTACCTTTCTCTGAAAGGAGGAGAGAACCTCCACTTTGACTATGACCTTGTCTAAACAAGATAAGAATCGGAGAACTCAGAGGGCTTCCATAGCCTTGGAAACTCATGCCTGGAGCATAGGGAGACTACTGATGCCATAGACAGGAGTGTCAATTGGTAAAGTCAACAACAGGAGTCACTGTGCACTTACTCCTCATGTAGGATCTCTGTCCTTAATGTGCTGTGTATTGAGATTTAATGCTATAACGAGCACTCAAACAATATATTTCACTTTGTGTTTCTATGGGGGTGCAAACTGTTGAAATCTTTACTTAATGTATACTAAACTGATCCTCTGTAAAAAAAAAAAAAGAAAAAAAGAAAAAAAGAAATTATGAACTCCCAACTTGACTCTCACTGGGATTAAACATGACAATAGGTCTGATTTGATTTCATCATCATTTAAAAAAATCATCTATTATTTTTCACTTTATGTTTCTGTGTGGGAGCAAACTGTTGAAATCCTTACTTAATGTATACTAAGCTGATCTTCTGTATATTAAGATAATCGAAAATGAATCTTGATGTGAATGGAAGGGGAGAGGGCGTGGGAAAGGGGAGGGTAGTGGGTGGGAGGGACGGTATGGGGGGGAAGCCATTGTAATCCATAAATCGTACTTTGGAAATTTATATTCATTAAATAAAAGTTAAAAAAAAAGAAATCTCCAGGCAAAAAAAAAATAAGATCGAAGTTGGAGAACTCAAGTGTCTGTGTGGGTGCAAACTGTTGAAATCTTTACTTAGTATATACTAAGTTGATCTTCTGTATATAAAGATAATTGAAGATGAATCTTCTTTCTTCTTCATTTTTTTTTTTTCTTTGGACAGGCAGAGTGGACAGTGAGAAAGAGAGAGAGACAGAAAATTCCTTTTTCTGTTGGTAGGCAGCTATGCTCACCACTATACCACCAACAGTCCTTTTTCTGTTGGTTCACACCCCAAATGGCTTCTGTGGTCGGCGCGCTGTGGCCGGCACACCACGCTGATCCGAAGCCAGGAGCCAGGTGCTTCTCCTGGTCTCCCATACGGGTGCAGGGCCCAAAGACTTGGGCCATCCTCCACTGCCGTGACGGGCCACAGCAGAGAGCTGGACTGGAAGAGGAGCAACTGGGACAGAATCCAGCACCCTGACCGGGACTAGAACCTGGTGTGCTGGCGCCACAGGCAGAGGATTAGCCTATTGAGCCACAGCGCCGGCCAAAGATGAATCTTGATTATGAATGGGATGGGAGAGGGAGTGGGGGATGGGATGGTTGCAGGTGGGAGGGAGGTTGGGGGGAAAAGCCACTATAATACAAAAGTTATACTTTGGACATTTATATTTATTAAATAAAAGTTGGGGGAAAAAGCATGAAAAAAATCCCACTTCAGCTCCGAGAAAATAGAACTTTTTAAGGAGAATAGATTACGCTGGGCTTATTCCAAAATGGCTGTTTCACCTGCTTTTGTGAAAATCACACAGAAATTTTTCTTCAATATTTACTGTGAGAAATCACTGGGACAGTTGGGGAGTAAACTCATGCAAAATGCAGCAGCTGTACGTCACAGAGCAGTTCTAGCACTGTGAAATGCTGTGCTTGTCCACGGTGGGCCTTCTGGAATGCATCAGTCAAAGCCTAGGTTTTCCCACTACAGTGGAGAATTCTGGGAAATTCTGAGAATTCTGGCCAGCTGAATCTGCTTCCTTGTGTGGTGGCTCACTGTACCTGTATCTTTCTGTCATCTGTTCATTTTTCAGTCATCAGTTAATACTATGACATCAAGTCTCTGTTAAATCTAATGAAGTTTTTGGTTTGTTCACTTTTCTTATTGTTGTACAGATGGGAATAAGAATTCCCAAGCCCCATGCAAGTCAGGCCAGAAATCAAGAGTCCAGCTCCTTTGTGACCTTGAGATTCTCCATCTGAACACAATTAATGTTGGGAATGAAATTTGCCCTTGAAGTTTTCTCTAAACCTTTTAGTAAAATCTCAGTCAGCAAGACAATTCTATATTCTCAATGGGAAAACTACAATTGACAAATATTTTCCTTCAAACAGAAAGAGCAAATAGTAAACAATTGATGGGCTCACTGCTCTTCTCATTTGCCCACTCTCAGAGCTGGGAGAGAATGGGTGGAGAAACCCTGTTTTCCAGAGTGGGAGGAATATCATTGTTTGTTTGCTCTTCCTGGATGTGTTCTGCTATAACATTAGAGCAACTGGCTTTTAATGTTGTAAATAAATTCCAATATATTGACAAGTGTTTTTGGCTTTCTCAGCATCTGATTGCTATTTTTAGATTTCTGGGGATTCTTAATACAGTTTTGCATATGATTGCACAGGTTTATATTCTCACCAATGGTGTATTAGGGTACCTTTTCTTCATATTTTCTCCAACTTTTGTTACTTTTTGATTTTTGTGATAGTCATTATATCTGGGTTGAGTTGAAATTCATCGTGATTTTATTTGTATATCCCTGATGGCTAGTGATGCTCAACATTTTCTCATGTGTCTGTTGGTCGCTTTAAAAAAATGCCTGTTCATGCCCAAAACTCAGATATGGGGCCTGGGAGTCCTTACTCATTAACCAGTAGGCTAAATTCCTGCCCCGTAAGTGTTCTTCACCAGGTTGTCAAAGTTACCTTCATTACTTGTTTTCTTTTTTTGTATCCTGGATATAAATTTATTCTATTTTAAGCTAGAAACTTTTTATTTAAGATATACAAATTCATGCATTTCATATGTACAAATTTCTCTAGGACTTTAATCATAAATGGGTGATATATTTAACCAGATGTTTTTCTGTTTAGATGATTACATGACAATTTTCCTTATTTCTATTAATGCAGTATATTATGTCATTGTTTTTCAGATTTTACACATGCCATATACAAACATACCTCAATAAGTTTGTGAAAAAAGTTTAACTAAAAGGTAAGTTCAGTTTGGTGCAAAATTTTGAAATTCATGTCTGGGTTTTACATAATGTACATTTTCTATGAACTTTTTAGAGATTCTTCATATGTATGGTTTCATATTATTTCCAATGGATGTTTTTAATTAATGAGTATATTTCCATGTTATATGTATATCAGATTTCTTCCTGAATATTGCTTTTTATCACTATAGATTTTAAGAATTTATAATTTTCCTAGGTTTTAAAATTTTCATGGAAGCTGCTGTATTAAAAATAAAGAATGAGGCATTAGACATTTTATGAATCCTATCTTCTTCAACTTACTCTGATGTAGGAAGGAGCAGACAAGTACAACTGCTCTACATGCTACTCAGACTTATTTTATGAGACAAAATGATATATTGCACATAATGTAAACTACTAAATTGTGTCTTTTAACTTTGAGTTCTGTCAAGACTTCAAACTAGGCCTATCTTATCTTTTGTGTCAAAATTTACGTGTTGAAATTTCTTTTTTTTTTTTTTGACAGGCAGAGTTAGACAGTGAGAGAGAGAGAGAGAGAGGTCTTCCTTCTGTTAGTTCACCCCCAAAAATGCCACTATGGCTGGCATATTGCAACGATCCGAATGCAGGAGTCAGGTACTTCTTCCTGGTCTCCCAAGTGGGTGCAGGGCCCAAGGACCTGGGCCATCCTCCACTGACTTCCCGGGCCACAACAGAGAGCTGGACTGGAAGAGGAGCAACTGGGACAGAACTGGCGCCCCAACCGGGACTAGAATCTGGGGTGCCAGCACCGCAGGCAAAAGATTAGCCTAGTGAGCCACAGCGCCGGCCACGTAATGAAATTTCTAACTAGAAAAAATAATAAGTAACACTGTAATTGAAGAACAGTGTGACTATATGACGATTTCATGAATTAGGGATTAAATAGTAATTTTCACATACAATACATCATTTGCATATGTATCTTTTATATATAACTTTTTAATATGTAACATGAAGGTGTACACACGACAGAACAGAGGGTCACACCCCCACTGGGACACTGGCATCTTTACTAGAGTGCCTATGATCAAGTCCTGCCTTCTGATCCAGCTTCCTAATGCACACCCTGGGACACAGAAGATGATGCCTCTTGTGTAGGAAACCTGCATGGAGCTCTGGAATCCTGTCCTCAGCTTAGCATAACACCAGCTACTTCGTACATTTGAATCAGCAGATATAAGGAATCTCTCTCTCTTTCAACTAGATATTCTAAAATGCTAAAATAATAAAAATATGTATAACATAAAGATTCATTGAAATAATAAATCTGTAGGACATTTAGAGTTATAAAAGATATTAAATTATTATAAAATTAATTGTTATCAGTATATAATATATACATAAATATGATATTTAAACTATTTTTAAAAATTTTTTGTCAGTATGATACACATGTAGACAACATTTTGAAAAGTGAACATAAAGTGAGCATTGTTTCCAAATTCTAGGAAGAAATTTTGAATATTTTAAGGGATATAATCCAGTAGTTTCATGAAAGCATTAATCTATAAATCATATTTCCTATCAACTCTAAAATAACAGTGGCACTATCACTTAAACTATAACTGAGTAGTTATTTGGACACATGAAAATTTTCTTTAAGATTATCTTATATAGTAGTTGTATCAAAATAAACATACAAGTTATCTCCAAGTAATAAAAAAGTGTTATGTAGGAATTGAAATGATTTCAGTCAAAACTTGAAGCCAGATAAGAATTTCAGCTATTTCTGAAAAAAAGAAAACCAACTTCACAGGATGGGAAGATATTAGTTATCAGTTCTCCAGTGCTCAAAAACAATATAAAGGATAAGAATTCCAGAAAACTGTGTAAAGCATAAAATTACTTATCAAAAAAAAAAATTAAAGACCAATCAGCCTATAAATCAGTATAAATGTCCAGCATATTACTCAGGTATGAGTCTATTGTCTGCCACAAACTACATGAAAACACTACTCATTTGTAAATTCATTGAACATGTACCCATGAAAAACCTGTACTGCATGTTCCCAAATCTCTTCCAACAAAAACAAGTATACTCAAGGGAAAAAAAATCAAACTGAGAGACAAGTGTTGCCCCCAGGACTCTGGCTGACTTCTTGAATCTCAAAGCTGTGTGAGTTGTACAACTTTCCCTCTGGTCATCTGGAATAAACAAAGAAAAGTGCCAACTAGAGACTTTCCATGGATTGAGGGACACTGATTTCAATAATAAAATTGAAAAGAATGAAGCACATGCAGAAAGAAATCACCAGAATACAGATTCACAGAAATGCATTATAGGAATAATATTTAAAATATTTGAACTGGAAAATTAAATAATTGTAAAATGATAATGACACAAAAATAGAAAACTTTCCATGTTTGTGGATTGCAATATTAATATGATCAAAATGTCCATGCCACCAAAAGAAATTTGCAGACTCAGTGTGATCCCAATCACAATACCAAGGACAAGGATCTAGAAGAAATGATGCTAAATTTCATATGGAAACACAAGAAACCCTGAATAGCTAAAACAATGTTAAACAACAGAAACAAAGGTGCAGTGTCACAATACTAGATTTCAGGACATGCTAAAGGGCAGTTATAACCAAAACAGCCTAGCACTGGCACAAAAATAGATAAATGGAACAAAATAGAAACTTCAGAAATCAATCCACATATCTACAATCAATTAATCTTTGATAGAGGAGCTAAAATCAATCCCTGGAGAAAGGACAATCTCTTCAACAAATGGTGCTTGGAAAATTGGATCTCCACATGCAGAAGTATGAAACAAGTCCCCTACCTTACACCTTATACAAAAGTCAACTCAAAATGGATCAAGAATCTTAATATTTGACCCAATTCCAACAAATTACTAAAGGAAAACATTGGGGAAAATCTGCAAGACATTGTCATAGTCAAAGATTTCTTGGAAAAGACCCCAGAAGCATAATCTAAGCCAAAATCGACAATGGGATTACATCAAGCTGAAAAGCTTTTGCATTGCAAAGGAAACACTTAGCACAGTGAAGAGGCAACTGACAGAATGAGAGAAAATATTTGCAAACTATGCAAGCTATCCAGAATAGATAAGGAACTCATGAAACTCAATACCAAAAAAATTCCATTTAGAAATGAGAAAAGGACTTGAACATATATTTTTAAAAGAAGAAATTCAAATGCCTGAAAGACAAATTTAAAAAAGCTCAAGATAACTAGCCAACAGGGAAGTGCAAATCAAAACCACAATGAGGTTTCATCTCATACCAGTTAGAATGGCTCTCATACAGAAAACAACAAACAATAAATACTGGCAAGGATATAGGGGGAAAACTTACTCTAATCCACTGTTGATGGGAATGTAAACTAGTACAGTCATTGTGGAAGACAATATGATGATTCATCAGCTCACTGAATATAGATACATCCCACTCCTGAGAATTTACCCCAATGAAATGAATCAGTTTATGAGTTATCCGTATCCCCATGATTATTGAAGTTCAGTTAACAATAGCTGAGATATTGAATCAACCCAGATGTGCATCAACTGATGACTGCATAAAGAAATTGTGATTATCTATCTATCTATCTATCTATCTATCTATCTGGTATGGAATACTATTCAGCCATAAAAATGGAATGAAATTCTGTCTTTTGCAACAAAATGGATTTAACTGGAAACCATTATACTTGGTGAAATAATCCAGTGCCAAAAGACAAATACCATATGTTTTCCCTGATTTGTGGTGACTTATACTGTAACAAAAATATAATGCATAGGAGATCCCATTCTTCAATAAGATTCTTTTTAAATTATCTTTTTATATGGAAGATCAACTTAGTATCAACTAAGAAAAGATTTCAACAGGTTGCACCCACACAGACACACAAAGTATAAAGACTAGTTTTACTGTTAATTCGCATAGTAAAACACATTAAGGACAGAGATCCTACATGGGGAGTAAGTGCACAGTGACTCTTGTTGTTGAATTAACAATTGAAACTCTTATTTATGATGTCAGTGATGAGCTGAGGCTCTTGTCATGAGCTGCCAAGGCCATGGAAGCATCAAAAGAGGACATTGCAATGACAGTGGGATTGTTGAATAAAAATTATTATTATCTCCCTGACTCATAAATGTAGCTTATCCACATTACCTGTGGGCTTATTCAAGCTTCACATATTCTCCCCTTCCACTACCACCCCAACATTTTAACACTGCCTCTGACAGTAAGTGTGCAGTGGTATTTAGCTTGTCCATGAGCCTCTCAGTTTGAAATCACTGTAGGGAACCTCTGCCAGAGTTCATCTCCTATCACTGACATGAACACAAGATTTTTCTTTTTTAATAATGCCCAAAGTTTGAGGATCAGTGAGTAAGAATCAGCTGATATCAAGGGTAAAGCCACAACATTTTCTATGAAACTACTGATGTGTTTATTATTAAACTACTAATTTGTTACAAAAATAATAATTATGGGAATGAGAAATAGTAAGAGCAAAGATTAATGGTCCTGATCAGCTATATTGGGAAAAACAAATAAAATATAAATAACTTGAAAACATGCAGCAAAGTAGCAGCTATACAATGCAGTTTAAACATTAAACTTAGTTGATGAGAGTATTAATGCACTGACACGCTGAGCTGCAGAATTTCATTTACAGAAAAATCATGGAATAGAAAATCCAAATATAGATGGTAACTATGATGAGAGGGACTAAAACTCATCCATTTAGAACATTAAACCTAGAGAATTTATAAAGCCATGAAAATACTAATTCAATAGAAATAATTTTAATTATCTAATATAGTATGTCATAAAAGATTCTGAATACATAATTTCAATATATTAATAAAAGAGTAAAAAGGGGAATGTTCAAACATATCAGAACCAAACTTAGGAAAATAGGTAGGAAGTAAAATTTGAGAATGCATAGAGGAAAAGACTTACAAATGAAAAAGCATGACAGCACAATCTCCACAACCTTTATGTAATACTAAAAAGGTCAGAAATACAAAAGCAACATAGCTAATGAAAACTGACATACATGACAGGCTTGAATGTTTACTTTGGACTTTGTCAAAATTAGATTCATGAAATATGTGATTGTATCACGTGTTCACTTTAAGAATAAAGGATTTCCTGTATGAAAGTCTGAAATCAAAATGAAAGAGCAAATAATTGTTAAACCTATCTTAATATTAATCCATTGTGGATGTTAAAGAAAACTGTAATACTGTGCAGTATATATTTCAAAGTCTTTAGAAATAGAAGTATAATTCCATAGAAATGGAATTGATTCCATAGGAACATATTCTATTAGAATGATTTTCATTGTGTCTGAAACATCCATTTTTAAGGCAATCATTTAAAATTATGTTCATTTATTTTTACTTCATTTGAAAGCAGAGAAAGAGAACAGAGAGACATGCAAAGAAGAATTACTCATCAGCTGGTTCCATCTCCAAAGGCCTGCAACAGGGTAGGGCAGGTCAAACACAAAAGTCTAGATCTTCAACTCTCACTTCCATGTGGGTGGCAGGAACTGAAGTACTTAAGTGAACACCTGCTATCTTCCAGGATGTGCATTAGGAGAATGCTGGACCAGAGCAGTGATGGTATTGAAATTCAGGACTATGATGGGATGTGCATCTGAAGCAGCATCTTCTGCACCACATTCATACCCAAAGAAAAACCATTTTTTATTCAATCTGTTAAAATTGAAAGGTTTTCCATGATAAATTTTGCAATAAGTTAATATTCCTTTTATTAGAACTGATAAGCACCAATGGACTGACAGTGGCATAGGCATTGACCACAACACCCTGGACACCCAAGATAACTGAGTCATATGTCCACAGTATCATTGAGGAGGATGAGATGATGAAGTCTACCCAGTACATGACCACAAAGAAACTCACCAGCAGCAGGATGGTCTGGGTGGCTCTCTTTTCGGGGGAAGATCTTGGGGAGAGGCTGGTGCTGTGAAGGTGCTGGGACCTCTTCTGATGCCTGGACAAGAGTATCACCATGTACACACTTGAGAGCAGCATGACACTGATAAGGAAGACATCCCTGGATGTGGTCATTGTGAACATCAAATCCTTGATGCTATGGCTCATTGGGGAAAATGAGCAGTGTTCAGTGAGAATCATCAGATCGGTCTGGGTCACATTGGAATTTGCTACAATGTGGAAGATCATGGTAGTACAGGAAGACAAACATAGAAACCATAACAATAAGAATAAATAGAAGATGAACTTCATGGATTTATATTTAAAGTTGGCCAACCAGGAGGTGCTGGGGCTGATGGTGATGGCCTGGATGACACTCAGTATGCAGGTGGTGTAGATGGAGAGGCCCCTCATCACCCTGCTTATGTAGAACAAAGCTTTACACTTGAAGTCATTCAAAAAATTCAGTGATTCAAACAAGTCTGGAGACGTCAAAAACAGCACAGTGAGAAGCATCATTATGTGGACAAGGGCCAGGTGACAGGTTATCAGGTCAGTGACCTTTGGCTTGTGATACTGTGAGTTTTTGAAGATGTGGAAGAGGAGGAAGTTGTTGGATGAGATTCCAATGCCAGCTTGGCAGAGAATATATTTATTAACAGCCTTGTAAGCAGAAAATGTGCTCATCTTAATAAGAGAGGTGAAACACATGAGTGCCTGAAAAAACAAACAAATACAGCGGGTCTCATATCATCAACAAGCATTATTCTGCCTACCAAAAATTTGTGTTTTAGCTCTCTATTTTCAGAATGTTCCTATGTTTCTCTTCGTTTCCATACCAGAAATTCCTAATATGAACTTTTCAATTTGGTAGGCTACTGGGAAAGTGCTTCTTTCAATTAGCAAGAGGAAAAATCATGAACACTCTATTTTGTGTTATACCTGAAATTTTATCAATAAAATCACATTTTATTCCTAATTGTGGGATACTCTGGGACATTTTAAATATTCTTAGACACACTTATACAGATAAGGTCATTCTTTTCAGGTCTTAATCAAGATAGTTACAATGTTAAAATTTCACTGTTACTTTAGCTTGCTATGGCCTTGGATGTAGACATAATTATTATATTTAATTAATCTGAGGGTTGGTGAGTCCGTTTAATGTTGCTATAACAGAATAATTTCTAGCTAACAGAAATGAATTTTCTTACAGTCTGGAGGTTGGGAAGTCCAAGTTTGAGGGCCTGTCATCTGATGTGCATCTTCTTGCTGCCTTTTCCCACGGCAAAAAGTGAAGGGGCAGTAAAGCAAGGGGATACATATGCACTCTTAAAATTGCACCAATCACACTCATAAAGGTGGCACCTTTATTGCTTGATAAACTCTGAAATATCTCATCTATTAAAACAAATTAAATAGTAATTAAATGTTAACATGAGTTTCAGAGGGGTCATCTAACCCATAGCAAGCAGTTACAAAAGTTTAGTTGTACGAAGCTGAGAAAACTGCAAATTACCACATTTCCCCACTTCCTGAGACCAATGATTGTGTGTGATTGTTTGCAAAGCCACTTGTATCACTGTAGGCCTATCAATACAAGTATTCAGATATGTTGGAAGATTTTTTTATTTGCTCATATTTAGACATTCATAGATGATTAAGAAAACATCCCAAAATGCCAACTGAAGTGCCTGTGTTCATAATGGGGAACCCATAGATTTGATTATACATTTGATATGCTTTTACCAAAAGCTCCATGTACTAGAGGTATAGATGTATGTGAATTGCCCAGGATCAAACAACCTGTTGCTGACACCAATACGTTCTGCATTCTCAGAAAACTTGGTTTTGTTGTCAGGTTGGACCCAGGAGAAGCACCACAATCATACTGACTTATAAAGGAACAATCCAAGTGATGGCCAAATTTTAAGAATTTCTCTTAAATACTAGTAAAAATAGTAAAGCACAGATAAAAATATGTGTTTTTCCCTGAATATATACCTGAATTACTTTAATAATGCTTTTGTGTCATGAAACAAGTACAAGATACACATTATCAGAAAAAAACCACATAGTATAATTTTAGCATTTCTTATCCAAATCTAAATTATATGTGTATTACCATGATTCATGCTTGCCACTATGTGCAAGTGTTTACCTGCAGGAAGGCAGCACACTCCATTTCTGAGATGCAATTGGCAATCAAATAGAAACATATTGCCTTTTTTACTAAAAAAAATATTTTCTGTAATAGAAACTTAATTGGAAGCCCTGCTGATGAATTTGCAAACTTTGACATGGAAACAATCACACAATTCAGAATGAAGCATTATCAACAATAGGGGAAAGAAAATAGAAGGGATATAGAGAATACAAATCAGTACAGGTCAAATATATGCTAATTATAGTATAAAGGAACATGGATTCCCATTGGTTTCTTTAAAAATATACCAATATGAATGCATGTCATAGACTTTACCATGATCTGCAACCACCACTTTGTGCTGGTGTTGAGGGTAGAGCTTGTGAAGACTATGAGAAGACACATAACAGAGTCCTAGTTCATTGTTATTGTGCTGATTTTTTATATTACTGTCAGTATTGTGAGCTTCCAAGTACATACATGGTTATGAATTATGGCAGAGCAAATAACACCATTAAATATACTAGAAACAAATGACTTACCTATGGATCTAGATCCAAAGCAAAGTGGAATCCAATGAAAGGAAGAATCCTTTTTGAAAAACAAAGGGGATATTTTTAGATATGACAACTCATCATTTTTGATAAAACTAACTTTGTAAGAGCCTCATCTTTATATTAATTTCAGAGAAATTCTGCTATCAAAAGGATATTATTTATATATATTTTTGTGCACTGCCTAGCTTTAGTGTAATTATATAATCTATACTAAACAAAATAGTACCTTGTGCTTTATAAAATTACATAAATCAAAAATATTTTTCATCAATTGACCAAGTTCTTTGGATAGCATTGTAAAACCTGTGATTGGTTATCCACAGCACTAAGGAGTTTAGTAAATTGTATAGAAGATGAAAAGCTTAAACACATCTTAGCACAACCTGCCTCTACATTACAATCAGGAGAGGATGAGAGTCACAACAGCAGTCTAAATTAGGAAATTTGGAAGGGAAATGAGAACCTGTTTTCTCTGTGGCAGGAAACACATGGAGGCTGAAGGGACAAGCTGAACCACCTCTTCTTTCTACACAGAGAGATAGTGAGCTTCTACAGCTGGAGTTTCTTGAGGCATTTTGTTCTCATCAGCAGGAAATAGTTAATCCTCATCATTACTTTGCTTCATTTTTCAGAATACAATTTACTGGTTATATCTTTACTCTGTTACTTCATTTTATTTAACTAATAAACCATAAGCATATTGGTTCATGGGTTACCAGACAATAGGATATAAATTAAAATCAAATAATGATTCCATCAGTTAATTTGCCTATTTCGCATCCTATATTTTTTAGTTCTTAGTGCGGAGAATATTTAATATCTACCTTATTAACAATTTTGAAATACATTGCACATGAACAGTAATAGAGTCTCCATTCTGTATAGCAGATCACTATAGCACGTTTCTCATTTGAAATTGACACTATGCATCAAAGAAGGAGGTACCTTTCTCTGAAGGGAGGAGAGAACTTCCACTTTGACTACGACCTTGTCTAAATATGATCAGAGTTTGTGAACTCAAAAGGCTTCCATAGCCTTGGCAACTCATGACAAGAGCCTAGGGTGATTACTGATGCCATAAACAAGAGTGTCAATTTGTTAAGTCAGCAACAGCAGTCACTGTGCACTTACTCCTCATGTAGGATCTCTGTCCTTAATGTGCTATACATTGTGATTTAATGCTATAACTAGCACTCAAACAGTATTTTACACTATGTGTTTCTGTGTGGGTGCAAACTTGAAATCTTTATTTAATATATGCTAAACTGATCTTCTGTATATAAAGAGAATTGAAAATGAATCTTGATGTGAATGGAAGGGGAGAGGGTGCAGGAAAGGGGAGGGTTGTGGGTGGGAGGGAAGTTATGGGGGGGGATGCCATTGTACTCCATAAGCTGTACTTTGGAAATTTATATTCATTAAATAAAAGTTAAAAAAATAAAAAATAAATGTTATGTGAGACATGAAAAAAAAAGAAATTGACACTATGTATATTTTGCTGTTTGGCACTTGAAGGCAAATAGGCAGCAGGATTATCATTAAATTAATTATGATTCAGTAATGTTATCGAAGTTAGCTGACCATTTAAAAATATGTTTTAAATATTAAACCAAAAAATTAGAACTTTAAACACCAAAGGTAATTAAAAATAGAGGCTTTTTTCCCAATAAGGAGAGCTAAGTTCTTGAAATTTATACTTATTTTTTCCCTGATCACAAAGCTAGTCAGTGTTAACATGCTAATATTCAGTTAGTTTCAGGGGTAGAAATATGACATTTTATGTTACTATTATAAATGTTTCAAAAGGTTTAAAATAAATTATCATAAAATTTCAAAGAACTGAAAGCAAAAGCATTCTAAATTACGACAGATGATGTTTTCAAAACAAAATCTCTCATTGTGTACATAGTAAGGGAAAGTGAGAAAAATATTGAAATAGGATTAAAACAAACAGTTCTAATTTAAACCCAGAATCCAATCATAAATGTTCTCTCTTGAATATATGAATTGTAGCTTCATAAGATTTATAAAATTGATTTTTGCATCTGCAAAATCTACTAATTTCACTTGTGATTCTCTACCATGCAAGGCTGAGATTATGAAAACAGGATTTTCCTCAGTTGTCACTGAGATCATCCTGCAACATATAAGAACTGCCTTGCCCATGGAACACTCATGGCCTCTGTTGGAGCTGAAAAACACACACTCACCCAGCTTAGTCTCTGCAGGGAGCCTACGAAGGTGAGATGAACCTCCCCCATGTGGTTATAAGGAAATATGCTATGAGCTCATCTCCTTTCAGACCCACAATAACATGTCACCTACAAAACAGGACAAGCTCTGGGCTTGGGATTTGATACAGGGGAAAGTGGAAAGACACAGGGCAAGAACAGCTGGAGTTCAAACTTCCCCAGGTGTGAATGCACTTTCCCAGCCTACATTCCCCTGTGGGGACTGTATGGTTATAGTCCTTGTCAACAACACAGCAGTCCTGCAACATCGCTAGCTTCAAAATGAGCCAGTACCACAGCAGAACTGCCATTGTTTTCTGGCTTGTTCAGAAGACTCCAGTGGCTTTCTCATGTGTCCCACAGCTCTCATAAAATCACAGCTAGACAATTTAGTGCCATTATGGGAACAAGGATAACATTTACTATTGTTCTGTCCAGAGAGACAAGCCAGGTCTATTCACATGGGGAGCAGAATGCAAGCTCTGTTTCATCCATTTCTCCCCAACTTATTTTCCTGGGGCACAGGACATTCCCAGTCCCAGTTCCAGCAGCATGGAGAGTCTGCATACACCCTGTCCTTCTCTAGAGCATTATGCTGATCTGAACTTTGTGGGTTCCTAGTCTCCCACACTCTTAGGATTTTTTGATACATTGGTCACATGAGTTATACTGACTCACACATTTTACCTTGATTCCTGTACTTCTGTCTCATATCTATCAAATCTGTGTTTATGCAGCTATATCCCTGTATTTAATTCTTAAAGTTTTCTCTTCTAGATTCTGTATTAAGGTATCTCATGTTTTGTGAAATAGGGATTCATATGCCTTTTTCTTTCTTTTGACTGGTGAAAACATTTACCATGACAACTTTTCTTAAAGATATTTAAGTGTACAGTGCACAATTAACTTACAAAATGTTGTAGAACAATTTCTATAATTTATTCATTTTGCATACTTATAGCTTTAAACCCATTGAAAAATCCTAACATTTGGTAATAGGATATACTAAGTCATTCCACAATGTATGTGTGTGACAACATGTAGTATATGACAAAAACAGAATATATATATGTGTGTGTGTGTGTGTATATATATAAATTTGAAAAAATTTTTAAAATAAAAGTTTTATTGGAGAAAAATAGAACCACCATGTACACAGGGAAAAGAGCACAAAAATTCAACTCATATAAAACTGAAAGTCACAATTATCCAACATAGTTTGCAACTGCTTTTCAGTTTCTTAAACAGCTCTCCTCAACTTGTTTAATAGTCTTGCTAATTTTTCAGCTAAAACACCATCAAGTTTTCAAAAAATTAAGAACATCAGAGAAGGGACCTGCTTTCAAAGTAACGAAGGTGACATCAGCAATCTCCTCCAAGGCCGGCTCCGTGGCTCACTAGGCTAATCCTCCGCCTTGTGGCGCCGGCACACCAGGCTCTAGTCCCAGTCGGGGCACTGGATTCTGTCCCGGTTGCCCCTCTTCCAGGCCAGCTCTCTGCTGTGGCCAGGGAGTGCAGTAGAGGATGGCCCAAGTCCTTGGGCCCTGCACCCCATGGGAGACCAGGAGAAGCACCTGGCTCCTGCCATTGGATCAGTGTGGTGCACCGGCCACAGCACGCTGGCCGCGGCAGCCATTGGAGGGTGAACCAACGGCAAAGACCTTTCTCTCTGTCTCTCTCTCACTGTCCACTCTGCCTGTCCAAAAAAAAAAAAAATCTCCTCCGAACAGGACCAACTCTACCTAAAAATTGCATAAGAGTACTTATTGAGTCTGGTTATTAGTCTACATATTTGAGAGTCCACCTGGAATGAGTCAGAACACTGATGTAGATGGTCCAGTATGAAGAGAGGGCAAAAAAATTGGCCACACTTCCTTGTCAGATGCACTATTGTAAGATCAGGGAGGGGTGGAGAAAATACAGGCGATGGATGTTCAGAAAGAATTGGGAAGGAATTCTAAACACTATAGTTAGACAACAGTAAAATTTGAAAATTTTAAAAGGATTTCTTTCCTACTATATTAGTCAGAATTTGTGAGGATATTTGTGATGTTCTTTCTTTATTTAGAAAACTTTTATTTAATAAAAATAAACTTTGAAAGCACAACTTTTGGATTGTAGCGGTTTTCCCCCCATAAACACCCTCCCACCTGGAAACCATCCCATCTCCTACTCCCTCTCCCATCCCATTCTTCATTAATTTCATTTTAATTATCTTTATATACAGAAGATCAACTTAGTATATACTAAGTAAAGATTTCAACAGTTTGCACCCACACAGACACACAAAGTATAGAGTACTGTTTGAGTAATAGTCTTACCGTTAATTTGCAAAGTAAAACACATTAAGAAAAGAGATCCTACATGGGGAGTAGGTGCACAGTGACTTGTGTTGTTGAATTAACAATCGGCACTCTTATTTATGACGTCAGTAATCACCCTAGGCTGTTGTCATGAGCTGCCAAGGCTATGGAAGCCTCTTGAGTTCACAAACTCTGATCTCATTTAGACAAGGCCATAGTCAAAGTGGAAGTTCTCTCCTCCCTTCAGAGAAAGGTACCTCCTTCTTTGATGGCCCATATTTTCCACTGGGATCTCACTCACAAAGATCTTTCACTTAGGTCATTTTTTTTTTGTCATAGTGTCTTAGCTTTCCATGCCTGAAATATTCTCATGGGCTTTTTAGCCAGATCTGAATGCCTTAAGGGTTGATTCTGAGGCCAGAGTGCTGTTTAGGACATCTGCCATTCTGTGAGTCTGCTGTGTATCCCACTTCCCATATTGTATTTTTCTCTCCTTTTTAATTCTATCAGTTAGTATTATAAGACTCTAGTCTTGTTTATGTGATCCCTTTGACACTTAATCCTATCATTATTATCAGTTATGAACTTACACTGATCACTTTAACTAGTTAGATGGCATTGGTATATGCCACCTTGATGGGATTGAATTGGAATCCCCTGACACGTTTCGAACTCTACCATTAGGGGTAAGTCCAATTGAGTATGTGATGAACTGTACATCTCCTTCCTCTCTTATTCTCACTTTTATATTTAATGAGGATCACTTTTCAGTTAAATTTAAACATGTAAGAATAATTGTGTATTAATTAAAGAGTTCAACCAATGGTATTAAGTAAAACAAAAAATACTAAAAGCAATAAAATAGTAAGTTGTTCCTCAACAGTCAGGACAAGGGCTGATCAAGTCATTGTTTCTCATGGTGCCCATTTCACTTTTTTTTTTTTGACAGGCAGAGTGGACAGTGAGAGAGAGAGAGAGAGAGAGAGACAGAGAGAAACATCTTCCTTTTGCCGTTGGTTCACCCTCCAATGGCTGCCACGGCTGGCGTGCTGCAGCCGGTGCATCGCGCTAATCCAAAGCCAGGAGCCAGGTGTTTCTCCTGGTCTCCCATGGGGTGCAGGGCCCAAGGACTTGGGCCATCCTCCACTGCACTCCCTGGCCACAGCAGAGAGCTGGCCTGGAAGAGGAGCAACCAGGACAGAATCCGGCGCCCCGACCGGGACTAGAACCTGGTGTGCCGGCGCCGCAAGGTGGAGGATTAGCCTATTGAGCCACGGTGCTGGCCTACCCATTTCACTTCTACAGGTTTCCCTTTAGGTGCTCGGTTAGTTGTCACTGATCAGGGAGAACATATGATATTTGTCCCTTTGGGACTGGCTTATTTCACTTAGCATGATGTTTTCCAGATTCCTCCATTTTGTTGCAAATGACTGGATTTCTTCTTTTTTTACTGCTGTATAGTGTTCTATGCAGTACATATCCCATAATTTCTTTATCCAGTCTTCTGCTGATGGACATTTAGGTTGATTCCATGTCTTAGCTGTTGTGAATTGAGCTGCAATATAAACTGATCACTTTAACTAGTAAGATGGCATTGGTACATTCCATCTTGATGGGATTGAATTGGAATCCGCTGGCACGTTTCTGACTCTTATTAGGGGTGTGGTTCCCTTGCCCGCAAAGGAACGACACTGCTCCCAGCTGATCGGTCTTCAGTAGACTTTTATTTAAACAGGATAGAAAAAGAAACCCTTGAGCAAGGGGAGCTCCGAAAGAAAGGGGAAGCTCCCATACCATATCACAAGTATAACATTGCTGAAGCATGTAAGCAAGCTTAGTCCATACTACAGTCCATGTGGCGGTGCTCCAATCAGGTGCCTGATCACGCATAGTCCATGCGCTCCTTGTCCAACCATAAAGATGATCACGCGCCTTCATTCAATAAAGCTCCTGGTCATGTAGCAGGTGACTCGGGTGCTAACAACAAGCTTCCACCTGGCGTTTTCTCAGCCTTGGTCAGTGGGAAAAGAAGTACAGGAAGCCCCAAGGCCATAGTTGTTTTGACTCTAGCATGGGGTTATGAAACGGTCCCCATATCACAGCTCAACAGAAACCATAAACATCCACACAACAGTAACTAATGCCAATGGTCAGCAAGCCAAGCCTTAGCATGTGGGCCCATGGCCGGCTCATGGGTCCCCACAAGGGGTAACTACGAGTGAGCATGTGCTGAATTATACTTCTCCTCCCTCTCTAATTCCCACTCTTACTTTTAGCAGGAATCACTTTTCAGTTAATTTTAAATGCCTGAGTATAATTGTGTGTAAATTAAAGAGTTCAACCAATAATATTAAGTAAAACAAAAAATACTAAAAGGAATAAAATACTAAGTTGTTCCTCAACAATCAGGACAAGGGCTGATCAAGTCATTGTTTCTCATTGTGTCCATTTCACTTCTACAGGTTTAATTTAGGTGCTCAGTTAGTTGTCACAGATCAGGAAGAACATACGATATTCGTCCCTTTGGAACTGGTTTATTTCACTCAACATGTTTTCCAGATTTCTCCATTTTGTTGCAAATGACCGGGTTTCAATTTTTACTGCTGTACAGTGTTCTATGGAGTACATATCCCATAATTTCTTTATCCAGTCTACTGTTGATGGGCATTTAGATTGATTCCATGTCTTAGCTATTGTGAATTGAGCTGAAATAAATATTGAGTTTTAGATAGCTTTTTATTTGCAATTTAATTTCCTTTGGGTGAATTCCAAGGAGTGATATGGCTGGGTTGTATGGTAGGGTTATATTCACATTTCTGAGGAATCTCCAGACTGACTTCCATAGTGGCTTAACCAGTTTGCATTCCCACCAACAGTGGGTTAGTGTCCCTTTTTCCCCACATCCTCGCCAGCATCTGTTGTTAGTTGGTTTCTGTATGTGAGCCATTCTAACTGGGGTTAGGTGAAACCTCATTGTGGTTTTGATTTGCATTTCCCTGATTGCTAGTGATCTTGAACATTTTTTCATGTATCTGTTGGCCATTTGGATTTCCTCTTTTGAAAAATGTCTATTGAGGTCCTTGGCCCATCTCCTAAGTGGATTGTTTGTTTTGTTGTTGTGGAGTTTCTTGATCTCTTTGTAGATTCTGGTTATTAATCCTTTATCAGTTGCATAGTTTGCAAATATTTTTTTCCCATTCTGTTGGTTGCCTCTTCACTTTCCTGACTGTTTCTTTTGCAGTACAGAAACTTCTCAATTTGATGTAATCCCAATAGTTAATTTTGGCTTTGACTGCCTGCGCCTCCAGGGTCTTTTTCAAGAAGTCTATGCCTGTGCCTATATCTTCCAGACTTTCTCCAATGTTCGCTAATAATTTGATGGTGTCGGTTCATGGATTTAGATCTTTAATCCATGTATAGTGGACTTTTGTGTAAGGTGTAAGGTAGGGGTCTTGCTTCATGCCTCTGCATGTGGAAATCCAGTTTTCTCAGCACCATTTATTGAATAGACTGTCCTTGCTCCCGGAGTTGGTTTTAGATCCTTGGTCAAATATAAGTTGGCTGTAGATGTTTGGATTGATTTCTGGTGTTTCTATTCTGTTTCATTGGTTTATCTATCTGTTTCTGTACCAGTACTATGCTATTTTGATTATAACTGCCCTTTTGTATGTCTTGAAATCTGGTATTGTGATGTCTCCAGCTTTGTTTTTGTTGTACAAGATTGATTTAGCTATTCGAGGTCTTCTGTATCTCCATATGAATTTCAGCATCTTTTATTCGGGTTCTGAATAGAATGTCTTTGGCATTTTGATTGGTATTGCATTGAATCTATAAGTTGATTTTGGGAGAATGGACATTTTGATGGTATTGATTCTTCCAATCAATGAACATGGAATATTTTTTCTTTCTTTTAGTATCTTCTTCTATCTCTTCCTTTAAATTTTTGTAATTCTCATTGTAGAGATCTTTGTCATCCTTGGTTAAGTTTATTCCACGGTATTTCATTATTTTTGTAGCTGTTGTGAATGGAATTGATATTCGAAGTTCTTTCTCAGCCATGGCATTGCCTGTGTATACAAAGGCTATTGATTTTTGTGCATTGATTTTATATCCTGCTACTTTGCCAAGCTCTTCTATGAGTTTCAATAGTCTCTTAGTAGAATTCTTTGGATCCCCTGAATAATCATATCATCTGCAAAGAGGGATAGTTTGAGTTCTTCCTTCCCAATTTGTATCCCTTTAATTTCTTTTTCTTGCCTAATGGCTCTGGCTAAAACTTCCAATAATATATTGAATAGCAGTGGTGAGAGTGGGCATCCCTGTCTGGCATTACCAGATCTCAGTGGAAATGCTTCCAACTTTTCTCCATTCAATAGGATGCTGGTCATGAGTTTTTCATAAATTGCCTTGATTGAATTGAGGAATGTTCCTTCTATACCCAGTTTGCTTAGAGTTTTCATCATAAAAGGCTGTTATATTTTATCAAAAGCTTTTTCTGCATCTCTTAGATAATTATATGTTTTTTCTTCTGCAGTTTGTTAATGGGGTATATCACATTGATTGATTTGTGAATGTTGAACCATCTCTGCATACCAGGGATAAATCCCTGGATGGATACTTTCTGATACATTGTTGCATTCTATTGGCCAGAATTTTATTGAGGATTTGTGCATCTATGTTTATCATGTAAATTGGGATTTTACCAGAGACTACATGACCTTTGTGAAGGGAAATAGTGACATGACCTCTCTCTCCTCTTCCTCACTACAAGAGAAAAGGAAAACAACTAAAAGATTGAGAAATAAACCTAGGACCATGGGACACTTTATCCTCCACACCTTTTCACCATCACAACAGAGCTGACCCAGAGTAGCTGTGACATTCAGCTGAAGGCCCTGCATATCGAGCATTATGAGCTAAAGGATATCCAGATAACCCATCAAATAATGGGGAGTCAAGAGCAGGGACCCCAGAGGACAGTTTGTGCTCCACCTACCTACCACTTCTGTAAACAGCAAACATACCTTAACTTCTACTCAGATAAATATAAAACTCAAACAGCCTATTTAAATAACTTACATTTGTCCAGCATATGTTTCCTGCTTTCAGCAAAGAATTATAAGCAAACTAAGAGAAAGCTACAATTTAAAAATATGACCACTTGATTAAAGAGAGCAAGCATTAGACTCTCACCCAGATATAGCAATGAAATGGAACTATCATACTAGGAGTTAAAAACTACTGTGATTAATAAAGTAAATACCTGAATAGAAAAAGTGTACATGGGGCCAGTGCTATGGGGTAGTGAATAAAGCTGCCATCTGCAGTGCCGTCATCTCATATGGGCACTGGTTCGAGTCCTGGCTGTTCCACTTCCAATCCAGCTCTTTACTATGGCCTAGGAAAGCTGTAGAAGATGGTCCAAGTCCTTGGGCCCCTGCACTCATGTGGGTGACCTGGAAGAAATTCCAGGCTCTTGGCTTTCAATCGACCCAGCTCCGACCATTGCAGCCATTTGGAGCACGAATCAGCAGATGAAAGACCTCTCTTTTTCTCTCTCCCTGCCTCTGCCTTTCTGTAACTCTGCCTGTAAAATAAATACATCTTTAAAAAAATGAGAAGGGGCAAGAAGAAATAATAAACACAGAGACAGGAATTCTAAGAATTTGAAAGAAATGCTAGAAATCAAAACACCAAACAGCAATTTCGCATTAATTTTATGGTTAGATTATCACATACAAAACAATTAAATAAGGAATCAGTGAGCTCAAGCAAATGTCAGGAGAAATTTCCAAAAGAAACAACAAATTGAAAAAAAAAGAGGAGAAAATGCAGCATGGGAAATCTGAAGTCAGAATCTATTGACATTTATAGAATGGATCACCTAATAACAGCAAAATAAACATGCTTATCAAGCTCACACAGAACATTCACCCATGTAGGCTACGATGAGGTTCATGAAACACTAAAAAGTGAAAGGAACACTCATGATACAAAATCTCCTCTCAGAACACAGAACTAATGCTCCATAGTAGGAAAAAGCTGGAAAACTACAAAGTTCTTGGAAATTAGACATCATTCTAAAGAGTATAGGGATCAAAGAAGTAGTATTGAGAGAAATACAAAAATATTTCAGTCTAAATAATAATGAAAATTGACTTGTTAAAATTGGCAGGATGCAGGCCGGCATTGCAGCTCAATAGGCTAATCCTCCACCTGTGGCGCTGGTACTCTGGGTTCTAGTCCCGGTCGGGGCGCCGGATTCTATCCCAGTCACCTCTCTTCCAGTCCAGCTCTCCGCTGTGGCCCAGGAGTGCAGTGGAGGATGACCCAAGTCCTTGGGCCCTGCACCCGCCTGGGAGACCAGGAGAAACACCTGGCTCCTGGCTTCAGATCAGCACGGTGCGCCTGCCGGAGCGCGCCAGCCGCATTGCCATCGGAGGGTGAACCAACAGTAAAGGAAGACCTTTCTCTCTGTCTCTCTCACTGTCCACTCTGCCTGTCCAAAAAAAAAAATGGCGGGATGCAGTGACTGAAAGTGGTGCTTCAAGGAGAGCTTAGAATACTGTACACAAGTATAGAGTTCAGGGATTAAAATTCCTTCCTGGATGGCCCAAGTGCTTGGGCCCTGCACCCACATGGGAGACCAGGAGGAAGCACCTGGCTCCTAGCTTCAGATTGGTGCAGTACATTGGCCATAGCAGTCATTTTGGGGGTGAACCAATGGAAGGAAGACCTTTCTCTCTGTCTCTCTCTCTCTCACTATCTAACTCTGCCTGTCAAAAATAAATAAATACATAAATAAATAAAATAAAATTCCCTCCTTATTAATGGTTTCAAGTATACATATATGGTACTGCAGTATACTCACTGCAAGGTCAGTTCTCCAGATCATAAGTACATTAAATACATTTCAAAATTACTTATTGGAAAATAAAATTTATCCAATTGTGTTTTTCTGGTAAGGAAAGTGTGCAAGGGATGAGGACCCGTTGCTTTCTTCTGATCATTTCATCTGCTGATCTGGACAGAATTCCTGAATTTCCCACAGAGGCAATCTGAGAACCCATCAAATGCTGAGTGCTGGTCTGGGTCCCCAGGTGCTTCCTCTTCTTATCCAGCTGTCTGCTAATGCATCTTGGAAGTGGCAGATGAGTACTCAAGTTCTTGGGCCCCTGCCACTCTTTTGAGGGAAAAGAATGGGGTTCCTGCCTCCTGGCTTCAGCCTGGCCCAGCTCTGGCCATTGCAACCATTTGGCAAATTAATCAGTAGAGGGAAACTCTCTCTCTCTCTCTCCCTCTCTCCTTCCCTCCCTCTGATACTCCATCTGTTAAATAAATTTAAAAAAAAAAAGCAAATGCAAAATTTTCAAGGTGGTTATGTGAATTCGCACTTAAAATTATTGATCCTCTCTTTATTTGTAAGGAAAAGGGACATATCTGCACTGGACCAGGCCAAAGCCAGAAGTCCTGAACCCAATCTGAGTCTCTCACACAGGTGGCAGGGACACAAACATTTGAGCCATCACTTCTGCTTCCCTGGGTAGGAAGCTGAATTGGAACTAGAACTGAGACTCGAACCATAGGTCTCCAATATGGAATGCAGGTTTCTCAAGTGGTATCTTAGCACTAATCAGATGCCTGCACAGGAATTTACACATTTAAGAAAAGTTTGAAGCTCAATCCAAGTCTCCCAAGTAGCAGGAACACAAGCCATAAACTCCAGAAATAAAGAAGGATAAAAGAGTTCTCTCAGTTGGCTGCCTTTAAGCAACCACCCATGATGTCCATATGACACACTGGTTTTTATTTAATGGCTAGAACTTAGTCTAACTGCAAGAGAGACTAAAGCAACAGTCTTTTAACTTGGTATGTGGTCATCCATGCAAAAATATTGGAGTTCTATTAGTAAGAAAGAAGATCATAAGATACTTTTTAAGCATTTAATAGTGTCTACCATATTGCATTTAACTAAAAAATAACAATTCAAAAAGTAAATTTTCAGAGATAAATTTCACTGTGACAGTGTGGAAAATACATCATCAAGCTAACATAATAGAGAGCTATGTTCTAATGAAAGAGTCTTTTTCATAGAGAGTATGCATTTGGCAATGGAGAATAATAGAATAGAAATCAATGGCACTTTCTTCTCTGTGCCACTCCTTCACATCCCAGTGGATGCAATTTTGATCTAAAGAAACTCTTGCATTTTCTAAGTACCCATGTAAACATACACAAGTGTTCATAGTGGCATTGTGTGTAATAGGAAAAAGTTATAAACAAACCAATTATCCATCAACAGAATAGATGAGTTAATTAAGGTATAATTATATATTGGAATACTATACAGAAGTAAAAAATGCAAATAACATAGTCATGTGTTTCTGCAGGGATGTATCTCACAAGCTAAGCAAGAGAGTTGCAGAAAATTGTGATATTGTTTACTTAAATTTCAAAATCATGAAAACCAATTGCATTTGGGTAAAACTGCAAAGAAATATGCTATAATAATGAAACAATATTTTCAGGATAGTGATCATCTCAGTAGGAGACAGGGAGGGTGTGTTTGAAAGGAGAACACATGGTGAATGGTATAATTTTATGTGCGCATGCATCAAGAGTAATTACCCTTATATACAAACACACCTCAGTAACTGAAGAATACATGCAGTTATTTTAAAATATTAAAAATATTTAAAGGATGATAGCTCTTAGTAGGGAGAAAAAGAATGTGATGTGCTTGTCATGAGTCGTGCTTGTAGAGACACAGTTTGGAAAATCTGAGATATTATGAAAAATAGTTGCATAATAATAACACTTGTGAGTGCTGCGAAAGACAAAAGACATGTTGCACTTAAGCTGTGGTCCCCAAATCTTATGCAATAAGGAGGCTTTAATTTTATTAATCTAAAAATAGAATTGAAAGATGTGCAAGAGCAGGCCTTTGGCTAGACAAGTCTTCTGACAACCGCATCCCAGCTCAGAGGGTCTGAGGTTTTACTCCCAAATCATTTGCTTCTAATTTCAGCTTCCTGCTAATGTGCACCCTTGAAGGCATCAGGTGATGGCTCAAGTACTAGATTCCGACCACATGTGGGAGATCTGGATTGAGCTCTGGGGCCCTGGCTTCTGCCTGGCCCAGCCCTATCTGTTCTTGGGCATTGAGAAGTGAATCGTCAAATGGAAGATATTCATATTCATTCTCTCTGTCGCTCTGTGTGTGTGTGTGTGTGTGTGTGTGTGTCTCTCTCTCAATAAAATGCAATAAATGGTAAGTTTAAAAAGGCAAGCCTTAAAAAGCCACCAGCATTCAATCATACTAGCTCTACTCTGGACCTTACCTAAAGCTAGTCAAACTTCAAAGGCCCAGTCTCTAAGCACCTTAGTAGGATTAATTGTCAATACTTTTTTTAAAAAAATTTTTTATTTTATTTTTTTGACAGGCAGAGTGGACAGTGAGAGAGAGAGACAGAGAGAAAGGTCTTCCTTTGCTGTTGGTTCACTCTCCAATGGCCGCCGTGGCCGGCGCACTGCAGCCAGCGCACTGCGCTCATCCGATGGCAGGAGCCAGGTACTTATTCTGGTCTCACATGGGGTGCAGGGCCCAAGTGCCTGGGCCATCCTCCACTGCACTCCCAGGCCACAGCAGATAGCTGGCCTGGAAGAGGGGCAACCGGGACAGAATCCGGCACCCCGACTGGGACTAGAACCTGGTGTGCCGGTGCTGCAAGGCAGAGGATTAGCCTAGTGAGCTGCAGCGCCGGCCTGTCAATACTCTTAATACCTCACAGTTGGGGTTAACTTTGAACACACAGACTCTAGGAGGACACACTCAAATGATACCCAAACAACAGCACCATATTTCTTTAGAAGGAAATGATAAGGAATGTCCATTTTACAAACCTCTACCCACCCTGAATCCTTCCCTCAGGTTGTGCTAAACATTTCCCTCTAGTCTTACTGAGTCAATTCCCACCCTCTCAGCCTGGCTGCCAGCAAAAAATTCATGGCACAATCAGGCAAGAAGAAAAGGTATGGGCAGGGACCCCTGCTGTGGCACAGCGGGTAAAAGACCTGGCCTGAAGCACCGGCATCCCATATGGGCACCGGTTCTGGTCCCAGCTGATCCTCTTCCGATGCAGCTCTCTACTTGGCCTGGAATAGCATTAGAGGATGGCCCAAGTCGTTGGGCCCCTGCACCTGCGTGGGAGACCCTGAAGAAGCTCCTGGCTCCTGGCTTCAGATTGGCACAGCTCCAGCCATTGTGGCCATCTGGGGAGTGAGCCAGCAGATGGAAGACCTCTCTCTCTGTCTCTACCTCTCTTTCTGTAATTCTTTCAAATAAATAAAATAAATATTTAAAAATAAGAAGTTGTGGACAGATTCTAGGGGAAGCTGTAGGGAATGGTGCAGTCTCTAATAAGAGAGCAGTTACCAGACTGGAGATGGGGGGAAATTGTACCAGGCCTCCCAGCTAAAGACCTGAGAAAGGAAGGCAGCTGATTTGGTGCAGCCCTGCAAGATGGAAGCTGGGATCAAAACCTCCTAATGCCACTCTTCTCCTTTTTTTTGACCTTCTCAAGTGACAACCTCCCACCTCCAGACAAGGTATTTGAAGCTAGAAGGAAGTTGCTAATTTCATCAAGAAAGTCAGCTTTTGTGGAACAAAGTGGGTGGAAATGGGAGGAAAGATCCAGAGGACATTCTTGCTCATGCTGGGCTTGTTGCTGGGAATGCCCTGATTTCCAGCTATCCTGCAACCCTCTGGTTGTCTATGACTCAGTTAAGGACGTACTTTAAAAACAGAAATGCTTCTGTCCTCAGCATTTTGGTCTGTATCGCTCACACTGATGCACAGTGCTGATTTCCAATTCATGTTTTACATGGACTTAAAGATTCCACTCCATGTGAGGAGGCTTCAGAAAGTTCATGGAATATTTATGAATCTTTAAAAATTTTTATTTATTTCCATTTACTTTAAAGAAGAAAATGGGCACATGTGTGAGTGTGGGTGTGTGAGAGAAAGAGGGGTGTGTGGGAGTGTATGTGAGCATGTGCATGGGCTTGGGAGAGGATATGAGTGTGCCTGAAGACTATGAGTGTTGTGATGGCAGGTGTGTAGTATGAGGGTGTGAGCAGGTATGTGTTTAAAGCCATTTGTGCATGGGCCATGGGGAGAACAAGAGTATGTTAAGGAGTGTTCTGAGGCTGTGAGTATTGTAGGAGCAGGTGTATGTGTGAGGCTGTACAGGGTGGGAAAAGGGCTGGTGAGAAAGGAAATGGTTGGCATCAACTGTGCAGGCTGACAGAGGAATGTCTTGTCTTTGAGTTGGGCCTGGAAAGTAGAATAAAAAATGTGTCTTATTGGTGATTAAGGGATGGGCCTTAGGGTTTGCTAAACTTCCACTGAGCATCCTGCCCAGAGTTGAAAGGGCCCTTTAATTCCAGCTGTTCCTACAGAGCAGGTCTGGTGCGGGCACCAAGGCTGGCAGCAGTCAGGCTAGGCCAGAGCAGCTTGGAGATCTAATGACCATGATGTTCACCATGCCCCATGCCATCTCCTGCCATTGCTGGTCCTCAGAGAGGTGCAGGCCTTGCATTTGTCAGCAGCAAACTTTACCAGCCAAGGCTGGCTCATGCAGAGTCTCTGGCACTAGGAATGGTCCCTCCAAAAGGCACCAAGTTCTGCTTTCCAGATGCAAGTCTTGCAGTTGCTCTATAGCAACCACACTTGGGGGACATGGTTCTTTTGAAGATGGTACATCTTCCATTTAGAAGGTAAAGTTTTAAACCATGGTCCTGATCTCTTCATATCTGGTCTTGTCAGTCAAGGCCTTGCACCGATGATTCTGCTGCATGCCTTTCCATTTCCTTCATTACACGCACAAGTCACCAAGCCGTTGCAAACTTGCAAGCACAGGCTTCCAGCCCCCTCTTCTACCTCAGGTGTGTATTCTTGAAGGCAGGAAGGGCACTGCCCAGAGGCACTGCCCCTCCCCCGCCCCATGATGATGGGAACTGCAGGGAAGGGGCATGGGAAGGAGCAGACTCCCAGCAAACCCCATCCCGGTCCAGACCTTGCACCCTCCATGAGTGACCCCCTGCTGTTTTCTCACCTCAATTGGTGGCCTGTGGAGAGGGTAGGGCGGCCCCGATGTCAGTCAAACCTTTTGTAATACAGAACAGGGAATCCAGTGGCAAACTGTGCTCACCACTCCAGTATATGAATGTGTCATTTTATCAGTAACAATATAACCGCATTTTAAATGTGTGTCACTGGGGCCATCATTGGGGCATAGAGGGTGAAGCATGCCAGCTGTGACACCAATATCCCATATGGGTACTGATTGGTGTCCTGGCTACTCCAATTATGATCCAGCTCCTTCCTAATGGCCTGGAAATCAGTGGAAGATAGTTGAAGTACTTGGGCTCCTGCCCCCATGTGGGAGACCCAGAGGGAGTTCCAGACTCCTGGCTTCAGTCTGGCCATCTCAGGGAGTGAACCAGCAGATGGGAGATATCTCTCTCTCTCTCCCTCTCTCTCTCTCTCTGTAACTCTTCCAAATAAATTTTTTTGAAAAAGCTGTGTCATTTTATATCCTTTTATGTTCATTCTTAGCTGCAGGGTGAGCATTATTATATTCCAGGGCCACCTCTGTTTTTCAGTATTACACTCCAACTTTAAAATCATTATGTGGTTCAGAATAACCCAAGGTTATTGCTGTACAGTACCATTTTTACAGATGTATGCTTAAAGAGTTAGAATTCAGGTAACATTAGAATGTATTGTTGTTTCACAGGAGGCTGTTAGACTTTTTTTTATTCAAATTGTGAGTGAGGCATTATCAATTACCCAACAAATTTTTCCTATTACCAACATAAATTCAATCACAGTGTAAATTAGAATATAGGTCTAAATCTCAAATCCTTGAGACATGAATAACTAAACTATAAACACACATCAAGGGTCCCAGAATGAAGCAGGAACATGAGGAATCTACAGGCTAAGGACTTCACCTTGGAGACAGGGAAAATCAAGGTCACTGTGTTTTAGATTTTAGTAGAAGAATTATGTTGCTATTAACAGCAAAACAAAAAGCACATTGTTAAAGTACATAAAGTTGGAAAGCAGATTGAATAAAATTCATGTCAAGTGAAGAATCCTCAGGGCTGCAGATACTTAGGATAACAGCAAAACTGAAGACAATATGCAGTCCTTCTGTATGTGAAACTCAAGTGCCACTGAGAAGTACAAACTCAGCTGTCACATCACACAAGAAGGGAATCTTCTAAATTGGGCAGCAATCCTTCGGCTGTGTCCTTAACACCACTCTTGGAGTCACTGCAGTGTGATGATACCACAGGTCTCCCAGAGGTCATGGGGATAGCATCGTGAAGATAGGGAAACACTGCAAAGAGAACCAGACTGAATCAGTTGCTTATACAGAATGGGTTCTGAAAACACATCTCAGGATGTAACTAAGCTCCCTGAACCACCACATCTCAAATGCCTCCTCACCAGTATTCCTCATCAGCCCCATTATTCATTCCCCCAACTTTAAAATCTCAGGCATCACTGAGTCCTCTTTTTCCCTCATCCCCATCTCTTTTAAGGGCTAAGTTCACCAGATTCTACTTCTTTCCTTGCAAACCATTCCCTCCTTTTGTTCTTTGATGCCTGTGTCATGGTTCATATGCTTGCTTCCTCAAACTTAGGTTATTTAGCTAATATTCTACCCTTCCAGCTTCTAGTACCTTTCCTATAGTTCATTTTACTACTACTGTAAAATCTTTGTAAGGCATAGTTTAAATCGCTCTGGCTCCCTTTTTCAAAAATCATAGCTTCAATTAATACTTTCTAAGATGTGGACATGGCCTGCCCCCTTCACCCCAAGGGCCCACAGGTTGGAGGCTTGGTTCCCAGTGTGGTGGTGGGAAATGTTGGGCCCACCTGGAGATCCTTTGGTCACTGAAGCCCCTGCTCTCAGGGGGCATAATAGACTCCTGGTGTGCAGTTGCAGAAAAAAACAAAACTGCACATTGATAAAGAAGACTACATCTGAATTGCATTCATTTTAAATGCAGAGTCATCCTCTGGTTTCCTGTGTGGAGATGTGAGCTCTTCCTTCCACACATCCTCCTGCCACGGCAATCTGCCATTATGTGACATAAGGTGCACTCACCAGAACTCAGCTAACACAGGAGCCATGCACTTGAACCTCCAAAGTCAGAAGTTAAATACACCTCTTGTATTAGTCAACTCTCAGTGTAGCAACTGAAAGCTGACAGACATACTCCTCCTGGGTCTGAACTGAAATATCTTTTGCTCAGTTGGTCATATCCTAGCTCAGCTCCACAGTTCCTCAGTGTCTGCGCAGACACTTTCCCACACATCTCCATGGTCTCAATGTCTCCTATTCAAACTTCTCTTTACATCAGGATCTCACTATGAACACATGTCAATTTATTCTAATTTTACATATTTTTCAGGGTCCATATCAGGTATCATTCCTGAAAGAAAGCTACCTTCTGATCTAGAGGTTATAACCTATCTGAACCGTACATTTTCCTTACTCTGTTACGACATGCTTTCCATTCTATTTATCCATCACATCTACTATGGTTTTCATTCAACCTATATTAAGATCTTACTATGTTCCAGGCATTGAGCTAGGCACCATGACTACAGGGATGACTACAACAGTTATGGCTGTCCAAATACATAAAGCAAGTCAGAAATACCAGTGAATTTTAATAGTGTACCACAGAGCAGGTCGCTAGAACACTTATCCTATCAAGAAGTTGTGACGTTCCTCATCAACATACTGTGCGATTCAGTTTAGATTTCTTAGTCCAAACCAAACTTCTATTTCATAACAGTGATAATTTGAAATTAGAAGATTGAAGAATCTTACAGTCCAATCTTTAAAAAATAGTATTTAAAAAACTGTAATACTCATAGCAAAAGTGGAAAAAAGTAAAAAAAAATCCATTACAGTATTTCCCAGCAAAATTTCAAATTTTTAAATCACCTCTAAATTTAGTGGTTAAAAATATGAAAGGATGGGGCTGGCACCATGGCTCAATAGGCTAATCCTCTGCCTTGCGGCGCCGGCACACCGGGTTCTAGTCCCGGTCGGGGCACTGGATTCTGTCCCGGTTGCCCCTCTTCCAGTCCAGCTCTCTGCTGTGGCCCAGGAGTACAGTGGAGGATGGGCCAACTGGTTGGGCCCTGCACCCCACCAGGATAAGCACCTGGCTCCTGCCTTCGGATCAGTGCAGTGTGCCGGCCACAGCGGCCATTGGAGGGTGAACCAATGGCAAAGGAAGACCTTTCTCTCTGTCTCTCTCTCTCACTGTCCACTCTGCCCGTCAAAAAAAATATGAAAGGATGGAAGGAAAGAAAATCATGCTTTGGTAGCCATGGGATTTGAGTGATAGGATTAAATGCATAAATAAATGAAAAAAGACTGAGTTATGACAAACGGTACATTAGAATCTCTGTAATACAACCATAAGTTCACCTGGAGATAACCCAGATGGGGTTATGCATTGTGAAAAAAAGATGAAAGGATGAAATTATGAGTTTTAAATATAGTTTTACATTTTGATTCTTGAGAACAAGAATTCTCTCAGGTCTTTTCTTTCACTGAAGAAACTCTGGCATTTAAAAGTTGGGAGTGGTTTTTACTATCTATTCCAGGTTTAATAGTTATGCAAATTATTGCACCTCATTTTCAAATATCTCTGCCATTCACAAATGCTATCCAAAACCCCAGTCACAGCCCTCTGCACCATACTCCCTTATTTAGCTCATATTTATCTTGGATTTCAAGGGCTTGCATACACTGCCTTTGCTCCTTTCTATGTGGACACAGTTATTTGAAGCTTCTGCTGGCATTGAACTTTAAGTATCACCAAAGAGGTGGCTGGTGAGAAACTTGTTGTGGGGGCTGTCCTCAAACAAAAGGAACAGGGAATAGAGGTGAGAGGAGGTGAGTCCGTTGCCATAAAAGAAAATTTGGTGACATAAGGCCATAAAAGCCAATGGACTAAAAATGTCTTATTGATTCCAAAAGTCTTGATCAATCATCCCCTTAATCACTGTCAAACATGGGGAGCTTAGAGACATTCGTTTATTTTTGTCTGAGTCAGGGATTGAAGTCACTATTGCCCCAGAATTCTTGACAAAATAATGGAACCAACAGTCAGTCAAATTCAAAGAGAATTTACTGGCACATTTCAGGAGCACTGCTATGCACAGAGTGCACTGGTGCAAGGGGGCAGTGATCAAGATTCAATGTGAGGCCGGTGCCACAGCTCACTAGGCTAATCCTCCGCTTTGCGGTGCTGGCACACCGGGTTCTAGTCTTGGTCGGGGCACCGGATTCTGTCCTGGTTGCTCCTCTTCCTGTCCAGCTCTCTGCTGTGGCCAGGGAGTGCAGTGGAGGATGGCCCAAGTACGTGGGCCCTGCACCCCATGGGAGACCAGGATAAGTACCTGGCTCCTGCCATCGGATCAGTGTGGTGCACCAGCTGCAGCGAGCCAGCTGCGGTGGCCATTGGAGGGTGAACCAACAGCAAAGGAAGACCTTTCTCTCTGTCTCTCTCTCTGACTGTCCACTCTGCCTGTCAAAAAAAAATCAAACTAAAGTAAAGAAAGTAGTTTGGTTAACAGTGGCATATCTCAAAACACTAGGATGGAAATAGGGGAGACATGCTTATAGAAAATCTACATAGCTCTCACAATTTTAGGAATTGTGTCAAAAATGCATGTGAAGTGGCCAGCAATGGACAGAAAGCTCTGCCATAGAATTGTTGAATAAAATGTCATACAAGGAAATCATAGCAGGTGTGATTTTAAAAGTGGCCATGTGACTAAATTGTTACATAAATCTAGAGATAGGCATTTGAATGATTTCAACTACAAATCTAAAAGTTAGGCCCAACATTCTCAATGGGAAATGGAGACCACCTTTTAATAATTTTAAATTGTGTGGATGGATGGATGGATGGATGGATGGATGGATAGATAGATAAACAGATATGTGTTTCTCTGAGTGAAGAGTTTGTACACTGGCATCTGCTAAACTCACATTCTGTGAAGTATACATGTGACAAGGATTTGGTGTCTACAGAAAGTTCCCAACTAGTGAGAGGCAGAAATTAGGAGAAAGATTCCATGCTTCTAGACTCTTTGGTGGAGCCATTCATATGCACATTCTGTATGCTTCCTTGGACTTGATAGCTGTTTTGAGCTCCAGTTGCTCATACCAGTAATTCACCTGTTCATAAGGGACTTTAATGCACCTTTTTGCCTTATGTTGCTCACTCTCTGTGCACCTTTCCTTGTACTTCTCTCCCAAAACTAAGATTAAGTCCCACATCTACTTCAATAAAACCTTTCCTTGTGATCTGATATTAAGGAAACAAAAACTACTGACAATTATTGCCATCATTGTTCATCTTTCATTTCAGTGTGTGTCACTCACAAGTTTGGGCTTCTATTCATATATTCTGTATTCTAAAAATTTCTTTTAAAGGAACTCTTCTTCACATATATCTGTAAGCTTTTTATTTGTGTTTAAGATTTCTTTGTATACTGTTTAATATACTTTGCATATTGCCAATGTATTTTCTAATATATCAACTATCTATTAGTTTCAGTGATAACTTTCTCAAAACACATGAGACATATTTTCATTTGTTCAAGCCACATATTTGTTATTGAAGACCATTTTAAAATTTAAAAACCTATTATATTTTCATTTGTTTCCACAGGCAATTGAAACTTCAATATCCTTATATATTGGCATAATTTTTTTTAAAAAATCAGTGTAATAGTACTGATTTTTCCAAGACTAATATGTACAGATTTAGTAAAATCAAGTTTCACAACGTTAAATTTCCTTAAATACTTCAATATTGATCTAGCCCTTTGCCACTCCATCAAAATGTTGTTTCAGCTGTTTTTTCAAAAGCACTGGATTTTTTTTTCTTTTTGTAAGTCTGAAGGGGATGCAGACAAGACCCCTAGCCATCAGGAGAGCTGAGGCCCTCATGCACATCTAAAAGTTTTTATTGAGAAAAAGAAATTGACGAGGGGTGGAGCCAAGATGGCAGAATAGTGAGGGTGTGCACGATAGTCTGGGAAAATTTAGCTTAATAAAAGTGGAGTTACGGTAGCCTCAGAAAAAGGATCAGGAAAAAATTGCAGAGGAAACTCTTCCGGATCTAGTGGCTGTGACTCAGAGGACCTACTGAGAGAACAAGGTCGCCCACTGCGTGGAAGCCGAGCCGCGGGAGCCGCAGGGTCTGCACGCCACTGCAGGAAGGGGAGTAGATGTCACACAGACACCAGCAGGGAGAGCAGGGATGCCCAGGGCTCTGAGTCCACACATCAGCGCTGGAAGGGGAGGTGAGCTCAGTAACCTGAGACATTGGTGGGGAAATGGCAGTCAGAATCTAGAGGGGAGCAGAAAAGTTCACCAGACTGACTACTGGAGAGAAGGAAAAAAGGTGGGGGGGGGTACTGGTACAGATGAGTTTCTCTGTAGTTTCTCTCTTCGCCAACATTGCAAAGGTGAGCAAGAGACAAAGAGCAGGCCCCACTCTGGATTTACATAACAACAGGGGAGAGCTAAGGAACTGGGTCATTACAATTCAGTAGCCTAGGCAACCCAGTGGGAGTCCAAAGGAGAAACGGAGCCTACACAGACTCTTTGGGTAGAAGCCAGAGATCGGAAGCTAAATAGCATCAATTCTGCACAGCCGTGCGGTGCGGTATTACTTACCTCCTGGATAAATAAATAAATAAATAAATAAAAAGATAGAGATTTACCACGCATAACCTGAGGGTGTCACATTTGCACACCCGTAACACAGAAGAACCAAGCAGAGCTCTCAGGCCACACCCATCTCAAGCCTCCAAGGCTCCTCCAATAGCAGGCAGTCCACTTAACACAGACATAGTATAAAATAAAAAAAAAAGCACAGTGAGGGAAGAAGAATTAACTATGCCAAGCAACAAACAAAAAAATCGAGGGAACAAGATCAACGATGACACTATGATGCCTCCAAATAAACAAAACACCCCAAGCCAAGATTATGAAGATGATGAGATAGAAGAAATGCAAGATATGGATTTCAAAAAATTTATGATAAGAACATTTAGAAGTTTTCAAAAGCAAATCCTTAAAATACAGAAATCCTTATTGGACAGGATTGAAAATCTCTCTTGTGAAAATGAAATTTTCAGGAAGAATCAAAATGAAACACAGAAACTAGTAGAACAGGAAAGTGTGATAGTGAAGAGAAATCAAAATGAAATGAAGAGCTCAATAGATCAACTGACAAACACATTAGAGAGCCTTAAAAACAGAATGGGTGAAGCAGAATAGAGAATATCAGACTTAGAAGACAGAGCACAGGAAAACATACAGTCAAACCAAAGAAAAGAAGAGGAAATTAGAAATCTAAAAAATATTGTTGGGAATCTACAGGATACTATTAAAAAAACCAACATTCGAGTTCTAGGAGTTCCTGAAGGCATGGAGAGGGAGAAAAGATTAGAAGGCCTTTTTAGTGAGATATTAGCAGAAAATTTCTGAGGTTTGGAGAAGGACAGAGACATCCTAGTACTGGAAGCTCATAGAACCCCTAATAAACATGACCAAAAGAGATCCTCACCACGACACGTGGTAATTAAACTCACCACAGTGACACATAAAGAAAAGATCCTAAAATGTGCAAGAGAGAAACGTCAGATTACTCTCAGAGGATCTCCAATTAGACTCACAGCAGACTTCTCATCAGAAACACTACAGGCTAGGAGGGAATGGCGAGACATAGCACAGGTGCTAAGAGAGAAAAATTGCCAGCCCAGAATATTATATCCTGCTAAGCTCTCATTTGTGAATGAAGGTGAAATAAAGACCTTTCATAGCAAACAGAAATTGAAAGACTTTGTGGCCACTCGTCCGGCCCTGCAAAAGATACTTAAAGATGTGCTACACTCAGAAACACAGAAACACGGCCATCAATATGAAAGAAGGGAAAGGAAGAACACCTACCAGTAAAAGAGCATGGGAAGCTCAAAGCATATACTAGAAAATATTTCCGGGAAAATGGCAGGGCAAAGTCACTACGTATCAATAGTCACATTGAACATTAATGGTCTGAATTCTTCAGTTAAAAGACACCGTTTGGCTGACTGGCTCACAGAACACAACCCAACTATTTGTTGCCTACAAGAAACACATCTCTCTAACAAAGAGGCATGCAGACTGAAAGTGAAAGGTTGGAAAAAGATATTCCATGCCAACAGAAACCAAAAAAAAGCAGGTGTAGCCATATTAATATCAGACAAAATAAACTTTAATACAAAAACTGTTAAGAGAGACAAAGAGGGACACTATATAATGATTAAGGGTTCAATTCAACAGGAAGATGTATCTATTATAAATGTACATGCACCTAATTACAGGGCACCTGTCTATTTAAAAGATATGTTAAGGGACTTAAAGGGAGATTTAGATTCCAATACAATAGTACTGGGGGACTTCAATACTCCACTCTCAGAAACAGAAAGATCATCCGGACAGAAGATCAACAAGGAAACAGCAGATTTAATCGACACTATTGCCCAAATGGATCTAACAGATATCTACAGAACTTTCAATCCTACATCTACAGACTTCACATTCTTCTCAGCAGTGCATGGAACCTTCTCAAGGATTAATCACATACTAGGCCATAAAGCAAGTCTCAGCAAATTTAAAAGAATTAGAATCATACCATGCAGCTTCTCAGACCACAGCGGAATGAAGCTGGAAATTAGCAACTCAGGAAACCCCAGAAAGTATGCAAATACAGGGATATTGAACAACATGCTCCTGAATGAACATTGGGTTATTCAAGAAATCAAAAAAGAAATCAAAAACTTTCTGGAAGTAAATGAGGATAACAACACAACATATCAAAACTTATGGGATACAGCAAAAGCAGTATTGAGAGGCAAGTTTATAGCAATAGGTGCCTATATCAAGAAATTGGAAAGGTACCAAATAAATGAGCTTTCAGTGCATCTCAAGGACCTAGAAAAACTGCAGCAAACCAAACCCAAATCTAGTAGGAGAAGAGAAATAATTAAAATCAGAGAAGAAATCAACAGGATTGAATCCAAAAACAAATTACAAAAAATCAGCCAAGTGAGGAGCTGGTTTTTTGAAAAAATAAACAAAATTGACACCCCATTGGCCCAACTAACTAAAAAAAAACAAAAGACCCAAATCAATAAAATCAGAGATGAAAAAGAAAATGTAACAACAGACACCACAGAAATAAAAAGAATCATCAGAAATTACTACAAGGACCTGTATGCCAGCAAACAAGAAAATCTATCAGAAATGGATAGATACCTGGACACATGCAATCTACCAAAATTGAACCATGAAGACATAGAAAACCTAAATAGACCCATAACTGAGACAGAAATTGAAACAGTAATAAAGGCCCTCCCAACAAAGAAAAGCCCAGGACCAGATGGATTCACTGCTGAATTCTACCAGACATTTAAAGAAGAACTAATCCCATTTCTTCTCAAACTATTCAGAACAACCAAAAAAGAAGGAATCCTCCCAAATTCTTTCTATGAAGCCAGCATCACCTTAATCCCTAAGCCAGAGAAAGATGCAGCACTGAAAGAAAATTATAGACTAATATCCCTGATGAACATAGATGCAAAAATCCTCAATAAAATTCTCACCAATAGAATACAACAACACATCAGAAAAATCATCCACCCAGACCAAGTGGGATTTATTGCTGGTATTCAGGGATGGTTCAGCATTTGCAAATCAATCAATGTGATTCACCACATTAACAGACTGCAAAAGAAAAACCATATGATTATCTCAATTGATACAGAGAAAGCATTCGATAAAATTCAACACCCTTTCATGATGAAAACTCTAAGCAAATTGGGTATAGAAGGAACATTCCTCAATATAATCAAAGCAATTTTTTTTTCAAATTGTGAGAAAGTTAAATTCTTTTTTTTTTTAACTTTTATTTAATGAATATAAATTTCCAAAGTACGACTTATGGATTACAATGGCTTCCCCCCCATACCGTCCTTCCCACCCACAACCCTCCCCTTTCCTACTCCCTCTCCCCTTCCATTCACATCAAGATTCATTTTTGATTCTCTTTATATATAGAAGATCCGTATAGCATACATTAAGTAAAGATTTCAACAGTTTGCTCCCACACAGAAACATAAAGTGAAAAATAATAGATTATTTTTTTAAATGATGATGAAATCAGATCAGACCTATTGTCATGTTTAATCCCAGTGAGAGTCAAGTTGGGAATTCATAATTTCTTTCTTTTTTTTTTTTTTTACAGAGGATCAGTTTAGTATGCATTAAGTAAGGATTTCAACAGTTTGCACCCCCATAGAAACACAAAGTGAAATATATTGTTTGAGTACTCGTTATAGCATTAAATCTCAATGTACAGCACATTAAGGACAGAGATCCTACATGAGGAGTAAGTGCACAGTGACTCCTGTTGTTGACTTTACAAATTGACACTCCTGTCTATGGCATCAGTAATCTCCCTATGCTCCAGTCATGAGTTTTCAAGGCTATGGAAGCCCTCTGAGTTCTCCGACTCTTATCTTGTTTAGACAAGGTCATAGTCAAAGTGGAGGTTCTCTCCTCCCTTCAGAGAAAGGTACCTCCTTCTTTGAAGACCTGTTCTTTCCACTGGGATCTCACTCACAGAGATCTTTTGCCAGAGTGTCTTGGCTTTCCATGCCTGAAATACTCTCATGGGCTTTTCAGCCAGATCCGAATGCTTTTAGGGCTGATTCTGAGGCCAGAGTGAAAAGCTTTTTTTTTTTTTTTTTTGACAGGCAGAGTGGACAGAGAGAGAGAGACAGAGAGAAGGTCTTCCTTTGCCGTTGGTTCACCCTCCAATGGCTGCCGCGGCCGGCGCGCTGCGGCCGGCACACCGCACTGATCCGATGGCAGGAGCCAGGAGCCAGGTGCTTTTCCTGGTCTCCCATGGGGTGCAGGGCCCAAGCACCTGGGCCATCCTCCACTGCACTCCCTGGCCACAGCAGAGAGCTGGCCTGGAAGAGGGGCAACCGGGACAGAATCCGGCGCCCTGACCGGGACTAGAACCCGGTGTGCCAGCGCCGCTAGGCGGAGGATTAGCCTAGTGAGCCGTGGCGCCGGCCCCAAAGCAATTTATGAAAAGCCCACAGCCAGCATCCTATTGAATGGGGAAAAGTTGGAAGCATTTCCACTGAGATCTGGCACCAGACAGGGATGCCCACTCTCACCACTGCTATTTAACATAGTTCTGGAAGTTTTAGCCAGAGCCATCAGACAAGAAAAAGAAATTAAAGGAATACAAATTGAGAAGGAAGAAGTCAAACTATCCCTCTTTGCAGACGATATGATTCCTTACTTAGAGGATCCAAAGAACTCTACTAAGAGACTATTGGAACTCATAGAGGAGTTTGGCAAAGTGGCAGGATATAAAAATAATGCACAAAAATCAACAGCCTTTGTATACACAAGCAATCCCACGGCTGAGAAAGAACTGCTAAGATCAATCCCATTCACAATAGCTACAAAAACAATCAAATACCTTGGAATAAACTTAACCAAGGACGTTAAAGATCTCTACGATGAGAATTACAAAATCTTAAAGAAAGAAATAGAAGAGGATATCAAAAAACATAAAAATCTTCCATGCTCATGGATTGGAAGAATCAACATCATCAAAATGTCCATTCTCCCAAAAGCAATTTATAGATTCAATGCAATACCAATCAAGATACCAAAGACTGTCCCTGATCGGTGACAACTGACTGAACACCAAAAAGGAAACCTCCTGAAGTGAATTGGACACTATGAGAAATGGTGACTTGATCAGCATAGCCCTGAATGTTAATTAACAACTTAATACATTATCCCTCTTAGTTTTTTTTTTTGTCTGTTCTACTTAATATGACGGTTTAATTCTGTAATTAATACACAGTTATTCTTAAGTGTTAAAAATTAACTGAAATGTGATCCCTGTTAAACATAAGAGTGGGAATAAGAGAGGGAAGAGATGTATAATTTGGGACATGCTCAAGCTGACTTGCCCCAAATGGTAGAGTTAGAAACATACCAGGGGATTCCAATTCAATCCCATCAAGGTGGCATGTACCAATGCCATCTCACTATTCCAAGTGATCAATTTCAGTTCACAATTGATCATAATGAAAGGACTAAGAGTCAAAGGGAGCACATAAACAAGTCTAGTACCTGCTAACACTAACCGATAGAATAAATAAAGGGGAGAGTGATCCAACATGGGAAGTGAGATACTCAGCAGACTCATAGAATGGCAGATGTCCTAAATAGCACTCTGGCCTCAGAATCAGCCCTAAAGGCATTCGGATCTGGCTGAAAAGCCCATGAGAGTATTTCAGGCATGGAAAGCCAAGACACTCTGGCAAAAAGATCTCTGTGAGTGAGATCCCAGTGGAAAGAACAGGTCTTCAAAGAAGGAGGTACCTTTCTCTGAAGGGAGGAGAGAACCTCCACTTTGACTATGACCTTGTCTAAACAAGATAAGAGTCAGAGAACTCAGAGGGCTTCCATAGCCTTGGAAACTCATGACTGGAGCATAGGGAGATTACTGATGCCATAGACAGGAGTGTCAATTTGTAAAGTCAACAACAGGAGTCACTGTGCACTTACTCCTCATGTAGGATCTCTGTCCTTAATGTGCTGTACATTGAGATTTAATGCTATAACGAGTACTCAAACTGTCGCTCCCCCTCTTCGCAGAGCAATGACACTAAACCCTGCCTAGGCTTCATATCGAGTCACGGCACCATTATGTCACTCCCCGTCTTCGTGGAGGAACGACACAGGACCCTGCGCTGTTCTTTCGTCTGCTCGGCCCTTCCTGGGTTTGCTGCTGGTTCTTCCCGGGTTGGCTACCGTCCCTTCCACCTCCGTGGAAGGGCGGTTCCCCCTGCCACTTTCCCCACTTCCGCAGGGGAGCAGCACACCGCCGGCTGGCTCTCTCGGGGGCTGCACAGGTGTTCCTTCAGATAGATGTTCCTCGTGCATGTTGTCTCTCTCCTCCTTTATAGTCCTCTTCCACCAATCCCAACTCTGCTACCCACACGCTGAGTATGCTGCTCTACTCCAATCAGGAGCAGGTCCTGCTGTTTATTGGTTGAACTGGAGGCAGCTGTGTAGAAGCTGTTTCCTCTTCTCCCAGCGCCATATTGTGGGAGAGCAGATGCATAGAATAAGTCTTAATTCCAGTAACAGTCTAGTCCGAGTTGCTCCCTACACAAACAATATATTTCACTTTGTGTTTCTATGGGGGTGCAAACTGTTGAAATCTTTACTTAATGCATACTAAACTGATCTTCTGTAAAAAAAAAAAAAAGAAAAAGAAATTATCAATTCCCAACTTGACTCTCACTGGGATTAAACATGACAATAGGTCTGGTCTGATTTCATCATCATTTAAAAAAATCATCTATTATTTTCCACTTTATGTTTCTGTGTGGGAGCAAACTGTTGAAATCCTTACTTAATGTATACTAAGCTGATCTTCTGTATATTAAGATAATTGAAAATGAATCTTGATGTGAATGGAAGGGGAGAGGGAGTGGGAAAGGGGAGGGTGGTGGGTGGGAGGGACGGTATGGGGGGGGGAAGCCATTGTAATCCATAAGTCGTACTTTGGAAATTCATATTCATTAAATAAAAGTTAAAAAAAAGAATACTATACCGCAGTAAGAAACAACGAAATCCAGTCATTTGCAACAAAATGGAGGAATCTGGAACACATCATGCTGAGTGAAATAAGCCAGTCCCAAAGGGACAAATACCATATGTTCTCCCTGATCGGTGACAACTGACTGAACACCAAAAAGGAAACCTCCTGAAGTGAAATGGACACTATGGGAAACGGTGACTTGATCAGCATAGCCCTGACTGTTAATGAACAACTTAATACATTATCCCTCTTAGTAGTTTTTTGTCTGTTCTACTTAATATGACTGGTTTAATTCTGTAATTAATACACAGTTATTCTTAAGTGTTGAAATTTAACTGAAATGTGATCCCTGTTAAACATAAGAGTGGGAATAAGAGAGGGAAGAGATGTATAATTTGGGACATACTCAAGCTGACTTGCCCCAAATGGTAGAGTTAGAAACATACCAGGGGATTCCAATTCAATCCCATCAGGGTGGCATGTACCAATGCCATCTCACTATTCCAAGTGATCAATTTCAGTTCACAATTGATCATAACGAAAGGACTAAGAGCCAAAGGGATCACATAAACAAGACTAGTACCTGCTAATACTAACCGATAGAATAAATAAAAGGGAGAGTGATCCAACATGGGAAGCAAGATACGCAGCAGACTCATAGAATGGCAGATGTCCTAAGCAGCACTCTGGCCTCAGAATCAGCCCTAAAGGCATTCGGATCTGGCTGAAAAGCCCATGAGAGTATTTCAGGAATGGAAAGCCAAAACACAAAACACTCTGGCAAAAAAAAAACAAACAAACAAACAAACAAAAAAAAAACACCTAAATGAAAGATCTCTGTGAGTGAGATCCCAGTGGAAAGAACAGGTCTTCAAAGAAGGAGGTACCTTTCTCTGAAGGGAGGAGAGAACCTCCACTTTGACTATGACCTTGTCTAAATATGATCAGAGTCAGTGAACTCAAAAGGCTTCCATAGCCTTGAAACTCATGACTGGAGCATAGTGAGATTACTGACACCATAAACAGGAGTGTCAATTTGTTATTCAACAACAGGAGTCACTGTGCACTTACTCCTCATGTAGGATATCTGTCCTTAATGTGCTGTATATTGAGACTTAATGCTATAACGAGTACTCAAACAGTATATTTCACTTTGTGTTTCTATGGGGGTGCAAACTGTTGAAAGCTTTATTTAACGTATACTAAATTGATCTTCTGTAAAAAAAAAAAAGAAAGAAATTATGAATTCCCAACTTGACTCTCACTGGGATTAAACATGACAATAGGTCTGATCTGATTTCATCATCATTTAAAAAAATAATCTATTATTTTTCACTTTATGTTTCTGTGTGGGAGCAAACTGTTGAAATCTTTACTTAATGTATGCTAAACGGATCTTCTATATATAAAGAGAATCAAAAAAGAATCTTGATGTGAATGGAAGGGGAGAGGGAGTGGGAAAGGGGAGGGTTGCAGGTGGGAGGGCCGTTATGGGGGGGAAGCCATTGTAATCCATAAGCTGTAGTTTGGAAATTTATATTCGTTAAATAAAAATTTAAAAAAAAGAAATTGACAAGTGGACTCCAATATTCTCTGTGCCCGAGACAGCTGGGGACCGGCTCCCCAAATTCCAGCAAGACTCGCAGCACAGTGGCTGCTGAGGCACAGGCATGGGTTTGGACCAATCCCCCACTCCACACTGGGATGCCTGTCACAGCCGAGCATCAGTGGGGGCGTAGAGGCTCCCACTGCTCGGGGACCCAGTTCAGCTCCAACTGCTCCTCCCCCTCCCTGTCCTCCTTCCCCAAGCTTCACTCTGTGCCAGATGCCCATAGAAGTGCCTGCCTCTGGAGTACTCCCAGGGCAGAGGAAAGTGGCCATGGCTCCTGACTGCTCCCATTGGGGTCACCTGAGCTGTTCCCAGAGTGAGGTCCCAGGGGGCTTTGGGGTCCTGATGCTGTGCCTCCAGGAAATTTTGGGTTTGAAGTGGGGTCTCTGCCCAACACATGGACACTGGTGGGGGGCGGGGCATGCCAGCACCCCAGGAAGCAGGGGTCCCTGTCCCCTCACAGGGGGCACCTGTCTTCCCTCTGGGGTTTCCCTCAGCATCTCAGGTTCTCCTTTCTCCTCAGTGTCTCTCCAGAAAAGCCCTTCCTGCCAGAGCTGACTGTATACCTGTATACCCTGTTCCCAAAGAGTCCCCACCCTCCAGCCCCCCCACATGGCTTCTCCCCCACCCACCCAGAGCTCCTACCAGTGCTACCAGTGCCTTTGCTAAACTCTGTGTTCAGGACACCCCCACCTCCCCAGCCCAGTCAAGGCAGGGATTCTCTGCCTCTTGAAACCTCAGAAAGCCAATAAAACACTTAAAAGGCAAATTAAAAAAAAAAGGCTTCAACTGAGCCCTTGGCAGGCTCAGGTGCAGATGTCCAAGCCAATGCATTTGGAGTTGTAGAGCTGACTCCCAGGGGAGTCAAGCTTTCAGCAATAAACACCATTGGGAAGTAGCCTTTGCTCACCCAAGTCTGCATCTGGGAGCTAGTGAAGGGACTGTACAACCCGGCCTCCTCGGTGCTCTTCCACTTATATTCCTACATCACGTTCACCAGGCCATCTTCTGATGACTCTGCTTCTCCCCTCTGGAAAGGGGTTGGGGCCACCTCAGCATGGGGAGGTGGGAGTGTGGAATCCTGAAATCCCTGGGTCCTTCACTCCAAACCATTCAGCCATGTGGCCAACCACTCCCACATTTCCTGGTACATGTCAAGGATTCCCAGGGCCACCATCTGGTCAGCCAACCCAGGCAGCCGGTCCAGGCCCTGGGGGAAACTGGGCCACCCGGGCCCCTTGCTGTTCCCTTTGCCCTCTCTTCTTGCTCACAGATGTCTCATTGTCCCAGCCACTGTCTCCCTCAGCAGAAGCAGCACTGAAAGTCCCTCCAAGAGAGCTTGAGCACTCGTTGGTGTCTGGCCCAGACTGTCCTCCTCCTCTGAGCCTGAAACCTGGCACTGATCTGGTGCCCTCTCCCTGATTTTCATGTAGCCAATGTTGTCCAGCCAGCTCTCTCGGATCTGAGCCTCCAGGTTCAGGAAGTAGTTGCTGTCTCTCAAATTAAATTTCCTCCATCTCCTCCTGCAGGTTGAAGGGTGTGATGCACACTCCCCCTTCACTGTGCACTGTGGCTGCTTCCTGACCTTCCACATCCTCTGAAGCCAGGATGTCATACTTGCTGGATTCCTCCTCCTCCTCCTCCTCCTCCTCCTCATTGCTGTCCAGAGCGTTTGCCTTTGAAGCGGCCCCTAGGACTCCTGGCCCGACTCAATGGCTTCACCATCTTCTTCCTGGTATCCCTGATTTCATCCTCCTCATTCGCATGTTCCATTGCCTTGGAAGGTCACTTTCCTCTTTGGCATGACAGGCTGTGGGCTTTCCTTAAACTGGGGATCTGGGGGAGGCAGGGGGAAGAAAAAAATTGGTGTTCTTAAAGTGAAATACTAACATAGGTCCCCAAAATATAAATCAGGAAGTGAAGTTCCACATGTGGGGGTCTCCAATAGTGCCTTAGACTTCCTTTGATGCTCGTGTGCTCTTGAGACACAGCACAAGGTGCTCAGTTTGGGACCCGTGAGATTAAAGCTTTAACAACAAATAGTAATAAAGTTTGCATTGACAAAGAAAAAACAGGCATTTCATTCAGTAACCAATACTTTCTAAGCTTCTGTTTTCCCTTTGGCTTTATCACTTCAGAAAACTCTCTGATTATTAGTTATTGGAATGGCAGTTGTCATATGCAGAAACTATAATTTTACACCTGGGAAATGATCTATGAGATGGATGTTACTGAATAGGATTCAATAAGGATGAGTATTTAAAAATTTTTTGTTCATACTACTACTAATAAAATAGTTCTCATGAATATACCCCAAAGTCAAAATAATTATTTGAAAGATGAAGCATCCCAATAGATCCAAGGGAGATTTCAAATAAATGTAACATCTTTGGGCATTCGCATTCATACGAAAGGGGAGTCATTCATGTAACTATATTTGATGCATATTAGGACAGGCTGGATTGTCAGCATAGAGTGATATGTGGACAGCTGTATTGATTTAAAAAGATGGGGCTCTGGATTGGATCCCATGGGAAATGAGGCACCTGCCAAAGGCTAAGGATTTTAAGACTTAACAGCACACACATAAAAGTTAAAAGATACATGGCCTTGTTATTAGCTGGCTGAACTTGTCTATTAGGGACTTTCTCTTTAGATGCACATGAATTTTATTCATTTCACAAACACAAATATAATGCCTATAAATTGCCAGGCTCTGCCTAAATACTTTACAAATATGAGCTTACTTAATTCTCATAACCACCCCATAAGGTAGGTACTGCTACACTTTTGCCTCATTTTACTGAAGAGGAAACAGATACAAAGAGATTAAGGACTTGCCTAGAATTATAAAGTTGGCAAATGTTGGTGTGGGATTCAAAACCCTCTCAAAGGAAAGAAATGGCACCTCTGAAAAGGTTTGTCTTAGAAAAATCCAAGGAGCTTGCCTGAGGATTAGAGGATAATGTACCATCAGAACTGATAGTTCGCTTGCTCTTCACACTGCAAGGACATAATCTTGAAAAAGACAGCACCTGTAAAGGACATAAATCAATATAAAACCATATACAGATGAACACAAGATTCCTTCCATTTTTAGTAAAGGCCCTTAGTGAATCTTGAATTTGTTTTGAAATGTTTGAGTGAAATCATACTTTTAAACATGGCATACTGGTTAAAGCAACTGGAAACTGAATCAGAAAACATTTGTCTGCTGCAGAAACTAGTATAAATAGGCAGTAAGTGAGCAGTCAACTTTACACTTTGTGTTTCTCTGTAGGTACAAACTGTTGAAATCTTTGTTTAGTATATACTAAATTGATCCTCTGTATAGAAAGATAATTGAAAATGAATCTTGATGTGAATGGGATGGGAGAAGGAGCAGGAGATGGGGTGGTTGAGGGTGGGAGGGAGGTTATTGGGGGAAAAGCCACTGTAATCCAAAAGTTGTACTTTGGACGTTTGCATTTATTAAATAAAAGTTTAAAAAATTTGCTATGAAAATTAGTTTCAAATAAAATCTAAGAATAACTATATATATATATCCCAATTCATTACTTTCTCATATTCTTGAATTCTTCGTTTCTGTGAGAAAGTTTATTCTTTAGGTAATCACAGCATTCTTTTTTTCACCCAGAAATGAAGGATTATTTTTTCTTAAACTCTTTATATATTCTCGAAATCCTCTCATGTTCCTGCTGGTTTTCTAAATGACATGGCAATCTGGTGACCACTGCATCCAGGTCATCAAACATCCTCAATATGGCTTGAACATCTAGAGATCTCTAGCCCTCCCCCACTGCAGGGCTGTGAACAACTGAACAGGCTGTGCCCCTGGCTATCCTTGTGAAGGAAGGTGGTGGCACGGGTGAAGTCACCAGCCTCGACAGCAGCTCCAGGATGCCCAGCCATTGCAGCAGTCCCTGGACTTCAGGTGGAGAAGCGCAGTCATCACCTTCTGAGGGTACATGGGAGCTCTCCACGTGTGTAGCTCCAGGGGAGCTGTTGGGATGGCGAGTAACCACAGGTGGAATGTTCCTCCCTGCCTGCATCCCACTCCTTCAGGAGGAGCTGGGTGGTGGATGGTGGCTGGGTCTGCATTCAGAGGTAGGAGGTGAGCTCTCCACTGTGTCAGAGACATGGCTGGTATCACACATTGACTCACCCTTCTGCCTCCATTTTCTTCCCTCTGCAGAAGTTCTTCCAGAAGTCAGGGCCAAAGTGCCAGACAGGCTTGCGGTACGGCGCCACAACCGGTCCCTCTGAGGCACTTGAGCCCAGCATGGCTGTCCTCAGAGACAATGAGATGGCAGAGTATCCACACTGTCTCTCTCTCCAAAGGGCTCTGGAGGGTCTTCATGGTACCACCTGGTGGACCCGGGACCTCCCTGTCCCAAATCCTGGCTCTTTGTCACTTGACACTTGCGATTCTCACAACTATGCTTTTCTCATTGAAAACCCACGGTCAGTTTTTGGGGTCCAGCCCCAGAAATGATCAGACCTCAGTCGGCTCAGCAGTCCATGGTCAGGAGAGCCAGAATGGCAGGGAGGTGCAGGATGCCCTTGGCCAGAGGGCTCACACCCTGAGGCTCCCTGTGCACTGCATGGAGGCTGCCGGCCAAGGCACTATCCCCAGAGCCTACGCGCTCCTGGTCCCGGCGAATGTGGCCCTCTGGGCAGCGTTCTGGCTTGGCTGAGCTGTGAACGCGGACCCCCAGGAACTCCCAGTGGCTGGAGCAGGGAGGCACCAAGAGGGGTCCAGGGCACTCCACTACGCCTGGACTCCTTGGTTGGGGACCACCAGGTGTCATATTTTTATTTTAGCTTTAAAATTATAAGACAGTTTTATAATTTAAACTTATTGTGTCACCCACAATTGCTCTCCATCTGATAATAGTGGGCTTTTGTTTGTTTGTTTGTTTTAAGGTGACTTGCTCATTTTTTAAAAAATCTTTCCTATTTTCTTTTAGCCTACATATTTCTTTCTTTTTTTTTTAAATTTGACAGGTAGAGTTATAGACAGTGAGAGGGAGAGACAGAGAGAAAGATCTTCCTTCCGTTGGTTCACCCCCCAAATGGCCACTACAGCTGGCACTTTGCCGATCGGAAGCCAGGAGCCAGGTGCTCCTTCCTGGTCTCCCATGCGGGTGCAGGGACCCAAGCACTTTGGCCATCCTCCACTGCACTCCCAGGCCACAGCAGAGAGCTGGACTGAAAGAGGAGCAACTGGGACTAGAACCTGGCACCCATATGGGATGCCGGCGCCACAGGTGGAGGATTAACCAGGTAAGCCATGGTGCCAACCCCATTATTACTGTTCTTCATTCACATTTTCTTAAAATTGTTCTCTTTCATAAGTCTATGTAAACTGTTATCTGAACCATTCTTTCTTTCTTCATTCACACATTCTGATAATATCCACACATAGTAATGGCTCTATATTATTATACTTCAGAAAATTTAGCTTTATTTTTAATACAGATATTGATTACCTAATTCATTATTTTTTGTTTCTGGCCACATTAGTCATAATATATGACATATGTCTGCCATTGTGGGGACACTGGTATTCATATTAGAGTGCCAATTCTAGTCCACACTGACCTGTGCTGATGATCCAATTTTGTAATCATGTGCCCAGAAGGTAGCAGATGATGACCTAAGTATATGGGTTCCTTCTACCCATTTGGAGGACAGGGATGGCATTCTGGGTTCGTGGCTTCAGCATGGCTCAGCCTCTGCTATTGTGGCCCTCTGGGGAGTAAACCAGCAGATGGAAACCAATTAAGAAACTTCTCCACAGCAAATGAATATAGTGAAGAGACAATCTAAAAAATGAAATAGCATTTTGAAAAGTCTTTATCTAATGAAAAGTTCATGTCAAAAAATATGCTAAGAACTCAAAAAATTGAACATTTGGAATAAATGTTTTGCTTGGTTCAGACATCCATGTCCCACATCAGAGTGCCTGAGTTTAATTCCCAGCTCTGGCTGCAAATTCTGGTTTCTACTAATGCAGACTTTGAGAGGCAGCACTGCTGGCTGAAACAATTGAGTTGCTATCTCCCACATGGCAGACCAAACTGTTTTTTTGGCTTTGGCTCTAGTTCTGGGTTAGCACTTTTGTGAGCATTTGGGAAATGAAAAAGTCGACAGGCGTTCTCTCTGACTTCCCCACCCCTTCTCTTTCACTGGAATAACAAACAAAAAAAAAAGCTTAAATAACCAAAAAGCAAATAATCAGACGAGATTGGGGAAAGGATATGAATATACATTTATCTAAAGAAAAATCCAGATAGACAACAAATGTGTGAAAATTACTTAATATCATCAGTCATACAGGAAGTGAAGATCAAAATCACAATGAGATATCATCTAAGCTTAGATTGTTATGAAAAAGGAAAAGAAATATGTGGGGAGCAGCCCGGACTGGACTGAGTTACTGGAATTAAGACTTATTCTATGCATCTGCTCTCCCACAATATGGCGCTGGGAGAGAAGTAAACAGCTTCCGCACAGCTGCCTCCAGTTCAACCAATAAACTGTAGGACTTGCTCCTGATTGGAGAGCAGCATACTCGGCGTGTGGGCAGCCGAGTTAGGATTGGCGGAGGAGGACTATAAAGGAGGAGAGAGACGGCATGCACCGGGGAACATCTAAGGGGAACATCTAGCTGAAGGAACACCCGTGCAGCCCCCGAGAAAGCCGGCCGGCGGTGTGCCGCTCCCCTGCGGAAGTGGGGAATGTGGCCAGGGGGAACTGCCCTTCCACGGAGGTGGAAGGGATAGTAGCCAACCCGGGAAGAACCAGCAGCAAACCCGGGGAGGGCCGAGCAGACGAAAGAACAGCGCAGGGTCCTGTGTCGTTCCCCCACGAAGACGGGGAGCGACAGAAATAGGAAAATCTGGTGAGGATATGGAAAAATAGGAACTCATGCACTATTGATGTGAATGTAAATTAGTACAACCACTATGGAGAACAGATTTATGTTCTTCAGAAAACTGAAAATAGATTTCAAATATGACACATTTATCCCACTTCCATGCAGATATCCAAAAGAAATGAAATCATCATATCAAAAAGATACCTGTACTCCCACATATACTGCTTCACTATCCACAAGATATGAAATCAAACTAGAGATCCAATAATGGATGGATAAATGAGGCATGTGAGCATAATGAATATTATTCATCCATGACAAATAGTGAAATGCTGTTATATGCAGCAGACTAAATGGTGCTAGAGAGTATCAAGTTAAATGAAATGCTCGGTTTGGAAAGACAGATCCCATCTATTCTCATTCGTATATGCAACCTAAAAATTACATCTATCTGAATATAGACTAGTGAGGACTTTAAGACTGGGAAGGAGATGTGAGGACGTGAGAGTGATAGGGAGAAGATATTAACAGCTATCAAAACAAAAATAATATAAGAAATACATTCTAGGGGCCAGCGCTGTAGCTCACTTGGTTAATTCTCTGCCTGCAGTACCGGCATCCCATATGGATGCTGGTTCTAGTCCTGGTTGCTCCTCTTCCAGTTCAGCTCTGCTATGTCCGAGGAAGGCAGTGGAGGATGGCCCAAGTACTTGGGCCCTGCACCTGCATGGGAGACCCAGAAAAAGCTCCTGGTTCCTGGCTCCTGGCTTCAGATCTGTGCAGTTCCAGCCATAACGGCCATTTGGGGGATGAAACAATGGAAGGAAGACCTCTCTCTCTCTCTCTCTCTCTCTCTCTCTCTGTCTTAACCCTACCTGTCAAGTAATATATATATATATATATGTATATATATATATATATAAACCAAATAACATGAAGAAAAATGTGACATGCACACACACACACAGATACAAATGTGAGATTTTAACCTGCCTTTCAATAAATGAAAGAATAAATAAGCTTAATATCAGTAACAATTTAAAAAAGAAGAAGAAATATATTCTAGCGGCCAGCACTGTGTCATAGCAGGTAAAGCCACCTCCTGCAGTGCCAGCATCCCATATGGGCACCGATTCAAGTCCCAGCTGCTCCATTTCTGATCCAGCTCTCTGCTATGGACTGGGAAAGCAGTGGAAGATGGTCCAAGTCCTTGGGCCCCTGCACCCATGTGAAAGACCTGGAGGAAGCTCCTGGCTCCCTGGTTTTGGATTGGCACAACTATGACCATTGTGGCCAACTGGGAAGTGAACCAGCAGATGGAAGACCTCTCTCTCTCTCTCTCTGTGTGTGTGTGTGTGTGTGTGTGTGTGTGTCTGCTTCTCTTTATGTGTAACTCTGACTTTCAAATAATTTTTTTTAAAACAACACTATGTCTTTGCAAAAAAATTAAAGAAAAAGTGGAAGGGATGAGAAGGATTGAGGGAGGGAGAGCGGAAGGGAGAAAAGTATGGGTACCTTCTTAGAACTGCATCTATGAAATATATGACATCTATTACTTTTATACTACTAAAAATTAAAATTATTTTTCTTTTGCAATTTTCCTAAAGCGATCAATAAAATTTAAATTGAGGAAATGTAAGTACTTCAAAGGGAGGTGTATGTGATATTAAAATTCTTGGGAAAAAATAGACAAAAATATGAACTACTACAATGATAGCTGTTTTGTTTCTTTTTTGTTTTTTTCTTTTCAACTTTTATTTAATAAATATAAATTTCCAAAGTACAACTTTTGAATTATAGCAGCTTTTCCCTCCATAACCTCCCTCCCACCTGCAACCATCCCATCTCTCACTCCCTCTCCCATCCCATTCTACATCATGATTCATTTTTGATTATCTTTATATACAGATCAACTTAGTATATACTAAGTAAAGATTTCAACAGTTTGCATCCACACAGACACACAAAGTATAGAGTACTGTTTGAGTAGTAGTTTTACTATTAATTCGCATAGTACAACACATGAAGGGCAGAGGTTTTACATGGGAAGCAGGAGCACAGTGACTCCCATTGTTGATTTAACAATTGACACTCTTATTTATGATGTCAGTAATCACCTGAGGCTCTTGCCATGAGCTCCCAAGGCTATGGAAGCCTCTTGAGTTCACCAACTCCGATCTTATTTAGACAAGGCCATAGTCAAAGTGGAAGGTCTCTCCTTCCTTCAAAGAAAGGTACCTCCTTTTTTTATGGCCCATTCTTTCTGCTGGGATCTCACTCACAGAGATATTTCATTTAGGTCATTTTTTTTTCCCACAATATCTTGGCTTTCCATGCCTGGGAAACTCTCATGGGCTTTTTAGCCAGATCCGAATGCCTTAAGGGCTGATTCTGAGTCCAGAGTGCTGTTTAGGGCTTTTGCCATTCTCTGGGTCTGCTGTGTATCCTGCTTCCCATGTTGGGTCATTCTCTCCTTTTAAATTATATCAATTATTTCCACACACTGGTCTTATTTATGTAATCCTTTTGACACTTAATCCTATCTTTTTATCAATTATGAACTTAAACTGATCACTTTAACAAGATGGCATTGATACATGCCACCTTGATGGGATTGAATTGGAATCCCCTGGCAAGTTTCTAGCTCTACCATTATGAGTAAATCCAAACATGGCCATGACTTCTCCAGGTATCATCAATGCATTCATGGAATCCTTGCCAAAAGTCTCTATCCATTCTCAAAACAAACTATTAAAACTTTCTCTACCTTTGCTGGTCTGCTCATTGATATACAAATTTGAGTTGCCTCTCTGAAGAGTTCCTGATGATACAACCCAAGAGATGCCTGGGGAAAGGATGTTGTTTGCTATCTTAAGTTTCTGAAACTTAGGCCGGAGCCACGGCTCAATAGGCTAATCCTCCTCCTGCAACACTGGCACACTGGGTTCTAGTCCCGGTCAGGGTGCTGGATTCTGTCCTGGTTGCCCCTCTTCCAGGCCAGCTCTCTGCTGTGGCCCGGGAGTGCAGTGGAGGATGGCCCAAGTGCTTGGGCCCTGCACCCGCATGGGAGACCAGGAAAAGCACTTGGCTCCTGCCTTCTGATTGGTGCGCCGGCCACAGTGCGCTGGCCGTGGTGGCCATTGGAGGGTGAACCAATGGCAAAGGAAGACCTTTCTCTCTGTCTCTCTCTCTCTGACTGTCCACTCTGTAAAAAAAAAAAATTTTCTGAAACTAAGAGCAAGTGCTTCTGGTATTGACTCTAGTATGTGAATCTCAGCCACACATGTGACACAGTGTCTCTAGGAAGGGAAACTCTGTTCTGCACATTCTGTGCTAGCAGGGGTGAAGGACTCAGCAGTGAGTTCCTAGGGCAGATTCCTGCCCTCTATTTTCTGTCACCATATACAATGCTTTCTCATTAGCTGGTGTCACCATGCAAGATGGATCACACCCCTCCCGGGCCTAAGCTCTACCCCCTGGAATGCCATCCACAGTGCTTGTTCTCCTAGAGGTTTCTCTTGAAAATACATATAGGCACCTGGAGGACACCTGTTGTACTCTCACCTTTAGGCCCAGAATCTGCAGCAACAACCTTGTCACTCCACCAGCTTGGGCTTTTAGACATGTGCATTTTGATGTCACCTGACAACATGCAAATAGGAATCGACATGAGCACATCCTTGCCTAAATAAACATCATAGCACAAAAAGATCAGGAATAAACACTATAATGCATCCCTCCATGAGTCTTTGCATCTCCTCCTTTTTTGCTTTTTCCCTCCCTACTGAACCTCTTAATCTGCACACAGTGCATCCAAGGTCACCTTTCAGGTGCCTTATGTCACATTCAGTTGGAGTCAACTTTCCCTCTCTGTAATTTTGCTGTAGCCTTTAATTCAGAAAATATTTATATGGAATTATTTTTCTGTGTTTTTGAAATATATGTACATACTTTTCACAGATAAATAAGATTTTACTTATCTTTTTGAAACAGAAATATCTGTTTCCACTACCTAGGATGTACCTCTTTGACTTGTAAATATCAAAGAAGACAGTTCCAAAGTCCTGGTTTTAGTAGGAGACTAAGTGTACAATTTCAATGGCTAATTGACTTCAATGTAAAAATATTTTCCGTCATAAAGTCTCAAGTATATTTTCCTGTGAATACAGACACTTAGCAAGCACAGATCACCAGGCCAGTTACCATAGGACTTCTTATAAGTCATATATGAAAAATGTATTATCAAATATCCTTATCAAAGATAATTTATATTAACAGTATGTAATGGGTTAGATCTGTTTTTATTTAAATTGACATTTCTTTATATTGTTTCAATTTCTTACATCATTTCCAATGATGACACTGAATTCTTGAGTAATGAAGAAGTTTCTTTCTCATCTACTCTTACAAAAAACCTTTCTAGTTGACAGATAATTTTTTAAAATATATTTCCAAACACTGCCCACAAAGCATATATAAGCATATAAGGTATCCAAAAGCTTCCCTTTAGTAGGTCCTTGGAAAATGCCCTAGAAGTCCCTAGAATCCCAGGATTCCAGTAATTGAGCCACCACTATAGAACCCTGATATTGGCGCTTGTTGCTTACAAAAATCTGTACTTGGTACTGTTTGTAATCTATAAGCACTTGCTTAAAACAGTTAACTAGAGTCCTAGTGAAATCACCTCACAGGGTGCCAAGCAGTGTTTTCTTCTTTTCAGTGCACCTTGTATCTTCATGTCTGAAACTGATTCAGATAGTGTGGTACCCAGAAGCTCAACTACACACATGCACGTGTCCGGAAATGACCTAAAGATCTGAACTTCAGCTTCTTCCTCATGAAAAAAGGGCTGTTAATCTGCACCAGGAGACTCCTAATTACACTCTTCTCCAGGCACTTAAAAAGTTTCAAATTCTGGGCCTGGCCCAGCCTGTTACAACCATTTGGGGGAATGAACTAGCTAATGGAAGATCACTCTCTCTCTCTCAACTTTGCCTTTCAAGTAAATAAATAAACCTTTAAAAATAAAGATGTCCAGCAATCAATGAATGCTTTTTGTCAAGCATGTTATCATTGTACAGTAAATCATTAAAACTTTATGCTGCCAAATATGAGCCTTTATGAGGATAATATAGATGTACCTCATGTCCACAAGTTTATATTTCAAACTACTACAATGAAAATTTTGAATTCCCTGTGATCTTTTGCTGTGAGGTTTCCTTCCTTGGTTTCCTTCCTAGCAATCAGGGAAATGCAAATGAAAACCACAATGAGGTTTCACCTCACCCCGGTTAGAATGGCTCACATTCAGAAATCTACCAACAACAGATGCTGGCGAGGATGTGGGGAAAAAGGGACACTAACCCACTGTTGGTGGGAATGCAAACTGGTCAAGCCACTATGGAAGTCAGTCTGGAGATTCATCAGAAACCTGAAGATAACCCTACCGTTCTACCCAGCCATCCCACTCCTTGGAATTTACCCAAAGGAATTTAAATTGGCAAACAAAAAAGCGGTCTGCACCCTAATGTTTATTGCAGCTCAATTCACAATAGCTAAGACCTGGAACCAACCTAAATGCCCATCAACGGTAGACTGGATAAAGCAATTATGGGATATGTACTCTTTAGAATACTATACCGCAGTAAGAAACAATGAAATCCAGTCATTTGCAACAAAATGGAGGAATCTGGAACACATCATGCTGAGTGAAATAAGCCAATCCCAAAGGGACAAATACCATATGTTCTCCCTGATCGGTGACAACTGACTGAACACCAAAAAGGAAACCTCCTGAAGTGAAATGGACACTATGGGAAACGGTGACTTGATCAGCATAGCCCTGACTGTTAATGAACAACTTAACACATTATCCCTCTTAGTAGTTTTTTTGTCTGTTCTACTTAATATGACTGGTTTAATTCTGTAATTAATACACAGTTATTCTTAAGTGTTAAAAATTAACTGAAATGTGATCCCTGTTAAACATAAGAGTGGGAATAAGAGAGGGAAGAGATGTATAATTTGGGACATACTCAAGCTGACTTGCCCCAAATGGTAGAGTTAGAAACATACCAGGGGATTCCAATTCAATCCCATCAAGGTGGCATGTACCAATGCCATCTCACTATTCCAAGTGATCAATTTCAGTTCACAATTGATCATAATGAAAGGACTAAGAGTCAAAGGGAGCACATAAACAAGTCTAGTACCTGCTAACACTAACCGATAGAATAAATAAAGGGGAGAGTGATCCAACATGGGAAGTGAGATACTCAGCAGACTCATAGAATGGCAGATGTCCTAAATAGCACTCTGGCCTCAGAATCAGCCCTAAAGGCATTCGGATCTGGCTGAAAAGCCCATGAGAGTATTTCAGGCATGGAAAGCCAAGACACTCTGGCAAAAAGATCTCTGTGAGTGAGATCCCAGTGGAAAGAACAGGTCTTCAAAGAAGGAGGTACCTTTCTCTGAAAGGAGGAGAGAACCTCCACTTTGACTATGACCTTGTCTAAACAAGATAAGAATCGGAGAACTCAGAGGGCTTCCATAGCCTTGGAAACTCATGACTGGAGCATAGGGAGATTACTGATGCCATAGACAGGAGTGTCAATTTGTAAAGTCAACAACAGGAGTCACTGTGCACTTACTCCTCATGTAGGATCTCTGTCCTTAATGTGCTGTGCATTGAGATTTAATGCTATAACGAGTACTCAAACAATATATTTCACTTTGTGTTTCTATGGGGGTGCAAACTGTTGAAATCTTTACTTAATGCATACTAAACTGATCCTCTGTAAAAAAAAAGAAAAAAGAAATTATCAACTCCCAACTTGACTCTCACTGGGATTAAACACGACAATAGGTCTGGTCTGATTTCATCATCATTTAAAAAAATCATCTATTATTTTTCACTTTATGTTTCTGTGTGGGAGCAAACTGTTGAAATCCTTACTTAATGTATACTAAGCTGATCTTCTGTATATTAAGATAATCGAAAATGAATCTTGATGTGAATGGAAGGGGAGAGGGAGTGGGAAAGGGGAGGGTTGTGGGTGGGAGGGACGGTATGGGGGGGAAGCCATTGTAATCCATAAATCGTACTTTGGAAATTTATATTCATTAAATAAAAGTTAAAAAAAAGAAAATTTTGAAGCATAAAAAGACATTTCATCATTAAAGAAATGATTTAAGAGCCAGTGCTGTGGCATAGAGAGTAAAGATGTCACATGCAGAGGTAGCTTCCCGTATGGGTGCTGGTTTTGGTCCCAGTTGTTCCACTTCCGATCAAGCTCTCTGCTATGGCCTAGGAAAGCAGCAGACCATGGCCCAAGACCTTGGCCTCCTGCACCCATGCAGGAGACCTGGAGGCAGTTCCTGGCTCCTGGCTCCTGGCTCCTGGCTTTGGATCAGCCCAGCTCCAGCTATTGTAGCCATTAGGGAGTGAACCAGCAGATGGAAGACTTCTCCCTCTGTCTCTTCCTCTGCCTCTCTGTAACTCTTTGACTTTCAAATAAATAAATAAATCTTAAAAAAATAATTTAATATTGATTATAGTCCTGAAAATAAGTGACTACAACATTGTAGTACGAATGTTAACACATTTAAAAAAATCTGTCTTCCAAAGGAGTAGTATTAATATTTGGAATTTGTGACCTAAATTTACACTGAAGTACAACTAAAAACTTCAAATTCCCAAGCCATTAAATACTGACATTTTGTAGACTTCTCAAGTTATTACATATAATTCAGATTGTTAAATGTATTTCTGGTACTTACTAGGATGAATAATTCACATCATACACACACACACAAACACACACACACACACACACCACAGGCTCATACTTTTTATTGTGTGCTTCCATTGTATTCACTTAAATATTTAATCAATATTTATTTCATATACAATACAATTCCCCCATTTAAAGAGTATAATTCAATGGTCTTCACATTATAATCACATGGTTGTGCCTCCTTACTACAGTCAATTTCAGAATATTTTCATTATCTTACAGAGAAATTCCATACCTAACAGCAGTCAATGAACTTGATCTCTAAATCCCAAAGTTCTAAGTAACGCTAATATATTTTTTGTTTCTATGAATTTGCTTCTTTGGGGGCATTTTTGTATAAATTGATTAATACAGTATGTGGTTTTTAAGATAGACTTATGGGGCTGGCACCATGGCTCACTTGGTTAATCCTCTGCCATCTATTCCATTGTTTCCCAAATAATGGGTGTTGGTAGATTGTCTTTGCCCAAACTATAAAACCATCTAGTGTAGGCTTAAAGACTGGTAGTATCCTTTTCAGTGAATATACAACTGTTAGAGTAGATGCAGCAGATTCCATTAATCAGTGCACAAGCTCCTGGTTTTGCCAATATGCATTTTATGGCCAGCTAGTTGTCCATGACTCTCTTAGAGCACCCACGGATTCAAGCAATTACTGTAAAATCTGGCCTGAAGTGTAGGCTCTAGTTTGGCCCACACAATAAACAGATTTTTAAATGGTTTTCTATGGCCTAGCAGGACCTACTACTATCATACTACAAGAACTATGGAGTTTTCCTCACAACAGCAGCCTCCTGAGAGAATAAAAGATAGGTAAAACATGTGTGCCAGTAAGTGTAGCATGTTCAATATGAAAAACGCAAACATTTTACTCACCCTTTTGCCCTTTGAAGATGTATTCGAGATCTTCAATGCATTCACAAGAGTGAGCAGACTTGTTGTTCTCTGTGTGCACCTGTGAAGACTAAAGAGGTAGAACTGAGATCCTTGACAACTCAGCTTGGGATGCCCTGAATTTGACTTCAGTATGAGTGCTGAGTAGCACCTGGTAGGACCCCTTTCATTTAGGCTGCAATTGATCAGAGTTAGAGTCTTTGCTGCAAGTGTCTCTTAAGCCTTGGTCTCCTGGGGACAGGCTGTCATGACTTTTGGGACCTGGCACTGTGAGAATTTTATTACCACAGTCCATTAGCCTCTTGTATAGGAAAAAGATTAATAATAAACTTTTATCGGATCCTGTATCCCTGAGTCAAAGAGAGTGTCAGAGGTGAAGAATATCTTTTTATATAGCATTTTAATTAAACAGCCTTAGGTGCCACTTTGATCCTGAGGGCAACAGGTAAGAATTTAAGACACGTTTCTGAGGTCTCTAGGCAAAGCTTAGCTAGGATTATCTTAAGAATATGACTAGCTTTTTGAGTTTATTTGATGACTAAGGTCTCCAAGGGGCATGGAGATAAGAAATCCCTAAAGCAGTCACTACATGTTAAGGTACTTTCCTCATGACAGTATGCAGCCTTTACCCTCCACATATGCAAGGAACTCCTGGCATTAAACCTACTCTTCCAAAGCAGTGAGAGTCATATATTAATAATCCTCCATTCAGTGCATGGCCTTATGATTGAAAACCCACCTCCAGTGGCATCCTTCGTGTCTGCAGTCAGGAGGGCTCTTCCTTTCCAAATTGCTCCATGTGCATGGAATTCAAGGAAAACAAACTGGAGCACACACATATAAACTCATTAGCTCTTCCCCATTGCAAGGCTCTAGTTAAAGGAGTAAGTTTGGCTTTTTGCAATGAAGTGCTAGATGTCAATGTCTGAGATTCTATCACCTGAATAAAACCCATCATGGCATATCGTACCTTTTTAACTTTTTAATTGCAAGAAAATCAAAAAAGAAATGAGATATTTAAATAAAATAAAGAAATGACATTTAAAAAAATACACACAGATAAAAAGCAGAAGTTTGTGGGGGAGAAAAGAGGAAAGAGGAAAAACAAAATGAAAAGAAGAAAGAAAACAACACTAAAAAGAACAGGCAAAACAACTGGATACGAGCTAGACAAACTATTAAGATTAATTCTGTTCACTATGCTAATATTTTGAATAAATGCTACATATGAATTACACTATCCACATCAGTACCTAAAACAAAAAAAAACAACAGTATCAAAACAATGACATGGACAACTGCAACAGAAAGTAAAACACCAACGTTTATAACTGAACTTACAATACTAATCCTCCTATGTAAATAGTGATTATAGATGAGCAAATAATAAAAAGGGGAAATACACAAGAATTTAACAACTAGCAAATGCATACTGAAAATAAATACAAGAAATAAGAAAATCAAAAACAAATGAGAATTTAAACAAAATACACACAGATAAAAAAGAAAAAGTGTCTGGGGGAGAAAAGAGGAAAACAAATGAAACAGAACAAAATAATAAACACTAAAAAAAAAAACAGGCAAAACACCAGGATATGAACTACACTAGTTAGGAAAACTAATTCTGTTCACTGTGAGTGAGATCCCAGTGGAAAGAACAGGTCTTCAAAGAAGGAGGAACCTTTCTCTGAAGGGAGGAGAGAACCTCCACTTTGAATATGACCTTGTCTAAACAAGATAAGAGTCAGTGAACTCAAAAGGCTTCCATAGCCTTGGAAACTCATGACTGGAGCATAGGGAGATTACTGATGCCATAGACAGGAGTGTCAATTTGTAAAGTCAACAACAGGAGTCACTGTGCACTTATTCCTCATGTAGGATCTCTGTCCTTAATGTGCGGTACATTGAGATTTAATGCTATAACAAGTACTCAAACAGTATATTTCACTTTGTGTTTCTATGGGGGTGCAAACTGTTGAAATCTTTACTTAATGTATACTAAACTGATCTTCTATATATATAGAAAATTGAAAATGAATCTTGATATGAATGGAAGGGGGAGAGAGAGCAGGAAAGGGGAGGGTTGCGGGTGGGAGGGAAGTCATCAGGGGTGAGGGGGATGCCAATATAGTCCATAAACTGTATTTTGGAAATCTATATTCATCAAATAAAAGTTAAAAAAAGATTAATTCTATTCACTGTGCTAATATTTTGAAAAAAAGCTATATATGAATTACATATCAGTGACTCTAATAAAAGAATCAAAACTGACAAAACAATAACATGGAAAACTGCAACAGAAAGTAAAACACCAACGTGTATGAATGAACTTACAATACTAAACCTCCTATGTAAATAAAGTGATTACAGATGAGCTAATAATAAAAAGGTGAAATACACAAGAATTTGAAACCTAGAAAATGCATACTGAAAATAAATACAAGAAATAAGAAAATCAAAAACAAATGAGAATTTAAACAAAATACACACAGATAAAAAAGAAAAAGTGTCTGGGGGAGTAAAGAGGAAAACAAATGAAACAGAACAAAATAATAAGCACTAAAAAGAACACGCAAAAAACCAGGATGTGAACTACACTAGTTAGGAAGACTAATTCTGTCCACTATGCTAATATTTTGAACAAACACTACAAATGAATTACACTATACTCATCAGTGATTCAAACAAAATAATCCAAAGTGACAACACAAAAACATGGAAAACTGTAACAGAAAGTAAAACACCCACTCTGATAACTAAACTTACTATACTAATCCTCCGATGTAAATAAAGTGATTACCGATGAGAAAAATATTGAAAAAGGTGAGATACACAAGAATTAAACAATCAGAACACGAAAACAGAAAATGAATAAGCCAGCCAGAGGCTCACTGGTCTCATGCTCTGCCTGCGGCGCCAAAACCCCGCGTTCTAGTCCCGGTCGGAGCACCGGGTTCTAGCCCCGGTTGCTCCTCTTCCAGTGCAGCTCTCTGCTGTGGCCCGAGAGTGCAGTGGAGGATGGCCCAGGTGCTTGGGCCCTGCACCTGCATGGGAGACCAGGAGGAAGCACCTGGCTCCTGGCTTCGGATCAGAGCAGCGTGCTGTCCACAAAGTGCCGGCCAGAGTGGCCACTTGGAAGGTGAACCAACAGAAAAAGGAAGACCTCTCTCTCTCTCTCACTGTCTAACTATGCCTGAAAAAAGGAAAAAGGAAACAAAGAAAGAAGAAAAAAGAAAATAAAAGAAATGGAAGAAATGACAAAAAATACAAAAGAAATGAGATTTTTCAATAAAATACACACGAATAAAAAGCAAAATAGTATTGGATAAAAAGGGAAACAAATAAACAGCACTAAAAAGAACAGGCAAAACACCAGGATGTGAACTACAATAGTTATTAAGAGACACTCTAATCACTACGCTAATATTGAACAAACACTATATATGAATTACACTGTACTCATCCGTGAGTCAAACAAAATCATCAAAAGTGACAACACAATAAAAAAAACCAATAACATGGAAAGCTGTAACAGAAAGTTCTTATACCTCAACTTACAACGCTAATCCTCCTATGTCAATAGATTACAGAGGAGAAAAAATAAAAACGTGAGATACAAAGAATTACACAATTAGAAAGGAAAACAGAAAATAAATACAAGAAATAACAGGAACATCAAAAATGAAATACGATCTTGAATAAAATACACACAGATAAACACGAAAAAGCTTGTGGGGGAGAAAAGAGGAAACACAAAACAAAAAGCATGAAATAAACAGCACTAATAAAAAGAGTAGAACAACATGAAATGAACTACACTTTTTTTTTTTTTTGGACAGGCAGAGTGTACAGTGAAAGAGGGAGACAGAGAGAAAGGTCTTCCTTTTTTTCCATTGGTTCACCACCCAATGGCCGTTGCAGCCAGCGCGCCGCGCTGATAGGAAGCCAGGAGCCAGGTGCTTCTCGTGGTCTCCCATGCGGGTGCGGGACCCAAGGACTTGGGCCATCCTCCACTGCCGTGACGGGCCACAGCAGAGAGCTGGACTGGGAGAGGAGCAACAGGGACAGAATCTGGCGCCCCGACCGGGACTAGAACCCGGGATGCCGGCGCCGCAGGGCAGGATCAGCCTAGTGAGCCGCGGCACTGGCCCAACTACACTAATTGTTAACAGTAATTCTACTCACTATGCTAATATTTGGAACTAACCCTATTGATGAATTACACTATCCTCATCAGTGATGCAAACAAAAGCATCAAAGTCAAAAACAAAGACATGGGAAACTATAACAGAAAGTAAAACACCACCTCTTATAACCAAACTTACAATACTACTCCTCCTAGGTTAATAATTGATAACAGAGGAGAAAGAAATAAAAAAGGTGAGATACACACGATTAACCAATGAGAAAATGCATAAACGAAATAAACAAAAGAAATAAGAAATTCAAAAAAAGGAGATTTTTTTTTTAACAGGCAGAGTGCACAGTGAGAGAGAGACAGAGAAAGGTCTTCCTTTGCCGTTGGTTCACCCTCCAACGGCCGCCGCGGCCAGCGCGCTGCGGCCAGCGCACCGCGCTGATCCGATGGCAGCAGCCAGGTTCGTCTCCTGGTCTCCCATGGGGTGCAGGGCCCAAGCACTTGGGCCATACTCCACTGCACTCCCGGACCACAGCAGAGAGCTTGCCTGGAAGAGGGGCAAGCGGGACAGAATCCGGCACCCCGACCGGGAATAGAACCCGATGTGCCGGCGCCGCAAGGGGGAGTATTAGGATAGCGAGCCACGGCGCTGGCCCAAAAAAGGACATTTTTAAAATCAATACACACAGCTAGAAAGCAAAACTTTGTGGGGGAGAAAAGAGGAAAAACAAAACAAACAGAACAAAATAATAAGCACTAAAAAGAACACGCAAAAAACCAGGATGTGAACCACACTAGTTAGGAAGACTAATTCTGTCCACTATGCTAATATTTTGAACAAACACTACATATGAATTACATATGTATGAATCACTCATCAGTGATTCAAACAAAATAATCCAAAGTGACAACACAAAAACATGGAAAACTGTAACAGAAAGTAAAACACCCACTCTGATAACTAAACTTACTATACTAATCCTCCGATGTAAATAAAGTGATTACCGATGAGAAAAATATTGAAAAAGGTGAGACACACAAGAATTAAACAATCAGAACACGAAAACAGAAAATGAATAAGCCAGCACAGAGGCTCACTGGTCTCATGCTCTGCCTGCGGCGCCAAAACCCCGCGTTCTAGTCCCGGTCGGAGCACCAGGTTCTAGCCCCGGTTGCTCCTCTTCCAGTGCAGCTCTCTGCTGTGGCCCGAGAGTGCAGTGGAGGATGGCCCAGGTGCTTGGGCCCTGCACCCGCATGGGAGACCAGGAGGAAGCACCTGGCTCCTGGCTTCGGATCAGAGCAGCGCGCTGTCCGCAACGCGCCAGCCAGAGCGACCACTTGGACGGTGAACCAACGGAAAAAGGAAGACCTCTCTCTCTCTCTCTCTCTCTCTCTCTCTCTCTCTCTCTCACTGTCTAACTCTGCCTGTCAAAAAAGAAAAAGGAAACAAAGAAAACAAGGGAAAAAAGGAAAAGAAATGGAAGAAATGACAAGAAAATGACAAAAGAAATGAGATTTTAAAATAAAATACACACCAATACAAAGCAAAAGTGTGTGGGGGAAAAAAGGGAAACCAATAAACAGCACTAAAAAGAACAGGCAATACACCAGGATGTGAACTACACTAATTATTAAGATTCACTCTATTCACTACGCTAATATTCAACAAACACTATATGAATTACACTGTACTCATCCGTGAGTCAAACAAAATCATCAAAAGTAACAAAACAATAAAAAAAATAACATGGAAAGCTGTAACAGAAAGTAAAACACCAACTCTTATACCTCAACTTACAATGCTAATCTTCCTATGTCAATTGAGTGATTACAGAGGAGAGAAAATAAAAAGGTGAGATACACAAGAATTACACAATTAGAAAAGGAAAACAGAAAATAAATACAAGAAATAACAGGAACATCAAAAAAGAAATACGATTTTAAATAAAATACACACAGATAAACACAAAAAAGCTTGTGGGGGAGAAAAGAGGAAACACAAAACAAAAAATATGAAATAAACAGCACTAATAAAAAGAGCAGAACAACATGAAATGAACTACACAATATTTTTTTTTTTTTTGGACAGGCAAAGTGTACAGTGAAAGAGGGAGACAGAGAGAAAAGTCTTCCTTTTTTTCCATTGGTTCACCACCCAATGGCCATTGCAGCCAGCGCGCCGCGCTGATAGGAAGCCAGGAGCCAGGTGCTTCTCGTGGTCTCCCATGCGGGTACGGGACCCAAGGACATGGGCCATCCTCCACTGCACTCCCTGGCCACAGCAGAGAGCTGGACTGGAAGAGGAGCAACCGGGACAGAATCTGGCACCCCAACCGGGACTAGAACCTGGGATGCCGGCGCCACAGGGGCAGGATCAGCCTAGTGAGCCGCGGCGCTGGCCCAACTACACTAATTGTTAACAGTAATTCTACTCACTATGCTAATATTTTGAACTGACCCTATTGATGAATTACACTATCCTCATCAGTGATGCAAACAAAAGAATCAAAGTGACAAAACAAAGACATGGGAAACTATAACAGAAAGTAAAACACCACCTCTTATAACCAAACTAACAATACTACTCCTCCTAGGTAAATAATTGATAACAGAGGGGAAAAAAATAAAAAAGGTGAGATACACACAATTAAGCAATGAGAAAATGCATAAACGAAATAAACAAAAGAAATTCAAAAAAAGGAGATTTTTAAATTCATTACACACAGCTAGAAAGCAAAACTTTGTGGGGGAGAAAAGAGGAAAAACAAAACAAACAGAACAAAATAATAAGCACTAAAAAGAACACGCAAAAAACCAGGATGTGAACCACACTAGTTAGGAAGACTAATTCTGTCCACTATGCTAATATTTTGAACAAACACTACATATGAATTACATATGTATGAATCACTCATCAGTGATTCAAACAAAATAATCCAAAGTGACAACACAAAAACATGGAAAACTGTAACAGAAAGTAAAACACCCACTCCCTGATAACTAAACTTACTATACTAATCCTCCGATGTAAATAAAGTGATTACCGATGAGAAAAATATTGAAAAAGGTGAGACACACAAGAATTAAACAATCAGAACACGAAAACAGAAAATGAATAAGCCAGCACAGAGGCTCACTGGTCTCATGCTCTGCCTGCGGCGCCAAAACCCCGCGTTCTAGTCCCGGTCGGAGCACCGGGTTCTAGCCCCGGTTGCTCCTCTTCCAGTGCAGCTCTCTGCTGTGGCCCGAGAGTGCAGTGGAGGATGGCCCAGGTGCTTGGGCCCTGCACCCGCATGGGAGACCAGGAGGAAGCACCTGGCTCCTGGCTTCGGATCAGAGCAGCGCGCTGTCCGCAACGCGCCAGCCAGAGCGACCACTTGGACGGTGAACCAACGGAAAAAGGAAGACCTCTCTCTCTCTCTCTCTCTCTCTCTCTCTCTCTCACTATCTAACTCTGCCTGTCAAAAAAGAAAAAGGAAACAAAGAAAACAAGGGAAAAAAGGAAAAGAAATGGAAGAAATGACAAGAAAATGACAAAAGAAATGAGATTTTAAAATAAAATACACACCAATACAAAGCAAAAGTGTGTGGGGGAAAAAAGGGAAACCAATAAACAGCACTAAAAAGAACAGGCAATACACCAGGATGTGAACTACACTAATTATTAAGATTCACTCTATTCACTACGCTAATATTCAACAAACACTATATGAATTACACTGTACTCATCCGTGAGTCAAACAAAATCATCAAAAGTAACAAAACAATAAAAAAAATAACATGGAAAGCTGTAACAGAAAGTAAAACACCAACTCTTATACCTCAACTTACAATGCTAATCTTCCTATGTCAATTGAGTGATTACAGAGGAGAGAAAATAAAAAGGTGAGATACACAAGAATTACACAATTAGAAAAGGAAAACAGAAAATAAATACAAGAAATAACAGGAACATCAAAAAAGAAATACGATTTTGAATAAAATACACACAGATAAAAACAAAAAAGCTTGTGGGGGAGAAAAGAGGAAGCACAAAACAAAAAGCATGAAATAAACAGCACTAATAAAAAGAGCAGAACAACACGAAATGAACTACACAATTTTTTTTTTGGACAGGCAGAGTGTACAGTGAAAGAGGGAGACAGAGAGAAAGGTCTTCCTTTTTTTCCATTGGTTCACCACCCAATGGCCGTTGCAGCCAGCGCGCCGCGCTGATAGGAAGCCAGGAGCCAGGTGCTTCTCGTGGTCTCCCATGCGGGTGCGGGACCCAAGGACTTGGGCCATCCTCCACTGCCGTGACGGGCCACAGCAGAGAGCTGGACTGGGAGAGGAGCAACAGGGACAGAATCTGGCGCCCCGACCGGGACTAGAACCCGGGATGCCGGCGCCGCAGGGCAGGATCAGCCTAGTGAGCCGCGGCGCTGGCCCAACTACTCTAATTGTTAACAGTAATTCTACTCACTATGCTAATATTTGGAACTAACCCTATTGATGAATTACACTATCCTCATCAGTGATCCAAACAAAGAATCAAAGTGACAAAACAAAGACATGGGAAAATATAACAGAAAGTAATAGAGCAACTCTTGTAACCAAACTTACAATACTACTCCTCCTAGGTAAATAATTGATAACAGATGAAAAAAATTTAAAAGTTGAGATACACAAGATTAAGCAATGAGAAAAGGCAGAAAGGAAATAAATAAAAGAAATAAGAAATTCAAAAAAAGGAGATTTTTAAATTAAATACACACAGCTAGAAACAAAACTTTGTTTTCCCTCTTCCGGGCCAGCTCTCTGCTGTGGCCAGGGGTGCAGTGGAGGATGGCCCAAGTACTTGCGCCTTGCACCCCATGGGAGTCCAGGATAAGTACCTGGCTCCTGCTATCGGATCAGCGTGGTGTATGGGCCGCAGCGCACTGGCCACGGCAGCCATTGAAGGTGAACTAACGGCAAAGGAAGACCTTTCTCTCTGTCTCTCTCTCACTGTCCAATCTGCCTGTCAAAAAAGAAAAAGAAAAAAAAGCAAAACTTCATGGGGGAGAAAAGAGGAAAAGCAAAAGAAACAGAACAAAATAATAAGCACTAAAAAGAATAGGCAAAACACCAGGATGTGAACTACACTAATTATTAAGATTAATTCTGTTCACTATGCTAATATTTTGAACAAACACTACATATGAATTACACTATACTCAGACATGATTCAAACAAAATAATAAAAAACTGACAAAACAGAAACATGGAAAACTGTAACAGAAAGTAAAACACCAACTCTGATAACTAAACTTACTATACTAAACTTCCTATGTAAATAAAGTGATTACAGATGAGAAAAAATAAAAAAAGGTGAGATACGCAAGTATTAAACAATTTGAAAATGGAAACAGAAATTAAGTTGAAGAATTGACAAGAAAAATCAAAAGAGAAATGAGGGGATATTTAAATGAAATAGAAATGCACATATAAGTAGTAAAATATTGTGGGTTAAGGGAGAGAACAAAACGAACTGAACAATAAAAGAACAAAATAAACAACACACTAACAGGAACTAGAGAAACAGCAAAATATGGAAAACACTTAGCTTTGTCCAAGTCTCGCTGGTCAGCATCCAACTGCTTCCTGGAAGAAATGGACAAAATCCTCTGCCAAGCCAGGGATTCAAACAAGCAGTTGGAATGACATCACAATGTGCCTCCCAAGGTCAGAGGAAGAAATGGACCAATCACAGTTGGTGATACTCCATGGTAGTTTCCACAAGTATCTGTCCATTTGATTAAACAGAAAATACCCCCAGCAGATCTTTGCTTAGGTTAGTTATAGAAATTGATATTTATTTTTTTGCAAAATCAACACATGTAGAATGTTTCAATTGCCTCCTGAAGTCTACACCCCAAATAGCCTTTCCTTCCTCTTTAACATCTGAGTGATAGGTCCCAACATGACGGGATCACTTTCCCAGCATCATGACACTACCACAAAATGTTCTGTTGCCCATGACAGCTCGGGGCATTGTTCATATCTGTAGAGCTGAGAGGGAGGTGTCTTCCATCATTTCCCCTATGTTCATGAGCAGATTGCTCATCAGAATCCCTGGAGGACCACAAGGCTGTGGGCTGATGTGGTGCAGTACAGAAGGCAAAAAAAAAAAAAAAAAAAAAAAAAGCGCAAACTGAGGAATCTGTAGCCCGCAAAGCTATGCTTCAAATTGTATGGAGAAAAGCAAGACATTCCCAGAGATTTCAGCGCTTTTTTGCTATTGTAACAAGACCTTGTCTTGGGTATTTGAAAATTTTCACACTGTTCTCAATGCTGGGAAGAGTAAAATTGAGGATCAGCAGATCCAGTAACTTGAAAGGGCTCACTTTTTGCTTCTGTTGGTGCCCTCTTAAAAAAAATTGATAATGAAATGGAAGGCTGGAGGCCTCCTATTTACCATATGTGTAAGAGTTGAAAGGGAGCATTGTACCCCTTTAAATACACCAGTATGACTGAGTTCAACATCCAAACATTAAGAAAAAGATGGCCCCTTTTTGAAGTCTTCTTACAAGGTGGAAGAAGTGAATGAATCCCTCCAAAGTCCTTGCATAAATTCCCTCATCCTGGGTCTGGTGTTGAGGTGCACCAGGTTAAGCTGCACTCTGTGATGCCAGCATCCCACTAAGTGCACCGCTTTAAGCTGCACTCTGCTGCCAGCATCTCCCGATGTGTGCTTTGAAGATTCAATAAGTTGGGGGGCTAGGGAATGATATAATGAAGTTTGTGGTTTTGAAATGTTCCTGTTGGGATGTTAATGCAGAACCTACAGTAAAAACCTCTTCAAGACTGGAGCCACTAAGAGGCCCTGAAGTGATAAAGACCTGGATAGGTCACAGACCCAACTGACTGAACAGAGGGAATGAGAGAGCTGGAAGCCCCCAAGATGACTCTTCTAAAATGACTGAAAAACAGAAGTGCACCTTAGAGAACTTCATTTTTGAGAATGAATATTTATGAATATCCATAATGAAGAAGAAACTCAAGAATCTAAGTAACAAACAAAAATTTGATCATAAAATGGGCAAATATCCTGTGCAGATATTCTCAAAACAGGATTTACAAGTAACCTACAAGTAATGGAAAAATGTACAATGTCACTAATCATCAGGGAACTGCAAATCAAAATCACCATCTCATTCTAGTTAGAATAGTTTGAACAAAAGATAAAAGTAATAAATTCTGGTAAGGGTGTGGAGAAAAAGGATCTCTTGGCAGTAATGTATATGACTGTAGCTATTATGGAAAACAATGCGGCCAATACTGAGAAACCTAGAAACAGAACTGCTATATGCCTTAGCTATCCTACTACTTATATGTATCTATGAATTGAAAATATATTGAAGAGATGTGTGCAGTCATTTTTAGTGTTGTACTATTCACAATAACCATGATGTAGAATCAGGTGCCCAACAACTAGAGCATGGATAATGAAAATGTGGTATACACATGCAAAGGAATGTTAACAGAGTGGGAGGCCAAGGCAGCTTGGGCTGGCTGACAAGGTTGTAGCAGAAGGTCTGTCTCAGCAAGGCATGAGAACAACAGCTGTAGTCCTCTTGGTGGTTTTAGGTTTGTTGGGATCCACACTCTGCATAAGAAAGCCAGAGCTTCCTGGTGGTCCCACTTATGATTGCTGTATTTCTAATTTTAGGGAAGAACACTTAGACTCATGATCCCCAAAATGTCCATTGCTTTGTAGAATTTTAATCAAGCAGAATGTTAGTGTAAGAGAAGGGGTTAATGCTTTATACAAGGTTGAGCTGTTTGTGGAAAAGAATTAAAAGGTAACAGGCTCCTTGGTATATTCTTCCCACTAGAAAAAAATAAATGTTACTGAAGCTTTAATATAATTTATGCAACAAATACAATGGTTAGCATGTCAAAGCTGTGGAATAGATCCAAGGGAACCTTTAGATAAGTACAAGAAAGAAATTAAAGAGTTACAGAAAGAACTGCAAAAGCGGGGATACATTGAAAAAAGGGTCTGCTCTGAACATTTGGCTTCTAGTAAAGATTAGATTAGGAAGGGAACATTCTAGCTTGTGTAGCCAATTTATGCCTAGCTAGACAGTACTCCAGGCCTTGGTTTGTGAGCGCAGCCTGTTATCTTGTACCTGTCTGTGACAGTAACCCATGCTCTGAACATGCCTTTTGAAAATAGTCATCTCAAACTTGTGATTATAACCCATGCTCTGAATATGCCCTTGAAAATCAAAGAAATTGTGACTAGATAAAAATGGACAACAAACTTGGTATAGTAAGAAGAAAGAATCATTATGTGATTTATATATATATATATATATATATATATATATATATATATATAAACAGTCTGGTACTCCAGAGACAGAGCCATGACATCAGCCTTGCTGTGAGGACAGAGCCATGACATCAGCCTTACTGTGAGTGTGTCTCTCATTTCTTCCTGTGCCAATGCCTCCAAAACCTTCAGGAACCCCTGGACCTGCTGGAGCTGGACTCTGCCAAACATTTACATCAATTTTTATTGGTTGGAAAATTTAGACGTATGATTCATGTGCACTCATATTCCTTGCAGGCTGCTGCTCTCTTTTCATACATAATCATTCTAAAATTCATCCACAGCATATTTGTGCCTTTTCTACCACTCTTTCCCCTCACTCTATTTAATAAAGTAAATAAATACATCTTTTAAAATGGCAGGGATTTGATGAAGCAATTATGATGCCACTTGGGACACTCACATCCAATGTAGAGTGCTGGGGTTGTCCAAGTTCTGCTGCTGAGTTCAAGTTCCTGTTACTGTGCATCCTGGGAGAGAACAGGTGATGGTAAAGGTACTTAGATCCCTGCCAACTACATGGGCGATGTGGATTTAGTTCCAAGCTCCTGGAATTAGCCTGGTCAAGTTCCTAGCTGTGGCAGGTAATCGGGTGGTGATCAGTGTTTGGGATTTCTCTGTTTCCCAAATGAATAAATTGATATATTGAGATGTTTTTTAAAGATTTATTTATTTATTCAAAAGGCAGAGTTACACACACAGAGGCGAGGCACTGAGAGAGAGAGAGAGAGAGAGAGAGAGAGAGAGAACCATGTACAGCATCTGAAGTGTGCATTTTGAAGGGAGGTTTCATTTACTATTTTCAAATAATGATTTTGAGGATATTTTACATAGTTATTGAAAACTTTTATTTTTTTCAAAATGTCCATTTAAATCTTTACTGATTTTAAAAGTTTTTTTCTGTTCTTTTAACTTTATTTGTTAGAGTTCATTATGAAATTAGAGTCCCATTTTTCTTAATTTTCTTTCTATGTATTTTTTTGCTATTTTGAATAGTATCTTGTACTTTTTTAAACATATGTTTATTTATTTGAAAGGCAGAGTGACAGGGTTAGAAAAAGAAGCAGGGTGTTGGGAAGACAGTGGTATAGCAGCAGGAAGTTCCAAGTTGCACAGGAAAAAATGGATAGTTAGTGAGCAGAGAGGATACAAGCCAGTGGCAGAATAGCCAGAAATTCATAGAGTGGCCAAGGACTCCACCAGAGACTGCTCAGGTCTACACTGGGGGAGCAAAGAGGAGGGAGAGATGGTGAATATGAAGCAAAGGAGCTGCAGAGGGAACAAGCAAAGAGGTGCTGCCCACCACCACCAGCGAACCATGGAGAGAGGTTGTGAGTCCACAGAACTCTGGATAGTGGCAGGCAGGAAAGCTTGGTTAACTGTGTTTGAAGCTCCAAGCAGGAAGACGGAGAAATTGCAGAACAGGCAGAGAAATTGGGTACACCATGGTCTGTCTGTGTCTCACCTCTACCCACAACTGGACCTGCAACCAGTAGAGAGAAGCCATATTGATAATTAACATTTTTGAGCATAAGCAGAGGGCTTCTGCATTTGCATCCCTCACACACACCCATCAATTGTGGGGTCCATCTCACAACATGGCCCACCTGGGAACAAGCATCACAATATTTCAGAGTGGTTTCTTCCACACTATGCAAGTTGTACAACCAAGAGTAGTCCTACATTTTTCAAAAGAGGAAATCCAAAAGGCCAACAGACACATGAAAAAATGCTCAGGATCCCTAGCCATCAGGGAAATGCAAATAAAAACTACAATGAGGTTTCACCTCACTCCAGTTAGAATGGCTTACATACAGAAATCAACTAACAACAGATGCTGGCGAGGATGTGGGGGAAAAGGGACACTAATCCACCATTGCTGGGAATGCAAACTGGTAAAGCCACTATGGAAGACAGTTTGGAGAGTCCTCAGAAACCTGAATATAGCCCTACCATTCGACCCAGTCATCCCACTCCTTGGAATTTACCCAAATGGAATTAAATGGGGAAAAAAGAGCTGTTTGCACCTCAATGTTTGTTGCAGCTCAATTCACAATAGCTAAGACATGGAATCAACCTAAATGCCCATCAACAGATGACTGGATAAAGAAATTATGGGATATGTACTGTATGAAATACTATACAGCAGTAAAAAAAAAAAAACAATGAAATCCGGTCATTTGCAACAAAATGGAGGAATCTGGAAAATATCATGCTGAGTGAAATAAGCCAGTCCCAAAGGGACAAATATCATATGTCCTCCCTGATCAATGACAACTAACCCAGCACCTAAAAGGAAACCCATTGAAGTGAAATGGACACTATGAGAAACAATGACATGATCAGCCCTTGTCTTGACTGTTGAGGAACAACTTACTATTTTATTCCTTTTAGTATTTTTGTTGTTGTTGTTGTTCTACTTAATACCACTGGTAGAACTCTGTAATTAATATACAATTATTCTTAGGCATCCAAAATTAACATAAAAGTGATCTCTGTTAAATATAAGAGTGGGAATAAGAGAGGGAGGAGATACACAGGTCAGCACATGCTCACTCTGACTTACCTCCAATGGTAGAGCTAGAAATGTGTCAGGGGATTCCAATTCAATCTTATCAAGGAGGCATGTACCAATGGCATCTCACTTATTAAAGTAATAAGTTTAAGTACATAATTGATCAAAAAGTTAGGGTAAGTGTCGAAGAGATTTCACAAATAAGACCAGTGTCTGCAAATAATGAAGGATAGAATTAAAAGGGAGAGAATGATCCTGCGGCGGAAGCGGGACACACAGCAGATTCATAGAATGGCAAGTACCCTAAACAGCACTCCGGCCTCAGAATCAACCCTTGGGGCATTCGGATCTGGCTAAAAGGCCATGAGTCTCACAGGCATGGAAAGCCAAGACACTGTGGCAAAAACGACCTGAATGAAAGATCTCGGTGAACAAGACCCCAGCAGAAAAAATGAGCCATCAAAGAAGGAGGCACCTTTCTCTGAAGGGAGGAAGGAACCTCCACTGTGATATGGCCTTGACTAAGCAAGTTCAGTTGGTGAACTCAAGGGGCTTCCATAGCCTCGACAGCTCATGGCAAGAGCCTCGGGTGATTACTGACGTCATAAATAAGAGTGTCAATTGTTAAATCAACAAAGGGAGTCACTGGGCACATGCTCCCCACATAGGATCTCTGTCCTTAATGTGTTTTACTATGAGTTAACGATAACACTGCTAGTCGAACAGTACTCTATATCATGTACGGTTGTGTGGGTGCAGTCTGTTGAAATCTTTACTTAGTATATACTAAGTTGATCTTCTGTATATAAAGATAACTGAAAATGAAACTTGAAGAGTGGGATGGGAGAGGGAGTGGGAAATGGGAGGGCTGACGAAGGGAGGGAGGTTGGGGGGAGCCACAACAATGCAAAAGTTGCACTTTGTAAATTCACATTTATTAAATAAAAAAATCCCATATCTGTATAATCATTCACCAAATTCTATAGTAGGTATAATGAAGACAACAATAACTTTTAATAAAAACAGCTAACCAAAAAAAAAAAAAAAAAGAGTAGACTTAAACCTCAAAAACCCAAGCTCATTTCACGCACCAGTGAGAAGTGAGCTCAGCCCCCAGTAAGCAGGGCTTAGTGTATCAAAGCCCTGGTACCAATCTACACCAGAATCTAGAAGTAAACAGGGCTCCAGTAGACAGGTCTGCATGATTTCACTTCCATAAACACATGGCAGCTAATAGCAGAGGGAAATGAATTTTAAAAAAATCAACCAGAAATGCTGAAGAACAAAGGAAAAATCCTGAAGAAGAATAAGGAAGACTCTATGAACTCACCAAAGGAGCAATAAAAATCTTTAATAATGGAGGCTGATGAAGAAGAGATCAAGGATATGGCAGAAAAGGAATTCAGAAAATTAATAGTCAGATTAATTAGAAGCAATCAGAAGCAAATTCACGGACTAAATGAAAAGTGCTCCCAAGAAATTGAGATTTTTTTTAACTTTTATTTAATGAATATAGATTTCCAAAGTACAGCTTATGGATTACATTGGCTTCCCCCCACCATGACTTCCCTCCCACCCTCAACCCTCCCCTTTCCCGCTCGCTCTCCCCTTCCATTCTTATCAAGATTCATTTTCAATTTTCTATATATACAGAAGATCAGTTTAGTATACATTAAGTAAAGATTTCAACAGTTTGCACCCACATAGAAACACAAAGTGAAAAATACTGTTTGAGTACTTGTTGTAGCATTAAATCTCAATGTACAGCACATTAAGGACAGAGATCCTAGATGAGGAGTAAGTGCACAGTGACTCCTGTTGTTGACTTTACAAATTGACACTCCTGTTTATGGCATCAGTAATCTCCCTATGCTCCAGTCATGAGTTTCCAAGGCTATGGAAGCCTTTTGAGTTCACCGACTCTTATCTTATTTACACAAGGTCATAGTCAAAGTGGAGGTTCTCTCCTCCCTTCAGAGAAAGGTACCTCCTTCTTTGAAGACCTGAGAAACTGAGATTTTAAAGAGAAACCAGAATGAAATACTGGAAATGCAGAATTCAATACAGCAAATAAAAAATGCAGTGTGAAGTCAGCAATAGATGAGACAGAATAAAGAATATTAGAACCAGAGGACAAACTTCTGGAAATAATACATCCAGACCAAATAAAAGAAGAAATTAGAAAATTGAAAATCACAGTTGGAGATTTACAAGATTCTAGCACTATCAAAAGACCCAACTTATGGATCCTAGGAATTCCAGAAATTGTGGAAAAAGAGAAAGGATTAGAAGGTCTTCTTAATGAAATAATAATTGTTAAAAGAGATGAAGAAGGGCACTATGTAATGAGTAAAGGGTCAATTCAACAGGAAGATATGACTATTATCTTTTACTTGGCTGTTGAAAAGAATTAAGGGTTTTAAAGGGAGCTATAGACTCAAATATAGTACTAATGAGAGACTTCAATACCCCACTTTTAGCAATGGATAGATCAACCAGACAGAAAATCAACAAGGAAAAAAAACAGAGTTAATTGACACAATAGATAAATAGACTTAGCAGATATCTTCAGAGCCTTCTACCATACAGCTACAGAGTACACATTTTTTTTTCTCCAGTGAATCAAATTTTCTCTAGGATTGACCATACACTAGGCCATAAAGTGAGTCCCAGCAAATTCAAAAAACTGAAATCATACATGCATCTTCTCAGACCACAATGCAATGAAGCTGCAAATCAACAACTCAAGAATCTCTACATCATATGCAAACACATAGAGAATGAACAGCCTATTTCTGAATGAACAGTGTGTCATAAAAGAAATTAAAAGAGAAATAAAAAATTCTGGAAAAAAAAGAAGACAACAATGCAAAATACCAAAATCTGTGGGATATAGCAAAAACAGTGTTAAGAGGAAAGTTTATAACAATAGCTGCCTACATAAAGAAACTGGTAGGCACCAAATAAATGAACTATCTATGCACACCAAGGATCAAGAGAAATAACAGCAAACCAAACCCAAAACTAGTAGGAGAGAAGGAATAGTTAAAATTAGAGAAGAAATCAACAAAATTGAAAGCAGAGAAAGCATTTGACAAATACAACACCCTGTCATGATGAAAACTCTAAGCAAATTGGGTTTAGAAGGAACATTCCTTAACACAACAAATTTCTAACAAAACCACAACCAGCATCATACTTAATAGGGAAAAGTAAGCATTCCCATTGAGATCTGGTGCCAGACAGGGTTGCCCACTCTAAGCACTGCTATTCAATATAGTCCTGGAAGTTTTAGCCAGTGCCATTAGGCAAGAAAAGGATATCAAAGGGATACAACTTGGGAATGAGGAAGTCAAATTATCCTTAACTGCAGATGACATGATTCTATATATAGGGGATTCAAAAGGCTCCTCTAGGAGACTATTGGAACTCATAGAAGAGTTTGGCAAAGTAGCAGGATATAAAATCAATGCACAAAAATCAACAGCCTTTGTATATACAGACAACGCCATGGCTGAGTAAGAACTTCTAAAATTAATCCCAAACACAATAGCTACAAAAAAATCAAATACCTTGGAATAAATTTAATCAAGGATGTCAAAGATTTCTACAATGAGCATTACAAAACATTAAAGAAAGAAATAGAAGAAGATACAAAAAATGGAAATATCTTCCATGTTCATGGATTGGAAGAATCAATATCATCAAAATGTACATTCTTCTGAAAGCAATTTACAGACTCAATGTGATACCAATCCAAATACCAAAGACATTCTTCTCAGATCTAGGAAATATGGTGCTGAAATTCATATGGAGGCACAGGAGAGCTTGAATAGTTAAAGCAATCTTGTACAACAAAAACAAAGCCAGAGGCATCACAATACCAGGTTTCAAGACATACTACAAGGCAGTTATAATCAAAACAGCTGGGTACTGGTAGAAAAATAGAAGGGTAGACCAGTGGAACAGAATAGAAACCCCTTAATTCAATCCAAACAACTGCAACCAACTTATATTTGACCAAGGAGCTATAACCAATCCCTGGAGCAATGATGGTCTCTTCAACAAATCGTGCTGAGAAAATTGGATGTCCACATTCAAAAGTATGAAGCAAGACCCATACCTTACACCTTATACAAAAATCCACTCAATATGGATTAAAGATTAAAGATCTTAATCTACAACCTGACATCATCAAATTGATTGAGAACATTGGGGAAACCCTACAAAACATTGGCACTGGCAAAGAATTCCTGGAAAAGACACAAGACACACAGGGAGTCAAAGCCAAAATTAACAAATGGGATTACTTCAAATTGAGAAGCTTCTGTAAGGCAAAGGAAACAAGAAAATGAAGAGGCAACCAACAGAATGGGAGAAAATATTTGCAAATTATGCAACTGATAAAGAATTAATAACCAGAATCTACAAAGAGATGAATAAACTCCACAACAACTAAACAAAGAACCCAGTTAAGAGATGGGCTAAGGACTTAAACAGACACTTTTCAAAAGAGGAAATCCAAATGGCCAACAGACACATACTAGCAATCAGGGAAATGCAAATCAAAACCACAATGAAGTTTCACCTCTCTCTGGTTAGAATGGCTCTCATACAGAAATTAACATAGAACAAATGCTGGAGAGGATGTGGGTAAAAAGATACCCTAATTAACCATTGATGAGAATGCAAACTGGTAAAGCCACTATGGAAGACAGTCCGGAGATACCTCAAAAATCTGAAAATAGGCCTACTATATGACCCAGCCATTCCACTCCTTGGAATTTACCCAAGGGAAATGAAATCAGGAAACAAAAGAGTTGTCTGTACCTCCATGTTTATTTCAGCTCAATTCACAATAGCTAAGACATGGAATCACCCTAAGTGCCCATCAACCGAAGACTGGATAAAGAAATTATGAGATATATAAATTATGAAATACTACACAGCAGTAAAAATAGATGAAATCCCATGATTTGCAACAAAATGGATTAATCTGGAAAACTTCATCTTAGTGAAATAAGTCAGTCCCAAAGGGATAAATACTATATGTTCTCCCTGATCTGTGAGAACTAGTAGAACTCCTAAAATGAAAGATGTACAGGTGAAATTGACACTTTGAGAAACAACAACTTGAAGAACTCTCATCTTGTCGAGGAACAGTTATTTTTATTTTTTATTTCTTTTTAATTTTTTCTTTTCTTCATACTATATGTTGAACTCTTAACATAGAGTTAATCATATATATATATATATACATATATATATCTCAATCTCAGTAAAAGATAACAGGGGGTAAGAGAGGGAGGAGGAAGTTTGTAACTGTTAAGATGTATAGTTATCCATACAGTCCTATGGACTTCTTTTTTTTAAGATTTATTTTATTTATTTGAAAGACAGAGTTATAGAGAGATGTAGAGACAGAGAGATAGAGAACCTTCCATTTGCTGGTTCATTCCCCAAGTTGCCACAATGGCTGGAGCTATGCCAATCAGGAGCCAGGAGCTTCTTCTGGGTCTCCCACATGGGTGCAGAGGCCCAAGGACTTAGGCCACCTTCCACTACTTTCCTAGGCATAGCAGAAAGCTGCATCAGAAGATGAGCAGCTGAGACTAGAACCAGTTCCCATATGGGATGCTGGTGCTTCATTCCAGTGCTTTAACCTGCTGTGCCACAGTGCAGGCCCCCAGGCATACTTCTAAGGGTACAGTTTAAAAAGTTTCCATAGGACTCCAAATCCCATTAAAACAGGTGGTAAAAATCCCATCTTAATTGTTCAATTGGAGGCCAGTGCTCTGGTGCATTAGGTTAAAGCCACTGCCTGCAGTGCTGACATCCCATATGGGCACTGGTTCCAGTCCTGGCTGCTCCACTTCCAAACCAGCTCTCTGCTATGGCCTGGGAAATCAGTAGAAGATGGCCCAAGTGCTTGGGTTCTTGCACACGCATGGGAGACCCAGAAGAAGCTCCTGGCTCCTGGCTTTGGACCAGCTCATCTCTGGCCATTGCAGTCATTTGAGGAGTGAACCAGCAGATGGAAGACCTCTCTCTCTTTCTCTGGCTCTGCCTCACTCTGTAACTCTGTCTTTCAAATAAATAAAATAATTTTTTTAAAATGTTAAAGGAACATATTATGTGTTAAAGTGAACATATAGATAGGATGAAGTGTTAAAGAAATCATATGAATAGCATCAAGTGTCTGGTAATAATAATAGAATTAAAAAGGAGGGAATGTCCAACATGAGAAGCAGTCCACATAGCAACCTTACAGAATGATAATCTCTTTAAGTAACACTCTGACCTCAGAATCATGAGAAGCAGTCCACATAGCAACCTTACAGAATGATAATCTCTTTAAGTAATACTCTGACCTCAGAATCAGTCCTTAAGGAATTTGGATGTGTCTGAAAAGTCCATGAGAACATTTCATGCATGGAAAGCCAAGACACTGTGTCAAAAAATATCCTACATGAAGGATCGCTGTGACTGTGACCCCATTAGAAAAAAAGGAGCCATCAAAAAAGATGTACTTTTCTCTGAAGGGAGGAGAGAACTTCCACTTTGTTTATGGCCTTGTCTAAATTCTGCCAGAGGTTGCGGTATTAAAAGCCTTCCATAGCCTTGGCAGCTCATGGCAAGTGCCTCGGGTAATCACTGATGTCATAAATAAGAGTGTTAATTGTAAAATTAACAACAGAAGCCTCTGCATTTACTCCCCATGTAGGACCTCTGTCCTTAATGAGTTGTATTGAGAATTTTCTGCAAAACTTGATCTCAGAGTACTTTATACATTGTGTGGGGGGGATGCACACTGTTGAAATCTTTATGTAGTATAGAGTTGATCTTCTGTATATAAAGTTAACTTAAAAAAGAGAAAGTAAGAGAGGAAATAGGAGAGCAGAATAGGGAGGTGGAGGTGGAGAGATATACCTTTCTGCTAGTTTAATCCCCAAATACCCATAGCACCTGGGCTGGGCCAGGCCAAGGCCAGGAGTTGAACTCCATCTGTGTCTCCCATATGGCAGTCAGGAACCCAACTCTAGGCCATCATCTTCTGCATCCCAGGCACATTAGCAGGAAGCTGGATCAGAATATTTTAAAATTCCATCCCAGGCACTCCAATATGGGATGTGGTCATCCCAAGGGCAGCTTAACCCTGCAAAATGCCCATCCCTGAATGGTATCACATTCTTAAGCACTGTACAGAATATTCATTATATTTTTATAGAAATATAATTTATTTTATACTAATATCACACACTGCAACTTTGTTGAATTTATTAACTGAAATGGACTTTCAGTGAACTATTTAGTATTCTTTTATACTTAGGATTATATATTTGTCACAAAAAAAATCAAGTTTTTTTTTTTTTTTTTTTTTTTTTTTTTTTTTTTTTTGACAGGCAGAGTGGACAGTGAGAGAGAGACAGAGAGAGAAAGGTCTTCCTTTGCCGCTGGTTCACCCTCCAATGGCCGCCGCTGCAGCCGGCGCACCGCGCTGATCCTGGCAGGAGCCAGGAGCCAGGTGCTTTTCCTGGTCTCCCATGGGGTGCAGGGCCCAAGCACCTGGGCCATCCTCCACTGCACTCCCTGGCCATAGCAGAGAGCTGGCCTGGAAGAGGGGCAACCGGGACAGAATCCGGCGCCCCAACCGGGACTAGAACCCGGTGTGCCGGCGCCGCAAGGTGGAGGATTAGCCTATTGAGCCACGGCGCCGGCTAAAAAATCAAGTTTTATTCCTTTCTCTGCTGTCCAGAATCTTTTTCCCCATTTTCACGTTACTTTTTTTCATCAGAAACCTTCCTTATGACATTTAAAAGACATGCACAAGAAAATATTTGAGTCTTGTGGCCAACTATTGGGGGAAATCATTTTGCATTCCTCCATTATATGCAGCATTTACTGTAGGCTTTCCTTAGGTGTTCTTTTTAAGATTTTGATATTCTATACATTCCGAATGAAAAGAAAGAAACAGGGACAACCAGAGGAAAGAGAAAAAGTGATTTACACACAGAGATCTCTTCCATATGCTGATTTCCATAACAGATCCTTGCAACATCCAGAGCTGAGTCAAGGCCAGAGCCAGGACATGGGAACTCAGTGTAGCACTCCCAGATGGGTGGCACGAACTCAAACACTTGAGACGTCACCACTACCTCCCAGGATCTGCATTAGGAGGAAGTCAGGAAATAGAACCTGAAATTGAACCCTTGCACTCTGATACAGAACTTGGGATTTCCTACATGTATGTAAATTACTAGACTCATTCCTACTCCCCACAGGTGATTTTTATCTAGTTGTGGAAATTTCCTTCACATCTTAGTTTGTTTAGGGTTTTAATCATTCATGGGTAGTGGATTCAGCCAGATGATTTTTCTTTTAAGATGATCACATGTTCTTTAAATTCACATTGTGTTTTTTCTTAATATGCATTATTTTCTGTTTTTCTTTCTTTCTGAGATACTATTTTCCAAGAACTTTTTGAGGACCCCTCATATAAGCAAATTCATTTTATTTAGCACCAATATTTTTATTAATTAATATTTATATTAATTAATATGATTCTTCTTGCATCAATTTTGATAATTTTTATTCTTGTAGGTTTTTGGTCATATTCCATGTTTCTGAATTTTCATGGAAGTTTTGGGAAAAATAAAGTGAAAGAAGAATGCACTGGGCAATCTGCCATCACATTCTACTTCAGTTTATTCTGATGTACCACACAGAAAATAACTAACTGCTCTATGTACTACTCAGTTATTTTATGAGACAAATGAAATATTGTGCATAATGTAAACTGATATATTGTGCCATTTGACTTTAGGTTTTACCAACATGACAAACTGAGTGTACATTCTCTTTTGTGTCAAAATTTAGATAATGGACATTAAAATAAGAAAAAACATAACATTGTATGAAGAACATAAACATGTTGATCTGATGAACCAATGCTTAAATCTAATATGTTACAGCATCCCATTTACATATATTTATATGTAAGCATATAGTATTTTAAAAGGATAAAATATCAGGGTGCATAGGTTAAGCCTGTCGCTCCTCCACTCGCGGAGGAGCCGCACCGGGCCAGATGCTGTTATTCCCTTGCTGTCGGTTTTTTCTACAGCAAAGCAAGCACAAGTAAAAAGAAGAACAAAATAACGAGCTCCCCAGCAAACTCTCCAGCAGCCCGGAGACAGTAGTTGTCCCAGAAAGTGCGGTTGAGTCCCTTTTTATAGTCCTCTTCCACCAATCCGTGCTCCACTGCCCGCGTGCTGAGCACGCTGCTCTCTTCCAATCAGAGGTTGGGTCAGCTCCTGCAACTCGTTAGTCAAATTGATGAAGCAGCTGAAGCCACTGTGTAAAACTTGTTTACTCCCTCTCAGTGCCATGTTGTGGGAGCCGGGCCCTGCTTCCCACAAAGGCACTGCTTGGGCCCCTCGCATTCTATGTGGAGTGCTTTTAGACCAAGTCCTACTTTGCTTCCTACCCAGCTTCTTACTAATGCGCACCCTGTTAGGTGGAAGATGAGGACTCAAGTACTTTGGTCTCTGATACTCACATTGGATACTCAGATGGAGTTCCTGGCTTTTCACTTAAGCTTGGCCCAATCCCAGCTTCTGGGCATTTAGTCCTCTCTCTCACACTCTCCTTCTCTGTCATTTTCTTTCTGTGTTACTTCACCTTTCAATTAAATAATATTTGGAAATTCAAAAAAAATTCAAAATATTTAAAATAAGCATGATGATTCACTTTAATAAGGATAAATTTATGTATTTAAAACTATAATAGGTGATATTAAACCTATCACAAACTAATTGTGTTAGTATATTATAAACATATATATGAACATATAAATGATAAGTAACTTTACTAAATTGACAAGATATTAAGATACACTTATAGACAATATTTAAACCAGTTCACACACAGAAAGAACATTATTTCCAAATAGGAAGGTATTTCAAACTTTCAAGGTTTGTGGGTCTAGCCATGTCATAAAGGCATAAATCTAAAAATCCTGTACTCTATCATCTATGAAATGATAGAAAAATTACCAATTAAAAGTGTTACCAAGAAGTCATTTAGACACGTGAAAACTTTACTTAAGATTGTCTTACATTGCATTGCCCCAGAATTATTTTTCAGGAATCAGAAAAGTATTAAGTGGGGTTGTGATTACTGCAGTCAGAACATGAAATCAGATAGCTAATTCAGCTAAGAATTTTTACAAAACTATCGTTATAAAACAGAAAAATATTAAATGTGAAATGTGACATATTTCAGAATTGTCTGAAATGTAAAGTTATTTGTAGATTTGTATAAAACATAGATTTGTATAAAGCATAAAATTATTATAAAACATTAAATATGTCATCACTGTGAAATCGTTATTAGTGTAAAGTATATTACTTGGTCATTAGATGTTCCAAGATAAGAAATCTAATATTTCTTTTATTTAAAAAAGATTTATTTACTTAAAAGTCAGAGTTACACAGATTGAAGGAGAGAGAGAGAGTGAGAGAGAGTCTTCCATCCCATTGGCCACAATAGCCGGAGTTGTGGCAATCCGAAGCCAGGAGCCAGGATCTTCCTCCAGATCTCCCAAGTGGGTACAGGGGCCCAAAGACTTGGGCCATCTTCTAGTGCTTTTCCAGGCCATAGCAGAGAGCTGGATTGGAAGTGGAGCAGCCAGGACTCGAACTGGTGCCCATATGGGATGCCAGCACTACAGGTGGTGGCTTTACCCGCCATGCCACAGTGCTGGCCCCAGAAATCAAGTATTTCTTATGAGATCATGTTGTCTTGCACAAACTATCCCTGTGAAATATTCCACTCTGTGTGCATTTGATGTATACAAGCATATGATAAAACATATACTGCATGTTCCTCAAGCTCTTACATTACAACCATTATGCTTACTTACAAGTACAAAAATCATTAAAATGTGCAAGATCATCAAAAGGAACACTGGAGAATTTCCCAGAGCCCAGCATAAATCAATACAAAAACTGAGAAGACAAATCAAGCTGAAGGACTATTTTTCCCCAGGACAATGGCTGAATACTTGAGCTTCAAACCCCTGTGAGTAAACCAGCTTTCCCTCTGGTGAACTGGAATAAATAAGAAAATATGCCAACTAGTGACTATCCAAAGGTTAGGCATAGCCAATGTATGCACTAAATTGGAACTAATGAAGCATACAAAAAAATAAGCTACTAGAATTGAGTTTCAGATTAGATAATGGAATTACATTTCAAATATTTAAATAAATATCAGAAAATGAAAGAATTGAAATAATAATGAGCATGAGAAATAAGAACAAGGAACAGAAATATTGATCATATTTGTAAAAGAACATAATAAACATTTGAAAATTGTAATAAACAAATATACAATACAGAGTTTAAACATTAAGTTAAACTCAGGTTTTCCATGCCTGAAATACTCTCATGGGCTTTTCAGCCAGATCTGAATGTCTTAAGAGCTGATTCTGAGGCCAGAGTGCTGTATAGTTCATTTGTCATTCTATGAGGCTGTGGTATGGCCTGCTTCTCATGTTGGATCATTCTCTCCCTTTTCATTCTATCTATTGTTATTACCAGGCACTTGGTCTTATTTATATGATCCTTTGATACTTAGTCCTACCTATATGATCAATTACACACTTAATATGATCACTTTAATATGTGAGATGGCATTATTACTACCCAGCTTAATGGGATTTGGTATTCCATGACAAGTTTTTAGTTTACCCTTAGGGATAAGTCCCTGGGAATATGTGCAGAACTGTACAGCTCCTCTATTATTCCCACTCTTATTTTTACTGGGGCTTATTTTCAGTTGACTTCATACACCTATGATTAATTCTATGCTAAGTAAAGAGTTCCACCAATGGTATTAAGTAGAAAAAATAAAAATAATAATAAAATAAAATAACAAACTATTATTTGTCAGTCAAGATAAAGGCTGTGCAAGTCATTGCTTCTCATAATATCAACTTCACTTCTATAGATTTCCTTTTAGGTGCTCTGTTATTTGTCACAGATCAGGGAGAATATATACTATATGTCCCTTTGGGACTGGCTTATTTCACTAGGTATAATGTTTTCCAGTTTCATCCACTTTGTTTAAAATGACTAGATTTCATTTCACAAATGAGAGAAATAATATATTTACATTGCTGACAGAAATTAGTATGTAAGCTACACTTGAATAGTTACCTATTTTAAAAAGAATAAAAATAAGCTGGCGCTGCAGATCACTAGGCTAATCCTCCGCCTTGCGGCGCCAGCACACCAGGTTCTAGTCCCGGTCGGGGCGCCAGATTCTGTCCTGGTACCCCTCTTCCAGTCCAGCTCTCTGCTGTGGCCTGGGAGTGCAGTGGAGGATGGCCCAAGTGCTTGGGCCCTGCACCCCATGGGAGACCAGGATAAGTACCTGGCTCCTGCCATTAGATCAGCACAGTGTGCCAGCTGCAGCGCACCAGCCGTGGTGGCCACTGGAGGGTGAACCAACGGCAAAGAAGACCTTTCTCTCTGTCTCTCTCTCTCACTGTCCACTCTGCCTGTCAAAAAAAAAGAATAAAAATATTTTCAAATATAATAATCATAAAAGATTTGATTTTCTATGTGTATTTCTAAAGTATTCATATTAATAGTAACAAAGGTCTAGACAAACATTATCATCAACAAAGGTACAAGACAAACATTTTTATCGTCAGTCTTTTAAAATCAAAAGCTTCTGCATGGTATATTGTGCAAAATATTGAGTATCCTCTTATCAGATAAGTACAAATGGAATGAGAGTGGCTTAGACAATGACCACAACACATTGAACACCAAAGATAACTGAGTCATATGACCACAGTAGAAGACTGAGCTTTCAAATTATATCACAGAGTGACAATGCAGTAGAAAATATAAATTTGGTCATATGACAACTAGAATGAGAATGAATAAGACACATTTATTTGTATCTTTAGATTTAGAGAAATTATACAATTATGAAATGTATTAACCCAGTAAAACAATTCATAAATATCTAACACAAAGGGACAAAGTATTATATCAGCATTTCATTGTATTAAAAAGAGATAAATAAATAGAAGCATTCAAACAGAAATAAATGTTGAACTGCATAGCCAAGTAAGAGTAAAATTGGAGAACAGAGAAAAATAAATACACCTAAACAATGTACACAGCCCTTGAATAATTCAAAAAAAAGATACAAAAAATATCATTGCTTTCTGGTGAGGATGTGGGGAAAAAGGGACACTAACCCACTGTTGGTGGGAATGCAAACTGGTCAAGCCACTATGGAACTCAGTCTGGAGATTCCTCAGAAACCTGAACATAACCCTACCATACAACTCAGCCATCCCACTGTGGGGAGCAATCCGGACTGGACTGAGTTACTGGAATTAAGACTTATTCTATGCATCTGCTCTCCCACAATATGGCGCTGGGAGAGAAGTAAACAGCTTCCGCACAGCTGCCTCCAGTTCAACTAATAAACTGTAGGACTTGCTCCTGATTGGAGGAGAGCAGCGTACTCGGCGTGTGGGCAGCCGAGTTAGGATTGGCGGAGGAGGACTATAGAGGAGGAGAGAGACGGCATGCACCAGAAACATCTAAGGGGAACATCTGAGGGAACACCTGTGCAGCCCCCCGAGAGAGCCGGCCGGCGATGTGCCGCTCCCCTGCGGAAGTGGGGAATGTGGCCAGGGGGAACTGCCCTTCCACGGAGGTGGAGGGGATAGTAGCCAACCCGGGAAGAACCAGCAGCAAACCCGGGGAGGGCCGAGCAGACGAAAGAACAGCGCAGGGTCCTGTGTCGTTCCTCCACGAAGAGGGGGAGCGACATCCCACTCCTTGGAATTTACCCAGAGAAAATTAAATTGGCAAATAAAAGAGCTATCTGCACCTCAATGTTTATTGCAGCTCAATTCACAATAGCTAAGACCTAGAATCAACGTAACTGCCCATCAACACTCTATAGAATGCCATACAGCAGTGAAAAACAATGAAATTCGGTCATTTGCAACAAAATGGAGGATTCTGGAAAACATCATGCTGAGTGAAATAAGCCAGCCCTAAAGGGACAAATATATATTCTCCCTGATCAGTGACAACTAACCGAGCACCAAAAAGGAAACCTGTTGAAGTGAAACAGACATTATGAGAAACAGTGACTTGCTCAGCCCTGGTCCTGACTGTTGATGAACAACTTAATACTTTATCCCTTTTAGTATTTTTTTGTTCTACTTAATACTATTGGTTGAACTCTTTAATTAACACACAATTATTCTTAGGTATTTAAATTTAACTGAAAAGTGGAGCGCCACCCTGAGGGGACGCGGCGGCTGCAGCCATGGGCGCTAGGCCTGCGGGGGCGCGCAGGGGGCGCGAGGAGCGGCCGAGCCAGGCGGGAGACGCCGTGGCGGGGACTGGCCGGCGACCCTGAGCCGCAGGGGGATCCCCGCCCGCGCTGCGAGGAGGGCCTGTGGGCGCTAGCGGGGCGCCTCGGGGGAGCCGGGCCGGTCGGCAGGGGCGCGTGGGCACATCGAGGGCCGCGGTGACCACCCCACCCCCTGCCCGGCACGGTAGGGGGTCAGGGCGCGTCCACAGCGGCCGCCGCACCTCCTCGGCTGGGGAATCTGAGGCCCAGGGCCGCCCCCGGATGGCTGAGCTGCCCCCGCGCCGGCCGCCCAGTCGCTGCAGGGGCTGAGCTCGCCGCCCCCTGCATGCCTGGCACCCGGATGGCAGCCCACCTGGACGCACTGGGCCCCCTGGGCCCCTACGTGCAGCCTCCGCTGCTGCCCTCTATGTTCTTCGTGGGCCTGTTTTTCGTCAACGTGCTGATCCTATACTACGCCTTCCTCATGGAGTACATCGTCCTCAACGTGGGCCTCGTCTTCCTGCCCGAGGACCTGGACCAGGCACTCGTGGACCTCGGCGTGCTCTCGGACCCCGGCTCGGGCCTCTACAAAGCCGACTCGGAGCTCGACGTCTTCGATGGGTACTTGGAGTAGGACCTGGACTGCCATGCCCCCGGCCCGAACCCCCGGCCCGCACCAGCCGCCCGCATCAGGCCGCCGCCGCTGGTTGGAGCCGCCGCCTGGATGGGGATGGGACCTCAGGCCTAGGCCCGCCCCTGCCCCAGAGGCCTGCCTGGCCCCCTTGAAAGCTTTGTGCCAACAGAGAGGTTCCCGTCCAGACCCAGGAGGGCGGAAGGAGAGACTGGGCCTTGGGTGCCGAGGCCGGAAAGACACCTGCCCACAGAGCTGGGCGAGGGCCACGGGTGTTGGAAGACTCTGTGCTCCCACAGCACCACCCAGACGGCCCAGCCTCGGCTCCTGACTCTCCACAACCGCGATGGATTTTGCAGGAACCCAGCCAGCGTCTGCCTCCCCGCACTTGATGTCCACTGCACCTGCTTGCACTTAACCTTCGGAGAAGACCCTTCAAATGGAGGACACACTCAGGAGCCACGCCCAGCTCTGCCTGAGAAGCCCGGCTGGCCTCACTCAGCCTGAGGCTGGCCTCCCATGCAGCCGCTTTCACGCCGTGACCCGGAGGGAAAAGCTGAGGAATGGCGTGGCAGCCGGGAGGAGGCCCTGACTTACCCATTTCCAGTTGCTTGTCCCTTATCGAGTTGGCAGAACCGAGATGTGTGCCATGTCGCTCCTCTGGCCAGAAATATATTTTTGAAAATAAAAAAAAAAATTTAACTGAAAAGTAATCCCTGTAAAATGTAAGAGAGGTAATAAGAGAGGGAGGAGATGTACAATTTGGGACACTCTCAATATGACTTGGCCCAAATGGTAGCGTTAGAAATGAGCCAGGGGATTCCAATTCAATCCCATCAAGGTGGCATGTACCAATGCCATCTAACTAGCCAAAGTGATTGTGGGGAGCAACTGGGAGCAACTCGGACTAGACTAAGTTACTGGAATTAAGACTTATTCTATGCATCTGCTTTCCCACAATATGGCACTGAGAAGGGAAACAGCTTCTACACAGCTGCCTCCAGTTCAACCAATAAACTGTGGGACCTGCTCCTGATTGGAGGAGAGCAGCGTACTCGGCGTGTGGGTAGCAGAGTTGGGATTGGTGGAAGAGGACTATAAAGGAGGAGAGAGACGGCATGCACCAGGAACATCTAAGGGGAACACCTGTGCAGCCCCCGAGAGAGCCGGCCGGCGGTGTGCCGCTCCCCCGCGGAAGTGGGGAATGTGGCAGGGGGAACCGCCCTTCCACGGAGGTGGAAGGGATGGTAGCCAACCCGGGAAGAACCAGCAGCAAACCGGGGGAGGGCCGAGCAGACAGAAGAACAGCGCAGGGTCCTGTGTTGTCGTTCCTCCACGAAGACGGGGAGCGACAGTGATCAGTTTCAGTTCACAATTGATCATAATGATAGGATTAAGAGTCAAAGGGATCACATAAACAAGACTAGTGTCTGCTAATACTAACTGATAGAATTAAAACGGGAGAGAACGATTCAACATGGGAATTGTGATACAGAGCAGACTCATAGAATGGCAAATGTCCTAAACAGCATTCTGGCCTCAGAATCAGCCCTTAAGGCATTCGGATCTGGCTGAAGAGCCCATGAGAGTATTTTAGGCATGGAAAGCCAAGACACTCTGGCAAAAAAAAAAAAAAAAAAAAACACCAACCCTAAATGAAAGATCTCTGCAAGTGAGATCCCAGTGGAAAGAACAGGTCTTCAAAGAAGGAGGTACGTTTCTCTGAAGGGAGGAGAGAACTTCCACTCTGACTATGACCTTGTCTAAATAAGATCAGAGTTGGTGAACTCAAAAGGCTTCCATTGCCTTGGCAGCTCATGACAAGAGCCTAAGGTGATTACTGACACCATAAACAAGACTGTCAATTGTTAAGTCAACAACAGGAGTCCCTGTGCACTTACTCTGTCTTTAATGTGTTATACTACGTGAATTAATGGCATAACTAGTACTCAAACAGTACTTCACACTTTGTGTTTCTGTTTGGGTGCAAACTGTTGAAATCTTTACTTAATATATACTAAATTGATCTTCTATATATAAAGATAATTGAAAATGAATCTTGATGTGAATGGAATGGGAGAGGGTGCGGGAGATGGGAGGGTTGCCAGTGGCAGGGAAGTTGTGGGGGGGAAGCAACTGTAACCCAAAAGCTGTACTTTGGAAATTTATATTTATTAAATAAAAGTTTAAAAAAACAAGTACATGAGCAAGCATGTGCTGCCAATCACAGTGTGCACTAACACTAACCTGGATCAGAAACAGAGGCAAAATTCGCACCTGGGCACTCTAATATAGGATGTGGGTTTCCCAAGTGGTACCTTAATTACTGAACAATATGCCCACTAAAAGACAAACATTTTTGTCATCAACTTATTAAAACAAAAAGCTTTTCCTTGATATATTGTGCAAAACAATGAATATTCTCTTATCGGAACTGAAAAGCTGTTCTGTACTCATAGTGGCATAGACATGGACCACAACACTCTGGACACCCACGATGACTGAATCACATGTCCACATTATGAGGGAGGTGGATGAGATGATAAAGTCCACCGAGTACATGACCAGTATTTAGTGATAGTCATCAGGTTGGTCTGGGTCACATTGGAAGATGCCACTGTGTAGAAGAGTGTGCTAGTATTGAAACACAAACATACCAGACATATGAGAAATAAATAGAATATGAAATGTATGTATTCATACTTAAACTGTGCCTACCAGGAGGTGCTAGGACTGATGGTGATGGCCTGGATGATGCTCAGGAGGCAGGTGGTGTAGACGGAGAGGCCCTTCATCACTCTGTTTACATTGAACAAAGTCTTATGCTTGAAGTCAGTCCATACATTCAATGACTCAAACAGGTCGGGAGAGTGCAAAAACAGCATATTAATGAGCAAAGCAATGTGGACTAAGGGACTAAGGCCAGGTGACAGCTGGTCAGGTAGTGGGCTTAGGCCAGTGATCCAGCAGGATTGTGGAGATGTGAGAGAGGAAGAGGAAGGTGTTGGTTGAGATTCCAATGCCAGCTTGATAAAGAATGCATTTATAAACAGCAATGTAAGCAGACATTGGGCTCATCTTAATGTCAGGGAAGAAACACATGCATGTCTGAAAAGTAAACAAAACAAAAACAGTATATCTCATGTCATCAGATGGCTTTATAAAGCCACCAGAAATTTGCCTTCTAAATTCCTATCTTCACAGTGGTCCTGGATCTCTCATAGTTTCAGTTTCCATCCCAGACATTTCTTTTGTGAATTCTCTTCTATTCAGGAGGATATTGTCAACATCCTGCTTTCAAGCCTCAAGAGGAAAACATCGTAATTTCTTCACTTTTGTGATAACACATGAGATTGCACAGCAATTATGACATGGCGACACTTTCATTGCTAATTTACTTGAAACAGGGACACTTTCCCATGCTTTGAAGCATGCTTAGATCCTCAGTAGTTAAATAATTCACTTCAACTCTTATTTAAGATAGAGCCAATGTTGATTTTTTCCCATTTTTTGCATACTATTGCCTCAGATTCAGGCATAACTATCCTCTCTAATTAATTTTATCTAGGGTATCTCTGTCCATTTCATATGGACTAAATATGATTTATACATTTTTAGAGATCTATTTGAAAGACAGAGGCAGAGAGAGAGAGAGAGAGAGAGAGAGAGAGAGAGGCCTTCTATCTGCTGGTTAACTTCCCAAAGGGCTGCAACAGCTGGAGCTGGACCAATCTGAAGCCAGGAGCTTCCAGGTTTCCCACGTGGGTGCAGGGGCCTAAGAACTTAGACTATCTTTGACTGCTTTCCCAGGCTATTGCTGAGAGCTGGATAGGAAGTGGAGCAGCCACAACTCAAACAGGGACCCATAGGGATGACAGCACCGCAGGTGGTGGCTGTACTCACTAAGCCACAGTGCCAGGCACAAATTTATAAATTTGTAAATGACAGAAATTTTCCTCACTGTCCAAGATTGAAGAACAGCTACGTGATGAGTGCCTTCTTTATTCATCATCCCACGGTAAAATGTGAAGGAACTTTCACTTTGACTATGACCCTGTCGAATAAGATCGAAGTCGGCGAACTCAAAAGGCTTCCATAGCCTTGGCGACTAATGACTAGAGCCTAGGGAGATTACTGACACCATAAACAAGAGTGTCAGATTGTTAAGTCAACAACAGGAGTCACTGTGTACTTACTTCTCATGTGGGATCTGTCCTTAGTGTGTTGTCCAATGTGAAGTAATGCTATAACTAGTACTGAAACAGTATTTTACACTTTGTGTTTCTGTGTGGGTGCAAACTGATGAAATCTTTACTTAATATATACTGAATTGATCTTCTGTATATAAAGATAATTGAAAATGAATCTTGATGTGAATGGAATGGGAGAGGGAGCAGGAGATAGGAGGGGTGTGAGTGGGAGGGAAATTATGGGGGGGAGCCATTGTAATCCATTAACTGTACTTTGAAAATTTATGTTTACTAAATAAAAAATAAATTTAAAAAATTATTCCAGGAAAAAAAAAGGTGAAGGATCAAGAGAGTAAGGGGGCTAATGTGCCTTTTTATAATGGCACTAATCCCATCTGCAAAGGTGGACTCTCATGCCTAATCACTGCCTAAAATTATCATTAAATTTCTTTTTTTAAAGATTTATTTATTTATTTATTTTCAAGTCAGAGTTACACAGAGGGGAGAGGGAGAGAGGGAGAGAGGGAGAGGAGAGAGGGAGAGAGGATTCTTCCATCCACTGTTTCACTCCCCAAATGGTTGCAATGGCCGGAGTTTGCTGATCCAAAGCCAGGAGCCAAGAGCTTCCTTGGGTCCTCCCACAAGGGTGTGGGGGCCCAAGCATTTGGGCCATCCTCTACTGATTTCCCAGGCCATAACAGAGAACTGGATCAGAAGTGTAGCAGCTGATACTTGAACTGGTGCCATATGGGATGCCGGCCTTGCACATGCCGACTTTACCCACCATGTCACTGTACTGGCCCGTTTCTCCATTTTACACACATGCATTTTTTTTGACAAGCAGAGTTAGACAGTGAGAGAGAGAGAGAAAGGTCTTCTTTTTTCCGTTGGTTCACCCCACAAGTGGCCGCTACAGCCAGTGCATTGCAGCTGGCGCACTGCATCAATCTGAAGCCAGGAGCCAGGTGCTTCCTCCTGGTCTCCCATGTAGGTGCAGGGCCCAAGGACCTGGGCCATCCTCCACTGCAATCCTGGGCCACAGCAGAGAGCTGTACTGGAAGAGGAGCAACCGGGACAGAATCCGGCACCCCAATCGGGACTAGACCTGGGGTGCTGTCACCGCAGGCAGAGGATTAGCCTAGTGAGCCGCAGCGCCGGCCCATACATGCATTTTAATTATCATTGTATATGTTTTAAACTCAAAGGAAATGCCTAAATATGAGCAAGAACAAAAGATCTCAACATTTCTGTATTAACTTACATATTTATATTGATGGGCCTATCATAAGCAGCCTTGATAACATAATCAAATAATCATCACCCTCATAAAAAGGGAGAGGATGCAATTTTCTGTTTTTTTTTTTCTCATCAATATACAGCTAAAGTGTTCCAATCCCTTGCTATAAGTTAAATGCTTTCTCTGAAATTCATGTTGAAATTTAATTATAATTTTAGGAAGTGATTAGGCATGAGAGCTCCACCTGCGTCGGTGTGATTAGTGCCATTATAAACAGGCACATTAGTCTTCTTTACTTTCCTGCTCCTTCAGCTTTTCTGTGGGACAATGAATAAAGAAGGCACTCATTACATAGCTGTTCCTGGATCTTGGACAGTGAGGAAAATTTCTGTATTCAAAAGTTTATAAATTTGGGGCTGATAAAGTTGCCACTTGCAGTGCTGGCATCTCTTATGTGTGCTGGTTTGCTCCGCTTCTGATCCAGCTCTCTGCTATGGCCTGGGAGAACAGTGGAAGATGACCCAAGTTCTTGTGTCCCTGCACCCACGTGGGAGATCTGGAAGAAGCTCCTGGCTCCTGGCTTTGGATTGGTCCAGCTCTGGCTTTTGCAGTCCTTTGGGGAGCGAGCCTTTCTCTCTCTCTCTCTCTCTCTCTCTCTCTCCCTGTGCCTCTGTACCATTATCTTTCAAATCAATGGCTATATGTTTAAAAATGTATAAATTCTATTATAGCAACATGAAATAGAACGACACCCTAGATTAAATTAGAGAGGATAGTTATGCCTACATCTGAGTCAACAGCAAGTTAAATAATGAAAAAAAATTAACATTGGATCTATTTTAAGTAAGACTTGAAGGAATCATTTTAACTACTGAGGATCTAAGAATTCCTCAAAGCTCAGTAGAGTGTCGCTGCTTTAAGTAATTTGGCAATGAAAATGTCATGATGTGATGACTGCTGTGCGATCTCATGTGTATCACAAAAGTGAAGAAATTACGATGTTTTCCTCTTGAGGCTTGAAAGCTGGACTTTGACAATATCCTCCTGAATAGAAGAGAATTCACAAAAGAAATGTCTGGATTGGAAACTGAAACTGTGAGAGATCCAGGACCACTGTGAAGATAGGAATTTAGAAGGCAAATTTCTGGTGGCTTTATAAAGCCATCTGATGACATGAGATATACTGTTTTTGTTTTGTTTACTTTTCAGACATGCATGTGTTTCTTCCCTGACATTAAGATGAGCCCAATGTCTGCTTACATTGCTGTTTATAAATGCATTCTTTATCAAGCTGGCATTGGAATCTCAACCAACACCTTCCTCTTCCTCTCTCACATCTCCACAATCCTGCTGGATCACTGGCCTAAGCCCACTACCTGACCAGCTGTCACCTGGCCTTAGTCCCTTAGTCCACATTGCTTTGCTCATTAATATGCTGTTTTTGCACTCTCCCGACCTGTTTGAGTCATTGAATGTATGGACTGACTTCAAGCATAAGACTTTGTTCAATGTAAACAGAGTGATGAAGGGCCACTTGCCTCCTGAGCATCATCCAGGCCATCACCAACAGTCTTGGCACCTCCTGGTTGGCAGAATTTAAATATAAATGCACACATTTTATCTTCTCTTTATTCTTCTTCATATGGTTAGTCTGCTTGTCTTTCAGCACTACCACAATCTTCCACATTGTGGCATCTTCCAATGGGACCCAGACCAATCTGATGGCTATCACTAAATACTGCTCATTTTCCCCCATAAAGCATGACATCATGGGCTTGATGTTCACACTGACCACATCCAGCGACGTCTTCCTGATGGGAGTCATGCTGCTCTCAAGTGCATACATGGTGATCCTCTTACTCAGGCATCAGAGGAGGTCCCAGCACCTTCACAGCACCAGCCTCTCCCCAAGATCCTCCCCAAAGAAAAGGGCCACCCAGACCATCCTGCTGCTGGTGACTTTGTGGTCATGTACTGGGTGGATTTCATCATCTCATCCTCCTCCCTGATACTGTGGACATACGACTCAGTTATCTTGGGTGTCCAGAGTATTGTGGTCCATGTCTATGCCACGGTTAGTCCATTGGTGCTTATCAGTTCTGATAAGAGGATACTCAACATTTTGTACAATATACCTTAGAAAAGCTTTTTGTTTTGACAACTTGATGACAAAATGTTTGTCTTTCATTGGGCATGCTGTTTAGCGGTTAAGGTACCACTTGGGATGCCCACGTCTCATACTGGAGTGCCCAGGTTCAAATTCTACCTCTGTTTCTGATCCAGCTTTTTGTTAGTGCACACGCTGAGTGATAGCACATGCTTGCTCAAGTACTTGGGTTCCTGTCACCCACATGAGAGGGATATCTGGAGATCTAGGATCCTGGTTTTGGCCTGGCCTACTAACCCTGTCTGTGCACATCAGCAATGAACCAGCAAACTTATGATTATCTATATATTTATCATCTATCTATATCTATCTATCTATCATCTATCTATCCATCATCTCTCTTCTCTCTGACATTAAATAAAAATAAATAAATAATTTTAACAATGACTGTCTTGCAATAGCTGTATCCGAGAACATATAAATTATTTTGCTACATCAGGTTCCTATCTGATTAATTCAGTTGCATAGAATTACACTTTTCTTATTTCTAAATAATTTGATTCATATTTTGTCCGGAACTTACATTTCTTTAATTCAACATCTAGCATGATTTAAGATTTCCATACATTTGCAAGTTTCTTGTTTTTTCATTTTGATTTCAGAAAATCATACAGGAAAACTTTCTTTCTTCTTAAAGTGAATGCTTTAGACTTATCTGATGGCAACCAAATCTTTCATGACTTACTTTGAAAAATATTTTTATTTTACTTTTTTAATTAAAAATAGGTAAGTATTAAAATGTAACCTGGATATCCATTTTTGTCTGCAATGATAATTTTTAGTATCTCTCTTTCTTGGATTGTACAAGGGCTATGTAGATGGTTCTGTCACTTTTTTAGGTTGTATTTCTTTTTTTTTTTTTTTTTGACAGGCAGAGTGGACAGTGAGAGAGAGAGAGACAGAGAAAGGTCTTCCTTTGCCATTGGTTCACCCTCCAATGGCCGCCGCGGCCGGTGCTCTGCGGCTGGCACACCGCACTGATCCGATGGCAGGAACCAGGTGCTTCTCCTGGTCTCCCATGGGGTGCAGGGCCCAAGCACTTGGGCCATCCTCCACTGCACTCCCAGGCCAGAGCAGAGAGCTGCCCTGGAAGAGGGGCAACCGGGACAGAATCCGGTGCCCCGACCAGGACTAGAACCCAGTGTGCCAGCGCCGCAAGGCAGAGGATTAGCCTAGTGAGCCGTGGCACCAGCTTCTTTTTTTCTATTATCCAATTTTGCTTTTACCTGGTTATGCAGTTTAACATTTATTTCTCTTTGAATGCTTCTATTTATTTATTTCTATTTTAAGGCAATGAAATGCTAAATCAATGTATTATGTCTGATTGCTATGTTTGGCATTTATAAATTATTTTATTGGGTTAATATATCTCATAATTGTATCAATTTTCTAAATCTAAAGATACAAATAAATGTGTTTTATTCATTATCATTCTAGTTTCACCTTATGTATAATCAAATTTATATTTCTACTGCAATATCACCCTCTGATATAATTTAGCAGCTTGATCTTCCAGTTAATCACTCTCATCACCTCAGCTGAATGTCTAAATTCTGTGTTTACATTATTTTGTTTACTTTATTACATTTTTTTAAATGTTTACATTTCATTTGGTTCTTTTATAAATTTGGCTAATCAAATTTGCGGTTCCTTCATTTTACTATTTCTAATTCTCAACACTAGTTCAATTATTTTCATTTTCTGTTTAATTATTTAAACATTTGAAACATAATTCTGATATATAATTTCTGTGAACTTTCCTTGTTGTGGCTTATTTCTGTGTATGCTCCATTACTTCCAATTTGGTTTTCATATTTGGTATACTTTGGTCCTTGGAAAGTCTCCAGTTTTCGTATTTCCTTGCTTAATCCAGTTGGCCAGAGGGAAAGTTAAGTGTTCAGCCACTGTCCCTAGGGTAGCATGTGTCTCTTAGTTTGATTTCTTCTCTCTCTGTTGATTTATGTTTGATCTTGGGAAATTCTTCAATTTTCCCTTTGATTCTCTTGGACATTTTAAGGATGTTCTGAACTTCTTGAGTACATTTAGTTATTATATTCAAAATGTTTTGGGAACATGTGGCATATATTTTATCACATGTATGTATATACCAAATGCACAGGAGTATAACATTTTATATAAATTGTTTGTGGCAGAAAAAAAAAGGGTTTTAAAAGACACACCAGGTTTCTGGGGGCCGGTGCCATGGCTCACTAGGCTAATCCTCTGCCTTGCGGCGCTGGCACACTGGGTTCTAGTCCTGGTCGGGGCACCGGATTCTGTCCCGGTTGCCCCTCTTCCAGGGCAGCTCTCTGTCGTGGCCTGGGAGTGCAGAGGAGGATGGCCCAGGTGCTTGGGCCCTGCACCCCATGGGCGACCAGGATAAGTACCTGGCTCCTGCCATCAGATCAGTGTGGTGTGCCAGCCACAGTGCGCCGGCCACGGCGGCCATTGGAGGGTGAAGTAACAGCAAAGGAAGACCTTTCTCTCTGTCTCTCTCTCTCTCACTGTCCACTCTGCATGTCAAAAAAAAAAAAGAAAAAGAAAAAAGAAATACCAGGTTTCTGATTATGGAACCTTTCATGAAAGAATAATGTACAAATCCATTAATAATGATTTCTAGATTTGCTTATTTTTAATGTTTTATGGGTAATTTTATGTTTTCTACAAATTTATGGAAATCAAAATCTTTAGATTAATAGAATATGGTCACAATTAATATTTTTCATAAAAATATAATTTTTTAGAAGTTACTAGCTGAGTTAGTTACCTGAATACTTTTTTAATGTAATCATCAAAGTCCTACCTACGACTTTTCTGATTCCCCAAAAATAATTTCTTTGGATGTTTCATTTGATAAACTATTAAATGAGATGATTTAAATAAAACAAATTTTTCTGCATGACTTCTTGGTAACTTTTTAAAATTTATTTGACAGGTAGAGATATAGATAGAGAGAGAGACAGAATGGTCTTCCTTCCGTTGGCTCATTCCCCAAATGGCCACTATGGCTGGCGCTGCGCCGATCCGAAGCCAGGAGCCAGGTGCTTCTTCCTGGTCTCCCACGTGCGTACATGAGCCCAGGCACCTGGGCCATCCTCCACTGCCCTCCTAGGCCACAGCAGAGAGCTGGACTGGAAGAAGAGCAACCAGGACTAGAACCTGGCACCCACATGGGATGCCGGTCCTGCAGGCAGAGAATTAACCAAGTGAGTCACAGCACCGGTCCCCTTGGTAACATTGTAATTGGTAGTTCTATCTGTCACTTCACAGTTGAGAAAATATAGGATTTGTAGATTAATATTTTCATAACATTATTGGATCCTAAAAGGTTGAAATTTTCAAAATGTCTTCTTACTATTTGTAAATGGCATTCACTGTTTACTGGCTAAAATGTTGTCTATGTTCATATCTTACTAACCTGCTGATTTTTCCAATAAAATTATTTAATTTTCATTATGTTTATCCTTATTATATACTCAAAGTTTTATTTGTGATAGTTTTGATGATGCTTATATAATTTTAAATGTACTACTTCATCGTCTTTTCAATGAATCCCCATATATTTATAAAATGTTACTAACATTTCCTAAGCTTATTTATTATTTAGCTGAATGGAAAAGTGACAAGAAAATGATAGGGGGAGAGAGAGAGAGAGACAGAGAGAGCATATATTCCATTTCCTGGTAAATTCTTCAAGTGCCCACAACAGCTTGGGCTGGGCCAGGCTTTAGCCAGAAGCCGATATTGGCAATGCATGCAAATGATATATAATAAGAGACAAATTAGTAATAAGAACTCTGATTCACCAAATTATCATATGTTCATACTGTTCTTCATTTATAATTTTATATTTTGTGTTTTTGATTCGAGTTTCATTATATAAATTTTGACTCAAAAGAGAATGTAACCTCAGTCTGTCATCTTGATAAAACCCAAAGTCAAAGGGCAGACTTCATCAGTTTACACATTTACAACCTTGCATTTGTCTCATAAGTCAGGGGAAGCACATAGTACAGTGGTTTTCTCCTTCCTACATCTGAGTAAACAGAAACAGTGTATTAATAGATTCCTCAATGCTTCCTTTCACTTTATTTTTACTACATCAGCTTCCATGGAAATTAAGAATAAGGAATACTACAGATTAAGAAAAAGTCAATAATGACAAAAATTATCAAACTTCACTAAAGAACAAATATATTAACTCATCTATAGTATGAGAATATGTTAATTCATTAAAACCTTCATACAAAATAATATGAAATTGCAAATATGAGGGGTCTTCAAAAGCTCATGGAAAACACATAAGAAAAACCTAACCATGAATTTGAGAATATTTTGCAACAGAATGAACTTATTTTTTATGAATTTTCCATGAACATTTGGGCTACTCTTATACATAACTTGCTTAATATGTGAAAAACAATGAACACAAAGTTAGTGGAAATTAATATGTGATCATCTTAAGCATCTGGCTAAGCCTATCACTATTTATGATTAAAACCATAAACAAAGGATTGAAGATAATTTACACAAGTTGATAAAGAGCACCTGGTAGGGCAGTTAATTTATCGTGGAGGTTAACATACTTGTTAGGAATCCCAGATCCCATATCACAGTGCCTGGGTTCAAGTTCTGCTTCTATCTCCTATCTCCTCTCTGTTAACACAGACTGACCATGGGTAGCAGTGGTGATGGCTCAAATAGTTCAATTCCTGCCACCCATGCCTGAGATCTGGATTGAGTTCTCAGCTCCTGACTTCTGTTCTGATCATACTCTGGCTGTTAAAAGCATTTGACATGTAAACCAGCATTTAGAAGATAGCTCTGTGTATAACTCTGTCTTTTTCACACTTGATCTTAGCCAAAAGGCCAAGAAGCAATAACTCTGTCTTTTTCTCTGTCGCTCTATCTCTCCCTGTGTCACTCTGCCTCACAAATGTATAAACAAATATTTTTTTTGACAGGCAGAGTGGATAGTGAGAGAGAGAGAGAGAGAGAGAGAGAGAAAGGTCTTCCTTTTGCCGTTGGTTCACCCTCCAATGGCTGCCACGGATGGCGCGCTGCGGCCGGCGCACCGCGCTGATCCGAAGGCAGGAGTCAGGTGCTTCTCCTGGTCTCCCATGAGGTGCAGGGCCCAAGCACTTGGGCCATCCTCCACTGCCTTCCCAGGCCACAGCAGAGAGCTGGCCTGGAAGAGGGGCAACCGGACAGCATGAAGTTTGTAATCCTTAAATAAAAGGTTTCTGGGAGGGGAAAAGGATGAATCCAAGAAAGGGCAATATATTGGATATTAAATAATAGTACTAAGTTAGGAGTATAATGAAATTTCAAGGTGACAGCTCTGGAGACAAATGTGCAGAGTAGATCTTATGATCCTTGAAAGAAATAAACAGTGGCTGGCATCCTGGCTCACTAGGCTAATCCTCTGCCTGCGGCGCCAGCACAGCGGGTTCTAGTCCAGGTCAGGACGCCGGATTCTGTCCCGGTTGCCCCTCTTCCAGGCCAGCTCTCTGCTGTGGCCAGGGAGTGCAGTGGAGGATGGCCCTGTGGGGGAGGCTGAATCCAGAGAGGCCTAGAGAAAACCTGTCTTTAAGTTTCAAATCCCTGGTGGTAAACACCCCAGCCCCAGGGCCCTTCTGCCTAACAATCATTAAGGTGGTATAATAGGAGTGGCTAAGACCATTTTGCATCACACCTCCCCACCTCTTGCCTGCACCAGCTCTGTACCTCTGTACCTCAGCTATATATACACCTCCCTTTTACAATAAAGTGAGATCCTACTTCCACTGTCCCCCTGGGGTTGGGGAAGGCTGAGTGGCGGGTGGCGCACTTCCCCTCCTCAGCCAAGGCAAGCTGCGTTGCTGGTTCATTCTCCAAATGCTCACAGCAGCCAGGTTGGCCAGGGCAAAGCCAGGAACCAGGGACGTCATCTGTTCTACATGGGTGAAGGGACTCAAGAACTTGAGTCATAATTTGTTGGCTCCCATGGTGTACATTAGCAGGAAACTGGACTGGAAGCAAGGAGCCAGGACTCAAACCAGGCACTTAGACATGGGTGTCTCAAGTGGTGTCTTAATTTCTGTGCCAAATGCCTGAACTTACTTTTTTTTAATTAAAAGGTATATTTATTTGAGAAAAAGAGAAGGGAGGGAGGGAGAGAGGGAGGAGGTGGAGGAGGAAGACAGAGACAGAGACAGAGAGAGAGAGAGAGAGAGAGAGAGAGAGAGAGAGAACAGAGCCCCCATCTGTTCGTTCACTCCCCCAAAGCCTGAAAAAGCTGGGGCTGGGCCAGGCCAAAGCCAGGAGCGGGGAACTCAATCTAAATGTTCCACATGAGTGGTAGGAACTCAACTAGAGCCATCATGGCTGCCCAGGATCTACAGAGAAAGGAAGCTGGAATTGGGAGCTGGAGTTGAGGATTGAACCCAGACATTTATATAGAACACAGGCATTAAACCACTAGGACAAACATCAGCCCCAACTTAGTGTCTTAAATTCCTCCCTTCCATGCCAGATATGTATCCTTCTGTCTCATGTACTATGTATACTGTATCTATGTGCCCATCTCACTCAGAAACAAGAATCTCAGTTATAAGATATGCTTGGTCGGGGGCTGGCACTGTGGCGTAGTAGGCTAAGCCTCCACCTGTGGCACCAGCATCCCATATGGTTGCCTGTTCTAGTCCCAGCTGCTCCTCTTCCAATCCAGCTCTCTGCTATGGCCTGGGAAAGCAGTAGAAGATGGCCCAAGTCCTTGGGCCCTTGCACTCATGTGGGAGGCTAGGAAGAAGCTCCTGGCTCCTGGCTTCAGATGGGCGCAGCCCTGGGTTGTCTGAACCAGCAGACAGAGAAACTTTCTCTCTGTCTCTTCCTCTGTCTGTAACTCTGCCTCTCAAATAAATAAATAAAATCTTTAAAGAAAAGTACACTTGGTCATCATGCTAGATGCATAGCTACTTACACAAGTCCACTGTGTTCTGATTCTTAAGTACTACTTGGTGCACGATGTCATCAATCCTCCTTCTACATAGCAGGTATCCTGTAACTACAACTGACTCATGACTCCTAAACATAGCAGTCTTGGGATATCAAGGAGAGGGCAGATCCTTAGCAGCCTTCAGGTCTGATTTTAGCAACCAGCCTCGTGAAATGCACTGAGCTGCTACCCAAGGGCTAGCACTGTGGTGCAGCAGGTTAAGTTGCTGCCTGTGATGCCAGCATCCCATAGGAGTGCCAGTTTGAAACCTGGCTGTTCTTCTTCCAATCCAGCTCCCTGTTAACTCACCTGGGAAGGAAGTGGACAGCAGAAGATGGTCCAGGTGCCTGGGCCTCTGCCATCCATGTGGGGGATCTGGATGGAGTTCCTGGCTCCTGGCTTGAGCCTGGCTCAGTCCTATAGTAGCCATTTTGAGAGTGAACCAGAGCATGGAAGATCTTGTCTTCTCTCTGTGTTTCCCTCTCTCTCCATGTCACTCTGCCTTTCCAATAACAAATAAATATTTAAAACAAAAGCAGGTGGGAAAGGGAACTCAAAGGTAAGCTTATTCTGGAGCCCCAAATTCTGAAATCCATGCATCTCAGGGTCTTTGAAAAGTTCATGGAAAGTGCATTTTTATATATGTGTGACACATACACACACACACACACACAAAACCATGCATATATTTCACAATTTTTATACCAAAATAAGCTTATCTTTTAATCACATTTTCCATAAACTTTTAAAAGTACCCTTGTATTTCTCTTTTGCATGAATTCATCCTGGGTTCCCCCTGGGAGGCACTTTAAGGTTCCTTTTTCTCGATGAGGGAACTGAAGTCTGCAATAACACCACCCTCATCTATTAATCCTCTTGAGCTGTTAGTGACAAGGCTGGTCACTGGCTCTGGGGCACCAGTTGTGAGGGCAGCCCTGGCCTTCTCTGCCTGCATCAGAGAAAGGAGCACCCAGGTGGCTTTGCAGAAAGGCCTGGTCTCTGAGGCAGAAGAGGTCCTCTCCTCCCAGGCTCCCCTCAGCATCATCTGCTGGCTCTGCCCTGGGAGCCACGCAGGATTCTTTCCACCTGTTCAGACGGACCTCTGAGTTTGAGCTGGCCTTGCAAGCAGGGGGCCCCGTGGGAAGAGCTGGACTATGAACAGGGGCATCTTGGGCAGATTATAATTTTTTAAAAGATTTATTTATTTATTTGGAAGGCAGGGTGGCAGAGAGAGGGAGGAAAGGAGGGAGGGAGAGAGACATACACAGAGATCTTCAACCCACTGATTCACTCCCCATATGGCTGCAACAGCTAGGGTTGGACCAGACTGAAGCTAGAGCAAGGAACTCTATCCAGGTCTCCCCCATGGGTGGCAAGGGCTCAAATACTTGGGCCATGTTCCACTGCTTTCTCAGGTACATTAGCAGGTAGCTGCATTGTAAACAGAGCAGCTGAGACTCAACTTGGCAATCGGATATGGGATGCTGGTATTTGCAAGTAACGACTTAGCCTGCTGTATCACATGCTGGCTCTGAAGTTATAACTTGACATCCCTTCTGATCAACATTCTTGAAAAGTTTGTCCAGCGGGCTGGAGCTGTGGCATGATTGGTAAAGTTGCCATCTGCAGTACTGGCATCCCATATGACTGCTGGTTCAAGTCCAGCTGCTCTACTTCCAATCCAGCTCCCTGCTACTGCATCAGAGGGAAAGCATCAGAGGACGGCTTAAGTACTAAGGTCCCTGCACCCACATGGGAGATCTAGAGGACGCTCCTGGCTCCTGGCTTCTGCCTGTCCCAGCCCAGGGCAGTTGTGGTAACTTGGGGAGTGAACCAGCAGATGGAAGATCTCTCTATCTCTTTCTCTCTCTTTCTCTGTACCTCTGCCTTTCAAATAAATAAATACATCTTTAAAAAAATTAGTCCAGTATTTGTTTGCTCCTTTCTCATGGGCTGGCCGCATAGCTCCTGGCCTTACCAGATGGTGATGAAGTCTCCAGAAGGCTGTCTGCAGCAGGCTGAGGTTGAGGAGGACGCCATGACCGATGGGCTCGGGGATCAGCCAGACGCAGTCCTGGGAGCTGGCGTATGGCTGGGGGTCTCCAGGAGAGTACACAGTAGCACTGAAGGAGGTGACGTTCCTGCCTCAGGGAACTGTGGAGAGGGAGCACAGCACGCACTGAGTGCCCAGAGTGCGCTGGACCTTCCCACAGAATCCCAGCTGCCTGCACAAAGCACCCTGCTGGGGAGGTGGGGAGTCCTCACCTGTCAGGTGCCCTGTGGGCCTGCCCCTCCCTGCACCTCCCTCTCTCTCTGTCATGGAAGAGACCTAAGAAGGAAGCACCCGGCTCAAGCTTTCCCCTCTGCTTTCCAGGAGGGGAACCAGCAGATGTCAGGGCCAAGGCTGCAGTACTAGGAAGAGATTTTGGAAAGAAAAATTTCTCTTTGATCTGCTCTTTCTGGGGTGGATTTGACTTTGAGCTGAGGGTTTCTGTGGAGAGGTGACAGGGCCAAATTAGAGCAGAGCCATCTATTCACCTGATGATGCCCACAAGTGCTTCAGTCTCTCTGTTTCTGTTTCCTCACCTGCAAAATGGGCCCAAGAGGACCGTGGTGGCCGTGAGGTAAGGGACGCTCACAGAATGCCCAGCCCTGCACTTGCCACATAGACACGGCTGCCTCTCCTTATCTTCCTGCTCCTCTAAGGCAATACCAACTTTGTGGCTCACTCTGATGGAGCTTTAGGCAGGGGGATGCAGAGGCCTTGAAAGCCCCATGGTGTTGGGACGCAGTCACCGGGGAGAGGATAAGCAGGGATGCTGGGAAAGAAAACCCCCAAGTTCCTTGGTCCAGAGTCAGGAGCGCCTTTGGCTGACACCCAGGGTGGGGCAGATGGGACAGAGCAGAAAGAACCCCAACTGCCTCCATGCAAAATGCAGAGGACAGGGTTCCTAGGTGTGGTGCCATGGACCTGCCTCCCTCATCTCTCACACACAAACACACACACACACACACACACACACACACGTGCTGAGTATCCACACAGAGCCAGGCATGGCCTGGAGAGACAGTGGGGAGCAGGAGGCTCTAGTTTTTCCCATGGCACTCACAGCTCACTGCCACCGAGCCACGCACCCAGCAGCAGTACAATGCAAGGTAAGCCAGGTCATTGGTGCGCAATGTCCCAGGGCTTCTGCAGGGGGCTCTCCTGTGTGTGAGGGTAGGGAAGAGTCCCTGAGAGTGCTCACATCTAGACACAGCCCTGAGGGATGGCAAGGACCCAAGAGGGCAAGGTAGCAGAGTGGGTTTTTATTTATTTTTATTTTTTTAACTTTTATTTAGTAAATATAAATTTCCAAAGTACAGTTTATGGATTACAATGGCTTCCCCCCGCCCCATAACTTCCCTCCCACTCGTACCCCTCCCATCTCCCGCTCCCTCTCCCATTTCATTCACATCAAGATTCATTTTCAATTATCTTTACATACATAAGATTGATTTAGTATATATTAAGTAAAGATTTCATCAGTTTGCACAGAGTGGGTTTTTATAAGAGGAAGGAGCAGCAGGTGCCAAGAACCAGAGGCAAGATGTCCTGGTGTACTGAGGAAATGGAGGGCATCTCAGCTTAGGTAGGGCACAGGGTCTGTGAGAGCAGACACGAGAGGTAGGTAGGCACCAGGTCCCGAGACACACAGTGTGCTGCCCCCAAGGGTCTAGAATTTACTCCAAGCAGTAAGGGGCTGCCTTGGCTGACCTCTGAGTGGGGGAATGGAGTCCACACTGGTGGTTTTGAAGGCTTGCTCTCCCTGCGTTGCGAAGCCAGCACTGAGGAACCTAAGACTGGGTTGAGTGAAGCTGGCCCATCGAGGAAGCCAGCAGCAGAGATAACTCAGACCGTTGGTGGCCTGGGATAAGGTACAGGCAGTGGAGAGAAAGAAGCAGACACACTTGAAAGACACTTGGGATGCAGAAAGCAGCACTTGGTGGATATGGGAGAGAGCAAACGGGAGGGCACTCAAATGAAAGGGTGAGTGGCCAGAGTCCTCATCACTAGACAGGCATTTCAGCTTAGCAGAGGCCGAGATGAGAAGGTCCATTCTGAATATACAGGGACGCTAGACGCCTCTGAAGGGAGTGGAAGTATTTAGGAAGCATTGCACGGACAAGGGCACTTGGAAAAGTTCATGGAAAATGGCACTGAAAGGTAAGCTGACTTTGGTGAAAAGAGATTCTGAGAGGCACGCCCAGTGTTTTCAGGAGATGCATTTCCTGAGAACGTTTAGAAGATCCTTAACTGCACGCATTTTTACATGTTCTGGCACCAAAGAAGCTAGGCTTTTGATTCCATTTTCTATGACCTTTCTCCAGTCCCCTCATGCAGGCAGGAGTCTCAGCCCAGGGACTGTAGATCAAGATGGCATTTGGGGGACATGGAAGTGGGTGAGAGAAGAGAAGAGAAGGGAAGAAACTCCAAAGAACATTTAAGGAGCAAAGGAATAGATGACCACAAAAGGCGGCAGAGGTGGAACAGTGGTTGGAAAAGCAACTTTGGTGTCAAAGAAACCAATGGAAGAAGCCTCTAGAAGGAGAAGAGCAGACTGCTCCCTTCTCTCACCAGCTGTGTTGGAAGACAGCACGCAAGGAGCGAGGAAGGAGTGACACGCCACCAACCAGCAACTGGAATGATCCACTGCGCAAGCACAGGGTGGTTCTGGAAGTCTGGAAAACTTAGCGGAGGTTTAACCTCCAGCACCAGAACCAGTGCTGCACACAGAGCTGCTTTCCCACGGAGAGTTCCTGCTGAGCACTCCCCAGGGTGAGGAAGCCATCAGCGAGGTCCCAGTTGCTCAGGGAGTTCAGGGGTCTGCAGGGGGAGGCCTGGTGATCTGATTCCAGGGCTGAGCCCTCTTTCTGGGTTATGGGCCCCACTCAGCTTCCCCTCTGAGAAAATGCTGGGCCTACTGGGCTGAGGTGTGCAGGGTGGGGCACAGGCAGCATGACCCTGTGTCATCTTCCATCTAGGTTCTGATTAAGGAAGAAGACTCAAAAAAGCACCAACAGCTCCCTGGGATCCACCTGTTGGCTCCAGACCCATATGGGACACAGGACAGTGACCAGAGAAGCAAGAAAGCTGTTAGGAAAAAGGTGCGTTCTCCTCTTCCCTTGGGAAGATGCCAGGATTCTCTCAACCTCTCCAGGACTCAGCCCAGCACTCGCCTACTTCACTCTCATGTAGAGCCTTCCCTTCCAACTGGGGACATCTAGCCTGTCCAGGTGGGGCTTCCCAAGGGCTGTGTCAGTGGGCCCCCAGATCACACCCCTCTAGGACTTTTCCGGTACTGGCCCAGTGCTCTGTCACCAGGATGCCCTCCCTGGCCAGACTGGGTCACACTCACTTGAGAATGGGACCCACTGGAGAACCCCTGGAGCAGGCAGATGCATGGTGTGACCACCCAGGGAGAGTTGCCAAGGGTGAGCAAGAGACATACCTTCACACCTGGGTAGGGGGTGGTCCCAGTTCAGGGTGGTGCCATGCTGATAAGTGAGGATGGTGTGGCCCATTAGCTGATATCCTGGGAGGCACTCGAAGGTCACGGACTGTCCCACATTGTAGTCGGCTCCCCTTATGATGCCATTGGTGAAGGGCTCTGGGTCTGGGAACTCCTGAAGCTCATAGGCTAGAAGAGTATAGGAGAGAATGGGCTTTATCCTCCCCCAGGTATCTTCTTGTGACCAGAATGCAGGAGCTGCAGACACTTGCACAGTGGGGAAGCACCGAGACTTGGACACAGGAGGACCTTGGTCATTTACTAAAAGCTGTTGACGTTGGCTGAGTCATTTAACTGCTGTGCCCGTTTTTTTTGTTGTTGTTGTTGTTGTTGTTGTTGTTGTTGTTTTACTTATAACATGGTTATTGTGAGGATACACAGGGCAACACTTGCACAACTGTTGGCACAACAGCTGCTCATGGTGAGAGCTCAGTAGAGGTGCCCCATCATTGGCATTTCCATGGGGAAAAGAAGCTCCGGGAAGCCACTGACCACTGCTATTTCCGGAGCAGCTCCTGGGGCCAGACAGTGGACTGGGGTCCTCCGTGTTGGTCGCTGCATTTAACCTTCATAAGGGCCAAGGCCACAAACAAAAGCAGCAGTGGGGCGTACAGGGCTTTTGGACTCTGAGAACTCAGAACCTCTCAGGGAGGAAAGCAGGTGAACCTGGGATGAGGAGAGTTTTCAGAGGGGTGGCTGGGCCACCAGGAGTGTGTAGCTGGCATTCCAGCCAGCCCCTCTGAGAAACCAGAAATCTGTCTCCATGAGAATGTGCAGCCCTGACTCAAAAGGACATGCCCAGATGTTAGATCGCTGAGGCCACCCCAATGGGGGAGGCCGCCAATGGAGCTGTAGAGCGGGGCCCACAGGACAAGGAACAGCTTTCATGGCAGGCATCCAGCACAGAAAACCACCAGCAGAAGGAGCTGGAACATTCCTACAGTAAAGATTCTTCATGGAAGTAGCTGAGACTAAATGCAGCATCTAGCAGGGGATGCCTTTATCAGAGGCAATAACACCACAAAAAGAAACGATCACATTTCTAGGCAACTGTGCTGTTTCTGTTTGCTGTCACCCAGGGCAGGCTCTATGGCAAGAACCTGGCAGGTGTCACTGTGAAGTCACCCAGCTGGCAGGGCATGTTAAAGAACGGGAAAGCCTCGATGGGTGTGGGTGGGTCCAAGGGGAGCCACAGCTCTGTCAGGGGGTTAGGGCTGAGGGTGGTGGGCACCGCAGTGGAAGCAGGGAGCCTGTTGCCCTAGGAATCACTGGACCAGGACAGCCTGGGCCTTTAAAGAATGCCTCCCTGAGGAACATGTGGTGCACAGCAGCACAGGTGAGACCCATACCACAGCCAGATGTGGCCTGGAGACATGCCAGGCTTTTGAGAGAGAGGGGACAGCGTCAGTGACATCAGCAATGTGGTGCCTGGGTTCCCAGGGAGAGGCAGGGCCTCTGGGAGCAGAAATGACCCTGAGGACAGCGGCTCCTTAGCTTTCCCAAAGAGAGGCTCCTGCAGGAGATGAGGTGGGTTTGTACTGAAGGGAGACGCTGCAGTGGGTGTGGAGAGAATTTCAAACACAGTGCACACTTTAAAACACTGGGGTGGGGGGCACTGTGGTGTAGCAGGTAAAGTTGCTGCCTGCAGTGCTGGCATCCCATATGGGTGCCAGTTTGAGTCCCAGCTGCTCCACTTCCAATCCATCTCTCTGCTATGGCCTGGGAAAGCAGAAGATGGCCAAAGTGCTTGGGCCCTTGCACTCATGTGGGAGACCCAGAAAAAACTCTTGGCTCCTGGCTTCAAATCAGCACAGCTCAGGCTGTTGCGGCCAGTTGGAGAATGAACCAGCAGATGGAAGACCTCTTTCTCTCTCCTCTCTGTAACTTTACCTGTCAAATAAATAAATAAAAATCTTTAAATTTTTTTTTATTTTATTTCAAAAGCAGAATTACAGACAGTGAGAGAGAGAGAGAGAAAGGTCTTCCTTCCGTTGGTTCACTCTCCAAATGGCTGCAATGGCCAGAGCTGCACTGATCCGAAGCCAGGAGCCAGGTGCTTCTTTCTGGTCTCCCATGTGGGTGTAGGAGCCCAAGCACTTGGGCCATCCTCCACTGCCCTCACGGGCCACAGCAGAGAACTGGATTGGAAGAGGAGCAACCAGGACTTGAACCGGCATCCACATGGGATGCTAGCGCCGCAGGTGGAGGATTAACCTAGTGCACCACGGCCCCGGCCCATAAATAAATGTTTAAAAATAATTCCAAAAAAAAAAAAAAAGATACGTATTTCATTGTTGGAAGTCAGCATCTCCGCAAGGGCTCTGTCTTCCCGTGATGTCGCTATGGCCTGATGTTTCTGTCCCATCAGAATCAGAACTGTAATCCTTTACATGGAGGTGTCTGGAGGAGGGGCTCTTTAAGGGTGGGTGGCACTGGCTTCCTTATACAAGAGGCCTGGGTGTGGGTGCTGGGGGAAGTGGCTAGGCCATCACTTGGGACATCCACCTCCCACCCTGGGGTGCCTGGGTCTGAGTTCAGGCTCTGCCTCTGAGTCCAATTTCCCTGCCACCCACTTGCGAGCCCCTCATAGAGCTCCTGGCTTCAGCAGGGCTCAGACTCAGCTGTTGGGGGGCATTTAGGGAGTGAATCCGGGGACAGGAGTTCTCTCTATGCCTCCTCTGTCTCGCGTTCTTTCAATTAATAATAATAATAATAAAAAGTCCAGAGAGAGCTACTCTATTCCTGTCAGTGAGGACACAGCAAGAAGGGGCTACCTGTGACCCAAGCGCTGCCCCCCCCCCACACACACAAGGAATCTGCCTGACCTCAGGTTTCCCAATACCCAGAGCGGGAAGAAGCACAGTTGTGCTATTTATCAGCATCCCCAGCTCCTGGGGGTTTGCTGATACAGCCTGAGGCAACTCAGGATGCACTCAGAACCCATCTGCAAGGCTTTCATTTTTAACAAGGACATGTTTAGCATTAGAAAGGATGTCTAGCAACAAGACAAAGAAGCAGTGGAACAATCTGGGAAGGGCATAGAACAGAGGGCTCCTCAGTTAGCAGCACCAGGGAAGCATCCAAGGGAGACGGAGGACCTACTGGGGCAGCCCCACAGGGTTACACAGGCTGGGCACAGGGCTCACAGCCGCAGGCGTCAGATGGCAAGCCTGAGGTGGAGAACGGGGGTCCTTCCAGGGAATATGTGCCTGGAGGCGAGGGGCCTGTCAGGGTTTTCCCTCAGGCAAGGCAGAACCTCAGTGAGGGTGGCTGAGCCCCACCCAGGAAAGCCCTGTCTGGGGCAGGCTTAGTGGGTGCTCCTAGAACTCTGAGAGCCCCTGACGCTGCCACAGGAGGAGCTCTGTGGCCAGGGAAGGGCCCAGAAGGATGAATTCCACCGCTGAACCTGGGGGGAGTGGTTGATGGCACAGGCAGTGAGAAGGGACAGCTGGCCGCTTGCCCGGTGACAGCTGCCGGCCACAGGGTGGAACCCTAGAGGCTGCCCCTCTAGAAGAGGCTGCGGGTAACACATGCGGCCAAGGGCGTGAAGCCACCATTGGGCCTGCCGCCCCCTCCCTGCCATCTCCCCTGCCCACACGAAGGTGGGCTAGGAAGGTGCCTGGAGTATGTCTGTCCTTACTCTGGTACTCTAGCTTGAATCCCAGCCGGTTCCAGGAGTGGTCACTGTGGAAGTACATGGTGTGACTGGTCTTGTACAGGCCACTGTGGAGTTCCATGAAGTCATGGTTGGGCTCAGTGGAGAAGTTCAGGAACTGGATGTGAGCTCCTGGGAGTGAGACAGAGACAGCTAGTGCCCAGAGCAACGCAGCCCCGCTCCACCACCTGGCCTGTCCTCTCCCGCCACAGCCCACGTTCCCACTCCTCACTCCCCTCTCTGGATCCTGTCTCCAGGCACCACTGGAAAGTCCATTATTCATTCGAAAGGAAAGGCACTGGTCATTTCAGAGACTCCACCCACGTGCATTGTGTTTTATTGAGGACAAACCCCAGGTAAACGCTTGCTGTGATCACGCTTCATCTATTATCCATAGAAAGACAGTTTTATCCAATAAACTTTTTACTTAAAAATAACACCCACCCTGGGGCAGAAGACACACCTCCAACAGTCATACTTTCTAGGCTGTTAAGACAACCCAGAAGCATAAGGCTTAGCAGCTCATGCATTTCCCAACCACTCCCTTCCAAGTTCCAGGCAGGTGCTCCTGGGGTCTCAGTGGGTTAATCTAGATTTAACAACCTGACAACTTACCTGAATCCAATTAGACCCTTAAAGTACAAATGAATGTACTCCTTGGAGGTGGGAGTATTAAAATGTGCTTACTGATGAGATTTTTCTAAATTAGACTACTCTGGAACACATTATTCAAGAGATACATTTACCGTGAAAATTGGCTGCAAAGGGGCCGGTACTGTGGTGCATCAGGTTAACAACCTGGCCTGAAGCGCCAGCATCCTATATGGGCACTGGTTTGAGACCCAGCTGCTCCACTTCCAATCCAGCTCTCTGCTATGGCCTGGGAAAGCAGTAAAAGATAGCTCAAGTCCTTGGGCCCCTGCACTCACGTGAGAGACCCAGAGGAAGCTGCTGGCTCCCAGTTTCAGATCCACATCAGCACAGCTCCAGCCATTGTGGTCAACTGGGGAGTGAACCATCGGACAGAAGACTCTCTCTCTCTCTCTCTCTCTCTCTCTCTCTCTGCCACTGCTCTCTTTATGTAACTCTTTCAAATAAATAAATAAATAAATAAATCTTAAAAAAAAAATTGGCTGCAAAGTAACATACAAAATACCACTAGGATGTTTATGTAAAAACCTAGACAAAAATCTTCACCCACTTGCTGACAGCAGCTCCCGGACACCTGCCAGGCCTTCGGGCTGTGTGAGGCTTCAGGAGGACCCCACCTCCACAGGAGGACTCTCTAACGCTGGGAACTAGTATGTCGCTGAAAATCCAGTGCTAAATACAGATCCCAGTGTGGGGCTGGAAAGCACAGGCTCCATGCGTGATAGGTGTGAAGATCACTGCAAACTCACCCGCAATCTGTAACAGTCTCTGCTGTACTTGATGTACAAGGCTGAAGACCCTTTGTCTCCTGCCCTGTCCCACCCTACTGTGTCCCTCCACAGAAGCTATCCTTTGCATGGGTTTGGAAGGCATCCTTCCAGCTCCTGGGTGTAGATTCTGAAATACGTACTGGGGTTTCTGGGTTTTAAAAACGTGCATGCATGGCACTATATAATAACATACAAAAACTAGCACTCATTCATTTTAACTCCATCATGTGAGCTGTCTGACAGCACAAGTCACTCTTAGTGAGCAGACCTTGTTACAGATGGCAGGTAATTTTGCAGTGAGCCTCTTTGCAACCTATCACCCACGGAGCCTGTGCTTTCCATCCCCACACTAGGATCCCTGCGGCCCCAGGGCCCATCCCACAGGCTTCTGAAGGTTGAATTTGTGAAATGTGCAAAAAGGACTGGCCCGTGACCTCCACTTAGTGGCAGCAACTGGTAAATGCAGGGGCCCTTTACACAAGGAAACCAGGTACCACAATTCTAAGCCTGGTGAGTAGTTCAACACTCACTTGTAGTTAAAGGATTCTGGCAGCTGCGACTGGAGCCTGCAGTAGTGTCTTCCCCAGAGCTTGCTTAAGCCCCCAGGACTAACAGATGCAGCGCGCTGGTGGCTGAACACAATGGCTTACCCACAGCAGCCCTCCCATCTGAACTCGCTTGCCTTGAGATTCTCCTCGCCCTCCATCATCTAAGGCTCCACTGCCCTCAGCCTGCAGGCAGAACTACAGGGTCTCCCAGACACCCCCTTCCTCGGTGTCTCAGAATCTGGAGTCTCTCAAGGCTGCCAAAGCCGTCATCACTGTGTGCCTGGCGTCTTTTGGCAGATGGGACCTGGTCATTAAGACCCCAACCTTCAGAGGGTCACCAATCCCTCTGCCCTTCCAACCAGATTTAGAGAAGCCCAGTTAGGCTGCTTCCCCCTTCTGGAACCTGAAGACACACTCCCACTCCAGACTGTAGAGCAAAGGACAAAAGGGGCCCTCTTCATGCCTCGGCCTCCTGGGATACAGAAACTCCATGGTGTGGGCAGAGTAGTCTCCGAGTGCAGCCCTTTTGATCCGTGCCAGTGCAAAGCCTTTACTTCTCCAACAAGAGATATCTGGGGAACAATACACGCATCGCCAACCATCAAATTTCGCACCCGGCTCAGTGCCCTCCCCACAGGATCATCCCATGCCTGGAACACTTCCTCCCTTTCCTTCCTGCCCCCTCCAAAACCACCTCTTGATCTCCAGCCAGCTAGAATGTGTGCAGAAAGAATGCAAACTCAATTTCATATTGACCTTGGCTCAATTTAATTAGGATGATAAATCGGATGGGGAGTTCAAAGCAAAACTTGAGGTTTGGTCTCTGTAATATAGATTATTGTTTCTTTTATTTTTTAAGCATCCCTGAGCAACTCCTCATTCCACATTCCTGGATTTTAGTTCCTTGCTCCAGGGATAACAACAGAAATCCCTAAGATTTCTCCCCTCCCCCATACTTTCATCTCTGTCATTCTCCGTGGAGCCTCACAGTGGGTAATGGGAGAGGAAACAGGCAGAATCTCTGCAGACTTGGCGGGGTTACAGTGGGGACAGCAGTACACAGCTGCTGAAGCCTGGGGCGTGGCATGAGCACTCATCTCCCAGAGCAGGCCAAGACTCACCAAAGCCCATGGGCAGTGTGATCTTCCAAGAGCAGTCCATGTTATTGGGGTAGTTGCCCAGGAAGCCAGGGCTCAGGATGACCCCCTCCATCTCCTCCACTGCTCCCCCACACTGTGCTGTGGCAAGGAGACCGAGGGTTAGGCCAGCATGGAGGCATGCACTGGGCCACACTGGTGGTCTAGAGCCCCCTTACAGCAGTGAGTTTTGACTCTCCTGAGTCACAAAGCTCTCTCAGAATCCAAAGGGGTCCCCCTACAAAACTGCACACCCAGACCAAACTGAGTGAGTACCTTCAGGGAAAGGTGCATAGGCCTAAACTGCTAGGAGTCCACAGATCCGGGAGAGGGGGTCTTGGGCTTGATCACAGCCCTCATGGGTCCTTGCACCCAGGACCTGCAGGAAAAGCGGGGTGGGGCTGCTCCAGGTCCCACCACTTGGCACATAGTCCCTCAGGTCTCCCTTGCCTCACTGCCTGAACCACTCTTCTAAAATGGAAACAAATAGTGAAACAAGGAGGTGGCGGGCATTGTGAGCCTACTGCATGCCAGGGGCCAGGCTGGCCAGCAGGTGAGGCTCAGGACAGTGACTGGGCAGCATTCCAGGGGAGCCCCTGCTGGGCTGTCTGAGAAGCAGGGGTCGGGGCAGGGGCTGGGGATGCTGATTTCTGAGTCACCTGGGGATGCAGGACTGGGTGCCACTATGGCCTGGTCAGTCGACCTCCTTTAGGAAAGGGTCATGTGAGCAGTAAGGGGCTACCAGGCGCAGGTCCAGGTGAGTGCCCTCTAGATCCGGGCAGTTCAGTGTGGTGTGGGCTCTGGCCTGGACCTGCTGGGGCACAACTGCCACTTTACTTCCTGTCTAAACCCCTCCAAACCTCAGTTTCCCTGACTGTACAAATGGAGCTAAGAGCAGCAGCTACTTCAGGGGGCTGTTGCGAGGTTCCAACAGAAAAGACTGCACGTGGGACAGGCTTTGGTTAAGCTGCTGCCTGGGACAGCCACATCCCACGTTGGTGTGCTACTGCACCCAGGGAGGCAGCAGGTGTCGGCTCAAGTAGCTGAGTCCCTGCTACCCATGCAGGAGACCTGGACTAAGTTCCAGGTTCCTGGCTTTGGCTTGCTTTAGTCCCGGCCTTTGCCAACCTCTGGGGAGTGAACCAGCGGATGAGGACTCTGTCTGTGTGTGTCTCTGACAGCACTGCATGTTACTTGCGACAGGGAGGCCACACCCAGCAAACCTCAACAGACAGCAGCCACTGTAGATGTGATGGCTTGGCAGGGCCTCGACAGGACCCTGGGGGGAGCCCAGTCACCTTGCTGCCCTGCTCTGCAGAGGACCGAGCCCTGGCCCCCGGGGAGAGGACTTCACTTCCCATCCCAGGCCTGCTCTGAGGGGCTCTTTCCTACCCACTGGGCATCCGAGCACCTGGGTTTCCTTTTGTGACTCTGCCACTTTCTTTTCCACCCCCGAGTACCTTCAACTTCCTATCTATGATTAGAGGATACTGATTCCTAATCCTAAGAGCCACGGGGAGGAAGTATGAGCACCAAGCCTTGCACGCAATAGATACTCAATAAACGCTCGTTTCCTCCTTCCCTGACCTGACCAGAAGCTTCTGGAGTGGACGCCCCGTCTTCTCCTGTTTCCACTGATCTCATCACTGCTCAGCAGAGGCTAGGACACAAAGCCAAACCAAGTTCACCCAGAATCCTCAGCATTTCACTGCTGCTACTGCATCTTCTCAATCTCACAAAAAGTCAAAATCCCAAGTCCCTGGTAACTCCACTTGGGACCTGGGTCATTATCTGGAACCAGAACAGTCACTAGAACGTTTTCCATTGGGCATACCTGTGGGTCTTCATCTGGTGGGCAGACGTCTCCAAGTCACAACACCCTTGAGTGACAACGAAAACAGGGGTCTCCAAGGACTGACTTGGCACAAATCGACTTGGACTTGAACTCCATGATAGGCTACTGAGCTCAAAGCCCTGGGGGCGTGGGTTTGAGTGGATGAGGGTCTGGGCTCTCTTACCAATGCAGAGGAGGGTAGTTCCAGCGCAGAATGGTCCCCAGCATGCAGGAGATGTGCGCATGGCTCTGGGGGTTTCAGGAACAGGGCTGAGCTAAGCTGCCCATCAGCACAACCCCACATACAGCCTGGACCAGGGGCTTGCCCAGGACTTTGTGTTGAGGAACAAGAGACACAAAGGCACCCAGACACGCTGTGGGATGGGAGCTGAAGCAGAGGGAGAGGGCTGGGCAGGACAATCACTCACAACCATCACTAAGAAATTCTCATTACTGAAGGTTTCCTTGTGAGATTTCTTTAATTACGAAATTCCCTCATTATCTTCAAAGAAAATTAAATTTTCGTAGGGTCCAATCAAATCCAACTCTGCAGCAGCCCTTCTGAGGCGGACTTCTGCCAACTCCTCCAGCCCCCTTTTGCATGAACAGCTCCAGGAGGGGTCTGTTCCCTGATCCTTGAGGATTTGCTGGTGCATTTGTATCCCAGGGAACACCTGCTTCCCTGTCCGAGGGTGTCTGGGAGGAGGAGGTACCTGGAGGGCACAGCCCGGCTCACTGGAAAGAGACCACATCATTCACCAGGTAGCACTGGCTGCTCTTCACCCCGTTACTGGGCATAGCGGGTTCTGGACAGCTGCTCAGGCCCACGGCTAGACAAGGTGGAGACAAAGCAAAGGGAGAATGGCAACGTCCCGCAGACCGAGGCAATGGGAAGAAGCTCCCAGCCCGGGGGCTGGGGCTGCCCATAGCGAGGCACTGCTATGGTTGGCTGTGTTTGTCCCCCAGTGGTCCATGTTTTGGGACCATGGGCCCCAGGGTGGTGGCACTGGGAGGCGAGGCCTAGTGAGAGGTCCTGGGTCAGCTGGGGGCATGCCCTGGAAAGAGATGAAGGTGCTTCTCCTGTCACTGTTCTAAAAGCCTGAGCCTGCCCTGCCCCACTCACTTCCACCCTTGGTGTCACCTTGACATGACGCAGCCAGGAGGACCCTTACTGGAACTGGGCTGATGCTAGCGTCATGCCCTTGCCCTTGAACCTCACACGCTGTGAATGACATATGCCTTTTTCTTTGTGAGCAGCCTGCCCCGGGGAACTTCATTATAGTAAAGAAGAAAAGGACCAGCACATGCACACACAGATAGCACCGAGGCTCTGCAGACTCCAGATTCCTGGGGCAGGAAGGCGTCCTCCAGGGTCCTCTGGCTGAGTGGTCCACCTGCTGAGCTCGGGGCCAGGAGGAACCCCAGCCCCAGGCCGAACACCTCAGCACTGTCCTTCTCCCTCACCCTGCGGACAAATCCCAAGAGCCAAGACACAGAGGGAGATGCAGTAGGAGGGCACCTCTCTCCTAGACGCACCTCTGCGACGCTCAGGGGCTCAGGCTGAGCCCGCAGGCCGGTGCAGGTGGTCCCGAGGCAGTCTGCAGAATTTCTCCTACTGTGTTCAAGGTCAGGACAGCTCCTGTCAGGGAGCAGCCTGTGGCTCCTTGCACTCTGCCTCCTGTGGTCTGCACTGCCCCCTCTCATTCCATACCCGGCGCCCGGGCTGCTTCAGCCACCTCATCCTCACTGCCATCCAGTCCTGCTTAGCCTGTCCCCATGCACCAGGGCACTCCCTAGGCCACCACTCAGCCATCACACAGAGTCCACCCTTCTCGTCCAGAGCCTTCACAAGCTTGGCCAGGGCACTTCCAGCCTCACCTCCGTGGGCTCCTCACTCCTTGACTTTTCTACTCCAACCAGTGCTGACCCTGCCCTCCTTATATACCCGGCATTGCACAAAGCAATTTCCTCAGCATCCACCTCAGCCTTCCTCTTCCTCTTCCTCTTTCTTCCTGCTCAGGCCTTCCTCATGGAAGCAGCACATGCCCAGAAGGTTCCATGAGCAGGATGGGGCCTGCAGGGCTACACGTCCCCTCCTCCCCTTGAAACGGGCCACGTCAACCCGTATCACAGGAGAGGACCCAATTGAGGGAGGTTCCTACGTAAGCCACGGAGCCAAGATTCAGACCATGCCCAATTTGACCCCAGCTCTGCCCAACAGGGGGACAAGGGCTGAGGCCACATGAGCTCATGCTCGCCCCTGTCCCCTGTGGCTCTCGCCTTCTCTCCTGAGATCGTCCTCACCCTGCTTTGAATCCCATGCTGGCTGATGCCCAGGCAGCAGGTAGCAGCATGGCATCTCCTGACGGGCAGTTTCTGCGCTTCTCCCATGCCCAAAGGGAGTGCATCTGCAGCTGCAAGCCCTTAAAAGGCACCAAGTAAATCTTTGTGTGTTGGAGTGGACTTGGCGAGGGCTGCAGGGCTCAAGGCGTGGCTGTACTCTGCCTGCCCCACCCAGAGCAAGGACAGCAGAAGGGAGAGGAGGGCGGGGAGCTAACCTGTAGCTAGGTCTGACTCTAGGCACTTGGGGATGGCCCAGGGAGTTTGGATCAGGGGAGACTCTGCCCTCCTGGTGGCTGCCTTGGGAGATGCAGGCTGACTGGGGCCCCATGCACCAGCAGGGAGCCCAGTGCTTGCGAGGAAGGACCCGTGAGCCTCGGCCCTCAGCCGCAGCCCCTCTTCTGTGCAGCAGATGGGCAGTCTTCCATTCAGGAGGCTCTGATAACTACATGGGCTTGTATTTCTTCAGAGGGGAACTTACATACAATGAAACACACAAATTGCGTTCACACTGTCATGATTGGAAGTGTGCACGTGTTCTGAGTGTTGACACAACAGTTGGCACCTGTGTCACCCAAACCCCTGTCAAAACTACAGAGCATTGCAGTCACTCCAGAAAACCCACTCACATCCTTCCCAGGCAGTTCCCGACCTGCATGTGAATGTGAAGCCTGGAAATGCAGTCCATTTTGGGGCCCATGTCCTGAAATATCAGCAGCTGAGACAAAGGCCAAGGCCAAGGACTGGAAGATCATCAGAGTGTGTTTGCAAGGCCACATCTTGATGGGCCTCCTGTCTCTTGCTCCCTGTTCCTCTCCATGCTTCAAGAATAATAGCTGCTGTGTTTCTGTGTGCAGGCTGCAGGGGCAGGGCCCAGACTAGCTCAGTGCTTGCCAGTGACCAGCACCTGCCAGCCTGAGGTGCCCACGTGCCCCTACCTGGATGCTGGCACCTTCAGGGACCATGATCTTCCACACGCAGTTGAGGCTGTTGAGGGCTCTGGGAAGCCAGGGGACAAGATGATGCCCCTGTGCTCTGTGAGGTTGCCTCTGCAGGGCACTGGGAGGGGATGCAGCTCTGGTCAGAGGCTCCTCCCACTGGACCCCAGGGCTCCCTACACAGACTTCTCCCTCAGGGCCCCCAGCCTCTGCCTGGGACTCCTCTGTGCTGATTTCTCTCTGTAAACTCAGGAACACCTTCTTGTTCTGGCTTTGGCTTCCACCAAGGACTGGTCCCACTATACCCGGCTTCAGGGACCAGGACCCCAGGCATGCCTGCCCCAATACCCCAGCTCCTCCTCCTTGCTTTTCTCACACCAAGCCTCAGGACTATGGGACAGCCTCCCTATACCACACAGCTGGCAAGGGGCTGCCATGTGCCTGCAGGCATCTGCTGGGCCTGCCGTCTCCCCCAGGGAGAAGGGGCTGTCAGTACCCCCACTCACTGCCTTCCCTCACCTGGCCCCAGCTGTCCTGGTGGGTGCTCAGACATTCCACTGCACCAAGGCCCCGGCACAGGGAGGCTCTTAATTTCTTGTGACCCCTGCAGGGCATAACCGGAAATGCATTCCAAGCAGATGACAGTGCCCATGGAGAAGTCACTGCCCAGCCTCTTGCCGTAGCAGGGTTCCTGCACAGAGCTGCACTGTGTGGCGCTGGTCCAGAGCATGGCTGCAGGAGACAAGGGCACTGAGGGGTGGGCCACATCCCTCCAGAAGCTGGCCCAGGAATGCAGATGATGGGACTGGAGCAGACAGCCTGCAGGGAGCCTGGGAGGCTTTGGCCACTTCCCTTAGGGCAGGGGGCGGGGCTCTTTGGATAGGGCCCACTGTACTGCAACTCAGCTTGGATGCACAGCATGGCTGCACAGCTTCTGGAGCCATGGAGTGGTTGCCATGGTAGTGTGATGTACCTGGTCCAACACAGGACCAGGTTTCCTAACAGGAGAATGGGCTTTCTTCTTGGCTCCCAGCACCTCCACCCTGCCTCTGGCCTCTCCTCCCTGTGGGTCTTAAGACCATGCCCTGGACTCTGCTCTCTCTGAATCTCCTGTGCCCTCCCTGACCCCTGCAGTGGCTGAGGGGACCCTGTCACCCAGGCTCAGGGATGGTACCCCACAGGGAAGTCCATCTTGGGCAGGGTAGAATGAACAGGACTATGCTTGGAACCTGGGCTCCATGAAGGTGGACGTCCTCCAGACCCCTGGAGGTTGCGGCCTACACCTAGAAGCTAGGAGCACTAAGACGTCGCCTTTCTGGGCCAGTATGGAAGGCAACACAGGCTATGACCTGCTTGCTACCAGATACTCTGTGCACTCTCTCAATCCTGTCGATGTGGTACTATTACTCCTCCCTCCCCATCTTACAGTTGGGCAAACTGAGGCTCCAGGACAGGGAGCAGCAGGGCATAGCTGGAAAGTGGTTGGGCTTGGGTTCAAATCTACACCCATACAATGCTGGAACCCTTCCTTGCCTTATACTTTTACTGCACCTCATATCATAGACCAAACCAAGCTTCTGGGGGAGACAGTCCCAGTAAGAGGCCAGGGCTGCTCACTCCAGTGCCATCTGGGCTCCACTGGAGCATGGAGGAGTGGGCATGGGGGCAGAAACTGGTTCCCTGGGTCTGCTTTCCTTGCTCATTCCACAGAGTTTGGTCTAAGAAATGTCTATTGGGTAAGCAAACAGACTAAATTCAACTGAATTTCAGGAATGTGCCTCATAAGCCAGCAACTGTCCCCAAACACAGAAGAAGAGGCTCAGCCTAGGGTCAAAGGCACCTATTCCCTCAGTGACCACTTTGGGACCCCCACATGCCACAAACCTTGGTAGACAAAGTGGAAGCCTCTGGCTGGTATTTGGCCTTTGGCACCGAACTTGATGAGCACTTGAATGGAGGTGGCCAAGGGCAGCGACTCACCTGCTGAGGTAAGGGACAAGGAAGAGAGGAGGACAGTGAGGGCAGGCATCGGGCCCAGCAGGTATGGCCCTGCCCACGAAGGAAGGGATGCCACACCCCACACAGCAGCTCCTCCCACATCCAGGCCTTATGGAAACAAGACCTCACGGTTTTACTGTACACGCAAAATTCACGAACAATGTGTGTTAGAAGGTACTGTGTGGGGCTGGTGCTGTGATGTAGTGAGTAAAACTTCTGCCTGCACTGCTGGCATCCTATATGTGCACTGGTTCAAGTACAAGCTGCTCCACTTCCGATCCTGTTCTCTGCTATGGCCTGGGAAAGCAGTAGAAGATGGCTCAAGTCCTTGGGCCACTGCACTCATGTGGGAAGAAGCTCTTGTCTCCTGGCTTCGGATAGGCCTAGCTCCAGCTCTTGCAGCCATTTGGGGAGTGAACCAGTGGATGGAAAATCTCTCTGTCTCTCTCTCTGCATCTGCCTTTCTGAAGCTCTTTCTTTCAAACAAATAAATGAATCTTAAAAAAAAGATGACACCGTGTGTGGGTGTCCAAAATTTCTCACACCAATATACATGCTTTTTATCTTTTAACTGCATTTTCCACAAGCTTCTTGAAGGACATTTATATTAGGACACTATTGAGAGTGAAAGGGCATAATAGCTATGTTGGAGCAACCAAGTGGACACGGGGGCTGTCCCATAAAAGCCAGGACATGCTGTCTCCCAACCAGTGACATGCAGCTTGGGAGGAAACCTGCAGCGGCATAGGGAGCCATGGTGGCTGCCAGCCTCTACAGCACAAGGTGGAGGTGGGGCTGCTGCGTGCTGTGAGTGAGTGTGTGTGAGCAGAAAGAAAGCACCCAACAGAGCTGGGGGAAGCCCTGAAGCTCAGGGCTGTTGGTCATCATGATGCCCCTCTGCACACACAAGGACCTCTGAGAATGGCTGCTGACCCTGCCTTGAGAAGGGAAGCAGAGATAACCGGGAACCAGGCTACAGCTGAGTGGGCAGCGATGGGAGGCCCAGCAGTGCCTCCAGATACCACGTGAAGCCACTGGCCATGAGGAGCAGAGACACTGCTGCATTGGTCCAGATGACTGGGCCCAGCCATGAGTTGTTGCTCCAGCTGACCTCTGGCTCCCGACTCAAAATAACAAGTTATTAATACCACCTGCCTTCATCATCACCGCCATTCCCAACTTCTCCTGGAGAGGGATCTCAGCAGAGCTGAGCTCAGCCCTCCCAGCCTCCCCTCCTCCATCCTCAGAGTAGTGGGTCAGTGCCCCAGGGACTGGTCACAGAGCCTGCGGTGGCTTCAGTCCTGGACACACACAGGAAAGCACAGAGGAAAATCGCTGGACTCAAGGGAAAATTTCTGGACTTTAAGGGAGGGAAGACTTCACTGAGAAGTCAAAGCAAACGTTTTTATGCGAGGTGTAACAAAGAACAGGCAAAAATCTCAGAAGATCCTTGGCCACGGTTGTCGCAAGGTTAAGCCAAGAATTGCATTGGTGAGGTGACAGGAGGAGACATGCCAGAGGCAGGACTGGTGGCCGGCGAAGACACAAGAAGGTAAGATGCTGGCATCGGGCAGCTGGAGTCCACAGGAATTGAACAGTGACAGGAAGAGGAATATGGGGGCCATTCTCCTAGAAACCACAGGGAAAGAACGAAGAGATGAAAATTATCAGAGAAATGAAGGGCGACATGGAGGACAAATGGAAAAAATCCAACAGGCATACGTCAGAAATGCCAGGGAGCAAAGACAGAGAAACTGAAGAAAAACAACTTGAGAGAGGAGCTTCCTCTGCTAAGTCTTGAGATTCAGATGAAGGAGTGTGCCAAGTACCAGATCCAGTTAGTGCAAGGGAGCCTCCCTCCATCATAACGCACCCAAGCGTGTGTCTCAAGACTGAAAAGGAAGAAAACATAGGAAAGTCTCATGCACAAAGAAGCACAGCTCCCATGCAAGGTCAGTGCATCAGGTTGTACCCCAATTTTAATACTGAATAGTGGAATAAAATGGAACCTTCACTGGGGTATTGACCAATGGAGTGTGTGGCCCATAACCTGGTGTGCAGTCAAGTTGTCATTTACGCGATACAGCACAAGGAACACATCCCATACATGCAAGATGACAGAGAGCACTGCAGCCATCAACCCTACTGAAAGAGAAGAAGGGACAGGAGGAAATTCAAGAACTGGCAGGGATAAATAAAATCAGGAAGAATGGTTCGTGTGAAAACAGCTCTTATTAATGAGGGAACACATGAGCTGGAAATGCCAAAACTTGTTCTCGGGGAAGAAGTCCATAACTTAGCAGTAATTGCTAGCAATGCTAACAAAACAAAGTCCAAAGACAGCAAGGACAACTTGGAAATTTAGAGATGTATCACGTATGAATGAGGCTGTGAGAAAGCAAACTCAAAACAAGGGCAAGGAAGACACAGACCAAAATGAGGTGACCGATGTCAGACAAGTAAAATAAGCCTCCTAACAGAAAAGGTCTGGGAGAAAATGAGAGAAGACACGTCAAGCCAGTGCAGACAGGAAAACTGTTAGCAACATGAGAAGACAATAGAGTAGCTCAACTGTCAGGTGAGCTGCTTTGACACAACATTCCTGAGCAGAACCAGAACACGAAAGATGAAATGGAGACTGGTGGGTCGTGGTCCTCAAGCTTTGTTTAAAGCCCAGCACAGCTCAGGGACAGGGACAGGGACAGTGCCCCCAGCAGCAGCCTGTCCCACAGCAGAGCTTCTCCACAGGAGGAATGAGAGAACCTGAGTCTACTGCCCTCTATCCCTAGATGTTTCCTTTGTGGGGCCTTCCAAAGATTTGTGGACAATGGAACTAAAAGATAAGCTTCGTTTGGTACCAAAAAACCTGGGAATCTTTCATAATACTTATTTTTAAGAACTTCATGAAGACACGTTGTATGCATGGATTTCAAACTTTTTTGTACCAGATAAACTCATCTTTTCCTTCCATTTTCTGTAACCCTTTAGAGGTACCCTGTACTTGCATCTCTCACTCTCTCTTTCTTGCTCTCTCTTCTCTATTTCCATAGGTCTTGTATGCCTATATCCATACCCATATCTTTATCTACAGGTCCTAAATATATGAAGGTACCTCAATGAGCTTGTCAAAAATGGAGTTAAAAGATAAATTTGTTTTAGCTCAAAAAAATTAAAGCTTATATTTAGTTTTTTTCTCGTACTATGCATTTTCTATGAACATTGTGCATACATCTCTCTTTTTACCTGCGGGTCCTATATCTATACTTACACATCTGTATCTATACTTATGGCTATCTATCTGTCCATCCACCCACCCACCCACCCATACATCCATCCTGTATTTCTGCTTGTATGTATCTATACCTGTATCTATGTCAATATCCAAATTTACAAATTCTATATTTACACCTGTCTACCTATACATATATTTATACTTATATATCTCTCTATATATGCCAATTTGTCCACCTGTCCACTGAGGGATTTTTAAAAAATTGGGACATTCCGATCCTACACATCCTGAATCGGAATGTATGGGGTGTTGGCATTGAAAAATCATTTGGTTGAGAATCACTGAGAATGGATTTGAAAAATTTCCAATACACATTTTCCATGATGTTGTTGGACGTCCCTCATATATATGGATTTCAAATTTTTTTGCACCACAATAAGCTTCTCTTTAATTCCATTTCCACCAACTTTTTGAAGCACCCTTGTATATATCAATCTGCCATTCACATATGCTGGCATTCTCATTGGACCACTGATGAATTTGAAAGAATATGGTTCAATTCTCTATATCAAATAACACATCCAAATAAATAACAAAGGTATTAAAGCAAAACAATGAAGTGAAAAAGAAGTAAAGGAAAACACAGAGGAATATTTATTTGATCTATACTCAAAGCAAAGGAGAAAAATATAAAAGAAAATAGAGATAGATTTGATATCATGGAAAATTTAAATTTTCTTTTTTTTTGACAGGCAGAATTAGACAGGAGACAGGAGCTTCCTCCAAGTCCCCCACATGGGTGCAGGGGCCAAGGCTTTGGGCCACCTTTTACTGCTCTCCCAGGCTGTGGCAGAGAGCTGGATTGGGAAAGAAGCAGCCTGAACTCAAACCAGGGCCCATATGGGATGCCCGTGTTTCAGGCAGCAGCTTTACTCGCTACGCCACAGTGCCAGCCTCGGAAAAAATACTTACAAGGCATACAGCTAGTGAAGGACTTGTATCCAGATTATACACTGAACACTTAAAATATAATGTGGAAGGGCTGGTGCTGTAGCTCAGTAGGCAAAGCCTCTACCTGTAGCGCCAGCATCCCCAGTTGGCACTAGTTGGTGTTCTGGCTGCTCCTCTTTCAATCTAGCTCTCTGCTATGGCCTGGGAAAGCAACAGAAGATGGCCCAAGTCTTTGGGCCCCGCACCCATGTGGGAGACTCGGAAGAAGCTCCTGGCTCCTGGTTTCGGATCGACTTAGCTCTGGCCATTGCAGCCATTTGCAGAGTGAACCAGTGGATGGAAGATCTTTATCACTGTCTCTCCCCTTCTCTGTCTGTAACTCTACCTCTCAAATAAATAAATAAAACCTAATAAATTTTTAATGAGGAGAAAGGTGACCCCTCCACCCCACAACTGGCACAGTATATAAAAGGACACTACCTCCAATAAGCCCACAAAAATAGTATACTGAGTGTTAACAGCATGAAGAAATACCACTGCAAGTCTATTTGAGTAAAATCAGCAGAACTGCTAGTAGGAAATGTTGACAGAAATGTGGAGTAAGAGGAACATGCATTTATTCAAGAAAGGAATTCAAAACAGAACAGAAACCTGTAAGATAATTTGAGTCTCTTACAAAAGAACACATACAGCATCAGACTCCAAATGTGTATCTCTATGTACTCAATTGACTTGGAAAACAAGTGCACATAGAAACCCCTTGCCATGTTCACTGTCTTATTCACAATCACTAAAAACTGTCAACTGGATGATCTTCATGAGGGATGCATACGCAAGCAGTACCAGATCCATAATGAGGACAAGATTCAGTGAGAAAGAGGAACAAGCCGTGGAGTCATGTGATGAGCGGGTGAATTTCTGGTGCATTTTTCTAAGAGAAAGAAGCCATACCCTAAAGGCTACATGGTATGATTCAACTCATAGGACATTCTGGGGAAAGGCCAAATAGAGATGGAGAACACACGAATGAATGGTGGTTTGAGGCCAGTGGAGTTCAAAGAGTTTGACTGCAAAGGGCCACACAGAGACCTTACAGGCAAAGGAGCTGCTACTTCAGCTGTTGGACTGGTGGTTAGCAGACACTCCCATGAGGATTCAAACCACTGGTGTTTAGGAGACACTCTCACGTGGCTTCAAACCATTGCTGGTTAGGAGACACCCTTGTGGGTGCAAACCCTTGCATCTGTACTTCCCACACACTGCCCAAGTAGACAAAAATTCACCCAACTGTACATCTGAGTTTCACTGCATTATATGTAGATTTTGCCCCAAAGCTCAACACACATCTATGTTCCCTGAAGGCCTCACTGTTTATTGGCAGATGGTCACAATAGGACTTCAGTGTTGCTCTCAGAGCTTGTTAGACCTCAGCAGCAAACTGAGTAAACCCTCTTTTCTTTCCCAGGAGGCAAATCCCATTTCCTGTGATTTTGGTGTATTCTGCCTATGGCACTCTAAGGGTTCCAAATGAGATTCCCAGGCTATACTCCAGTCAGGAGGTCTTATGTCATAGAGATTCAATCAAAGTATGGGGGGCAGGGAACTCTCTAATGCAACACTGAGACAAAAGGAATGGATATCCAAGCGAGGGGCCTCCCTGGACCTGGCCACAAGTTGTAAGAAGTGGTGCCTTCCTCCTGGGCCTGCATCAACCCCATAGGCTTTGCAGTGCTGGAGGATGTTCCTCTAGCTAGGGACATGTCTTTGGGCACCTGTTCCAGTTCCAGTGGCTCCACTAGCTCCCTGCTCATGCACCTGGTAAAGCAGTGGAAGATGGCCCAAGTGGTTGGGCCATGCACTCATATGAGAGACCCAGAAGAAACTCCTGGCGGCATTTCCATATTTTAACGTCAAGTGGTGGATGAAACAGCACCATTTTTGCAGTGAATGTCTTGTGCACAAATACCACTTCTGTGACATGTAAATAACAGTTGCCTGGTGTCTTTGATGTCTCTTGGAGAGGCCTGGGCCAGATCTTCCTTTGGAGTCCAGCTGCCTCGTCCCAGCAGTTTTGCTTAAGCTCTCAGCCCTAGAGAACAAGGAATGAGACCCAGTGTGGCCATGCCAGCTAATTGCACCTCATCCAAGCAGTTCCCAGCCCTGGCTTCAGAGCGTTATGGCAACTCATGCAAGGCAGAACAACAGAGAGGAAAGAGATTTTTGCATCTGCTGGTTCCCTCCCGAAATGCCTGAAACAGCTGGGACTGGTGAAACCAAGGCCAGGAGCCAGAAACTTCATCTGAGTCTGCCACAAGGGTGTCAGGAACCACATCCTGCTACCTCTGAGGGTGCACACTGATTGGCAGGAAGCTGAATCTGGGGGGGGAGGCAGGACTCAGTCGCAGATGTGGAATTGCCAAGGGAGTCCCTAGCAGTGACATAATGCATTGTGCTACAATGCCAACACCCAAATATTCTTTTCTATAGGTGTTCTGTTCTTATTTTATGGTTATCATGTATTTCTTATTCCTCTGAAGATATTATGATTGTTTATTAGAAACAGTCTAATTTTTTGAATAGGCAGTACATACTCACAGTTCAGAAGTCAAAAATATAAAAAGCAACATGCAAGAATTATGGTGAAAGAAATTCAAGGTAAAAATGGAAGTATGGTTAAAAAAAAAAAGAAACTCCTGGCTCCTGGTTTCATCCTGGCCCAGTGCTAGCCATTGTGGTCATTTGGGGAGTAAACCAGCAAATAGAAGACATCTCTCTCTCTCTCTCTCTCCCTCCCTCCCTCCCTCTATAACTCTGACTTTCAAATAAATAAACCCTTTTTTAAAAAAAGAATTATGAACAAATTGAAATGTCTGTGCAATGATTCTCAACACCAGTAAAATCTAAATTTTAAACAAAAAATAAGACTATCTTTTAATTCCATATTTCATTTTAATATTGCTCTAAAGCAATTCAGTTCCAAATATACAAACATTCTACCATTTTTCTTCTGTTAATGAAACAATCAAAAATAAATATTCACTTCCAGTCTTTAAACTCAGCATGACAATAAAAATCAATTTTTTATTATCACTGTCAATATTAATTAAAATATTTCCAAACATTTTATAACCTCTTAACCCTATGCACCAAATAAGATGTTGGTATTTTTAGCTTAATTTTTATTAACAACAGTTGTACACATTTACATGCTATAGTATGACATTTCAATATCCTTATATACTGTATGGTGATCAAATCAGCATTTATTCTTCTTTGACATTATTCTATGGTTGAAGTCCTTGAGCTCCTTTCTCCTATTTTCTCATAGAACATGTAATAGATTACTGTGAACTAGTCACCCAATTATACCATATGACACTAGGAATTTACTCCTTTGATGTAACTCTGACTGGCACCAAGTATCTAAAATGTTTTCCCATATAGTTTTAAAAATTGAATTTGTTTGAAAGGCAAAGAGACAGAGAACAGGGAGAGAATATGTGTGCATGTGTGTGAGAGAGAGGGAGAGAGTGGGAAAGAGAGGGAGACAGCACTTCCATGCCCACAATAAGCAGAGCTGATCTGGGCCAGACTGAAACTTGGAGCTGGGAATTCAATACCGGTCTCCACTCTGGGTAGTGTGAATGAAACTACTTAAGCCATTACCTACCTCCTCTGGAATCCCAAGTAGTCTTTCTCACTATGCCAAATGTCATTCCACAAACTTTTGGAAATGTTCTGAAATATCTCCAGTTTCCAAGGGAATGAGGCCAAAGTTCTCTGGGTCCACTCCATCACTCTGTAGTCTCTTGCTGGTCCACCTTAACTCCACACTCCTCCATACATAACTGTGATATGATCTCTTATCCCCCATCAGCCTATCACCTCTACTTCTGTATATGGGATAACATAACAACACAGCATCAACTTTTGGTATGTGGATACCAAGTCTGTCTCCGCCTGAGATGTGGGTACTGACAACCCCAGCATGCCATGCTGCTCATTGCCACCTGTGCTGGACCCTGTAACCCAGACAGAACAGGTCAGCAAAGCACAAAAGGACAGGCCTGAAGCAACAAACACAGACCATGAGCAGGCAGGTAAAGGCCAAACTGGCCTCTGCCAGTTTCTACCAGATTCCTACTCAGCTCCAGTCGCAGCATCTGTGGTAATGGAACCAGTACATGGTACGAGGGGGACCAGCCCACTAAGGTTGCCCTCTTTTTCTCTCAGGTCTAAAAATACCATAATTGATACTCTTTCAATATTCCAAAATCTAGCTTATAAGAAAAAATAATCTCTTTTGAGTTATTCAGAGTCTACAATTTTACAACTTTCTGCAACAAACATAGTCAGCAAGTAACCATTACCTCCTAAAATTTCCTAAAATGAGTACTCAGCCAGCAGCCATTACTTCCTAAAATTATGGAGGAGTTCTCTAATAGAATTGCCTCTGATGATAAACAGAGTTCCCATATTCCCTGTAAATGTAAAAATATGCAAGGAAGATATAGACTTTTAGATAATGTTTCTCTTCATATTACCACGTTCGTAAAGTGAATAGAAAACAGGCAATTATAGCAGGATATATTCCTCAGGAATTTTTCACATAATTAGGGAAACACTGCACATCACAGTGGCAGATTCAGAGTTCAATGGGAGGGACGGATGGCATCAATAACTCAAAAAACTATGAAAAGTGGTAGAAATTAACAGTGTCAGGGCATCTTAATACGCCACTCGACAGAAGACTACCCACATGGCAGTTCCCCAACCTGGCATCAGAAGGCAAACAGGTAGGCTAAATCCCTCCTGCAACTGTACAGGATCCCACCAATGTAATCCATACTTTATCATATACAATAGAATATACAATTCCTAATATACAATAAAACCTACCATTTATAGCATACAATCTAATACCCAATTTATTCTCCCTGCGTCCCGCTCCTGAAGGCACAAGTTCTTGGGCCTGTGGCCAGGGCCCACATAGGGAACATGCATAGATTTCCACAGGACTTACCTGGCCAGGATGGATGACCCTGTGGACTCTGGAGAACATACTGCCACGCCTCCTCCACCAGCGAGACCGCTCTTCCTGCAGTTGTGCTTCTTCACGGTTCACCTCCTCGTTCCGAGGATCCACAGCAGCACTCAGCACCCACCTGAAGAAAGTAACATGTGACATAGGACTCCAAGTAGGCAAAAGAGCAACAGCGCCCCTGAGCAGCCTTTATATAAACTCGGTAGCCAACAGAGTACATCAACTCTGACTGGATAACTGTCCATAGGTGCCAACCAATCAGAAAGCAAAGAGCAAGCCTGCACAGCCTTGCACAGGGGTCGTGGCTACAGGTTGCCATGCAGGGCGTGCTTTGTGGTTCAGGAGGCAGTAGCCGAGTCTCCAGAGTGGTAGGGCAGCAGGACATTTTTCTAATGGTGTCAACTCTATACTGTTCCCATGCAAAGTATCCAAGTGTCCCTAAGCCAGTACTCATACAAGTACAGTGATGTGGGGAGCTCAGCTTACACTTAGAACACTAGGTCAGAGGAGTTACCGACTTTATCCTGGAGTTTAGGGACTCACTGCCAAAACTAATGAGAGTAAAATACTTCTACATGCAAATACTCCTCAGACAGTGCCCAACACATCCTGAACTCTGTATTAACCTCAACTGTTGGGATTTGTAGTGCCATGCTTTGTAATTATGTCATTTCTGCTCACATCTTCTTCATCCATAATCTCCATGAAAAAAAGGGAAGAAGGGATCTTCTCAGCTTACTCAATTACTAAGCCCATGAATGAGTATTTAGAAATGAGTCCTTCAGCCAAGAACTCACTTACCTATGTCAATTTTGGCATCTTGGTTGTGTGGACGTTAGACTGGAAGTCAGGAGGTCTGGGTTCCTCTGATCCATGCCTGCCACTAATGGACACCCAAGGTCCCCAAGCCAAGGCTATTGCTGCCAAAACAGATTGTGCTGTTAAATAATCCAGTGCACATTGTGAGCAAAAGGCATGGGAATATGTCAAGGATACGGGTCGATCAACATGGCAAGGTCCTACACGATTCTCCTCTTGATCTCATGGTAATTATCTCCCAGTCTCTCTGCAGAGAGTCTCCAGGATTGGTCAGTAACTCACAGGGATGGATCAAGTCTCTCTTCCCCCTAAATACAACACTGAGCTGAACCTTAGCACACAGAACACACCAGAATTCCTGGAACTAATAGTGTGTGAACACCCATGGGAAGCCCACAGAGGTGTGGGGAAGACTGCTATGGAAACATCTCTGTATGAATCAATCAGTACTATGAGTGCAGTGACAGAGACATGTATTGTGGTCTACAGGGGCCTTAGAGACGGACACGTTAACACTGATTGGGCAAAAATCAGGGAAGACTTACCCTCAGGAGTGACACGTGCGCTGGAAGATGTAAGAAGTAACTGATTTTTGTGTCTTGGATCTGTTGCAGGAAAGGGCAAAACAAGTCTCCTCGATCAATACTTGCATCCTGGGGGATATCCCTCAGTCTTCCAACTTTAGAGACCATCGGGAGGCTGATAAAATCTGGATATCCACCTCTCCCTAAGCTGAAATCACTTATATTCAGTTTGTCTTCTAAATTCACTTCCCTACATGACGTGATCAAGTATGTCTAATAGGAAGCACCAAACTTACCTGTTCCAGCTCTTGGTGCCTGTGTCTAACTCTCTATATACCTCTTCCTCTTCCCTCTCAGTGCTTGCTCGCTCTCTCTTTCTCCACACACACACACACACACACACACACAACTTATCCATCCATCACATTTGAATAAACCTAGGTGCTCAATTAGTTAATAGTTTTATTGACTTTACATCCAAACCTGATTTCAATTCCATCCACTTCTCCATATCAACTTTCTGCAATCAGATGATGCACAACAATCTCTCTTCTAGAACACAGGAAAATAATAAATGCAATGCTCTTGATTCATTTAATAGTCTTGCATTAATGTATCTCTTATTAGAATCTGACATATTATACCCTTAACCATCTGTATTCCCTTTTCCATATTGCAGATTTAATGTGCTTAAAATTCATAAGTTCTATTAATTTATATACTCCTGATTAAAATTTCCTGTTGGGTTCCATTACACATTGCTTTTAATGACAAAATAGTATGTAATCTGTAACAAACTTCCTATATTTTCGTGAGTAAAACTTTTCTGTTTCACAGACCATAAGTAAAGAATTATCTTCCCTTAAGTTCATAAAATGAACTGAAGATCCCACATAGAATGTTGATCTAGGAAGATCCATGGACATGTCATTTCATTGGAGCAACCAGTAAGCTAGAAACCGTGATCAGAATCAACTCCGGGAAAACTCTTTATCATGATGTGACCATCACATCCACCAGAAATGTCCGTGTTTAAAGGAGTGCTTGTAACAGTTTGCTGTTTAAGAAAATATCAGTAAAACTATGACCATACATAATGCTACAAAAAGTTCAGCAACCACACGTCACAGGAATTAAAGACTTAAAAAATATTTTGATAAGCTCACTATGGAAATGAACTACTACCTAAAGTAATTTTGAGATGCCAAGGACTCTAATTTCCATGGTTACCACATTTTAATTCCCCAACTGTCTAGTTCTGAGAAAAAAAATTTTTTTTCAAAGAAATGAAGAAATACTGTGGCTCAGTCCGGTAAACAAATAAATAACTGAATGCATTTTTGTCTCCTCACAGCTAAGAATTTCCCATAAGGTTCTTCCAGCTGGTCTGAGGTTGTCACAAAGAGCTGCTCTCAGACACTCTGGGCCTGTGGACATGGAAACCCATTAGAACTTGGGCCCAGCAGGTACCCAGGAACCAGGCCTAGGTTCCCCTAAGCATATGACCAGAAATCTCACGCCCTGCATGCTTGTGTCTCTTTCTTGACTCCTTCATCTCTTCCTTTGATCATAGATTTGTATTAGTGCAGCTCTATTGTAAGTTTTGATACCGGCAGTTTAATATCACAATATTTGTTCTTTTTCAAAATCTGGTTGCTTATTTCATGCATTATGCATTTTCAAATACATTTTCAATTAGCAGATGGATTTTCGCGTGAATGCACACACACAGTTGTAAGGATTTGATGGCATTTCTATGTATTTTAAAATCAATTTTGGAGAATGTATATTACAAAAACAGTCTTTTTAAAAATCATAAACATATGTCTCTCCAATTCAACTGGATCTTCTTTGAATTCGCACGGTACTATTTTGTTCTTAGCATAGGGGTATTACAGGTCTTTTATTTTTTCCCAGGGCTGACACTGTGGCATAGCAGGTAACGCATCCCATTTGGGTGCCATTTCGAGTCCAAACTGCTCCACTTCCCATCCAGTTCTCGGCTATGGCCTGGAAAAGAAGTAGAAGATGGCCCAAGTCCTTGGGCCCTAGCACCTGCATAGGAGACCTGGAAGAAGTTCTTGGCTCCTGGCTTCAGATCAGTGGAGCTTCTTCCTCTGCCTCTCTGTAACTCTGCCTTTCAGATAAATAAATAAATCTTTTTTAAAAATTCTCAAGTATTTTATCATTTAAAATTCTTCTGTAAATTATTTTATTTCATTTTCATTTCTTTCTTTCTAATAGAAACACCACTGAATTTTGCATGCTCACATCATACCCTGAGGCCTACCTTAATACACTGAATTTTTCTTAATTTCTCTTATATAATTCTAATATATGATGAACAAATAAAATAGTAGCTTTTCCACTGCTAGGGTTAATATTTTGTTGGTTTATTTCAAGTAACTTTGCAAATTGTTAATTCTTCTACTGTATGGTGTCTGCTATGATCATTGTTATTTGAACTTACTTCCTTTGGGATAATTTTTCTTTTTCTTTGGTTTTTTATTATTTGTATACTTTTAAAATTTTAACCAACAGACAAAAATTATACATATTTATAGGGTACTATGTTATATTTTGAGATATGTAGATAGTGTTTTTACACAGGTTCAAATCAGGTTAAACAAATCTATCTCCTCAAACAGGTATCATTTTGTATGCTGAAAATATTCACAATCCTATCTTCTAATATTTTTAATGGACAGTACATTATCATTATCTGCAGTCACCCTACTGTGAAACAGAACACCACTTCTATCTCCTGTGTAGAGCTATACCATGGAACTCTTATCTTTTGTCTTTTTGATGACAGCCAAGATAACTGGAGTGTCGTGACTGATATCTTACTGTGGATTTGATCTCTATCACCCTGATGATGTGATGTTGAACACTTTTTCATATCCCTGATGGTCACTTCTGTCTTCCTTGAAATAACTTCTGCTTAATCTGTGCACTCTATTATAATAGAATCATACTATTTTTACTATTTGTTTCTTACATAGCATTACTAATCCATTCTCAAAGTATACCTTGCAAATATTTCCTCCACTTTGTAAGTTGTCTCTTCACCCTAGTCTTTGCTTCCTTTGGAATACAGAAGTTTTTTAATTTGATGAAATCCCATTCAACTATGTTTGCTTCCTTTCCTATGCTTTTGGGGTCTGATGAAAATAATGGGTGCCCATTCCAATGTAGTGAAGAATTTCCTCTGTGTTTGTTTTTACTAGCTCATTAGCTTCAGATCTTAAATTTAGATCTTTGATCCATGTTAGTTTATTTACATACATGTTGAGAGATAGCATCTAGTTTCTTCTGATGCATGTGATACCCAGTTTTCCCAAATGATTTTCAATGAAGAGACCATTGTTTTGCCAAAGTACATTCTAAGCACCCTGGCAAAGGTCACATGGCTATAAATATGTGGGTTTATTTCTAGGCTCTCTGTTCCTTTAGATTTTTTTTTAAAGATTTACTTAGAAGGAGGGGGAAGAGGGGAGGGAGGAAGAGGGAGGAGGGATCTTTAATCCACTGGTTCACTCCCCAAATGGCCACAACATCCAGGACTGAGCCAGGCCAAAGCCACGAGACTCCATCTGGGTCTCCTAGGTGGGTGCAGGAGCCCAAGGATTAGGCACATTAGCAGGGACCTGAAACAGAAGTGGAGCATCTGGGATTTGAACTGGCACCCATATGGGATGCTGGCTTTGCAGGCAGCAGCTTAACCCACTGCAACACAATGTTGACCCCTGCTCTTTTGTTGTATGCGCTTTTATGACAATACCATGCTGTTTTTATAACCAGAGCTTTGTAGAATATTTTAAAGTCAGATAGCTCCTACCACTTTTCACTCAAGATTACTTCAGCTCTGCATACTCAAGTAGGGTGTTTTTCTACCTTTTGGAAAATGCTCTTGGTATACTAACAGGGATTATACTGAATCTGTAAATCACTTTGGGTAGCATGAACAGTTAACAGTAAACACAATGACAGTGAGCAATGGTCTGGGTGTGGAAGGCACAGTTCAGCAACTCTTCTCACACTTGAACTCAGCTGCTGACAGCTTTGGAGCAAGAGCTGTGAGAAATGCTTGCACTTAAACCTAGGAATCTTTATTGCCTACAATGCCACTCGACACCAGCGTGTTTGTGAATCGTACATGTTTCAATCTGTTTTACTTATTAGGCTTCGGCCATGCATCAGGCACTAAGATGCAAACTAGAAAGACATCACCCTTGCCTGTGACTCTGGAGAAGTAAGGAGATAAACACAATGAGGGGTAGCTGCACACATAAGTGTCAAAAAGAACCCAAAGCAGGTGGATATGATGGCACTGCAGTTTCCCTGGGTTCCCAGGATGCTTCACCACACACTCTCCTGAAGAGAACTTTCTAGAAGGGGCAGCAAGTGCTGTTTGGGAACTCAGGATGGGGCAGAGAAGGGAGTGAATGGGGCACATGGGTAGGCTCATAGACACAGGTGGGTGTCTGTGGAACGAGGAAGCTGATGGTGCATCCTAAACAGAATGTGGCACGGACAACATTCAGTCCGTAGGGTCTCTGGACACTGTGGTCCCTGTGTCAGGGAAAGGTTGGTGGTTACAGCAGGTAAGCAAAAAGAGGCTGTGCCAAGAGGAGGTGAAAGGCAGGAGGGTGTGGAATGGAGACCTGAGAGATCCAGATCTAAGAGCATCCTTGGTGATGCATGCACAACTGTCAGTCAAAGGAGCAGGCCTTCTAGTGAGAATCAGGAGCTACCTCACATCCCCGGGGGGCCGTGTGCCTGATCCCAGGACACAAATGGGTCTGGGGTTACCAATGACAGGGCCAGGTTTGAAGAGCAGGTAAGGGTGGCCTGGGGTTATGGTGCCAAAGGCTGGAGTGAAACATTACCCTGACTCACTTCCATTTCTTCTGCATGGCTCATAAAGATGGCAGCAGTGTGCAGCTCAATTCACAATAGCTAAGACCTGGAATCAACCTAAATGCCCATCAACAGTAGACTGGATAAAGAAATTATGGGATATGTACTCTATAGAATACTATACAGCAGTCAAAAACAATGAAATCCAGTCATTTGCAACAAAGTGGAAGAATCTGGAAAACATCATGCTGAGTGAAATAAGCCAGTCCCAAAGGGACAAATATCATATGTTCTCCCTGATCGGTGACAACTAACTGAGCACCGAAAAGGAAACCTGTTGAAGTGAAATGGACACTATGAGAAACGGTGACTTGATCAGCATAGCCCTGACTGTTAATGAACAACTTAATACGTTATCCCTCTTAGTATTTTTTTGTCTGTTCTACTTAATACTATTGGTTTAATTCTGTAATTAATACACAGTTATTCTTAAGTGTTGAAACTTAACTGAAAAGTGATCCCTGTTAAATATAAGAGTGCGAATAAGAGAGGGAAGAGATGTACAATTTGGGACATGCTCAAGCTGACTTGCCCCAAATGGCAGAGTTAGAAACATACCAGGGGATTCCAATTCAATCCCACCAAGGAGGCATGTACCAATGCCATCTCACTAGTCCAACTGATCAATTTCAGTTCACAATTGATCATAATGATAGGACTAAGAATCAAAGGGATTACACAACAAGACTAGTGTCTGAAAATACTAACTGATAGAACAAAAAACGGAGAGAACGATCCAACATGGGAAGCAGGATACACAGCAGACTCATAGAATGACGGATGTCCTAAACAGCACCCTGGCCTCAGAATCAGCCCTTAGGGTATTCGGATCCAGCTGAAAAGCCCATGAGAGTATTTTAGGCATGGAAAGCCAAGACACTCTGGCAAAAAACAAACAAACCAACCAACCAACCACCTAAATGAAAGATCTCCGCGAGTGAGATCCCAGTGGAAAGAACAGGTCATCAAAGAAGGAGGTACCTTTCTCTGAAGGGAGAACTTCCACTTTGACTATGACCTTGGCTAAATATGATAAGAGTCGGTGAACTAAAAAAGCTTCCATAGCCTTGGCAACTCATGACTGGAGCCTAGGGAGATTACTGATGCCATAAACAAGAGTGTCAAATTGTTAAGTCAACAACAGGAGTCACTGTGACTTACTCCTCATGTAGGATCTCTGTCCTCAATGCACTGTACATTGTGATTTAATGCTATAACTAGTACTCAAACAGTATTTTTCACTTTGTGTTTCTATGTGGGTGCAAACTGTTGAAAACTTTACTTAATATATACTAAACTGATCTTCTGTATATATATAAAAAAAGGACGGCAGCGGTGGAGAGAGACAGATTGGACCCCCCCCCACGCACAAGCTGACATCCCAAAGAACGGAAGTGACCTTCCTCAGGTGAGTCCGACCACCTTCCTCCTAAGCAGCCTTAACCCTAGGTTACATCAGCAGGACCAAGTCAGGCAGCTGCCCCGTGACCTTGGGTGAGAATAGACAGAGCTTTCATTCCCTGGTCCCCCACCAGCTTGGGGCACCTCATCTCAGCACTGTCTGCAAGGGCTGCTCTGAGAGGGACTTGAATTCTTGAATGTGTATGGCTTCCTACCATGCTGGGTAGACCTAACACCTGACACACTACCTGCACCCCCCCCGCCCATCTGAGGTTGAGCTTCATCATGGGGCTGAGAACTCTGCCAACCTCCATCTGTACACCTAGAATGTCCCAGGGAAATGTGGTGGGGAAACTGGGGAGCATCCAAAGCAACTCTGATGCCAGACTCATGCCATTGGTGAGACTGACAAGGACTTGTATGCTCGTGTGTGGAGCAGCCAGGCCCAGTTGGAGCAGAAACCACAGAGCTAGGACATACACACTTACACACAAACGCACACACAGGCTCACACATGCTCACTCCACAAGGGAGTGCAGTTCAGGCTCCGCTGCATTGGGAAGAGCAAAAGCCGCTGGAATGCAGCAGGAGCAAGCCCACAAAGCTGGACCAAACCCACCAGGTTCTCCACGCTGCTGCAGGGGCCAGAGGTGATCTGGAGGAACACGGCATTAGGGGAGGCTGAGCTGCTCCTGGGGACAGGGATCCCTAGCATTCCCTGGTGGTCTCCCTAGCACCCAGCTCTCCCAGGTGCTCCTGCCCTCCCCCACACTTGCCATGCCATTATTGTCAGTATCAGCTTCAGTGTTACCTACATGTGTGTCACGTACCTGTGCTGAAATCACAGTGTTTCGTCTCCTAACCCCTCACCTGCACCCAGGGTAGAGGCCCAGTTCCTCCCAGACAGACTAGGTGAGGCCGACACAGGACACAAAGAAGGCCATGCTCAGCCATCTGCTCCCTTCTCTGTCATCCTGGGAAAACTCTCTGGTGACCAATGCTGACAGCACCACAGAGAACAGGACAGGAGCAGAGTGGGAGGACACAGAATGGATCAGCAGGGCTGAGACTTGTCCTCTGTCAGAAGTCTGTTGCCATAGGAATCTTGCTTACTTCAGGGGTGGGCACAGACTGAACTCAGGGAGCTGGGTGAGATGTTGGGGGGGGGACTCATTGCACTAACTGAAATTCAAAATGCCAAGGCTTTGAAAGTTGTTACAAGGGGTAGCAATGGCATAGCAGATTAAACTACTGCTTGAGAAATGGGCATCCCATACTGGAGGGCTGGTTTGAATCCTGGCTGCTCCACTTCCAATTCAGCTCCCAGCTAATGTGACTGGGAAGGCGCAGAGGATGATCCAAGTTCTCGAGTCCCTGCCACCCCTGGCTGAGACCTAGCTGTCCCAGCCATTTGAGGAGTAAACCAGAGGTTAGAAAAATCTCTCTCCCTCTTTTTCTCTCTTGCTCTCATTTACAAGTAAAACAAATAATAATAATAATAACAACAACAACAACACATTGCTACAAAATAGAGGTGTATTGGAGGAAGAGGATAGCTTACAGGTAGAGCCCTGAAGAAGGTTGGGATTTATCAAGCAGGTGACAGAGGGTGGTGGCAGAGCTAGGTCGTGGCACATTTGCCACAGTTCTTCCCTCTTTCGTGAGCCTTGGAAAGACCACAGCTGCCCCCTATAGGGGATTTTGTCTACTCTGAGGTTGAGGAGGCTGACACTCAGCCCTCCTGACCTGGCAGGGCACCACTGGGACAGGGCTGCTAGAACTCCACAATGCTTCCATTACCCAGAGCCCCCTCTTTCTGTGTTCTGTGGCAGTTAGAGGACCACTGTGTCCAGTAACTGCCTGACCTGGGGATCATTTTCTAGACAGGAGGCATGTTTGGCAGAGCTGGGTGGATCCAGCTCTGCGTGTCCTGCTGACTTGGGGACATTTGCTTCCAGGTGGGTGGCCCTGGCCTCTCTGGGCTGCTGCTGAGGGTGATGCTGGCTGAGTCTTCAGTGGTGCCCATTGTGTGCTGACCATGGATATATGCATGCCGTTGCTTCCTCAGAGTGAACCTGGAGCGTGGGTGCCTATGTGCCCTGGGTGTGAACCTGTGTCAGGACATGGATGTCTGGGTAGGCAATATGGTGAGCACTGAATTCAGGTGTGGGGTGAGCCCATCTGTGAACCCACCAGGCATGTGGTTTCCAGGGAGTCTTCTGCACAGGTGCAGTGATGGTCATGGGAGGATAGCTGGATGGCCAAGGAGGATGAAGAGTGACCTTCCTAGGGGAGTGGGGTGGGGCTATTCATTGTCCCTACCCTCTGCACAGTTCACCATTCAGGGACCTGGGCATCAGGCACTGCCTGTGGGGCTGATCCCTCTGATGGACAGGAACTGTGGGGAGCAGTTCCCTGTGGTTCTTTGGGGTTGTGTCATGACGGGATTTTTGCCTTTCAGCTTCAAGGAGCTGTGAGCCCTGGAGGTCTGGCTGGCCCAGCAGGCAGCACACGTCATTGCTGAGTGTGAGCAGTTACAGAACTGGAGGCTGCAGATCGACGAGTTGGGATTCTGCCTCATGTGCTGCCCCCATAGCTGCAGGGTCATGATCTTCCTCAGCACACGGATCACCAAAGGGCTGCCCTGGTTCCACCAGTCCCTGAGTGTCCATGGCCTCTCACCAGCACCCCCCTCCTTGGTTGCAGAGTCACCATGGAGGGGTCTGGGGAACAGAAGGAGTGAGCTGCTTGCTGGCCCCAGGGAGGCTGTGGATCCTGCAACGAATCTTCTGTCCTCATTTTGTCCCAGGAGTGGGGTCATTTTCAGATTCTCACAGGTGTTTACCTGTTCGCGAACTTGTCCCCAGCTGCCATCACAGTGCTCACCCTGGTCAGCATTAGGCCAGAGCTGAATCTTTTTTTTTTTTTTTTTGAGGGCCATCGTCCCTGTCTTTATTCACCAGGCCAGTTCCGAATATGAACAAGCAGAAAACTCATTACATAAGCATCTTAGTTATACCTTTCTGAAGTCTCTTGAAAATGATATTCACAATTCTGATGAGAGGCTTTTAATTGTTCTGAGGAAACTTTATTTTCTAAAACCTTTGATTCAGGAGTCGTTTTCTGACTTGTAGTCAGCAATTTCAGGCCCTCTGCATCCGCGTGTCCATCAGCTTTTCGAGGTTCTCTTCTGACATCCTCAGATGAAGACGTGCTGTCCCCAAAGCCCCAATAAGAGATGGGGACACTGCTTCTGCAGACACTGAGCCTTCGTGTCCTGCTGTCGACAAGCAGAAGGTTCAATCAGTATCCTGGGTGCCAGCACACAATTGTTGTTCACCAACAGTCCTCAGTTTCAAATTTGCCTTTTAAGTCAGCAATATTTCCAACTTGGAGGACACAGGGCTGTTGTACCTGAGAACTGGCCAGGGAATGTAGGTCTTCCTCCTCACAGCAGGTTGGGGACCATCTGTCCTGTCAGCCTCACTGCTGCTCGTGCTGAGAGTGGAGGACACAGGGCTGTTGTGCCTGAGGCCTGGGAGTGTAGGTCCTCCTCCTTATGCCAGGATGAAGACTATCTGAACTGCAGGCCTCACTGCTGCTGGTGTTGAGACTGGACACAGAGGTCACGGGGCTCTTGTACCTGAGGACTGGCCAGGAAGTGTGGATCCTCATCAGACCAGGTGGGGAACTGTCCATCCTGTGGACTCTAGGGCAGGCATTTAGCCCTGATGACTGGTCACCTTCAGGCAGCACTGGGGACACAGCACTGGCCTGAAGCTGGGCGTCAAGGACACTACTTTATGGATCAGCTGGAAGCCCAGCTCCACAGGTAGTTTTGAGCCTCAGCGTACTGAGCAGATCCTAGAAGCTCCCCTTGAGTGAGCTCAGTTCTTGCTGCTCCACTGAGGCCCTCCTGGGATTTCCCACAGCCCAGCACAGGGGACAAGCAGCCATCCTCTTCCTCACGGCCCTGCTGGAAGACAAGGACTGACAGGTATTGCTGACCTTCAATTTTGGAAGGAGCTAGGAACCCCATGTCAATTTCGTTTCCCCTTGTGTGCTGTAAGTCTTTGGCTGGGATTTCCCACAGCTCAGAGCAGGGGACAAGCAGCCATCCTCCTCCTCACAGCCCAGCTGGAAGACAAGGCCTGGCAGGTATTTCTCACTTTCAGGATCCCCATGTCAGTTTGATTTTCTACATCTCTGCTGTAAGCCTTTGGCTGGTATTTTCCCCAGCATTGCATGGGGGAGGGGGGTGGAATGGGGCAGTCCTGTTCTTTAAGGCCCTCCAGAGACACCAGGTTCTCCACAGCTTCATCGATTTCCTGGTTCTCGGGAGAACTCAAGAGACTGAAAAGTGTGATGTCACTTGCTTTGGGCCCTTTTTCTGCTCCATGCTGAGCCACTTGTGGCCCATAGCATCTGCCACTGTGGGCCTCTCAGCAGGGTCAAAAGTCATTAACCAATCCAGCATCTCTCCAGTTCCCCACTTACATAGGAGGGGATTAGGTTACGAGCCAGCCAGGATCGCTTCCTTCAAGTGCCCAAAGCTCTCCCCTTCAAAGGGCAGCCACCTGTTGCTATGGTGTACAGGACCAGGCCCAGGCTCCACATGTCAGCTTTATACCCATCAAACTCCTTATCTAGGAATTCTTCTGGGGTGTAATATTCAAGTGTCCCACACAAGGACTTTAGTTGTTGGCCTTCAGTCAGTTTTTGGCTAAAGCCAAAGTCAATTAGCTTAATAGGTCAGTCCAGAAGGAGATTTTCCAATTTTAAGTCTCTGTGAACAATGTGTTGCATGTGGTAGTACTCCACTGCTACTAATGTCTGAATGAAGTACCAACATGCTTCTCCTTCATGAAGGTGGCTGCACACCTCGACATACTTTTCAAGGTCCACCCCCACACCGCTAAAATACCCAATGAAAAGACAGGCTCTATCTGCTGTGTAGTCTACCTGTAACAGCTTTATAATGTTAGGGTGATGCAGAGAATGCATAATTTCTGCTGCTACCCAAGCTTGCGGGAACTTGGAAGAATCCCCGTCACCTCTGGCAGTGATCTCCACAGCCCCCTTGGTTCTGCTCTCCAGATGGAGGGCCAGCTTCACCTGCCCAAAGCTGCCCTTGCCAATGATCCCAAGGACCTCATATCCACGGAACACCTCCTTCTCAGTGTGGGAGGATCTGACGCCTTTCGTCGTCAGGATATCTCTTGTGCCTAGTGTACTGGGACACTAGGAACACTAGCTAGTCACCTACAGTAGCTACGGTAACATGATAATCCAATGAGAAAGCAACAGATAAAGCCAATGCAGAGCAACAGATAAATGGTGCTGGGACAGTGGGAATCAGCATATTACAAATACCTGTTAAAGTTATGCAATTTTGTAACTCAGAATATTGAGTCACCATTAATAATTCTTTTTCCTCATAGTTATAATTTTATCAGCTTTATCCTTATGTCTGTGAATTTTGTAGAAAATTTTCTTTAGAATAACAATAAAAGCAGCAGTTCAAAAGTCAAAAAAATTACTTCATCCTGATGCCTAGTTTACTCTAGACTGGAATGGAAATGATGTAACATTTCAAGTAAGTTGAAGAGGGTATGTGGAAGTCACAGAATGTTATGAAAGAAATTTTGGACACAAAAGCTATTATTTTCCTAAGACATAGAATCTGAACCTCTGATAAAGCAGTTAAACTAGTCTATTATGTTCTCTTAATGTCTCTGTTAAATTCTAATTGTTTCAAAACAGATGAGTTTTTTATTAAGAGCTATGGGTTATTAAATATATGCTTATTCAAAAACATTTGAATACTAACCTTGTAACTCATCAAATTTGGTCTATATTATGTCACGATGTTAAGGGATCCTATTTAAACGAGATATTTTGGATTTTGAGCCTTCTTGGCATCCTTGACAGGCATTCAAAAAAACAAAATTTCAAAAATCTAGACTTTGACAATTTCCAGATGGGCCCCTGGAAACTGTCAAAGACACAGAGACACCAACTAATCAGGCTATTTGGATTATGTTAGAAGTACTGTCAAGATGTGAAGTGGTGTTACATTTTAAGTTTTTATAATATAAAATGCTAGTGATACAAATGTCTGAAAGCTAAAAAGTCTAATGATCTTGTGTTACTAGATGTGATGATTATCTTAATGTGAAAGGTCCAGGGGCTAAAGGATTAAGTGTTTTGTAAAATCCTTCAGCTGCTTTTGAAACTACTGTGCGAAGTAAATAAGTGCCTCCTGTTGGTTAATGAGCTTATAATTTTCAACATGCCTATTTTAAGTCTTATCATCCACAGTTTTATATCTCAGATTTTCTGCTCATGAAACTGAAACATTTCCCCTCCTCTATGAAATCCTCTCATTACTGGGTTAATGCCACTCTTAAGATCATTGGTTGCTAGTCTCACCCTGTCTTTTATACTATTGTATTTACTTATTGATAATGGAACGAACCAGGGCCTTCAGCAACCAGCTGGTCAACCAAATGCTGCTACAGGGATAGACTTGGCTCCCCATCCGGGAGACAGTGGCTTGAGACATTGCCCCATCCCAGAGAAGAGTACCTCGTCGCCCATGTCAGCAGGAAGTAGCTTAAGACAGATCATCGTCCCTCTACCCCTCCTGGACTTTTGGGGCTAATGTAATCCCATAAAACTCCTGCTTCATAAAAACCAAACGGGGGGAATGTTAGTAAAATGATGCAGTCTTATCTACTGTGCGATCTACACCCTGACACCATCCTATGCCCCAACCCCGCCGCCATGGCAGGAAGCCAGGTGGCCACATGGTCCAAACATCAATGTCAGCCCCACCCACATCCTAATGGGATTCGAGGCTTCTACTTCCCTGCCCACCCACTGGCAACGTGTTAAAGGGAGCTATTCCTGAGCATGCAGCTCTCTCTTCCTCTCCATCTCCTGATCTCTGTCTCTCTCTTACACTTTCTTTCTGCCTTTTTCCTTCTCTGTCCCTTCTCTCCAGTCTGTTGGGTTTCTCCCCATAAACTCCCTTAAAAAAAGAAAACAGGTGGAAGCAGAGAAAGGATTTTGCTAGTTTTACAGTATCAGAGAACAATACCATATTAACTTTCCAATGTGCTGTCTTTGCTAATGGTATTTCATACAGTGAAGCAACAAATCTGCAGCAAAATAAAATTTTCAACTTCTTAAAAAATAAATAAATGGGGGCCGGCATTGTGGCATAACAAGTTGAGCTGCTGCCTACAATGACGGCATCCCGTATGGTCACTGGTTAGAGTCCAAGCTGCTCCATTTCCGGAAATCAGTTGAAGATGGAACAAGTACTTGTGCCCCAGCACTCACATGGGAGACCTGGTAGTAGCTCCTGGCTCCTGTCTCCGGTCTGGCCCAGCCCTGGCCATTGCATCCATTTTGGGAGTGAACCAGCAGATGGAAGGTCTCTGTCTCTTCCTCTAACTCTGCCTTTCAAAAGGATAAAATAAATCTTTTAAAATAATAGTTATGGATAAACTGGATTTCTATAAGCAAAAGAATGGAATTGGATCATTCTACTATACACAACAACAACTCAAAATGAGTAACTGTAAGAATAGAAATTGTAAAACTTCTAGGAGACAATGTAGGAGGAAAACTCCAAAATCCCAGGCCACAAAAGCAAAACTTTTTGAATGGGACTAAATAGAACTACAAATCTTAATGATGTTTCATTTATCCTGTAGTTTTTATAAAGCGCACAACTTCTGAGAATTAATCTGTGTAACTAGATCATCACTGGTGCTTATCTACTCCTTCCAAAATTCTCTTCCAAAATCATCAGTACCTTTTAAGATTCAACAATTATCGTAATTTATGTGTAGAAGTCTCAACCTTGTTTCTCCTACAAATATCACTTCCAACACATCTGGTGTTAGTAAAATGTATGTAATACTATGAAACAGACCATCTATTTGTTATCAATTTCATTCCTTATTAGACTAAGCAAGAAAATAAGAAAGCTTTGACCAAAATTGCAGAAGGTGGTTTTATTATGATGGCTCTCATTCATGCAGATCACCTTCTCCATAAAGTCATCCTAATGTCTCATTATTGTGTACCCTTGACCTGCTTAAGTGTCTTTGCAGATCGACTTGCTGTATTTTCCAAACATAAAATACAAATAAGATTTTTTGGTTACAAATTTTTGAGTGTGAGTGTGTGAGTGAGTGTGTGTGTGTGTAAAGAGCATCTAACAAATATGATACATTTAACTTACAAAAGGAATTACTGGGGCCAGTGCAGTAGTGTAATGGGCTAAGCCAGCACCTGCAGCACCCACGTCCCATATGGGCAGCAGTTCGACCTGGCTGCATCTCTTCCAATCCAGCTCTCTGCTATGCCCAGGAAAACCCATGAAAGTTGGCCCAAGTGCTTAGGCCCCTGCACCCATGTGGGAGACCCCAAGGAGGCTCTTGGCTCCTGGTTTCCAATCAGCTCAGCTCTGGCTGTAGCAGCCATTTGGGGAGCGACCCAGAAGATGGAAGACTTTTCTCTCAGTCTCTTCTTCTGTTACTGTACCTCTCAAATAAACACCAATCTTGAAAAGGAAATTATTTACATATTTGAAGTTGAAAATTTGCACGTTTGCATTTTTATCTATATACTTTTTCTCCATTCTACTATAGGATAAATACCATCTGCATGAATTAAATTGAAGTAACTAAACTTGTAGGAAAGAAAAATATGCAAAAATCCTAATGCATGTTTTACTATTAAAACATTAAAATCATAGTTGCATAATATAGTAAAAATAGCTGTAATATAGTAAGGATAAGTTTTTTCATGGATAGTTTTATTTTTTATTTCTCAAAATACTTTTTTTTCAAAGCACTTTTCAATAAAATTATTGGGCAAAAGTAAAACATAGCTCAAAATGTTAATTTTTTAATCTTTATTTAAAGTCAAGAGTTACACAGAGAGAGAAGCAGAGGCAGAGAGAGAGAGAGAGGGTATTCCATCTGCTGGATCACTTCCCAGTTGGCCACAACAGCTGGAGCTGCACCGATTCAAAGCCAGGAACCAGGAGACTCCTCCTGGTCTTCCACGTGGGTACAAGGGCCCAAGGACTTGGGCCATCTTCTACTGCTTTTACAGGCCATAGCAGGGAGCTGGATCGAAGTGGAGCAGCCAGGACTTGAACCAGCACTCTCATGAGATGCTAGCATTCCACGCAACAGCTTTACCCATTACACCACAGCGCTGGAACCCCTCAAATTTTAGTTATCTAAACACAAAAGCTCTCACCATAAAGAACAAAAGAACTGCTGGGGTGGATTTTTAGGTGAATGTCTGGGATTGTACTGATGAGAAAAATCAATGAAGACTTCCTCTAATGATAAGAAAGCATTAACACATAAAGAAATAGAATGTTCATCTCAGTAACTCCTCAGATGTTTGTTTCTGAGAAAGAAAAGGAGTTCTTGCAAAGATAACCAAACACTCTGGAAAAGAAGACAACAGATACACCTGTCAACTTCTTTATGCAATTGTCCTTGTGAAAAGAGGGATTTCCCTTACCTGAAGAAAGACATGATGTTACCAGCTAAGCATAACATTAAAAATTCAACTGTGTGGCACTGGTGCTGTGATGCAGTGAGTTAAGTCACCATCTGGAATGCCAGCATCCCAACTGCGTGGCAGTTCAAGTCCCGGCTGCTCCACTTCTGATCTGGCTCACTGCTAATGCATCTAGGAGGGCGATGGAAGTGGCCACAAGTTCTTGGGCCCCTGCACCCATGTGGGACACCCACATGAAGTTCCTGGCTTCTGGCTTCAGCCTGGCCCATCCCTGGCCATTGCAGCCATTTGGGGAGTGAACCAGCTGATAGAAAGCTTCTCTTTCTGCTTCTCCCTCTCTGTAACTCCACCTTTCAGATAAGTAGATAAATCTTCTGAAGCATTCAACTGTGTGCCGTTCACTATAAATACACTACTAATCAGGAAATTGAAGGAGCTCTGAATTTATCAAGAAATATAATGCCAACTTGGTGTCACCTGAGATTAGCTACAAAGATTATTTCCCTCGTTTGAACAAACAAAAGTCATGCCTTTTATGATAAACAGACTCTAAACTTAGAACATTCCATCCTTTAAATTGCACAAAGTTGAAAATAGATATTTTTTTTTAAAATGAGCACACAAAACAATCTGATGACGTGAGGGTTCATTCACGTGTATATTGACTCATAAAAAAAAATCTCTGCTTCTAAACTTTTTAGAAGAAATCATTTTAGGCTTGAAGAATTGCACAAACAGTACAACCAAACTAAGACTTCGTAACATTTCCAGAGCCTCTCAGCCTAGACAGTGGTTGAAATAAGAATGCTTGAACTCACTACCTATGCTTTTTCAATCCCAGAAACTTGAAGCCATTTCCCAAGGTCACAGAAAGACAGCATGTAATAAACCAAATATGCAAACCTGATGACACTTTACTGATTCTGGCCAGCAGTCCTATCAGAGAGGATTCGAATATATAAGAACATGCAGAAAGCTACTGCTTATTGTGTAGAAACAACCAAGGAAAGCATGATTCCTTTCCAGCAAAATTTTCGAATACATTTTTAGTTCCTTTTGTCAGGATGCTTGTTCTCATGGCTTTAGAAAAATCTTGATGAAATTTATAGGAGACCCTATTCATTTGATTTAAATTTCCAATTACTGATGAAGTTTCAATGGTTCAGTATGCAATGTATGGAAAAAATTATTGAATGAATACAAAACTAGACCATGCAACTTATTCTTATCCATACAGAAGGAATTTAACATTGTTATATCTGTGCAGAAAGATTTATTGTCATTGGAAATAGTGGTGTTTTTTTTTTTGAATATTTATTTAATTGAGAGACAGAGTTAAAGACAAAGAGTGGGAATGACTGAGAGAAAGCTTTTCTATCCACTGCTTCACTCCCCAAGTGGCCACATGAGTGCAGGGGCCCAAGCACTTGGGCCACCTTCTACTGCTTTTCCAGGTGATAGCAGGGAGCTGGATCAGAAAAGGAGCAGCTGGGACATGAACTGCTGACCATATGGGATGCCAGTGCTGCAGGTGGAGGCCTACCCTACCACACCACAGTGCCAGACCTGCAATCAGGTTTTGAAGATTTTCCTTAGTACAGTCTGTCATTCTGTGACCTTGGGAAAATGTTTGGGACTTTTTGGGATTGAAAAGGCATGGGTAGTGAGTTCGAGTTTTCTTATTTCAAACACTTTCTAGGCTGTGAAGGCTCTGGAAACATGATGAATGCAACAATACATCCAAAAGGTATCACAGATATACATATGTAGGTTATATGTACATATATATATATCTACAACATGTAATATGATGAAGTGGGTTTTATCACAGGCATGCAAGTGTGGTTCAACATCTATAAAAATCAATGAAATCACATCAGCAGAATGAACAACATAAAACACATGCACATCTCAATAGATGCAGTGGATGCTTCCATCAGAAGATTCAACATCCCTTCATGATAAAAAAAATTGGAACTAACAAGGTACAGAGGAAACATAGCTTAAAATTATCAAAGCTATATGATAAAACAATAGATAATACCATACTGAATGGGAAAAACCTGAAAACATTTCTCCTGAGTGTTGAACAAGAAAAGAACTCCACATAAACCATTCTTAGTCAATATAGTATCTCAAGTACTCACAAGAGTACTCAGGCAAAGTAAAGAATTAAAGGATGAAAATTGGGAAGGAGGAAGTCAAAATATCTTTTTCCAGAAGACATGATTTTAGACAGAAAAACTTAAAACACTGCAGTAAAAATGTTGGGAGTGATAAACCAGTAAGTCGCAGGATACAAAATCAATGTACAAAACAATTACACACTAATAGTGATCCTCTGTAAAGTTAAGTTTAAGATCTTTGTAAAAAATAAGAATGGGGATAGTAGAGGGAAGAGGAAAAAGGGTGGGAATACGAGCAGGATGGAGAGTACAGTGGAAAGTATCATCACCTTCCTGAATCTGTATATGAAATACATGAAGTCTGCATATCTTAAATAAAATAAAGTGGCCAGTGCCGCGGCTCAATAGGCTAATCCTCTGCCTGCGGCACTGGCACACAGGGTTCTACTTCCGGTCAGGGCACCAGATTCTGTCTCGGTTGCTCCTCTTCCTGTCCAGCTCTCTGCTATGGCCCAGGAATGCAGTGGACGATGGCCCAAGTCCTTGGGCCCTGCACCCTCAGGGGAGACGAGGAGAAGCACCAGGCTCCTTGCTTTGGATCAGTGCGATGAGCTGTCTGCAGTGCGCTGGCTGCAACAGCCACTGGGGGGTGAACCAACGGAAAAAGGAAGACCTTTCTCTCTCTCTTTCTCTGTCCACTCTGCCTGTCAAAAAGAAAGTAAATAAATAAAATAAAATAAAAAAGTATGAAACGGGAAAAAAGAAGCCCGAATTTACAATAGCTACAAAAATTACATATTTAGTAATAAATTTAACCAAATAAGTGAAAGATCACAATAAAGGTATAAAGTGCTGATGAAATAAATCATCAAAGACACATGGAAATGGAAAGACATCCTCTGTTCATGAATTAGAAGCCTGTTTCTTTCATATTTACTCTCGTAACAGACCCTCTCATAAGTCAAGATCATGTACTCTTAGGATTCTCAGTTACTTCCCTGTGGTCCTCTCTTTGTCAAAGTTCTTGGTCCTCATTTTCCTTATTTATCAGATGTCATGCTAAATTTAGCACCTTAACAATGAAAAGTTTATGAAACATTACAGGAAGGGGAAGTTGGACAGTTACATGTAGCTTTCAAATTTGGGGAAAGTGAAAAACTTTAGATGGTTTTAGTAGAACCATCCTGATGGAGAAGAGTGTGTCAAATGAGTTAATTCAAAAACAGGATTAGAACCCTGGTACTTGTTAGGTGTATAATACATCTGAGTTGTTTAATGGACATGAACCAAGAGGAAATGAAAAAGGGGAGCGGAAATGAGGGTGAAAATGAAAATGAAAGGATCAGTACTTATATATGTATATTGAAACAACAGAAAAAGCCTGACGATGACTGGAATAGTGTAATATGGGGGAAAGTGTGAAGAAAAATAGGTTTTTAAGTGACTTAAAATACAAAACTTAAATAAGCTTTATTTATATTTTTAGAGTTTTCTTTAAGAATGGAGGATTTAGATACACTTTCCTGAATAATGGTCCCCACAGCTCATTTTTTTTTTGAGCTCCACATTTGCCACTGTGTGATTTAGATGATTGAATCCCATACAAGGTGGGTGCTGTTGTCTCTATTTTATAGAAGAATGGCTCAGAGAAATTCAGAAACTTGCCTAGTTTAAAGCAGCTGTGACAGGGCTGGGTTTGACCAGATATGATGCTGAAGCCCGTGCTCTTTGTAGATGGCTGTAGCCTCATTGAACAATTGTTCATAGAATTTCAGCTCCTTAAAGGAGCCTCTCTATGGAGATTTGTATTTCCCCTATGGAACAGCTATGTAAGTAATTCTATGTCCTCTTCCCCCTACCACCAACACCCTTACAACTAGGACCGGCACCCATATGGGATGCTGGCTTCACAGGTGGTGGCTTACCCCACCCACAACAGCAGCCCCAGGATGGGGGACTTTCTATAAGGTGAAGACAGCTTAAGAAGGCCATTCCTCATGAGGAACCTTAAGAAGGCACCATATTTTTCTGGAAGCAGCATCCCGGTATTGGACAAAATTGTGCAACATTTCAACACCTACACCTGGGCTGAATGGCCCACACTAGGCCACCAGCCTTTCATTTCCTTATCAGTGTTTTTTTTTTTTTTTTTAAGAATGTACCATCTTAGAAGCAGAGAGTGCACCCTTCCCAGATCGTAAATCTCTTGGGCCTTGATCTAGACTTCCCAACTTCCAAAACAGTGAAAAATGAATTCCTGTTCTTTTTCAGTCACCCAGGTCAGGGTCTTGTTACGGTAACCCAAAGGACTGGAATATCCTGGAATGTCTTCTCTTCCTCCTTATGATTTGAAGCAGTTTTGGAGGCTATAGATTTCAGTTTGCTCTCACTTTGCTGTTTGCACTGGACTACATCAGCCCACTACTGTGCAGCTTTCCAGGGTTACTGAGGAGCAATCTGATGATGAACTTCAGGGTAAACGATGAAAGAAACCTCCCTCTCAGCTCTATGGATATGAACCATGCACCTGATGGTGACTTGGCAAACATAATATTTTGTTGTATTGTCATTATGCCAGTGAAGTGGTACCAACGTGTTGAGACCTATCATGTTGGAGATTCTGAGTGTAGGCTTGAGGAGTCCTACCAAAGCCAAGAGTTATTTACAAAGTTTAAAACTAGAAATGAAAAGTCCATTGAAACAGCCTTCAGGTGTTAATTTATCAAAACCTAAATATCAATTGCTATCACCAACTTAAGCAAAAAAATTTTGGGGTCCTTTCACTTTAACCAAGGTAGAAAGTTTCTTGAGAAAACCACCATGGTGTATCCCCAGCTGTGATTGGTCTGTATCTTGCTCTGACATCAGGGGAGCCATTGTTATGTCATTCCGACTGCCTTAACAGTCCCCTGGCTTGGCCTCAGTTCTTGTTCAGTTGGCCCAGGAAGCTCTGTGGAGGCAGCCTGAAGGACTTGGATGACATTACTGGTTTTCTCATCTTGTCGTTTGTATCGCTGTTTTGTCTGTCTGATCTCTTTGTTCTTTTTACTACATTGGTTCTTTTCTCTTTTTTTTTTCTACTTGTTTTATTATTTTTCTATTTTCTCAATTTCTCTCCGCTGCCTATTTCTACTTTGTATACTTGTGTATTTATTTTTCTTAAATGTTTTTTATTTTCTTTTTTGTTTTTATTGTTACTGGCTAAATGTATTTTATGCTGTTTTCATCTAGCATTCTTGCTGTGTCTCCCCCATGTTTTTGATTTTTTTCTCATTTTTCATCCTTTGATTTAGATAAGATCATTTTAAGACTTACTGATTAGAATTGTTACCATAGTTAAGATATTTGTTGTTTCACTTTACCATTTTTAGCATTCTGTGTGTTTTCTAACTTTTAATTCTTAATTTGGATACAATTGGTTTTAGTGATTAGTATACTGTAGTTCATATCATTAGCATTATCTGTTAGAAATATTAGCATACTGTGTCTTCTTGATTTTTGTTTCACAGTTTTTGTTGTTAACTTGGGTGACTAGTAAGTGTTCCTAGTGTCAGATTGCAGGGGTGGGGGTGTTGTGCCCAGATAGTTAGATCCCCGCAGAGACCCCCATAGAGTCGATCACACTGAACTGCACAAGCAAGGTTTATTCAGGAGTACAAGCCGCGACAGGGATGCCATCCATCCAACCCACACAGTGGAGGAAGGAGTGAGGCCCCGGTCTTTGTTTGGGAGAGTTTTTAAAGGAAAAAAGGGCTACATCAGCAGGAAAAAAGAGTTACATACAGCATGGAAGCTTTGGGCACAGGGAGTTACAGCGGGGGCTTACAGCACAGGAGCTTTGGGTACAGGGAGTTACTTTGTTTAGCAATCTCTACTGTGCTGTCCTTGGTCTACCGAGCTAGCTGTCCCTGGTAAGCTTTGATATCTCCGGAATGCCTGAATGCCTGCTTTTACAAAGACTCTTGTCTGCTATGGGAAAGGAGGCTGCTTTTTTATTGTTTTAAAATGGACTCACTTTGGCTCTTCATCCCTCCTTGTTTTTGTACATGTTTGAAAAACCCAATCGGCCGGCGCCGCGGCTCACTAGGCTAATCCGCTTTGCGGCGCCGGCACCCCGGGTTCTAGCCCCAGTTGGGTTGCTGGATTCTGTCCCGGTTGCCCATCTTCCAGGCCAGCTCTCTGCTGTGGCCAGGGAGTGCAGTGGAGGATGGCCCAAGTACTTGGGCCCTGCACCCATGGGAGACCAGGAGAAGTACCTGGCTCCTGCCATCGGATCAGTGCGGTGCGCCGGCCGCAGTGCGCTGACCGTGGCGGCCACTGGAGGGTGAACCAACGGCAAGGGAAGACCTTTCTGTCTCTCTCTCTCACTGTCCACTCTGCCTGTCAAAAAATAAAAAAAAAAAAAAAAGAAAAACCCAATCATGGGTTTGGACTGACATTTTATTGGTTTTACAAACGTTTAAGGCTTTATATTGGGACCGTTGGACCATTAATTCAACGGTGCCCAATCTCTGTTTCATAAACTGTACAAGTTTGTGAACAATGCAAGGGCCAAAGGTTAAAATTAAAATCAGGAGAACAAGGGGCCCTATGAGTCCTGATAGTAGGGTGGCTTGCCACGGAGAAGAACTGAACCAAGACTCAAACCACCCCTGAGAGGCCTCCCATTCTTTTTCATTTTGCCAGCCCCTCCCTGACCTTAGCCAGCCATGTTATCTTTTATTAGGCCCGAGTGATCTGCGGAAAAGCAGTGGCGCACAGCCCACCACATCAGTCCCAGAAGTCCAAGAGGTGCAGAGGGATGACGATCCATCCTCAGAGCCACCTCTGCTGACGTGGAGAAAAGAGGCACTCTTTGCTGCCATGGGGCAATGTTTTAAGCCACTGTTTCCTGGGTGGGGAGCCGAGCACATTCCTGTAGTAGCACTTGGTTGATCGCCTGGTTGCAGAAGGCCTTGGTTTGCTCCATCACCAGCTGTAAACACTTAAACAGACACTGTAGTATAGAGACAGGGTGAGAATAAAGCAGATTCCAGGCAAAACCGGGAGAAAAGCCACTCATTAGTGTGGGAGAGGGTTATCAGTACACACATGTTGGGAGTATAAACGGCAATGTACTACATAGAACAAAGAATTTACAGAAATCCTCAGCGTTTAATTTCTGCTCTACTTTTATACACAGAATAATGACTAGTTATTTGCAGCATGTCTTTAACTTTTTAACTTTGTGCATTTACTTTTCCTGAACAAGGCGCAGCTGCTGTTGCTATGTGTAACTGAGACAGTAGTTGATATTTAATAGGAAACACTGCTCACATAACTATACTCCCTACTAGCCAAATTTACCTAATAATGAATTATCTTGGTAATGGAGAGTAGAAACCATATGCACTAATTACACAGATGTTAAAGTCACAGTTTTAAACAAGGTAATTTACACTTTGAAGTACACTACTTACGGTAATACTGTTTAAAAGATACTACTGCTGCCCCCAAAGGATATGTACAGAATGTATATAAAACACTGACTTTAATAAGCAACAAAATTACAAAGGAATGAGGCCAAGGAGTGGGCCAGACAGGGTCCAGAACAAAGGACAGAGTTGCTATTAGAGGAGTCAAGAAAAGTGTTGTCCAAGTTACAAATAAGTTTTCTGACTGAGAGGCAAAGAGGATCTGATAAAAGGGGCTAGATAATAACCTGGTGGCTTTAGGCCTTGTAAGTTAAGGGACCTAGACTGTGGTGGAATGAGAAGGCCATGCCAAGGTGGCCACTGGTAAGCGAGCATCAGTTACTCAGGGATGGCTTTGGAAACTGCCTGGTAACAGGCTGTGATTGGTTGGGGCACAGACCGCCCCTTGACGAGATTGGCTGGTCTTGGCTATATAACATATTGTACCAACTGAAATAAACGAGTCTGCTGGCTGCTCCCCTCAAGCCTGCTTTCACCTGACTCCCGGGGTCTGTGTGGTGACTCCGCGCCTCTTGCCCCCATCACGCTGCTCCTCTCAGAAACGAATCCACTGCAACATTGCTGAGAAATCAACAGCAACATCTGGCACGCCAACTTGACTGAGAGAAAGACAGCATGTCGGACTCGGTAAGGTCCCCCCTGGATTTCGGCAAGTAGGCCCCTCTGTGTTTTGTGTGCTGTTCGGTTCTGTGAGGGTGAGCACAGAACCCCCTCCTACGCCCCTTTCCTTGTCCTTGTCCTCGGTCTAAGTGACCCCAGGTTAGGCACACTCCACCCGGAAGCGTACGTCGCTTCTCGGCTCTTCCTTTTACTTTCGGTTCGCCTGGCGAATTCTCATAAGGGACTCATCATCCCAGAATTCAGAACGAAGTCATCTTCCCTCACTCAAGAGAGGTGACGCTCCGGAGACACCGTGTGGCCATACGGCCTTGACCTAATGAATCAAGGAAGTCCCCCACTAGGCACAGGACATATTTACGATTTGATACACCACTATCTGTTTGTCTAACGTAGGGAAACCTCCTGCAAAATGCCATCAACAGCTGAGGTGCTAGGAATTTGCTTTGTTATGGCAGCAGTGCTGTACGTGTCTTTCCTTTGGCTAGAGTTGGCGTGCCATGGGGCTCTTAAGTGCTCAGACATGGGAAAGATACCCCCCCTCTCAGAATCCTGCGCAGATTATAAGACAGTGAATTTGTGAGTGGTAAGAGCCTGACACTCCAGGCCTCTGCCTCACAGACAACAGTTGATGACTTAGGGAGAGAGAGCTCCAACTGTGAAAATAAGGTAGCAAAGAATGTAGCAACGCCTAGTCAGCCACCCCCCACATACCTGTGGGATGAACTTAAAGGGCCTCTAGACAGTAACTCATGCAAGGTCATCCCATCTGCACCCAGTGAGGATCCCCACATTTGTGGCAGTACTCGGACACCCCACGCTCTTAGGGCAGCTTCTAGACCCCATCCCACCCGCACATTTGCTGTTAATGTAGGAGCGGACACAAAATTCAGACCCTGGACTCCAACAGCCATAAATGACCTAACTATGTAAAAAAGGCTTTCATTGGGCAAAAGATGGCAAGACCAAACCTTTAAACTCCCAGTGGGGCGGCCTTCAGCCCAGCAAGTAAGAGGGAGTCCTACTACCATTAACTGGTCGATGCCCATCTTCAATCTGAGGCTGAAATTGACTCTATATTTAGATGACAATGGAGATACAGGAACCATCTTCCCACTAATTGCTGAAGTTTTCATGACCTTATGGGGGATAGATGTACTCTCACAAATACAAGCGGTCCTCACTACGGATCACAAATCTCTACAAGTCAGCAGCTTTAATGGAGAACCTACAAGTAAGATTCACCCCCAATTCTAGGGGCCACTGCTCACCTCATACAAAAGCCAAGCCCAATCCCCATTGAATGGGAAAAAACAGGAAACATCTGGGTAGAACAGTGGCCAATAATACAACCCAAACTTAGCATCCTTAAAGAACTGGTACAGGAACAATTGGAAAAGGGACACACAGAACCCTCCACTAGCCCTCATAATATGCCCATTTTTGTGATACCAAAGAAACAGGGAAAATATAGGCTTCTACAGGATTTCAGAAGCAATTAACAAAAATATAAAAAAGATGGGAACATTCCAGGCTGGCATTCCCCATCCAGGGGCCATTCCTAATGGATATCACATAGTTACCATTGATATCAAAGACTGCTTCTTTTCCATTCCCATTAGAGCAGGATAAGGCTTACTTTGCCTTTACAGTATGGGAGCCCAATTTCCAGCTCCCTGCAAAAAGATTCCAGTGGACAGTATTCCCCCAAGGCATGAAAAATAGCCCTGCCATTTGCCAAAGATACGTTTCTCATGCGACCAGCACACTTAAAGATCAGTGCTTGGTCATACATTATGTGGATGATATCTTACTTGCTCACAAGAATGCAGCAATTCTGAATACCTGTCTAAGTGAGACAGTAAGAAATTTACAATTCCTGGGTTTGTCTATTGCCACAGAAAAAGTACAACATTTTCCTCCCTTTCAATTCTTGGGTTATCAAATCTCCTCCCATATATCTCCAATGGGTCCAAACCTAAAAGTCAAGCATAAATACTCACTTAATGAACTTCAGCAACTATGTGGCCAAATCAATTGGCTGAAGCCCTTCCTTCCCCTAACACCTGCAGAACTTAGACCGCTACACGATTTACTAAGGGAAACAGCCCTTCCTCAAAAATCACATTGACACCTGCAGCCAAATCCACTATAGAAAAGATTAACACCCAGTTGTCAAATTTAAAAACCTCTAGATATGACCCTCAGGTGCCTCTATTTGCCATAACCATAGCTACCCTCAAGGCCCCCTTAGGAGTTATTTGGCAACAACACGGACCACTTTTTTGGGTGCACATAGCCTGGAGCGATTGTCCTAAAATAGCAAACAAAGCAGATGCCATCCTTATGATGGGACTTAAATTAAGATATTATACCAATAAGATATTTAACACAGAGCCAGACACAGTGGTCCTACCACTATCACAATTAGAACTGTCGACACTGATGCAGAATAGCATGCTCTTTCAAATTTTAATGATAAATTTTCCAGGACAGATTGACAATCACCTGCCAGCAGACAGGCTACTCCAGACACTACAAACCTTAGAAATAGACTATCCAAAACATGCTTTCCCTGCTAATCAACCTATACCCATGGCACCATGTGCGTTTATGGATGCCAACAAGTCACTCTTTGGAATAGCGATCAAATCTTTAACAGAAAAAGATAAGATCCATGCAGAACCCCATGGGGGATCAGTACAGTTGGGAGAAATAAAAGCAATAGTCAAGGTTCTACTCCTTAGCCAAGATGGACCGGTAAATATATTTTCGGACAGCAAATACTCAGTATAGGTAGCAAAGACGATCCCTTTTGCAGTCTTTAACCCGACCAGTAAGCCAATTGACCAGATGGTCACAACACTTAAAGAGCTAATTGAGAACAGAAAATACCCATGGTATATCTCACACGTAAGATCACATACTGGGTTACCTGGCTTTATTTTCCAAGGCAACAGAAAGGTTGATCGTCTTATCTCCTGCAACACGGCTTCCATTGGACACTTAGAACAAGCCCGTATTTTACACCAAAAATTTCATATGTCAGCAAGCAACATAAAATTGCTTTTCCCAGAGCTAACAATGAGCCAATGCAAACACCTAGTGCACTCTTGCAAGAATTGTGCACCCCTCGCCCCGTTAGGCCCACTGCAACAAGCAGGAGTGAACCCGTGAGGCCTTGCTCCTAATAAACTATGGCAAGTGAAAATAAAATAAAATAAAAAAAAATTAAAAAAAAAAAACTATGGCAAGTGGACGTCACCCACATTAATTCCTTTGGTAAACTTAAGTTTGTCCATGTGGTGGTAGATACTTGTTCAAAGGCTGTATTTGCAACAGCCCAATCCGGAGAAAAGGCTAGTAATGTGATAAAGGTGGTGAAATCAGCCATGCTGGTCCTTGGTGTCCCCTGGACCATAAAGACTGATAACGGGCCAGCGTATACATCACAGGAATTTAATTCCTTCCTGAAATCTTGGAACATACAGTCTGCCACAGGTATCCCATACAACCCACAGGGACAGGCAATTACTGAAAGAACTCACAGGACAATTAAAGATCTCTTACAAAGACAAAAAAATAATCATATGCCCTCAGACCCATAGCTTGCTTTGACTGAGGTCCTTTTCACTATCAATTTTCTTACTTTTGATTCCCAAGGGATCAGCCCAGCTTATAAACACTGGGGATCCTTTCCATCCCAGACCCCAGCCCCTGTGGTTAGGTGGAAAGACCCCCTGACAGGAGAATGGAAAGGACCACACCCTCTGCTAACCAAAGGTCGAGGATATGCTTGTGTCTTTCCACAGAATGCAGAACAGCACATTTGGGTACCAGCCAGAAACATCAAGCCTGCAACTGACAGCCAACAAAACCAGCTGAACAAGACTGAGAACCCACCTTGTTAGCAGACACACCTGCCCTATCATCCTACCCTGAGAAACTGCCCATAGCCACATCTGTTACTGTTTTGTACCCCACTAGCTTTGGTCAGCCACTCAAATGGCCCACAGCCTGTGTGCGGTCATGCCATTCCTGATAACCATTATTCCTCATTCCCACCCCTATCTGAGCAAGCAATCCTGTGATCTCTCGATTTGAGCACTGGTTAGTCAATGACGGGTAAGATCCCCTGGGGGACAACCTAAGACAGGCACAACTGCGTAAGGAGACCACATGGAAATGGGGTCAACAATGGTAGGACCAAGAGTCATGCATCCCATTGCTCAAAAATAAACAAAAACGGGGAAATGTGGTGGAATGAGAAGGCCATGCCAAGGTGGCCACTGGCAAGCGAGCGTCAGTTACTCAGGGATGGCTTTGGAAACTGCCTGGCAACAGGCTGTGATTGGATGGCTTTGGAAACTGCCTGGCAACAGGCTGTGATTGGATGGCTTTGGAAACTGCCTGGCAACAGGCTGTGATTGGTTGGGGCACAGACCGCCCCTTGACCAGACTGGCTGGTCTTGGCTATATAAGATGTTGTACCAACTGAAATAAACGAGTCTGCTGGCTGCTCCCCTCAAGCCTGCTTTCACCCGACTCCCCCCGGGGTCTGTGTGGTGACTCCGCGCCTCTTGCCCCCACCACGCTGCTCCTCTCAGAAACCAATCCACTGCAACATTGTTGAGAAATCAACGGCAACACTAGACCTATCTATCTTTTTACATAGGGTACATTTTAAGGGATGTGTGAACCTCCTTGGGGAAGGCTCTCTGCTGACTTTCATTACTTACCTGGCCTGGGAGCAGAGCTGGCCAGGTAAAGGTAGGTGGCATCTCCAACAGCAAATTTAAAGCTCTGTCTGCAATGTCACTGACCCTACTTGGCCATTCTCTCAACAGTGGTGGTCACTTTGAAGGCTGAGCCAAGTGAAGGGATTTTCAGCTTAGAGCCAATAAGATCTGTGGCTCTGACCTGAAGTCCTTCGACTCCAGGGCAGGTCCATTTCCAGTGATCCAACTCCTGGCTGGCAGAGCTGCCAGGGCTCTTTATAAGCTGACTTCTGCTGAAGCCCAGGCTTACCACATCGAAAGCCACTGCAGTGGCCTGGCCTATTGGGTCTCCCTGAGGGCAGATCACTGTACACAGCTGCCTGTAATAGGCCTGCCATCCATCTTCACATTGCTTCTGATGTCCAGTTTTCTTTTCCTCCTGGTTCTTGTTAAAGTAGACCAGAGAATGCAAGTCAAGGGAGTGCTCAGTCCCACCTCTAATTTGTGTTGTCCAGACTAGAAGTCCAGAGTTATAGGCATGTTTCTTATAAATATTTAGCCTGGTTGAGCTACTCTGATTTCTGAACATGGTTGACCTTTAACAGAACTGACCTATGTCCTTACCCAAATAGCTATGCAAGGATATTGCCAGATTGTCACTACAAAATCTTACCAGTTACCAGCCATGCTTAAAAAACCTTGCACCACCAGAGGCAAAATAGATACGTTACTCTGTGTGGTGTTGCCTGGCAGTGGCTTTAATTTTCTACGCTAGTCTTTAATCCAAGTAATTAAGTAATCTCACAAGGAATAATCATACATGGCAACAGGGTCAAAAAGGCAGGGCAGTTCTTTCATACACAAATATTTTAAGAGTAATAGCAAATGAAATAAACTTAGCAAGCAGATTCAATTATTAGACAACAACTTAGGAAAACACCTACCAGAAGGCCCAATGTCCTTCACAAATTTTAAGAATACATGTACTCGGAAACATCTCTTAAATACCCAACATGGTGTAGCTTGTTTAACCAGCAAATTTAAGCACAAGTATATAAAATATTTTCAGTTTTTTTTTTCTTTTAACAAGTTTACAGAGATTTAGGTTACACGAATTTTCGATCAACTTTAGCCTTTTAAATTTACGGGAAACATTCTGTTACAGATTACAATATAATCAAGCTCTACAGCAATATGTAACACTTGAAATAACTTTCTTGTATACAGAACATTTAGACCAGCAGAGACATTAGAAAAACATACATAAATGATACAGAGGAATTGATTAGATAGATGCATTTAGTTTCACAGCAAACTACAGGGTCACATACATCAGAACAATAAAGCAGTTTCAGTGATAGTTGTTAGAATCTTTAACCTTTTTTATGAATCACCAATTGATCTGAATTACTTTCTGATCTTAGTAACCTCAGTTAACTATACTTTTTTCCAGTTGGTACCTGCAATACATTATTGGCTTTATCAGTTTAAAGAGTCATCCCAAAGTACTGAATACAACAGATGTAGCTGGAAAAAGTCCATTGCAACCTATAGGAGGACAGTTAAACACAGAACCAACAATGCTTTAGTTTTATGAGCAGTAAATCTGATATACAAAACTGTGGATGACAAAAGACCTTAAGTTGTCATATTTAAAATTACAAACCTGTTAACCAAGAAGAGACACTTGTTTACTTTACATAGCATTTTTGAAAGCACCTGTAGGATTTTACAAGGCATACTTAACTCTTTTAGGCCTCTGGGGCCCCTTCACCAAGATGACCATTATGTTTAGTAACACTAGATTACCAGACTTTATAATTTTCAGACATTTGTATCAATACTATTTTATATCATGACATAATACAGGCCAAATTTGATCATTGTTACAAGGTGATTATTTAAAGGTTTGAAAATAAGCACATATTTAAATAACCCATAGCTCTTACTAAAAACTCAGTTGTTTTTAGACAATTAGAATTTAACAGAGACATCAAGAGAACACGACAGATTAACTTTTTGCTCTAACAGAAAATCAGTAATAGCTTTCGTGTCCAAAAATTTTTTTTCTTACAACTTTTTGTGACTTTTACACACCCTCTTTAACTTACTTGAAACATTTTATTTTTATACTTGTGATGTTTTTCATCTGTCAATTTTCTTGCTTTACATTTTGAAATAACCTATTAAAAATCTTTAAATCAAGACCACATTTTTAAACAAGGTAACACATCAAATTTCAGCATTAATTACTTTTAAGTGATGTTGAACTATTTTTTATATGGACAATCTATGAAAACATGTTAGCAAATTCAAGTAGTTTTTCTATAGAACATAAGGTGTTGAAAGTACCAAAGTTTACATTTAGACACTTATCTCATTTGTCTTTACCCAATTTAAATTAGCAGTTATACCTAAATGACTTAAGATGCTGATATTATATATCTGTACCTGAATTTAATTAAAATTGTATTTATCTAAAACAAGTGCTAATTACCTTACTGTATCACTGAGTACTGACCACCCAGAAATTTGTTAAAACAAATTGCAAAATAAGTTCAGCAAGTTACAAAGCAGTATCTTCTGGCTTGCACGAGATAAAACAGAAAAGCCATCAGAAGGGTGGGATACCCGATTTGTTTCATTGATAAGACAGGGAGAGTAGACTTTGGACCAGGCCTGGTTCTAAGGTAAAGTTCAAATTCTGAGATAAGGCAAGCGGGAGGAGAGTTACCCAGTCCACACCAGTCTCTAAGGCCAAATTCGAATTTTGTGCCAATCTTGCATGCTGCCACTTTGAGACCAGCCAACAGAGCCTGATGATAGACATGGAGTCTTTCCTTTACAGAAATTAACCCAATCGTAATTCTCCTTTTTAACATTTACATTGTTCCAACATGCCAGAAGGCTGTTCACCTTGGAGACCTGTTGGAGATATGGGCATGGCCTGGCGAGAGATTTACACCCTCTTCCCCGGATTTTTGAGGGCCAGCGAGAGCTCACCGGATGCCGCAGCTGGCCCTCAGGGCTCCTGCTGGCTTCTCCGCACTTCACTGAATTTCTTTACTTTGACACTCAAGAGCACTGGGCAGAAATCACATTGCATCAACACCCGCCACCGGCCCTCGCTATGCTTTGTTTTAATTAAACAGTTGGAATCCACTGGTCCGCATCAGTTCTAAGTCGGCTACTAGGCGCTGGCCAAGGCGAGGCACCACGCGGAACTGCGGCCCCAGGGGCAGAACTGTGGCCCCAGGGGCGGGACTGGGGCAGGGAGGAGACTGCGCAGCACCGGGGTGGGGGAGGGGACACAAACACGGGCCGTACAGAATTTCCACGGACAGATTTAGATGGTCGTATTACAGAAGGTCTCAACTGCTCCGAGGCCAAACCTCCGGGAGTTTGAAGGAGACCAAAGACCTTACGGATGGGATGAGAACTCTGCAGCAGTCCCTCTTTGTCCCCAGATACAGATTGGATCTTTCCAGGTCCCCAGATACTCCTGTTTACAATTGCTCACTAAACATGGGTTCCAGATTGCCCCTGAAAAGGTTCAAAAGGTAACCCCCTTTAAGGTTCTTGGGGCTGTCTTAGAACTAGATACGGCCAGCGCCGCGGCTCAATAAGCTAATCCTCTGCCTTGTGGCGCCGGCACACTGGGTTCTAGTCCCAGTTGGGGTGCCGGATTCTGTCCCGGTTGTCCCTCTTCCAGGCCAGCTCTCTGCTGTGGCCCGGGAGTGCAGTGGAGGATGGCCCAAGTACTTGGGCCCTGCACCCCATGGGAGACCAGGAAAAGCACCTGGCTCCTGGCTCCTGCCATCGGATCAGCGCAGTGCGCCGGCCGCAGCGCGCCGACCGCGGCGGCCACTGGAGGGTGAACCAACGGCAAAGGAAGACCTTTCTCTCTGTCTCTCTCACTGTCCACTCTGCCTGTCAAAAAAAAAAAAAAAAAAAAAAAAAAAAAAAAAAACCAACTAGATATGGTCTCCTCCACTCGACCGCAGCTTCAGATCCAACAAACCTATTCTTTATCTCAGTTAAAAAAAACTCCTTGAGGAAATTAACTGGATGAGACCTTGGATCCCTATTCGAACCCAAGGAGCTTACTCCCCTGTTTGACCTCCTTAAGGGAGGTACCTTGTATAAGACTATTGCTTTAGAAAAAACACACCAACACATTCTCCTTAAGCTCCAACAGGCTATATAGATTGTTCCTGCCTGAGGCGTTATGACCCTTCCACGCACCTACTCTTCTATATCTTCAGCAGAAAATCCCTCATCACCGGCCTTTTGGCTCAAGATGGAGAACCCATCCACTGGGTTCATCTGTCCGTGGGAGGGGCCCCCCGGATCTGTGCCACCCTAGACCACCTCGCTGACTGCATCATAAAGGGTAGGAACCTGTCCGATCGTCTCTTTGGTCATCAGCCACATACCCTTGTTGTACCATTTTGGTCGATTGATTTCGAGTGGTTACAACGAAACAATACCCGCATTGCAATTGCTCTAGAAGGCTTCCCGGGGAAGACTGATTGCCACTGTGGCCCCTATAAATGGATGAACTCCTTCTCCAAACTTGACTGGATACTACACAAATTATTTTTGGCTGAAGCTGACCCATCCTTTCACACTGTGTTCACTGACAGGGGAAAATTAGGAGCAGCAATTGCCATCTTTCCGCCCCATATGCAGGGACAAGAAGTGCCAAAAAAAGTAGTTCATTATGTTCAAGGGTCAGCCCAATTCAAGGAACTTTATGCCGTTGTCCTGGCCTTGAAAACAATACAGGGACCCTTTAACCTGTTTCCTGACAGTCTTTACGTGGCCAATCTACTCCCCAACCTCCCTTGTTCACACATTAAACTTGATGATAACCCTATCACTCCTTTAAGGATTCAAACCAGAAACTTTCTGAAGTCAAGGACTAAGCCTTGTCCACCTCCCGGATATTTTGTCTCAAGGTAATGCCGTTGCGGATTCATTAGCGTCCTCATCCCAGTGCTACCTTACACAAGATGAGGCTATCTCCTTTCATGACCTTACGTCAATTGGAGGGGGTTACAACATCGATACCCCCATGACCCAATTAAAGAATTAAAGAAAATCGTCCGAACTTCTAAGTCCTGTTCACCATTCTTACAGCTACCTCCCTTACAGGGGCCTGGGGTCAACCCTCGTGGACTGGCACCCAACCACCTGGCAAACTGATGTCACCCATTTCACTTCTTATGGAAAGCTTAAGTATATTTTTGTAACTGTTGACACCTTTTCTCAATGCCTGCTGGGCTACAGCCTACACAGGCAAAAAGGCGAAACACACTAACAATCATCTATTACAATGCTTTGGGGTTCTTGGCATTCCTAAACAAATTAAAACTGATAATGGACCTTGTTTTACCAGCACCTCATTTGCTACCTTTCTAAAGCATTGGGAAATTAAACATATCACTTGTATCCCCTATAACCCTGCGGGCCAGGCAATCACTGAAAGACAAAACAAAACATTAAAGGCCCAACTTATAAAACAAAAAGGGGGAGTAACACCCCCTCATGACCAGCTAAAGATGGCATTATGCACCTTAAATATTTTAAATTTTTCAAAGACTGACAACCTCACTCCTTTCCAGCGACACTGGACAACTACTCTTAAGTACTCCACTGTTAAGGTCCAAGGTCCGATGGAGAGACCCCCTCACGGGGGCCTGGAGGGGCCCTGATCCCCTCTTAACGGCAGGCAGAGGCTTTGGATGTGTCTTCCTCCAAAATGAAGACAAGCCCATCTGGGTCCTGGCCAGAGACCTCAAACACCTTCCCCCCACTGACCTTATTAATGACCTTAATCCAAGAGCCCAGCCCTCTTGAGGCCTTATCTCTCTCTCTCTTTTTCACAGGAATGATGAGACACATGTGGCTACCTGTTGCAGGGGCGGTCCTCCCAACACTGCTATTGGAACTGTTGCCTGGTGAGACGTCATCCGGCGGGGGACAATGGGAATTTCGTATCTTGGCTATCAGGATCGATCCTCCAGGAGTCCTCAACACTTCCAAATGTACCTCAAAGGAAGCTGAGCTTTTACTTTGACGCCTGCCAACCCACAACCAGGTGGGGGTCCTGTGCAGACTGGGAAAAAACTTATGCAACTAACCATAAATACATATGCTGGAAAACATTACAAAAGGGAGACTGTGTGAATATCCAGGAAGGTACTGCCCCTACTGGAGCTGCCCACATTCACACACAGGGTCGCTTAAGAGTCCTTTGGAGCTACTCTGCCCAAAGGGGAGCTCCGGTAAAAGAGGAGCTTGCAACCCAGTAAACTATAAGAAATTCCGATGATCCTAAATGGCTCTCAGGAGAGGATGCAGGAATTCGAGTGGACGGGAAAGGAAGAGATCCATAGGGCCTCATTAGAACAATAAAGGTATGGATCCCTGCTCATACTTCCTCCCCCATTGAGGAAGTGCTTCAACAAGCAAAAATACATCCCAGCTAATCAGTAATGTGGAAAAAGAAAATAGCCCAAATAGCCCTTTTTGACCTGACTAGAGATGCTTAACCTTACTTACCAGCTGCTTAACACCTCCACGTTACCTGTCTGGCAAGGCTGTTGGCTATGCGCAGTACCTCACCAAAGGAGACCCCCTATTATGCTCATTGGCACGGAGTTAAAGGCTAGCTCTCTGTCCCGTGCCCCTCTTTGTAGGTGGCTACAAAGGCCGGTACTGGGACAGAAGCCAGGGGCTGAAGCAGAAGCAAGAGACTTTAGGCCGGCGCCGTGGCTCAATAGGCTAATCCTCCACCTGGGGCGCCAGCACACCGGGTTCTAGTCCCGGTCGGGGCGCTGGATTCTTTCCCGGTTGCCCCTCTTCCAGGCCAGCTCTCTGCTGTGGCCCAGGAAGGCAGTGGAGGATGGCTCAAGTCCTTGGGCCCTGAACCCCATGAGAGACCAGGAGAAGCACCTGGCTTATGCCTTTGTATCAGCGTGGTGCGCCGGCCACAGCGGCCATTGGAGGGTGAACCAACAACAAAAGGAAGACCTTTCTTTTTGTCTCTCTCCCTGTGTGGTTAACGCCTTAGGTTCCTTTGTTAAAAACAGCTTCATTCAACCCATGTCAACCAGCTGGAAGTCAGGTACCAGGCCTTTTTTTTGACACTGCCTGTCAAAAAAAAAAAAAAAAAAAAAAAAAAAAAAACAGATAATACAGCTGGTGCCACGGCTCAATAGGCTAATCCTCCGCCTGTGGCGCTGGCACACCGGGTTCTAATCCTGGTTGGGGCGCCAGATTCTGTCCTGGTTGCTCCTCTTCCAGTCCAGCTCTCTGCTGTGCCCGTGAGTGCAGTGGAGGATGGCCCAAGTCCTTGGGCCCTGCACCCCATGGGAGACCAGGATAAGCACCCAGCTCCTGGCTTTGGATCGGCGTGATGCACCGGCCACAGCGCGCCAGCCGCAGCGGCCATTGGATGGTAAGCCAAAGGTAAAGGAAGACCTTTCTCTCTGTCTCTCTCACTGTCCACTCTGCCTGTCAAAAAAAAAAAAACATAAAAAAATAGATAATGCAACTCTACTGCCTAATCAGTCTTACTGCGCACTCGCAAATGCTTCCTTCCTATGGCAGCATCTATTAACCCATACCATGAGAGGTGATCAAATCTGCTCCCCTGTCTTGTTGCTTCTCCACAGGTTGAAATTGCCTTGGCTACTGAGCCCCTTCCGATTCCCCTCTCCAGAAAAATCCGGATAGCCCGGGCACTGGCCCTTATCCCCTTACTTGTGGGGTTGGGTGTTTCCGCTGGGGTGGGTACCAGTGTGGCTGGGATCTCCGCCTTTTATCTCAACAACCGATTACATTCTCAGGTTGTCGGGGACCTGCGAGAAATAACCCAATTGCTTAGAGTCTTACAGGAACTGATCTCCTCCCTGGCCTCAGTAGTCCTTCAAAACAGAAGAGGACTGGATTTACTAACGGCAAAGGAGGGAGGCCTTTGTGTCTTCCTCAAGGAGGAGTGCTGCTTTTTTGTTAACCAATCTGGAGTTGTCCAGGATCGAATTAAACAACTTCAAGACAACCTTGAAAGTCGCCGGTGATGCCTAATGGACTCTTACAATGGCTGGCGAGGGATGTGGGGAGGGTGGCTGCCCTACCTCCTGCCGTTGTTTGTTCCAATCACTGCCATAATTGCACTTCTGCTCATAGGCCCCTGTGTGATTAACACCTTAGGTTCCTTTGTTAGAAAACCGCTTCGTTCAACCCAAGTCAACCAGCTAGAAGTCAGGTACCAGGCCCTTGTTAGTCAACAGGATGCCCCCCTGGGTTACTAGCCAAACCTCTCCGCTTATCCCCTCATCTCCTAAATAGGGTACTGGTAGCCAATGACGGGTAAGATCCCCCGGGAATGGTCGACCTAAGACGGATGGCCAGGCCCTCCCTCCTGGCTTCTCCAAGACAGGCAACTTCCAGCTCCTGGTGGGGACAACCTAAGACAGGCACGGTTACCCTCAAAGTAAAAGCAAAGGGGGAGATGCGGGGGGCTCCAATTGAAAAGGAAACAAGGCCACTAAGCCTTCGCTTGACAAGGCCACTAAGCCTTTGCTCGAGTTTGCTGCACTTCCGCATTCCAGTGACAGCGTTTCCAACAACTCAAGATGGCCCCCGGGGGAGGTACCTAGCCTGACAGGAGACAGGAGAACAGTATGTGTCCTCAGCTGTGATAGGCCCTTGAGGGCATGCCCGCCTCGTGTCCTGCCTGACCTTTCAGCTGGTTGGCTCAGTTCCCTTGTGCCTTGGACAGCCCCCTTTTTGTGTCTATAAAAGCTATTCCCCCTCCCAATAAAGTTGAGAACACGGCTGCGCCCTGGGCATTGACTGATCTCCCAGCTCTGGTGTGGTTCCTTTGCCGCCAACGCTCATCATCCCGCTAGGCCTCAGAGCTCCGTAGGCTGGCCCTGAGGAGCTCCATCGGACCTGCTGCCCTGTAGCGAGCAGCAGGCAGAAGCAGAAATAATGAAGGGGCTGCATCACCCTCACATTATAAAACTGTTGCAGCTAAGGCACACGACAGAGAGAGCCTACATTTTTATGGAGTATGTGATCGGGGGGAACTTAGGTGGTACATGATAGAGAAAGGCTGCCTACAGGATGAAGAGATACATCAGCTGTTTAACCAAACTTTATTAGCTGTGCATTACTGCCATGAGCAGCTTATCATGCACAGAGATTTAAAGTTAGAAAATCTCCTTCTAGATGCCAATCTAAATATTAAGTTGACCGATTTTGGGCTCAGCTGCAAATTGGCTGATGGAGAAAACCTGAAAGATTTGTGTGGGACATTTGAGTATTGTGCCCCTGAGGAATTCTTAGAGGAGGAGTTCAGTAGGTACAAGGCTGATGTCTGGAGTCTGGGCGTGGACCTGTACACCATGGTGACATGGTCACTACCTTTTGACGGGGAGGATTTTGTGCAGCTCAAGGAAAACATCCTGTCCGGACACTACCAAATTCTCACCTGTGTAAACCTAGAGCTTAGTAACCTGTTGGAAAGGTTACTGACCCATGACCCGGAAGTGAGGCCCATAGTGGCAGACACCATGAGCTACCAGTGGCTCAGTGCAGGACATGAAGTACCTGAAACAAGTGAAGAGTTTCTGTTTCTCCCCCAGGAACAGGAAATACAGGAATTCCCAGGGGGGCTATGCTCTCATTTGTGCCTTAAAGAACGGGATTACCCCTTGTCTTCTGTGCCACACTGGGTGAAATCCCAACAGCAGGGCTTTAGCATGCAAGAAATACATAGTGAAGTGGAAACTTTAGTATCTCCTCAGGGTCCTGAAGCTCTAAGGTCTTTTGAGGACCTGGGATTCCAGCTGGACCATAAAGCAGGCTCCCTGCCACCCAGGCTCCAAGCCAGTGCCTTGTCCCCAGGACTTCAGAAGAACCACAACAAAGTGAAGCCCATGCCTCAATGCCATCCCCAGTGTTCAAAGCAGTCCCATTCTCCATTGCCTCCAGGGACAATCAGGCTGCAACAGCAGAGCCCATGAGTGTGCTGCTCTCAGCTCCCAACCACTGATACTTGCAGAAGACCAATCGGGGCAGAATCCTTGCCATGGGACTCCCAGTATGAGTAGCAGTGAGTCCTGCAGGATAGATAGTTCCCAACTGGCCATGTTGACAAGGACCCCCGCTGCCTGTGCAGTCCTTAGCCAGGATCCTCTGACCTCCCTCTCCACCACACTGAACACCAACAGCAGTGAGGATGATTTAGAAGTCAGGAGCTGCCCCCAGGCAGCATCAGAGAAACAGAGCATCCCGGGCAAACAGCAGCAGCAGCAGGAGGAGCAGGAGGAGGAGGCAGGGACCTCAGACACTCAGGCTAAAAAGAGCAAGGGTCGCCTGGGGATTGGCAGGAGGATCATCAAATTCTTCACCTGGATGTGTTGTATCCGGCCAGCCTCAGAGGAAAGCCCTCGAGTCCAGAGTAGAAAGTGGCCTCTCAGTAGCCTCTTGGGAAATGCCCAAGAGGAGGGGCCCTTATATGAGAAATGAAACAATGAAGGGGTATTCATGGAATCCTGTCTGGGAGGAGGGAAGGCGAGGAGCCAGTAAGAGAAATTATAGGCAGAGAGGGAATATACTGTCCCATTTTTCAGATGGTCAATAACGTAACATTTTTCCATGGTTAGGGGTCATGACCATTTCCCAAGAGAGAAGATACAGACACGTGGTGTCCGATTCTGTTTCAAAAATGAATCCATTAATATCACTCCCTAATTAAACTTCCTGTACCCAGGACTTATTGGACCCCTCCCTTATCCCCCACCCCCCCGGCTAGCAGGAGTATCATTTTCTCAAGAAAACCTACTTTTGCTTTGCTCCCCCACTCTCGTGATCCATGTTGGGATTATTTATTGCTGTGAGACAAAGAATGGACTTGAAATTCCTGCAGCATCATTGGTGCCATGATTTGGATGGACTCAGATACATTGGAAAGGTGAGTAAGGCAGACTGTTTCTCTGTTTTTTGTTGAGGGACTATGTAAATACTTAAATATCAACCATACAACTGGTACTCCATATTGCCCACAACACCAGGGAATGATACAGCGAGCCAATCAAACATTGAAAAGTACGATGGACAAATTTACGGACGAGGTGCAGACTATTGAGGCTCAATTACAGTTGGTACTAATAGCTCTTAACCAAAAAGCAGGGGAGGAATAGGATACACCCCAATGAAGAGATATTATTATCAACAATGGACTGCTTCTAATCAAAAGCTAGCATTACAAAAACTACATGCAGAAAAATATTCTTGCTTTTATAGATTACCAAACAGTAAAGACTGGAAAGGGCCCACTACCATCCTTTGGAGAGGAGAAGGAGCAGTAGTGATCGACACACCTGAAAAGGGGATTATTAGCTTGCCCCAAAGACATGTTAGGATAGTTCCAGCTCGAGAAGACACAAGTTAGAGATTGCACAAGAATAAACCACAACCGAATATGTTTAGCTTATAAATTAGAAGAAGATCCATACGAAATCCCCCATAGAAACCTAGTGAAAAATTGTATGATCACTGGCCATGGACTAGTGCTATTCTAACAACCAAAGATACTAGGACTATAATAACAGCAAATGGAAAATATGGGAAATTTGACAGGGATGTTAGACCATTAGCAGAGCAACGATGGGTATCTGGAATGTATGGGCTTGCTTCGAGGGCAACTAGTTGCTGGTATTGCAAGAAAAGTAAAAATTGGAAAAAGGTGATTAGAACAGGAAAACTGGAAGAAGGTGTGATGTATAGAGTACTTTTGGTGTACTGCTTAACACCTCAAGGAACATTGCAAAGATTGGCAGCCTTAGCGTACACATTGTAACAACCATTGATTTTCCTTCTGAAGCATGCACACATAAAGGAACCTTTGGATATTCTCGCCTATATAAGGACATATATAAGTGTTGGTCTTACCTCAAGACTTGGGAATTTCCAATTAGGCACTAATGGAATATCAATTGCAATTATCCTGTCAAAAGAATTCATGTGTTTGTAAGAAATGTAGATACCACTGTCAGTTGTGCTTTTTACAGAAAGAATTAGGGATTTCACATTCCAGAGCTAGGACTAAAGAACTCCAGAGATGGCAACAGCAGCAGCAAATGGAGAAATGTATATTAAAGGAAGAGAAGCAAAAGACCTCTATGAACAGTATATACTTAAACAATTAAGGAGGAAGAAAATACACCACTTATTAATCCTGTTGAGATATTGTCTGAGGACCAACAAGATGAATTAGCAGCCCGACTACAAGAACATCTACAACAGGTAAAACAAGAATTAAAGAGATGGGACCCAGATAAAGGTAAGTTAATTGAGGGTAAGCAAACACTTAAACAATTTAAAGTATTAGGTAACTTAATGAGATTGTGGGAAAGATTTGAACTACCTATGCTCAGAGCTTATGGATTAATAATGACAATTATCATCTTAATTATATTGCCCAGGGTAAAAACAGAAAAACAAGTGTTAGGCTTAGTAGAAAACCCACCAGCCTATACACACCCTGATATTAATAATGTACCCTTTACCTGTGAATCAAACATACCAAGGTCAGGATGTGAGCCCACAGGGACTCTATCCCTCATTAAGACGAAAGTAAAAAATTATACTATTCCTTGGTTAACCCGTGCTAAGGAATTGGTGGGACCTTGGAGAGATTTAATTGAACAATTTTTCTGTAGCAACTGTAAAAGGTCTAAAGTAGAATGCGGTAATTATACTTGTCATGCACACAATTATACAAATTGGATGTGCATTGGTGTAGTACCAAAATTGACAGGGCCCGTAAATCTAGTAACAAACAAAACAAAGTATATCCTTTTGACTGATGCAGGATCCATGGAATGTATAGACATCACAGAGATTAAGAAAAATACCCCCTTAACTTACACAATGAGAGGATGCCCACTAGAAGGAACTATTTATGAAGCATGTGATGAGTTGAAACAAACAATGTTTGAACCAGGATTAAGTAGACTGTGTGTCAGACCCACATTTGCCTTAATAAATGCTTAGAATATAAGACATATAGCCTGAGCAGAGATCACAAATTTTACTGGGGAAAGCCTAACTGTACTTCGTGGGTAGCAACAATGTGCACAGAAGAAATACCTTTCTTAGGGCCAGATCTAACCCTATTAAGGGTTAGAACATTCATATTTAGAACCGTATGTTAATAATACTAAGGAGAGGATGGATTACTCAGAATGGGAAACTGCATTTGCCCATGACATAGATCCCAGTCTTACTATAACAAAGATCCAGGGGCATATCAATTGCTCTTGGGTAGCTGTAAAGGACTCTTTAGTGTGGATGACCTCCAAACAAAACAGGGGAGTCCAAATAGGGGAGGGACAAGAAAAGGATCTAGAGAGAATTAGTCATGTAGAGTGCTCCTTCTATTATGAAAATGAGAGTTACTACCTTAACGAATCAAACACACCCTACAATTTATCAACTCCAGACTTTGGATATAGCATGTATATGAACGAGACATATCAAATACAATGGTCAACAATTCAAGATGAGTTTTCTGTCTCTTTTATTTGTAAAAATGGCTCAGAGCATAGGTGTATTAGATGCAGACCTCCAAGTAATAATCAGTCAACACATTGTTTTTGGCAGGCAGGATATGAAATGTTCCACAAACATTTTGTAAAAACTCCGGTAAGGGAAGACCCAAGAAACTGGACATGCAGGACCGAAGGGGAGGTATTATATGCTAGATGCAGACATCCATTAGATTCTAAAAAGGAGATCCATTGTTACATAAGGGACCTGGAATGGGAAAAGAGAATGACAACATTCTTGGCTGCATATATGGTGGTAAAGGCAACTCCCTTCACATATGTGCCAGTAAATATGTCTGATTTGACCATACCAATAAAACCAATGCGCAAAAAAAGAGACTTTGGAGTAACAGCAGCCATTGTCACTACAGCAGTGTCAGCAGCCACGGTAGCTGGTGTTGTGACTGCAGCACTGGCTCTAAGCACTACCCAAATACAGGGAGATGCTTTAGAGTTCCTTCTGAAGATAATTCAGGAGCAGCAGGCTCAGCTAGGTGACCAGTCAGCACTGCTTAAGACACATGCTATGGGTCTCCAAATGCTCGAACCACACGCGGTACAAATAGAACAGATAATTACCATACTAGCTTTGGAAAGAGAACTCAAGTGTGAAACTACTGGAAGAGTTTGCCACCATTCCATGGAACAATCTATCCATTCCTAATGCAACACAACTATCTGATATGTTCAAACACAACCACTCTACCTGGCTAGAGTGGGTAAATGCAACCGTTCATCTTGAGGCTAACATTACTAAGAGATCTCTACATATAATACAGCTTCAAAATATAGCAGCATTTAAGGTAGGTCAAGTCAAAACAGTGGAACAGACAATAAATACTCTGACTGACACAGTTTCCTCTTGGCTCCCATCCTGGAAATGGTTTAAAATAGGAGCAATATTTTGTATAGTCCTTGTATGCTTGCCTATCTCACAGCACCTTTTCTCAACTGGACAAAATTTCGCCAAGGGATACCTGGCCTTCCGAGAGGAACCCAACCCACCGGAAATGGAAGAAGAAGAAGAAAAAGAAGACCTCAGATCTGGAAATCAATCCGGGATATGCTCAAGAATGTTCATCCCTTTAGCCCAATGGCTCAATGGGCTTTACAGGGCTATGAGAGCATTTAAAGAAAAAGACAAGGGAGCGAAACTGATCATTTATCAGGGAAAGAAACTGCACTGTAGCAAAGCTTGCAAGAGGAAATGGCTTAACAGCAAATAGTGGTTGTAACTATGTAACCGCTGCTGCCATGACTGCGGGGCCCAAAGGGAGGGAACATAGGCAGCGCTGACCCTAAACAAGTGTGTTTAAGAAGACCCTCAGAGCTTGTAAATCGGAGCACTACTCAGCCTCCCTTCCTGGTCCATAGAGCCTAGTGCCCACTGGGAGAAGCTCCTGGTCTGTAGAGCCTAGTGCCCGCTGGAGCCAGCTGAGTGGCCTTCCCTCCTAGTGCCGGTGTATCAATAAAGAGCATTTAACCTGATTCTTCTCAGTCTCCTCTGTGAACCCTTCATCAGCCTCCGGGACAGTCACTGGTGGCGGGAAAGCTGACAATCATCAAAGACACATGAAACTGGAAAGACATCCTCTGTTCATGAATTAGAAGGATTAACATTAAAATGTTCATATTCCTTAGGAACTTTACAGATTCAACGCAAGTCCTATCAAAATACCAATGGCATTTTTATACAGTCAGAACAACAAATTCTAACATTCATAAGGAACTACAGAAGACCCAGAGCAGCCAAAGTGATTCTACACAAGAAAAAATATACAAAGCTGGGAGCATAACAATACTTGATTTCACAAAGGTCTAGTAAATAAAATAGGATGAACCTGGAATGAAGATGGATACAAAGATCAACGAAAACAGAGAAAAAAATACATAAATACAAACATACATACATAACAGCTAAATGATTTTTGATGAGAATCCCATAGTCTTTTCAATAAGTGGTGCTGACAATACCGGATATACATATGTAGAAGAATGAAATTAAATGTCTACGTTTCACCACACATAAAAATCAACTCAGATGGATCAAGGACCTAAAACTGAGACCTGAAAATACAAACTTGCTGGAATAAAACACAGGGAGACATCTCTTAAACGTGGTAGAGGCAATGACTTTTTGGTTAAAACCCCAGAAGTTCAGGCAGCAAAAGTAAAACTAGATGAATGGGACTACATCAAACACTGAAGCTTCTGTACAGCAAAGAAAACAGTAATAGAGTGAATAAACAACCAATGGAAAGGGATAAAATACTTGCAAACTACTTATCCAACAAAGGATTAATATTCAGAATATATCAGGAACTCAACAAACTCAAAATCAAGCATCCAATGGAGTTAAGAAATGGGCACAAGGAGACTAAAAAGACAATTCTCAAAAGAAAAAATACAAATGGCCAACAAATATATGAAAAACACTATTACTAGCCATCAGAGAAATCAAAATAGGGGCTCACACTGTGGCACGGTAGGCGAAGCCTCTGCCTGCAGGGCCAGCATCCTATGTGGGCACTGGTTCATGTCCCGGATGCTCTTCTTCTGATCCTGCTCTCTGAATATGGCCTGGAAAGCAGTGGAAGATGGCTGAACTGCTTGGGCCCCTGCAACCACATGGGAGACCTGGAAGAAACTCCTGGCTCCTGGTTTTGGATGGGCTCAGCTCTCGCCATTGCAGCCATCTGGGGAGTGAACCAGCGTATGGAAGACCTTTGTGTGCCTCCCTCTGTGTCTGTTAACTCTGCCTCTCAAATAAATTAAAAAAAAAACTTTAAAAAAGAAATGCAAATCAAAACCCCAAAGAGATATCACCTCATAATGCTAGAATGCCTATCATAAAGAAAAAGTAAAAAATTCTCACAAGGATATGGAGAAAGGAGAACTCTCGTATACTGAGCATGGGAATCCAAATGAGTACAACCACTGCAGCAAACACTGTGGAGATTTCTAAAAACTAAGAATAGAACTGCCATATGACTCAACAATCTCAATACTCAGTATATGTCCAAAAGACATGAAATCATTGTATTTAAGACATACCTGCTCCACCATGATTACTGCAGCACTGTTAACAATGGCCAAGATATGGAATCAACCAACGTATCCACCAGCAGATGAAGACATCAAGAATTTGTTGTGTATATACTAAATGGAATACTATTCAGCCATTTAAAAATGAAATCCTGTCCTTTGCAGCAAAATGTATGCAACTGGAGGGTATCGTGTTTAGTGCAAAAAGCCAGACACAGAAAGATAAATAACACATGCAAACCTTCACATAAGCAAGCTAAAAACCCAAATGCATAATGATTAATACAGGATGGCAGCCACTGCAGGGGATCAAGGGAGTTTTGATGAGGAGCACAGAATCAGAGTTAGATCAAAGGAATAAGTTCCTATTGTTACACAGCACAGTGAGAAGACTAGCTCACAATAACCTCGAATGTATTATATGAACATACAGAAGAAATTCCAAGTCTTCCATCATAAAATATTGACAAAGGAAGGGAAATGTTGATTATCTCATTTTTCATCAGGACACATTGCAGACATGCACCCAGACCTAATACTGTAGCCCTTAGGTAGGTGAAATTATTGTTAATGTCAAAATTTTCAGAAAACAGAACCATACCATGAACCAGCAACACCACCACTGGGTACATGTCCCATAGAAAGGAACTAAGCAGTTCACCTACCTATAGTCCCATATTTGAAGCACATTTTTAGCCATGAGGGAAAGAGCAGGGAGCAGTCTGGTGTGGTTATCAAGGATAATAATCACTTGCCTCTTGCAACAGCAGACCAATCAAATCCACCCGCCAGGTGGCATGTGAGAGTAATCACCTCTCCAAATGCCACCACGGGAGAAAAAGGAATGATGGAAGTTTTGTCTGCAAAGCAGACATTCCCGGGGGACTTTCCAACTGAGTTGGATGGAATAGGAAAACCACAATCAGAAATCCAAAATGACAGCCATAAGATGTCCCCAAATCAGATATGCCCGGGTCAAGAAACTCATTCTGGTACCACAATAGGAAAATGTCCCCAAATCAGATATGCCCAGGAGTTCAAACTCATTTTGGTACCACAGTCTCCACTATGAGGGCAGGGATGCAGAAAAAGTAGACTGCATTTTTGTCTCACTAAAAGGGAATAGTATCTTGGCAAACAAACTGAGTTGAGAATTCATCAGACGAAGGGGTCAAGAGTTTGTTGTATATATATGAAACAGAATACTATCCAGCCATTTGAAAAGAATGACACTCTGTCACTTGAAGCAAGATGTATGGAACTGGAGGTAAGTGAAAACAATCCAGACACAGAAAGACAAATACTGTACCCACTCCCTCACAAACACAAGCTAAAACAATCAGGGGCCAGTGCTGTGGCATGGTAGGTTAAGGCTCTGCCTGTGGTGCCAGAATCCCAAGTGGGCACCCACCGGTTCATATCCTTGCTGCTCCTCTTCTGAACCAGCACACTGGTTATGGGTTGAGAAAGCAATGGAAGATGGCCCTAGTGCTTGGGCTCCTACATCCACTTTGGGAGACCCAGAAAAAGCTCCTGGCTCCTGGCTTCGAATTTGTTCTGATGCAGTTGTTGCAGCCATTTGGGTAATGAATGAGCAGAAGGAAAACATCTCTCTGTCTCTCCCTCTCTCTGTAGCTCAGCTTTTCAAATAAAAATAAATAAATCTTTAAAATACACCTATGTGAATACATAATAATTAATAAGGGATGTAAGAGATTGGAGGGAAAATGCAAGGAGTTTGGATGATGGGTACCAAATCAGAGTTAGATCAAGGAGTAACTTTCTAATGTTACACAGAATAATGCAGAGGATAGCTCACAATAACTGAGTATGTGTTGAATGAACATATACAAGGAATTCCAAGACGTCAATCATTAAGTACTGACAAATAAAGGGAAATATTGATCATCCCTTTTTAATCAGGACACATTGCAGACATGTACCAAAATGTCACACAGTAGCCTTTAAAGTATGTATAATTATTGATTTCAAAATTTTTTTAAAAAAACCCTTCACATGAACTAGAAACTCCATCACTGTGTAAACACCAAATGGCCAGGAACTAAGTATTTCAGATACTTTTGGTGCCATGTTTAATGCACCAGGGATGTAGTACTTAGAATCTGATGACAATTTCAGCCATTAACAAAGAAGCAACGAGAAGTCTGGTGTAGGCTTACAGAACAGTAAGCACCTGCCATTTGCTACAGCAGGTCAATAAAATCCTCTTGCCAGGTAGCATGTGCATAATCACCACTCCAAATGCAACCATGCGAGAAGAAGGAATGACAGTTTTGTCTGTACAGCAGGCATTCCTGGGAGAATTCCACAACTGACATGGATACAACAGGAAAGCTACAAGCTCAAATCCAAGTTGATAGGCCTATGATGTCCCAAATCATATAAGCCTGGGAGGCTCCACTATGAAAGCAAGGATGCAGATAATATATAGTGCAGTTTTGCTACATTAAAAGGCAGTAGAATTTTGGCAAGCAAAATAGCTGAGTTGGTCAGGGAGGTTAGGCCAGTAGCACAGATATCAACAGTGATCCACCAAAGGGGGTACTCCAACGTAAGGGTATGGATGGTCCAGTCTGAGGCCACAAAAGGCCATTAGCAATTGGTGATGTCCCTAGAATTGGTGGACATGTGACTTTCAAGATGGCCTTGAGTGTGGGTGGACTGCTCAATGTCAAGTAGGATGATCACAAGTTCTACCCCTTGAGACACATGACACTACCCCTGTATCTGGAAGGAGGTATCTGATGTAAGATGACTGATGGTGGCTCTCCAAATAGACAAAGTGTCTGACATCCTCATTAAGGACACAGACTCCTCAGGGTGTGGGTTTGTTTGGTCTCTGAAATACCACTTCCATTTAACAAGAGATTCTCAGTGGCTGGAGGCAAGGACCCAGCTCATGATGCTGAGGGAGGTAGTCCAAACTCTCTGTGAGTCAAACAGTAGGGTCACTAATAGCTCAAAGCTAATTTGAAGTCCTTTACCCATGTGACCCTCAGAACCAAAAACTATCCACAGAGTAGTCCTTAGTTTTTTCTTTGGAAGTGTGCCTGACCAAGGTGCATCCTTGTGGGTGACTGGTGAGATAAGTGGGTCTTAGGGTTCACTAAGGTGAGGAAATTGGTGTTACCAGAAGGTGAAAATGTGCTGGGCTTCCTTGGTTGAAACCGAATCACTGAGGAAAAGGAGATATATGTGGATTTCTTGAGGATTTTTTCTGAATTCCTTTTTCAAAATATACACCAAAAATTTGAGGTTGCAAGATCTCATCTCGTGTGGAACTAAGGTTCACACCCACTCAGTCAAGAAGTCAGTTGCTGATGTTCGAGGCCCATTTTTCCTCCTCCTCTTGATTATCAGTTGAAACGATGTCCTCAACATAGTGTCACAGGTGGATGCTAGGTGACAACTGAAGGCCAGCCAGAGCCTGGTAACAGACCATGAGTCCTGCAGGACCATAGAAGCAGCCCACTTGAAGTCTCATAAAGGGGCATTGTTGGCCTTTAAATGAAAAAGTAAATGCTGGGGCTGGTGCTATGGTGCAGCGGATTAATGCCCTGACTTGAAGCACCAGCATCCCATGTGGGTGCCGGTTCAAGATCCACCTGCTCCACTTCCCATCCAGCTCTTTGCTATGGCACAGTAGGTAAGGCTTCAGATAACAATGCTTCCATTTCATACTGTAGTGCTGGGTCATGCCCAGCTACTCTATTTCCAGTCCAGTTTCCTCCTAAGGTGCATGGATAGACAGTGGGTGATGTCGGAAGATCTCAGGACTCTGCAACCTATGTAGGAGAAGATGATGGAGATCCTGCTCCTGGCTTCACCTTGGCTAATCTGTAGCTTTGCAGCCATTTGGAGAGTGAGGTAGTGGGTTGGATGATCTCTCTGTCTCTCCCTCAATAATATTTTTTTCCAAACAAAAAATCATTAATATATAACAATGGCCAAGGAACTGTGACAGAGTTGTTAAGATGCCATTTGGTTTACCCATGTCCTATATCAGAGCGCCTGGATTTCAGTATAATCTTCCTGCAGTCAGGTTCCTGCTAATGTACACTCTGATGGAGAGCAGGCATTGCGTCAGTTACTTAGGTCTCTTCCACCAATATAAGAGAACTGGATGGAGTTCTTGGCTTCTGACTTTGGCCTAGCCCTTCCATAATGTTTGCAGGCTTTGGTCATGAGGCCAACAGATGGAAACATCTTTCTCTATCTCACACTGCCATTCTAATCAGAATATAAAGGCTTCAATTCACTGTATTTGGCATGGCAATTAAAGACATCATTTTTGGTGGCAGCATCCCATCACAGAGTATCCAGGATCAATACCTGTCACACATTCAAATCCAGGTTCCTGCTCATGCATACCCTGGGAAACAACAAAGGATGGCTCAGATACTTGGGCCCTTGCCACTCAAGTGGAGTGATCCAGCCAATGGGAAATCTGTTTTCTTGTCTTTCAATGAAACATAATGAATAATGCTTAAGTAAGTGAATAAATAATTCCACTGGGTCCAAGGCAGATTGTTTGGGACTGTCCTAGGGGCAGCTTTGCCATTCGGGGGTGGTGGCTGCACATACTCGCTGAAGAATGCCTAACAGCCTCAGTGGCTCTCTTTTGTTCTTAATTGTACACTGTCCATTGAAACAAAGAGGCTCCTGCTGTAGTGTGGTGTTTCACATGCTCTGGACACCCATTGCAGCAGAAAAAGGGACAGTTTATGTTCACCCTCTGCGCAAACATGACACCATCTGTTTGTGCTTTCCAGACAAGTTGGACAGGATCTTGATGTAGTTCAGTGAGAGCTGCCAGCTGCCAACTCTGTTGCCTGGTGATTTATAGACTACATCCTGTCAGGAACACAGCAAGGTTGCCCTTCTCAATATGGCAGTGTCCAGTCTTTGAGCAGGCTTTGTGTCTCCATCCACAGCAAGGTGGGTACATCTGTGTGGACTTCCTTGGTGTCTGAGATACAGCACTTCACCACCTGAGACAGCTGCAGATGAGGCATCAACTTTCTTCACCATGTCGTGGGTGGTACTTGGCAGCATGTGAGGGGCAGCCAGCAGTCATCTGGTGCATCCAGACTCACCATCCCACAGCACACGAGACTCTGCATTACCCAGGTGGAGGTGCCAATGTCTGAAATGATCCCATGAGGCCATGTTACTTAGATGCTGCTGCCAGCAACACTCTGCACACAACCTTGAGTATAGGCCTTCCCTTAAGAAGCCTCACTGTCTCACTGGGAGTCTGTGGAGGGACACGGAAAGCAGTGATAAACCAAAATATTGAGGTTGCAAGCTCTCATCTCGTGTGGAACTAAGGTCCACACCCACTCAGTCAAGAAGTCAGTTGCTGATGTTCGAGGCCCATTTTTCCTCCTCCTCTTATCAGTTGAAATGATGTCCTCAACATAGTGTCACAGGTGGATGCTAGGTGACAACTGAAGGCCAGCCAGATCCTATTAGCAGACCATGAGCCCTGGAGGACCATAGAGGCAGCCCACTGGAAGCTGTGTGGGTGCATGCACCCATTAGCAATGGCAGTCCACAAGTCTACCAGGTACTACTCTAATTCCCATATGGCAAACGACAGAGAAATTTTCCACAGGTAACCTTCAAGCATTTTTGACATGTTCTTATATTTATGACATTACATATTCCTCAACACAACTGTTAACAATAACTGAATTCAACAACATTGTAGAATACATGATGTTGTGTATGGAAAAATGTAAACACTCCACCAAAAAATGGTTCAAGATAAAAAACCAATTCGGTGACGTTACAGGTTACAAATCAACATACAGAAACAGTTGCTTTTTTATATTCTAATAACCAGCTTGCCAAAAATGAAATCTAACAATTAATCCCATATGCAATAGGGACAAAAATAAAACATTTAGGAATAAATGCAACCGATTAAGTGAAAGATATCTACAATGAAAATTCTAAAACGCTGAAGAAATAAATCATCAAGGACTCCCAAAATGGAAAAATATAACCTACACATGGATTGGAAGAATTAGTATAATTAGAATACCTATATTACTTAAAGCAACCTACAAAATAAATGAAATTCCTATCAAACACCAATGACATGTTTTACAGAATGAGAGAATAATCCTAAATTCCCCAAGAAAAAAGAAGTGGAAGTTCTCTCCTCCCTTCAGAGAAAGGCACCTCCTTCTTTGATGGCCCGTTCTTTCCACTGGGAACTCACTTGCAGAGATCTTTCATTTGTTGTTGTTTTTTGTGTTTTTTTGTTTGTTTGTTTTTTGGCCAGAGTGTCTTGGCTTTCCATGCCTAAAATACTCTCGTGGGCTCTTTAGCCAGATCCAAATGCCTTAAGGGCTGATTCTGTGGCCAGAGTGCTGTTTAGGACATCTGCCATTCTATGAGTCTGCCGTGTATCCTGCTTCCCATGTTGGATTGTTCTCTCCCTTTTTAATTCTATCAGTTAGTATCAGCAGACACTAGTCTTGTTTATGTGATCCCTTTGACTCTTAGATCTATCAGGGTCAACTGTGAACTGAAATTAATCACTTGGACTAGTCAGATGGCATTGGTACATGCCACCTTGATGGGACTGAATTGGAATCCCCTGGCACGTTTCTAACTCTACCATTTGGAAGCCCTCACTTTTTAAATTTTTGGTTTGTTAAGAACAGTGTGCAAACTGAAATGGCTCCGCAGTGATTCTCAAAATACAGTAAAATCCCAAATATGAAAAAAGCTTATCTCCTACTCATTGTATTGCTCTGATGCTATTCAATTTCACATACTCATGAAAACATACTACCATTTTTCTTAATTAGAGGAAACAATCTAAAATAAATATCCATCCCCATCTTAAAACACAGCATAGTAGCCTTTCGCATGAGCATGACAAGAAAGAACAGTTCAGTTATTTACAGGTTCTGGTTTTGCTTGTCTTAATTAACCATTTTCAAATACCATAATATTAGTTGTGACATTAATCATTTAAACCCCTTAACTTTATACACCAAGTAACATGTTGCTATTTTTACTTACATTTTATCAACAAGAGTTGTACAGATTTATGGGCTAGTGTGACATTTCAATACTCATATAAAATTTGTACTGATCAAATCTACATTAATCTTTCGACATTATTTTATGGATAGAGCCTTGAGCTAACCTTTATTTCATTTTCTAATAACAGATGTAATGGATTACTGTGAGCTACAAACATCCACCTGTATGATTCTAGGAAATTACTCAATAATCTAATGCTACTGCAATAATCATCCGTGTCCATGTTTCCTCCTAGTTTTAATATTGCAATTCATTTCAATCAATAAGGGGGAGGAGCAGAGAGAGAGAGAGAGAGAGAGAGAGAGAGAGATAAAGACACCACCCATCTAGTAGTTCATTACCCAAATGCCCAAAATACGCAGGGCTGATCTGACCCAGGCTGAAGCTGGGAGATGGTCTCCAATGTGGTAGCAAGAATCCAACTACTTAAGCCATCACGGGCTGCCACTGGTATCCTGAGCATTGTCTTTCCCACTATGCCAAATGTCTACCCTTCAAAAAACTTTTGGGACATACCCTCATATAGCCCTGGCTTCCAGAGGAGGAGGCCACAGTCCCCTGTCTTGACCCCATCACTGCATGGACTCCTACTCCCCAATCACCACACATGTCAAGCTCCTGCTCAACTCCAGCCACAGCATCTGGTTTAAGGGATCCAAATGAAGACACTGGGAACCCTGGCCCACCAGGGTTACCAAACATGCAGTCACTGGACATAAAGGCCCACATCTGAGGCAAAAGCAACCTGGATAACCACATGTCCAAAACTGAAACTGCATCATTGTTACACCACATATTAAAATCAACTCAAAATGAACTGGAAGTCCACACAGAAGATCTGAACACTTACAACTTATAAAATAGAAAATTCCTTGACATTAGCCTCAAGAGCGGTTGCTTATGTGTTAACAATTAAACACAGAGAGCAAAAGCAAACAAAAGGAAATGAAACTACAACAAACTAGTAAAGCAATAAAGCAAAGATCAATGAAATGAAAAGGCAAACCAATGAATAGGAGAAAATATTAGCAAACCATATGTGTGATCAAGGAAGTAATACAGGGAATGCATACACTAAGAAGCAAAGAATACAATTACAAAAGGACAAAGGAATCAATCAATGTTTTCCAACAAAGACAATGTACCCAGTGGATATGTGAAAAAGTCCTGAACATTGCTATCATCAGCAAAATGCAAATCAACATGACAATGGTTATTATCTCATATCTGTTAAACGGCTACTATTAAAAAGTTAAAAGATAACAAGTATTGGGCACAATGTAGAGCACACAGAACACACAGTATTGGAGGGAATGTAAACTGTACCATCCATTAGGAAAAGCAATATGGAAGTTCCTCAAAGAAAATCTCAAAAGGAACAACCTTTATTAGCCATGAATCCAAAAGAAAATCACCATGTCAAAGAACTGTCTGCACCTCCACATTCACTTCAGCATCATTAACAATTTCACCATACGGAAATAACCCAAATGTTTGTTGATGGACCCATAAGGAAAAATGGGATACACATACAGTGGAATCCTCGCCAAACCTTAAAAAGAAAATGTTTACAAAGTTTAAATGTCTTTGAAAGCTGCACTCTGAAAACTACACATATACCAATTCATTGAAGGATTTCCTGGACTCCATGCCTGTTCTCTCACTATAGCACTTCAGTAGAAAGCTTCAAATATTTCCAATATTGAACTGCAAGTCACAGTTTTAGTTTTCCCATTCATAATTATTGAGGCCTACATAACTCACAAACAAAACTGTATAAAGGTGAAACAAAGGCATTGTTTGTAGCAAACTCACCATCCAGTTTTCCCCCATAGATCTGACTTTCATTAAACAGAGAAAAAGCATCTTAAAGATGTCTGGCATAAAGCACTCTAATTTTGGAATTTCCCCAGAAAGCTTCTATATTTTAACTTCTTCTTAGTAGTACACTAGAAATTGCTAGCCTAGGATTTTTGTGGGAGACGCTAAAGTTTAATGGTGGTCACAGGAGCAGAGGTGTGGAAAAAGTGATGGAATTGAGACAAAAAGCAAAAGATTCCCACATTCCTGCGGCTTTGAGAAGGGTATAGGGACCAGCCAGCCTTTGAGATGCCTGGTGATTGTTATCAGAGAACATCTGTGGATTGGGAGCATGAGACAACAAAAGAACAGATGTTTCTTGGTGTGTTGTGTGTGAGGGAAAGGAATTATGGAATCAAGGATCAAGTTTGAAAATAGCCAAAAGGAGAAAACCATGGGCAATATAAACAGGTCTAGCTAATGATGGGAGAAAAACCCAAGACCTTCCTGAAACACAGTACAGAGATAAGGCTGTCTAGGATGAGAAGGCCAGTGTGAACAAACACTTAGTTTTAACATGGGGTCATTTCAACTTCTGGATTTGAACAATCAGCACTAACAGGAACACCAAGAGTGGATAATGAGGAAACTGGAACATCCATGAGGACTTGCATCAAGGGGTGGTTTCTGAGTAGTCACTGGTCAGCATCTCATAAGATGAGGTTCAAGGAATGACCCTTGGGTGTCAACACTAGTAACTGCTAACCAGAAGGAAGGCAGACTTCATTCACCACATACTGTAAGAACCAAACCACAAAACACAATACCTACGGATTTTGAAAATTTGTGTTGTTTAAAACACAGGGACAAATAGGGATTTCATTTCATCAACCAAAGTTTTAGAACCAATTACGTGGCAACCATTGTGGATACTGTGCAGAAACAATGCCCCTGCCTTCTCAGACCTAAAAATGCTCTAAACATATCATAATTCAAATGATTTCAATATTTCATATTTCAAAATCTAATGTAGAAGTAAAAAGAACCTGTATTGAGTTATTCAGAACCTTAATAGTTTTATAACTGCAACAAATATACTTAGGAAGTAATGCTGACTTCTAAAAATTTCGGTGCCATCCTCTGACTAGGAGTCCCCATACTCCTAGTCAATGCAATAATATGACTGGGACATGTAAATTTTGCATGATATGTCTCCCCACATAACCACATTCATTAACACAATATAACAATGTATTCCTCAGGAACTTTTTCAAAAAATTAGGGAAACACTGGATAGCACAGAGGCAGAATCAGATTTCAGTGGGGGCAATGACAACAATATGCAACCATCTTTTTGGGTTTACCACTCAATGCTCTCACTGCTGTGTGGCAGAACCTTCAATGCAAACTGAGATAAACTATCTTAGCAAATTAGGAAAAACAGGAAGCAAATCCTGCGAGCAGGAATTTCCTTTCTCGATGACCAGATCCATTTTCTCAGCTCCTATACACTAAGTAGAACTATAAACCCAGAAAATAAAACAAGAGACCTGGAAATTAACACAGTCACTGGGCATCTTAATTGCCCACCCAAAAGAAGATGACTCACCTGCTGGTTCACCCATCCTGGCATCAGAATTCAGCCAGGTAGGCTCACACCTCCTGGAACTCTATGTGATACCTCCGAGCACATGTATGTTTTACAATATACAATTTAAAATCTCTTTAGAACATATGATATAAAATTTATAATATATAGTAAAAATTTATAACAATATATAACATTCAATTTATAATGGACAATATAATACACAATTTTTTCTTCCTTCCCCCTGGCTCCTGAAGGCCCAAGTATCCCCTGCCTGTGTCCAGGACCGGCATATGATATGCACAAACATTTCAAGAAGACTCACCAGGTGAGGATGGTCAAACCTGAGGGTCCTGTGGAATCCACTGCCACTCCCCGACACCAGCAGTCCGGCCCTTGCTGCAGTGTTGTTCTTGGCTGCTCACCTCCTTATTCTTAGTGCCAGGGCTTAGCACACGTTCCAATGAAGAACTCCATGATGCTGGACACCAAGAAGAGAAAAGGCAAACAGCAGCACTGAGCACCCTTTTTATAAACTCAGAATTCAATGGCATGCATCAGTTCTGATTGTCCAATCAGAAAACAAAGACCAAGCCTACGCAGGCCTGCACAGCAGGTATGGCTCCAGGCTTCTCCTGAGCTCTTACTGTCAGTCCCAAGTAGGAAGTGAGGCCAGGCTCCAGTGCGGTGGGGCCACAGGTTGATGGTTTGTTTCACTTTTGTCACGGAAATTATTCCACCATTCCATTTAAAATTTGACAGAGTTTTTCTCTTTCGGTACCGTATATACTCAGCTGCTTTTTCTTCTCAGAGTGTTAAATAAAGAGAAATTGCTTTCATATGACTCATGCATTGGGAGTGGTGGTTGTTTTTCAACCTCTGGATTACAGAAAGAAAACAAGTATGGGATGCTGGCATTGCAGGTGGTGGCTTAACCCCCTGCACCACAACACTAGCCCCTACCCACAGAATTTTAGAAGCCCAATGATTCAGAAACAGATTGTCTCATATGTGGAAGGAAGGCAAATGTATAGTTCCGGTAAGTCAGAATTATTTTCATTGCAGTAAACAAGAAAACACATGATATTTCAACTAGATGATGAGGTGTCAGATATCACACAAAGGATTCATTTAGCATCATCGTTACCACTGCTGTATCTTTTCCTCTAACAATTGGTTTAGACGCTTGCTTTAAGTTTGTGGCCAGCCTTGGAAAGCTGGAAATCTTGATGCCAAACACATGTGAGATGAAATTTAATACAGAGGCATACCAGCTAGAACCACAGCCTAGACCTAATTCTAGTGTTTACCTCTTGGCGATAACTGGAAATCATGAACTGTATATAAGTAAGAAAACACCATCTCCACCTCCAGATTCCACATTAAGCACCATGTGCACTGACCAATAATGCTTTACTCCCTCCTCTTTACTAAAAGAATAATAAAAATAAGTCTATGATTGCTGCACTATGTTTATAAGATACCTCTGCTTAAAGATCCACCTTTAAATACAAAATTTCAAGGTTGCAGAATAACTCTAAGAGGTTTCTAACTCAGAGAAAGTTCCAGGAGGCAAGGTCAGGCCTATCCTTGTCTCTAGAAAAGTGGGGAAACCCTCAGGGCCGCAACTATTCCCCCAACCCCCGAGGGGACTCAAAAACATGTGAATGAGCAATATTGAAAAGTCACAAGTTGAGAGACTGTGGACTAACGGAACCCTGCCAACCATCTAAATTAAAAGAGAACCATCATGCAGACATTGTGCAGATACCACACCACCTGTGGGTAAGACTTCCCAAGTGTGCACAGCACCAGCCCTGGAAATGCCAGTCACAGAGTGTAATGGTGCCCACGGGAGCTGTGCAGTGTGACCACTTTGCCAGTAATAACATCTCTACCCAACAGCTCTCAAGTAGCTCATGAGTATAACAGCTACATCGTGTAAAAACTAGCAGAAGTGATTTTTACAGTTTCAAGAATATCTACAGCTCACCTCACACAAGTCAGTATGTGTCATTTCTGGGGAACACTTTATCAGCAAACTTCAACAAAAATTTCAGTCAAGGTTTTAGGTCAGTGAGTACTGTGGGTCTGCAAGATTCTTTTTCTTTCTACTTGAGGCTTTCTTTGAATGGTTAAAGGTTCTTGTTTTAAAACATTTCATATATTTTAGAGGAAAACTTACAGAAAGAGAGGGAGAGACAGAGAAAGAGAAACGGCTTCCATACACTAGTTCACTCCCCAAATGGCCACAATGCCCAGGGCTGTGCCAGACTGAAGCCAAGAGCCAGGGGCCTCTTCTGGCTTTCCCTCGTGGATGCAGGAGCCCAAGCACTTGGGCTACCTTGTGCTGCCCTCCCAAGTGCATTAGCAGAGAGCTGGATTGGAAGTTTAGCTGGGACTTTGAATCAGTGTCCATATGGGATGCTGGCATCACGGGCGGTGGCTTTACCACCTAAGCCACGATGCTGGCAACAAATGCTCTTATTTTTTACTTTAAGATTTACAAAACTACCCAGAAATCTAGAAATTTTATAACACAGCTAATAACTCTGAAAGGAAGAGAGTTAATAATGGGTGCAGTAGGGCATCTGGTACAATGGTTAAGCAGAAACTACCTGACCTGCTGAGTGGACAGTGCTGCCTGTGACTGTCCTCCAAACTTACTTTATTTTCAGCTGTGAGCACCAGAGCTTTGAAAGCACATTTAATAATGTACAACACAAGGAGGCAGAACAAAGGGCAGTTAGGCACAAGAGTGCACTGCTCTAGTCTTATCCACACTGAAGGTGCGGAGGTCTGTTCAACACCTGTGTAAATTTCAACAAAGTCAGCCTTGTGGTAGGGAGAGAGCTGGCATGCAACGCCACTTCATTCTACAGAATGCTGACAGAGACTTGCTGTCTAGTGGTTCAGATGCTGCGTTCTAGTGGTTCAAGTGCTACTGTACATGAACAGCATCACTCTTTCAAAGACACACACATGAGGTTCACAGTTTCATTTGCCTTAACGTAGCATTTGACAAAGAAAGTAGGTAGCTCAATTATCTCCCTCTAGCAAATCAAAAGTCAGTGCAGCTCCCGGGATTCTTCTGGAACCTGCCTAACTAGCTCTTTTCTCAGGCTTTCTGTACTTGCTATTGCCAGACCCAGCTGGATGGGGACTTCTACAGGTTATCATGGGGCTCAGGCTTTACTGCACGTGGGTCTCTATTCAAGAGTCCCATCAGCAAAGAACCTTCCAAGACCATCCGAATGGCATCCTTTCCTGCACCTGGTCTCCCCACACACACCTCCTCCCTTGTCCTTTTCTCTGCTTTATTTTTCATCTGAAGTCTTCACCATACTTGACATTATATCCTACTGGATGTGTTCAAGGCTGACCCACTCTAGAATGCAAGCTCATGAAGGCAGACCATGGTCTTGTTTATCAAGCTATTCTCAGGGTCCATGGCCAGTAACAGCCTTCAATAAACATTATCTGAATTAATAAACAAGAATGGAAGCCAAACACTTCTGTTTCCAGCTTAACAGATGCTCACCTCCCTGTTAGCTTTAACAGACTCCTCTACACTGCCTGCCCTTGGTGTGCCAACAGGCAGTGATGGAAGGGCAGCTCTCCCCTTCCAGATGTCTTGTACTAAAGCAGAGATGTGTCACTGAAAGGAATGTGAATTATAAAACCTGGTGTTGATGAAAGCACAGGAGATTTACCTCACTGTTTGTGGAAGTGTAGATGGATGCAACCCTGGAGGATAATTTAGAAGGACCTAGCAACATTTTCAACAGGACTGTACTTGACCTAGTGATTCTCAAATAACACAGGTCATCAAAAGAGCAGTTCCAGGGATGCTCAGGGTATGGATATTCCAGGTTTCTCACTGCAGTATTGTTTTCATGGTGAAAAATCAGAATTCTCACACAAAACAGCAACCACTTATGTTGGAATACAATGTAATCTTATACAGCCACTGAAGAGAATTAGATCTATATGTTTATAATGATACAAAAATTACTATACTGGCAAGTATAAAAGAGAAGATGGAAAACCATCCTATTAAGAGCACAGTTCTGCACAAAGTCATTTCTATGTGCATGTGAGCACTGTACACATACAAATACCCCTCCACACACAAACACAAACACAAACACACACTTTTATTAATGCAGGGAAATCACCTGTAAAGGGGCACACAAAACTGTCAGCAGTGCCTTGGACATCTCCAAATAAAACTGAGGGTAACTTCCATTTTCTTTTTTTCAACTTCCACTTTCTAAATCACAAATTTTGTAATGTGCACACTTTAGGGACAAGTAAATCACATTCAGAATAACAAAAAATATGCTAAACTTCATTTAAACTCTAGAGCCAAACATTTTCAATATTTATAAAACTAAAATTCTGGGCTCTGGTATCAAGTTCCAGATGAACAAATGCAGCCACTATTTCAGGCTTTATTTACTCCTGACCCAATGAGGCTGGGAACACTTGTCCTATCCTCTGCTCAGGGATAAAGCCATAGGAAGAATTAAAAGCGAAAACAAAACAAAGAACTTAGGGGCGAGCGCTGTGGTGTAGTGGTGACTCCTGTGGTACCAGCATACCATATGGGCAGCAGTTTGATTCCTGGTACTCCGATTCCAATCCAGCGCCCTGCTAATGTGCTTGGGAGAGCAGCAGAGGATGGCCCAACTCTTGAGCTCCTGCAACCCCTAATGGGAAACCTGGCTCCTGGCTCTTGGCTTCAGTGCACCCAGCTCCAGTCATGGCAGCCATTTGAGGAGTGAACCAGAGGATGGAAGATACCCCTCTCCCTCACACCCTCCCTCAATTCTTGCCTCCCTCTCTCTCTCTCTGTCTCTCTCTCTCTCTCCCCATCTCTCTGTAATTATGCCTTTCAAAAAAATCTTTTAGGGGCTGGAGCTGTGGTGCAGTGGGTTAACGCCCTGGCCTGAAGTGCTGGCATCCTATATAGGCACTGGATCAAGACCCAGCTGCTCCACTTGATCCAGCTCTGTGCTATGGCCTGAGAAACCAGTAGAAGATGATCCAAGTGCTTGGGCCTCTGCACTCACGTGGGAGACCCGGAGGAAGCTCCTGGCTCCTGGCTTCAGATTGGCGCAGCTCCAGCCATTGCAGCCAATTAGGGAGTGAACCAGCAGATGGAAGAACACTCTCTCTCTCTCTCTCTCTCTCTCTCTCTCTCTCTCTGCCTCTCCTCTGTGTAACTCTGACTTTCAAATAAATAAATAAATATTTAAAAATATTTTTACAAACCCTTGAATTTTGACATTAATCTATTGTTAATAATGATCATACATCTTTATGGGCTACAGTGTGACATTTCCAAATGCATATACAATGTCTACTGATCAAATCAGGGTCACCAACATTCCTTTGCCTGATATCGCTTTTTGGATACTGGAGTCCTGAAACTGCCCTACTCTGCTTGTTCATGTAACCCATAATGGGTTACTGTGAAATACAGTCAGCCAGCCATGCCTGAACACCAGGGAGGGGGTTTTTGATCAAACTCTAATTTGATGTGTGTTATGCAACTCCCTCTATCCCCACCACCCATCTTCGAGTAAACATCGTTTGTGTTCAAACTGAGGTTTTTAGCTTCCACTTCTGAGGGATAATGGGAAGTATTTATCTGTCTGGCCTGTTCCACTTAACATCCTATCCTTTTGAAATATGCTGAAATCGTTATTAAATATCAAGTGGCTTATTTTCACTTAACATGATGTCCTTTGAGAAACATTTTTACAACACTGTTAAGTCTAAAGAGGTCATCACGTATATGCATTACATTTAACTTACACCCACGAATACTCTCTAAGAATTACTTTGGCTTTCACAGAAGATGAAACTAGGGCATGGAGAAATTAAGTTTTGTCCTCAGAATGCAGAATTAGAATCAAATGCTCTGACTTGAAAAGTAGCTCTGTGGGCCAACACTGGTAAAGTAGGTAAAGCTTCTGCCTGCAGCACCAGCATCCCTTGTGGGTGCAGGTTCGTGTCCCGGATGCTATTCTTCCAATCCAGCTTTCTGCTTATGGCCTGGGAAAGCAGCAGTAGATAGCCTAAATTCTTGGGCCTCTGAAACCATGTAGGGGACCTCAAAGAAGCTCCTGGCTCCAGCTTTTGAATCGGTTCAGCTCTGGCCACTGTAACCATTTGGGGAGTGAACCAGTGGATGGAAGACCTCTGTCTGTAACTCTACCTCACAAATAAATACATCCATTTGTAAAAATTTGCCCTATCTCCCACTGCTTTTCAGAGAGAAGGTGGATAAAAAGGTGCGCTGGACTCTAAACCCGTTTGACAAAAAGGACTAAGATTCTGATCAGGAGCAGTAGTAAGCAGGCTTTGAACCACAAGATAGAATAAAAACTATGTTTCTTATCACACCAAGGGTTGGTCCATTACCACTCAAAAGCAAAGCAGTTCATCCTTGTAATTATGCTCACACAACATGCTTGTGTATACCCTAGCACATACTCAAGATTTACTTTTAAAGATGAGAAAATTCCAGCTTTGATAAAATGAATATGCCAGCACTTGAAGGGTGTGGGGAGCAATCCGGACTGGAGTGAGTTGCTGGAATTGGGACTTATTCTATGCATCTGCTCTCCCACAATATGGCGCTGGGAGAGAAGAAAGAGGCTTCTACACAGCTGCCTCCAGTTCAGCCAATAAACTGTAGGACTTGCTCCTGATTGGAGGAGAGCAGCGTGCTCGGCGTGTGGGCAGCCGAGTTGGGATTGGCGGAGGAGGACTATAAAGGAGGAGAGAGACAGCATGCACCAGGAACATCTAAGAGGAACATCTAAGAGGAGCACCTGTGCAGCCCCCGAGAGAGCTGGCCGGCGGTGTGCCGCTCCCCTGCGGAAGTGGGAAAGTGGCCAGGGGGAACTGCCCTTCCACGGAGGTGGAAGGGTCAGTAGCCAACCCAGGAAGAACCAGCAGCAAACCCAGGGAGGGCCGAGCAGATGAAAGAACAGCGCAGGGTCCTGTGTCGTTCCTCCACGAAGACGGGGAGCGACAGAAGGGAAAATAAAACCTTTAGAAAAAAAGCAATGAAACCACCAGATTGTGAAATTAATACCTTATCCGCCAGCAAGTTTCTGAAAGCTGTTTTTCTGTCATATACAAACAAGGTGTCCAAACTCAGGACTGAAAAACACTTTCTACCAGTGCCACACAGCCACAATCCTAAATTATTGTTCTTGCCAAGGCTTCAAATAGAGGCTACATTTCTAATTATTCTGGGTAAGCTCCAAATCCCCTCAGGTTCGAGCAAGCAGCAAATTGTATTCTAATGCTGCAAAGTTCTATCAAGTTCCTAGTACCACGGGTTCAAAAAGTTCTAATAAACTTAAGATGGTGAATTTACTGACAACAAAAGATTGCCAAAAAGACTTTTCACATCCATTTCCTCAGGTTTTTACACAAAAGGCATTTTAACGTTGCTATCACAATATAAAGGATAAGTAAAGAATGACCAATCACACCGCCACTGTTAAAGTCAGAGATGCTCTGCTCATCTGCATTCCTTGTATGTTGAGTCCTATTAGTGAGTCTCAAACACCATTCTGCAGAACTTCATAGAGTTTTTAATTTCACAAGGCTGTAGTGATTGTATCTGGTGCCCAATACAGACAACCTAGTGCTATACTGCTCAAAAAATCCCAGCAAACCTTGTGGTCAGTTCAATTCTAGAAGTCTTTTCTGCATTCTCATTTATTGCTACTTAGATTTCTCTGCTTTTTTATGACTTTTGCACATGGAGCATTCTCTGTAATAACTTCAGGTCAGACTTCAGCCCCTGGATCCTCAAGCGTGCAATAATGTACAGTCTGCAGGGCACTGTAAGAAGTCAGCAAGAAGTCCCCTGGTGTTAACAGCTTGAGCAATATTGTTTTCTCCTTTAGACCACACCATTAAATTGCTTTCATTATCTATAAAGGAATTCTTTATGTCACAGCAAGTAAGATCCAACACTAATTCAAATAAGCTAATTTCAACCTAACAAAATAACTTATTCCTAATAACTAAAGGAACAAGACAATCACAAAGATTTGTAGGTCGGCACCACGGCTCAATAGGCTAATTCTTCACCTGCGGCGCCAGCACACCGGGTTCTAGTTCCGGCTGGGGCTCCCTGACCAGGACTAGAATCCAGGGTGCCGGTGCTGCAGGCGGAGGATTAGCCTATTGAGCCATGGCACCAGCAGCAGTAAGTTTTTATAAGACCATCTCCCCATCTTTTGAGGCTCTGCTCCATACTAGTGAAAAGACACAGTTTTACCATCTAAGCTACACACAGATTCAGCGAGAGCAACATGGGTTGCTGTGCCACCCTGGCATCCCAGCAAGATCCCATAGTCCCCGCAGGAAGCACTCAGCTCCACCCTGAGGTAGCACTCAAATCCACCATGTGTGTCTGCGATCACAGTTGGATATCCAAGTGGTCACACAGATCCGAGGAACTCTGTTACATGTTTTCTGGCATCTGAACACTCAGAAGTCAACTCAGTACAACATTTCTAGCGGCCAGAGCCTCTACACCTAGGACCAAGCAGCTCAGAACATGTCCTGGGGGTGGGGGCAGTGAACTTCCCAAGGCAGGAAATGTTCAAGTTGCACAGAGTCTTGACCTCTGATCCAGGATCCATTTGTGGGGCCTGGAGGTCACCTTAGTTATAAGGGGGCTGTTCTGGATGCAACATTTCTATCATCGGCCTTGTGTGGACCTTGATTCCAGGCTCAGGGCAGCAACAGAGCAGGAATATCCTTCTCCCTGAGTCATTTGCCAGTACAGTTCTGAAAGCGTGGTACCAAAGAAACATCAAGCAGAGTCGTGGTGACTCAGTACAGCTCACAGAAATTGCAGGGGGCCTCTGTCACACAGCAGCATTCCAGTTCCTCTCAGTGCTCAAGGTCGGGGAAGAGGAGCCAGGGACTTTATCCAGTGCTCCATTCTGGGTTTCACGGGCCTAAGACCTTGGACCATCTCCATCTGCTTTCCAAGGCATGTTAGCAGCCAGCTGGATCACACGGGGAATGGCTTCTGGGAGGGCCTGGCACGTTGGGGTAGCAGGTAAAGCCACCGCCAACAGTGTCGGCTTCTCATATGGCTGCTGGCTGGAGTTCTGGTTGCTCCACTCTGATGCAGATCTCTGCTGTGATCTGGGAAAGCAGTACAAGATGGCCCAAGTCCTTGGGCCCCTGCGCCCATGCAGGAGATCCCAGGGAGGCTCCTGGATCCCGGCTTTGGATTCACTCTGCTCCGGCCATTGCAACCAACTAGGGAGTGGACCAGCAGATGGAAAACCTGTCTGTCTCACTGTCTGTCTGTCTGTCTCTTTCTCTCTCTCTGCATCTCATCCTCTCTGTGTGTAACTATGAATTTCAAATAACTAAGTAAGATATTTGAGAAGAAGTAAAAAATTTTAAAAAGGAAGACATAGCTATAAACAAAATACTACATCAAGGCCACCTACTAGAGCATATGTCAAATTTGAGACTATATGCATTAAATATCCTATTAACACAGAATTTGAAAAGGTATTTAACTCCGTCTTAGAAAACATTCAGGTAACCATTCATTGTCTTCTTCCTTAAAACATTCTGTGTGGTTTACCTGTGACTTACGCACCAGGAAATATTTGTAATTTATTTATTCAACACTTATGTACCCAGTCACACAGGACTTGAAACACCTGTGATCTACACAGTTCTCCACTGAACACAGGTCTACTTCCCAATACCCACCTTCCACAGTCTACCCCTGCATTTAATCTATGGATCATGTTTGAAACAGGACAAATCATGTCTTCCACGAAGCAAGAGAGAATACAGAAAGATAGCATCTGAGGTCACTGCTGACTTTTTCCATGAGCATGTTATCATGTTGGTACTTTTTCATTCATTTCTCAATGTCAGATGAAAATTGGGAGGGAGGAAGTCCACCTATCCCTATTTGCAGATGACATGATTCTATACACATGAGATCCAAAAGATTCCACTATTGAAACTCAGACTAGAGGTTGGTAAAATGGCAGGACAGAAAATCAACAGCCTTTTTATACACAGACAAGGTCAAGGCTGAGAAAGAACTTCTGAGACCAATCCTGTACACATAATTACAGAATAAATAAAATGGCTACGAATAAAATTAACCAAGGATGTTCAATATCTGAGAATCACAGAGGATTAAAGAAAGGGATAGAAGAGGACAACAACAAACCAAATAGAGAAGCTTCTAAACTGTAAAAGAAACACTCAGCACTGTGAAGAGACAACTAACAGAAAGGGAGAAATTATCTGCAAAGCATGCCACTGATAAAGATCAACTGCCAGAAATTTTCAAGAAACTCAACATCAGAAAAACAAACCAGCGACACAAGAAAAGGGCAAAGGACTTCCACAGGCATATTTCAATGAAGAAAATCTAAATGGACAAAAAACAGAGGCGAAAATGCTCAGGATCCATAGCCATCAGGGAAATGAAAATCAATAATAGAAGAGCTTTAGGAACTGGGGGAAAAGGCACCCTCATCCACTGTTGCTGGGAACGTAAACTGGAATAGACCTACGAAATAAGCCACCCATGTGCAAAGAGACTGTAGCAGCAGGGAAAGCGAAACAAACAAACCAGACATGAAGAAAAGTCCAGGACCAGATGGCTCCACCAGTGACAACGCCCAGGGAAAAGATCATTAAAATCCGTGATTCGCAAACCCTCCCAAAAAGGAGATGAAGAGGAAAAGCCTTCCAGTTCCTTCCATCAGACCAGCCTTATCCCAACATCCAACACAAGCATATCATGAAGAAAATGCCACACACATATCCGTCATGGATGTGTCTGTCACATGCCTCAACAAAATATTACCAGACGCCATCCAGAAGCACAACCAAAGCTTAGCACACTGTGCGCAACTGACAGTTACTCCGGAAATGAAAGCGTGGCTACCCTACAAAATCAATCTATCCCAGAACAGAATGCACATGGGGAAAGCCCACAAACTATCCCGATAGACACAGAAAACCTAGTTCACAAAAACTTCCACGACGTTTGCGATACGAAAACACAAATCATCACATCAGGAACGGAACGTACACCTCGGCCTGACGAGGCTCTTTCATGAAAAAACCCACAGAGCGCGAACGTCACAAACAACGCGAGGAACCCGAAACTGGCCTCCTAGACCAGGAAACAGACACGCACTTTCGCTCTCCTTCCTCCCATCAACAGTCTCTGACGTCTAGAGCAGGGCGGCTGGGCCCTCCAAAAGCAAACAGATGGGAACGCGGGGCCGTTCCGGGAGGAGACCGAGCCACCTCTGCTCTCGCCCAGCTGCTCGCACCCTGGGGACCCTTCCAGACTGTCCGCACAGCACGACCGCGACCCCACCCGCGCCTTCGGGACCCAAGAGCAACAGGCACGCGGCCAGCCAAGACGCCCAGCGGGTAACCGCCACAGCCGCGCGTCACTCACCTCCAAGGGGGTCCGGTCAGCTGCCGGGTCAGTTGTTGTCCGCGAAGGCCGTTGCTTCCAGAAGGGGCCAAAGAAGAGCAACGCGCCTGGGAAACGGCACGGAAGCCTCGGACGCGCAGCCTCTCCTGATCCGGCCTGCCCCTGGGGACGCTGGCTCTCCCTCAGGCTCGGCCAGCAGCGTCGAGGACGGCTCCTCTCCTCACGGCTTGGGCAGGCTCTGGAGCCGGAGAGGACCCGCGGCGCTGACTCCCAGCGGAGCCCCACGGGGCAGTCGGCGCCAGGCTGCGTGCAGGTGCACTTCCAGGTCACAGTGCCAGGCGCAGGCGCACTCCCCACGGGCCGTCACCATGGCAACCCAGGACGCACCTGCACACTGCTGCATCCAGCGTCCCAAGCCCCAAGGCCGCTTCCAGTCCCGCCTCTCCAGGCTGTGACCAGGGACGCAGACGCCGATGGCCCAGGTTCTCTGGACCCCACTTCCCTGCCTCGTGGGAGTCCTCAATGGAGCTCCTGCCTTCTGCCTCCTCGCTTCTGCCTGGCCCTGCGCTGCCCGTTCGTTACTGCCACGCGTGGAGAGAAGCAGTTCACGGGGCATCGCCAGCTCGCTCGCGCTCGCTCACTCGCTCACTCGCTCTCTCTCTCTGAGTGATCATCCATCTGGGGGTTCACCCCCGAGGTGGCTACAAAGGCCGGGACTGGGACAGAAGCCAGGGACTTTAGCCGGCGCTCCATTCTGGGGTCAGGGGCCTAAGTCCTTGGGCCGTCTCCCTCTGCTTTCCCAGGCGTGTTAGCAGATAGCTGGATCCCATGGTGAACAGCTTCCGGGAGGGTCAGCACTGTGAGGTAGCGGGTAAAGCCACCACCCGCAGTGCCGACTTCCCATATGGGCGCCGGTTCGAGTATGGCTGCTCCACTTCCGATGCAGCTCTCTGCTGTGGTCTGGGAAGGCAGCAGAAGACGACGCCCCAAGTCCTTGTGCCTCTGCACCCAGGAGGAGATCCCGGCGAGGATCCTGGCTCCTGGCATCAGACACTCTCAGCTCCGCCCATGGCAGCCAATTGGGTAATGGACCAGCAGATGGAAGACTTCTCTTCACTCTCTCTCTCCCCCCCTCCCTCCCTCCCACCTTCCCTGCCTCGCTCTCATCTGCTCTGTGTGTAACTCTCAATGTCAAATAAATAAATATGATCTTCAAGAAAAGTAAAGAAATTCAAAAGCGAAGACATAGCTATAAATAAAATACCACATCACGGCCAACTACTAGAGTTTTTTTAGAATGTGGTATTATATGCATTACCTACCCGATTAACCCAGAATTGGAAAGAGTTTAACTCGGTCTTAGAAAAGATTTTGGTACCCAGTCATTCCCTTCTTCCTTACAAACATTCTGTGCGGCATTATCTATGACTTGCGCTGCTGAGGAAATCTTTGGAATTTACATATTCACACGCTTACGTACCCACTCCCACAAGCACTTGAAACACCTGTGGTCCACAGAGTTCTCCCCCCGGAACACAGCTCTGCTTTCCAGACACCACCCTGCAGAGTCAAGCCCTGCCTTTAATGTATGGATCATGCTGGAAACTGATCAAATCATGTCTTCCACAAAGCAAGATTAATACCGAAAAGCAGTGTTTGATGTCCCCTGGCTCTTTTTGAAATTGTTTTACAGGCAGAGCCGACAGTGAGAGAGAGAGATATATAGAGGAATGTCTTCATTTTTCGTTTTTCACCACTTCGATGCGAAGCCAGCACCCAGGTGCATCTCCTGGTCTCCCATGCGTCTGCAGGGCCCAAGGACTTGGGCCACTTTCCACTGCCTTCCTGGGCCACAGCAGAGAGCTGGACTGGAAGAGGAGCAACCGACACAGAATCCGGCGCCCGTACCAGGACTGAACCCGGGGTTCTGGCACCACAGGCTAGGATAAGCCATGAGCTGCAGCGCTGGCCGCAGTTAGTTATCACCTTTCTAAAACACATGTAAATGCACTGTAGGGCATCATTACTGAAGGTATAGTCAAGTAAAATGTTTTTAAGTTAGTAAACCTCTATCCTATCAAAAATAACTTCCTAATTCATTTTTCATCAATTTAACACATGAAAATTAACTTTATTTCAAATAAACACTGACAAAATTAAATCTTCTTTGTTGCATTTTTCTCTTATATTAAATTAAAATAACTTACTTTCACTTTTTGTGAAAATCTGGTGCCCTCACTGGCACTAGAACCCAGGGTGCCAGTGCTCACTAGGATTAACCTAGTGAGCCATGGTGCCAGCCAGTCCCCTCGCTTTTAATGGGAGCTTAATTCACTATCTCCACTGTTCAATTTTCTGTCATTTCCTCCTGAATTTCCTGTTTTGAGTCAAGGGTGCTACCATCTTCTTAGTCTTGGAAGTCTCTGCACACTCTATGTGCCTGGTGTGTCCTGTATCCATGTGAGTTGCTCTCACCTTGGTCACTGCTGCCTGGCGTGTCCTATGTCCATATGAGCTGATCTCACCTGGGCCAGTTCTTCCCCTTTCCACTCTCATGGCCCTGGTGCAGATCTCAGGTCCCTCCTGCTCTGCAAGCTGCAGCACCCTCTCAATGTCATGCCTCATCCCCTGGCTTGGCTCTTTCCAGCCTACTTGTCACAGGCTAGGGAGGGTTTGCGCCTTCTCCTTAGCTCGGGACCTGTGGGACTGGCCTTGTGTACCCTGTGAGGTCTTGGCTTTATCTCAAAGACACTCATGGTTTGCTTCAAGCCATCTTTTTAGCCTGGTTTCATACTTTCCCCATCTACATAATATGTATTTGGTTTATTGGGCATTTTTGCTTCTCGGAATCCGTCATGTAGTTTGGTGCTGTTCCTGCTGGAGCAGAAACTCCGTGCTACTCCTTTCCCCAGCTCCCCTGCTGTTAAGAAGTCAGCAGATTCTTCCTCCTCTCCTTTTGATTACCTGGCTGAGTTCTCAATGAGATCATTTCATTAGGCTCCTAGCGTCCCTTAGCTAGCTGATCTCTCCCTGGGTTGTGCACTCCCGGGGACAGGGAACCTGCTGTCTTTCTTTCCCTGTAAGTCAGCCAGTCTGTGTGGAGCTGAACAACTTGACATTGTCTTTTCTGAAGGTTTAATAACCCAGGCAGAGTGAGAGCCAGGAGTTAGAGGACTGCTGTTTCTCTTCAAGGGATGGAATCTCGCTGAGTGGTGTCAGGGAGGGTCTTCCTCACAGGATGATGGCTGCTTAGGCAGTGTCTGCATACTGGGGAAGTGGAGTGAAATCTGGGCACGTGGTGGGAGAAGTGGCAGACCCCTGACCTGGGGTGAGTCTCTGATCTGTGGAGAAGGGATGGCAGTTGACTGTGTGTGTCCCTGGTTTGCACTGTCCTGGATGCCTGTTGCTGCTGCCGCAGTCACCTCAGGTCTAGGAATGCCCGACATTCAAACAAAGGCACCTTGCAGCTTCTGTCTGCCTCTGACCTTTTATGAGGCTGGGTTCTGTACCCGGATGGAGGGTGGTAGCAGACCCCGAGTTTTCTTTGTAAAAGCTTTTTGAAAATTCAAGTTGAAGCATTTAAAAATTTGTTTATTTATGTAAGAGGCTGAGTGACAGAAAAAATTCCTGCAACAGCCAGGGCTGGGCCGGGCCAAAGTTAGGAGCCCAGAGTTCCTTGTGGGTCTCCATGTGGGTGGCAGGGACAGAAGCACTTGAGCCATCACCTGCTGCCTCCCGTGGTGCACGTGAGCAGGAAACCAGATCTGTAGCATGCAGCAACCGAGACTTGATCCAGACTCTCCAGTGTGGGATGTGGGTGTCCCAAGCTGCAGCCTTACCTGCTGCACCACAATGCCTGCCACAGTTGGAAGCATTTTAATGATAAATTTTAGCTTACAAATTATGTATGTTCCTTTTAGAAATCTGAAAAAATATAAGTGGATATTAAAAAATTAATTCCTCATCCTGCATCCTAACTGTGCATAGACAGGCACACTTGACATTTTATGTGTTTATTTAGTATTGTTTATTCTTTTAAAAAATTGGATTGATTTTATAAATTCAATTTATTGTCTGGTGCCGTGGCTAACTTGGCTAATCTGCTTGCAGCGGTGGTACCCCAGGTTTATCCCGTTTGGATCGTCAGATTCTGTGCCAGTTGCTCTTCATCCAGTCCAGCTCTCCGCTGTGGCCCAGGAGGACAGTGGAGGATGGCCCAAGTGCTTGGGCCCTGCACCCACATGGGAGACCAGGAGGAAGCACCTGGCTCCTGGCTTCGGATAGCACAGCTCCAGCCGTAGCAGCCATTTGGGGGGTGAACCAACGGAAGAAGACCTTTCTCTCAGACTCTCCCTCTCTCACTGTCTAATTCTACCTGTCAAAAATAAATAAATAAAAAATTTACAAAATTGAATTTATTTTATAAATCTGTATTCTGATTTGTGAAGTAGCTTAAGCCTTTTTCATATTATGAAGGTTTTTTTTTTATAAATGTCACTTTTATTATTTTTTAAAGGTTCAAGTCCTGGATACTGTGATTCCAACCCTTCTTCCTACTAATGCACACCATGGGAGGCAGCAGATGGTGGCACAAGTACTTGGGTTCCTGTCAGTCACATTCGACACCTGGATTCAGATCTAGGCTCCTGGCTTTGGCCTGGCCCAGCCCTAGCTCTTGTGGGTATTTGGGGAATGAACCAGAATATGGAGGATTCCTCCCTCTTCCCTCACTTTCTCTCTCTCTCTCTCTCTCTCTCTCTCTCTCTCTCTCTCTCTGTCTCTCTTTCTCCCTCACTCCCTCCCTCCCTCCCTCTCTCCCTCCCTCCCTCACTCCCTCTCTCCCTCCCTCCCTCCCTCTCTCCCTCTCTCCCTCCCTCCCTCACTCCCTCCCTCCCTCTCTCCCTCTCTCCCTCTCTCCCTCTCTCCCTCCCACCATTGCTATCTCCCTCCCTCCCTCCCTTGAAATAAAATGAAAAACATTTTTAAATTACATCAAAAAGAGTAAAAATAGCCATACATCTACTATTTATCGACAATCACTATTTTGGAACAATTCAACATTCATTTTACTTCACATTCACTACCTTTTGTCTCCTGAATTATATCAAGTAAATGCAGACATGATGCTCTTTTACCCATAACTACACCTGCATATATTTTCTAAGAACAAAAACATTCTGATATAAATTCACTTTGATAATCACATTCAGTATAGTTGTGATTATACAATAACATCAGGTCGAGCACAGCATACATTAAATTTCTCCAATCATTCCAAAAACATCTTTAACCTTTTATTTTAATCCAGAGTACAAGGAGTCTTCAGAAAGTTCATGGAAAATGAATTTTATGAAAAACATCTATTCTTGCATTTCCATTTTTTGCACCAAAATAAGTTTATTTTCATTCTATTTTCCCAAGAACTTATATGAGTAAGGACAGCGTGGGCCAGCACTATGGCAAAGCGGGTTAAAGCCCTGGCCCGAAGTGTTGACATCCGATATCGGTGCCCGTTGAAGTCCTGGCTGCTCCTCCCCCAATCCAGCTCTCTGCTATGGCCTGGGAAAGCAGTGGAGGATGGCCCAAGTCCTTGGGCCCCTGTACCTCCCTGGGAGACCAGGAAGAAGCTCCTGGCTTCACAGCAGCACATCTCTGGCCATTGCGGCCATCTAGGGAGTGAACCAGTGGATGGACAATCTCTTTCTCTGTCTCTACCTCTCTCTGTAACTCTGGCTTTCAAATAAATAACAAATCTTTTAAAAAATGACAGTGCATAGCACTGAATTGTTCTCTCTCTTCTGTCTTTAAGCAAGAACAGTCTTTCCAACTCTTTCTACTAAGTGAGGATTGAAATACCAGTATCTACCTTACAGAGTTAGTGGGAGAGGGCACCTAACGACGGCCAGCACCATGGACTCCCCCACTGCCTCCACGGCATCCAGCAGCCTGCTCTCTGCTGCACTTGTTGTTGGGAGAGTTTCAACAGGAATCACAGGAAGAAAGAGCCCAGCACAGCCTCCTACACCTAAGGACGCCCAGCACCATGGACTCCGCCGTGCCCTTGTGGCATCCAGCAGCCTGTTCTCTGCTGCAAACAGCAACACCTCATTCCAGAAGCCTGTGAGCTGTGTGAGTTCTTCCCAAGGAGCAAACGGGGCCCACATGTGCTCCCCAGTAAAATGCTTCTGAGAGGGGCAGACTGAGAGCCACTGCAGGGTCAGTCTTGCTTGCAGGAGGCCATAGATGAGCCTCTGCCCCTGAGCCAGACACTGTCCCTAGACGAGGGCTTCACGGTGGCCTCCTGACAGCACAGGTGGAACCGCAAGTGATAATTCACAGCCTGGACCAAAATCCCCAAGGGCCTTGGCTGTCCACCTTGCTCTCCCATGACACTGGCCTGTTCTGCCTTTTTCTGTGCAGGAGGATGGGGTCTCCCCATGATAAGAAGAGGTAGAAACACCAGAGTTTCCCTCGGCTTCCTCCAAGTGAAGAGACACCAAGTGGGAAACCCACTCTGCCAGCACTGTGGTCTCGGCCTTCCCAGTCTCCAGATGTGAGAAAGCAATTTCTGCTGCCTGAGACACTCGTCCTGTGGTGCTCTGTTCCAGCAGCCCGAGCTGCCCAACATGGAGTAGCAGGAGAGACTGTGGGGAGCAATTCGGACTAGACTAAGTTACTGGAATTAAGACTTATTCTATGCATCTGCTCTCCCACAATATGGCGCTGGGAGAGAAGAAAACAGCTTCTACACAGCTGCCTCCAGTTCAACCAATAAACTGTAGGACCTGCTCCTGATTGGAGGAGAGCAGCGTACTCGGCGTGTGGGCAGCCGAGTTGGGATTGGCGGAGGAGGACTATAAAGGAGGAGAGAGACGGCATGCACCAGGAACATCTAAGGGGAACATCTAAGGGGAACACCTGTGCAGCCCCCGAGAGAGCCGGCCGGCGGTGTGCCGCTCCCCTGCGGAAGTGGGGAAAGCGGCCAGGGGGAACCGCCCTTCCACGGAGGTGGAAGGGATAGTAGCCAACCCGGGAAGAACCAGCAGCAAACCCGGGGAGGGCCGAGCAGACGAAAGAACAGCGCAGGGTCCTGTGTCGTTCCTCCACGAAGAGGGGGAGCGACATAATGGTGCCGTGACTCGGATAGGAAACCTAGGACGGATAGGAAACTTAGGAGGGAAGAAACGGGAAGAAGTGGAAAATATCGGAGAGAGAGACTAGCAAACAGCCTAGGGAAAAGCCGGACGAAAAAGGTGCCGGAAGAAGCTATTGAAAGCCTAGGCATAGACTCGGATACGGACTACGGGGGGAAGCTGGGAGAAATCTCTAAGGTCGAAAGCGAAAGTGAAAGCTAGAACAAACAGACTCAGATACAGACTGTGGGGAGAGGCCAGGAGAAATGAGGGAGGAGTATTGTTGGAGGAAAGCTTGGGGAAACATACCGGGTAGAGAAAAATGTTAGGGAAATTGAAGCCGCGGGGGGCAGGCCGAGGCGGAGACGAAAGCCACTTTGGGATTCTCAAGTTAGCCCGGGAATGGGGGGCGAAAAGTTGAAACCAGAAGCAGAAACGTAAGCCAGATTGGGATCCGTCTGATTAGCCCGGGGAGCAAAGGACGGGAAGCCAGATCGTGGGGCAAAGACGTGAGCTGGGTTGAATTCGCCAGGTTAGCCCGGGGAACTTAGATTGAATGCTAGTGGCGGAGACGCAAGCTACGCTGTGTGACTCGCGGAAGCCGCCGCGTGCAGAGAGAGCACGGGGTGTGAATAGATAGGGAACGCGGGGCTGGCGCGAGGCAGTGGTACGGACGCGAAGGGCGTGGAGACCGCGGAGCGCGCGAAGCCAAGCCGCGCAGAGCCGGGAAGCCGCGCAGATGAGAGAGGCGTGGGCTGAAGCGGCTCAGAGCCGGGAAGCCGCCGCGGGGTAGGTGCCGAGAAGCCGCAGGGATAAGAGAAACAGAAGTTTAGAAGTAAAATGAGAGAAATAGGAATGCTGGAAGATAGAAGTAAAATGGGAGAAATAGGAATGCCCAGAGATAGAGAAATAGAGAAATAGAAAGGCCTCCCCACAATATTGCAATGAGAAGGCTTGGATTCGGTCTGCCTGATCAGTGAGGCGATGAGCACCTGCAGGCGGCTCGACCAGAGTATGAGCCGCAGGTCACCGAAGACAGGCACGAATTAACATCAATAAGGCCTCCCCACAACACAGCAATGAGAGAGCTTGGATTCGGTCTGCCTGATTAGTAAGGCAGTAAGCACCAGCAGGCAGCTCGACCAGAGTATGAGCCGCAGGTCACCGAAGACAGGCACGCATCAGCGCCTAAAAACCTCCTCACAACATGGCGAAGAGAGGACCCGGATTCGGTTTGCCTGATTGATAGGACTTGTAAGAACCTGTGGCAACTCTAGCAAGTAGAGCAGAGTGTGTGCCGCGGGACACCGAAGACAGGTGCGTATCAACGCCAAAAAATAAAAAGAAAGGGGGATCTGTGGGGAGCAATTCGGACTAGACTAAGTTACTGGAATTAAGACTTATTCTATGCATCTGCTCTCCCACAATATGGCGCTGGGAGAGAAGAAAACAGCTTCTACACAGCTGCCTCCAGTTCAACCAATAAACTGTAGGACCTGCTCCTGATTGGAGGAGAGCAGCGTACTCGGCGTGTGGGCAGCCGAGTTGGGATTGGCGGAGGAGGACTATAAAGGAGGAGAGAGACGGCATGCACCAGGAACATCTAAGGGGAACATCTAAGGGGAACACCTGTGCAGCCCCCGAGAGAGCCGGCCGGCGGTGTGCCGCTCCCCTGCGGAAGTGGGGAAAGCGGCCAGGGGGAACCGCCCTTCCACGGAGGTGGAAGGGATAGTAGCCAACCCGGGAAGAACCAGCAGCAAACCCGGGGAGGGCCGAGCAGACGAAAGAACAGCGCAGGGTCCTGTGTCGTTCCTCCATGAAGAGGAAGCGACAAGAGACCCCAACAAGCTCCCTGTTACAGGAAAACAGATGAAACGGCCATGCAGGGAGCTGAGCCACAGACGCGCAATCAGAGCTGTGAAAACTTCAACAACTCCCCAGAGAAGCTGGGGGCAATTCTGAGGGGAATATGCTCACAAGAAAGAACAGGAGCCGGCACCGTGGCTCACCAGGCTAATCCTCCACTTGTGGCGCTGGTACCTTGGGTTCTGGTCCCAGTTGGGGTGCCAGATTCTGTCCCGGTTGCTCCTTTTCCAGTCCAGCTCTCTGCTGTGGCCTGGGAGGGCAGTGGAGGATGGCCCAAGTGCTTGGGTCCTGCATCCGCATGGGAGACTAGGGGGAGGCGCCTGGCTCCTGGACTCAGATCCGCGCAGTTCACTGGCCAGAGCGGCCATTTAGGGGGTGAACCAATGGAGGGAGGACCCTTCTCTCTGTCTCTCTCTCTCACTGTCTAACTCTGCTTCTCAAAAAAAAAAAAAAGAGGATAGAACAGAAGCACAACTCAGAACCCACACACTCAGGGGAGGAGCAGGAGAAAGAGGCCCCGTTCATGATCCATGCCACAAGACACAAAGCCTTTGCCTGTGACAGCCAAAACACTGGGAACACAGGACAGAACGAGACAGGGTCCTTGTGCCACACACCTTCTATAGGATAGCATCTGGCCTAATGCTTAGGACACCCATGTCACACATCAGGGCTCGGGCTCCTGACTACAGGTTCCTGCCAGGGCAGTCCCTGGGAAGCAGTGGTGATGGCTCAAATAACTGGGTTCTTGCCACCAATGTCAGAGACCTGGATTGAGTTCCTGATTCCTAGTTTCAGCCCTGGGGCCATTTTGGGCATTCTGGGAGTTACCTAGAAAATGGGAGATCCCTCTTCTCTCTCTCTCTCAGACTCCTTTGCCTTTCAAATAAGATGAAACAAATTAAAACTAAATGCCTGTGATAGTGGTTTGTGCTAGAGACTTGATATCTATATAGGTACACATTCACACATACATACAATCATATCCCAAGAAGTAAATAAATAAATTCTTAATTATAAGACCCAAAACTCTGAATTGACCAGAGAAAATCAAAGAGAAAGGTCCATGGCATTGGTCTGAGCAGTAATTTCTTGGATGTGACCCCAAAGGCGTAGGCAACAAAAACAAAAATAAAACATATGAGATTGCATACAAGAAAATCCTTCTACAAGCAAAGGAAACAAGCTACAGTTCTCTCAGTAGAGAACCAACCCACACACTGAGAGAGGATACTTGAAATCATTTATCAGCTGAGGGGATAGTATCTTAATACAAAGAACTCAAATGAATCAGTAACAAGAGAACAAACAGCCCCCAAATGGACATTTCTCGAAAGAAGACATACAAGTATCCATCACCAATTATCAGAGAAATGCAAATTAAAATCACAACAGGGAGGCCAGTGTTGTGACACGGTGGGTAAGCTGCCACCTGAGACACTGACATCCCACACAGGCACTGGTTTTTGTCCCACTCGCTTCACTTCCAATCCAGCTCTCTGCTAACGACCTGGGAAAAGCAGTGGAGGATGGCCCACGTGTATGGGCCCCTGCATCCAGGAGCTCCTGGCTCCTGGCTTTGGCCTGGCACAGCTCTGGCCATTGCAGCCATCTGGGGAGCAAACCAGCAGATGAAAGAGCCCTCTCTCTGTCCCTCCCTCTCTCTTCCAACTCTAACTTTCAAATAAACATATAAATCTTCAAAACAGATAAACAAAAATGAAACCATATAAGATGGCATGTCACTTCACCAGACTGGCTATTACCAAAAGACCCAGGCCACAGGTGCAGAAAGAGGGATCTAGCACACTTCTCAAGGGAACGTCAGTCAGTGCAGCTTGTTGAAAAAAAGCATGGGGGGTTCAAAAAAGCTAAAAACAACTCAAACTCTCCCACGACCCCACCATCCCACATCCAGATTTATGTACATGTGCATGTAAGGTGTATATGTACATGCATGTAATGTGTGTATGTACATGTGTGTGGAATATGGGACATGCATATGTGTGATATGTTTCTGTACATGCATGTGATATGTACTTGTGAATATAATCTGTGCATATGGTGTATACATGAATACATATGTGTATATGGAAGAGCCATGTCTGCAATCACATGTCCACTGCAGCACTGCTCACCACAGTAAAGACAATGGAAACACATGAATGCCCCTTGGCAGGTGAACAGACAAGGAATGGCAGCTGCAGCGCACCCAGGAATACCGGACCCAAAACACCCACAGGAGGGTAGTCATTTACAGCATGTTCATGGAGACGAAAGTCACGTACTGTATATGAAGACTCCAAAGTCCTTAAAACACAGTATTGAAATGTTCTTACTGGGGCTAGTGTTACAGCACAGGGGGTTAATTCACCGCCTGTGTCCCCAGCACCCCATGTGAGCACTGGTTCAAGTCTTGAATACTCCACTTCTAATCCAGTTCTCTGCTAACATGCCTGGAAAAGGAGCAGGAGATGGCCCAAGCTTAGGCCCCTGACACACACACTGGAAACCTAGATGGTGTTCCAGGTTCTTGACTTTTGCCAGGCACAGTCCCAGCCATTGTGGCTATTTGGGGAGTGCACCAGCAGATGCAAGATTTTTCTTCTCTCCCTCTGTGTGTGTGTCTGTATGTGTGTGCACACGCGTCCTGTCTGTGTCTACTCACCCCACACCCATAACTGCCCTTCATGTAAATAAGTAAATCTTAAAAAACAAACAAAAAAACAGGCAGGGGAAGAAATACAAGAGAGCTAGTCTGTCTCCAACCCATGAGAACACAGCAAGAAGATGGCCGCCCTCACCAGGAACCCAACCATGTGAGCACCTGGGTCAGACTTGCAATGCTGAGAACCGTCAGTAAATCAATGCATGTGGTCGGGCCAGGCCAGGTGTCGGATTTGTTACAGCAGCCTGAGCTGACTAACACACCCCCAACACGTCTAGAAGAGCATGTGACCACCTGACACACCTAACCCGTGAACTCATGTCCCCACACGGCCAGGCCTGGTGCTGCAGCAGATACAATTCCCATTGCCCTTGGCTCTATCTCCTTACTGCCATCACCAGATGGGAGAATCCATCATTGCCACTTGCGGGGAAAAATCATAGAATTCCACTCCCTTAGGATGACCACCTTGCTAATCTGGACAAGAAAGTCAAGAATGGGAATTGAGAAATTGTCTCTTTAATGTGCCTGCAGTAAGCCACGCTGCTAAAAAAGTGCCAGGGTGACATCTTTGATGGGCGAGTCACATGGCCGGTGGCAGGCGCCATGGAGAGCTGACTAAAACACACACCTGGGAGCAGGTGAGCTCTCAGAAATGAGGAAGCTGCTTACCATCACTCAGGTCCAGCAGGAGACCCTTCTGGCAGGAGAAGTCCAGGCTCGCTTTCATGGTGACAGTGAAGGTGGCTGCCTGCCCAGGCTGCAGGGGAAACTGGGTGAGGGTTTCTTCCAGCTTCCAGCTCAGGAAGTCATCATACAGTTTCTCTGCAATGATAACAACAATAGTGATGTTGATGGTGATAGCAGAGCAGAGGCACAATGAGACTGACACCAACCCAGCTGGGAAATTCTGGCACACGCTCAAAAACAAAGACGAGAAGCATTCAAGATGTCAGAGAGCAAAAAGTCCAGGAAAAGTCCTGAATCAGAAGAGGCCGTGAGGCACAAAGAGGAGGGAGAATGCGTCACGCCTGTGCACGGGACCCCCGCCTAACCACCATCGCTCCTGTGGAGCCGTGGGACCTGCGGACGAAAAGAAGGCCTGTGGCTCTGGCAAGTGAAACTAAGTTTCCCCACCATGAACATTTTCTGTATTGTACTGCTGTGAGGGAAACAGACCCATGTTAAGCAGGGACACCGCTTCAGAGAAAGAAATCCAGAATCAGAAACACACAGCTAAGAGCAGAGCGTAAGGCAGGGCCGGCGAGGAAGCGGCCTTGGGCCTGGTGCACCGTGCAGAATGGTAAATCCTCACAGCCAAGGTTTGTCCACAGACAGCATAGATGGACGACCACTGCATCTGGGGCTGGTGCAGAAGCTGCCCACGGTGACCTCTGCAGAGAATAGGGGTCATCATTACTAAGAGCAAGGCACCCTCTGGAAGGACGGGAAGAGACACAGGGGACACCCAGTGTGGCCTGGAAGCAGCCATCCCTCCTTCACTAGCAACTGGGAGTGAGGTGTCAGACAGCCAACCAAGGCCCAGTATTCTCTGCAGCCAGCACACCTGGGAAAACTGACAACCTCCAATGGCTGCGCCACAAGGTCCCCTTCCAACTCTGCTCCACTGAGAAGCTCCCAGCCCCACTGCCCTCCTGCTCACAGGGGCAAGCACAGATGCTGCACAGCCCTGAGCAGTGAGGTCCAGTGTTCGGCCAGCCAGCAGAACAACACACACACACCGATCCTATGAACGGTGGGTTGGTCATGGCTCCCGGGCAGTGCACTGCAGAGCCCAGCGTCCAGGTATGCAGCACCAGGAAACCTTCCCAGAGAGACTTGAGGGGAGGAGGAGAAGCCAGGGATGGTTAGTAGGAGGAAGATTCTGGACTTGTGCTGTGTCCAGCACGGTCTTGGTGTGTGGCACAGCTTAACAGATGTCACGCTCAAAACCGCCTTCACACACCGGTTTTGTGGTCTGCCTCCTGTGTAGCTGCAGCACCTGGGGACTTCAGATGTTCACAGAAGTTCTCCTTGGTAGGCACGGCACCGCCCTAGCCCACAAAGATCACTGAAGCCTTGTGTGTGTTCCTACTCTCCAGTCTGCACCGCAGCCCTGAGGTCCAAACTACCCTGGGACACTTGATCTGGGTGCTGTACCAGCTCGAGTCAGAAGTTATGCCATTCCTCCTGCACCACGGATGGGACCGAGACCCTCCAGCGACCCAGGAAGTCTACAAACATGTTACGTGCATTTTAATGAACTCCACTTTTTTGCTTTTTAGCCGGTCAATCCACTCAGGAATGGAATGGGTAAGACGCCAGGTGACAGAAAGCCTAGTGGGTCCAGCTTGCTGGGGCCAGTTCCAAGGCCCCAAGAACACAGGAAATGCAAGCTGACTGCCTCCATGGCCTGTGCATGAGCTGCACCAGCAACCACCCCCTTCCTAAGCACAGCTCATGTCAGACAAGACACCAAGCCTTGCAAAACCTCACCTCCCAACATCCTCTCCAAGCTGTTTCTAAGATCACAACCTGTAAACAGCAGCCACCATGTCAGCTGCCCGGTTCACACAGCCAGGGGTGGGCAGGATGGTCAGGTAGGCCCTGAGCAAGCACATTGCAGCAGGAGGAGCACAAACACTGAGACGCCTCAGGAGGGCACTCCAGCCCCACATGCTGCCAGCTCTCCTCCACCAGCACAGCCTGCTGCCTCTGTGGAGAGGGCCAGACCCACTGTCACCACAGTGGGGTCCCACCTGTCTTTCACAGTCCCACTCACGGGCTGCATTCCTGTGGGCCTTGTCTCCCCCCACACACACACACACATACACCCAACCCTTCCACGCACTGACAAGTAGGATACTATATCCAAGGGACTCATTCTCCTACCAATCAATCAATGGAAGGCACCAGCTCCCACCACTGAGAACCAGCACCTGCTTGGAGAGGTAGGCACTGTGAGGGTTAGGAGTACCTGCTTTAGGACAGGGCATCTGGGCTCACCTACCAGCCCTGCCTACATGTCCTAGGTGAGCCACCAAACTTCCGTGTCTGTCAGTTTAGCCATCTGCAAGATGGGCAGTCATGCCAGGTCAACAAGGTAATAGAAGCCAAGTGCTTCGAACACAACCCTGACTAGAACAGCACTTGGCCAGTGTTAGTGATTCCTCCCGTGCCTCAAAAACCCCTCTCTCCTTGTAATAAATCAGTAGTCACTCCCAGGGCCACGTGAGCATGAGCTAGCCCTGCAGAGTTTGGGACCCTGGCCAGCAGTCAGCAGGCACACTCTAGCACTAGCTGCCACCAGAGTTCTGCCTCTCCAGCCATGAACAGGACCTGACACGGGGAAGCAGACAATAGTGACAACAGCGTGGACCAAGTCATGGTGTTCACTTTATAATTAGAACAGTTGGAAACATGTTCCACGGGAAAAAAAAAAAACAGGATGCCACACTGAATGTACAATGTAATTTCAAACGCATAAAAGCACTCAAGTAGAAAAAAATGAAATATATCTGTACACCAATATTAGTTTGCTTTGAGTCAGCAGATCACGGGTAGTTTCAAATGGTTTTGTATTTTTTGAATTTTCTGCAATGAGCTTTTATCATGCTTTTATAAAGAAATACACACAAGGATACTTCAAGAAGTTCATAGAAAATAGAATTAAAGGCTAAGTTTATTTTGATGCCAAAAAAATGAAATGCGTGCATATGAGGAACCTTCAAAATGTTCATGAGGAATGTACATTATGAATAAAGCATGCATGGATTTCAAAAGTGTCTGGCACCAAAATAAATTACTTTTAGTTGTGTTCTTCCATGAGCTTTGGGAAGCCCCCTTGAGCCTGCCCGCGCGCACACACACACACACACACACACAAACGCATATTTGTATAAACCTGCGCTAACAGCTCTCTAAGTCTAGGCCCCTGTCCCCCTAACCTGGTTTCATGCAGGGAGAAGCCTGTGGGTCCAGCCTGCACATCCACTTACAAGACCAACCACACCAAGGCCTGTGGCCCACCCAACAAAGAAAGGTGGGTGTGAGCCAATGCAGATGCCCTCATGGTGCCCCACGCTACAGCAGGGCACTAATGTTTCCTGGTGACAGGGGCAGCAAATCACAGGCACTGTGTGTCCCCAAGTCCGAGGCTTGTCTCAGCCAACTGAATAAAATTTCCTGGGGCAGCGGATTAACTCTGTGGCAGCCATGTCCATTGGCAGGCAATCAGAAGCCTACAAAGAGTTTGGCCAGGCTAAGGAAAAACTAGCCTGCCTACACTAATTAGGTGAGTTCTGCCTCTCCACACCACTACTGCGCTCCCTTGGCAAGGCAGGGACCATCCAGAGGGACTATCCAGCAGGAACAGCCCCAGGCAAGCAGGGCAGGAATTGGAGCAACTGCCTAGTGAGCGGCTTCCCAACAGAGATGCTCCATCCCAAGTCATAAAAGAGCCGATTACAGGTCGGCACAATGGCTGACTAGGCTAATCCTCCACCTGCGGCGCTGGCACAGCAGGTTCTAGTTCCGGTTGGGGCGCCGGATTCTGTCCCGGTTGCTCCTCTTCCAGTCCAGCTCTCTGTTGTGGCCCGCGAGTGCAGCAGAGCATGGCCCAGGTACTTGGGCCCTGCACCCGCATGAGAAACCAGGAAGAAGCACCTGGCTCCTGGCTTTGGTTGACATAATGTGCCTGCCATAGCAGCCACTTGGGGAGTGAACCAATGGAAAAAGGAAGACCTTTCTCTCTCTCTCTCTCTCTCACTGTCTAACTCTGCTTGTAAAAAAAAAAAAAAAGGAGCTGAATACAGCACAGAGTTCCAGCAATTTGCCCAAAGCCAAGCAGCTGGGAAGTTGTGGAACCAGGAGTCTGCATGGCAATGGGCTCCTCCTGCCTATCTGAGGCCCTGAACAGAGACGGAGTGAACTCCAAAGTGGAGGCTGCGTACAAGGGAACTTCATGGAGGGCATGCAGAAAACAACACAGAACACTCAAGCACGGGAGCTCTTGCGTGCGCCGACCTGAGTGTGCAGCCCAGCTTTGCCCTTCAGCAGCTCTCGGGACAGGGAGGGCTGTGAGTCCTCTGTCAGCCAAGATGCCCTGTCCTTAGAGGAGGTGGTAACAGAGTTGGCATGATGGTAACATGAAGCAACTATCCCTATTTGCAGATGACATGATTCTATATATATAGGAGATCCAAAAGACTCCACTAAGAGACTATCAAAACTCAGAGTAGAGAGTGGTAAAGTGGCAGGAGAGAACATCAGCAGCCTATTTATATACACAGAAAATGTCATGGCTGAAAAAGGACTTCAAAGACCAATCCAGTTCACATAGCTACAAATAAAGCAAATAGCTTGGAATCAATTCAAACAAGGATGTTCAATAGCTAAGAATCACAAAACATTAAAGAATGAAGTAGAAGAGGGCACCAAAAACACACACACACACACACAACAATAACAAATTGAGCAGCTTCTGCACTGCCAAAGAGACACTCGCAAAGTGAAGAGGCAAACTAACAGTTGCAAAGCATGCAACTGATAAAGAATCAACTGCCAGAAACTTTCAAGAAACTCAACACCAGAAAAACAAACCACCCACTCAAGAAATGGGCAAGGGACCTCAGCAGGCAAAATACTGAAAGAAAGGAAATCTAAATGGCCAGCAAACACATGCAGAAATGCTCAGGATCACCAGCCATCAGGGAAATGCAAATCGAAACTACAACGGCCTTGAGGGTGTGGGGGAAGGGGCACCCTCATCCACTGCTAGTGGGAATGTAAACTGGTATCGCCACTGTGGAAGACAGTAGGGAGACAAGTCAGGAATCTGAATACTGACATATCATATGAGCCAGCCATTCCACCCCTGGGAATATGCCCAAGGGAAATGAAATCAGCATACGAAAAAAGAGTGATCTCTGCCTGCATATTTACTACAGCTCAATGCACAGTAGCAAAGATATGCAATCAGCCAACATGCCCATCACCTGAAGACTGAATAAAGACATTATGGGCTATGGACAACATGACATGCATATACGGACTGCATAGCCTGGCTACTGTGCATCCTACTGCAGTAAGCATAGGCCTGTGAAATCCTCTCTGTCTACACAATGACTTCTTCTCCTTCAATATGTTCCCAGTTGTGAGTACATCCATACAGCTTTCCATGTTGACAGGACTAATTTCACAAGGGACACTGGATTAGTACACAGAATACAGACATCAGATCCATGAACCCAATTTTACCTTCAAACACTAGAACAGCAAAGTATACCTTAAGAAACTGGATGGAGGAAAAAGATTCAAGCGGAAATCCACCCAACGGCATAGAAAATATCACAACAGACATTCAGTGAGACCAAACTACAGGGCTTGAAAACTCAGTCAACCTGAGTTGACCCACAGGAACACAGGGGGGAAAAGGAGAACAGACTCAAGCGACTTGACAACAGAAACGACAGAGAGGACATCGCTACCAACCTTCCAAAATAATGATCAAAAAACACTATGGAAAAACCACGGCACAAGGACTTGGTCAACCTACATAGAGTGGATTGACTTGCAGAAAGATGCAAACCACTAAAACTGGATACAGTGAAACAAGAAACTGTGAATACACTTATAATTTCAAAGAGAATGTAGTAGCAGGGAAAACGAAACAAACCAAACAGACATGAAGAAACAAAGTCCAGGGCCAGATGGCTCCACCAGTGACAACGCCCAGGGAAGAGATCATTAAAATCCGTGATTCCAAACCAGGAGAGAAGAGGAAAAGCCTTCCAGTTCCTTCCATCAGACCAGCCTTATCCCAACATCCAACACAAGCATATCATGAAGAAAATGCCACACACATATCCGTCATGGATGTGTCTGTCACATGCCTCAACAAAATATTACCAGACGCCATCCAGAAGCACAACCAAAGCTTAGCACACTGTGCGCAACTGGCAGTTACTCCGGAAATGAAAGCGTGGCTACCCTACAAAATCAATCTATCCCAGAACAGATACACATGGGGAAAGCCCACAAACTATCCCGATAGACACAGAAAACCTAGTTCACAAATTGTCCATGACTCTTGCAATACGAAAACACAAATCATCACATCAGGAACAGAAGCTACACCTCAGCCTGACAAGGCTTTTTCATGAAAAAACCCACAGAGCGCGAACATCACAAACAACGCGAGGAACCCGAAACTGGCCTCCTAGACCAGGAAACAGACACGCACTTTCGCTCTCCTTCCTCCCATCAACAGTCTCTGACGTCTAGAGCAGGGCGGCTGGGCCCTCCAAAAGCAAACAGACGGGAACGCGGGGCCGTTCCGGGAGGAGACCGAGCCACCTCTGCTCTCGCTCAGCTGCTCGCACCCTGGGGACCCTTCCAGACCGTCCGCACAGCACGACCGCGACTCCACCTGCGCCTTCGGGACCCAAGAACAACAGGCACGCGGGCAGCCAAGACGCCTGGCGGGAAACCGAAACAGCCGCGCGTCACTCACCTCCAAGGGGGTCCGGTCTGCTGCCGGGTCAGTTGTTGTCCGCGAAGGCCCTTGCTTCCAGAAGGGGCCAAGAAGAGCAACGCGCCTGGGAAACGGCACGGAAGCCTCGGACACGCAGCCTCTCCTGATCCGGCCTGACCCTGGGGACGCTGGCTCTCCCTCAGGCTCGGCCAGCAGCGTCGAGGACGGCTCCTCTCCTCCCGGCTTACGCAGGCCCTGGAGCAGGAGCGGACCTACGGCGCTGATTCCCAGCAGAGCACTGCGGGGCAGTCAGCGCCGGGCCTGCGGGTGCACTTCCAGGTCACAGTGCCAGGCACAGGCGCAATCCCCATGGGCCGTCATCAAGGCAACCCAGGACACACCTGCACACTGCTGCATCCAGCGTCCCAAGCCCCAAGGCCGCTTCCACTCCCGCCTCTCCAGGCTGTGACCAGGGATGCGGACGCTGATGGCCCAGGTTCTCTGCACCCTACCTCCCTGCCTCCTGGGAATCCCCAATGGAGCTCTTGCCTCCTGCCTGGCCCAGTGCTGGCTGTTCGTTGCAGCCACTTGGGGAAAGAAGCAGTGCAGGGGGCATCGCCAGTTCTCTCTCTCTCTCTTTCTCTCTCTCTCTCTCTCTCTCTCTCTTAGATCGGCCATCTGGGGGTTCATCCCCGAGGTGGCTACAAAGGCCGGGACTGGGACAGAGCCAGGGACTGAAGCAGAAGCCAGGGACTTTAGCTGGCGCTCCATTCTGGGTTCAGGGGCCTAAGTCCTTGGGCCGTCTCCCTCTGCTTTCCCAGGCGTGTTAGCAGATAGCTGGATCCCACGTTGAATGGCTCCGGGAGGGTCAGCACTGTGAGGTAGCGGGTAAAGCCACCACCCGCAGTGCCGGCTTCCCATATGCGCACCAGTTCGAGTACGGCTGCTCTAATTCCGAAGCAGCTCTCTGCTGTGGTCTGGGAAGGCAGCAGAAGATGCCCCAAGTCCTTGTGCCTCTGCACCCATGAGCAGATCCCGACGAGGCTCCTGGATCCTGGCTTCAGATATTCTCAGCTCCACCCATGGCAGCCAATTGGGTAATGGACCAGCAGATGGAAGACTTCTCTCCTCTCTCTCTCTCTCCCTCCCTCCCTCCTTCCCTCCCTCCCTCCCTTCCCCCACTGAAATAAAATGAAAAAAACGTTTTTAAAATTACATAGAAAAAGAGTACAAATAGCCATCCATCAACTCTTTATCTACAATCACTATTTTGGACCAATTCAACATTCATTTTACTTCACATTCACAGTCTCTATGTCTTCTGCATTATATCAAATAAATGCAGACATGATGCTCTTTTACCCATAACTACACCTGCCTGTTTCCTAAGAACAAAAACATTATGATATAATTTCACTTTGATAACCACATTCAGTATAGTTGTGATTATACAATAACATCAGGTCGAGCACAGCATACATTAAATTTCTCCAATCGTTCCAAAAATACCTTTAACCTTTTCTTTTAATCTAGAGTACAAGGAGTCTTCAGGAAGTTAATGGAAAATGAATTTTATGAAAAACATCTATTCTTGCATTTCCATTTTTTGCACCAAAATAAGTTTATTTTCATTCTATTTTCCCAAGAGCTCACATGATAAAGGACAGCGTGGGCCGGTGCTGTGGCAATGCGTGTTAAAGCCCTGGCCTGAAGTGTCGACATCCGATATCGGTGCCAGTTGAAGTCCCGGCTGCTCCTCTTCCAATCCAGCTCTCTGCTATGGCCTGGGAGAGCAGTGGAGGATGGCCCAAGTCCTTGGGCCCCTGTACCTACCTGGGAGACCAGGAAGAAGCTCCTGGCTTCACAGCAGCACATCCCTGGCCATTGCGGCCATCTAGGGAGTGAACCAGTAGATGGACGATCTCTCTCTCTCTCTCTCTCTCTCTCTCTACCTCTCTCTGTAACTCTGGCTTTCAAATAAATAAAATAAATCTTTAAAAAAAATGACAGTGCATAGCACTGAATTGTTCTCTCTCTTCTGTCTTTAAGCAAGAACAGTCTTTCCAACTCTTTCTACTAAGTGAGGATTGAAATACCAGTATCTACCTTACAGAGTTGGTGGGAGAGGGCACCTAACGACGGCCAGCACCATGGACTCCCCCACTGCCTCCACGGCATCCAGCAGCCTGATCTCTGTTGTGCTTGTTGGTGGGACAGGGCACCTAACGATGCCCAGTACCATGGACTCCCTCCAGGCCCCCACAACACCCAGCAGCCTGCTCTCTGTTGTACTTGTTGGTGGGAGAGGGTACATAACAACGCCCAGTGCAGGACGGACCAAGTGCTTGGGCCCTGCACCCACACGGAAGACCGGGGAAGGCGCCTGGGTCCTGGCTTGGGTCAGCGCAGCGCACCAGCTGTGGCAGCCATTTAGGGGGTGAACCAATGGAGGGAGGACCCTTCTCTCTGTCTCTCTCACTTACTAACTCTGCTCATCAAAAAAAAAAAAAAAAGGAAAGAACAAGAACACAACTCAGAACCCACACACTCAGGGGAGGAGCAGGAGAAAGAGACCCCGTTCATGATCCATGCCACAAGACACAAAGCCCTTTGCCTGTCACAGCCAAAACACTGGGAACACAGGACAGAACGAGACAGGGTCCTTGTGCCACACACCTTCTAAAGGATGGCACCTGGCTAATGCTTAGGAAACCCATGTCACACATCAGGGCTCGGGCTCCTGACTCCAGCTTCCTTCCAGGAAGACCCTGGGAAGCAGTGGTGATGGCTCAAATAACTGGGTTCTTGCCACCAATGTCAGAGACCTGGATTGAGTTCCTGATTCCTAGTTTCAGCCCTGGGGCCATTTTGGGCATTGTGAGATAGAACTAGAAATTGGGAAATCCCTCTTCTCTTCTCTCCTTTCCTCTCATCTCCTCTCCTCTCCACTTCTCCCCTCCCCTCCCCTCCCCTCCCCGAATCCCCCCTCCCGCTCCCCCTCTCCCTCTCCCTTTCTCTCTCTCATTTGCCTTTCAAATAAGATGAAAATAAATTATAATTAAATGCCTGTGATAGTGATCTGTGCTAGACTTGATGTCTATATAGGTAACATTCACACACACATACATACATATCCCAAGAGTAAATAAATAAATAAATTCTTACTCATAAGACCCAAAACTCTAAAATGACTAGAGAAAAGCAGAGGGAAAGGTCCATGCCATTTGTCTGAGCAGTAATTTCTTGGATGTGACCCCAAAGGCGTAGGCAACAAAAACAAAAATAAAACATATGAGATTGCATACAAGAAAATCCTTCTACAAGCAAAGGAAACAAGCTACAGTTCTCTCAGTAGAGAACCAACCCACACACTGAGAGATGATACTTGAAGTCATTTATCAGGTGAGGGGCTACTATCTTAATACAAAAACTCAAATGAATCAGTAAGAAGAAAACAGCCCCTGAATGGACATACAAGTAACATACAAGAACCATCGCCAATTATCACAAAAATGCATATTAAAATCACAACAGAGAGCCCAATATTGTGACACAGCGGGTAAGCTGCCGCCTGAGAGGCTGACATCCTACACGGGCACTGGTTTTGTCCCACTCACTTCACTTCCAATCCAGCTCTCTGCTAATGACCTGGGAAAAGCAGTGGAGGATGGCCCACGTGTATGGGCCCTGCATCCAGGAGCTCCTGGCTACTGGCTTTGGTCTGGCACAGCTCTGGCCATTGCGGCCATCTGGGGAGCAAACCAGCAGATGAAAGAGCCCTCTCTCTGTCCCTCCCTCTCTCTTGCAACTCTAACTTTCAAATAAACATATTAATCTATAAAATAGATAAATAAAAATAAAACCATGTAAGTCACTCCACCAGACTGGCTATTACCAAAAGACTCAGGCCACAGGCACACTTCTCAAGGGAACGTCAGTCAGTACAGCATGTTGAAAACAATCATGGAGGGTCCCTAAAAGCTAAAAACAACTCAAACTCTCCCACGACCCCACCAGTCCACATCCAGATTTATGTACATGTGCATGTAAGGTGTATATGCACATGCATGTATTATGTGTGATATCTGTATGTGACACGTATATGTGTGATATGTATGTGTACATGTATGCGATGTGTACAAGTGAATGTAATGTGTGCATATGGTATATACACGAATACATATATCTATATGGTAGAGCCATGTCTTCACTCACATGTCCACTGCAGCACTGCTCACCACGGTCAAGAAAACAGAAACACATGAATGCCCCTTGGCAGGTGAACAGACAAGGAATGGTAGCTGCAGCATACCTAGGAATACTGGACCCAAAACACCCACAGGAGGCTCTGTCATTTACAGCATGTTCATGGAGACAAAAGTCATGCACTGTATATGAGGACTCCAAAGTCCTTAAAACACAGGATTGAAATGTTCTTACTGGGTCTGGTGTTACAGCACAGGGGGTTAAGTCACCCCCTATGTCCCCAGCACCCAATGTGAACACCAGTTCAAGTATTGGCTACTCTACTTCTGATACAGTTCTCTGCTAACGTGCCTGGAAAAGGAGCAGTGATGGCCCAAGCTTGGGCCCCTGACATACACACTGGAAACCTAGATGGTGTTCCAGGTTCCTGACTTCTGCCAGGCACAGTCCCAGCCATTGTGGCTATTTGGGGAGTGAACCAGCAGATGCAAGATTTTTCTTCTCTCCCTCTCTGTGTGTCTGTCTGTGTGTGTGTGTGTATGCGCAAACGCGTCCCCTTGTGTGTCTCCCTCACCCCACAACCATAACTGCCCTTCAAGTAAATAAATATATCTTTAAAAAAAAACAAAAAACAAAAAAAAGGGCAGGGCATGGGAAGAAATACCAGACAGCTGATCTGTCTCCACCCCATGAGAACACAGCAAGAAGATGGCCGCCCTCACCAGGAACCCAACCATGCTAGCACCTGGGTCAGACTTGCAATGCTGAGAACCTTCAGAAAATCAGAGCCTGTGGTCGGGCCAGACCAAGTGTGGTGTTTGTTACAGCAGCCTGAGCTGACTAACACACCCTAAGGCCTCCAGAAGAGCACGTGACCACCTGACACACCTAACCCATGAACTCATGTCCCCACACCGCCAGACCTGGTGCTTCAGAAGATACAATTCCCATTGCCCCCGGCTCCATCTCCTTACTGGCATCACTACTGTGGGTCCACCGACACAGCAAGTACACTTGGGGGGAAAAATCACAACATTCCACTCCCTTAGGACGACCACCTAGCAAATCAGGACAAGATGGTCAAGAGTGGGAATTGAGATATTGTCTCTTTAATGTGCCTGCAGTAAGCCATGCTGCTAACAAAGTGCCGGGGTGAGGTCTTGGATGGGCGAGTCACATGGCCGGTGGCAGGCGTAGTGGAGAGCTGACTAAAACGCACACCTGGGAGCAGGTGAGCTCTCAGAAATGAGGAAGCTGCTTACCGTTACTCAGGTCCTGCAGGAGACCCTCCTGGCAGGAGAAGTCCAGGCTCACTTTCATGGTGACAGTGAAGGTGGCTGCCTGCCCAGGCTGCAGGGGAAACTGGGTGACGGTTCTTCCAGCTTCCAGCTCAGGAAGTCATCATACAGTTTCTCTGCAATGATAACAACAATAGTGATGTTGATGGTGATAGCAGAGCAGAGGCACAATGAGACTGACACCAACCCAGCTGGGAAATTCTGGCACACGCTCAAAACAAAGACGAGAAGCATTCAAGATGTCAGAGAGCAAAAAGTCCCAGGAAAAGTCCTGAATCAGAAGAGGCCGTGAGGCACAAAGAGGAGGGAGAATGCATCAGGCACGGGCCCCCCGCCAGGCCACCATCCCTCCTGGGGAGCTGTGGGACCTGCGGATGAAATGAAGGCCTGTGGCTCTGGCAAGTGAAGCTAAGTTTCCCCACTGTGAACATTTTCTGTATTGTACTGCTGTGAGGGAAACAGACCCATGTTAAGCAGGGACACCACTTCAGAGAAAGAAATCCAGAATCAGAAACACACAGCTAAGAGCAGAGCCTCAGGCGGGGCCAGCAAGGAAGCGGCCTTGGGCCTGGAGCACCGTGCAGAATGGTAATCCTCAGAGCTGAGGTTTGTCCACAGACACCATAGGGGGATGGCCACTGCATCTGGGGCTGGTGCAGAGGCTGCCCATGGTGACCTCTGCAGAGAATAGGGGTCATCATCACTGAGAGCAAGGCACCCTCTGGAATGACGGGAAGAGACACAGGGGACACCCAGTGTGGCCTGGAAGCAGCCATCCCTCCTTCATTAGCAACTGGGAGTGAGGTGTCAGACAGCCAACCAAGGCCCAGTATTCTCTGCAGCCAGCACACCTGGGAAAACTGACAACCTCCAATGGCTGCGCCACAAGGTCCCCTTCCAACTCTGCTCCACTGAGAAGCTCCCAGCCCCACTGCCCTCCTGCTCACAGGGGCAAGCACAGATGCTGCACAGCCCTGAGCAGTGAGGTCCAGTGTTCGGCCAGCCAGCACAGCAACACACACACAAGGATCACATGAAGGTGGGTTGGTCATGGCTCCCGGGCAGTGCACTGCAGAGCCCAGCGTCCAGGTATGCAGCACCAGGAAACCTTCCCAGAGAGACTTGAGGGGAGGAGGAGAAGCCAGGGATGGTTAGTAGGAGGAAGATTCTGGACTTGTGCTGTGTCCAGCACGGTCTTGGTGTGTGGCACAGCTTAACAGATGTCACGCTCAAAACCGCCTTCACACACCGGTTTTGTGGTCTGCCTCCTGTGTAGCTGCAGCACCTGGGGACTTCAGATGTTCACAGCAGTTCTTCTTGGTAGGCACGGCACCGCCCTAGCCCACAAAAATCACTGAAGCCTTGTGTGTGTTCCTACTCTCCAGTTTGCACCGCAGCCCTGAGGTCCAAACTACCCTGGGACACTTGATCTGGGTGCTGTACCAGCTCGAGTCAGAAGTTATGCCATTCCTCCTGCACCACGGATGGGACCGAGACCCTCCAGCGACCCAGGAAGTCTACAAACATGTTACGTGGATTTTAATGAACTCCACAACTCCACTTTTTTGCCACTGTATCAGCCGCCCAGTTCACATAGCCGGGGGTAGACAGGATGCTCAGGCAGGCCCTGAGCGAGCGTACCTGCAGCGGGAGGAGCGCACACACTGAGGGGCCTCAGGAGGGCAGTTCAGCCCCACATGCCTCCAGCTCTCCTCCACCAGCACAGCCTGCTGCCTCTGTGGAGAGGGCCAGACCCACTGTCTCCACAGCGGGGTCCCACCAATCCTCCACAGGCTGCTTTCCTGTGGGCCTTGCCCCCCCCAACACACATACACACAACCCTTCCATGCCCCGACAACTAGGACACTATATCCAAGGGACTCAATCTTCTACCAATCAATCAATCAATGGAAGGCATCAGCCCCAACCATTGAGACCCAGTACCTGCCTGGAGAGGCAGGTACCGTGAGGGTTAGGAGCACCTACTTCAGGGCAGGGCACCTGGGCTCACCTACAAGCCCTGCCTACATGTCCTAGGTGAGCCACCAAACTTCTGTGACTGTCAGTTTAGCAATCTGTAAGATGGGCTGTCGTGCCAGGTCAACGAGGTAATGGAAGCCAAGTGCTTAGAACACAAACCGGAATAGAACAGCACTTGGCCAGTGTTAGTGATTCCTCCCGTGCCTCAAAAACCCCTCTCTCCTTGTCCTAAGTCAGTAGTCCCTCCCCAGGGCCACGTGAGCATGAGCTAGCCCTGCAGAGTTTGGGACCCTGGCCAGCAGTCAGCAGGCTCACTCTAGCACTAGCTGCCACCAGAGTTCTGCCTCTCCAGCCATGAACAGGACCTGGCACGGGGAAGCAGACAATAGTGACAATAGCATGGGCCAAGTCATGGTGTTCAGTTTATAATTTGGTTTATAATTAGAACAGTTGGAAACAAGTGACAAGGGAAAAAATCTAGGATGCCAAACTGAATTAACAATGTAATTTCAAATGCATTAAAGTACTCAAGTAGAAAAAAATGAAAATATATCTGTACACCAATATTAGTTTGCTTTGAGTCAGCAGATCACGGGTAGTTTCAAATGGTTTTGTATTTTTTGAATTTTCTACAATGAGCTTTTATCATGCTTTTATAAAGAAATACACACAAGGATACTTCAAGAAGTTCACAGAAAATAGAATTAAAGGCTAAGTTTATTTTGATGCCAAAAAAATGAAATGCGTGCATATGAGGAACCTTCAAAATGTTCATGAGGAATGTACATTATGAATAAAGCATGCATGGATTTCAAAAGTGTCTGGCACCAAAATAAATTACTTTTAGTTGTGTTCTTCCATGAGCTTTGGGAAGCCCCCTTGAGCCTGCCCGCGCGCACACACACACACACACACACACAAACGCATATTTGTATAAACCTGCACTAACAGCTCTCTAAGTCTAGGCCCCTGTCCCCCTAACCTGGTTTCATGCAGGGAGAAGCCTGTGGGTCCAGCCTGCACATCCACTTACAAGACCAACCACACCAAGGCCTGTGGCCCACCCAACAAAGAAAGGTGGGTGTGAGCCAATGCAGATGCCCTCATGGTGCCCCACGCTACAGCAGGGCACTAATGTTTCCTGGTGACAGGGGCAGCAAATCACAGGCACTGTGTGTCCCCAAGTCCGAGGCTTGTCTCAGCCAACTGAATAAAATTTCCTGGGGCAGCGGATTAACTCTGTGGCAGCCATGTCCATTGGCAGGCAATCAGAAGCCTACAAAGAGTTTGGCCAGGCTAAGGAAAAACTAGCCTGCCTACACTAATTAGGTGAGTTCTGCCTCTCCACACCACTACTGCGCTCCCTTGGCAAGGCAGGGACCATCCAGAGGGACTATCCAGCAGGAACAGCCCCAGGCAAGCAGGGCAGGAATTGGAGCAACTGCCTAGTGAGCGGCTTCCCAACAGAGATGCTCCATCCCAAGTCATAAAAGAGCCGATTACAGGTCGGCACAATGGCTGACTAGGCTAATCCTCCACCTGCGGCGCTGGCACAGCAGATTCTAGTTCCGGTTGGGGCGCCGGATTCTGTCCCGGTTGCTCCTCTTCCAGTCCAGCTCTCTGTTGTGGCCCGCGAGTGCAGCAGAGCATGGCCCAGGTACTTGGGCCCTGCACCCGCATGAGAAACCAGGAAGAAGCACCTGGCTCCTGGCTTTGGTTGACATAATGTGCCTGCCATAGCAGCCACTTGGGGAGTGAACCAATGGAAAAAGGAAGACCTTTCTCTCTCTCTCTCTCTCTCACTGTCTAACTCTGCTTGTAAAAAAAAAAAAAGGAGCTGAATACAGCACAGAGTTCCAGCAATTTGCCCAAAGCCAAGCAGCTGGGAAGTCACTGAACCAGGAGTCTGCATGGCAATGGGCTCCTTCTGCCTATCTGAGGCCCTGAACAGAGACGGAGTGAACTCCAAAGTGGAGGCTGCGTACAAGGGAACTTCATGGAGGGCATGCAGAAAACAACACAGAACACTCAAGCACGGGAGCTCTTGCGTGCGCCGACCTGAGTGTGCAGCCCAGCTTTGCCCTTCAGCAGCTCTCGGGACAGGGAGAGCTGTGAGTCCTCTGTCAGCCAAGATGCCCTGTACTCAGAGGAGGTGATAATGGAGTCCGCATGATGGTAACAGGAAGCAAGGCGAAGACTTAGCACAGCAACACGGCACCCAGAAACATGCTAGGATGACAGATGAAAAGCCCAGGCCCCAGTGAGGTTTGCTTCTCGCATTCCACACTGCCCGTTTCACTCGTGCAAGGAGCATTGAGTGCACAGCCGCTGAGGAGCCTCATGGCAGGCACGAGGCAAGGTTCTGAGGACAAGGAGACCAGGAAGATGAGACCCATGCCCTCGAGAGGGGTGGGGACAGGTCTCTGACTGCACAGTGGAAGCCCCCAACATAGACCAGATGGAGATGAGGCTCCTGTGAATCTGAGTAATGTGTAAATATCACCACCACTGCATCATAGAGAACGGGGACAGTAACTGCCTGCTGAATTCACTACCCACATCTGGGGGCACAGAACTAAAGGAAGACTCATTGCCCAGTGGCTTGAACTGCTGGGTCCCAGACTTGGCGGCTGCCCATCTAGCCTATCAGAAGTCCATAACTAGTGGGCCAGAGGGCTACATGTTACAACCAGCTACAGCACTCTCCTCACCTGTCTAGAGGGTTTTCCTTCCTCAAAAGTGCTTCACTGGAGAGAGGAACTCTGGGGCTGAGGCCACAGAGCCCTAGGGTCAGGGGGGATGAGAGGCAGTGGTGTGTGGCGGAGAAGGGAGGTGCAAGGAACATCAACCCTGACTGTAGCTGACCTGCAGGAGGCACCTGCCAACTACAACCCCAAAGGAAGGGGAGGAGCAGTCAGCAAACGTGGGCTCAGTGCTAAGTGCTGTCACCGAAACACCACGAGCCAGGCAGCTGGTGTCTGTGCGTGCTCCCCTGAGCAGGTACCTGCTAAGATCAGTGTATATATTTTCTCCCTGACTAATGCATGGGCTCTGCTCCCCATCCCATCTTAGGGAGGGCACCAAGTCCACACAGCATCCAGCACTCTGTGGTCCAACCCTGACTGCAAGCCTGTGAAACGGTGCCATTCTTTCAAGTATAATTCTTTTCGTGAGTGTGGTACACCGAGATCCCAGGATAACCGCCTGGGAATCTGGCATCCAGTGGTCTCCGAGCTGCAGGGCCAGGCATCCTGCTTTCTCCTGCCCTTCTGCCCTGCTCACTTAGCTCCCATCTGTACTCCCAACCAGCGGAACTTAGCAAGCCCCACAGTGTGCGCCTAAAGGCCTTCCACTTTCTCTTGAGATCAAACTTCTCCATCATGACCCTGGGAAGAAAGGCATTGCCATCTGGCGCACAGTGGCAGCAGGCTGGAGGGCTCTTAGTCAATCAGCAGTTTCCAGGTCCTTCTAGGAGACACATCCAGACATCCACTCACTGTGGCAAGTGGTGTGGAGCAGGAAAACATAGGATGTGTAACAAGAGCTCCATTCCATTAGGTGAGCGGGTCTGACTCCTACACCCCACCGGGAGTCCCCCAGCAGGGTTTATGTCCTAAGCACATGCCTGGTGTGGCGACTGGCATGTAAACATGGTGCACATACGTTCAACTGTTGCCAAGTGAGCTGAGCAACTCTGCAACAGAGGACAAGCAGACCATATAAGGCTGGAGAGGTGGAATTCATTCCGCTTGATGGGGAAGCTAAGCATTCGGGAAGGGACACATGGCCTGGGCTGTGGAGAGGACAGAACTGGACATGCACAGAGGACAGCCAGGAATGAGTGGAGCCCAGCAAGCAGTGAGTGCAGAGGCCATGAAGCCTAGTGGCACAGAGGTGGGTCCGACTCATCCTGCAGTCTCCAGGGCACAGGCATCACCAGCAGTGGGAGGCACTCACTGTGGGCTCACCCAGCAAAAGATGAACAGCTGATGGCAAAGGACAGACACCCGAACAGGCAGAGGCAGTAATGGTGGGGAAGGGAAGCGGAGCACCTAACCCCTCCCTGGACAGCCCGCCCTGTCCCTCTGCTTGCACAGGACATGCTGCACCTGCCCCTCTACAGCTTCGGCACCACATCCTCAGCCACATGAGGACACAGATCACAGTCCCTGAAGCACAGTGGGCACCAGGGGAGAACAGAGGCAGAAATGTGGGCAGGGAGCCTCTGAATGTTGGCTAAGAAACTGAGTAGAGGAAAACGATTTTAAAATGTTCAAGAAAGGTGGAGGCCTGCGCTGTGGCATGGCAGGCTAAGCCTCTACCAGCGACGTCAGTATCTCATATAGGCACCCATTCGAGTCCCAGCTGTTCCACTTCTGATTCAGCTCCCTGCTGATTGCCTGGCAAAGCAGCAAAGGATGGCCCAAGTGCTTGGGTCCCTGCCACCCATGTGGGAGACCCAGAAGAAGCGGCTGTCTCCTGGCTTCAGTTTGGTTCAGTTCTGGCCGTTGTGACCCTCTGGAGAGTGAACCAGCAGATGAAATATTTCTCTCTCACTCTCTCACTCTGCCTTTCAAAGAAATAAAATAAAATAAATGTTTTTAAAAAAAAAAGAAGCCGGCGCCATGGCTCAATAGGCTAATCCTCCACCTTGTGGCGCCGGCACACCGGGTTCTAGTCCCGGTTGGGGAGCCGGATTCTGTCCCGGTTGCCCCTCTTCCAGGCCAGCTCTCTGCTATGGCCAGGGAGTGCAGTGGAGGATGGCCCAGGTGCTTGGGCCCTGCACCCCATGGGAGACCAGGAAAAGCACCTGGATCCTGGCTCCTGCCATCAGATCAGCGCGGTGCGCCGGCTGCAGCGGCGGCCATTGGAGGGTGAACCAACGGCAAAAGGAAGACCTTTCTCTCTCTGTCTCTCTCTCTCACTGTCCACTCTGCCTGTCAAAAAAATAAATAAATAAAAAAATAAAAAAAAAAGAGTTCTAGGGGCCGGCCCTGTGGCATAGTGGGTAAAGCTGTTGCCTGCAGTGCAGGCATCCCATATGGCTACCAGTTCAAGTCCTGGCTGCTCCTCTGCCAATCTAGCTCCCTGCTAATGCACATGGGAAAGCAGGAGAGGATGGCCTACATGCTTCGGCCCCTGCACCTCATGGGAAACCTGGATGGAGTTCCAGGTTCCTGGCTTCAACCTGGCCAAGCCCTGGCCATTACAGCCATTTGGGGAGTGAACCAGAAGATGGAAGATCTCTTTCTTTGTCTTTCCCCTCTCTTTGTAACTCAGCCTTTAAAGTAAATAAATGCAATCTTTGTAAAGTAGATGATAGAGAGAAGACAGACAGACAGAGAGAGAGAGACAGACAGACAGATATACAGATCAATATGACCTGAATATCTATGATGTCTCCCAGACACCAGCATACCTCAGGGCAGCATACCTCAGCTCTTGTCCCCACTCACAGCAGTGGTGACACAGCAGTCACTCTTCAGACACTCTGGGGAATTACTCATTCTGGAATTACTGCATGAGGGGAAGACTGGATCCCAGTGAGTATCAGGGAGCACATTAAGTCTCCAGTAGTCAAATTGTTCAGGCCAAGTCAGGCAGCTGGTCACTAGCAGACAATCCAGCAACAGCAACATCCAGGAGAGGGAAAGCAAACCCTGAGGAATCTGAGGAGTGTAAGGGGCTGGGCTGTCCACCACACACACGTGCAGCAGGAACAGTGTATGAGAAGAGGTATGGAAACTGCTGCCTGGTCTATGACCCACCCAGGCACAAGGCCAGAATGTCAATCACGCTCCAGTTCTCACACACGCAACCCTGGGAGGCCAGCATGAGGACACTCAGACACCGAACACTCTGCTTATGTTGTAGGAAACTTGTGCCTTACGGGAAGTGTGCAAGATACAGGGAGTGCCACACTCAGGGACCACCTGATGACAAACAACCAAAGCCTTTATGGCTAACACACAGCACGCAGCAGCGGGCAGGCCAGTGAGCAGTCTCTGTGGCTGCAGTGTCATGGAAAGCTACACAGCTCAGGTACCAGATTCAAGACCAGGCCCTGCCTCGCAGGAGGCCCTTCCTGTTTGTTTCTGTGCTAACAGACAGAATGAGGAAAGCACCTTCTCAAAATCCCACAGAGGGTCGTGCTGCCAGAGGGAACAGGAGAAACAGAAGTCAACTGTGGGGTGCACGTCATTCATTCTCCCCCTGAGAAAAGTAGTGTCAGCATCTTAACACCGAGTAGCACTGGATGACGATGCAGGGACTGCTCAGCTCTGCCTGTGGTTGCCGGCTTCTCCCTGCACCCGGCCTGAGCTCCAGCATCCGTGGGAAAAGACGCAGCCCAAGAAGCTCGGCCCAATCAAAACCTGCATGAATCTTCAATTATGCTGGCATGGAGTCAGCACTTCTTGTTGAAGAAAAAAGACATCCAGGAGTGTGTGGGGGTGTGACTACATATGTGCATGTGTCTGCATGTGTGCACACCCTCGCACACGTGCATGACAGGACATTTGTAGGAAAGCTTAAACAAACAGTAGAATTTCTGAATCTGGGACTATTTATGCATGAGTGAGAATTGACATCTTCATAAGTCTACAAAGGATGACTTGTTGCACTGAATTATAAGTAAAGGGTTAAATCGCTAGACAAACCTGGTCCTGAAATGCGGTGCAGTGTAACAGCTCATCTCCCTGGAAGGAATGTGTACACACGGAGACAAAATACTCCACTAAAAGACTATGGAAACTCAGAGTAGAGTGTGGTAAAGTGGCAGGAGAGAACACCAGCAGCCTATTTGTATAAACAGACAATGTCATGCCTGAGAAAGAACTTCAGAGACCAATTCCTTTCACATAGCTACAAAGAAAAGAAAATAGCTTGGAATCAATTTAACCAAGGATGTTCAATATCTGGGAATCACAAAACATTAAAGAATGAAATAGAAGAGAACACCAAAAAAAAAAATGAGCAGCTTCTGCACTGCCAAAGAGACACTCAGCAAAGTGAAGATGCAAACTAACAGTTGCAAAGCATGCAACTTTCAAGAAACTCATCACTAGCAAAACAAACCACCCACTCATAAATGGGCAAGGGACTTCAACAGGCTAAATATTTCAAGAAAGGAAATCTCAATGGCCAACAAACACATGCAGAAATGCTCAGGATCACTAGCCATCAGGGAAATGCAAATCGATACTACAACAGCCTTGAGGATGTGGGGGAAGAGGCACCCTCATCCACTGCTGGTCAGATTATAAACTGGTATCGCCACTGTGGAAGACAGTATGGAGATAAGTCAGAAATTTGAATGCAGACGTACTGTATGAGCCAGCCATTCCACCCCTGGAAATATACCCAAGAGAAATGAAATCAGCATACAAAAAAACTTATCCCTGACCCCATATTTACTACAGCTCACTTCACAGTTGAAAAGATATGCAATCAGCCAACATGCCCATCACCTGAAGACTGAATAAAGACATTATGGGAACAGACACCATCCACACATATGCATACTGCATAACCTGCCAATTGTGCATCCTACTGCAATAAGCAAGGGCCTGTGAAATCCTCTCTGTCTACACAATGACGTCTTTTCCTTCGATATGTTCCCAGTAGTGGGTACATCCACACAGCTTTCCATTTTGACAGGACTAATTTCACATGGGAAACTGGATTAGTACACAGAATACAGACATCAGATCCATGAACCCAATTTTACCTGAAAAAAGTAGAACAGCAAAGTACATCTTAAGAAACTGCAAAAAGGAAGAAGGTTCAAACGGAAATCCACCCAACGGCACAGAAAATATCACAACAGACATTCAGTGAGACCAAACTACAATGCTTGAAAACTCAGTCAACCTGACCAAACGTTGATCCACAGGAAACAGGGGAAAAAGGAGAACAGACTCAAGCGACTTGACAAAAGAAATGACAGAGAGGACGTCACTACCAACCTTATTAAAATAATAATCCAAAAACACTATGGAAAAAACACTGCACAAGGACTTGGTCAACCTAGATAGAGTGGATTGACTCACAGAAAGATGCAAACCACTAAAACTGAATACAGTGAAACAAGAAACTCTGAATACACTTCTAATTTGCAAAGAGACTGTAGCAGCAGGGAAAGCGAAACAAACAAACAAAACAAAATAGATGAAAAAAGTCCGGGACCAGATGGCTCCACCGGTGAGAACTCATATGGAAAAGACAATGAAAATCCGTGATTCGCAAACCCTTTCAAAAAAGAGATGAAAAGGAAAAGTCTTCCATTTCCTTCCACCAGACCAGCCTTATCCCAACAACCAACACAAACACATCATAAGGAAAATGCCACACACATATCCGTCATGAATGTGTCACATGCCTCAACAAAATATTACCAGACGCCATCCAGAAGCACAACCAAAGCTTAGCACACTGTGCACAACTGGCAGTTACTCCGGAAATGAAATGGTGGCTACCCTACAAAATCAATCTATCCCAGAACAGAACACACATGGGGGAAGCCCACAAACTATCCCGATAGACACAGAAAACCTAGTTCACAAATTGTCCATGACTCTTGCAATACTAAAACACAAATCATCACATCAGGAACGGAATGTACACCTCGGCCTGACAAGGCTCTTTCATGAAAAAACCCACAGAGCGCGAACGTCACAAACAACGCGAGGAACCCGAAACTGGCCTCCTAGACCAGGAAACAGACACGCACTTTCGCTCTCCTTCCTCCCATCAACAGTCTCTGACGTCTAGAGCAGGGCGGCTGGGCCCTCCAAAAGCAAACAGACGGGAACGCGGGGCCGTTCCGGGAGGAGACCGAGCCACCTCTGCTCTCGCCCAGCTGCTGGCACCCTGGGGACCCTTCCAGACCGTCCGCACAGCACGAAGGCGACCCCACCCGCGCCTTCGGGACCCAAGAGCAACAGCACGCTGGCAGCCAGACCCCCAGCGGGAAACCGAAACAGCCGCGCGTCACTCACCTCCAAGGGGGGTCCGATCTGCTGGCTGGACAGAGGTTAGCGAAGGCCGTGGCTTCCGGAAGGGGCCAAAGAGGAGAAAAGCGCCTGGGAAACGGCGCGGAAGCCTCAGACACACAGCCTCTCCTGATCCGGCCTGACCCTGGAGCCGCTGGGTCTCCCTCAGGCTTGGCCAGCAGCGTCGAAAATGGCTCCTCTCCACCCGGCTTGTGCAGGCTCTGGGGCTAGAGCAGACACTCAGCGCTGACACTGAGTGGAGCACCGCGAACCAGTCAGCGGAGGGCGTGCGGGTGCACTTCCAGGTCACAGTGCCAGGCGCACGCGCACTCCCCACGGTCCGTCACCATGGCACCACAGGACGCACCTGCACAATGCTGCCTCCAGCTTCTGACGCCCCAGGGCCGCTTCCAGTCCCGCCTCTCCAGGCTGTGACCAGGGACGCAGACGCCGATGGCCCAGGTTCTCTGGACCCCAGCTCCCTGCCTCGTGGGAGTCCTCAATGGAGCTCCTGCCTCCTGCCTCCTGCCTCCTGCCTGGCCCAGCGCTGGCCGTTCATTCCAGCCACTTGGGGAGAGAAGCAGTGCAGGGGGCATCGCCAGCACTCACTCTGATCGTCCATCTGGGGGTTCACCTCTGAGGTGGCTACAAAAGCTGCGACTGGGACGGAAGCCAGGGACTGAAGCAGAAGCCAGGGACTTTAGCTGGCGCTCCATTCTGGTTTCAGGGGCCTAAGTGCTTGGGCCGTCTCCCTCTGCTTTCCTAGGCAAGTTTGCAGATAGCTGGATCCCATTCGAACGGCTTCTGAGAGTGTCGGCACTGTGAGGCAGTAGGTAAAGCCACTGCCTAGAGTGCCAGCATCCTTTATGGGCGCCGGTTCGAGTAAGGCTGCTCCACTTCCAATGCAGCTCTCTGATGTGGTCTGCGAAAGCAGCGGAAGATGCTCCAAGTCCTTGTGCCTCTACACCCAGGAGGAGATCCCGACGAGGCTCCTGGCTCCTGGCATCAGACACTCTCAGCTCCACTCATGGAGCCAACTGGGTAATGGACCAGCAGATGGAAGACTTCTCTCGCTCTCTCGCTCTCTCTTGCTCTCTCTCCCTCGCTCTCACTCCTTTCCACCCTCCCTCTCTCACTATCTCCCTCCCTCCCTCCCTCTCATCTCGTCTGTTTAACTCTCAATGTTAAATAAATAAATAAGATCTTCAAGAAAAGTAAAGAAATGTAAAAAGGAAGACATAGTTATAAGTAAAATACCACATCAAAGGCCAACTACTAGATTTTTTTTTCTTTTTAGAATTTGGTATTACATGCATTACCCACACTATTAACCCAGAATTTGAAAAAGAATTTAGCTCGGTCTTAGAAAAGATTTTGGTACCCAGTCATTCTCTTCTGCTTTACAAACTTTCTGTGTCGCATTATCTCTGACTTGCGCATGATGAAATCTTTAGAATTTATGTATTCAGACACTTCGTACCCACTCACACAAGGACTTGAAACACCTGTGATCTACAGAGTTCTCCACGGAACACCACTCTGCTTCCCAGTCCCCGCCCTCCACAGTCTAGCCCTGCCTTTAAAGTATGAATCATGTTTGAAATCGGCCAAATCCTGTCTTCCACAAAGCTAGATTAATACCGAAAAGTAGTATTTGAGGTCCCCTGGCTCTTTTTGAAATTGTTTGACAGGCAGAGTGGACAGAGAGAGAGAGAGAGATACAGAGAAAGGTCTTCCTTTTCCGTTGGGTCACCATGCCGATCCGAAGCCAGGAGCCAGGTGCTTCTCCTGGTCTCCCAAGTGGGTGCAGGGCCCAAGGACTTGGGCCACCTCCCACTGCCTTCCTGGGCCAAAACAGAGAGCTGGACTGGAAGAGTAGCAACTGGGACAGAATCCGGAGCCCCAGCTGGGACTAGAACCCGGGGTTCCAGCACCACAGGCTAGGATAAGCCAAGTGACTTGCGGCACTGGCCGCAGTTAGTTACCACCATTCTAAAATACGTGTAAATGCACTGTAGGGCATCATTACTGAAGGTATAGTCAAGTAAAATGTTTTTAAGTTAGTAAACCTCTATCCTATCAAAAATAACTTCCTAATTCATTTTTCATCAATTTAACACATGAAAATTAACTTTATTTCAAATAAACACTGACAAAATTAAATCTTTGTTGCATTTTTCTCTTATATTAAATTACTTTACTTTTCACTTTTTGTGAAAATCTGGCGCCCCGACTGAGACTAGAACCCAGGGTGCCAGTGCCACAGGCCAAAGATTAGCCTAGTGAGCCTTGGTGTTAGCCGGTCCCCTGGCTTTTAATGGGAGCTTAATTCACTATCTCCACTGTTCAATTTTCTGTCATTTCCTCCTGAATTTCCTGTTTTGAGTCAAGGGTGCTACCATCTTCTTAGTCTTGGAAGTCTCTGCACACTCTATGTGCCTGCTGTGTCCTGTGTCCATGTGAGTTGATCTCACCTTGGCCCCTCCTGCCTGGCATGTCCTCTGTCCCCGTGTGAGCTGAGCTCACCAGGGCCCCACCTGCCTGGCGTGTCCTATGTCCATATGAGCTGATCTCACCTGGGCCAGTTCTTCCCCTTTCCACTGTCATGGCCCTGGTACAGATCTCAGGTCCCTCCTGCTCTGCAAGCTGCAGCACCCTCTCAATGTCATGCCTCATCCCCTGGCTTGGCACTTCCCAGCCTACTTGTCACAGGCTAGGGAGAGTTTGCACCTTCTCCTTAATTCGGGACCTGTGGGACTGGCCTTGTGTACCCTGAGAAGTCTGGGCTTTATCTCAAGGACACTCATGGTTTGCTTCAAGCCATCTTTTTAGCCTGGTTTCATACTTTCCCCATCTACATAATATGTATTTGGTTTACTGGGCATTTTTGCTTCTCGGAGCCCGTCATGTAGTTTGGTGCTGTTCCTCCTGGAGCAGAAACTCTGTGCTACTCCTTTCCCCAGCTCCCCTGCTGTTAAGAAGTCAGCAGATTCTTCCTCCTCTCCTTTTGATTACCTGGCTGAGTTCTCAATGAGATCATTTCATTAGGCTCCTAGCGTCCCTTAGCTAGCTGATCTCTCCCTGGGTTGTGCACTCCCGGGGACAGGGAACCTGCTGTCTTTCTTTCCCTGTAAGTCAGCCAGTCTGTGTGGAGCTGAACAACTTGACATTGTCTTTTCTGAAGGTTTAATAACCCAGGCAGAGTGAGAGCCAGGAGTTAGAGGACTGCTGTTTCTCTTCAAGGGATGGAATCTCGCTGAGTGGTGTCAGGGAGGGTCTTCCTCACAGGATGATGGCTGCTTAGGCAGTGTCTGCGTGCGGAGGAAGTGGAGTGAAACCTGGGCACGTGGTGGGAGAAGTGGCAGACCCCTGACCTGGGGTGAGTCTCTGATCTGTGGAGAAGGGATGGCAGTTGACTGTGTGTGTCCCTGGTTTGCACTGTCCTGGATGCCTGTTGCTGCTGCCGCAGTCATCTCAGGTCTAGGAATGCCCGACATTCAAACAAAGGCACCTTGCAGCTTCTGTCCACCTCTGACCTTTTATGAGGCTGGGTTCTGTACCCGGATGGAGGGTGGTAGCAGACCCCGAGTTTTCTTTGTAAAAGCTTTTTGAAAATTCAAGTTGAAGCATTTAAAAAATTTGTTTATTTATGTAAGAGGCTGAGTGACAGAAAAAATTCCTGCAACAGCCAGGGCTGGGCCGGGCCAAAGTTAGGAGCCCAGAGTTCCTTGTGGGTCTCCACGTGGGTGGCAGGGACAGAAGCACTTGAGCCATCACCTGCTGCCTCCCGTGGTGCACGTGAGCAGGAAACCAGATCTGTAGCATGAAGCAACCGAGACTTGATCCAGACTCTCCAGTGTGGGATGTGGGTGTCCCAAGCTGCAGCCTTTCCTGCTGCACCACAATGCCTGCCACAGTTGGAAGCATTTTAATGATAAAGTTTAGCTTACAAATTATGTATGTTCCTTTTAGAAATCTGGAAAAATATAAGTGGATAGGAAAAAAAATATTTCCTCATCCTGCATTCTAACTGTGCATAGACAGGCATACTTAACATTTTATGTGTGTTTATTTAGTATTGTTTGTTCTTTTACAAAATTGGATTGATTTTTGAATTGAATTTATTGGCCAATGCCGCAGCTCACTTGGCTAAGCTGCCTACTGCGCCGGCACCCCAGGTTCTAGTCCTGTTTGGGGTGCTGGATTCTGTCCCGGTTTCTCCTCTTCCAGTCCAGCTCTCTGCTGTGGCCCAGGAGGGCAATGGAGGATGCCCCAAGTGCTTGGACCCTGCACCGACCTGGGAGACCAGGAGGAAGCACCTGGCTCCTGGATTCGGATCGGCACAGCTCCAGCCATAGCAGCCATTTGGGGGCTGAACCAATGGAAGCAAGACCTTTCTCTCTGTCTCTCCCTCTCTCACTGTCTAATTCTGCCTGTCAAAAATAAATAAATGAATAAATTTACAAAATTGAATTTGTTTTATATATCTGTATTCTCATTTTAAGTACCTTAAGCCTTTTCCATATTATGAAAGTTTTTTTTTTTTATAAATGTCACTTTTATTATTTTTTTAAAGGTTATTTATTTGAGAGGCAGCAGCTAAGTCATTAGCTGGGACACCCACATCCCCCATCAGAATGCCTGGTTCAAGTCTTGGACACTGTGATTCCAACCCTTCTTCCTACTAACGCACACCCTGGGAGGCAGCAGATGGTGGCACAAGTACTTGGGTTCCTTTCACTCACATGCGAGACCTGGATTCAGTTCTAGGCTCCTGGCTTTGGCCTGGCCCAGCCCTAGCTGTTGTGGGTATTTGGGGAATGAACCAGAATATGGAGGATTCCTCCCTCTCTCTCCCTTTTTCTCTCTCTCCCTCCCTCCCTCTCACCCTTCCCATCTCCCTCCCTCCCTTGAAATAAAATGAAAAAAATGTTTTTAAATTACATAAAAAAGAGTAAAAATAGCCATCCATCAACTCTTTATCGACAATCACTATTTTGAAACAATTCAACATTCACTTTACTTCACATTCACTGCCTTTTGTCTCCTGAATTATATCAAGTAAATGCAGACATGATGCTCTTTTACCCATAACTACACCTGCATATATATCCTAAGAACAAAAACATTCTGAAATAATTTCACTTTCATAATCACACTCAGTATAGTTGTGATTATACAGCAACATCAGGTCGTGTACAGCATACATTAAATTTCTCCAATCGTTCCAAAAATATCTTTAACCTTTTATTTTAATCCAGAGTACAAGGAGTCTTCAGGAAGTTCATGGAAAATGAGTTTTATGAAAAAAATCTATCATGCATTTCCCATTTTTTTGCACCAAAATAAGTTTATTTTCATTCTGTTTTTCGTAGAACTTACAAGATAAAGGACAGCGTAAGCCGGAGCTGTGGCAATGCATGTTAAAGTCCTGGCCTTAAGTGTCAACATCCCATATGGGTGCCAGTTGAAGTCCCAGCTGCTCCTCTTCCAATCCAGCTCTCTGCTATGGCCTGGGAAAGCAGTGGAGGATGGCCCAAGTCCTTGGGCCCCTGTACCTCCCTGGGAGACCAGGAAGAAGCTCCTGGCTTCAGATCAGCGCATCTCCGGCCATTGCGGCATTCTGGGGAGTGAACCAGGAGATGGACAATCTCTCTCTCTCTCTCTCTACCTCTCTCTGTAACTCTGGCTTTCAAATAAATACAATAAATCTTTAAAAATAAAGGACAGTGCATAGCACTGGATTGTTCTCTTGTATCTTTAAGCAAGAACAGTCTTTCCAACTGTTTCTACCAAATGGAGATTGAAATACCAATATCTACCATAGAGAGTTGGTGGAAGAGGGCACCTAATGATGCTCAGTACCATGGACTCCCCCGTGCCCCTGCGGATTCCAGCAGCCTGTTCTCTGCTGCAAACAGCAACACCTCATTCCAGAAGCCTGTGAGCCGTGTGAATCCTTGCCAAGGAGCAAACAGGACCCACATGTGCTCCCCAGTTAAATGCTTCTGAGAGGGACAGACTAAGAGCCACTGCAGGGTCAGTTCCTGCTTGCAGGAGGCCATAGATGAGCCTCTGCCCCTGAGCCTGAAGATGTCCCTAGACGAGGGCTTCACGGTGGCCTCCTGACAGCACAGGTGGAACCGCAAGTGATAATTCACAGCCTGGACCCAAATCCCCAAGGACCTTGGCTGTCCACCTTGCTCTCCCATGACACTGGCCTGTTCTGCCTTTCTCTGTGCAAACAATCAGCATTGCACTTCTGTTAACCATGGTCAGCAAGGAGGGCATCATACACACACACACACACACATGTCCTGTCCCACATATGTGTGTGGCTCCCTCATGGCATTTACAAACCACAGGGTATCCAGCATGCTACTTCTGACTTGCTTTTATTTCAAAAGACAGAGGAAGGTGTTCCCATATGTGAGCCACAAACTGCCACTTCGTTCTAAACTTAGTATGGCAGAGGGAATGCCTGAGCCTTTTCCATGAGAGATGCCAAGGCTACGACACCACCAAGAAGGTCAGCATCGAGCACTGAAGGTGCCACCCCTGGGAATATACCCAAGGGAAATGAAATCAGCATACCAAAAAAGAGTGATCTCTCTGCATATTTACTACAGCTCACAGCTCACTTCACACTAGCAAGGATATGCAATCAGCCAACGTGCCCAACACCTGAAGAATGAATAAAGACATTATGGGCTATGGACAACATGACATGCATATACGGACTGCATAGCCTGGCCACTGTGCATCCTACTACATTAAGCATGGCCCTGTGAAATCCTCTCTGTCTACACAATGACTTCTTTTCCTTCAATATGTTCCCAGTAGTGGGTACATCCATACAGTTTTCCATGTTGACAGGACTAATTTCACATGGGAAACTGAATTGCAATACAGGTATATATTACAGAATAGAGGCAGTGGATCCATAAACTGAATTTTACCTTAAAACAGTAGAACAGCAAAGTACATCTTCAGAAACTGGAAGGAGGAAAAAGATTCAAACGGAAATACACCCGACGGCATAGAAAATATCACAACAGACATTTAGTGAGACCAAACTACAGGGCATGGAATCTCAGTCAACCTGACTAAACATTTATCCACAGGAAACGGGGGGGGGAGGAGAACAGAGTTAAGTGACTTGAAAACAGAAACGACAGAGAGGACATCGCTACCAACCTTCCAAAATAATGATCCAAAAACACTATGGAAAAACCACTGCACAAGGACTTGGTCAACCTAGATAGAGTGGATTGACTTGCAGAAAGATGCAAACCACTAAAACTGGATACAGTGAAACAAGAAACTCTGAATACAATTCTAATTTGCAAAGAGACTGTAGTAGCAGGGAAAACGAAACAAACAAACCAAATAGACATGAAGAAACAAAGTCCAGGTCCAGATGGCTCCACCGGTGAGAACGCCCATGGAAAAGATAATTAAAATCTGTGATTCCAAACCAGGAGATGAAGAGGAAAAGCCTTCCATTTCATTCCATCAGACCAGCCTTATCCCAACATCCAACACAAGCACATCATAAGGAAAATGGCACACACATATCCGTCATGAATGTGTCACACGCCTCAACAAAATATTTTTTTAACTTTTATTTAATGAATATAAATTTTCAAAGTACGACTTATGGATTACAATGGCTTCCCCCCCATACTGTCCCTCCCACTCACAACCCTCCCCTTTCCCACTCCCTCTCCCCTTCCATTCACATCAAGATTCATTTTCAATTATCTTAATATACAGATCAGCTTAGTATACATTAAGTAAGGATTTCAACAGTTTGCTCCCACACAGAAACATAAAGTGAAAAATAATAGATGATTTTTTAAATGATGATGAAATCAGATCAGACCTATTGTCATGTTTAATCCCAGTGAGAGTCAAGTTGGGAATTCATAATTTCTTTTTTTTTTTTTTTACAGAAGATCAGTTTAGTATGCATTAAGTAAAGATTTCAACAGTTTGCACCCCCATAGAAACACAAAGTGAAATATACTGTTTGAGTACTCGTTATAGCATTAAATCTCAATGTACAGCACATTTAGGACAGAGATCCTACATGAGGAGTAAGTGCAGTGACTCCTGTTGTTGACTTTACAAATTGACACTCCTGTCTATGGCATCAGTAATCTCCCTATGCACCAGTCATGAGTTTCCAAGGCTATGGAAGCCCCTTGAGTTCTCCGACTCTTATCTTGTTTAGACAAGGTCATAGTCAAAGTGGAGGTTCTCTCCTCCCTTCAGAGAAAGGCACCTCCTTCTTTGAAGACCTGTTCTTTCCACTGGGATCTCACTCACAGAGATCTTTTTGCCAGAGTGTCTTGGCTTTCCATGCCTGAAATACTCTCATGGGCTTTTCAGCAAGATCCAAATGGCTTTAGGGCTGATTCTGAGGCCAGAGTGCTATTTAGGACATTTGCCATTCTATGAGTCTGCTGAGTATCTCGCTTCCCATGTTGGATCACTCTCCCCTTTATTTATTCTATAGGTTAGTGTTAGCAGGTACTAGACTTGTTTATGTGCTCCCTTTGACTCTTAGTCCTTTCATTATGATCAATTGTGAACTGAAATTGATCACTTGGACTAGTGAGAAGGCATTGGTACATGCCACCTTGATGGGATTGAATTGGAATCCCCTGGTATGTTTCTAACTCTACCATTTGGGGCAAGTCAGCTTGAGCATGTCCCAAATTATACATCTCTTCCCTCTCTTATTCCCACTCTTATGTTTAACAGGGATCACATTTCAGTTACTTTTCAACACTTAAGAATAACTGTGTGATAATTACAGAATTAAACCAGTCATATTAAGTAGAACAGACAAAAAAAATACTAAGAGGGACAATGTATGAAGTTGTTCATTAACAGTCAGGGCTATGCTGATCAAGTCACTGTTTCTCATAGTGTCCATTTCACTTCAACAGGTTTCCTTTTTGGTGTTCAGTCAGTTGTCACCAATCAGGGAGAACATATGGTATTTGTCCCTTTGGGACTGGCTTACTTCACTCAGCATGATGTGTTCCAGATTCCTCCATTTTGTTGCAAATGACTGAATTTCGTTGTTTCTAACTGCAGTATAGTATTCTAAAGAATACATATCCCATAATTTCTTTATCCAGTCTACTGTTAATGGGCATTTAGGTTGGTTCCAGGTCTTGGCTATTGTGAATTGTGCTGCGAAAAACATTTGGGTGCAGACCGCAATTTGTTTGCCAATTTAAATTCCTTTGAATAAATTCCAAGGAGTGGGATGGCTGGGTCGAATGGTAGGATTATCTTCAGGTTTCTGAGGAATCTCCAGACTGACTTCCATAGTGGCTTGACCAGTTTGCATTCCCACCAACAGTGGGTTAGTGTCCCTTTTTCCCCACATCCTCGCCAGTATCTGTTGTTGGTAGATTTCTGAATGTGAGCCATTGTAACCGGGGGGAGGTGAAACCTCATTGTGGTTTTCATTTGCATTTCCCTGATTGCTAGTGATCTTGAACATTTTTTCATGTGCCTGTTGGCCATTTGGATTTCCTCTTTTGATAAATGTCTGTTGAGGTCCTTGGCCCATCTCTTAAGTGGGTTGTTTGTTTTGTTTTTGTGGAGTTTCTTGATCTCTTTGTAGATTCTGGTTATTAACCCTGTATCTGTTGCATAGTTTGCAAATATTTTTTCCCATTCTGTCGGTTGTCTCTTCACTCTCCTGTTTCTTTTGCAGTACAGAAACTTCTCAGTTTGATGCAATCCCAATAGTTGATTTTGGCTTTGACTGCCTGTGCCTCCCGGGTCTTTTCCAGAAACTCTTTGCCTGTGCCAATATCTTGAAGGGTTTCTCCAATGTTCTCTAATAACTTGATGGTGTCAGTTCATAGATTTAGGTCTTTAATCCATGTTGAGTGGATTTTTGTGTAAGGTGTAAGGTAGGGGTCTTGCTTCATGCTTCTGCACGTGGAAATCCAGTTTTCCCAGCACCATTTATTGAATAGACTGTCCTTGCTCCAGGAATTGGTTTTAGATCCTTGATCAAATATAAGTTGGCTGTAGATGTTTGGGTTGATTTCTGGTGTTTCAATTCTGTTCCATTGGTCTATCCATCTGTTTCTGTACCAGGACCATGCTGTTTTGATTACAACTGCCCTGTAGTATGTCCTGAAATCTGGTATTGAGAGGCCCACGGTTTTGTTTTTGTTGTACAAGATTGCTTTAGCTATTCGAGGTCTCTTGTGCCTCCATATGAATTTCATTGTCATTTTTTCTAGATCTGAGAAGAATGTCTTTGGTATCCTGATTGGGATTGCATTGAATCTATAAATTGCTTTTGGGAGAATGGACATTTTGATGATGTTGATTCTTCCAATCCATGAGCATGGAAGATTTTTCCATTTTTTGGTATCCTCTTCTATTTCTTTCTTTAAGATTTTGTAATTCTCATCGTAGAGATCTTTAACGTCCTTGGTTAAGTTTATTCCAAGGTATTTGATTGTTTTTGTAGCTATTGTGAATGGGATTGATCTTAGCAGTTCTTTCTCAGCCGTGGCATTGCTTGTATATACAAAGGCTGTTGATTTTTGTGGATTGATTTTATATCCTGCCACTTTGCCAAACTCCTCTATGAGTTCCAATAGTCTCTTAGTAGAGTTCTTTGGATCCTCTAAGTACAGAATCATATCTTCTGCAAAGAGGGATAGTTTGACTTCTTCCTTCTCAATTTGTATTCCTTTGATTTCTTTTTCTTGTCTGATGGCTCTGGCTAAAACTTCCAGAACTATGTTAAATAGCAGTGGTGAGAGTGGGCATCCCTGTCTGGTGCCAGATCTCAGTGGAAATGCTTCCAACTTTTCCCCATTCAATAGGATGCTGGTCGTGGGTTTTTCATAAATTGCTTTGATTATATTGAGGAATGTTCCTTCTATACCCAATTTGCTTAGAGTTTTCATCATGAAAGGGTGTTGAATTTTATCGAATGCTTTCTCTGCATCTATTGAGATAATCATATGGTTTTTCTTCTGCAGTCTGTTCATGTGGTGAATCACATTTATTGATTTGCGAATGTTGAACCATCCCTGCATACCAGGGATGAATCCCACTTGGTCTGGGTGGATGATTTTTCTGATGTGTTGTTGTATTCTATTGGCCAGAATTTTATTGAGGATTTTTGCGTCTATGTTCATCAGGGATATTGGCCTGTAGTTTTCTTTCAGTGCTGCATCTTTCTCTGGCTTAGGGATTAAGGTGATGCTTGCTTCATAGAAAGAATTTGGGAGGATTCCCTCTTTTTTGATTGTTCTGAATAGTTTGAGAAAAAATGGGATTAGTTCTTCTTTAAATGTCTGGTAGAATTCAGCAGTGAATCCATCTAGTCCTGGGCTTTTCTTTGTTGGGAGGGCCTTTATTAATGTTTCAATTTCTGTTTCAGTTATGGGTCTATTTAGGTTTTCTATGTCTTCATGGTTCATTTTAGGTAGGTTGCATGTGTCCAGGAATCTATCCATTTCTGATAGATTTTCCTGTTTGCTGGCATACAGGTCCTTGTGGTAATTTCTGATGATTCTTTTTATTTCTGTGGTGTCTGTTGTTATGTTTCCTTTTTCATCTCTGATTTTATTGATTTGGGTCTTTTCTTTTTTTAGTTAGTTGGGCCAATGGGGTGTCAATTTTGTTTATTTTTTCAAAAAACCAGCTTCTCGCTTGGCTGGTTTTTTGTAGTGTTTTTTTGGATTCAATCCTGTTAATTTCTTCTCTGATTTTAATTATTTCTCTTCTCCTACTAGATTTGGGTTTGGTTTGCTGCAGTTTTTCTAGGTCCTTGAGGTGCACTGAAAGCTCATTTATTTGGTACTTTTCCAATTTCTTGATATAGGCACCTATTGCTATAAATTTGCCTCTCAATACTGCTTGCTGTATCCTATAAGTTTTGATATGTTGTGTTTTTATCTTCATTTACTTCCAGAAAGTTTTTCATTTCTCTTTTAATTTCTTGAATGACCCAGTGTTCATTCAGGAGCATGTTGTTCAGTCTCCATGTGTTTGCATACTTTCTGGGGTTTCCTGAGTTGCTAATTTCCAGCTTCATCCCGCTGTGGTCTGAGAAGCTGCATGGTATGATTCTAATTCTTTTAAATTTGCTGAGACTTGCTTTATGGCCTAGTATGCAATCAATCCTAGAGAAGGTTCCATGCGCTGCTGAGAAGAATGTGAAGTCTGTAGATGTAGGATTGAAAGTTCTGTAGATATCTGTTAGATCCATTTGGGCAACAGTGTCAATTAAATCTGCTGTTTCCTTGTTGATCTTCTGTCCGGATGATCTGTCTATTTCTGAGAGTGGAGTATTGAAGTCCCCCAGTACTATTGTATTGGAATCTAAATCTCCCTTTAAGTCCCTTAACATATCTTTTAAATAGGTGCATATACATTTATAATAGTTACATCTTCCTGTTGAATTGAACCCTTAATCATTATATAGTGCCCCTCTTTGTCTCTCTTAACAGTTTTTGTATTAAAGTTTATTTTGTCTGATATTAATATGGCTACACCTGCTTTTTTTTGGTTTTTGTTGGCATGGAATATCTTTTTCCAACCTTTCAATAGTTGGGTGTTGTTCCTTAAGCCAGTCAGCCAGTTTGTGTCTTTTAACTGGACAGTTCAGGCCAATCACGTATAATGTGACTATTGATACATAGTCACTTTGCCCTGCCATTTTCCCGGAGATATTATCTAGTATATGCTTTGAGCTTCCCATGCTCTTTCGCTGGTAGGTGTTCTTCCTTTACCTTCTTTCATATTGATGGTCGTGTTTCTGTGTTTCTGAGTGTAGCACATCTTTAAGTATCTTTTGCAGGGCCGGACGAGTGGCCACAAAGTCTTTCAATTTCTGTTTGCCATGAAAGGTCTTTATTTCACCTTCATTCACAAATGAGAGCTTGGCAGGATATAATATTCTGGGTTGGCAATTTTTCTCTCTTAGCACCTGTGCTATGTCTCACCATTCCCTCCTAGCCTGTAGTGTTTCTGATGAGAAGTCTGCTGTGAGTCTAATTGGAGATCCTCTGAGAATAATCTGACGTTTCTCTCTTGCACATTTTAGGATCTTTTCTTTATGTTTCACTGTGGTAATTTTAATTACCACGTGTCGTGGTGAGGATCTCTTTTGGTCATGTTTATTGGGGGTTCTATGAGCTTCCTGTACTAGGATGTCTCTGTCCTTCTCCAAACCCGGAAAGTTCTCTGCTAGTATCTCACTAAAAAGGCCTTCTAATCCTTTCTCTCTCTCTATGCCTTCAGGAACTCCTAGAACTCGAATGTTGGTTTTTTTAATAGTATCCTGAAGATTCCTGACAATATTTTTTAGATTTCTAATTTCCTCTTCTTATCTTTGGTTTGACTGTATGTTTTCCTGTGCTCTGTCTTCTAAGTCCGATATTCTCTCTTCTGCTTCACCCATTCTGTTTTTAAGGCTTTCTAATGTGTTTGTCATTTGATCTATTGAGCTCTTCACTTCATTTTGATTTCTCTTCACTATCACACTCTCCTGTTCTACTTGTTTCTGAGTTTCATTTTGATTCTTCCTTAAAATTTCATTTTCATGAGAGAGATTTTCAATCCTGTCCAATAAGGATTTCTGTAGTTCAAGGATTTGCTTTTGAAAACTTCTAAATGTTCTTATCATAAATTTTTTGAAATCCGTATCTTGCATTTCTTCTATCTCATCATCTTCATACTCTTGGCTTGGGGTGTTTTGTTTATTTGGAGGCATCATAGTGTCATCGTTGATCTTGTTCCCTCGATTTTTGTGTTTGTTGCTTGGCATAGTTAATTCTTCTTTCATCACTGTGCATTTTTTTAATTTTTTTTTATTTTATACTATGTCCGTGTTAAGTGGACTGCCTGCTGTTGGAGGAGCCTTGGAGGCTTGAGATGGGTGTGGCCTGAGAGCTCTGCTTGGTTCTTCCTGGTTACGGGTGTGCAAAGGTGACACCCTCAGGTTATGCGTGGTAAATCTCTCTCTCTCTCTTTATTTATTTATTTATTTATTTATTTATTTTATTTTATTTATTCAGGGGGTAAGTAATACCGCACGGCACGGCTGTGCAGAATTGATGGTATTTAGCTTCCAGTCTCTGGCTTCTACCCAAAGAGTCTGTGTAGGCTCCGTTTCTCCTCTGGACTCCCACTGGGTTGCCTAGGCTACTGAATTGTAGTGACTCAGTTCCTTAGCTCTCCCCTGTTGTTATGTAAATCCAGAGAGGGGGCCTGCTCTTTGTTTCTTGCAAACTCTTCAAGCCTTGCAGCCTTGCAACCTTTGCAAGGTTGGCGGAGAGAGAAACCCCCAACCTTTTTTTTCCTTCTTTCCGGTAGTGAGTCTGCTGCACTTTCCGGCTCCCCTCTAGATTCTGACCCCCATTTCCCCACCAATGTCTCGGGTTACTGAGCTCACCTCCCCTTCCAGCACTGATGTGTGGACTCGGAGCCCTGGACGTCCCAACTCTCCCCGCTGGTGTCTGTGTGACATGCACTCCCCTTCCTGCACTGGCGCGCAGACCCTGCGGCTCCCGCGGCTCCCGTGGCTCCTGCGGCTTGGCTTCCACGCGGTGGGCGACCTTGTTCTCCCAGTAGGTCCTCCGATTCACAGCCACTCGATCCAGAAGAGTTTCCTCTGCAATATTTTCCTGGTTCTTTTTTCTGAGGCTACCGTAACTCCCCTTTTATTAAACTAAATTTTCCCGGACTATCGGTGCGCACCCTCACTATTCCGCCATCTTGGCTCCGCTGCCTCAACAAAATATTACCAGACGCTATCCAGAAGCGCAACCAAAGCTTAGCACACTGTGCACAACTGAGAGTTACTCCGGAAATGAAAGCGTGGCTACCCTACAAAATCAATCTATCCCAGAACAGATACACATGGGGAAAGTCCACAAAGTATCCCGATAAACACAGAAAACCTAGTTCACAAAAACTTCCATGATGTTTGCGATACGAAAACACAAATCATCACATCAGGAACGGAACTTACACCTCAGCCTGACGAGGCTCTTTCATGAAAAAACCCACAGAGCCCGAACGTCACAAACAACGCGAGGAACCCGAAACTGGCCTCCTAGACCAGGAAACAGACACGCACTTTCGCTCTCCTTCCTCCCATCAACAGTCTCTGACGTCTAGAGCAGGGCGGCTGGGCCCTCCAAAAGCAAACAGACGGGAACGCGGGGCCGTTCCGGGAGGAGACCGAGCCACCTCTGCTCTCGCCCAGCTGCTCGCACCCTGGGGATCCATCCAGACCATCTGCACCGCACGACCGCGACTCCACCCGCGCCTTCGGGACCCAAGAGTAACAGGCATGCGGCCAGCCAAGACGCCCAGCGGGTAACCGAAACAGCCGCGAGTCACTCACCTCCAGGGAGGTCCGGTCTGCTGGCGGCACAGAGGTCCACGAAGGCCATGGCTTCTGGAAGGGGCCAAAGAGGAGAAACGCGCCTGGGAAATGGCGCGGCAGTCTCGCACAAGCAGCCTCTCCTGATCCCAGCCTGACCCTGGGGCCGCTGGATCTCCCTAGGCTGGGGCAGCCGCATGGAGGACGGCTACTCTCCTCAGGGCTTGCGCAGGCTCTCCGGCAGGAGCGAACGTGGTGCTGAGTCCCAGCAGCGCACCACTTGCCAGTAGGGACCAGCGTGCAGGTGCACTTCCGGGTCACAGTGCCAGGCGCAGGTGCACGTCCCACCAGTCGTCACCATGACAACCCTGGACGCTCCTGCACACTGTTGCATCCAGCGCCCGAAGCCCCAAGGCCACTTCCAGTCCCGCCTCTCCAGGCTGTGACCAGGGATGCGGACGCTGATGGCCCAGGTTCTCCGGACCCCACCTCCCTGCCTCGTGGGAGTCCTCAGTGGAGCTCCTGCCTCCTGCCTCCTGCCTCCTGGCTTCTGCCTGGCCCTGCGCTGCTTGATCGTTGCAGCCGCTTGGAGAGAGAAGCTATGCATGGGACATCACCAGCACTTTCTCTCTCCCTCTCTGAGTGATCATCCATCCAGGGGTCCACCCCCGAGGTGGCTACAAAGACCGGGACTGGGCCAGAAGCCAGGGGCTGAAGCAGAAGCCAGGGACTTTAGGCCAGTGCCGTGGTTCAATAGGCAAATCCTCAACCTAGTGGCGCCAGCACACCGGGTTCTACTCCCGGTCGGGTCGCTGGATTGTTTCCCGGTTGCCTCTCTTCCAGGCCAGCTCTCTGCTGTGGCCCGGGCAGGCAGTAGAGGAGGGCCCAAGTACTTGGGCCCTGCACCCCATGGGAGTCCAGGAGAAGCACCTGGCTCCTGGTTTCGGATCAGCGCGGTGCGCCGGCCGCAGCGCACCAACCTTGGCGGCCATTGGAGGGTGAACCAACAGCAAAAGGAAGACCTTTTTCTCTGTCTCTCTCTCTCACTATCCACTCTGCCTGTCAATAAATAAATAAATAATGAAGCCAGTGACTTTAGCCGGTGCTCCATTCTGAGTTCAGGGGCCTAAGTCCTTGGGACGTCTCCCACGCCCATGGCTTTCCCAGGCTTGTTAGCAGACAGCTGGATCCCATGGAAAATGACTTCCAGGCGGAGGGTCAGCACTGTGAGGTAGCAGGTAAAGCCACCACCTGCAGTGCTGGCTTCCCATAAGCGTGCTGGTTCGAGTACAGCTGCTCCACTCACTTCCAGTGCAGCTCTCTGCTGTGGTCTGGGAAGGCAGCAGAAGATGCCCCAAGTCCTTGTGCCTCTGCACCCATGAGCAGATCTCAATGAGGATCCTGGCTCCTTGCTTCAGATACTCTCAGCTTTGCCCAGTGCAGCCAACTGGGTAATGGACCAACAGATGGAAGACTTCCCTTCTCTCGCTCTCGCTCTCGCTCTCCCTCTTTCTCTCTGCCTCCCCCCTCCCTATCTCTCTCCCTTCCTCTCATCTCCTCCATGTGTAACTCTCAATGTCAAATAAATAAATAAGATCTTCAAGAAAAGTAAAGCAATTTAAAAAGGAAGACATAGCTATAAGTAAAATACCACATCAAGGCCAACTACTAGAGTTTTTGTTTTTTTTTTTTTTGAATTTGGTATTATATGCATTACCTACTCTATTAACCCAGAATTTGAAAAAGAGTTTAACTTGGTCTTAGAAAAGATTTTGGTACCCAGTCATTCTCTTCTTCCTTACAAACATTCTGTGTGGCATTATCTATGACTTGCGGAAATCATTGGAATTTACATATTCAGACACATACTTACCTGTCACTCCCCCTGTTCGTGGAGGAACGACACAGGACCCTGCGTTGTTCTTTCGTCTGCTCAGCCCTTCCCGGGTTTGCTGCTGGTTCTTCCTGGGTTGGCTGCCAATCCTTCCACCTCCGTGGAAGGGCAGTTTCCCCTGCCACTTTCCCCACTTTCACGGGGGAGTGGCCCACCACCGGCCGGCTCTCTCAGGGGCTGCTCAGATGTTATCCAGATATTCCCCTTAGATGTTCCTGGTGCATGTTGTCTCTCTCCTCCTTTATAGTCCACTTCCACCAATCCCAACTCTGCTACCCACACACCGAGTACGCTGCTCTCCTCCAATCAGGAGCAGGATGAGCTCCTGCAGGTCATCACTCAAGTTGGCGAGAGGCAGCTGCGTAGAAGTTGTTTAATCCCTTCTCAGCGCCATATTGTGGGAGAGCAGATGCATAGAATAAGTCTTAATTCCATTAACTTAATCTAGTCCGAGTTGCTCCCCACACTTACCCACTCGAAGAAGGACATGAAACACCTGTGATCTACGGAGTTCTCCATGGAACACAGCTCTGCTTCCCCGTCCCCGCCCTCCACAGTCTAGCCCTGCCTTTAAAGTATGGATCATGTTGGAAATAGGCCAAATCGTGTCTTCCACAAAGCAAGACAGAATACAGAAAGGAAGCATCTGAGGTCACTGTGGACATTTTCGGCATGCCCATTATCATGTTGGTACTTTCTCCTCTCATTGCTCAATGTCACATACAAATTGGGAAGGAGGAATTCCAACTATCCCTATTTGCAGATGACATAATTCCATATATAGGAGGTCCAAAAGACTCCACTAAGAGACTATCAAAACTCAGAGCAGAGTGTGGTAAAGTGGCAGGAGAGAACACCAGCAGCCTATTTGTATACACAGACAATGGCATGGCTGAGAAAGGACTTCAAAGACCAATCCTGTTCACATAGCTACAAAGAAAAGAAAATAGCTTGGAATCAACATAACCAAGGATGTTCAATAGCTGAGAATCACAAAGGATTAAAGAATGAAATAGAACAGGACACCACACACACACACACACACACACACAACAACAACAACAACAACAAATTGAGCAGCTTCTGCACTGCCAAAGAGACACTCAGCAAAGTGAAGAGGCAAACTAACAGTTGCAAAGCATGCAACTGATAAAGAATCAACTGCCAGAAACTTTCAAGAAAGTCAACACCAGCAAAACAAACCACCCACTCATAAATGGGCAAGGGACTTCAGCAGGCAAAATATTTCAAGAAAGGAAATCTAAATGGCCAGTAAACACATGCAGAAATGCTCAGGATCACCAGCCATCAGGGAAATGCAAATCGATACTACAACGGCCTTGAGGATGTGGGGGAAAAGGACCCCTCATCCACTGCTGGTCAGAATGTAAACTGGTATCGCCACTGTGGAAGACCGTATGGAGATAAGTCAGAAATCTGAATATAGACGTACCATATGAGCCAGCCATTCCACCCCTGGGAAAATGCCCAAGGGAAATGAAATTAGCATATGAAAAAAAGAGTAATCTGTGCCTGCATATTTACTACAGCTCACTTCACAGTTGAAAAGATATGCAATCAGCCAACATGCCCATCACCTGAAGACTGAATAAAGACATTATGGGCTATGGACACCATGACATGCATATACAGACTGTATAGCCTGGCTTCTGTGCATCCTACTGCAGTAAGCATAGGCCTGTGAAATCCTCTCTGGCTGCCACCGAATAGCTCAATAGGCTAATCCTCCACCTGAGGCACCGGCACTCCAGGTTCTAGTCCTGGTCGGGGTGCCGGATTCTGTCCCGGTTGCTCCTCTTCCAGTCCAGCTCTCAGCTGTGGCTCGGGAAGGCAGTGGAGGATGGCTCAAGTGCTTGGGCCCTACACCCGCATGGGAGAACGGGAGAAGCACCCGGCTCTTGGCTTTGGATCAGTGCGGTACTCCGGCCATAGTGGCCATTGGTGGGTAAACCTACGGAAAAGGAAGACCTTTCTCTCTGTCTCTCTCTCTCACTGTCCACTCTGCCTGTCAAATAACAAAAAATAAAGAATTCCTCTCTGTCTACACAATAACGTCTTTTCCTTCAATATGTTCCTAGTAGTGGGTACATCCACACAGCTTTCCATTTTGACAGGACTAATTTCACATGGGAAACTGGATTAGTACACAGAATACAGACATCAGATCCATGAACCCAATTTTACCTTCAAACACTAGAACAGCAAAGTACATCTTAAGAAACTGCAAAGAGGAAGAAGGTTCAAACGGAAATCCACCCAACGGCATAGAAAATATCACAACAGACATTCAGTGAGACCAAACTACAGGGCTTGAAAACTCAGTCAACCTGACCAAACGTTGATCCACAGGAAAACAGGGAGGGGAAAGGAGAACAGACTCAAGCGACTTGACAACAGAAATGACAGAGAGGACATCGCTACCAACCTTCCAAAATAATGATCCAAAAACACTGTAGAAAAACCACGGCACAAGGATTTGGTCAACCTAGATAGAGTGCATTGACTCGCAGAAAGATGCAAACCACTAAAACTGGATACAGTGAAACAAGAAACTCTGAATACACTTCTAATTTGCAAAGAGACTGTAGTAGCAGGGAAAACGAAACAAACAAATGAAGAAGACATGATGAAAGTCCAGGACCAGATGGCTCCACCGGTGAGAACTCCCATGGAAAAGGTAATTAAAATCCGTGATTTCCAAACCCTTCCAATAAGGAGATAAAGAGGAAAGGCCGGAGGCTAGGATTAGCCAAGTGAGCTGCAGCACTGGCTGCTGTTAGTTACCTACTAAAATACATGTAAATACATTGTAGGGGATCTTTACTGAAGGTATAGTAATGTAAAATATTTTTAAGTTAAGAAACCTCTATCCTGTCAAAAATAACTTCCTAATTCATTTGTCATCAATTAAAACATGATGAATTAAGTTTATTTCAAATAAACATTGCCAAAATTAAATCTTCTTTGTTGCATTTATCTCTTATATTAAATTAATGTACCTTGCTTTTCACTTTTTACGAAAATACGGTGTCCCGACTGGGACTAGAACCCAGGGTGCCAGCGCTGCAGGCGGAGGATTAGCCTAGTGAGCCATGGCGCCAGCCGGTCCCCTGGATTTTTTCTTTTTTAATTTTTGACAGACAGAGTGGACAGTGAGTGAGACAGAGAGAGAGAAAGGTCTTCCTTTTGCCGTTGGTACACCCTCCAATGGCTGCCCCGGCCGGCGCGCTGTGGCCAGTGCATCGTGCTGATCTGAAACAAGGAGCCAGGTGCTTCTCCTGGTCTCCCATGGGGTACAGGGCCCAAGTACTTGGGCCATCCTCCACTGCACTCCCAGGCCATAGCAGAGGGCTGGCCTGGAAGAAGGTCATCCGGGACAGAATCCGTTGGCGGATTCTGTCACCACTGACAGCCTTGCCATGTACAGCAAAAGCACCAGGAATTATTCCCTTTGTATATTCTGGAAGCAGATGGTTTGTTTCCATTAATTTAATTCCACATGTAGATGTATGGCAGCTTGGGAGGAAACTAAAGAAAGAATGATGGCTTTAATTTTTCACTGGCAACTGTGTTGCTCTGAGATTGCTACACCGGGCAGTGTGTTACATGATTACTGTGCTTCTGCCTCCTAAGGGTGACTACACCAAAGCTGAGAATCAGGAGACTATGGTCCTCCCGCTGGTTCCCCAACCACCTGCTGTGTGACCTTAGTCAGTCACCTCTTCTGCCTTTACTTCCCCGTCCATAGAAAGGAGGAGAGTAACACAGGCCCCAGCCATGCTAGGCCTAACTAGAGACAAGGGCCTTTCGCCCTTTGGGAGTTAGACAATCTATGGATAATCTTTGTCTCTCTGTCTTTCTGCCTTTCAGGCAAACGAAAGTAAATTTCTGGCCGGCGCTGCAGCTCAATAGGCCAATCCTCCACCTGCAGCGCTGGCACACCGGGTTGTAGTCCCAGTTGGGGCGCTGGATTCTGTCTCAGTTGCTCCTCTTCCAGTCCAGCTCTCTGCTGTGGCCCGGGAGTGCAGTGGAGGATGGCCCAAGTGCTTGGGCCCTGCACCCGCATGGGAGACCAGGAGAAGCACCTGGCTCCTGGCTTTGGGTTGGCACGGTGCACCGGCCGCAGCACGCCAGCTGCAGCGGGCATTGGAGAGTGAACCAATGGAAAAGGAAGACCTTTCTCTCTCTCTCTCTCTCTCTCACTGTCCACTCTGCATGTCAAAAAAAAGAAAGTAAATTTCTTTTTTTAAAAGATTTATTTTATTTGAAAAGCAGAATTACCGAGAGAAAGACACAGAGAGAGAACTCTTCCATCTGCTGGTTCACTCCCCAAATTGGCTCCAACAGTCAGAGTCAGACCAGGCCGGAGCCAGAAGCCAAAAGCCAGGAGCTTCCTCCAAGTCTCCTACAGGGACCCAAGCACTTGGACCACCTTCCATTGCTTTCCCAGGCATACTAGCAGGGAGCTAGATCAGAAGTGGAGCAGCTGGGACACAAACCGGCACCTACATGGGTTATCAGTGCCACAGGTGGTGGCTCAACCAGCTACACCACAGTGCCAGCCTGAAAATAAATGTCTTTAAAAAGATTTTTAAGACCGACCAGGTGTGGGCAAGACCCAGTGGAAAATTAAACTCAAGGCAGGGAAGAGAAGGTGACTGGGCTGCATGTCTGCCAATTGCCACCTGCCAGTTGCCATGCATGTCACCCACACCCTGCATCACCAGCAGTAAACACCCAGTGGGGTTGCCCAGTACACAGACTAGAGACAGGAGTGTTTGCTCCCGGGGTTGCACCGGGACTTGCTGGGAAGAAAGCTGGGGAACTTTCTGGGGTGATGGAAATGTTCTGTATTATATCTTGATGAGGGCTTAGATTACACAATGACATGGGCTAGCATCAGTTGAAACTCATTGGATGAAACATGCTAGAGCTACACATTTCAGCGCATGTGCATTTTATCAAAAACATTGAGCTCAGAAGCAGTCACAGGTGCTTCTGAAATCTGGAACTTTAGACAAGATACTGGGCGCAAGGTTGGGGGGTGTAGGTAGGAGGCCAGAGAGATGTGTTACAAAGCAAATGCAGCAAAATGCTAAGTATGGAAGCTACACAGCAGGCACACAATTGTTTAGATAGGATTCCTGCAAGTCTGCAATGAATACTGTCCTGATAAAAGGCAGGAAAGAAAGGGATGGCTGACACGGGACTGAGTTCCAGAAAAGTTCAAAGGCACAGCAACAGCAAAGGAAACTGCAGCCCAGAGAGGTGGAAAAGCTACACCTTGGGCTTGGCACTGTGGTGCCGAGGGATAAGCAGCCTCCTGCAATGCCGGCATCCCAGATGGGCATCAGTTTGAGTTGCAGCTGTTCTACTCCTGATCCAGCTCCCTGCTAATGAGCCTGGGAAAGGAGCGGAGGTTTGTCCAAGTGCTTGGGCCCCAGCTATCCACATGGGAATCCTGGATGGAGTTCCTGGCTCCTGGCTTTGGCCTGGCCCAGCTCTCAAGTGCTGAATCAGGAGGCGGCCCTGGGCTGTGGGAACCATGGGATTGGCCTACTCCTGTCTCCCAGTCTTCCACTCAGTAATTGGTCTTCTGAGGATCTGACCCCTGTTCAGATCCAGTAACGGGAACCAAGGGCACGAAGGGATCAGCATCATGCCTGTAGCATGTGGTGTGTGATCTCCACTCCAACCAGGACTGCACCAAACTAAAGGAAGATTTGAGGTTTTCTGAACAGTAGCTATGTAAAACATCACTTGTGCAAGGCAACAACACAAACTTCCCAGGGTCTGATGCACTGACCACACCTACCCTTGGTGGGGAGCAGTTTGGAGGTGTCCAGTGTCTCCAGGGGTTCCAGGCCAATGTTTTGTAAGGAGAGAACGAGTTGCTGAGTCTCCCTGTTGAACAGCTGCACAGACCCATTGGTAGATATCTCGTCACCAGAGGAAGGCTGCAACGAGTGTGCCGATCTAAACCAAAAGCGAGGAGAATAAACTGAAGGAAGAAACCAATGCTGTGCAGGAATGATTCACATCAGGGGCCGCTGCTGAGGTGCAGTGGGTAAAGCCGTTGCCTGCAGCACCAGGCAATTCAAATCCCAGCCGCTCCACTTCCAATCCAGTTCTCTGCTAATGTGCCTGGGAAAGCAGCGGAAAACGACCCAAGTGCTTGGGCCCCTGCACCCATGTGGGAGACCCAGGAGAAGCTCCTGGTTCCTGGCTTTGTCCTGGTCCATCCCCAGTCATTTGGGGAGTGAACCAGCAAATGGAAGATGGATTCTCTCTCTCTCTCTCTCTGGATGATCGATTTTCTCTCTCTCTCTCTGCCTTTCAAATAATAAATTAAAAAATGATTCACATCAGGTAAAAGGATGACCACATTTTGGCATTCAGAAATACGTGCTAGAGAATCTTGGCTTTGAATGAGAAATTTGGGAGGCAACCATGCTGAGAACAAGTAGGGTTCTATAAGCCAGGCACACAATGTACCTCGGCTCCAGGCTCCGATCAGAGGCACTTTTTTTCACAAACCAAATCCTGAGAAAATAACAGCACAACAAGTTGGGGCGACTTCCTCTGTACCATCTGTAACAGCGCTCCTCGCTCCTAGGTCAGGGAAGGAAAGCCAACGCACAACCTCCCTGCATGACCCCTGTGCAGCTTGCACATCAGTGGCTCCTGGGGGAAGGTGTCAGGAGGTAACAAAACTCGGCCAGGACTAATCACTGGGTGCCTCACACAGCAGGGTGCCCAGGCCCTCTGTGCTTCAGGGGAGAGGGGCAGAAGGAGGCACCCACAGTGCAGGAGCCCCGGAGCTGTGAGGAACGGTGTCAGAGTGAGACTGCAGCTGGCACTGCTGCAAAGGCACACTTGGGATGTGGCACTGGGACCCAGCTTCCACTGGCAGCACTGTCCTCCTCAGCCCTGTGCTGGCCCCAGAGCCTTCCCAAGGCAGGAATGCTATTAGCTCCTAGCCAGACACCTAGTGTCTAATAGGTATTTATTAAGAATGTACTGAGCCGGCGCTGCGGCTCACTAGGCTAATCCTCTGCCTGCGGCGCCGGCACACCGGGTTCTAGTCCCCGGTCAGGCCCCGGATTCTGTCCCGGTTGCCCCTCTTCCAGGCCAGCTCTCTGCTGTGGCCCAGGAGTGCAATGGAGGATGGCCCAAGTCCTTGGGCCCTGCACCCCATGGGAGACCAGGAGAAGTACCTGGCTCCTGGCTTCGGATCAGCGCAGTGCGCCGGCCGCAGCACCGCGGTAGCCATTGGAGGGTGTACCAACGGCAAAGGAAGACCTTTCTCTCTGTCTCTCTCTCTCACTGTCCACTCTGCCTGTCAAAAAAAAAAAAAAAAAGAGAATGTATTGAATAGACTGATAAGCACCTCAACTCTGAACCTCCTGTGTGGCACACAAAAGCATCTCGGCAGTGACTGCCCGAGCCCAGGACAGAGTGACCACTGCGTGTTCAGTGGCTGCTTGCTTGGTGCCTGGCCCGGTGCAGCATCTCTCAAGGTGTGGAATGCAGGGGCTGGTGTTGTGGCATAGCAGGTTAAGTCGCTGCATGCAACACTAGTATCCCTTAATGGGTGCCGGTTCAAGTCCCAGCTACTCCACTTCCAATCCAGCTCCCTGCTAACACACCTGGAAAAACATTGGAAGATGGTCCAAGTATCTGAACTCCTGCCACCCACATAGGAGAGACCAAAATGAAGCTCCTAGTTCCTGGCTTCAACTTGGCCTTTGTGGCCATTTGGGGAGTGAACCCGCAGATGAGATCTCTCTCTCTCTCTCTCTCTCTCTCTCTGTCTCTCTCTTTCTCTCTGGGTGCATGTGTGTGTGTCTCTTCTGTAACTCTGCCTTTCAAATAAAAATAAATAAATCTTTAAAAAAAAAAGAGACTGGAAGGCAGGCACAGCCCCATTGTGCCCACACACGAGCCATCAGGCCACAGGCCCAGCCTCAGTCCTCCTGCCAGGCTCTGTGGCCCCCCAATGCCCACAGGGTTCTGCTCCTTTGCATGGCCAACCTACAGGGAGGCCTGTGCCCACTATGCCATGTGCTGAGCTCCTTTCTGTCTCTGGGGAGCTGCCTCTCCAGGGCTCTGTATCTGCCTCGTCCTGCTGTTCTCAGTCACATTTCACTCCCTTCCTTACGGTCTGTGTTTGACCATACTTTGTAAATCCCACACTTTCTATGGAGCCTTCCTGAACCCCACAAGACAGGGTCGGCATCCCCTCCTCTGGTTCTCACATTACAGGAGCAGTCAGCAAATCCTGATGATCGCACCAACCCCCCTAAACCCCCCATCCCCCCGACAGAGAGCTCTTCTAAAGGGTCATGGCCTAGGTCAGGGTCCTGGAGCACAAGGTGGCACCCACAGATGCTGGTGAGTGGATTCCACCAGTCACAGGGACCTTTATAGCAGCTTAGTTACAATCAACACTTAATTAATCAAGAGTCACTTGAAAAAAACATTTATTTATTTGTAAGGCAGAATTACAGAGAGAGAGAGAGAGAGAGAGAGAGCGCACTTTCATCCACTGGCTCACTTCCCAAATGGTTGCAAAGGCCAGGGCTGGGCCAGACCAAAGCCAGGAGCCAGGAGCTTCTTCTGGGTCTCCCACATGGGTGCAGGGGCCCAAGCACTTTGGTCATCTGCTGCTGCTTTCCCAGGCCATAGCAGGGAGCTGGATTAGAAGTAAAGCAGCCGGGACACAAACCAACACCCACATGGGATGCCAGTGTTGCAGGCAGCTGCTTTACCCACTACACCAAAATGGCTAGCCCAGAGAAATAGGGGACCTTTTGTAAAATATGTCTTATACCATTTTTTCAGTAAGAGACAAAAGGCAGCCATCCTGGCCTTTGATGCCCCTGCTGGAGCATGCGTCGGGAGCATGTGTCAGTGCATCTCTACTGCTCAGCTGCACCCCAGGTGTAAATGGGCCATATTTGGTTCCTATGTCAGGAGCCCTGCTTGCCTGTCTTGCTCAGCGGCAGCCCAGGTACAAATGTGCCACATTTTGTTCAGCCATTTGCCCGGCAATGGGCATCCAAGTTCTGCCTGCTTTCTGGACTATTACAAAAAATGCAGCTGTGAACATTCATATACAAGTTTCTGAGTCACTGTGTGCTTTCCTCGGTCTTGGGTAGACACCGAATTTCTGAGTCACATGGTCAATTTACATTCAACATTTGTAGAAACGGACAGGGTTCCTTGGAGATGGCAGCCACATGGCGAGGGCGCAAGCTTCTCCAGCACCACACACGGCTACCGCCTGTCTTCTGACGACAGCCATCCTGGCAGGTGTGAGCAGGAACCTCACATGGTACCAGCTCCAGAAAGACTGATGATGCCACACACCTTTCCAGATTGCTCGTTAGCTCCTGGGAAGTCTTTCATGGGGAGAGAGCTAGCCCATTCTTCTGTCAACCTTTCTAATTGAGTTGTTTGCTTTCTTAGTACTGAGTTTGGGTGTTAAGTAGCAGCTCCTTACCAGAGACATGATGTACAAATATTTCCTTCCAGCCTGTGAGCTGTCAGGTTCATTTTCTTAATGGTATTTCTGGAAGCACAGCGGTTTTTAATTTTGATGAAGCCGATTTTTTATCAGTGTTTTCTTTTGTGGATCTTGCTTTTGGTGACATGTCAAAGACCTCTTTGGCCTAATACAAGGTTGTGAAAACTCTCACCAGCTTTCTTTTCAAAGGCTGGTGCTCTGAGCTCTCACAGTCAGGTCTGGGATCTGCTTTAGAATTCATGTTTCCTGCATTTCACTGCATTCCCCAATCACCTGATGCTTTCTCCACCTCTGACAAATGCTCCCAGCTGCCCACTGTGCATGGCTAACTCCTGCTCCCAGCTCCTCATGGCCCCCAGTGCGGTCCTGAGGGCAGGGCCCATGTTGGTTCTGCCTTCTCCATCTCTCCCACTGAACACAGCCTCCTTGAGCACCAAGCCCCAGAATGCTGGGTCCACGGTTTCAGCTCTGGCACCTGGCCCGCTGCCTAGCAGGCAACAAACATGCATCAGACACACAAACAAACTTAAAACCTTTCAGAAAATCCCAGACACATCTGATAAAAATAGCCAAACGATGTCCAAGAAGTGTCACCCCTGAGGGCAACAATGAGAACGCCCCAAATCCAACAGCAAGGAAAGAGCGGTTATGCAATCCTGAGATATCTTCAGGGTGTCCTTTTTAAAACAACTAAAACTGGGTTTTTTAAGACTCTGTGAAAGTGTGAGGAAAAGCTTATTGGCCGGTGCCGTGGCTCAATAGGCTAATCCTCTGCCTTGCGGCGCTGGCACACCGGGTTCTAGTCCCGGTCAGGACACCGGATTCTGTCCCGGTTGCCCCTCTTCCAGGCCAGCTCTCTGCTGTGGCCCAGGAGTGCAGTGGAGGAGGGCCCAAGTACTTGGGCCCTGCACCCGCATGGGAGACCCGGAAAAGCACCTGGCTCCTGGCTTCGGATCAGCGCGATGCGCCGGCTGCAGCGGCCATTGGAGGGTGAACCAATGGCAAAAAGGAAGATCTTTCTCTCTGTCTCTCTCTCTCTCTCACTGTCCACTCTGCCTGTCAAAAAAAAAAAGCTTATTAATGTGATTTCACAAAAACTCATCTATGACTCCGTGTTCAGACAAGTGTTTTCTAAAGTGGCGGGAAGCACCCCCAAGCATTTACGGTGACTGGCTCCAGGCCTCCTGACACCCACTTCCCTTTCTCCTTTACACTTTCCTGTGATGCTGAAAATCTAAAACAAAAATAAAACAATCCCATATGGGTGCCAGTTCAGATTCTGTCTGCTCTACTCCAATCAAGCTCCTGGCTAACGGCCTGCAAAAAACAGCCCATGTGTTTGGATCCCCACACCCAGATGGGAGACCTGAATGAAGTTCATGGTTCCTGGCTTCGACCTGGCCCAGTGCTCCCCGTTCCGACCATCTGGAGAGTGAACCAGAGGATGAAAGAGTTCTCACTCACTCTGTGTGTCTCTCCCTCTCTTTGTGACTCTTTCAAAATAAATAAATATTTCTTTAAAAAATAAAATAAAATAATTCTGTCAGAAGAGTGATTTTCTTAGATGCCCTAAGATCCTGACTGTTTTTGGAAGAATAATTTCACATTTGGTCCTAGCCTTAGTATGGGAGATCTTGACTGCTCTAATTTGCTCTGCGCAAAACGTATGAACTACTGCAGACTCTCAAGGACCCCTCCTGCAGATTCTGGGCCTGCAAATTCTGGACACATGCAGAGCCTGTGTGCCTCACGAGGGAAGGCTCCACAGGGCTGCTTCCTGCCCGCAGCTGGACACCTGCGCTCACCAGGTACCTGGGCAGGGAGGTGCTGATCTGCAGTCTTCACAAAGCAGGGATAACTTCCGTGGTAGAGCTGCTTGTCTTTATTCCCAGGAGGTGGTCCAGCAGGCAGTCACTGACAACACCAAAGACGGTGGTGTGGTAACCTGGGACACAGGAAAACAAAGACATCACAACTCCCAGCGAAGCTCCGTGCCCCACGTCCACCTTTGTGTCCACTGCTGAAGTCCCCAACCAGCAAGGGCAACCCTGCAGAAGACCTGGGTCTTGGTGCTGGCTCCGTCACCTGCTAGTCCCTGCCCACAGCCTCAACATCCCTCGGGCTCCTCCTTTGTGGTGGGGGTTACAACAGCACCTGTACTCCCATCCCACCAGGCTGACTGGGCCCAAATGGAGAAGCTCCTGTAAGCCATCAATCTCTGCACAACCCGTATTCAGCATCTCAGCCCGGGACTCATTTGCTTTTCAGATTTATCCATCTCCACAGTGAGGATGGCAGTTAATATTCCTTCCCGGGATATAATGCAATTTAATGAGTATTTGAAAAATGCTTCAGAACCTTCTGTTGAAAGACAAAAGTTCAAGAGCCAATCATTATTATTGCAGCGGCTTCGTGACGGGGCGAACTGGCTGTGTGTGTGTGTGAGCACTGCCGTTTAAGATGAGCAAATTTTCCACTGGTGAGATAAGCACTTGAAACTATTTAAGCAAAGCTGTAGAATGGCTTTTGAAATTTAGCTAATTATTATCAACAGCATTTACTGTGCAACAAAATGAAACCATACCCAATGGCTCGAGGCTCAGGTGACAACCTGCCTACACTCGTGTGAGCCTGGGGTGTGCTCAGTGGAGAAGCCAGCATGGGTTTCAAGGGCTCCTGGGGCCCCAGCAGCCTCCTCAGTCCTCCTGTGGCTCCTGCTGGCTGGAAGCTGCTCTCTCAACACACTCCAGCTCACCCACCTTCAGAGAGTGGGCTTGTCAAAACACCCCTGCAATGGGCAAAACACTATTCTCCCCACAAACCCACATCTGGAACCAGGGTCTCTCGCATTTATCTTTCAATAGGAGCCTGATATATGTTTTGCCTGCTGAGCAACCACTATTTTATAATCCCTAATTAGAATCAGGCCTTTCCTTACCATTGCTGAAAATTGCTATCACATAATAATCTGATGACAAAGACTTGGGGTCCACACTTTACTGTGCCCAGCAGTACAGAGTCAGCCCATCTAGCTTCGTGCACAAGACACACCAAAGAACAATGCCAACTGCTCTGCACAGAGATGCACAGCTCAGGGACCACTAAGCCTGCGCACATATCGGAGGAAGTGGAAAAGGGTAGGGCACTCGCAATACAGCAAAGGTAGAGGAACAATGTGTAACCCAGCAGGAAGGCTCGGCAGAGGAGCACAGAGATGGACCACACAGGGCTGGGGAACTCGGCCTGATGACGAGGGAAAGTGACTCCCACTGGCTGACCACGACACCTTCAGAGGAGAGAGAGGGGTCTCAGAGGAGAGACAGCTTTGGGGAGGGGAGGCAGTACACTTGGGTTGGACATGTTGAACAGGCATGTCCCACCCACCGGACACCAGGGGGATAGCTGGGAAGTGCTGGGGCACAGGCCAGGGAAGGGCACCCGACCCTGGGGGTGGTCAGCAGTCTGCAGGGCTGTGAGGCAGAAAAATGCTGTGGGGCTGGGGACACCCTCACCACAGGTGACTTATGGAGGACAGAGAGGAGGACAAGAAACACAGAGCGAGGAGCACCTTTCAGAGGGCTGGGCTGCACGGGGACACCTGCACAAGACCAGCAAGACTGAGGAAGAAGGGCCAAAGAGACAGCGGAAAATCTGGAGGGTGTGGTGTCACCAAGGCTGGAGGACACAGCTCGCCACACATGCAGGGTGGCAAATGAGCACTAAAGCTCCAAGCAAACCAAACAACTGGTCCCAGGTTTAGGCAGAAAAACGCCACTAGTGACGCCACAGACGTGTTCTGGTGAAGTGATAAGGAATAAACTCAGGATGCGGAGGGGTGCAGGACCATGGCACCAGTGGCAGAAGGGACTCAACGTGCACAGCCAACTCTCCCAAGAGATCCAGCAGATGACAGGGGCTTCCTGAGAGCACATGGGACATCGTGGCATCAGGAGAGGTCAGGGTGCAGAGGTAGGAACCAAGCCATTGGAAGACTGTCTGGAGGAGGAGGCAGACAGAGCACAGGGAGGGCCCCGCCCACTGCAGCAGGAGCATGGCAGGTGCCAATCACACCCACCAACTTGCACCACATCCCAAGGAAAGGCAGTCTTTCCCCATCCCTTGATGGACGAGGACTAATGAGATGGGTGAGAGGCTCTGGACCCTGGTGTATGGAACAGCAGTGTGGCAGCCCTCAATAGCAGCAATCAGAAAAGCCCTTACTGTTCACAGTGATCGTTCCAGTCGTCTGCAGGACCCCTACGAGCGTCACTGGGTACAGACCAGACTTGGCCAGAAGGGAGAGTGCTGCGGGGAGCGACTTGAATTCCACTCCACTGGTCAGCAGCCCCTGCAGCAAGGCACAGAGCAACGTGAGCAGGACCAGCCTGCACCGCACACCTGGCAACCCAGAACAAGGCAGTGGAAGGCTGCGGCTTCTTAGAACCCACAGAGAACTGCGAGACCATGCACACGTGATGCACGGGGCAGTCAGATCAACAGCCGCTGCCCTTGATTTTGGCCCTCTCCACCATGTTTCTGATGTTTGGTTTGCTTTCTTCTTGTACCAAATGGGAATATGAACACAAAGGAAAAATTTTTATTTATCTTTTTTTGAAACACTTATTTTTTTATTTGAAAGCAAGAGGGAAACAGAGACAGAGAGATCTTCCATCTAATGTTTTACTCCACTAATGGCTGCAATGGCCGGGGCTGGGCCAGGCCAAAGCCAGGATCTAGAAGCTTCTTCCTGGTCTCCCACAATCTAAAAGATGTCAACAATCACCAGTCAACTATTGGAAAATAAAATGTTTAAAAAAATTAACAAGACATCAAAAATTCCAACTACCTTGGAGTAAATCTAACGAATAACGTGCAAGATTTCGTCACAGTTACAGGACCCTGCTGAGATAAATTAAAGAACTCAAGACACAGAGTCCTGCCCTGTTTGTGGGGGGTCCGCTTTCCGCAGCATGCAGTCAAGGAAGCCCTCAAACTCTCAGACTCAGGGCCAGCATTGGGGTGTAGCAGGTAAAGCCGCTGCCTACAACACCAGCATCCCATATTGCTGCTGGTTTGCATCCTGGCTGCTCCACTTCCGATCCAGCTGCCTGCCAATGTGCCTGAGAAAACAGCAGAAGATGGCCCAAGTGTTTGGGCCTCTGCCACCCATGTGGGAGATCCAGACAGAACTCCTGTCTTCAAGCCTGGTTCAGTCCTGGCTTGGGCAGACACCTGGGGAGTGAATCAGCAAATGGACTCTGTGACTCAACTTTCAGATAAATAAATAAATAAATAAATAAATAAATAAATAAATAATATTTTAAAACAAACCTCTTTTATCTGTGGCAGGACAAGGCATGTGAGTGGGTGTGCTGGGAGGAAGGGCACAAACATGGAACGCAGGAAGGCAAGATGCCGGGCCTCGGTGTGAGTTCAGGATGTACGAAAACTGCATGCACAGATGTGCGCGTGGTGTAGACAGCTGGATGTGTGGAATGCGCATACACTGTCTCTAGCTCTGTGCACACGAAACACCGGCAGCAAAGATACTCTGGGGGTAGTGAGCATGCCTGCCGCCCACATGTGAGGCAAAGGCGTGAAGTGATCTGCGTGTGTGCGTGTGGAGGGGGCGCAGTGGGCAGGGTGCACTCAGAGAAGCTGATCACATGCCTTTCTTTCTTTCTTTTTTTTTTTTTGACAGGCAGAGTGGACAGTGAGAGAGAGAGACAGAGAGAAAGGTCCTCCTTTTGCCGTTGGTTCACCCTCCAATGGCCGCCGCGGCCGGTGCGCTGCGGCCAGCGCACTGCGCTGACCCGATGGCAGGAGCCAGGAGCCAGGTGCTTTTCCTGGTCTCCCATGCGGGTGCAGGGCCCAAGCACCTGGGCCATCCTCCACTGCACTCCCAGCCCACAGCAGAGGGCTGGCCTGGAAGAGGGGCAACCGGGACAGAATCTGGAGCCCTGACTGGGACTAGAACCTGGTGTGCCGGCGCCGCTAGGCGGAGGATTAGCCTAGTGAGCCGCGGCGCCGGCCAATGCCTTTCATCTCTAACAGACACACTGGCCTCTGTCTTTTTAGAACAGCCAGGGCAGTGTGGCCACCGCTGCCTGCCTGAAATGTGGGTGGCGTGTGCACGTCTGAAGTGTTCCATGAGTCAGCTTTCGACACAGTACCATGGTATGTCAGCTATATCCAAGTGGTGCTTTTATCTTGTCTAAGTCTCTACCCTTCCTGATTTATTAAAACACATAATTTATTACTTTTAAACCAGGTAAAAATGCTACTTTTAAAAATGAAAAATATTTATAAGAAACAGTAGCAATCATCTGACACTTCAACTACTTTGGGGTAAATTCCCCCCTTGGATTCCAAGAGCCAGACAGCCACAGCAGATGCACGTCTGCACGGCCATGTCCTGAGGCCAGTGCACCCTTGTGCAACAGTTGGGGGAACACCGGTCCTCAGTCAGTCTCAGGACTGCAGGCTTAACACAGGCTCAGGGAGCAGCCACACGCAGCAGAGCTGCCCAACAGTCCTGGCTCGCAGAAAACTGTGGCTCCACCAGGCAGTCTGGCCCAGTCAGCAGGGGCATCTCTCCCAGGCAGGCGCCATGCATCCCCAACACAGCTCATTGTGTTCCCACCAGGGATGAGGCCTATGGGCCCTCGTATCCCCAGGGTGCCACGCTCCCTGTACCTGGCACAGGGCATGGCCCTCAGTGAGACACCAGCAGGAAGAGCCTGGTTCTCACATGGAACACCGGTTATGATTCTGGTCGCAGTACAGAGAACCTTGGGAACGGATCCCATGGCGGCACATGTCCACCAAGCAAGCATGGACCCAGGGCATGAATCTTCCACACCCTACATGGTGCCGTAACACAGCACCTCTCTCTACAGCTCCCCCTGCGCCTCGATCCCTGTGTCACCTCACAGCAGCACAACAATCTCCAGTAAGCCCCTGTGAACTCCAAAGTGCTGACTTCCAATCTCACAGCCAATGGCCAAAGCTCAGTGCGTGTACAAGCCCAGGGTTGCTCTGTGCCTCAGACGTCTACTCGGCAGCAAGCATGAGACACGGTAATGACAAAATACGGACTTCACTCCCCAAACGCTTACCATCTTGGGCAAAGCAGACATGTGTGCAAGAATTAGTGCCTCTAACACTAAGCAAAGACGCATTTTAGTGACACGCTGGAGTTCTCGGTCACAGAGGCCCCTAGTGGTACATACCATGTTCTCCACTTGGAGCTCAAATGGCATGGGGTTGTACACCATCAGCTGGACTTCACACACGTCCGCTTGAACCCACTGGACATCTAGACACACACACGCAAAAGAACCCTGGGGTTAGCAGGTAGTTTTGAACTTCTCATGGGGTTTCAGATCAGCCTGCTAATGATTTTCTTCCCACAAAGGCGGTGGCCGCCATGCCCATTGTTAGGTGGGAAGTTCAGAGCTTGGTGTGCCCTGCTTTCTCTGAAACCACGCAAAGCAAGGTATTGCCACTGTCCTGATGCTACACACAGGGTGCCTCCTCCACCCTCTGCAGGCTGCGCTCCCGCTGGCACCCCAAGGCCACCTCACAAAGCTACAGCTGGACCTGGTGTGGCCCCTTACGGCACACAGCACGCCAAGGGCCCACAGGCTCTCAATGCAGGAAGAAGGCTGGGGTCATTGGCAAGAGGCCCAGAGTGTGGGTCACCTGTGCCCCCAAGACCATGACTTCTCCACCCAGCCCACGTCCTTGTCAGTTGTAAGTCAGCAGCTGCTGGGGAGACAGAACTCTGAAACAAACCCAAGACCCCAAGCAACCCCAAAACAACCCCGAGACGACCTGAGTGTGAACATGATGACCAAGCCACATGACAGGACACAGGTGAATGGCTCCTGTAGACTTAATAGAGGTCCCCAACCAGCTGACTGAGTTCGTCAAAAGGGAGATTGCTGTAGATGGGACAGATGTGATCAAGTGAGCCCATAAAGGGGGCCAGACCCCTCCTGGAGGGGTGGCCCCTAGGAACTCAAGCCAGCAGCACAGGGAACTGAGAGAGGGGCTGGGGCCAGCAGGGAACAGGGACCTGAGGGAGGGGCTGGGGGCCATCAGGGGTGAACAGGGACCTGAGGGAGGGGCTGGGGGCCAGCAGGGGTGAACAGGGACCTGAGGAAGGGGCTGGGGGCCAGCAGGGGTGAACAGGGACCTGAGGGAGGGGCTGGGGGCCAGCAGGGGTGAACAGGGACCTGAGAGAGGGGCTGGGGGCCAGCAGGGGTGAATAGGGACCTGAGGGAGGGGTTGGGGGATAGCAGGGGTGAACAGGGACCTGAGAGAGGGGCTGGGGGCCATCAGGGGTAAACAGGGACCTGAGGGAGGGGCTGGGGCCAGCAGGGTACAGGGGACCTGAGTGAGGGGCTGGGGCCGGCAGGGTACAGGGGACCTGAGGGAGGCCACTTCAGGGAAATGGCTGAGGGCACCATGAGGGGTATGGACACAGACCTCCCCTGAACGAGCCTGAGATGTGGACACAGCCTGGGCATAGGACTGCACTATACACCCCGATCTCACAGACAGTGAGGAAATCAATCTGTATTGCTCTAAACTGGGAAGTTGGTGATTTCTTGCAAAGCAACGAGACACCAGCAGAGTACCCATGACGGGTGTCCCAGATATGCCAGCAGGCAGAGCCTGGCTCTCACCGGAACACCAGTTGTGAAACTGGAAGGCAGAGAAGGAAAGTCAGACCCCGCATGAGGCATGAAGCCCTTCCACACGGCTGCCCCACTGCTGTCTGTAATCACCTCGGGGGAACAGCAGTGACTCCGGGGTCACAAGGCAGGCACTCAGGCTCTTAGCAGGTGAGCAAACCTGCCTGGGAACACCACTGCCAGCATCTCGTGCCACAGGGACTCTGGCCCAGGCCTGGGAACTCCAGGCAGGGCCTAGCAGATAGGTGGTGGCAGAAGGGGAAGCAGAGGCTTTTCCAGCATTTGCTGACCGGAATTCCTCAGCTTTCACGGAGCCTTCAGCTTCTGCAAACACCTTGTGCCAGGCAGCCTGCACAGGATCCAGGACCAGCTCCACCACACCTGTGATGATGACCGGGAACTGGCATCTTGGATCCATTCACAAGATGATGGCACAGAGTAACACAGTGCAGGACCAGCTGCCACCTGGTCGGAACCAGCACTTGTCTTATTTTACGAAGAAGGAAAACTCTACCTGACAGGTGGGGTGGCCTGCCCATCTTAGGCCCTGATAAGGCTGAGACTCAAAACACAAGGCTGTCAGCTCTGGAACCCATGCTCTTTCTCCCTCCACCAAGCTGCCCCTCGGTAGCTCCTGGGACTCAGGCTGCCCTCTCTCTGACGTCAGTCTCTGATAAGCTGCAAGGGCTTCTCCACAAAGGAGCCAGGGCAGCTGTGCTCATCTCACCTGCCCCCTCCACCCTTAGCAGCCTCCCTTGGCCTGCAGGGCACTGGTACCCTAGTCCACCCCCAACCGAAGATGAAGAACTCATTGTCTCTTAAACAGGTCCTTATGCCTGGTATCACAGATTCGTTCTCTCTCATAGTCAAAAAAATGATCATTGTGTTTTCCAGGGTGCCAAAAAGAGTAATTTGTACTTTTACGGCCTTCGTCCACTACAGGTAAGTCTAAAGTCAATCACTGAGTCTGTGAGAAGTGATTTTTGTCAGAAACAGACAACCCCCTGCCCGTGCCCCTGCCTCAACAGTCCCTCCCTGAAACAGCAAGGGAGCAGGAGTCAGCGGTGGTGAAACCAGCTGTCTCAGGTTTGGCCCATCCCCTGCGCCTGTTATCATCTGTGCAGACAGGTGCTTCTGTGGCCACGTCTGCCTCTGCCTGTGGGAGGAAGCGCTCCTGATTGCCTGCTGCATCCCGGTACCGAGCCCCAGGCACACGAGTGCCGCTGCAAACATCATCTGCAGGGACTTCAGGAACTCTCTCACCTGACCCTCAGCGCAATGCTCCCCATGAGCTCCCAGCGTGCCCACAGCATGGAGGGCACATGTGCAGCCCAGATGGCCCTGTCGGCTGTCCAAGGTCACATGGCGGGGAGTGGGGGCTGCAGGGCTAGGCTGCAACCCCAGGCTGCCACGTCCTGTCCAGGCCACCCTGCCTGGCAGCGGTGACCTCAGACTGAATCTGGGGATACCACAAGGTCCTTTCACAAGAGGGAGGAATCTCTTCACTGGTCCAGGCCTTGCCTGGCACCTTGGTTGCCATCATCTCTTCTCAGAGCAGGGCCCAGACGAAGCCTGCACACAGGCACTCAGGCCAGGAATCAGTGCAGGGGGAGGGCAGGTGGTGTCAGCACTGGCCCTCAGGGTCTGCCTCAGCTCCAGTACCCAGTTAAAGATGGACTTACAGAGACTAGAATCTCAGGCAAAAGGGACACGAGTCCACACTATAGGCAGAAAATTGTCCAAAAGATATCAGAAGTCATGGAACACAAAGTACATTCTACTATCCATGAGTATTCAACAAATAATATGCATCTCAGCTGAGTCTTTGGTTATATATATTTCAGAAAAAAAGCCACAAAGTTTGACATTATCCACTGAATATATGAGCAGGCACTTCTTACTATGATGAAAAACTGTATCACAGAGGACAAGAGTGGAGGGCGTGTGGCGTGGTGGTTAAGACACCACTTGGGATGCCTGCATTCTGTATCAGAATGCCTGGGTTTCAGTCCCTGCTCCACCTCCAATTCCAGCTTCCTGCTAACGTGCACCCCGAGGGGCAGGAGGTGCAGTTCCAGCTTCCTGCTAACGTGCACCCTGGGAGGCAGGAGGTGACAGCTGGGGTACTCAGGTCCTTGCCACCTGGATCATTGAGTTCTGGGCTCCCATCTTTGAACTGACCCAGCCCTGGCTGTTGTAAGCATTTGAAGAGTGAACTTGTGGATGGAAGATCTCTCTCCACGTCTCCCTCCCCCCCTCGCTTTCTGTCTCTCTCTTTCAAATAAAATGAAAAGTAAACAAACAAACTGTCAATCCCTGAGTGCCGAGTTCTAAGCCGAGGGAAGGAGACAGGGCCCTGCCGTGCCCTGGCAGGCTGGCTCAGGGCAGGCAATGTGCACCCCTGTCTCCACCCTCTCCATGAACAGGCACCTGCAGCACCAGAATCCCACCACGATGAGAACTCCCACATGGTGTCGTCTTTGGGCCTCATTCACGAAAGGAAGCCTCATCAGTTGCTTAAGAACAAAGAACAGAAATGAGGCTGGATGCTGGGCACAAGCCACAAGGACAGAGACTCCAAGCCAAGCTCCAAGGCTTTGAGTTTAAGGCTCTGATGTCGCTGTCTTTGAATCCTTAATAATGTTGTAACCAGGGGCCCCCTATCCCCTGCTGTGCTGGGCCCGGTGGATCACACAGGTAGCCTCAAGAAGAGGAGCCTGGCCTCCAGCCCCTAAGCCCTCTATACAAGTCTGCTCTAGAGCCTCTCTGGCCCTGCCTCCCCAGTGCACAGTCTTTGCTCAGGTTCAAAGGGGAGGTACCCAGGAGTACCTCTGCCACCAACATCCCGTCTCTCTGTTTGACTTCCTATGCACTTGTTTGGCCTGCATGAACTGGGTGGGTATAGGGGCAGGCTGCACCCCTCTGGCTTAGCTCAGTGCAGCCCAGTGTCAATGTGCTTGTGACACTTGCACTAGCCAGGAGCTGGGCTCGCATGATTTACTGAACACTGACAGCAAAGGGCAAAGGGTGTACAGGTGGCTGCCACACCACCATGAAGCCAGGACGCTGTACCTGAGCCCTCAGGAGCCAGGCGCCATCTGCAGCTAACTGGGGCCCACACCAGGTGTGCGTGCACATTAGAGCAAACCAGAGAGCACCTGTCGGGGTGGGACACTTGGTCTGGGGATGTGTGAGCCCAGCTCTTGGCTTTGCCACTAACCAGCTAAGTAACCTGTAGGAAACTATCTCTCTGAGTCTGTGTTTTTCCGTCTGTAAAAGGAGATAAAAATCAACTCCTCCAAAATTAATGTGACAACTAAAGGCACAAAAATACGAGCCAGCCTCTTTTCAAGCAGCATCTGAATGAAGATCTCCAGGGACAGAAAGCACAGGTCTGTCTAGGACTCCCACCCTGGTCTCACCCTGTAGCTGAGCAAACAACCTTTCTTCCAAAGACGCACTGTTTTCAGGGAGTTCTGACAACCTGCAACTTGTTGGTGATGTTTACGGTGAGGCCCTACTAGGAGCTACGGCCTGCCGGTGCTGGAATTACAGGAGAAACACGACAATGACGAGCTCTACACAGTGCTCCAGTGTCCCTTCTGCCAGGGACAATGCGGCACTGTGGACAGCACAGACTGAGCTACGAGGCCAGTTCCCCTGGCAGTGAGGTCCTGGACAAGCCCTGTCCACTCCATTCACTCTTTCATTGTGCTGTGGGCATTGGGGACGGGGCAGGGAGCAGCACAGAGCTCCCAGCCTCTTGCTACATTGCGGGAGGGAAGCCATAAAGAGGCAAATGTCTAATTGAGTTAAGGAAAGGCACTACCGAGGGGCAAGCTAGGGATGCTGAGGGCAGGGTGGCCTCCAAAGTGCTGGGAGCAGCAGATTCCCCCTCTGAGAAGGCGATATTTGAACAGAGACCCAAGCAGCGTGACTGTGAGTAAGGCAGCGACAGCAGCGGGATAAGGTCCACGCAGAGACCAAACCATGGGACAGGGACAAGTCATGGTGTTCAAGGACCAGAAAAGAGTCATGTGGCTGGATCTGAGAAGCAGAGGTGAGAAAGGCGGGGGGTCAGGACAGGCAGGCAGCAGGGGTGGTATGCGAGGCAGGGCCCCTAAGGAAAGAAGGTGCCTTTTCCCTAAAAGGAGGCATGGAATCAAAAACAGAAATAAAGAGGAAGCACAGAAAGCACTGAGGATCAAAAACCAAGAGCGAGAGAGCTGCCAGCAGCCTTGGGCCACCACACCAGGAGGGGACCTAGGGCAGTCAGCCTCTGGGCAGGGCCCGGCCTTCCCTAAGCTCAGGCTCCTTGTCTAGGAAATGCAGGCCCCTGTCCCTGTAGATCTATTGTGGGGACGCACAGGCCAGCCAGCATGACGGGCAATCCCCGCCCCACATGCAAGGAGACCCTGGGGTCTGTCTCCAGGGCAGTGAGGGAGAGAGCTCGAGCCATGGCCAGGCCTTGCAAAGGACACCAGGACACAGGACAGGGCAGGCCTGGGGCACACTGTGCCCTGGGTCAGTGGCAGGAGAGACATGAACAGCCGCAGGCTGGGAAGGGGCGGGGAGCTTGGAGCTGGAAGAGCAGAGGCGAGGTCTTCAAGAGAACCAGGGTTCTGCTGCCCCTCTCCCCGCATTCATGGGGAAACGGCACCAGGGACACGGCCCAACCCCAGAGCAGAGCTTTCTCTGCTGGGTGGGAAGTCAGCACGGACAGTGTGAGATCACGCTGGTCTCCACTGCCACTCTGACGTCATCTGTGTTAAGTCTCGATAAACACAGCTCTTTCCAGTTCCTGGGACTTTCCTGAAAACGCCTTCAATGAAATAGATCTTTAAAACTCAGCTCCACGGGCAGCTGCCTGCCAAAGGCAGCAAACCAGACAAGCTTCCGTGGGAGGAAAGGCACACACACGGCCAGCCTGGAGCTTTGTGCTGACATCCAGATGTGCCAGGGGCAGCGGGAGGCAGGGTGGGGGGACAGAGCTGGGGCCACGGGGCCTACCTATCTTCTTGTTGCGCTCTTCCCCGCGGTTGTGTGCGATGACCGGTGAGTAGATGAAGGGACTCTTGGCCGACATGTTCTGACCCAGCAAGCTCTTCATTTTCTGTGGCAGGAGGCTGGCGGGGAGGTTCAACAGCTACACACGCCTGTGACAAATGGCACAGACATCAGCGGCCACGCTGGCCTGGCCTCAGGGAAACAGGACGTGTGGGAGCAACAGTGGATCGGTCAGAGGAGATGAACCAAAGGAAGGGAAAGCACTCAAAGTCAGCAGCAGGGCAAGGCAGCCGAATGCCACACAGTGAGCCCAGGAAGTCCCAGGAACACCCCCTGCCCTGGGATGGGGGCACAGCCGCTTTCCCCTGGCCCCACAGACAAGGCCCAGGGTGAGTCCCCACTGCTACTGCAACCAGCAGGCTGGGCTGCCCTGGGCTCCAGGAGGTCAGAGGCCAACAGCACCTCTACTTTCCCGTCAGCACCACCCAACCCTTACCCTGCCTCCCCTGGGTGGGTCGGCTCACAGACACTCAGAACCAACCCCACACTTCATCTGTGTGTTCTCACTGATGCACATCCACTGTCAGCTTGGGTGCCGTTAGTATGATCTCCACATAACCAGTTTTCAAACAAGAGATTAAGTGCACAACCCAAAATCCCATGGCTGGACATGGATGACAGCAAGAGATGCTGGGTCTGAAACCATGGCTTGGGTGGGTGGGGGGTTTCTCCTGGGAGATTGTCTTGGCAAGGTGGTGGATCAGCTCAGGAATATTGCTGGGTCTGGTACCCAGATGACAAGGAACCCTCTTTGGATGGGGGAGAACAGCTATGACATCAACACTGCCGGCATCACACCTGCATGACTCTCCACCCCTACCTCCCAGATATAAGGCCACGGGAGCAGTTCTGCCCACTGGGTAAGGGGTGGGAGCCATGCAGGTCCTTCCCAGAGGAAGCCCGGGCCTCCTGCTTTCTCCTTCCGCAACTGTAAGGTCAGACGCAGGGAAGGTGAAGCAGCCAGGATCATGGACCAACCCCAGAGAGCTCAGGGGCCTGGAAAAGGGCCCGGCTGGCATCAGACTTAATCGCAGAAAAGCACTAAGACTGCAATGAGACTTCAAGGGAAATTTCTGCTACTGTGTAGCCCAACCTCTACTGGAGAATGAAGACTGCTGTACCAAACCCACAAAGCCACAGCCTTGCCGGGCTCCAGATGGCTTGTACAGTCCACTCCCCTACCCGCTACATACACTCACATACAGCATCCCCACTGCACCCAGCAAAAACACCCGACAACTTTCCATCCCCATCTTTGGAGAGTCTGGGTCACAGCTGTGATTTTCAGCCAGTGTCCCTGGCATTCACAGGCAGGAGCTGCAGCTTACAAACCAGCATCCTGTAAACCATGGGTTACATCCAACATGCCCTGTCCACCTCCCTTCTCCTGTGGGCACCCTGTGTGGCGTTTATCAGGGAGGGTTAGAACCACGCATCTTTTGTCTGTTTCAATTCCGCTGGAAGCTTGCAGAGGACAGCTGTGCCAGAGCCCTCTCTGTGTCCCCGCCGGGCGCCCAGTCCTGGACTTTGACTTTGAATAGAATCTCAAGCTTCCACATCTTTCAGAAGCTAAGCTCAAGGCTAAGCAGCTCGTTACTGACTACTGCAAATCCCAGCCCTGTGAACGTTCCGGAAATACCAGCTGCACCACCCGTGGACTCAGATGGGCCCCTCTGAAGGCTGGGCTGAGCCTCAGGCCCACGCCTGGCCACCTAGGGGAACTGCCTGTGGCCAGTGCTCACCATCTGCCTGGGAGACATTCTCAGGTAGGAGAAAGATCATGACCACAGGGCAAGGAGTTGCCAGTGTCCAATCCCAGAGGCCACTGGCACTGCGTGGCCCTCGGCTCTTTCACTGGACAGGATGGAAAAGTGATAAGTCCCTGAAAAATAGTAAGATCCCCATGTACCTCAGCAGTCACTCCAAGACTAAGCTGGGTAACACATGTCAGGTACCTGTATTAGCACCTGACACATAGTAGGTCAACAGAATCCCCTCCTCTGCCCCTTCCTAAAACAACATTTACTTATGCTCACACAGAGCAGAGTCCCTGGTGTAAAAATCACAGTACTGGACTGGAGTGAAGACACAGGTTTCGGATCCCTGCTGCTGACCCCTGTGCTAGGATACGGTTGCTCTGTACCTGAGGGTTAACTCGTGTATAAGACACTTCAGGTCTCTTGGGACACAAACATCTTCCTACTCCACACCACAGTCACCACCTAAAAATGAAATTGGCTGTGCTTCCAGGGAATCATCATTGTAAGCAGAGAAAAATCTAGATCCACCTAAAATGTTCTTGAAACATGGAAAAGGGATGGGCATTTGGCACAGCAGTTAAGATGCTACTTGGCACACTAGCAGCCCAGGTCAGAATGCCCGCTTAGTGTCTGGGACTCAGGAAGCTGCTAGTGTACATCCTGAGAGACAGCAGATGATGGCTCAGGTACTTGGGTCCCTGCCACCCATGTGGGAGCCCGGAGGGAATTCCTGGATCCTGGCTTTGGCCTGGCCCAGCCCTGGTGGGAGGAGGCAGATGAGTTAATAACAGCCAATAGACGGCCAGCACCATGGCTCAATAGGCTAATCCTCTGCCTTATGGCACCAGCACACTGGGTTCTAGTCCCGGTCGGGGCGCCAGATTCTGTCCCAGTTGCCCCTCCTCCAGGCCAGCTCTCTGCTGTGGCCCGGGAGTGCAGTGGAGGATGGCCCAAGTGCTTGGGTCTTGCACCCCACGGGAGACCAGGAGAAGCACCTGGCTCCTGCCTTCGGATCAGCACGGTGCGCCGACCGCGGCAGCCATTGGAGGGTGAACCAATGGCAAAAAGGAAGACCTTTCTCTCTGTCTCTCTCTCACTGTCCACTCTGCCTGTCAAAAAAAAAAAAAAAAACAGCCAATAGAAGGGGAAATCTCTTTAAGATGGCACAAAACGCTTCCGTCCCCCCAAAAGCTGCCTTTAGCAAGACAAAAGTGCCAATCCCACTCCTTTCCCATGAGAATAGCAAGGAAGTAGTGATTCCACCCTCTGAGTTTTCAGTTTACAGTGAAAACAGAAAGAAGGCCCTTTTTGTTTTATCACAAGCAGGCAAGACAGGACAAACAAGATTACAAACCCAGCCTTTTGATGCGTTTTGTCTCAGCCTCCTAACTGACTGTTAGCTATTATTCTGTTTTTTTACCCCCAAAGTCGTACTTAAGAGACTGGACAGTTTCTGGGGGCTGTCTCTCTTGGATAACCCTTCTGGCTGCAGTGGCAGCAGGTTTCTGACTTAAATAAAATAAAGCTCGCTTTGCTCACTGCTGTGTCCATGTGGAAATGCTTCTTTCACGGGAGACAAAGAACTGAGGATGCCTTTCTTCACTGCTGTTTTACCCGTAATACTGGCTGTGGCAGCCATTTTGGAGAGTGAACCTGCAGATGGAAGATCTCTCTCTCTCTCTCTCTCTCTCTCTCTCATTCTTATTCTCGCTCTCACTCTCACTCTTATTTTCTGTCTCCCTGCCTTTCACATAAAATGAAAATAAATTAAAAAAATTTTTTAAATATGTAAAAGCATTCCAAGGGCTCTTGATGCAACAGTCATGTTTGTTCTTGAGTGTTGATTATGTGTGAGGTCAGAGAATGAAAAACTCATTTACCTGTACACATGTGTGTACTTCTTGGTATGTATACTGTTTTTCAACAAAAATTTTTCTTATAAATGTGAAACTGTACATATTATATTGTGTCTTTTTTATTTATTTATTTTTATTTGACAGGTAGAGTCATAGAGAGTGAGAAAGAGACAGAGAGAAAGGTCTTTGTTCTGTTGGTTCATTCCCCTAACGGCCGCGATGGCCGGCGCTAAGCCGATCTGAAGCCAGAAGCTGCGTGCTTCCTCCCATTCTCCCATGCGGGTGCAGCTACCCAAGCACTTGGGCCATCATCCACCGCCCTCCCGGGCCAAAGCAGAGAGCTGGACTGGAAGAGGAGAAAATGGGACTAGTATCCAGCGCCCCAACCGGGACTAGAGCCTGGGGTGCCGGTGCCACAAGTGGAAGATTAGCCAAGTGAGTCACGGCACCAGCCTTCAACAAAGTTGTTTAAAAGGGGGGGGGGGCCGCGCTGCAGCTCAATAGGCTAATCCTCCGCCTGTGGCGCCAGCACGCCGGGTTCTAGTCCCGGTTGGGGTGCCGGATTCTGTCCCGGTTGCTCCTCTTCCAGGCCAGCTCTCTGCTGTGGCCCAGGGGTGCAGTGGAGTATGGCCCAAGTCCTTGGGCCCTGCACCTGCATGGGAGACCAGGAGAAGCACCTGGCTCCTGGCTTCAGATTAGCGTGGTGCGCCAGCCTCAGTGGTCATTGGGGGGTGATCCAACAGAAGGAAGACCTTTCTCTCTGTCTCTCTCTCTCATTGTCCACTCTACCTGTCAAAAAATAAAAAATAAAAATAAAAAATAAAAAAATAAAAGGGGGGAGGGCTCTGAGGGCAAGATCAGCCAGGAAAGTACGCATGCTGAGTTGTCATAGCTTAAGTTTTTGCATCTATGTCATTTTATAAAATATGCCCCCCACCACTACCACAGAAAACTGTCCAAGGTTCCTGATCTAAAGGCAACATAATTTGTTTGGCCCAGATCACCACAGAACTCAATCACTCAGCCTGTGACACTGCCTATGGCGGAGTAGGATCCCTGGGGTAAGAAGTCCCAGAGAAGGAATGTTCTTCCAGATTCTATCTGGAAAGCCTGGCTCTGCTCAGCACACAGTGGCTAACTGGAATCAAGCAAAGCAATCGTGGGATGCTAGTTAGCAAACTGACAGAAAATCAAGTGGATAGGAGGGAAGAGACAGAACAAAGAGCACTCTTTTCTCTTCTCCCCTCTTACTTCTTCAGCCTGCCTTGGGGGAAGCGTGGAAGACAGCACCAGAGAGCAGGTAACAGAAGGGCGATAGCCGTGAGAGGCCAAACTTGTCCTGCAGGTGAAGCAGCAGGGATATTGAGAGTCACACACAGAGGGGAAGAAGGGGGGAAATGAGGGAGGGAGGGAGAGAGAGAGAGAGAAAGAGAGATAGAGAGGGAGACAGAGAAAGTCTTCCACCTGCTGGAGCACTGTTCAACTGGCAGCAGTGAGCTGAGCTGAGAGTATTGGAAGCCCGGAGCCAGGGGCCATGCCAGGAACTCCTCATGGGTGCAGAGGCACAAGGACTTGGGGCGTCTTCTGCTGCCTTCGCAGAACACAGCAGAGAGCTGCATTGGAAGTGAAGCAGCCATACTCGAACTGGCGCCCATATGGGATGCCTGCACTGTGGAGGTGGCTTTACCCGCTACCTCACAGTGCCGACCGTCCCGGAAGCCTTACGCCGTGGGATCCAGGCAGGAGGCAGGAGGCAAGAGGCAGAAGGCAGGAGCTCCATTGAGGACTCCCACGAGGCAGGGAAGTGGGGTCCAGAGAACCTGGGCCATCGGCGTCTGCGTCCCTGGTCACAGCCTGGAGAGGCGGGACTGGAAGCGGCCTTGGGGCTTGGGACGCTGGATGCAGCAGTGTGCAGGTGCGTCCTGGGTTGCCATGGTGACGGCCCGTGGGGAGTGCGCCTGCGCCTGGCACTGTGACCTGGAAGTGCACCTGCACGCAGCCTGGCGCCGACTGCCCCGTGGGGCTCCGCTGGGAGTCAGCGCCGCGGGTCCTCTCCGGCTCCAGAGCCTGCCCAAGCCGTGAGGAGAGGAGCCGTCCTCGACGCTGCTGGCCGAGCCTGAGGGAGAGCCAGCGTCCCCAGGGGCAGGCCGGATCAGGAGAGGCTGCGTGTCCGAGGCTTCCGTGCCGTTTCCCAGGCGCGTTGCTCTTCTTTGGCCCCTTCTGGAAGCAACGGCCTTCGCGGACAACAACTGACCCGGCAGCAGACCGGACCCCCTTGGAGGTGAGTGACGCGCGGCTGTTGCGGTTTCCCGCTGGGCGTCTTGGCTGGCCGCGTGCCTGTTGCTCTTGGGTCCCGAAGGCGTGGGTGGAGTCGCGGTCGTGCTGTGTGGACGGTCTGGAAGGGTCCCCAGGGTGCGAGCAGCTGGGCGAGAGCAGAGGTGGCTCGGTCTCCTCCCGGAACGGCCCCGCGTTCCCGTCTGTTTGCTTTTTGAGGACCCAGTGATGTTCGCGCTCTGTGGGCTTTTCATGAAAGAGCCTTGTAACGCCGAGTTGTACGTTCCGTTCCTGATGTGATGATTTGTGTTTTAGTATTGCGAACGTCATGGAAGATTTTGTGAACTAGGTTTTCTGTGTCTATCGGGATAGTTTGTGGGCCTTCCCCATGTCTATTCTGTTCTGGGAATGATTGATTTTGTAGGGTAGCCACCCTTGCATTTCCGGAGTAACTGTCAGTTGCGCACAGTGTGCTAAGCTTTGGTTGTGCTTCTGGATGGCGTCTGGTAATATTTTGTTGAGGCATGTGACACATCCATGACGGATATGTGTGTGGCATTTTCTTCATGATATGCTTGTGTTGGATGTTGGGATCAGGCTGGTCTGATGGAATGAAATGGACGGCTTTTCCTCTTCATCTCCTGGTTTGAGAATCACAGATTTTAATTATCTTTTCCATGGGCGTTCTCACCGGTGGAGCCATCTGGTCCTGTGAACTCCACTCCGGCTCTGTTCAGGCCCTCAGATAGGTAGGGGGAGGCCATTGCCAGGCAGGCGCTGACTCCTGGTTCCACGACGTTCCAGCTGCTTGGCTTTGGGCAAATTGATGGAACTCTCTGTGCTGTATTCGGCTCTTTTATGACTTGGGATGGAGCGTCTCTGTTGGGAAGCTGCTCACTAGGCAGTTGCTCCAATTCCGGCACCACTTCCTGGGGCTGTTCCTGCTGGATGGTCCCTCCAGATGGTCCCTGCCTTGCCAAGTGAGCACAGCAGTGGTATGGAGAGGCAGAGCTCACCTAATTAGTGTGGGCGGGCTAGTTTTTCCTTAGCCTGGCCAAACTCTTTGAAGGCATCTGATTGCCTGCCAATGGGCATGGCTGCCACAGAGTTAATCTGCTGCCCCAGGAAAGTTTTGAGCTGGCTGAGACGAACCTGGGACTTGGGGACACACAGTCCCTGTGATTTGCTGCCCCTGTCACCAGGAAACAGTGCCCTGCTGTAGCGTGGGGCACCATGAGGGCATCTGCATTGGCTCAGCACCCACCTCTCTCTGTCAGGTGGGCCACAGGTCTTAGTGTGGTTGGTCTTGCAAGTGGATGTGCAGGCTGGACCCACAGGCTTCTCCTTGTATGAAACCAGGTTAGGGGGACAGGGGCCTAGACTTAGAGAGCTGTTAGTGCAGGTTTATACTAATATGTGTTTGTGTGTGTGTGTGTGTGCGCGCGCGGGCAGGCTCAAGGGGACTTCCCAAAGCTCATGGAAGAACAGAATTAAAAGTAATATATTTTGGTGCCAAACGCTTTTGAAATCCATGCATGCTTTATTCATAATGTACGTTTCTCATGAACAGTTTGAAGATTCCTCATATGCAAGCATTTCAATTTTTTTGGCATCAAAATAAACTTAGCCTTTAATTCTATTTTCTGTGAACTTCTTGATGTATCCTTCTGTGTATTTCTTTATAAAAGCGTGATAAAAGCTCATAGCAGAAAATTCAAAAATTACAAAACCATTTGAAATTACCCATGATCTCCTGACTCAAAGCAAACTAATATTAGTGTACAGATATATTTTCATTTTTTTCTACTTGAGTACTTTTATGCGTTTGAAATTACATTGTACTTTCAGTGTGGCATCCTTTTTTTTCCCGTGGAACTTGTTTCCAACTGTTCTAATTATAAACTGAACACCGTGACTTGGTCCACGCTGTTGTCACTATTGTCTGCTTCCCCGTGCCAGGTCCTGTTCATGGCTGGAGGGGCAGAACCATGGTGGCAGCTAGTGCTAGAGTGCGCCTGCTGAAAGATGGGCTGGGGTCCCATACTCTGCAGGGCTAGCTCATCCTCATGTGGTCCTGGGGAGGGACTGCTGCCTTAGGACAAGGAGAGAGGGGTTTTTGAGGCACGGGAGGAATCACTAACACTGGCCAAGTGCTGTTCTAGTCTGGGTTGTGTTCGAAGCACTTGGCTTCCTTTACCTCGTTGACATGGCATGACAGCCCATCTTACAGATGGCTAAACTGACAGACACAGAAGTTTGGTGGCTCACGTAGGACACGCAGGCAGGTCTGGCAGGTGAGCCCAGGTGCCCTGTCCTGAAGAAGGTGCTCCTAACCCTCACGGTGCCTGCCTCTCCAGGCAGGGGCTGGGTCTCAGTGCTGGAGGCTGGTGCCTTCCATTGACTGATTGATTGGTAGGAGGATAAGTCCCTTGGATATAGTGTCCTGCTTGTCAGGGTGTGGAAGGGTTGTGTGTATGTGTGTTGGGGGGGACAAAGCCCACAGGAACACAGCCCATGAGTGGGGCTGTGGAGGACAGGTGGGACCCCACTGTAGAGACATTCAGCCTGGCCCTCTCCACAGAGGCAGCAGGCTGTGCTGGTGGAGGAGAGCTGGCAGCATGTGGGTCTGGAGTGCCCTCCTGAGGCGCCTCAGTGTGTGCGCTCCTCCCGCGGCAGGTGCACTACTCAGGCCCTACCCTTGCTTCCTGCCCACCCATGGGTGTGTGAACAGGCAGCTGACACAGTGGCTGCTGTTTACAGACTGTGCTTTTAGAAACAGCTTGGAGAGGATGTTGGGAGGTGAGGTTTTGCAAGGCCTTGGTGACTTGTCTGACATGGGCTGTGCTTAGGAAGGGGGTGGCTGCTGGTGTAGCGCATGCACAGGGCATGGAGGCAGTCAGCTTGCATTTCCTGTTTCTTGGGGCCTTGGAACTGGCCCCAGCAAGCAGGCCCATTTGGCTCTCTGTCACCTGGCATGTCTTACCTGTTCCATTCCTGAATGGATTGACTGGCTAAAAAGCAAAAAGGTGGAGTTCATTAAAATCCATGTAACATGTTTGTAGACTTCCTGCGTCACTGGAGGGTCTCGGTCCCATCCGTGGTGCAGGAAGAATGGCATAACTTCTGACTGGAGTTGGTACAGCACCCAGAGCAGGTGTCCCGGGGTAGTTTGGACCTCAGGGCTGCGGTGCAGACTGGAGAGTAGGAACACACACAAGGCTTCAGCAATCTTTGTGGGCTAGGGCGGTTCTTTGCCCACCAAAGATAGCTAATGTGAACGTCTTAAGTCCCCACGTGCTGCAGCTACACAGGAGGCAGACCACAAAGCCAGTGTGTGAAGGTGGTTTTGAGCGTGACATCTGTTAAGCTGTGCCACAAACCAAGATCGTGCTGGACACAGCACAAGTCCAGAATCCTCCTCCTCCTAACCATCCCTGGCTTCTCCTCCTCCCCTCAAGTCTCTCTGGAAGGTTTCCTGGTGCTGCATACCTGGACGCTGGGCTCTCAGTGCACTGCCCGGGAGCCATGACTGACCAACCCTTCATGTGATCGGTGTGTGTGTGTTGCTGTGCTGGCTGGCCGAACACTGGACCTCACTGCTCAGGGCTGTGCAGCATCTGTGCTTGCCCCTGTGAGCAGGAGGGCAGTGGGGCTGGGAGCTTCTCAGTGGAGCAGAGTTGGAAGGGGACCTTGTGGCGCAGCCATTGGAGGTTGTCAGTTTTCCCAGGTGTGCTGGCTGCAGAGAATACTGGGCCTTGGTTGGCTGTCTCACAGCTCACTCCCAGTTGCTAATGAAGGAGGGATGGCCGCTTCCCAGGCCACACTGGGTGTCCCCTGTGTCTCTTCCTGTGCTTCCATAGGGTGCCTTGCTCTCTGTGATGATGACCCCCGGCCCCGTTCTCTGCAGAGGTCACCATGTGCAGCTTATGCACCAGCCCCCGATGCAGTGATGATGACCCCCACCCCTTTCTCTGCAGAGGTCACTTTGGGCAGCCTCTGCACCAGCCCCCGATGCAGTGGCCATCCCCCTATGGTGTCTGTGGACAAAGCTAGGCTCTGAGGATTTACCATTCTGCACAGTGCTCCAGGCCCAAGGCCGCTTCCTCGCCGGCCCTGCCTGAGGCTCTGCTCTTAGCTGTGTGTTTCTGATTCTGGATTTCTTTCTCTGAAGTGGTGTCCCTGCTTAACGTGGGTCTGTTTCCCTCACAGCAGTACAATACAGAAAATGTTCATGGTGGGGAAACTTAGCTTCACTTGCCAGAGCCACAGGCCTTCTTTTCGTCCGCAGGTCCCACGGCTCCCCAGGAGGGATGGTGGCCAGGCGGGGGTACCGTGCCCGAGCATGACGCATTCTCCCTCCTCTTTGTGCCTCATGGCCTCTTCTGATTCAGGACTTTTCCTGGACTTTTTGCTCTCTGACCTCTTGAATGCTTGTCATCTTTGTTTTGAGCGTGTGCCAGAATTTCCCAGCCGGGTTGGTGTCAGTCTCATTGTGCCTCTGCTCTGCTATCACCATCAACATCACTATTGTTGTTATCATTGCAGAGAAACTGTATGGTGACTTCCTGAGCTGGAAGCTGGAAGAACCGGCACCCAGTTTCCCCTGCAGCCTGGGCAGGCAGCCACCTTCACTGTCACCATGAACGCGAGCCTGGACTTCTCCTGCCAGGAGGGTCTCCTGTAGGACCTGAGTGACGGTAAGTGGCTTCCTCATTCCCGAGAGTTCACTTGCTCCAAGGTCCGCATTGTAGTCAGCTCTCCGGGGCACCTGCCACCAGCCATGTGACTCGCCCATCCAAGACCTCACCCCGGCACTTTGTTAGCAGCGTGGCTTACTGCAGGCACATTTTAGAGAGAATTTCTCAATTCCCTCTCTTGTCTGTCTTGTCCAGATTAGCTAGGTGGTCATCCTAAGGGAGTGGAATGCTGTGAATTTTCCCCCAAGTATACCTGCTATGTCGGTGGGATACACAGTGCTGATGATGGAGTTCTCCCATCTGGTGATGCCAGTAAGGAAACGGAGCTGGGGGCAATGGGAATTGTATCTACTGCAGCAGAAGGCCTAGCCATGTGGGGACATGAGTTAACGGGTTAGGTGTGTCAGGTGGTCACATGCTCTTCTAGAGGTCTTGGGGGTGTGTTAGTCAGCTCAGGCTGCTGTAACAAACCCCACACCTGGCCTAGCCCGACCATAGGCATTGATTTACTGACGGTTCTCAGCATTGCAAGTCCAACCCAGGTGCTAGCATGGTTGAGTTCCTGGTGAGGGTGGCCATCTTCTTGCTGTGTTCTCATGGGTTGTAGAAAGATCAGCTCTCTGGTATTTCTTCCCCTTCCCTTTATTGTTTTTTAAGATTTATTTATTTAGTTGAAGGGCAGTTACGCATGTCTGGTGAGGGAGACAGACACGGGGACACGTGCGCGCACACACACACACACACACACACACTCCCCAAATAGCCACAATGGCTGGGACTGTGCCTGGCAGAAGTCAGGAACCTGGATCACCATCTAGGTTTCCAGTGTGTGTGTCAGGGGCCCAAGCTTGGGCCATCACTGCTCCTTTTCCAGGCACGTTAGCAGAGAACTGGATCAGAAGTGGAGTAGCCAAGACTTGAACAAGTGCTCACATGCTGTGCTGGCGACACAGGTGGTGACTTAACCACTTGTGCTGTAACACCAGCCCCAGTAAGAACATTTCAATCCTGTCTTTTAAGGACTTTGGAGTCCTCGTATGTAGTGTGTGACTTTCGTCTCCATGAACATGCTGTAAATGACAGACCCTCCTGTGGGTGTTTTGGGTCCGGGTATTCCTGGGTGCGCCGCAGCTGCCATTCCTTGTCTGTTCACCTGCCAAGGGGCATTCATGCATTTCCATTGTCTTGGCTGTGGTGAGCAGTGCTGCAGTGGACATGTGAGCGAAGACATGGCTCTGCCATATACATATATGTGTTCATGTATATACCATATGCACAGATTATATTCACAAGTACATATCACATGCTTGTGCACAAACATATCACACATATACATGTCACATACATATTTCACACGCATGTACATGCACACATTCCATGCATGTACATATACACCTTACATGTACATGTCGTAAATCCGGACGTGGGTTGGTGGGTTCGTGGGACAGTTAGATTTCTTTTTAGTTTTTAGGGACCCACCATGCTGTTTTCAACATGCTGTACTGACTACGTTCCCTTGAGAAGTGTGCTAGACCCCTCTTTCTGCACTTGTGGCCTAGGTCTTTTGGTAATAGCCAGTCTGGTGGAGTGACATGCATCTTATGTGGTTTTATTTTTGTTTATCTATTTTGAAGATTTGAATGTTTATTTGAAAGTTCGAGTTGGAAGAGAGAAGGAGGGACAGAGAGAGGGCTCTTTCATCTGCTGGTTTGCTCCCCAGATGGCCACAATGGCCAGAGCTGTGCCAGGCCAAAGCCAGGAGCCAGGAGCTCCTGGATGCAGGGGCCCATACATGTGGGCTGTCCTCCACTGCTTTTCCCAGGTCATTAGCAGAGAGCTGCATTGGAAGTGAAGTGAGTGGGACAAAAACCAGTGTCCGTGTGGGATGTCAGCGTCTCAGGTGGCAGCTTACCTGCTATGTCACAACACTGGCTTCTCTGTTGTGATTTTAATTTGCATTTCTCTGATAATTGGCGATGGTTACTTGTATGTCTTCTTTCGAGAAATGTCCATTCGGGCGCTGTTTGTTTTCTTGTTACTGATTCATTTGAGTTCTTTGTATTAAGATACTAGCCCCTCAGCTGATAAATGATTTCTAGTATGCTCTCTCAGTGTGTGGGTCGGTTCTCTACTGAGAGAACTGTTGCTTGTTTCCTTTGCTTGGAGAATTATTTTCTTGTATGCAGTCTCATATGTGTATTTGTGTTTTTGTTGTCCACACCTTTGGGGTCACATCCAAGAAATAACTGCTCAGACCAATGCCATGGACCTTTCTCCCTGCTTTTCTCTAGTCATTTTAGAATTTTGGGTCTTATGAGTAAGAATTTATTTATTTATTTATTTACTTCTTGGGATATGTGTGTATGTATGTGTGAATGTGTACATATATAGATATCAAGCCTCTAGCACAGATCACTATCACAGGCATTTAATTTTAATTTATTTTCATCTTATTTGAAAGGCAAAGGAGGCTGAGAGAGAGAGAGAGAGAAAGAGAGAGAGAGAGTGAGGAGAGGGATAGAAATAGTTCATTCCCACAATGGCCAAAATGGCCCCACGGCTGAAACTAGGAATCAGGAACTCAATCCAGGTCTCTGACATTGGTGGCAAGAACCCAGTTATTTGAGCCATCACCACTGCTTCCCAGGGACTGCCCTGGCAGGAAGCTGGAGTCAGGAGCCCGAGCCCTGATGTGCGGCATGGGTGTCCTAAGCACTAGGCCAGATGCCATTGTTTAGAAGGTGCATGGCACAAGGACCCTGTCTCGTTCTGTCCTGTGTTCCCAGTGTTTTGGCTGTGACAGGCAAAGGGCTTTGTGTCTTGTGTGGATCATGAATGGGGCCTCTTTCTCCTGCTCCTCCCCTGAGTGTGTGGATTCTGAGTTTCTGAATTGTGTTCCTGTTCTTTCCTTTTTTTAAACTTTTATTTAATGAATATAGATTTCCAAAGTACAGCTTATGGACTACATTGGCTTCCCCCACCCCGCCATGACTTCCCTCCCACCCACAACCCTCCCCTTTCCTGCTCTCTCTCCCGTTTCATTCATACCAAGATTCATTTTCAATTTTCTATATATACAGAAGATCAGTTTAGTATACATTAAGTAAAGATTTCAACAATTTGCACCCACATAGAAACACAAAGTGAAAAATACTGTTTGAGTACTCGTTATAGCATTAAATCTCATGTACAGCACATTAAGGACAGAGATCCTACATGAGGAGTAAGTGCACAGTGACTCCTGTTGTTGACTTTTCAAATTGACACTCCTGTTTATGGCATCAGTAATCTCCCTATGCTCCAGTCATGAGTTGCCAAGGCTATGGAAGCCTTTTGAGTTCTCGAACTCTTATCTTATTTAGACAAGTTCATAGTCAAAGTGGAGGTTCTCTCCTCCCTTTAGAGAAAGGTACCTCCTTCTTTGAAGACCTGTTTTTTCCACTGGGATCTCACTCGTGGAGATCTTTCATTTAGGGTTTTTTTTTTTTTGCCAGAGTGTCTTGGCTTTCCATGCCTGAAATACTCTCATGGGCTTTTCAGCCAGATCTGAATGCCTTTAGGGCTGATTCTGAGGCCAGAGTGCTGTTTAGGACATCTGTCATTCTATGAGTCTGCTGTGTATCTCACTTCCCATGTTGGATTGCTCTCCCCTTTATTTATTCTATCGGTTAGTATTAGCAGGTACTAGGCTTGTTTATGTGTTCCCTTTGACTCTTAGTCCTTTCATTATGATCAATTGTGAACTGAAATTGATCACTTGGACTAGTGAGATGGCATTGGTACATGCCACCTTGATGGGATTGAATTGGAATCCCCTGGTATGTTTCTAACTCTACCATTTGGGGCAAGTCGGCTTGAGCATGTCCCAAATTGTACATCTCTTCCCTCTCTTGTTCCCACTCTTATGTTTAACAGGGATCATATTTCAGTTAAATTTCAACACTTAAGAATAACTGTGTATTACTTACAGAATTAAACCAGTCATATTAAATAGAGCAGACAAAAAAACTACTAAGAGGGATAATGTATTAAGTTGTTCATTAACAGTCAGGGCTATGCTGATCAAGTCACCGTTTCTCATAGTGTCCATCTCACTTCAACAGGTTTCCTTTTTGGTGTTCAGTCAGTTGTCACCGATCAGGGAGAACATATGATATTTGTCCCTTTGGGACTGGCTTATTTCACTCAGCATGATGTGTTCAGGATTCCTCCATTTTATTGCAAATGACTGGATTTCGTTGTTTCTTACTGCGGTATAGTATTCTAAAGAGTACATATCCCGTAATTTCTTTATCCAGTCTACCTCTTATGGGCATTTAGGTTGGTTCCAGGTCTTGGCTATTGTGAATTGTGCTGCAATAAACATTAGGGTGCAGACCACTTTTTTGTTTGCCAATTTAAATTCCTTTGGGTAAATTCCAAGGAGTGGGATGGCTGGGTTGAACGGTAGGGTTATCTTCAGGTTTCTGAGGAATCTCCAGACTGACTTCCATAGTGGCTTGACCAGTTTGCATTCCTACCTACAGTGGGTTAGAGTCCCTTTTTCCCCACATCCTCGTCAGCATCTGTTGTGGGTAGATTTCTGTATCTGAGCCATTCTAACCGGGGTGAGGTGAAACCTCATTGTGGTTTTGATTTGCATTTCCCTGATTGCTAGTGATCTTGAACATTTTTTCATGTGCCTGTTGACCATTTGGATTTCCTCTTTTGAAAAATGTCTATTGAGGTCCTTGGCCCATCTCTTAAGTGGGTTGTTTGTTTTGTTTTTGTGGAGTTTCTTGATCTCTTTGTAGATTCTGGTTATTAACCCTGTATCTGTTGCATGGTTTGGAAATATTTTTTCCCATTCTGTCGGTTGTCTCTTCACTCTCCTGACTGTTTCTTTTGCAGTACAGAAACTTCTCAATTTGATGCAATCCCAATAGTTGATTTTGGCTTTGACTGCCTGTGCCTCCCGGGTCTTTTCCAGAAACTCTTTGCCTGTGCCAATATCTTGAAGGGTTTCTCCAATGTTCTCTAATAACTTGATGGTGTCAGGTCGTAGATTTAGGTCTTTAATCCACGTTGAGTGGATTTTTGTGTAAGGTGTAAGGTAGGGGTCTTGCTTCATGCTTCTGCACGTGGAAATCCAGTTTTCCCAGCACCATTTATTGAATAGACTGTCCTTGCCCCAGGAATTGGTTTTAGATCCTTGATCAAATATAAGTTGCCTGTAGATGTTTGGGTTGATTTCTTGTGTTTCAATTCTGTTCCATTGGTCTATCCATCTGTTTCTGTACCAGTACCATGCTGTTTTGATTACAACTGCCCTGTAGTATGTCCTGAAATCTGGTATTGTGATGCCTCCGGCTTTGTTTTTGTTGTACAAGATTGCTTAGGTATTCGAGGTCTCTTGTGCCTCCATATGAATTTCATTGTCATTTTTTCTAATCTGAGAAGAATGTCTTTGGTATCTTGATTGGGATTGCATTGAATCTATAAATTGCTTTTGGGAGAATGGACATTTTGATGATGTTGATTCTTCCAATCCATGAGCATGGAAGATTTTTCCATTTTTTGGTATCCTCTTCTATTTCTTTCTTTAAGATTTTGTAATTCTCATCGTAGAGATCTTTAACGTCCTTGGTTAAGTTTATTCCAAGGTATTTGATTGTTTTTGTAGCTATTGTGAATGGGATTGATCTTAGCAGTTCTTTCTCAGCCGTGGCATTGCTTGTGTATACAAAGGCTGTTGATTTTTGTGGATTGATTTTATATCCCGCCACTTTGCCAAACTCCTCTATGAGTTCCAATAGTCTCTTAGTAGAGTTCTTTGGATCCTCTAAGTACAGAATCATATCATCTGCAAAGAGGGATAGTTTGACTTCTTCCTTCTCAATTTGTATTCCTTTAATTTCTTTTTCTTGTCTGATGGCTCTGGCTAAACCTTCCAGAACTATGTTAAATAGCAGTGGTGAGAGTGGGCATCCCTGCCTGGTGCCAGATCTCAGTGGAAATGCTTCCAACTTTTCCCCATTCAATAGGATGCTTGCCGTGGGTTTTTCATAAATTGCTTTGATTGTATTGAGGAATGTTCCTTCTATACCCAGTTTGCTTAGAGTTTTCATCATGAAAGGGTGTTGAATTTTATCGAATGCTTTCTCTGCATCTATTGAGATAATCATATGGTTTTTCTTCTGCAGTCTGTTAATGTAGTGAATCACATTGATTGATTTGCGAATGTTGAACTATCCCTGCATACCAGGGATAAATCCCACTTGGTCTGGGTGGATGATTTTTCTGATGTGTTGTTGTATTCTATTGGCAAGAATTTTATTGAGGACTTTTGCATCTATGTTCATCAGGGATATTGGTCTATAATTTTCTTTCAGTGCTGCATCTTTCTCTGGCTTAGGGATTAAGGTGATGCTGGCTTCATAGAAAGAATTTGGGAGGATTCCCTCTTTTTTGATTATTCTGAATAGTTTGAGAAGAAATGGGATTAGTTCTTCTTTAAATGTCTGGTAGTATTCAGCAGTGAATCCATCTGGTCCTGGGCTTTTCTTTGTTGGGAGGGCCTTTATTACTGTATCAATTTCTGTTTCAGTTATGGGTCTATTTAGGTTTTCTGTGTGTTCATGGTTCAATTTTGGTAGATTGCATGTGTCCAGGAATCTATCCATTTCTGATAGATTTTCCTGTTTGCTGGCATACAAGTCCTTGTGTAATTTCTGATGATTCTTTTTATTTCTGTGGTGTCTGTTGTTACGTTTCCTTTTTCATCTCTGATTTTATTGATTTGGGTCTTTTCTCTTCTTTTTTTAGTTAGTTGGGCCAATGGGGTGTCAATTTTGTTTATTTTTTCAAAAAACCAGTTCTTCGCTTGGCTGATTTTTTGTAATGATTTTTTTTATTCAATCTCTGATTTTAATTATTTCTCTTCTCCTACTAGATTTGGGTTTGGTTTGTTGCAGTTTTTCTAGGTCCTTGAGATGCGCTGAAAGCTCATTTATTTGGTACCTTTCCAATTTCTTGATATAGGCACCTATTGCTATAAACTTGCCTCTCAATACTTCTTTTGCCGTATCCCATAAGTTTTGATATGTTGTGTTGTTATCTTCATTTATTTCCATAAAGTTTTTGATTTCTCTTTTGATTTCTTCAATGACCCAGTGTTCATTCAGGAGCATGTTGTTCAGTCTCCATGTGTTTGCATACTTTCTGGGGTTTCCTGAGTTGCTAATTTCCAGCTTCATTCCGCTGTGGTCTGAGAAGCTGCATGGTATGATTCTAATTGTTTTAAATTTGCTGAGACTTGCTTTATGGCCTAATATGTGATCAATCTTAGAGAAGGTTCCATGCGCTGCTGAGAAGAATGTGAAGTCTTTAGATGTAGGGTTGAAAGTTCTGTAGATATCTGTTAGATCCATTTGGGCAACAGTGTCAATTAAATTTGCTGTTTCCTTGTTGATCTTCTGTCCGGATGATCTGTCTATTTCTGAGAGTGGAGTATTGAAGTCCCCCAGTACTATTGTATTGGAATCTAAGTCTCCCTTTAAGTCCCTTAACATATCTTTTAAATAGACCGGTGCCCTGTAATTAGGTGCATATACATTTATAATGGTTACATCTTCCTGTTGAATTGAACCCTTAATCATTATATAGTGCCCCTCTTTGTCTCTCTTAACAGTTTTTGTATTAAAGTTTATTTTGTCTGATATTAATATGGCTACACCTGCTTTTTTGGTTTCTGTTGGCATGGAATATCTTTTTCCAACCTTTTACTTTCAGTCTGCATGCATCTTTGTTAGAGAGATGTGTTTCTTGTAGGCAACAAATAGTTGGGTTGTGTTCTGTGAGCCAGTCAGCCAAACGGTGTCTTTTAACTGAAGAATTCAGACCATTAATGTTCAATGTGACAATTGATACGTAGTGACTTTGCCCTGCCATTTTCCCAGAGATATTTTCTAGTATATGCTTTGAGCTTCCCATGCTCTTTTACTGGTAGGTGTTCTTCCTTTACCTTCTTTCATATTGATGGCTGTGTTTCTGTGTTTCTGAGTTTCTGTTAGCCATGAAAGGTCTTTATTTCACCTTCATTCACAAATGAGAGCTTAGCAGGATATAATATTCTGGGCTGGCGATTTTTCTCTCTTAGCACCTGTGCTATGTCTCGCCATTCCCTCCTAGCCTGTAGTGTTTCTGATGAGAAGTCTGCTGTGAGTCTAATTGGAGATCCTCTGAGAGTAATCAGACGTTTCTCTCTTGCACATTTTAGGATCTTTTCTTTATGTGTCACTGTGGTGAGTTTAATTACCACGTGTCGTGGTGAGGATCTCTTTTGGTCATGTTTACTGGGGGTTCTATGAGCTTCCTGTACTAGGATGTCTCTGTCCTTCTCCAAACCTGGAAAGTTCTCTGCTAGTATCTCACTAAAAAGGCCTTCTAATCCTTTCTCTCTCTCCATGCCTTCAGGAACTCCTAGAACTCGAATGTTGGTTTTTTAAATAGTATCCTATAGATTCCCAACAATATTTTTTAGATTTCTAATTTCCTCTTCTTTTCTTTGGTTTGACTGTATCCTTTCCTGTTCTCTGTCTTCTAAGTCTGATATGCTCTCTTTTGCTTCACCCATTGTGTTTTTAAGGCTCTCTAATGTGTTTGTCATTTGATCTATTGAGCTCTTCATTTCATTTTGATTTCTCTTCACTATCACACTTTCCTGTTCTACTAGTTTCTGCATTTCATTTTGATTCTTCCTTAAAATTTCATTTTCACGAGAGAGATTTTCAATCCTGTCCAATAAGGATTTCTGTAGTTCAAGGATTTGCTTTTGAAAACTTCTAAATGTTCTTATCATAAATTTTTTGAAATCCGTATCTTGCATTTCTTCTATCTCATCATCTTCATAATCTTGGCTTGGGGTGTTTTGTTTATTTGGAGGCATCATAGTGTCATCGTTGTTCCCTCGATTTTTGTGTTTGTTGCTTGGCATAGTTAATTCTTCTCCCCTGACTGTGAGGTTTTTTTTTTTTTTCTTTACTATGTCCGTGTTAAGTGGACTGCCTGCTGTTGGAGGAGCCTTGGAGGCTTGAGATGGGTGTGGCCTGAGAGCTCTGCTTGGTTCTTCCGGGTTACAGGTGTGCAAAGGTGACACCCTCAGGTTATGCGTGGTAAATCTCTCTTTTTTTATTCATTTATTTATTTATTTATTTATTTTTATTCAGGAGGTAAGTAATACTGCACGGCTGTGCAGAATTGATGGTATTTAGCTTCTGATCTCTGGCTTCTACCCAAAGAGTCTGTGCAGGCTCAGTTTCTCCTCTGGACTCCCACTGGGTTGCCTAGGCTACTAAATTGTAGCCTTAGCTCTCTCCTTTTATTATGTATATTCCAAGTGGGGCTTGCTCTTTGTCTCTTGCTCGCCTTTGCAAGGTTTGCGGAGAGAGAAACTTGTCTATACCAGTACCCTCCCCCACCCTTTTTATTTTTTCCCTTCTCTCCTGTAGTCAGTCTGGTGAACTTTCCTGCTTCAAAGCCCGCTTCCCTCTAAATTCTGTCCGCCGTTTCCCCGCCAATGTCTCCAGTTACTGAGCTCACGTCCTCTTCCAGCATCGATGTGTAGACTCGGAGCCCTGGGCGTCCCTCCTCTCCCCGCTTGTGTCTGTGTCACATCCACTCCCCTTCCTGCACTGGCGCGTACCTTGCAGCTCCCGCGGTTTGGCTTCCACGCGGTGGGTGACCCTGCTTTCCCAGTAGGTCCTTCGAGTCACAGCCACTAGATCCGGAGGAGTTTCCTCTGCAACTTTTTGCTGATCCTGTTTCTGAGGCTACCGTAACTCCACTTTTATTAAACTAAATTTTCCGGACTATTGGTGCGTGCCCTCACTATTCTGCCATCTTGGCTCCGCCCTTCTTTCCTTTTTTTTTTGACAGGCAGAATTAGACAGTGAGAGAGTGAGATGGAGAGAAAGTCCTCCCTCCATTCATTCACACCATAAATGGCCACTACAGCTGGTGCGCTGCGCCAATCCGAGGCCAGGACCCAGGCGCCTCCCCCGGTCTCCCATGTGCGTGCAGGGCCCAAGCATTTGGGCCATCCTCCACTGCCCTCCCGGGCCACAGCAGAGAGCTGGACTGTAAGCAGAGCAACTGGTCAGAATCTGGCGCCCCAACCGGGACCAGAACCCAGGGTACCACGCCACAAATGGAGGATCAGCCTACTGAGCCACGGTTCCAGCTCCTGTTCTTTCTTGTGAGCATATTCCCCTCAGAATTGCCCCCAGCTTCTCTGGGGAGTTGTTGAAGATGTCAGACTGTGGCTCAGCTCCCTGCATGGCCGTTTCATCTGCTTTCCTGTAACAGGGAGCTTGTTGGGGTCTCTCCTGCTACTCCATGTTGGGCAGCTGGGGCTGCTGGAACAGATCACCACAGGATGAGTGGCTCAGGCAGCAGAAATTGCTTTCTCATGTCTGGAGACTGGGAAGGCCGAGACCACGGTGCTGGCAGAGTGGGTTTCCCGCTTGCTGTGTCCTCACTTGGAGGAGGCCGAGGGGAACTCTGGTGTTTCTACCTCTTCTTATCATGGGGAGACCCCACCCTCCTGAGCTTAGCCACCCTGGCCACCTCCCAAAGGCCTCGCCTCCTCATGCCCTTGCCTTGTTTTCCAGGGCCTCAGGACATGGATTTTAGAGGAACAGACAGTTCAGTCCATGGAAGCCTGCATAGAATTTGCTTTCTCTAAGCAGTGTTTGACGAACCGTCGGGAAGTTCCTTTGGCTTGTGCTGGTGCTTAAGAAAACATTCTCTTTATGTTGTTCACAAGCAGGCTTAGCACTGGGCGCGTTAGCAACGGAGAAAGTCAAGGGGACGTCTTACAGGCTTCAAGCATCAGATGTGTTGGATTTTCTCGGTTTGTGCGGTGCTCTGTGCCTCTGCCTTGCGTGTTCTTCTCAGTGGGCAGTGGGTAAACAGATCCCGACTTCTCCCCCATAAAGGAGTTGGGCATAGTGATTGTGCCCAGGGCCGGGGTCCTGGGCAGGCTCGGCAGTCAGACTGCCAGTGGGGATTGTTTGTGAGCAGCGGGCAGCAGTACTTCCCATGTAATGTCATTCCCTAGGAACAGCAGAGAAGCTTCCAGTGGACCTCTGAGCTGTGTGGGTTCTGGTGGCACCTTCAGTGCTCGATGCTGACCTGCTTGGTGGTGTCGTAGCCTTGGCATCTGTCATGGGAAAGGCTCAGGCATTCCCTCTGCCATCCTAAGTGGAGAATGAAGTGGCAGATTGTGGCTCACATATGGGAACACCTTCCTTTTTGTTTTGAGATAAAAGCAAATCAGAAGTAGCATGCTGGATACCCCCCATTTTTTTAACAGGCAGAGTGGATAGTGAGACAGAGAGAGACAGAGTAAAAGGTCTTCCTTTTACTGTTGGTTCACCCTCCAATGGCTGCTACGGCTGGCACGCTGCAGCTGGCGCACCACGCTGATCTGAAGGCAGGAGCCAGGTTCTTCTCCTGGTCTCCCATGGGGTGCAAGGCCCAAGCAATTGGGCCATCCTCCACTGCCTTCCCGGGCCACAGCAGAGAGCTGGCCTGGAAGAGGGGCATCCGGGAAAGAATCTGTCGCCCCGACCGGGACTAGAACCCAGTGTGGATGTGCCGCTAGGTGGAGGGTTAGCCTATTGAGCCACAGCGCTGATTGGATACCCTGTGGTTTGTAAATGCAATGAGGGAGCCACACACATATGTGGGACAGGACATGTGTGTGTGTGTGTGTGTGATGCCCTCCTTGCTGACCATGGTTAACAGAAGTACAATGCTGATTGTTTGCACAGAGAAAGGCAGAACAGGCCAGTGTCATGGGAGAGCAAGGTGGACAGCCAAGGCCCTTGGGGATTTTGGTCCAGGCTGTGAATTATCACTTGCAGTTCCACCTGTGCAGTCAGGAGGCCACCGTGAAGCCTTCATCTAGCTTCAGACTCTGGGGCAGAGGCTCATCTGTGGCCTCCTGCCAGCAGGAGCTGACCCTGCAGTGGCTCTTAGTCTGCCCCTCTCAGAAGCATTTAAGTTGGGAGCACATGTGGGCCCCGTTTGCTCCTTGGCAAGGACTCACACGGCTCACAGGCTTCTGGAATGAGGTGTTGCCATTTGCAGCAGAGAGCAGGCTGCTGGATGCCGTGGATGTATGGGGGGAGTCCATGGTGCTGCGCGTCATTAGGTGCCCTCTCCCACCGACTCTGTAAGGTAGATACTGGTATTTCATTCCCCGTTTTTTAGAAACCTTGGAAAGACTGTTGTTGCTTAAAGACAGAAGAGAGAGAACAATCCAGTGCTCTGCACTGTACTTTATTTTTAAACATTTATTTTATTTATTTGAAAGCCAGAGTTACGGAGAGAGGTAGGGACAGAGAGAGAGATTGTCCATCCCCTGGTTCCCTCCCCAGAATCCCGCAATGGCCGGAGATGCGCTGATCCGAAGCCAGGAGTTTCTTCCTGGTCTCCCAGGGAGGTACAGGGGCCCAAGGACTTGGGCCATCCTCCACTGCTTTCCCAGGCCATAGCAGAGAGCTGGATTGGAAGAGGAGCAGCCGGGACTTCAACGGGCACCCATATGGGATGTCGACACTTCAGGCCAGGGCTTTAACACGCATTGCCACAGTGCCAGTGCTGGCCCATGCTGTCCTTAATCATATAAGTTCTTGGAAAAATAGAATGAAATTGTCTGCATTTATTTGATATAATTCAGGAGACAAAAAGGCAGTGAATATGAAGTAAAGTGAATGTTGAATTGTTCCAAAATAGTGATTGTAGATCAATAGTTGATGGATGGCTATTTGTACTCTTTTTTATGTAATTTAAAAACTTTTTTTTCATTTTATTTCAAGGGAGGCAGGGAGATAGGAAGGGAGAGAGGGAGGGAGGGAGAGGGAGAGAGAGAAAATGGGAGAGAGAGGGAGGAATCCTCCATATTCTGGTTGATTCCCCAAGTACCCACAACAGCTAGGGCTGGGCCAGGCCAAAGCCAGGAGCCTAGATCTGAATCCAGGTCTGGCATGTGAGTGACAGGAACTTGTGCCACCATCTGCTGCCTCCCAGGGTGTGCGTTAGTAGGAAGAAGGGTTGGAATCACAGTGTCCAGCACTAGAACCAGGCACTCTGATGGGAGATGTGGGTGTCCCAGCTAATGGCTTAGCTGCTGCCTCTCAAATAAATAACCTTTAAAAAAATAATGAGAGTGACATTTATAAAAAAAAACCTTCATTATACGGAAAAGGCTTAAGCTACTTCAAAAATGAGAATAGAGATTTATAAAATAAATTCAATTTTGTAAATTTTTTAATTTATTTTTGACAGGCAGAATTAGACAGTGAGAGAGGGAGAGAAAGAGAGGAAGGTCTTCCTTCCGTTGGTTCATCCCCCAAATGGCTGCTACGAACTGGCGCCCTTATGGGATGCCAGCACTGTGGGCGGTAGCTTTACCTGCTACCTCACAGTGCCGACCATCCTCCCAGAAGCCGTTTGCTGTGGGATCCAGAAGTCTGCTAACCTGCCTGGGAAAGCAGAGGGAGATGGCCCAAGGACTTAGGCCCCTGAACCCAGAATAGAGCGCCAGCTAAAGTCCCTGGCTTCTGCTTCAGCCCCTGGCTTTTGTCCCAGCCCCAGCCTTTTTAGCCACCTTGAGGGTGAACCTCCAGATGGACGATCACTAAGAGAGAGACAGTGCTGGCGATGCCCACTGCACTGCTTCTCTACCCAAGTGGCTGCAACGATCGAGCAGTGCTGGGCCAGGCAGAAGCCAGGAAGTAGAAGGCAGGAGGCACGAGGCAGGAGGTCCATTGAGGACTCCCATGAGGCAGGGAGGTTGGGTCCAGAGATCTTGGGCCATCAGCGTCTGCGTCCCTGGTCGCAGCCTGGAGAGTTGGACTGGAAGCGGCCTTGGGGCTTGGGACGCTGGATGCAGCAGTGTGCAGGTGCGTCCTGGGTTGCCATGGTGACGGCCCCTGGGGAGTGCGCCTGCGCCTGGCGCTGTGACCCGGAAGTGCACCTGTAGGCCTGGTGCCTACTGCCCCGCGGTACTCCGCTGGGAGTCAGCATTGCGTCCGCTCCTGCCTGGGAGCCTGCGCAAGCCGTGAGGAAAGGAGCCGTCCTCGACGCTGCTGGCCGAGCCTGAGGGAGAGCCAGCGGCCCCAGGATCAGGCTGGATCAGGAGAGGCTGCGTGTCCGAGGCTGCCGCGCTGTTTCCCAGGCGCATTTCTCCTCTTCAGTCCCTTCAAGAAGCAACGGCCTTCGCGGCCCTCTGTCCTGCCAGCAGACCAGGCCGCCATTGGAGGTGAGTGACGCGCGGCTGTTGCGGTTTCCCGCTGGGCGTCTTGGCTGGCCGCGTGCCTGTTGCTCTTGGGTCCCGAAGGCGCGGGTGGGGTCGCGGTCGTGCTGTGCGGACGGTCTGGAAGGGTCCCCAGGGTGCGAGCAGCTGGGCGAGAGCAGAGGTGGCTCGGTCTCCTCCCGGAACGGCCCCGCGTTCCCGTCTGTTTGCTTTTGGAGGGCCCAGCCGCCTGCTCTAGACGTCAGAGACTGTTGATGGGAGGAAGGAGAGCGAAAGTGCGTGTCTGTTTCCTGGTCTAGGAGGCCAGTTTCGGGTTCCTCGCGTTGTTTGTGACGTTCGCGCTCTGTGGGTTTTTTCATGAAAGAGCCTTGTCAGGCCGAGGTGTACGTTCCGTTCCTGATGTGATGATTTGTGTTTTCGTATCGCAAACGTCATGGAAGCTTTTGTGAACTAGGTTTTCTGTGTCTATCGGGATAGTTTGTGGGCTTTCCCCATGTGCATTCTGTTCTTGGATAGATTGATTTTGTAGGGTAGCCACGCTTTCATTTCCGGAGTAACTGTCAGTTGCGCACAGTGTGCTAAGCTTTGGTTGTGCTTCTGGATGGCGTCTGGTAATATTTTGTTGAGGCATGTGACAGACACATCCATGACGGATATGTGTGTGGCATTTTCCTTATGATGTGCTTGTTTTGGATGTTGGCATCAGGCTGGTCTGATTTTTTGGAAGGGTTTGTGAATCACGGATTTTAATTATCTTTTCCATGGGCATTCTCACCGGTGGAGCCATCTGGACCTGGACTTTTCTTCATGGCTGTTTGGTTTGTTTGTTTTGGTTTCCCTGCTACTACAGTCTCTTTGCAAATTATAAGTGTATTCAGAGTTTCTTGTTTCACTGTATCCAGTTTTAGTGGTTTGCATCTTTCTGTGAGTCAACCCACTCTATCTAGGTTGACCAAATCCTTGTGCCGTGGTTTTTCCATAGTGTTTTTGGATCTTTATTTTGGAAGGTTTGTAGCAATGTCCTCTCTGTCATTTCTTTTGTCAAGTCACTTGAGTCTGTTCTCCTTTTTTCCCCTGCTTCCTGTGGATAAACGTTTTGTCAGGTTGACTGAGTTTTCTTTTTTTTTTTTTAACTATTATTTAATGAATATAAATTTCCAAAGTACAGCTTATGGATTACTATGGCTCCCCCCAGAACATCCCTCCCACCCGCAACCCTCCCCTCTTCCGCTCCCTCTCCCCTTCCATTCACATCAAGATTCATTTTCAGTTCTCTTTATATAAAGATTTCAACAGTTTGCACCCACATAGAAACACAAAGTGAAAAATACTGTTTGAGTACTAGTTATAGCATTAAATCACAATGTACAACGCATTAAGGACAGAGATCCTACATGAGGAGTAAGTGCACAGTGACTCCTGTTGTTGACTTTTCAAATTGACCCTCCTGTTTATGGCATCAGTAATCACCCTAGGCTCTTGTCATGAGTTGCCAAGGCTATGGAAGCCTTTTGAGTTCACCGACTCTGATCATATTTAGGCAAGGTCATAGTCAAAGTGGAGGTTCTCTCCTCCCTTCAGAGAAAGGTACCTCCTTCTTTGAAGACCTGTTCTTTCCACTGGGATCTCACTCGTGGAGAGCTTTCATTGAGGTTGTTGTTGTTGTTGTATTTTTTTTTTTGCCAGAGTGTCTTGGCTTTCCATGCCTGAAATACACTCATGGGTTTTTCAGCCGAATCTGAATGCCTTTAGGGCTGATTCTGAGACGAGTGCTGTTTAGGACATCTGTCATTCTATGAGTCTGCTGTGTATCTGGCTTCCCATGTTGGATCGTTCTCTCTCTTTTTTATTCTATCAGTTAGTATTTGCAGGCACTAGTCTTGTTTATGTGCTCCCTTTGTCTCTTAGTCCTATCATTATGATCAATTGTGAGTAGAAATTGATTACTTGGACTAGTGATATGGCATTGGAAGTCCTTTCTCAGCCATCCCATTGTCTGTGTATACAAATAGGCTGCTGATGTTCTCTCCTGCCACTTTACCACACTCTACTCTGAGCTTCAATAGTCTCTTAGTGGAGTCTTTTGTCCCCACGTGTACGTATTCCTTCCAGGTAGATGACCATTACACTCCACCACATTTCAGGTCCAGGATTGTCTAGTGATTTCACCCTTTAGTTATAATTCAGGGGCAACAAGTTGTCCTTTGTAGACTTGGGAAGATGTCAACTCTCACTCTTGCTTAAATAGTCCCAGATTCAGAAAAGTCTACTGTTTGTTTAAGCTTTCCTACAAATGTCCTGTCATCCACGTGTGCGAGGGTGTGGACACATGCAGACACATGCACATATGTAGCCACACCCCCACACACTCCTGGATGTCATTTTTCTTCAACAAGAAGTGCTGACTCCATGCCAGCATAATTGAAGATTCATGCAGGTTTTGATTGGGCCGAGCTTCTTGGGCTGCGTCTTTTCCCACAGATGCTGGAGCTCAGCCTGGGCACAGGGAGAAGCCAGCAAGTACAGGAAGAGCTGAGTGGTCTCTGTGTTGTCATCCAGTGCTACTCGGTGTTAAGATGCTGACACCACTTTTCTCAGGGGGAGAATGAGTGACGTGCGCCCCACAGTTGACTTCTGTTTCTCCTGTTCCCTCTGGCAGCACGTCCCTCTGTGGGATTTTGAGAAGGTGCTTTCCTCATTCTGTCTGGTAGCACAGAAACAAACAGGAAGGGCCTCCTTTGAGGCAGGGCCTGGTCTTGAATCTGGTGCCCACAGCTGTGTGTTATCCATAAAGGCTTTGGTTTTTTGGCATCAGATGGTCCCAGAGTGTGGCACTGCCTGTAACTTGCTCACATCATGTAAGGCACAGAGTTTCTTACAGCATAAGCTGAGTGTTCGGTGTCTGTCAGAGTGTCCTCATTTTGGCCTCCCAGGGTTCTGTGTGTGAGACCTGGAGCGTCACTGACATTCTGACCTTGTGCCGGGGTGGATCGTATGCTGGGTTGCTGCTAGTGACCAGCTGCCTGACTTGGCTTGAGCCATTTGACTGCTGGAGGCTTAATGTGCTCCCTGATACTCACTGGGATCCAGTCTTCCCCTCATGCAGTAATTCCAGAATGAGTAATTCCCCAGAGTGTCTGAAGAGTGACTGCTGTGTTACCACCCCTGTGAGTGGGGACAAGAGCTGAGGTTTGCTGCCCTGGTCTGCTGGTGCCTGGGAGACATCAGATCTACATATCTTTCTATCTATCTATCTATCTATCTATCTATCTATCTTTCTATCTATCAACTATCTATCTTACAAGAATTTCATTTATTTACTTTAGAGCCCGAGTTACAAAGATAGGGGAAAGACAAAGAAAGAGATTATCTGCTGGATCACTCCCCAAATGGCTGTAATGGCCAGGGCTTGGCCAGGTTGAAGCCAGGAACCTGGAACTCCATCCCGGTTTCCCATGTGGTGCAGGGGAGCAAGCATGTAGGCCATCCTCTCCTGCTTTCCCATATGCATTAGCAGGGAGCTAGATTGGCAGAGGAGCAGCCAGGACTTGAGCTGGTATGCATATGGGATGCCTGTACTGCAGGCAACAGCTTTAACCACTATGCCACAGGGCCGGCCCCTAGAACTCTTTTTTTAAGAAAAAAAAATTTATTTTATTTTATTTATTTGAAAGGCAGAGTGAGAGAGTGAGAGAGAAATATTTCATCTGCTGGTTCACTCTCCAAAGGGTCACGACGGCGAGAACTGAACCAAACTGAAGCCAGGAGCCAGCCGCTTCTTCTGGGTCTCCTCTATGGGTGGCAGGTCCCCAAGCACTTGGGCCATCCTTTGCTGCTTTGCCAGAAGTGGAACAGCTGGAACTCTAACGGGTGCCTATATGAGATACTGACGTAGCTGGTAGCTGGTGGAGGCTTAGCCTGCCCTGCCACAGTACCAGCCCCCACCTTTCTTTTTTTTTTTTTTGACAGGCAGAGTGGACAGTGAGAGAGAGAGACAGAGAGAAAGGTCTTCCTTTGCCGTTGGTTCACCCTCCAATGGCCGCCGCGGCTGGCGCGCTGCGGCCGGCACACCGCGCTGATCCGATGGCAGGAGCCAGGAGCCAGGTGCTTTTCCTGGTCTCCCATGCGGGTGCAGGGCCCAAGCACCTGGGCCATCCTCCACTGCACTCCCTGGCCACAGCAGAGGGCTGGCCTGGAAGAGGGGCAACCGGGACAGAATCCGGCGCCCCGACCGGGACTAGAACCCGGTGTGCCGGCGCCGCTAGGCGGAGGATTAGCCTAGTGAGCCGCGGCGCCGGCCAACCCCCACCTTTCTTGAACATTTTAAAATCGTTTTCCTCTACTCAGTTTCTTAGCCTACATTCAGAGGCTCCCTGCCCACATTTCTCCCTCTGTTCTCCCCTGGTGCCCACTGTGCTTCAGGGACTGTGATCTGTGTCCTCATGTGGCTGAGGATGTGGTGCCGAAGCTGTAGAGGGGCAGGTGCAGCATGTCCTGTGCAAGCAGAGGGACAGGGCGGGGCTGTCCAGGGAGGGGTTTTGCGCTCCACTCCCCTTCCCCACCATTACTGCCTCTGCCTGTTCGGGTGTCTGTCCTTTGCCATCAGCTGTTCATCTTTTGCTGGGTGAGCCCACAGTGAGTGCCTCCCACTGCTGGTGATGCCTGTGCCCTGGAGACTGCAGGATGAGTCGGACCCACCTCTGTGCCACTAGGCTTCATGGCCTCTGCACTCACTGCTTGCTGGGCTCCACTCACTCCTGGCTGTCCTCTGTGCATGTCCAGTTCTGTTCTCTCTGCAGCCCAGGCCATGTGTCCCTTCCCGAATGCTTAGCTTCCCCATCCAGCGGAATGAATTCCACCTCTCCAACCTCACATGGTCTGCTTGTCCTCTGTTGCAGAGTTGCTCAGCTCACTTGGCAACAGTTGAACCTATGTGCACCACGTTTACATGCCAGTCGCCACACCAGGCATGTGCTTAGGACATAAACCCTGCTGGGGGACTCCCGGTGGGGTGTAGGAGTCAGACCCGCTCACCTAATGGAATGGAGCTCTTGTTATACATCCTGTGATTTCCTGCTCCACGCCACTTGCCACAGTGAGTGGATTTCTGGGTGTGTCTCCTAGGAGGACCTGGAAACTCCTGAGTGACTAAGAGCCCTCCAGCTTGGTGGCCCACTGTGTGCCAGATGGCAGTGTCTTTCTTCCCAGGGTCATGATGGAGAAGTTTGATCTCAAGAGAAAGTGGAAGGCCTTTAGGCGCACACTGTGGGGCTTGCTAAGTTCCGCTGGTTGGGAGTACAGATGGGAGCTAAGTGAGCAGGGCAGAAGGGGAGGAGAACGCAGGATGCCTGGCCCTGCAGTTTGGAGACCACTGGATGCAGATTTCCAGGCAGTTATCCCGGGATCTCGGTGCACCACACTCACGAAAAGAATTATACTTGAAAGAATGGCACCGTTTCACAGGCTTGCGGTCAGGGTTGGACCACAGAGTGCTGGATGCTGTGTGGACTTGGTGCCCTCCCTAAGATGGGATGGGGAACAGAGCCCATGCAGAAGTCAGGGGGAAAATATATACACCGATCTTAGCAGGTACCTGCTCAGGGGAGCACACCGACACCAGCTGCCTGGCTCTTGGTGTTTCGGTGACAGCACTTAGCACTGAGCCCACATTTGCTGCCTGCTCCTCCCGTTCCTTTGGGGTTCTGGTTGGCAGGTGCCTCCTGCAGGTCATCTATACTCAGGGTTGATGTTCCTCCCACCTCCCTTCTCTGCCACACACCACCGCCTCTCATCCCCCCTGACCCTAGTGCTGTGTGGCCTCAGCCCCAGAGTTCCTCTCTCCAGTGAAGCACTTTTGAGGAAGGAAAAGCCCTCTGGACAGGCGAGGAGAGTGCTGTAGCTGGTTGTAACATGTAGCTCTCTGTCCCACTAGTTATGGACTTCTGATAGGCTAGATGGGCAGCTGCCAAGTTTGGGACCCAGCAGTTCAAGCCACTGGGCAATGAGTCTTCCTTTAGTTCTGTGCCCCCAGATGTGGGCAGTGAATTCAGCAGGCAGTTACTGTCCCCGTTCTCTATGATGCAGTGGTGGTGATACTTACACATTACTCAGATTCACGGGAGCCTCATCTCCATCTGGTCTATGTTGGGGGCTTCCGCTGTGCAGTCAGGGACCTGTCCCCTGACCCCTCTCGAGGGCAGGGTCACGTCTTCCTGGTTTCCTTGTCCTCAGAACCTTGCCTCGTGCCTGCCATGAGGCTCCTCGGTGCAGTGCAATGAGCTCCCAGCACAAGTGAAACGGGCAGTGTGGAATGTGAGAAGCATACCTCACTGGGGCCCGGCCTTTCTCATCCATCATCCCAGCAGTTTCTGGGTGCCGTGTTGTTGTGCTAAGTCTTCGCCTTGCTTCGTGTTACCATCATGCGGACTCCATTACCACCTCCTCTGAGGACAGGGCATCTTGGCTGACAGAGGACTCACAGCCCTCCCTGTCCCAAGAGCTGCTGAAGAGCAAAGCTGGGCTTAACACTCAGGTCGGCAGACACCAGAGCTCCCATACTTGAGTGTTCTGTGTTGTTTTCTGCATGTCCTCCTTGAAGTTCCCTTGTACACAGCCTCCACTTTGGAGTTCACTCCGTCTCTGTTCAGGGCCTCAGATAGGCAGGAGGAGGTCATTGCCATGCAGACTCCTGGTTCAGTGACTTCCCAGCTGCTTGGCTTTGGGCAAATTGCTGGAACTCTCTGTGCTGTAATCAGCTCTTTTTTTTTTTACAAGCAGAGTTAGACAGTGAGAGAGAGAGAGAGAGAGAGAGAGAGAGAGAGACAGAGAGAAATTTCTTCCTTTTTCCATTGGTTCACACCCCAAGTGGCCAATATGGCAGGCACATTGTGCCGATCCGAAGCCAGGAGCCAGGTGCTTCCTCCTGGTCTCTCATGGGGGTTCAGGGCACAAGGACCTGGGCTATGCTCCACTGCACTCTCGGGCCACAGCAGAGAGCTGGACTGGTAGAGGAGCAACCGGGACAGAATCCCGCGCCCCAACCAGGACTGGAATTCGGGTGCTGGTGCCGCAGGTGGAGGATTAGCCTAGTCAGCCAGGGTGCCGACCTGATAATCAGTTCTTTTATGACTTGGGATGGAGCGTCTTTGTTGGGAAGCTGCTCACTAGGCAGTTGCTCCAATTCCTGCCCTGCTTACCTGGGGCTGTTCCTGCTGGATGGTCCCTCCGGATGGTCCCTGCCTTGCCAAGTGAGCACGGCAGTGGTGTGGAGAGGCACAGCTCACCTAATTAGTGTATGTGGGTTAGTTTTTCCTTAGCCTAGCCAAACTCTTTGTAGGCATCTGATTGCCTGCCAATGGGCATGGCTGCCACAGAGTTAAGCCATTGCCCCAGGGAAGTTTATTCAGCTGGCTTAGATGAACCTGGGACGTGGGAACACACAGTCCCTGTGATTTGCTGTCCCTGTCACCAGGAAACATTAGTGCCCTGCTGTAGCATGGGGCACCATGAGGGCATCTGCATTGGCTCAGCACCCACCTCTCTCTGTTGGGTGGGCCACAGGCCTTGGTGTGGTTTGTCTTGAAAGTGGATGTGCAGGCTGGACCCACAGGCTTTTCCTTGCATGAAACCAGGTTAGGGGGACAGGGGCCTAGACTTAGAGAGCTGTTAGTGCAGGTTTATACTAATATGTGTTTGTGTGTGTGTGTGTGTGTCTGTGTGTGCAGGCTCAAGGGTACTTCCCAAAGCTCATGGAGGAACAGAACTAAAAGTAATTTATTTTGGTGCCAAACATTTTTGAAATCCATGCATGCTTTATTCATAATGTACATTTCTCATGAACGGTTCGGAGGTTCTTTATATGCAAGCATTTCTATTTTTTTTTTGGCATCAAAATAAACTTAATCTTTAATTCTATTTTTTGTGAACTTCTTGAAGTATCCTTCTGTGTATTTCTTTATAAAAGCGTGATAAAAGCTCATTGCACAAAATTCAAAAAATGCAAAACCATTTGAAATTTCCCATGATCCCATGTCTCAAAGCAAACTAATATTAGTGTACAGATATAATTTGATTTTTTCTACTTGAGTACTTTTATGCATTTCAAATTACATTGTACTTTCAGTGTGGCATCCTGTTTTTTTTTTTCCCGCGGAACTTGTTTCCATCTGTTCTAATTACGAACGGAATTATAAACCAAAAGCCATGACTTGGCCCACGCTGTTGTCACTATTGTCTGCTTCCCCGTGCCAGGTCCTGTTCATGGCTGGAGGGGCAGAACTCTGGTGGCAGCTAGTGCTAGAGTGCGCCTGCTGAAAGATGGGCCAGGGTCCTACACTCTGCAGGGCTAGCTCATCCTCATGTGATCATGGGGAGGGACTACTCACTTAGGCAAGGAGAGAGGGGTTTTTGAGGCACGGGAGGAATCACTAACACTGGCCAAGTGCTGTTCTAGTCTGGGTTGTGTTCGAAGCACTTGGCTTCCTTTACCTCGTTGACATGGCATGACAGCCCATCTTACAGATGGCTAAACTGACAGACACAGAAGTTTGGTGGCTCACGTAGGACACGCAGGCAGGTCTGGCAGGTGAGCCCAGGTGCCCTGTCCTGAAGAAGGTGCTCCTAACCCTCACGGTGCCTGCCTCTCCAGGCAGGGGCTGGGTCTCAGTGCTGGAGGCTGGTGCCTTCCATTGACTGATTGATTGGTAGGAGGATAAGTCCCTTGGATATAGTGTCCTGCTTGTCAGGGTGTGGAAGGGTTGTGTGTATGTGTGTGGGAGACAAGGCCCACAAGAACGGAGCCCGTGAATGGGGCCCTGGAGGACAGTTGGGACCCCACTGTGGAGACCTTGGGCCTGGCCCTCTCCACAGAGGCAGCAGGCTGTGCTGGTGGAGGAGAGCTGGCAGCATGTGGGGCTGGAGTGCCTTCCTGAGGCGCCTCAGTGTGTGTGCGCTCCTCCCACTGCAGGTGCACTAGCTCAGGCCCTGCCAATTCTTCCTGTCCACCCCCGGCTGTGTGAACCTGGCAGCTGACACAGTGGCTGCTGTTTACAGACTGTGCTTTTAGAAACAGCTTGGAGAGGATGTTGGGAGGTGAGGTTTTGCAAGGCTTGGTGACTTGTCTGACATGGGCTGTGCTTAGGAAGGGGGTGGCTGCTGGTGTGGCTCATGCACAGGCCATGGAGGCAGTCAGCTTGCATTTCCTGTGTTCTTGGGGCCTTGGAACTGGCCCCAGTAAGCAGGCCCATTTGGCTCTCTGTCACCTGGCATGTCTTACCTGTTCCATTCCTGAATGGATTGACTGGGCTAATAAGCAAATAGTGGAGTTCATTAAAATCCACGTAATAGGTCTGTAGACTTCCTAGGTCGCTGGAGGGTCTCGGTCCCATCCGTGGTGCGGGAGGAATGGCATAACTTCTGACTGGAGCTGGTACAGCACCCAGAGCAGGTGTCCCGGGGTAGTTTGGACCTCAGGGCTGCGGTGCAGACTGGAGAGTAGGAACACACACAAGGCTTCAGCAATCTTTGTGGCTAGGGCGGTGCTGTGCCTACCAAGGAGAACTGCTGTGAACGTCTTAAGTCCCCACGTGCTGCAGCTACACAGGAGGCAGACCACAAAGCCAGTGTGTGAAGGCGGTTTTGAGTGTGACATCTGTTAAGCACATACCACATACCAAGATCGTGCTAGACACAGCACAAGTCCAGAATCCTCCTCCTCCTAACCATCCCTGGCTTCTCCTCCTCCCCTCAAGTCTCTCTGGAAGGTTTCCTGGTGCTGCATACCTGGACGCTGGGCTCTGCAGTGCACTGCCCGGGAGCCATGACCGACCCACCTTCATGTGATCGGTGTGTGTGTGTTGCTGTGCTGGCTGGCCGAACACTGGACCTCACTGCTCAGGGCTGTGCAGTATCTGTGCTTGCCCCTGTGAGCAGGAGGGCAGTGGGGCTGGGAGCTTCTCAGTGGAGCAGAGTTGGAAGGGGACCTTGTGGCGCAGCCATTGGAGGTTGTCAGTTTTCCCAGGTGTGCTGACTGCAGAGAATACTGGGCCTTGGTTGGCTGTCTCACAGCTCACTCCCAGTTGCTAATGAAGGAGGGATGGCCGCTTCCCAGGCCACACTGGGTGTCCCCTGTGTCTCTTCCCGTCCTTCCATAGGGTGCCTTGCTCTCTGTGATGATGACCCCCGGCCCCGTTCTCTGCAGAGGTCACCATGTGCAGCTTCTGCACCAGCCCCTGATGCAGTGATGATGACCCCCGGCCCCGTTCTCTGCAGAGGTCACTGTGGGTAGCTTCTCACCAGCCCACGATGCAGTGGCCATCCCCCTATGCTGTCTGTGGACAAAGCTAGGCTCTGAGGATTTACCATTCTGCACGGTGCTCCAGGCCCAAGGCCGCTTCCTCGCCGGCCCTGCCTGAGGCTCTGCTCTTAGCTGTGTGTTTCTGATTCTGGATTTCTTTCTCTGAAGCGGTGTCCCTGCTTAACGTGGGTCTGATTCCCTCACAGAAGTACAATACAGAAAATGTTCACGGTGGGGAAACTTAGCTTCACTTGCCAGAGCCACAGGCCTTCTTTTCGTCCGCAGGTGCCAGGCTCCACAGGAGCAATGGTGGTTAGGCGGGGGTCCCGTGCACAGGCGTGACGCATTCTCCCTCCTCTTTGTGCCTCACGGCCTCTTCTGATTCAGGACTTTTCCTGGGACTTTTTGCTCTCTGACATCTTGAATGCTTGTCGTCTTTGTTTTGAGCGTGTGCCAGAATTTCCCAGCTGGGTTGGTGTCAGTCTCATTGTGCCTCTGCTCTGCTATCACCATCAACATCACTATTGTTGTTATCATTGCAGAGAAACTGTATGGTGACTTCCTGAGCTGGAAGCTGGAAGAACCGTCACCCAGTTTCCCCTGCAGCCTGGGCAGGCGGCCACCTTCACTGTCACCGTGAAAGTGAGCCTGGACTTCTCCTGCCAGAAGGGTCTCCTGCAGGACCTGAGTGACGGTAAGCGGCTTCCTCATTCCCGAGAGTTCACCTGCTCCCAGGTGTGTGTTGTAGTCAGATCTCTGTGGCACCTTCCTCCGGCCATGTGACTCGCCCATCTGAGACATCACCCCGGCACTTTGTTAGCAGCGTGGCTTACTGCAGGCACATTTTAGAGAGAATTTCTCAATTCCCACTCTTGACTGTCTTGTCCAGATTTGCTAGGGAGTGGAATGATGTGATTTTTCCCCCCAAGTGTACCTGCTGTGTTGGTGGGACACACAGTGGTGATGATGGAGTTCTCCCATCTGGTGATGCCAGTAAGGAAACGGAGCTGGGGGCAATGGGAATTGTGTCTGTTGCAGCACCAGGCCTGGCCATATGGCGACGTGAGTTCACGGGTCAGCTGTGTCAGGTTGTCACATGCTCTTCTAGAGGTCTTGGGGGTGTGTTAGTCAGCTCAGGATGCTGTAACCAACCCCACACCTGCCCTGGCCCGACCACAGGCATGGATTTTCTGACAGTTCTCAGCATTGCAAGTCAACCCAGGTACTAGCATGGTTAGGTTCCTGGTGAGGGCGACCATCTCCTTGCTGTATTCTCATGGCGTGGAGAAAGCTCAGCTCTCTGGTATTTCTTTCCCTTCCCTTTTTTGTGTTTTAAGATTTATTTATTTAGTTGAAGGGCAGTTATGGGTGTGGGGTTCGGGAGACACACACAGGGATGCTTGTGCACACACACACATGCACACAAACACACAGAGAGGGAAAGAAGAAAGATCTTGCATCTGTTGGTTCACTCCCCAAGTAGCACAATGGCTGGGACTGTGCCTGTCAGAAGTCAGGAACCTGGAACACGATCTAGGTTTCCAGTGTGTGTCAGGGGCCCAAGCTTGGGCCATCACTGCTCCTTTTCCAGGCACGTTAGCAGAGAACTGGATCAGAAGTGGAGTAGCCAAGACTTGAACTGGTGTTCACATGGGGTGCTGGGGACACAGGTGGTGACTTAACCCCCTGTGCTGTAACACCAGCCCCAGTAAGAACATTTCAATCCTGTCTTTTAAGGACTTTGGAGTCCTCGTATACAGTGCGTGACTTTTGTCTCCATGAACATGCTGTAAATAACAGACCCTACTGTGGGTGTTTTGGGTCCGGGTATTCCTGGGTGCGCTGCAGCTGCCATTCATTATCTGTTCACCTGCCAAGGGGCATTCATGCATTTCCATTGTTTTGGCTGTGGTGAGTAGTGCTGCAGTGGACATGTGAGTGCAGATATGGCTCTGCCATATAGATATATGTATTTGTGTATATACCATATACACAATACATTCACATGTAATATCGCATACATGTACACATGCACACCACACATATACATGTCACATACAAATATCACACACAATACATGCATGTACATATACACCTTACATGCACATGTACATAAATCCAGATGTGGGCTGGTGGGGTTGTGGGAGAGTTTGAGTTGTTTTTGCTTTTAGGGACCCTCCATGCTGTTTTCAACATGCTGTACTGACTGACGTTCCCTTGAGAAGTGTGCCTGTGGCCTGGGTCTTTTGGTAATAGGCAGTCTGGTGGAGTGACTTACATGGTTTTATTTTTATTTATCTATTTTGAAGATTTATATGTTAATTGAAAGTTAGGGTTGGAATTGAAAGGAAGAGACAGAGAGAGCGCTCTTTCATCTGCCTGTTTGCTCCCCAGATGGCCGCAATGGCCAGAGTTGTGCCAGGCCAAAGGCAGGAGCCAGGAGCTCCTGTATGCAGGGGCCCATACACGTGGGCTGTCCTCCACTGCTTTTCCCAGGTGATTAGCAGAGAGCTGGATTGGAAGTGAAGTGAGTGGGACAAAAACCAATGCCCGTGTGGATGTCAGCATCTCAGGTGGCAGCTTACCCACCGTGTCACAACACTGGCCTCTCTGTTGTGATTTTAATTTGCATTTCTCTGATAATTGGTGATGGTTACTTGTATGTCTTCTTTCGAGAAATGTCCATTCAGGCGCTGTTTGTTTTCTTGTTACTGATTCATTTGAGTTCTTTGTATTAAGATACTAGCCCCTCAGCTGATAAATGATTTCTAGTATGCTCTCTCAGTGTGTGGGTCGGTTCTCTACTGAGAGAACTGTAGCTTGTTTCCTTTGCTTGGAGAAGGATTTTCTTGTATGCAATCTCATATGTTTATGTTTGTTTTTGTCGCCCACGCCTTTGGGGTAACATGCAAGAAATTACTATTCATACCAATGCCATGGACCTTTCTCTCTGCTTTTCTCTAGTCATTTTAGAGTTTTGGGTCTTATGAGTAAGAATTTATTTATTTATTTATTTACTTCTTGGGATATGTGTGTATGTATGTGTGAATGTGTACCTATATAGATATCAAGTCTCTAGCACAAACCACTACCACAGGCATTTAATTTTAATTTATTTTCATCTTACTTGAAAGGCAAAGGAGGTTGAGAAAGGGAAAGAGGGACAGGGAGAGGGGGAGGTGTGGATGGGAGGAGGGGAGGGTAGGAGAGCAGAGGAGAGGAGAGAAGAGAAGAGGGATCTCCCATTTTCTTTCTTTTTTTTTTTTGACAGGCAGAGTGGACAGTGAGAAAGAGAGACAGAGAGAAAGGTCTTCCTTTGCCGTTGGTTCACCCTCCAATGGCCACCGCGGCTGGCGCCCTGCGGCCGGTGCACCGCGCTGATCCGATGGCAGGAGCCAGGAGCCAGGTGCTTTTCCTGGTCTCCCATGGGGTGCAGGGCCCAAGCACCTGGGCCATCCTCCACTGCACTCCCTGGCCACAGCAGAGGGCTGGCCTGGAAGAGGGGCAACCGGGACAGAATCCAGCGCCCCGACTGGGACTAGAACCCGGTGTGCTGGTGCCGCTAGGCGGAGGATTAGCCTAGTGAGCCGCGGCGCCGGCCGGGATCTCCCATTTTCTAGTTCACTCCCACAATGCTCAAAATGGCCCCAGGCTGAAACTAGGAATCAGGAACTCAATCCAGGTCTCTGACATTGGTGGCAAGAACCCAGTTATTTGAGCCCTCACCACTGCTTCCCAGGTTCTGCCCTGGCAGGAAGCTGGAGTCAGGAGCGCGAGCCCTGATGTGTGGCATGGGTGTCCTAAGCATTAGACCAGATGCCATCGTTTAGAAGGTGTGTGGCACAAGGACCCTGTCTCGTTCTGTCCTGTGTTCCCAGTGTTTTGGCTGTGACAGGCAAAGGGCTTTGTATGTTGTGGTGTGGATCATGAGTGGGGACACTTTCTCCTGCTACTCCCCTGAGTGTGTGGGTTCTGAGTTGTTTTCCTGTTCTTTCCTTTTTTTTGACGAGCAGAGTTAGACAGTGAGAGAGAGAGAGACAGAGAGAAAGGTCCTCCCTCCGTTGGTTCACCCCCTAAATGGTCACCATGGCTGGCAGGCTGTGCCGATCCGAAGCCAGGACCCAGGTGCCTTCCCCGGTCTTCCATGTGGGTGCAGGGCCCAAGCACTTGGGCCATCCTCCACTGCCCTCCCGTTCCACAGCAGAGAGCTGGACTGTAAGCGGAGCAGCTGGTCAGAATCCGGCGCCCCAACCGGGACCAGAACCCAGGATAGCAGCACCACAAGTGGAGAATCAGCCTAGTGAGCCACGGTGCCGGCTCCTGTTCTTTCTTGTGAGCATATTCCCCTCAGAATTGCCCCCAGCTTCTCTGGGGAGTTGTTGAAGTTCTTAGAGTTCTGATCCGCGCTTCTGTGGCTCATCTCCTTGCCTGGCCGTTTCATCTGCTTTCCTTTAACAGGGAGCTTGTTGGGGTCTCTCCTGCAACTCCATGTTGGGCAGCTGGGGCTGCTGGAACAGATCACCACAGGACGAGTGGCTCAGGCAGCAGAAATTGCTTTCTCATGTCTGGAGACTGGGAAGGCCGAGACCACGGTGCTGGCAGAGTGGGTTTCCCGCTTGCTGTGTCCTCACTTGGAGGAGGCCGAGGGGAACTCTGGTGTTTCTACCTCTTCTTATCATGGGGAGACCCCACCCTCCTGAGCTTAGCCACCCTGGCCACCTCCCAAAGGCCTCGCCTCCTCATGCCCTTGCCTTGTTTTCCAGGGCCTCAGGACATGGATTTTAGAGTGACAGCAGTTCAGTCCATGGAAGCCTGCATAGAATTTGCTTTCTCTAAGCAGTGTTTGACGAAGCATCGGGAAATTCCTTTGGCTCGTGCTGGTGCTTAAGAAAACATTCTCTTTATGTTGTTCACAAGCAGGCTTAGCACTGGGCGCGTTAGCAACGGAGAAAGTCAAGGGGACGTCTTACAGGCTTCAAGCATCAGATGCGGTGTATTTTCTCAGTTTGTGCGGTGCTCTGTGCCTCTGCCTTGGGTGTTCCTCTCTGTGGGCAGTGGGTAAACAGATCCCGACTTCTCCCCCATAAAGGAGTTGGGCATAGTGATTGTGCCCAGGGCCGGGGTCCTGGGCAGGCTCGGCAGTCAGACTGCCAGTGGGGATTGTTTGTGAGCAGCGGGGGGCAGTACTTCCCATGTAATGTCGTTCCCTAGGAACAGCAGAGAAGCTTCCAGTGGACATCTGAGCTGTGTGGGTTCTGGTGGCACCTTCAGTGCTCGATGCTGACCTGCTTGGTGGTGTTGTAGCCTTGGCATCTGTCATGGGAAAGGCTCAGGCATTCCCTCTGCCATCCTAAGTGGAGAACAAAGTGGCAGATTGTGGCTCACATATGGGAACACCTTCCTCTGTCTTTAGAAATAAAAGCAAATCAGAAGTAGCATGCTGGATACCCTGTGGTTTGTATATGCCATGAGGGAGCCACACACATACGTGGGACAGGACATGTGTGTGTGTGTGTGATGCCCTCCTTGCTGACCATGGTTAACAGAAGTGCAATGCTGATTGTTTGCACAGAAAAAGGCAGAACAGGCCAGTGTCATGGGAGAGCAAGGTGGACATCCAAGGCCCTTGGGGATTTTGGTCCAGGCTGTGAATTATCACTTGTGGTTCCACCTGTGCAGTCAGGAGGCCACCGTGAAGCCCTCGTCTAGGGACAGCGTCTGGCTCAGGGGCAGAGGCTCATCTGTGGCCTCCTGCAAGCAAGAGCTGACCCTGCAGTGGCTCTCAGTCTACCCCTCTCAGAAGCATTTAAGTTGGGAGCACATGTGGGCCCCGTTTGCTCCTTGGCAAGGACTCACACGGCTCACAGGCTTCTGGAATGAGGTGTTGCCATGTGCAGCAGAGAACAGGCTGCTGGAATCCGCAGGTGCACAGGGGAGTCCATGGTGCCTTGTAGGAGGCTGTGCTGGGCTCTTTCTTCCTGTGATTCCTGTTCACTCTCACAACAACAAGTGCAACAGAGAGCAGGCTGCTGGATGTTGTGGGGGCCCGGAGGGAGGCCATGGTACTGGGCGTTATGTGCCCTCTCCCACCAACAAGTACAGCAGAGAGCAGGCTGCTGGATGCCGTGGATGTATGGGCAGAGTCCATGGTGCTGGGCTTCATTAGGTGCCCTCTCCCACCAACTCTGTAAGGTAGATAATTGTATTTCAATCGCCGTTAGGTAGAAACAGTTGGAAAGACTGTTCTTGCTTAAAGATAGAAGAGAGAGAACAATCCAGTGCTATGCACTGTACTTTTTTTTATAAAGATTTATTTTATTTATTTGAAAGCCAGAGTTACAGAGAGAGGGAGAGACAGAGAGAGATATCGTCCATCCTCTGGTTCACTCCCTAGATGGCTACAATGGCCAGGGATGTGCTGATGTGAAGCCAGGAGCTTCTTCCTGGTCTCCCAGGTAGGTACAGGGGCCCAAGGACTTGGGCCATCCTCCACTGCTTTCCTAGACCATAGCAGAGAGCTAGATTTTGAGAGCAGCAGCCAGGACTTCACTGACACCCATATGCAATGCCGGCACTTCAGGCCATGGCTTTAACATGTTTTGCCACAGCGCCAGCCCATGCTGTCCTTAATCATAGAAGTTCTTAGAAAAATAGAATGAAAATAAACTTACTTGGTGCAAAAAATGGAAATCCAAGAATAGATGCTTTTCGTAAAATTCACTTACCATGAATTTTCTGAAGACTCCTTGTACTCTAGATTAAAAGAAAAGGTTAAAGATATTTTTGGAACGATTGGAGAAATTTAATGTATGCTGTACTCGACCTGATGTTAGTGTATAATCACAAATATACTGAGTGTGATTATCAAAGTAAAATCATAGAAAAATGTTTTTGTTCTTAGGAAACATGCAGGTGTAGTTACGGCTAAAAGAGCATCATGTCTTCATTTATTTGATATAGTTCAGGAGACATAGAGACTGTGAATGTGAAGTAAAGTGAATGTTGAATTGTTCCAAAATTGTAATTGTAGATAAAGAGTTGATGGATGGCTATTTGTACTCTTTTTCTATGAAATTTAAAAACGTTTATTCATTTTATTTCAGCGGAGGAAGGGAGATAGGGAGGAAAGGAGGGAGGGAGGGATAAAGAGAGGAGAGAAGCCTTCCACCTGCTGGTCCATTACCCAATTGGCTGCAGTGGGCGTAGCAGAGAGTATCTGAAGCCAGGAGCCAGGAGCCTTGCTGAGATCTCCTCATGGGTGCAGAGGCAAAAGGATTTGGGGCATCATCTGCTGCCTTCCCAGACCACAGCAGAGAGCTGCATTGGACGTGAGTGAAGCAGCCCTACTTGAACCAGCGCACATATGGGAAGCCGGCACTGCGGGTGGTGCCTTTACCAGCTACCTCACAGTGCCGACCCTCCCGGAAGCCGTTCACCTTGGGATCCAGCTGTCTGCTTCTTGGTTGTGCTTCTGGATGGCGTCTGGTAATATTTTGTTGAGGCATGTGACACATTTGTGACGGATATGTGTGCGCCATTTTCCTTATGATGTGCTTGTGTTGGATGTTGGGATGAGGCTGGTCTGATGGAATGAAATGGAAGGCTTTTCCTCTTCATCTCCTGGTTTGCGAATCACGGATTTTAATTATCTTTTCCATGGGAGTTCTCACCGGTGGAGCCATCTGGACCTGGACTTTTCTTCATGTCTGTTTGGTTTGTTTGTTTTGGTTTCCCTGCTACTACAGTCTCTTTGCAGATTATAAGTGTATTCAGAGTTTCTTGTTTCAGTGTATCCAGTTTTAGTGGTTTGCATCTTTCTGCGAGTCAATGCACTCTATCTAGGTTGACCAAATCCTTGTGGCGTGGTTTTTCCATAGTGCCTTTGGATCATTATTTTGGCAAGGTTGGTAGCAATGTCCTCCCTGTCATTTCTTTTGTCAAGTCACTTGAGTCTGTTCTCCTTTTTTCCCCTGCTTCCTGTGGATAAACGTTTTGTCAGGTTGACTGAGTTTTCAAGCCCTGTAGTTTGGTCTCACTGAATGTCTGTTGTGGTATTTTCTATGCCGTTGGGTGGATTTCCGCTTGAATCTTTTTCCTCCTTCCAGTTTCTCAAGATATACTTTGCTGTTCTAGTGTTTGAAGGTAAAATTGGGTTCATGGATCTGATGTCTGTATTCTGTGTACTAATCCAGTTTCCCATGTGAAATTAGTCCTGTCAACATGGAAAACTGTATGGACGTACCCACAACTGGGAACATATTGAAGGAGAAGAAGTCATTGTGTAGACAGAGAGGATTTCACAGGCCTATGCTTACTGCAGTGTAGGATGCACAGTAGCCAGGCCATGCAGTCTGTATATGCATGTCATGTTGTCCATAGCCCATAATGTCTTCATTCAGTCTTCAGGTGATGGGTATTTTGGCTGATTGAACATCGTTGTTACTGTGCATTGAGCTGTAGTAAATATGCAGGCAGAGATCACTCTTTTTTGGTATGCTGATTTCATTTCCCTTGGGTATATTCCCAGGGGTAGAATGGCTGGCTCATATGGTATGTCTGTATACAGATTCCTGACTTATCTCCCTACTGTCTTCCACAGTGGCGATACCAGTTTACATTCCCACCAGCAGTGGATGAGGGTGCCTTTCCCCCCACACCCTCAAGGCTGTTGTAGTATCGATTTGCATTTCCCTGATGGCTCGTGATCCTGAGCATTTCTGCATGTGTTTGCTGGCCATTTAGAATTCCTTTCTTTCAATATTTTGCCTGTTGAAGTCCCTTGCCCGTTTCTTGAGTGGGTGGGTGGTTTTTCTGGTGTTGAGTTTCTTGAAAGTTTCTGGCAGTTGATTCTTTATCAGTTACATGCTTTGCAACTGTTAGTTTGCCTCTTCACTTTGCTGAGTGTCTCTTTGGCAGTGCAGAAGCTGCTCAATTTGTTATTGGTGTGTGTGTGTGTTTTTTTTTTGGTGCCCTCTTCTACTTCATTCTTTAATGTTTTGTGATTCTTAGCTATTGAACATCCTTGGTTAAATTGATTCCAAGCTATTTTCTTTTCTTTGTAGCTATGTGAACGGGATTGGCCTTTGAAGTCCTTTCTCAGCCATGCCATTGTCTGTGTATACAAATAGGCTGCTGGTGTTCTCTCCTGCCACTTTACCACTCTCTACTCTGAGTTTTGATAGTCTCTTAGTGGAGTCTTTTGGATCTCCTATATATATAGAATCATGTCGTCTGCAAATAGGGATAGTTGGACTTCCTTCCTCCCAATATGTAGCTAACATTGAGCAATGAGAGGAGAAAGTACCAACATGATAATGGGCATGCCGAAAATGTCCACAGTGACCTCAGATGCTTCCTTTCTGTATTCTATCTTGCTTTGTGGAAGACACGATTTGGCCTATTTCCAACATGATACATACTTTAAAGGCAGGGCTAGACTGTGGAGGGCGGGGACTGGGAAGCAGAGCTGTGTTCCATGGAGAACTCTGTAGATCACAGGTGTTTCAAGTCCTTGTGGGAGTGGGTACGTAAGCGTCTGAATGCGAAAATTCCAAAGATTTCCTCAGCACAAGTCAGAGATAATGCCACACAGAATGTTTGTAAGGAAGAAGGGAATGACTGGGTACCAACATCTTTTCTAAGACCGAGTTAAACTCTTTCCAATTCTGGGTTAATTGGGTAGGTAATGCATATGATACCAAATTCTAAAAAAATACTCTTGTAGTTGTCCTTGATGTGGTATTTATTTTACTTATAGCTATGTCTTCCTTTTTACATTGCTTTACTTTTCTTGAAGATCGTATTTATTTATTTATTTGACATTGAGAGTTACACATGGAGGATATGAGAGTGAGGCAGGCAGGGTGGGAGGAGAGGAGAGGAGAGGAGAGGAGAGGAGAGGAGAGGAGAGGAGAGGAGAGGAGAGGTGAGGAGCAGTCTTCCATCTGCTGGTCCATTACCCAATTGGCTGCCATGGGCGGAGCTGGGAGTGTCTGATGCCAGGAGCCAGGATCCTTGCCGGGATCTCTTCCTGGGTGCAGAGGCACAAGGACTTGGGGCGTTGTCTTCTGCTGCCTTCCCAAACCACGGCAGAGAGCTGCATCGGAAGTGGAGCAGCCATACTCGAACCGGCGCCCATATGGGATGCCTGCACTGCAGGTGGTGGTTTTACCCGCTACCTCACAGTGCCGACCCTCCTGGAAGCCATTCGCTGTGGGATCCAGCTCTCTGCTAACACGCCTGGGAAAGCAGAGGGAGACGGCCCAAGGACTTAGGCCCCTGAACACTGAATGGAGCGCCGGCTAAAGTCCCTGGCTTCTGTCCCATTCCCGGCCTTTGTAGCCACCTCGGGGGTGAACCCCTAGATGGACGATCACTCAGTGAGTGAGAGAGAGAGAGAGAGAGAGAGAGAGCGAGCGAGCTGACGATGCCCCCTGCACTGCTTCTCTCCTCAAGCGGCTGCAACGAACGGCCAGCGCTGGACCAGGCAGGAGGCAGGAGGCAGGAGGCAGGAGCTCCATTGAGGACTCCCACGAGGCAGGGAGCTGGGGTCCGGAGAACCTGGGACATCAGCGTCTGCGTCCCTGGTCACAGCCTGGAGAGGCGGGACTGGAAGCGGCCTTGGGGCTTGGGACGCTGGATGCAGCAGTGTGCAGGTGCGTCCTGGGGCGCCATGGTGACGGCCCGTGGGGAGTGCGCCTGCGCCTGGCACTGTGACCCGGAAGTGCACCTGCACGCAGCCTGGCGCCGACTGCCCCGTGGGGCTCCGCTGGGAATCAGCGCCGCGGGTCCTCTCCGGCTCCAGAGCCTGCGCAAGCCGTGAGGAGAGGAGCCGTCCTCGACGCTGCTGGCCGAGCCTGAGGGAGAGCCAGCGTCCCCAGGGTCAGGCCGGATCAGGAGAGGCTGCGTGTCCGAGGCTTCCGTGCCGTTTCCCAGGCGCGTTGCTCTTCTTTGGCCCCTACCAGAAGCCACGGCCTTCGCGGACCTTTGACCCGGCAGCAGCCCGGGCTGCCGTTGGTGGTGAGTGACGCGCGGCTGTTGCGGTTACCCGCTGGGCGTCTTGGCTGCCCGCGTGCTTGTTGCTCTTGGATCCCGAAGACGCGGGTGGGGTCACTGTCATGCTGGGCAGACGGTCTGGAATGGTCCCCAGGGTGCGAGCCGCTGGGCGAGAGCAGAGGCGGCTCAGTTTCCTCCCGGAACGGCTCCTTGTTCCCGTCTGTTTGCTTTTTGAGGGCCCAGCCGCCCTGCTCCAGACGTCAGAGACTGTTGATGGGAGGAAGGAGAGCGAAAGTGCGTGTCTGTTTCCTGGTCTAGGAGGCCAGTTTCGGGTTCCTCGCATTGTTTGGGATGTTAGCGCTCTGTGGGTTTTTCACGAAAGAGCTTTGTCAGGCCGAGGTGTACGTTCCGTTCCTGATGTGATGATTTGTTTTAGTATTGCGAGAGTGATGGACGTTTTTGTGAACTAGGTTTTCTGTGTCTATCGGGATAGTTTGTGGGCTTTCCCCATGTGTATTCTGTTCTGGGAATGATTGAGTTTGTAGGGTAGCCACCCTTGCATTTCTGGAGTAACTGTCAGTTGCGCAAAGTGTGCTAAGCTTTGATTGTGCTGTTGTTGATTTTATTGAAAGTTTCTGGTAGTTGTTCCTTTATCAGTTACATGCTTTGCAGATTATTTCTCCCTTTCTGTTAGGTGCCTCTTCACATTGCTGAGTGTTTCTTCTGCAGCGCAGAAGCTTCTCTATTTGGTTTGTTGTTGTCCTCTTCTATCCCTTTCTTTAATCCTCTGTGATTCTCAGATATTGAACATCCTTGGTTAAATTTATTCCAAGCCATTTTATTTATTCTGTAATTATGTTAACTGGATTGGTCTCAGAAGTTCTTTCTCAGCCATGACCTTGTCTGTGTATAAAAAGGCTGTTGATTTGCTATCCTGCCATTTTACCAACCTCTAGTCTGAGTTTCGATAGTGGAATCTTTTGGATCTGCTATATATAGAATCATGTCATCTGCAAATAGGGATAGTTGGACTTTCTCCCTCCCAATTTTTATCTAACATTGAGAAATGAATGAAAAAGTACCAACATGATAACATGCTCATGGAAAAAGTTAGCAGTGACCTCAGATGCTATCTTTCTGCATTCTCTCTTGGTTTGTAGAAGGCATGATTTGTCCTGTTTCAAACATGATCCATAGATTAAATGCAGGGGTAGACTGTGGAAGGTGGGTATTGGGAAGTATAGCTGTGTTCAGTGAAGAACTGTGTAGATCACAGGTGTTTCAAGTCCTTATGTGAGTGGGTACCTAAGTGTTGAATAAATAAATTACAAAGATTTCCTGGTGTGTAAGTCACAGGTAAACCACACAGAATGTTTTAAGGAAGAAGACAATGAATGGTTACCTGAATGTTTTCTAAGACGGAGTTAAATACCTTTTCAAATGCTGTGTTAATAGGGTATTTAGTGCATATAGTCTCAAATTTGACATAAGCTCTAGTAGATGGCCTTGATGTAGTATTTTGTTTATAGCTACGTCTTCCTTTTTAAAATTTTTTACTTCTTCTCAAATATCTTACTTAGTTATTTGAAATTCATAGTTACACACAGAGAGGATGAGATGCAGAGAGAAAGAGAGAGAGAGAGAGAGACAGACAGACAGACAGGTTTCCATCTGCTGGTCCACTCCCTAATTGGCTGCTATGGCTGCAGCAGAGCAAATCCAAAGCCGGGATCCAGGAGCCTCCCTGGGATCTCCTGCATGAGTGCAGGGGCCCAAGGACTTGGGCCATCTTGTACTGCTTTCCCAGACCACAGCAGAGATCTGCATCAGAGTGGAGCAGCCAGGACTCGAACCAGCGCCCATATGGGAAGCCGACACTGCAGGCGGTGGCTTTACCTGCTACCTCACCATGCCAGGCCCTCCCAGAAGCCATTCCCCGTGTGATCCAGCTGGCTGCTAACATCCCTCGGAAAGCAGATGGAGATGGTCCAAGGTCTTAGGCTCCTGAACCCAGAATGGATCACCAGATAAAGTCCCTGGCTCCTCTTCCCCGACCTTGAGCACTGAGAGGAACTGGAATGCTGCTGTGTGACAGAGGCCCCCTGCAATTTCTGTGAGCTGTACTGAGTCACCACGACTCTGCTTGATGTTTCTTTGGTACCACACTTTCAGAACTGTACTGGCAAATGACTCAGGGGAGAAGGCTGTTCCTGCTCTGTTGCTGCCCTGAGCCTGGAATCAAGGTCCACACAAGGCCGATGATAGAAATGTTGCATCCAGAACAGCCCCCTTATAACTAAGGTGACCTCCAGGCCCCACAAATGGATCTTGGATCAGAGGTCAAGACTTTCTGTGCAACTTGAACATTTCCTGCCTTGGGAAGTTCACTGCCCCCACCCACAAGACATGTTCTGAGCTGCTTGGTCCTAGGTGTAGAGGCTCTGGCCGCTAGAAATGTTGTACTGAGTTGACTCTTAGTGTTCAGATGCCAGAAAACATGTAACAGAGTTCCTCGGATCTGTGTGACCACTTGGATATCCAACTGTGATCGCAGACACACATGGTGGATTTATGAGTGCTACCTCAGGGTGGAGCTGAGTGCTTCCTGGGGGGACTGTGCGATCTTCTGGGATGCCAGGGTGGCACAGCAATCCATGTGCTCTCGCTGAATCTGTGTGTAGCTTAGATGGTAAAACTGTGTCTTTCCTTTTTTTATCTTTTATTTAATGAATATAAATTTCCAAAGTATGGCTTATGGATTACAATGGCTTCCCCCCCTAACGTCCCTCCCACCTGCAACCCTCCCCTTTCCCACTCCCTCTCCCCTTCCATTCACATCAAGATTCATTTTTGATTCTCTTTATATACAGAAGATATGTTTAGCATACATTAAGTGAAGATTTCAACAGTTTGCTCCCACACAGAAACATAAAGTGAAAAACAATAGATGATTTTTTAAATGATGATGAAATCAGATCAGACCTATTGTCATGTTTAATCCCAGTGAGAGTCAAGTCGGGAATTGATAATTTCTTCTTTTTTTTTTTTTACAGAAGATCAGTTATTATACATTAAGTAAAGATTTCAACAGTTTGCACCCCCATAGAAACACAAAGTGAAATATACTGTTTGAGTACTCGTTATCGCATTAAGTCTCAATGTACAGCACATTAAGGACAGAGATCCTACATGAGGAGTAAGTGCACAGTGACTCCTGTTGTTGACTTTACAAATTGACACTCCTGTCTATGGCATCAGTAATCTCCCTATGCTCCAGTCATGAGTTTCCAAGACTATGGAAGCCCCTTGAGTTCTCCGACTCTTATCTTGTTTAGACAAGGTCATAGTCAAAGTGGAGGTTCTCTCCTCCCTTCAGAGAAAGGTACCTCCTTCTTTGAAGACCTGTTCTTTCCACTGGGATCTCACTCGTGGAGATCTTTCATTGAGGTTGTTGTTGTTTTTTTTTTTTTTTTTTTTTTTTTTTTTTTTTTTTTTTTGCCAGAGTGTCTTGGCTTTCCATGCCTGAAATACTCTCATGGGCTTTTCAGCCAGATCCGAATGCCTTTAGGGCTGATTCTGAGGCCAGAGTGCTATTTAGGACATCTGTCATTCTATGAGTCTGCTGTGTATCTCGCTTCCCATGTTGGATCACTCTCCCCTTTATTTATTCTATCGGTTAGTAGTAGCAGGTACTAGACTTGTTTATGTGCTCCCTTTGACTCTTAGTCCTTTCATTATGATCAATTGCGAACTGAAATTGATCACTTGGACTAGTGAGATGGCATTGGTACATGCCACCTTGATGGGATTGAATTGGAGTCCCCTGGTATATTTCTAACTCTACCATTTGGGGAAAGTCATCTTGAGCATGTCCCAAATTGTACATCTCTTCCCTCTCTTATTCCCACTCTTATATTTAACAGGGATCACATTTCAGTTAAATTTCAACACTTAATAATAACTGTGTATTAATTACAGAATTAAACCAGTCATATTAAGTAGAACAGACAAAAAAAACTACTAAGAGGGATAATGTATTGAGTTGTTCATTAACAGGGCTATGCTGATCAAGTCACCGTTTCTCATATTGTCGATTTCACTTCAACAGGTTTCCTTTTTGGTGTTCAGTCAGTTGTCACCGATCAGGGAGAACATATGGTATTTGTCCCTTTGGGACTGGCTTATTTCACTCAGCATGATGTGTTCCAGATTCCTCCATTTTGTTGCAAATGACTGGATTTCGTTGTTTCTTACTGCGGTATAGTATTCTAAAGAGTACATATCCCATAATTTCTTTATCCAGTCTACCGTTGATGGGCATTTAGGTCGGTTCCAGGTCTTAGCTATTGTGAATTGAGCTGCAATAAACATTAGGGTGCAGACCGCTTTTTTGTTTGCCAATTTAAATTCCTTTGGGTAAATTCCAAGCAGTGGGATGGCTGGGTTGAACGGTAGGGTTATCTTCAGGTTTCTGAGGAATCTCCAGACTGACTTCCATAGTGGCTTGACCAGTTTGCATTCCTACCTACAGTGGGTTAGTGTCCCTTTTTCCCCACATCCTCGCCAGCATCTGTTGTGGGTAGATTTCTGTATGTGAGCCATTCTAACCGGGGTGAGGTGAAACCTCATTGTGGTTTTGATTTGCATTTCCCTGATTGCTAGTGACCTTGAACATTTTTTCATGTGCCTGTTGGCCATTTGGATTTCCTCTTTTGAAAAATGTCTATTGAGGTCCTTGGCCCATCTCTTAAGTGGGTTGTTGGTTTTGTTTTTGTGGAGTTTCTTGATCTCTTTGTAGATTCTGGTTATTAACCCTGTATCTGTTGCATGGTTTGCAAATATTTTTTCCCATTCTGTCGGTTGTCTCTTCACTCTCCTGACTGTTTCTTTTGCAGTACAGAAACTTCTCAATTTGATGCAATCCCAATAGTTGATTTTGGCTTTGACTGCCTGTGCCTCCTGGGTCTTTTCCAGAAACTCGCCAATATCTTGAAGGGTTTCTCCAATGTTCTCTAATAACTTGATGGTGTCAGGTCGTAGATTTAGGTCTTTAATCCACGTTGAGTGGATTTTTGTGTAAGGTGTAAGGTAGGGGTCTTGCTTCATGCTTCTGCACGTGGAAATCCAGTTTTCCCAGCACCATTTATTGAATAGACTGTCCTTGCCCCAGGAATTGGTTTTAGATCCTTGATCAAATATAAGTTGCCTGTAGATGTTTGGGTTGATTTCTGGTAAAACTGTGTCTTTTCACTAGTATGGAGCATAGCCTCAGAAGGGTGGGGAGATGGTCTTATAACAACTTAATGCTGCAGCGCCACGGAAGGGGAAAGCTGCCCTTCCATCACTGCCTGTTGGCACACCAAGGACAGGTAGTGTAGAGGAGTCTGTTAAAGCTAACAGGGAGGTGAGCATCTGTTAAGCTAGAAACAGAAGTGTTTGGCTTCCATTCCTGTTTATTAATTCAGATAATGTTTATTGAAGGTTGTTACTTGCCATGGACCCTGGGAATAGCATGATAAACAAGACCATGCTCTGCCTTCATGAGCTTGCATTCTAGAGTGGGTCAGCCTTGAACACATCCAGTAGCATATAATGTCAAGTATGGTGAAGACTTTAGATGAAAAATAAAGCAGAGAAAAGGACAAGGGAGGAGGTGTGTGTGGGGAGACCACGTGCAGGAGGGGATGCCACTCGAATGGTCTTGGAAGGTTCTTTTCTGATGGGACTCTTGAATAGAGACCCACGTGCAGTAAAGCATGAGCCCCATGATAACCTGTAGAAGGCCCCATCCAGCTGGGTCTGGCAATAGCAAGTACAAAAGGCCTGAGAAAAGAGCCAGTTAGGCAAGTTCCAGAAGAATCCCGGGAGCTGCACTGACTATTGATTTGCTAGAGGGAGATAATTGAGCTACCTACTTTCTTTGTCAAATGCTACGTTAAGGCAAATGAAACTGTGAACCTCATGTGTGTGTCTTTGAAAGAGTGATGCTGTTCATGTACAGTAGCACTTGAACCACTAGAACGCAGCATCTGAACCACTAGACAGCAAGTCTCTGTCAGCATTCTGTAGAATGAAGTGGCATTGCATGCCAGCTCTCTCCCTACCACAAGGCTGACTTTGTTGAAATTTACACAGGTGTTGAACAGACCTCCGCACCTTCAGTGTGGATAAGACTAGAGCAGTGCACTCTTGTGCCTGACTGCCCTTTGTTCTGCGTCTTTGCGTTGTACATTATTAAATGTGCTTTCAAAGCTCTGGTGCTCACAGCTGAAAATAAAGTAAGTTTGGAGGACAGTCACAGGCAGCACTGTCCACTCAGCAGGTCAGGTAGTTTCTGCTTAACCATTGTACCAGATGCCCTACTCCACCCATTATTAACTCTCTTCCTGTCAGAGTTATTAGCTGTGTTATAAAATTTCTAGATTTCTGGGTAGTTTTGTAAATCTTAAAGTAAAAAATAAGAGCATTTGTTGCCAGCATTGTGGCTTAGGTGGTAAAGCCACCGCCCGTGATGCCAGCATCCCATATGGACACTGATTCAAAGTCCCAGCTAAACTTCCAATCCAGCTCTCTGCTAATGCACTTGGGAGGGCAGCACAAGGTAGCCCATGTGCTTGGGCTCCTGCACCCACGAGGGAAAGCCAGAAGAGGCCCCTGGCTCTTGGCTTCAGTCTGGCACAGCCCTGGGCATTGTGGCCATTTGGGGAGTGAACTAGTGTATGGAAGCCGTTTCTCTTTCTCTGTCTCTCCCTCTCTTTCTGTAAGTTTTCCTCTAAAATATATGAAATGTTTTAAAACAAGAACCTTTAACCATTCAAAGGAAGCATCAAGTAGAAAGAAAAAGAATCTTGCAGACCCACAGTACTCACTGACCTAAAACCTTGACTGAAATTTTTGTTGAAGTTTGCTGATAAAGTGTTCCCCAGAAATGACCCATACTGACTTGTGTGAGGTGAGCTGGTAGATATTCTTGAAACTGTAAAAATCACTTCTGCTAGTTTTTACACGATGGAGCTGTTATTCTCATGAGCTACTTGAGAGCTGTTGGGTAGAGATGTTCTTACTGGCAAAGTGGTCACACTGCACAGCTCCCGTGGGCACCATTGCACTCTGTGACTGGCATTTCCAGGGCTGGTGCTGTGCACACTTGGGAAGTCTTACCCACAGGTAGTGTGGTATCTGCACAATGTCTGCATGATGGTTCTCTTTTAATTTAGATGGTTGGCAGGGTTCCGTTAGTCCACAGTCTCTCAACTTGTGACTTTTCAATATTGTTCACATGTTTTTGAGTCCCCTTGGGGGTTGTGGGAATAGTTGCAGCCCTGAGGGTTTCCCCACTTTTCTAGAGACAAGAATACGCCTGACCTTGCCTCCTGGAACTTTCTCTGAGTTAGAAACCTCTTAAAGTTATTCTACAACCTTGGAATTTTGTATTTAATGGGGATCTTTAAGCAGAGGTATCTTATAAACATAGTGCAGCAATCATAGACTTATTTTTATTATTCTTTTAGTAAAGAGGAGGGAGTAAAGCATTGTTGGTCAGTGCACATGGTGCTTAATGTGGAATCTGGAGGTGGAGATGGTGTTTTCTTACTTATATATAGTTCATGATTTCCAATTCTCGCCAAGAGGTAAACACTAGAATTAGGTCTAGGCTGTGGTTCTAGCTGGTATGCCTCTATATTAAATTTCATCTCACATGTATTTGGCATCAAGATTTCCAGCTTTCCAAGGCTGGCCACAAACTTAAAGCAAGCGTCTAAACCAATTGTTAGAGGAAAAGATACAGCAGTGGTAACGATGATGCTAAATGAATCCTTTGTGTGATATCTGACACCTCATCATCTAGTTGAAATATCTTGTGTTTTCTTGTTTACTGCAATGAAAATAATTCTGACTTACCGGAACTATACATTTGCCTTCCTTCCACATATGAGACAATCTGTTTCTGAATCATTGGGCTTCTAAAATTCTGTGGGTAGAGGCTAGTGTTGTGGTGCAGGGGGTTAAGCCACCACCTGCCATGCCAGCATCCCATATTTGTTTTCTTTCTGTAATCCAGAGGTTGAAAAACAACCACCACTCCCAATGCATGAGTCATATGAAAGCAATTTCACTTTATTTAACACTCTGAGGAGAAAAAATAGGTGAGTATATATGGTACCCAAAGAGAAAAACTGTCAAATTTTAAATGGAATGGTGGAATAATTTCCATGACAAAAGTGAAACAAACCATCAACCTGTGACCCCACTGCACTGGAGCCTGGCCTCACTTCCTACTTGGGACTGACAGTAAGAGCTCAGGAGAAGCCTGGAGCCATACCCCCTGTGCAGACCTGTGCAGGCTTGGTCTTTGTTTTCTGATTGGACAATCAGAACTGATGCATGCCATTGACTTCTGAGTTTATAAAAAGGGTGCTCAGTGCTGCTGTTTGCCTTTTCTCTTCATAGTGTCCAGCGTCATGGAGTTCTTCATTGGAATGTGTGCTAAGCCCTGGCACTAAGAAAAAGGAGGTGAGCAGCCAAGAACAACACTGCAGGAAGGGCCGGACTGCTGGTGTCGGGGAGTGGCAGTGGATTCCACAGGACCCTCAGGTTTGACCATCCTCACCTGGTGAGTCTTCTTGAAATGCTTGTGCATATCATATGCCGGTCCTGGACACAGGCAGGGGACACTTGGGCCTTCAGGAGCCAGGGGGAAGGAAGAAAAAATTGTGTATTATATTGTACGTTATAAATTGAATATTATATTATTATAAATTTTTATTATATATTATAAATTTTATATCATATGTTCTAAAGAGATTTTAAATTGTATATTGTAAAACATACATGTGCTTGGAGGTATCACATAGAGTTCCAGGAGGTGTGAGCCTACCTGGCTGAATTCTGATGCCAGGATGGGTGAAGCAGCAGGTGAGTCATCTTCTTTTGGGTGAGCAATTAAGATGCCCAGTGACTGTGTTAATTTCCAGGTCTCTTGTTTTATTTTCTGGGTTTATAGTTCTACTTAGTGTATAGGAGCTGAGAAAGTGGATATGGTCATCGAGAAAGGAAGTTCCTGCTCGCAGGATTTGCTTCCTGTTTTTCCTAATTTGCTAAGATAGTTTATCTCAGTTTGCATTGAAGGTTCTGCCACACAGCAGTGATAGCATTGAGTGGTAAACCCAAAAAGATGGTTGTATATTGTTGTCATTGCCCCACTGAAATCTGATTCTGCCTCTGTGCTATCCAGTGTTTCCCTAATTTTTTGAAAAAGTTCCTGAGAAATACATTGTTATATTGTGTTAATGAATGTGGTTATGTGGGGAGACATATCATGCAAAATTTACATGTCCCAGTCATATTATTGCATTGACTAGGAGTATGGGGACTCTGTTTATCATCAGAAGCACCTAGATCAGAGGATGGCACCTAAATTTTTAGAAGTCAGCATTACTTCCTAAGTATATTTGTTGCAGTTATAAAACTATAAGGTTCTGAATAACTCAATACAGGTTCTTTTTACTTCTAAATTAGATTTTGAAATATGAAATATTGAAATCATTTGGATTATGATATGTTTAGAGCATTTTTAGGTTTGAGAAGGCAGGGGCATTGTTTCTGCACAGTATCCACAATGGTTGCCACGTAATTGGTTCTAAAACTTTGGTTGATGAAATGAAATCCCTATTTGTCCCTGTGTTTTAAACAACACAAAATTTCAAAATCCATAGGTATTGTGCTTTGTGGTTTGGTTCTTACAGTATGTGGTGAATGAAGTCTGCCTTCCTTCTGGTTAGCAGTTACTAGTGTTGACACCCAAGGGTCATTCCTTGAACCTCATCTTATGAGATGCTGACCAGTGACTACTCAGAAACCACCCCTTGGTGCAAGTCCTCATGGATGTTCCAGTTTCCTCATTATCCACTCTCGGTGTTCCTGTTAGTGCCAATTATTCAAATCCAGAAGTTGAATTGACCCCATGTTAAGTCTAAGTGTTTGTTCACACTGGCCTTCTCATCCTAGACAGCCTTATCTCTGTACTGTGTTTCAGGAAGGTCTTGGGTTTTTCTCCCATCATTAGCTAGACCTGTTTATATTGCCCATGGTTTTCTCCTTTTGGCTATTTTCAAACTTGATCCTTGATTCCATAATTCCTTTCCCTCACACACAACACACCAAGAAAAATCTGTTCTTTTGTTTTCTCATGCTCCCAATCCACAGATGTTCTCTGATAACAATCACCAGGCATCTCAAAGGCTGGCTGGTCCCTACACCCTTCTCAAAGCCGCAGGAGTGTGGGATTCTTTGGCTTTTTGCTTTTATGTCTCAATTCCGTCACTTTTTCCACACCTCTGCTCCCGTGACCACCATTAAACTTTAGCATCTCCCACAAAAATCTAGGCTAGCAATTTCTAGTGTACTACTAAGAAGAAGTTAAAATATAGAAGCTTTCTGGGGAAATTCCAAAATTAGAGTGGTTTATGCCATACATCTTAAGATGCTTTTCCTCTGTTTAATGAAAGTCAGATCTATGGGGGAAAACTAGATGGAGAATTTGCTACAAACAATGCCTTTGTTTCACCTTTATACAATTTTGTTTGTGAGTTATGTAGGCCTCAATCATTATGAATGGGAAAACTAAAACTGTGACTTGTGGTTCAATATTGGAAATATTTTGAAGCTTTCTACTGAAGTGCTATAGTGAGAGAACAGGCATAGAGTCCAGGAAATCCTTCAATGAATTGGTATATGTGTAGTTTTCAGAGTGCAGCTTTCAATGACATTTAAACTTTGTAAACATTTTCTTACATATGATGTTAAATTTCAAATTGCTGCTTCAACAAACATTGAGCTTTATGTGATTGGCAACCTCTCCTACACTAATGAATCTCCTTGCTTGATTTCCCCCCTGATTACTGTGGAAGATGACATGTGAGTGTCAAATGGGGAAAGAAAGGTTGTTTTGAAGATTTATTTATCTATTTGAAAGGCAGAGCTGCACAGAGGTAGGGGCAGAGAGAGAGAAAGAGAGAGGTCTTTGATCTGCTGGTTCACTCCCCACAGGGCCTCAGTGGCCAGAGCTGAGCTGATATGTAGCCAGGAGCCCGGAGCTTCTTCTGGGTCTCTCACGTGGGTGCAGGGGCCCAAGCACTTGGGCCGTCTTCCACTTTCCTAGGCCATATCACAGAGCTGGATCGGAAGTGGAGCAGTGGGGACTGAAACGAGCGCCCTTATGAGACGCCGGCACTGCAGGCAGAAGCTTTTCCTGCTCTGCCACAGTGCCGTCCCCAAGAAATATTCTTGTGGTAGACTAATGTTCATGGTGTATAGCCCTCTGCTCTATGCAGAGTTATTTGAATAATTTGAGTAATTCTTGGCAGACCCCTAAATTTTTGAGGTACATAGAGATAACATGCTAAATGTAATGGGATCCACAGTTTTCCAGTAAAATACCTCATGATATCTGCTAGGGTCCTGCCATTTATGAAAATGGGTTGTAAAGCAGCCTGAGCAGTGAAGACATTGCCACCTATTGATCCAGTGAAGCAAGTGCAGAGTGAGCACCTCTAACCCTGGCAGAGGCTCCACCCCTGGTGACTAAGATGCTGTAGACCTGTGCTGCTACTCATTCCATGGGGAAGGCCCTGCCATACTGCTGTGAGCATCCTGGTTTAATATTTTGGTATTGTCATTTTTTGGTTTGTTCTTTAACTTAAATACTCGGAATCTCCATTTGGTTTGTATATTTCATCTTGCAGTTTTCACAGCTAAATTTCTTTTTTTAATAATTTTTATTTATATAAAGGTGAAGAGATACCATGTATTTCATATACAGAGATTGAGGAGTGTAGTGATACTTCCCACCTTCCCCTCCTCCCCCCAGCATCCTGCCCTCCTTCCTCCTTCCTTTCTTGTGATTATAAAATGAACTGAAAGAATGTCATTGTGAAAATTTTAAGAAAGTGTAAATTCTAAACCTTGACAGAACTAACTCCATAATGTGTAGCTCCTAGTAGGAACTGAAAATGCAGATTGTGTTGTTTAAAAATTTGTCATGCATTTAAATATGGAAACCCTAGATATTGAGATTGAGTTTAGGTGAGAAACTACCATGGTGCCTCCCCAAACGTGTGTTCTCTAAACATAATGTGCCCACAAGCAAGTATTGCTTTGAACCAAGGGCCACAGTGGTCACCAGTGATGGGAAATGGAAGGCTTTTTAGGGCAGTGAACCTGAGGACTGTGACCAAGACCTGTCCCAGTGAGTCAGTGAGAGCTCAACCTGTGCACTTGCCCCATCTTCCTATCAGACTTCATTTACGAAGCACAAATTCCAGTTAAATTCAGTAAGAATTTGGACAGCAGGGAGTATACTCTTTTGAGATTGGTCCAGTTGCAGTGTCACTGGTCACATACTGATGAAGCAGGCCCTGCATTTCAGTTCCATAGTTTAATTGGGCTAATTCTCAACCTGCCTGTAATATGTAATTATGTTATATGCACATAGGAATGTACACACCTGGGTGGGAGAATAGCATGTAGGAATTTATAATTCTCATTTCACTGTTCACTTTCCTGGTTTCCTTCAGATACACTTCCTTTCCTTTTCTATTTCTGAGTTTTCAGTTTGAGGGAGGTGAGATGACAGTGTAATATGTTAACTTGGATATTGTCTTAAATATTCTCTTGATAGACTTCCTGAATCTTTACTTTCAAGGTATAAACCGCCTGAAATTTAGTTTAGTCAAGTTCATGAATTTTTTTTAAGATTTATTTATCTGAAAGTCAGAGTTACACAGAGAGAGAAGGAGAAGCAGAGAGAGGTGTTTCATCTGCTGGATCACTCCCCAGTTGGCCGCAATGGCCAGAACTGTGCTGATCTGAAGCCAGGATCCAGGAACTTCTTCCAGGTCTCCGATGTGGGTGCAAGGGCCCAAGGACTTGGGCCATCCTTTACTACTTTCTCAAGCCATAGCAGAGAGCTGGATCGGAAGTGGATCAGCTGGGACTTGAACTGGTGCCCATATGGGATGCCGGCACTGCATTTGGTGGCCTCAGCTGCTACACCACAGTGTCTGCCCCAATCATGAATGTTTTAAAAATCATTGCTGTCCCATGAAGCCTACCAAAACCCCACAATATTAACCTAACTTCCTTAGTTTTATTTACATCTTAAGAATAGGAACCTATTTTTGCATGTTTTATTTTTCCAGCCTTATTACAGTATAACTGAGAAATAAACATTGTGTATATTCAAGGCACGCAGTGTGTGTTTTGATATGAGTCTGATCTTTATACATTTTCACACAAACCTTCCTTTTTTAATTTTTTTAACTTTTATTTAATGAATATAAATTTCCAAAGTGCGACTTATGGATTACAATGGCTTCCCCCCCATACCGTCCCTCCCACCCACAACCCTCCCCTTTCCCACTCCCTCTCCCCTTCCATTCACATCAAGATTCATTTTCGATTATCTTAATATACAGAAGATCAGCTTAGTATACATTAAGTAAGGATTTTAACAGTTTGCTCCCACACAGAAACATAAAGTGAAAAATAATAGATGATTTTTTTAATGATGATGAAATCAGATCAGACCTATTGTCATGTTTAATCCCAGTGAGAGTCAAGTTGGGAATTGATAATTTCTTCTTTTTTTTTAAAAGAAGATCATTTATTATACATTAGGTAAAGATTTCAACAGTTTGCACCCCCATAGAAACACAAAGTGAAATATACTGTTTGAGTACTCGTTATAGCATTAAGCCTCAATGTACAGCACATTAAGGACAGAGATCCTACATGAGGAGTAAGTGCACAGTGACTCCTGTTGTTGACTTTACAAATTGGCACTCCTGTTTATGGCATCAGTAATCTCCCATTGCTCCAGTCATGAGTTTCCAAGGCTATGGAAGCCCCTTGAGTTCTCCGACTCTTATCTTGTTTAGACAAGGTCATAGTCAAAGTGGAGGTTCTCTCCTCCTTTCAGAGAAAGGCACCTCCCTCTTTGAAGACCTGTTCTTTCCACTGGGATCTCACTCACAGAGATCTTTTTGCCCAAGTGTCTTGGCTTTCTATGCCTGAAATACTCTCATGGGCTTTTCAGCCAGATCCGAATGCCTTTAGGGCTGATTCTGAGGCCAGAGTGCTGTTTAGGACATCTGCCATTCTATGAGTCTGCTGAGTATCTCACTTCCCATGTTGGATCACTCTCCCCTTTATTTATTCTATCGGTTAGTGTTAGCAGGTACTAGACTTGTTTATGTGCTCCCTTTGACTCTTAGTCCTTTCATTATGACCAATTGTGAACTGAAATTGATCACTTGGACTAGTGAGATGGCATTGGTACATGCCACCTTGATGGGATTGAATTGGAATCCCCTGGTATGTTTCTAACTCTACCATTTGAGGCAAGTCAGCTTGAGCATGTCCCAAATTATACATCTCTTCCCTCTCTTATTCCCACTCTTATGTTTTTCAGGGATCACATTTTCAGTTAATTTGCAACCAGTGTGAACTGGTTACCTGATGCATATATTATATTTTCAAAACCTTATATCATAATTGTAAATTTGACTTTTTAAGATTTATTTCAAATGCAAGGGCTGGCACTGTGGCTCACTTGGTTAATCCTCCGCCTGTGGTGCTGGCATCGCATATGGGCGCCAGGTTCTAGTTCCGATTGCTCCTCTTCAGTCCAGTTCTCTACTGTGACCTGGGATGGCAGTGGAGATTGGCCCAAGTGCTTGGGCCCCTGCACCCGCATGGGAGACCAGGAGGAAGCATCAGGCTCCTGGCTTCGGATCAGCGCAGTGCCAGCTTTAGGGGCCATTTGGGGAGCGAACCAACAGAAAGAAGACCTTTCTCTCCATCTCTCTCACTGTCAATAATTCTACCTGTCAAATCAAAAAAGAAAGGCAGGAAATAGAGAAAAGAGAGTAAGACAGAGACAGAGAGAGTGAGAGAGAGGATGAGGAATATCTCATCTCATGCATTATTTCACTCCTCAAATGTATTCAGTGGCAGGGCTGGGCCCCAGGTCTCCCACTTTGGCACAGGGGCCCAAGTCATGGGGTCATCTTCTAGTGCTTTCCCATAGCAGGGAGGTGAATGGGAAGTGGAGCAGCTGGGACTCGGTCTGGTGCCCATAGGAGATGGTGGCAGTCAGGTGGAGGCTCAAGCTTTTACACCCCAGCTCCAGCACCATAACCATATATTTGTATCTTTTGACTAACATCTCTTCATTTCCCTGCTCCCAGTTCATCACAAACACCATCCTGCTCTCTGACTGTGTTAGTTTGACTTTTGTATATTCCACATGTAAATGCGCTCATGTAGTATTTCTTATTTCTGTGTCTTGTTTCACTCCTTGTAATGTCCTATAGTTCCATGATTTTGGATCCATCTTGTGCCAAGTAGTAGTATTTTCTTTCTTTTTAAGGTTTGGCGAGGATTCCACTGTGTGTGTATCCCATTTTTCCTTATGGGTCCGTCAACAAACATTTGGGTTATTTCCGTATCGTGGAATTGTGAATGATGCTGAAGTGAATGTGGGGGTGCAGACAGTTCTTTGAGATGGTGATTTTCTTTTGGATTCATGGCTAATAAAGGTTGTTCCTTTTTAGATTTTCTTTGAGGAACTTGCATATTGCTTTTCCTAATGGATGGTACAGTTTACATTCCCTCCAATACTGTGTGTTCTGTGTGTTCTACATTGTGCCCAATACTTGTTATCTTTTAACTTTTTAATAGTAGCCGTTTAACAGATATGAGATAATAACCATTGTCATCTTGATTTGCATTTTGCTGATGATAGCAATGTTCAGGACTTTTTCACATATCCACTGGGTACATTGTCTTTGTTGGAAAACATTGATTGAGTCCTTTGTCCTTTTTAATTGTATTCTTTGCTTCTTAGTGTATGCATTCCCTGTATTACTCCCTTGATCACACATATGGTTTGCTAATATTTTCTCCTATTCATTGGTTTGCCTTTTCATTTCATTGATCTTTGCTTTATTGCTTTACTAGTTGTAGTTTCATTTCCTTTTGTTTGCTTTTGCTCTCTGTGTTTAATTGTTAACACATAAGCAACCGCTCTTGTGGCTAATGTCAAGGAATTTTCTATTTTATAAGTTGTAAGTGTTCAGATCTTCTGTGTGGACTTCCAGTTCATTTTGAGTTGATTTTAATATGTGGTGTAACAATGATGCAGTTTCAGTTTTGGACATGTGGTTATCCAGGTTGCTTTTGCCTCAGATGTGGGCCTTTATGTCCAGTGAGTGACTGCATGTTTGGTAACCCTGGTGGGCCAGGGTTCCCAGTGTCTTCATTTGGATCCCTTAAACCAGATGCTGTGGCTGGAGTTGAGCAGGAGCTTGACATGTGTGGTGATTGGGGAGTAGGAGTCCATGCAGTGATGGGGTCAAGACAGGGGACTGTGGCCTCCTCCTCTGGAAGCCAGGGCTATATGAGGGTATGTCCCAAAAGTTTTTTGAAGGGTAGACATTTGGCATAGTGGGAAAGACAATGCTCAGGATACCAGTGGCAGCCCGTGATGGCTTAAGTAGTTGGATTCTTGCTACCACATTGGAGACCATCTCCCAGCTTCAGCCTGGGTCAGATCAGCCCTGCGTATTTTGGGCATTTGGGTAATGAACTACTAGATGGGTGGTGTCTTTATCTTTCTCTCTCTCTCTCTCTCTCTCTGCTCCTCCCCCTTATTGATTGAAATGAATTGCAATATTAAAACTAGGAGGAAACATGGACACGGATGATTATCGCAGTAGCATTAGATTATTGAGTAATTTCCTAGAATCATACAGGTGGATGTTTGTAGCTCACAGTAATCCATTACATCTGTTATTAGAAAATGAAATAAAGGTTAGCTCAAGGCTCTATCCATAAAATAATGTCAAAAGATTAATGTAGATTTGATCAGTACAAATTTTATATGAGTATTGAAATGTCACACTAGCCCATAAATCTGTACAACTCTTGTTGATAAAATGTAAGTAAAAATAGCAACATGTTACTTGGTGTATAAAGTTAAGGGGTTTAAATGATTAATGTCACAACTAATATTATGGTATTTGAAAATGATTAATTAAGACAAGCAAAACCAGAACCTGTAAATAACTGAACTGTTCTTTCTTGTCATGCTCATTCGAAAGGCTACTATGCTGTGTTTTAAGATGGGGATGGATATTTATTTTAGATTGATTCCTCTAATTAAGAAAAATGGTAGTATGTTTTCATGAGTATGTGAAATTGAATAGCATCAGAGGAATACAGTAAATACAAGATAAGCTTTTTTTCATATTTGGGATTTTACTGTTTTTTGAGAATCACTACGGAGCCATTTCAATTTGCACACTGTTCTTAACAAACCAAAAATTTAAAAAGTGAGGGCTTCCAAATGGTAGAGTTAGAAACATGCCATGGGATTCCAATTCAGTCCCATCAAGGTGGCATGTACCAATGCCATCTGACTCGTCCAAGTGATCAATTTCAGTTCACAGTTGACCCTGATAGGTCTAAGAGTCAAAGGGATCACATAAACAAGACTAGTGTCTGCTGATACTAACTGATAGAATTAAAAAGGGAGAGAACGATCCAATATGGGAAGCGGGATACACAGCAGACTCATAGAATGGCAGATGTCCTAAACAGCACTCTGGCCTCAGAATCAGCCCTTAAGGCATTTGGATCTGGCTAAAGAGCCCACGAGAGTATTTTAGGCCTGGAAAGCCAAGACACTCTGGCCAAAAAACAAACAAACAAAAAAATACAAAAAACAACAACAAATGAAAGATCTCTGCAAGTGAGTTCCCAGTGGAAAGAACGGGCCATCAAAGAAGGAGGTGCTTTTCTCTAAAGGGAGGAAAGAACTTCCACTTTTTTTTTCTTAGGGAATTTAGGATTATTTTCTCATTCTATAAAACATGTCATTGGTGTTTGATAGGAATTTCATTTATTTTGTAGGTTGCTTTAAGTAATATAGGTATTTTAATTATACTAATTCTTCCAATCCATGTGAAAGTTATATTTTTCCATTTTGGGAGTCCTTGATGATTTATTTCTTCAGCGTTTTAGAATTTTCGTTATAGATATCTTTCACTTAATTGGTTGCATTTATTCCTAAATGTTTTATTTTTGTTCCCATTGCGTATGGGATTGTTAGATTTCATTTTTGGCAAGCTGGTTATTAGAATATAAAAAAGCTACTGTTTCTGTATGTTGATTTGTAACCTGTAACATCACTGAATTGGTTTTTCATTTTGAACCATTTTTTGGTGGAGTGTTTACATTTTTCCATGCAGAACATCATGTATTCTACATTGTTGTTGAATTCAGTTATTGTTAACAGTTGTGTTGTGGAATATGTAATGTCATAAATATAAGAACATGTCAAAAATGCTTTAAGGTTACCTGTGGAGAATTTCTCTGTCGTTTGCCATATGGGAATTAGAGTAGTACCTGGTAGACTTGTGGACTGCCGTTGCTAATGGGTGCATGCACCCACACAGCTTCCAGTGGGCTGCCTCTATGGTCCTCCAGGGCTCATGGTCTGCTAATAGGATCTGGCTGGCCTTCAGTTGTCACCTATTATCCACCTGTGACACTATGTTGAGGACATCATTTCAACTGATAAGAGGAGGAGGAAAAATGGGCCTTGAACATCAGCAACTGACTTCTTGACTGAGTGGGTGTGGACCTTAGTTCCACACGAGATGAGAGCTTGCAACCTCAATATTTTGGTTTATCACTGCTTTCCGTGTCCCTCCACAGACTCCCAGTGAGACAGTGAGGCTTCTTAAGGGAAGGCCTATACTCAAGGTTGTGTGCAGAGTGTTGCTGGCAGCAGCATCTAAGTAACATGGTCTCATGGGATCATTTCAGACATTGGCACCTCCACCTGGGTAATGCAGAGTCTTGTGTGCTGTGGGATGGTGAGTCTGGATGCACCAGATGACTGCTGGCTGCCCCTCACATGCTGCCAAGTACCACCCACGACATGGTGAAGAAAGTTGATGCCTCATCTGCAACTGTCTCAGGTGGTGAAGTGCCGTATCTCAGACACAAGGAAGTCCACACAGATGTACCCACCTTGCTGTGGATGGAGACACAAAGCCTGCTCAAAGACTGGACAGGGCCACATTGAGAAGGGCAACCTTGCTGTGTTCCGGACAGGAAGTAGTCTATAAATCACCAGGCAACAGAGTTGGCAGCTGGCAGCTCTCACTGAACTACATCAAGATCCTGTCCAACTTGTCTGGAAAGCACAAACAGATGGTGTCATGTTTGCACAGAGGGTGAACATAAACTGTCCCTTTTTCTGCTGCAATGGGTGTCCAGAGCATGTGAAACACCACACTACAGCAGGAGCCTCTTTGTTTCAATGGACAGTGTACAATTAAGAACAAAAGAGAGCTACTGAGGCTGTTAGGCATTCTTCAGCGAGTATGTGCAGCCACCACCCCTGAATGGCAAAGCTGCCCCTTGGACAGTCCCAAACAAGCTGCCTTGGACCCAGTGGAATTATTTATTCACTTACTTAAGCATTATTCATTATGTTTCATTGAAAGACAAGAAAACAGATTTCCCATTGGCTGGATCACTCCACTTGAGTGGCAAGGGCCCAAGTATCTGAGCCATCCTCTGTTGTTTCCCAGGGTATGCATGAGCAGGAACCTGGATTTGAATGTGTGACAGGTATTGATCCTGGATACTCTGTGATGGGATGCTGCCACCAAAAATGACGTCTTTAATTGCCATGCCAAATACAGTGAATTGAAGCCTTTATATTCTGATTAGAATGGCAGTGTGAGATAGAGAAAGATGTTTCCATCTGTTGGCCTCATCACCAAAGCCTGCAAACATTATGGAAGGGCTAGGCCAAAGTCAGAAGCCAAGAACTGCATCCAGTTCTCTTAAATTGGTGGAAGAGACCTAAGTAACTGACGCAATGCCTGCTCTCCATCAGAGTGTGCATTAGCAGGAACCTGACTGCAGGAAGATTATACTGAAATCCAGGCGCTCTGATATGGGACATGGGTAAACCAAATGGCATCTTAACAACTCTGTCACAGTTCCTTGGCCATTGTTATATTTTAATGATTTTTGTTTGGAAAAAAATATTATTGAGGGAGAGTCAGAGATATCATCCTCCCCACTACCTCACTCTCCAAATGGCTGCAAAGCTACAGATTAGCCAAGGTGAAGCCAGGAGCAGGATCTCCATCATCTTCTCCTACATAGGTTGCAGAGTCCTGAGATCTTCCGACATCACCCACTGTCTATCCATGCACCTTAGGAGGAAGCTGTACTGGAAATAGAGTAGCTGGGCATGACCCAGCACTACAGTATGAAATGGAAGCATTGTTATCTGAAGCCTTACCTACTGTGCCATAGCAAAGAGCTGGATGGGAAGTGGAGCAGGTGGATCTCGAACCGGCACCCACATGGGATGCTGGTGCTTCAGGTCAGGGCATTAATCCGCTGCACCATAGCACCAGCCCCAGCATTTACTTTTTCATTTAAAGGCCAACAATGCCCCTTTATGAGACTTCAAGTGGGCTGCTTCTATGGTCCTGCAGGACTCATGGTCTGTTACCAGGCTCTGGCTGGCCTTCAGTTGTCACCTAGCATCCATCTGTGACACTATGTTGAGGACATCGTTTCAACTGATAATCAAGAGGAGGAGGAAAAATGGGCCTCGAACATCAGCAACCGACTTCTTGACCGAGTGTGTGTGGACCTTAGTTCCATACGAGATGAGATCTTGCAACCTCAAATTTTTGGTCTATATTTTGAAAAAGGAATTCAGAAAAAATCCTCAAGAAATCCACATATATCTCCTTTTCCTCAGTGATTCGGTTTCAACCAAGGAAGCCCAGCACATTTTCACCTTCTAATAACACCAATTTCCTCACCTCTAGTGAACCCTAAGACCCACCTATCTCACCAGTCACCCACAAGGATGCACCTTGGTCAGGCACACTTCCAAAGAAAAAACTAAGGACTACTCTGTGGATAGTTTTTGGTTCTGAGGGTCACGTGGGTAAAGGACTTCAAATTAGCTTTGAGCTATTAGTGACCCTACTGTTTGACTCACAGAGAGTTTGGACTACCTCCCTCAGCATCATGAGCTGGGTCCTTGCCTCCAGCCACTGAGAATCTCTTGTTAAATGGAAGTGGTATTTCAGAGACCAAACAAACCCACACCCTGAGGAGTCTGTGTCCTTAATGAGGATGTCAGACACTTTGTCTATTTGGAGAGCCACCATCAGTCATCTCACATCAGATACCTCCTTCCAGATACAGGGGTAGTGTCATGTGTCTCAAGGGGCAGAACTTGTGATCATCCTACTTGACATTGAGCAGTCCAGCCACACTCAAGGCCATCTTGAAAGTCACATGTCCACCAATTCTAGGGACATCACCAACTGCTAATGGCCTTTTGTGGCCTCAGACTGGACCATCCATACCCTTACGTTGGAGTACCCCCTTTGGTGGATCACTGTTGATACCTGTGCTACTGGCCTAACCTCCCTGACCAACTCAGCTATTTTGCTTGCCAAAATTCTACTGCCTTTTAATGTAGCAAAACTGCACTATATATTATCTGCATCCTTGCTTTCATAGTGGAGCCTCCCAGGCTTATATGATTTGGGACATCATAGGCCTATCAACTTGGATTTGAGCTTGTAGGTTTCCTGTTGTATCCAAGTCAGTTGTGGAATTCTCCCAGGAATGCCTGCTGTACAGAAAAAACTGTCATTCCTCCTTCTCGCATGGTTACATTTGGAGTGGTGATTATTCACATGCTACCTGGCAAGTGGATTTTATTGACCTGCTGTAGCAAATGGCAGGTGCTTACTGTTATGTAAGCCTATACCAGACTTCTCGTTGCTTCTTTGTTAATGGCTGAAATTGTCATCAGATTCTAAGTACTACATCCCTGGTGCATTAAACATGGCACCAAAAGTATCTGAAATACTTAGTTCCTGTCCATTTGGTGTTTACACAGTGATGGAGTTTCTAGTTCATGTGAAGGGTTTTTTAAAAAAAAATTTGAAATCAATAATTATACATACTTAAAGGCTACTGTGTGACATTTTGGTACATGTCTGCAATGTGTCCTGATTAAAAAGGGATGATCAATATTTCCCTTTATTTGTCAGTACTTATGATTGAAGTCTTGGAATTTCTTGTATATGTTCATTCAACACATACTCAGTTATTGTGAGCTATCCTCTCCATTATTCTGTGTAACATTAGAAAGTTACTCCTTGATCTAACTCTGATTTGGTACCCATCATCCAAACTCCTTGCATTTTCCCTCCAATCTCTTACATCCCTTATTAATTATTATGTATTCACATAGTGTATTTAAAGATTTATTTATTTTTATTTGAAAAGCTGAGCTACAGAGAGAGGGAGAGACAGAGAGATGTTTTCCTTCTGCTCATTCATTACCCAAATGGCTGCAACAACTGCATCAGAACAAATTCGAAGCCAGGAGCCAGGAGCTTTTTCTGGGTCTCCCAAAGTGGATGTAGGAGCCCAAGCACTAGGGCCATCTTCCATTGCTTTCTCAACCCATAACCAGTGCGCTGGTTCAGAAGAGGAGCAGCAAGGATATGAACTGATGGGTGTCCACATGGGATTCTGGCACCACAGGCAGAGCCTTAACCTACCATGTCACAGCACTGGCCCCTGATTGTTTTAGCTTGTGTTTGTGAGGGAGTGGGTACAGTATTTGTCTTTCTGTGTCTGGATTGTTTTCACTTACCTCCAGTTCCATACGTCTTGCTTCAAGTGACAGGGTGTCATTCTTTTCAAATGGCTGGATAGTATTCTGTTTCATATATATACAACAAACTCTTGACCCCTTCATCTGATGAACTCTCAACTCATTTTGTTTGCCAAGATACTATTCCCTTTTAGTGAGACAAAAATGCAGTCTACTTTTTCTGCATCCCTGCCCTCATAGTGGAGACTGTGGTACCAAAATGAGTTTGAACTCCTGGGCATTTCTGATTTGGGGACATTTTCCTATTGTGGTACCAGAATGAGTTTCTTGACCCAGGCGTATCTGATTTGGGGACATCTTATGGCTGTCATTTTGGATTTCTGATTGTGGTTTTCCTATTCCATCCAACTCGGTTGGAAAGTCCCCCAGGAATGTCTGCTTTGCAGACAAAACTTCCATCATTCCTTTTTCTCCCGTGGTGGCATTTAGAGAGGTGATTACTCTCACATGCCACCTGGCGGGTGGATTTGATTGGTCTGCTGTTGCAAGAGGCAAGTGATTATTATCCTTGATAACCACACCAGACTGCTCCCTGCTCTTTCCCTCATGGCTGAAAATGTGCTTCAAACATGGGACTATAGGTAGGTGAACTGCTTAGTTCCTTTCTGTGGGACATGTATCCAGTGGTGGTATTGCTGGTTCATGGTATGGTTCTGTTTTCTGAAAATTTTGACATTAACAATAATTTCACCTACCTAAGGGCTACAGTATTAGGTCTGGGTGCATGTCTGCAATGTGTCCTGATGAAAAATGAGATAATCAACATTTCCCTTCCTTTGTCAATATTTTATGATGGAAGACTTGGAATTTCTTCTGTATGTTCATATAATACATTCGAGGTTATTGTGAGCTAGTCTTCTTACTGTGCTGTGTAACAATAGGAACTTATTCCTTTGATCTAACTCTGATTTTGTGCCCCTCATCAAAACTCCCTTCATCCCCTGCAGTGGCTGCCATCCTGTATTAATCATTAGGCATTCGGGTTTTTAGCTTGCTTATGTGAAGGTTTGCATGTGTTATTTGTCTTTCTGTGTCTGGCTTTTTGCACTAAACACGATATCCTCCAGTTGCATACATTTTGCTGCAAAGGACAGGATTTCATTTTTAAATGGCTGAATAGTATTCCATTTAGTATATACACAACAAATTCTTGATGTCTTCATCTGCTGGTGGATACGTTGGTTGATTCCATATCTTGGCCATTGTTAACAGTGCTGCAGTAATCATGGTGGAGCAGGTATGTCTTAGATACAATGATTTCATGTCTTTTGGACATATACTGAGTATTGAGATTGTTGAGTCATATGGCAGTTCTATTCTTAGTTTTTAGAAATCTCCACGGTATTTGCTGCAGTGGTTGTACTCATTTGGATTCCCATGCTCAGTATACGAGAGTTCTCCTTTCTCCATATCCTTGTGAGAATTTTTTACTTTTTCTTTATGATAGGCATTCTAGCATTATGAGGTGATATCTCTTTGGGGTTTTGATTTGCATTTCTTTTTTAAAGTTTTTTTTATTTATTTATTTGAGAGGCAGAGTTAACAGACACAGAGGGAGGCACACAAAGGTCTTCCATATGCTGGTTCACTCCCCAGATGGCTGCAATGGCGAGAGCGGAGCCCATCCAAAACCAGGAGCCAGGAGTTTCTTCCAGGTGTCCCACGTGGTTGCAGGGACCCAAGCAGTTCAGCCATCTTCCACTGCTTTCCAGGCCATATTCAGAGAGCAGGATCAGAAGAAGAGCATCCGGGACATGAACCAGTGCCCACATAGGATGCTGGCCCTGCAGGCAGAGGCTTCGCCTACTGTGCCACAGTGTGAGCCCCTATTTTCATTTCTCTGATGGCTAGTAATAGTGTTTTTCATATATTTGTTGGCCATTTGTATTTTTTCTTTTGAGAATTGTCTTTTTAGGTCCCTTGTGCCCATTTCTTAACTGCATTGGATGCTTGATTTTGAGTTTGTTGAGTTCCTGATATGTTCTGAATATTAATCCTTTGTTGGATAAGTAGTTTGCAAGTATTTTATCCCTTTCCATTGGTTGTTTATTCACTCTATTACTGTTTTCTTTGCTGTACAGAAGCTTCAGTGTTTGATGTAGTCCCATTCATCTAGTTTTACTTTTGCTGCCTGAACTTCTGGGGTTTTAACCAAAAAGTCATTGCCTCTACCACTTTTAAGAGATGTCTCCCTATGTTTTATTCCAGCAATTTTGTATTTTCAGGTCTCAGTTTTAGGTCCTTGATCCATCTGAGTTGATTTTTATGTGTGGTAAAACGTAGACATTGAATTTCATTCTTCTACATATGTATATCCGGTATTGTCAGCACCACTTATTGAAAAGACTGTGGGATTCTCATCAAAAATCAGTTAGCTGTTATGTATGTATGTTTATATTTATGTATTTTTTCTCTGTTTTCGTTGATCTTTGTATCCATCTTCATTCCAGGTTCATCCTATTTTATTTACTAGACCTTTGTGAAATCAGGTATTGTTATGCCCCCAGACCCCCAGCTTTGTATAATTTTTCTTGTGTAGGATCACTTTGGCTGCTGTGGATCTTCTGTAGTTCCATATGAATGTTAGAATTTGTTGTTCTGACTGTATAAAAATGCCACTTGTATTTTGATAGGACTTGCATTGAATCTGTAAAGTTCCTAAGGAATATGAACATTTTAATGTTAATCCTTCCAATTCATGAACAGAGGATGTCTTTCCATTTTCATGTGTTTGATGATTGTCAGCTTTCCCGCCGCCAATGACTGTCCAGGACGCTGATGAAGGGTTCACAGAGGAGACTGAGAAGAATCAGGTTAAATGCTCTTTATTGATACACCGGCACTAGGAGGGAAGGCCACTCAGCTGGCTCCAGCGGGCACTAGGCTCTACAGACCAGGAGCTTCTCCCAGCGGGCACTAGGCTCTATGGACCAGGAAGGGAGGCTGAGTAGTGCTCGGATTTACAAGCGTCTGAGGGTCTTCTTGAATACACTGTTTAGGGTCAGCGCTGCCTATGTTCCCTCCCTTTGGGCCCCGTAGTCATGGCAGCAGGGGTTACATAGTTATAACAATTTGCGGTTAGGCCATTTGCTCTTGCAAGCTTTGCTACAGTGCAGTTTCTTTCCCTGATAAATTATGAGTTTCGTTTCTTCAGGAATGGATCCCTAACAGTCCTCCTTTTTCTTTTTCTTTAAATGCTCTCATAGCCCTGTAAAGTCCGTTGAGCTGTTGGGCCAAAGGCATGAACATCTTTTTTTTTTTTTTTTTGACAGGTAGAGTGGACAGTGAGAGAGAGAGACAGAGAGAAAGGTCTTCCTTTGCCGTTGGTTCACCCTCCAATGGCCGCTGCAGCCGGCGCACCGCGCTGATCCGATGGCAGGAGCCAGGTACTTATCCTGGTCTTCCATGGGGTGTAGGGCCCAAGTACTTGTGCCATCCTCCACTGCACTACTAGGCCACAGCAGAGAGCTGGCCTGGAAGAGGGGCAACCAGGACAGAATCCGGCACCATGACAGGGACTAGAACCCGGCATGCCGGCACCGCAAGCGGAGGATTAGCCTAGTGAGCCGCGGCGCCGGCAACGAACATTCTTGAGAATATCCCGGATTGATTTCCAGATTTGAGGTCTTCTTTTTCTTCTTCTATTTCTGGTGGGCTGGGTTCTTCTCGGAAGGCCAGGTATCCCTTGGCGAAATTTTTTTCCAGTTGAGAAGAGGTGCTGTGAGATAGGCAAGCATACAAAGACTATACAAAATATTGCTCCTATTTTAAACCATTTCCAGGATGGGAGCCAAGAGGAAACTGTGTCAATCAGAGTATTTATTGTCTGTTACACTGTTTTGACTTGACCTACCTTAAATGCTGCTATATTTTGAAGCTGTATTATATGTAGAGCTCTCTTAGTAATGTTAGCCTCAAGATGAGTGGTTGCATTTACCCACTCTAGCCAGGTAGAATGGTTGTGTTGCATTAGGAATGGATAGATTGTTCCACTGAATGGTGGTAATGCAAACTCTTCCAGTAGTTTCACACCTGAGTTCTCTTTCCAAAGCTAGTGTGGTAATTATCTATTCTATTTGTACCGTGCATGCATCAAGCATTTGGAGCCCCATAGCATATGTCTTAAGCAGTGCTGACTGGTCACCTACTGAGCCTGCTGCTCCTGAATTATTTTCAGGAGGGACTCTAAAGCATCTTCCTGTATTTGGGTAGTGCTTAGAGCCAGTGCTCCAGTCACAGCACCAGCTACCGTGGCTGCTGGCACTGCTGTAGGGACAATGGCTGCTGTTACTCCAAAGTCTCTTTTTTTGCGCATTGGTTTTATTGGTATAGTCAAATCAGACATATTTACTGGCACATATGTGAAGGGAGTTGCCTTTACCACCATATATGCAGCCAAGAATGTTATCATTCTCTCTTCCCATTCCAGGTCCCTTATATAATAACAGATCTCCTTTTTAGAATCTAATGGATGTCTGCATCTAGCATATAATACCTCCCCTTCGGTCCTGCATGTCCAGTTTCTTGGGTCTTCCCTTACCGGAGTTTTTACAAAATGTTTGTGGAACATTTCATATCCTGCCTGCCAAAAACAATGTGTTGACTGATTATTACTTGGAGGTCTGCATCTAATACACCTATGCTCTGAGCCATTTTTACAAATAAAAGAGACAGAAAACTCATCTTGAATTGTTGACCATTGTATTTGATATGTCTCGTTCATATACATGCTATATCCAAAGTCTGGAGTTGATAAATTGTAGGGTATGTTTGATTCGTTAAGGTAGTAACTCTCATTTTCATAATAGAAGGAGCACTCTACATGACTAATTCTCTCTAGATCCTTTTCTTGTCCCTCCCCTATTTGGACTCCCCTGTTTTGTTTGGAGGTCATCCACACTAAAGAGTCCTTTACAGCTACCCGGGAGCAATTGATATGCCCCTGAATCTTTGTTAAAGTAAAACTGGGATCTATGTCATGGGCAAATGCAGTTTCCCATTCTGAGTAATCCATCCTCTCCTTAGTATTATTAACATACGGTTCTAAATATGAATGTTCTAACCCTAATAGGGTTAGATCTGGCCCTAAGAAAGGTATTTCTTGTGTGCACGTTGTTGCTACCCATGAAGTACAGTTAGGCTTTCTCCAGTAAAATTTGTGATCTCTGCTCAGGCTATATGTCTTATATTCTAAGCATTTAATTAAGGCAAATGGGAATCTGGCCCACAGTCTACTTAATCCTGCTTCAAACATTGTTGGTTTCAACTCATTACATGCTTCATAAATAGTTCCTTCCAGTGGGCATCCTCTCATTGTGTAAGTTAAGGGGGTATTTTTCTTAATCTCTGTGATGTCTGTACATTCCATGGATCCTGCATCAGTCAAAAGGATATACTTTGTTTTGTTTTGTTACTAGATTTAAGGGCCCTGTCAATTTTGGTACTACACCACTGCATGTCCAATTCGTATAATTGTTGTGTGCATGACAAGTATAATTATCGCATTCTACTTTAGACCTTTTACAGTTGCTACAGAAAAATTGTTCAATTAAATCTCTCCAAGATCCCACCAATTCCTTAGCACGGGTTAACCAAGGAATAGTATAATTTTTTACTTTCATCTTAATGAGGGATGGAGTGCCTGTGGGCTCACATCCTGACCTTGGTATGTTTGATTCACAGGTAAAGGGTACATTATTAATATCAGGGTGTGTATAGGCTGGTGGGTTTTCTACTAAGCCTAACACTTGTTCTTCTGTTTTTACCCTGGGCAATATAATTAAGATGATAATTGTCATTATTAATCCATAAGCTCTGAGCATAGGTAGTTCAAATCTTTCCCACAATCTCATTAAGTTACCTAATACTTTGAATTGTTTAAGTGTTTGCTTACCTTCAATTAACTTACCTTTATCTGGGTCCCATCTCCGTAATTCTTGTTTTACCTGTTGTAGATGTTCTTGTAGTCGGGCTGCTAATTCATCTTGTTGGTCCTCGGACAATCCCTCAAAAGGATTTACAAGTGGTGTATTTTCTTCCTCCTTAATTCTTTAAGTATATACTGTTCATAGAGGTCTTTTGCTTCTCTTCCTTTAATGTACATTTCTCCATTTGCTGCTGCTGTTGCCATCTCTGGAGTTCTTTAGTCCTAGCTCTGGAATATGAAATCCCTAATTCTTTCTGTAAAAAGCACAACTGACGGTGGTATCTACATTTCTTACAAACACATGAATTCTTTTGACAGGATAATTGCAATTGATATTCCATTAGTGCCTAATTGGAAATTCCCAAGTCTTGAGGTAAGACCAACACTTATATATGTCCTTATAGGCAAGAATATCCAAAGGTTCCTTTATGTGTGCATGCTTCAGAAGGAAAATCAATGGTTGTTACAATGTGTACGCTAAGGCTGACAATCTTTGCAGTGTTCCTTGAGGTGTTAAGCAGCACACCAAAAATACTCTACATATCACACCTTCTTCCAATTTTCCTATTCTAATCACCTTTTTTCAATTTTTACTTTTCTTGCAAAACAGCAACTAGTTGCCCTCGAAGCAAGCCCATACATTCCAGGTACCCATCGTTGCTCTGCTAATGGTCTAACATCCCTGTCAAATTTCCCATATTTTCCATTTGCTATTATGATAGTCCTAGGATCTTTGGTTGTTAGAATAGCACTAGTCCATGGCCAGTGATCATACAATTTTTCACTAAATTTCCATGGGGGATTTCATATGGATCTTCTAATTTATAAGCTAAAGATATTTGGCTGTGGTCTATTCTTGTCCAATCTCTAACTTGTGTCTTCTGGAGCTGGAACTACCCTAACATGTCTTTGGGGCAAGCTAATAATCCCCTTTTCAGGTGTGTCAATCACTACTGCTCCTTCTCCTCTCCAAAGGATGATAGTGGGCCCTTTCCAGTCTTTACTGTTTGGTAATCTATAAAAGCAAGAATATTTTTCTGCATGTAGTTTTGTAATGCTAGATTTTGATTAGAAGCAGTCCATTGTTGATAATAATATCTCTCCATTGGGGTGTATCCTCCTATTCCTCCCCTTCTTTTTGGTTAAGAGCTATTAGTACCAACTGTAATTGAGCCTCAATAGTCTGTACCTCATCCATAAATTTGTCCATCGTACTTTTCAATGTTTGATTAGCTCGCTCTATCTTTCTCTGGGGTTGTGGGCAATATGGAGTACCAGTTGTATGGTTGATATTTAAATATTTACAGTCCCTCAACAACAACAACAACAACAACAAAACACAGAGAAACAGTCTGCCTTACTCACCTTTCCAATGTATCTGAGTCCATCCAAGTCATGGCACCAATGATGCTACAAGAATTTCAAGTCCATTCTTTGTCTCACAGCAATAAATAATCCCAGCATGGATCAAGAGGGTGGGGGAGCAAAGCAAAAGTAGGTTTTCTTGAGAAAATGATACTCCTGCTAGCCAGGAGGGGGGGAATAGGGGAGGGGTCCAATAAGGCCTGGGTACAGGAAGTTTAATTAGGGAATGATATTAATGGATTCATTTTTGAAACAGAATCGAACACCACGTGTCTGTATGTTCTCTCTTGGGAAATGGTCATGACCCCTAACCATGAAAAAATGTTACCTTATTGACCATCTGAAAAATGGGACAGTATATTCCCTCTCTGCCTATAATTTCTCTTACTGCCTCCACACCTTCCCTCCTCCCAGACAGGATTCCATGAATACCCCTTCATTGTTTCATTTCTCATATAAGGGCCCCTCCTCTTGGGCATTTCCCAAGAGGCTACTGAGAGGCCACTTTCTACTCTGGACTCAAGGGCTTTCCTCTGGGGCTGGCCGGATACAACACATCCAGGTGAAGAATTTGATGATCCTCCTGCCAATCCCCGGGCGACCCTTGCTCTTTTTAGCCTGAGTGTCTGAGGTCCCTCCCTCCTCCTGCTCCTCCTGCTGCTGCTGCTGTTTGCCTGGGATGCTCTGTTTCTCTGATGCTGCCTGGGAGCAGCTCCTGACTTCTAAATCATCCTCACTGCTGTTGGTGCTCAGTGTGGTGGAGAGGGAGGTCAGAGGATCCTGGCTAAGGACTGCACAGGCAGCGGGGGTCCTTGTCAACATGGCCAGTTGGGAACTATCTATCCTGCAGGACTCACTGCTACTCATACTGGGAGTCCCATGGCAAGGATTCTGCCCCGATTGGTCTTCTGCAAGTATCAGTGGTTGGGAGCTGAGAGTAGCACACTCATGGGCTCTGCTGTTGCAGCCTGATTGTCCCTGGAGGCAATGGAGAATGGGACTGCTTTGAACGCTGGGGATGGCATGAGGCATGGGCTTCACTTTGTTGTGGTTCTTCTGAAGTCCTGGGGACAAGGCACTGGCTTGGAGCCTGGGTGGCAGGGAGCCTGCTTTATGGTCCAGCTGGAATCCCAGGTCCTCAAAAGACCTTAGAGCTTCAGGACCCTGAGGAGATACTAAAGTTTCCACTTCACTATGTCCATGTATTTCTTGCATGCTATAGCCCTGCTGTTGGGATTTCACCCAGTGTGGCACAGAAGACAAGGGGTCATCCTGTTCTTAAAGGCACAAATGAGAGCATAGGCCCCCTGGGAATTCCTGTATTTCCTGTTCCTGGGGGAGAAACAGAAACTCTTCACTTGTTTCAGGTACTTCATGTCCTGCACTGAGCCACTGGTAGCCCATGGTGTCTGCCACTATGGGCCTCACTTCCGGGTCATGGGTCAGTAACCTTTCCAACAGGTTACTAAGCTCTAGGTTTACACAGGTGAGAATTTAGTATTGTCCAGACAGGATGTTTTCCTTGAGCTGCACAAAATCCTCCCTGTCAAAAGGTAATGACCATGTCACCATGGTGTACAGGTCCACGCCCAGACTCCAGACATCAGCCTTGTACCCACTGAACTCCTCCTCTAAGAATTCCTCAGGGGCACAATACTCAAATGTCCCACACAAATCTTTCAGGTTTTCTCCATCAGCCAATTTGCAGCTGAGCCCAAAATCGGTCAACTTAATATTTAGATTGGCATCTAGAAGGAGATTTTCTAACTTTAAATCTCTTGTGCATGATACACTGCTCATGGCAGTAATGCACAGCTAATAAAGTTTGGTTAAACAGCCGATGTATCTCTTCATCCTGTAGGCAGCCTTTCTCTATCATGTACCACCTAAGGTCCCCCCTGATCGCATACTCCATAAAAATGTAGGCTCTCTCTGTCGTGTGCCTTAGCTGCAACAGTTTTATAATGTGAGGGTGATGCAGCCCCTTCATTATTTCTGCTTCTGCCTGCTGCTCACTACGGGGCAGCAGGTCCGATGGAGCTCCTCAGGGCCAGCCTAGGGAGCTCTGAGGCCTAGCGGGATGATGAGCGTTGGCGGCAAAGGAACCACACCAGAGCTGGGAGATCAGTCAATGCCCAGGGCGCAGCTGGATTCTCAACTTTATTGGGCGGGGGAAAAGCTTTTATAGACACAAAAAGGGGGCTGTCCAAGGCACAAGGGAACCGAGCCAACCAGCTGAAAGGTCAGGCAGGACACGAGCTGGGCACGCCCTCAAGGGCCTATCACAGCCGAGGACATATACTGTTCACGAGTAAGGAAGTCTCCTCTCAGGCTAGGTACCTCCCCCGGGGGCCATCTTGAGTTGTTGGAAATGCTGTCACTGGAATGTGGAAGTGCAGCAAACTCGAGCAAAGGCTTAGTGGCCTTGTTTCCTTTTCAATTGGAGCCCCCCACATCTCCCCCTTTGCTTTTACTTTGAGGGTAACCGTGCCTGTCTTAGGTTGTCCCCACCAGGAGCTGGAAGTTGCCTGTCTTGGAGAAGCCAGGAGGGAGGGCCTGGCCATCCCATCTTAGGTCGACCATTCCCGGGGGATCTTACCCGTCATTGGCTACCAGTACCCTATTTAGGAGATGAGGGGGTAAGCGGAGAGGTTTGGCTAGTAACCCAGGGGGTTATCCTGTTGACTAACAAGGGCCTGGTACCTGACTTCCAGCTTGTTGTCATGGGTTGAACGAAGCTGTTTTCTAACAAAGGAACCTAAGGCGTTAACCACACAGGGGCCTATGAGCAGAAGTGCAGTTATGGCAGTGATTGGACCAAACAATGGTAGGAGGTAGGGCAGCCACCCTCCCCACATCCCTCGCCAGCCATTGTAAGAGTCCATTAGGCATCGCCGGCGACTTTCAAGGCTGTCTTGAAGTTGTTTAATTGGATCCTGGACAACTCCAGATTGGTTAACAAAAAAGCAGCTCTCCTCCTTGAGGAAGACACAAAGGCCTCCCTCCTTTGCCGTTAGTAAATCCAATCCTCTTCTGTTTTGAAGGACTACTGAGGCCAGGGAGGAGATCAGTTCCTGTAAGAATCTAAGCAATTGGGTTATTTCTCGCAGGTCCTCGACAACCTGAGAATGTAATCGGTTGTTGAGATAAAAGGCGGAGATCCCAGCCACACTGGTACCCACCCCAGTGGAAACACCCAACCCCACAAGCAAGGGGATAAGGGCCAGCGCCCGGGCTATCCGGATTTTTCTGGAGAGGGGAATCGGAAGGGGCTCAGTAGCCAAGGCAATTTCAACCTGTGGAGAAGCAACAAGACAGGGGAGTAGATTTGATCGCCTCTCATGGTACGGGTTAATAGATGCTGGCATAGGAAGGAAGCATTTACAGGTGTGCAGTAAGACCGATTAGGCAGGAGAGTTGCATTATCAATTTTTTTATGTTTTTTTTTTTTTTTTTTTTGACATGCAGAGTGGACAGAGAGAGAGACAGAGAGAAAGGTTTTCCTTTACTGTTGTTTCACCCTCCAATGGCTGCTGCGGCCAGCGCACAGTGCTGATCCAAAGCCAGGAGCCAGGTGCTTCTCCTGGTCTCCCATGTGGGTGCAGGGCCCAAGCACTTGGGCCATCTTCCACTGCAATCCCGGGCCACAGCAGAGAGCTGGCCTGGAAGAGGAGCAACAGGGACAGAATCTGGCGGCCCGACCGGGACAGAATCTGGCGGCCCGACCGGGACTAGAACCCGGTGTGCCAGTGCCGCAGGTGGAGGATTAGCCTATTGAGCCGTGGCGCCTGCTGTATTATCTGTTTTTGAGATGTTGGTTGACGCACCCCCTGCCCAAGGGACAGGGGATTTGTCAGGGGGGCACGGGACAACTCTATGCCAACTCTATGCCAACGAGCATAATAGGGGATCTCCTTTGGGAGGTACGCATAGCCAACAGCCTTGCTGGACAGGTAACGTGGAGGTGTTAAGCAGCTGGTAAGTAAGGTTAAGTGTCTCTAGTCAGGTCAAAAAGGGCTATATGGGCTGTTTTCCTTTTCCACATTACTGATTAGCTGGGATGTATTTTTGCTTGTTGAAGCACTTCCTCAATGGGGGAGGAAGTAGGAGTGGGGATCCATACCTTTATTGTTCTAACGAGGCCCTATGGATCTCTTCCTTTCCCGCCCACTCGAATTCCTGCATCCTCTCCTGAGAGCCATTTAGGATCATCAGAATTTATTATCTTATAGTTTACTGGGTTGCAAGCTCCTCTTTTATAGGAGCTCCCCTTTGGGCAGAGTAGCTCCAAAAGACTCTTAAGCGACCCTGTGTGTGAATGTGGGCAGCTCCAGTGGGGCAGTACCTTCCTGGATATTCACACAGTCTCCCTTTTGTAATGTTTTCCAGCATATGTATTTATGGTTAATTGTGTAAGTTTTTTCCCAACCTGCACAGGACCCCCACCCAGTGGTGGGTTGGCAGGCATCAAAGTAAAGCTCAGCTTCGTTTGAGGTACATTTGGAAGTGTTGAGGACTACTGGAGGATCGATCCCGATAGCCAAGATCCAAAATTCCCAGTGTCCCCCGCCGGATGACGTCTCACCAGGGGACAGTTCCAATAGCAGGGTTGGGAGGACCACCCCTGCAACAGGTAGCCACAGGTGTCTCATCATTCCTGTGAAAGAGAGAGACAAGGCCTCAAGAGGGCCTTGGGCTCTTGGGTTAAGGTCATTAAGGTCAGTGGGGGGAAGGTGTTTGAGGTCTCTGGCCGGGACCCAGATGGGCTTGTCTTCATTTTGGGAGAAGACACATCCAAAGCCTCTGCCTGCCATTAGGAGGGGGTCAGGGCCCCTCCAGGCCCCCGTGAGGGGTCTCTCCATCGGACCTTGGACCTTAACAGTGGAGTACTTAAGAGTAGTTGTCCAGTGTCCCTGGAAAGGAGTGAGGTTGTCAGTCTTTGAAAATTTTAAAATATTTAAGGTGCATAATGCCATCTTTAGCTGGTCATGGGGGGGTGTTACTCCCCCTTTTTGTTTTAAAAGTTAGGCCTTTAATGTTTTGTTTTGTCTTTCAATGATTGCCTGGCCCACGGGGTTATAGGGGATACCAGTGATACGTTTAATTTCCCAACACTTTAGAAAGGTAGCAAATGAGGCGCTGGTAAAACAAGGTCCATTATCAGTTTTAATTTGTTTAGGAATGCCAAGAACCGCTAAGCATTGTAATAAATGATTGTTAGCATGTTTAGCCTTTTCGCCTTTGTAGGCTGTAGCCCAGCAGGCGTGAGAAAAGGTGTCAACAGTTACAAAAATATACTTAAGCTTTCCATAAGAAGTGAAATGGGTGACATCAGTTTGCCAGGTGGTTGGGTGCCAGTCCACGAGGGTTGACCCCGGGCCCCTGTAAGGGAGGTAGCTGTAAGAATGGTGAGCAGGACTTACAAGTTCGGACGATTTTCTTTAATTCTTTAATTGGGACATGGGGGTATCGATGTTGTAACCCCCTCCAATTGACGTGAGTAAGGTCGTGAAAGGAGATAGCTTCATCTTGTGTAAGGTAGCACTGGGATGAGGACGCTAATGAATCCGCAATGGCATTACCTTGAGACAAAATATCCGGGAGATGTTGATGTCCCCGGGAGGTGCTGTAAAAATGTAGGCTTAGTCCTTGACTTTAGAAAGTTTCTGGTTTGAATCCTTAAAGGAGTGATAGGGTTATCATCAAGTTTAATGTGTGAACAAGGGAGGTTGGGGAGTGGATTGGCCACGTAAAGACTGTCAGTAAACAGGTTAAAGGGTCCCTGTATTGTTTTCAAGGCCAGGACAATGGCATAACTGTCCTCCTATAGGTTGCAATGGACTTTTTCCAGCTACATTTATTGTATTCAGTACTTTGGGATGACTCTGTAAACTGATAAAGCCAATAATATGTTACAGGTACCAACTGGAAAAAAGTACAGTTAACTGAGGTTACTAAGATCAGAAAGTGATTCAAATCAATTGGTGATTTATAAAAAAGGTTAAAGATTCTAACAACTATCACTGAAACTGCTTTATTGTTCTGATGTATGTGACCCTGTAGTTTGCTGTGAAACTAAATGCATCTAACTAATCAACTCCTCTGTATCATTTATGTATGTTTTTCTAATGTCTCTGCTGGTCTAAATGTTCTGTATACAAGAAAGTTATTTCAATTGTTACATATTGCTGTAGAGCTTGATTATATTGTAATCTGTAACAGAATGTTTCCCGTAAATTTAAAAGGCTAAAGTTGATCGAAAATTCGTGTAACCTAAATCTCTGTAAACTTGTTAAAAGAAAAAAAAACTGAAAATATTTTATATACTTGTGCTTAAATTTGCTGGTTAAACAAGCTACACCATGTTGGGTATTTAAGAGATGTTTCCGAGTACATGTATTCTTAAAATTTGTGAAGGACCTTGGGCCTTCTGGTAGGTGTTTTCCTAAGCTGTTGTCTAATAATTGAATCTGCTTGCTAAGTTTTCATTTGATATTACTCTTAAAATATTTGTGTATGAAAGAACTGCCCTGCCTTTTTGACCCTATTGCCATGTATGATTATTCCTTGTGAGATTACTTAATTACTTGGATTAAAGACTAGTGTCGAAAATTAAAGCCATTGCCAGGCAACACCACACAGAGTAACATATCTGTTTTGCCTCTGGTGGTGCAAGGTTTTCTAAGCATGGCTGGTAACTGGTAAGATTTTGTAGTGACAATCTGGTAATATCATTGCATAGCTATTTGGGTAAGGACATAAGTCAGTTCTGTTAAAGGTCAACCATGTTCAGAAATCAGAGTAGCTCAACCCAGCTAAATATTTATAAGAAACATGCCTATAACTCTGGACTTCTAGTCTAGACAACAAAAATTAGAGGTGGGACTGAGCACTCCCTTGACTTGCATTCTCTGGTCTACTTTAACAAGAACCAGGAGGAAAAGAAAACTGGACATCAGAAGCAATGTGAAGATGGATGGCAGGCCTGTTACAGGCAGCTGTGTACAGTGATCTGCCCTCAGGGAGACCCAATAGGCCAGGCCACTGCAGTGGCTTTCAATGTGGTAAGCCTGGGCTTCAGCAGAAGTCAGCTTATAAAGAGCCCTGGCAGCTCTGCCAGCCAGGAGTTGGATCACTGGAAATGGACCTGCCCAGGAGTCGAAGGACTTCAGGTCAGAGCCACAGATCTTATTGGCTCTAAGCTGAAAATCCCTTCACTTGGCTCAGCCTTCAAAGTGACTGCCACTGTTGAGAGAATGGCCAAGTAGGGTCAGTAACATTGCAGACAGAGCTTTAAATTTGCTGTTGGAGATGCCACCTACCTTTACCTGGCCAGCTCTGCTCCCAGGCCAGGTAAGTAATCAAAGTCAACAGAGTGCCTTCCCCAAGGAGGTTCACACCACCCTTGAAATGTACCCTATGTAAAAAAAATAGATAGGTCTAGTGTTGCCATTGATTTCTCAACAATGTTGCAGTGGATTCATTTCTGAAAGGAGCAGGGTGGTGGGGGCAAGAGGCGCGGAGTCACCACACAGACCCCGGGGGGAGTCGGGTGAAAGCAGGCTTGAGGCGAGCAGCCGGCAGACTCGTTTATTTCAGTTGGTACAACATCTTATATAGCCAAGACCAGACAGTCTGTTCAAGGGGCGGTCTATGCCCCAACCAATCACAGCCTGTTGCCAGGCAGTTTCAAATCCATCCAATCACAGCCTGTTGCCAGGCAGTTTCCAAAGCCATCCCTGAGTAACTGACGCTCACTTGCCAATGGCCACCTTGGCATGGCCTTCTCATTCCACCACATTTCCCCCTTTTTGTTTATTTTTGAGCAATGGGATGCATGACTCTTGGTCATACCATTGTTGACCCCGTTTCCATGTGGTCTCCATACGCAGTTGTGCCTGTCTTAGGTTGTCCCCCAGGGGATCTTACCCGTCATTGACTAACCAGTGCTCAAATCGAGAGATCACAGGATTGCTTGCTCAGATAGGGGTAGGAATGAGGAATAATGGTTATCGGGAATGGCATGACCGCACACAGGCTGTGGGCCATTTGAGTGGCTGACCAAAGCTAGTGGGGTACAAAACAGTAACAGATGTGGCTATGGGCAGTTTCTCAGGGTAGGATGATAGGGCAGGTGCGTCTACTAACAAGGCGGATTCTTAGTCTTGTTCAGCTGGTTCTTGTTGGCTGTCAGTTGCAGGCTTGATGTTTCTGGCTGGTACCCAAATGTGCTGTTCTGCATTCTGTGGAAAGACACAAGCATATCCTCGACCTTTGGTTAGCAGAGGGTGTGGTCCTTTCCATTCTCCTGTCAGGGGGTCTTTCCACCTAACCACAGGGGCTGGGGTCTGGGATGGAAAGGATCCCCAGTGTTTATAAGCTGGGCTGATCCCTTGGGAATCAAAAGTAAGAAAATTGATAGTGAAAAGGACCTCGGTCAAAGCAAGCTGTGGGTCTGAGGGCATTTGATTATTTTTTTGTCTTTGTAAGAGATCTTTAATTGTCCTGTGAGTTCTTTCAGTAATTGCCTGTCCCTGTGGGTTGTATGGGATACCTGTGGCAGACTGTATGTTCCAAGATTTCAGGAAGGAATTAAATTTCTGTGATGTATACGCTGGCCCGTTATCAGTCTTTATGGTCCAGGGGACACCAAGGACCAGCATGGCTGATTTCACCACCTTTATCACATTACTAGCCTTTTCTCCGGATTGGGCTGTTGCAAATACAGCCTTTGAATAAGTATCTACCACCACATGGACAAACTTAAGTTTACCAAAGGAATTAATGTGGGTGACGTCCACTTGCCATAGTTTATTAGGAGCAAGGCCTCACGGGTTCACTCCTGCTTGTTGCAGTGGGCCTAACGGGGCGAGGGGTGCACAATTCTTGCAAGAGTGCACTAGGTGTTTGCATTGGCTCATTGTTAGCTCTGGGAAAAGCAATTTTATGTTGCTTGCTGACATATGAAATTTTTGGTGTAAAATACGGGCTTGTTCTAAGTGTCCAATGGAAGCCGTGTTGCAGGAGATAAGACGATCAACCTTTCTGTTGCCTTGGAAAATAAAGCCGGGTAACCCAGTATGTGATCTTACGTGTGAGATATACCATGGGTATTTTCTGTTCTCAATTAGCTCCTTAAGTGTTGTGACCATCTGGTCAATTGGCTTACTGATCGGGTTAAAGACTGCAAAAGGGATCGTCTTTGCTACCTGTACTGAGTATTTGCTGTCCAAAAATATATTTACCGGTCCATCTTGGCTAAGGAGTAGAACCTTGACTATTGCTTTTATTTCTCCCAACTGTACTGATCCCCCATGGGGTTCTGCATGGATCTTATCTTTTTCTGTTAAAGATTTGATCACTATTCCAAAGAGTGACTTGTTGGCATCCGTAAACGCACATGGTGCCATGGGTATAGGTTGATTAGCAGGGAAAGCATGTTTTGGATAGTCTATTTCTAAGGTTTGTAGTGTCTGGAGTAGCCTATCTGCTGGCAGGTGATCATCAGTCTGTCCTGGAAAATTTATCATTAAAGTTTGAAAGAGCGTGCTATTCTACATCAATGTCGACAGTTCTAATTGTGATAGTGGTAGGACCACTGTGTCTGGCTCTGTGTTAAATATCTTATTGGTATAATATCTTAATTTAAGTCCCATCATAAGGATGGCATCTACTTTGTTTGCTATTTTAGGACAATCGCTCCAGGCTATGTGCACCCAAAAAAGTGGTCCGTGTTGTTGCCAAATAACTCCTAAGGGGGCCTTGAGGGTAGCTATGGTTATGGCAAATAGAGGCACCTGAGGGTCATATCTAAAGGTTTTTAAATTTGACAACTGGGTGTTAATCTTTTCTATAGTGGATTTGGCTGCAGGTGTCAATGTGATTTTTGAGGAAGGGCTGTTTCCCTTAGTCAGTAAATCGTATAGCGGTTTAAGTTCTGCAGGTGTTAGGGGAAGGAAGGGCTTCAGCCAATTGATTTGGCCACATAGTTGCTGAAGTTCATTAAGTGAGTATTTATGTTTGACTTTTAGGTTTGGGCCCATTGGAGATATATGGGAGGAGATTTGATAACCCAAGAATTGAAAGGGAGGAAAATGTTGTACTTTTTCTGTGGCAATAGACAAACCCAGGAATTGTAAATTTCTTACTGTCTCACTTAGACAGGTATTCAGAATTGCTGCATTCTTGTGAGCAAGTAAGATATCATCCACATAATGTATGACCAAGCACTGATCTTTAAGTGTGCTGGTCGCATGAGAAACGTATCTTTGGCAAATGGCAGGGCTATTTTTCATGCCTTGTGGGAGTACTGTCCACTGGAATCTTTTTGCAGGGAGCTCCCATACTGTAAAGGCAAAGTAAGCCTTATCCTGCTCTAATGGGAATGGAAAAGAAGCAGTCTTTGATATCAATGGTAACTATGTGATATCCATTAGGAATGGCCCCTGGATGGGGAATGCCAGCCTGGAATGTTCCCATCTTTTTTATATTTTTGTTAATTGCTTCTGAAATCCTGTAGAAGCCTATATTTTCCCTGTTTCTTTGGTATCACAAAAATGGGCATATTATGAGGGCTAGTGGAGGGTTCTGTGTGTCCCTTTTCCAATTGTTCCTGTACCAGTTCTTTAAGGATGCTAAGTTTGGGTTGTATTATTGGCCACTGTTCTACCCAGATGTTTCCTGTTTTTTCCCATTCAATGGGGATTGGGCTTGGCTTTTGTATGAGGTGAGCAGTGGCCCTTAGAATTGGGGGTGAATCTTACTTGTAGGTTCTCCATTAAAGCTGCTGGCTTGTGGAGATTTGTGATCCATAGTGAGGACCGCTTGTATTTGTGAGAGTACATCTCTCCCCCATAAGGTCATGAAAACTTCAGCAATTAGTGGGAAGATGGTTCCTGTATCTCCATTGTCATCTAAATATAGAGTCAACTTCGGCCTCAGATTGAAGATGGGCATCGACCAGTTAATGGTAGTGGGATTCCCTCTTACTTGCTGGGCTGAGGGCCGCCCCACTGGGAGTTTAAAGGTTTGGTCTTGTAATCTTTTGCCCAATGAAAGCCATTTTTACATAGTAAGGCCATTTATGGCTTTTGGAATCCAGGGCCTGAATTTTGTGTCCACTCCTACATTAACAGTAAATGTGCAGGTGGCATGGGGTCCAGCTGCTGCCCTAAGAGCTTGGGGTGTCCGAGTACTGCCACAAATGTGGGGATCCTCACTGGGTGCAGATGGGATGACCTTGCATGAGTTATTGGCTAGAGGTCCTTTAAGTTCATCCCACAGGTATGTGGGGGGTGGCTGACTAGGGGTTGCTACATTGTTTGCTACCTTATTTTTTTTCACAGTAGGAGCTCTCTCTCCCTAAGTCATAAACTGTTGTCTGAGAGGCAGAGGCCTGGAGTGTCAGGCTCTTATCACTCACAGATTCACTATGTTTGATAATCTGCGCAGGATTCTGAGGGGGGGGGTATCTGTCCCATGTCTGAGCACTTAAGAGCGGCACGGCACGCCAACTCTAGCCAAAGGAAAGACACGTACAGCACTGCTGCCATAACAAAGCAAATTCCTAGCACCTCAGCTGTTGATGACATTTTGCAGGAGGTTTCCCTACATTAGACAAACAGATAGTGGTGTATCAGATTGTAAGTATGTCCTGTGCTTAGTGGGGGACTTCCTTGATTCATTAGCTCAAGGCTGTATGGCCACACGGTGTCTCCGGAGCGTCACCTCTCTCGAGTGAGGGAAGATGACTTGGTTCCAAATTCTGGGATGATCAGTCCCTTATGTGAATTCGCCGGGTGAACCGAAAGTAAAAGGAGGAGCCGAGAAGCGACGTACACTTCTGGGCGGTGTGTGCCTAACCTGGGGTCACTTAGACCGAGGACAAGGACAAGGAAAGGGGCATAGAAGGGGGTTCTGTGCTCACCCTCACAGAACCGAACAGCACACAAAACACTGAGGGGCTTACTTGCCGAAATCCAGGGGGGACCTCGCCGAGTCTGACATGCTGTCTTTCTCTCAGTCAAGTTGGCGTGCCAGATGTTGCTGTTGATTTCTCAGCAATGCTGCAGTGGATTCGTTTCTGAGAGGAGCAGCGTGGTGGGGGCAAGAGGCGCGGAGTCACCACACAGACCCCGGGGGGAGTCGGGTGAAAGCAGGCTTGAGGCGAGCAGCCGGCAGACTCGTTTATTTCAGTTGGTACAACATCTTGTATAGCCAAGACCAGCCAGTCTGGTCAAGGGGCGGTCTATGTCCCAACCAGTCACAGCCTGTTGCCAGGTGGTTTCCAAAGCCATCTAATCACAGCCTGTTGCCAGGCAGTTTCCAAAGCCATCCAATCACAGCCTGTTGACAGTAAGTTGCCAAAGCCATCCCTGAGTAACTGACGCTCACTTGCCAGTGGCCACCTTGGCATGGCCTTCTCATTCCACCACAGTCTAGGTCCCTTAACTTACAAGGCCTAAAGCAACCAGGTTATTATCTAGCCCCTTTTATCAGATCCTCTTTGCCTCTCAGTCGGAAAACTTATTTGTAACTTGGACAACACTTTTCCTGACTCCTCCAATAGCAACTCTGTCCTTTGTTCTGGACCCTGTCTGGCCCACTCCTTGGCCTCATTCCTTTGTAATTTTGTTGCTTATTAAAGTCAGTGTTTTACATACATTCTGTACATATTCTGTGGGGGCAGCAGTAGTATCTTTTAAACAGTATTACCGTAAGTAGTGTACTTCAAAGTGTAAATTACCTTGTTTAAAACTGTGACTTTAACATCTGTGTAATTAGTGCATATGGTTCTACTCTCCATTATCAAGATAATTCATTATTAGGTAAATTTGGCTAGTAGGGAGTACAGTTCTGTGAGCAGTGTTTCCTATTAAATATCAACTACTGTCTCAGTTACACATAGCAACAGCAGCTGCGCCTTGTTCAGGAAAAGTAAATGCACAAAGTTAAAAAGTTAAAGACATGCTGCAAATAACTAGTCATTATTCTGTGTATAAAAGTAGAGCAGAAATCAAACGCTGAGGATTTCTGTAAATTCTTTGTTCTATGTAGTAGATTGCCGTTTATACTCCCAACATGTGTGTACTGATAATCCTCTCCCACACTAATGGGTAGCTTTTCTCCTGGTTTTGCCTGGAATCTGCTTTATTCTCACCCTGTCTCTATACTACAGTGTCTGTTTAAGTGTTTACAGCTGGTGATGGAGCAAACCAAGGCCTTCTGCAACCAGGCGGTCAACCAAGTGCTACTACAGGAATGTGCTTGGCTCCCCACCCAGGAAACAGTGGCTTAAAACATCGCCCCATGGCAGCGAAGAGTGCCTCTTTGCTCCACATCAGCAGATGATGGGTCGTCATCCCTCTGCACCTCTTGGACTTCTGGGACTGATGTGGTGGGCTGTGTGCCACTGTGGGAAAGAATGCTGCTTTTCCGCAGATCACTCGGGCCTAATAAAAGATAACATGGCTGGCTAAAGTCAGGGAGGGGCTGGCAAAACGAAAAAGAATGGGAGGCCTCTCCGGGGTGGTTTGAGTCTTGGTTCAGTTCTTCTGCGTGGCAAGCCACCCTACTATCAGGACTCATAGGGCCCCTTGTTCTCCTGAATTTAATTTTAACCTTTGGCCCTTGCATTGTTCACAAACTTGTACAGTTTATGAAACAGAGATTGGGCACCGTTCAATTAATGGTCCAATGGTCCCAATATAAACCCTTAAATGTTTGTAAAACCAATGAAATGTCAGTCCAAACCCATGATTAGTTTTTTTTTTTTTTGACAGTCAGAGTGGGCAGTGAGAGAGAGAGACAGAGAGAAAGGTCTTCCCTTGCCGTTGGTTCACCCTCCAATGGCCGCTGCGGTCGGCACGCTGCGGCCGGCGCACCGCGCTGATCCGATGGCAGGAGCCAGGTACTTCTCCTGGTCTCCCATGGGTGCAGGGCCCAAATACTTGGGCCATCCTCCACTGCACTCCCTGGCCACAGCAGAGAGCTGGCCTGGAAGACGGGCAACCGGGACAGAATCCAGTGCCCCGACTGGGACTAGAATCCGGTGTGGTGGCGCCACAAGGCGGAGGATTAGCCTAGTGAGCCGCGGCGCCAGCTGATTGGGTTTTTCAAACATGTACAAAAACAAGGGGGGGATGAAGAGCCAAAGTGACTCCATTTTAAAACAATAAAAAAGCAGCCTCCTTTTCCCATAGCAGACAAGAGTCTTTGTAAAAGCAGGCATTCAGGCATTCCGGAGATATCAAAGCTTACCAGGGACAGCTAGCTCGGTAGACCAAGACAGCGCAGTAGAGATTGCTAAACAAAGTAACTCCCTGTACCCAAAGCTCCTGTGCTGTAAGCTCCCACTGTAACTCCCTGTGCCCAAAGCTTCCATGCTGTATGTAACTCTTTTTTCCTGCTGATGTAGCCCTTTTTTTCTTTAAAAACTCTCCCAAAGACCGGGGCCTCACTCCTTCCTCCACTGTGTGGGTTGGATGGATGGCATCCCTGTCGCGGCTTGTACTCCTGAATAAACCTTGCTTGTGCAGTTCAGTGTGATCGACTCTATGGGGGTCTCTGCGGGGATCTAACTATCTGGGCACAACACCCCCACCCCTGCAATCTGACACTAGGAACACTTACTAGTCACCCAAGTTAACAACAAAAACTGTGAAACAAAAATCAAGAAGACACAGTATGCTAATATTTCTAACAGATAATGCTAATGATATGAACTACAGTATACTAATCACTAAAACCAATTGTATCCAAATTAAGAATTAAAAGTTAGAAAACACACAGAATGCTAAAAATGGTAAAGTGAAACAACAAATATCTTAACTATGGTAACAATTCTAATCAGTAAGTCTTAAAATGATCTTATCTAAATCAAAGGATGAAAAATGAGAAAAAATCAAAAACATGGGGGAGACACAGCAAGAATGCTAGATGAAAACAGCATAAAATACATTTAGCCAGTAACGATAAAAACAAAAAAGAAAATAAAAAAACATTTAAGAAAAATAAATACACAAGTATACAAAGTAGAAATAGGCAGCGGAGAGAAATTGAGAAAATAGAAAAATAATAAAACAAGTAGAAAAAAAGAGAAAAGAACCAATGTAGTAAAAAGAACAAAGAGATCAGACAGACAAAACAGCGATACAAACGACAAGATGAGAAAACCAGTAATGTCATCCAAGTCCTTCAGGCTGCCTCCACAGAGCTTCCTGGGCCAACTGAACAAGAACTGAGGCCAAGCCAGGGGACTGTTAAGGCAGTCGGAATGACATAACAATGGCTCCCCTGATGTCAGAGCAAGATACAGACCAATCACAGCTGGGGATACACCATGGTGGTTTTCTCAAGAAACTTTCTACCTTGGTTAAAGTGAAAGGACCCCAAAATTTTTTTGCTTAAGTTGGTGATAGCAGTTGATATTTAGGTTTTGATAAATTAACACCTGAAGGCTGTTTCAATGGACTTTTCATTTCTAGTTTTAAACTTTGTAAATAACTCTTGGCTTTGGTAGGACTCCTCAAGCCTACACTCAGAATATCCAACATGATAGGTCTCAACACGTTGGTACCACTTCACTGGCATAATGACAATACAACAAAATATTATGTTTGCCAAGTCACCATCAGGTGCATGGTTCATATCCATAGAGCTGAGAGGGAGGTTTCTTTCATCGTTTACCCTGAAGTTCATCATCAGATTGCTCCTCAGTAACCCTGGAAAGCTGCACAATAGTGGGCTGATGTAGTCCAGTGCAAACAGCAAAGTGAGAGAAACTGAAATCTATAGCCTCCAAAACTGCTTCAAATCATAAGGAGGAAGAGAAGACATTCCAGGATATTCCAGTCCTTTGGGTTACCGTAACAAGACCCTGACCTGGGTGACTGAAAAAGAACAGGAATTCATTTTTCACTGTTTTGGAAGTTGGGAAGTCTAGATCAAGGCCCAACAGATTTACGATCTGGGAAGGGTTCACTCTCTGCTTCTAAGATGGTACCTTCTTAAAGAAAAAAAAAACACTGATAAGGAAATGAAAGGCTGGTGGCCTAGTGTGGGCCATTCAGCCCAGGTGTAGGTGTTGAAATGTTGCACAATTTTGTCCAATACCTGGATGGTGCTTCCAGAAAAATACGGTGCCTTCTTAAGGTTCCTCATGAGGAATGGCCTTCTTAAGCTGTCTTCACCTTATAGAAAGTCCCCCATCCTGGGGCTGCTGTTGTGGGTGGGGTAAGCCACCACCTGTGAAGCCAGCATCCCATATGGGTGCCGGTCCTAGTTGTAAGGGTGTTGGTGGTAGGGGGAAGAGGACATAGAATTACTTACATAGCTGTTCCATAGGGGAAATACAAATCTCCATAGAGAGGCTCCTTTAAGGAGCTGAAATTCTATGAACAATTGTTCAATGAGGCTACAGCCATCTACAAAGAGCACGGGCTTCAGCATCATATCTGGTCAAACCCAGCCCTGTCACAGCTGCTTTAAACTAGGCAAGTTTCTGAATTTCTCTGAGCCATTCTTCTATAAAATAGAGACAACAGCACCCACCTTGTATGGGATTCAATCATCTAAATCACACAGTGGCAAATGTGGGGCTCAAAAAAAAATGAGCTGTGGGGACCATTATTCAGAAAAGTGTATCTAAATCCTCCATTCTTAAAGAAACTCTAAAAATATAAATAAAGCTTATTTAAGTTTTATATTTTAAGTCACTTAAAAACCTATTTTTCTTCACGCTTTCCCCCATATTACACTATTCCAGTCATCGTCAGGCTTTTTCTGTTGTTTCAATATACATATATAAGTACTGAACCTTTCATTTTCTATTTTCACCCTCATTTCCGCTCCCCTTTTTCATTTCCTCTTGGTTCATGTCCATTAAACAACTCAGATGTCTTATACACCTAACAAGTACCAGGGTTCTAATCCTGTTTTTGAATTAACTCATTTGACATACTCTTCTCCATCAGGATGGTTCTACTAAAACCATCTAAAGTTTTTCATTTTCCCCAAATTTGAAAGCTACATGTAACTGTCCAACTTCCCCTTCCTGTAATGTTTCATAAACTTTTCATTGTTAAGGTGCTAAATTCAGCATGACATCTGATAAATAAGGAAAATGAGGACCAAGAACTTTGACAAAGAGAGGACCACAGGAAAGTAACTGTCTGAGAATCCTAAGAGTACATGATCTTGACTTATGAGAGGGTCTGTTACGAGAGTAAATATGAAAGAAACAGGCTTCTAATTCATGAACAGAGGATGTCTTTCCATTTCCATGTGTCTTTGATGATTTATTTCATCAGCACTTTATACCTTTATTGTGATCTTTCACTAATTTGGTTAAATTTATTACTAAATAATTTTTGTAGCTATTGTAAATTTAGGCTTTTTTCCCGTTTCATACTTTTTTATTTTATTTTATTTATTTACTTTCTTTTTGACAGGCAGAGTGGACAGAGAAAGAGAGAGAGAGAAAGGTCTTCCTTTTTCCGTTGGTTCACCCCCCAGTGGCTGTTGCGGCCCGCGCACCGCAGACGGCTCACCGCACTGATCCAAAGCAAGGAGCCTGGTGCTTCTCCTAGTCTCCCCTGAGGGTGCAGGGCCCAAGGACTTGGGCCATCCTCCACTGCATTCCTTGGCCATAGCAGAGAGCTGGACAGGAAGAGGAGCAACCGAGACAGAATCCGGTGCCCTGACCGGAAGTAGAACCCTGTGTGCCAGTGCCGCAGGCAGAGGATTAGCCTATTGAGCTGTGGCGCTGGCCACTTTTTTATTTTATTTAAGATATGCAGACTTCATGTGTTTCATACACAGATTCAGGGAGGTGATGATACTTTCCACTCTGCTCTCCATCCTGCTCGTATTCCCACCCTTCTTCCTCTTCCCTCTACTATTCCCATTCTTTCTTTTTACAAAGATCTTAACCTTAACTTTACAGAGGATCATTATTAGTGTGTAATTGTTTTGTACATTGATTTTGTATCCTGCGACTTATTGGTTTATCACTCCCAACATATTTTTACTGCAGTGTTTTAAGTTTTTCTGTCTAAAATCATGTCTTCCGAAAAAAGATATTTTGACTTCCTCCTTCCCAATTTTCATCCTTTAATTCTTTACTTTGCCTGAGTACTCTTGTGAGTACTTGAGATACTATATTGACTAAGAATGGTTTATGTGGAGTTCTTTTCTTGTTCAACACTCAGGAGAAATGTTTTCAGGTTTTTCCCATTCAGTATGGTATTGGCTATTGTTTTATCATATAGCTTTGATAATTTTAAGCTATGTTTCCTCTGTACCTTGTTAGTTCCAATTTTTTTTATCATGAAGGGATGTTGAATCTTCTGATGGAAACATCCACTGCATCTATTGAGATGTGCATGTGTTTTATGTTGTTCATTCTGCTGATGTGATTTCATTGATTTTTATAGATGTTGAACCACACTTGCATGCCTGTGATAAAACCCACTTCATCATATTACATGTTGTAGATATATGTAAGTATATGTATATATAACCTACATATGTATATCTGTGATACCTTTTGGAGGTATTGTTGCATTCATCATGTTTCCAGAGCCTTCACAGCCTAGAAAGTGTTTAAAATAAGAAAACTCAAACTCACTACCCATACCTTTTCAATCCCAAAAAGTCCCAAACATTTTCCCAAGGTCACAGGATGACAGACTGTACTAAGGAAAATCTTCAGAACCTAATTGCAGGTCTGGCACTGTGGTGTGGTAGGGTAGGCCTCCACCTGCAGCACTGGCATCCCATATGGTCAGCAGTTCATGTCCCAGCTGCTCCTTTTCTGATCCAGCTCCCTGCTATCACCTGGAAAAGCAGTAGAAGGTGGCCCAAGTGCTTGGGCCTCTGCACTCATGTGGCCATTTGGGGAGTGAAGCAGTGGATAGAAAAGCTTTCTCTCTGTCGTTCCCACTCTTTGTCTTTAACTCTCTCAATTAAATAAATCTTCAAAAAAAACCCACTATTTCCAATGACAGTAAATCTTTCTGCACAGATATAACATTGTTAAATTCCTTCTGTATGGATAAGAATAAGTTGCATGGTCTAGTTTTGTATTCATTCAATAATTTTTTCCATACATTGCAAACTGAACCATTGAAACTTTATCAATAATTGGAAATTTAAATCAAATGAATAGGGTCTCCTATAAATTTCATCAAGATTTTTCTAAAGCCATGAGAACAAACATCCTGACAAAAGGAACTAAAAATGTATTCCAAAATTTTGCTGGAAAGGAATCATGCTTTCCTTGGTTGTTTCTACACAATAAGCAGTAGCTTTCTGCATGTTCTTATATATTCGAATCCTCTCTGATAGGACTGCTGGCCAGAATCAGTAAAGTGTCATCAGGTTTGCGTATTTGGTTTATTACATGCTGTCTTTCTGTGACCTTGGGAAATGGCTTCAAGTTTCTGGGATTGAAAAAGCATAGGTAGTGAGTTCAAGCATTCTTATTTCAACCACTGTCTAGGCTGTGAGGCTCTGGAAATGTTACGGAGTCTTAGTTTGGTTGTACTGTTTGTGCAACTCTTCAAGTCTAAAATGATTTCTTCTAAAAAGTTTAGAAGCAGAAATTTTTTTATGAGTCAATATACACGTGAATGAATCCTCATGTCATCAGATTGTTTTGTGTGCTCATTTTTAAAAAAATACCAATTTTCAACTTTGTGCAATTTAAAGGGGAGAATGTTCTAAGTTTAGAGTCTGTTTATCATAAAAGTCATGACGTTTGTTTGTTCAAACGAGGGAAATAATCTTTGTAGCTAATCTCAGCTGACAGCAAGTTGGCATAATATTTCTTGATAAATTCAGAGCTCCTTCAATTTCCTGATTAGTAGTGTATTTATAGTGAATGGCACACAGTTGAATGCTTCAGAAGATTTATCTACTTATCTGAAAGGTGGAGTTACAGAGAGGGAGAAGCAGAAAGAGAAGCTTTCTATCAGCTGGTTCACTCCCCAAATGGCTGCAATGGCCAGGGATGGGCCAGGCTGAAGCCAGAAGCCAGGAACTTCATGTGGGTGTCCCACATGGGTGCAGGGGCCCAAGAACTTGCCCAATAATTTTATTGAAAAGTGCTTTGAAAAAAAAAGTATTTTGAGAAATCAAAAATAAAACTATCCGTGAAAAACTTACTTATCCTTACTATATTACAGCTATTTTTACTATATTATGCAGCTATGATTTTAATGTTTTAATAGTAAAACATGCATTAGGATTTTGCATATTTTTCTTTCCTACAAGTTTAGTTATTTCAATTTAATTCATGCAGATGGTATTTATCCTATAGTAGAATGGAGAAAAAGTATATAGATAAAAATGCAAATGTGCAAATTTTCAACTTCAAATATGTAAATAGTTTCTTTTTCAAGATTGGTGTTTATTTGAGAGGTAGAGTAACAGAAGAAGAGACAGAGAGAAAAGTCTTCCATCTTCTGGGTCGCTCCCCAAATGGCTGCTACAGCCAGAGCTGAGCTGATTGGAAACCAGGAGCCAAGAGCCTCCTTGGGGTCTCCCACATGGGTGCAGGGGCCTAAGCACTTGTGCCAACTTTCGTGGGTTTTCCTGGGCATAGCAGAGAGCTGGATTGGAAGAGATGCAGCCAGGTCGAACTGCTGCCCATATGAGATGTGGGTGCTGCAGGTGCTCGCTTAGCCCATTACACTACTGCACCGGCCCCAGTAATTCCTTTTGTAAGTTAAATGTATCATATTTGTTAGATGCTCTTTACACACACACACACACACACACACACTCACTCGCACTCAAAAGTTTGTAACCAAAAAGTGTTATTTGTATTTTATGTTTGGAAAATACAGCAAGTCTATCTGTAAAGACACTTAAGCAGGTCAAGGGTACACAATAATGAGACATTTATTAGGATGACTTTATGGAGAAGGTGATCTGCATGAATGAGAGCCATCAGAATAAAACCATCTTCTGCAATTTTAGTCAAAGCTTTCTTATTCTTTTCTTGCTTAGTCTAATAAGGAATGAAATTGATAACAAATAGATGGTCTGTTTCATAGTATTACATACATTTTATTAACACCAGATGTGTTGGAAGTGGTATTTGTAGGAGAAACAAGGTTGAGACTTCTACACATAAATTACAATAATCGTTGAATCTTAAAAGGTATTGATGATTTTGGAAGAGAATTTTGGAAGGAGTAGATAAGCACCAGTGATGATCTAGTTACACAGATTAATTCTCAGAAGTTGTGCGCTTTATAAAAACTACAGGATAAACAAAACATCATTAAGATTTGTAGTTCTATTTAGTCCCATTTAAAAAGTTTTGCTTTTGTGGCCTGGGATTTTGGAGTTTTCCTCCTACATTGTCTCCTAGGAGTTTTACAATTTCTGTTCTTACAGTTACTCATTTTGAGTTGTTGTGTATGGTAGGATGATTCAATTCCATTCTTTTGCTTATAGAAATCCAGTTTATCCATAACTATTATTTTTTATAAGCGTTTTTCTTTTTTTTTCTTTTTTTTAACTTTTATTTAATGAATATAAATTTCCAAAGTATGATTTATGGATTACAATGGCTTCCCCCACATACCGTCCCTCCCACCCACTACCCTCCCCTTTCCCACTCCCTCTCCCCTTCCATTCACATCAAGATTCATTTTCGATTATCTTAATATACAGAAGATCAGCTTAGTATACATTAAGTAAGGATTTCAACAGTTTGCTCCCACACAGAAACATAAAGTGAAAAATAATAGATGATTTTTTTTAAATGATGATGAAATCAGATCAGACCTATTGTCATGTTTAATCCCAGTGAGAGTCAAGTTGGGAGCCATAACTATTATTTTAAAAGATTTATTTTCTCCTTTTGAAAGGCAGAGTTAGAGAGAGGAAGAGACAGAGACCTTCCATCTGCTGGTTCACTCCCCAAATGGATGCAATGGCCAGGGCTGGGCCAGACCAAAGCCAGGAGCCAGGAGCTACTACTAGGTCTCCCATGCGAGTGCTGTGGCACAAGTACTTGTTCCATCTTCAACCGATTTCTGGAAATGGAGCAGCTTGGACTCTAACCAGTGACCATATGGGATGTCATCATTCTAGGCAGGAGCTCAGCTCGTTAGGCCACAATGCCGGCCCCCATTTATTTATTTTTTAAGAAGTTGAAAATTATATTTTGCTGCAGATTTGTTGCTTCACTGTCTGAAATACCATTAGTAAAGACAGCACATTGAAAAGTTAATATGGTATTGTTCTCTGATACTGTAAAACTAGCAAAATCCTTTCTCTGCTTCCACCTCTTTTCTTTTTTTGTAAGGGAAAGAGTTTATGGGGGGAAACCTGACAGACTGGAGAGAAGGGACGGAGAAGGAAAAAGGCAGAAAGAAAGTGTAAGAGAGAGACAGAGATCAGGAGATGGAGAGGAAGAGAGAGCTGCGTGCTCAGGAACAGCTCCCTTTAAAACGTTGCCAGTGGGTGGGCAGGGAAGTAGAAGCCTCGAATCCCATTAGGATGTGGGTGGGGCTGACATTGAATTGTTTGGACCATGTGGCCACCTGGCTTCCTGCCATGGCAGTGGGGGCTGGGGCATAGGATGGTGTCAGGGTGTAGATCACGCAGCAGATAAGACTGCATCATTTTACTAACATCCCCCCATTTGTTTTTTAGGAAGCAGAAGTTTTATGGGATTACATTAGCCCCAAAAATCCAGGATGGGTAGAGGGACAATGATCTGTCTTAAGCTACTTCCTGCTGACATGGGGCGATAAGGTACTCTTCTCTGGCATGGGGCAATGTCTCAAGCCGCTGTCTCCCGGGTGGGGAGCCAAGTATATCCCTGTAGCAGCAGTTCGTGGCACCTGGGGACTTCCATCGCAGGAGGGGGCAGATCCTGAGAACATTGGGGAGTGCGGGTGCCAGGAGGGCTGGAGTCCACGGAAGGGTCTCCCTGTCTCTGTGCCCTGCCCACTGCTCACTGAGTCTGCTCCACACTTGGGCCTCCCTGGCCCTGCCCCATTCTCTTTATCAGTCAAAGCAGTGCCACCTGAAACTTTCCGGGGTCACTCAGAGATGCTAGCCCTCTGCGCCCACTCCCCACAGCTGAGGAGGAGGGCCTGCCTCCTCCAGTTGCGGCCACGCGGCTGGCCTTGGTCCACCCATGCGGGGTCCACCACAGGCTGGGGCTTCATCCCGCCAGTGTCAGCTCCATGCAGGCTTGGCTGGGTTTGTCCTCCCCACGGAGAGGTCGTGGCGGCTCTGTGGCCAGCATGAGGCAGCTGGCAGGGTGACCTGGGAGCCCGCAGAGATGTGACCATGGCCAGTGTGTGGGGGTGCAGCGTCAGGAGGCTGTGGTCAGAGATAGGAGGTCCCAGTGACCTACTTCCTGGTGCCTCACTGGGGAACAGCACAGCTTCCTGGGCAGCTGCTGGGGCACAAGGGCTCACAAGTGGTCCGCAGAGAGGTGTATGGGGACAGGGCAGGGGCAGGGGCAAGGATGGCTGCTGCTCTGTGTATCCTCAGGCAAAAATCAACCCAACCCTGGAAATTCTTTCCCTGAGTCATGGCTGCTCCTGTGGCTGGTGAGCGTCGCATCCCAGGAGGCATTGGGTCAGGGATCCTGGAGCCAGCGTCCCTCTAGTCCCGGCTGCTCATCACTGCTGTGTTGTTCAGATGATAGGAAATCACATTTCTGGAGCAAATTAACTTCCTGTGATCAGAAACGTAGAAGGTCGCTTCCTCCACAAATTAAAGCCAGAGGAGCATCTTCCCAGCAGAGCAGCGACACCCTCCCTATAGGTGCAGGACAGGGTCCCTGCAGCAGCCTTGGCTGTGATGGAGGCAGACTTGGAGAGACCAGGGGCTGGGGCCGGGGTTGCTCCACCCCCTCCTCTGCTGCGTAACTCAGGCAGAGCCCAGGAGGGGCCTGGGACCCAGTCCAGAGTCCTGGGGTGAGGGCAGGACTGCAGGCCTTCCTTGGTGGACACCACCCTGCCAGCCGGCGTGGCCGGGTGGGTGGAGGATGTCAGAAAAGAGAGCGCCTGGGGTCCTGCTGCTGACCCAGAACAGGGAGGGGCCGCAGCCTCCTGCCCTGGGCTGGGACACGGAGGCCACACGGAGCCCCAGCAACATGTAGAAGACACAGACAGCGGCCCCCCGCAGGTACAGAGATGGGGAAGGAGAGTGACCACTGCCAGGAACCAGCATCCGGTGTGGTTGCTGGGGGAGGGAGGGACACCCTCTGCCCTGACCCTGGAGGCAGAGGCCACTGCCGGCTGGGCGGGAAACCCAGACCCCCTGGTTCAGACGGGCTGCTGTCACGCCGGAGTGATGACCCAAGTCTGGGTGCTCAGCTCGGCCCCTCCCAGGGCCAGGCCTAGGCCCAGGCCCGCACACACTACAGGAATCTGCACAGAAGGGGGGAACAAGCCATGGGGGCGGGGCGGGGATGGGGTGGGCAGGCGCTGACCACAGAGGGGGGCCGAGGGAAGGGATGGTGATGGGAGTTGGGTGAGACTGGCACGGCAGCTCCCGCGGAAATCTCAGCTTTGTAAGGTTCCTGCGGAAAACCAGCAGGTGCATCCGAACCCCGCCCCCGTGGCCTCCTCTCCCTGGGTCCTGAACTTTGGTCCTACGCCCAGGGACACCTCAGTGCCCTTCTGGCTGGAGCTTCCCTTTCCTCCAGGAATCTCAAATCTCCACCTAAGGCGGAAGCAGAGGCCCTGGGGGGCAGGGCTTGGGGGCCACCCTGTGACGTAGGAGGCTATGACTTCGGGGGCACACGTAGGGTGGTCTCTTGGACCCGCTGTCCCCAGCCTCTCGGGGCCACCACGTCAGAGCACCCCTGGCTTCGTCATCGCATTACTGCCCAGCGGGGAGTGACACGGAAACGCAGGACACGCGGACAAGGACTGAGTCCCGCAGGTATGACCGACTGCAACCAGGAGAGACCCGCCCCAGGGGAGGATCCTCTCGCAGTCCTAGCTGGTGAGCGCATTCTTCTGCCCCCTTGCGGTCTCAGCTGGTAGCACAGGCGCCCCTGGCCTCCCGCTCAGTTCAGCAGCTCCCCGGGTCCGCGGGTCCTGACAGGACCCCCAGCCACCAAGGCACCGGGGTTTCTGGGTTAAAAAAAAAAGGCTGAAGTAGGCGCCAGTGTGGTGGGTTAGCTGTGCCTGGATCACTCTGGGTGCTCCACTTCCCACCTGGCTCCCTGCTGCTGTGCCTGGGGCGCACCCACGTGGGAGACCCCCATGGAGCTCCCAGAAGCCAGGCAGCACCTCTCCCATGGCTGTTTCCTACCGGGGATTTTCCTTCTCCAAAATTCCGGAAATCCCTGCCGGCCGCCTTTGTGGTTGCTGTGAGGTGGGTGGGGTTTCTGTTTTCAGCAGCTCTGCCTCTACCTGCAGCTACCTGCTCCGTGTCTGAGCCAGCTCTGCAGTGAGCTGCTGGGCACCTGCGGGACCCTTGGAGCAGCTCCCAGCACGAGATGAGCGAGAAGACATTTGTCTCCCGCACAGGTGGGCATCTGGGCGAGTGAGATGGATGGACGATTGATGATGGATGATGGATTGACGGACTAATGGATGGAAGGATGGATGATGGATGGATTGATTGATGGATGGGTGGATAGATGGATGGGTGGCAGATGAATGGTGAGCACAAGAGCCCAGGCTGAGCAGGGCTGAAGCCAGGACCTCTGTCTGGGTCTCCCATGAGGGTGGCAGGGACCCGAGTACTTGAGCCATCACCACCGACTCCCAGGGGGACCATTAGCACCTGGATCAGAAGCAGTGGAGCCAGGACAGGCATCCAGGCACTTGGACGTGAGATGTGGGTGTCTGTAGATGCAGGCAAGTGGAAACAGCCTGGAACCATGACCACGGCCAGGATACGAGGCCCCAGCACCCCATAGGCTGGCTGTCGGCTTCCCGTGGCCATGGTCTTGCCGCCTCTGGGAGGTCGGTGGCCGGGTGCCTTGTCCTCAGCACACGGTGGCTGCCACTGCTCTCAGCGGTGATGGCGGCTGTTCTCAGACTGTGGAGAATGTGAGCTGTGTCCACTCTGGGCCTGTGTGGACATTCGTGTGCGGGTCCTCCTGGGAGCACAAGCCTCCCTTTCCTGGGGTAGCGCCTGGACGTGTGGCAGGTATGTGTCAGACTCAGAAGCTACACATTTCTCTCCAGGTTCCTGCACCAACAGACATTTTAACATATAAGAGTAACTAAAAAGTTTCATGGAAAAATACAAAAAAGACAAGTTTGGGGGCTTGCATTGTGTTGTAATGGGTTAAGGCACAGCCTGGAGCACAGGCATCCCATATGGGCGCTGGTTTGAGCCCTCGCCGCTCCACTTCTGATACAGCTCCCTGATGATGCTTCTGGGAAAGCAGCAGAAGATAGCCCAAGTGTTGGGTCGCTGCAACCTCCTGACTTCGACCTAGCCCAACCCTGGCTGTTGTGGCTGTTTGGAGAGTGAATCAGTGGATGGAAGACCTCTTCTCACATTCTGTTCACACCCCATAACTCTGCCCCTCAAATAAATCTTAAATACTTGAGTCCTGCAGCACTTAATCAGAAAGAATACAGTTATGAGCTCTTGGAATAGCTTCCCAATTTGTTGGAATGCATACTTTGTGATACTTCCTATTCCACGATTGGTTGCCAACTCAGATATTTCCAGTTACATCTGAGAGTCACTAAACTGTGTCTTTCTGTGACAGACTATGATAATAAATGTATTGGGGGGCCGGCACCGTGGCTCACTTAGTTAATCCTCTGCCTGTGGCGCCGGCATCCCATATGGGCTCCAGGTTCTAGTCCCGGTTGCTCCTCTTCCAGTCTAGCTCTCTGCTGTGGCCTGGGAGGGCAGTGGAGGATGGCCCAGATGCTTGGGCCCCTGCACCCACATGGGAGACCAGGAAGAAGCACCTGGCTCCTGGCTTTGGATCGGCGCAGTGCCAGCCATTTCGGGGGTGAACCAGCGGAAGGAAGACTTCTCTCTGTCTCTCTCTCACTGTCTGACTCTATCTGTCAAATAAATTAAAAAAAAAACTAGCACAGCATCTAAATATAATAAAATAGACAAAAGTTAAAAAATGTATTAGGAAGGTGCATTCTTCCTTAAGTGTTACATTAAATGATGTGTTATTTAGGGTATTTTTCAGTAACATATTCACACTTGTATATCTTACTTTTTAGATAATTTCTACAGAAACATTTTCATACTTAGATTTTTATAAAAGTCAGAATTTTCCAAATACACAATTTTACTAATGTGTATGTTGTATCTTTCATTTTCTCTGTAGTGTGCTTGCTTATTTTTTCTGTAAGATTCCATTAACCACTGACATTTTCTCCGGTGGATGTGTGTATATTTTTAGGGTTAAACAAATTCTTCAATATAGTTTATAGCTTGATTCTAAGAATAAAGCCATATTCCCTTTTATCTGCTCTCCTTCCAACACTGTCTCTCCCAGTGTTTCCCTTCCTTCCTTCCCTTCTTCTTTCTTTCCTTGTTTGCTTCCTTCCTGTGTTCCTTCCTTCAATTTTTAGATAATATATTTTAAATTTATATTACAGTAATAGGGCTAATATGAAGTTTAAGAACAGGTGGTCCCAAGCTGTGGCATCCCATGGGGGACCGGTTCAAGTTTCATCTACTCCACTTTTAAACAGCTCCCTGCTAATGTGCTTGGGAAAGCAGCTGAGAAAGGCCCAAATGTTTGGTTCTCTGCACCCATGTGAGAGACCCAGAAGAAGCTCCTGGCTCCTGGCTCCTCCCTGTCCCAGCCCAGGTTGTTGTGCTCATTTGGGGAGTGAAACAGCAGACTGAAGATCTCTCCATCCATCTCTTCCTCCCCATTCACCTCTCCTCTTGGTTTCTCTTCCTTTCATCAATTTGTGCAAGACATAATTTTAGTCCACATTATATTCACGGGCTTACTTCACCACTAACCTTAGTATTTATCAGGTAAAAGGTGAGAAGGCCACAGTTCCACATGAGCAATATAATGTTCTTTTTTTAAAAAAAAATATATATTTTCTTAATCGTCCACTGTTTTCGCAGACCATCAGCAGGGATCTGGATCTGAAGTGGGGCAGCTGGACTTGCACTGGTGCCTAAATGGGAAGCCAGCACCACAGGCGGATGCTTAATCTACTGTGCCACAATTCCAGGCCCAGTGTTATGTTCTTAACCATTGGTCTGTCAAGGTCATCAAAGTTTTATAGGAGTATATATGCCCCAATAGGGACACACACTGGCATTTATTTTCTTGTTTTGGTGTTTTGATTTTTTTAAAAAAGTAAACTTCCATATATAAGGTAATACATGTGATATTTGTATTTCTCTGGCTGATTTCTGGAACATGATGTCCTCCAGTTGCATCCATTTTGATGCACTTAATAAATTTTATTGTTTATTATTATTATTATTATTTATTTTATTATCCATGGACTCAATGGGACTCTGGGGAGAACAAGAGAGCAGATGGATGAGGGGCTCCAACTGCCAGGGGTCCTTAAGGGCTCAGATCACCAGGCTTGTGCAGGAAATGGGGCTAAGGGTTCTCACAAGCCAGAAGCACCTCTGGACTCAGGGAGACCCCTCACCAGCCCTGATCCCTAGAAACTAGAAGCACCCTTGCCCGTTCATCCCAGTCAGCACCACACTCTTGGGTTTGCCCTGCTGTCTGCATCCTCAGCACACACCTCTCTACAACCAGAACTGGGATCGCTGAAGCCAAGGGTCCGATCCCTGCTGAGGCATGTGGCTGCCTAGCCTCCAGAGTGCTGGGCCTAGACACTGGAAAAGCCAGAGCTAGGAGTCTGACTGGGACTGCACCCTCCGTGCACCGTGGAGCTGATGGTGGGAGTCTTGGCCCGACAGCTGCACCTGTGGCTGTGGGCACATGTCACCTCCGTCTCCCTATCCCAGGTTGAGGCACCAGGCACTAGGGATTTCTGGGCATCAGGGAAGGTCCGAGGGGCAGGACCTGCTCCAGGGAGAAAGGGGTTGGCTCGGGTGTGATGGTTTATACTCCCAGGTCCAGACTCTTGGTTCCGGGCCCTGGGTACATGTGACAGGATAGGAGGGCTAGTCCTGACATCCCAGTGGTGCCCTGGGAGGGGATCACAGCTCTTACGTGAGGTAAAAGGTGGTGTGTTCCCTCCTGGTTCCTCCATAGCCTCGGCACTGGCAGCTGAGAGCCCCGGGTGAGCCAGGAACCTTGCATGGTGGCAGGATCCACCAAGCCAGGTGGCCTATCTTGGCCTCCAGCAGGTGTTGCTGCTTCATGGACAGAGGATGAGAAAGACACCCAGCTAGGTGCACACACAGCCTACCAGCACACTTGCCAATGCTCCGTGCCACCTCTCCCAGGGTCCCCAGCCACACATGTCTCTGAACTCAAGGGCACACCACACTCCCTGCTGCTCGCCCTGCCCCCAGCTGAGCTCACCTTGTCATGCTCACCTCTGTGCCCACCCTCACCCACACAGGTGCTCACACCCGTATAGGCACACTCTGCCACCTCCAGGCACACCGTAGGATTTCTCCACTCACTGGGGAGATGCTCTGGGCTCGGCCTCATCTCCCTGGCCCCTGCTCACATGTGTACCCCTCTACACAAACACACACACACACACACACACACACGCCCTCATACCCTCACACCTTTGCATGTGTGCACACACACACATGCACACACACCTGTGCTCAGTCACTTCCCCTTGCAGGCCCTCATCCTGGGCACCCTCCAGTGCCCAGGCTCCCGGTGCTCCTCCTGGCTTCCTCCACTGCCTGGCAGCTCATTGCTCTCTGGTGGGGCCTGGAGCCACTGGGCAGCAGGGAGCAGAGGGCGCAGCCCCACTGCCTCTGCTGGACTCAGCTCTGTGCCTCGCTGGTGCCACGCCCCCCCCACCTCCTCAGGAGAGTGGCCTGGGGAAAGGCAGCCCTCAGGGAGGGGGTTCAAAGACAGCTTTGCAAGGTGCTTACACTTGGGGTGGTGGGCAGAAAGGTTTGGACAGAAAGGTTACCTGGAATCAGCTAAATTCCTGTGCTTAGTGTGGACGTTGGAGGCAAGTCCACAGTGCTCTGTCTTTCTTCCCGGCAGCCCCTGATGATAAGGCTGCAGCAGGCTGAGGTTGCAGCCCCCAGGATCGTAGAGCAGAGGGATGGTGCTGCGCCTTTCCTAAGAGAGCACAACATGAACTTTCTCAGGGTCTTAGGCACAATGTGATGGTGCTAAGTCCAAGCTTGCATGGCCATGTTTTGCATGAATATACGTGATGGTTTAATTTAGGCCTTCTTGACCTTTACTTCAAGGGAGCCTGGATGTTTGGTGTCTACAGAAAGGCCACTGGGCGTGTGAATTCCATACAAAGCGTGTGTACATCTCCCCATGTGGACATCCCAGCGTTTGGAGGGGAGTCGATGTCTCTCTTTTTCCTTGTCATTGTTTGAACGCAACAGGATACAAATTCACAAGGGACCCTCAGAAGAAGGTTAGCAGCGTGTACCCATTTGCTGTTAAGGAGGCTGTAGGAAAGGAGTTTGGGAAAGTGTGTGTGCATGTGTGTGTGTGTGCATGTGTGTCCTGGGCCTGTGGCCCAATGATCCACAGCTTGCTTCATGATGCCAGTTTTATGCCTGCCTACCCAAATCGTGTAGACACAAAAGAAACCCCCAGGGCCATGGGAACCCTGCACTACCCCCAGACCAGCCCCTTTCTGGGATAAGGGATGCCATGCAATGTGAGATTGTGGAAAGTCAGTTTCCAGATGCTCTCCCCTGAGGTCATTGAAGGGCAGATCTTGGTGACGTGGCACTTTTGCTGCATGTGACACTTTTCCTGGCTCGCATCAATGCTCAGATTAGGTGTCCGACCCCAGGATGGGCTGCCTGATCACTTTTTGGTCCTCTGCTCCCCAAACAGAAGCTCTTTAATAGTTGACTCCCTGCAGCAGAGGAAGATGTACTTCCCATTTGCAGTACTGTTTGCCTTTATCATTTCGGAGCTCACCTATTTGGAAGGTCTCTTCCTCAGCTTCCCTTCCCCCTCCTCTTTCCCGCTGTCAAACTCTTCTGCCAAAAACAAAAATAGCTTCTGATTTTTCATTTGTAAGGCGTCCATGTCCTAGTAAAACTTTGGCATCTGAGGTATGTGCAGTGCCATTGGCTGGAAATGGGGCTGCACTGTTGTGCGTATTGCAGGAATTCAGTCAGGCTGGCTCCAGGAGGTGTCAGTGCCTGTCAGGGCTGAGTACTGTGACAGGAGCCATGAAGAAGCCCTACTTGAACCGGATCAGGCCTGCATGGTTGTGTGGTATGCATGGCCAGTGTGGACTTGGCATGGTATCCTGTTCAAACTTCAGGTGCTCTCTCACACCCCCCCCCCCACACACAGAATCTTGATGGGGCAGTTGCCCTGTTTTGGGCACTTTTATAAGGGGGACAGGTTCTGGGCCTCTGGAGACAGCCTGGTGCTTGCCCGTCCTTCTATAGAGAGATTGTGCTGGATTAATGTGAGGCAAAACTTTGGCCTTGGGACCAGAGAACTTCACGATAAGGAATAGATTCCTTTTGTGTTCTTATGCTCTCAAGTATCCCTCTGACAGTCGTGTATTAAACACTCAGGGCTCTTGGAGCGGAGGAGATTGGTGGCACGGGGAAGGGGCTGGGGCTCAGCTTGGCAGGGGTAGGTCATGGTGTTGAGATGGGACTCAGGGTAGAGCAACCCCCAAGAATGGCCTGGGAAGGGCATCCTCCAGTCAGGGCACAAAGTGCCTGCTGAGTCAGCAGTCTCTTGCTCTTTGCCACCTGACCCCTTCAAGGTGTGTGACTCTGAGCCCCATTCCGGGAAACTGCAGGGTTGTAAAGGGCAGAGGTCCAGGGCCCAGCATCTGAGAGCCTGGCCCCCTCTACTCCCCAGGGGGGTGAGCAGGGTTCTGTGGTTTGGACAAGGCCTTGGATTACCCTGGGTTCCAAGTGATGCCAGTAACATGCCCAATTCCACAATGCCCAGAATTCCCTTTGCTAAGAGGCACAGGCCAACTCCATCAGCATGGCAACCAGCTCAGATACTCCCCACCTTGCATGGGCAACTATCATGACGAGGGCTCTGTGAGACTTGAGCTATATATAGCCTTGATGTCTTGGATCCAGCAGAATCAGGGATTATTTGAACCAGATGGTTCCTTGCCACTTTCTTGTCCAGTTCCCTCGTTTTACAGATGAGGGCCCAAAGCCCAGAGGGTGACAGTGACTTGTTTTCACAAGGTCAGGATTGATTGGGAACTGGAATGCAAAGCCTCCTGAGCCCTTGCTCCTGGCTGCCTGGGGAAGGCAGGAAGGGGAGTCTCTCCCAATTTAAATCTGTAATAACGCCATAACCTTTCAGAGCTGATGATTACCCGCGTCTTCCCAGGTCTTCCTGTGAAAGCGGCTTTCCCTGCTCACGCTCCTGAGCCCCCTCGGAACTTGGCAATTTGTCAGGCTGTGGGCAACATCTAGCAGCCCTGCCACCTTGCCATGTGCTGGGCACCCTCCCCACGCAGGTCAGGATTCAGATTAACCAGGCCTCCTCCCCGCGGTGGTGGTTGGTGGTAGTGGTGGTGATTGTGTGTGCTGCTGCTGCCCTGGCTTCGGGCACTTGGCACTTGAGCCTGCCTGTGCTGTCCCATTTTGCAGGGCAAGTCCTGGTGCACAGCAGCAGAACTGACCCCTTTCTCTGCTCTCTCCTCCTGCCCCCCAGGGGTCACTGGACTGACTCTAAGCTGGTGTGCCGAGTGTCCGTGCAGCTGCCAGAGTGTGGGAGTTGGCATGGCTGCCCTTCACCCGGGTGGCAACCATTGGGCGGATGCCAGTGGCCAACTGCCCCATGTACCGGTCCCGCCAACAAGAGCAAGTGGCAGGGTGAGCTGACCATGGTGAATGTGAATGGGCGCCACTTCCAGACGTGGAGGACCACACTGGAGCAGTACCTGGACATGCTGCTGGGCAGCACAGAGAAGTAGTTCTTCTTCAAAGAGGACGCCAAGGAGTACTGCTTCGACCATGACCCCAGGGTCTTCCGCTGTGTGCTCAACTTCTACCACATGAGCAAGCTGCACTACCCCTGCTACAGGTGCATCTCAGCCTACAACGACGAGCGGGCCTTTTGCAGCATCCTGCCCGAGATCATTGGTGACTGCTACTACGAGGAGTACAAGGACCACAAGAGGGAGAAGGCCGAGTGCCTCATGGACGACAATGACTCGGAGAACAACCAGGAACCCATGCCCTCACTCAGCTTCCACCAGACCATGTGGCACGCCTTTGAGAACCCCCATACCAGCACCCTGGCCCTGGCCTTCTTCTCCGTCATGGGCTTCTTCATCGCTGTCTCAGTTACCACCAACATGGTGGAGACGGTGTGTGGGGAGCAACTCGGACTAGACTAAGTTACTGGAATTAAGACTTATTCTATGCATCTGCTCTCCCACAATATGGCGCTGAGAAGGGAGAAACAGCTTCTACACAGCTGCCTCCAGTTCAACCAATAAACAGCAGGACCTGCTCCTGATTGGAGGAGAGCAGCGTACTCGGCGTGTGGGTAGCAGAGTTGGGATTGGTGGAAGAGGACTATAAAGGAGGAGAGAGACAACATGCACCGGGGAACATCTATCCGAATAACACCTGTGCAGCCCCCGAGAGAGCCGGCCGGCGGTGTGCCGCTCCCCCGTGGAAGTGGGGAAAGTGGCCAGGGGGAACCGCCCTTCCACGGAGGTGGAAGGGTCAGTAGCCAACCCGGGAAGAACCAGCAGCAAACCCGGGGAGGGCCGAGCAGACCAAAGAACAGCGCAGGGTCCTGTGTCGTTCCTCCACGAAGGTGGGGAGCGACATAATGGTGCCGTGACTCGGATATGAAGCCTAAGCAGGGTTTAGTGTCGTTCCTCCGCGAAGAGGGGGAGCGATATAATGGTGCCGTGACTCGGATAGGAAACCTAGGAGGGAAGAAACGGGAAGAAGTGGGAAAATACCGGAGAGAGAGACTAGCAAAGAGCCTAGCGGAAAGCCGGACGGAGAAGGTGCCGGAAGAAGCTATCGAAAGCCTAGGCATAGACTCAGATATGGACTGTGGGAAAGAAGTTAGGATTGAAAGCGAAAGTGAAAGCTTTCATAGACTCGGATGCGGACTATGGCGGGGAAGCTAGGAGATTGAAAGCGAAAGTGAAACCTGGAGGAGGCTTGGACTCGGATGCGGACTGTGGGGAGAAGCCAGGAGAAATGAGAGGGGAATATTGTTGTTGGAAGAAAAGTTAGGGAAACATACCGGGTAGAGAAAAATGTTAGGGAGGATGAAACCACGGGGGCAGGCTGAGGCGGAGACGGAAGCCAGCTTGTGATTCGTCAAGTCAGCCCGGGGAGCAAAAGGTGAAAATCTAAAACTAGGGGCGGACGCGTGAGCCAGGTTGGAATCTGTCAGATTAGCCCGGGGCGCAAAAGACGGGAAGCCAAACCGAAGGGCGCGGACATGAGCCAGGTTGAATTCGCCAGGTTAGCCCGGGGAACTTGGACTGAATACCGGTGGCGGAAACGTGAGCTGTGCTGTGTGACTCGTGGAAGCCGCCACGCGCAGAGAGAGCGCGTGGGGCACAAGTAGATAGGGAACCCGGGGCTAGTGCAAGGCCATGGTGCGGACGCGAAGGGGCGCGGAGACCGCGGAGAGCGCGCGAAGCCAGGAAGCGGCTCAGAGCCGGGAAGCCGCGGGGTGAGGCGCCGAGAAGCAGCCTCGGGGCGGGCGCCGGGAAGCCGCGGGGATAAGAGAAACAGAAATTTAGAAGTAAAATGAGAGAAATAGGAATGCTGGCAGATATAAATAAAATGGGAGAGATAGGAATGCCCGGAGATAGAGAAATAGAGAAAAATAAGGCCTCCCCTCAACATGGCAATGAGAGAGCTTGGATTCGGTCTGCCTGATTAGGGAGGTGGTGAGCACCTGCGGGCGGCTAGCAGCTTATGCGCCGCAGGTCACCGAAGACATGCACGAATTAACATCAATAAGTCTCCCCACAATACCGCAATGAGAAGGCTTGGATTCGGTCTGCCTGATTAGTAAGGCGATAAGCACCAGCAGGCAGCTCGACCAGAGTATGAGCTGCAGGTCACCGAAGATAGGCACGAATCAACACCAATAAGTCTCCCCACAATACAGCAATGAGAGGGCTTGGATTCGGTTTGCCTGATTGCTAGGGCTTGTAAGCACCTGCAGGCAGTTCTAGCAGAGCAAAGCATGCGCTGCAGGGCACCGAACACAGGCACGCATCAGCGTCTAAAAACCTCCTCACAACATGGCGAAGAGAGGACCTGGACTCGGTTTGCCTGATTGGTAGGGCTTGTAAGAACCTGTGGGCAACTCTAGCAAGCAGAGCAGAGTGTGTGCCGCGGGGCACTGAAGACAGGCGCGTATCAACGCCAAAAATAAAAAGAAAGGGGGATCTGTGGGGAGCAACTCGGACTAGACTAAGTTACTGGAATTAAGACTTATTCTATGCATCTGCTCTCCCACAATATGGCGCTGAGAAGGGAGAAACAGCTTCTACACAGCTGCCTCCAGTTCAACCAATAAACTGTAGGACCTGCTCCTGATTGGAGGAGAGCAGCGTACTCGGCGTGTGGGTAGCAGAGTTGGGATTGGTGGAAGAGGACTATAAAGGAGGAGAGAGACAACATGCACCGGGGAACATCTATCCGAATAACACCTGTGCAGCCCCCGAGAGAGCCGGCCGGCGGTGTGCCGCTCCCCCGTGGAAGTGGGGAAAGTGGCCAGGGGGAACCGCCCTTCCACGGAGGTGGAAGGGTCGGTAGCCAACCCAGGAAGAACCAGCAGCAAACCCGGGGAGGGCCGAGCAGACCAAAGAACAGCGCAGGGTCCTGTGTCATTCCTCCACGAAGGTGGGGAGCGACAACGGTGCCCTGTGACACAGTGCCCAGGAGCAAGGAGCTGCTGTGTGGTGAGTGTTCCTCGGTGGCCTTCTTCTGCCTGGACACAGCCTGCATCATGATCTTCACTGTGGAGTACCTGCTGCAGCTCTTCACCATGCCAAGCCGCTACTGCTTCATTGCAGCATCGTGGGCATCATAGACGTGGTGGCCAGCACGCCCTGTTACATCGACTGGTCATGACCTACAACAGGACGTGTCCGGAGCGTTCATCATGCTGTGCGTTTTCTGCATCTTCAAGTTCTCCCGCCACTCGCAGGGCCTGCGCATCCTGGGCTACATGCTCGAGAGCTGCGCCTTGGAGCTCAGTTTCCTCCTCTTTTCCCTCACAATGGCCATCATCATCTTCGCCACTGTGATGTTTTACGCCACGAAGGGCTCCTCCACCATCAAGTTCATGGCATCCTGGCCTCCTTTTGGTACACCATCATCACCATTACCACACTGGGGTAAGTCAGCACCTGTGCGGTGCACCTGGGAGGTTGTGGGTGAGCCCTGGATGATGGGGGTGGGGGGTGCCAGGCAGGTTGCTGCAAAAGGAGAAAGCCCAGGAGTGATAGGTCAGTGGCCTGTGGCTTTGAATAGAGTGTTTCTCTTTGGGACAGGGTCTTGTGTTTTGTAGAACAACTGTGACTGCTCCTTCTTCCAGCTGCTCCCTGCCTGGGGCTGTGACATACCACGGCAGGTGGCTGCACTGGAACCTGCAGCTGTGTGTATCCTGGTAGCCACAGGGAGGAAGAGGTCTGTGGGGAGAAAGGAGATGCTGTGAGGAGTGTGCAGGTTTCCACTGGCAGGCAGCGCCTTCTTCGTAATTCTTCTCCGTAGTGCATCCGAAGGCTGTTGTCTCTTTGGCCTGACTTTTCTCCTCTGCCTGGCTGGCAGAGGCTCCAGGGTTCTGTGGCTCTGAGCAGGCTTTCTCTAAGTGACTCTGGAACTGGACTTTCTGCAGAGCAAGGTGCCTTGTTGGTTTTTTCCTCACTGCAGGAGGAGCAGGCTGTCTCTCTCAGCCTGAGTCGGTGATTGAGTGACTTGGCCGGCCTGGGTGACTGTGAGGTCTGAGTGCAGTCAGACACAGGAGCAGCAACCGCATCCAAACGGGAGACAAGTGCTCAGAGGGGCAGCAGGGGACTCAGCCAGGTCCCTCGCTCCCAGGCCCCCTCTCCGGCAGAGGTCCCAGACCTGCATGCGTAGCCCCCATGTGAGGCAGGGGTCTCAGGAGGGGAGATGACAATCTTCACCCTAACAGGATCAGAGCCCATCAGAGCAGCTTTATGGAGACAGATTTCCTCGGGGTTGCTGCTTCTGCTGCTGGGCACCACTACGCCCCACTGTGACAGAAGTGACACCCTCCACAATTCAGGAACTGAACCTGTGTTTGCTTAGACCAGGAAGCGTTATATTGCTAATGGGGAATTCATGAAGCTTTTTATTTGGTCTTTGACAATTCAGTTGGTGGCATCCTGGTGATTCGATTTTTCCCTGGCTGAAGCCCTGTGGTGGTGGTGTCGGTTTTTCCATGGTTCTGCGTGCGCTTATTGAGAGTGACTTGGTAGGTGACAGGACCTTTTAAAATGATGACATTTGTCATTCTGCCACACGGGGGTGGGGTAGGGACAGTGGGGTCCACATCATTTCCAAAGGCCATGCTTGCTCTCTTTGCCTCTCATCTATCTGACATCACGCATCCTGCCCCTCCCTCCCACTCCAACACTTCCAGTAGCTGCTCACCCAGAGTGGGGAAGACCATAATTCTGACTCCCCGGTGCCTTCAGGCACCCCTGGAAGGGACACAAGACAGCAGAGGGACGCCTCTGGCCTGCTGTGGGGAGAAAACCAGGGCATGTTGATGGCTATCAGAGTTAAACTGGGATCATCTCGGGAGATCAATGGGAACCTCACTGGCCACCTGCTCGTACTTTTTATTAGTGTGACAGCATATGGGTGTCTACTATGTGTCAGCAGTGTGCTAAGCACTTTGCATATATTATATCTTTAAGTCTTCACAGAACAGCCCTGCAAGGTAAGAAAAAGTCTGTACCCTTTAAACACGCAGAAGCGAGTCTCAGAGAGGGTAAGTACATTTCCCGTCATCACATAGCTGATAAGAGGCATGGCTGATTTTCAGATCCCAGTCTAGCCTCCAGTGTCCTTGCTGCTTTCATTCTGACAGCCAACTTGGTCCCCATGTCTTCAGGAACCCTAGACAGAAGTCAGACCTTCAGGGCTGTGACTTTTTTTATTATGGCCTCTGGGTGTGATGTTCTGTTCTGGTCATTTTGCGAGTCAAGACAGCATCAGGCCAGTGAATACAGCCTGCTGGGCGCTGTGCTAGGTACACGGAGTGCTGTGAACAAAACACTCCCTTGTGGCAGCTTGGAGATACTGCCTTAGAAATGAGTGGTTGCTCATAGCCAGAATCCATGTTTTACTGCCATTGACGAAGCTGCTGCCTTCCTTTGGCATCGCTCAGGAATCGAATCTGACACCAAGGGGCAATCGGTCTTGACCTCAAACTTTCTTTCTTGGAGATGGGGACAGGCTGAGGGCAGCAAGGAGTGCAGGCTCCTGTGCTGGGGAGGGCTGTGTTTCCCCAGGCTGTGAGCCCCTCCCTCCACACTGGGCCAGAAACGAGCTTGCTTCCCCTTCCCTGCACATCAGAAGGCCTCTGGGAACACCAAATGGACGAGAAGGAACCCTTGAGCAGTGTCTTCCCTCAACTCAGAGGAGTAATAGGAAGGCAGCCTTTCTCTTCCCTTCCACCCCAGTGGGGCAGCTCCGCACTGGATCAGGCTGCTTTGACTCTGACCTGAGTTGGCAGTCAGCACCATTACTAGACTCGTTGCTTGGCTATACATAGCAGGTGCTTGGCAAAATGCTTTTTAATGGAAGGGTCAGTGTAAATGGGGCACCTTCTCCATTTGCTCGGCCTGATGCTGTTTTCGTTCCCCTCTAGACATGCCCTCTCTTGGGGCCGGATCCAGGACTTGAACCTGCAGCCCCCTCAGCCCCCTCGGCCCCCTCGGCCCCCTCGGCCCCCTCGGCCCCCTCGGCCCTTGTGTTCTGCCCTCACCCAGGCCCCTCAGAGAGAAGCGAGTGGCTTCTACTTGCTGTCTGATCCATCACCAGATGTAACCTGCAGGACTCTGGGAATCTTACCTTTATTGGAGGTCTTGCTGGCCTAACCCTGCAAACTTTTCCCTCTCCCCTGGCTGGTTGGAGACTTGTTCTACCATTGCAGAAAGCCCTTCTCTTTTTTGTACTGTTACATTGGCATTTGAGACATTGGCATTTGAGACATGGTCCAGCTGCCTCCAGCAGCTCCCCACAGACCCCCACCTGTTCCTCTTCGCAGACCCTCCCTGCCCTGCTCTTTCCCTGAATTCCACTTTCTAGTGCACAGAGAGGTTGTCCTTGGCTCATTGTGGAGTGAGACCAGCTGGCAGGACAAGAGTCGATGTGCCCCACGAAGGCATTTGCTCTTCCCAGCTCTGGTTGCCATTCCTGCTTTCCGGGCACCTTGCTGATGAGTTACTCAGTTATCCTCCAGCGAGGGATCTCCTAGAGCCAATTATTACTGTTTATTTAATATCTCAAAATACCTTAAGCATAAAAGAGCAGTAGCAGCCCGACCGCTGTCAGGGCTGGATGATGGCTTTCCTGCATGTTCTCCGACACTGGTGGGCCCTGTAATTCCCACCCAGGTTTCCCTGGGTGCCCCGTTAACAATTGTGTTCCCAACTGCACCATTCAGGATTAACTTCTGTGCTTGTTATTGATGCTATAAATAAATAAATTTGCAGTTATCTCAGTTAACAGAGTGAAGGGCTAACACAGAAACTTTCAGTATTAAATAACACCAATGGAACTGGTTTGGGGATGTATTCTATGATGTAAACGACTCAAAGCAGTTTTTCCTGTGTGGTTTTCCTTGGCATCACAGTGGGCCTGGACTGCATAAGTTGGTCTGGGGAGGAAGCTCCAGTGGGGGCGTGGGAAGCATGGGTGAGGAAAGCCTTAGGAGCCCGTGGCCAAGGAGTGCCAGCTGCAGTGCAGATGCCCCTTGATCCTCTGGGCTTGGGGAAGTCACAGAGCAGTGCTGGTTGCTGCCCCATTGGCTCAGTGACAGAGTTGAGACCAGCAGCCTAAGTGTCACCTCATGCTCTGAGATGAGAGAGTTTGACAGTGCCCCCAAATCACTTTCAACAAAAACAGAATCTATTTCCTTCTTCCAAGCATGAAGCAGCCCCCAGGTTATTTGCATTTCCCTTTAAATTATGATTCTGGGAGGGCCTGCCTGAGGTTCCAGGAGGCCTAGATAGAGCCTGGCCTGGGAGATCAACATAGGCAGCTACAGAATGTGACATTGGGGCTCCCCCCAGGGCCAGTAAGTGGAGCAGATTCCATCCTGGTTGTTGTTAACCTTTCAGTTCTCAAAGTCTCTGCCTCCATCAACTGCCTCCAGGGCCCATCAGCCCTTCTCCCAACACCCAAGTGTCTTGTCCTAGACACTGGTCAGCAGTTCCTCCTGTGTGGTGGGTCTCTTACCCAGAGAACTCTGATCCTGGGATACTTAACCAGGAACAAGTAACCTCCACATTTTTTCAAATGTGTGGACATTTCCTTACTGATGGTTCGCTGGTCCCAAAACTCCCGAGACAGGATGGAGACCTGTGTTCCTTCATTTGTTCAATGTTTACTGAGTGCCTACTGTGTGCCTGGCAGCACGGGAGGCTCTGTGGGACCAGACACTGTGATCACATATCAGTCCAATGTAAGGCACCCACTCAGTTCTCCTCTTTTGAACTGAAGCATGCTTTAGAACACCTCCTGTCCCACATTATCTTGTCCAAGAGCTGGGTACTCCCTCCTGCCTCCCATCACAGCCCTTGCACTCCTCTTTCTTGCCGTTGCCACATCTTGTTAACCTGAGCTGCCTGTGCATCTCTCCTGCAGGTCATGAGCCCTCTGAGGGCAGATCTCCAATCCAGAGATCATTGCATGATTTGTGCCTAGCCCAGGGCTGGGCTGTGGTGGGCCTCAGTGAACATTCACTCAGTCACGCAGTTTGGGTGGCCCCCTGGCTTCCCCATCTTCAGTGATAGCCACACTGTCATGTCGGAGGGCATTTGTGGGCAGGGCAGAAACAAGGAGGCCAAGCAGGGTGTGCAGTAGTTCTGACTTCAGCTGTAGCAGACTGGGGGCTGCTTTTCTCCCCACTCCCCTCCCCTCCCCTCCCCTTTCTCCTCTCCTCTCCTAAGATTTATTTATTTATTTATTTATTTGAGAGGCAGAGTTAGAGAGAGAGAGAGGAAGAGTAAGAGAGGTCTTTCATCCACTCGTTCACTCCCCAAATGGCTGCAACAGCTGGAGTTGGGTCAATCTGAAGCCAGGAGCTTCTTCTGGGTCTCCCACATGAGTGCAGGGGCCCAAACACTTAAGCCATCTGCCACTGCTTTCCCAGGCCATAGCAGAGAGCTGAATTGAAAGTGGAGCAGCTGGGACTTGAACCGGCCCCCACATGGGATGTTGGCACCACAGGTGGAGACTTAGCCTAATACGCCACAGCACTGGCCCCACAGGGGCTTTCTTGCAGAGTATGTCTGCACCCATCTTTGTCATTGCTTTTGGCTACTTGGCCATGCTGCCCCTTCCACACAACACTCCCCTTCATTCAGCAGATAGCTACTGAGTCCCCTCTGGGCACTGGGAATACAGGGCTGAAGAAAGTACTCTGATTTTGGGGAGCTTTTGCTCTGGTGGATGGGGACTTGTGATCACTGCCATGAGTGGGACAGAGGCGCCACACTAACCGTCTGCCAGGGGTGGACAGGGCTTCTGGGCTGCAGAGGGGGGGAAGATGAACTCACACAGTATGTTTATGTGTGGATGCAGGAATGTGAGCCTCTGGGGGCTTCACACCAGGACCCTCACATTGGCTGTGTCTTCCGATCCAGCAGTTCAAATGGCTGCAACTTCTTCAGGGAGGTGTTGAGAACGGCACCCACCTCACAGCTCTCTTCTGGAATCTCTCAAAGTCAATCTCAGTGCTCTTCACCCCTACCCAGCTCTCTGTGCTTTTGTTTGGGTTTACCTCTTGAAACACACCAGTAAACATAGAGTTCTTCCCAAGGAGCAGCAATTATTCTGCCTCACCATGGTGTAAACAGAAGGCAGAAGAGGAGGAGCCCCTCAGTCTCCCTCACCTGCCACAGAGCCCTGGTCCCTGCTCCATCCTGTCTGGGAGATCTTCCTGGCCAGGGAGAGGAGCAGAGCCTCTCCACCTGTGCCCATCCTGGGGCGGGTGGACAGATGCTCGACAGCATGTGGTAGCTTCCTGGTGGAAAGAATGTGACATTAAGTTCCTGGAACATAACCTATTAGTGGCTTTCCACAGGGCCACAGCTCTAAGTCAAAATCAAAACACTTGGTCTGATCAAAGATTTATTTTTATTTGAAAGTCAGAGTTACAGAGAGAGAGAGAGAGAGAGAGAGAGAGAGAGAGAGGTCTTCCATCCGATGATTCACTCCCTAATTGGCCCCAACGGCCAGAGCTGCGCTGATCCGAAGCCAGGAGCCAGGAGCTTCTTCCAGGTCTCCCACATGGGTACAGGGGCCCAAAGTCTTGGGCCATCTTCTACAGCTTTCCCAGGCCATAACAGAGAGCTGGATCAGAAGTGGAGCAGCTGGGTCTCGAACCAGCGCCCATATGGGATGCCGGCGCTTCAGGCCAGGGCATTAACCCACTGTGCCACAGCATCGGCCCCAAAATACTTGTTCTCTGGTGTGCCTTTTCCAAACACACACACTGCATATTTCTAAACTTCTCAATAATTTACTAGAATTTTTCAGTTTTCACCCACGGCTTTATTAGGTAGATTCAGGCTGAATTCTGTTCACCTGCAACATGCTGGATATTCAGATCCTTGCTTGAGAGCTCACTGAATTCAGTAAGAAATACCCAAGTGAATGGGCTGACCAACTGTGAGTTTGGGACAGCAGATACGCAAGAGCTAGGTGGCCAGTTTTCTATCAGCTCAGGTAAACACCACTGGTGGGCTTTATCTGCAGTTTTTATATTGAAGTTTTAGCAGCCACGTGTTCCATTGATGACGCCTTCCTTTCTGTCCAGTCTCCTCTCCAACTGCTGTTTTCTTTGAACTGTTTCTTGCCTTGATTACCACAAAGTCTCATCTGTTTATCTTCAAACCTCCATTCCACATACACTCAGGGTGTGTAATTCCTGCTCTGTCTTAACTTCATTCCCCCAAGTTACTTCCCCACACACACTGAATATCCCTACCATTATAAACTGATTGTAACTTACTTAATGCATCATGGTGTTTTGTGGTTGTCTGCCTTTTACTTTGCATTTTCCTTCATGCAACGTGTCTTCTCCCTTTCCTCTGCCATCCATCTGCCTAACCCTTAGTGTTTCTTCCTGATACAACCAAAAAATCTAGTGCTTCTTTTACTGATTTTAGCCTTAGATTCTCAATAGAATTGACCCTATTCTCTTTACCAACTTAGTACATATCTATTTTTACAGTTAGTATTCTTTGTTGCTATTGTTGATGTCCCTCTCCATGTCTTGAAAACCAAAGTGGGTTTGTTTGTATTTCGTTAATTTTCCTAAGAGTTTCTACACATTGTGTGATGCATAGTAGGCGCTCAAATATATTTATTATATGGAAAGGAGGATCAGTGGATGGAAGAAGGGAAAGAAGGAAGGAGGGAGAGAAGTACTGATGGGTAAACAGAAGGAATGAAGGAAGCAAAGAAAGAATGAAGGAAGTGGGATGGAAGGAAGGATTGGTGGGTGAATGAGTGCATAGATAAATATTAATGGATGAATGTACTGATGGATAAATAGATGGGCTAATGTATTATTGATAGATGGATGGAATTTCTAGTGATAATCTCTCAGCTACCAGATTCTAACTGAGCCCTATTCCAGACAAGGTGATAGAGCTGAAAATAACAGTGGAGAACAAAACCAAAATATCAGCTTGAAAAAATAAAAACAGTCTAATTTAGGCTCCAAAATAACCACTTTGAAATCTTGCTGATAATGAGGTTTAACCAAAGTGTGATTCTTCTCTAAACTCCCAATCCAAGCAGGTATCTAATCAAGAGCCTCAGTAAGGGGACTGAAGTGGAACATTCCTTGGGTGTGCCTGTCTGGACAACATCAACTGGCTCCTGAAACACCAGCCAGTATCTTAAAAGGGAAGAAGGAATAAAAAATTCCCAGCTTCAGTTGTTTAGAAGATAACAAATAACCATTAACAAAACAGAGAAGCCTTTTTACTTCTGTTTCTATTGTCTGCAAAGTTGAGCATATCATTCTTCTACCTAAAGATCTCCATGGTTTTTTTTTTAAGATTTATTTATTCATTTATTTGAATGTCAGAGTTACACATAGAGAGAAGAGGCAGAGAAAGATAGAGATAAACAGGGAGAGAGGGAGAGAGAGGCCTTCCATCCATGGGTTCACTCCCCAATTGGGTACAATGGCTGGAGCTGAGCCAATCCAAAGCCAAGAGCCAGGAGCTTCTTCTGGGTCTCCCACACAAGTGCAGGGGCCCAAGGACTTGGGCCATCATCTACTGCTTTCCCAGGCCATAGCAGAGAGCTAGATCAGAAGTGGAGCAGCCAGGACTCGAACCAGCACCCATATGGGGTGCTGGCACTGCAGGTGGCAGCTTTACCTGCTATGCCACAGCACCGGCCCCTCCATGGGCTTTTGAACACAACCCAGACACCTCAAAATGTCTTACAAGCTTTATGATTTGGCTTCAGGAATTCTCTTCACCCAACCCACAGTGTGGCACACAACATCACAGTCAGGCCTGCTAAGTTCTGTCCTATTTCCCCACGTGTATCACTCTGTGCCTCTGCTTCAGACACTCCGTTGCTCAGAATACCTCCTCCTACCTCTTCCATTCTTTCACCCTTCGAGAGACCCTAGGAAGACCTTCTAAGGGTCCCTAGGTTGAGTTAGGGTCCCTTCCTCTGTGTCCTCACAACTTCTCACACTTACACACTTACAGCTTCATCAGTGAACAACTGGCAGTCTAGGCCGCATCATCATTTATGAATCTTTTTCATTGAATTTGAAGAATGTGAGTGGGGCTGGCATTGTAGCTTGGTGGGTTAAACCACCACCTGTGATGCTGGCATTCTATATAAGCATTTGTTCAAATACCAGCCATTCTACTTCTGGTTCAGCTCCTTTCTAATGCACCTGGGAAAGCAACAGAGGGTAGCCCAAGTGTGTGGGCCCCTGCCAGCCATGTCAGAAATCCTGATGGTGTTCCAGGCTACTGGCTTTGGCCTGGCCCAGCTGTGGCCATTGCAGCCATCTGGAGGAATGAACCAAGGGATGGAAGATTCATTTCTCTCTCTCTCTCTCTCTCTCTCTCTCTCTAACACACACACACACACACGCACACACACACAATGAATGTGGTTAAAAGGGCAGATAGGCACAGTATTTTATTCCTTTTTTATTTTAATTAACATGTAATTGTACATATTTATGATGTTCAGTGTGACAATGCAATACATGTAAACAGTGTGTAGTGATTGAATCAGATAATTGGGATTTCCATCTTCCTATCCTTTCTCTTTGCTTGGAGCCTTTAAGCACATCTGTTCTAGTTCTCCAATATCTAATAGTCCATTGTAAACTGTACTCATGAGAGCTTACAGCTCCTCCACTTGCATTTTGTACTAGACAAGCTCTGCTTTTACCCTCTTTTCTGCTTGTTTAACATTAAATACTGAACACTTTCTCCATGCTATTAACTCATGTTCAAACACATGATTTTTTTAATGTCCCAATAGTTCATTGAATACTTACACAACATTTGTTCTTTGCTTTTCCCTTCTTTCCTTAGAAACTGAATTCTCCCCTGTACAGTGTGGTCAGACTCTTCTGTACTGTGGAGGATCAGGGATGGATGTGTGGCCTCTTTCTGAAATTTCTTGTACCCTGATCTTCCATAACTTTTTTTAAAATTAATTCAGCTGTACTTGACATTAAGGGAATATAAAACATGGAAATACTGTGGCTTTGAGTTGCTGTGTCTTTCTGGGGGTGTCTTTAAATGCTGCAGGCTACCAGACTGTACTTTACTGCGTGTCTCCTAAGTGGTTATGATGGCATTTTCTTTAGTGCCCTGAGTCCAGCCTGACCACAGGCAAGGTGGCTTTGAGGAGTGGCAGAGATAGGAGTGCCATAGGCAGACAGACATTACCTGATATGAAAACACAGAAGCAGAAAGTTGGCCGCATGTATCAGGAATCATCCCTGATATCTCTCCCAGTATCATCCTCACATCTGATCTCTCTAAACACCCGCCACACCTCTTCTCTCTTGGTCCTGTCTAGCACTGTGCCTTTTCTGCCTCCTCCTTTTTCTTTTCTCTCTTTGCTACAATTACGGTTAAAACAACTAGTATTTTTCATCTTGACGACAAGAACACAGTAAATAGGTTCCTTGTATCCACTCTAGTCTCTTTCCAATCCATTTCCTACGCAGACATCAAATGAGATTATAAGCTATTATAAAAGAGACATCTGATTTTGCTGCCTACTTGATTAAACCCTCTAGTGCCTTCCCACTGTTTTAAGACAAAGGTAAAATTTAGCATGGCTTACAAAATTCTGCACTCTCTGTCCCTATTCATCTTCTCAGCCTCACCTAATGCCATATTTGCTTGTCTCTCTCTTTTCAGCTTTGTTGTTCTGCCTTCAGTTCCATACATGCACTACCACAGGGCCTTTGCACATGCAGCCCACTTGCTTGCTTCCATCTTCTTTACCTGGTTAGTGTGGACACATCCCCAAGGTCAAACTGTACTTCCTCAGCCTTGCCTGATTGCTGTTTCTCCTTCACACAGCAACTCTCCTCCCTTTTATTATAACAACTTGCATAGGTCTATGATTAATCAGTTTATTTGTCCTTTCTCTTCTTATAGACTGTAAACTTCATGAGGGCAAGGATCATGTTTGTTTCTTTATCCCTGGCCAACTAACTGATTCACAAAATGTAGCAACTGCTTAATAAATGTAAGTTTAATTCATATGAATGGATAGGATATCCATTCATTGATGTTGAATATCATGTGGTTTATCTGCAAGTAGTTTCCTTCAGGGAAGCTGGTTAATACACATCACCAGAATGGTTACAGATATGCCAAAGAAACTCATTTGAACATGGGCCTCTGGATCTGACAAGGACAAAGAGGTTGCATTCCATGTGCTAATTATGATCAGTGACTAATGCCTTGGTGATTCCTGAGTGTGAATTCAGATTCATGGAGAAGAGTTATGGATAAGTTACTGTGCCTGCATGGGTACCAGTGCTTCCACAGCTCGTGGGTACTTGGGATGGTAGTAGCACTGTGCTTTTATACTTTTTCATTGATGATGGCATCTTTCCATTTGTCTGACACCTCGTTAATCCTTCCCTAAAAATGTGCCTTTCTCTCTTCTTCTCTCTCTCTAAATTTATGGTCAACATGACATGGGTGGCAAAGACCTGTCCTTCACTGAGGAGGGCTATCAGGTGCACCCCAGGCTGGTGATGATCGTGCTGAACAAGGACTAGGAATGGGAAACGGTGGGCATCCTTCATGCAGAATGCAGGGAGGGAAGACAGTGTGGGCAATGGAGGGGTTCAAACCACCGCTTTTCACAAAGCACTTCTTGTGGTGCTGCTGCAGACTCCATCTCACAGCCAAGGGTTCTGCCTGGAACAAGGCAGACTAAGTATTGTAAGGTGCAAGTTGGAATGCTTTCCCCGGATGAACTGTGATAGTTGTGTGTTCATATTCCTGTTGGTTCTCAAATTCCAGTAGGAAATATCCTTGAAGGATTTAGAATAATTTAAAGACAGTCACTCTGGTTCACACTATCATAGTACAAACGCTGACAGCATATCAGTTTGCCTAGACTGCAGAATTGTGTACCACAATCACTGTTGCCAAATGGATGAAGCTCCTTTGTTGTCATTTACTTAGTATTTTACTTTACGTAAATGAATTTTCAAAGCTTAAGTGTGTCAATTCTGTAAGTCATAGCTTAGAGAGGGGTGGGTTTATAATTCTTATAAAGCATATTTTCTGGTATGTATGCAAAATGTGAAACGTCAGTGTGCCAAAAAAATCATGTAGCATGTAAACTGTGTGCTGAGTCAGAGAAGGGAGACGTCTCTTTATCGACATCCTGAATGTGGTGTTTGTGTCTGAAACAGTTACACTGCTTCTCCTGTAATGCAGCTGATTAGACGTGACAGTCTCACAGAAGAGTGGAAGAAAAGGGACTGAAAAGCAGGTCTAGTATTGTTATTTTGTCTTTGACAAGCAATGCCTGAACTGTAAATTCTAGTTTCTTGAAATTTATCTTCACTTTGCAACTCAAATGGAAGCCTGTAGAGGGTAGAAAGATACAGGATGTTTTGTGGGAGACATAATGTAATTAACTAGCACCAGGAGAATGTACAATGCTCACAGAAGCATTGGCTTCAGGGAGACAGTGGCAGATTCCTAGAAGGGAACAGTGAGGAGGAAGTTCAGGAAAAATGTGTGCTGCTTCCAGTAGCTACAAGATACAAATTCCTTCAAATGCATGTGAAAAAATGCATCATAGTAGGCTTCACTCTGGAGCATAAAACAACTCTCAGTATATATAAGAAGATGTGAATGATGTATAATGCATTCTTTGACCATACAGCATTAGAAAAATAGTGAATATAAAAACAGATCTAGAAAAATCAAGAAATGTTTGCAAATTGCTACACATTTCTGTCGCTCCCCACTTACGAAGGAACGACACTGGACCCTGTGCTGTTCTTTTTCCCTGGCCCTTCCCGGGTTTGCTGCCACCCCCCCCCCCCCTCTGCAAAGGGGCGGCACCCTTGCCACTTCCCCGCTTCCGCGGAGGAGTGGCACACCACCGGCAGGCTCTCTCAGGGGTTCCTCAGGTGTTCCTTCCGCATGTTGTCTCTCTCCTCCTTTATAGTCCTGTTCCACCAATCCCAACTCTGCTGGTGTTCTCTCCTCACGCGCTGAGCATGCTGCTCTCCACCAATCAGGAGCAGGATCAGCTCCTGCAGCTTGTTAGTCGAATTGGTGAGGCAGCTGTGTGGAAGTTGTTTATTCCCTCTCAGCGCCATATGGTGGGAGATCAGATGCATAGAATTAGTCTTAGCAGTTCCAGTAATTTAGTCTAGTCTCAGTTGCTCCCCACAATTTCTAAATAAACAATGGTCATAGAAAAAAATCAGAAAGACATTACAAGGTATTTTGAGCAGAATGATGAAAACATAAAATACCAAAATCTGAGGAAAAAAACTTAAGGCATGCTAAGAGAAGTCCATGGCTTTAAATACCTACAATAAGAAAAGGAAATTGCAAAGTCTAGCTTCTACATCAACAGTCTAGAGAAAGAACAAGTATACCCAAATGAAGTAGAAAGAAATAGTGACTATAAAAATGAAAATGAACACAGTAGCATACAAGCCATAGAAAATCAATAAAGCCAAAGTCTAGTTCTTTCATAAGATTAATAAAATTCACAATACCTATGATAATGTTCACACAAAAGAGAGAAAATGCAAATGACCAATATTAAAAATTCAAGAGTGGATATCACCACAGACATTACTGATCCTGTAGGCATTAAAACAACAAAAAAAGATTATGTAAAAAAAACTAGACAACAAATTCAACAGTGTAGATAAATTGGGTAAATTCGTTGAAAAAACAGAATTTTTCCAAAATGACAAAAGATGAATTTGACCATCTGAATAGTTCTATATTTGCTAGAAAGTTGAATGTATGATTAAAATCTGTTCCATTTATAAAAAGAAAAAAGAAAAATTCTTGACCTAGATGGTTTCACTGTGAATTCTTTGAAATACTTAAAAAAAGAACAAACACCAGGCTACCCAACGTTATTCAATATGTTACTAATCATAGTCCAACTATATATATATATATAACATATATATATATTTAATAGGCAGAGTGGACAGTGAGAGAGACAGAGAAAGGTCTTCCTTTTGCTGTTGGTTTACCCTCCAATGGCTGACGCGGCTGGCACACTGCAGCCGGCGCACCGCGCTGATCCGAAGGCAGGAGCCAGGTGCTTCTCCTGGTCTCCCATGCGGGTGCAGGGCCCAAGCACTTGGGCCATCCTCCACTGCACTCCTGGGCCATAGCAGAGAGCTGGCCTGGAAGAGGGGCAACCGGGACAGAATTTGGTGCCCCTACTGGGACTAGAACCCAGTGTGCCGGCGCCGCTAAGTGGAGGATTAGCCTATTGAGCCACAGCGCCGGCTCCAACAGCATGGATAAGTGGAGTTTATCTTAGGAATATAAGATTGGTTGAATATTCAAAAATAATTCAATGTCATTATCATATTAACAGAATAAAGGAGAAAATTTTGCAGTTATCTGTCTATAAATGCAGAAAAAGCATTTGGCAGAATCCAACATCCATTCACAATAAAGAACGTAGATTCCTTAATATGACAGAAGAGTATTTAATTTGATGAGCAATGTAAATAGTTCCACAAATATATTCTTGAATTATTCTTTATAATTCTTATTTATCTTTCTTTCTTTAAATGGCAGGGAGACACAGAAAGAGGGAGAGAGAGAAACTTCTTATCAGCTGATTGACTCTGCAAATGCCTGCAAGAGCCAGGGCTCTGTCAGACCAAAGCCAAGATGCAGACATTCAATCCAGGTCTCTGTGAGTTGGAGGGATGCAGATATTTAAATATTTGAGCCATTATCATCACCTGCTGCCTCCTTGCGTGTGCAGTAGCAGCATATGAAATTGGGCACTCAAAAAGGAAGTGGATGTCCCAAGAAGTGTCTTTTTTTCAATATGTTTTTATTTAAGGTATACAAGTTTTATGTACCAAGGGAAAGATTAACATACTATGTGGGGCCTTTGGGTGCAGCAGTTAAGATCTGGTTGGGACAGCTACACCCATATCAGAGTACTTGAGTTTGAGTCCTAGATGCATTCCTGATTCCAATTTCCTGTTAGTGCACGTATTTGGGAGGCCCCAAGTGATGACCCAAGTTGTTGGTTTCCTATGACCCTTGTGAGAGACCTGGACTGAGTTCCTGGCTGCAGTCTGCCGGGCCATGACCATTGTAGCCATGTGGGATTGTACTGGTGGCACACACTCTCACCCTTTCCTATCTGTCTGTATTCCAAATTATTAAAATTTAAAACACAAAATGCTGTATATATTTTCCTCACACATATACAAAAATATTTTCTTTCAGTAAAAGTTTTTATGCCATATTTTACTGAGGAAACATTAAGGTATTATATAAACATTTCACAAGAAAATTTTATTATCTCACAGAATATATAATACTTCTTTCAAGTGTGTAAACATTAATTCTTTTAAAACTCGATCTTGATTTAGGTTTGACTTCTCATTAGACATTAGATAAAGGTTCTGTAAGATCCAGATCCAAGTTCAGCAATATCTGGAAAGAAAAATAAATTTTATGTCAAAGACTTCATAGTTAAATAAGTCAGTATAAAAATGAAAACTTTATCACTGTTGAAGAAAAAAATATATAACTACAGTACAAAATTACTATTGTACATGTTATTTGCCCATAGTTGCACATGGAATTAGGTACTATTGTGAGTTAAGTTTCAGAGCTTCTAATTTTCTGATTCTTCACCAATTTATTGGGCAACCATTTGCTGAAAAGTGGAACTACATAATGAAGATGATACAGTCCATCCCTCCATAATAGATTAGTACACATGACAGGAATGGAGTAGAGTGCTGCTAGAACACACATAAGGAACATGTGTCCTGTTTTCATAATATTGCAGGATTTTTGAGGAGGTTACATAATGCTGATAACTGCAGGACAAGTAAAAATTATGACAGAAGGAGGGAGAAGCAGAATAGTTGCAAAAAACTAGACATGAAGACTACTGTGGAATTATAAATAGTGTAGTCTGGCTTGACAAGAATTTGGCTGTTTTTATTTCATGCCCAGAAATGTGGAATTTCCTGGGAGGTGAAAGGTAAACCAGTGACAAGGGAAATGACTAGAGAAGTTAAATGCCATCTATCAAGTAACAGCTTGTGAACTGTTAGCTTGGCTAAGTATTTCCAGATGAGTTGGGATTTTTTTTCTAACTGTGTCACTACTATACACCTGAAAACCTGATGGTGCCATAGTTTAGTTTTCTTTGAATAGTTTCAGTATGTAGGCTAACAATGTCAGATGGATGGCAGAAGTCAAGAAAGTGTAGAGACAGAAAAGTTGCTGAGACTTTTTGAGATTTTTAAAAAACTATATAGCATGATGACTAAGGAATAAATATATTACTCATTTTGAATGTTTGTTTTTACATGTTTTATTAGATGCATATAAGAAGTTCACCCTAGCATCTATTAACCAAACATTGGATAATGATGTCATTTCCTGCTTATAGTTTATTTCAGAGGCCAATTACTCTAAATTTAATTGGCACATTTTGGCAACATACCTCATCTAGGTCTCTACTTATATCGGTTTGCATCTCCTCCAGCATCTGAAACAAGTTAAATATAAGTTATCATTGGAATGAGATATTATAAAATGTGACCTTTAAATAATACTATGACTAACTTGCGGATGCCTTAAATAATTTCATAAATAAAGATGGTAGAATAGCAACAGGGAGGCCTGTTCTAGGCTGCATAAACTGATCAGAAAAAGTGGAGAAGGTACACTCAGGGAAAACTTCAGTGGAAGATCCTGCGAAAGCAGTGGAAATGGCATGGACCTCAGTGAAGGGACAAACGTGCAGCAGTGACATGGAGCAGAGAGTCTGAACACAACGAAGTACACAACAGCCCACTCTGGTGAGCAAGGTGAGTTCAGACTGCACTGGCTCACACCACTGTTGATACAGCTGGAGGGAGAGATTAGTAGATTGCTGCACCATGACTGAGTCTGACCCGGAACCCTCAGGGGAGCTGGGCAGCTGCTCACCCAGAGGGAGGAAAAAGAAAGAAGTGTGTTTCCCTCTCTCCATTTCTTCCCCTTCCACTCCAGGGAAGACTGACATCATTTTGGACATAAACAGGAGAAGCTGCACTAGCTCTTCCGTGCACACCCAGCATCTTAACAGGGACTGTTGGCAGAGGCAACCACAGCAGTTTGAGTCAGTTGGTGGGGCCTGTGACCCTGTCATCAGGGAAACAACAGCTCTGCTGTACACTCTGGGTAGTGGGCAGAGAGGGAGAGCCATCTCCACCAAAGGGAAGTGCCCCATCCCCTCTTGTACCCACCCAGTACAATTGTGAAAGGAGTAGGGCTGCAGCCAGTGGGTACTGTGCATGCTTGTGATCCAGCAATTTTACCAGAGGGAAAAATCCACATTCCTCAATGACTTTGAGTCTGGCTGGGGGGATCAGACTCATTCCGTCCAGGTGAAACACATACAGGCGGTGGATCTGGGAACCCCCCAGTTTTTCTATGGACCATACAGGCTAGGGGGGTGGAGTGGACTCTTGCACTGTTTGACCATGGGATTCCTGGGTGCTGAGGCTGTGAAAACACTGTAATTGGGGCCAGCACTGTGGTGCAGTGGGTGAAAGCCCTAGCCCGAAGCCCCGGCATCCCATATGGGCACTGGTTCTAGTCCCGGCTGCTCCTCTTCTGATACAGCTCTCTGCTGTGGCCTGGGAAAGCACAGAAGATGGCCCAAGTGCTTGGGCCCCTGCACCTGTGTGGGAGACCCAGAAAAAGCTCCTGGCTCCTGGCTCCTGGCTCCGGATTGGTACAGCTCCGGCCGTTGCAGCCATCTGGGGAGTGAACCAGTGGATGGAAGACCTCTCTCCCTGTAACTCTTTCAAATAAATCAAATAAGTAAAAAGAAAGAAAAAGAAAACCACTGTGACTACGTGAGAGGGGGCAGGGTGTAGCTGGGGTTTAGGGCAAGCTCTGTGCAGAGCCACACGATTGGAACTACTTGGTTGCTGGAGCAGCTCGTTGCATCCATAACCATGCTCACAGGGAGGACTCCACAGATTATTCACGACGGTGAGTGTTGAGCAAACTGTTGACTAACACACAGTCATTGTTCAGCTTAAAGGAGGGGAGGTGAGGGAGTGATCACACTAACAGACGTGACCCCCTCCCACCTTTGGTTAGTAAGAGGAGAGCTACCACCCTCAATCTGAGTGTTACTGTGGATACTTGCTGCACTCCAGAGCACTTACCAGGGTCCCCTGTACACACCCACCACATACCTCTCACATTCAGGGAAAGCACTGACATTCCACCAAGCCACAGAGGCACAGCTCGAAGATAAAAGCCATCAGAGGGGGAAAAATTTAACTCCGCAAATGCCAAAAAATAAACACAGAAATTCAAGAAACAAGGATAAGGAAGACACCATGACCTCCAGAAAGGAACACAACATTTCAATATTAGAATGTGAAGATGAAGAGATTGATGGAATGTCAGAAATGGAATTTTAAAAGTTAATTATAGGATTACTCAAAAGCAGTCAGAAGCAAATTCAGGAACTAGAGAAAACCATACATGACAGGAAAGAAAGTTTTTCTCATGAAATTGAGATTTTAAAGAGAAATAAAAAAATAGAAATAAAGAATTCAATAGATCAAATAAGATGTAGTGGAAAGCCTTAACAGCAGATTTGGGGAGGCAGCAAAAAGAATATTCAAACTAGAAGATAAATCTTTGGAAATCCTACAGTCAGACGAAAAACCATAAGAACAAAACAACAACAGCAAAACCTAAGAAGAAAATAGAAAATTTAGTATCAGTGTTGGAGATTTATGGGATACTACCAAATAACAAAACATATGGGTCTTAGGAGTTCCTGAAGGTGTGGAAAGAGAGAATGGACTTGAAGGCCTACTTAGCGAAATAATTACAGAAAAATCTCCCCAGTTTGGAGAAAGAAAGGGATGCCCACGTAGAGGAAGCACATAGAACTCCTAACAGACATGACAAGAAAAGATTTTTATGACACATTGTAGTAAAACTCTCCACAGTGAAACAATAAAGAAAACATTGCAGAATATGCAGGAGAGAAATGCCAGATTACTTTCAGAGTATTTTTAGACTGTAGTTGACTTCTCATTAAAAAACCATACAAGGTGGAAAGGAATGGTGAAATATAGTCCAAATCCTAAAAGAAAAAAAGAAAACTAGAATACTGTATCCTACTAAGTTATCATTTATGAATGAAGGTGAAATAAAGGCCTTCTACAATAAACAAAGTGAAAGAATTTTTCTCCACTCATCTAGCCTTACAAACAATGCTAAAGGATGCATTACACACTGAAACACAGAAAGATAGCCACCATTATGGAAGAATGGTAAGGCAGAAAATCCCACAGTACAAATACACAAGAAATCCAAAGTAAAAACAGGAATATTTAAGGAAAAATGGCAGGGCCAACTCATTATTTATCATTCCAATTTTAGTATATGTGCTGCCAGAGTGAGCACTCATTATTTATCAATAGTCACCTTGAATGTATATGGCTTCAACTCTCCAGTTAAAAGATACAGACTGGCTTAATGGATTAAAAAGCAATACCCATCTATTTTCTGCTCACAAGAAATACATCTCATCAACAAAGATACATGTAGAGTGAAAGTGAAAGGATGAGTGGCGCCACAGCTCAACAGGCTAATCCTCCGCCTTGCAATGCTGGCACACTGGGTTCTAGTCCTGGTCGGGGCGCTGGATTCTGTCCCAGTTGCCCCTCTTCCAGGCCAGCTCTCTGCTATGTCCCGGGAGTGCAGTGGAGGATGGCCCAAGTGCTTGGGCCCTGTACCCCATGGGAGACCAGGAGAAGCACCTGGCTCCTGCCTTCGGATCAGCGCGTGCGCTGGCCGCAGCGCACCGGCCGTGACGGCCTTTGGAGGGTGAACCAACGGCAAAGGAAGACCTTTCTCTCTGTCTCTCTCTCTCTCTCTGTCCACTCTGCCTGTCAAAAAAAGAAAAAAAAAGAAAGTGAAAGGATGGAAAAAGATATACTAACAGAATATCTTTGCTAACAGAAACCAAAAAGAGCTGTTGCCACCCTAATATCAGACAAAATAGACTTTAACATAAAAACTGTTAAAAGAGATGAACAAGGGCACTATGTAATATTAAGGATCAATTCAACAGGAAGATGTGACTGTAAGAAATATATACATACTTAAAAAATACAAGGTGCCTGGCTGCCTGGCTATTTAAAAGAAATGTTACTGGATCTAAAGTGAGACAAAGACTGCAACACATAGTAACAGGGAACCAGTACCCCACTTTTAGCAATGGACACATAAACCAGACAGAAAATCAGCAAAGAAACAACAGAGTTAATTAATGGTATAGACCAAATGGACCTAACAAACATCTACAGAACATTTCACCCCACAGTGGCAGACTGTGCATTCTTCTCATCAGTGCATGGAACATTCCCTAGAATAGAGCATATACTAAGCCATAAAGCAAGTGTCAATAAGTTCAAAAAATTGAAATAATACCATGTGTCTTTTCTGGCCACAATGGAATAAAGCTGGAAATCAACAACTCAAGGATCTCTAGATCATATGCAAACACATTGGAACTGAACAACATGTTCCTGAATGAATTGTGAGTCATAGAAGAAATGAAGAGAGAAATAAAAAGATTTCTGAAAACAAATGAATACATCATATAAAAAATGGGATATAACAAAAGGAGTGTTAAGAGGGAAGGTTATAGCAATCGGTGCCTATGTGAAGAAATTGGAAAGGTACCAAATAAATGAGCTATCAGTGCATCTCAAGGACCTAAAAACCAAGCCAAACCTAAATTAGTAGGAGAAAAGAAATAATTAAAATTAGAGAGCAAATAAAATTGAAACAAAAATACAAAAAAATGGTGAAATGAAGAACTGGTCTTTTGAAAAAATAAAATTAATACAGCATTGACACAATTAACCAAAAATAAATAAATAAAAGAGGGAGAAGACCCAAATTAATAAAATTAGAGGTGAAAAAGAAATGTAACAACAAATCCTAATGAAATAAGAATCATCAGGAATTACTACAAAGAGCTGTATGCCAACAAATTAGGAAATCTAGTAAAAGTGGATAGATTCCTAGACACATACAATCTACCAAAATTGAGTCATGAAGACATAGAAAGTCATCATTTAACATTAGCCAGATGTACTTTGCATTACAGAGATCCTGAAAACACCATCAAAACTATAATTCAGTGTGCATCAATTAAATAGCAAGAATACAAATTGCAAACTAGTTGCCATGAGTCTTTATTTTTTGTTTGAACAAATGTTGAATTGTTTTGTAATTTCCCCCAGTCAAAAAAATGGTCAAGGCATAAAGCAAATGTCTTAAACTGGGTCAGCTGGGTTTTACCAGCTTCACAATTGATATATTTTGTCACTGTGGGATCCATTTCTACATACCCAGAAGTGGACTTATACCATGAATGAAATTGTGTGTTTATACTTGATGTTTCCTGTTACACCTTTGTTGGAGCGGGGCACAATGTGCAGTTTTACGCAGGATTCTGAGATGGAAGAAGAGAAATGATTTTGTTTGATGGTAGTTGCAATTGATAGTTGCCACCTTAATCATTAGTCATCCAAGTGATGGCAAGATAGGTGAACTTCATTTTACAAATCCAAATATTTGCTTCATCTAATTACTTAACATTGTACATTTTCCTGGCAGTAAACACATTTAGCAAATATTGTGGTAAAACTGCTTTATTAATAAGAAACAATTAAGGACATACTGTTACTGAAGAAAAGATCCAAGAATTAGAACTTAACAAAACTTGATCTTCTTTGTTGCTACAGGTTTAATATATAAAAATGTTTATCTTGAAATCCTTCAAACAGTAAACATCAGTCTGTTGTTAAAAGTATATATGTCGGCCAGCGCTGCGGCTCACTAGGCTAATCCTCTGCCTAGCGGCGCCGGCACACTGGGTTCTAGCCCCGGTCGGGGCGCCGGATTCTGTCCCGGTTGCCCCTCTTCCAGGCCAGCTCTCTGCTATGTCCCGGGAGTGCAGTGGAGGATGGCCCAAGTGCTTGGGCCCTGTACCCCATGGGAGACCAGGATAAGTACCTGGCTCCTGCCATCGGATCAGCACGGTGCGCCGGCCGCAGCGCACTGGCCGCGGCGGCCATTGGAGGTTGAACCAACGGCAAAAGGAAGACCTTTCTCTCTGTCTCTCTCTCTCACTATCCACTCTGCCTGTCAAAAAAATTTTTTAAAAAATTAAAAAAAAGTTTATATGTCAATCACTCACTAATGATGTCAGGGCAGGGGACTAATGGTGCAACAAAACCATAAAAGTGTTTTTAACTACAGTACAGTGAAAATCAACTAGAAACGGAGCCAAATACTTCAAAGTATATCATGTTATTAGGCAGAATTACTCAATTTCTAAAGCCCAATTTAAATGCAATTTTAAAAGAAACTTAAAATGTTTCAGTTTGGTTAAATTTATTGAATGAAATATTAAAAGGTTGATGATATAAAATTTATTTTCTTTCTGTGTTAATTATTATTTTTTTTTAGAATTTTTTTTTAATCTTTAATTTAATGAATATAAATTTCCAAAGTACGACTCATGTGTTACAATGGCTTCCCCCCCCATACCGTCCCTCCCACCCACAACCCTCCCCTTTCCCACTCCCTCTCCCCTTCCATTCACATCAAGATTCATTTTCGATTATCTTAATATACAGAAGATCAGCTTAGTATACCTTAAGTAAGTATTTCAACAGTTTGCTCCCACACAGAAACATAAAGTGAAAAATAATAGATGATTTTTTTTAAATGATGATGAAATCAGATCAGACCTATTGTCATGTTTAATCCCAGTGAGAGTCAAGTTGGGAATTGATAATTTCTTTCTTTTCTTTTTTTTTTTTTTTACAGAGGATCAGTTTAGTATGCATTAAGTAAAGATTTCAACAGTTTGCACCCCCATAGAAACACAAAGTGAAATATACTGTTTGAGTACTCGTTATAGCATTAAGCCTCAGTGTACAGCACGTTAAGGACAGAGATCCTACATGAGGAGTAAGTGCACAGTGACTCCTGTTGTTGACTTTACCAATTGACACTCCTGTCTATGGCATCAGTAATCTCCCTATGCACCAGTTATGAGTTTCCAAGGCTATGGAAGCCCCTTGAGTTCTCCGACTCTTATCTTGTTTAGACACGGTCATAGTCAAAGTGGAGGTTCTCTCCTCCCTTCAGAGAAAGGCACCTCCCTCTTTGAAGACCTGTTCTTTCCACTGGGATCTCACTCACAGAGATCTTTTTGCCAGAATGTCTTGGCTTTCCATGCCTGAAATACTCTCATGGGCTTTTCAGCCAGATCCGAGTGCCTTTAGGGCTGATTCTGAGGCCAGAGTGCTATTTAGGACATCTGCCATTCTATGAGTCTGCTGAGTATCTCACTTCCCATGTTGGATCACTCTCCCCTTTATTTATTCTATCGGTTGGTGTTAGCAGATACTAGACTTGTTTATGTGCTCCCTTTGACTCTTAGTCCTTTCATTATGATCAATTGTGAACTGAAATTGATCACTTGGAGTAGTGAGATGGCATTGGCACATGCCACCTTGATGGGATTGAATTGGAATCCCCTGGTATGTTTCCAACTCTACCAATTGGGGCAAGTCAGCCCGAGCATGCCCCAAATTATACATCTCTTCCCTCTCTTATTCCCACTCTTATGTTTAACAGGGATCACATTTCAGTTAATTTTCAACACTTAAGAATAACTCTGTGATAATTACAGAATTAAACCAGTCATATTAAGTAGAACAGACAAAAAAAAAATACTATGAGGGATAATGTATTAAGTTGTCCATTAGCAGTCAGGGCTATGCTGATCAAGTCACCATTTCTCATAGTGTCCATCTCACTTCAACAGGTTTCCTTTTTGGTGTTCAGTCAGTTGTCACCGATCAGGGAGAACATATGGTATTTGTCCCTTTGGGACTGGCTTACTTCACTCAGCATGATGTGTTCCAGATTCCTCCATTTTGTTGCAAATGACTGGATTTCGTTGTTTCTTACTGCGGTATAGTACTCTAAAGAATACATATCCCATAATTTCTTTATCCAGTCTACCGTTGATGGGCATTTAGGTTGGTTCCAGGTCTTGGCTATTGTGAATTGTGCTGCAATAAACATTAGGGTGCAGACCGCTTTTTTGTTTATCAATTTAAACTCCTTTGGGTAAATTCCAAGGAGTGGGATGGCTGGGTCGAATGGTAGGGTTATATTCAGGTTTCTGAGGAATCTCCAGACTGATTTCCATAGTGGCTTGACCAGTTTGCATTCCCACCAACAGTGGGTTAGTGTCCCTTTTTCCCCACATCCTCGCCAGCATCTGTTGTTGGTAGATTTCTGTATGTGAGCCATTCTAACCGGGGTGAGGTGAAACCTCATTGTGGTTTTGATTTGCATTTCCCTGATTGCTAGTGACCTTGAACATTTTTTCATGTGCCTGTTGGCCATTTGGATTTCCTCTTTTGAAAAATGTCTATTGAGGTCCTTGGCCCATCTCTTAAGTGGGTTGTTGGTTTTGTTTTTGTGGAGTTTCTTGATCTCTTTGTAGAGTCTGGTTATTAACCCTTTATCTGTTGCATAGTTTGCAAATATTTTTTCCCATTCTGTCGGTTGTCTCTTCACTCTCCTGACTGTTTCTTTTGCAGTACAGAAACTTCTCAATTTGATGCAATCCCAATAGTTGATTTTGGCTTTGACTGTCTGTGCCTCCCGGGTCTTTTCCAGAAATTCTTTGCCTGTGCCAATATCTTGAAGGGTTTCTCCAATGTTCTCTAATAACTTAATGGTGTCAGGACGTAGATTTAGGTCTTTAATCCACGTTGAGTGGATTTTTGTGTAAGGTGTAAGGTAGGGGTCTTGCTTCATGCTTCTGCACGTGGAAATCCAGTTTTCCCAGCACCATTTATTGAATAGACTGTCCTTGCTGCAGGAATTAGTTTTAGATCCTTGATCAAATATAAGTTGGCTGTAGATGTTTGGGTTGATTTCTGGTGTTTCAATTCTGTTCCATTGGTCTATCCATCTGTTTCTGTACCAGTACCATGCTGTTTTGATTACAACTGCCCTGTAGTATGTCCTGAAGTCTGGTATTGTGATGCCTCCGGCTTTGTTTTTGTTGTACAAGATTGCTTTAGCTATTCGAGGTCTCTTGTGCCTCCATATGAATTTCAGCATCATTTTTTCTAGATCTGCGAAGAATGTCTTTGGTATCTTGATTGGGATTGCATTGAATCTATAAATTGCTTTTGGGAGAATGGACATTTTGATGATGTTGATTCTTCCAATCCATGAGCATGGAAGATTTTTCCATTTTTTGGTATCCTCTTCTATTTCTTTCTTTAAGGTTTTGTAGTTTTCATCGTAGAGATCTTTAACGTCCTTGGTTAAGTTTATTCCAAGGTATCTGATTGTTTTTGTAGCTATTGTGAATGGGATTGATCTTAGCAGCTCTTTCTCAGTCATGGCATTGCTTGTGTATACAAAGGCTGTTGATTTTTGTGCATTGATTTTATATCCTGCCACTTTGCCAAACTCCTCTATGAGTTCCAATAGTCTCTTAGTAGAGTTCTTTGGATCCTCTAAGTACAGAATCATATCGTCTGCAAAGAGGGATAGTTTGACTTCTTCCTTCTTGATTTGTATTCCTTTGATTTCTTTTTCTTGTCTGATGGCTCTGGCTAAAACTTCCAGAACTATGTTAAATAGCAGTGGTGAGAGTGGGCATCCCTGTCTGGTGCCAGATTTCAGTGGAAATGCTTCCAACTTTTCCCCATTCAATAGGATGCTGGCTGTGGGTTTTTTATAAATTGCTTTGATTATATTGAGGAATGTTCCTTCTACACCCAATTTGCTTAGAGTTTTCATCATGAAAGGGTGTTGAATTTTATCAAATGCTTTCTCTGCATCAATTGAGATAATCATATGGTTTTTCTTCTGCAGTCTGTTAATGTGGTGAATCACATTGATTGATTTGCGTATGTTGAACCATCCCTGCATACCAGGGATGAATCCCACTTGGTCTGGGTGGATGATTTTCCTGATGTGTTGTTGTATTCTATTGGCCAGAATTTTATTGAGGATTTTTGCGTCTATGTTCATCAGGGATATTGGTCTGTAATTTTCTTTCAGTGCTGCATCTTTCTCTGGCTTAGGGATTAAGGTGATGCTGGCTTCATAGAAAGAATTTGGGAGGATTCCCTCTTTTTCAATTGTTCTGAATAGTTTGAGAAGAAATGGGATTAGTTCTTCTTTAAATGTCTGGTAGAATTCAGCAGTGAATCCATCTGGTCCTGGGCTTTTCTTTGTTGGGAGGGCCTTTATTACTGTTTCAATTTCTGTCTCAGTTATGGGTCTATTTAGGTTTTCGATGTCTTCCTGGTTCAATTTTGGTAGATTGCATGTGTCCAGGAATCTATCCATTTCTGATAGGTTTTCCTGTTTGCTGGCATACAGGTCCTTGTAGTAATTTCTGATGATTCTTTTTATTTCTGTGGTGTCTGTTGTCACGTTTCCTTTTTCATCTCTGATTTTATTGATTTGGGTCTTTTCTCTCCTTTTTTTAGTTAGTTGGGCCAATGGGGTGTCAATTTTGTTTATTTTTTCAAAAAACCAGCTTCTCGCTTGGCTGATTTTTTGTAATGTTTTTCTTGATTCAATCCTGTTAATTTCTTCTCTGGTTTTAATTATTTCTCTTCTCCTACTAGATTTGGGTTTGGTTTGCTGCAGTTTTTCTAGGTCCTTGAGGTGCGCTGAAAGCTCATTTATTTGGTACCTTTCCAATTTCTTGGTATAGGCACCTATTGCTATAAATTTGCCTCTCAATACTGCTTTTGCTGTATCCCATAAGTTTTGATATGTTGTGTTGTTGTCTTCATTTACTTCCAGAAAGTTTTTGATTTCTCTTTTGATTTCTTGAATGACCCAGTGTTCATTCAGGAGCATGTTGTTCAGTCTCCATGTGTTTGCATACTTTCTGGGGTTTCCTGAGTTGCTAATTTCCAACTTCATCCCGCTGTGGTCTGAGAAGCTGCATGGTATGATTCTAATTCTTTTAAATTTGCTGAGACTTGCTTTATGGGCTAGTATGTGGTCAATCCTAGAGAAGGTTCCATGTGCTGCTGAGAAGAATGTGAAGTCTGTAGATGTAGGGTTGAAAGTTCTGTATATATCTGTTAGATCCATTTGGGCAATAGTGTCAATTAAATCTGCTGTTTCCTTGTTGATCTCTGTCCGGATGATCTGTCTATTTCTGAGAGTGGAGTATTGAAGTCCCCCAGTACTATTGTATTGGAATCTAAATCTCCCTTTAAGTCCCTTAACATATCTTTTAAATAGACCGGTGCCCTGTAATTAGGTGCATATACATTTATAATAGTTACATCTTCCTGTTGAATTGAACCCTTAATCATTATATAGTGTCCCTCTTTGTCTCTCTTAACAGTTTTTGTATTAAAGTTTATTTTGTCTGATATTAGTATGGCTACACCTGCTTTTTTTTTGCTTTCTGTTGGCATGGAATATCTTTTTCCAACCTTTCACTTTCAGTCTGCATGCCTCTTTGTTAGAGAGATGTGTTTCTTGTAGGCAACAAATAGTTGGGTTGTGTTCTGTGAGCCAGTCAGCTAAACGGTGTCTTTTAACTGAAGAATTCAGACCATTAATGTGCAATGTGACTATTGATACGTAGTGACTTTGCCCTGCCATTTTCCCGGAAATATTTTCTAGTATATGCTTTGAGCTTCCCATGCTCTTTTACTGGTAGGTGTTCTTCCTTTCCCTTCTTTCATATTGATGGCCGTGTTTCTGTGTTTCTGAGTGTAGCACATCTTTAAGTATCTTTTGCAGGGCCGGACGAGTGGCCACAAAGTCTTTCAATTTCTGTTTGCTATGAAAGGTCTTTATTTCACCTTCATTCACAAATGAGAGCTTGGCAGGATATAATATTCTGGGCTGGCAATTTTTCTCTCTTAGCACCTGTGCTATGTCTCGCCATTCCCTCCTAGCTTGTAGGGTTTCTGATGAGAAGTCAGCTGTGAGTCTGATTGGAGATCCTCTGAGAGTAATCTGACGTTTCTCTCTTGCACATTTTAGGATCTTTTCTTTATGTTTCACTGTGGTAAGTTTAATTACCACGTGTCGTGGTGAGGATCTCTTTTGGTCATGTTTATTGGGGGTTCTATGAGCTTCCTGTACTAGGATATCTCTGTCCTTCTCCAAACCTGGAAAGTTCTCTGCTAGTATCTCACTAAAAAGGCCTTCCAATCCTTTCTCTCTCTCCATGCCTTCAGGAACTCCTAGAACTCGAATGTTGGTTTTTTTAATAGTATCCTGTAGATTACCAACAATATTTTTTAGGTTTCTAATTTCCTCTTCTTTTCTTTGGTTTGACTGTGTGTTTTCCTGTGCTCTATCTTCTAAGTCCGATATTCTCTCTTCTGCTTCACCCATTCTGTTTTTAAGGCTTTCTAATGTGTTTGTCATTTGATCTATTGAGCTCTTCATTTCATTTTGATTTCTCTTCACTATAACACTTTCCTGTTCTACTAGTTTCTGAGTTTCATTTTGACTCTTCCTTAAAATTTCATTTTCACGAGAGAGATTTTCAATCTTGTCCATTAAGGATTTCTGTAGTTCAAGGATTTGCTTTTGAAAACTTCTAAATGTTCTTATCATAAATTTTTTGAAATCTGTATCTTGCATTTCTTCTATCTCATCATCTTCATACTCTTGGCTTGGGGTGTTTTGCTTATTTGGAGGCATCATAGTGTCATCGTTGATCTTGCTCCCTCTATTTCTGTGTTTGTTACTCGGCATAGTTAATTCTTCTTGCGTCACTGTGCGTTTTTTTTTTTTTTTTTATACTGTGTCGGTGTTAAGTGGACTGCCTGCTGTTGGAGGAGCCTTGGAGGCTTGAGATGGGTGCGGCCTGAGAGCTCTGCCTGGTTCTTCCTGGTTAAGGGTGTGCAAAGGTGACACCCTCAGGTTATGCGTGGTAAATCTCTCTCTTTTTATTTATTTATTTATTTATTTTATTTATTCAGGGGGTAAGTAACACCGCAGGCTGTGCAGAATTGATGGTATTTAGCTTCCAGTCTTTGGCTCCTCTGGACTCCCACTGGGTTGCCTAGGCTACTGAATTGTAGTGACTCAGTTCCTTAGCTCTCCCCCATTGATATGTAAATCCAGAGAGCAGGCCTGCTCTTTGTCTCTTGGGAATTCTTCTAGCCTCACAGCCTTGTAACCTTTGCAAGGTTAGGGGGAAGAGAAACCCCGAAGCTTTTTTTTTCCTTCTTTCCGGTAGTGAGTTTGCTGCACTTTCTGGCCCCCCTCTAGATTCTGACCCCCGTTTCCCCACCAATGTCTCGGGTTATTGAGCTCACCTCCCCTTCCAGCGCCGATGTGTGGACTCGGAGCCCTGAGCGTCCCAGGTCTCCCCGCTGTTGTCTGTGTGGCATGCACTCCCCTTGGAGCACTGGGGCTTCTGCGGCTAGGTCCCGCGACTTGGCTTCCGCGCGGTGGGCGACCTTGTTCTCCCAGTAGGTCCTCCGATTCACGATTCCCGTGCAATTTTTTCCTGGTTCTTTTTTCTGCGGCTACCGTAACTCCCCTTTTATTAAACTAAATTTTCCCGGACTATCGGTGCGCGCCCTCACTATTCCGCCATCTTGGCTCCGCCTTTCTGTGTTAATTAATTATGACATTAACATACATGTCAATTAATAGTTTTTTTTTTGACAGAGTGGATAGTGAGAGAGAGAGACAGAGAGAAAGGTCTTCCTTTTTGCCGTTGGTTCACCCTCCAATGGCCACCACGGCTGGCGCGCTGCGGCCAGCGCACTGCGCTGATCCAAAGGCAGGAGCCAGGTGCTTCTCCTGGTCTCCCATGGGGTGCAGGGCCCAAGCACTTGGGCCATCCTCCACTGCACTCCCTGGCCACAGCAGAGAGCTGGCCTGGAAGAAGGGCAACCGGGAAAGAATCCGGTGCCCAGACCGGGACTAGAACCCAGTGTGCCGGCGCCGCTAGGTGGAGGATTAGCCTATTGAGCTGCGGCGCCGGCAACATCCATGTCAATTAAATTCAGTGTTTTGCCAAATAAAAACTAAAATGACAGACCCAAAGGAAAAAGAGAAATTCTAACCATGAACAAATAGTCCACCATGCTGTTATATGAAGACTGCTGTCTTGAAGTTGGTATCATTAAGTTTTCTTTTGGAGTAAGATTTCTATTCAACACTGAGCTATTATTAAAATTTCCACCACAAGTTGACTCTAGGATGGGTCTCACAGTAAGAGTGTTGAGTAAAGCTCTGTTCCGCTGCTTCTCCAGAAGAAGTTTGGTTCTGACCTCTGCCAATGTGACATTAGTCCTGTTAAGATTACAGAAGGTAAACACTTAGTATTTTGATTTTTGCCCCTAATAATTACCAAATACCTTGCATTTAAAAGAAACTGGTAAGAGTAAATGGAGTTTCCTGTTACACAGTGGTTTTTTTAATCGCTGCCACCCGCAACCCTCCCCTTTCCGTCTCCCTCCCCGCTTCCATTCACATGAAGATTCATTTTCAGTTCTCTTTATATACAGAAGATCAGTTTAGCATATATTAAGTAAAGATTTCAACAGTTTGTACCCACATAGAAACACAAAGTGAAAAATACTGTCTGTGTACTAGTTATAGCATTAAATCACAATGTACAGTGTTTTAACAGTAAAGTGTATCAGGACATATCTATTGTACACAAAGGTTTTAAATTATTCAAAGTAATTCATGTTTTAGGGGGATCACTGAAGAACAGATGATTCAAAGAAATTGAGAAGAAAAATGGCTATCAGTGATGTATGGTTGACCTGATGCCTCTGGAATGGCTCTACTTACAAGATTCTTGGCAATGGCATTTAAAGGATAACTATGTGAGATGATGAACATGTTGATTTTGTCAACTAAAATCACCTTATTTCTCTATAAAATATATCAAAACCATCATGTTGCAACCTTTATATATATACAATTAAAAACTTGTTTAAAAGGCCAGCCAGCTTTAAGATTTAAAGAACATCCTCAAAAACAGTTTCAAGAATTTGCTTTGAGAACCACTGCACTTTTCACATGTTTTTCCTATTTCCTGAGAAAAAATAAAGCATTGAGGGATAATTTGGAGCAATATTTTCTAGGGGAGAATCACATAGTTGAGTCAGTGATCAAAAACTCCACAGCACTTCCAAGGGCATTTAGGGCATAACATTGCTACCAGTGCATCAGAGGTGGACTTCGACTTTCTGTCTTCCACACACTTCCTCCAGCTGGAAAACATTTTAATTTGAAACACTCTGAATTACACTTCACTTCTCTAAAGTAAATTTTCCCTATTCCACAGTAGAATGGAAAACCTAGAGGATCGTTTGTCTTCAAGGCACTTTCTAGTGATAATGTCAGCAATAACAATGAAGGAAAAGTTAATTTACCAAGTGCCAGTAGTGCTAGGAGTTGTTGTGGTAGTTGACCCCGTGGGTTTAAGTAGCAATCTTCTCTAAAATAATTAGAATAATTAATATTTACATAAACTGTTCTACAGTTATGTTAATTTCATCAGGTACCATTTCATGAAATTATCTAGTTAACTCATTTCCTACTAATAGCATGAACATATCTCAATTAAAATTATACCTGATGCATATTAATGAACTTATTTTCTATGCCTATGATTTGACTTACTCATTTAGCTTATTATATAATGTTTTTCTAACTTGCACTTCTTCTAGATACAGTTGCTTATATTTTTCCAGTTCTCTTATGATAGAATCTTCTTGAACAGCTTTCATTTTGGAGAGTTCATATTCCAGTTCTTTAATTCTGAGTTCCTTTTGATTCATTATTGAAGCATTATTAGTCTCTTTTAACTGCTGTATTTTTTCTTTGGATGATGCTTGTTCCTAGAGAAAATTTAAAAAATAATTACCACTTGAATAGTTATTGTATATTTGTTTCCTTTAGTTTTGGATCAATGATTCAGAGAGAAATTTTTAAAAATGTGAAATAAGAAGTTTGAAATATGTACTTTGTTACCCATGAATGAACTATGAATTGTAATAAAAAGTAAATCATTCTTATGTTATTACTTATGTAATACAATAATCAAAAAAGTAGAATCAATTTTAATTTTTAAATTCAAAATAATGTCATATAAAATTAAAGAATATAACAATTTCTATATCATATTTTTCATGGATTTAATGAGAAATCGCATCACACAGTATACAAACTTAATGAGCTGATCTATGTATTTTCCTGAATGAAAGTAACTCAGTCAATAAAGTTGTCTTGTCAACTTTTGATATTTTCCACTAAACAACAATGGTAGCAACAAAACTTGCTGATAATTCAGTGATTTTTTTTTTTTATTTTTGACAGGCAGAGTGGACAGTGAGAGAGAGAGAGAGAGAGAGAGAGAGAGAAATGTCTTCCTCTACTGTTAGTTCACCCTCAATGGCCGCTGCAGCCAGCGCACTGTGGCCGGCGCACCGCACTGATCCAAAGTCAGGAGCCAGGTGCTTCTCCTGGTCTCCCATGGGGTAAGGGCCCAAGCACTTGGGCCATCCTCCACTGCACTCCCGGGCCACAGCAGAGAGCTGGCCTGGAAGAGGGCAACCGGGACAGAATCCGGCTCCCCGACCAGGACTAGAACCCAGTGTGCTGGCACCGCAAGGCGGAGGATTAGCCTGTTGAGCCGTGGCACTGGCTTTCAGTGATATTGAGAAATAACTGATTCCCTTTATATATAGTCATTATCAGATTGTAAGAGAAGGTGACATTTCTTCCATGATGTGCTGTCACCTGAATATGAACTGACTGTGGTTTCTGCTGGACAGAATATGAAACACTATTGGGTGACCTTCCTTAGGATAGAAGATGAGATGTGATACAGCTTCCACCTGAGTTTTTCTACTGAAGCTCACCCTTCTAGTCCAGCCCTGATGTTGTGAGGAAACCCCAGCCAAAGGCAAATCATCACATAGGTGTTCCGACTGCCCAGTGAATGATCTTATCAAACCCAAGCTTCAACTGCTACACGTGTTAGTAAATAAACCTGTGATGATTCTGTTCACCAGCTTTATCTCAGTTGATGCTAAGTGCATAATAAATGAGTGGCCCTTTGACTCTTGACTAAATTGCAGTTTGTAAACAAAATAAATGTTGCATTGAAACTGAATTACTTTTTGGAGGGAGAGAGAGTCAAAGAAAGAAGAGGAGTGCGGGGTGAATGTGGAGGGAGAGGCTGAACCCAGCAACAAGGAACTAAATCCAGGTCTCCCATATGGGTCGCAGGGATCCAGTAACTTGAGCCACCACCTCTGCTTCCCAGGATCTACAGTGGAAGGAAGCTAGAATTTGGTGCCAGAGCCAAGGATCAAACCAAGGCATTCTGATATGGGACATGGGCCTCTTAACTGCCAGGTCATACACCTGTCCCAGAAATACTGACTGATGAGATTTTTGCTACACAGTAATAGAAAACTGATACTAAATATGGAGGGTTACAATTATTTTTTAAAAAAAGAAACCAAGATCTAAAGCACATACTATGCCTTCAGACAAGAGGGAGGTAGAAGTTGAAAAGATAGAAGAGTAAGAATGAAAAACAAAAGCACTTCAAAGGGATGTGAGTGGAAGCTTAATGGAATTTGAAGAGACTGACAGGAAGAGCTTCAGGCCAGTGAAGAAAATGACACTAAAACCTGGAGGCAAGAGACTTCTGGCTACATAGTGGTAGAAACTAAAATTGATGTGAGACATAAGCTGAAGGAAGACTATTAAATGTAAAGAAACCAGAATTTACTGCATTAAAATATCTGTGTCTCATTTACAAAATCAGTTACCCTCAGACTTTGAAAAATATTTTAAAGAAAATTATTTTTTAATTATAAAGACTCTTAAAATATCATTTTTATGAGTTATGGGCAATATGTTCACTAAAATCCTGATGCTAAGCATGTTTCTAAAATAATGACCTTTTAAAATAGCTCACATTGTTTTACATTTTTTATGATCATTTCTGGACCTTAAATTGCCAGTGTTTATTTGTTAAAATAGTGATTTTGAGGCAGGTATTTTGCACAGCAGTTAACTTGCTGCTTGGAATGTCCAAATCCCATATCACCATCTGACTTCTGGCTACTGTAATCATCTAGCTTCCTTCTAAAGTGTAACCAGGGAGGCATCAGCTGTGAATCATGGGCTTGGGCCCCTGTCAACCATATTGGTGACTCAGGTTGAGTTCTGGGACCCTGGCCTTGGCCTGGCCCAGCCTGGGCAATTGTGGGATTTTTTAAAAAATATATTTATTTATTTAAAAGTGAGAGTTACATAGAGAAAGGAGAAGCAGAGAGAGAGGTCTTCCATCCGTTGGTTCACTGCCCAACTGGCTGCAACGGCCAGAGCTGCACCAATACGAAGCCAGGAGCCTGGAGCTTCCTTCAGGTCTCCTATGTGGGTGCCTGGGCCCAAGGATCTGGGCCATCTTCTGCTTTCCTAGGCCATAGCAGAGAGCTGGATCAGAAGAGGAGCAGCCAGGACTAGAACCGGCGCTTCAAGCCAGGGCGTTAACCGACTGCGCTACAGCGCCAGCCCCAGTTGTGGGATTTTGAGGTGTGACCCAGTGGATGGAAAATCTTGCTCTCTCGCGCTCTCTCTCTCTCCCCTTCCCTCCAAATCTACCTTTCAAATGAAAGTGAAAAATAGAAGGTTTTGCACATAAAATATTGTGTTAATGAATTACTTTTTAAATAACGTCTTTAATTTACCTTTTTGATTCAAAAGATGCCCTAAAAACTCATTAAAAAGAAATACTGCATGGTCTCCCTTATATGTGGGAGCTAAAGTGAAAAACGAAAACAACAAAGAAATGCCTGTATCAGTATTGCTGTAAATATGCTTTTTACAATTTTGTTTTATATCTTTTTCAAACAAATTGTTAAGAATGGTATACTACTATAATTTTAATGATCTGTGATTATTTTGAAATTCAGCATGTTAGTGAAATTGACATATTTTAATTTGATGGCAGTTTATAGTCTTTGCCTATATTTCTGTTGAACCGTGATATTTTTAGTTTTTACTTGTTGAATTCTAGTGGAGCATTAAATCTTTAACTGTAATGTAAATACAAAATTTTATCTCAGAAATTAAAAAATGAAAAATTATATATTTGAGTCTCAAAATATTGTAGGCTTTATTCATATGGAGTTTTTTGAAAATTCACATCTGGTATCTATTTTTTAAAAAAATATTATAATTTAATTATTTGAAAGGCAGAGTTACAGAGAGAGAGGGGTAGAGGCAGAAGCAGAGAGAGTTCTTCCATTTGCTGGTTCATTCCCCAAATGGCCACAATGGCTGGAGCTGGGCTGATCTGTAGACAGGAGCCAGGAGATTCTTCCAGGTCTCCCACGTGGGTGTAGGGGTCCAAGGACCTGGACCATCTTCCACTGTATTCCGAAGCAGATTAGCAGGGAGCTGTATCAGAAGTGGAACAGCTGGGACTTGAACCGGCATCCATATAGGATGCCAGCACTCTAGATGGCAGCTTTACCCAGTATGCCACAATGCCATCCCCTTTTAAATTTTTGATCCTTACTTATCTTTAGTTTTTCTTTTTCCATATCTCTTTAGGTATAAAGCTTAAGTCTGCTCTATAAGACAAAAAAATAACTTGCTGTCGCTCCCCCTCTTCGTGGAGGAACGACACAGGACCCTGCGCTGTTCTCTTGTCTGCTCGGCCCTCCCCGGGTTTGCTGCTGGTTCTTCCCGGGTTGGCTACTATCCCTTCCACCTCCGTGGAAGGGCAGTTCCCCCTGGCCACATTCCCCACTTCCGCAGGGGAGCGGCACACCGCCGGCCGGCTCTCTCGGGGGCTGCACGGATTCCCTTAGATGTTCCCCATAGATGTTTTTGGTGCATGCCGTCTCTCTCCTCCTTTATAGTCCTCCTCCGCCAATCCCAACTCGGCCGCCCCCACGCCGAGTACGCTGCTCTCCAATCAGGAGCAAGTCCTACAGTTAATTGGTTGAACTGGAGGCAGCTGTGCGGAAGCTGTTTTCTCCTCTCCCAGCGCCATATTGTAGGAGAGCAGATGCATAGAATAAGTCTTAATTCCAGTAACAGTCTAGTCCGAGCTGCTCCCCACACTTGCTTGATTCTAATTACTTTTACACTGTTTTTCTCCTTTTGTTGGACTCTCATAGCCTTTAACGCATGGTCTCATCCACACATCTCTTTTAAGAATCAATTACTGCGGGCCGGCGCTGTGGCTAAATAGGCTAATCCTCCACCTTGCAGCACTGACTCACCGGGTTCTAGTCGCGGTCGGGGCACTGGATTCTGTCCTGGTTGCCCCTCTTCCAGGCCAGCTCTCTGCTGTGGCCAGGGAGTGCAGTGGAGGATGGCCCAGGTGCTTGGGCCCTGCACCCCATGGGAAACCAGGAGAAGCACCTGGCTCCTGCCTTTGGATCAGCGCAATGCGCCGGTCACAGCACACCGGCCGCAGTGGCCGTTGGAGGGTGAACCAACAGCAAAAGGTAGACCTTTCTCTCTCTCTCTCTCTCTCTCTCGCTGTCCACTCTGCCTGTCAAAAAAATCAATTATTGCTTTCTTTAACACTAAAATCTGTTTTTATATCCTACAGTTGCAGTCACAACTCTTGAGGGTCACCCGGTGCTCTTTCAGTCCTTGTTCTACCATCCTTCTCAGTGGCAATGGCTAATAGCAAGCACATCCCTCCCTCTGCGCCCCTAATCCCACTTCACTTCTTTTTGTTTTTAAAGATTTATTTATTTGGGGCCTGGTGCCACAGCTCACTTTGTTAGTACTCTACCTGTGGAGCCAGCATCCCATATGGGCACTGGGTTCTAGTCCCGGCTGCTCCTCTTCCAGTCCAGCTCTCTGCTGTGGCCCGGGAGGGCAGTGGAGGATGGCCCAAGTGCTTGGGCGCCTGCACCCGTGTGGGAGACCAGGAAAAAGCACCTGGCTCCTGGCTTCAGCTTGGCACAGCACCGGCCATAGCAGCCATTTGGGGGGTGAACCAATGGAACGAAGACCTTTCTCTCTGTCTCTCTCTTTCTCTCACTGTCTGTAACTCTACCTGTCAAATTAATAAATAAATAAAATCTTTAAAAAAGATTTATTTATTTGGAAGTCTGAGTTATACACAGAGAGAAGGAGAGGCAGAGAGAGAGAGAATGAGAGAGATTGAGAGATTGAGAGATTTTCCATCCATTGGTTCACTCCTCAATTGGCTGCAATGGCCAGAGATGTGCTGATCCGAAGCCAGGAGCCAGGAGCATCTTCCGGGTCTCCCACACAGGAACAGGAGCCAAGGACTTGGACCATCTTCTACTGCTTTCCCAGGCCATAGCAGAGAGCGGGATCTGAAGTGGAGCTGCTGAGACTCAAAATGGCACCCATATGGGATGCCGGCACTGAGGTGGTGGCTTCACCCACTATGCCACAGCACCACTGCTCCCCCCACTTCACAGCTAAAGGGAGCAACCCCTGAATTTTAGTTCCTCCACTTTCTGTAACTCTTTAAAAATTCTCTCAAGGTTCCTCAAATATCAAGGCTTCAACTAACATTCTGTAATCTGTATTTCTAGACCAAGACCTCTTCCCTGGGGTTAGTTATACTTTGGTCTCTTCATTCTAGTTCACTTCTCAACCCCACACTCAGTTTTCTCCATGTGGATTACTTCTGTAGATACCTGGTATTGTACTCTTCTGTTGATTTTGTAAGAGTTAACTTTCTAGTGTTGTTTTCATTAATGTTACATTTTGTCTTTTACTATTTTAGGTTAGATTTCTCGATATGAGCATAACAAATTTGTTTTCAAAACCTAAAATAATGTGATACTTTTTTATTCTATATTAGTACAAACTAATTGTGAGCTGAGTAGAAAACTGGGTTAATGTCAGGACTTCCTTGGAAATGGTAGAGACTAAACCTATAGTAATTGTCTCATATTGTAATACTAGCATCAGTACAAAAAAGTAATACTTACATACAATTTATCCATGAGTACTAGCAGATTCTTTTTTTATAAAAATAGAAAATAAATGTAGACGGTATTTACTGACAGAATGCCACCACCACCACTTTCAACCAGATGTGCTTTGAAAATGCATTATACTTTCAATTATCCTTGCTACTGTATGAATACATATACATATGAAAACACAGATTTCAAAATGACTAAAAATACCTCATCATTCATTTTCATTTTAGTCATTTCTGTCCCTTTTTGCTTGCCAAGGTGAATGATCAGAATTTTGTCTTTGAATACTATGGCCTTCTCTTTTGCAGAAAGATGTCTCTGGGTGTTGTTTTGCTCTTTTTCAACCTAGAGACACATTTCATTAACTTTTTGGTCTTAAAACATTTGAAAAGAAAAAAATCATAAAGAGTAAGAGCAGAACCTAAGAAAAAATAAATGTTACAAGAAAGCAACCTACTAAAGACCTTCTTGTCACTTGAATTATTCAAAATTTTTAGAAATATTTATGTATTTATAAGTCAGAATACAGGGTGGAAGACACACACACACACACACACACAAACAGATTTTTATCTGGTTCACTCCCCAAATGACCGCAATGTCTGGGCCTGAGTAGGCTGAAGCCAGGAGCTAAGAGATTGTTCCAGGTCTCCCACATAGGTATAAGGGCCCAAGCACTTGGGCCATCTTTACTGCTTTCCCAGGCACATTAGAAAGGAGCTGGATCAGAAGTGGATCAGCTGGGACTCAAACCAGTGCCCATGTGGGATGTCAGCACTGCAGACGGCAGCTTAACCTGCTGTCCCACAGCACCTGCCCCAATTATTTAAAGTTTAATAGGAGAAATGACAGCCAAATTCTTCAAAGCAAAAATACTTTAAGTACAGTCACATGTTATCATAAATGAAGTTTATTTATAAAACGTTTTGCTAGCTTCACTATAATTTAAAAGCCATTTATAAACTATTTATTTAACATAAAATGTCTACATTAACACGTGAGTGACTAATCTCAATTCGCCATTTTTTGCTTCATGCAGGAAGCATGTACTGAGTCTCACTAGGCGCCGTGATTTACAATCAATAATTTTAGCAGTAAATATCATAATTCATCTTTAGGATAACAATTTGTGTTATGTTAAATCTAAATGATATCTTTTTTAAAAAAGATGTATTTATTTATTTGAAAGGCAGAGCATACAGAGAGAGAGGAAGAGACAGAAAGAGACCTTCCATCTGCTGGTTCACTTTTCAAATGACTGCAACAACCAGGTCTATGCCAGGCCAAAGCCAGGAACCCGGAATCGGGTCTCGAATCATAGGGATGACAGGGACCCTAGTACTTGGGCCCTCTTCTGCTGCTTTTGCAAGTGTATTAGGGAGCTAGATCAAAGTGGAATAATGGCCGGCGCTGCGGCTCAATAAGCTAATCCTCCGCCTAGCGGTGCCGGCACACCGGGTTCTAGTCCCGGTCGGGGCGCCAGATTCTGTCCCGGTTGCCCCTCTTCCAGGCCAGCTCTCTGCTATGGCCAGGGAGTGAAGTGGAGGATGGCCCAAGTCCTTGGGCCCTGCACCCTTGGGAGACCAGGAGAAGCTCCTGGCTCCTGCTTTTGGATCAGCGTGGTGTGCTGACCGCAGCGCACTGGCCGCGGTGGCCATTGGAGGTTGAACCAACGGCAAAAGGAAGACCTTTCTCTCTGTCTGTCTCTCACTGTCCACTCTGCCTATAAAAAATAGTGGAATAATGAGGATGGGGACCAACACTCTGTGTGGGAATGCCAGCATCTGCAAGCAGCAGCTTAACCTGCTACACCACAACACTGACATTAAAGTTTATATAGATACATATATAGATATAAATATAGATATAGATGTAATAATATTTATAAAGAATAAAGCAAAGATTAATTTACCTGATTAAAATTATTTCTTACAGCCTCCAATTCCATTTTTAGTGTTCTTAGGGTCAGTTCAAGTTGTTTCACTGTCACTTCCTTACTACATTGTTCTTCTTTCCTTCTTAACTGCTCCCTAAATTTTTAGACAATGCATGAGCATTACCTGTTCTATTTTACTTGTTTTAAGGTAAATATACAGTTACATATGCTTATCTTAAAATTCAGTTTGTTAGAAACCAAAAAAATCATTTTGTTATCATGATGTTAGTATGTTTATTATAATGAAATATCTGTGTTCTCAAGTATCTTTATTTTTTAATTTTCCTGTTACTAATTTATCATTTTAATCTCTTCCAAAGGCAGATATACTTGAAAGGTAGTGGTGAAAGAATGTTCTGATAATTGATAACCAGTTTATCAAAAGGAATTTTGAAGTAAAGTTACAAGTCAAAAATTACCTTTTCTTCACATATTCCTAATTAATTTTGATTTACGAAAGGTGATTTAAATTAATGAATCTTTAATGATTGCTATTTATAGTTGTACATAGTGGTTAGAAAAGATTAATCTTTGGGAAATACATGTATCTCTAAAAACGATTTAGTTTGAGACATTACCTTCGGATTTCTTTCACAAAACTTTGATTACTGTTATCCAAGAGTAGGCTCTTGGATACCCCATACATTTTATGTATCCTTCTTTTCAGTATGTTTAGTTCATATTGTTGACTACAGTGTAACCTTGTAGGAAATTTAAAAATTCATTTTGGAACAGAAAGGAATTAAGAGTCCAAGCTAGATATCAGACCCAGGTACTCTGATAGGGGATGACATCGCAATGGACATCTTGTCTGCTGCACTTAGGCTTGCCCCTGAAGGCAATTGTTAAATGGAAAGCATCTTGTTAAATTTTCCCTGTAGCCATGGTAAGAAATAATCACCCACAACCAGTTTTAAATCTCTTCAGTTAATTAATGACTACTAGCCTCACTCTCCAACTAATCAAGTCAAATTTTCATTTCTGAAAGATGGCCTGTCAGAGATAAGCCCTGTCCATAAATGTATCACAAAGGTCAACCAATCTCGCAGCTGGGGGCTATAGGAGACACCAGGTTTAGAGAGTGAGGTAAGGGCAGACTGTGGCATCCCATGCCACTGGGGATATAGTGCATGAGGGAGAACCTAGCAAGCTGAAGACCAATATCACTGATGAACAAGATAAAAAAATTCTCAGCAAAATACTATCATGGATGTGCTAACAAATGTGTGCAAAATAGGCCATGTTTTCAAGTAGGGCCTAGTCCTAGAGTGAATCTATTGCAAGGTTAAAGGGATAACATATACCAAATTTTGATACATACTACTAAGTTACCCTTCAAAAGAACTTCCAATTTTATTTACCAACACTCTATGAAAATGTTTTTGTCCTCATATTCGCTTGGTTATTGTCTTTTTTTTTTTTGACAGGCAGAGTGGACAGTGAGAGAGAGAGAAAGGTCTTCCTGTTTGCCATTGGTTCACCCTCCAATGGCCGCCACGGCTAGTGCGCTGCGGCTGGCGCACCGCACTGATCCAATGGCAGGAGCCAGGTACTTATCCTGGTCTCCCATGGGGTGCAGAGCCCAAGCACTTGGGCCATCCTCCACTGCATTCCCGGGCCACAGCAGAGAGCTGGCCTGGAAGAGGGGCAACCGGGACAGAATCCGGAGCCCGGAAAGGGACTAGAACCCGGTGTGCCGGCGCCGCAAGGTGCAGGATTAGCCTAGTGAGCTGCGGTGCCGGCCAATTGTCTTTTTTTTTTTTTTTGACAGGCAGAGTGGACAGTGAGAGAGAGAGAGAGAAAAGTCTTCCTTTTTGCTGTTGGTTCACCCTCCAATAGCCGCCACGGCAGGCGCTCTGCAGCCAGCGCACCGCGCTGATCCGATGGCAGAAGCCAGGTGCTTCTCCTGGTCTCCCATGCGGTGCAGGGCCCAAGGACTTGTACCATCCTCCACTGCACTCCCTGACCACAGCAGAGAGCTGGCCTGGAAGAGGGGCAACCGGGACAGAATCCGGAGCCCGGAAAGGGACTAGAACCCGGTGTGCTGGCGCTGCAAGGTGGAGGAATAGCCTAATGAGCCACGGCGCCGGCCAGTTATTGTCTTAAAAATATAACATGCATCAGTATGATTAGGAAGATAATATTTAAATATTTATTTGTATTTTTTATTATAAGGCAAGACTGAAGATCCCTAGTACATGTGCAGAAGTTTATATTCATTAATATTAGCCCAAATCAGAATTAGTTTGATAGGACAATAACGGTCATCTGTAAAATATTGCTGCAGGCTCACCCATTATGTTCTTCATCCTCTTTAGTAGGAAATTGCTGGTGATCAGTTTTTCCACTCTCTCTCTTTGTTGAGTTAATGTACCACCACCACCATGATCATCATCATAAGGGAGGTTTTCTGATGTTCCCATTTCATTACTTTTGTGTGTCTTTATTTCCTGTTCAAACTTTAATGAAAAATTTCATATTAAGTTACTCCTTGTGCAATAAAAAACATTTTTATGGATGTTACTATTTGATTATTAACTTTATCATGATTTCAGTCAATGAAATATTTTTGGTTTACTTAGTTTCATCAATACATGTCATTGAAGTTTTTGTAAATTTTTTGTTTCAATTATTCTTGAATTTTCAAAACTTCCAAATGGGGCCTCTCTTAATTTTACTGTTTTATGCCCACTTACTCTTCACTGTATAACATTTTTATTCCTTATTTGGCATAAATAAAAAGACAAAGACATAAAACGTGTTGTGTTCTGTCTTCACCACCTAGATTTCATAGTAAGCAGCCAGATGAGAGGATGTGCCATTGTGGAGCTTCAGTAACAACACTTTCCCTTCTGTGCAATAAGCTGTTCTCCCCCTCTGCTGCTTTTTAAGAAAAATTTATTTCATTTTTTTGAAAAGAAGAATGACAGAGAAGAAGAAGGGTGGGGAGAGGAAGAGATACTCTCTCCTATCCACTTCTTCACTCCTTACATGGCCACAACAACTGGGGCTGGGCCAGGCTGAAGCCAGGAGGCAAGTGCTTCCTTCCCGGTCTCCCATGTGTGTGCAGGGGCCCAAGCACTGCAAGCGGGGGTCTTAACAAGTCTTCACTCATTTGCATCCTGGGATATCAAAGAAGTGAAGGAGTCCCTGAAATATATCAACCAAAGTTTGCCTTAAAGGAACAAGGGGAATCTACTGAAGTGTAATGTGGTATTGACAAAAACGAGGTCCTTGCGCTGGCCCCGTGGCTCACTAGGCTAACCCTCCACCTGCGGTGCCAGCACCCCGGGTTCTAGTCCCGGTTGGGGCATAGGTTCTGCCCAGTTGCTCCTCTTCCAGTCCAGCTGTCTGCTGTGGCCCGGGAAGGCAGTGGAGGATGGCCCAAGTGCTTGGGCCCTGCACCAGCATGGGAGACCAAGAGGAAGCACCTGGCTCCTGGCTTTGGATCAGTGCAGCGCTGGCTGTAGCAGCCCTCTGAGGGGTGAACCAATGGAAGGAAGACCTTTCTCTCTGTCTCTCTCTCACTGTCTAACTCCACCTGTCAAAAAAAATGAGGTCCTCCCTACAGTTCATATTTAATAACTGTAAAATTTTATAGCTAGAATATATTTAAGTATTTATTTTAGTACTGATAATGAGACTAGCACAAAGAAGGGTTAACGATTGATCAGAGCTTCCAAAGTGGCCTTCCCTGGCATTTTATGGCACTATAATGGTGATAATATAATTCCATAATGCAGAATCATATGAATTCATCAAATTAATCAGATAAATTAGGATTGTGTTATTGGGAAATTACTGAATACCTTCATGGGGGGGGCATAAAACCTCATATACTTTCACTGTTAAAGGTAATATTTCTAAATTTTTTGTTTGTTTTAAAAACTCAGTGTACCTTCAGAACTTAACTTTCTTTTTTTTTTAACTTTTATTTAATGAATATAAATTTCCAAAGTATGATTTATGGATTACAATGGCTTCCCCCCCATACCGTCCCTCCCACCCACAACCCTCCCCTTTCCCACTCCCTCTCCCCTTCCATTCACATCAAGATTCATTTTCGATTATCTTAATATACAGAAGATCAGCTTAGTATACCTTAAGTAAGGATTTCAGCAGTTTGCTCCCACACAGAAACTTAAAGTGAAAAATAATAGATGATTTTTTTAAATGATGATGAAATCAGATCAGACCTATTGTCATGTTTAATCCCAGTGAGAGTCAAGTTGGGTGTTGATAATTTCTTTTTTTTTTTTTACAGAGGATCAGTTTAGTATACATTAAGTAAAGATTTCAACAGTTTGCACCCCCATAGAAACACAAAGAGAAATATATTGTTTGAGTGCTCGTTATAGCATTAAATCTCAATGCACAGCACATTAAGGACAGAGATCCTACATGAGGAGTAAGTGCACAGTGACTCCTGTTGTTGACTTTACCAATTGACACTCCTGTCTATGGCATCAGTAATCTCCCTATGCTCCAGTCATGAGTTTCCAAGGCTATGGAAGCCCTCTGAGTTCTCCGACTCTTATCTTGTTTAGACAAGGTCATAGTCAAAGTGGAAGTTCTCTCCTCCCTTCAGAGAAAGGTACCTCCTTCTTTGAAGACCTGTTCTTTCCACTGGGATCTCACTCACAGAGATCTTTTGCCAGAGTGTCTTGGCTTTCCATGCCTGAAATACTCTCATGGGCTTTTAAGCCAGATCCGAATGCCTTTAGGGCTGATTCTGAGGCCAGAGTGCTATTTAGGACATCTGCCATTCTATGAGTCTGCTGAGTATCTCACTTCCCATGTTGGATCACTCTCCCCTGTATTTATTCTATCGGTTAGTGTTAGCAGGTACTAGACTTGTTTATGTGCTCCCTTTGACTCTTAGTCCTTTCATTATGATCAATTGTGAACTGAAATTGATCACTTGGACTAGTGAGATGGCATTGGTACATGCCACCTTGATGGGATTGAATTGGAATCCCCTGGTATGTTTCTAACTCTACCATTTGGGGCAAGTCGGCTTGAGCATGTCCCAAATTATACATCTCTTCCCTCTCTTATTCCCACTCTTATGTTTAACAGGGATCACATTTCAGTTAATTTTCAACACTTAAGAATAACTGTGTATTAATTACAGAATTAAACCAGTCATATTAAGTAGAACAGACAAAAAAACTACTAAGAGGGATAATGTATTAAGTTGTTCATTAACAGTCAGGGCTATGCTGATCAAGTCACCGTTTCTCATAGTGTCCATCTCACTTCAACAGGTTTCCTTTTTGGTGTTCAGTCAGTTGTCACCGATCAGGGAGAACATATGGTATTTGTCCCTTTGGGACTGGGTTATTTCACTCAGCATGATGTGTTCCAGATTCCTCCATTTTGTTGCAAATGACTGGATTTCGTTGTTTCTTACTGCGGTATAGTATTCTAAAGAGTACATATCCCATAATTTCTTTATCCAGTCTACCGTTGATGGGCATTTAGGTTGGTTCCAGGTCTTAGCTATTGTGAATTGAGCTGCAATAAACATTAGGGTGCAGACCGCTTTTTTGTTTGCCAATTTAAATTCCTTTGGGTAAATTCCAAGGAGTGGGATGGCTGGGTCGAACGGTAGGGTTATCTTCAGGTTTCTGAGGAATCTCCAGACTGACTTCCATAGTGGCTTGACCAGTTTGCATTCCCACCAACAGTGGGTTAGTGTCCCTTTTTCCCCACATTCTCGCCAGCATCTGTTGTTGGTAGATTTCTGCATGTGAGCCATTCTAACCGGGGTGAGGTGAAACCTCATTGTGGTTTTGATTTGCATTTCCCTGATTGCTAATGACCTTGAACATTTTTTCATGTGCCTGTTGGCCATTTGGATTTCCTCTTTTGAAAAATGTCTATTGAGGTCCTTGGCCCATCTCTTAAGTGGGTTGTTGGTTTTGTTTTTGTGGAGTTTCTTGATCTCTTTGTAGATTCTGGTTATTAACCCTTTATCTGTTGCATAGTTTGCAAATATTTTTTCCCATTCTGTCGGTTGTCTCTTCACTCTCCTGACTGTTTCTTTTGCAGTACAGAAACTTCTCAATTTGATGCAATCCCAATAGTTGATTTTGGCTTTGACTGCCTGTGCCTCCCGGGTCTTTTCCAGAAATTCTTTGCCTGTGCCAATATCTTGAAGGGTTTCTCCAATGTTCTCTAATAACTTGATGGTGTCAGTTCATAGATTTAGGTCTTTAATCCATGTTGAGTGGATTTTTGTGTAAGGTGTAAGGTAGGGGTCTTGCTTCATGCTTCTGCACGTGGAAATCCAGTTTTCCCAGCACCATTTATTGAATAGACTGTCCTTGCTGCAGGAATTGGTTTTAGATCCTTGATCAAATATAAGTTGGCTGTAGATGTTTGGGTTGATTTCTGGTGTTTCAATTCTGTTCCATTGGTCTATCCATCTGTTTCTGTACCAGTACCATGCTGTTTTGATTACAACTGCCCTGTAGTATGTCCTGAAATCTGGTATTGTGATGCCTCCGGCTTTGTTTTTCTTGTACAAGATTGCTTTAGCTATTCGAGGTCTCTTGTGCCTCCATATAAATTTCAGCACCATTTTTTCCAGATCTGAGAAGAAGGTCTTCGGTATCTTGACTGGTATTTCATTGAAAATATAAATTGTTTTTGGGAGAATGGACATTTTGATGATGTTGATTCTTCCAATCCATGAGCATGGAAGATTTTTCCATTTCTTGGTATCCTCTTCTATTTCTTTCTTTAAGGTTTTGTAGTTTTCATCGTAGAGATCTTTAACGTCCTTGGTTAAGTTTATTCCAAGGTATTTGATTGTTTTTGTAGCTATTGTGAATGGGATTGATCTTAGAAGTTCTTCCTCAGCCATGGCATTGTCTGTGTATACAAAGGCTGTTGATTTTTGTGCATTGATTTTATACCCTGCTACTTTGCCAAACTCTTCTATGAGTTCCAATAGTCTCTTAGTAGAGTTCTTTGGGTCCCCTAAATAAAGAATCATGTCATCTGCAAAGAGGGATAGTTTGAGTTCTTCCTTCCCAATTTGTATCCCTTTAATTTCTTTTTCTTGCCTAATAGCTCTGGCTAGAACCTCCAGAACTATATTGAATAGCAGTGGTGAGAGTGGACATCCCTGTCTGGTCCCAGATCTCAGTGGAAATGCTTCCAACATTTCCCCCATTCAATAGGATGTTGGCCGTGGGTTTTTCATAGATTGCTTTGATTGTATTGAGGAATGTTCCTTCCAAACCCAGTTTGCTTAGAGTTTTCATCATGAACGGGTGTTGTATTTTATCAAATGCTTTCTCTGCATCTATTGAGAGAATCATATGGTTTTTCTTCTGCAGTCTGTTAATGTGGTGTATCACATTGATTGTCTTGCGCACATTAAACCATCCCTGCATACCAGGGATAAATCCCATTTGGTCTGGGTGGATGATCTTTCTGATGTGTTGTTGCATTCTATTGGTGAGAATTTTATTGAGGATTTTTGCATCTATGTTCATCAGGGATATTGGTCTGTAATTCTCTTTCAGTGCTGCATCTTTTTCCGGCTTAGGAATTAAGGTGATGCTGGCTTCATAGAAAGAATTTGGGAGGACTCCCTCTTCTTCGATTGTTCTGAATAGTTTGAGAAGAATTGGAGTTAGTTCTTCTTTAAATGTCTGGTAGAATTCAGCAGTGAATCCATCTGGTCCTGGGCTTTTCTTTGTTGGGAAGGCCTTTATTACTGTTTCAATTTCTGTCTCAGTTATGGGTCTGTTTAGGTTTTCGATGTGTTCCTGGTTCAATTTAGATAGGTTGCATGTGTCCAGGAATCTATCCATTTCTGATAGGTTTCCCTGTTTGCTGGCATACAGGTCCTTGTAGTAATTTCTGATGATTCTTTTTATTTCTGTGGTGTCTGTTGTTACATTTTCTTTTTCATCTCTGATTTTATTGATTTGGGTCTTTTCTCTTCTTTTTTTAGTTAGTTGGGCCAATGGGGTGTCAATTTTGTTTATTTTTTCAAAAAACCAGCTCCTCGTTTGGCTGATTTTTTGTAATGTTTTTCTTGATTCAATCCTGTTGATTTCTTCTCTGATTTTAATTATTTCTCTTATCCTACTAGCTTTGGGTCTGGTTTGCTGTAGGTTTTCTAGATCGTTGAGGTGAATTGAAAGCTCATCTATTTGGTGCCTTTCCAATTTCTTGATGTAGGCACCTATTGATATAAACTTTCCTCTTAACACTGCTTTTGCTGTATCCCATAAGTTTTGGTATGTTGTGCTGTTATCCTCATTTACTTTCAGAAATTTTTTGATTTCTCTTTTAATTTCTTCTATGACCCATTGTTCATTCAGGAGCATGTTGTTCAATCTCCACGTGTTTGCATATGCTCTAGGGATTCCTGAGTTGCTAATTTCCAACTTCATTCCTTTATGGTCTGAGAAGCTGCATGGTATGATTCTAATTCTTTTGAATTTGCTGAGACTTGCTTTATGGCCTAGTATGTGGTCAATCCTAGAGAAGGTTTCATGTACTGCTGAGAAGAATGTAAAATCTTTAGCTGTAGGATTGAAAGTTCTGTATATATCTGTTAGATCCAATTGGGCTGTAGTGTCATTTAAATCTACTGTATCCTTGTTGATCTTCTGTCCTATTGATCTGTCTATTTCTGAGAGTGGAGTATTGAAGTCCCCCAGTACTATTGTATTGGGGTCTAAGTCACCCTTTAAGTCCATTAACAAATCTTTTAGATAAACCGGTGCCCTGTAGTTAGGTGCATATACATTGATAATTGTTATATCTTCCTGTTGAATTGATCCCTTAATCATTATGTAGTGTCCCTCTTTGTCTCTCTTAACGGTTTTTGTGGTAAAGTTTATGTTGTCTGATATTAAGATGGCTACGCCCGCTCTTTTTTCATTTCTGTTGGCATGGTATATCTTTTTCCAGCCTTTCACTTTCAGTCTGTATGGATCTTTGTTGGAAAGATGTGTTTCTTGTAAGCAGCAAATAGATGGGTTTTGTTCCTTAACCCAATCAGCCAATCGGTGTCTTTTAACTGGACAGTTCAGGCCATTCACGTTCAATGTGACTAATGATAAGTGGTAACTTTGCCCTACCATTTGCCAAACATAATTTCTAATATACGCTTTAAATTCCCTGTGATCTTTTGCTGTGAGGTTTCCTTCCTTGGTTTCCTTCCTTTATCTTCTTTCATATTGATGACTGTGTTTCTTTGTTTCTGTGTGTAACACATCTTTAAGCATCTTTTGCAGGGCTGGACGAGTGGCAACAAATTCTTTCAATTTCTGTTTGCTATGAAAAGTCTTTATTTCACCTTCATTCACAAATGATAGCTTTGCAGGATATAATATTCTGGGCTGGCAGTTTTTCTCTCTTAGTACCTGGGCTATATCTCGCCATTCCCTCCTAGCTTGTAGGGTTTCTGATGAGAAGTCAGCTGTGAGTCTGATTGGAGATCCTCTGAGAGTAATCTGACGTTTCTCTCTTGCACATTTTAGGATCTTTTCTTTATGTTTCACTGTGGAGAGTTTAATTACAACGTGCCGTGGCGAGGGTCTCTTTTGGTCGTGTTTATTAGGGGTTCTGTGAGCTTCCTGTACTAGGATTTCTCTGTCCTTCTCCAAACCTGGGAAATTTTCTGCTAATATCTCACTAAAAAGGCCTTCTAATCCTTTCTCCCTCTCCATGCCTTCAGGAACTCCTAGAACCCGAATGTTGGGTTTTTTAATAGTATCCTGTAGATTTCTGACAATATGTTTTAGATTTCTAATTTCCTCTTTTCTTTGGTCTGACTGTATCCTTTCCTGTTCTCTGTCTTCTAAGTCCGATATTCTCTCTTCTGCTTCACCCATTCTGTTTGTAAGGCTCTCTATTGTGTTTTTCATTTGATCTATTGAATTCTTCACTTCAGTCACTATCACAGTTTCCTGTTGTACTAGTTGTTTCGTTTCATTTCATTTTGATTCCTCCTTAATATTTCATTTTCACGAGAGAGATTTTCTATCTTGTCCATTAAGGATTTCTGTAGTTCAAGAATTTGTTTTGAGAACTTCTTAATGTTCTTATCAATATTTTGAGATCTGCTTCTTGCATTTCTTCTATGTCATCATCTTCATAATCTTGAATTGGGGTGTCTTTTTCATTTGAGGGCTTCATGGTGACTTCCTTGTTTTTATTACCTTGGTTTTTGCGTTTGTTATTTGGCATATTGGAGATATTTGGTTTCTTCACTGTGGTGCTTTTTCTTGTTATACTATGACTCTAGATTAAGTGGACTATCTGTTTTTGGTGGAGCCTTAGGGCTTGAGATGGGTGTGGCCTGAGAGCTCTGTTTGGTGTGCCAAAGGTGACACTCCCAGGTTAGGCGTGGTAAACCTCTCTCTCTCTCTTTCTTTTTTTTTGATTCAAAAGGGAAGTTATTCTGCACAGCTGAACGAAGTTGGAGGTAGTTAGCAGGCAAATGATATACCCACAGGAGCCAGAGATCGGAAGCTCTTTCCCAAGGACCACACAGGGAATCTGTTCGGCCCTCAGAGTGGGCTCAAATTCTCCTTCAGTCTCCCGCTGGGTTGCCAAAGTTACGGAATTGTAGTGTCTCTGGAGAGTACTCACGTGAATTCCGTGAGTTCTCTCCCCCACCGTCTCTTTTTTCACAGTCTCAGTTCAGTAGCACCACAAATTTACTAGGTCCTAATCTCCTGTTAATTCGCCCCGCCCAGAGTCACGTTTTTCTGCTAGGCTCAGGGCCGGTGCAGACCTGAGGTCACTCTGCTTATGACGTATGTCCAAGATCGCGCCTGCTCTTTGTCTTGCTCGCCCTTGAGAGGTGAGCAGAGAGAGAGAAACCTGTGTCCGTACCAGTTACCTTTTTTTTTCTCTCTCTCTTCCAGCTAGCCTTGTGAACTTCCCACCCCCGCCCCCGGGGGTCGTTCCCTCTAGTCTCCTCTCTCCGCTTGCCCGCCAGTGTCTCGGGCTATTGAGGTTCGGCTCACCTCACGTTCCTGCGCTGGTGTGTTGAGTCTGCCGCTGGTGTCCCGAACTGTGGGCTCCCACACTCTCCACGCAGGTCCGCTCCCCTTCCAGTGCCGATGTGTGGACTCGGAGCCCTGGACGTCCTAAGCCTCCCTGCTGTTGTCTGTGTGGCACGCACTCCCCTTCGAGCACTGGTGCGCAGACCCTGCAGCTTCCGTGGCTCCGTCCCGCGGCTCAGAACTTAACTTTCTACTTTGAAGTTAAATACTGAATTTTTGGTGAAGGTTTATGGTATGTATTTAAAAACATACTCATCAAGGCTTATTGTTCTTTATTAACCAACATGATCTAAAATACTTAAAGTGAGTGGTTGTGAACTATAACTTCCAATGGTTGGAGTGAAACAGATAAAATTACATAATGAAGGCACAATAATCATATTCATTAGTTTTTTGCAAATCTCATGGTTAGATACATTTTTGTATTCCTTCTCCATGACTGTTTTTTCCTATTGTATTATCATTTTATTGCCTTTTTGTTTGAAACATGTGCCTCTTTTCATTTCTGTTGAGCAGGTATGCCCAAATTCCAAAAGCTTCTCTTGACTACCTGGCTGAGGCATTCATCTGGTGTCTAACTTCCAAGTAGTGATATTCCTCTTGATTTTTTTGTGTGTCATTTGAAAGTTAACTCTTGGTATTCATTCATTTAAACTGTGGCTACTACTTCTGGATTCATTTTTTTTCCATTTTATGTATCACAAAAATTTTCACTTGTGTTAAAAATGTTTAGTGTTTACTCTATTATCATTTTCACATTATAATTCATAATGAAGATCAGAAAGATTAGCTAGTACATTCTGGGGACCTTGGATAGAAATACGCCCTAAAGACATTTTAAAATCTAGGTTCTTCTTTCCCCAGGAAATGCCTGGACTAATAAAGAGATGGGCACTCCAATTGCATCTTTTTCCCATAATCAAATTATTAATCATTAAATTAGAAGGTGTATCATTTTTATCACAACACATATTCATCTCTGGTTCCTGAGATTTCTAGTCTCAATGCAAAAGTAGAAAATTAAATTGGTTGTTGTGACTCTCAGATGTATTTTATGACAGTGAAAGTTCTTAAATGAAATTTATGTAATCAAGTGTGGGCAAATAAAACATAGAAAGTAATTATAATATAATTGTTGAACTTCTTACTGTATATTTAGCTACTCCCAAATCATTGGATTGTTAAAAAAGTACAAAGTAACTTATGTTAATTTAATAGAAGAGAAAAATGCAAACAAGAAGACTTAATTTTGTCAGTGTTTATTTGATACTGCACTTGATCTTAGCCAAAAAGCCGAGAAGCTATAGTGTCAGTGTCTATTTGAAATAAACTTAATTCATCATGTGTTAAATTGATTACAAATGAATTCGGAAGTTATTTTTGATAGGATAGAGGTTTACTAACTTAAAAACATTTTACATTACTATACCTTCAATAATGATCCCCTACATATATTTTAGAAAAGTAACTAACTGCAAGGTAGGCAAATGTTAAATTATTAGGGACAAAATAAATTGATCCTAATTAAAGAAATTCCTAAGCTTAATTCAAATTATTTACTATGACAGTTTGAAGTACCTGTTCATATAATCTGTCCCTGTCTACTTCTACTATATTATAATATCCAATAATGACAGTGGCTAAAATATTATATAATACTTAGCTTTTTTTCTGCTTAAAATATAACAAGTTAGAAAGTTGTCTGTACTTATCAAAGGTCCCATGCTAGAAATTGTGACTCTTAGTAAGCAACTGGGGGCCGGTGCCGTGGCTCACTAGACTAATCCTCCGCCTGAGGCACTGGCACACCGGGTTCTAGTCCCATTCAGGGCGCCAGATTCTGTCCCAGTTGCCCCTCTTCCAGTCCAGCTCTCTGCTGTGGCCCGGGAATGCAGTGGAGGATGGTACAGGTCCTTGGGCCCTGCACCCGCATGGGAGAACAGGAGGAAGCACCTGGCTCCTGGCTTCAGTTCGGCGCGGTGCGCTGGCCACAAAGCGCCAGCAATAGCGGCCACTTGGGGTGTGAACCAACAGAAAAAGGACCTTTCTCTCTCTCTCTCTCTCTCTCTCTCTCTCTCTCTCTCTGTCTAACTCTGCCTGTCAGAAAAAAAAAGCAACTGGGTTGATTTTTTACCGAATTTTCTCCCTGAATGTAGATGCTCAAGCATTCCAAGCAGATGAAATTTTTAACTTTGACATTAAAGTCTAGGAATAAAAAACTGCAAATTTTGAACCATTGGCAATGATTATTTTTTCAGCCAACTCAATGGTCAACAACATAATGTACAAAAATTAATGACTTAATCGTATGAGTCAGTATTTTACATTACTTTTTGTATCATGGAAGAATATATGAATGGGAAAGCAAATAATAGTTAGGGTTTTTTTCCTCAATTCCAAAGTTCTGAATTCCAAATTCTTGTTTTTAACTAAATATTTTATATTGACTATTAAATTACGATCTATTAATTTTAAATCTGGTATCAAATATATTTTCACTTGGTGTATGCTGTAACAATAATATACTAAAGCAAATTAAAAATATCAAACTGTAAATTTAAGTTTATACAGACCTGTGGCTGGTTATTTTGATTTCCTTTAAGAATTTCTTGCTTTTCCCAGGCTGTAATTTGTAAGTCATTGTGTGGTAGAGAAAAACTATTTTTTTCTATTTCAGCTTCTATGTGTTTATCATTGTTTTTACTCCAATTGTCACATAGTAGCTTCTTGATCGTTTTCCTCTTTGGCTTTGTTTTCTTGTAAGAGTCTGTAATAGCAGAAAAAATTTTTCCTGTATAGTGACTTTTATTGTAATCATATGCTGTGTTTCCTTGGTGTAAGTAAGCTCCAAATATAAAAAGGCTTTCTAGACCACCATAGCGAGGAATGTGTCCTAAGCCTAATACATTTAATGGATTGTAATTTGCATTGTTAAGACTAGTTTCCTTGACAGATCTGTATAATTACTTTAATGTGCCACATGGAACAGATATAATCTGTAATCTTTATAAAATAAAGATATAAAATAACCACAATATAGAATCAATCCAGGTGTTACATTGACAGATGAACAGATGAATGGATCAAGAAAACATGGTTATATATACACAGTGGAATATTATTCACTCACAAGCATAAAATCCTATCATTTGCAGCAACATGGATGAATCTGGAGGACATTATATTAAGTGAAATAGATCAGGCTAAGAAAGATAAAAACTGTGTGTTCTTACTTGTGAAAGCTGAAAAAATGGATCTCATAGAAATACAAAGTAAAACAGTGATTATGAGAGGCTGGAAAGAGGAGGGGGGAGGGAATGGAGAGAGGTTGGTAAATGGGTTCAGGAGTACAGTTGGATACAAGGAATAACTTCCAGTGTTCTAGAGCAGAGTAGGATAACCGTCTTTGTACGAATAGTCTTTACTTATTTTAATCAGCTTTTATTGTGTGCCAGATAAGTGTTAGGCACTGGGGTTTAAAGGATGTAAATTAAGATGACATAGATGGCTCTTTTTTTTTTTTTGACAGGCAGAGTGGACAGTGAGAGAGAGACAGAGAGAAAGGTCTTCCTTTGCCGTTGGTTCACCCTCCAATGGCCGCCGCGGCCGGCGCGCTGCGGCCGGCGCACCGCGCTGATCCGATGGCAGGAGCCAGGATCCAGGTGCTTTTCCTGGTCTCCCATGGGGTGCAGGGCCCAAGCACCTGGGCCATCCTCCACTGCACTCCCTGGCCACAGCAGAGGACTGGCCTGGAAGAGGGGTAACCGGGACAGAATCCGGTGCCCCGACCGGGACTAGAACCCGGTGTGCCGGCACCGCTAGGCGGAGGATTAGCCTATTGAGCTGCGGCGCCGGCCTAGATGGCTCTTTTATGGATGATTCCTGACCTGAGATTTAAAGACTGAGATTAGTTTAAAATATGTAGAGGACAGAAAAAAGTGACAGCATGCAAGGCATTATCAAGAGAGGGGAAAACGTGAAACAGGGATGTAGTTGTCTGAAAAATAGGGGCTGGTGAAGCGGACATCACCAAGAAGTTCAGTGATGCCAGAGAGAAGGGCAGACATAGGGCTGGTGCTGTGGTGTAGCAAGTAAAGCCGCAACCTGCGGTGCTGGCATCTCATGTGGGCACCAGTTTGAGTCTCGGCCGCTCTACTTCTGATCCAGCTCTCTTCTATGGCCTGGGAAAGCAGTACAAGATGGCCCAACTCTTTGAGCCTTTGAACCCACATGGGAGACCTGGAAAAGCCCCTGGATCCTGGCTTCAGATTTGCACAGCTGTGGCCATTGAGGCCATTTGGAGAGTAAACCAGCAGATGGAAAATCCCTCCCTCCCTCCCTCCCTCCCTCTCTATTTCTCTCCATCTGCCTCTCTGCAACTCTGCCTTTCAAATAAATGAATAGTAAATGTTCACCATTGTTACTCAGTGGAAGTTTTAGAGCCATTAATCATGAGAAAGTACTCAAAGGGATACAGCTGGGAAAGGAGGAAGTGAAATTATCCTTATTTGCAGATGACATGGTCCTGTATATAGGGAAAATGAAAGTCTCCACTAAAAGACTATTGGAATTCATAAAAAGTTTTTTAAAGTTGCAGGACCAAAAATCAACAGCCTTTGTAAACACAGAGAATGCCATGGCTGAGAAAGAGCTAGTAAGAGTATTCACAATAACTACAAAAAATTTAATACCTTATAATAAATTTAACTAAGGATGTGAAAGATCTCTACAATGAAAAACATTATAAAACATTTATAAAAACATTATAAAACATTAAAGAAAGAAGATAAAAAGTGGAAAAAATCATGCTTGCTTGTGGATTAGGAGAATATCACCAAATTGTCCAAGTACCAACAGCAATTAAGAGACTCAAAGAGATGCCAATCAAAATAACAACATTTTTCTCAGATCTAGAATAGCGATGTTAAGATTGCTATGGAAGCTATGAGACCCTGAATAGCTACAATGATCTTAAAGAGAAACAAAGTTGGAGGCACAACCATACCAGATTTCAAGACATACTAAAGGGCAGTTATAATCAAAGCAGCCAGGTACTGGCACAAAAATAGACATGTAGACCAGTGGAACAGAATAGACACTCCAGAAATTAATACATGCATCTATAACTAATTAATCTTTGACAGTTAGCTAAAATCACTCATTGGAGAAAAGAAAAGGTGCTTGGAAAATTGGATCTACATGTGCAGAAGAAAGAAAAAATACCCCTACTTTATGCTTTCTACAATAATAAATTCAAAATGAATCAAGGATATAAATCTAGGGCAGGATGCTATCAGTTTACTAAAGAAAAATGTCAGGGTACCTCTACAAGACATTGGCATAGGAAAAGACTTCCTGATAGGGGCTGACGGTGTGGTGTAGTAGGTAGAGCTGATGTCTGTGGTGCCAGCATCCCCTATGGGTGCTGGTTTAAGACTTGGCTACTCCACTTCCAATCCTGCTCTCTGCTGTGGCCTGGGAAAGCAGTGGAGGACAACCCAGGTCCTTGGGCACCTGCTCACACATGGGGGACCCGGAAGAAGCTCCTGAATTGCGGTCATTTGGGGAGTGAATCAGCAGATGGAAGATTCTCTCTCTCTCTCTCTCTCTCTCTCTCTCTCTCTCTCTCTCTCTCCCCCCTCTCTCCCCCTCTCTCCCCCTCTCTCCCCCTCTCTCCCCCTCTCTCCCCCTCCCTCTTTCTAACTCTGCCTTTCCAATAATAAAATTAATTAAATAAATAAATAGCTCAAGAAAACCAACAGCAACAAAATAAGCAATCCAATTAAGAAATGGGCATCAGGGCTGTCACTGTGGTGTAGCAGAAGAAGACACTCCCTGTAGTGCCAGCATTCCATATGTCTGTCAGTTTGAGTTCTGGCTGCTCCACTTCTGATCCAATTCTCTGCTATGGCCTGGGAAAGCAGTAGGAGATGGCCTAAGTCCTTGGGCCACTGTACCCACGTGGGAAGACCCAGAGGAGGCTTCTGGCTCCTGGCTGTAGACCTGTGCAGCTCTGGCTGTTGCAGCTAATTGAGGAGTGAACCAGTGGATGGAAGATCTCTCTCTGCTCTCTTTCTCTCTCTGTGTAACTCTGACTTTTGAATAAATAAATAAAATCTTTAAAAAAATGGGCAAAGGTCTTGACCAGGCATTTTTCAAAAGATCAAATTCAAATGTCAAATAGCTACATGAGAAAATACTCAGGATCACTAGTCATCAGGGAAATATAAATCAAAACCACAATGAGGTTTCACCTCAAACCTCTTTAGAATGTCTCTTATACAGAAATCAACAAATATCAAATACTAGAAATGATGTGGGGAAAAAGTTACCCTAATCCACTGTTGGTGAGAATGTAAACTGCTATAACCACTGTGGAAGACAGTATGGAGATACCTCAAAAATCTGAACTTAGACCCACTGAATGTCCCAGCCATCTGCTTCCTGGGAATTTACCCAAATGAAAAGAAATCAGTGTATGAAAGAGTGATTTTGTAATCCAAAAGCTGTACTTTGGAAATTTATATGTATTAAATAACAGTTAAAAAAAGAGTGATCTGTACAACCATGTTTATTGCAGCTCAATTCGTAATAGCTAAGATATGGAATCAACCTAATGTCCATCCACTGATGACTGGGGAAATAAAATGTGGTATATGTACTACAAGGATGTAAAAAGAATGAAGTCCTGTGTTTCACAACAGAATGGATGCAACTGGAAACCATTATACTTAAATAAGCCAGTCCTCAAAAGACAGATACCATGTTTTCTCCGATATGTGGCAATTAATATAGAATACAAAAAATTTACAGGGATGAAAGGGAATCTTGTGATATGATTGCTTATATACCTGTGGAACTGTGGTCTTCCTACTTTCTATTTGTTGAATGTTGTAGTTAGTGGTGAATTAAGCATGTGATTATAGAGTGGATTAAAATTATGTCACTGCAAAAAATTCACTATTTAAAAGGTTAAAAACAATTATTTTATCATCCTCCACCCGATATACATGTTTCAACTACTTTTTTTTACTTCCTGTATCCTCTACCTTTCTTACTCTTATTTCCTCTTTTTCACTTCTGTGTGTCTTGATTTTCCTCAGATCAAAAATTCCCTTTAAATGGAACTGAAATTCAGTTTCTTCAGTGGCACTCACAATTTAAGCTGTTGTTGATGGCTGATAAAATGCAAAACTTATCAGCATTTTACTTACCTTTTTCCTTACTATGCATATAATAGGTTAGTTCCTTTTATTATTAGAACTTATCTGTGCTCATATTTTAGACAAACATTCTGTCAAATGACTTTTAAAAAATTAGCTCTTACCTTGTAGTTGTTCATTTATATCTTTCCTTCTTTGGTCAGCAGGCCCATATTTGCCAACATGTTTCTGAAGAGGACATTTAGAAATATGCTGTAATAATTAGTGTCAACAATAAGTTATATAAATACTTCACAGGTTCTAAGCAAAGAAACAAATTTCAAATTTTAAAAGCAGTTCAGCTTACAAGTAAGAGAAGCATATATTGATACTAAAGTGAGTTTTTCCCAGTAAATATCTTCAAAAAGTTATAGCAATATTTAAGAGCAGTATTTATTTCCTTAGCTTCCCAAATATGGTAGGCACTTATTTACACATTTTTCTTTACATATAATATAAAAATAACAGGAAATATGGTTATCCCGTTTCATATGCCCTGGCCATTCCCCAGTGCTAAAAACAAATTGATATTTGAATGAGATCCACTGTTCCAGGACTCGGTCCATTCTTTCCTCTTCCTGGACTATCACAGGGATGGTGCATTCTTACCCTTTAGGCAGCAGCTTCAGTACCAAACTCAGAGGGATCTTCTCTGACTATGAAATTCCACACCCATTTCCATGCCCAGGGTGAGCCCACAGTGACTACACTCCCCACCCACACGTTCACAGGAACCACAAAAAGGATCTGTTTGGCCTCAGTGTGAGCCCAGAACCCTCTGCAATGACCCACCCCAGGCCCTCAGTGAAATCTGAGCCTCAGAGGCTGGATACAGTGATTCCTAGAGAACCAGCTATCCCCCATGCCCTATCATGGCGTTACAGCACGCTCAGTCATAGCATGCAGGGCTCCACAGGCACAGGGAGCAGGCTGTCCTGTCTACAGCCTAGAGGTTTTCCCAGAGCCAGCTGCTTGTCAGTGCTCCACCTTGGTAGGTTGAGTCTGGGTGCACATGATAGAGTAAGGGGCAGAAAGCACCTCTCAAGCCTAAGTGGGCATCCTGCCCCCTGCCACCCAACAAGCCAGAATCAAAGTCAGTGGGGACTTCAGGTTTATCCCTCCAATAACATTCCCTAGTTGTGCATGCAAGCAAGCCACAACAGCCTCTGCTTGTCTTATTAAGATGGCGTTTCTTCCCTGCTAGTTGCCAGATGCCTTTATGGGGGGATCAGAAGAAAACCATGTGTTCTCCCTTCATGAGGTTAGGTGGACACCCTGACCCTGCTAGTGTTCCAGAACAAAATCAAAAGTTTGGTGTGCAAAGATCTCCCTTTGGTGATATCACCAGTCAAACAGGTTGCTGCAGATTCCTCTCATTTCGCTTCAAGAAGATAGTATCTCCTACAGTCCCTGGCTGTGGGAGTTGCTGGTGATGTTCCCACTCACTCCTGGGTGTTTGTACTGTCTACACTGCTCCATGGTGTCTCTCTTCTTTCTGTAGAATTTCCGCTGCAAACCTCTCTTCAGCTTCTCCTGGGAATGCAGTTACTCTGCTTTTCTTTATCTCTCTCAGGCAAAAATCAACACGTTTCTCCTTATTTAACAATCTTGGATCTCCCTTTTAATACCTTATTTCTAAGTGCTCTAGGAAATGTATAAATATTACCTAATTTCCAATAGCTCACAGTGATGAAGAAGCTTACATGAATATTTATAGTAACAAATACAAAAATTTCTAAAATTTTAATCTTTAGAATGTGATATAAGGACTTAAGGTTGATTTTTTTTTTAACAAAAAACAATCCAAAATATTTCTGGGGCTGGCGTCTGTGGTGCAGAGGGTTAATGCCTTGGCCTGAAGTGCTGGCATCCCAGATGGGCACTGGTTCTAGTCCCAGCTGCTCCTCTTCTGATCCAGCTCTCTGCTATGGCCTGGGAAAGCAGAAGGTGGCCTAAGTGTTTCGGCCCCTGCACCCATATGGGAGACCCGGAGGAATCTCCTGGCTTCAGATCGGTGCAGCTCTGGCTGTTGCAGCCATCTGGGGAGTAAACGATGGATGGAAGCCTCTCTATCTGTCTCTACCTCTCTAACTCTGTCTTTCCAAATAAATAAAATTAATCTTTTTTTTTTGACAGAGTGGACAGTGAGAAGAGAGACAGAGAGAAAGGTCTTCTTTTTCCATTGGTTCACCCTCTCAATGGCCGCTGCGGCCAGTGGGCTGCAGCTGGCACACTGCGCTGAACCGAAACCAAGAGCCAGGTGCTTCTCCTGGTCTCCCATGTGGGTGCAGGGCCCAAGGACTTGGGCCATCCTCCACTGCCTTCCCAGGCCACAGCAGAGAACTGGACTGGAAGAGGAGCAACCAGGATAGAATCCAGTGCCCCAACTGGGACTAGAACCCGGTGTGCCGGCGCTGCAGGTGGAGGATTAGCCTATTGAGCCATGGTGCCGGCCAATAAAATAAATTTTTTTAAAAAAAATCTGAAATTAAGTTTTTTCATATGCTGTTAAGAGTTTCTGCTTCTAGAACTTATTGTATTGGGAAAAACATGTGTTCTCTTATATGCAGAGTTTTAACTATGCTATTAATGCAATGACTTAGAAAAAAGAGTAGGATCCATTGTGATCCAAACTTGAAATTTCCATAATTTCTAATATTGCAATAGTCAAATTTCAGAACCAAGAATAGAAATGGGGAAAATTGTCTCCTAAAAATTACATGATGGCAAAATAAAAGAACTAAGAAAAGAAAAAAAAATTCCCTGACATACGCTAACACTTTCAGAACTGAAGCACACTAGGGAGATCCCATGATTACTATAACAGCTAATTTGGTTCATTCATGATTTCTTTAGGCATACCCTTTCTAAAAGGTTGATATGATTTGAAAGTCACAGTGTTTTACAAATGCACCCTTGACCAAATTTTATATTCCCTCTAGTGCAGTAAAGTGTTTCCTATTAATGTTCCCCTATATATTTCTCAGCCCATTCTTTTCACTCTTACCTTTTTAAAGTGTATACTAATTTTTGATATTTACCAAACTAAAAGCATTTTAAAATTACAACTAATCATATTTCTATAAAATTATTTTCTCTAACCAACTTTCCATTAAACATGTGAGACGATGATACATAGAGCACTGCTCAATTTTAAAAGTAAATAATATATAAAACTAAATTCTGACCAAGAAAATTTGATTCATAATAGAGCATTTTACCTTGGCATCAAAATCGTAATCTTTTTCTTCTGATTTAGACAATGGATCACCAAGATCAAGTTTGATGGCAAGTCTTTAGAGAAAAATACATAAAAGTGTGAGAGATCAGTTATCTGTATATTTGATTATCCTTCATATAATTAAATTTACTCTTTTAAAAAGATTTTTTTTTTAATTTATTTGAAAGTCAGAGTTGCAGAGAGAGAGAGGAGAGGAAGAGAAAGAGAGAGGTCTTCCATCCTCTGGCTCACTCCCCAGTTGGCTGCAATGGCTGGAACTGTGCCAATCCAAAGCCAGGAGCCAGGAGCTTCTTCCAGGTGTCCTACGTGGGAGCAGGGGCCCAAGCACTCAGGCCACCTTCTACTGCTTTCCCAGTCCATAGTAGAGAGCTGGACTGGAAGAGGAGCATCCGGGACTAGAACCTATATGGGTGCATTAACCTGTGCCCCAGCACAGGCCCCTCATTGCTTCAATTTTAATTCTCAACTTGCTGATACTGGACAGAAAAACAAAGTTTTGAAATATGCTAGAGTCCTGAGAGAATATGTGTACTATGTAATATGTGTTCAGGTCAAATTTGATAAATGGATTGCAGGAAGGTTAAATACAGTTGAAAAGTTCAACATCTTTTTAAAGAAAAACTCCACAAGGTAAAGAAATAATTTTTCTATAGTAATGACCATTTATATTTGCTGTTCTTTAATTTTCATAAGGACACATGATATAAAAGGGTTATTATCAATACATAAGCAATAAAGTTTATAGTATGAAAAATATATAATTAAAAGCATAAATAATAATAGAAACACAGATAAAAAGATTTCTTTTACTTTGGAAGAGGTTAAAAGTTAGTAAAAATAATCCATAAACATTTAATTGCAAGTAACTCATTTTATCTTGCAAGATTCATATTTTTACTCTTTCCAAGGATTCTTCTGTTATTAACCTTTTATTAGAATTTTTATGTGTTCACTGTAGAGATAACAAATAAAAAAGAAAATTTCACATATAAATCACCAGCCTGAAATATCTCCTTTTATCATATTTTGTACATTTTCTTAGCTAACATATGCATAAACTGATTTTTTTCTTACGTGGCATACCAGATATATCTGTGCATGCCCACATATATCTGTCTATGCCACCTTCAGTGGTCATACATGACTGCATCCTGTAGATGCATTATAGTTGGTAACATCCATTGGGAATTCTTCTTAGCAAGTTGCTATTTTAAGTAGTGCTGGATAAATAAATTGATTTATCTTTGGCTACTTTTGAAATATACTGTTGTATATTGAAGAGTATACTGTTGTATATTGAAGAGTAGAATGCATGCATTTTAAAATGTTGTACAATACATAACATGAAATTGTTTATTTTAAAAGACATAGGCAACATAACCTTTAAGCAACGCTGTACATTCTTCTCTTTATTCTCACAAATTGATAGAAAACAGTATTTTAATTCCCATTTTAACTTAAAGTTTTTGTCTTGAGGCCTGACATTGTGGTGCAACGAATTAAGCTGCCACTTGGAATTCCAGCATCCTGTATCAGAGTTCTGGTTTGGGTCCCACCTGCTGAACTTCTGATAGAGTTTCTTGCTAATGTGCTTGGGAAGGAAGTGGAAGGTGGCTTAAGTATTTGGGCCCCTGAAACTCATGTAGGAGACCAGGATGGGGTTCCTGGATCCTGGCTTCACCCTGGCCAGACTTGGTTGTTGTGACTATTTGATAAGTTAACAGTAGATAAGACTTCTTCCCTCTCTCCCTCCCTCCCCCCCTCCATCCCTCCATCCCTCCATCCCTCCATCCCTGTCTCTCCTTACCTCTCTCTCTCCCTCTCTACCTCCTTCCCTTTTTCTCTCCACCAACTCTTTCCATCTCTGTAACTCTGTCTTTCAAATAAATTATTTTTAGAAAGCTTTTATTTAATAAATATAAATTTATTTTTTTGTTTTGTTTTGTTTTTTTATTTGACATAGAGTTATATAGATAGTGAGAGAGAGAGAGCTAGACAGAGAGAAAGGTCTTCCTTCCATTGGTTCACCCCCCAAATGGCCACTATGGCCAGCGCTGCGCTGATCTGAAGCCAGGAGCCAGGTGCTTCTTCCTGGTGTCCCATGCAGGTGCAGGGGCCCAAGCACTTGGGCCATCCCCCACTGCCCTTCCAGGCCACAGCAGAGAGCTGGACTGGAAGAGGAGCAACTGGGACTAGAACCCAGCACCCATGTGGGATGCTGGCACCACAGGTGGAGGATTAACCAAGGGAGCCCTGGTGCCGGCCCCAATAAATATAAATTTCATAAGTACAACTTTTGGATTATAGCTGTTTTTCCCCCCATAACCACCCTCCCACCCCCAAACTGTCCCACCTCCTACTCCCTCTCTCATCCCATTCTTCATTAAGATTCATTTTAAATTATCTTTACACACAGAAGATCAACTCTATACTAAGTAATGATTTCAGCTGTTTGCACCCACAAAGACACACAAAGTATAAAGTACTGTTTGAACACTAGTTTTACTGTTAATTCTCATAGTACAACTCATTAAGGACAGAGGTCCTACATGGGGAGCAAAGTGCACAGTGAATCCTGTTGTTGATTTAACAATTTACACTCTTATTCATGACCTCAGTGATCCCCTGAGGCTCCTGTTATGAGCTGCCAAGGCTATGGAAGTCTATTGAGTCCACAAACTCCATCAGTATTTAGACAGGGCCACAAGCAAATTGGAAGCACTCTCTTCCCTTCAGAGAAAAGTACATCCTGCTTTGATGACCTCTTATTAGGTAGATTAGAATGCCTTAAGGGCTGGTTCTGAGGCCAGAGTGCTGTTTAGGGCATTTGTCATTCTATGAGTCTGCTCTGTATCCCGCTTCCCATGTTGGATCATTTTCTCTTTTTAATTCTATCTATTATTATTAGCAGAAACTTGATCTTATTTATAAGATCCCTTTGACACTTAGTCCTATCTATATGATCAATTACACACTTAATATGACCACTTTAATGTGTAAGATGCCATTAGTACCTGCCAACATAATGGAATTTGGAGTCCCATGACAAATTCTTAGCTTTACTCTTAGGTGTAAGTCCTTGGGAATGTGTGCTGAACTGTACATCTCCTCCCTCTCTTATTCACACTCATTTTTTTTAAACAGGGATCAATTTTCAATTGGATTTAAACAACTAAGAATAATTTTGTGTTAAGTAAAAAGTTCAACCAATGGTATTAAGTAGAAAAAGAAAATACTAAAAAGAATAAAATAGTGAGCTGTTCCTAGACAGAACAAGGGCTGGTCAAGTTATTGCTTCTCATAGTGTCAGTTTCACTTCTACAGGTTTCCTTTTAGGTGCTCAGTTAGTTGTCACAGATCATGGAGAATATATGATATTTGAATATAGCCCTACCATACGACCTAGCCATCTCACTCTTCGGAATTTACCCAAGGGAAATTAAATCAGCAAATAAAAGAGCTATCTGCACCTCCATATTTATTGCAGCTCAATTCACAGTAGCTAAATGCCTGTCAATGGAAGACTAGATAAAAAAATTATGGGATATGTAAACTAAGGAATACTACACAGTGGTAAAAAATGAAATCTGGTCATTTTCAACAAAACGGAGGAATCTAGAAAACACCATACTGAGTGAAATAAGCCAGTCCCAAAGGGACAATTAGCAAATAAATAAATTATTAAAAATTCTTTCTCTTACCGAGGACAATAAATCCTTTTTTCTATGCCATTGGTTGCTAATTGGCAAAAAAGGTACTTTGTTTATTTCAAAGAATTCTCTGTAAAGTGGATTTTTCATCTGAAATATATATTTTGTAAGTGTTTTGGAAAATAGTTGTCATTTATTTTGGTATTTCTGTTATACAAGTCATTTTAATTTTAAAATTTATTTTTTATTTTCTTTTTGTTTAAAAAGAAGAGAGCTAGCAAGTGAATGAGGCAGAAAGAACTTTCCATTTTCTGGTTGATTCCTCAAGTGCCCGCAACAGCCAGGTCTGGGGCAGGCAGGAACCCAGAAATCTGAGTCTCCCATTTGGGTTCCAGGGACCCAACTACTTGCACCTTCACTTCCATCATCCCCAGGCTTACATCCCCAGAACACTGGAGTTGGAAGCAGAGCTGAGACTTCACCTCAGGCATCCATGGAATGCAGGTGTCTCAGGTGGCATCTGAACCCCTGTGCCAAATACCAGGGGGATTTAGTTTTTATTTTACTCAGTGAACCTTCAGAATGCTTGCTTTTGAGGAAACGCTTAGTAAGGCTTTTGACCACACAAAGCCAATGATAGGCACTGTGTTTTCCCTTAGCATTTTTCTCGTTTTGTGTATTTAAAATTGGTAATATTTAGTACATCAAGAATGTAGTTTTGTGACATAAAATCCTAGCCAGTTTTCCCAAATCAACAGGCATCATTTGTAAATAATCCACCTTTGCCTAGTAATATGAAATGTAACCACTATCATTATAAATTCTTATGTATATTTGGATTTTTAGTCACTTGTCTTCATTTATTGGTCTGTTCAGTGGTCAGTAAAATATGGAAATTCGCACATTTTTATAACCTCAAAGCCATTCTTTATATATTACAAATCAGTGTCATCAAAACAATAAGAGCATGTATAACCCAAAAAGTTTAAACCCCTCCTCTTTTATTTGGTTATATAAAATAGAAAAACAGATAAGAAGCTCACATTTTGAGAAAAAAATGAGTCTTCCTGTTCAGGAACATGAAACGATCTTCTGCACAGATATAAAAGGGATACTGGAGGCCGGTGCCGCGGCTCACTAGGCTAATCCTCTGCCTAACAGTGCCGGCACACCAGGTTCTAGTCCCGGTCGGGGTGCTGGATTCTGTCCCGGTTGCTCCTCTTCCAGGCCAGCTCTCTGCTGTGGCCCGGTAAGGCAGTAGATGGAGGATGGCCCAAGTGCTTGGGCCCTGCACCCCATGGGAGACCAGGAGAAGCACCTGGCTCCTGGCTCCTGCCATCGGATCAGCGCGGTGCGCCGGCCGCGGTGGCCATTGGAGGGTGAACCAACGGCAAAGGAAGACCTTTCTCTCTGTGTCTCTCACTGTCCACTCTGCCTGTCCAAAAAAAGGGGGGGGGATACTGAATTCCACTCAAACAATTTCAGCCCAGAAACTGATATATTATGGAAATTGTTTTTCTCATTTCCACTTTTCTATAATGCATACAGCAGTGCGTGTGTGTGTGTAACGTGTACACTAAGCTTTGTCGAGTTTGGTTGATGATGTCACTTTAAGTGGCCAATACAGCAGTCTGTGAGGAGAACTGTGAGTAGAGGAGAAGCAGCTGAAGTTTCGGCTCTGTTGCAGCTTCTCAGAAGCCGGCCGAGGCGCTCGGGTTCCCTGTCCCAGGCGCTGCGGTGTCAGCACAGGTGGCGACCCTGCATCGCGGTGACAGGAGGGCCCCGGGAGGTGCGGGCTTCTCCCGTCACTGCCAGCTCGCCGTCCCCTTACCTCTTCTGGTCCCTGTCATTTTCTCCCAGCCAAATCTTCTCGCGGACCCTGTGGCGCGGATGATAGGCCAGCCGCGATTGATTCCCGGAATCCTCAGAGGTGTCAACGGAGAAGCCCAAGAGCCGCCGGCTCCTCCTACCCGCCAAGGTGAAAATCCTCTTCATCGTCCCTGCCGGCGGCTCTGGAGCCCTGGCTCTGGGCGGATAACAGTGGCCAAACAGCCAGGGAATGCGTGTGTGGAGAGGGTGGGGGCGGGGGCGTGCGGCGGAGGTGGGGGGGCGGCCGGTTCGCTGCGCATGTGCAAGCTCCAGGGGTTCCCAAACAGCGATTATTTTGCCTGTAAAATTGACGATACGTGCCTGAGTGTTAGGGACGTTTTGCAAAAGAAAGACTCATCGCTGTGCACAAGCCATCTCTGCACTCACCTGGGACTCCAGTGGTGGAAACTTCACCACGATGAAGGCCTCATTTTCAGGAAGACGCTCCTTGCCCCTGGTTTATGACCCCTTCTACATCCTTCTGGGTCCCAGCCAGTATCCCTTGAAATTTAGGGGGTCCACAACAAAAGGCTGTTTTCATGAGTTCCTGCATGGTGGCGGTATATGTCATTATGTGAAAGTCTGTGAGAACTCAATGCGCATCTTGCAGAAAACACACAACCCCACTTATGCACACCTCGTGTTGTTTGCTCTTTGGCTCAGGGTTACCTTTAAGGTTTTCTGACTTTCACTTCTTGCGATTTTCCCTAAGTGAATCTTTAGTCCATGACGACTTTTGGAGCATAGTGTAATATTTAAGAGCTTCTTTTGAAAACAGCTTTTCAGAGACTCTCTGTACCCAACAGTTCATCTTTTGGCATTAGGTTAAAGGTCACTTTATTTTATCCGAAGTCCCTAAGTTCTGTTTTTGAGTGTTACTGTCTGCTTCCTGAAACAGAACCACTACCTTTTATCAATAAAATGTACAGCATTTTGATGTCCGTTACAGTATCAAGTTTCTGCCTCCTTACTCCTCTTTTTAGTGTTCTTTTGGTAGTGTTTACATTATTTAAGATGAATTGTTAATTACTTTGCCAAATCGGAGGATTCTTTAGTGGGATTAGATTTTAATTGAGTTAGGAAAATAATTTTAACAGAATCAATCTTTTGTTAACAGTCCTACTGGATAAATATTGTCTTTGTTTAATTCTTAATTTTGAACTTTATTTATTTGAGAAAGAGAGCGCCCCCAGCTCCTCCACTGGTTCTTACTCCAAATGCCCTCAATGGCTAGGATTGGGCCACACTGAAGCCAGGAGCTAGGAACTCAATCACGGTCTCCCATTTGGGTTACAGGGACCCAAATACTTGTGCCATCACCTGTGACATACCAGGATGCACGTTAGTAGGAAGCTGGAATTGAGAGGAGCTGGGGAAGGGGCAGTGTTGTGACGTGGTGTTAAAGCTGCCGCCTGTGATGCAGCATCCTATATGGGCCATGGTTTGTGTCCTGGCGACTCCACTTACCATCCAGCTGCCTGAGAATGGTCTGGAATAAGCAGAGGAAGCAGGCTCAAGTGTTGGGACCCCTGCTGCTGACGTGGGGCCCAGACATTGCTAGTTTCTGGCTTCATTGTCTCTCTCAACTCTGGCTTTCAAAATAAATAGTTAAAAAAAAAGCAGAGAGGAGCTGTAACGCAAAACCTGATACTCTGAAATGGAATGTGGGTGTTCCAACTGGTGTCTTAACTGGCAGGCCACAGGTCTACCACTGTACTACACATTTTACATGAATTATTGTGAATTACCATCTCAAACAGTTTTTGCAACAAAACAAACTTTTACCTCAATTTTCTATCAACTTTTTGAAATACCCACATTTGTGTATATGTGATTTCAATAACTTGAGTAAGAAACATGTGAGTACAACTTCCAAACAAGGTTTTAAAGTATTTAACTGCCTAACAGCAGTTTCTTTCTTGGTCCTTCCTGATTTTCCCGTTATCTCCAGCTGAGCAGAGTTGGAATCCTGAAAGCCTCCAGCCCTGGGTATGCTGCATTGCTGTTGATGACAGGCCACAGAGACATACCAGTTTAGATGCTCTACCCTGATCATGCCCATAGCACATATAAGCTAAAAGTTTGTTGCAATTCCCAATAGTCTTCCAACATTAGCATGAAATCTATGAAGAATAAATGAAGATTAATACCAGTATTTCTGTTCTCACTTCTGATTTTTTAAGATTTATTTTATTTATTTGAATGAGTGAGTTACAGATGAAATGATTTATGAGAAAAGGTGCATTGCTAATCCACTTGAATTGACACCCAGTCAGCAAAGTTTCCTGGCCTCATCCCTAAAACATCAACTGAGGTTTCCATTATCCATGGAGAAATACCCATGATTTCACTTTCAATATTAAACCATGGCCATCATTTATAACTTTACTATTCACATTGAAGTGAGGATTAAATTTTGTTTTATATTGTTCAGATGACTGCTGAGGTGTCTGAACACCTGCACTGACATGTTTCCTATTTCATAGGCCATATTGCCATATGTTTTTCATGCTACTTCTGGGATCCCCCTTAACTTGTGTTTCTCTGCCTATCTTTGCACATGTTTTTACTGTGTCTTTTGAATGGTGGAAGACTATCATTGACCTTTAATAAACGGTAACCTCTCTATTATGGATTGGATATGACTTGCTCCCCCAGCTCATTTAAACTCCAGAGTCTTATGTTGACAATTGATCAATTTAAAGTAGATACTTGTTCTAATTATGGCTTTTGTTAGGTGAATCTGCTGGAGGAGACTTTAGGTCTTGCAGGCTTGCCCTCAGAGAGTGGTTCTCATGCGAAGATTGGTTGTTTAACCTTGGCATGCTTGCTGTGTCTCTCGCTGTGTTTCCAGGCTCACCATGGGATCATCCCTCCACACAGGCTTCACCATCGCCAGCCTCACCAGAGCTAGTCTATGTGGCTGTCCGATATTCAACTAAGGATCTCCGAGCTGTAAGCAAAAATAAGCATTTTCTTTCCTGAGTAGCTCCTCTCTTGTATGTTAAAGTAATGAAAAGCTGACTAACATTCCATACCAATCACAGGAGAAAGCACAGCCCTCCTGTATGAGGTGTTCAGCAGCAAGGTAGGTGCCATGCATACCAGAGCTGGCAATTTTTTCTTTCCATTTACTAGTCCTCTGCACCTCAAGGCAGGCAGCCCACATCATACACCCAGAAACCCAAAGTGATGTCAGTGGGGCAAGTCAGTCACTAACTGTGTCAGCTCTGAATTTTGCAAGGTTTTGGAATGCCTAGATCATGATACTACTACTACTATGTGTTCAGGTCATATTTGATAAATGGATTGCAAGAATGATTTAATACAGTTGGAAAGTTCAACATCTTTAAAGAAAAACTCCACAAGCTAAAGAAATAATTTTTCTATAGTAATGACTATTACTATTTGCTGTTTTTTAATTTTCATAAGGACAGATAATATAAAATGTTTATTAATACATAGGCAATAAAGTTCTACACTTCCTCCTCCTATCCACCCCCCCAACTTACACCCAGGAGCTCCATTCTCGCCTTTGTACTCTTATGCCCATCACTGGTGCCTCTGTTGTGATCACCAGCTCTGTACTGCGTGCTTTGTGTTGCTCCCCTGTTGTAAGGTTCTCATTCCTCAAAGTCAGGGACAGATCTTACCCCTTCCAGAGCCAGGCACATTACCCCTCTCCCATGTCACATTTGCATTTTTGCTTTTGTAGGCCATCTCTTTCCTCATCTAAATGGACACCTGCTGTCACCTGCTGTTGGGGTGGTGATGTAGCCCACTGTATGTCATCAGAATATCAATCCAAGTTACAGGGCCCCAGACAACCTCACCCTTGTATTGTAAATCCCTGCAGTACCATCTGGGACATTTTTGTAATGATTTACAATGAGAGAAAAGATCGATATAGTTTACAAGTCAGTTCCCTCAGTGAAGATCATCATACTAGACATTGGAGGTGGAGGTGCTGGATGAGGCCTAAGAGCCCACGAGAGTGTAGGGGGTGACTGGTGCCCATGAATGGTACTGAGGGGATACCCATGGGGCTCAGGCACATAGGTGAATCCTAGGAAAGAAGAGGATAGTCCTACATCCATATTGAAGGGCAGAGCACAAGTTCACGTGTACAAATATATCAGTCTGATGGATGCAAGCAACACCAATGAATGCTGAACCAGAGTAGAGGAAGGGATAGGCGCTTCTCCACCTGATATCAAATAAGGAGCATCAGAGTCACAAAACTCTCCTATTTCACTGGGTCCTGGCAGCCTGAGGAATGAAGGGAAGTCACAGGGATAAATGGATGTGGCATCACATCTGCATGTGTGCAGGCAAAGAACAAAGAAGGCAGGGACTATCGCAGAACATAAGCAGAGCCTTTACTGGTTTGCCGAGTTAAAGAAACATTCCATAGACAACGTCTATGTCCAGGGCCACCCCAGCCTCCCATCCTTAGTTATGTTCTCCAGGGCTGTGGATATCATTGATCACCCACGTGGAAATCTGATGAATTTTCTCTCTTAAAATGCACAGTCCCCTTGGAGATATCTGAAAGGTCAATCATGACAGATTGGTTTTCCACCACCACCCACTGTAATTCAAATTTAAAGCCCAAGCTATTGTATGACATAGAAAAGTGACATATCCACCTTCGTTTGAGTTTCTATAAAGTTAGAAAGTTAGAGTTAAGATGATTTGCTGCTAAGGCCTTATACTTTTTACTAATGTTTTATTTACTCTTTAAATCCATTCATGAGAGAGACTTATGAAACCTCTCACCATGCTTGTATGTTAGGTTCTACCTGAAGTACTGTGATCAGTTATTTAGTATATTTTGCCCCCATCAGTGACTGTGGGAAACACGAGGAGTTCCAACAGAAAGGATCTACCCAGAAGGGGGCCACTGAGGAGCTACAGGAAGAACCAGAGTCAGAAGTAGAAAGAAGTTTGCAGAGGTTCTGTTCTTGGTTTGTTTCCTTGTGCTGGCTCAGCCGGGCAGGGTTGTTCTACACATCAGGTGGGGTTACATGGCAGGGAATTGGTCAGGAGAGTGTGAACATCCCAGGTGGGAGAGGTGACCACCAAAGAGGCGAACAGAGACCCAGAGTCCTGGTTTGTGCCATCCCTACTTGCTCCTGAGACTCCCATCCTTATGTGTGCCCAACTGGTCTGTGGATCATCTCCCACTGACCTCTGAACCCTGCTCCCAAACCCTACTTTGACCCTGACACTCTTCACCCTGCTCTCCTCTTCCTGCCACACTGCTCCTCATCCCCAACCTAATTGTGACCTATTACTGCCACACCCCATCCCCCACCTAATGGATAGCCAATCACTGCCCTGCCCTGTTGGCAAGCCAATTGTGAGCTCAGTCCTTGCCCCGCCCTAAGTCACACCCTTCTCCTCTACCCCCCACCCTAGTCTCTCACTCCTGGTAACTCAGTGCACTGAGAGGACCCAGGCATGAAGGTATGGAGGTGGGTCTTCTGGCTCCCTGTGCTGGGGTTGCCCAGTCACACAGCACAGAATGTGAGTAAACACCAGATTCACTTTGGTCTCTTTCCTTCTATTGGCTGTGTCCCACTGTGGTTTAGATAACACCATTTCACTGGCTCTTGCACAGCCATCCAGTCCTTTCCAAAGATGAAGTTAGATGAAAGTTAGACATCACAGGTGTCGTGGCCAGGCTGACAAACCTCTGCCACACCTGTGGCATCAACTTCTGCTTGATCAACAGCAGGAAAGCCTGACAGGGTGGAATCCTGGAAACAGTAACCTCATAGTATCAAAAGAGGATGTGTGGATATGCTAGAAGCCACTGGATTACATGTTGTAGTGGTGAAAATAACACAGGAAAACTGATTTCTTAGGAGTCATGATTGTTAGCCTGGTTCCTGCAGGATCTGTGGGAGATCCTCAGCTGCTGCTCCTTTGGTACCATCACACATGTAGCAGTGTCACTGAGATAAGACTCATGTGTGTTGACACCAGGCAGCCTTGAAACAGTGGTACTGAGTGGGTGGTATTAGTACTAGATTGTTGCACGTGAACTGTCACTTCTGCTGTGGATTATCTGCTTTGTTGACTTTTGTTAACTTTTGAATTGTTCCTTTCCTCAGCTCTTGGAGGCTGTCCCTAGGGACTCTATTTGAAGGGAGCCCAGAGACAGACACGAGATGTGAAAATAAGTATCTGCATCCTGCTTTTATGAGCTCATAAAAAATCCAAATCATTCAAAAGAGAAGGGGAATAGGAAGAAATTAGAAATTGAAGGATGCATAGAAATGGAAAACTCTCAAACGATTCTCATTTTTCATTTATCATTTAAAGTTGACGAATTTGCTTACCCTAGTTCTAAACCTCTTAATTATTAAGAGAAGAGATTTTCTGTTTTTCCTAGGTACAGTTCCAAGAAGACAATCACACTTCCTCACTGCCCTGCTCCTCCCCCAATCCCCTTCCAACTCTCCCCTCTCATCAGTTTTTGCAAAGCCATCATTTTAATCCAAACTATATTCAAAAACTTAATTCACCACTAATATTCACAAGTAAAAATTAGGAAGACTGCAGTTCAACAGGAGTATAAACAGGAGCTACATATGACAATAATAGTCCAAAATGGGCATTTCATTCCTATAGATTTTTTGGTATTCTATATTAACTGCCATATATCTTAGAAAACATATAATATTTGTCTTTATTGAGATTGGCTTATGTCACTAAGCACAATGGTTTCCAATTGGATCCATTTTGTTGCAAAAGACAGGACTCCATTCTTTTTTTTTCTTTTTTGACAGTCAGAGTGAACAGTGAGAGAGACAGGGAGAAAGGTCTTCCTTTTTGCCGTTGGTTCACCCTCCAATGGCATATATACACATATATATATATATATATACACACATATATACATAGATATTTTGACAGGCAGAGTGTACAGTGAGAGAGAGAGGGAGAGAAAGGTCTTCCTTTGCCATTGGTTCACCCTCCAATGGCCGCCACGGCCGGCGCGCTGCGGCTGGTGCACCGCACTGATCCGATGGCAGGAGCCAGGTACTTATCCTGGTCTCCCATGGGTGCAGGGCCCAAGCACTTGGGCCATCCTCCACTGCACTCCCTGGCCACAGCAGAGAGCTGGCCTGGAGGAGGGGCAACCGGGACAGAATCTGGCGCCCCGACCGGGACTAGAACCCGGTGTGCCAGCGCCGCAAGGCGGAGGATTAGCCTAGTGAGCCACGGTGCCGGCGACATATAAATTATTATAATGTTAATGTTTATATCAATTTAGATTAAAACATATTACATTTCTTCTAGAATTTCATATAAATAGATGCATGCGTGCCATATGGACTATTTTGTATCACCTGATTCTGCTCAGGACAATATGTCTGAGAGAATTCATGTTGCAGTATGGATCAGTAATTCATTTGTTTCCATTCCCGACTCATCTGAGTTATTTCTACTGAATGAACATCTCTGTTTAATTCACCATTCTATAGGAATTGTTTAGGGTTAAGGTGCCAAATTTCAACAAATACACAGTTAAATCCAAAGCAACCTATGTAGAAAAGTTGTAAATAAAAGTGTTAACTTACTCAGCTGAAACATTTGTCTTAATTCACATAGTGGATCAATAGAATTTATATGAAGACTGTTAAAAATTCTTGTGTTTTGGTGCTACCATTGTTCTTGCCACTTTTGATTTTATTTAAGCATTAAAATTTGATTTTCTCCTTATAAGCTTTTCACTCACGTTTTGATGGGTACTGGTATTTAAAAGAAATCATCAATACAAGAGAAGATGTGGTAGAGAGGAACTCTCGCCCAGTATTAGACAAAGGAGAGTACAGGGCCCACAATGAACCAGGATACTCTGTGCTCAAAGGCACCCACACAGATATCTAACAACTCTACCAACCACCCAAGCAACTTGAGGCTGGCAAGTTATGCTTATTTTTAAACTTTAATTCATTAATTTTTATTTGTATTTTAAAGGTGCAAAGAGACAAGGACAGATGTTCTCCACCTCACCTGCTGGGTCACTCTCCCAGTTTTTACAATAGCCAAGGATGAGCCAAGCCCAAGGCCAGGAGCCTGGAATTCAGTCCAGTTTTTCCACCTGTACAGTAGACACCCATATACATCCTTGAGCTGTCATCTGCTAACTCCCAGGGGGCACATTATCAGGAAGATAGAATGGAAGTAAAGCCAGGACTCAAACCCAGGCACTCTGATGTGGGATACATGCATCACCAGTGGGGTCTTAGCCATTGTGCCAGACACCAGGACCCCAGTCTATCTAGAAGCAAGGAAATCCCCTTGAGTCAGTTGAGGGACATGATTACTCCTTGCAGGCTGACCTAGGGTTCTTAGCAACTGAAATACAGTCAATGTCTGTGTCTTCTCACTGTTTCCAATGTTTTATTGCAGCTATCTCAGAACTTTCCTGACCATTTTCAGCTCAGTACTGATTTTTGGGGGATTTTTCGGAAGCTTATCATTATTGCTACAGTCGTGGCTATTTCGGCATTTGCCATTTTCTTCTGGACAACTGTTCTTGTTGTGAGTATACTAGGAGTGTTTTATATGATAAATAAGGAGGAATTTGTATAGTAATTGCATTTGCACCTGGTAAAATCAGTCCTCCTCCATTCATTGTTTTCCCCATAACCCACAAATTTTAATAAGGTTGTTTTCATTATAATTTGGATTGACACATTTTTTAAAAGTCTGGAAAGATTGACCCATGTGTTCTTTTGAAGTGTGTGATGTAATCTCCAAATGCTTTGAAGTTTTCAAATTCTCTGATTGATTTCTAGCTTACTTTCACTGTCCTGAGAGCAAACATTCTATGATTCCTACTCCTTTCCATTTGGTAAAGTGAACTTATGTCTTGAGTGAATGGAGTAAATGTGCTGTGTGAGCCCGCGTGAGTGTATTCCATTTTGCTGGCTGAATTATTCTGTAGTGTGGACTGATTCAGCAGATTATCAGTGCTGTTCAGTTATTCTGAATCTTTACTGACTTTCTTCCTGCTGGATCTGCCAGTGACTGAGGGAGGAGTGGGGTGAATTCATCTATTTCTAGTTGCAGTGCAGTTTTGCCTCATGAATATTGAAGCTCTGTTGTTAGGTATTTATACATTAAGGGTTGTCATGTCTTCTTGAAAAATGGATCCTTTATCATTATTGTAATACCATGTGATCCTTGAATGCTCCTTGCATTGTGCTTGTTTTGTGTGAAACTGAAATAGCTACTCCAGCTTTCTTTTGATTAGTTTTAACTGTACATTTTTCTCTAACCCACTTTTAATGCATTTATAGCTTGGATTTGAAAATGGGCTCCTGGTATACATTCATTAACTGGGAATTATTTTTTAATCCACTCTACAGTCACTGTCTTTTAATTAGTGTATTTACTTTATTAGCATTTAAAATTATTAATGATATAATTGGTTTAACATCTATCACCTTTATGGCTGTTTTTTATTCATTGTCCCCTTTTGCCTTACACTCTTTATATGCCTTTTCAGGGCCTAACTTAGAATCTTGCAAGTTTTATTTCATTGTGTTTAGCACACCAATTATACTTGAACTTATCTTTTTTGTTGTCTTTTTTGAAAGTGGTTCTCCCTGAATTGGAAATACACATATTAAAAAGTAATCCAATTCACAGGAAATGAAATTTATGTCGTAAAAGGTGACTCCACAAACTCCGTCCCATTTCTTACAACATTGCTATAATCCATAAGCTATAATCACCATATGTATTGCTATTACTACTTTGTTCAGTTATATTAAGCAAAGTGTTGTCTGAGAAACCAATCAGTAAGATAACAACTTTGCCCTCACTTACTCCTTTGCCTATTGCTCTTGCACTATGTAGATCCAAGTAGCTGACATTTATTCGCTTCCTTCTGTCTGAAGAGCCTCTTTTAAAATCTTTGTAGTGTGGCTTATGAAAGAGAGAGTTCTGGCCGGTGCCACGGCTCACTGGGCTAATCCTCCGCCTTGCGGTGCCGGCACTCCGGGTTCTAGTCCCAGTCAGGGCACCAGATTCTGTCCCGGTTGCCCCTCCTCCAGGCCAGCTCTCTGCTGTGGCCCGGGAAGGCAGTGGAGGATGGCCCAAGTGCTTGGGCCCTGCACCCCATGGGAGACCAGGATAAGTACCTGGCTCCTGCCGTCGGATCAGCGTGGTGCGCCGGCCGCGGCATGCCAGCGGCGGCGGCCATTGGAGGATGAACCAACCAATGGCAAAGGAAGACCTTTCTCTCTGTCTCTCTCTCTCACTGTCCACTCTGCCTGTCAAAAAAAAAAAAAAAAGAAAGAAAGAGAGAGATCTTTAATGTTTTTCTTAGAAAGTCTGTGTCCATTTTGGAAGGGTAATTTATCAGAGTGTGATTCTAATGCTTGCCTTCTCAAATCAAACTGATTTTTTTTTGTCTTTTAATATGCCTTCTAATTCTTTACTAAAATCACGACATTACATTGAGTGAAAGGAACTGATTTAAACAGGTCCTTTGTGAGAGATTTTATGGGTATCTTGGTAGAAGTTTAGCTGGCATTACAGTTTACAGGTACTGAAAGTGGCAGAGACTGATGGCAAGGGCTTGGGCCATCTTCTACTGTGCTCCCAGGTCATAACAGGGAGCTGGATCAGAAGAGGAACACCCAGGACTCGAACTGGCACCAATATGGAATGCCAGCACTTCAGGCCAGGGCTTTAACCCAATGCACCACAGTGCCAGCCCCCATCCAACTGTATTTTAAAATTTGTAAGGTGTTTCTAGTGAATCAAAAAAGTGTACTGCAGTATAAATGTTTTAGAATTTATTCTGTTTTCATAGAGGCTTTTCTTGTTTAAGATTTCATTATAGATATTGGGTTTCCCCCCAAACAAATTAAATAATGTATTTGCATTCTAATTATGAATTTTGCCATTTCTAGGATAAAAATTAAATAGATTAGTTTTCCTTTAATAAAATGGAAATAGGTGTTTTTGGTCAAAAATAACTGTTTACTTTTCTACCCTATCAGAAATGGTTTAATGAAAGATCACAATGAAGTAGGAAATATCTTCCTTTTTTTTTTTTTTTTGACAGGCAGAGTGGACAATGAGAGAGAGAGAGAGACAGAGAGAAAGGTCTTCCTTTGCTGTTGGTTCACCCTCCAATGGCCGCCGCGGCCGGCGCGCTGCGGCCAGCGCACCGCGCTGATCTGAAGGCAGGAGCCAGGTGCTTCTCCTGGTCTCCCATGGGTGCAGGGCCCAAGCACTTGGGCCATCCTCCACTGCACTCCCAGGCCATTGCAGAGAGCTGGCCTGGAAGAGGGGCAACTGGGACAGACTCCAGCGCCCCGACCGGGACTAGAACCCAGTGTGCTGGCGCCGCTAGGTGGAGGATTAGCCTGTTGAGCCAAGGCGCCGGCTTCTTTCATTGTTTTTAATCTTTTAGAAGTCCTTTAAGCTAAATGACTGTTATTTCACTAGATTAGTGTTTTTACTTTCATCAGGAACAACATGTATTTCCTAGTATATATTATTATAATAAGGTTAACTTTGTTTCTTCCTTGTCCTAGATAAAACAGCCAGTTTATCAAGGTAAGATTTTAGCCTCTGTTTTCTTTATAATACTTTTCTCAGTGCTGGTATTAGATGTGAGCTTTTATTAAACTAGCTCTAAGTACAGTAATTTTTATAACTTCCTGGCTTATTACTTCTTGAAGGTTTTAGTATTCCTGGAGTGGTTTCTAAATGACAATGGAGAGGGACTCGTGATCTGTTGTAAAAATGCAGGAAGAAGAAGCATTAGTGGGCATAGGAGACTGAAATGAGTTTAGCTTCGCCTAGAAATGTTTAAGAAGCAAGTGATGCTGGCCAGCGCCGCAGCTCACTAGGCTAATCCTCCGCCTTGTGGCGCCGGCACACCGGGTTCTAGTCCCTTTCTGGGCTCCGGATTCTGTCCCAGTTGCCCCTCTTCCAGGCCAGCTCTCTGCTGTGGCCAGGGAGTGCAGTGGAGGATGGCCCAAGTGCATGGGCCCTGCACCCCATGGAAGACTAGGAGGAAGCACCTGGCTCCTGCCATTGGATCAGCGTGGTGCGCCGGCCACGGCAGCCTCCATTGGAGGGTGAACCAACAGCAAAGGAAGACTTTTCTCTCTGTCTCTCTCACTGTCCACTCTGCCTGTCAAAAAAAAAAAAAAAGCAAGTGATGCTAATATTTTTTTAAAAAAATTATATAATGTGAACCTATCAAAAAGCTTAAGACTTAGAAAAGATCTGGTTTTCTGGGGGAGGGGAGAATGTGTCAGGATATTTATGTGGAAAGTCTTTAATGCCGGAGCAGAAAGAGCAGAAATGATGCATAAGGTGGAAGAAGGATTTCATATAGGCTTTATGGGCAATAAATAAGTGTTGCTATCTATTGAGAGCCAAAGCTGCCAGACACATAGTAGGCCCAACATGTTTTATTTTTACAGATCTATTTAGTTTATTTGAAAGGCAGAGTTGAGAGAGCAAGAGGGAGTGAATTCCATCTGCTGGTTCACTCTCCAAATGGCTGCAATGGCTGGGCTGGGCCAGGTTGAAGCCAGAAGCTTTATCCTGGTCTCCCACATGTGTGACAGGGGCTCAAGCACTTGGGCCATCATGCAACATTTCCCCAGGCTATTAGCAGGGAGTTGGATAAGAGGTAGAGCACCCAGGACACGAACCAGCACCCACATGGGTTCCTGACATAGCAGGTGGAGAATCAACCCGCTATACCACAGCAATGGCTCTCTGTGTTTATTTTTTATACTGAATTTATCACTTGTCATGTTTGAAAGGGTGAATTCAGGGCAGCAGAGCTCATATCATGGGCAAATAACAAAACAAAAATAAGGATGCATCTGAGGTCAGATGAGAGAACTAAAAGACTGTCAGAGGAGTCCTTTAGGTGTTTATGTGAGCCATCCACCTTACAGGATGGGTGCATCAGGGCACAATGTTCACTTTTATGGTAGGCAGTAGCATTCTGATCTTGGTAGTGGAAAGTCCTATCTGAGAGGGTTGGGAGCTCATCCAGATCCCGTAGAGACTAAGTGGTAACAGGTTGTATTAAATTATTCTATACTTCAAAACCATCTCTCCAGAGCCCTCCATTCTGCTTCTTGTGAAAGACAATCCTCAGGGCAGCAGGAAGTCTTTGGAGGCCCTGGAGTAGCCAATCAATTGACACTTTGAACACTGCTTTCATAGGAATTTCAAATGATGGTATTTGAGGAAGGAACATAATTATCTACCTTCATAATTAGGGAATAGAAATGTAAGTAGCTAGGGTGTTTGATTTCTGTTTCTTCTCTGGTGAAGACAAAACTATTTGAAGTAATGGAATTTTCTTTTTTTTCTTCTTTTATTGATAAGCAGAGTTAGACAGTGAGAGAGAGAGACAGAGATAAAGGTCTTCCTTCTGTTGGTTCACCCCCTAAATGGCCACTATGGCCTGTGTACTGCACCGATCCGAAACCAGGAGCCAGGTGCTTCCTCCCAGTCTCCCATGTGGGTGCAGGGGCCCAAGCACTTTGGCCATCCTCCACTGCCTTCCCAGGCCACAACAGAAAGCTGCACTGGAAGAGGAGCAACTGGGACCAGTACCTGGTGCTCCAACCGGGACTAGAACCCAGGGTGCCGGAAACGCAGTTGGAGGATTAGCCTAGTGAGCCACAGCGCCTGCCAAGTAATGGAATTTTCTAAGAATGAAGTGCCATCTTCCATTGATGAGAGTACTTCAATGAAAACATGTATTTCCCATGTTTCCAATAATTTCAAATAGGATTATAACTGACATTTGGTTCTTATTTCCTACTAGTTATATTGGTTTTAAAATTACTGTAAGTAAAGTTTGCTTTCTTCAGGCTTAGTAGTGAAGTTAGGAAGTTATTTTCTGGCCATAATGCCAGATAACAAGTAATTTCTGCTAATACATTGAGGTAGTTCAACTATATTGTTTTATTCTTTATAACCTTAGTTTTTATCTCCCCTTAGTTAATTTGCAGCAAATTTCTGAGAAGATCAATAATGTCACGAAAGAAAATGCAGAACTTGTACAACAAATTTCTGTTTTGGAACAGAAGGTATCAATGTCCTTTCAATTTTCATATTTTTCATGGTTTCAGTTTGAGTCACTTCCACGTTTAGTTCAGGTATTCCACTGTACCCTCTTTCATCCACTGCCCTGCTTCATAAGATCTGTAATCTCTTCACATGTGAAGTCAGCCTCCTGCATGCAAAGTGCTGCTCTGTTCACTTGTGTACTGAATCATACATGAGGATAGGTGTTACGTGGCCCTCTAATTAACATTTTTGTATTCTGATTCTTTATTACATATACATATAGATCACTGAGTCGAGAAAACGTCTTCAGGAGACTAAAAGACAAAAAAAGGTGGTCTCTGATGAATCAGTTAAACTTAAGGTAATAACCCTTTGCCTTTATGGAATCCATTATAAAAACAAGTAAAAGAAATAAATATTCCTGATGCAATATGCTGTATTGAAGGATAATGCAAAAAAAAAGTGACAACACTAAAACTACCACGTACAAGGTACATATAACCTGCAGTCTGGAAGAGATCAGAATGCTAAGAATCATGATGTGGTATAATTTGGCTCCTATATTTTACCATAATTTGGCTTCTGAGCCTTTTTGTCCATTTAGTGATCCAGCTGGTACATTTTCTATTGCTTTTCACAGAGTAAAAGTCTTAAGAGTATGGGGGATGAACTTTCTTCTGAAAAAATGTTCAATGTTATTGTAAAAAATACTGAAGTAACATCTTAAATTGAGGGATCCAAGAAGTGTGTTTGATTTCCTGTCTGGGCAATTATCACAATATTCATTGCTGTCCTGCAAGATATTTAGGAAATGTGTGAATAGTTAAGGAATATTAAGGGGGTAGGGACTGTTTAGATGAACTTAAACAGCCCCTACCCCTCTTAATGCTCAGTAAAAAAAATTATCAGTGAAATCTGAGTTATTTTTATTCCTTTATTAATATTCTAATAAGAAAAGCTGTTCCATTAAGAAAAGTTCATTCAAGCAGGTTGACTTGCACAAATTTTTACATTATTTGCTTTTGACTTCTCAGTCATTTCTCTCATTATTTCCTAAGCAGAAAGATTGTTTATGCCACAAAGTATTCTTACTTCAGTGTGTTTTCCCCCTCATTTCATTATATTCTTGACATTTCTTCTAGACCCAATCTGGATCCATGACATGCCCATAACATATAGAGTTAGCCGTGGGATGTGCTTGGTTGCAATTTCAGCTTTTTAGCTGTTTCAGCTGGTGTTGTCATGGAATTAAAAAGCACTTCAATTAATTCTTTCTCCATTTGACTTTATAAATAGAGATGCAGACTAGCACAGTGCTCTCGTTTGTGGATTCACCCCTCAAATGCCTATGATAGCCATGGGTCAGCCAGGTCAGTGGTAGGAAACTAGAACTCAGTTTGTGTTCTCATGTGGTTGGCAGGGACCCACGTACTTGATCCATCAATGGCTGCTGTGCAGGGTGTGCATTAGCAGGAAGATAAATTTGGGAGCAGAGCCAGGGCATTAAGTCAAGCAGTCCAATATGGAATACATGTTTCCCAAGCAGAGTCTTAACCACCATGTGAAACTCCTGCCTCTTTTTGTAAACCTTAGCACTTGTTTTGTTTCTATCTTATGTGCAGGCATTTGAAAAAGGGAAATCTACTGAAAACTTGAAAGAAGTTATTTCACTGAACAACTCGGGAATTTCAGAGGTAAACTTTTTATAATTGTTTCAATATTTCAATTGTACATTTTAGCTCTAATGAGAAATATTTCATTTTTGAAGATTAAATTTATATGATAACTATGTGGAATTTTGTTCTTGTGAAGTAACTAATTACAGTGTTTTCAGTTAAGATCCAATCACCTTTAATGAAACTGGCTTCAGTGAAGGGAAATTGAAGTTATAAAAGTAAAATACTTAGTTGACAATCTAGTAGGAGCAGGTAACAAAATTAGTCACATTCTTGAAGAGACTGTGATCCAGAAAACTGAACTTTCTCATTTCCTTTTTACCTGTTTTAAATTAGTTGTTCTAAACTAAAATTAACTATAAAGTCTGTGGTGATGCAAAATTATCTATTGAACAATATAGGTGTGCATTTCTGTAGTAGTAATGACATTTGCATTGTTCTGCAACCATTTCTTGAATGTCTTTTCTTAAAAATCTCTTAAAGTCGGAAGATGAAAATGAGGGAGTCAAGGATTTACAGCTGAGAGCCTTGAGGGCCAAAATATGGATGCTGGAAGGTACGTTCCTTCATTAGAGGGAGGTCCTGTCTAGTGTAAATACATCTGCATTGGGAAGGTGAAGAGTGGTTCCTGTCTCCCGGGTCCTTGCTGTTTCTCCCAACTCCAGCCAACTCCTTGGGTCCATGTGCATACACACAAAGAAAACTTTTATCCTTTACAGAAAGTAAAAAGAACCTGGAAAAAAGCTGTAATACCTTGAAGTCCATGAAAGCAGCAAAGGAAGCTGAAATCAAACTGATGGATATGAATATGGAGAGTTTTCATGAAATCTACAAACTGAAGGTGGCAGCTGCTGCAAAGTAAGATGTCCTGAACCGACTCAGTAATGTCAGTGCTAATTTCAGTCAGTAAAGAATTCTCATACTTTTTGCCTTGATTCCCATAATATGCATTTTTCTGTCCCTTTCAACTGTTTGTTATACACTCCCTTGTAATTTATTTGTGGGTACTGGAAGAACTGATACCAGCATCATTAATGTCCATGTCTGCATTCTATCTCTCTCTCTTTTTTTTAAATTATTTATTTACTTGAGAGGAAGGGTTACAGCGAGAAGGAGAGACAGAGGTAAAGGTCTTCAGTCTGCTGGTTAACTCTCTAAAGGGCCACAATGGAGGGAGCTGAGTCGATACAAAGCCAGGAGACAGGAGCTTCTTCTGGGTGCAGATGCAGGGGCCCAAAGATTTGGACAAATCCTCCACTGCATTTTTGGGGCATCAGCAGGGAGCAGCTGTTCAACCTCTCTTGTATACCTTTATATTGTTGGGGTTTTTGGTCATATTGTATTTTGTTTTCCTTCTTGTGTCTAGTCATTTCTAATTGAATGCCTGTCATTGAGTAAAAATATTGGGAAAAAATTAAAATGTGGTGTGATGTGATCTAGCTTTGGAAAATAAGGAGATGGCCTCAGGCAAGAATGCTGGCAGTATGGGAGCTGTTAATTCATTCAGCAGCTGAGGGCATTCATTGCAAAGGCCAGTGTATGTCCTCTCCTCCATTCATAGTGTTCCAAGCAAAGCTGTGAGATTTTCCAGTCAGACCCTGAACTCCACTGTATTCCTTTGAACCCATCTATGTGAGCAAAGGCTGCCCATATTTACCTCTCTCTAGTCTCCTAGAGAATTCTTTCATGATCTACAGGGAAATGGGCCTCAAATGCCAGCTGAGATGCCAGGTCGATCTTGTTTCCAAGATTCCTTCTTCTCCATGTTGCTCCCACATGTCATTGCTGACGTGTAGTGATTCAGTCTATTCCATTGTATACCTCATGTTTGTCCAGTGTTTCCTACTGTTCTCGGGGGAGATCCAGGACTTCATCCACACTCACCCATGTTCAAAACCAGAACTCTTCCTTATGGTCCCCCATGGCTCAGACTTGGAATAATATTTCCAAAGTCTGAGACAAGTGTTGCTGTTGTCCTTACTAGTATGTTGTGGGTTTTTAAGGTAGGAACAGTGACTACTCTACTTTGTATCCTTGGCACCTAAAAACACAGAAAGAATTTACCAAGGACTTCCAAGGCATTAACCCTCTCCATTGTTTTGTGCCTGTGTCCTACAGCTGTTGGGGTTTTATGGGTAATGTGGATTAAAGCAGATATCAAAGGGAGACTCTTTCTAGACCATGGGCTTTTGCTGCCTGCATTCTCAGTGATTGCCACTATGTAGAAGTAAATAGCACTGGGGCCGAGGGCTTCGCAGACAAAGCTGCAGGTTCTCAGGAGCTGAGGAAAGCCCCAATAAGGTGGCAGTTCAGGACAGTGTACTTCACTCATGTTGTCAGCACTGGATTTTCCTTCCCTGCATCAGGCTCCCAGCTGTAGGAGGCAGGAGCTCTACCCCTGCATCATAGCAGTGTTCACAGTGACTGCAGTGTTAGGGACTCCATGAGCTGGAAGGATCTCTGTAGATCAGGTTGTCTGTATCATGGTCCCAGCCAGACTGTGAATCATGTTCCTCCATGGGCGGAGGCAGACGAGTGAGAACCCCCTGTCTCATCCTAATGGGATTACTAGTGATGAAATGATTTGACCTGCTTTTCCACAAAGGAGTGTTCACCATTTCAAAGTCACAACTGCTTAGTGTCAGGTGCTATGTATATTCATTGACTTATTACTAATGCATAGGAGCACACAGTAATTAGAGAGAACTTGCCAGCTGGCCAATGGATCGTCTTCTGTCAGTGGGAGGCTTCACTTCTGATTCTGCACTGTTTGTGGGTCTGTGTGTTTATACGGATGCCTGCAAGGGGACTTTCCCATCATGCACTCAGACTGTTAGCAAGCGGGGAAGCATAATCCCACATGGGCTTCTGGGAAATATGCATTTCTTTCCCATCCTAGGAAGATGGCAGGGAAACAACAAGAGTGGATGGAAAAGGAGACGAAGCTGTCAGAGAAGGAGGAGAATTTGAAACGGGCTGAAGAAGAAATTGAGAACTATGTGTGAGTCTAGAGACTATACAACCAGTCCAGAAACAATGGTTGGATTAACTGTTTAATGCTTAGGCCCAGGTAAAAGATAACTGTAAGCAATGTTCAAGAGACATAGAGATGATTCATACAAGATTATACCAAATATTTTAAGTTTACAAATGACCAAGTGATACTGTTCCTACACAGTTCCTGATTCCAAATGCTGGCCTGACTGCATGGAAACTCGATTGTTTCTTGGGGTGGTGAGAATCCACCTTCCTAATCCTTAGGAAGACAGCTCATTGTAGGATGGATCAAATCCATTACAATGATTGTCCCCATTTTATAGACCCGGTTCTTGCTGCCCTCAGAAACATGGCAAGGATATAAGTAATAGAATGGACTTTTATGATAAAAGACACACAAGAGAGGAAAAACTAGGGAAATAAGGAGATGACATCAGCTGGGAATCCTGCAGGTATAACATAAAGGATAAGGAAATGATGCAGCAGTAGGGCTTACTCTTTCTGTACTTTTACAATCATTGTGAGTATTTTTGACATCTGAGGATAGGGTAACATGGGGAAGCTGTTTAAATTCATAGTCAACATTGTGCTTCATCTGATGAAAGTGATTCTGAATCACAGGAGAAGACTGCAAGAAATGCAGGCTCAGCAGCAGCGAGAAAAGGAGACCTTCAGACAGGAGGTAACTGCATGCTGCCCAATAGCTGCACCGTCCTACACGTCTTAATGCGGATGGTTAAAGGGCCCCTGAGAGTCCCTAAGCCCTCACTTTCTGTGTTGGCCTTTTCAGATTGCTGTTCATAAACAAAAGGCTCGTGACGTTGAGGTAAAAATTTTTCATGTGTTCTTTCCATTCTGCCCTCTTTTCCACAACTGAATGTGCATGTGTTTCCCTCCCCACAGCTCAGGGCTCAAGCTCTGGAGCGGGAGTTGATGGTGCAGAAGAGGGAGACTGCCCACTTGAAACACAGGTGCATGAAAGAGCAGGCATTTTAAGCGTGTCTCTGATTTGAGACTAAGTTGTTGAGTGTCTAGTAAAGGACTTGTTCTGGGGTGTGTATGTGTGTGTTCTGTTACTTAAATCTGTTTTTTCTCTATCTTCAAGATTGGAAATAATGCAGGCAGAGGAATCCAGGAGGCAGAAGCCAGTGTCAGGGGGACCTGGCTGGGAGAACCCTCCACAGAGAGGTAGGAGCAGTGTGGAAGGAGGGTGATAGCTTCATGTCCCCTGCACATTCCACACCCTCAGCTTCTCACTCTGGGCAGTGATTGTTCCATTTCCTGAAGAGTTCCATGCACTTAGCAAAGAGAAATGATTGTCCTGCAGGGAGGCTGGGTGCTGTTTCCCTCATGTGCCCTGGACAAGTGGCCCTTCAACCAGACCCCAGGCAGGGTAGAACTCAGACCCCAATACTGACTGGGGACTCTCCTCCACTGCACCTGAACTCAGTTCTTTTTAACTGACAATAAGGGCATAGAAGGGAACCTGGCCAGATCCTCCTGTCCACCATGAGTCAGTGGTAGAGGCCTTAGCAGCACCAACAGTACTTGACAATAAAGGTTATACATCCTGATAAGAGAGGAAATGTCCTGGACTATCATCCCTCTAGTAATATTCTGCAAGCTCTGCTTTACATCAGTCAGCCTGTGTTCTTTTTTTTGGCTTTTTTTTCTTTACTGTCAACTATAGAGCTCCATCAGTAAATTAATTTTCTATGTAATTTCACTTCTATAATATTATAACACTCAAATTTTATAATAAACCCAATGAAAACATTTTCCTTTTGTCATCATCTCATCATTAATATAGTTAAGTCCTTTTCCATTTATAAATAGTTATATCACAACAGATCACATAGATGGCCAGTTACAGAGGGACTAAGATTTTCAGAATCTCTCCATGATTTCAGGGCCCTGGGGCTGTTCATGGCCAGGGTTTATTGATATTCTTTATGTCCAAGGATATTCTTAAACTATAATTTCCTCTATACATATTAGGTATGTATATCAACATATCATGTTGATTTCCAGCTAATTTTAGCACTGACTTAGGTACAATGAGTTGGTTTGTGGTGAGAACCCCTGGCACAGGCTAAGGTGGTATCATCCTCAGTGAGGACATGGGCCTCCCCCTTGTACTCAGGGCTCTTCTGAGGCACCTGGTAAACCCTGGGCCTCTGACCAGAGACCTAACATGGGATTGAGTTTAGAGGGTGAAAAGGTGTGTGGGTTTTCTCAACACTGAGGCAGAATAACTCCCCTCCCCAGGTGGTTGGCACTTTGCTACAGCAGGTAAGCTGCCTCTTGGGATGCTTGTGTCCTATATCGGAGGACTGCGTGAGACTGAGTCCTGCCTCTGCTTCTGATCTACCTTCCTGCTAATGCACCTGTGAGGCAGCAGATGGTGGCTCAAGCACTTGAGTCCCTGACAAACATGTAGGAGATCTGGATGGAGGTCTTTGCTGCTTGCCTCAGCCTGGCTATTGCTAGCATTTGGGGAGTGAACCTGCAGATGGGATTTGTCTGTCTCTGCCTTTTGAATAAATAAATATATAAACATTTTGTTAAGAAAGAATACAGTGCTGTCTCTTGTTGGGCAGATTCCAGAAGTTGTGCAGGTCACATGAAGAACCAAGGCTCATCCCCTGCTGAGGACACCAGGAAGGAACAGGTAATTGCTGTGGTCATTTTCCTTGTAATGATTTCCTGAAACCTGATCATTGCGTATACAGCACTCTCTCTTCCATTATTTTCTGATTTGTGTGTGCTGTGATACCTTTTCTGTGTCTGTAACTTTTCAAAGCAGCCAAGCCTTCCCCCACAAGCCTGTGGGCCTCTCCTTTTCCAGCTCAGCATCTGTGCTGGTGCTTTACAGGCTGAAGCCTGAAGGTTTGCTTGTCAGTTTCTGGAAATCACTGGCAGAGAAGATGGCTGTGACCTTCAGCCTCATGGCACAGTGACTCCCCCCAAGCTTCTACAACCTGGGAGGTGGCCAGGCCACATTTCATTGTCAGAATAAAATACCTCCTTTCCTGTTTTGATTTAGGTTGTTTAACCATTCAGAACATCTTCACCCACAGAATCCATGATTTTTTTCTGTTTTGTTCAATATTGAATTTTGGACAAAGCAAATCACTGTCTCATTTCTCTTGGTAAATGAGCTGTGCAGAAAACCCTCCAGTGGGGCCCTCTGTGGAATATTCTGAAGCTTCAGGGATCATGTTTGCAGAATGGCAAATGCTCACCTGCTGTGAGATAGTGAAGAGTGTTCATCAGCATTTACCTGCAAGGCCAATTCCCAGGAGAGCCTAATTGAGGTTTCCATATGCAGGTTTTTGTGTGACCTGTGTAGATGCTGATGTTGGTGATTTTCCATTCAGATGTCACTGGACATCTGTAGTTTGAAATGAAAATGTACCTTGTTTTAACTTTCTTATTTCCCACCTTGTTTGTGTAGGAGATAAAAGTAGTGTGCAGCTCCCAGAGTACTTCCAATTCAGTCTTGCCTATGAATTAAGATCGAAACATGTGCCTACCTAACTCCAGTGGGTAACATGGTTTCTGGAAAATCACATTCCCAGTTTCCCTGCAAGACACCAGGAATCTGCATTCCGCAGGTGATCCTGTGTCCAGGGGCAGCACCCCCAGTGAGGAGACCCTCAGCTAGGGAGGGAAGCGGAGAAGATTGGAGAGGCCCTCTCATGTGTGTACAGTGGACTTTCCCCTCCTCCAGTGTGCAGGAAATGTCTGTGGATATGTTGGGTAGTCCTTGACATGGAGGTCGTCTGTATGGAGTGTGTGTCTTTATCAGTTTGCCACGGCACTGTTTCTCTGGGACGTACCTCTACAGACATGGACAGTGACGTGTGGTGACAGCAGTTCACTCCTCAAACTGTTGGGATCCAGTGGAAGAGGAGAGTTTTGTGGTGCTGAGGCTGCTTATTTAATACCTGGTGGAGAGGAAGGCGCCCACCATTATCACCTGCTGTACTGTGATTCAGTTGTGTTGGTATTGGTGTTGCCCATGATATTAATCTACTTCAAAATGTTAACTTCTGCTCTGCAGGTCAGCATGGCTGCAGGAGGACCTCCTCCTTTCCCAAGACCACCCTACATGCCATACCCCATGAGGGGCTACAGAGAATCCTTCATGGGCTATCCGCCACCTCCTCCACCCTGGTGGTTTCCAAGACCTCGGCCAGTACCTCTGTCTCCAGAATTTGGTATGATGATCTGCCCTGAATGAACTGACTTGCAAAGTGTACCAGTATCTTTCTCTCATTTTTATTCCTACACAAAATGTCCCAGTGATTCTGCCAGGCTTTGCATTTCAAGGATGAGGCTACCTAAGGGCTCTGTAACTTTGCTGATGATTGATTCTGAGGGCACACAGTGGGCTACATCACAGCCCTAACTTGTGTAGGTGTCTGTTCAGATGAGGAAAGAACTCATCTATAGAATGCAGAAATAGCAGTTTGGCAGAGCATGGAACCCAGTGTTGGGGAGGGGGGTCATGCTCAGCTCTGTGAGGGATGAGACTTGGCCTTGGCTTTGAGAAATGCAGGGTCCTGTAGGGTCTCACAACGCTCAGCGCTGGACTGGTCATCGCTGTAATGGAAGTGCCAGTGAAGGACCCCAGTGTGTAAAAGAGGGAGTGAATCTCCTGGGTGTAAATGAGGGGTGGCAAAGAGGAGGAGATGAGGAGGGGCCGTATAGGGTCACATTGAGCTCCCTAAGATGGGGGCTGGAAAGCTGACCTAGCAGGACAGGCGGTGTGAGCAGAGCACATAGAGGCTGCCTGGGGTCACACGGAGCTGCTGGAGGAGAGTCCTCATGACCCAGTGTGGGCCAGGGCACCATCCTGCTGAGAGTGCTCTTGTTGCCCTACAGCCCTCTGTCCACAATCTGAAGGAAAAGGGAAGGAGTCTCATGGGTGTGTCCAGGTTCTGCCTGAGTTTATGATGCCCCAAGGATACTGACAATGAAGTCGGCTCTCGATTAGCAGGCAGCTGTCTCTGCCTCACAACAAGAAGCCTCAGGAGTCTCAGCTCCTCCAGACACCCCTGCCTCTCAGTGTCACGCCAGGCAATATGGGTCTCTCTCCCTGTGCCCATGCTGTCCCAGCCCCTGAGGACAGTGCTCTGTGGAGCTGTGACGTGGAGATCCTATTGGTTTCTGAGGATGTTGTTAGCAGGAAGACATTAAGTCCATGGGAAAAGTGTTCTACAAATATCTGGTACATATATGCAGCCGTCTTCTATCAAGATCACCAAGAGATGCTCATTAAGTGCATTAGGTAAAGCTGGGGGTGCAATAGCTCACACCCAGAGATTTGCAAAATCTGTTTCCTAAGAAAAGGCAAAGTTCCCCTCTCTAGTAATAAAATGCAAATCCTGCCTACAAGGTGAAAGAGAAGTGTGTGAATGTGCACAGGTGGGGGCCGAGGTCTGTGGCTGAGATGTGAGGACTGTTGGTTTGCGTGGTGTAAGGACTCTCAGGTACAGCCCCACATGGAACACATCAGGAGCAGACACAACACGGAGGACAAATGTAGAAAGGGAGAAGTCAGTAGATGGGGGAAACAATCCCAATTTCTTTTGTCTTCCAGGAGAGCCATTGTGGAATTGGAATAGGAAGCTCAGCTATCCGGAACAGGCTGTGCCTGTAAGTCAAAAAGCCACCTGATGCCCATTTTCCGAATGTTTTCCCTGTCCCACGAGGACTCTTCCTCTCTTATCTGTCTGAGTGATTCCCCTAATAAACCTTGTGTGGTGCTGACTTTGCCTAAGTGTCTGCTTCCGGGAAGGCCACTTGATCCCCCTGAGGGGGACACCATGTGATTCACAGAGCCCAAACCTGGGCAGAAACTGTGGTGCTGCAGGCTGGAGCAGGGCAGCCATTCCTGGTGGTAATGACCATGAGGGTGCAACCAGTGGTCCAGGCCTTGTCAGGAGCCTGACTTCATCTTGCCAGCTGCTCCCCAGTGGCACCAAGTCCAGGAGGCCTCCAAGAGAAGCTGAATTTGAAACAGATTGATTGACAAGCCCTGTGAGTCCCAAAGTCCTGCAGTTTCTTTATTGAGAAATGGGCAGAGGTGAGTTTTCAGGGGAACCACGGACAAGACTAAAGTGGAATAGAGAGCCTGGAGGCCTGAGGGTGTGAAAGAATCTCAGAGTGAGAGGGAGGGGGAGGGTGGGGAGGGAAGAAGTGGAGGGAGAGGGAGGGGAAGGAGAGTGAGGGAAACATCATGGGAACAGAGATGTGTGGGGTGCAGAAAAGAAATCCCAGAGACAAAGGGAGAGAGACTGATGAGAGAGTGATTTGTGCAGAGGAAGGAGGAGAGACTGAGGAGCAAAAGGCGAGAAGCAGCATTCACAGGCTGGGCTTTGGGTCAGCCCAGCTCCAGCTGTTGCGGCCATTTGAGAGGGAACCAGAGGATGGAAGACCTCTCTCACTCTTGCTCTGTAACTCTGCTTTTCAAATAAAATAAATCTTAAAAAAAAAATAAGATAATAACTTTATGATATGTGTACCTTAGCAAAATAATTTTAAATGAATTCTTCTCTTCACTCCATTATGGCTCATTTCTTTTAATTTCATGAAAGTTGTTCCTGTAGATTGCAGCAGAAATCCACATGAATAAGGCTGGGGTCTTCTCATTGATGTCAGTCATGGGGAAGGGTGGATCCATGTGCTCAGCCTTTGCAGCATGGCCACTAGGAAGTGAGCCATAGTCCTTTCGATGGAGATAATTTAAATGAATCACACATAGATTAGATTATGTAGTGCCTGGTGCAGATTGGAAGTTCAAGTACAGTTTTTGTGCATATTGCAATCGTTATGGTCTGTGCTGGATGTGACTTTTTCTCACAGTACATTAGTGAATATTACCTCTAAAACAAATCCTTCACAGGTTTTTAATACTTCTTAGCAAGATTCCATGAAGATACGAAAATTTTTTTGCTGGATATAGTCAACCACCTATTTGCAATTAGACACAAGGATGGCTAATGCCAGTATTGATTTCAATGTTTTGCTAAAGATCCAGTCTTTCATATGGGTAACCTTGAGCAATAATTATATAATGTACCCCTGATTCCATCTACAGTAATAGAAACATTTCTTTAGCCATTTCAATAATACATCGGCTCTCTAGCTCCTGCACCTCGGTCTCATGCAGGTTTGGGGATCTTCTCCATTTTTTTTTCTAACAGGCAGAGTGGACAGTGAGAGAGAGAGACAGAGAGAAAGGTCTTCCTTTTGCCGTTGGTTCAACCTCCAATGGCCGCCGCGGCTGGCGCACTGTGGCCGGTGTACCGCGCTGATCCAAAGCCAGGAGCCAAGTGCTTCTCCTGGTCTCCCATGCGGGTGCAGGGCCCAAGCACTTGGGCCATCCTCCACTGCACTCTTGGGCCATAGCAGAGAGCTGGCCTGGAAGAGGGGCAACTGGGACAGAATCCGGTGCCCTGACCGGGACTAGAACCTGGTGTGCCAGCGCCTCAGGGTGGAGGATTAGCCTATTGAGCCACAGTGCCGGCCTCTTCTCCATCTTAAAACAAGAATCCTGTGGTGGACATCCGGCCCAGCAGTTAAGTCACTGGTTAGGACACTCATTAAACTGCCTGTGTTTGGGGCCAGTGCCATGGTGTGGTAGGCTAAGCCTCTGCCTGTGGCACCCACATCCTATAAGAGTGCCAATTGTGTCTTGGCTGCTCCTCTTCCCATCAACCTCTCTGCTAATGGCCTGAGAAAGCAGTGGAAGATGATCCAAGTGCCTGAGCCCCTGCAACTATGAGACCCAGGAGAAGCTCCTGGCTGCTGGCTTTGGATCAGCCCAGCTCCAACCATTATGGCCATTTGGGGAGTAAATCAGTGGATGGGAGGCCTTTTTCTCTGTCTCTCCCTCTCTTTTGAGTGTAACTCTGCCTCAAATAAATACAAATATTTAAAAAAATAAAAAACTGCATTGCTGCATTCCGAGTAGCAGCCTATGAGTCCAGCTTCCCGCTAATCCGGACCCAGGGAGGCTGTGGTGATGGCTCAGGTGCTTGGGTTCCTGCCACCCACATAAGAGACCTGGATAGAACTTCCAGCTCCCAGTTTCAGCCCTTGGCTGGAGGCAGGCTTTGGGGAGCAATGCAGCAGAGGGCAGCTCTTGTTCTGTCTCTGTGGGTCTGTGTCCATTGTGTATGTCTTTCTGTCTGTCAGATAAAATTTGGAAAACAGTAGGAATCAGTTTTCATTTTAAAAATTGCTACAGAGATAAAGAAAATGTATTCAAATGCAGTAGCTGAATTACCCCATTTAAATTTCCTCAACTAGAAGAGACAACTTGGAAAACGCTTAAAATTAAATCTTTGCACAAACCTGTACGTACCATAACCATCATTCCTGCCACCACCAAAATGAGGGTTCATGCTCTTCCTCTGGATCTAATCATGCTTTATTCTGGATTTAATCATTCTTTATTTCTACCCCAAGCCTTGATTTCTAATAAACTCTGTAAATCTCAGCTTCATATGGGTGACAGGAGTGACTGCGGAATGGGGGGAGGGGAGGCATACAATTAACTCTTGGAGCCGCTAAGCTCTGATGCTCTCTCTTGTCTCCCTCTCACCCTGTGTCTCAAAAATATAAACAAATCTTATTTAAAAAAATGGAAAGTGCACCCCAGGCAGGAGAGAAAACAAGTTTTCAAAGAGGGCTTGTGTGGGGCACTGTCTTCTAACATGGCTTGGAATTCAAGCATGCATCAACAGGAAGTGCTGCACACAGCAGAAGTCACCTGGCCTGTTTGGGGGACAGTAGGGTGGTTGAGGCAGCTGAGGGCTGCCTTTGGGTGACAGCTGGTGGTGATAGTGCCACTTCATCAGGGGAGGGGGTGGGCAGTGGACTCCATGGCGCCCCCTGCTGGGGATGCGTCCCTTGCTTTCAGATCTACAAGGGGCGGCTTCAACCCCAGAGGCTCAGTGAGGAGCCTGGATCCTGACTGACCTGGCAAGGCCTGTCCACTTCCCGGAGGGCACGGCTTCAGTTCCTGAGGGGATTCATTATTGTTTCAGTGGTGTCTAATTTTCTGGTTTTGCATTGATCATGAAAACATATGTTGTGTAACTGCAGGGGTTAACTGAAATACTGTTTTTTGAAACAATTCAAGTTTTTAGCTGATTTCCCTTATACATACTGGAGTATAATTTGGCAACCACTTGGACTTTTCACGAAACACCCTTTGAAACGCCTTTCTCCCCAACACTGGTCTGATAGAAGATGCGTGTTGTGGAAGCTGCTTTGACTTGCTTGTGCCTGACACTATAATCTCAGGAGCACTGAGCAACCCCAGTGGCGAGCCCCCACCCAGGAGGAGCAGGGCTGTGCATTTGCATCTGGTTCCCTCCCTGTGGATGTCTCCAGCCTGGCTTCCCTTAGAGAAAGGATACATTCTTGCTGCGTGTTCATGTTTGCAGGGTGGAGTGTAGCTTTCTCTTTACAAGTCCTTGCTCCTGGTGGGAGCTGGTGGGGGTGGATTGGAGGGACGCCCCTCTCTTTCCCCTCCAGCCCTAGTGAAGCAGAAATCAACAGGAAGAGAGAAGCCAGTTAAGGAGTTTGATTGAAACTGTTTAACTTTTGCTCTGCCTGTGGAATGCACGTTTTCATGTGTGAAAACTTAACCCAGATGGTAGACTACTGAATTATAGGATGACAATTTTTAATTTTAGACTCTACTTTTAAACATTCCTCTAGAAAGAAAATATGTCCTTAAAATACTGTTGTCATTGGCCAGCACCACGGCTCACTAGGCTAATCCTCCACCTGTGGTGCCAGCACCCTGGGTTCTAGTCCCGGTTGGGGTGCTGGATTCTGTCCCGGTTGCTCCTCTTCCAGTCCAGTGCAGTGGAGGATGGCCCAGGTCCTTGGGCCCTGCACCTGCACCTGGCTCCTGGCTTTGGATTGCCAGCTGTAGGGGCCATTTGGGGGGGTGAACCAATGGAAAAAGGAAGACCTTTCTCTCTGTCTCTCTCTAACTTTGCCTGTCAAAAACAAAATACAGTGTCATAGTGTAGCTCACATAACATGCAAACATGTCACAGGAAGACTAGCACAGAATCTTACTTTTCCTGCCAGAAGATTTTCTGCCGTCTTCCTTCTGGTTGCCATTGCGCAAGTCTGTGAGGGAATCACAGGTTTTGCTCATGTGTTTTCTAGTAAAGTAGAGCTGAGGGTGGTGCTTATGGATTAAAGGACTTCACTGTGTGCTTCAAAGTGTTTCAGATGATTGAATCCTTCCTGCAGTCTCTCTAATGGAGGGACTGATCATGATGAAGAGCAGCAGTGCCAGGTAAACCGTGTGATACAGGCTGTAGTTTATACAGTGTGAACAAACCTTAGTCATTCAAGTATATTGCTGTTTACACTACGTTTACCTGGATGATCCCTTTAAAATATTAACATAATAGCACCGTCAAAAAATTCCCTTATATAGTCACAGGAAAATTGCAATTTTTAAACTGCATTTTACGGGGAAGTCCAGGGCTCCGAGTCCACACATCGGCGCTGGAAGGGGAGCAGACCTGCGTGGAGAGCGTGGGAGCCCACAGTTCGGGACATCAGCGGCAGACTCAACACACCAGCGCTGGAACGCGAGGTGAGCCGAACCTCAATAACCCGAGACACCGGCAGGCAAGCGGAGAGAGGAGACTAGAGGAAACGACCCCCGGGGCGGGGGGGACTTCACCAAGCTAACTGGAAGAGAGAGAGAGGGAAAAAAAAAAAAGGTGACTGGTATGGACACGGGTTTCTCTCTCTCCGCTCACCTCTCAAGGGCGAGCAAGACAAAGAGCAGGCGCCATCTTGGACATACGTCATAAGCAGAGCGACCTCAGGTCTGCACCGGCCCTGAGCCTAGCAGTAAAACCTGACTCTGGGTGGGGCGAATTAACAGATTAGGACTTAGTAAATTTATGGTGCTACTGAACTGAGACTGTGAAAAAAGAGACGGGGGGGCGGAGAGAACTCACGGAATTCACGTGAGCACTCTCCAGAGACGCTACAATTCTGTAACTTTGGCAACCCAGTGGGAGACTGAAGGAGAATTTGAGCCCACTCTAAGGGCCGAACAGATTCCCTGTGTGGTCCTTGGGAAAGAGCTTCTGATCTCTGGCTCCTGTGGGTATATCATTTGCCTGCTAACTACCTCCAACTTTGTTCAGCTGTGCAGAATAACGTCCCTGTTGAATCAAAAAAAAAAAAAAAAAAAAAAAGAGAGAGAGAGAGAGAGAGAGGTTTACCACGCCTAACCTGGGAGTGTCACCTTTGGCACACCAAACAGAGCTCTCAGGCCACACCCATCTCAAGCCCTAAGGCTCCATCAAAAACAGATAGTCCACTTAATCTAGAGTCATAGTATAACAAGAAAAAGCACCACAGTGAAGAAACCAAATATCTCCAATATGACAAATAACAAACGCAAAAACCAAGGTAATAAAAACAAGGAAGTCACCATGAAGCCCTCAAATGAAAAAGACACCCCAATTCAAGATTATGAGGATGATGACATAGAAGAAATGCAAGAAGCAGATCTCAAAAAATTGATAAGAACATTAAGAAGTTCTCAAAAACAAATTCTTGAACTACAGAAATCCTTAATGGACAAGATAGAAAATCTCTCTCGGGAAAATGAAATATTAAGGAGGAATCAAAATGAAACGAAACAACTAGTACAACAGGAAACTGGGATAGTGACTGAAGTGAAGAATTCAATAGATCAAATGAAAAACACAATAGAGAGCCTTACAAACAGAATGGGAGAAGCAGAAGAGAGAATTTCGGACTTAGAAGACAGAGAACAGGAAAGGATACAGTCAGACCAAAGAAAAGACGAGGAAATTAGAAATCTGAAACATATTGTCGGGAATCTTCAGGATACTATTAAAAAACCCAACATTCGGGTTCTAGGAGTTCCTGAAGGCATGGAGAGGGAGAAAGGATTAGAAGGCCTTTTTAGTGAGATATTAGCAGAAAATTTCCCAGGTTTGGAGAAGGACAGAGAAATCCTAGTACAGGAAGCTCACAGAACCCCTAATAAACACGACCAAAAGAGACCCTCACCACGGCACGTTGTAATTAAACTCTCCACAGTGAAACATAAAGAAAAGATCCTAAAATGTGCAAGAGAGAAACGTCAGATTACTCTCAGAGGATCTCCAATCAGACTCACAGCTGACTTCTCATCAGAAACTCTACAAGCTAGGAGGGAATGGCAAGATATAGCCCAGGTACTAAGAGAGAACAACTGCCAGCCCAGAATATTATACCCTGCAAAGCTATCATTTGTGAATGAAGGTGAAATAAAGACTTTTCATAACAAACAGAAATTGAAAGAATTTGTTGCCACTCGTCCAGCCCTACAAAAGATGCTTAAAGATGTGTTACACACAGAAACAAAGAAACACGGTCATCAATATGAAAGAAGGTAAAGGAAGGAAACCAAGGAAGGAAAGCTCACAGCAAAAGATCACAGGGAATTCAAAGCATATATTAGAACTTATCTTTGGCAAATGGCAGGGCAAAGTTACCACTTATCATTAGTCACATTGAACGTGAATGGCCTGAACTGTCCAGTTAAAAGACACCGTTTGGCTGATTGGGTTAAAAAACAAAACCCATCTATTTGCTGCTTACAAGAAACACATCTTTCCAACAAAGATCCATACAGACTGAAAGTGAAAGGCTGGAAAAAGATATACCATGCCAACAGAAATGAAAAAAGAGCAGGCGTAGCCATCTTAATATCAGACACCATAAACTTTACCACAAAAACCATTAAGAGAGACAAAGAGGGACACTACATAATGATTAAGGGATCAATTCAACAGGAAGATATAACAATTATCAATGTATATGCACCTAACTACAGGGCACCGGTTTATCTAAAAGATTTGTTAACGGACTTAAAGGGAGACTTAGACCCCAATACAATAGTACTGGGGGACTTCAATACTCCACTCTCAGAAATAGATCAATAGGACAGAAGATCAACAAGGATACAGTAGATTTAAACGACACTATAGCCCAAATGGATCTAACAGATATATACAGAACTTTCAATCCTTCAGCTAAAGATTATACATTCTTCTCAGCAGTACATGGAACCTTCTCTAGGATTGACCACATACTAGGCCATAAAGCAAGTCTCAGCAAATTCAAAAGAATTAGAATCATACCATGCAGCTTCTCAGACCATAAAGGAATGAAGTTGGAAATGAACAACTCAGGAATCCCTAGAGCATACGCAAACACATGGAGATTGAACAACATGCTCCTGAATGAACAATGGGTCATAGAAGAAATCATAAGAGAAATCAAAAACTTTCTGGAAGTAAATGAGGATAACAGCACAACATACCAAAACTTATGGGACGCAGCAAAAGCAGTGCTAAGAGGAAAGTTTATATCAATAGGTGCCTACATCAAGAAATTGGAAAGGCACCAAATAGATGAGCTTTCTATTCACCTCAAGGATCTAGAAAACCTACAGCAAACCAGACCCAAATCTAGTAGGAGAAGAGAAATAATTAAAATCAGAGAAGAAATCAACAGGATTGAATCAAGAAAAACATTACAAAAAATCAGCCAAACGAGGAGCTGGTTTTTTGAAAAAATAAACAAAATTGACACCCCATTGGCCCAACTAACTAAAAAAGAGAAAAGACCCAAATCAATAAAATCAGAGATGAAAAAGGAAATGTAACAACAGACACCACAGAAATAAAAAGAATCATCAGAAATTACTACAAGGACTTGTATGCCAGCAAACAGGGAAACCTACCAGAAATGGATAGATTCCTGGACACATGCAACCTACCTAAATTGAACCAGGAAGACATCGAAAACCTAAACAGACCCATAACTGAGACAGAAATTGAAACAGTAATAAAGGCCCTCCCAACAAAGAAAAGCCCAGGACCAGATGGATTCACTGCTGAATTCTACCAGACATTTAAAGAAGAACTAACTCCAATTCTTCTCAAACTATTCAGAACAATTGAAGAAGAGGGAATCCTCCCAAATTCTTTCTATGAAGCCAGCATCACCTTAATTCCTAAGCCGGGAAAAGATGCAGCACTGAAAGAGAATTACAGACCAATATCCCTGATGAACATAGATGCAAAAATCCTCAATAAAATTCTCGCCAATAGAATGCAACAACACATCAGAAAGATCATCCACCCAGACCAAGTGGGATTTATCCCTGGTATGCAGGGATGGTTTAATGTGCGCAAGACAATCAATGTGATACACCACATTAACAGACTGCAGAAGAAAAACCATATGATTCTCTCAATAGATGCCGAGAAAGCATTTGATAAAATACAACACCCGTTCATGATGAAAACTCTAAGCAAACTGGGTTTGGAAGGAACATTCCTCAATACAATCAAAGCAATCTATGAAAAACCCACAGCCAACATCCTATTGAATGGGGAAAAGTTGGAAGCATTTCCACTGAGATCTGGGACCAGACAGGGATGTCCACTCTCACCACTGCTATTCAATATAGTTCTGGAGGTTCTAGCCAGAGCTATTAGGCAAGAAAAAGAAATTAAAGGGATACAAATTGGGAAGGAAGAACTCAAACTATCCCTCTTTGCAGATGACATGATTCTTTATTTAGGGGACCCAAAGAACTCTACCAAGAGACTATTGGAACTCATAGAAGAGTTTGGCAAAGTAGCAGGGTATAAAATCAATGCACAAAAATCAACAGCCTTTGTATACACAGACAATGCCATGGCTGAGGAAGAAATTCTAAGATCAATCCCATTCACAATAGCTACAAAAACAATCAAATACCTTGGAATAAACTTAACCAAGGATGTTAAAGATCTCTACGATGAAAATTACAAAACCTTAAAGAAAGAAATAGAAGAGGATACCAAGAAATGGAAAAATCTTCCATGCTCATGGATTGGAAGAATCAATATCATCAAAATATCCATTCTCCCAAAAGCAATTTATAGATTCAATGCAATACCAATCAAGATACCGAAGACCTTCTTCTCAGATCTGGAAAAATTGGTGCTGAAATTTATATGGAGACACAAGAGACCTCGAATAGCTAAAGCAATCTTGTACAACAAAAACAAAGCCGGAGGCATCACAATACCAGATTTCAGGACATACTACAGGGCAGTTGTAATCAAAACAGCATGGTACTGGTACAGAAACAGAAGGATAGACCAATGGAACAGAATTGAAATACCAGAAATCAACCCAAACATCTACAGCCAACTTATATTTGATCAAGGATCTAAAACTAATTCCTGGAGCAAGGACAGTCTATTCAATAAATGGTGCTGGGAAAATTGGATTTCCACGTGCAGAATCATGAAGCAAGACCCCTACCTTACACCTTACACAAAAATCCACTCAACATGGATTAAAGACCTAAATCTACGACCTGACACCATCAAGTTACTAGAGAACATTGGAGAAACCCTTCAAGATATTGGCACAGGCAAAGAGTTTCTGGAAAAGACCCGGGAGGCACAGGCAGTCAAAGCCAAAATTAACTATTGGGATTGCATCAAATTGAGAAGTTTCTGTACTGCAAAAGAAACAGTCAGGAGAGTGAAGAGACAACCGTCAGAATGGGAAAAAATATTTGCAAACTATGCAACAGATAAAGGGTTAATAACCAGAATCTACAAAGAGATCAAGAAACTCCACAAAAACAAAACCAACAACCCAATTAAGAGATGGGCCAAGGACCTCAATAGACATTTTTCAAAAGAGGAAATCCAAATGGCCAACAGGCACATGAAAAAATGTTCAAGGTCATTAGCAATCAGAGAAATGCAAATCAAAACCACAATGAGGTTCCACCTCACCCCGGTTAGAATGGCTCACATACAGAAATCTACCAACAACAGATGCTGGCGAGGATGTGGGGAAAAAGGGACACTAACCCACTGTTGGTGGGAATGCAAACTGGTTAAGCCACTATGGAAATCAGTCTGGAGATTCCTCAGAAACCTGAAGATAACCCTACCGTTCGACCCAGCCATCCCACTCCTTGGAATTTACCCAAAGGAATTTAAATTGGCAAACAAAAAAGCAGTCTGCAGCCTAATGTTTATTGCAGCACAATTCACAATAGCTAAGACCTGGAACCAACCTAAATGCCCATCAACGGTAGACTGGATAAAGAAATTATGGGATATGTACTCTTTAGAATACTATACTGCAGTAAGAAACAACGAAATCCAGTCATTTGCAACAAAATGGAGGAATCTGGAACACATCATGCTGAGTGAAATAAGCCAGTCCCAAAGGGACAAATACCATATGTTCTCCCTGATCGGTGACAACTGACTGAACACCAAAATGGAAACTTGTTGAAGTGAAAGGGACACTATGGGAAACGGTGACTTGATCAGCATAGCCCTGACTGTTAATGAACAACTTAATACATTATCCCTCTTAGTAGTTTTTTTGTCTGTTCTACTTAATATGACTGATTCAATTCTGTAATTAATACACAGTTATTCTTAAGTGTTGAAATTTAACTGAAATGTGATCCCTGTTAAACATAAGAGTAGGAATAAGAGAGGGAAGAGATATATAATTTGGGACATGCTCAAGCTGACTTGCCCCAAATGGTAGAGTTAGAAACATACCAGGGGACTCCAATTTAATCCCATCAAGGTGGCATGTACCAATGCCATCTCACTAGTCCAAGTGATCAATTTCAGTTCGCAATTGATCATAATGAAAGGACTAAGAGTCAAAGGGAGCACATAAGCAAGTCTAGTACCTGCTAACACTAACCGATAGAATAAATAAAGGGGAGAGTGATCCAACATGGGAAGTGAGATACTCAGCAGACTCATAGAATGGCAGATGCCCTAAATAGCACTCTGGCCTCAGAATCAGCCCTAAAGGCATTCAGATCTGGCTGAAAAGCCCATGAGAGTATTTCAGGCATGGAAAGCCAAGACACTCTGGCAAAAGATCTCTGTGAGTGAGATCTCAGTGGAAAGAACAGGTCTTCAAAGAAGGAGGTACCTTTCTCTGAAGGGAGGAGAGAACCTCCACATTGACTATGACCTTGTCTAAACAAGATAAGAGTCGGAGAACTCAAGGGGCTTCCATAGCCTTGGAAACTCATGACTGGAGCATAGGGAGATTACTGATGCCATAGACAGGAGTGTCAATTGGTAAAGTCAACAACAGGAGTCACTGTGCACTTACTCCTCATGTAGGATCTCTGTCCTTAATGTGCTGTGCATTGAGATTTAATGCTATAATGAGTACTCAAATAATATATTTCACTTTGTGTTTCTATGGGGGTGCAAACTGTTGAAATCTTTACTTAATGCATACTAAACTGATCCTCTGTAAAAAAAAAAAAAAAAGAAAAGAAAAGAAAAGAAACTATCAACTCCCAACTTGACTCTCACTGGGATTAAACATGACAATAGGTCTGATCTGATTTCATCATCATTAAAAAAAATCATCTATTATTTTTCACTTTATGTTTCTGTGTGGGAGCAAACTGTTGAAATCCTTACTTAATGTATACTAAGCTGATCTTCTGTATATTAAGATAATCGAAAATGAATCTTGATGTGAATGGAAGGGGAGAGGGAGTGGGAAAGGGGAGGGATGTGGGTGGGACGGTATGGGGGGGAAGCCATAGTAATCCATTATTCGTACTTTGGAAACGTATATTCATTAAATAAAAGTTAAAAAAAAAATAAAATAAATGAAAATAGAAAAAAAAAATAAATAAACTGCATTTTACAGTATGGTACAAATATTTTATGCTGAACACTTATCTTCAAATCTCTGGCATTCTAAAATTGGCAAGAGATATGACATTATTTCTTTACTGACAAAGTGCTTTTATTTTTATTGAAAATATTTCTGAATATTTTAGGAATGGTCAAACCTTTACCTTTTTTTATTGATATTTAAATTCTTTCTGCTTATTTTGATGCTTGCTTAGATGAAGTAGTGTTCATACAATTTAAAAAATTAGAATGTATTTTCAAGATTTTGTTTTAATTTTACATTTTTGTCTTCACTGGCATTAAATTTTGGCCTGTTTTTCAGTAACATATTTAAACAGCTAAGTAATGAAGGGAAGTAGTCTTCAGTATGATGTGTGCTGCACTACCATATATATGGAGTGGGTGCACAAAGACAGTGCTGGGGGGCTATGCTAGAAGATTTATGAAAATCAATGAAACTGCACCTATAATTGTGTTCTTAATGTCTCTAAGCCACAATTCTAATGTATTGAACTTAATCAATGAATGTGTTTACTATAATCATAGTTTGGTTTAAATATCTAAATAATATCTGTAGGATTTTTATGTGTTCGGGATTTACAGTATTGATGGGGGCTATTCTTGGAACACAAAGGTTATTGTCAATGTGTTGTTTGTATTTTAATAGAATAATTTCAAATGAGAAACTAATTTTATAGGAAATATTTAGAGAGTTCTATAACTGTATATTTCACAAACTTAAAATATTTTTGTATTGGAGCTTTTTTACATTGTTTTACCTTGCAACAGACACTTGATAGTTTCAAAAGAACTCATTCATTCAATAAATGCTTCATGCATGGACCAGAAACCACAAGACTCTTTATGGATTCACAGAAAAGACATCGTGTTTGTTGAAAGACACATAAACATTAGAAATGGGAAATGTGGGCCGGCGCCGTGGCTCAATAGGCTAATCCTCCACCTTGCGGCGCCGACACACCGGGTTCTAGTCCCGGTCGGGGCGCCGGATTCTGTCCCGGTTGCCCCCTTCCAGGCCAGCTCTGTGCTATGGCCAGGGAGTGCAGTGGAGGATGGCCCAGGTGCTTGGGCCCTGCACCCCATGGGAGACCAGGAAAAGCACCTGGATCCTGGCTCCTGCCATCGGATCAGCGCGGTGCACCGGCTGCAGCGGTGGCCATTGGAGGGTGAACCAACGGCAAAGGAAGACCTTTCTCTCTCTGTCTCTCTCTCTTACTGTCCACTCTGCCTGTCAAAAATAAAAAAAAAAGAAATGGGAAATGTGAATTATCTTCTATAAATATTTCTTCTTTTAATCATTTGAACAAAAATCTTGGATTCAACCTAGAGCACAGATACAAATTGAAGAATAATTACTATATATACTATAATTTAACAACTGAAGAAGTAGACCAGTGGGTGATGGAGACAACTGGTGAGTTCATGGACATGAAGAGTCTCCTTGGGACAAGGATGCTGGTGGCCTGTCCTGAGCGGAGACACTGGATGTGCAGTCCATGGAGACACTGGACACTGTGAGCTCAGTTCCTGGGCAAGCTGTGAGCTCACAGGAGGTCAGCACAAGGAGGACCATGAAGGAATGATGTGGAATTTCCAGGCAGGAGTGTAGTGGGATCCAAGACTAAGCACAGGTTAGGTGAGGCCTGAATGACTGTCCTGGCAGGAGCAGGGTTGGGAGGCTTCAGGCTCCTCTGTGGAAGAGGAGCTTGTTCCATTTCCTTAACCCTGATGGTCACATGCCCTGGCCAGGCCAGCAATGGTGTGGAGTTATCACAGTGTGAGTCAGGGTTAAGGAGCAGGGGGTGGGACCCTGTGGGGCCTCAGGAGGGTAAGACAGGCTGCAGGGACATGTTCACCATGACTTTGCCCTATTTAGTCTCCAATGATGAGGGCAGTTGGCAGAGGAGGGGATGACAGATGGGAGGTGCCTCCGTATGACCCCCTGAGTGACAGAAGCAATGTCCCTGAAGTGAGTTCTCCCATCTTTCTTCTCATATTATTCAACCCATGGCCTGATCAGCAGCACCTGATAACCCAGCTGCCTGAGACCTTGGGAAGTGGTTCATCCTTGGAGTCCCTGAATGTGGTGATGTCTGGGGTGGGGTACGGATCCCTGCTGTGCAGAGCACCCCCAGCACTGCACCACACTCACCTCCACTAGCCAGAGCCCAGCTTCTTCACAGGACCATGCCCTTGGCCTCCCTCCATCCTCACCTCCAGGAGAGACCAGACAAGGGTGGTGAGGAGACTGGTGAACACAACAGCAGCAATGTGTGGGGAGCATCCGGACTGGACTAAGTTACTGGAATTAAGACTTATTCTATGTATCTGCTCTCCCACAATATGGCGCTGGGAGAGAAGTAAACAGCTTCCGCACAGCTGCCTCCAGTTCAACTAATAAACTGTAGGACTTGCTCCTGATTGGAGGAGAGCAGCGTACTCGGCGTGTGGGCAGCCAAGTTAGGATTGGCGGAGGAGGACTATAAAGGTGGAGAGAGACGGCATGCACCAGGAACATCTATGGGGAACATCTAAGGGGAACGTCTAGCTGAAGGAACACCTGTGCAGCCCCCGAGAAGAGCCGGCCGGCGGTGTGCCGCTCCCCTGCGGAAGTGGGGAATGCGGCCAGGGGGAACTGCCCTTCCACGGAGGTGGAAGGGATAGTAGCCAACCCGGGAAGAACCAGCAGCAAACCCGGGGAGGGCCGAGCAGACGAAAGAACAGCGCAGGGTCCTGTGTCGTTCCTCCATGAAGAGGGGGAGCGACACAATGGAACCTGCAGAGCTAGGAACACACATGGGCCTGTGCACATGTACATGCACATGCACACACAGGCTCACACTTGTCCCCAGTGCGATATAACAGCTCAGGCCCCCAGGACAGGGAGAGTAGTGAGGCCTTGGCCACAGCAGTACCCAGTACCCAGGAGGCTCCACAAATCCTGCAAGGCATGCACTGTCTCTGCAGGTGCCAGAGGTAACCATGCCTGGCAGAGGAACTGGAAGGAGCCTAATGGTGCTGACAGTGAAGGTGTCCCCAGACATGGATGTCCCTCTTCTGGGAACCCTAGGGATTGTGGGTGCTCCTGACTCCCACATGCTTACTGACACTGTCAGCCTCTGTGTGGTCAGCACCAGTGTCAGGGGCTGATGGTGAAGTCACAGTGACTTGATCCTTAATCTCTTGCCTGTGTCCAGGACAGAGTTCTTGTCTCTCCTGCAGAGAGTCTGGTCCCTGCTGGCTCAAGGTCCCAGGCAGGTGGCAGGCAACCTGCCTCCCCCCTCCCCCTAGTCTCTGGACTCTGATACCCAACAGCAACAGCAGCAGCAAGGAGAAGCCAGGAGGAGGGAAAGAGGCACAGCCTGGATCAGTAGTGCTAGGGTAGGCCTGTCGTGTGGCAGGAGGTTGTGGTCACTGGGAGTCCCCAGTTCTGGTCATTGCAAGGGTGGGCAAAGTACGGGGACCTCAGGTAGTTGTATGCCAATTGTGAGGGCACCCATTGCACACATATTAATCCAAAATGCAAGTGTTCAAAAGTCAATACAAAATATAATTGCAGAGGAGGAAAAGGAGGATGGAGAGTAGCAGGGACCTGGGACCTTGTCCAGCGGGTAACAGAGGGCACCGGGACATCTGAGCCCATGACACACCTCCCACACATCTGCCCTTTTCTCTTGATCCAAGGATGACCACAGGCCCCACTGCTAGGGGATTCTGATTTCTCAGTGGGTTGGGAACCCTGACCCTGACACCTGCTGATCTAGGAGGGTGCCATTGTGACTGCGCTCCATGATGTCATCATTGCCAAGCACTGCTCCTTCCATATTCTACAGCAGTTAGAGGCCACACCTGTGTCAAGTGACTGGCTGAGCTGGACTTTGTTTTCTAGGCAAGAAGGAAGTTCAGGAGATGTGGATGGATTCAGGTCCAGGTGAGTGGGACTTGCTCTCTTCATGTCATAATGATTTGGAGACAGGTTATCCCAGCTGTGTGGGCCTGGCCTCTACTGGCTACTGCAAAAGGCCATGCTGCCTGAGTATCTCTCTCTCTCTCTCTCCCTAGCATGTTTTCCAGCTACAAAACATAAAAAACTTGATTCTCTGAATACTAACAATCGAGATGTAGAACCTGAAATTAACTATACCACTTTCAACTAATCTGAGAAAATGAAATGCTTATGTATTGTATTAACAAAATATGTATAATATTGTATGCTCTAAATACCAAAATACTGATTTTAAAAAGGCAAAGAACATCTAAAGAACTGGAAACCATACTGTGCCCATGGATTATAGGATAAACGTAATAAAGGTGCTGGTTTCCCCAAATTAGTTAATAACTCTAATGCAATTCCATCATTATCCCAGCAAGACTTTTGTAGGTCTTGGTGAACTTATTCTAAAATTTATATGGAAAGTTAAGACAGTCTTGGGAGAGTGGGAAGAACAAAGTGGGAAGATTCACTGCAGTCAGTGTCAAGACTCACTATGTCGATGCAGTAATCAAGAATTTGTGACACTGGAAAAAGGACAGACATAGACAAACAGAACACAGAACCCAAATAGATCACACAAATATGCTGAATTGAATTTTTTTTTACTCAGTACCACAGAGAATTCAAAAAAGAAAGGATAACTTATTCAAAAAGTGGAGTTTCCCTGCCTCTGTTACACATTAGAGTGCCTGTGTTTTATGCCTGGCTCTGCTCCTGACTCCAGCTTCCTGCTAATGCAGACGCTGGGAGGCAATGCCAAGGGCTCAAGTAATTGGGTTCCTGCCACCCACATGGGAGACCTGGAATGAGTCCCTGGCTCAATGTTCTAGCCTGGCCCTGCCCTATCCATTGCAAGAATTTCAGGAGCCTATCAATGGGTGGAACATATCTCTGTATCTTCCTCCTGTGCTGTCACTCTGCCTTTCAAATAAATATATAAATCTTTAAAATATCTTTTAAAAAGAAAAATACAGTGTGGGGAGCAACTGAGACTAGACTAAGTTACTGGAATTAAGACTTATTCTATGCATCTGCTCTCCCACAATATGGCACTGAGAGAGAGACCAAACAACCTCTACGCAGCTGCCTCTCGCCAGTTTGATAAGCTGCAGGAACTAATCCTGCTCCTGATTGGAGGAGAGCAGTGTGCTCAGCATGTGGGTAGCAGAGTTGGGATTGGTGGAAGAGGACTATAAAGGAGGAGAGAGACAACATGCACCAGGAACACCTGAAGGAACACCTGAAGGAACACCTGAAGGAACACCTGAAGGAACACCTGAGGAACATCTGAGCAGCCCCCGAGAGAGCCGGCCAGCGGTGTGCCACTCCTCCGTGGAAGCGGGGATAGCGGCGGGGGGTGCCACCCCTCCACGGAGGTGGAGGGGCCGGCAGCCAACCCGGGAAGGACCAGCAGCAAACCCGGGAAGGGCCGAGCAGACAAAAGAACAGCGCAGGGTTTAGTGTCGTTCCTCCGCGAGAGGGGGAGCAACATAATGGTGCCATGACTCGGATATGAAACCTAGGAGGGATAATGGTGCCGTGACTCAGATATGAAGCCTAGGAGGGATAATGGTGCCGTGACTCAGATATGAAGCCTAGGCGACATAATGGTGCCGTGACTCGGATATGAAGCCTAGGAGGGATACTTAAGCTCCAATTAAACACCTGCCCCATAGGTAAACCTAAATGGCCTGTGGAGTTGGCAGGCCAGTGTGATCACACAATGTGTGACATGACAAGTGACAGAAGTGGAGGAGGCAGAGCCAGCATCCTGTCTTTGCCTTCACTTTAACCACCCAGCTGGCTTTTCTGGGCTCACCTGGGTGCTCATTTCCTCCACTAACTGAGCTGGGACGTTTCCCAGATGCCTCCAGGCCAGTTTTGAGAAGAGATGACAATGTAAGCATAGGTGTCATTGCCTGTATCTGCAGTAACTGTGCTGAAATTCTAGGAATGAAGTTTTGCCAACACCTGCTCAGTGTCAGGGTTTAGGCTTTTTATTATGTTACTCTATTATTATTATTATTGTAAGAAAGAGAGACATAGATATCTTCCACCTGCTGGTTCAATCTCCAATGCCTGTAACAGCCAGGCCATGGCAGGCAACACCCCAGAGCCTAGAACTCCATCTGGGTCTCCCAGGTTGTTGAGCATCATCTACTACTTGCCGGGGTGTGCACTAGCAGGAACCTTGGATTGGAGGCAGAGCCAGGATTCAAACCGAGGACTCCAATATGGGATATGCATGTCCCAAGCAGCATCTTAATCTCTAAGCCAAATGCCCATCCCAAAGTGTGTCTCTTACACCACTTTAATGAGAATCAGAGAAGGGAAGTGCGAAGGAAAAAGCCTACATTTAGAGTGAGATGGGCCCATATTCTCAATTTTGCTCCACTGGTAATAGCATCTTACTGATGTCAACTCACTTCACCACTGAGCCTCACTCCCCCCCCACTAAATTAGGTAGAAAACCTATTGGATGGCACCTTGTTCATAGAGTTTGTTCCTGCTTGTATGGTTTACATGTTTCAGGTGCCACACAGAACATTCTAGGTTCATTCATGGCGTGATAGACAGGCTCTTAGATAGCCACTGTTGATCCCCACCTCCTGGTACAATCTGTTTTCTAAAAATTTTGTTCTTCTTTATATGAAAGGCAGACCCACTCTCTCTCTCTCTCTCTCTCTCACACACACACACACACACACACAAACACGAACACACAAACACATTTTCCATTCACTGATTCACTCCCCAAATAGACACAATGGCTAAAGCTTGGCCAAGATGGAGCTAAGATCCCAGAATTCCATCTGTCTTGCCCACATGGTAAGGGCCCGAGCTCTTTGGCCATCACCTGCTACCTTCCCAGAGTGTGCTTAAATAGGGAACTGCAAAGGAAGTGGTGTAGCCAGGACTTGAACTGGCCCTCTGATATGGGATCCTTCTGTTGCAAATAGAACCTTAACCCTGAAGTGGGGTCTTATTTTATTCCAGATCCTTGCCTTCTACTGAGAGAAGCATTTGAAACACAGAAACATGTACAGTACACGAAACGATAACATTTATTTAAGGGATGATAAAGCAAGGAAATGTGAGCGTGGGTGGGGAGTGGGCCAGAAGGAGAAAACGGATGGGAGAGGAGTGGAGAGAGCACCTCAGCATCCGTCTCCCAAGAGCAGGACACACTTCTTCCAGTGCTGGCTGCTTTTGAGGTAGAAGTGTGGTGGCTATTCACATGGCACGTGCCCCACCCAGAAGGAAACATGCCCAGTAAGGGGCAGTTTATTGGACAAGTAGGATAGAATTACATTTGGGCGAGGGCTTGCGACTTGGGACTTCCAGCTCTGTGGCCCTAAGCTAGCTACCTGCCTTATCCCATCTCATCCCCCCGCAGAGATTTCCGACCCTTAATCTTAAGGGGGTGCTGAAGGATGATGATCCGTCTTCTGTAGCTACTTCCTGCTGGCCAGGGGCGTTGTCCCTACCTATCCAGGGTTCAGAAACCTCTTCTTATCTCATCTAATCGATCCATCTCATGAGCTGGGGAATTTTCACGTGTCACGGCCAATCGCTGTTGCCTCACATGGTCATCATCATTTTGAGAAGCTGTCAAATTTGGAAACAGAAAAGTTTGTCAATCAGGATGAGCATAATTGGAAAAAAGATAAATTTCAAGTTGAATCCCCTTCAAGATAGGAGGAATATATTCCACTGTTTCCCAAAATATGGGCATTGATAGATTGTCTTTGCCCAGATTATAAAACCATCTAGCATAGGCATAAAGACTGCTAGTATCCTTTTCAGTGAATATACAACTGTTAGAGTAGATGCCGCAGATTCCATTAATCACTGCACATGCTCCTAACTTTGCCAGTATGCATTTTATGGCCAGCTAGTTGTCTATGACTGTCTTAGAGCACACATGGACTCAAGCAATTGCCATTAAATCCAGCCTGAAGTGTAGGCTCTAGTTTGGCCCACACAATAAACAGATTTTTAAATGGTTCTCTATAGCCTAGCAGGACCTACTGCTATCATACTACAAGAACTATGGAGTTTTCCTCACAACAGCAGCCTCCTGAGAGAATAAAAGGTAGGTAAAACATGTGTGCCATTAAGTGTAGCAGGTTCAATATGATAAAAGCAAAGATTTTACTCACCCTTTTGCCCTTTGAAGATGTATTTGAGATCTTCAGTGCATTCACAAGAGCGAGCAGACTTGTTCTCTGTGTGCACCTGTGAAGACTAAAGAGGTAGAACTGAGATCCTTGACAAAGGTACCCAGCTTGGGATGCCCTGAATTTGACTTCAGTAGGAGTGCGGAGTAGCACCTGGTAGGATCCCTTTCATTTAGGCTGCAACTGATCAGAGGAAGAGTCTTTGCTCCAAGTGTCTCTTAAGCCTTGGTCTCCTGGGGACAGGCTGTTCGTGACTTTTGGGACCTGGCACTGTGAGAATTTTATTACCACAGTCCATTAGCCTCTTGTATAGGAAAAAGATTAATAATAAACTTTTATCTGATCCTGTATCCCTGAGTCAAAGAGAGTGTCAGAGGTGAAGAAGACCTTTTTATATAGCATTTTAGTCAGGCAGCCTTAGGTGCCACTTTCAACCTGAGGGCAATAGGTAAGAATTTAAGCCATGTTTCTGAGGTCTCTTGGCAAAGCTTAGCCAAGAGTATCTTAAGAATATGATTAGCTTTTTTAGTTTATTTGATGACTAAGGTCTCCAAGGGGCATGGAGATAAGAAAAACCTAAAGCAGTCACCACATGCTGAGGTATTGTCTTTATGGCAGTATGCAGCCTTTACCCTCCAAATACCCAAGGAACTCCTAGCATTAAACCTACTCTTCCAAAACAGTGAGAGTCGTATATTAATAACCCTCCATTCAGCACATGGACTTATGAGTGAACGCCTACCTCCACCGGCATCCTCCATGTAGCCTGGTTGAGGAGAACATTCTATGACAGGGCTCCTGTATTGAGGATATTTAGTGACCAAAAAGCTCAGGTACTAAAGCTATTTCTAGAACCTGCTCTGCAGCAGCAACTTTTGCTGCCTTATCTGCTAGCACATTTCCCTGAATAGCATGGCTACCTGTCTTCTTGTGTCCCCTGCAGTGCATGACAACCACTTTCTAAAGACTCCAGTGCTCCTGAAGGAGAGCCAACATCTCTTCTCCTTATTTAATAGGAGAGTTCTTTGCAGTCAGGAGGGCTCTTCCTTTCCAAATTGCTCCATGTGCATGGAACTCAAGGAAAACAAACTGGAGCCCGTACATAATAACTCATTAGCTCTTCCTCATTGCAAGGCTATAGTTAAAGCAGTAAGATTGGCCTTTTGTGATCAAGTGCTAGTTGGCAATGTCTGAGATTCTATCACCTGAGTAAGACCCACCATGGCATAAACTGCCTTTTAACTCTGTACTTCATGTAACTACTGCCATCAGTAAACCACTTGGTATCTCCATTTTCTAGAGGTTTTTGAAACTGTACCCTTAGGAGTGAGTCCACAGGGATGAATGAGGGATCATATACAGCTGAAGTTTCTGTAGAACCTGAGAAGACAAAAGTGATATGGCTCTCCACAAACCTTGTTATGCTTATACATGTGTTTCAGATCCCTTGTACTAGTCATATTGGATACATTACAAAGTTTTTATACCCCACTTTGAGGTTTTTGGTTTTAAGCAGCCTGCCTCCAGGGCTCCCTGTGGGTTGATTTATATCTAAGGGCATCTTCATTGCTCAGTGTCCCTATTAAATTGTCTGAATGAACATGCCTTACATAATCTGGCCATTTGAAGAGTGCTGCTGCTTTCACAAAGGTGCCAACCCACTCGGGAGCAAACGCATGTATAATTGGGGCATTTTCCCAGCACCGAACATGAGCTTATGGATGTCATCTCTGCAAGAAACCGATGTCTAGTGGGGCACTGTTCTCATGCCAGGAGGAAAAGCTCCTGGGTTGTAAAAATAACACAGCCTATGCCTGAAGACCAGCTGCTAGAGTTTGTAAGCCCTGAAGCTTCTGTGCCCTGAACATTCTCTGGGGCTAGGACCAGCATATCTAGAGCTTGTGACCTCAGGTAGCATTGAAACCCATACCTGGCTGTGTATTCCAGGGTGGCAGAAACCAGCATAAAGCTAAGATAAATTGTAGTGCTGCTGACTAGGCACATGGCTTGCACTAGCTATGGGGTCCACCATGGTCAAGTGGGGCCCATTTCCATCTTCCACTGAAAAGCTGAAGCCACACTTGAGGCTTCCATGGTTGGGCAAAGTCCCTCCCTCGGCTCCTGATGAGGAACTCCTGCCATGTTAGGAAGTACCGCCTGCTGACAGAGGGTGTGGCACATATACACTGCACACCTGTTTTGAGGACCACTCCAGTCAGATGAAGAGAAGTTTGCTAGCGAAAGGTGAGTTGCTTGGCCCAACTGCCCATCTTAATAAGGAAAACACCATGATTCAAAATCTTAAGACAGAACTTTTCAGCCAGGTGTATTGCATCCAGTAGAAACTAAATGCTAAGTTCTAGGTTTTTCAGCAGCGAGAACAAATTTTAAAAACACTACAAGCTAGAAACACAGGTTTTGGGCACATGGCCACATGCTGGCTGACTCTCTTCCCATTTCTCTGTCCAGATCCTCCTTATGAACACATTTCATAGTCGCCTTTCATCCTCTACAGCTAACTTAGGAAAAAGTGCCCCCAACTGCATCTTAACAGATGCCTGAGATCAAGAGCAGTGAGACTGAGGGAGACACTTTTGAATTTTCACAATAAGGTAAAAGCTTAGTACAGCTGAGGCAGAGAAAAATTGAATTTTACTTACCACTGTTGCTTTTTCAGTTCACTGTTGGGCTTTCTCAGACACCTGGCTGGCTCACCCATAAGAAGTGGAGTAAGTGGGGCTGTGTATTCCAGGTCTGTGCCTTCTTTTAGAGAGGGATTCTAAGTACAGGCACATATACACTGCCCAGAATGATGAAGTTTATTAAAAAGGTGAAAGAACACATATGCATGGGCATAGTGGGGAGTGGCCAGCAGCATAAACAGCTGGGAGAGGGGAACAGGAGAGGTAGTACCTCCTTCTGTCCTGGTCTCCAGCTGAAGAGCTTGCTTTTCCCAGTGTTGCTGGTGTATGAGGTCAGAATGAAAGTGGCTACTCACTTGGCCCCTCACCCTCAGATCACAGGGAAAGGAGACGTGTCCCAGGAAGAGTTGTTTGGTGGACAACTAGGCTAGAACTGCATGGGGCAGGGGCTCAGTGACTTCCAGCTCCATGGTCTGAACCTGGCTACATGCTTTGTCCCATCATTTTTTCAACCCCCTACCCTTGAGTTTGTAGGACCTGGGATGTGCTCCTAACAAATATAAAACAGAAAGGTATGGGATGCAGTTCAGCAAATAATTAAACATTGTGGCAGGCAAATGGGCCGAGCAGGTCCTAGCCCCAGAGAATGTTCAGGGCACAGAAGCTTCAGGGCTTACAAACTCTAGCAGCTGGTCTTCAGGCATAGGCTGTGTTATTTTTACAACCCAGGAGCTTTTCCTCCTGGCATGAGAACAGTGCCCCACTAGACATCGGTTTCTTGCAGAAATGACACTACTTGGGAGGTCTGCATCCGTATCCAAGTGCCTGGACTCTAGACTAAGTTAAAGTCCCCATTCCATCTTCCTGCTCATGTGTGCCCTGGAAGGCATCAGGTGATGGCTCAAATACTTGAGTTCTTTCCACTCCCTTGGGAGACCAGGATGGAGCTCCAAGTTCTGGGCTTCAGCCTGGCCCAGCCATGGCTGTTGTGAACATTTGGGGAGTGAAGCAGAAGATGGAAGATACCTCTCACTCTCTCTCTCTCTCTCTCTCTCTCTCTCTCTCCCCCCTTTCACTCTCTGCTTCTGCCTCTGTAAATTTGCCTTTCAAATTAATAAATATTTTTTAAAATTAAAAATATAAATCTATTTCCTTATAACCAAAGAAAGATTTATTGATTTGAAAGGCAAAGTCTGTGGCAGGGAGTGGGAGGAGAGAGACAGAGACAGAGAGAGACTCCTCCATCTACTGCTTTACCTCCCAAATGACCAGAACAAACAAGCTGGGCCAAGCCAGAGGCAGGAACTTCCTCTGGGTTTCCCATGTTGGTGGCAGGGGCCTAAGTACTTGAGACAACCTTCATGTCTTTCCCAGATGCATTAGCAGGGAGCTGGATTGGAAGTAGAGCAGCTGGAACATGAACTGATTCTAATATGGAGTGTGGGTGTTCCAAGTGGTGGCTTAACCTGCTACACCACAAAAGAGAACTGCCACCCAAATTTTTAAACATTGAATTATCAAGTAGTCCATCTAGGTATGTATACATCTGGGTGTATATATATCTAGGTATATGACTCCAAGAATTGGAAACAGGGTGGGTGTTGTGGTGTAGCCAATTAAACTGCCACTTGGGAGGTCCACATCCCATACTAGAGTGTCTGGTTCCAGTCTTGGCTAATTTGCTTTCAATTCAGCTTCCTGATAATACTCATGGGAAGGCAACAGATTATGGCTCCAGTTCTTGGGCCTCTGTCAACTATGTGGGAGACCTAGATGGAGTGCAGGGCTCCTGGTTTTATCCTGGCCTGCCTTCACTGTTGTGGCCATCTGGGGAGTGAGGCAGAGATCTCTTTCAGTCACTGTGTCTTTCAAATATGTAAGCACATATATAATGAAAGAATTGAAGACAGGGTCTCAAGGAGTAATTTGTACCCATGTTCACAGTAGCATTATCCACATTACCCCAATATGCAAACAACCCATGAGACCATCAAAAGAAAGTGAGTGTGGGAAAACAATGTGGTCCAACTGAACCACGGAGTATTCAGCCTTTCAAAGGCAGGATATTCTGACACTTGCTACTGCAGGCATGAATCTTGAGGACTGGATACTACAAGCCAGCCACAGAAAGACAAACACCAAGGGCAGGCAGTTAAGATGCCTGCGTACCCTGTCAGAGTTACTGGGTTTCACTCTCAGCTCTGGCTCCTGACTCCAACTTTCTGCTGTTGCAGACAGGGAAGTAGCAACTTATGGCTCATGTGATTGGCTTCTTTCCATGCACATGAGAGGCCTGAATTGAGTTCCCAGCTCCTGGCTTCAGCCCAGTCCAGTACTTGCCATTACAGGCCTGCAAGGAGTGAACCAGCTGATGGGAGCTCTGCCTGTCTCTCTGCCTCTCAAAGAGCAAATACAATGAAATTTTAAAGAGAGAGCAAATACTGAATAATACTTGAGATAGAGTTGTCCCATTCATTGAGACAGGAGTAGACCTGGGGGTGCCAGAGGCTGGGGAGGGGGATGGGGAGTGTTTCATGTGGAGGAGAGGAGTGGTGGTGATGTGCACACAACCCTATGAATGCTCTTCATGCCACTACTGTATACTTTAAAAGGGTTAAAATAGTAACATTTGTGTTTTGTTTTATTAGAATAATTTAAAAGGTAAAAGAATCCATCCACCCCAATATCTATCAATGCAGACCAAAGTTACTCAATTTGACTATAGCTGCCAATACTAGGCTGGACTTGACAGTGACCCCAGACATCACATACCTAAGTGGGCCACTGGGGCCAGCAGCTGCCAATCATCCTCCAAACAGCCAGTGGCCCCTGCACACATCCCAAAACAGGATGGGAGACTATTTGAGTATAACCTGAGAGTCCAGTACATTCATGCTAGAAGGCAGGCTTATCTTCCACATGTACCTGGGGATGGATGCATCCAAGCAGGGTTTCCCTGAGCAAGCACATGGCTGGATTTGTCATCCCAGAAACTCCATCCCAAACATCCAGAGACTAACTGTGTCACAAGGACTTTTCAGAGCCTCCTCCCAAACTTTTTTAGTGGTAACCAGGACTCAGAATATGGGAGTTACTTGCCCAGTGCTGCACACCTTGTAGACCGGAAGGCAAGGTTTGTACAGCTCTTGGAAGTCTCAGGGCCTGGTCTCTTTGTTCCTTTTTTCTACTTTTTATAGAATCAGGGAGATGTTTATGCATACGGTTCTGTAAGTTCTGAATGCACACAGTGTAGCTCTGTCCTCAGAATCCAGATAAAGGCCCCTGAGGCTGGCACTGTGCCCCAGTATGTTATGCCTCTTATAAAGGAGCTTCTATAGTAAGTCCTTATACGTGGATACATTCACTACAGCATTTCAATATCAGGTGTCTGTTTTTCTGGTGCCTAGCAAATGGTCATGGATGCTAACCAATAAAATTGTTATTCTGCTGACTACTTGAACTATGTGACAACCGAGAAATGTCACTGACCTGACCACTGAAATGAGGTTATGCTCACCTGCTCAGCTGCTAAGCACATGAGACACAGGACCTTGTGGTGTGCTCTGGTCTGATGCCTGGTCCTAGTTCCTCCTATGAGACCCATTGCCTTCACTCCCTGCCTGTTATTTCTTACTGCCTCCCCACAATCCCTCCTCCCAGATAGGGATCATCATAACTTCCTCTTGGGCATTTCCAGTGAATGAAGCTACGGGGCCACCTTTCTCCTCTGAATTCAGAGGTCTTCCTCTGGGTCTGGCAGGATACAACACACCCGCAGAAGACAGTTCACCATCCTCCTGCAGAACCCCCGGCGGCCCTTGCTCTTGGCAGCTTTAGCAAGCGAGGTCCCTGCCTCCTCGTCTTGTTGGTTTTCTGGGAGGCTCTCGTTCTCTGCCACTCCCTGGGAACAGCTCCTGTCTGCCAAGTGGTCCTCACTGCTGCTGGAGCTGAGAGTGGATATGGAGGACACAGGGCTGTTGTACCAGAGGACTGGCCAGGGAATGTAGGTCTTCCTCCTTATCCCAGGTTGGGGACCATCTGTCCTCTCAGCCTCACTGCTGGTGACACTGATAGTGGCTATGGAGGACAAGGAGCTGTTGTAGCTGAGGACTGGACCAGGAATGTAGGTCCTCCTCCTTATGACAGGGTGGGGACTATCTGACCTGCAGGCCTCACTGCTGCTGGTGTTGAGAGTGGACACAGAGGACACGGGGCTGTTGTACCTGAGGACTGGGCATGGAGTGTGGATCATCATCATGCCAGATGGGGAACCGTCCATCCTGCGGGCTCCGTGGCAGGCATTTAGCCCTGACGACTGGTCACCTTCGGGCAGCACTGGGGACATGGTGCTGGCTTGGAGACTGGGTGTCAGGGAGGCTGCTTTATGGCTCAGCTGAAAGCCCAGATCCACCAGGTAGTTTTGGGCCTCAGCATCCTCCGGAGATGCTAGAAGCTCCACTTCAGTGAGCTCAGGTCTTGCTGCTCCACTGAAGCCCTCCTGGGATTTCCCCCAGCTCAGAGCAGGGGACAAGCAGCCATCCTCCTCCTCATGGCCCAGCTGGAAGAGAAGGCCTGAGAGGTATTTTGGACCTTCAGTAACATGCGAAGGACCTGGGAGTCCCATGTACATTTCGCTTCCTCCTCCTCTGAGGTCAGCCTGTAGCTGGGCTTTTCCCCACAGGGGGCCGTCCTGTTCTCTGAGGCCCTCCTGAGAGCTCAGGCTCTCCACACTGTCACTGAGGTCCTCGTCCTCAGTTGAACTGAGAGACTGTGCGGCTGTGTCTTCACTCAGTTTGGGCCCTTTCTGCTCCATGCTGAGCCACTTGTGGCCCATAGCATCTGCCACTGTGGGCCTCTCAGCAGGGTTGTAGGTCATCAGCCAGTCCAGCAGCTGCTCCAGTTCCCCACTTATAGAGGAGGGGACTAGGTAAGAACCAGCCAGGATGGATTCCTTCAGGCAGGCAAAGCTCTCCCCTTCAAAGGGCAGCCACCCTTTCACCATGGTGTATAGGAGCACGCCCAGGCTCCACACGTCCGCCTTGTACCCATCAAATTCCTTACCTAAGAATTCTTCCGGGGCACAGTATTGAAGGCTGCCACACAATGAACTGAGTTGTTGGCCTTCATTCAGCTTTTGGCTTAAGCCAAAGTCAATTAGCTTAATGCACATGTTTCTGTCCACAAGGAGATTTTCTAATTTTATATCTCTGTGGACAATGTGCTGCTTATGGCAGTACTCCACAGCTTCTAGGGCCTGACTGAAGTACCAACACGCCTCTTGTTCCTGCAGGTGGCCACGCACTGCCACTAACTTTCCAAGGTCCCCCACGCTAATATATTCCATGAACAGGTAGGCTTTTTCTGCAGTGTAGTCTACCTGCATTAGCTTGACAATGTGAGGGTGATGCAGAGAATTCATAATCTCTGCTTCTACCCTTGCCTGTGGGACCTTGGAGGAATCCCCATGCCCTCTGGCAATGATCTTCACAGCCAACATGGTCCCACTCTCCATATGGCGAGCCAGCTTCACCTTGCCGAAGCTGCCCTTGCCAAGGGTTCTGAGGACCTCATATCCCCAGAACACCTCCTCCTCTGTGTGGGAGGATCTGTCACCACTCATTGTGGGGGTATCTTTGTGTCTAGTGTACTGGGAGTAACACTAGCTAGTCTCCTACAACACCTACGGTGACCTGGCAATCCAATGAGAAAGAAACAAATGAATAAATCAATATGTTAATACTACTAACAGATAACACTACATTTACTATACTACAGACTAATTCTATTCACTATACGCATATTACTAATATAACAAGAAAAAGAGAAAAAGAAAAGATATTTAAATTAAATACACAGAGATAAAAAGAAAAAAATTGAGTTGGGGAGGAAAACTAACAATGAAAAATAAAAAATAAAGCTCTTAAAGAACAAATAGACAAAAAAACTGTATATGAACTTCACTGTACTAATCAATAAGACCAATTCTAATTCACTATGTGATATTTTGACCACAACAAGAGAAATCAAAAAACAAATGAGATTTTTAAATAAAATACACACAGATAAAACAAAAATTTGAGGGGGAGAAAAGAGGAAAAACAAAACAAAACAAAAACCAGAACAAAATAAACAGCACTGAAAAGAACAGAGAAAAAACAGTATATGAACTACAGTAATGATTAATTCTATTCACTATGCTAATATTTTGAGCAGACAGTATATATGAATTACACTATACTACTCAGTGATCAAACAACATAATCAAGTGACAAAACAAAAACATGGAAAACCATAACAGAAAGTAAAACACCAACTCTTATAACTAAGCTTACAGTACTAATCCTTCTATGTAAAGAAAGTGATTACAGATGAGAAAAAAATTAAAAAGGTGAGATACACAAGAATGAAACAATTAGAAAATGGAAACAGAAAATAAATAGAAGAAATGACAAGAGAAATAAAAAATAAATGAGATTTTAAAATAAAATACCAATAAAAAAGGCAAAAATTTGTGGGGGAGAAAAGAGGAAAAACAAACAAACAAAAAAAAATAAACAGCACTAAAAGGAACAGACAAAACAACAGGATATGAACCACACTAATTAATTCTATTCACTATGATAATATTTTGAACAAACACTATATATGAGTTACACTATACTAATCATTAATTCAAACAAAACAATCAAAAGTGACAAAACAAAAACAAATGAATGAAATAAACATGATAATAAATAAACAAATAAATAAATAAATAAAATGACAGAAACAAATGAGTAAGTCCATTAACAGGTAACACTACATTTACTATACTACAAACTAATTCTATTCACTATATTATATTACTAATACAACAAGAAAAACAGAAAAAGAAAAGATATTTAAATTACATACACAGAGATAAAAAGAAAAAAATTGAGCAGGGGGAGGAAAACTAACAATAAAAAATAAAAAAATAAAGCTCTTAACGAACAAGTAGACAAAAAATAACTGTATATGAACTTCACTGTACTAATCAATAAGACCAATTCTAATTCACTATGTGATATTATGAACACAACAAGAAAAATCAAAACACAAATGAAAATTTTAAATAAAATACACACAGATAAACAGCAAAAATTTGTGGGAAATGGGGAAGAAAAGAGGGAAAATAAAATTTAAAAAAAGAATAAAAGAAACAGCACTAAAAAGAACAGACAAAACTGAAGAGCCAAAGTGACTCTATTTTGAAACAATAAAAAGCAGCCTCCATTTCCCATAGCAGACCTGAGTCCTTGTACAAGCAGGCATTCAGGCATTCCAGAGGTATCAAAGCTTAGCAAGGACAGCTAGGCCTTAGCAGACCAAGGGCAGCTCAGTAGAGACTACCAAATGGGTAACTTCCTGAACCCAAGCCAAATGGAGACCCCCCACCCTGCCCAATCACAAAGGCCCTGTACCTTAAGCCCTTCCTGATGTATCTTCCCTTTAAAAGTGTCCCCAAAGACCTGGGCCTTTCCTCCTTCCTCGCTGCGCCGGTGGGTTGGATGAGGTCCCTGTCACGGCTTGTACCTTTTTAATAAAAATCTTGCTTTCGGATTTCAGCGTGATCGGGTGGCTGATGGCTTTTTGGGGATCTGCTTATCTGGGCATAACAAAAACAACAGTATATGAAGTACACTAATTATTAAGATTAATTCTATTCACTATGCTAATATTTTGAACAAACACTATATATGAATCACACTATACTAATCAGTGATTCAAACAAAATAATCAAAAGTGACAAAACAGAAACATGGAAAGCTGTAACAGAAAGTAAAACACCAACTCTTATAACTAAACTTACAATACTAATACTCCTATGTAAAGAAAGTGATTACAGATGAGAAAAAGAAGGTGAGGTACACAAAAATTAAAGAATTAGAAAATGAAAATGGAAAATAAATAGAAGAAATGACAAGAGAAATCAATAGAGAAATGAGGAGATATTTAAATAAAATGAAAATGCACAGATAAGAAGTAAAAGATTGTGGGGGAAAGGAGAGGACAAAATGAACAGAACAATAAAAGAACAAAATAAACAACACACTAACAAGAAATAGACAAAAGAGCAAAAACAACAAAATATGGAAAAACACGCAGCTTTGTCCAAGTCTCGCCTGTCAGCATCCAACTGCTTCCTGGAAAAAACGGACAAAATCCTCCGCCCAGCCAGGGATTCAAACAGGCAGTTGGAATGACATCACAATGTGCCTTCCAACGTCAGAGCAAGAAATGGACCAATCACAGTTGGTGATACTCCACGGCAGTTTCCAGAAGTATCTGTCCATTTGATTAAAGAGGAAGTACCCCCTAAAGATCTTTGCTTAGGTTAGTGATAGAAATTTATATTTATTTTTTGCAAAATTAGCACATGTAGAATGTTCCAATTGCCTCCTGAAGTCTACACCCCAAATAGCCTTTCCTTCCTCTTTAACACCTGAGTGATAGGTCTCAACATGATGGGATCACTTTCCTGGCATCATGACACTACCACAAAATGTTCTGTTGCCCGTGACAGCTCGGTGCATTGTTCATATCTGTAGAGCTGAGAGGGAGGTGTCTTCCATCATTTCCCCTATGTTCATGCACAGATTGCTCATTGGAATCCCTGGAGGACCACAAGGCAGTGGGCTGATGTGGTGCAGTGCAGAAGGCAAAAAAAAAAAAAAAAAAAAAAAAAAAAAAAAAAAAAAAAAAAAGCAAGCACAAACTGAGGAATCTGTAGCCCGCAAAGCTATGCTTCAAATTGTAGGGAGAAAAGCAAGACATTCCCAGAGATTTCAGTGCTTTTTTGCTATTGTAACAAGACCTTGTCTTGGGTATTAGAAAATTTTCACACTGTTCTCAAGGCTGGGGAGAGTAAAATTGAGGACCAGCAGATCCAGTAACTTGAAAGGGCTCACTTTCTGCTTCTATGTTGGTGCCCTCTTCAAAAAATTGATAATGAAAGGGAAGGCTGCTATTTACCATATGTGTAAGAGTTGAAAGGGAGCATTGTACCCCTTTAAATACACCAGTATGACTGAGTTCAACATCCAAACATGAGGAAAAAGATGGCCCCTTTTTGAAGTGTCCTCACAAGGTGGAAGAAGTGAATGGACCCCTCCAAAGTCCTTGCAGAAAGTCCCTCATCCTGGGTCTCGTGTTGAGGTGCACTGGGTTAAGCTGCACTCTGCGATGCCAGCATCCCTCTGCTGCCGGCATCTCTCTATGTGTGCTTTAAGGATTCAATAAATTGAGGGGCTAGGGAATGATACAATGAAGTTTGTGGTTTAGGAAAGTTCCTCTTGGGATGTTAATGCAGAACCTATAGGTAAAACCTCTTCAAGACTGGAGCCACTAAGAGGCCCTGAAGTGATAAAGACCTGGAGCCTAGGTCACAGACCCAACTGACTGAACAGAGGGAATGAGAGAGCTGGAAGCCCTAAGATGACTCTTCTAAAATGACTGAAAAACAGAAGTGCACCTTAGAGAACTTTCTTTTTGAGAATGAATATTTATGAATATCCATAATGAAGAAGAAACTCAAGAATCTAAATACAAAAAATTATCTGATTATAAAATGGGGAAATAACCTGTACAGATATTCTGAAATCAGGATTCACAAACAACCTACAAGAATATGGAAAAAGATATGTCACTAATCATCAGGGAACTGCAAATCAAAATCAACATCTCATTCCAGTTAGAACAGTTTGATCAAAAAGATAAAAATAACAAATGCTGATGAGGATGTGGGGGAAGGGGATCTCTTCGTAGGAATGGAAATGACTGTCACTATTTTGGAAAATAATGTGGCCAATCCTGAGAAACCCAGAAATGGAACTGCTATATGCTCCAGCTATCCTACTACTGGGTGTGTATCTATGAGCTGAAAGTATGTTGAAGAGACGTGTGCACTGTGTTTAGTGTTGTACTATTCACAGTAACCACGATGTAGAATCAGGTGCTCATCAGCTGGAGAATGGATAGACTAAATGTAATATATACATGCAAAGGAATGTTAAAAAGGAATGAAATTCTATCTTTTGCTGTAACCTGATGGAACTTTCAGGCAATGTGTTGAATGAAATAAGCCTGTCACAGAGAAAGACAAATACCACAGTTGTCACTATATGTGGAAGTGGAAAAGTTGATCACAGCTATGTGGGGGATACAACAGTGGTTACCAGAGCCTGGAGAGGGTGCACGGTGGGAGGGAAGCAGAGGTGAGGGCTTGTGGGTACAGGGGTGCATCTGAATAGAGGGAATAACTTCCAGTGTTCAAAAGCACAACAAGGTAACTGTGGATGACCACAGCTGAGTATTTCCAAATAGCTACTAAAACAATTTTCAATGTTCTCAACACAAAAAATGATACAGGTATAAAATATGCCAATAACCTGTGCATGTGTGCAATTGCCTGTGCAATACACATGCCCATTATCCTGATCTGATCACTACACTTTTTAGGCATGTTATAAAATTATACTGTATTCTCATAAATATGAAAGTTACTATGTCCATTAAAAGTAAAAGTATATTTAAAAAAAAAACAGATGGCCACTGTCTCCACTCTTGCTTCCTTGTTCTTACATGGCCAGGGGGCCTTCACCTGATGCCACGCTCTGTGGACATGGTAGTCACCAGAATTATGAACCAAATAAACTTTTCCTTCATAAGGTGCTCAGCCTCAAGTATATTATTAAGGCAGCACAAAACAGATCAAGGTAAGGCCTGAAACCTGGCTCTGAACTCATGCAATGGCTAGGAGTTGACCCTTATGTGTACTTTCCTGTGCCCGAGCCCTCCTCTTGGTCTCCTGAAGTGCCACACAGACCTGCTGCCCATCACCAGCCCCAGGCCCCTCTGCAATACCAGGCTGCAGTACACGGCCCTTCCCTGGGTCTTGCTGGTGGGTTTTCCTGTTTCCCTTTCCCTTGCATCTTTGGTTGTTTAGCCCTTCCTGAGGCTGTCAGGGTAGTGCACACAGCCATGCAGATCCCAGCTCCCTGGACATCTGTCCAGGCTGACTTCCACCCTTCCTTCTCCAAAGCTCTAAGCTTCTGCAGCTCAAGACAGTTTCTCAAAGGCCCCTATCCCTGCCCTTTGGGGTCAAAAACTTGCTACAACTGAAAATGCCACAAACTCAGGGAAATTAGAAACTGCCACAGAGTAGTGAGCAGTAGCCTCTTGGATTTGCCCAGTGATGCTTGTGTAGTTGGCCCACAGAAGCCCCAGGCCCACTAGGGATGTCAGCCCACTGGACACTCAGCAGACAGATGCTGAAGAGCACCCCAAGGCAGGTAATGGTACAATTCTGTTGCCCCATCCTCACTGCCATCCAGCCCCAGCCAAAGATCATGTGAGCTCTCCAATCACCAGTTGTGTAGGGGTGGGTCCCTGCACCCACTTCTCTCAACCCCCAAAGATGACTGTGCACCATGCAGTGTGTATGTGCACATACTATGCAGTGTGTAGCATGTAGTGTGTGGTGTACACTGCTCCCTGTTGTCTGCCATGACTTTGGGATTGAACAAGTTGACTGAACTCTTAGGAGATGGGGGTTGCCCTTTGCATGTTCAGTAACCCCCACCCCCACACATCTCATCCTTAGCTCACTGCTTCCTTAGCTATCAGGATCTCTAGGAGATACAGTATCACAAAGCTCTTTCTGTTTGTGACTGACTGACTATCCAAAGGTAGTTGACGTGAAAGAAAATCCAATGGCCTAGGACCACCAGAAAGAGCAGGATTCAGCTGATATGAAATTGATTTCATAAGCAGAATGAAGAAATGTACAGGATCCACCTGGCAGCAGAGGCCATCTGAGCATGTGACATATCTGATGAAAAACAAATATGAAAAAACAGGACAACCTCTAAATATTCCAAGCAGTTAAAACCTAATAATACAACTTAGAAACATGCCAAAATGTGTTTGTGATTCAATGAAAAGGAATTCTAAATTCTTTTTTTTTTTGACAGGCAGAGTGGACAGTGAGAGAGAGAGACAGAGAGAAAGGTCTTCCTTTGCCATTGGTTGGTTCACCCTCCAATGGCCGCTGCGGCCAGCGCACCGTGCTGATCCGATGGCAGGAGCCAGGTACTTCTCCTGGTCTCCCATGGGGTGCAGGGCCCAAGCACTTGGGCCATCCTCCGCTGCACTCCCGGGCCACAGCAGAGAGCTGGCCTGGAAGAGGGGCAACCGGGACAGAATCCGGTACCCTGACCGGGACTAGAACCCGGTGTGCTGGCGCCACAAGGTGGAGGATTAGCCTAGTGAGCCACGACGACAGCCCAGGAATTCTAAATTCTTAATATCAAGTCAGCTTACCAAAAGATTAAGAAAGTAGAACATGAATCCAAGTAATGAAAAAGCTCTGTAATCATTTGTCAACAAAGTTAAAGTCCTTTTTTGCTCAACTTTTGTTTTAGGTACAGTAGACATGGAATAAAATGGAATGCAACTGGCCTAATGAGAAAGAGTTTAGTGTATACGTTCCATACTAGATTGCTTTAATAAATAGTAATTTCACAATGGCACAGTGTATTCAGAAACTAAGCATAGATATTAGTAAAATTTCATTAATAAACACAGAGAAGTATTTTGGGTACACAGGTTGGATCTGTTAAATTCTTAAAGATGAAAATCTAATCCTTGTGAATTTCTTGTCTCACCCTAGAAGCAAATCATTACAGTCATAATAATGTGAACAATAAAAGTACCTATTTTTCACATAGAAAGTGATTCCATAAATAATTGGTAATGAGTATATTAAGGATTTATAACATCTTTGTGTTTCGTACCTAAGTTTTTATATTCAGTTAGGAGACCAAAAAGAAAAATCCAAAGAATAGAATCAAAACCATGTGTATGTTTGAAAAGAGAGAGAATAAAATTTCAGATTTTTTTTCAATTTAGAAGCTTGATCTATGGAGCAAATAGAGTGACAAATACATTAAAAGACAATGCCAGTGTATAATTAAGAGAAATTCTTTTCCATAATGAACAAACAACAGATGATGTTTACCTCTTTGAAATTAAGAAAGGAAATTATAATGTATTACTTTAGATATAAAATTAGCCATAATAAAAAGAAAGCACTTAACAATATCTGTTAGTAAGAATGAGTCAGGGTGTGCATATTGGCACAGTGGTTAAAGATACCATTGGGACACCCACATTCCATTATCAAAGTGCCTGGATTTGAGACCTGACTCTGCTTCTGATCCAGCCTCCTGCCAAAGGAAACTCAGGTGGAGTTCCTGGCTTCTAGTTTAGGGCTGACCAAGTCCTGGATGTTGCTGGCACTGGGGAGTGAACCAGAGGATGAAAGATCTCTCTGCCTGGATAACTCTATCATTCTATCTTTTGAATAAATAGATAAAATACATCACTTTGAAATTAAAGAGAATAGGTGAGCCCTGGGGAATGCAAAAATAGACTTTTTCTATATTTTTATTTCACAGACATATATATCAATGACAATTTTAGATTTGATTGAATGAGTAACTCTGACTTAATTTTTTTTTTTTTTTTTTTTTTTGACAGGCAGAGTGGACAGTGAGAGAGAGAGACAGAGAGAGAAAGGTCTTCCTTTGCCGCTGGTTCACCCTCCAATGGCCGCCGCTGCAGCCGGCGCACCGCGCTGATCCTGGCAGGAGCCAGGAGCCAGGTGCTTTTCCTGGTCTCCCATGGGGTGCAGGGCCCAAGCACCTGGGCCATCCTCCACTGCACTCCCTGGCCATAGCAGAGAGCTGGCCTGGAAGAGGGGCAACCGGGACAGAATCCGGCGCCCCAACCGGGACTAGAACCCGGTGTGCCGGCGCCGCAAGGTGGAGGATTAGCCTATTGAGCCACGGCGCCGGCAACTCTGACTTAATTTTGTCACTAAGATAATCCATTATCAGTAATCAAAATTCATTAAAACAAAATTATAAAATAAATTGCCATTCTAACAATATTTAACTAATATATTGTTAGAAAGATAGCCCATGTCTTGGAATGAACTTAATGGGCAGATTGATAGTTATTGGTTATACATTAGAATCAATGAAAATAGTCCCCAGCTTATCATGACTATTAGGAACAAACCAGTAAAATTGCAAGCTAAGTACATTGGTGAGTATATTAATTCAACCTCACTGTGATGTGTTTAAAAAATGTCTTTTAGAACTGAAATTTTAAATAACACTTTGAAACTAGTTGAAGATCATACTTCTATATAAAGCTGACTAAACCTTCTTGATATTTTGAGAAAATAGATTTATGAACTCTAATAATTATCATCCTGTAAAGTTTTATTATTCACTCAGTGGGAATACTTAGCAACAGGAACATCGTTTTTCAAACTAGTGATAACAAATGAGAACCATATATTCTTGTCGCTCCCCCTCTTCGCGGAGGAACGACACAGGACCCTGCACTGTTCTTTTGTCTGCTTGGCCCTCCCCGGGTTTGCTGCTGGTTCTTCCCGGGTTGGCTGCCGTCCTTCCACCTCCATGGAAGGGAGGTTCCCCCTGCCACTTTCCCCACTTCCGCAGGGGAGTGGCACACTGCCGGCCGGCCAGCTCTCTTGGGGGCTGCTCAGATGTTCCTCAGGTGTTCCTTCAGGTGTTCCTGGTGCATGTTGTCTCTCTCCTCCTTTATAGTCCTCTTCCACCAATCCCAACTCTGCTACCCACACGCCGAGTACGCTGCTCTCCTCCAATCAGGAGCAGGATCAGCTCCTGCAGGTTACTGGTCGAACTGGAGGCAGCTGTGTAAAAGCTGTTTACTCCTCTCCCAGCACCATATTGTGGGAGAGCAGATGCATAGAATAAGTCTTAATTCCAGTAACTTAGTCTAGTCCGAGTTGCTCCCCACAATTCTAAGTGATTAAAATTAACCCACATTATTTTTAATATTACTAATATTATATTAATATGTCAGAATGCCAGAGTCAGCATTTTTTTTGTTCATGGCAAGCATTTTAATGCATTTTGAAAGGTAGGAATATTTTAGTTTTTATGTACAATTTTAATTATAATATAAATGATGGAGTACATTTTAAGCAAAATGTTAAAATTTGAAATATGTACTATAAAAAGTCTCAGATCAATTAAGTATTAAAACAGTGCACGTGTATTATTTTGTCCCATGGAACATAATGTTTCCATAGCTATTTATATGCAGTGTAAAAGTTTCTGTTTGTAAATCTGACAAAAATATTTCTTAAGGTGAGTTGAGTGTCAAGAAACCTTTATTCCTGGATCAGCTAGGCAAGTACATGGTTACGTTTCAGTACACAAATTAGTAACCTCTCTGCATTAGATTCACGTCATTTTAAGCTATAAAATTCTAACCAATGAATGTATTTGTAAGTTTTTAAATTGTCTTTTATACTCCTTAAGGTACAAATACATTCTAAAGTCATCTCCCAGGGCAAAATGGTCATTATAAGCAACTAAAATTACCAAAGTAAAAAACCAAATGTCTTACATTAGCCCTATGTATTGAATGATGAGAGTAGGTTCCAGGAACTTCTAGCAAATTGTAAAGTCTACTGCAACTAGAAACATAATGTAAATAAATTGAGGTGTAAAGTTGTAGTTGATTGGGCTTTATTGAGCTGTAGAGAGCATACTTAATAAAAGAAATGGGCAGGTTCAGTTCACTGTGGCATTGGGAGGAAGTAGCCCTGGGATTTCATGTCTGCAATTTCTGCAGAGAATTTATAACTCTGTTTCTTTTATATGAAATTACCAATTTTAAATAGAGAAAATAATTTATATTAAGAGAGTCAAACAAAACAAATCTACTGCCCATATTGGTCCCATAGAAAATAATATTTTCCATGTACCTTTTCTTTTAAAGATCTCTTTCTTTACTTGAAAGACAGAAAATGAGAAACACAGAGAGAGAACTTTCATGTACCAATTCACTCTTCTCCAGTGCCAAAAATAGGTGGGGTTTGGCCAGGCTGAAGTATGGAACCTGGAATTCCATCATGGTTTCCCATGTTTGCGGCAAGGATCCAACTATTTGGACCATTATCTACTGCCTTCCCAGGCACATTACCAGGTCGCTGCATCAGAAGCAGAGTGACTGAGATTTGAATCAGCACTTCCCTATGGGATGTGAGTATTTTAATGCACAGCCTAACCCACAGGGCCACAACACTCACACCTGCCACTTTGCAGTTAACAAGTAAGAAATTTTAGCCCAATATTACAGAATAGAACACTTTATAGAAATATTTTAGCATGCTAATTTTAACTAAAATTTAATTTATTTGAATATACCATTTTAACATTGAAGTTAAAGTAAGGTACTTTTCCAAACTTATGATATGCTTTGCTTCATATTCAGATAATATCTGATTGAACCATTACCAGGTATTTGCATTTATAGATGCATTTTATCCAAAGGACTTTCCCACTTATCAGCCTCTAAAATGAATAAAACCTATATGTCTTTGGATCCTAAGGAAGCAAAAATTGATTGTGAACTTGAAAAGGTATTGGTGAAGGTACCTCCAAAAGCTAAAAGGAAAATGAAATTAAAAGATAAGTTCATTTTTGTGCAAAAAGATTGAATTACATACAAAGTTTTTATTTTTGATAGCACACATTTTCCATGAAGTTTTAGGAGACTGTTCACATGCATGGCTTTAAAAAATTTTTGCCTTAAAATAAACTTGCATTGTAATCCCATTTTTCAGGAACTTTTTAATGTAATTCTGTGAGATGCATGAGATATGTCAATGTAGCATACTGGAATATAACGCTTTTCCAGTAGTTTAATTTGGATGGATTTGAAGTAAAAAAAATAGTGCTATAATTTATAGTGCTATGAAATAGATAATATTATATTTACAGAGTTATTCAGTATTCCAAAAACTAAGCAACTGTAAACAAACACACACAACACTCTGCCCATAGGGATCTAACAATAATGCCAAGACCATATTCATCTCCAACTAAATTTATTCAATAAAAAATTGAGCTCAATGTTCAGACTCTGTGTGTGTGTGTGTTTGTGTGTGTGTGTGTGATGCCCACTGTATACACAAGTGCCTAGAATACTGACTGGCATGTGGTCAGTGTTCAACATACACGACACTCATTTGAGGGATGGCTTTTGTCTTCCCCATGAGCATAAACGTACAATGGTAGCATTAGAGAAACTGTTGAGGATTGTAGCAGGTAAAAATACCTCCCCAGAACCATAGGCACTGTGGTAGGGCAACAACAGAAAAGACAGTCTTACAAACCTTCTGCGCAGAAGGATCTGAAGGGGAGGGAGTGCACTATTTCTATAAGAGGAGAAAGGTGAACCAAACAGGCCATGTGGATTATCTACAGCAGAGGAATAAAACAGCTTTTCTGTCAGCTTATGGTGTGTCTTTCCATTTGTTTTGAACTAAAAGGTTAAAAGAGTGCTGTGTTATTCAGGTTCAAACCCTTCACTGACCTCTCAACTTTTACAAGGTGCCTTAACAACTTCACACATTTTAGTTACTGGTTCAAAGACAAAATGTTATGGGTGTGCACAGGGTTTGTCCCCTCAGATGCAAATAACTTGAAGCAAAACTAAATTCATTTTACTTTTCCTCTGGAACAGTGATTGTTGAGATTGGCTACTTGCAGTGCAAAGAGACTGAACTATGCTGTGCTTTTTGGATAAAACTTTTTCTGCCACATGTATTCCATGTAATATACTTGTACCATGCTTAAATAGTATTCCTTCTCACTGCCTATTAAGAAAGGGATTATAGTATTAATATAGTCTTGAAAATTTAGAATGAAATGTTTATTTTCAGGGAAATTTTTCAAATAACATGACACTATTTGTTAATCCTTACAAGGTTGATGGTGTCTAAGGTGCCCACATTTCATTAAAATTTCTAATTCTTTAATTTCTACATTTTAGAATGTCAAACAACCCAGATTTTATCAATTTTACCTGAAGAAACTCTGAAAAAAGTACAGACAAGCGGTTTTTGGTGAATTAAAAAAATTGAATGTCCCAAGTTCTTCAATATAAAATGCATCTCTCTGGCTTTTTAGTTATTTTTTCTACTTTTCCTCCATGCAGTAGATAACTGTTCCATTGCTCATTACAAGCCAGGCATCAGTTTTCAGATAACAAAATCGCCATCTGCATTTGCAGTATCAATCAGTAACATATATCCTTAGGTCTTTAGATCTGACAGAGACTTTGGATATCACCTTAGGTCAATTTTACATTTATATTTATGTGTGTGTGTGTGTGTGTGTGTGTATCATGGTTCTACCATAGATCTACTATGAACTATATGTTGTTCCAGCTAGGGAGAAAAGTCAAGTTTAAGTAGATTTCTGTTCTCCAGAGATACTAGTCTAGTGAAGAATCAGAATTTCTCATTGCTATGATTTGAATGTGGTTTCTCTCCTCTGAAACTTATCTTGAAATTAATCTCCATTACCAGATATTACAAGAACAAAAGTGGAGCCTGTAATAGGTGATTAGAGCTCTGCCCCCATGAATGGATTAATGCATGCATCCGGTCAAGGATTAATGTGTTTGATTTCCTCAAGGGTATTTTTTCTAATATCTTTATGAGAGTATTTTTCTCATACTTTGAATCAGAGTATTATTTTTCTAGAAGTTCTGGATGAGACATTTCTGAGTTTCTCCCATGCCCCTGCCTTTGCCTAGGTGATGCCCTACACTGCCTCAGGACTCTGCCAGCAGTAAAGTGGTCCCCAACTGGGTCCCTATTTTTGGGCTACAAATGTCAGCCAGAATAAACTTTTTCTTTTTAGAATTTATTCAATCTGTGTTATTGTGCTTTTAGCAGCAGAAAATAGACAATGAGAATAAGCGCCAATATCAGTATTAAAGATGTTGATTAAAATATTTATGAAGACACTTTGGCTCAACCATGGAGGTGATAAATGAGAATATTGAGTGAATGAAAATATTAAGTTTGCTAATTCAACAAACCACTGATTTAAAAACCACTCATCTTGTTTAATTCCTTAGTTTTTTTCTGGTTACTTTCACCTTTATTATTAAAACATTTGTTCTTCTTTTCTTTTTTTAACTTTTATTTAATAAATATAAATTTTCAAAGTACAACTTTTAGATTATAGCCACTTTTTCCCCCCATAACCACCCTCCCACCCACAACCATCCCATCTCCCACTCCCTCTCCCATCCCATTCTTCGTCAAGATTCATTTTCAATTATCTTTATACACAGAAGATCAATTTAGTATATCCATAGAAAATTGGTATTGAGCGAGTGTGACATATAAAATCCTAGAATAGGGGCTTGTGTTGGGGCATAAATCCAGTTAAGCCAGCAACTCCAGGCATCCAATACGAATACTGATTCTAGTTCCAGCTGTTCCCTTTCTGACCTAACTCCTTACTAATGCATGTTGGAAAGCAATGGAAAATGGCCCAACTGGTTGGACTCCTAGTACCTACACCAGAGACCTGGATGGAGTTTCAGAATCCTACTTTCAACCTGCCCCAACCCTGAGCATTACTGCTATTTGGGGAGTGAACCAGTGAATGGAACATCTTTCTTTCTTCTCTCTTCTCCTCTCTTCTCTTTCCTCTCCTCTTCTCTCTTTCTCTCTCTCCAACTCTATTTATTTCAAACAAATAAACGCTTTTTAAAAATTCTGACAAAATATGTATCTCTTTTAAAAAAAGTCTCAGCAGTATAAGCACAGAAGTTTATATCATTAATGCTTACATTAAAAAAGAAAGAATTGGGGCTGGCATTGTGGCATAGTGGGTAAAGTAGACACTTGAGACACCTTTATCCCATACAGGTGGTGGTTAGAGTCCTGGATGCTCCACTTCCAATCCAGCTCCCTGCTGATGTGCCTGGAAAAGCAGAGAAGGATGGCCCAAGTGCTCGGGCCCCTGCACCCATATGGGAGACCCAGAAGAAGCTCCTGACTCCTGGCTACAGATCTGCCCAGCTGTGGTGGCCATTTGGGGAGTGAACCAGCAGATGGAAGATTCTCTCTCTCTTTCTTTCCCTGTAAAGTCTGTTTTTCAAATAAAAATAAAGAAACAGCAGTCTCAGAGTAATAATGTAAACTTCCCCATTAAGAAAATGGAAAATGAGGAGCAAATTAAATCTAAAGTTAAATAGAAGATAGAAAATAATCAAAAGAAATCAGTCAACAAAATTAAAAATAGAAAAAAATAAAGAAAAACCAATGAATTTTTTCTTTAAAAAATCAATAGATTTAATATGTGTATTGACCAGACCCAGCTACTTTTTAAATATACATATGAAAGAAAAATAATAAATTTCAAATATCAATGAAAAGGATTTCACAAAAGATCTTACAGGTACTGAAGGAAGTGTATTATGACTAATTTGACCTCCATGAATTCACCAAATTAGATAAAAATGAAAAAAAAGAATGTGAAATGGCAAAGCTCATCTAAGAAGAATTAAGAGTACTGTATATACTAAATAATTGAATTTATGATTAAATATTTCCCACAAAGAGACTCCCAGGCCAACTAGAGCAAGTGGATTCTACAGGATATCTTTAAAAAAATACTAATTCTTGACAAACCTACCAGAAAAGTTTCCAGCTCATTTTATGAGCTCATCATTAGCTTGATATCAATATTTGACAGAGTCATTACAAGAGAAGAAGATGAAAAAAGATATCTCTGATATCTCTCACAAATATGAACATAAATTCTTTATCAATATCAGTAGATGAAATCCATCAGTGTATTGAAAAAATAATTTTGATAATATGGGATTTGTTCCAAGAAAGAAAACTTGATTCAACATTTAAAAATTGATTGATGTGAACCACCTTATCAACAGATGTAAAAAATGATTATCTCAACAGACACAGGCAAAAGCTGGACAAAATTTAATACATGGACATTATAAAAACTTTCACTAAACTAGGAATGGAAGGAAATGTTTGCAATTTGATGAAGGTGATCTAGAGAAGCCTGTTTATATTCACTTACTAGTGGAAGATCAAACTCTTCTCCACTAACATCTCAAAAAAAAAAAAGCAATGATGTTCATTTTTACCATTTCTATTCATCATTCTACTGAAAAATTTAGTCAGTTAAATAATGGTAGAAAAATAAACTCAAAGAAAAAGCAACAATAAATATTAATAAGTCCATTGATTCAGCTTTCAGGATAAAAGATCAATATAAATATCCAGTATATATCCAAATATTGGCAATAACAATTGAAAATTGATAGAAAAAATAACATTGATGATAGCACTGAAAAACTTAGTTGTGAAACCACAGAAAATATTTGAAATAATCATATGTATCTAATTACAAAACACTGATGAAAGTAATTAAAGTATACCCAGATAGACAAATACTGGTGTTGGACTTATGGGCTGAAAATGTATATTGTTAAAGAAGTAATTTTCTCAATAAATATCTATATACAGTGCAATCACAATCAAAACAGCAGATTTTTTAAAAAAAATTTGTTTATTCAAAAAGCAGAGATACAGAGAGAAGGAGAGAGAGAGAGAGAGAGAGAAACAGAGAGTCTTCCATCTGCTGGTTCACTCCCAAAATAGTGCAATGGCTGGGGCTGGGCTAGGCCTAAGCCAGGAGCTTCTTCAGGGTCTCCCATGTGGATTCCAGGGCCCTAGTAATTGAGCCATCTTCTACTGCTTTCCCAGATTCCTTAGCAGTGAGCTGGACAGGAAGTGGAGCACATGGGACTTGAACCAGTGCCCATATGGGATGCTAGCATTTTAGGCTGAGGCTTAACCCAGTATGCCAAATCTCTGGCCCCAACAACACAGAGTTTTTGAAGACACTATTAAGCTGATTTGCAGTTGTATATAGTTATATAGAGATTCTACATTAGCCTACCATCTTTTAATAAAATTTTTAAAGATTTATTTATTTATTCAAAAATCAGAGTTATACAGAGAGAGGAGAGGCAGAGAGAGTTCTTCCATCTGATGGTTCACTCCCCAGATGGCCAGATGGCCAGAGCTGTGCTGATACAAAGCCTGGAGCCAGGAGCTTCTTCTGGGTCTCCTACATGGGTGCAGGGTCCCAAGCACTTGGACCATCTTCTACTGTTTCCCAGGCTATGCCAGAGAACTGGATTGGAAGAGCAGCAGCCGGGACTCGAACCAGCGCCCATATGGGATGCCGGTGCTTCAGGGTGTGCACCTGCTGCACCACAGTGCCAGCCCCTTAATAAACTTTTAAAACTAAAATAAGTTAGTATAGAACTGCCAAAAAATAGACATGTGGATTAATAAAACTACTTTAATAGAAACTAATTAATAGACTTCAGATGTAGACTCACAATACATATTCAGCTAATTTTTACAAAGTTAAAAGTACCTATTCTTCAAAAGAAATAAATAGAAGTTTCTCAACAAATCATGCTAGTTCATTTAAAATTAACATAAAAGTAACCTCACCTCATATCTTGACTGTACATAATATCCAATATTAAATTGATGACAGATCTAAATGTAAAACAAAACACTATAAAGTTTCCTTAGGAAGTAATAAGAAAGAAAAATAATTTTACAATTGGGTTAGAGGATGGTTTATTTTTCAATATGACAGAAAAAAAAATGAACAATGAAGCAATAATGAAACACACACTAATAAATGAAATTATCAAAATTCAATACTTTTGTTCATCTTGAAACATGATTAAGAGAGGCATGTCATAGAATTATGGAAAATGTAATTCCCAATTACACTTTGGTAATGATCTTTTATCTGGAATAAATGGAAAACATTTATAACATAGAGATCATCCAATTAAAAATTAGATAACTCATGTGAATAGGTAACTCATCAAAGAGAAGATTTACAACTAAGAATATAAATACCTGTTGAACATCTTAATTAAAATTACAATAAGGGGGCCAGTTGTGGCATAGCAGGTGTAGCCACCACCTGCAGTGCCAGTATCCCATATAGCTGCTCCATTTCCAATCCAGCTCTCTGCTATGGTCTGGGAAAGCAGTAGGAGATGGCCAAGTCATTGGAACCCTGTGCCCCATGAGAGACCCAGAGGAAGCTCCTGGCTCCTGGCTTCAGACTGGTGCAACTCTGGCCATTGCAGCCAATTGGGGAGTGAACCACTGGATGGAAGACTTCTCCTCACCATCTCTCTTTGCCTCACTTTCTCTCTCTGTGTAACTCTGACTTTCAGATAAATAAATAAATTTTTAAAAATCACAATAAGGTATCATGACATACTACCAGAATAGCTATTATTTTTTAAAAAATAGAAAGATTAATATGATCTCATGGATTCAGAACTTTTAGAAATATCACAAATTGCTGGCTGGAATGCCAAGCAATGCAGTCATTATGGAAAAAGCCTTTTCAGTGTCATATTAATTTATACATACCTAAAGACACTGAGATACTACTTCTGGTTATTAACTCAGGAGATGAGAAGACATAAGTACACAGATGGCTGGTGACATACTTACAAGCTTCATTCACAGGAACCCTCAACTTTAAAACAGCCCAAATACTCAACAAATTGCATTTGGACTAAGAGATATTGTGGCCTATGCATACTTTGAGTAATAACTCAAATAAAACAACAAATCACTGGCATATGCAACAACAGACCCAAATATCCATAACAGTCAACTCAGTGTGTACATAAACGCTTATGCAGTGTGTAGTCACATGACTTTCCGGAAGAGGAAAAATACAGAAACTGAAACCTAGACAGTGATTGCCCAGCCCTGATTTGATTAGTGATGGGAATAGGTGGTAGGACTAATTGTAAAGTGACAGGGAACATTTGGAATGATGAACATGTATACCTCAGTTACAATGCTGGATCTACCACTGTATAAATTCAGTAAACCACACTGCAATGTAAACCAAGAAAGTTTGGACATAAACTAAAAACTTTGGTGAACTGCAAAAATGTAAATGGAGTCTGTTAGAGAGGTAGAAGTTGTACATGTTATGGACTAATCCTAAGAAAACTTCGGAGATGTTAGGGAGAAAGTTTGTAAAACTGAGTAACCCTTTGGCCTTATGGTTAAAATCCCCATGACTTACATTGGAGTGCCCAGGTTCAATTTCCAACTCCAGCTCCTGATTCCAACTTCCTGATAATGCAGACCTGCAAGTCAATGGCAATGGTTCAAGTGATTGGATTCAGGCCACTCATGAGGGAAAACTGGACAGAGTTCTCAACTCTGAGCTTGTGCCTAGGCCAGTCTTGGCCATTGCCAGAATTTGGGGAGTAAACAAGTGAATTTTCTGCTGTCTGTTCCTATTTTTTATTCTCTCTCTTTATCTACCACTCAATTTAAAAAAATGATAATCAAGTCAGCAAATGTGAATGTGAACCTTCTATACTGGCTGCTTGTTATATAGTATAACCATATAACTTCTGGTTTGAGTATAAATGGTGAACTTACATAAATTGAAGTCATTAACTTATGTATGAAGAATTGGAAAATAATTGTCTCTTCCTAGTTTTAAGGAATATAGCATGAATAGCTCAAAGAAACACTGTTCTATTTTCTTGTTTACTTTAATTTCAAAATTAATGTCATAGTCAAAAGCTATTAAACAAAATAATGTAAAGTAAAAATGAAATCCTATCCCAGATTCCTTCACAATAACCTTCCTGGAGTGGGCATTTGTCCTCATGGATTGAAATGCCAGTTTAATGTGCCAGAGTTCCGTATCTGCCAGTTAGGATTTGATAGCTGATTCCAGCCATTTACCAAAGCAGAACCCTGGTAGCGCCAGGTAACAGCTCAAGTAGTTGGGTTCCTTTCTTCTGTGTGGTAGACCTGGATTTAGTTCTTCTCTCTGGCTTTTGTCCTGACTCCTCCAGACCTTTGCCAGCACTGGGAGTAAACTAGATAATGAGAGCTCTCTCTCCACTCCCTCACCCCATCTGTCTCTTTGCCTTTCAAATAAATTAAATTAAACCAGAATTCTCCAACCTTAAAAGTATCCATTTAAGAGACATGTAAACAGTGATTGTGGACAACTGACTTGCTGTGTGCTGTCCACGGGCACAAAGTAAGTTGCATGTTTTAGGCATATTCTTTCAAGTTACCTGTGTTCAACGTCATGTGCTTAGATGAATCTGGTAAAGTTGTTAAGCACACCTTCACTTGACAAGCCTGAAGGGCTAGAGAGTGGAATGGCAGAATGGGAAATTCGTGTTTCTGATCACTCAGGGTTCACATAGATGATCAGGCTCTCCAGGGCTATGCTTCCCTATGTACATCTTTCTTTCAAAAAAAAAAAAAAAAAAAAAAACAGACTTTGTGTGAGACAGGCTCATTGTGCCTTGGTTACCAGTGTCTGAGCCTTTTGGCACAGAAATCTCATGCACACAAGTTGCACAAAGCAGGTGTAGTACTCATGGATAAACAGCAAGGGACAACAGATGCCTAAGGCAGAGAGCAAGCCCGGCCAGTGAGGTTCAGGACAGCTGTCTAGGAATGACAGGACCTCCACTGCGTATTTCCCACTTGAGAGCTCCAGAACCCCAGGACCACGTGAGTATGCACTTGAAGTGTTGAAGGACATCCTGTTCCTAAGGGAACTGAGACAGAAGCAGGCAGCTACGGTCCCAATTTCCACCCCATCTCCTTTTTTTTCTCAGCAAAATTAATGGTTATTCTTGAAAGCTAAAGTGAGAAATGAAGAACTGGTGTCAACCCAAGGCCATCTGGAGACCTGTCCAGCACACTGCATGTGGGAGCTTGCTTTATTTCACATATTCCATGAGCCTGTGCACAGTTAAACATAAAAATAACAGCTCTCAGACTTCACCACAATTAAGGTTTAGGAGTCAGGATTTCTTTTTTGGAAAATCCAAGTAAAAATGTGAAATATGTAAGCAACTCTAAAGACAAAGTTGAATCTGATATGTTTGGAAAAGATAATTACTGACGTGCACACTGAAATACTAATGAAAAAGAAAACATTTTGGTCTTCAAGGATTGAGAAAGTGATTTTTCCTTAAAAAGAGAGATTTTGTTCCAGCTGTAAGTAGTCATCCAAACTTTCATCTTAAGCAGTTTGAAATTGATAACAATATTTTTCCCAAACAATTATTATCTAAAGATAATAAAAGACACTTGACTCTAAAATATTGACCATTTCAATGATGACTTTACAAAGAAGATATGTAGGAACTTCCTATATCTAGATATTTAGTCTGCTACTAAATTATATTGAAAAAGCCTCTATCAGGAGTAATTATTTCTGTTTGTAGGCCATTGATATATTTGCTTTATTTATAGATTGATTTTCACCTCAGAAAATCAGCAGAATTATCACAAGTAATATTTCATCTAATGTCAAAGAAATTAATTTATTCTTTTCCATATTTACATCTATGGAGTTGTTCTATTTTCCGATCGTCATTTTTCAACCATGGCCTCTCTCATTGACCCAGAAAAAGCCCCTTCCATGTCATAGATTGGTAGCTGAAGTTGTGTTACAGGCATCTTCTTGGTTGTGGGACAGATTCAAATGCTCACTTTGCTTACCTTGCTTTTTTTGCCTACACTAAACCGAATCTTTTCCTAACTATCCACACAATCACTTCTCCCTCCCCAGTTATTCATAATGTAAATTGTGGTGAGAGGTATTATGTTCAAAGTACCAAGGGAACAGTGCCTAGAATTCTTACACAAGCAATGACTGCATGTCCTTTCTGAAACTTATTTTAAGATCCTAGAGTCCCAAGTTCATATTTGGCATAGATGAGTAGGAAAACTCAGGTTCATGCCATTGTATGATTTCTGTTTCATTCCATTCTCTCTCTTCCTTACAGAATGATAGTAGCAGTAGTAGGTATCAGGTGCTGACCCATTGTATCTGATATTATCTTCTTTTTTTTCAGATATTATCTCCTGCATGTTATGTTTTATTGTATTTTATTTTCCTGTTGGAGGTGGAATTCTGTTTCTCCTTTTTTAAAGATTTATTTATTTTGAAAATTGGAATGAGAGAGAGAGAGAGAGAGAGATCTCATCTGCTGATTCACTCCCCAGATGGTCACAATGGACAGGTCTGGGCCAGGCCAAAGCCAGTAGCCATGAATTTCATCTAGGCCTCCCACTTGGGTGTCAAGGGACCAAATACTTGGGACATCTTCCACTGATATTTCCAGGCCATTAGTAAGAGCTAGATCAGAAGTGGAATAGCTAACACTTATATGGGATCTCATAGGTGGTGGATTTACCCAGTGCCCAACAAGACCAGCCTGGAATTTGGTTTTTCAATCATAAATTATAAATATGGAATTTGGGTTCATAAAACCACCCCCATACACTTGGACAATGCCAGACTCATATCTCATCAGCCCAAATAAGAAAATAACACAGATTTATAATATGGAAATTGGGAATGAAATTAACAGAATTGGCATTTGTCTTAGTGCATTTTCTGTCACTAACAACACAATAGAACAGATTGGGCAAAGTACACAGAAAAAAGACTTACCCTGGCTTGTGACGGTGGTCCAGGTTTGAGAGGCCACACCTGGTGATGGCTTTCTTGCTGGTGGAGACATCATCTTGCAGGTGGAGGGCACCAGTCACTACGGAGCTTCTGTTGCTGGTCTGTTCTCAAGATAATCTGTTAACCCAACATTCACATGCATAGGTTAACCCAGTCATGAGAAAGTCCCACCTTGGTCCCATTTCTTAATATCTCATAATGGGGATTAAATTTCAACAAGTGTCAGAGGAGGCAGATACATTTAGACAACAGCAGCAATCTATAACTTTCAAATATCATCTGACCACGTGCTCATCTTATAAAATTTTGTAGAACTCACTACTGAGACATTTTGTAAGCTTCACATGTCATGTTTTGGGTCCAACAGATTTTAGTTTATTTTTATTCATTACACATAATACTTTTATTAAGCTGTGAAGCTAAAATTATAACATGTCATTTGTATAGGAATTATTTTGAAAATATAATGAGACTATAAAAATATCTGGAAATAATATTTGCTAGAATAACCTTAATCTATTCCTCTGCAGTATGACGGATTTAAATCAGGTACATGAAAGAAGTGGTAAAAGGAATTGGATGCTATCTATATATTTTATGAATTAGTTTCTCATTTTTAAAAATCAAACATGCAAAAGTACCCCATGTTGTACTTGAGTTCACTCTACATAAGACTTTATGCCTCCCAGTAGATTTATTGTAAGAACTGGCACTGAGAACTAGAGAAAAAGGTGAAATAGGCAAATCTAAGAAAAATAATACGTTTTTGTCAATAATTAAATCACTGGGGATGAGATTAGTTAACAGCAGGAAAATTTTCCAGAAGGAGCTTGCCTAAAATGGACTTGGAAATAGTCAAGGTGCCTCCTTTGATGTTATTATGAAGTAGTCAAATTAAAATTAACCAGTATTTACAAAAGAATTAGTTTGTCAGATACGTTATTAAATAACACTCCCATTACATAGCATGATTTTTGTGATGACAAATGTAATTGTCTCCCAGCTATTGAAACTGAAGGGAGAACTGTGGATTTCTAGACCAGTGAGAACTGAATGATCATTAGAAAAACAGACAACTAAAAGGGTCTCAGGATTAGACAATAAATTATAAATAGTAAAAGTTTATGAAATCAGCATATACTTTCTCTAGGAAATTGGATCAAATGGTGATAGAGCTAGGATTGAATTTTGAAAGTATCTAGAGTGATAGTGCTATTAAGTTGTGGTAACTACCTGAAATTCCAGCCAGTGACTTCTCAGAAGTGTCAGCTGAGCAGTTCAACCCACAGCCAAAGTCAGGAACATGGGACCACTGGAAATATTCCTGGTTGGACACAGAAAGACCCTTATGATAATGATGGGGTTGCTAGAAACAACATCTGAGGTTTGTTAATACGTGTTTTTTTAAGAAAGCATGGACAACACCTACTCCATCTGCAACTGAAGAATTAACCAGAGTAAAATCCATTTTGTGTGTATATTCCTCTGAGGAAATTCATAGACCAACTTCATGAACTGTTGTTTTTGGAACTGCTCCACATGAGGGATGCCTTCTTACTTTATTCAAGAATTATTTTATTTATAATCAAAAAGAAACTTCAAGACACCAAGAAGAGAACTCTAGAACAAGGTTGGTTCATATTCAGTGTGTTATTGTTAAAACAAATTCACACAGTACAGTTATCTACTATCTGCCTAAAGGTTGAAAATAACAAGTGTCTGGAGCAGACAAAGTGATACAGCAAATTAACCAGGTGTTTGGGATGCTTGCACCCCATGTTGGACTACCTGGGGTCAAGCTCCACCTCTGCTTCTAATCCAGATTCCCACTAATTAATCCTAGGAGTCTAGGGCTAATGGCCCAGGTGCCTTGACTTCTGGGGTCCATACATAGCACCCAAGTGGATTTTCTGAGCTCCTGACTGTACTTTGGCCCAATTCTGGCTATTGTGGGCCTTTTTGGAGAGTGAATCACTGAACTGAAGTTTCTTTTTCTCCCTCTCTTCTTCTCTGATTTTTTTCTGTCTTGTTCTCATATTTTCTGTCACTCTGCCTTTCAAGAGTGTGTAAACAAACAAACATGTTAAAAAAAAACCCAGCAAGTGTCCAGTTGGTCTTGAAACCCAGCTGGCATTCCTTATTGAGGTAGTGATTTATGAAAAGACAAGCATCTGCAATTTCCAAGAAAACTGCTGATCTTTACTATTAAGAAATTCCTGGATACTAATGAATAACTTTTCTAGGACCTGAGAAGGCAAGATTATGAAATGAAGAGCACATTTAAACATTCACCTGTCTCAATCCCACTCACTTTTCCTTTTTCTTTAAAATATTTTCTGACAGATTTATTGGTTTTAATTTATTTGTTTATTTGAAAGACAAAGAAACAAAGACAGACAAAGAAATCTTGCAAGCATGCTTTGCCTTCGGAATTCCTGCCACAGCCAGAATTGGGCCAGTGTGAAGCCTATGCCTGGGAAAGCAGAGGGAGACGGCCCAAGGACTTAGGCCCCTGAACCCACAATGGAGTATTGGATAAAGTCCCTGGCTTCCGCTTCAGCCTGGCCCAGCCCCGGCCTTTGTAGCCACCTCGGGGATGAACCCCCAGATGGACAATCACTCAGAGAGAGAGAGAGAGAGCGAGCTCGCGATGCCCCCTGCATTGCTTCTCTCCCCAAAAGGCTTCAATGGCTAGCCTGAGCCAGGCAGAAGCCAGGAAGCAGGAGCTCCAGTCAGGATTCCCACAACATAACGGGGAAGGGTCCAGAGTACCTGGGCCAACAGTGGCTGCATCCCTGGGTCAAAACCTGGAGCAGTGGGACTGGAAGCGGCCCTGTGGCATCGGACACTGGACAAGGAACCGTGCATATGCGTCACGCGGCGCCATGGCGGCCGCGCATGAGGAGTGCGCCTGCGCCGGTGCTGTGACCCAGAAGTGCAACCGCACGCGCGGCCCCTTCTGCCCAGTGGTGCTCAGGTGGGAGTTGGCGCCGCGTTCTCTCCTGCCCAGGGCCTGCATGAGCCCTGAGGAGCCGTTCTGAGCGACGCTGCACGCCACGCCTGGGGAGACCCAGCGCCGCCAGGGTCAGGCTGGGATCAGGAGAGGCTGCGGCCCGAAGCGGTGGTTTCATTTCCTTGGGATTCTGTTAATTTCTGGGCTTGGTCCTCTTCTTCGGCCCCTTCTGGAAGTCTACACCTCGGGACTCAATTTCTGTTCCTAAGGAGCAGTGGCGTTCCTGTCACGGGGTAGGCGGGGCCCAGGTGCACAAAGCGGGGAGGGTGTGTGTGTGTGTGTGAGGGGTCCCGGGGACGGAGGAGGAGAGAGGGGGCCAAGGGGGAGAATGAAAAGGGAGCAGGAAGGTGGGGAGGCGAGGAAGGGAGGGGAAGAAACGCGCGTGGGGGAGAGGAAAGGGAGGGGAGAGTGACAGGAGTCCCGGTGGGCGGCGGCGGGGGTGGGGTGGGGTCCGGAGGTTGGGAGAGGAACTTTTCCCACAGCCCCGGTTCCGTTTTTGGGGGTTTTCTATCCCTGGCCGGAAGTAGCCTTGGCCGCGTCAGTGAGAAGAGGCCGTGACGGCCTCCCTTATCCAGGTTGTTCGGGAGTGTAACCTGTGTGCAGGAACACAGGGACATGGGGCGCTTGAATTAATATGCATGTAATCTGACTTCTCACAGTCTGCACACACGGAGGAGAAAGAAATGTAAGCGGAACCCAAGAATCGCTCTGCTCTGTTCCAGCTTGCCCCAGGATTCTGACACCTCATAGTAAGTACTAGTTGGTTTTTTTTTCCCCTCTGTTTAAAGATTTGTTTGAGGGCCGGCGCCGCGGCTCACTAGACTAATCCTCGGCCTTGTGGCGCCAGCACACCGGGTTCTAGTCCCGGTCGGGGCGCCGGATTCTGTCCTGGTTGCCCCTCTTCCAGGCCAGCTCTCTGCTATGGCCTGGGAGTGCAGTGGAGGATGGCCCAAGTGCTTGGGCCCTGCACCCGCATGGGAGACCAAGAGAAGCACCTGGCTCCTGCCATCGGATCAGCGTGGTGCGCCGGGCGCAGCGGCCATTGGAGGGTGAACCAAGGCAAAAAAGGAAGACCTTTGTCTCTCTCTCTCTCTCTCTCACTGTCCACTTTGCCTGTCAATAAATAAATAAATAAATAAATAAATAAGATTTGTTTGAAAGGCAGAGTTATAGGTGAGGCAGTGCGGGAGAGATCTTCAATGTATGGGTTCACTCCCCAGGTAGCTACAATGGCCAGAGCTGGGCCAGGCCAAAGCAGAAGCCAGGGACTTTATCCAGTACTCCAGTGTGGGTTCAGGGGTCCAAGCTCTTGGGCCACTTCCTCTACTTTCCCTGGCATGTTAGCAGACAGCTGGATCATAAGTCGAACAAAGGGTGTGGGAGCGCAGAGCGGATGAAACTGCTGCCTCCAGTACCGGTAACCCATATGGGTGTTGGTTCCAGTCCCAGCTGTTCCACTTCCGTTCCAGCTTTCTGCTGGGGCCTGGCAAAGCAGTAGAAGGTGGCCCAAGTCCTTGGATCCCTGCACCTGTGTGGGAGTCCTGGAGGAAGCTCCTGGCTCCTTGTTTCAAATCAGCTTAGCTCCGCTGTTGCGTCCATCTAGGGAGTGAACCTGCTGGTGGAAGACTTTTCTCTATCTCTGTCTCCATCTGACTCTCTGTAATTCTACTTTTTAAATGAATAAAGAAATCTTTAAAAAAAAAAAAAGTGTAACAGGCAGGAATCCAGTTGGCAACTCTATGGAATGACATTGTTGCAGGCAGTGTCACAACCTGCCATGGCACAAGGCAGGTCCCTGTAAGTACTTTTCTGCCCACTGTTTCTTTTTAGCTGAGCAAAAACAGGATACGTGAATTTAATCACTAATATATATTTAATACTTTTCATTGTACTTTATACTTATGTTTCTATAGTTATTATAAATGATAACATTTAGTAATTATGGAAGCATTCAAGTTTTTTGTTTCTCTTTATGTGAATTTTGGCATATTCTACGTTTCAAGGAATTCACATAATTATGAGATTTTTGGTCACAGAGTTAGTTGTTCATACTATTCCTTTACATTAGCTTGATCATGGGGTTGTGGTGTCACCGTTTTGTTAATAATATTGTAATTTGCACCTTTTTTTTTCTTGGTTGGTCCTGATAATTTTGTTGATGTTTTCAAAGAACCAAATTTTAGTTTTGTTGCTCTTTGTCTGCAGTTGTACTTTTTTCAGTTCCATTGACTAGTACTTCTAACTTTCATGGTTTATTTTCTTCACCTGGCTTTAAGTGGTTAAGTTGCTTTTCTTTCTCTGACTTCTAGGGTGAAAGTGTAGCTCATTGATCTTGGTTCTTCTTTTCTAAAATATGCATCTATTAATATAAACTGGCAGGATACAGTTTCAATTTAGTTTGAAATATTTTTTATTTGAGATCTATAAACGTGTTACTTTGAGTTTTGTTGATAGTTCTCCAAGTTTTTGGTATTTTCCAGCTTTTTTGTACTGACTTTTTAGGTAGTTGTATTGTGATCTGAGAGCTTACATTGTGTGGCGCCTCTTAGGAGTTGAGGTCTGCTGTGCACCCATGCATGTGCTCAGGGTGGATGTGCTGTGTGGGTCTGAGAAGTGTGTCGTGTTCTGTTGCTGTGAACAGAGCATCCTCTAAGGATCCATTTGGCACATGGTTGATTTAGGTGCTTTTCTGTTCAGCTACATCCTTACTGATTGTCTAACTGCAGATCTGTTAACGAAAGAGATATCTTGATGTCTATGAGTGTAATAGTGCATTTGTTTGTTTGTCTTTGTAGTTTTAACAATTGTTGTTTATGTATTTTGGCATGAGGTTTATTTTTGGACTCACAATCGTACTCCATTGAAATGTGTATCTTCTATTCTTTCATGAATCCCAAACCATCTTGGTTATTGTAGTTTTATTGTAAGTCTTGAGACGCAGTATTGTGGTTTCACCCAGTTCCTTGTTTTTCATGGTGGACATGATAGTCAATTGTCTTGGGTTTTCCTGATTACAGTCGGGTTTTTTTTTTTTTCTCAAAAAACCTCTTATTTAGATTATCTTAAACCTATAGAACCATTTTACAAGAAACGGTATCAATAATATTCAACCTTCCAATCCTATACACAGTGTATTTACTTAGATCTTCTTTAGTTTCCATCATCAGCATTTTAATCTTCAGCCAACATATTTTGTATTTTATTCATAGAGTTATGAGTTTTCATTTTAGTATGCTATTTTAATTTTTATATCAGTATCTACCTGTTCACTGATGGTAGTATACGATTTTCTAATAAGTAATTGTTTTTATAGATACTTTATTTATTTGAAAGGCAGAGCTAGAGGTACTGTTCACTGATGGTAGTATACACTTGATTTTCTAATAAGTAATGTTTTTTTAGATATTTTATTTATTTGAAAGTCAGAGCTAGAGGTAGAGGCAGAGGGAAAGAGACAGAGACAAATAGAGGTCTTCCAGAGTTCTTCCAGGTTCACTCCCCAGATGGCTGCAGTGGCCACAGCTGAGCCAATCAGAAACCAGGAACCAGGAGATTCTTCTGAGTGTTACAGGGAGGTACAGAGGCCCAAGGACTTGGGCCATCTTCCACTACTTTCCCAAGCCATAGCAGAGAATAGGATTGGAAGTGGAGCATCCAGGACTTGAGTGGGTGCCCATGTTGGATGCCAGCACTGCAGGTGGTGGCTTTACCTGATGGGCTATGGTTATTGAGGCTATTTTGAGGGTGAAACAGCAGATGGAAGAGATATTTCTTCCTTTCCTTCTCCATTCTCTCTCTGTATAATGTTGCATTTAAAAATTTTTATTTATATCAAGGGAACAAATTTCATGTACTTCATATACACACTTATAAGAACATAATGATACTTCCCACTCCACCCTTCCTCTCTCCCTCACTCCCACCCTGCTCCTCCCTCCTTTTTTTCTTTTAATTTTTACAATGAATACTTTAAATTTACTTTATTTAGTGGAGAGTTAAGCTTGTGATTATGAAGAATTCAACAAGTAGTAAGTAGAAAAACTATTCCTCTAGAGTATAGACAAGGGCTATAAACAATAGTCAAATCTCAGAATGCCAGTTTTGCTCCTATACATCATATTCCTTTGGATTATGTTAGTTACCACAAATCAGGGAAAACATATTTGTCATTTCGTGACTGGCTAATTTCAGTAAGCATAATGGTCTGCAGTTGCATCCATTTTATTGTGAAAGACTGGATTACATTCTTTTTTATGGCTAAGTAGTATTTTATCATGCATATACACCACAATCTCTAGTCATCAGTTGTTGGATATTTGAGTTGATTTCCTATTTTACCTGTTGTAAGTTGAGCTGCAATAAACATCAGGTTACAGCATCTTTCATATGCTGATTTCATTTCTTTTGGGTTAATTCCCAGGAGTAGGATGGCTGGGTCATATGGTAGGTCTGTTTTCAGATTTCTGAGGAATCTCCATACTGTCTTCCATGATGATTATACTACTTTACATTCCCACCAACAGTATATTAGGGTGCCTTTTCCCCTACATCCTTACCAGCATTTTTAAAATATTTTTATGATAACAATTCTAATTGGGGTGAGGTGAAACCTCATTGTGGTTTTTTATTTGTATTTCCCTCATGGCCAGTGATCTTGAGCATTTTTTCATCTGTCCTATTGGCCATTTGTATCCCATACTTTGAAACATGCCTGTTCATATCCTTAGCCCATTCTTAACTGGATTGCTTGTCTTATTGTTGGTTTTCTTGAGCTCTTTATGTATCCTCAATATTAATCCTTTATCAGGTGTATAGTTTGCAAATATTGTCTCCCACTCTATAGGTTACCTCTTTACTTTGTTGAGTATTTCCATTGCAGTGCAGAAACTTCTTAGCTTGATGTAAACCCATTTGTCCTTTTTTTTGCCTTTATTGCCTGTGTTTCTGAGGTCTTTTCCAAGATGTTTTTGCCTTGGCCGATGTCTTACAGTCTCCCTTATTTATCCCTCTAATAATTTGATGATTTCCAGTCTTAGTTTTATATCTCTGATCCATTGTGAGTAGTTGTTTGTATCAGGTGTATGGTATGATGGGTCTGGTTTCATACTTCTGCATTCAGCAATCCACTTTTTCTAGAATCATTTGTTGAAGATACTGTCCTTTCTTCAGATAGTGATTTTGCTGATTTGTCAAAGGTTATTGGTTGTAGATGTTATGGATAAAAACTTCTGGGGACTCTAATCTGTTCCATTGGTCTAGATATCTATTCTTGTGCAAGTACCAGGCTGTTTTGATTGTATCATGTAATATGTGCTGAAAATGGTGTTCTGATGCCTTCAGGTTTATTTTGTTGTTGTTGTTTAGTATTGCTTTAGCAATTTGCAGTCTTTGTGATTCCATATGGATTTTAGGGCCATTTATTCCAGATCTAAGAAGAATGTCTTTGGTATTTTGATTGGAATCACATTGAATCTAAATTGTTTAGGGCGGGGTAGAATTTTGCTTATAGTAATTCTTCCAATCCATGAACATAAAGATATTTCCATTTGGGGGTGTGGTCTTCTATATCTTTCCTTGATGTTCCACAATTTTTATGTAGAGATATTTCACATTCTTGGTTATCCCAAGCTATTTAAATATTTTTATAGTTATTGTCAAAGGGACTGATCTTACAAGTTCTTTCTCAGCCATGGGATTTTTTGTGTATACAAAAGTTATTGCTTTTTGTGTGTTGGTTTTGTATCCTGCAACTTTGCCAAACTCTCTTATGATTTCAAATAATTTTGCTGGTTTTTTTGTTCTCCTATATATAGGATCATATCATCTGCAGGAATAATTTGATTTCCCCCTTTCTAATTTGTATCCCTTTGATTTCTTTTTTTTTTTTTTTTGCCTAATGTTTCTGGCTGAAGCTTCCAAACTATATTGAATCTTATTGGAAATGCTTCCAGCTTTTCCCCATTCAATATGATGCTGAATGTGGGTTTGTCTTATATTGCCTCGATTGTGCTGAATTATATTTTTTGTATATCCAATTTGCTTTCGTATTTTTAATCATGAAAGGATGCTGTATTTTATCAAATGCTTGCTTTGCATCTATTGTGATAATCATATGATTTTTATTCTTCAATTTGTTAATGTGATATACATTTCATTATTTGCATATGTTGAGTGATCCCTGCATACCAGGAATAAATCCCATTTGGTCGGGGTGAATGCTCTTTCGGATGTGTTCTTGGATTCAGTTAGCTAGGATTTTGCTGAGGATTTTTGTATCTGTGTTCATCAGGGATATTGGTCTGTGGTTCTTTGTTGCATCATTTTCTGATTTTGGAATTAATGTGATGCTGACCTCATAGAAGAAGTTTGAGAGGATTCCCTCCATTGCAGTTGTTTGAAGTAGTTAAATAAATATGGGGATTAGTTCTTTCTGGTAGAATTCAACAGTGCAGTCATCTTTTCTTTGTTGGCTTTTTTTGTTGGGAGGGTCATTATTACTGATTGAATCTCTGTCTTGGTTACTGGGTCATTTAAGTTTTCTATATATTTATGACTCAAATTTGGTAAATTTTAAGTGTCCAGAACTTTATCCGTTTTTCTAGATTCTTCCAATTTGTTGGCATATGAATGCTTGTGGTAATTCCTGACAGCTACAAGGTCAAGATGTTACACAAGGTCAAGATGTTACACAATTATTTTCTGATTATATCAGAGTGGGAGACTGCCGGGCTCAGCACTCCTGGCCTCCAAGTACTAAATAAAGGTGCAGTTCCCACCATGGGTGAGAGTAGCCAGGGCCCAACAAGGCACTCGGAGAACATGAGAAAAGCCATTTCATAAGCAGAAATTAATAATAGTTGTGAACATCAAATACAGAGTAGTCACACAGGTCAACTGTGTCTAGTCCTGAGAGTGAGCCCCAGGATAACATCTCAATTTTCATCTCTGATTTATGAGATTGTTTTATGGCCTATGGTTTGGTCTATCCTAGAGAAAGTTTCATGCACTGATAAAAAAAAATGTGGGTTCTTCAGCTTTGAGATGACATGTTCTGTCAGCATCATTTAGGTCCATTTGGTTGGTCAGTAATGTAGATTAGCTCTGTTGTTTCTTTGGTTGATCTGTCCACTGATGAAAGTGTAGTATGGCATGTTGGCTTGTTTAAAACTTTTTAAGCATTTAAATATGGAAACCCTAGGAATTCAGATTGAGCTTAGGTGAGAAACTTCCATGGTGTCCCCCCCAACATGTATTCTCCAAACGTGTGCTCACACCCAGCTATCATTTTGAGCCAAAGGCCACAGTGGTCACCAGACAAGCTTGGGAAAGGGAAGGCTTTTCTGGACCAGGATACTGAGCACAGTGGCCACAGCCTGTCCCAGTGAAGCTGGGCAAGATCCCACTATCCCTGAGCCTTGGTTCCAAGCACTTACCCCACCATCCTGTTTGACTTTACTTAAAAGACACAAATTCTAGTTAATTTGCTAAGAATGTCAACAGCAAACAGGGTGTTAATCCTCAACCATGAGGCTGCTCTCCTGAGTTTAGAACAGGAACAACTGGACTGGTCACATACTCATGAAGCAGGCCCTGCATTTTCAGTTCCATAGTGTAAATGAGCGAATTCTGCACTTACCTACAATATACTATGTATATGCACAATGGAGTGTACGCATGGTGATGGCAGTATAGCATGTACTAGTTTATAATCTCATTTCCATTTTCATTTCCCGGTTTCCATCAAATGCACATCCTTTCATTTTCTATTTCTGAGCAGTGAGTTTGATCAGGGCAGGGTAACCATGTAATTTGTTACTTGGATATTGTCTTACACATTCTCTAAACAGGCTTCCCACTGTCTAATTTTTTTTTTTTGACAGGCAGAGTGGACAGTGAGACAGAGAGACAGAGAGAAACGCCTTCCTTTGCTGTTGGTTCACCCTCCAATGGCCGCCGCGGCCAGCGTACTGCAGCCAGCGCACCACGCTGATCCGATGGCAGGAGCCAGGTACTTCTCCTGGTCTCCCGTGGGGTGCAGGGCCGAAGGACTTGGGCCATCCTCCACTGCACTCCCTGGCCACAGCAGAGAGCTGGCCTGGAAGAGGGGCAACCAGGACAGAATCCGGCGCCCCGACCGGGACTAGAACCCAGTGTGCCAGTGCCACAAGGCGGAGGATTAGCCTAGTGAGCCACGGCGCCGGCCCCACTGTCTAAACTTTCAGGATACAAAACTTTTGAAATTTTAGGTTAGTGAAGTTTATGAATTTTTAAAAATTTTTATTATTTTTGACAGGCAGAGTGGACAGTGAGAGAGAGAGAGAGAGAAAGGTCTTCCTTTTTCCTCCAATGGCCACTGTGGCCAGTGCACCTATCTGATCTGAAGACGGGAGCCAGGTGCTTCTCCTGATCTCCCATGCGGGTGCAGGGCCCAAGGACTTGGTCCATCCTCCACTGCATTCCCAGGCCATAGCTTAGAGCTGGACTGGAAGAGGGGCAACCGGGACAGAATCCAGCGCCCCGACCTGGACTAGAACCTGGTGTGCTGGCGCCACAGGTGGAGGATTAGCCTTTGTGCTGCAGTGCCGGCCAAGTTTATGAATTTTTAAAAAATTATTTCTTCCCATGAAAACACTCAGGTCCCCAAAACATAAACCTAATTTCTTTAATTTTGATTTATATTTTAAGGATAGGATTTTTGTGTAAGGTGAAAGGTAGGGGTCTTGCTTCGTGCTTCTGCACATGGAAATCCAATTTTCCTATTTATTTAATAGACTGTCCTTACTCCAGGGATTGCTTTTGGAACCTTGATCAAATATAAGTTGGCTGTAGATGTTTGGATTGATTTCTGGTGTTTCTATTCTGTTCCATTGGTCTATCCATCTGTTTCTGTACCAGTACCATGCTGTTTTGATTACAACTGCCCTGTAGTATGTCCTGAAATCTGGTATTGTGATGCCTCCAGCTTTGTTTTTGTTGTACAAGATTGCTTTAGCTATTCGAGGTCTCCTGTGTCTCCATATGAATTTCAGCATCATTTTTTCCACATCTGAGAAGAATGTCTTTGGTATTTTGATTGGTATCACATTGAATCTATAAACTGCTTTTGGGAGAATAGACATTTTGATGATATTGATTCTTCCAATCCGTGAGCATGGAAGATTTTTTCCATTTTTTGGTATCCTCTTCTATTTCTTTCTTTAAAATTTTGTAATTCTCATCATAGAGATCCTTAACGTCCTTGGTTAAGTTTATTCCAAGGTATTTGATTATTTTTGTAGCTATTGTGAATGGGATTGATCTTAGCAGTTCTTTCTCAGCTGTGGCATTGCCTGTGTATACAAAGGCTGTTGATTTTTGTGCATTGATTTTATATCCTGCTACTTTTCCAAACTCTTCTATGAGTTCCAATAGTCTCTTAGAAGAGTTCTTTGGATCCACTAAATAAAGAATCATATCATCTCCAAAGAGGGATATCTATGCTTGTTTTATTTTCCAGGCTTATTGCAGTATAACTAACATAAATTGTGTATTATTATATCGCAGTGTGTGTTTTGATATGAAGTTACTTAAAAATTCACTGAAATTTCACATTACCTTCATTGCATTTCTACACTTTTTGGAGTCTCCTTGCACTTATAATACACTATAAAAGGATAAGCATAATAAAGCTAATTAATCTATCACTTTCCTGGTGTTTTTAAAAGACTACTGTTCTTAGCAGATCCCACGTATACAATATAGTATTTCAACTGTGGTTTCTGTACTGTATATATTAGATGTTCTAAACTTTATCTCATAACGGTAGATATGTATTGTTTGACTAACATCTCCTCATTTCCTTGCTCCCAGCCCACGACAAACACCGTCCTCCTCTCCTCAGTCCAGTTTGTTTGACTTCAATGCATTCCACATATAAGTGTGTTTGTGTAGTAGTTCTTGTTTTGTGTCTTATTTCACCCAGTGAAATATCTTCCAGTTCCACACTTTTGGTTCCATGTTGTAATTAATATCAGGATTTCATTTCTTTTTAAGATTTGGAAAGGGTGCCACTCTGTGTTAATCACATGTTTCTTAAGCATCTGTCAACAGACACTTGGGTTATTTTTCCAATCTTGCAATTATAATGTTTGATACAGCAGCAGCAGAAGCTGATGGCTTAAGTAGTTGGTTTCCTGCTACCACATTGGAGACCAGTATTGAATCCAGCTTCTTCCTGGCTCAGGTCAGCCCTAGGTGTTGTTGGTATGTGGGGAATGGACTACTGGGTGTTTGGGTATCTCTTTGTGGCTCTGGTTCTCTCCCCCTTCCACTCAACTCACTCTCTCTTTCTATATATATATTTCACCTTTGAGAGACATAAAACTCTGAAACTATGGGAAAATATTATGGACAATTGGTGCCCTATCAGTTAGATCAATTAGATTCCCTGGTGTCACACAATATGATTGGGTGACTATTGTTCACAGTAATCCATTATGTATTTTATGAGAAAATGGAAGAAAGGAGCTCAGGGTTTGAACCATAAAATAGAGTCACAAGATAAATGTGTATTTGATCAGTTCAATTTGTATATGTGTATTGAAATGTCACGCTGAAGCCCATAAATATTACAGATGCTAATAAAAATGAAAATATCAACATTTTATTTGGTGTATAAAAGTTAAGGGGTGTTAAAATGTTTAATATCACAACTAATATTGCACTATTTAGAAACATTTCATTAATATCGAGACAAACATAATCTGGAAGTAATTGGTCTTACCAAGCCGAGTGGAAAGGCTACCGTGGTTTATTTTAAGTTGGTGGTAAAAATTTATTTTAGATTGTTCCCTTCAGTTAAGAAAAATGGAATTAGAGCAATACAAAAATGTGAAACCAAGTGATAGACTGTTTTTTAAAAATTGAGATTTTACTGGTGTAGAGAATCAATACACAGACAAGTTGATGTGTACACAATTCTTTTTTTTTTTTTGACAGGCAGAGTGGACAGTGAGACAGAGAGACAGAGAGAAAGGCCTTCCTTTTCTGTTAGGTCACCCCCCAATGGCCGCTGCGGCTGGCGCGCTACTGGCGGCGCACTGCGCTGATCCGAAGCCAGGAGCCAAGTGCTTCTCCTGGTCTCCCATGCGGGTGCAGGGCCCAAGGACTTGGGCCATCCTCCACTGCACTCCCTGGCCACAGCAGAGAGCTGGACTGCAAGAGGAGCAACCGGGACAGAATCCGGCACCCCAATCAGGACTAGAACCCAGTGTGCCAGCACCACAGGTGGAGGATTAGCCTATTGAGCTGCGGCGCTGGCTGATGTATACACAATTCTTAACATACACTCCAAAAATCTTAAAAAGTAATGAATTTTTTTCTTAAATTTGATATTATTTTATTTTGAAGATACATATTTTAAATTTATCTTATACTTAAAGGCTTAATGTTCCACAAAAACACAGTAGAGTTACAAAGGAAGAATATTTGCAAGGACAATAAAGAGTAATCAAATTTAAAAATAACTATACTCATCCACAATAAATTTGCAGTTTTCAGGCTCCTCTCAGAAATGGTGTACCCAGGAGTATCTGCCCAGCTGTAAATGTCACGTGTTTTAATGTTTATTACATGCTTTGGAGAGTTATGTGATCACCACAGAATAAAGTCAGCATATTTGCATTGATGAAAAAATATTTTATGAGATTCCTCATTCTCCACCAACACAGACAACTGGTGATTTAAACTTTTCTTAAGAGATTTGCCTTTTCTTACGTGTCTGTATAATTGGATTCATACAGTAGAACAGTGTTTAGTCTTTTGATTGATTTCTTTTTTTTAAAGATTTATTTATTTTACTTGAAAGTTAGAGTTACACAGAGAGAGAATGAGAGGCAGAGAGAGAGGTCTTCCATCCACTGATTCACTCCCTAATTGGCCAAAATGGTTGTAGCTGCACTGATCCGAAGCCAGGAACCAGGAGCTTCTTCCGGGTCTCACATGCAAGTGCAGGGGCTCAAGGACTTGGGCCTTCTGCTGCTGCTTTCCCAGGCCACAGCAGAGAGCTGGATAGGAAGTGGAGCATCCAGGACTTGAACCGGCTCCCATATGGGGTGCTGGCACTACAGGCTTGTTTTTTTATGGTACCAAATAACCTGGTTCTGTCAGTTTACATTCCTTCAGAATGTGATGTGGGAGAGTGGACTTGAGGCAGCAGAGAGATTGGCAGGGAAAGTGACTAGGTTCTGCCTCTTTGGGAAAGCTGATGACTTTGTGTGTCCCCTCAGCAGCAGAGTGGCAGTGGTACTTGCGCCAGAGCTTGGAGGTGGTGGCCAAAGCGATGGAGCTCCTTCCCACGCATGCCTTCTCCACACTGGTAACTCACCTTGGAAGCAGAATGGAGAGTCTGGTTATTCGCTTGCTCATGTGGCATGGCTGTTGCACTCACCTGTATACCTCCCTCACCCTCTCCCTCACTCTATGTCTATGTAGTATCTATATTTTTTTTGGACAGAGAAAAATAATTACCATAATTGACTCTCAAACTTAACAAATACTAACATCTATACACAATAAGTCAACTTTTGGGAGCTCTATTTAGTCTTGCTGTAACAGGAATTTTTGCAATGCCTTAATGCCTAACACCTTCCTCAATAGCTCAGAGGTGGCCAGACATGCAAAAGAGATGTTATTTATAAAAGTTAGATTGCAGCCAGCATCGCGGCTCAATAGGCTAATCCTCCACCTGCAACGCCGGCACTCCAGGTTCTAGTCCCGGTTGGGGCACCGGTTCTGTCCCAGTTGATCCTCTTCCAGTCCAGCTCTCTGCTGTGGCCTGGGAGGGCAGTGGGGGATGGCCCAAGTGCTTGGGCCTTGCATCCACATGGGAGACCAGGAGGAAGCACCTGGCTCCCGGCTTCAGATTGACACAGAGCGCCGGCTGTGGTGGCCATTTGGGGGTGAACCAACAGAAGGAAGACCTTTCTCTCTGTCTCTCTCTCTCACTAACTCTGCCTGTCAAAAAAGAAAAGTTAGATTGCTACAACGCTCACCTCTTCAGAGCTCTCTCTTGGCAAGTTGCTGGCTTTCTCTTCCTGTATTTATGTGCTGGAATCATCTGTCATTCTCTAAATGGTGCTTATTATTGGGAGAGATTTTATTTAATTCATTTCTTCCTCAAAGGCGAGATTGCTTTTGGGGGTCAGCTTTGGTGCTGAACAATCTAGGTGTGTCTTGGGTTCTGAATAGTGGAATGTCATTTTACTGTGCCATCTGCCCTCAGTAGGGGCCTGTCATTTTTTTTTTAATCTTAGTGTGGTGAGTGTAGCGGCCTTAGAAAGATTGAGCTTACACAGTCCTATCTGCTACATGAGCAAATGGACTTCCAAATGCTTTAGCCCATTTTTTTCACTTTGCCATGCACTTTAATAAGTCATGTCTCAGATTTCTTTCAAGCATGGGGTCTTGGATTTATTTGTAGATAGATATGGTCTTGTCTCAGAGTCTTAGAAGGTATAGGTCATTTGGGGGCCTGATGTCCCCTGGTGGGAATGTTATAGTCAATACCCAACATCCTTTGCTTAAAAAAGGAAGGAAGGGAGGAAGGGAGGGAGGAAAAAAAAGGAGAGGAGGGGAGGGGAGAGGAGAGGAGAGGAGAGAAAAGAAAAAGAAAAAGAAAAGAAAAAGAGCCAGGTGTTTGTTACAGTGGTTAAACTGCTGCTTGGTTCACCCAGATCAGAGTGCCTGGGTTCAAGTCCCAGCTCTGCTTTCCATCCCAGCTTCCTGCTAGTGCACACCCTGGGAGGTTGCAGATTGTAGCCTAACTGCTTGACCCCTGCCCATCCACCTGGGAGATGTGTATGGAATTTCTGGGCCCTGGGTTTTGCCTAGTTCATCATTTTGCCTAGTTCATCATTTTAGGAGAGTAAAGCAGCAGATGATACAGATCTCTGTTTCTCTGCCTTTTTGAATAAAAAAGTGTTGAACTGATATATTGTTGTTTTTTATTCTATATGTTAATTGGTGGTTTTAATTGTAGAAAATGGGGCTGGTTTTGTGGTGCAGCTGGTGAAGTACAGCTTGGGGTGCCAGCATCCCATACTAGAGCATGAGTTTGAGTCCTGGCTGCTCCACTTGTGATCCAGCTCCCTGCTAGTGCACCTGGGAAAGCAAAGGAGGACAGCCCAAGTGCTTGGGCCTCTGCCACCCATGTGGGAGATGTGTGGAGTTCCAGGGTCCTGGATTTGGCCTGGCCCAGTCCTAGCAGGTGTAGCCATTTGGGGATTCAACCTGCAGAAGGAAGCACTGTTTATCCAACCCCCTACCCCCCGCACCAGTGGCTCTGCTTTTCAAATAAGTAAATCTTGTTAAGAAATTGTTGGGGCAGGGGCACCTAAGGGGAGCATGCTGCTCCTGGCTGAATAGAAAGTTACAGGAAAATTGCTCCTGTCTCCCATAAGTACTTGTGATGTTTTAATATTAGAATGCTCTTAAAACTTGTATTTATGAGTATTTAAAAAAATTTTTTTCTGTTTTCAGTTCCCAGTTCTTCACGACAATTTAGAAGTCTATTTGGGATTACAGCAATTTATAGTTACTTCAGGGTCAGGTAAACTGGATTTTATTTTCTAATTTCATAAAACTAAAAAAGAAAACTGGACTGATAGTAGTTCCTGCCACCTGTGCTGTCAGACTGTGATTTGTCCACTGCAGCTCCACCCTCATCCCTGCACAAAATCTCCCCCCACTTCTAAACAGGGAAAACTAAAAACCCACACTCAGCTGTGGACAGGTAAAACAGGTTATAACAGTGTTTCCTAGCAGAGTTTGGGATGGAAGCTCATTTGGAGCAAAGAGGTAAGACTTTTAATATCCTGGGGTATTTCCTTAGGTTCTTTGAGTCAACAAGTATGGAAGAAGGTGACTTTGGACTTTGCTGTACTCTGGCTGGCCTGGGTGCTAGAATCAGGGGACTTGGGAGCTGCCTCCGAGCGGGCTGAGTCGTGTGGTATGCCCTGGGCAGCAGTGCTCTCTGGCTCTCCTGTTGTGAGTGGCAGAGGAGGCCCTGACTGGGGCTGGCTGGGAAGGCTTTGGCTGCAGGTTCCAGGCCTTGCCATGCGGAGTGCGGGATTAGCGTGTTTTAGTTTTTCATTGATGACTCTTTAAGTGCCAGGTGCTGTGTTACTTACTTAGGTTGTTGAAGTCTCTCAGCTGCCTTGTGAGGTGTTAGGTGTACTTAGTAGATACTTCTGTTTCAGAGAAGAGGAAATTGCTGTTCAGAGACGTTCATTTCTCATGGGTCACATAGCTGGTTAATGCTACTCCCAAGATGATGTTTGAGGGTGATGGGATTCAACATGTCCCAAGTGTAGGCTCTGGTTTTGTAGAGGGGTCAGGACAGCATACACAGTGTTTTGTAAAAGGCACTTTCAAAAGAAACATGCCTTTAAAGTACACTGGCCGCACTCATGAAAATCATTTGACCATGCACAAATGCTGCCTATGTTTCTAGAATCCATTTCTGGACATAATTGTGCCCAGGTAGTATCTCTCTCAGGGCCACTATTCAAATTAGATTGTATTCAGGACCCTAAATATATTCTTGATCTATTAAAGAAAAGAGGGCCCCTGGGCTGCTTGTAGGCTGTTATAATGGGCTGTTGAGCATTGTGTAGAGTCCGTCGTGAGAAGAAAATCTGCAGTGAGTCTTCAGTCCTTTTCCTGGGAAGTGACTGATGACTCAGAGGTTCTCCTAGAACGATCATCTCATTTATCTTCCCCTAAACCAAATGGCACATACCTGCCATCATTGGAGCCCATTAGCCGGCGGTTTCACAGAGTGCTCACTCCTCCAGGTCAATTATAAATCTCACCCTCAGCATGGATCCTTGCTGCACACTCCAGTGGCGAACACTTTGCAGGCCAGAGGAATACTTACTTCCTGTTGGAAAATGAACTTTCTGATGCATGATGAAGCATTGCCCTGTCCCGTGGTGGCTCAGAAGCCAAGTTTCCAATGCGAAAGCTATTAAAACATTGAAACTGAGGACAGTTTGTTCCCTGGTTCCCATGGCCGTTTGCCCGCCCCCTCCCCCCCAGACAACCTCCATGCTATATTCGTCAGGCTCATTGCCTCTCAACAGAAACAAAGCCGTCTTTCCCCCAGTGGGTTACAGCCCCTCCTTTAGCCTGCATTTATATTCTACCCCAGCCTTGAACTCATGGTGGAACCGTGTGGATGGCAGCCAAATCACAGTTCTTGCCCTCTTCTGCTGCTGTGATCTTTCGTGACAATTGGGTATACATTTTGGCCAGCAGCAAAGCCTACAGAGATGTTCCCCAGCCTAGCAGGAAGTCCCCCATCTTTTGTTAGAACATTCAAATTCAGAAGGCCCATGTGCTGTTTAGTATTTCCTCTACTTCCACTTCCTCGGTAGCCCAAGACAGAGTGCATCGTATGGCTGTGGCACACCATGGTGCACCTCTCTACCCTCAGCAGGGCATCCTTTCCTCTCTGCCTTACCTGCTGTTGGTTAAGAAACCCTCTTACTGGGCTGGGCTTTGGCACAGCATTCAAGTCACCTCTTGGGATACTTGCAGCCCACATTGAAATGCCTGGGTCTGAGTCTTGTCTGTGCACCCAATGTCTGCTAATGTGTTCCCTGGGAGGCAGCGGGTGATGGCTTGAAGATACCCTGTCACCCTGTCCCCATGGGACACCCTGTCATCCATGGGGGAGACCTGGATGGTTTATGATTTTTTTGGTTCTTTCAGAGTAGAATACTTCAAATGTTAGTTTTCATACCTCTCCCTTCCTCACCCTTAACCTCCCCACCCAAAAAAAAGAGAAGACTAAATTATGTTTAACATTAAGATTTTTCTTTTTTCTCAAGAATGGTTTGCCAAGGAGATATTCTTTGGATGTGGCTCAGGGCACATCCAGGCAGCTTCAGGATAGTTTGGTTTATGGATGGGAGATAAAACTTTTGTGTGGCCTTGACATTTTATCCCTTTAAAGCTCTCTGTGTTGCAATATTCACATCTGAAGCTTCTACTCGGCAGATGATCTGTGATTTTTGGGGGGTAGGGGGTGGAATCTGTTTCTGTTGGCCAAATGGAAAATGCAGGTAGATCTGAACAACTTGACAGTGGGACACTGGCCCACCTCCTCAACTTTCGTCGGTTCCTAGTATGATTTTCTGGTGGTAATGGTTAGAGCTCTAGGCTGCAGTGGATGGGGGTGCAGGATTTGATTTCGGAAAGAACCAGCTGCAGGTTTCATGAATGGGAATGTTAGCTGGCACACCTTAAGACAGGAAAGCGGCTGTAGGGGCGCCGGGGGCATTGCTGGGGCCCAGGGAATCCTGACCCTACTTGGAGCAGCTCAGCTCTCGGGCCCCGACTGTCATGGCCAGGGGCACGGGGTCGAGGCTGGGCTTTCTGTGCGCAGTGCACTCGGTCCTCACCCAGGGGCCCGGTCCCGCCCTGTCCCGCCCCAGTTCTGCAGCTGAGACCTGGTGGCTGGAGTGGCCCTGGGCTCCCACCGGCCCTGTGTGTCTGGGCTGGGCTGGAGGATTGCACCAGCTGTCCCGGGCCGAACATGCCCTGGGGCCCCCACTCCTGTCCTTTCTGCCCCAGGAGGGTGCAGGGGTCATGTCTGCACCCTGCTGGGAGTTCCTGTATATTTTTCAAAGGAGTTCATCTCATTTTTAGTTTATTTAAAGGCAGAGGAGAGGAGTGAGCTCCCTTCTGCCAGGTCACTCTCCAGATGCCCACAGCAGCCAGGGCTGGGCCAGGCGGAGGCCGGGAGCCGGGAGCTCCATCCGGGGCCCAGGTGCTTGAGTGTCGCTGCTGCCTCCCAGAGTGTTCAGGACGCAGCTTTGTGCTGGTGAGGAGGTGAGGCGTTTGTGAGACAGGACCAAGGGGCCGCCCTGTGGCTCAGCGGGTTAACACCCTGGCCCGCAGTGCCGGCATCCCATATGGGCTCCAGTTCCTGTCCCAGCTGCTCCACTTCCAATCCAGCTCTCTGCTGTGGCCCGGGAGGGCAGTGGAGGATGGCCCAAGTGCTTGGGTCCCTGCACCCATGTGGGAGACCTGGAGGAGGCTCCTGGCTCCTGGAAGGGGGGGGGGTCTCGGCATCTGCTGGGACCCCTTTCTTTCCTCTGCTCCTTGACCTCCAGGAGGGCTGTGTGCCCACCCTCCCTGGCCTCCGACACGCGTGGCACCAGCCCAGACAACCTCCTCTGGGGCTCCCCACCCGGCCCGGGCTGCGGCCTGCACTCCACGCCCCACCTCCGGGACCCTGGCATAGGCAAGGCCATGCCCTGCCCTACCACCCCTGTGCCCATGCATTCCCGGTAGCCTCCAGGGCAGCAGCCAGTGTGAGCGCAGCTAAGTAGGGTGAAGACCTACTGTGTGCCCTGTGCACCATCAGCGCTGTAACACCCCGTGTGGCTTTGGGCCTTTCCCGTGTTCCTGGCCCAGGTCTGTGGGCAGGTGCTGGACCAGGGCAGAGGGAGAGCAAGTGCCGGGGTGCAGGGGGCCGGTGGGGCAGGGGCTGGGGCCCCTCCTCCTGCGTTCCGGGGCCCTGGGCGGCCCGCAGGCCTCCTCAGCTCCTCATTCTTTGATTCCTCTATCAGAGCTGACGGACGAAGCAGCAATGGTGCTGAGGGGTGGGGGTGGGGCCAAGGGAGGGCCTGGTGTGTCTGGGGGACCTGGCGGAGGGTTCTAAGATGCAATTCACTTAACATAGATCTGACGATGTTTAAAGTGTACTGCGGAGTGGTGTTCTGTATGTCACGGTGTCCGGCCACCATCACCTCTGGTTCCAGAATACTCTCACCCCCCAGCCCCCAAAGGAGCCCCACCCCCTGGCAGCCCCGCCCCCAGTCCCCTGGCAGCCCCTCGCTCCCTAGACTTGCCTGTTCTGGACACTTCCCGCCCAGGGAGCCCCACGCGTGGCCGGCTCGCACGGTCCAGGGCAGTCGCGAGCCCCGCTCTGCTCTCCCCGCAGCATGGCCAACAAGAACAGGGCCCCTAAGTGCAGCTTCTTGGCGCTGGGCCACAGCAGCAGCCTCCTGCAGGGCCTGGCCGCCCTTCACGCGCAGGGCCAGCTGCTGGACGTGGCCCTCACCATCAACAGAGAGGCTTTCCACGCGCACAAGGTGGTGCTGATGGCCTGCAGCGACTGCTTCAGGGCCATGTTCACGGGCGGCATGCGGGAGGTGAGCCAGGACGTCATCGAGCTTAAGGGTGTGTTGGCCCGCGGCCTGCGCCACATCACCAACTTTGCCTACAGCACCAAGGTGACGCTGGACCTGGACTGTGTGCAGGATGTGCTGGGCGCCACCGTGTTCCTGCAGATGCTGCCCATGGTGGAGCTGTGCAAGGAGTTCATCAAGGTGGTCATGAGCGTGGAGACGTGCCTGCACATCGGCCAGATGGCCATGGCCTTCAGCCTGGCGTCGCTGTGCGAGTCTGTGGACGCCTTCACGTTCCGCCACTTCCTGCAGATCGCGCGGCAGGACGACTTCCTGCACCACCGCTCGAGAGCCTGGTCTTCTGCAACAAGGTCGACCTGTTCCACAACGCCGTGCGCTGGCTGCAGCACAACCCCGCGCACCAGCCACATGCTGCGCCACATCCGCTTCCCGCTCATGCAGGTGGCGGAGCTGGTGGACAGCGTGCAAACTCTGGACATCATGGTAGAGGACGCGCTGTGCCACCACTACCTGCTCGAGGCCCTCAACTACCAGGTGCTGCCCTTCCTGCAGCACGAGATGCAGTCGCCGCGCATGGCCGTGCCCTCCAATGTGCCCTCGCTCGTGGCTTTCGGCAGCACGCCCTACACCTACAGCGACAGCGCCGTCAGCGGCAAGGTGTACCAGCTGGGGTGGCCCGGTGCACGCCACTTCCGCGAGCTCAAAGAGATGGAGCTGGCCTGCAGCCACACGTGTGTGGTCGTGCTCGACAACTTCGTGTACGTGGCCGGCGGCCAGCACCTGCAGTACTGCAGCAGCGAGGGCACCGTGGACGCCTGCTACCTCTACGAGCCGCAGCGCAACCGCTGGCTGCGCCTGCAGGCCATGCAGGAGAGCCGCATCCAGTTCCAGCTGAACCTGCTATGCGGCATGGTGTACGCCACGGGCGGCCGCAACTGCGCCGGCAGCCTGGCCTGGGTCGGGAGGTACTGCCCGCGCCGCAACGAGTGGGGCTACGCGTGCTCGCTCAAGCGCCGCACCTGGGGCCACGCAGGCGCCGCAGCCGCGGGGGGCCGCCTCTACATCTCCGGCGGCTACAGCGTCTCAGTGGAGGACAAGAAGGCGCAGCACTGCTACGACCCCGTGGCCGACCAGTGAGAGTTCAAGGCGCCCATGAGCGAGCCGCGCGTGCTGCACACCACGGTGGGCGCCGGCAGCCTCATCTACGCCCTGGGCTGCCGCATGGTCCACGTGGACTGTTGCTTCAACGAGCTGGCCATCCAGTACTACGTGCCCGAGACGGACCAGTGGACCAGCGTGAGCCCCATGCGTGCCAGCCAGTCAGAGGCCGGCTGCTGCCTGCTGGAGCGCAAGATCTTCATCGTGGGCGGCTACAACTGGCACCTGAACAACATCACGGGCATCGTGCAGGTCTACAACACCGACACGGACGAGTGGGAGCGCGACCTTCACTTCCCAGAGTCCTTAGCAGGCATCGCCTGTGCCCCGGTGCTGCTGCCGCGGACCGGCGCCAGGAGGTAGCCCCCGGGTCCGGACCTCCCTCACCCACCCCCTCCGGACGCCCACCTGCCTGGCCTCTCGGAGGGTGCCTCAGGCGGGCAGCTTGGCCAGCGCATGCGCAATGAGAGCTCCGCCTCCCCTGCTGGCTCGGGGTGGGGGTGGGGTCCCTCCTGGGCAGGGTTCTCTCTGGCCTTCCTCCTCCCTTCCCGAAGGGAGGATTTTCCCCCTGCCTGCCCTGCTGGGCCCCGGCTGGAGGGCGGGCACACGGTGCCTGGTGGTGGCTTTGCGCGGCTTGGCCTCGCTCCTCTCCCCGCCTCCACCCCAGCTCGCACCTGAGCGCGCTGAAGCTGAGCCCGGATCCCTAGGATGCAGCCCCCCCACTCCAGCCAACCAGCTTGAATCCCCGCGTGCACCCCGCGGCAGGGGCCCCGGCAGCCCTGCCGGGCCCTCCTTGCTGGGAGGGCGACCCGCGCCGCAGTTCCCCGGCTGACCTCCCTGTCCCGGCCCCCACCCTGCCGGGAACGGATGCAGCCCCCTTTGTCTGAGGTCTGAGCCTCGGAACCCTGGCTTTTTTGTGATGTTCTCCTTTTTTTTTTTTTTTTTTCTTTTTAAGAAGCCGGCAGCCGCCATCTTCCGAACGGGTTTTGTACTCTCGTGGCTCGTGGACGATGGATGCCGCACCTCTTGACCCCACTGGCCGTGTAGCGAATTAACTTCGGGCCTCAGCGGACGGCGCCGCCGAGCACTTCCCGTTTATTTAATAAAAATGCTATGGTGAAGAAAAAAAAAAAAAAGAAAGGAACCCAGGGCTGCAGGTGAGTCAGGAGGAGCTTTGGAAGAAAGTCAACCCTGCCTTCACCCCGTGGCTGTCATGGCTCAGCCAACTTTGGCTTCCTTTTCATTATTCCCTCAAGGAGTGGGAGGGTGACAGTGAGGCAGCAGGTTTGCCCCATTTGCCAAGTTATGCCAAGGTGGATGGCTCCCTCTGGAGGCACTGAGCTACCTAGCATGCAGTCGAGACTGAAGAAGGGCCAAGTGGTAGAGGGAAGTGCTGGGATAGGCGGAAGGGGGAAGCTAGCTCAGGGAAATTTTTAAGCTTTTTGATAACTGTTAAGGACCACACTCAAATGGAGACTTGATTTGGGGAGGTGCTTTGGTTTTACTTTTAAGAGAAGCATAGAATGCCTCCCTTATATGCTTAAAAATATTTAAAAACATCATGTTTAGATACTGCTGAGGGTACTGGGCTCAAGGTCTGAAGTACAATGAGTAAGTTGAGAGCTAGTGGTGCCGGTGGAGGCTGGCGGGAGAGGGCGCCGCAGGTGAAGATGGCTGCCTCTAGTGAGAGCGAGGGGCTCCTGCTGCTGAGTCAGCAGCCTTCCCACATTGTTTGCTGAAAGAAAAGCGGACCTCATCTCCCTGGGGGCCTGTCCTAACCCTGTACCAGGGTGTATTTTCTCCCTGAGGACTTGTTTCCCACAGAGCCCTGTTTGGTTGCAGTAAAGCACCAGGTTTTAGAAATCGACCCCAAGAGTCAGTTGCCTAGCTGTAACTCTGGAAGTCCCATGGACATTCAGAAGGTGTGTGATCCTGGTATTTTTCCCAACTGAGTTAGGGCTGTGTCATTCTGTGGTCCACAAAGGCAGTGACCCTCTCACATGACAAGCATGGCCAAAACTCCCTCCTGGCTCTCATCCTGTGGAGGGCTGGCTCCCCCTCCTGGTGGCCTGTGTAGGGCTGCCTTTTTTTTTTTAACCAAAGGATTAAGTGTGCTGTATTACCATGAGTAAGGACATTGCACTGCAGGAGTAAGCACGTCATGGATACATAGAATATTCTATCTTCAGAACACAGGTACAAAATAAGTTATCCTTGCTTTGTTTCCCATCCCAGGAGGAGCACAGCATACAACGTGAGTGGACAGAGTGGCCAGGGAGCAAGCCAGGGGAGAGGCCGTGGAGGGGGCTGTAGGGCACTGAGTGTGGCGGGGATTTGCCCAGGACATGTCAGAGTCCTTGGGGATGCCACAGGGAAGGAGACCCCAGACCTCTCCAGTTAGCCTGCTGCGAACGAGCACAGAGTCCCACCTGATCCAAGAGTGGTGGCCGTGTGGGAGTTGGGCTGATGTAGGCTGCTGAGGGGGAGGCTGGGCAGGGACAGGCTCAAACAGCCTCCAGCAGGCCACCCATGCTCCTGCTGGTGCTGCTGGCCTTGGGTGATGGCAGGAACATGGGGAGCACAGCCTGAAGGCACGGTTTTTCTCCTGTGGCATGACAGATGGCCGGAATGATGGCCCACCCAATGCTGATGAGGCCTCCTCCCCTTGCCAGGCCACTGGGAGGGGTCCTGTAGGCCGGACCGTGGACTGTGCTCTGTGATTTGTCTTGGGGTAGCAGTGCTGGGATCCTGCACACATCCCAGTGCAGGGGAGAGTCTGGGGGTTTGAGGGCCTGGCTGTGTATCCCCTCTGCATCACAGTGACTTCTGTGACCTGGACTCTACTGAGTCTCATGAGAGGCTCTGCTGTACACAGTGCAGGTGTGGATGCATACTGAGTGGGGCATCAGTGACGGCTACTCAGGGTCATGCACACAGTGGGGGCTGGGTCAGTGTAGGTCAAGGACGAGCATATCAACACCACGGGCCAAGTGGGATGAAGAACGGCCCTGCATTGGAACCCTGGGGTGGTTCTGAAGGAAAGGCTGTAGGACAGCACCCTCACTCTTTCCTGCCATCACCGTCTCTCCTCTCTCCCACTCTGGGATCTTTGAAGTGAAGTTCAAAGCCAAGTTTACTGAGAAAGACAGTCTCAGATGAGGAGAGAACACTGGGGCCCCCGTGCCCTGGAAGAGCTGCCCTTCCTCCATTCTCCCTGCTGCTGCCCCCGTCCCTCGTACCTCCTATCCCCTGAGAACATTTCTTAGTAGGAAGCCAAAGAGGGAAGAATAAATGAACAGAAATAAGTGAGTTGCCTATTACGTGAGAAGCCATCTGCATCTGCTCAGAGCCCATGTGTGGAGGCACTGGGGGGATCTGGTCTGGGTGGGCCATCTCTGGGCGAGTGATTTGCCTTGGGTCTTTAGGGAGTGGGAGATAGGAGGGCCAGAGGAATGGAGGCACAGGCTCAAACCGTGGGACATGGAGTGCTTCCTCTTTCTAGAACTCCAAGAACTTGCTTATGTCCAAAGCAGGGTCAGCCTGGAGATGTGGGCATGGATCTGCCTCCCGTGTGTGTGTGTGTGTGTGTGTGTATGTCAGCATGTGGGCATGTGTGTTATTCAGTAGGTGTGTGATTGTGGTATTTTTCCCAACTGAGGGATTAGGGCTGTGTCATTCTGTGGTCCACAAAGGCAGTGACCCTCTCACATGACAAGCATGGCCAGAACTCCCTCTTGGCTCATCCTGTGGAGGGCTGGCTCCCCTTCCCGGTGGCCTGTGTAGGGCTGCTTGTGGGCTGAGAGGCTGGCCTCCTGGACTGAGGCGCTCCTGTATGTGTTCATTGGAGAAGGAGAGAGCAGGTGATTTGGAGCAGGTCAAAGCTGGCCTTTGTGTCTCTTCTTGTTAGTTCCTTCCTTGTATTGCCCCTTGTTTTTGTTTGCCTGCTTTTTGAAATGTGATCCCTTGTAACGGTGCCCTGGCCAGAGTGTCCCCCTTTCCAGGCTCCTGTCTCTGTGGGGGCTATCCCAGCCCCTATTGCCAGCCCTGTCACTTGGAAGTTAATGTAGGATCTGAGGCAGCATTAAGTCGCTTCCTCATCTGCCAGCTCTCATTCCTGACAGTTACAAACAGTGCCAGTCCCAGGGTGCTGTGTGCGTTCTGACAGCCCTTACAGTTGGGAACAGAATGGTGGAAGTGGATGCTCACAAGGACAGCACGAGCAAGTGAAGCCCTGAGACCCACCCTGCTCTAGGTCACCTGAGTCATCTGTGGTCCACTTGGTCTGTACCAGGGCTTTGCTGGCCGCTGGGCATCGCCAGTACTGCTGGGGACTCAGGAGTCATTAGCTTACCTCCTTACGGGTGTGGGGTGTCATGAAGAATGCAGGAGGGGGTAGGAGGCCTCTAGAACAGATGGTGCCTGCTGAGCATGAAGCATACGTAAGACGTAGCCAGCCCTGGTGGGGCAGAGAGTGAAATGATGTGCAGTCAAGGCAGAGAAGACAGTTCATGCAGGGGAAGAGACGTGAGGCACGGGGCGTTCTGTGGGTCCTGCTGATGGAATGGAGGGAGGAGGCCACGTCCCACAGGGTTGATACTGGGGGGTCTGGGCCCCCGGTCTTAGCAGGGGAGAGCCTCTGGGCTCTGGCTGCTTGCTGAAGGGAACTGTGTGCTCCGTCTGGGCTCTGGGAAGGTGGTGGAGGAGCCCCGAGGGAGGGTGGCTGGTGCTGGCTTCCTAACAGGGTGAAGACAGAAGCGGTGGTGGAGAGCAGGTGGAGAGCAGGTGGGAAGCACACTGAGGGAGCCGAGGGGCTGCAGATGCCCTGGGCAGCAGGTTTCAGGAGGGCTCCCCTGGCCTGGTCATGCTCACTGTGGACACTGGTGAGGAGAGGGAGCGCACTGTGCAAGGAAGTGACCGAACAAGGATGCCCTTAGCCTTCCTCTAAGCCTCTCCCTTGCTCAGAAGTTACATTGATGAGGAATGAAGCTGGGGGCCTTCGATGCCACCAGCTTTGTGGTGTCTGTAGTCATCCAAACCTAGTTTACAGGCTCTTAAATGCGTTCCTGCCCTTGGAATAGTAGATAGCACCCCTACCCCCACATCCCCATTTTAAAGATGAGGAAACTGAGAAGAGTTTGATGAGGCACTGAGCCAGAAAGTGGCAGAGAATCGGGTCTTCTGCACCCAGCTTCTGTGCCCTTAAGTACATACTGTACTACATAAGGTCCTCCTGGTTGGGGTGATGACTGTACCCCTGTTTTCTTAGCCAGGCCTATCCTGCCTGTGGGCCCACAGATTTCCATCTGAGACAGGGCCATGTGCAAATGGCAGCAGGTTTGGAGTCATAGATTTAGCTTTAGCCCCAGAGATAGGACTCATGTTGGGCAAGACCCCTGGTCCTCCCCAGGTCTGTACCTTCCTGGATGAAGAGGAACCAGATGAGACCCCTGGTCCCCATTACCACAGCCAGCTATCTGTCCCTGTCCAGCCACTAGAGCAGCCAGGGGGTGGCATTGGACCTGGGAAGCACTTAGTGGCTTGCTTTGTTTTTGCATTTGGTCTTGCTGCCACAGGCTGTTGTCTTGCGTAACAGAAGCTTGTTCTTCCCGTGAACACCTGTGGGCTGCTGTGTTCCAGGACACAGGCTGAACATCACGGTGGAGAACGACTGTCGGTGGCTGCACTGCTCCCTCAGAGACTTGAGCTCCCTGCTGCAGGCTGCGGGCTGCCTGGCCAAGTACTCTATCGGGGATGTTTGTCACGAGTTTCAAGGACGCCCTCACAGTCGTGGACAGGCAGGCTGGCAAGCTGTGGGATGGGGCCATTCCTTCCTCAGCTCTGGGGCACCTTGTGTGTGCCCCTTTCACAGTAACAGGAAAAGCAGTGTACACTCAGAAACTGTTCTCAAAAGTGGCTTTGCACATTTTATCTCATTTCATCCTACAACGTGCTTAAAAAGTTCCAGGAAAATGGAATAAAAAATATGTTTTGGTGCAAAAATTTTTGAAATGCATGCATACAGGGGTATTCAAAGAGTTCATGGAAAGTGCATGTTATGAAAAACTGCACAAAATTTCAAAAAACTTTAATTACCTTCATATTCTTTGAGATACAGATAGCTCCATTTTATCGTTGAACAGGTTATGATTCAGAGATGGCAAAGACCCTGCTCAGGTCCCATAATTCACAAGAGGGCGCACCGGGATGGTAGGCAGCTTCCTGAGTCCGAATGCTGCACACTTCCCAAGCTACATCCAGAGTCTGCTTTCCTCCTCTTCCTGCACAGGGCCCAGAGGTGCTGGTGTCCCCCGGGGATAGGCCCATTACCCGTGTTTACTGTCAGTCATCTTCACTTCATGTAGACAGTGAGGTGATGTAGGAGAGAGCCAGAGTTATTTTTTTTGACAGGCAGAGTGGACAGTGAGAGAGAGAGAGACAAAGGTCTTCCTTTGCTGTTTGGTTCACCCGCCAATGGCCGCCGTGGCCGGTGCACCATGCTGATCTGAAGCCAGGAGCCAGGTGCTTATCCTGGTCTCCCATGTTAAAAAATATTTGTTTATACATTTGAAAGTCAGAGTTACACAGAGAGAAAGGTCTTCCATCCACTGGTTCACTCCCCAGTTGGCCGCAATGGCCGGAGCTGCGCCGATCTGAAGCCAGGAGCTTCTTCGAGGTCTCCCGTGTAGGTGCAGGCCATAGCAGAGCTGGATCGGAAGTGGAGCAGCTGGGTCTCAAACCCACATGGGATGCCAGTGCTTCAGGCCAGTGCCACAGTGCCAGCCCCTAGAGTTATCATTTGACGGGAGACACTTGCTGTTTGACCTTATTTGAATGAAGTGTCAGGAGCTGCGCCTTCTCCATAGCCCACGTGATCAGCAGGGTCTGCGCTGTCTGTGAGGCAGACCTAATATTAAGAGTGCTTTACCAGGGGTTGGCGCCATGGCTCACTTGTTTAATCCTCTACCTGTGGTACTGGCATCCCATATGGGCACCAGGTTCTAGCCCTGGTTGCTCCTCTTTCAGTCCAGCTCTCTGCTGTGGCTCGCGAGGGCAGTGGAGGATGGCCCAAGTGCTTGAGTGCCTCCACCCACATGGGAGACCAGGAGGAAGCACCTGGCTCCCGGTTTCGGATCGGAGCAGCTCTGGCTGTAGAGGCCATTTAGGGGGTGAACCAATGGAAGGAAGACCTCTCTCTTTCTCTCCCTCTCTCTCACTGTCTAACTCTATCTGTTAACAAAAAAAAGACTGTTTACCATAGAGGTACTAAAAGACATTTAGAAATCTGTCTTTAATGTCAAACAGGCTTTGAAGAGTTACACCAAATGCACATTTGTGTAACCCTAGTTAGCACCATGGTTTCCTAGAACTTCACATGAACTTTGGCTTTTATTAACTCTCACTTTGTTGATTGCAAGTGCCCTTTCTGACAGCTCTCCAACCCCAAACAATCTGTGGTTTTTCTTTTTTTTCTCCAAAGATGTATATATTTATTTGAAAGGCAGAGTGGCAGAGAGGAAGAGAGATCTTCCATTGCTGGTTCACTCCTCAAGTGGCTGCAACAGCTGGGGTTGGGCCAGGCCAAAGCCAGGAGCCTGGAAGCCTATTTGAGTCTTCCACATAGATGACAGGGGCCAAGCACTGCTGCTTTCTCAGGTACATTAGCGGGGAGCTGGATCATAAGTGGAGCAGCTGGGACTTGAACCTGTGGTCACATGGGATGCGAGTGTTGCAGGTGGAGCTTAACCTGCTGTGCTACCATGCTGGCCCCAACCTGTAATATTTCTATTTGGAGTAAAATCCTGCTTTCTCCTTTCAGAGAGGAGCATTTTTCAGAGTGTGGTCACTTTTCAGAGGTGCCAACTTCCAGTTCTCTCTTTGTACCTGCACAGTCAGCCGGAGGGGAGGATTGGGCAGTTTGCCTCTAGCAAGTTCCCAAGTTGGTGGCTACATTCCCAGGTTTCCATAGGGGAAGCACAGAGATAATGTAGCCAGGTCTTGGGTTTTTTCCCCCTTTACTTAGGAAAGAGATGTCTGTCTCCAGCAAGAGGGGCTCTTCCAGTTTCCTGAACAGTGCTGGTTATATTGTACTGTATTTTTTGGCAACCAGTCAGCTCAACAACTTGATCCTAAGAGAATTGGACTTTAAAACACTTCAGTTTATTCTAGAAACATTTGTTTCTCCCTCTTCTAAAGTTTGATCATAAACATTTTCTTTTTAAGGTTTTTATTTATTTAGTTGAAGGTTAGAGTGACAGGGAGAAAGGGACACACACACAGACACATCTTTCATCTATTGGTCCACTCCCCAAATGTGTACAGTATTCCAGGCTGAAGCCAGGAGCCAGGAACTCCATCCACATGCCCCACATGGGTGGCAGGGGCCCAAGCACTTGAACCACCACCTGCTGCCTTTGGGTTGCATTAATAGGAAGCCAGATTGAAAGTGGAATAGCTGGAACTTGAAGTAGGCACTCTGATACACAATGCAGAGTCTCAAGTGGAATCTTTTTTTTTTTTTTTGAAGCTTTTTCCGTATTTGTTTGAGATGTACAGTTACAGACAATTAGAGGGAGAGACAGAGAGAAAGGTCTTCCTTCCATTGGCTCACTCCCCAGGTGGCCACAATGGCCAGAGCTGCGCTGATCTGAAGCCAGGAGCCAGGTGCTTCTTCCCAGACTCCCATGTGGGTTCAGGGGCCCAAGCACTTGGGCCATCTTCTGCTTTCTCAGGCCACAGCAGAGAGCTGGATTGGAAGAGGAGCAGCCAGGACTGGAACTGGTGCCCATATGGGATGCCGGCACTACAGGCGGAGGATTAACCTACTGCACCATGGAACCAGCCCCTGAAGTGGCATCTTAACCTGCTGTGCCACAGCACCCACTCCAGAGTTCTCAAATCTTCAGAAAAGTTCAAAGTATTATACAAGAAATACCCAGCACCAAACAAGGATACTTCAAAAACTTCATGGAAAGTTAAATGAAAAGTATGAGTTTATTTTGGTGCAAAAGCAACTTTGAATTCCTTGCATAGTTGTTTTCATCATATGCATTTCCCATGTATGTTGAAAAAAACTTTCTGTGCCAAAACAAACTCATACTTTTAATTCCATTTATCCACATACTTAACTGAAGTATTCTCATATTCTGCAGTGCACATTTTCTTTCTTATGTGTCTGTCTACTTGAAACATTTCCTTTTAAAAATGATCTTTAAATGAAAGCTAAGATGGTTTTATCATTATATGTATTTATAGAAAGATCCATGTCAGCCTATTTAGATAAACCATCCAAAGAGCATATCTGCTTTTTAAAAGCATTTTTTTTAATTCTTGTTTTGTGTTCATTGTAGATGATTTGGAAATAAAGGGTAGTAGAGGAAAAAAGTCATCCATCATCTACCTCTTCCATCCCATCCCCAGAGCAAATGGCACCGATGAGCCTGTTCTGGTGAAAATTCTTCCAGTCTTTCTTCTGTTAGGAGAAGACCCTTAAAAAACAAAGTTAGGGGGCTGGTGCATTGGTGTAGTGGGTAAAGCCGCTGCCTGCAGTGCTGGCATCCCATATGAGTGCCAGTTAGAGACCAGGCTGCTCCACTTCCAAACCAGTTCTCTGCTATGGCATGGGAAAGCAGTAGAAAATGGCCCAAGCCCTTGGGTCCCTGCACCCACGTGGGAGACCTGGAGGAAGCTTCTGGCTCCTGGCTTTGGATTGGTGTGGCTCTGACTGTTGTGGCCAGTTAGGCTGTGAACCAGCGGATGGAAGACCCCCCCACACCTCTTTTCTCTCTGTAACTCTGACTTTCAAATAAATAAATCTTTTAAAAAAACCTAAGTTAGAATATGCTCTGTGTATATTTTGTTACAGCATTTTCATGTTTCAAAGACCTCGATATTTGTCATTAAATATTCAAGCATCATTTTATTACATATATTAATTGCATTCTCTGGATATTTATATTGTTTTGGAAATTTCTGTAAGTAGTGCTTAGTGTAAGTGTCCTTGTCTGTCAGTCTTCATACACATCTCAGATTATTTTCAGGATATAATTGAGGTCTGATCTTGATTCCTTTTTGTATGAGGGAAAAGCTGTCCTTGGGACCTTTCTGTTGGTATCTTGTCTACTTTGTCTGCTACAGGCCATAAGCTGAATATTTGTCTTGCCTATTTCTTTGCCAACAGGTTGGTCAAAGTCACTCTGTATGGACCTCAGATCAAATAGTGCAACACTGAAACTGCCATGCCACCAGTATTGAAACCAGACCTCGTTGACATGTAAGTATAAAGTTGGATGTTTGCCCGTTCTCCGGAGAGACCTCACCTATCCTCTCTCACAGGGACAGTAGCGGCTGCTGTGAAGGGGAACACTCCCAGAGAATGATGGTTGTGCTCTGTGTCTTGGGCAAAGGTGACTGGGATTTGTCAGGCAGAAGAGAGCTGGGGTAGATTGTATAGAGCAGAGCTTGTGGGAGCAGAGACTGTCCAAGCTGAGACAGGGCCTGCAGCTGGGAGGTGGTAAGCATGTGGTGTGGTGGGAACCGAAGCAGGATCAGTGCATGGGGAATGGTGTGGAAACACCTGTGTGCTGTGAGTCTCAGGCAAGAGACTGAAACTGTGGTATGTGGAAAAGACAGTTTCACACTCACAGGTGTGTGTGTGTGTGTGTGTGTGTGTGTGTCTAGCAGGCAAGCAGTTAATTCTGTAGTGGACACCAGCTGGTGTTCTCTCAGTTCTGTTCTGCAGGTTCCATAAATTAAGGGATCCGTTGGCAAGACTGCCCTCCCATGCTTCTCCACCAGTCACAAATCCCAGGTTATCTGAGTGTCTAACTAGCTGGTTATAAATTGGGGTTCCCACAGCCCCCTCCTCAGGGTCACTTAATTTGCTAGAGAGGCTCACAGAACTCAGGGAAGCACTTACTTGTGTTTACTGCTGTCTTATAAAGGTTGTTACAGAGGGTACCAGCAGGCAGCAGGTGGAAAGGGCAAGGTGTGAAAGAAGGGGTCTTCCTCCCCACTCCCCCAGGATCCTCTGCAGTTGGGTGAAATACCTATGGGTTCTTGTCTCCTGTGTTTGCCAATGGAAGTGTGAAGGCAATGACTATTTATTTATTTAAAAGACTTATTTACTTTAAAGGCAGAGTTAAAGAGAGACAGAGGCAAAGAGGGAGAAAGAGAGGTCTTCTACCCACTGGTTCACTCCCCAAATGAGTGGGAGAAGCTCCCCAGGAGCTTCTTCCGGGTCTCCCACGTGAGTGCAGGGGCACAAGGACTTGGGCCATCCTCCACTGCTTTCCCAGGCCACAGCAGAGAACTGGTTCAGAAGTGGAGCAGCCAGGACTTGAACTGGCACACATATGGGATGCTGGCACTGCAGGAGGTGGCTTTACCCTCTACGCCACAGCACTGGCCCCAGAAGGCACTCATTTAAGTAGAAACGGGTTTCTTGGGCTGTGCAAGACAGAGCAAGATTGTTTTGTGACTGAAAACCAGGCTTCCACATAAGGCATAGTCCTCACACATTTTCTCGTTCAGGGAAGTCATACAGATTCATTGAATTTCCAAGACATTCTGGGAATGTCACTGAGCCCACCTGCAAGGGCATCTGGTTGATTGTAATGAGATTAAAATAGGGCTGTGTGGTTTTGGGGGAAGGGTTATCTGGAAGTTTGCTGAAACAAGGTCTTTGGGTTTGTGTAGAAGCTGCATATGTAGGCCTGCTGAAGAGGTAGGGCTGGAGGGTCCAACCCTCTGGTCTTAAGGCTGGTTCTCCTGGACGAGTTCCTGTCCTGTGGTTACTGGGGGCTTCCCCAGAAATGCTTCATGTTCACATGGGCTCTGGAGGTGTGCCTGAAAGGGCCTGCCGTAAGTAATGGAGACCATCTCTGTGCCACCTCGGAAACTTGGCTGGACCTAAGGACAAAAGGCCAACATTTTAACAGAAGAGATGTATGTATCTTAAAGCATTTTATTGAAATACAGTACAAAAATATTTTTATTGCCCTAATTTTTTTAAGATTTATTTTATTCTGGGGCTGGTGCTGTGGCATAATGAGTAAAGCTGTCACTTTGCAGTGCCGGCATCCTATATGGGTGCTGATTTGAGTCCTGGCTGCTCCGCTTCTGATCCAACTCTCTGCTATGGCCTGGAAAAACCATTAAAGATGGCCCAAGTCTTTGGGCCCCTGCACCCGCATGGGAGACCCAGAAGAAATTCCAGGCTCCTGCCTTCAGAGCAGCCCACTCTTCTATTCTCTGGTTCATTCCCCAAATGGCTGTAACAGCTGGGGCTGGGGCAGGCTGAAGCCAGAAGCTAGGAGCTTCTTTTGGGTCTCCCATGTGGGTGCAAGGGTCCAAGTACTTGGGCCATCTTTCACTGATTCCCCAGGGGCATTAGCAGTGAGCTGGATTGGAAGTGGAGCAGCTGGGACCAGTGCTCATGGGATACTAGCACTGCAGATGGCAGCTTAACCTGCTGTGCCACAGCACCAGTCCCACAAAGATAGCTTTAAAAGAAAAAAAAAGAATTGTAGACATATCACCTTGTCCATAAATCCTTGAGTGTATGTGCATATACCCTAGGAATAATATAATTCTCCTATGTGACCATTATACCATAATCAACATTCAAAAAAATGTAATGGATGCCATAATATTATGTACTGTATGGAGTATAGTCTGAGCTCAGTTTTCCCCAGTGTTACCAGGAATATCTTCCTATCTTTTTTAATCCAAACTTTACTAATGAAGCACACATGAAGCATGTTGCCGGTAACCTTGAGCAGTTTCCCATCTGTGCATGTGTGTGCACATGCAGGAGAGAAGACTAATGACTGACCTTGTAGAGAGTCAGACCTAAGGAACATTTTTAAGGAGCATTCTGTAGCCTGGGTTTGTCCAGTGTCCACTGTGTTAGATGAAGTTAAACATTGTTACTAGATAGTTGCTGGTGTCTCTCATCCTAGCAGGAGGTGCCTAATGTGGATTTGCCATGTAGTTGTTGGTGCTGAGTTTGGTTTTACAGTGGTGTCGCCTGTGTCCCAGCTCCGAGGCGTGGCAGTCTGCAACAGTGCTGCCCCGGGCCTGGCCTCGGACTTGACTCACAGGCTCCCCTGGAAGGAGAAAGGCGCCCAGTCTGCAGCAGGAGTTCCTGGGAATGTGTTGAGTCAGGAAGGGAGGAAATGCCCAGCCATGAGAAAAGAACGCTTGGAAGGGTTTAGCAGGATAATAGTGGGTTATGCCGTGGTCAGTGAAAAGAACCCATGCATCCATAGTGGGTTAGCAGAAAATGCGGGGAAGGGAGGCTCTTCTTAGGGGAATGCCAGCCAGGGAAGAGAAGAGGAAAGTTGGAGAAAGACCAGATGCAGCCCCCAGAGTAGCAGTGTTGGAGGCAGGGATCTGGAGCCAGACAGCAGGAACAGTATATTACATCGTCTCAGAGTGCCCCCCAGTGGCCTCACTGCTGTAACTGCAAGGGAGTAATTCCATTGTAGGTGGGTTGGAAACTCTGAGACAGCTCTTCTCTTTGTTACAGACCTGTTTATTGTCTCTGATGAACAGTGAGTCTTCTTAATGTCTGTCTTAGTGCACGGATCACAGAAGTCAGACAGCCTGCGCCTCAGTTATCGTCCAACCAGATAGAACATATGGCATGATGGAAGTTCAAGTTTAAGAATCTTTTTTTATTTTTGAAGATTTATGTATTTATTTGAGAAGTAGAGTTACAGACCAAGAGAGCTTAGGGTGACAGAGTTCAGAGTCGCAGAGACGGTGAAGGAGCTGGAGGAAGGGACCCTGGCTTGGGGCAGAAGCTTCAGGCCTGAAGTCATCCCAGGAACCATCACTGAGTCTGGCCTGGGTGAAATGATTGGCAGCTGGGAGCCAGGTTCAGTTCATGGCTGCCTCAGTGTAGTTCTGCCAGTCCCTGTCTCCCAAGGGTGGGGCTGAGCTCACACGCCCTCTTCCCTTTCCAGGTCCAGGACAAGTTGCTGCTGTCTGCGTGCCACCTACTGGTCTCACTGGCCACCACTGTGCGGCCTGTCTTTCTGATCAGCATCCCTGCAGTGCAGAAAGTGTTCAACAGAATCACCGATGCCTCTGCCCAGCGGCTGGTCGATAAGGTGAGGTCCGGGCTCCCCAGCTGCAGGAAAGCAGAGGAAGAAGAGTGTGGCCTCTTTGCACTCAGCGGGCAGCTTGTGCCCACACAGAGTTCTTACCTGGGCGGCACTGGCAGGTGGTCCTCAGAGATCCTCGCAGCACCCTTTCCAGTGTAGTCAGGGTGCAGGCCCCGTAGGGGGTGAGAAGGCACCTCTTGACAGGCAGACGGCTTTCACTGCCTCGACACCTGGTAATTTGCTCTGTGGTCTGAGGGTTCTCTATGGTTTTTTGGTCCAAACCAGTCTAGGTTTTGTTTGTTGTTCCTATGTGTGTGGTTTTTGAAAAGCTTCAGGCAGTGTCTTAGACCCCTTCTAGGAGGTTCAGGTTCAAATGAACAGAGAGGAGTGGAATAGGAGGGGAGCGCCGGGGTGGGAGTGCTTTGCTTCCCTTGCACTGTGGCTCTGTGGGTGGGGAGAGACACCAGCCGGCTCTGCTCTCAGCAGCTTCTGAGAGTGTGGGCAACCAGCCGCTGAGGGGCTGCTCCCCTGTAGAGCTTCCAGTGCCAGATGAGACGGGAAGGAAGAGGGCCAGGACTGACTGTTGAGCCTGGCACTGGGGTGCGCTAGTCCCAGACTTGGTCTTACTGCTGCATTTCTCTGTCCTCGCCGGCTTGCCTTAGAGTTGGACCACAGAGCTGCTGGAGTCCCCGGCTGGGGCTCTGGGCGCAGAGTGTGCAGTGGTCACCGGTGGCCGGGCTTGCTGTTGCTCTTTGACCTCCGATGGATGCCTTTGGGGTCTCTTTTAGGCATAGGTGTTGGTGTGCCGAGCCCTCTCTAACATCTTTTTTTTTTTTTTTTTGACAGGCAGAGTGGACAGTGAGAGAGAGAGACAGAGAGAAAGGTGTTCCTTTTTGCCGTTGGTTCACCCTCCAATGGCCGCCGCGGCTGGCGCAACGTGCTGATCCGATGGCAGGAGCCAGGTACTTATCCTGGTCTCCCATGGGGTGCAGGGCCCAAGCACTTGGGCCATCCTCCACTGCACTCCCTGGCCACAGCAGAGAGCTGGCCTGGAAGAGGGGCAACCAGGACAGAATCCGGTGCCCTGACCGGGACTAGAACCCGGTGTGCCGGCGCCGCAAGGCGGAGGATTAGCCTAGTGAGCCACAGCGCCGGCCCCTCTCTAACGTCTTACTGCTTCCGTGGCCGAACCTTCCAGAGAATGAGCAGCAGTGGCCTGTGTGCTCCATCAACCACCCCAGCCTCATCTCTGTGCTCTCCCGGGACTATCGCAACCTGAAACCCAGTGACGTCACTCCACAGAGAAAGGTGCCACTGGATGACAGTAAGTGACTGTTGACCCATTTCTGATACTTGTAAAAACAAACAAAGCAATTCACCTCTACATACTGGGAAAAAGAATTACTGTCTTTCAAGATTGGCTCTGATCTTTTTCCAAATAAAATAATTCAGAGGTTTTGAAAGCGATCTTTCACACAGCACCTGAAGTTTGATTGTTTATATTAAAGAGGGGGGAAAAAAGAACCAGAACTCTTGTTCAAGTATGTGGTGTCAGGTTTTCTGAAAGTCTTCCTGAAATAGCAGATAGTAAAACATGTTTGCAAAAATAGTTTGTTTTCGCAGTAAGAAAAGGTTGAAATATTTTTAGATGATGTCATTTGTAGAATGCTTCATGAATTATTAGATATAATAAAGAATACTCTATATTTTTAAGAACATTACTTTTATAATCAGGAAGATTAATGTGTGCTCATTGTACAAAAATATTAGAATAGTATAAAGAAGGAAAAGGAACATTCCTGAATTTGTCAATTTTAATATTTTAGAAAATAACCATTATAACTATGCCTTGTTAATCTTTCTTTTTTATTTTTAAATGTATCTTATGTTATATGCTTATAGTTGGATAATAGTAGCTTACCTATGTTTTTAAAAATTACATTCTTTTTATTTGAAAGGCAGAGAGAGAGGGAGAGGGGGAAAGAGAGAGAGAAACAAAGATGAGACACCTCTCCTCTGCTGGTTCACTCCCCTGGTGCCTGCAATAGCCAGGGCTGTGCCATCCCAAAGCTGGGAGCCAGGTCAGTCTGAGTCTCCCACGTGTTGGTAGAGACCCAAGTACTTGAGCCACCTCTGCTGCCTCCGAGGTTGTATGTTTGCAGGAAGCTGGAATTGGGTGCAGAGGCGGGATTTGAATCCAGGCACTGTGACGTGGAGTGCGGGCTTCCCAAGCTGCCTGCACCCACTACTGTACAGCGCCTGCCCCTAGCTTACCTACTGAGGTAAACACTCTGGGCACTCAGGTCTCTGTCCATGGCTTCCACATGCCTGGGTTCATCCAGGTACAGGTTGAAAATATTTGGGAAGAATGCTGCATTTGGACTGAACATGTACAGGGTTGTTTCTTGTCATGCTTCCCTAAAACGACTTAGCATCGTTAGGTGTTAAGTAGTCTGGAGATGCTTCCCTGGGGCCTGTGGGTAGGGAATGGGCCCGGGTGCTCTGCAGGCACTGCACCATTCTATGTAAGGGACCCGAGCATCCACACATGGCTCTGGGGGGTCCTGGGACCGGTCCCCCATGGCAGATTTGCATCCACATCCAATCTCTGGCTGTGCCAGCACCCGACTTCAGACTCTGCTCTGTGATCCTGCTTTTGAGTTTTTTTCAAAAACTGAGTAATTCTTTGAATTCTCCCATCAGTTTATGAGTTAGGGACTGTTAATTGTCTTGGTTTGTTCGTGAGGAAACTAAGGTATAGGAAGATTAAACAGTGTGGGCGTTACCTGTGCAGCTGTTGTGGAGTCATGCTTTACAAAGCTGAAGGCTCTCCTTTTCTCACTTTACCGTGCTTGGTAATTATTTCAGTCAGCATAGGCTAGGGTGAGCTCTGTGGTCACAAGCAACCCAACAGCTTAGTGGCTTTAGTGCAAGAAAACATTTCTTTTTTTTAAAGATTCATTTATTTACTTGAAAGTCAGAGTTACACGTGGAGGGTGGGGGGACAGAGACAGAGAGAGGTCTTCTATCCACTGGTTCACTCCCCAATTGGCTGCAATGCTGGAGCTGCGCTGAACCGAAGACAGGAGCCAGGAGCTTCTTCAGGGTCTCCCTCATGTGTGCAGGGGCCCAAGGATTTGGGCCATCTTTTACTGCTTTCCCAGGCCACAGCAGAGAGCCACATTGGAAGTGGAGCAGCCAGGAGTTGAACTGGCGCCCATATAGGATGCCAGCACTACAGGCAATGGCTTTACATGCTGTGCCATAGTGCTGGCCACAAGAAAACATTTCTATACATTAAACTTGGGGCTTAAGGATCCAGCTTGGTGAAGGGCCCATTTCAATGTGTGCCTACACCAGGAGCAGTGGTTCTTACAGCTTATTGTCCAGAGCAAGCCTTAAGACCATTTCAGAGGGTTGGAAAGTGTCATGTCAGCTGAGTGACAGTGATGGTTTGCTGGGAGAATGTAGCTAAGAGCATGGTTAACATTTGTTGAATGGGTTGAAAACTTTGTGTACATTATTTCATTTGGTCTTCCCTGTGATCCTGTGAGATGTATCTTATCCTTTTTCCTGTCCCAGCTTTATAATTAGAAGTAGCTTCACACCTATGTAATAGTTGGAAAAGTAAGGTGAATGGCTTAATCTGTTCAGTCTGGGTGTTCTGTGTATCTTTCACCCAGCTTTTACCAGGTGTTGTTTTGCCACGGTGGTGCTTTCTTCCTACCAACACACACCTTTTTAGAGAAGGACAGACGTCACCACTTCCGTGGTGAAAGCGTTGCCTTTCTACAGAACAAGGTGCTGTCTGCACTGTAAGCAAACACCATCAATGCAGTCTAGATGTGGGATGGTGTTGAAGTAATGGCATTTAACATATACACCACATTAAAATTTTCTCCAGTAGTTATTACCAAAATACTTTTTTTTTTTTGCTTTTGAAAAACCAAGGCTGTATTCCAGGGTCACATCTCTAGTCTCCTTTCATGTAGGAAAGCACCCTCATCTCTTCGCTTTCATGACCATGGAATGTTTGGAGAGTCTAGGCGTGTTTCTTTCTGCACGTTCCATGGTCTGTTCTGATTATTTGGAGCGGTTTCCAGTGCAGTGACATGTACTTGCCGCATGATTGACAGTGGTCAGTGTACTTGCTTCAGGCAGTGTCTGTAAATCTGACCATCGGAGAGGCGCTGTCTTGCTGTGGCCTGGCAAGTGGAAATTGCCTAGGCTCCTAGAGAAAGTGGCGGGCCCAGGGCTCGCTGCTGGGTCTGAGGGGCTCCCTTGCCTGTCCTGTGGAGGTGGAGCCCAGTTCACTTCCCACACTCCTCTTACACAGACCCGCAGTGCTTTCTGAGATTTCTAAATAAATGTTTGTTTTTGTTTGAGTTGTCTTCGGGGGCAGAGGTCTCCCCCACTGGAACTGTGGTTTCCTGGTGTGGGAAGAGTTCACGTGCTTGGAGTTGTTGTGGGCGGCTCCTCAGTCGGCAGTGTTCACTGCCCAGTCCCGCTGGCCGGTGTGCTGGCCCAGGCCTGCTGTGGGCCGCTGTCTTTGTCCATCTTCGGCCTTCCAGGTGAGGTGGTGCTGTCCACGTTTTCAGAGGAGGAAACTGGCACTCAGGATCGAGCAGAGCTGGGGGCCAGACCCAAATCTCTTACCTCCTGAGCATGACTTTCTGCTCCCCCCTCCCCGCAGCTGCGTCAACCCCCACAGAGGTGGCTGGGCTGCGGGGTGTGGGGACATTCAGAGCGTGCTGCCAGGCAGAAGCTGGCTCTCAGCCGGCTTTGGGTCAGCCTCTGGAGGTCGCGAGGTTAGGTGCACCAGGCTCAGGCTGAGCCATGGGGTCCCCTGGGGAGGCTGGTGGGAAGCTCCACTCCACGTGTGCTGGGAGCAGTGACAGCTTCCCTGTCCTGGGTCTTCTCCTCGCCAGGCACATTGTTTACCTTGTCCCAACTTCATGTCTGAGCTGCACCCCGGCAAAGGTGAGAGTGCCAGGCATCCAGCCCAGCGTATGGAGCTGTCTGGGGACTGCGTGTGGCTCACAGCCAGGTGTTTCTCACTGCCCATTGCTGCCACTGCTTCAGTGTTCCCTGCATGCTGTATGGTTTCAGAAAGTGCACTCATGCACTGGGGCAATGTCAGATTGTGTCACCCAGGATGATCCGTGTCATCAGGCTGCAGGCTGCTAGGCTGAGGACTGGACAAGCCGTCTGTGTGCATGAGCACACTGGAGGAGCAGGCTGACTGCACGCATCCATTCTTGCCTGTGGTGATTCTCTTACTGGCCCATTTGGCAGTGTGGAGTTGCGATTGAATCTCAAGCACCTGACCTGGGATCATTTCGTTTTATTTATTTTTTCCTGTGGACTTGTTGCCGGGGGGTAGGGGCAAAAACCTGAGCAAGCAGGTGGGCAGCTGGAGTCCTGGCATCAGAGAGAGAAGTAAGATAAACCAGTACCTAGAGAGCAGGCTACAGAGAGAAACCCTGGCACCCCGGACTGCAGAGGCCCTGCTCCCTTGGCCGGACTTCCTGGTCGTCTTCTGGATGCCTCTGCAAGTTCCCTCCCCTCCCCCATGCTCCCTCGCATCCTGCTTTCCTCAACCGCATCATAATCGGCACCCTGATCTCAATTTGCAGCCAAAGTGATCATCCACCAGACACTTAGTGTCTTAGAAGACATCGTGGAGAATATCTCTGGGGAGTCCACCAAGTTCCTCCAGATCTGCTACCACTCGCTGCAGGAATCCGTTCAGGTCTCCCGGGCCCTCTTTCCAGCTTTTATCCATCAGTCAGGTAGGAGCTGGCCCAGAGGCCTCACTGGTGGATGGCACTCCCAAGAGCCAGAGCAGTTGGTCAGAGGGGTAGCACTCATGGCGGCTGCTCAGTGAGCGGGGGAGGGGGAGCTGTGCTCAGGGTGGGCACCGTGGTGTGCACAGGCACAGCTGGACCCCTTGGGGAAGGGAGCAGAGCCGTCAGTGTGGCCTTGGCAGTACTGTCGTGTGGCTCAGAGTTGCTGAGGCCCCTGGCCTGGTTGGCTTTTTTGAGTCTGCCTTGGCCACTCTGGAACGTGAGCGGATGTGGGAGTCACAAGACCTTCCACAACAGCAGCGAGAGAATGTCTTCAGCTTAGAGCTGCTCAGCTCCTCAGCAGGGCAGTTTGACTGAGATCGTGTGGCCTGTCCCACCTGGTCATGGTCACCGACAGAGGCTCACTCCTGCCCTGGGGCCGTTGGCCAGCATCATGAGAGCACTTACCGTGGTCTTGTCGGGCTCCCAGGAGGGGACCAGGGGCTTCACCGTCAGCACACACTCACGGATGGCCGCTTACAAGCTCATTCTGTGCAGTTTGAGATGTGGGATTGGAATTGCACTACATGTATCCAGTGTTTTCTGCAATTAATCCATTTAATGGAGCAGAGCTGTGCAGCTGGTGTATACCTTCATTATCCACTTTGAGCCACTTGCCCCCTGGCCCAGGCGCAGGGGCTGTGGTCATGGAGAGAAGTGGCTGAAGCCCCAGGCGTTGATCCCACTGGACAGTGGTCAGCGTGCACACAGAATGATCCATCGTGCTGGAGGCCGGCCTGTGAGGGCTTCGGCTTGATGTTTGTTTCCTGTGGGGACCCGGGAAGCAGAGGTCCCATGCACCAGAGCCTTGTTCTCTGCATGTCCTTTATCATTCCTGCTTTCTGTCACTGGCTCTGGTGGTGCAGGAAGCCTTGGAGAGAGAGTGTAGACTGCGGAAGAGTCCACTGAGCGTGGCTCTGTGTACCCCTCGGAGCCTCGCTGTGACCTCCTGCCTTGCTCTTTCCCTTAGATGTGACTGATGAGATGCTGAGCTTCTTTCTCACCCTGTTTCAAGGCCTTCAAGTCCAGATGGGCCTGCCTTTCACTGAGCAGATCATACAGACTTTCCTCAACATGTTTACCAGGTAACCACCGGCCGCTGCCTGAGGATTTTGGGTTCTAGGGAGAAGCAGTGGGGCCTGGGGCCATCGGCTGCTTTTTGTCACCCACTGGTCAGCAGGGAAGCATGGCTTTGGTGACTGTGTGCCGTCCTCTTGTCTGCAGAGAGCAGCTGGCGGAGAGCATCCTGTACGAGGGCAGCACCGGCTGCCACGTGGTGGAGAAGTTCCTGAAGATCCTGCAGGTGGTGGTGCAGGAGCCTGGCCAGGTGTTCAAGCCCTTCCTCCCTAGCATCATTGCCCTGTGCATGGAGCAGGTGTACCCCATCATCGCGGAGGTAGGAGGGCCGGCGGTGCTGTGTGCCACCCCCGTCTCGAGATTGGGGAGTATTGAAATAGGAAAAGGCGTTGTGTTTTCAAGTCATTTTAATATTCTTGTGAAGTAGTTTTTCCAAGAAAGATAGCATTTAGCTTTGTACAGTCTCTCTGTATTGATTAAATCCATTAGAGCGGTGTGGTGTGCGTGTGCCAGGTTGACCATCACAGGTTAGGTCGGTAAGATCGGTCAACACATATCACCAAGTATGCTTCCCTCATAAGAGTGTTCACAGCCTGTAGGGTGCAAGGCAGCTTCCGTGTCATGGGCGAGCTCTGTGCCCTCAGTCCCTCGGTGTGGTACCTGCCATGGTCCTACAGATGGAACTTCAGTTGTGAGTTAACATTTCCAACTGTCTGTTCTAAGAACAAAGTAAGTTCAGTTGTTGTGTTAGTCTGCTTCTTGTTACTTTGAGATGCCTTAGAGGAGTGTCTTTGGGAAAGGAAAGGCTTATTGAGGCCATGGTTCGGGGGTTATAGTGCAGAGGGTGTACTTAGTAATCAGGTGTGTGATAGCCACTCAGGTGCCACAGTTAGCTCGAATCTCCTCTCTCAGTCCATCCACCATTCACACGGAGACATCGGAGTTTCAGTGGCTGCACGAGTTTAGGGCAGACCAGCCCCATAGCGGCCGCAATGGTTGCTTCGCCTCAGGAAGCACACGGGAGCCCTGTACGGCTTCCTGCCATGGAAGCCTGTGGCCTCTGGTGTCGGTTTCATTTTAATCAAAGCTGAATTAATATATCTGGGCTTTATAACTTTGAGTTCTACAAAGACCTCTGGAATAATGTGAAGTGCCTGTTGCCCACTGATTTGGAGGTTTTGGGCTAAGCTGGGAAACCCTGCTGAGCACACAACCCCCCCCCCCCCCGGTGCTCAGAATCTCTGAGGCCAGGAAGAGCCAGCCGGGTCCAGAGAGTGATCAGCGCGGTGTGTGGCTTTCCTAGGAGGTCCTCCTGATGGCTTCTTGGTGGTTCCTGAGTGCTCTGTAAACTTCGCTGTCCTAGCTGCTTTTAAGACATCTTGTTTCTCATTAGCCTGAGAGGTTGCCTAACACCAACATGTTAGCTGGAATTGAGTTTTTGCCCTAGGAAAGTGAACGACACAACCAAGATGGGACGGTCATATTGGCATTTTTCAGAACAGAGAATCTGTGGTCCTAATTGGCCCCTCACTCGGCTGCCTTTTTGCCTGGTGTGTAGAGCTGAATGCTTCCTTCAGAAAAAGGGCCCCTGGGCCCTGTTGGGGGTGTCTTTCTCCAGCGTGGGCCGTCTCTGCCGAGCGCTCCTGATGTGCACGGCGACACTGTGGGCTCGGGTTTTCTGCACAGGCGGTGACAAGAGTGTGTGTGGGAAGCTGGTGCCCTGCTTGCTGGCAGCAGGCATGTCTCTGGCCTCTGTCGCAGGGCCAAGATGGCGGGAAGGGAAGGGCTGAGCGTCTGTGTGTGTTTCCACAGCGGCCCTCCCCGGATGTGAAGGCTGAGCTGTTTGAGCTCCTTTTCCGGACCCTCCATCACAACTGGAGGTACTTCTTCAAGTCCACCGTGCTGGCCAGTGTGCAGCGGGGGCTAGCCGAGGAGCAGATGGAGAACGAGCCCCAGTTCAGTGCCATCATGCAGGTAAGGCAAGGGCCAAGGACAGGCGCGCCCCACTCTGGGTCCGTTGGCCCGCCTGTTCCTTGGCTGACTTCCTGGCGCGTGGTCCCACCTCCTCCCACCTGGCCATTGCAGCATGTCCTGTCTTTGAAGCCCAGCCCAGCTTCTCACTATGTAGGGAGCCTCTGTCTCTTCTGTAAACAGGGCTGATTCTGCCTGCTTGGGGGGTGGGGGGATAAATAAGATCACATTTACAAAGTGTGTGGCGCTTACAGGTGTTTGACAAGTGTCACTTCCTTACTGCCTGTCTCCTGCCCCCCTGCACCCACCCCCGGCACTAACTCACACTGAGGGGGTGGGGGGCGGCCATCAGCAGAGGTGCTGCCCTGGGAGCGAGCAGTGGTGATGGTTCCATCCGGTAGAAAAGTGAGCTGTGTGGGTCCCGTGCTCCTGGCAGTGGTGGCCCCTGTGGGCAGCGCTGGGCTTCTGGGAGCTGCTGTCAGATGCTCCCTACCTTTTGCACTCAGCTTTCAGGCTTTTGTATTGTTTTTTAAAGACTGATTTTAAAGAAGATTTTATTTGTTTATCTGAAAGGCAGTTAGAAGGAGACAGAGAGGGTGCGGTCTGCCATCCACTGGTCTGCACCCCAAATGGCTGTAATGATTGGGGCTGGGCCAGGCCAAAGCCAGGAGCCAGAAACTCCATCTGGGTCTCTCACATGGGTGTAGGAGCCCAAGCACTTGGGCCACCGTCCCCTGCCTTCCCAGGTGCATTAGCAGGGAGCTGGACTGGAAGTGGAGCAGCCAGGACTCAAACAGGTGCTCATATGGGATGCTGGCGTCGCGGGCAGCAGTTTACCCTGCCGGGGCCCAGGCTTCTGTATTCTGAGACCCAGACTAACGGGGGCTTGGAGGGGGGCTTGTCTTTGTTTTTTCACTGTGCTTTTCCTCATGGGGAAGCCAGAGGAATTCCTACCCCTCCTCCCTTCAGCCAACACACACCATGCGTGTGGGCATGCATGTACAGTGTGCACACACACACAAACATACAACACACATGTGGGAATTCCTGCCTGGAGGGCTTGGGTTGGAGTAGCCAGGTACTTGTTCCCCACCCCCTCCCTCTCCAGCACTGCCCTGGCTCAGGGCTGCTCACAGCGTCACAGTTTGGCAGTTGCTTATGTATAGCTATGGTTTGGTGGGCAGTTCCACTTCTGAGTATTTTACCCGAGATGAACGCAGACAAACATTAATACAACCTGAACACAGGTGTTTTTAAAGGCTTGTTTCCTGATTGCCCCAAACTGGGAAAGTGCAGATGCCCATCTGCTGGTGAATGGATGTACAAACGGGCACATCAGTGCTATGGACTAACTCAGCCATGGGAAAAAAACACATGGCTGGTACGGATAACACCAAAGATGGATTTCAGATCTTCCACCCCATGTGAAAGCAGCAGGTTCCCAAAGACAGGGACTCAGAGCTTTGTAAGGGGGTGTGTGTGTGAGATGAGGCAGAAAGAAGAAGCAGGACCCAGTGGGGAAGACTCAGGCTGAGCCTTGTGAGGAGCACTCCTCAGGTCTGACCGAAGGTCGGGAGGCCTGGGGCAGCAGGTGCGCTCGCCGTGGCCCTCCATGTAAGGGCAGGTTTGTGCTTAGGGTCGAGGGCCTGGAAAGACTTGGTCTGAGGGGCTTAAGTTTTATGTATTTATTTGAAAGGCAGGATTAGAGGCAGAGAGAGAGAGAGAGAGGTCTTCCATCTGCTGGTTCCCTCCCCAATTGGCCACAATGGCTGGAGCTGCACTGATCTGCAGGCAGGAGCCAGGAGCTACTTCCAGGTCTCCTATGTGCATGCAGGGGCCCAGGGACTTGGGCCATCTTCTGCTGCTTTCCTAGGCCATAGCAGAGACCTGGATCGGAAGTGGAGCAGCCGGGATTTGAACCGGCGCCCATATGGGATGCTGGCACTACAGGCGGCAGCTTTACCCACTACACCACAGCGCCGGGGGTTTAAATGCTGCTTATAAAATGGTGGGCTTATTTCCTAGGCTTTTGGACAGTCCTTTCTCCAGCCTGACATCCACCTTTTCAAGCAAAATCTCTTCTACTTGGAGACTCTCAATGCCAAGCAGAAGTTGTACCACAAGGTAAATGCTGTGTCTCCTTCTTGAGCCATGGACCAGGTCCCAGCCCCTCGGGTCGGGCACTGGGACCTGCCATGGCCCCCACTCACTGGTCTCTCTTGGCCTGCAGAAGATCTTCCGGACCACCATGCTGTTCCAGTTCGTGAATGTGCTGCTCCAGGTCCTCGTTCACAAGTCCCATGACCTCCTGCAGGAGGAGATTGGCATCGCCATTTACAACATGGCCTCTGTGGACTTCGACGGCTTCTTTGCAGCCTTCCTGCCAGAGTTCCTGACTGGCTGTGACGGTGTGGATGCCAACCAGAAAAACGTGTTGGGGAGGAATTTCAAGATGGATCGGGTGAGGCGAGAGGGCTGAGAGCAGGGCCAGTGTGGGCCGGGGGCGGGGGAGGCTTCGTCAGGGCCTGGGCCTGGTTGTGCCCACCCTGGAGGTTGGCTGCAGTTTTCCAGTGGATGCCCCGGGGCTGGGCTGCCTTTCGGTGGAGGAGCACGCACTCTTCCCCAGTCTCGGCTTCTGCATCGTCGTCTCAGCCACGTGTGCCCACCTCCTGGGCCTAGCACTCAGCTCCTTTGTCCTGACCTGTGCTTTCACCATGCCCTCATCTCCTCATGGGGAGGTGCTCCTCCGAGCCAGCACTGGTGTGGTAGAAGCCGCGCCGGGTACTCTTGCCCAAACTTGCAGACAGGCGGAGAAGATTGGTGCCCAGCAGTTGTGCCCGTGGGGCCGGGGTTAGAGCTGGGGCTGACCTGCGGCCGCCAGTCCTGGGAGCGGCCCTCACAGCACGCGCCTGGGCCGTCTCCAGCTGACAGCAAGCATCACTGGTGATGCGTGCCGTGCCGCTGCACGGTGCCCGGCGTCTGCTGTGGCCTCCTTCCTGGGCGCTGCCTCCGCTTCCTGCCGCAGGTGCCCCAGTCTCTGGGCCCAGCAGGCTGCTCGGTGAGCTTCCCTTGTGAAATAAGCAATGTTCCTCTTTATCTGCCTGATCCTGGGTCAGGTCAGGGGAGGTCCTGACGGCATGTTCGTGCCTGCGCGTCAGTGTGGGGAGCCGCAGCTGCTCCAGGGGAGCAGCCGTAACGACTCTCTGCTTTGTGATGTGCAGCAGGGCGGTTTCTTCTCACAACCGACTTACTTTTGTCTCGGATCGGCTTTTACCTGGGTCTGTCTGGTCCTCTCCTGAGCTTCTGGAAGTTCACTTCAGCTACTTGGGTATTTTTCCTTCCTCATATATTTTTTAAAGATTATCAATTTATTTAATTTATTTAAAAGGCGAGTGACAGAGGGACATTCCGTTTGCTGGTTCACTTTCCAGATGGCCACAACAGCCAAGTCTGAGGCAGGCGAAAGCCAGGAACCAGGAACTCCATCTGGGTCTCCGCAGGGACCCAAGTGTTAGGCCACCTTCTGCTGCATTCCCAGGTGCATTAGCAGGGAGCTGGGTCAGAAATGGAGCAGCCAGGACTCAAATCAGTGTTCCCATATGGGAGGCCAGCATTGCAAGCTGTGGCTTAACCTGCTGTGCCACAACCCTGCCCCGCCTCCCTTTCATCAGAGGCCGGATTCTGTATTACTGAGCAGTTTCTAATGACATGAATTTCAGTCAACTTGTTGATTTTAAAGCAGCTTACACATCGGAAGCACTTGGGTGTGTATGAAGAAATAGGGAAGCACACTCAGGTTCCACTCTGGAACTTCTGATTTGCTGTTTGAAAGGCAACCCCCATGGCGCTGGTTCTAGTCCCGGCTGCTCCACTTCCCATCCAGCTCTCTGCTATGGTCTTGGAAAGCAGAAGATGGCCCAAGTCTTGGGTCCCTGCACCCACGTGGGAGACCCGGAAGAAGCTCCCAGTTCCTGGTTTCGGGTTTGCCCAACTCCAGCCATTGTGGCCTTTTGGGGAGTAAACCAGCGAATGGAAGCTCGCTCTCTCCCTCTCAGATAAAAAGGCATTGCCCCTTCTGTTTGTGAATTCACTGTGAGTTTGAAGCCGCTGCCTGGAGTCTGGGTCCACAAGCTCCTGCCTTCACCCAGTCTTGCTGGGAAGATGGGCTCGCAGCGCCCTCTGTAGGCCACACTGTGCCCAGCTCGCTATGTACTCTGGCTTGGGCAAGCTGCGTTCCCAGATGACTCAGGCTAGATGGTTGGCAGATACAAAGCCAGGAAGCAGGATTCAGACTGAGTGTGGTAGCTGCAGAGCCTGCAGCGTGAGCCTGCTGGGGCCTGGGAAGAGGCGTGAGCAGCCGTCCTGCAGGCAGCTTGTGGTGGGGTCAGGAGGGCCTGGCATGCCTTCAGCTGCTTCTGAGCCTGGGCGCGTCCCGGGGTCACAGGCAGATGGCACCTGGACATGGGCCTCGTGTGCGTGCTGAGCACGTGCTTCGCTGCTGGCCTGCAGCCGTGCAGGAGGCATCAGGTGATCCCGCATGGCAGGGGGCGGCCTGGGCGGTGCGCTCTGGAGTTTCAGGTTCACACTGCGGGGGCTTCCACGTGGATGTGTCCCCATCCCCGTGCACTGGCTCACTCGGGAGGATTGGGGCTGCCTGCAGGCCTGTGGGGGGGCTCAGGAGCAGGCCGTCCCTGGTGCGGCCCCTTCCTTCCCTGTCCTGCAGGGCCCTGCACCTCTCCGGTGGGGGTCCAGGTGTGGAAGCAGCTGGCGCGGTGTGGTGGGGGGTGAACTGGGGTGTGGGAGGGCATCTGAGCCACAGCGGTGCCCCTGCCTTCCAGGACCTGCCCTCGTTCACCCAGAACGTGCACAGGCTGGTCAACGACCTGCGCTACTACCGACTCTGCAACCACAGCCTGCCCCCCGGCACCGTGAAGCTCTAGGCCCAACCCCGCGCACCGCCTGCACCACCGCCACCTCCACCCTCACCACAGGGAGTGCCCAGACAAGCCTCAGCGCCCTGCTGTTCTCACGCCAGAACAGTGTGGCCTGCGCCCATCCCTCGGCTCCCCTCTGCCGGGGCCCTTGGAGCATGGGCTGGAGTTCCCAGGGTGCTTGGAAGAGGCGGAGGGTCATGTGGCGGGTGCCTGGGAGGCACTGGGGTCCCCTGGGGGTCCGTGCAGAGGGTGCACTTAGCAGTCAGGAGCAGAACTGCCAAGGACAGCCGAGGACAGTGCCGCCTTCTCACCATTCCACCCCCCAGCCCGGGAGAGACGCCATGGGCTCTGCTGTGGGACTCCTCTGCCAGCCCCTCCCCCGATTGCCTTGAAATCTCGGCTCTTTGTCAGAGATTCACAGAGACTCGTGTTTTTGTTCTTGTTTTCTCAGCATTCCATTGTGATACTAAGAGACTAAGAGGCTTAATGAGAAATAAAAGGCTTATGTTGTTGTTATAAACACTGGTGCGGGGCTTCTTTCCACTCAGGCCTCTGCCTGGCCAGCATCCTGCCAGGGGAGCAGGGTGGCGAGGCTTGAGGCCTCCACGGTGGGCCACTCGGAGCCACGGGCAGACCAGGACCCCAGTTCTAGTGAGGGCAGGAGTAGCCTGGACAGCCAGCCCATGGGGGAGGTAGCACTGGTACCCAGACCTGCTCCTTCCCTTCCCAGGATGCCTGGCCAGAGCTGAGGGCTCCACGCGCAGAGGCAGGGAGGGGAGGCCTCTTGATGGAGCACCCAGGGGTAGAGGGTGGAGTGGGGATGGCGGGAGGATGAGTGAGGGCAGGGGTGGAGGGCTCCCTGACAGGTCTCAGCGCCAGAGCCTTGCCCAGCTGTCCATGTGCACGGTAGGTACCCGACCTAGAGTTTGCAGCACTTCCTGCGGTAGGTGTGATGGGCGGGGCTCCCCGGAGGAGTTGGGGGTGCAGTTCCTGAGAAAGAGGAGGGGTCATTGTAGGCAGGGAGAGAGCTGTGGGCTGATGGCTTCTATCGCTGTGGGGGTGCTGGCAGGTGTGAGCAGCAGAGTTTGTGTGTGTGTGTGTGTGCGCGTGCGCACACGAGTGTGCCACAGCCCCTTGCTCTGGGTCAGAGCCTCCCAGCTCGTGCCACGGTTCAAGAGGGAGGGAGGTGCAGGGGCTCTCATGCATTCCTACACCTGCTGGGGATGAGGGCTAAGGGCACGGTCTGGCCCAGTGGCTGCCTGTGAACCCCACCCGTGGGCAGGGAACTCCGGCAGGACTTGGGGAGGACTTTGCTTCTGTGTGGGGTGGAGGGACTCCCATTGCTTGGCTGTTTGCAAGCAGAGGCTGGGTGACCCAGGGCCGGGCGGTGGGGAGGCCACAAAGGCCTCTGAGCTGTTTCTTGCCCTCAGTGCTCTGGGGCCTGGCCCAGAGCAGGCCTTAGGACATGTGCCTGGACTTGGATTTGTTCTTGGGTCCTGGGCGAGCACAGGAATCGGGTGGTGATAGAGGGGACAACAGTGAGCCTTTTGGGCAGTCTGAGGTGGGGGGCTACTGAACAAGGGGCACTGCTCCCCCTGCCGCCTTGGAGAGTGAGGGGCTCTCTCTCCACGGAGGTTTTGTGACCTGTGTCCACCACCGGAACAGCTGCTGGCCTTGGGAACTGATGACGCCTCTGTATAATACCATCATTTCTGGCGTTTTTCTCAACCACCAGCCTTATGGCGGTGGAGGGCTAGAGGTTCCTTTTTTAAATTTTTATTTATTTGAGAGGGAGAGACAGAAAGGTCTTCATCTGCTGGTTCACTCCCCAAATGGCCGCAATGGCTGGAGCTGCGCCGATTTGAAACCAGGAGCCTGGAGCTTCTTCTGGGTCTCCCATATGGGTGTAGGGGCCCAAGCACTTGGGCCATCTTCAACTGCTTTCCCAGGCCATAGCAGAGAGCTGGATTGGAAGTGGAGCAGCCGGGATTTGAACCGGTGCCCATATGGGATGCTGGCATTGCAGGTGGCAGCTTTACCCGCTACACCACAGCGCTGGCCCCAGAAAACTCTCTAAAGTAAACCCTGTGTGCCCACAGAAAACCAGTGCTGATGTGTTGTCTCCCACATTTTGTTTTTAAATTGAGCACCTATTTTGTAGCCTTTTTATCCACTGTGTGGTGACAACTGCCCACCAGAACATGACTTTTTTTTTTTTTTAAGCTTGCTTTATTTGTAAGTCAGAGCTGGGGCGGGGGGAGGGAAGGAGGTGTCTTCCATCTGCTGGTTCCCTCCCCAAATGGCCACAATGGGCTGGGTTGGGCCAGGCAGCAGGCAGGAGCTCCATCCTGGTCTCCCACGTGGGTGGCAGGAGCCCAAGCACTTGGGCCTGGGAAGCCTGCATGAGATCATGGGGATGGTGATTACCACAGCTGAACCCCCAACCAGGACGTGTTCAGCAATGAGAGAGCTTGTCAGTGACAGTGCTGGCACAGCAGGTGCAAACAGACCAGGTCCTGTAGTCCCACCTGAGGCAGCCAGGCTCACTGCATGGTGGGAGGGGCGGCAACCCTTCCTCTTTGGAAGGCGGGCCCAGGCACTGGTTTAACTCCTTGGACTCCTCTCAAAGGAAGCGAGCGACTGCAGGGCCCAGTCTGTGTCTCCAGCACCCTGCAGAAGGCTTGACCTGGAGCAGGGGCCCCCAGAAAGGCTGAGCGTGCCAGGGACCCTTCAGGTCCCCCCCCCCCCCCGGTGGCTTATGCAGCATCCAAGCAGGGATGCCGTGTCCTTGCTGGCCGCTCACCTGCCTGGGCCACCACAGGCCTGATGTGACCTGGCACTCTCCCCCCTCCTCCCCCAGTCCGTACCATCTCCGGGATAGCCTGCCTGCCTGTGCATTTATCTCCAAACACCTGGCCTTCCGTGGTGGTGTGGGCGTGGCAGGGGCCGAGCCCTGCGGACAATGGTGGGGGGAACTGGAGACAGACACATGTCCTCGTCAGCCCCCACCCCGCCCCAGGAGGGCGCTGTCCCCACCGCAGAGGCGAAGTCCCCGGCGGCCACGCGGAGCCTGGGGAGTCGCGGTGACCTTGCCGCCAGCCTGTAAGGGTGCGCGGGGAGCGGCGCTTCCCATTCTGGATTGCGTGTGCGCAGCAGTTAATCGTCCCGGAGAGCCTGAGCCGCCCGGGGCAGTGGCCAGAGCCCGGCGGAAGCTCTGGGCCTGTTCCCGGAATTATCTGCGCCGGCCAGCACAAATGCCAGCAGGACGTGGGGGCTCAGAGAGGGGGCGTGACTGGCCCAAGGCCACACAGCCACAACTGAGACCCAGCGCCGGTCTGCCTTGGCCGCCGTGTGCCCACGTCACTCATAAACCTCACGCTCTGAGTCAGGGACGCAGGACATCTGGCACTGCCCGTGGGACAGGACCCTGGTCACGCATGGCCTTGGTCCCAGCCAGGGGCGGGGCGGCCGCTCTGCCCCTCTCCCCGCCTAGCCTGGGCTGAGCAGCGCCTTCCTGGCTGCTGCAGGAACGGGACCCAGGAGCCCGGGCCTGGGTCCCTCCCGGGGAGGGGGTGGGCGGCTGGCTTCCTTGTGCACAGCAGGGCTCCAACCCCGACAGGGTCTTTGCTAGGGCCCCTAGGCTTGGAAATTTGCTCGCGGTGGTGCGGGCTGGGCTGGGGGGAGGCCAAGTCCTGGGTCAAGAGCGAGGCAGGGAGCAAGAGGAGGCCTGAGCTGGTGTCGGGTTCTGCACGACAGCCTACGCGTGCGTGTCCACGAGCCCACGAGTGTGACGACAGGGTGGCTGGCAAAATAGACTCTGATTGGACTCAGGCGCACACGAAAAATTGGCCAGGTTCCATCCACTGGTCCACTCCCCAGATGCCCGCTGCAGCCAAAGCCAGGAGCTAGGAGCTCCCCCCTGGGCTCCCCTGTGGCTGAGGGGACCCAGCACTTGAGCCACCAGGTCAAGTGTCGCCTCCCAGACTGCGCGTTAGCCGGACGTTCGGTGGGAAGCACAGGCGGGCATGGGTCCCAGGGACCCTGGTGCGGGTCGCAACCCCCTAAGCGGCGCCTGCCCCCAGGCCTCTGTCCTCGGTCAGTCGCCCCATCCCCCCGTCGGGGACGTGCCGGGGGACCGGTTAGCCCGGATGTCCAGCTTCGGCCTCCGCGCCGTCCGCAAGGTCACCCCTACCTTATAGACGGGGAACTGGAACTTCACGCGTAGCAGGCGACCTGCCCGAGGCCGTGAGCGCTCCGGCGTCGCACACGACGCTGTGTGTGCTGCCCGCCCGCGTGCTCCGTCGCTCTATGTGACGTCGGCCCATGCACTCCGGCGCTCTCTGTGACGTCACCCTGTGTGCTCTGTCCTCGCGGCCCGGCGGGGTAGGGTCCTGATCCCCTCAGCCGGGCTGGTGCAGCGGGCGGCGCATGGCCCTCATGGGCTCGCTGCCTGCCCTGTCCTCCTTCCTCATCCTGCCGTCGTCGCACGGTGAGTCTCGACTCCGTCCTGCGGGCCTCGGCGGTGCGGATGCCGGGCCTGGTCCCCAGCGAGGCAGGCCGAACCAACCATCGATGGCTGTTTCCGGTTGTGTCTCGGGAAAGGGATAGGGGACACGGGGACAGGGACGGGCGCCCACCTCCGCACGACCGCTCCTCCCGCAGCCGTGCAAAGGCCCAGGGGCAGGAGCCAGCCGCGCGGGCCGGAGAACATGAGGCCTATATGGGTGGGATCGGGAGAGTGCGGGGGCCCTGGATGTTATTTACATTTGTACATGTGCTATTTTACAGGAATTTTAGTCAATAACGAAAAGCAAACAGCATTGCCCCAGCCCACCCCCGCTCCCCAGCACAGCCTAGGCCGCCGGGGCAAGTACTCAGAAGAGGTCTCAGCCGGTCCTGTGGCTGCCCCAAACTCAGACAGCCTAAAGCCCTGGGCAGGGGGCGCAGAGGGTGCCTGTGGCAGCGGTCGCCTGGCCAGGGCTGCGTGCGCCCGCCGGGGCTCCCTGCAGCGCGGGTCTGTTTTCTGGGATAGTGGACCTTGAACGTGGAGCCTGCTGCGGCTGTGAGCTTGTTCGTTCAGCCCAGGCCACTCATCTCTCTCTGGCTTCCTCTCTGTCTCCAGAAAGCCCTGGATGGAGCCGGCGGGGGCGGGGCGGGGGGGGGGCGGGCTGTGGGGAGATCCCCTCTCTGTGCCCACTGCCCAGGTTACCTACATTTCCTTATCAAATAATAAGGCCACAAATATCTATCTGGGGCCCAGTGCTGTGGTGCCTCTGGCCCTGTGAGGCTTGGCGCCGCCTTGCTGTCCAAGGCGCTCACAGTCCTCGTGCAAACTCCCCCTGGGATTTGATGAGTTTGAGGGCCAGGACCAGGGCCAGGTGGGGCTTGGGCTACCACAGAGGACAGGGGCAAAGGGCCCCGAGGCACTGCTCTGCTGGCCTCGTCTTCTGGGTTTTTCTAGAAGCGTCCTCAGGTGGGCATGGCTGATGCCGGCTTTGCCCCTGGTGATGGACTTAACCCTCAGGCCTGCTCCTCCCCGGGGTGGGTGCTGGCTCCCCTGGCAACCAGACCCCTCCTGAGCCTGAACGGGAGTTGCCCTTGTGGAACAAGAGATGCTTTTGTCACTTGGGGACTTCCAAGGAGTTTAGGGGTTCTGTGTAGGAACTGGGCTCACGGGGTGAACAGGGAGCAAAACACTCGCTGGAGTTGCCCCGGGGCAGAGGTCGAGTGCTGCATTTCTTTCTTTCAAAGATTTATTTATTTGAAAAGCAGAGTGATAGAGGAGAGAGAAAGACACACACACACACACACACACACAGCTCTTCCATCTGCTGCTGGTCCACTCCCCAGATGGCTGCAACAGTCAGGGCTGGGCCAGGCTGCAGCCAGGAGCCAGGAGCTCCCTCCGGGTCTCCCACCACTTGGGTGGCAGGGGACGAGGATTTGGGTTTGTGCAGGCTTCCCAGGCACATGAGCAGGGAGTTGAGTGGAAAGCGGAGCAGCTGGGACTTGAACTGGCGCTGTAAGCAGTGGCTTAACCTACTGTGCCACAACGTGGGCCCCTGCTTCTTAAAGATGTATTAATTTATTAGAGAGAGAGGTCTTCCATCTGCTGCTTCACTCCCCAAATGACTGCAATGGTTGGAGCTGGGCCAGGCTGAAGCCAGGAGCCAGGAGCTTCATCCGGGTGTCCCACGCGGGTGCAGGGGCCCAGGGGTGGCCATCACCACTGCCTCCCAGGGTCTGCACTAGCAGAGAGCTGGAGTCAGGAGCGGGAGCCAGGGATTATAGCGGATGAAGGTGACTTCACTGCTGGGCACAATGCCTACGCCACCACCTCCGAGTCTGATTCTGACTTTTCTCAACCACTTCTAAACACAGACAGCGTTCTCTGTGGGGCGGGTGGGGACGGGACTGGCGGGGTGGGAGCCGAGGTCCATGGCGCTTGTTGCAGGGTAGAGGGGACATGTGAGGTGGCAGCCAGAGGCCCTGGGTCAAGCAGCCCTGAGCCTGGGAGCAGCCCCTTGCAAACTAGACTCCCAGGAGCCACAGTAGACTTGGTTTCTGAGCCGTGTTCTCGGCCACCGGGGAGACACGGCCTGCGCGCGCGCGCGCGCGCGTGTGTGTGTGTGTGTGTGTGTGCTGGAACACATGCCGGGCTGCAGGTCTGTGAGGGCCATCCTCACGGATTCTCCCTCTCCCCTCTCTCTGTCTCGCCTCCCCTCTCTGGAACTCATTGATGACGATGCTGCCCCCTCTGGGAGTGCAGTGGCAGTGTTCTGGTTGTGGTTCCGACCCAGCTGCTCCCACCAACCCCAGGGCTCCCTCCCATCCACACCAGCTCCCATCCGGCCCTGAGCAGTACGACTCCACCAGCCTACACCTCCACTCACCCCCTCTGACCCGGCCTGGCCAGCTGGCAGACAACCCTGGACCTCCAGCCAGGAGAGCTGGGGAGTCTCTGTCACCTCTCCTTTGCTCATAGGGGCAGGAAGGCAACAGAGGGGACAAGGCTACGCTGCACTCTGCTTGGTTGGAGAAGTGGCATGTGCCTCCCCTCCTGCCCCCACCACGTCGGAGCAGCTGTCACGTTTGCAGAGAAACCTGGGCCCAGGGGAAGGGAGGCCCTGGACGGTGCTTTGAGTGCCCTTGGGATCAGCAACCCCTCCCGCTGGCGCCCTCCGCCTCCCGCCTCCCACCTCACTCCCTCATCCCATCAGCAGCCTGTGCCTTTAATGAGCCTGTTGAGACTGGCCTTGTCTCTCGGCACTGATGGACCGTATCCCTGTAATCAAAGTTTCATGGCTCAATTTAGTGCAGCAGGGACAGGTAATCCCGGCTTCCCGGCTCCTCCCGCCCTGCTCTCAAAAGTCATTTCTGGGGGCCGGCGCCGCGGCTCACTAGGCTAATCCTCTGCCTGTGGTGCCGGCACCCCGGGATCTAGTCCTGCTTGGGGCGCAGGATTCTGTCCCGGTTGCTCCTCTTCTAGTCCAGCTCCCTGCTGTGACCTGGGAGTGCAGTGGAGGATGGCCCAAGTGCTTGGACCCTGCACCCGCATGGGAGACCAGGAGGAAGCACCTGGCTCCTGGCTTTGGATCGGCTCAGGGCCGGTTGTAGCGGCCATTTGTGGGGGTGAACCAATGGAAGGAAGACCTTTCTCTCTCTCTCTCTCTCACTGTCTAACTCTGCCTGTCAAAAAAAAAAAAAGGTCATTTCTGAGGATTGGGCCCAGGAACATTCACGTGCTGTCCTCAGATCGCTGCCCACTGGGCTTGGCAGAAGAAGCCCCCACCCCCACCCCAGGAAGGCCAGGGTGCCACCACTTCCCTCCACCCTCTTGTAGTGGTCACTGGTCATCTGGGCCACCCAGATCTCCCTGAGCGCCTCTGGGAGGTTGCTGCGGGGTCACCCTCAGGCACCCCTCCAGCTCCCCTTCACACCAAGCTGAATGGCTTTGCCCAATAAAACGAGGCTCAGGGGCACCATCTGAGCACCCAGGAGAGATGGAGGGACCATGCAAAACAGGCTCAGCTGGACGAGCGCTGAGGCCTTGCAGCCCATGGCCAAGATTGCCATCAGCCCTGTAACCCTGACCACGCCGTCCAAGGGATGGCAACCCAGGACCCATCCCAGAAGAGAAGGACTGGACGGCTGCTTGGGCTGAAACATGGTTTCCTTGGGCCCTCGGCGTGGCAGTGTTGGGAGGTGGTGGCCCTTTAAGAGGTGCGGCTCAGAGGGAAGTCATTGGGTCCTTAAGGGGCTGCACTTGGAAGGGAGTGGGCCCTTGTGATGGAAGCGCGAGCCTGCCCCCTGCCCCAGTTCCCAGCTCCCCACGAGCCTGCCCCCTGCCCCGGTTCCCAGCTCCCCACGGCACCTGGTGTCCCAACCTCCCGTGTCTGTGATGCCAGCTGCCACGAGGCGGCTCAGCCAGGGGCACCCTGGGAAGAACCAGGCCATGCTGTGGGGCTTTTCAGCTTCCAAGTCTGTGAACTCCAGAACCTCTTGTGTGCAAGTCCCCCAGCCTCAGGGGCTTCATTTTCATAACAGGCTGCGCGTGGAGTGCAGCTCATGCAGCCTCGAGACTCAGCCGCCAACTCTTGGCAGCTTGTCCTGCAGTGACAGCTGTCATGGCCACCTCCGTCACAGTCTCAGCCGGGACTGTTGAAGGGGACTGGCCCTGTGACAGCTCGGAGGGGTGGGCCTTGACTGGTATAAGCCAATCAGTACATCATGTTTTCCCCCTGCCTGGAGTGAGAGGTCAGAACCATTTGCAGGGGCTTCCAAGAAAGAGAGGAGTGAGGTCTGGAACCAAGGCAGCCATTTTGTTGCACATGGGACTTCCATGGGTGGTTGGGGGAACAAGAGACGAAGAAATGAAGCTAGCCTGAGAAATCAGCCAGCAGGTTGGTGGGGAAGCAAGCCCTTGATGTCTGTGGGCTGCTGGAGCAAGCCGTCCTTAAAGCCAGCTTGCCTCCCACCCCTGCCAACGACCGCCCTCCCCGAGGGACAAGCATATTGCAGGGATGCATCTGTGACATTCTTATAGACGCTGGAGCCCGTGTGAGCGTTGGGCTTTCCAGCTGTGTCTGCTGAAAAACTGGACGAAACCAGATTGCTCAAGAGACCTCCAGTGTCAGCTTCAAGAGAGCCACGCTGCAGCCATTCCGACCCAACAGAAGCCACCACACTGCATCTTTTTTTTTTTAAGATTTATTTATTTATCTGAAAGTCAGTTACACAGAGAGAGAGGAGAGGCAAAGAGAGAGAGAGAGAGAGAGGTCTTCCATCCGCTGGTTCACTCCCCAATTGGCTGCAATGGCTGGAGCTGCACCGATCTGAAGCCAGGACCCAGGAGCCTCTTCCAGGTCTCCCATGTGGGTGCAGGGGCACAAGGTCTTGGGCCATTTTCTGCTGCTTTCCCAGGCCACAGCAGAGAGCTGGATCAGAAGTAGAGCAGCTGGGTCTTGAACCAGCGCCCATATGGGATGCTGGCGCTTCAGTCCTGGGCGTTAACCTGCTGAGCCACAGTGCTAGCCCCCCCCTTTTTTTAAGATTTTATTTATTTACTTGAAAGAGTTACAGAGAGGTGGAGGCAGAGAGAGAGAGAGAGAGAGAGAGAGAGAGAGAAATATGAATCTTCCATCCGCTGGTTCACTCCCCAATTGGCTGCAATGGCTGGAACTGCACTGATCCGAAGCCAGGAGCCAGGTGCCTCTTCCAGGTCTCCCACATGGGTGCAGGGGCCCAAGCACCTGGGCCATCTTCTACTGCTTTCCCAGGCCATAGCAGAGAGCTGGATGGGAAGAGGAGCAGCCGGGACTAGAACTGGTGCCCATATGGGATGCCGGCACTGCATGCCAAGGCGTTAACCTGCTGCACCACAGCGCCGGCCCCAGGTTGGGTCTTGACTGTGTCTCTTCTTCCCTATGAGACCCCAGGCCTCAGTTTCTTCACCTGTGAAATTGGTTCCCTAGCAGCACACACTTGCAGGACTTCTGTGAGATTTAAATGAAGTATGTAGGGAGCTTGATAAAGGGCCTGGACCATTCCCAGGTGGTTAGTTAATGGTTCCTGTTGTTACTGACATCTGATGATGCTGAATGGTGATCATGCTATGAGTCCAAGTGTAAAAACCAGACACAGAACTGGGTGTATAGTGCAATGAAAATTGTATAAAATGTGCATACAATTTTGCATTGAGACATCAGATTACCCACGGAAATGAATATAAAATCATTGTGGAATTGCAGACAACTGAAGAATTCTTTATACTATCTTGCATTCGTGCAGAGTTCTGCTACACAGTACCTTTATGCTCAGAAGGGAAGCCTAGGGGTTGGCCTTGTGCTGCAGGAAGTTAGGCTGCCACCTGCAGTGCCGGCAACACATATGGGCTCCAGTTCCAGACCCGGCTGCTCCACTTCTTCTTCTTCTTCTTCTTTCTTCTTTCTTTCTTCTTTCTTCTTTCTTCTTCTTTCTTCTGCTTCTGCTTCTTCTTCTTTTTTGACAGGCAGAGTGGACAGTGTGTGAGAGAGACAGAGAGAAAGGTCTTCCTTTTGCATTGGTGGAGGTGACAAAGACAAGCATCCCCCAAGACGTGCCAAGATTTAGTATGTTCCCAAGGATGCACTGCCAGATCTGCCGTGTCAGCACACACCCGGGCCAAGCTCCTACCTAGACCGCCTCCCCGGGGTACCGGTCAGGGTGTTGGATAGTGCCACCACACCCTCCATCCACCAGGGGGCGCCATCCCTGCCCCTGGTTGCACTCAACTGGGCGCCTGGTTTGCTCTGCTCTGTAGGCAGGCGGAATGGTGACAGCCCACTCCTGTCCCTGTGTCTCCACTTCACCTGATGCCACAACTCCTGCTTCTAACTTAATGAAGTTCTCTTCCAGTCAAGAACTCTGAATACACAGTGCTGGGCAGGTGCCGTCCGGAGGTGACGGCTGTCAGGTCCAGGCACCCTGGGCCACTGGAGTCACGCTCCTGGGATGAACCCTAGTGCGCCACTGGTCTTGGACAGGTCTCTTCCCTTTGGCCTCAGTTTTCCATCTGTGGAATGGGGAGATCAGGGCACATGCCTAGATAGGAGGAACCGAGGGCGTGTGTGACTCGTACCACATGGCACCATGCAGATGTTCCACGCATCCGCTTCCTCTTAAGCCAACATGTGCTGGGCAGATGTGCGTGTGTGGACATCTGCTCTGGGTCAGATGGCCTGTGTGGGCAAGACTGTGGGTTCTGTATTGGGCATCTGGACCCTAAGCCTGGGCAAGATGAGGCTGTGCTCAGGGAACGCAAGAATTCCCCATTCCTGCTGACCTCCAGGCGTCACTCCTCCCTGGTGGCCTGTCCCACAACCACAGAAACTTCTAGACTCTTATGGAGTCTCTCGGGTGGGCAGAGGCTCTGGTTTCCAGGCTGGGGCCTGCCTGTCTGCCCTGCCCACAGTCTCCTCTTTGGCAGGGTCATCCGTCACTGTCACCGCAGCGATGTCCTGAAAATGCTTTCCAGGTGCCCCCCACCCCCTCTGCCATGCCTGTGCCTCAGTTTCCTCGTCTGTCAAAGCCTGGCGTCCACTCGGTGGTGGTGGAGCCTTTAAGAGGTGGGGTTTAGTGGGAGGGCCTTAGGTCATGGGGGAGCTTCCCTTGCAAGGGATTGTGGGATCCCTGAGCTCTTGCAAGGGTGAGTTTTGCTAAGAGGCAGCCTGACCCCGAATCACTCATAAGCTCCCTGTCTGGAGACGGGATCTTTCTCTGTTGCAAGCACACCCACCAGGGCCAGGCAGGTGAACTTCCAGAAGTGTAGCAGAATAACCCCCTCTTCTCGGCCCAGCAGCCCCTTCAAGTCCTTTATTGCTGTAATGAGAACCAGACTAACTCAGAGCACTGACTCCTGCTGTCCCCGGGGCTCTTTGTGGATGTAATGAGTTGTCACCTGTGAACCTGCTTTCAAGGGTGCCTGACACAGAGCCAGTCATTTTATTGTGTTCAGGACTTAGACTGTTATGCTGGTGCTGTGGCATGGTGGGTACAGCCACCACCTGCAGTGCCAGCATCCCATATGGGTGCCAGTTCAAGTCCCGATGGCTCCACTTCTGATCCAGCTCTCTGCTGTGGCCTGGGAAAGCAGTAGAAGATGGCCCAAGTGCTTGGGCCCCTGCACCCACGTGGGAGACCAGGAAGAAGCTCCTGGTCCCTGGCTTTGGCCTGGGTCATTGTGGGCATTTGGGGAGTGAACCAGTGGATGGAAGATAACTCTCTCACTCTCTCTCTATGTCTCTCCCTCCTCTATGTAACTCTGCCTTTCAAATAAATAAAATGAATCTGAAAAGAAAAAGACCTTTTCATACAAGATTCTTGCCACAGTTTAGATATGAGATTGAATGTTGAATGTCTCCCAAAGGCCCATGCTATGGGGGGGAGCTTTAGGAGGGTGCCTAGTGGGGGGTCCTTGGGTCACTGGGGTGTACCCTCAGAAGGTGGTCCTGGGGAGGTCGTGAAAGCCTGAGTTTGGGCACAGCCACTCTCCTGCCTGGCTTGCCACACGTTCCTGCCGCCTCCCGTGCTCCACCATCGTGTCTGTTGTTCTCCTCCATGTCCGCCAACAGGGCCAGCCAGTCTTGGGTTCGAAGCTCCCCAACTGAGAGCTAAATAAAGCTGTTCTCTGTATGAATTCAGCTACCGCAGCTGTTTCAGTGGTGGAGTGCTTCGAAGCTACCTTGTTAGGCGGTGAGGAGACCCCAGGGGGCGGCTCACATGCCCCTGAGCCTTGAGATGGATCTCTGGGTTTTCCCTGTGAAGAAGACAAGTGCCCAGCCTTGCCGTCCTCTTGTGGCATGGTACACGCCTGCCAGCGTTCTGTCTTGGCCCAATGCAGCTCCGCACCTGCCCCTGTGAGAGGAAGGTGATTTTCACATGAGAAACCGAATGCAAGTGCCTCTTGAGGAGCTCACGTTTTGGAGAGAGCGTTTGAAAGCAGATGTTTGGAAATGTTTCCATTGTTACAAGCTTGCTTTTGCCAAAAAGCAATGAAAATATGCTTCCTTTAGAAAACTCTCCAAATCTGTGCACTTTAAGAACCAGGAAATAGAAAATTTTAGCAATTTAAAAAATCTTCCTCCCCCCAGAAAACTTCCAGGGAGTTTTAAGTCCATTTGTTAAAAATACACAATGTTGGCCGGCGCCGCGGCTCAATAGGCTAATCCTCTGCCTTGTGGTGCTGGTACACCAGGTTCTAGTCCCGGTCGGGGTGCCGGATTCTGTCCCGGTTGCCCCTCTTCCAGGCCAGCTCTCTGCTGTGGCCAGGGAGTGCAGTGGAGGATGGCCCAAGTGCTTGGGCCCTGCACCCCATGGGAGACCAGGATAAGTACTCCTGCCATCGGATCAGCACGGTGCGCTGGTCTCAGCGCGCCGGCTGCGGCGGCCATTGGAGGGTGAACCAATGGCAAAGGAAGACCTTTCTCTCTGTCTCTCTCTGTCACTGTCCACTCTGCCTGTCAAAAAAAAAAATAAAAAAAAAAATAAAAAAATACACAATGCTGATCTCTTGATTTACTTGCTAGACCACACACCATGGGCAGCTGGGGAAGGTTGATTGTACGTGAAACAAATGTTACCAGCATAGCTCTTATTTGGTGAATGGGATTAAAATGTGAGTACTAGGAGTGGGGGTTGGGGTGCATTGGGCTAAACTGCCTTCTGGGATGCCTGCACCTCATAGTGGAACTGCATCCCAGCTGCCCTGCTTCAACTCAGCTTCCTGCTGATGTGCCTGGGAGGGCAGTGAGAGATGGCCGAGGTGCTGCAGCCCACACGGGAGGCCCGGATGGAGCTCCTGGCTCCTGGATTTGGTCTGTCCCAGTGCTGGCGGGTGTGGCCATCTGGGGGAGTGAACCTGTGGACAGACCTCTCTCTCTCTGTCACTTTGACTTCCAAGTGGATATGCAAATAAATATTTTTAAAAATAAACTGAGAGTATTTAAAAAGTGCAGCATGGTTTTCAGTCCTATCACCTGTGCAGACCAAGCCTGGAAATGACAGAGGAGACCACGGCGTCGCCACAATGCGAAGCGGTAGCCCACACTTCTCAGGATGTGAACAAGCCCACCCGATTGCAGTGCTGTCCAGAACAAATAAGACTGTTTAAATGAAATCCAGGAACTCCGTGTTGTACTGAGTCAATGAGAGAAAAAAGCACTTTTTTTTTAACTTTTATTTAATGAATATAAGTTTCCAAAGTACGAATAATGGATTACTATGGCTTCCCCCCCATACCGTCCCTCCCACCCACAACCCTCCCCTTTCCCACTCCCTCTCCCCTTCCATTCACATCAAGATTCATTTTCGATTATCTTAATATACAGAAGATCAGCTTAGTATACATTAAGTAAGGATTTCAACAGTTTGCTCCCACACAGAAACATAAAGTGAAAAATAATGGATGATTTTTTTTTAATGATGATGAAATCAGAGCAGACCTATTGTCATGTTTAATCCCAGTGAGAGTCAAGTTGGGAGTTGATAGTTTCTTTTCTTTTCTTTTTTTTTTTTTCAGAGGATCAGTTTAGTATGCATTAAGTAAAGATTTCAACAGATTGCACACCCATAGAAACACAAAGTGAAATATATTGTTTGAGTACTCGTTATAGCATTAAATCTCAATGCACAGCACATTAAGGACAGAGATCCTACATGAGGAGTAAGTGCACAGTGACTCCTGTTGTTGACTTTACCAATTGACACTCCTGTCTATGGCATCAGCAATCCCCCTATGCTCCAGTCATGAGTTTCCAAGGCTATGGAAGCCCCCCGAGTTCTCCGACTCTTATCTTGTTTAGACAAGGTCATAGTCAAAGTGGAGGTTCTCTCCTCCCTTCAGAGAAAGGTACCCCCTTCTTTGAAGACCTGTTCTTTCCACTGAGATCTCACTCACAGAGATCTTTTGCCAGAGTGTCTTGGCTTTCCATGCCTGAAATACTCTCATGGGCTTTTCAGCCAGAACCGAATGCCTTTAGGGCTGATTCTGAGGCCAGAGTGCCATTCAGGACATCTGCCATTCTAGGAGTCTGCTGAGTATCTCACTTCCCATGTTGGACCACTCTCCCCTGAAAAAAGCACTTTAAAGAAGTGCTTATTTAATCTTTATGTTCTCTTATACAACTTTTTGAAAAATTACTTTTTTTTTTTATTTGGAAGGTAGAGAAATAGAGATCTTCGGTCTGCTGGTTCACCCACCAAGTGCTGGCAACAGCAGGGGCCAGGTCTCTCACCTGGGTGGCAGGGACCTCCGAGGATGCTCACTGGAGGGAGTTGGAACTGGAAGTGGTGCTGGGCCCTGCACTCAGGCGCTGTGACATGGGATGTGGATGTCCCCCGGGGCATCTTAACCACTGCAATATAGGCCTGCCCCCATTCCTAGGTTTTATATATGCTTTATATACTATTTATTGTATCTTTGTCATCTCTATGCAATTTGAGAACCTTTTCATCACTTAATTAACTCCAGGGTCCTTGGCAGTTTCGGCTTCTTGGTGCTGGGTGGGCGGGCGGCAAGAGAGCCGGTTCTCTCCGCTGTCCGGTTGACAATGCAGGCGGCCCCGCTCTTGGCCCCTAGGGGGCAGCAGAGGGAAGCAAACCGCAGCTTTGCCAAGGACCAGAAACAAGCTCAAAGAGGGGTGGTCCGGTCAGAGACCTGCAGATGTCTGTTTTCTGTCCAGCCTTCCTGGCCCAGGACCACGAGGGCCGAGAGCGGCCCAAGGACGGCAGCCTGCGGGGCTCCGAGCTGAGCCCTGGCGATGCGAGGTCCAGGAGGCTCGGGGAGTGGCGGGCTCCGGCCCCTGCCCTGCTACTTCCGGCTCCTCAGCTTCTCCACTGGAGATCCGCCAAGACTTCCAGAAGGGCTCACGTGCCGCCCTCTGACCAGGCACGGCGTGGCGGCAGCTGCGGCTCTGGCTCTCCTCATGGCTGCCAGCCGCTCCACCCCAGCCGGACCTGCCGCCGCCGTTTCCCTCCTGCACGCACCTGAGGTCAGGGTCGCCTCCGCCCAACACACACACCTTCCAGAAACACAACCCTGGACGCGCCATGCTCCTGCTCCAGAGCCCTGGCTGGATCCCCATCTCTGAGGGCAGAATCAAAGCTCCTGGGCCCTGGAGTAAGAGCCCCCCTCAGTCCCCGGCACCCCGGGCACTTCCCTTGCTGGAAGCCCTCCGGGCAGCCTCAGTTTCCTGATCTGTAAGATGGACCCACGCATCCCGAGAGAGGGGCAGAAGCGAGAGGATGTGTGCCCCCGCCCACTCCTCCGGTTGCCTACGTCACTTCCTGTTTCCGGAACCATCAAAATAGGGCTTGGGAAAGCAGAGTGTAGCAAGAGATTGGCAGATTGGTTTTACAGAGGGGAAGACCGAGGCTCTGACCGAGAGGTTCAGGGGCCTCCAAAGACGCGGAGCCCCCGTGTGGCGGAGCCAAGATTGAAATTTGGAACTTCCCACGGTGTTGGGAGAAGCGTGTTTTTTTTTTTTTTTTTTTTTTTAAAGATTTACATTTATATATTTGAAAGGCACGCACGCCTACACCCACACCCACACGGAGGCACAGGGAGCTCTTCCACTTCCCAAATGTCCGCGGTAGCTGGGGCGGGGCCAGGCTGAAGCCTGGACTTGGGAACTCCATCCAGGTCTCCTGCGGGTGGCACGCACTCAGGTACTTGCACCGTCACCTGCTGCTTCCCAGCAGCTGAAATCTGGAGCAGAACTGGGATTCAAACCCACGAACTCCAGTGATGGGGTGTGCACATCCCTGGGCGCGTCTTCATCCCTGTCCCCAATGTTCTGGCTCCTCCAGGTCTGGATAGTCCCCCCACCCCCCACTGCATATATCGCCTTCTGCAAACACAGAATTGATGAGCTGCTCCCCCTGTAGACAGCACCAGGACACCGCGGACCTGGCCTGTCTCGTTCACCCAGCGCATGGCGCAGAGTGGGGCCATGGGGGGTAGGGGGCCAGAACTACTTCCTAAGGCGCCCCTGCAGCTCAGACAGTTTCAAAGAACAGGCTGGGGAGTTCCGGCTGAGCACGTTCTAATGAGACCGCCTGCTTCTCCCCGGGAGAATCTGCCCCCTGGGATGCCTTTGATTGCACAGAGCTCCAGGCTCCTCCCTCCCTGGGGAGCCCTGACCCCCTAGCAGCACTCCCAGCCTGAGATTTCCTGGGAGTGAGCGTTTAGCCAGGCTCCCTCATCACTGGAACGTGGTTTATCGCTCTCTTTTTAGAGGGCCTCTGTGTCTTCAAGACAGAGAAGCAGAGAGGCAGCCTGTTAGAGACATCAGCCATCTGCTGGCTCACTCCACAATGCCGGCAACAGCCGGAGCTGGGTCAGGCCGAGGCCACAAGCTTGGCCCTCAACCCAGCTCCAGCTGTCACCTGCTGCCCCCGGGGTGCGCACTGGCAGGAAGCTGGACTCCGAAGTGGGGCTGAAATCCAGAAACTCCAATGCAGGAGTCTTAGCCGTTGCTCCAGTGCCCGTTCCTCTGCCAATCTCTTGCTACACTCTGCTTTCCCAAGCCCTATTTTGACAGTTCCGGAAACAGGAAGTGACATAGGCAACCCGGAAACTGGCCAATGTCTTCTTGGCTCCGACTGGGAAGAAAAGCCGCTAGGGAAATGCATCTGCAATGTGACCCTTCAAAGTGTGTTCACATTCCCCAAAAAGTGTTAACTGGGTGACTCAGAGCGGCAATTGATTTCCTGGGAGTTTTGGTTGAATATATATGTATATGTGCACAATTTCCAACTGTATGACTTCAGGAGTTCTCATGAACCAAACACACGTGTGTGACCAGCACACACATGTGTGAGCAGCCCCCTGAAGCCCCCCTCGTGGCCCTGCCAAGTTGGCCTCCCCCAAGTCACACACATCCCATTTGCATCCTAGATAGGTTTTACGGAAAAATGGTTGGGGGCCTTCATTCCAGGTTCTCAAGTTCAAATACCCACAGGGGCCTGGCAGGTGTGCTCAGTGCTCGGTGGGCCCACTGCCCCTTTGCCCCCATACAAGGACATTTGCCCAAGATTCCCGGGAACAACACAGGCCCCGGGTTGGCAGGAAGTCTGGGTTTTGATGTGACATCTCATGATTCTTGGATGTTGGCTGCGTGCGAAAATGGAATGGGCTTGTGGATGCCGCCTCCAACCCAGGCCAAACCAAATAGGTTCCCGGGGCTGAATCTGTCCTGCAGGCTGCCAGTGGAACTGACCCCAGGGGACACCCAGTTGAGTGAGGGGGAGGGCGGGTCAAAGCCACGAATCATGGCTGAGATGACTGGTGCACAGCGGGGCTGGAGATGGGAGCCGAAGCCAGTGTCTCTGACCTGCAGGGCGCCCCCAGGCATGTGGGCACCAGGAGCAGTGGCAGGCGAAGCAGCGGCATGCTGCGGCAGGTTTCCCTGCAGCAGGTGCAGCTGATGGGGGCTGCAGCAGGCAGACAGGAGGCCGCTGGGAGGCCCTGGCCCCTGGCTTGGGCTAAAGAGGAAGGAGCCGAGGCTTTGGGCTCCAATTTCTGGCCTCCTAAACAAATGCCAGCCTGCACCAACCTCTGTCTGCAGCCAAGGTCATTCCAACTGTGCTGCTTCTCCAAGCAGCTTGCAGGTGAGTCCTGATTCACTTCAGGATGCGTAGACATGCACATGAGTTCTGATTCACTTCAGGATGTGTAGACGCACAGCGTGCGCTCTTGTCGTCTGCACCCAGAGCAGCTCCTCCTACTGCAGCTCCCGCAGCAGGCCCAGCACACAGTCTTGCAGAGTTCTGATCTCCCCGCACCCTCAGATCAGCCAACAGCAACCCCATCCTGGCGGGGACTCCCCTTTCTCTCACGCCCCATGCTGTGTCCTTTAACAAATCCTACTGGACCTGCCTTGAAAACCAGTGCAGATGCTCCACAGCCGTTGGAATCTGGTCTGAGACCCTGCGTCACTCGCTAGCTCTGCTTCTACTCTGGTTTGTCTGCCCACCACCCGCAGGCTTCTGCCTCGCTCAGGCAGTGCCCGACGACTCTTGCCCGTCACTCTTCCTCCAGACTTGTCTGTTATCCCAGGCTCCTACCCCAGGGCCTTTGCATGGGCTGAACCTGTGCTGGGAACTCACTTTCCCTGGTGGCAGTCCCCAGGGCCAGCTCCTTCCCTTGCTTCAAGTCTCTGTCAAGGTCACCTTCTCAGGGAGCTCTCCTGCTCTGTCCCTCCCTGCCTAATGCCCCTCACTGGCTCCTACCACCTGCAGACGAGAGCTCAGTGAGCAGATGGGTGTATCGTAGGAGGAAATGTCGGCCCCCTCGGAGCTCCCCTGGGATATTCCTTAAGAGACTGGTCCCTGAGACACATGGGCCCTGGGACCACGTGGCTTCAGATGCCCAGCCTGTGGCTCACAGCGCCCTGCCCACATGCATACCAGCCACGGACTCCAGTCCACAAACACACCACGGAGGGACTCTGTGTGTGTGTGTTTTAAGATTTATTTATTTGAAAGGCAGAATTACAGAGAGAGAGAGAGAGAGAGATGTTCCATCCATGGATGGTTCACTCACCAAATGGCTGCAATGGCTGGGGCTGGGCCAGGCCAAAGCCAGAAAAGCCAGGAGCCAGGAGCTTCTTCCAGGTCTCTCCCACATGGGTGCAGGGGCCCAAACACTCAGGCCGTCTTCTGCTGCTTTCCCAAGTGCATTAGCAGGGAGCTGGATCGGAAGTGGAGCAGCCGGGACTCGAACCTGCACCCATATGGGATGCCAGCACTGCAGGCAGCGGCTTAACCCGCGGGGCTGATCTTTCAAAGTGCTGCCTTCCTTCCTTGTAGCAGCTTGGTCAAAATGCATCTTACCTGACAGCCAGTTCTCTCACCATCACCGTGACTGCATGGAGGCCCTCACTCAGAACACCTGGGGATTCTTTATCCCGGGCCCCCCAGAAAGACTCTGAGAAGCAGGGGTGGGGGACCCACTCCATCCTTCATGCTGGCTCCTCCCACAAGCACAGGGCCCACGGCGCCCTACCCTCACCTGCCTTCTGGCTACACAGCAGCCGCCGCCGACTGCACACACAAACCCACCCATGGCAGTAAGGCAACTCCTAATCCATAACCTTGAAGCCTGCGAGGCCTGCCACTCGGCAAGCCAGGGATTGCTGGAGCAATTCTCAGCCTGGGCAGAATTCAAATGAGCTCTTGCAATCAGCATGCAATTAATGGTTGCACGCCCTGGGCATCTGAGCCCCGTGGGCTGTGTGGTGGGAGGCGCATTCAGGGAACCCGGCCCGTTCGCCTGAGAGCCGAAGCAGGGGCGAGGGTGCCCACAGGGGGCCAACCCAAGGTTCCTCACGTCTGAATTGGTTCAGACGTTACTGATGGGGGCAGGCCTTTATTGAGTGCCTACTGTGTACAAAACGCTGTTGATAGACATGATCTCACCAGAATAGACCAAGGTGATGTCCCTGTGAAGTAAATTCCCGCCTGGCTTTCAGACATGGAAACTCAGGCTCAGAGAGAGCAAGTGACTTGTTCAAAGCCACACAGCTGGTCAAGCCTAGGTCAGCGTGCTAGAGAACTCTGCTCCTGTGGCTGCCTAGATGATTTCAGGTGGCCAGCCCTGGTACTGGTGAGGAACGGGACCCCCTGGGTCGTGCTGTGGGGGTTGAGGGGGTGGGGCACAGCCTGCAGGGGGAAGTCCCATCTGTTACTCCCAACGCCTAGCACCGGGTATGGGGCACCTTGCTGCTGTTCCAAGCCCTGACCAGGAGCTGGCTGGCGGGCTGTTCGACTTTGGGGGGGGGGGGCTCTTCCTAGAAGCTGGGGGCGGGTACCTCTTCCAAACCACAACTATGCCATCCTCCTAGAGCTCCTTCTGCAGCCCCAGTCCCTTCCGGCCGGCCTCCCAGCTCCTGCCCGTGGGGGAAGCCCTGTGGTTCACACCCCCTGGGGAAGTTTCTGGGGACCCTGACTGCGCCCCTTGTTCGGGGAGGGTGCTGCTGGCCCACGCCCCTCGTCGGCTGGGGAGCCTCAGCAGGATCTGCCCGTGTTTCTGGTGTGCGCCGCCTCCTCCCCGCCTGCGGCGCGCCCCTTCCCAGTTAGCCTGGAATACTCTGAGCTCCTCGGACTCCGCACAACAGTGCGGGGGTCCCTGTCTGGGGCGTCCCCTCCTCTGCCAGTCCCCCGCCCGCGCCCGGCGAGGGGCGCCCTCTCTTTCCCGTGCGGGCTGGCGGGCGCCGGAACAGTGTCGCGGGCCGCCTGCAGGTGTCTCCCCACGGAGGGGCGCGCGTCCCTGCGCTGCGGCCGCTGCCAGGCGCCAGAGGCTCCTCGCCGAGGTGCACTCGCGCTCCTGGCTCCGGGCGCGCCGGAGCCGCTCCTCGTGCGCCGCGCCCGCCTCCCTCCTCCCCGCCACCCTCCTCCCGTCCCGGCGCACCCAGAGCCCGCCGCACCCCCCGCGTCCGCCGCGCCCCCGCCCGGGGTGGGCTGGCGGGGGAGGGCATGGGCCCGCGCCGCGTCCGCCGCCGCCGCCGCCGATCGCAGGCGCCCGAGCCCCGCGGCGCGGCGGGCAGCGGCCGCTGACGCGGGGCGCCAGCTGCCAACTTCGCGCGCGGAGCTGCCCGGCGGCGCGGTCCCGGCGGCGCGGGCGGCATGAAGACGAGCCGCCGCGGCCGAGCGCTCCTGGCCGTGGCCCTGAACCTGCTGGCGCTGCTCTTCGCCACCACCGCCTTCCTCACGACGCACTGGTGCCAGGGCACGCAGCGAGTGCCCAAGCCCGGCTGCGGCCAGGGCGGGAGCGCCAACTGCCCCAACTCGGGCGCCAACGCCACGGCCAACGCCACGGCCGCCCCCGCCGCCGGCCCCGGTCCCGGCCCCCCGGGCGGCGCGCTCTACAGCTGGGAGACGGGCGACGACCGCTTTCTCCTGAGGAATTTCCACACCGGCATCTGGTACTCGTGCGAGGAGCAGCTCGGCGGACGCGGTGAGTGAGCGGCGGCGCCGCCGCGGCGGGCTGGGCTCTCGGGCTCCGGCTCCCGGGCTGCGCGGCCCCGGCGGCTCCCTCAGCTCCCGGCAGGGCAGGGGCCCCCCGCGCCGCCGCCGCCGATGCCGCGACTGGGGTCGGCGCTCGCGGGGCTGGGGACGCCGGCGGCGGGCGGGGGCGCGCGAGGGGAAGGTCCGAGACCGCGACACGGGGCGTGCGGGACGTCCCGCCGCCCCCACCCCAAGGCGAACCCCCGGGCGGCTGTGGGGACGCGGGCGAGCCTCAGGGGGCGCGGCTCCCGGTGCCCACCTCAGCAGCGGATCGGAGCGCGCGCGCTCCTGGCCGCGCCCGCACTCAGCCCGGCGCCCGCCAGCTCCTCGTCCTTCCCGTGGGGCGCTCGGTGTCCAGGAGCACCTGCCCTGTCTCGCCTTGGTGGGGGTGGGGGGTGGGGAGCCCCGAGCCCCGGGGGTTCCTCAGCCCCTCAACGCCAGCCCGCAGAAACCTCTCAGATGGAGCTGGGGAAGCTCAGGACCCGGCAGCCGGGGGTGGAGTGGGGGAGTCCCGCGGGGGTCCCTCCTGCCTTGGCGTCCTGGCCCCTCGGCGGGGAAGGGGCGTGCGGGGAACTCCGAGTCCGGGAGGCTTGGCTTCGCGCGCGTGGCTGTGGGGCAGCTCAGGGGCTCAGAAGGGGGGCTTGCTGCCCCTTCCTCTGCCCTCTGCCGATAGCCGGGGCTGGAGTCGCTGTCCCCCAGGTTGGTGGCGAGGCCCAGGGGACAGCCGCCTCTGACAGCTGCTGGGGCCAGAGAGCTAGCATGTGGTGCTGGCCCGCAGGACCAGGGCGGTGGGGATGTTGTTGCTTAGGGGCTGGCTGTGGGACCCCGTTGTGAGTGCATTAGCCCCTTTGCCCAAGGTTAACGGGGGAGCGTGCGTGCATGGCTCTTGGCATGTGCTGGCTGCACCGTGGGCACTCCAGGGGAGAGGGGGGAGTGGACGCTGGTCCCTGCTTTGCCCTGTGTGAACCAGTAGCCTAACTCGTTTTAAGGACGTGTGTGTGTGTGTGTGTGTGTGTGTGTGTGTGTGTGTGTTGGGGAAGGGGCAGAAGTGTAAAATGAAGCCACTGACACCCTGGCTCACCTCTTTGCCTGACCGGCTCCTCCTCAGCCCCAGTGGGACCCTCCCACCCACCTTCTGACCTCCACAGGAGGTTCTGGACAAGACTGTGAGGCCTGGCGCCCACCTGCAAACACGCCTTGGCAGGCAGGGCCTTTTGGTCTTTGGGTCTCTGCACTGCCTGTCTCTCCCTCATCACACTCGGCACCACCTGCCTCTCCTCCCCCCTCCCACTTTGTCCTCCTCTGCCCTCCCCAGTGTCACTTGGTGAGAGCTGGCCTGGGTGGTTCTGGTTGATGGCTTCACTTCCCATCTCTGGAGAGTGTCTCGCACATAATAGTTCTTGATTGAGTATTTGCAGGATCTGTGCTGGGGTGGGGCCTTGAGACAATGTGGCAGGAGTGTCCCGGGGCGTCGCCTGCTCTCTCTCTCTCTCTCTCTCTCTCTCTGTCACTCTGTCACCTGGGGATGGGGGATCCCTGGGCCATAGTTTTCCGAGTGTCCATCTGAGCCAGGCCTGCCTGAGTCAGAGGCACGGGCATTTGAATGGCGCCCTGCCCCTGACTGGCTTCTCTGTGTCGGACTCGCTGCTGGTGTGCACCCAGGGCCGGCAGTTTGAATTTGGAGTGTAATAATAAGCACACATACTTAAAGAGCCCCCAGAAGGCGTCTTGGCCCAAATCCACCCGACCCTCACCTCCCACGTGGAAGCCTGGTTAACACCTGGCTGGGACAGACATGGACATCCTTCGGGGTGGTGGTCTCCACAGCCCGTCCTGCAAGTTCACAGTGATGTTTCCAGGGTTCAGGAGACCCTGCTCCCAGGACACCCCCGTCTGTGACGCACAGGCACGTCCTTTGCACAGAGCCCCCATGTGCACCTGCTCGCAGCCCTGTAGGGGTGTCTTGGCTCCCACCGCTCGGCTGAGCCTCCCCATTGCTCCAGGTGACTGAGGGTCATGACCCCAGTGTTTATGAGTGTTTCCTTGTAGTGCACTAGGGCTTGACCTGGGATATTTATGCCCGAGTCTTGTCTTGTCTTTCCTTCCTTCCTTCCTTCCTTCCTTCCTTCCTTCCTTCCTTCCTTCCTTCCTCTCTCTATCTCTCTCTCTCTTTCTTTCTTTCCTTCCTTCCTTTCTCTCTCTATCTCTCTCTCTCTTTCTTTCCTTCCTTCCTTCCTTCCTTCCTTCCTTCCTTCCTTCTTCCTTCCTTCCTTCCTTTCTCTCTTTCTCTCTTTCTCTTTCTTTCCTTCCTTCCTTCCTTCCTTCCTTCCTTCCTTCCTTCCTTCCTTCCTTCCTTCCTTCCTTCCTTCTTTCTTTCTTTCTAGAAAAGGAACTTACTAATTGAAGAACACTTAAACCCAGTGCTGGCTTTCATGGAACAGGGCTTCTCAGGCCCTGTAACAATTTCCTGCCTGCCTGCCTGTCAAGTCTTGTTGCATCCTGGCCACCTCGTTTGAGACAGGCACTTCTGGGGGGGAGCTTTTCTAGGGGGGAGCACACATCAGGCTCAGAGAGGTTCTGGCCAGAATGGTTTTGTAAGGAGTGTTGGGGTGTGTGTGCATGAGGGTATGGAAAGACATGGGAGGGAAGGGATGGGGGGTGACAAGGGTGCAGTGGGGGAGGGGAAGGCTGGAGAAAGGAGAAGACCCTCACCCCCAGCCCTGTGTTAAGTAGGAACATGAATGGTGGGTTTGTTAAGTAAGTAAAACAAATCCAGAGTTTTCTCTTGGCTAGTGTTGGTGAGAGATCAGCTCCTGGAGAAAATCACTGCTCTCCTTCCTGAGAACTTGGGCGATAGTTATCAGCTGCTTGTCAGTGAGAAAGGGGCAGGTGTGGGCGGGGCTGGGCAGGTGTGAACCAGCACAGGGGGCGGGGCCGGGGTGAGTGTGAGCAGGTGCTGGGGGGCGGGGCTGGGCAGGTGTGAACCAGCGTGGACGGGCGGGGCTGTGCCGCGGACACCCCAGCGCCCCTCTCACCTTCTCCTCCCCCACGGCTGTGGTCCTGAAAACAACATTGGCAAGTACCTGGCCGCAAACTTGTTGCCATGACAACCTTTCTTCTGGGTTCTGTAATCATTTTGTTTTATTTTTTTCCTCCAAGAGGAAAAAAATACTCCCCCCAAAACCCCTGAGCAAAATCCTGCCCTCCTCTCCCTCCCCTGATCCCCAACATCAAGGGCAGACTTGCTCCCCTCCCTACCCCCACCATGCCGCCAAATCCGCGCAAAGCGGCCCCCTCCTCCCCTGTCCCTGCAAATGTCACCCAGATAGCCTCACCTCTCGGGGAGCAGCAGCTACTCTGGGTGCTTCCTCTCTGTGCTCCCCCAAAACCTCTCTCCTCCCCTGGGGGCAGCCGCAGCCAAGTCTCATCACCCCCCCTTTGCAGTCTGCTCTAAACAGACACACTTTCACCAGCCCGGGCACAAAGAGATCTTTTCTCTTTCCACCCTGAGTGGGAACCCTGGGTCCTTGCAGGAAAAGCGGGGGGGCGTGGCCTCGGCCCATGCAGACTTACCCTGGCCATGGGCCCACGCTGGCTTTCTCTTCTGCTTTAGGTGCTCGTGAGGATCTGGCTGTGGGCAGAGGCCGGTGTGCTGGGGGTTAGCGGAGCTGAGGCCCGGTGGACTGAGGGAGGTGCGGTTTCAGAGAGATGGCGGTGGGTGGGTGTGGGCAGCCAGGCCAGATAGCTTCTGTGGACCCAAGACTGGGAGCCAGCGTGCCCGGCAGAGCAGCGGGAAAGGGGTGCGTTTGGCTGCTGGTTGGAACCGCTCTCTGTCTTGGAGGATGGGCAGATGGATGTCCTTGGTGGGGGATCTGCCTCCTGATGGCCGTGTGGCTCCCGACACAACCTCAGTTTGCTGCTCTGTAGCTGGGGATGAGGCAGCCAGCACCTGCTCAGGGTGTGAGGATGCAGGGAGACAGCGCCGGGAGTGCCGAGGCCCCTGGCCACTCTTGGGAGCCACCTGCGGCCACCCACATCTCTCTGGGGCATCAGCCGTGGCCCCTCTGCCTCTGCTCTCCCTGCCCCGCCCTGGCCCAGTCATTGTCAGAACCTATCCTTTTTAAAATCATTTTTCATTTATTAGGAAAGAGGCTGAGTTACTCCCGAGATGCCCATGGCAGTTGGGGCTGGCCTGGGTCGGAGCTGGGTGTTGGGAGCTTCAGCCAGGTTTTCTGTGGGTGTACAGAGGCCCTACTAGTTGAGCCATCGCTGCTGCCTCCCAGGCTCTGCATTAGTGGGAAGCTGGAGTCAGGAGCTAGCGCTGGGAACTGAGCCCAGGCACGCTGTGGTGGTACCTGGGGCATCATAGTCACCAGGCTAAATGCCCTTCCCCCGTGACCCTCCTGGCACTCAGCATGATAGCCAAGATCCTACTAGGGAATTCTTCAGCCTTCCTTGGCCACGTCACCCCACTGAACTCCTCTCCTGCTGCTCCCTTGGTCCCCACACTTCTGCCACACTGGGCTCCAGGAGGACACCAGGCACACGCTGACCTCAGGGTCTTTGCACTGACAGGCACTGTCAGTTTTCCCAGATGCACCCAAACCCGTCTCCTGCCATTTCTTTTCATCTGTGTTCAGCTCTTTCAGGCCACCTGAGTCAAACCCCTCCCCACCCCCACCCAGGTTTCTTGCTTTTTTTTTTTTTTTTTTTTTTTTGTCCAGCACTTAGCCCCATGGCCTTCCCTCCACATCACTTGTTTTGTTGTGTTGCCCAGGGAGGCAGGGGGGGATTTTTGTCTGTGTTATTTGCTGCTGGCTCCCCAGTGCTTAGAATCCAGGCACATAGTAGGTGCTCAGTGAACATTTGTGGGACGAATGCTGGCTGTGGTTCCTGCCATTGCTCTCGGTGTGCAGTTCTTCCCTCTAAGGGGGAGGTTTCTTCTTATGAGGCCCAGGGAGGCAGAGGGTGATGGGGTGACCCCTTCCCTTCTTGTGCACACCTTGGGAGGCAGAGGCCGCCAGCTCATCACCCCACGTTTTTCTTTCTTTCTCTGCTTTTGTGCAGAAAATCTGAGCTATCCTGCCAGTCCCCTAAGGTACACTGTTCCATTTCAGGAATCTGAGGACCCACGCATGCCCCACCCAGGAGATTCCTGGTGCTTGGGAAGATGCTGATAACATACCAGGCAGACTCTGTGTTAGGAGCACCTGCTGGGTCCGCATTAGGACTTTCAAAGGGATTTTTTCTGGGGCTGGTGCTGTGGTGCAGTGGGTTAAGCTGCTGCCTGAGATGCCGGCATCCCACAGTGACCTGGTTGCTTGTTCTGGTGTGTGTTTGCCGTTCGTGTCTCACACCCCCAAGTGAGCAGCCCGAGGCACAGTGGAGATTTGGTGAGCTCCTCTGCTGCCATGTCCCAGGGACCCCCATATAGTGGCCCTCGGGAGGTGGCACACCCCTCAGTGGGAGGGCTGGTCGCAGGGTCTCACTGCTCCAGGCTGTCTCTGGTCCTTCTGTGGAGTGAGCGTGGTGGCTTGGAAGCGCTCACTGTGACGTTGGGAACAAACTGAGGACGTGAGCCAGTGAGACTGGAGCAGACACCCTCTGGGGCTGCAGGGGGGCCAGCCTGGGCTCTGGCCAGAGGCAAGGGGGCAGGGCCCTCACTGACCCCTGCATGGAGGCCCTGGCAGATTCTTGGGGGTCCTGTGGACCGGATGGTCGGGTATGGACGCTGGTGGAAGCGGTGATTGGGAACTGAGCGGGTGAGAGTTTTCTAAAGTTCTCCTGGCGGTCAGAGGCCCTGTGGTGCTCAGTCCATCGTGGGAGCCAGGTGACTGTGGCTCCTCCCGTGCCTCCCGGGGCTTCCCATCTGCTCTACCTGGAAGGCAGGTGCAACACCCAGTGCACACACACTGTACAGATGACAGTGTAGTCTCTGTCCCCAGAGGTCCGTGCACTCCGGAAATTTATCCCGTGACTCTGAACTGCCCTTGGAGCCCAGCCAGGTGCTGCTGTGGGCCAGGTGTGAGGGTAGGCCCAGCCCCAGGGCCCAGTCGTCTTGCTTTTGGGTGGCTCGGCTGTGGGAGGCACCACCCCCTCCCAGGGAGAGGGGTGGGGTAGGGGGAGGCTGGGGAGGCCAAGCTCAGTCTCTGGAAGCAGGTGAAGGGGGAGGAGGCTGAGTAGGCTGTGGTCTGGGCAAGGGTGGGGCCTGGGAGCAGCAATGGCTGTGGCAGCCTGGGCCCTGCATCCCAGCCTCTCCAGGCAGTGTCTCAGAGATGGCCCAAGGGAATCCGGGTGAGAAGGAGACAGAGACACAGAGGGAATGGAGACACACAGAATCAGAGAGGAGTGCAGAGAGAGGCTGAGATGGGGACTGGGGTGGGGTAGGGGGAGAGCGAGTAAGGGAAGTAAGGAAAGGGGTGAGCGAGGCAGAGTGAGAGGCAAAGGGAGACACACGCAGAGGGAAAGGCAGAGATAGAGACAGAAGCAGACAGAAAAGGAGGGAGGTACAGAGACAGGCCCTCGTGTGAGCACACATACACGCACATGCATGTGCATGAACACGCATAGCACACTTGAGGGCTGGGGAAGGGGGAGTGAGGGCAGCCTGGAGTAGTCCTGGGATAGGGAGGGAGCACACATGGTGCCTTCCCCCACCTCTTGGGCTGGCAGAGACCCCTGCACGGTAGGTGCTGAGCCCCACCTGGGCAAGTGGGGAAGCCAGGGCAGCTGGTCCCACCCCCTGCCTCCGTCTCCTCGGCCACCCCCTTCCAGTTCCTATTCCTTGTGCACAGGGTGGGGGGCAGGGGACTGGGGACCAGATTTGGAGGGGGCAGGCTCAGGCTTTCTCAGCTCCCTGGTTCCCTATGTATGGCCCCAGTCACAACAGCAGCAAAGTCTTAATTCAACAATGCACAGAATCATAGCAACATTTGGGAAAAGGGTGTGATTTTTATTAGTCATTCACATGCCCAGGAACCACAGCATGTGAGACCCGGGTTGCACTGTGTCCCTGGGACAGCCAGGGCCAAAGCCAGGAGTGGCAAACCCCATCTAGGTCTCTCCTATGAGTGGCAGGGACCCAAGAACTTGCTGCCTCCCAGAGTGCGCAATACCAGGAAGCTGGAGTCAGGGACAGAGCCAGGGCTCAGACTCAGAGATGGGATGTGGGCATCGCTGGTGGCTTCTTAACCTCTCTGCTCAATGCCCACCCTCCACCCTCTTACTGTCTTGCAGTAGGGACCGACCCCACTGGCCCTTAGGGGGCACCCGAACTGTGCTCTCCCCTCTGCCCTCCCCAGCCAGCATGGCTGGTTGTGCTGTGTCACACCCTGCAAATCCCAGACGTCCCAGATGCTGGGTTTGTTTGCTGCTCCTGTGTCAATGCCCATCGCCAGTCAGCTGGGGTCTCTGTTTCATGCTGTCTTCTTGTGAGGCCCCGGCTCACAAGAAACGGGGAACGGGGTTCTTGGCCAGACGTGGTCCAGATCCTCCTGCTCATATTCCATGGGCCCAAACAAGTCCTGTGGCCTCAGGTTGCCTCCTGGGAATGGAGACCCTCCCTCCATGCCTGGAAAGCGGCGGGCCAGGCAGCCTGGTGACTGCACAGATAACTGTGTCCTGCCAAACCTTGTGCCTCGTGCTCAGGACGCATCCAGAGTCCAGCCGTTTCTCACCATCCCTTCTGCTGCCCTGCTGGGAACCGGCACCATCGCTTGTCTGGAGGACCCCTGCAGCCCCCTCTCTGGTCCCTCTGCTTCTACTTGTCCCCCATGGCCTGCTGAATAATTGGGTGGGGGCAAAGGTGGCCGCAAAGCTGCTGTCCTCTGCCTCATGGTTGCCCATGCATGATCTGGGGCCCATGCTGCTCCCCCCGCCCCTGCCCCCACCCCCACCATCTTCTTGCCCTGGCTCAGATACCGCTGGGCGTGCTTCTTTTTGTTTGTTTGTTTGTTTGTTTATTTTATTTAATGAACATAAATTTCCAAAGTACAGCTTATGGATTACAATAGCCCCCCACCCATAACTTCCCTGGGCGTGCTTCTGCCTCAGGGCCTTTGCACTGGCGTTCCCTTAGCTGGAAACTCCTCCCCCAGATTTCCACTCCCTCACTCTGCTGAAATGTTCCCTCCCAAGTGAGGTTCTCCCCTGAAAACCGCAGCTCCACGTCTATTCCATTCCTCAGCTTTGTCTTTTGTGGCACCTCTCCCCACCAGACAGGCAGCCGGTCAGCAATGGGCAGCCCACACTTTGAGAATCCCCCCCACACGAACTCCTTGTTGTCTGTCCTCAAAGCCGCCCCCACTTCAGGCGCCAGCCCCTGGGGCACCTCTCCTCGGCCCTGCTTCCTAGCTGCTGATCCTGATGTCCCTCAAGGTTCACAAGGCCTTGACCTTGCATTTTACCACGCATCCCATCTCCCCAGCATGACCCGTGTTTTCTGGGAATCAGCAGCTGAAGTCGCACAGGAGGGAAGTCTTCATGAAGTTTCTTGTTCCGACCCTCATTCATTTCCACGGGTGTCTACTACATGCGGGGCGCTGAGCAGGTAGAAGGAATTACGGCAGGCTCAGTACAGGGAAGTGTGTGATCCCATGGTGCTTATGTTCCAGAGTAGGAAGAAAGACACAAGGTGGTTGATCCGCTTGTGCCTCTCACCCGTGTTTGTTGAGCTCCTACTGAGGCCACCATGGATTTGATGTTGGCTTGGCTAAAGGACACGACCCCGGCGTCCCCATGGGGCTGGGGGAGGGACAACAGTGAGAATGAATTTATCGGTGGTTGATCCCGTCTTGGAAGGCATTGGACTTCAGCCAGGACTGATGCATGGGACCCAGGGGCTCAGGAAGCCGGTGGACACTTGTGAGGGGAGAGGGCCAATTCATTGCACAGCCGGCACAGCCAGCATGCCCCCTTGGACCCCTGCAGCCAGCTGCAGATGGCCCCTTGGGAGTGTGCAGCAGCACTGTGAGATGTGTGGTCTGTTTCCCGCACGGGGACCCTCACCTGCTGCCAAGTTGTCCCGAACTTTATTTTCCAGGGTGTTGTTTTTTTCATCTCTAATGATTTTTCCCTCCTTTGTGATAAGAGGTTATTTGTTAGGATTTCTTGGAAGCTGTCCCATCTCTTCTGGTTTCATTCATGTGCTAGGCACCCAGGAGCACTTGGTGAACCTGATAAACCAGGCTCCTGCTCACAAGGGGCTGATGTTCCAGTGCAAAGAGAGAAAATAGATGGGTTGAAACATAACCAGTCGGGCTGGGCATTCAGCTTAGTGGCTAAGGCATGAGTTAGGACAGCTGGGTTCCAACCGGGAGAACCCGGCTCCAGCCCCTGATTCCAGCTGCCCGCCAATGCCAGCCCTGGGGGGCAGTGGTGATGGCGAAAGTCCTTGAATCCCTGCCACCCCGATTGTGTTCCAGGTTCCTGGCTTTGGCCTGGCCCAGCCCTGGCTGCTGTGGGCTTTTGGGGGAGTGAAATCAGTGGAAGTCTCTGTCTGTCTTTCTGCTTCTCCAGGCAATATGTAATAGCTCAGTGGTTTCATGTAGAGATCAGGGCCGTGAGAGCAGCTTGTAATTGGGTGTTGGGGAAGCGCTGACCAGGTGGCCTTTTAGCTGAGGCCTGAACGACCTGCAGCCCAGCTTGGGATCCTTCCATGGAGTCCGTCCGGAGGTTCCGCATCCTTGGGCTCCAGCCTCGGAATTTTCTCCGTCTTCCTTTGCTTACTGTCTGTCCAGATCTTGGACAACGTGGCTGTGTTTATTGTCGCTCTCTTCCCTCCCTGTTCCCCAACTTCCTTCTTAAAGAATCAGTATTCTAGTATTTATCAGTTATGTTTGCATTTCCTGATAAGCTCTTATTTTCTTTTAACCAACTTTTCTGAGCTTTTTTTGGTTAATGCTGTAAGTTTTTAAGTGGAAGCCTTTGTTGCTATTGTAAAAAAAAAAACATAAATGTGTACACTTAATGCTATGAGTGTGCCTCTGAGAACCACTTTGGCCGTATCCTGTGAGTACTAAAATGCAATGCTTTCTTGGATTTCCTAAAAAGTCTGCTTTTTGTTTCTAAAAGTTCTGAAATTTCCATTTTGTAGCTTCACGGATACAAGAATAATTTAGTAGAGCATTAAAATTTTTTCCCAGTGCTTTGTCTTGTATTTAAAATCCTCCCATTAATTTCTGATTTTGCTCAATGATGGAGAGGAAGGCCCATGCAATTTCTGCTTCATGGGTGTTTTCTGATAGATATTTTATTTTTCCAGTAGGCAGATTCCCTGCGTGTACTTGAAAGCAGCTTTAAACGTAGCCTTCTTTAAGGGTTCTCTGTTGTTATTTCTTTATCTTTACTCTCTTGATCTTCTAAAAACTGAAATGAGGTAGGCCAAAGTCTTTGTCTTCAACAGGATCCATTCCTTTCTTTCCTGGTATTTCTTGGAGTTTTTGTTTTTGTAAAGTTCGGGGCTATGTTATTCATCAGGAAGATTCATGACAGTTATATTTTCATTGTGGAACTGTGGGTTTTATCTTTTGTCAAGATAAAATGACTATTTCCCCATGTGAATGTTTTGAATTCTGTGTTTTTTTTCAATATTTTAATATTCCTGCCTCTGCATCTGTTTGTGTTCCCTTGATATGTCTCTCACTAGCCCTTTTATTTTAACTTTTCTGTGTCTTTGTTTTTTTCTTTTCTTTCTTTTTTTTTTTTTTGGTTAAGTGCATATCTGGCAGGAATAGTGGAGTTAGTTTTTTTTTTTTTTTGACTTTTGGTACAATCTGAGGGTCTTAAGAAATCCTGGTAATTAGTATAACCAGTACATTTGGTCTCACTTCTTGAGTGCTCTCAATTCTTAAATCATTTCCATTTTTTTCTTGTCTTATGGTCTAATATATGGATTCAGTCTTGATTATTTTTCCGTACTACTGATTTTGAAAGCAGGTAGAGTTACAGACAGTGAGAGAGAGAGACAGAGAGAAAGGTCTTCCTTCTGTTGGTTCACTCCCCAAATGGCCACAAAGGCAAGAGCTGCGCCAATCTGAAGCCAGGAGCCAGGTGCCTCCTCCTGGTCTCCCATGCGGGTGCAGGGCCCAAGCACTTGGGCCATCCTCCACTGTACTCCTGGGCCACAGCAGAGAGCTGGACTGGAAGAGGAGCAACCGGGACTAGAACTGACGCCCATAGGGGATGCTGGCGCTGCAGGTGGAGGGTTAACCAAGTGTGCCACGTCTCCGGCCCCTGTGTTTACTACTTGAACTTTTGTTTCTCTAATAATTAAGGAGAGCAAAAACGTGTATGTAACATCTTCCCTGCTATGACGAGGAACCGAGTTGCTTTTGAATTCTGTTTTTTCACTCGTATCTGTAACAATACTTGCAGCTGAATTCTGTGCTGAGCTGGGTCCATGGCTCATGGCAGGGCCCCTGAGTGCACTTCTCTGCTTCCATTCTATCAATCATGGCTGCCTTGGACAGGGCAGTCTCTGTGCCAGACCCCAGGCTGGGCACTGGACACCATGGCAAAGAGAGAGTGACCAGGCTCCTGCCTTCAGGGGGCTTCCAGTTGTGGCCATGCGTGTGTGTGCATGCGTGTGTTTAGCACACAAGGAAGCAAACCCGTTCTTCTCCGAGGAGGAGACATTGACATGAGGCTGGGAGAGGAAGCTGGCCACGCGCCCTGTGAGGAACGGGCATCCCGGCAGAGGGCATGGCCCCTGCCGAAGCTTTGCCTTGGCAGGTTGGTGCACCAGAGAGAAGGCTGCTGTGGCCGGGGGCGGTGAGCAGGGCTGGGAGAAGGAGCTGGGGAGAGCCTTGGCGGGCCGACTCTGCCCTCGATGCACGCGGAGCACGATTCGTGCTTCTTCCTGAGACAGCTCCTCTCTCCGTGGCCATTGGCTGTGGATGGTGCCGTGGCTGGGTGGTTGCAGAGCCCAGGGGTGCAAACCTTTCTGGCATACCAGGTCCCCTTGACTGATGGCAAGCGAGAGGTGGTTGAAGTCAGCCTGACTCGTTCCTTGGTGGGCAACTTGGTTTTTTGAATTTTCTTGAATTCTTGTAAAAAATAATTTCCCTGGTTCATTCTTACAATAGAAAATTTCCATAGCCGGCGCCGTGGCTCAATAGGCTAATCCTCCACCTTGCGGCGCCGGCACACCGGGTTCTAGTCCCGGTTGGGGCGCCGGATTCTGTCCCGGTTGCCCCTCTTCCAGGCCAGCTCTCTGCTATGGCCAGGGAGTGCAGTGGAGGATGGCCCAGGTGCTTGGGCCCTGCACCCCATGGGAGACCAGGAAAAGCACCTGGCTCCTGGCTCCTGCCAGGATCAGCGCGGTGCGCCGGCTGCAGCGGCGGCCATTGGAGGGTGAACCAGCGGCAAAGGAAGACCTTTCTCTCTGTCTCTCTCTCACTGTCCACTCTGCCTGTCAAAAAAAAAAAAAAAAAAAAAAAAAGAAAATTTCCTCATGTTCCCTTTTTGATTCCCACCAGCACCGAGTGCAGGTGGCTGCACAGCCTGGCCGGTGACTCCTAGGCTTATGGCTTCCTCTCTCATAATTCTATTAAATTAATTAACGAATTCATTCATTTATTTAAAAGACAGACAGATAGACACGCAGACTGACAACAAGAGAGAGCACCCACCCACCGGATCACTCACAATGGCCAGGACTGGGCCATGCTGAAACCCGAAGCTGGGAACTCAATCCGGGTCGTCCCGTTGGTTGGAAGGAACCCAAGTTCTTGAGCTGTTAGCCGCTGCCTCCCAGGGTGTGCGTTAGCAGGAAGCTGGAGCCAGAGCTGAGAACCAAGCAGACGTCACCCCTGGGCGAAATGCCTGCCCTGCTCCCATCGTTTTAATGCTCTTTCGGTCCCGTTCTTTTGCATTCTGGAATAGTTTAGCAAGTTTGTTTTTCTCCAGCTCTTGGTTACTTCTGAGTGCTTGAGAGAGAGAGAGAGGACTCCCGGGAGGACTGTGCTGCCTCTGCCTGGGAGGAAGGGCTCGTCCATGCTTTCTCTCCATGCCCCGGCCTGATTCTGCAGGCAGCAATGGTGGTGCCAGAGCCAGACAAAGCTCGAGGCCCCGCCTCCAGTTCCAGCACAGAGGAGAAGAAAGGAGAAGGAGAAGACTCCCCTCTGCCCTCGCCGGGTGACCACGATTTCCCAGCCTCATCCAAACGCCCCCTGTGCAGCTGCGCATTTCCCGCACTCCGCTCTGTGGATGGGGTTTTCTACAGGATGGAGTCGGCTCCCGGTGTGTATTTTAGCTCTGCTTCTGCATTTTTAGCTCCTCGACCGTTCTTCCTTTCCTCATTTGGCTCCCATGTCACCTAGCCTGCCTTTCTGGCAGCTTCACTCTAGCTAAATCTGCAGCCTTTTCTTCCGATCTGCCAAGTCTTAGCGGCAGAGTTGATATTTTCCTCGGGACACAAGCACATGTTTCATGTTTCCATGAATGATTGTGGGTTTCCTGCACGGAGCCCATTTCCAAGGTGCTCGGGTGTTGTCAGCCGTGACTTCTATCATTCCTCCTTCCTCCTCTTTTTTTTTTTTTTTAAAGATTTCTTTATTTATTCGAAAGGCAGGGTTTGAGAGAGAGAGAGAGAGAGATCGTCTATCTGCTGTTCCACTTCCCAAATGGCCACAATGGCTGGAGCTGGGCCAAGCTGAAGCCAGGAGTCAGGGGCTTCACCCTCATCTCCTACATGGATGCAGGTCCCAAGCACTTGGGCCGTCCTCCATTGTTTTCCCAGGCACATTAGCAGGGAGCTGGATCGGAAGTGGAGCAGCCGGGACTTGAACTGATGCCCATATGGGATGCCAGCTCTGCAGGCAGTGGCTTTACCCACTATGCCACAGCACCGGGCCCTCATTTCTCCTTTTTGTAGGAACAGTCTCCAGTGCCATGTTGGTGGTTGGCTCTCCCCGGTATGTTCCTATCGGGGGCTGGAAAGGTCTCTCTTGGTCTGGGGTCGATGCCCCTGGCGCCTCCCCACTTCCCACTGTTAGAGAATCCCCCACGCACCTGAAGTGAGACAGCTGGTCAGCTTTTCATTGCTAAGCAGATTTTTTTTCACCCAGAATTTATTTACATTTTGCAACATTGCTAGCTAGAAATGGGATCTCCTTCTCCCACCTCCTGCTGATTTCAGGGGAAAAGGAACTGCTGTGGGCTCTAGGTGTCAGTGGGTGGATTCAACCAACTGAGGATCAAAAATATTTTTTTAAACAATTGCATCTGGGGCCTGTGCTGTGGATCAGTGGGTGAAGCCGCCACCTGCTAGGCTGGCATCCCAGTTGAGCCCTGGATTGAGTCCCGGCTGCTCCACTTCCCATCCAGCTCCCTGCTAATGCTCCTGGGAAAGCAGAGGAAGATGGCCCAAGTGCTTGGGTCCCTGTACCCATGTGGGAGACCCAGATGGAATTTCAGGCTCCTGGCTTTATTCCAGCCATTTATAGCCATGTGGGGAGTGAACCAGCAGATGGAAGATCTCCCTGTCTGTGTGTCTCTATCTCCATTACTCTGCCTTTCAAACACATAAAATAAACCATTAAAAAGTGCATCCGTGTACTGAGCACGTACACGTGTCTCTTCTTGTCATTATTGAAATGAGTGTAACAGTTATTGAGCTAGCACGGCCATTGCATTAGGTATTATAAGCGATTTAGAGATGATTGGAAGTGTAGACTACATGCAAATCCCACACCACTTGGATATCTGGGACTTGAGCGTCCCCAGATTTTGGTGTCTTTGGGGAGTCCTGGAACCGGTGCCAGGATGCTGGGGGAAGCCTGGACCTTCCCATCGTCCCTAGTTCTCTGTAGTCCCTTTCTTAACAGGAGTGGACATGGTGAATTCTCATTCCCGACATGCCCCTCTCCTGTGTTTCTTCTCGTCTTTGCCTGGTTTCACTTTGTAACCCAAGACTTGAGGTCCCATGGCCACCCACTTAGGCTGTCAGCCGCGTGGCTCACTGGGGATGCATGGGTTGGTGGAGGTGTGGATGCTGAACAGTCCTGGTCTCCCCAGGATGTGGCGCACGTGGGCACAGCCTCTGCCAGGCCCGCAGACGTCCCTGGTGTGTGTGGAGTCCCTGGTTCCTGGTGGTGAGGTGCCTTCCATCATCCTTTTCGGTTGTGTCCAAGGACAGGTTGATTGGCAGGGAACTTCTTCTTGGCCTTGGACAGGTCATTGACAGTAGGTCCGTGTCCAGTTGCTGGGTGACATTTCACTGCCTCCTGTGTCTCCTTAAGCCCTTTTTTTGGATGATGGGTAGGTGGGTGGGCAGTTGCATATCCCTGGCTGGTCCCCCATATTTATTTATTCATTTATTGGAGAAGCAGTGAGAGACAGAAAGAGAGAAAGAGAAATCCAATTGCTTGTTCATTCCCCAGGTGCCTGCAACAGCCAAGGCTGGGCCATGCCAAAGCTGGGAGCTGGGAGCTGGGAGCTCCATCCAGGAGTCCTGCGTGGGTGGTAGGGACTCAAACACTTGAGCCATCACCTGCCGCCTTCCAGGTGGGAAGCTGGAATCAGAAGCGCAGATGGCTTGAACCCAGGCACTCAGATATGGGACATGGCTGTCCTGACCAGTGTGGTGGCCACTGGGCCCAGCACCTGCCCCTGGCCCCCAACCTCAACGCTGAGTCCTCTGTTGAAGGTAGCTTTTGATGAAGGGGAAGGGGAGCCTGGTAGACCTCCCCCCTGGGTTTAGAATCAAGGAGATGGGAGTTAGAGAGGTGGTCCACTCCTTCACTCATGTACTTACCCATCGATCCATTCATTCATGACTATGGATGAGCCCTGCATGCTGTGTGGGACCAGGGGCTTTATCTGGATCCAACATGGTTGTCCTGGTCCTGCTGGAGAGAGAAGACAGTACTAACTGGGCTTGTCCTGTGAGGGGGGCTTCCATGACTAATTCTGGGTGATCTTGAGCAAATGACTCAACTATGGGGGGTGCCTCATTTTACCCATCAAGCAAATGGACACAAAAAATACAAGTGTCATGGAGTGACCTTTTGCCAGAGCAGTGAAAACCCATCCCTTATCAGAGGGCCTGGGTTCGAGTCCCTGCTCTGCTTCAGATCCAGGCTCCTGCTCATGTGCACCCAGGGAGGCGGCAGGTGATGGCTCCCATACTACAATCCCTATCACCCATGTGGGAGACTGGAGCTCCTCCAGGCTCCTGGGTTCAGCTTGGCTCTGTCCGATGGGTGAACCAGGTGGATGGAAGATCTCTGTCCATCTCCGTCTCTCTTCTTTCAAGTAAAATGAAAATAAATGAGGGCTCAGTGCAGAGGCCAGGATCCTAGCACAGTGCATGGTGCAGAGCCTGGGGGGTGGGGCATAGGACACATCTACCCCCCCACCCCCGGAGGCTGAGGAAGGCCCTTGGAATGCAGAGAAGGTCCTGGATGGAGACCCTGGACGGGGAGACAGTTTGGAAGGCAGCGACTGCCCTGCCTGAGGCTCTGGAGCTGCCTGCCAGTGCCCAGCCTGCCCGTGTGCACGGAGGGCCCAAGCCCAGCAGAGGGAGGGTTCTCAGGGTCAGCAGGCAGGGTGGGAGGAGGGGAAGGGAGCTGTGAGGCCGTCTGCATCTCCAGGGAGTGTAAACCAGGCACATGACGCACACGGTCATGGGAGTGAAGTCAGAAGGGCGTAGGGGCAGGGCTGTGGGGAGAAGTGTTGTGTGTTTTTTTTTTTTGACAAGCAGAGTGGACAGTGAGAGAGAGACAGAGAGAAAGGTCTTCCTTTGCTGTTGGTTCACCCTCCAATGGCCACCACGGCTGGCGCACTGCGGCCGGTGCACCGCGCTGATCTGATGGCAGGAGCCAGGTGCTTTTCCTGGTCTCCCATGGGGTGCAGGGCCCAAGCACTTGGGCCATCCTCCACTGCACTCCCTGGCCACAGCAGAGAGCTGGTCTGGAAGAGGGGCAACCGGGACAGAATCCGGCGCCCCGACCGGGACTAGAACCCGGTGTGCCGGCGCCGCTAGGTGGAGGATTAGCCTAGTGAGCCGTGGCGCCGGCCTCCCCCTACTGTTTTATTAAGCATTTTTGGAATAATAATAAGTGGACACAGCTTAAAATTCAGAGGAACAGAACCATGCATGGTACAAAACTCCCTTGTGCCCAGACACCTAGTTCCTCTCCTAGGGGCAGCCATCAGTAGCGTTGTTCAGGCCTTCAGTGGCTTCTATGGCTAATGAGTGGTGTTGCTGTCTGCCCTCTGTTCTACTGCTGTTCTGCGGGGGCAGACAGAGAAGGTCTCTCTTGAGCGGGGACACTGGAGTTACCTAGAGGATGGTGCAAGAGTGGGATAGGATGGGACAGCAAGTGCAAAGGCCCTGGGGCAGGAACCAGTGGGCAGATCTCAAGGACTCTAAGGAGGCCAGTGAGCTGCTGCAGACCGGGAGAGACCACATCACGTGGGAAGGACCTGGCCGTGCAGAGCCTCATGGGCTGCGGTGTCAAATTTGGACTTTATTGTAAAGGCACTGGGGTGACTCGGAGGGCTTTGATCAGAAATGACTTGTGCTTGGCCAGAGATCCTTCTGCACGAGTGGGGAATACCGGGTGAGGCAGACAGAGCAGGGTGGGCAGGCGGTGGTGTGGGCGAGGCACGCTGGTGGCTTGGCCTGGGGCCCAGATGGAAGGAATCCGAAGGCTGCAGGATACGGTTTGAAGGGAGAGCCAACAGGACCTGCTGAAAGATTGGAAGTGGAGCGAGGGGAAAAGGCTGTGAGGGAAAAAGGCTGAGCTCCTCAGGTTTTGGCCTGGACAGCAGGTTGTGCCCATTACTGAGATGGGGAAGACTGAGGTGGGAGTGGGTTTTGTTCTGCTTTGGTTACGTAGTGGAGCGGAGGGGTCTTGAGTGCTGAGCTGGGTGTGAGAAGTTTGTTACATCCTTGGACAGCCTGAGGGAATGTCAAGTCTGCAGGGGCACAGCAAAAAATATCCCAGGGGCCAGAGGGGGGCCCAGGCCGGAGACCGCAGTCTGGCAGACACGCCCTGCAGCGTGTGTTTCTGTTGGTTTCGGCCTAGCCACACAGGCTCCGCCATTCTCACTCATTTTTGTGACTTATTCGGTACTTTTTAAAAAAGATCTATTTTTATTTATTTAAAAGGTAGAGTTACAGAGAGAGAGAGAGAGAGAGGTCTTCCATCCGCTGGTTCACTTCCCAAATGTCCACAATGGCCAGAGCTGCGACGATCCGAAGCCAGGAGCCAGGAGCTTCTTACGGGTCTCCCACATGGGTGCAGGGGCCCAAGCACCTGGGCCGTCTTCTACTGCTTTCCCAGGTGTATTAGCAAGGAGCTGGATGGGAAGTGGAGCAGCTGGGACTCGAACCAGCGCCCATATGGGATGCCGACACTGCAAGTGGATGCTTAACCATCTATGCCACAGTGCCAGCCCCTATTTTGTAGTTTTTTAATTTCCAAAAGCAGACACGGCCTGTCGCAAATGTGAAGAGGTTGTGTGGCCGCTTGTATTTGGATTCTAGAGGCTTCCTTACTTGTTTGATTGGTGTGTATTAAATCGGATTTTTATTTTATTTAAAAGGCAGACAGGAAAAAAGAGAGAGAGAGAGAGAGAGAAAGAGAGAGAGAGAGAGATCGGTTTTCCAGCTAATGATTCCCTCCCCAAATGGCCACAGTGGCCAGAGCTGCGCCGATCTGAAGCCAGGAGCCAGGAGCTTCCTCTGGGTCTCCCACGTGGGTGCAGGGGCCCAAGCACTTGGGCCTTCATCTGCTGCGTCCCAGGGGCGTGCACAGGAGGCTGGAGCCAGGCCTGGAACCCAGGTGCTCCGATATGGGATGCAGGTGTCCCAGGGGGCCTGTTGGCCACTGAGCCAGACGCCTCCCCCTTTGCTGAGTGTTTTGGTGGCTTCTCCTAATCCGGGCTGGGAACGAAAGCCTGACAGATGCCGACATTAAGGAACAAAAAAAAGGTGCACGTCTGGTTTTCCTGTCGCTGTCACACACCTGCAGCTACTTCTGGCCTGGAAGCCAGGGGTGCTGAGCGGACAGGAGCCTCCCGGCAAGGAGCCGGTGCTGCCTGCTTGTCCATGGCTCCCGCGTCCCTGGGAGATGCCACCTTGCCGGGACGCATCCTGCTCCCTCTCCCTGAGAAGTCCTCACTCTCTCCCGGCTGAGTGTTTTCCAGCTCTGCTTACCCGAGTCCACGGGGCCCTGAGGTGTGTTTCTCCCTGCTCAGGTGGCAGGCCTGGCTCTAGGAAGTGCTCCTCTCCCCCCGCCACGCCCCCCTACTCTGTGGCTGCTTTTTGGCACGGTAGGGAGTCCGCCTTCTGTCACGAACAGCACTGCTCTTGTTTGGGAAAGCGAGTCTTGAATTTATGTTGAGATTTGCATGTGGTGGCATTTGCGTATTCCTCTTACATGCACAGCACCCTGCCCAGGCTGGGGTCACAGGGCCACAGGTCAGCTCCACGGTCAAGTGCACCCGTCTGTTTATAGCCTGCACAGGCCCTGAGCTCTGGATGTTTTGCCCTGGGGAAGTTCACAGGGCAAGCACAAGGAGCAGCGTTCCCAGTGGCAGCGTGGCGTGGGTGTGACTAGCATTGTGGATGGGGCTGAATCCTGTCCAGTCCAGCACCCCCCTGTCCCATTCCCATGGTCCCGAGTTCCTAGATGGCCCCTGGAATGTAAAAATAAATGAGGAAACTTGGTCGGTCCCCAGCAACAGAATCCGGCTCAAGTCAGGATAAGCAAAACGGTACATTTTTTATGAGTTCCTGTGAGGACAGTGGCCGTGCGGCTTCAGGCTTGGCTGGATACATGAGCTCAGTGAATGTCACTGGGTTTCTATCTCTCTCTCTGTCTCTCAACCTCCCTTGGTCCCTCTTTCTGTTTTTCTGTCTCCATCTCTCGGTTGATTTCGCTTGCTGGCAGCCCTGTTTGTGCAGTGATGTGAATGGCTCCATGTTTGTGTCTCCCCAAGTCGGGCGAGGCTCTCATTCACCAGGTTTGGGTCCAGTGCCAGGCCCTGCACCTGCCACTGAGGCCCGAGCAATGTGGAACCGTGATGGGCCAGGCCCGAGTCGTCTGCTGAGCCAGGGTGTGGTGAGGTCAGCATTCACAGAGCGTCACGGACTGAGTGTGGTGGTCCCCAGAGGCACACCCAGAGGAGGGGAGCAGGGATGAGACCAGAAGAGACACCCTCCCCTCCAAGGTGTCTCCATGCTGCTCTGCTTTTTCAAGCCATGCCTTTTTGAAGTGGCCCCGTCTGATCCTCCTGCAAAATCGCTTCTTCCTGTCCCTTCCAGGTGGATGGAGGCTCTGTGATGCTGCCCTGTCCCCAGGTGCTTGGACGTGGATGCGGCTGTCCCTGGTGGTGTCTTAACTGCTGCGCCACAGCCTGCCCCTCCCTGAACTTTTTAAAGGACTCTTTAAAAAAAGATTTATTTATTTGTTTTGAAAGGCAGAGAGAGAGAGAGAGAGAGAGAGTCTTCCATCCACTGGTTAACTGCCCAAATGTCTGTAATGGCCAGAGCTGCCCCGATCCAAAGCCAGGAGCCAGGAGCTTCCTCTGGGTCTTCCACACGGCTGCAGGGGCCCAAGGACTTGGGCCATCTTCCCCTGCTTTCCCAGGCCATAGCAGAGAGCTGGATTGGAAGTGGAGCAGCCAGGACTTGAACTGGTGTGCATGTGGGATGCCGGCACTGCAGGTGGCAGCTTTACCCACTACGCCACAGCGCAGCCCTGTAAAGGACTCTCCATATATCCAAAGTTGTTTTTTTTTAAAAGATCTGTTATTTTTTTAAAGATTTGTTTATTTATTTGAAAGACAGATTGACACAGAAGAGAGGGACACACACACACACACACACGGGGGAAAGAAAGAGAGAGAAGGGGAGAGAGAGAGAATCTTCCATCTAATGGTTCATCCCCAGCTGGGGTTGGGTCATGCTGGAGCTGGGAGTCTGGAGCTCCATCTGGGTCTCCCTGTGGGTGGCAGGGGCCCAAGCACTCAGACCATTTTCCACTGCCTTCTGGGGGTGCATTAGCAGGGAGCTGCATTCGAAGCAGAGCAGCCGGGACTTGAATTGGCGCTCCTATGGGATGCCGGCGCTGCAGGTGGTGGCTTAACCTGCTACACCACCACACCAGACCCCCAAAGTCGTTTTTTAAATACATTCCTGTTTGATCACCCCACCTCACCCCCACCCCTTGTGGCTTGTGTTCTCTGCCACATTCGCCCTCAGGACAGCACAACCAGCAAGGCCACACAGGCACACACATACATGCGCATGCACACACATACATTCATACACATACACGTGCACCCACACATACACACTATCCTTGTGGTGTGAGAGCTTTGCGTGCCAGTATTTGGTACCAGAATAAGGTCTGGTCTTGGCCAAGACTTGTATGCTAGAGAGCACTTGGATGTGGTCCCCCTCCGTCCCCCATCCAGCTCTCCCTCCATCAAGCACCCATCACCCAGGAATCCATGGTTCTTCTGCCTGCCCAGCCCCCATCTGTTCATGCACCCAGCACACCCCCATCCATCTGCCCATCACCCTCCCTCCCTCCACGCATCCCTACTCCTTCTCCTCCAGCTTCCCGTTTAAGCCCGCATCCTCCCCTCGGACAGATGTTTGTTGATGACTGTATGATGCCGGCCACTACCCTAGGCAGTGAGTGACCGGGGTGGGCAGGATGAGGCCTGCCCTCGAGGAGTGAAGGAGGGAGGGGACATGGAAGCTGAGCCCTTGGCACCCTAGTACCAGCCGCTTCCTTCAGGCTCAGATAACAAAACGGGCAGTGGTTGGCAGCTGTTCTTGGAACCACGCGATGCTTTCTCAGGCCCGGCCTCGGCTAAGCTCAGGGTCAGTTTTGGGGGTCAGGCTCGGTATTGCTGTTTCTCAGGAGGAAGACATGGTCCTGAGAGAGCAGGCATAGCTCCAGGGTGCTCGGGTTGGCTGTGGAGGGGCGTGTGCTCAGGTACAGGCCCTTGGCCCTTGGCTGAGGATCTGTGAGCAGGTGCAGGCATTGTGATGCCCTTCATGATGTCCTCTGGTGCCTCCAAATCACACCCAAGAGCTGGCTGGCTGCTCGGCACCACTGTGGGCCCCCGGAACTCCAGGAAGCCAAAGCCTTCTGCTGTGAGGCCACTGGGAGCCCCAGCACCTCTGGAGGGAGGCAGTGCCCGCATCTGCCTGGGACAGGGAGCAGCGAGGCTAAGCATGGGCCCGGGGAATCCCCTCCAGAGAGTGCAATGTGCTCTGAACTCAACACTGGCTGTCCCTCGGTTCAGAGGAGCGCTTAGCAGGTGCGAGAGGCGTTCCAGATGCTGCAGCACTGGGCGGGCGGAGGCTCGATCCCGCGGATGAAGACAGGAGCAGCAGCAGTGTTAACAGGGGTGTAATTTTCTTTCTCTGAGAGTTAACACCTTGCACTCTGTAGCCATACTGCCCAGGCTGTCAGTTCCTGGGTGTACAATGAGCACCAGCCCTCCTGAAGAAGACCCTGGCTCTTGGGGACGGCGTTTAAAAGCCACACACAGGATCATGTGGCGGTGAAGCCTTTCCTCGCAGCCCCAGAGGCCCGCAGTCCAGCCCCAGCCCCAGCCCTGTCCCTTCTCGCTTTTGCCTCCAGGCTGGTGACTTACAACCCCCCCCCCCAACCAGCCTCATGTGCATACCTGGAGATCACGTGACAATCACAAAGACAGGTGACAGGAGGGGACTTCTCCTCCCTGCCTGTCCTGGTCCTGAGCACCTCACGTGGGGGAACTGGCCCAGCCCCGTCTTGTCACCCCTGAGGGCCAGATAAGAAAACTGAGGCAGTGAGTACCACCGTATGTTGCCTCAAGGCCCACAGCCAGTAACAGGTGAAGGCAGGGTCCACACCCGGGCCTCTGGCTGCCCAGCTCCCTGTGGGTTTATGTGCAAAGACTGACACATTGATGTGTGAACAGGGATCGGGGATTGGCGGCACACAGTAGGGCTGAATCAGTAGAGGTGACACTGCTGCGGGCATTAGGAGACTCCTTCGGCTCCTAAGGGAGACTCCTGAGTATTTTAAGCAACAAGAATGAAAGTACAAAGTCGAGCTGGGAGTCAGGTTCAACTAGATACAGGGTCCCAAAACGTCACAAAAGATTTTTTATTCTTTGAAAGGCAGAGTCAGAGAGAGACAGAGAGAGAGATCTCTTCCATCTGCTGGTTTACCCCCCAAATAGCCCCAACAGCTAGAGCTGGGCCAGACGGAAGCCAGGATCCAGAAGCTTCTTCCAGGTCTCCCACCTGCGTGCAGGGGCCTGAGCATCTGGGCCATCCCCCATTGCTTTCTCAGGTGCATTAGCAGGGAGCTGGATCTGAGTGGAGCAGCCGGGACTCGAACAGGTGCCTGTACGTGATGCTAGTGTTGGAGGCTGTAGCGTAACCCATTTTGCCACAATGCCAGCTGCACAGAAGATTCTATTTCTTATAATAGATTCTATCTCTATCTGTTCCATCCAATGTCAGCCTCTAGCCACTTTCGTCTATTAGTTGGAAATGTAAGTTAATGAAAATCAAATCAAGCTTAAATTAAGCCCCAAATAAAATGTGAAATTTAGAGTTCCTCACTGGCCCCGGGCACATTCCACTCGTCACCAGCGGGCACTGGGTGGGAAAACTTGGGGAATCTTTGCTGCTGCCGCCGGCTCGGGCTGTGCTGCTCCCTGCAGCCCTATCTCAGGCCAGAGTTGGAGGGCTTGTGGCGTTTGGGGAGGTCCTCTCCCAATTCCTCTCCCTGCCTTCATCCAGTCACCACTGTTCCCTGAGCCCCTGTGGCTTTGCCCGCACCCTTGTCCTTGCCCTTCCAGGGCTCCCAGCCCATGGGAAGAGAGAGCCCCGGGCAGGCGATGAAGGCGCAGGAGGCCCCGGGCTGCAGCGGCCCCACGCCCAGGCCCACCCAGGAGCTCAGCGTGGCTGAACATGGCCAGCCTTGGACCCAGAGCCTTTGCTCTTCCAATTCATCTCCTTGCAAATGACCCTGACTGTGCTGATTGTCCAGCGAGGTGAAGGGACCCTGCAGGTTCTTCATTTCACCCAAAGACGCGGCTGCCCGAGCTCACCCAGTGCCTGCTTGGTGCTTCTCTGCCTGGGCTGCAGGTCACCCTTTCCCTGTCGCAGTCCCTGGGCCACGGGGAACAGGAGAGTCACACCCAGCTGTCACCTCTGCTGTCTCAGACCCTGCCCGTCCTAGTATATGAAGGGTCAGACAGGGGAGGGGGTTCCTGCTCTTTCACAGAGCCCAAGAGGCATAGGCCTTGCTTGCCCCCACTCGCATTCGTTCATTTATCCACTTTGTATTGAAAGTAAACTGCATCCCATTGCTGGGGAGGTTGCAGAGGTGTCTAAGACGCTGCCAGCCTTTGAAGTCATGGTGGAGGTTCTGGGAATCAAGGAGGGCTTCCTGGAGGAGGGCTCAGGAGGTGGGTGGGCACCTTCAACAGAGACCAGCCCAAGTGAAGGTGCTGGAGGTGGGGCTCCCATCCTCCTGCGTCTGCTCCTTTTCCCAGGCGAGGTCATGACCCCAGCAAGAGTGGGCTCCCTCGCTTCCCTTCTGGAGCCCCTGGGCCTGTTGATGTGGTCCACAGGGCGCGATCCTGGTTCCTTTGCTCTTCTTGGGACCCCTCCCCTCCACCCCAGCCTTTCGTCTGCGGCTCCTGTGGAGTTCATTCCCGGTGAGGGTTGCTGTCGGGACACTGGAGAGCTCCGGTCGCCCCAGGGGTCAGAAGGTCACAACACTCCTGCCTAGGGAGCACCTGCCACGCGCCGGGCACTTTAGGGGGCTGCTGTGCTGTATGAGGGGCTTTGGTAAATTTGGGAAACTCCCCACTTTGTTTATTATTTTTTTAACTTTTATTTAATGAATATAAATTTCCAAAGTATGGCTTATGGATTACAATGGCTTCCCCCCCATAATGTCCCTCCCACCCGCAACCCTCCCCTTTCCCACTCTCTCTCCCCTTCCATTCACATGAGGATTCATTTTCGATTCTCTTTATATACAGAAGATCAGTTTAGCATACATTAAGTAAGGATTTCAACAGTTTGCTCCCACACAGAAACATGAAGTGATAAATAATAGATGATTTTTTAAATGATGATGAAATCAGATCAGACCTATTGTCATGTTTAATCCCAGTGAGAGTCAAGTTGGGAATTGATAATTTCTTTTTTTTTTTTTACAGAAGATCAGTTTAGTATACATTAAGTAAAGATTGCAACAGTTAGCACCCCCATTGAAACACAGAGTGAAATATACTGTTTGAGTACTCGTTATAGCATTAAGCCTCAATGCACAGCACATTAAGGACAGAGATCCTACATGAGGAGTAAGTGCACAGTGACTCCTGTTGTTGACTTTACAAATTGACACTCCTGTTTATGGCATCAGTAATCTCCCCATGCTCCAGTCATGAGTTTCCAAGGCTATGGAAGCTCCTTGAGTTCACCGACTCTTATCTTGTTTAGACAAGGTCATAGTCAAAGTGGAGGTTCTCTCCTCCCTTCAGAGAAAGGTACCTCCTTCTTTGAAGACCTGTTCTTTCCACTGGGATCTCACTCACAAAGATCTTTCATTTAGGTTTTTTTTTTTTTTTTTTTTTTTTTTTTTTGCCAGAGTGTCTTGGCTTTCAATGCCTGAAATGCTCTCATGGACTTTTCAGCCAGATCGGAATGCCTTTAGGGCTGATTCTGAGGCCAGAGTGCTATTTAGGACATCCGCCATTCTATGAGTCTGCTGAGTATCTCGCTTCCCATGTTGGATCACTCTCCCCTTTATTTATTCTATCAGTTAGTATTAGGAGGTACTAGACTTGTTTATGTGCTCCCTTTGACTCTTAGTCCTTTCACTATGATCAATTGTGAACTGAAATTGATCACTTGGACTAGTGAGATGGCATTGGTACATGCCACCTTGATGGGATTGAATTGGAGTCCCCTGGTATGTTTCTAACTCTACCATTTGGGGCAAGTTAGCTTGAGCATGTTCCAAATTGTACATCTCTTCCCTCTCTTATTCCCACTCTTATGTTTAACAGGGATCACATTTCAGTTAAATTTCAACACTTAAGAATAACTGTGTATTAATTACAGAATTAAACCAGTCATATTAAGTAGAACAGACAAAAAAAACTACTAAGAGGGATAATGTATTAAGTTGTTCATTAACAGTCAGGGCTATGCTGATCAAGTCATCGTTTCTCATAGTGTCCATTTCACTTCAACAGTTTTCCTTTTTGGTGTTCAGTCAGTTGTCACCGATCAGGGAGAACATATGGTATTTGTCCCTTTGGGACTGGCTTACTTCACTCAGCATGATGTGTTCCAGATTCCTCCATTTTGTTGCAAATGACTGGATTTTGTTGTTTCTTACTGCGGTATAGTATTCTAAAGAGTACATATCCCATAATTTCTTTATCCAGTCTACCATTGATGGGCATTTAGGTTGGTCTTGGCTACTGTGAATTGTACTGCAATAAACATTAGGGTGCAGACTGCTTTTTTGTTTGCCAATTTAAATTCCTTTGGGTAAATCCCAAGGAGTGGGATGGCTGGGTTGAATGGTAGGGTTATCTTCAGGTTTCTGAGGAATCTCCAGACTGACTTCCATAGTGGCTTAACCAGTTTGCATTCCCACCAACAGTGGGTTAGTGTCCCTTTTTCCCCACATCCTCGCCAGCATCTGTTGTTGGTAGATTTCTGTATGTGAGCCATTCTAACCGGGGTGAGGTGAAACCTCATTGTGCTTTTGATTTGCATTTCCCTGATTGCTAGTGACCTTGAACATTTTTTCATGTGCCTGTTGGCCATTTGGATTTCCTCTTTTGAAAAATGTCTATTGAGGTCCTTGGCCCATCTCTTAAGTGGGTTGTTTGTTTTGTTTTTTGTGGAGTTTCTTGATCTCTTTGTAGATTCTGGTTATTAACCCTTTATCTGTTGCATAGTTTGCAAATATTTTTTCCCATTCTGTCGGTTGTCTCTTCACTCTCCTGACTGTTTCTTTTGCAGTACAGAAACTTCTCAATTTGATGCAATCCCAATAGTTGATTTTGGCTTTGACTGCCTGTGCCTCCTGGGACTTTTCCAGAAATTCTTTGCCTGTGCCAATATCTTGAAGGGTTTCTCCAATGTTCTCAAGTAACTTGATGGTGTCAGGTTGTAGATTTAGGTCTTTAATCCATGTTGAGTGGATTTTTGTGTAAGGTGTAAGGTAGGGGTCTTGCTTCATGCTTCTGCACATGGAAATCCAGTTTTCCCAGCACCATTTATTGAATAGACTGTCCTTGCTCCAGGAATTGGTTTTAGATCCTTGATCAAATATAAGTTGGCTGTAGATGTTTGGGTTGATTTCTGGTGTTTCAATTCTGTTCCATTGGTCTATCCATCTGTTTCTGTACCAGTACCATGCTGTTTTGATTACCACTGCCCTGTAGTATGTCTTGAAATCTGGTATTGTGATGCCTCCAGCTTTGTTTTTGTTGTACAAGATTGCTTTAGCTATTCGAGGTCTCTTGTGCATCCATATGAATTTCAGCATCATTTTTTCCAGATCTGAGAAGAATGTCTTTGGTATCTTGATTGGGATTGCATTAAATCTATAAATTGCTTTTGGGAGAATGGACATGATTCTTCCAATCCATGAGCATGGAAGATTTTTCCATTTTTTGGTATCCTCTTCTATTTCTTTCTTTAAGGTTTTGTAATTTGCATCGTAGAGATCTTGAACGTCCTTGGTTAAGTTTATTCCAAGGTATTTGATAGTTTTTGTAGCTATTGTGAATGGGATTGATCTTAGCAGTTCTTTCTCAGCCATGGCATTGCTTGTGTATACAAAGGCTGTTGATTTTTGTGCATTGATTTTATATCCTGCTACTTTGCCAAACTCCTCTATGAGTTCCAGTAGTCTCTTAGTAGAGTTCTTTGGATCCTCTAAGTACAGAATCATATCGTCTGCAAAGAGGGATATTTGACTTCTTCCTTCTCAATTTGTATTCCTTTGATTTCTTTTTCTTGTCTGATGGCTCTGGCTAAAACTTCCAGAACTATGTTAAATAGAAGTGGTGAGAGTGGGCATCCCTGTCTGGTGCCAGATCTCAGTGGAAATGCTTCCAACTTTTCCCCATTCAATAGGATGCTGGCTGTGGGCCTTTCATAAATTGTTTTGATTATATTGAGGAATGTTCCTTCTATACCCAATTTGCTTAGAGTTTTCATCATGAAAGGGTGTTGAATTTTATCGAATGCTTTCTCTGCATCTATTGAGATAATCATATGGTTTTTCTTCTGCAGTCTGTTAATGTGGTGAATCACATTGATTGATTTGCGAATGTTGAACCATCCCTGCATACCAGGGATAAATCTCACTTGGTCTGGGTGGATGATTTTCCTGATGTGTTGTTGTATTCTATTGGCCAGAATTTTATTGAGGATTTTTGCATCTATGTTCATCAGGGATATTGGTCTATAATTTTCTTTCAGTGCTGCATCTTTCTCTGGCTTAGGGATTAAGGTGATGCTGGCTTCATAGAAAGAATTTGGGAGGATTCCATCTTTTTCGATTGTTCTGAATAGTTTGAGAAGGAATGGAATCAGTTCTTCTTTAAATGTCTGGTGGAATTCAGCAGTGAATCCATCTGGTCCTGGGCTTTTCTTTGTTGGGAGGGCCTTTATTACTGTTTCAATTTCTGTTTCATTTACGGGTCTGTTAGGTTTTCTATGTCTTCATGGTTCAATTTAGGTAGATTGCATGTGTCCAGGAATCTATCCATTTCTGATAGGTTTTCCTGTTTGCTGGCATACAAGTCCTTGTAGTAATTTCTGATGATTCTTTTTATTTCTGTGGTGTCTGTTGTTACGTTTCCTTTTTCATCTCTGATTTTATTGATTTGGGTCTTTTCTCTTCTTTTTTTAGGTAATTGGGCCAATGGGGTGTCAATTTTGTTTATTTTTTCAAAAAACCAGCTTCTCGCTTGACTGATTTTTTGTAATGTTTTTTTTTTTTATTCAATCCTGTTAATTTCTTCTCTGATTTTAACTATTTCTCTTCTCTTACTAGATTTGCGGTTGGTTTGCTGTAGTTTTTCTAGGTCTTTGAGATGCGCTGAAAGCTCATTTATTTGGTATCTTTCCAATTTCTTGATATAGGCACCTATTGCTATAAATTTGCCTCTCAATACTGCTTTTGCTGTATCCCATAAGTTTTGATATGTTGTGTTGTTATCCTCATTTACTTCCAGAAAGTTTTTGATTTCTCTTTTGATTTCTTGAATGACCGAGTGTTCATTCAGGAGCATGTTGTTCAGTCTCCATGTGTTTGCATACTTTCTGGGGTTTCCTGAGTTGCTAATTTCCAGCTTCATTCTGCCGTGGTCTGAGAAGCTGCATGGTATGATTCTAATTCTTTTAAATTTGCTGAGACTTGCTTTATGACCTAGTATGTGATCAATCCTAGAGAAGGTTCCATGCACTGCTGAGAAGAATGTGAAGTCTTTAGATGTAGGATTGAAAGTTCTGTAGATATCTGTTAGATCCATTTGGGCAATAGTGTCGATTAAATCTGCTGTTTCCTTGTTGATCTTCTGTCCGGATGATCTGTCTATTTCTGAGAGTGGAGTATTGAAGTCCCCCAGTACTATTGTATTGGAATCTAAATCTCCCTTTAAGTCCCTTAACATATCTTTTAAATAGACCGGTACCCTATAATTAGGTGCATATACATTTATAATAGTTACATCTTCCTGTTGAATTGAACCCTTAATCATTATATAGTGTCCCTCTTTGTCTCTCTTAACAGTTTTTGTATTAAAGTTTTTTTTTTTGTCTGATATTAATATGGCTACACCTGCTTTTTTTTGGTTTCTGTTGGCATGGAATATCTTTTTCCAACCTTTCACTTTCAGTCTGCATGCATCTTTGTTAGAGAGATGTGTTTCTTGTAGGCAACAAATAGCTGGGTTGTGTTCTGTGAGCCAATCAGCCAATTGGTGTCTTTTAACTGAAGAGTTAATACCATTAATGTTTAATGTGACTATTGATACGTAGTGACTTTGCCCTGCCATTTTCCTGGAGATATTTTCTAGTATATGCTTTGAACTTCCCATGCTATTTTACTGGTGGTTTTTCTTCCTTTCCCTTCTTTCATATTGATGGCCGTGTTTCTGTGTTTCTGAGTGTAGCACATCTTTAAGTATCTTTTGCAGGGCCGGACGAGTGGCCACAAAGTCTTTCAATTTCTGTTTGCTATGAAAGGTCTTTATTTCACCTTCATTCACAAATGAGAGCTTGTCAGGATATAATATTCTGGGCTGGCAATTTTTCTCTCTTAGCACCTGTGCTATGTCTCGCCATTCCCTCCTAGCCTGTAGTGTTTCTGAAGAGAAGTCTGCTGTGAGTCTAATTGGAGATCCTCTGAGAGTAATCTGACATTTCTCTCTTGCACATTTTAGGATCTTTTCTTTATGTTTCACTGTGGTAAGTTTAATTACCACGTGTCGTGGTGAGGATCTCTTTTGGTCATGTTTACTGGGGGTTCTATGAGCTTCCTGTACTAGGATGTCTCTGTCCTTCTCCAAACCTGGAAAGTTCTCTGTTAGTATCTCACTAAAAAGGCCTTCTAATCCTTTCTCTCTCTCCATGACTTCAGGAACTCCTAGAACTCGAATGTTGGTTTTTTTAATAGTATCCTGTAGATTCCCCACAATATTTTTTAGATTTCTTTTTCCTCTTCTTTTCTTTGGTTTGACTGTATCCTTTCCTGTTCTCTATCTTCTAAGTCTGATATTCTCTCTTCTGCTTCACCCATTGTGTTTTTAAGGCTCTCTAATGTGTTTGTCATTTGATCTATTGAGCTCTTCATTTCATTTTGATTTCTCTTCACTATCACACTTTCCTGTTCTACTAGTTGTTTCGTTTCATTTTGATTCTTCCTTAAAATTTCATTTTCACGAGAGAGATTTTCAATCCTGTCCAATAAGGATTTCTGTAGTTCAAGGATTTGCTTTTGAAAACTTACAAATGTTCTTATCATTAATTTTTTGAAATCCGTATCTTGCATTTCTTCTATCTCATCATCTTCATAATCTTGGCTTGGGGTGTTTTGTTTATTTGGAGGCATCATAGTGTCATTGTTGATCTTGTTCCCTCGATTTCTGTGTTTGTTGCTTGGCATAGTTAATTCTTCTTTCGTCACTGTGCATTTTTTAAAAATTTTTTTTTATTTTATACTATGTCTGTGTTAAGTGGACTGCCTGCTGTTGGAGGAGCCTTGGAGGCTTGAGATGGGTGTGGCCTGAGAGCTCTGCTTGGTTCTTCTGGGTTATGGGTGTGCAAAGGTGACACCCTCAGGTTATGCGTGGTAAATCTCTCTCTTTTTATTTATTTATTTATTCATTCAGGAGGGAAGTAATACCGCACGGCACGGCTGTGCAGAATTGATGGTATTTAGCTTCCAATCTCTGGCTTCTACCCAAAGAGTCTGTGCAGGCTCTGTTTCTCCTCTGGACTCCCACTGGGTTGCCTAGGCTACTGAATTGTAGTGACTCAGTTCCTTAGCTCTTCCCTGTTGTTATGCAAATCCAGAGTGGGGGCCTGCTCTTTATCTCTTGCAAACCTTGCATACTCTTGCAAACCTTGCAACCTTGCAACCTTTGCAAGGTTGGCGGAGAGAGAAACCCCCCACCTTTTTTCCTTCTCTCCTGTAGTCAGTCTGGTGAACTTTCCTGCTCCCCTCTAGATTCTGACCGCCGTTTCCCCTCCAATGTCTCAGGTTACTGAGCTCACTTCCCCTTCCAGTGCCAATGTGTGGACTTGGAGTCCTGGGTGTCCCAACTCTCCCCGCTGGTGTCTGTGTTACATCCACTCCCCTTCCTGCACTGGTGCACAGACACTGCGGCTCGGCTTCCGCGAGGTGGGCGACCTTGTTCTCCCAGTAGGTCCTCCAAGTCACAGCCACTAGATCCAGAAGCGCTTCCTCTGCAATTTTTTCCTGATCCTTTTTTTGAGGCTACTGTAACTCCACTTTTATTAAACTAAAGTTTCCTGGACTATTGGTGCGTGCCCTCACTATTCCGCCATCTTGGGTCCGGCCCCCCCCCACTTTGTTTATTTCTAATTTGGAAGAGAGAGAGATGTCTCCCATCTGCTGGCTCAGTCCCTAATTGCCTTCAACATCCAGGGCTGGGCCAGGCTGAAGCCAGGGACCAGGAGCTCCTTCCGGGTACTTGGGCCATCACCTGCTGCCTCCCAGAGTGTACATCAGCAGGAAGCTGGGTGGGAAGTGGAGGAGCCAGGGTTTGAACCAGGCCCTCCGGGCGTGGGACGTGAGCATCCCAAGTGGCGACCCAGCTGTGGCACCTAGTGCCCACCCCAGCCCCCGGCTCTGGGCATGGAAAGCGGGTGAGTTTGCAGCCCTTCTCAGTCTCAGCTCTAAGTGCCCTTGTTTTATGCACAACCGGAACAGCTGTGCTTGGCAGCCCCGGCTCATGTGTCATCTCCCCGTGTCTCATTTAATCCCATTTGTCCTGTTTTCATTCCTGTTGTACGGCCGAGGAAGCTGGGTCTCCATGAGCTTCAGGAACTGGAGGTCCCCAGCCAGTAAGTGTGGGAGCCACCCCCCACCCCCGCCAAGACATCTCTTCCTGCAAGTTTAAGGCCACACTCAGCCACTCTCCCAGCTCCTGCCATCAGCATAAGCTCTTAGCTGATTTCCCAATAATCCTCCCCTGCTGTTCCGGGGCCTGTTATCATTCATTATTGCATTTTGCAGCCTCATAGATTGTTTTATTTTCCCCTCCCAGTGGCTGTTGCCTGTGAACAGCCAAGAGCCCGGCGGCGCGTGGCTGTGAGTGCCTCGTGCCAGAGTTGTTGGTGGACTGGAGGACATTGGCAGTGGGGCAGTGCCCTTGACCTGCCCAGAAGAGGAGGTGGATTGTGACAGGCTTCCTGCCCAATGGCCATGCCCTCTCCCTCTCAGTCCTCTTTCCAGTCCGACAAATGGATGGAAAAGTGAGTGAAGTCTTCCTTACAATCCTGAGTGTTCCCTACTCTTGTATTTGAAAGTGGTTGGGTGACAATGTGATGTCTCGCGCTGCAGCAGCCATCTTGTGCCTCCAGGAGAAATTCCAGAGAATTAAAGACCCAGGTGGTGGGCATTTAAGGATCAATCCTTAAACACCTGCTTTCAGCCTCAATAAGAAAATCATTGATACGAAAGAATGTTCAGAATGCATCTCTATAGTCTAAGGAATAACAATGAAAGACCCATGTACTCATTACTTGAGCTAAGGGTTAGAATGTGAGTGAGTCTTAGATGCTCTGTGTGCCCCTCCGTTCTCTCCCCAGGGCTGGCATCACTCCTTCATTCTGGGTGAGCCATTTCCTGCCATTCCTTACAGTTTTCCCACCTATGTCTGCCTGAATTATGTTTTTAAAGATTTATTTATTTGAAAAGGCAGAGTGACATAGAGGGGAGGGAGGGAGGAAGGGAAGGAGGGGGAGAGAGAAAGAGAGAGAGAAATATCTTCTATCTGCTGGTTCATTCCCCAAATGTCTGCAACAACCAGGACTGGGGCAGGCTGAAGCCAGGAGCCAGCGATGCCATCCGGGGTTGGCTGTGCTCACATTTTGATATAAGCACTTCTGATAAGCTCCATCAGAAGTGGAGCAGCCGAGACTTGAACCGGTGCCCTCATGTGGAATGCTGGTATTGCAGGAGCCCCAACATCCATGCTTTTAAAAATGATCAGCCTAGCTGGTGGCATTGTGGGGTAGTGGGTAAAGCCACCACCTGCAGTGCCAGCATCCCATATGGGCACCGGTTTGAGTCCTGGCTGCTCCACTTCCCATCCAGCTCTCTGCTATGGCCTGGGAAATCAGTAGAAGTTGGCCCAAGTCCTTGTGCCCCTGCACCCACATGGGAGACCTGGAGGAAGCTCCTGGCTCCTGGCTTTGGATCAGCACAGCTCCAGCCATGGCGGTCATCTGGGGAATTAACCAGTGGATGGAAGACCCCCCCCCCCTTCTGTAACTCTGCTTTACAAATCAATAAATAAATCTAAAAAGAAGATCAGCTCTGAGTGACACGGGACCCTGGAATGAGGCCTCGCCGCTGGCCTTCATCGTTGGGTTCTGCTGCCCTTGGAGCTTCTAATGGGAGGGGAGGGGCCAGTTGGATGTTCCCCGTCATCAAAGCTGCCCTGACTCGGTTTGCCCAGAAGTCAGCAGGAGCTTTGCTGGAAGGCCAGTGTCCCGTTTCTGTCCCGGGCTCTCTGTGTCTGGGCACCTTGAGTGGTCATCTCCAAAGGAGAGGCAGCCTGGGCCCCAGCGGGCAGGGAGAGGACTTGGAAGGACTTAGCCTCTGACCTCAGGAGATGGCTTTGCCCCGAGCAAATCTTGCTAAGGGGTTTTTTATAAAAGAAATTTATCTATTTGAAAGACAAGAGTGGTAGAGAGATATAAATGAGAGATACAGATAGATGGATAGATGATTGATACATAGATATAGATGATAGTAGAGACAGAAAAACAGAGAGAGAGAGAGAGAGAGAGAGAGAGAGAGAATTAGATCTTCCATCTGCTGTTTCATTCCCCAAATGGCTGCAACATCTGGGGCTGGGTCAGGCTGAAACCAGGAACTAGGAGCTCCTGCAGGTCTCCCATGTGGGTGCAGGGGCCCAAACACTGGAGCCATCCTCTGCTGCCTCCCAGGCATGTTGGCAGGAAGCTGGATTAGAAGCAGAGCGTCTGGGATTGGAACCAGCCCTCCGATATGGGATGCCAGTGTCGCAAGTGGTGGCTTAACCCACTGCGCCACAGCACCGGCCCCAGCTAAAGATCGCTTCAGCTGTGCCTGTTCCAGACTGTTTAGAAATACGTGCAGGTAGGCCATGGCTGCGTAGTCTCCTCACGGTTTCAGCTCCCCTCTCCCAGTCACCGCTCACAGGCGGTGTGGGCTGCGTCGGCAGAGCCTGCCTCGTGGCTGGGCGGCCGGTGCCTCCCGGGGGCTCTCGGCTCGGATGTTCTGGAACAAAGCCTGGCAAACTGGAGCCCAGGAGGCAAATCCTGCTTTGTATTGCTTCTTCAATTTTAATTTTTAATTGCGATGAAAAACACATAACCTGAAACTTAGCATCTTGACCATTTAAAGGCAGAGAGACAGGAGTGGGGTGTGTGTGTGTGTGTGTGTGTGTGTGTGTGTGTGTGTGTGTTTGTGAGAGAGAGAGAAAGAGCCATAGAGATCAAGAGAGAGATTGAGACAGAGAGAGAGAGAGAGAGAGAGAGAGAGAGTCCTTCCATCTGCTGATTCTCTCCCCAAATGCCCACAACAGCCAGGGCTGGGTCAGGCCAAAGCCAGGAGCCCAGAGCACCATCTGAGGCTCCCAAGTGGGTGACAGGGACCCAGGCACTTGTGCTGTTATTGGCTGCCTCCCAGGACACATCCGCAGGGAGCTGGATCAGAAGTGGAGTGGCTGGGATTCCCTCCAGCACTGGATGTGTGTTCCAAGCAGTGGCTTCAGCCGCTGTGCCACAATGCTCTGCCCCCGGCACAGCATTTGGCAAGTATGCAGCTTGGACTGCTTGGCCTGCTTACATCGTGGGGCCTCTGGCCTGCATCTGTAAATAAAGTTTTATTGGAACATAGCCACGCCCACTGCTTCCTTCCTGGGAGGCTTCCTGGCCATAGTGTCCGAGCTGGGCGGTTGAGACAGGGGTTCTATGGTGCCCCAAGCCTAATCTATTCATGACCCGGCTCTTCCCAGAGACGTGTTCTAGAATGATCAGAATGGTCGCATCCTGCTCCAAGGCGCCAGGCCAAGGAGGCTCTGTGGCTGCCACCCCAGCTGCCTCAGTCTCTCCTTTGTGATGGGGACAGACCAGACCAGAATTGTCACCGATCGGAGTGGTTGTGACTCGGCTGACCGCCTTTCTTGGGGTGAGCACCCCTTTTTTAAAAAAGATTGATTGATTTGAAAGGCAGAGTTTTATACACACACACACACAGAGCGCTTCTATCCCCTGGTTCACTCCCCAAGATGGCTACAATAGCCAAGTCTGGGCTAGGCCCAAAGCCAGGTGCAAAGAACTCCTGCCATGTGGGAGCAGGAGCCCAAGCACTTGGGCCATTTTCTACTGCTTTCCCAGGCCATAGCAGGGAACTGGATTGGAAGTGGAGCAGCCGGGACTGGAACTGATGCCCACATGGGATGCCGGCACTGCAGGCGGTGGCTTCACCTGCTATGCCAAAGTGCCGGCCCCAAGCTCCCCTTTCTGAGTCACCACCCATCCCTGGCGCCACCAGAAGCCAAGGCCGCACCCCATTCTGCCTCACGATGTGGCCACTTCCTGCTCCAAACTCCAAGGTCCCTGTCCCTTTCCTAGACCCCATGTGAGCCCACGTAGGGCTGTGCTGCAGTACAAAGCAACCCTGCAGTAGGGAGGCAGAGTGGAGGGCTGTTTCTCTCCTGGGTGGCACAGCCGCACCCCCACCAGTCTTTCCAGGGCCCCAGTTCCTGGGGGCAGCTGGGAAGGAGGGCGGAGGAGGCCTGCCTGGGGTCTCCAGCCCCGACTCGGACTGTCCATTTGCAGGAGCCATGCAGGGCCATGTCTACTGCCCAGGAGGCCCGGATGTCTTCAGCCCCATGGAAGAAGGGACCCAGGCTTTGGGTGGCTATGCTGGTCTTTGCCACAAATGTTGATGCCTTAACCTGGTGTTTGGGGTCCATACGCGTGTGTGTCCAGCTTTGGGAGTGGAAAGGCTGAGAGAGTGTGATCCAGGACAAGTACAACCTCACATTTTCCTCCTGGTCCAGCACAGCCCGGACACAGGGCCAGCGCACAGAGGTGGAGGCACGGGCAGGGTCCCTCACTCAGCTGGCAAATGTCCGGTCACCTTTACCACGTGCCAAGCTCTGTTCTGGGCCATGGAGACCCAAAGACACACTCAGTTGCTCTGCCCTGACACATTCTTTTTCTTCTTTGGGTTCATGGAGGAGGAGATTATCTTAATGCCTCAGGGCCTTTGCATGTGCCATTCCTGCTTCCTGGAATCCCCTCCCCCCAGCTTTCCTCTTTGCTTGCCTGGCCAGAACCCACTTTGTGTCTCTTCAGATACGGACTGGGTAGACTATTCCCTTTACCTGTGCAAATACTTGTCCTTTGTAAATGTTAGCACAGCTGCATGAAGTAATGTTTTCCCTGCATCTGATCTAATTTCAGGTCAGTTGCCACTCTTGAGTTTCTAAGCTCCATGATGGCAGGTGCATTTCTGGGTGCTCAGAGCCCTAGCGGGATGCCTGGGTGCAAGAGACATGGTGTCTTGTGCTTGCAAAAGTTCCAAGCAGCGCTGTCACCAGCTCACAGCTGGATCCAGGCGTGCTAGTGATGTCATCAGAGCACAATTTTCCTCCGTCTCTTGGCTTTGACTTCTGTGGTACTGGCTGTCCCTTGGGAAGGCTCTGGCCTCCTGTTGACTGTGTTAGGTCCCTCCTTCCATCCTTCCAGCCTCGGACCAGCTGGGAAGAAAAGTAAGGGCTTTGGGAGGCAGGTCGCACACACATGGTCCTGGTTCCATCGGTCATTTGCCACCTGTCTCAGAAATCCCGTGTGACACAGCGTCTTTCTCCCTTGTGACCTTGTCTGTAGCCTTGACCCCAGTCATGAGCCCCTGGGCTGCATTTACTGTCACCACTGGTTCTGTTTCTCTCATGTGACAAATGTAGCAATGCACCCATTTTTTTAAAAATTCATTTGAAAGATGGAGAGAGAGAGAGAGAGAGAGAGAGAGAGAAAGCTTCCATCACTGGGTCACTCCCTAAATGGTTGCAACAGCCAGTTCTGGATCAAGCCAAATCCAGAGCCAGGAACTTCTTCCAGATATTCCATGCGGGTGCAGGGGCCCAAGAACTTGGGCCATCTTCCACTGTTTGCCCAGGCCATAGCAGAGAGCTGAATCAGAAGTGGAGCAGCCGGGACTCAAACTGGCCTCCTATGGGATGCCTATGTCTCAGGCAGTGGCTTCATCCGCTGCACCACAGTGCAGATCCCGTACCAGTGTAAGCTCTCACCATATGCTGTCATAAGTTCTTTTTTTCAAAATCTTTTTTTTTTCAGCCGTGAAACAAAAAACTTTTATTGTCACAAAATAAAATTGAAATCTAACTGCAGAGTGACCAGGCCGATTTTACTAATGCATTTCCTGACATCAAACCTCCCATTCGCTACTTAGGAAGTAAATATTAATAATAAATCTAAGGTATTCTACCTGACCTGGAATCATTGTTTAAAAAATACTTTATGGTGCCGGCACTGTGGCATATTGGGTAAAGTCACTGCCTGCAGTGCCAGCATCCCATATGGGTGCCAGTTCGAGTCCCAGCTGCTCCACTTCTGATCTAGCTCTCTGCTATGGCCTGGAAAAGCAGTGGAAGATGGCTCAAGTCCTTGGGCCCCTGCACCCATGTGGGAGACCTGGAAGAAGCTCCTGGCTTCTGGCTTCGGATCGGTGCAGTTCCGGCCGTTGTGGCCAACTGGGGAGTGAACCAGCAGACGGAAGACCTCTCTCTCTCTCTCTCTCTCTCTCTCTCTAACTCTGACTTTCAAATAAATAAATAAATCTAAAAAATATAAAAATACTTTTCTTGAGATAGCATAATTTTATATGATACTGAAAAGCTTATTGGCTCCGCCAAATAAAAAATTCAACAACTGGAAAGTGACAAGACCACGAAGCCAGCACGCCGTCTTCCAATTGTAGCCATTCTGCTGCCAGTACTAGAATTTCATTCTTCTTTATAGCGGAATAGTATTCCGTGTGTGTGTGTGTGTGTGTGTGTGTTCCTCATCTATCTTTTTTATCTTTCAGTGGGTGATGGACACCTCAGTTGATTCCATATTTTGGCTCTTGTGAACAAAGCAGCTACAAACATGGTGGTGCAGGTGTCTCTGGTACAACGTGTTCCTGGCTTTTGGGTCTATACCCAGTTAGTGGGATTGCTGGACTGCATGGGGAAGTCCTGTTTCTAGCTTTCAAAGGAAATCTCCACACTGCTTTCCCCGGGGGCTGCCCTGATGTGCATTCCCACCTGCGGTGTGTAAAAGTTTTGCCAGCTGGGGCTGGCGCCATGGCTCACTTGGTTAATGCTCCACCTGCAGCGCCAGCATCCCATATGGGCACCAGTTCAAGTCCCGGCTGCTCCTCCTCCAGTCCAGCTCTCTTCTGTGGCCTGGGAAAGCAGTGGAGGATGGCCCAAGTGCTTGGGCCCTGCACCCGCATGGGAGACCAGGAAGAAGCCCCTGGCTCCTGGCTTCAGATCGGTGCAGCACCGTCTATAGCGGCCATTTGAGTGGTGAACCAATGGAAAGAAGACCTTTCTCTCTGTCTCTCTCTCTCACTGTCTAACTGTATCTGTCAAATAAAAAAAAGTTTTGCCAGCATCTGCTGCTGTCTTTTGGAAAACAGCCGTTGTGACAGGGGTGTGGTGCTGTCTCACCGTGGTGTTGATGAGAGAGGAAAGTGGGTGGGAAGAAGAAGATGTAACAGGGGGCAGGAATGGCAGGAGACCTCCCATAAGCTAGGCGGCAGATGAATGCAGCCCAGTTGTGGAGGAGGGGGCCGCTGGCCTTCAGGCATAGCTGGAACCAGGTGTTCACGTGGTCCAAAGGGTCTGGATGTGCCCATGCCTGTTGAATAGTGCAAGCCACTGTTCACAACAGCTTCTGTCATTCAGTAACAAGACGTAATACAGAACACACTGTTGTGATAGCTGTAGCGTTAACAATGGGCTCACGTTTATGATTGCCTGGAGATGCACTAGGTTTACATCCATTAAGTTCTCACAGCCATTTGAGGTGAGGGCCTTTGACAGTGGATAGAGTTGAGTTATGGGCAGGTTGGAGAACAGCTGAAGTTGTCCAGCTAATACATGGGAGAGGTACGGCTCACACACTGAGCCGGCTGACTCCAGCTGTGTTCTTACCCATGGTGTTCAGTCAACCCCCAGCACCCTCACGTCTCTCCTTAAAGGATTTCTTTCACAACATTTTTCTGGCTCCCTCTCAATTCTATCCCCTCCCTGGCGTGTTTCCCTTCCTTTCACCTCTTCTGTATCTCCCAGATCCAGGGGTGGGCACAACTTGTGTATGATTTCATGATGCTGTAGAGGTGGAGTCTGAACCTCTGACAGCAAGGCAGCATTGCATCCCTGCCATTTTCTCTTTTGTTGGGATTGAAAAAAGAACTCGCATATATGTTAAGGGATCTCTGTAACCCACAGACCACTTGGGGACGCAGAAAGCTCCACAGGCAATTCCAAGGCCTGGTTATAGTCATTCCTAAAGCAAATGCAAGGCTAAATACCATCCTTTCACCTAAGGAAAAGGCTGACTGTTGGATGGTAATATGTTTTTCTGAGTATTTGCTTTGTACCTTAAAGGACAACTGATCTCCTCAGTTTAGTCCCTGCCTGCAAGCCCTCAAGCTGGGCTAGCCCTCCCTGCCTCTGCAGGTGCTCTGGGCCACTCCTGCCTCCATCCTGATCACATGTTTATCGTTCATGGTTTGTCTTTCCTCCTGCATAAGGAGCTACTTAAATAGAGTGGGTGTGGCCTTTAGATCTTCATCTCCTCAATCAAGAGGATGGAGCATGGGTCGCCAACGTCTGTTGAGTGAACAGAGAACATGTGGTCACTTTTACTCCCATGTCTCAAACTCCAGCCACAGCCGTTGTCAGACAAGATGCAGCTCCTCAGATTTTGGGGCCTGGGCTCTAAGTGTCTAATACGTGACTGTTCAGTGTGATCATGAAGGCATATTTTGATTCCAAGAAAATTTTGTCAACAAGGTCACTAAATTAAGCCTCTTTGGTGTTTAAATTCTGAGTAGATCATGCAATAAATAAATAAGCCCTTCTGTGACACAAGAAAGGGCAGGTAGGTATCCTTGTTTTAGGCATGGATGTCTTAATACTTTGTTTGAATTCCTTTGCAACTAAATGGCATTTTAGAGTACTGTTCAAAATATTGTTAGAAATGAAATATTTAAGAATATTGTTGGAAATATTGTTAAATATTTATATTTAGCAATTTCGTTAGAAATGAAGTTTTCAAGAAAGAAATGTGTGTGTGTGTATAAAATGCAGTTCATGCATTAGGCATAGTGTTGGGTACAAGGACTGTATCAGGGAACTGGGAAGCAAAGACTTTGTAGTTATAAAATGACTCAACCAATGAAGGAACAGGTCTGCCCTGTGCTATGACAACTCTGGTGATGGGTGTAAATGTGGTGGTGCAGTTGGAGAGTGAGCTGGGGTATGTAGGGGTATGAGGCATGTATTGTCACACACAGTTAAGGTTGAAGGTTATAGAGGAAGGATGAGAAGAGCCAGATGTGTGAAGGGCTGAGGGAGGAGCCCTCTAGGCAGAGGGCACAGCAGGTACAAAGACCCCATTGGGAGGATGAGCTTGGTGGTGGGAACACAGAAGGGAGTCCAGTGCATGCTGGAGAGTCATGGGCTGGAGGAGGATGGAGGGACAGTACAGGGAAGTCACAGGCTGGAGGAGGATGGAGGGACAGTACAGGGAAGTCACGGGCTGGAGCAGGATGTTGTGGGCAGTACACGGAAGTCACGGGTTGGTGGAGGACAGAGGGGACAGTGTAGGGAAGCCACAGGCTGGAGGAAGATGGAGGGGACAGTGTGGGGAAGTCACGGGGTGGAGGGGGAAGGAGGGGACAGTGTGAGTAAGTCATGGGCTGGAGGAGGATGGAGGGGACAGTGCGGGGAAGTCATGGGCTGGAGGAGGATGGAGGGGACAGTGTAGGGAAGTCATGGGCTGGAGGAAGATGGAGGGGACAGTGTAGGGAAGTCATGGGCTGGAGGAAGAAGGAGGGGACAGTGCGGGGAAGTCATGGGCTGGAGGAAGAAGGAGGGGACAGTGCGGGGAAGTCATGGGCTGGAGGAGGATGGAGGGGACAGTGTAGGGAAGTCACGGGGTGGAGGAGGATGGAGGGGACAGTGTAGGGAAGTCACAGGCTGGAGGAGGATGGAGGGGACAGTGCGGGGAAGTCACGGGCTGGAGGAGGATGGAGGGGACAGTGCGGGGAAGTCACAGGGTGGAGGAGGAGCCACTGCATTGCTTCCACGTGTGCATTTTGAGAAAACACTGAGGCTGTCCTTTCTGGCTCTTGCAGCACCCAGTGGGCCTTCTTTCACCATTGGGAAAGTGATATGGCTCCTCTGGGGCCTGGTGTTCAGCAATTCTGTGCCCGTCCAGAATCTGAAAGGGACCATCAGCAAGATCATGGTATCTGCGTGGGCCTTCTTTGCTGTCATATTCCTGGCTAGCTACATGGCCAACCTGGCTACTTTCATGGTCCAGGAGGAATTCGTGGACCAAATGACCAGCCTCAGTGACAAAAAGGTAAGATCATCTGTATGTCTCTTTGAGGCTGGGTCTTACCTGCTAGCCTGACAAGGAACCGACTCAGGCACCTGTCATCCAGACTTAGCAACTCTAAAAGCACAAAAGCAGAAGGTTTTTCTTAACTCAAGTTGGATTGTCCTTAAAAAACTTAGGAACAGACCTTAAGTGTCGTTCTCCTGGGTCTAAACGGCTCCGGATCTAATTTGGAAGAACAGTTTCCCCAGGTGTCCATGCCCCATATTCATATGATCGTGCTGAGGATGCCTGCTGAGAACCTAGCATTCAGGAGCACTGTAGAGCCTATGTTGAAAGTCATGCTTTCAAAGAGAGGGTGGTGTCGAGGAAGGCCCACGAGCCTGGGCAGGGAGAAACTCAGGGTAGGAGGAGCTCTGGACCGTGGGTACCTCCTAGCTCTGTGACCTCTGATCATGTATATATCTTATGTCCTTCTTGCCTTGAATTCATCATCTGCAACATGAAAAAAAAAAGGTATTGCTAAAGCTCCTAGCTTCTCTTCCCTGGCATTCAGATTGGCCTCATCACCCGAGATTTCTTCAAGGGACACAGAAGAGCAGAGTGGTTCTTCCCTTCCCACTGGTTCCTTCTGCTCAGACACAGCTCCTGCTCGCCATCATGGTGCTGTGGTTCCCACATCAACAAGACAGGAGCAGTATCACCTGTCATCCCTATTCTCCAGGGAAAGAGAGAGAAGGCCTGCAGGGTGCCAGTGTCTGTGCAGCCCTGCGCAGAGAGGGTGGGAAAGAGTAAACTGGGTGCATCCTCCAGTTGGAGTCCTGGTTCAGGAAACAAATCCGACTTGGTAGGCTCAGCAGTGAGGCTGTGGCACTGCAGATGTTTGCTGTTCCGTGAACGTGAAGATAGTTTGCTTCTCTTTAGAAGGCTGCACTGTCATGTCTTGTTGATGTAAGTCTGCAGATACCCATTCGGCACTCATCAGCAAACTGCTGAATAGAAAATTAGTCCATAGAAGATCCTTTACAGCTGATGGATGACACACACTCTGGTTGAAAGAGGTACAAGGTCCCTGCTAAGCGAGAGGGTGACAGGTTGGGATCGGAGATGCAGCCACCTTCACAAAGGTGCTGTGTGAGCGCTGGGCCTCTCTCTGAGGGCTCCACCCGCCAGGGTGCACAGAGCCCTTTATTTCCTGACCTCTCCCACCTGCTCCCTCCCTCCCATTCACTGAAGTTTACTCCTTGTTCTGGGAGCTCCAAGCCAATTTCCACCTCAGTGCCCTTGCACTTCCCATGTCGTCTGCCTAGAATGGTCTCCCCCAAACCTCCTTGCGGCTGGATATCCTTGGAATTTCAGGTCTTGGGGAAAGCATCCACTCTTCAGAGGGGGCTTTTCCAGCAGGCTGAGTTTGAGCTCCTAAGAAACCTGTATTCTAGCAGGAAGAAATAAACAATACACCTGAAAACATCCAGAGAGGAGGAAACACAGGCAGGAGTGGGTGTTGTAAAGGAGATAAAACCCAGGAGAGTGAACTTGAAGGAAGAGGATCTCAGAGATGGGCTCTGGATAGAATTCTCTGGCACATAGGAGGAGCCCAGTCCATACTATTGGCCGCATGGATAACTGCATCCGTGCTGGACACCAGGCTCCGCCCACATGGATCTCCTGGGAGCTCTTTTCCCACCTGTGCATCAGTTTGGCTGATCAAGGCTCAGCCCAAGGATCCTCAGGATTGTTACCTCTGGGCACTGGGACTGTGAATTCTAGGAACTGGTTTTCCTAATCCTTGAAGTCCCCTGTAACCAGTGGCTGATCGGTGTGAGTGCGCAAAAGCTCAGCTGCTCCCTTGCTTCTAAGCAGGACGGGTTGCTCCCTAGAAATCCCCATGGAATCAGGCTGAGCCTGAGACGTGGCTTTAATGAGACCCTGTCTTTAATTTCCTCCTCCCACCTGCTTGGTCGTTACTCCTAGAACCTTGAACTAATAAATCATGGTCAAGCCAATCTTTGGCTCAGGGTTGGCTTCTGGCAGCCCCCCACCCAAGCACATGACCTTGGGGAGGCTGCAGGCAAAGCATTACCATGTGGTCCAAAAAGGGGGCTTCCCGATCCCTCTCTGCCATGAACTAGCTGTGCTTTGCAGCTTCCCTGTGCTTGCCTTGCCCTCTCTGTCAATCTTGGAAACATAGTTGTAGTGAGGAGGAAAAGAAACCATGCGTGAATGTGTCTGGTAGCTTAGAAAAATCCTCTACAGACACAAAGCACTGTTACATGATTGTTGCATTATGGGATAAAATATGCAATTCCTAGATGTGATTGGAAATATGGTAGAAGCAGCAGGGAGCCGTGGCTTGGATGAGAGGCCAGAAAGTACTGGGCATCACATTTTGCCTTTTGTTACTATTTTCAGAGGCAAAGGTGAAAAATCCTTTGCTTTGTAGTTTTGAGACTAAATATGATCACTTTTGGGAAGACTGATTAAAACCACTAATAAGTTGACCTTCTCTGACTTGGAAATACCAAAAAATACCAGATTCTCCTGAGACACACTTCAGTTTTCATTTTCAGAGCATTAGATGCAAGCTAATAGCTCTTTTAATTAAATGTTTGATACAATTATAAAAACAGCAAAATTCTTGGAGTAAATAAGCTAAATGTCACCAGAGGATTAATAGCAGATACACCCGGAAAATTTGCAAAATAAAAATATGTACTGAATCAGTTTCCTTTAATACCATACACAGTGGTTGGTTTTGGTTTTGTGTTTCAACTAGGAATACTTGTGTAACAACTTGGGTTTGCAATCCTGTATTTTCCTATTTATAAATACAAACAAAATCTAAATATTTTAAAGTTATTGAGTTTCAAAATACATGAGGATACTTCAAAAAGTTGAAGAAATGGAATTAAAAATAATTATTTTGGTGCAAGAATATTTTGTAATTCATGTATTCTTATACAAGTCATTCAAGACTTTAAGTCTCAACTCATTCATTTTTTTGTTGTGGGATTTAATGACCTTAATTCCTAAAACACTACTCATTAACTTCCAGCAGCACAGCATTCTACCAATTATTAGCAAGCCAAGTTCTATTAATTCTATCCATAGGGTCATTCTAAAACAATTGAAGGTCTAATGCTATGGGCAGAAATATTTTTTAAATATTTTAAAGAATGATCTTATGCAACTTTGCTATTTTTCTAAATTCTCGTGTTTCCATAAATCCTGCAGTTATCCTTGTTTTCTTTCTGTAATACAGTAGTTCAAAAACCACCACCACTCCCAATGCATGAGTCCTATAAAAGAAATTTCACTTTATTTGTACACTCTTAAGAGAAAAAGCAGATGAATATGTACTGAACCTAGAGAAATACTCTCGAATTTTAAAATGAATTGTGGAATAATTTCAAAGAAAAAAATGAAACAAATGACCTGTGACCCCCACCGCCCTGGAGCCTCACCTCGATGCCAACTTTTGACATCTTGAGCTCAGGAGCAGCCTGGAGCCACGCCCCCGTGCCAGCCTGCAGGCTTGGTCTTTGTCTTCTGATTGGTTGGCACCTGAAGGCAATCCATTCAGAACTGATATGCTGTGAAATACCTAGTTTATAAAAAGGGTGCTCAGTGCTGCTATTGCTCTTTTCTCTTCTTGCTGTCCAGCGTTGTGGCGTTCTTCCTCAGAACGTGTGTGGAGCTTGGGCGCTGGACTTGGAACAAGGAGGTGAGCGGCCACAAGCAAACTTGCAGGAAGCGCCGGCCTGCTGGTATTGAGAGGAGTGGCAGTAGACTTGCCAGGACCCTCAGGTTCATCCATCCTCACCTGGTAAGTCTTCTGGGACATTTTGTGCATATCCCGTGCCAGCACCAGCCACAGGCTAGGGACACCCGGGTCTTCAGGAGCCAGGGGAAGGAAGGGTAAACTGAGTGTTACGTTGTATGTTATAAATGTGGTACTATATTTTGTTATACATTTTTACTGTATATTATAAATTGTATGTTATAAATATATTTTAAATTGTATATTGTAAAATTTATGTGCTTGGAGGTATCACATGCATTTCCAGGAGGCATGAGCCTACCTGGCTGAATTCTGGTGCCAGGATGGGTGGACCTCTAGGTGGGGCAGCTTCTGTTAGGTGAGCGATTAAGATGCCCAGCCACTGTGTTAATTTCCAGGTCTCTTGTGTTATTTTCTGGATTTATAGTTCTCCTTAGTAGATAGGAGCTGAGAAAATGGATCTGGTCATCCAGGGAGGAAGTTCCTTCTCGCAGGCTTTAATTCCTGTTTTTTCCTAATTTGCTAAGATAGTTTATTTCAATTTGCCTTGAAGCTTCTCCAACACAGCAGTTATAACATTGACTGGTAAGCCCAAATAGATGGTTGTATATGTGTCATTGCCCCACTGAATTCTAATTCTGCCTCTGTGATATCCAGTGATTCCCTAATTTCATGAAAAAGCTCCTGGAGAATATGCTCGGTTACATTGTCTTTAGGACTGTAGTTATATGGGAAGACATACCATGTCAAATGTGCATATCCCAGTCAAATCATTATATTAACTGGGAATATGGAGAATCTGCTTATCATCAGAAGCAACTAGATCTGAGATGGCTCCAAAATTTTAAGAAGTATATTTGTAGCAGTTATAAAACTATAAGGTTCTGAATACCTAAATACAGGTTCTTTTTACTTCTAAATTAGATTTTGAAATGCTGAAATTATTTTAATTATGATATTAATAATTTTACATCTGAGAGAGCAGGGACCATTGCCTTTGCACAGTGTGCACAATGGTGGCCATATAATTGGTTCTAAAACTTGGGTTGATGAAATGAAATCCTGTTTGTCCCTGTGTTTTAAAAAATGCAAAATTACCAAATCTGCAGATATTGTGCTTTGTACTTTGGTTCTTACAGTATGTGGGGAATTCAGTCTTCATTCCTTCTGGTCGGCAGTAACTAGTGTTAACATCCAAGGGTCATTCCTTGGGCTTCTTCTTATGAGATGCTGACCAGTGACTACTCAGAAACAACCCTTTGGTGGAAATCATCGTTGATGTTCCCATTTCCTCATTATCCTCTCTTGCTGTTCCTTTTAGTCCTGATTGTTCAAATCCAGAAGTTGAAATGACCCCATATTAAGTCTAGGTGTTCATTCTTACTGGTCTTTCCTTTCTTATCTCTGTACCGTGTTTCATGAGGGTCTTGGATTTTTCTCCCATCTTTAGCTAGACCTGCTTATATAGCCCATGGTTTTCTCCTTTTGGCTGTTTTCAAACTTAGTTCCTTGATTCCAATAATTCTCTTCCCTCACACACAACAAACCAAGAAAAATCTGTTCTTTCATTTTCTCATGTTTGCTATCCACAAATGTTCTCTGATAACAGCATCTCAAGGGTGGCTGGTCCCTACACCCTTCTCAAGGCCACATGAATATCTGATTCTTTTGCTTTTGCTTCCATGTCTCTCAATTCAGTCACCTTTTCCACACCTCTGCTCCTGTGATCACCATAAAACTTCGTCATCTCCCACAAGAATCCTAGGCTATCAGCTACTAGTGCACTCCCAGCTGCAGGTGAGTGGTTCTATCTGACCGCTAGTCCATCTTTGTTCCCTCTTTTCCTCTGGCCTGGGAATCCCTCTCTCCCTTTACCTTCTTTTAGGAGGATGTCCAAGCCTTCTGAGCCAACAGTGATTTTCTGCCTCCCTTGAAGTAAATCACCTTGTATGGCCCCCAAAGAGCTTGAAGCCTGCAGGCATGCAAACCTGCGTCTTATGTGGTTGCAGATAGTGAGCTGGGAAGTTGGATGTACTGCTATTTACTAGCCACACTTGTGGATCACTCTTTGAATCTCTGTTTCATTAACTCATAAAATTGAAATGATTTCTTCCTACTTTCTCAAGTGATTGTTGTAATAATCAAAAGAACTAAAGTTTGGGAAAAATACTTTGAAACCCTAGAATTTTTGAAATGCTTATTATTTTAAATTCTTTGACTATCCATTTCTGTCTTCCTTGCTATGAACAGTCATGTCCAACCAGAATACCAAGCTTTAAGCCTTGCATAGACAGGACAACTGCAAAGGGCTAAGGTCCTGAAGCCCCAGGATGTGAGAACAGCATCGGAGCATGGAAAGGCTGCATATATTATGGGTGTCCTGAAGAGCAATTTCCTTGCCTGTGCCAGGGTGTCTGGCTTATGTACAAGTCTGTATTTCGGTTCCTCAGTTGAGAACAGGTATCTTACCCAGGGTATAAAGCTCAGGCTCTCAGACGTGTGTGGTAGAGGATGATTCTCCTTAATTGTCCTGTGAGAACAACTTCACATGCATTTCTTGTTACCACCATAGCCACTGGCGAAAAGCAGACACGGGTTTAGTCTCTGCCTGCTCCACCTGCCGTCACTGGCCAGCGGTCAGTGTTATTCAGGGCTTTTCTGAAAATTATGTTCTCCTCACCTCTTTCTTGTGTTCCTTATTTCTTCCTCCCATTTTCCCCAATTTAGTATCAAAATAAACATACTGATATATTTATTAGTAACTTTAGACATATTCAGTGCTTTATGGGTCTGAAGCCAATTTCATAAGCTTATTATTAGTTGTTCCTCATTTCTGTAAAATTCATAACCCTAGACTTTAAATAGAAGGAACTGAATGAAGTGGAAGAAATTATCATTCCTGAATACTGAACCATATTCTGGCATACCTAAATAATCTATTGCTTTTTCATGTAGGCCAATCTCATCTCTTCAAGCAGAATGTTATTTCTTTCTGAATTAGTAGACTGTATTTCATTTTTATTGAAAGGCAGAGATAGACACACGGAGAGACAGAGATCTGCCATCTGCTGGTTCACTCTCCAAATCCCTGTAACAGGGCTGGGCAAGATCAAAGCCAGAAGCTCAGAACTCAGTCTAGGTTTGCCACATAAGTGGCAGGGATCCAAATACTTGAGTCATCATCTGCTGCCCACCACCCAGGGAATGCATTTTCGAAAAGCAGAATCAAATTTTTTTAGTTACCCTCATACCTTTAGTTACTCATACCCAAAGACTGCCTTGGAAAAAACCCAGTATCACTTGTGTGATATTTCTGTCCATCTGGGATAACCTGAGACTAAATGATGAAGAAGCATCCTACAAATCCAAAAGGAGGGGAAATTTACACTAAGTGTATCAAGAAAGACAGACTTAAGAACTCCCAAGATTAAAGGAGACTGAAGAAACAATTCGACACAACACATCATGGATTGCAAAATTCCTCCACTTTGGATTTTCTTTGGATGTAAAGGTTATTACTGAGACAGGTGATAACAACCTGAGTAAGACTGTGTATTAGATTTTGATACTAAATCAAAATTAATTTCTTGATAATTACACTATAATTATGTAAAAGAATTCCTTATTTTCCAGAAACACAGATATTTAAGCATCAGAATGTAACTTATAAGCAGTTCAGAAACAAATCTATATATTTATATTAGAAAAGAAGGGACAAAGCAAATGTAGCAAAATGAAAAAATTTGGGGAATGCTGTCCAGTACTCACCTGTGCTATTCCTACAATGTTATCTAAGTCTAAAATTTCCAAATAGAATATTTCTAAAAGATTTAAAAATGATATGAACAAATTAGAATGCACAAACTATAGCAATCTGTGAATACGGATACAAACTGTTTGTATGAATACTCATACAGGCCAGCGCCGCGGCTCACTAGGCTAATCCTCCGCCTTGTGGCGCCGGCACACCAGGTTCTAGTCCCAGTTGGGGCGCCGGATTCTGTCCCGGTTGTCCCTCTTCCAGGCCAGCTCTCTGCTGTGGCCAGGGAGTGCAGTGGAGGATGGCCCAAGTCCTTGGGCCCTGCACCCCATGGGAGACCAGGATAAGTACCTGGCTCCTGCCATTGGATCAGCGTGGTGCACAGGCCGCAGCGTGCTGGCCGCGGTGGCCATTGGAGGGTGAACCAACGGCAAAGGAAGACCTTTCTCTGCCTCTCTCTCTCACTGTCCACTCTGCCTGTCAAAAAAAAAAATGAATACTCATACAAACAGATGACCAAATTGAAAGTTTGGTGAGGAACAAGGATATCTATAATGCCTCAAATAATCTTCCTCCAGAAAACTAGTTGCAAAATGAACAAGCAACATTATAGAGGAGAAAACCAGACACCACCTTTAATGAACAATGTTAACATCACCAGTAATACAACAAATAAAAACTGTAGGTCACATCATAGTGTGTAAAGAGAAAATAAATAAAAATAAAGAAAATCAAAAGAAAAAGAAAATAAATGAAAAACTGTGTGGACAGAACCTAGTCATAATGAAATGTCAAAAAAAAAAAAGCCAGTTGAGGCACATTCTATATGATTGGGACTTACTTTTCAAAACACTTAAGGTCCTGAAGATCAAAGAAAGACGGAGGAACTGTTCAAACCTAGAGATTCTAAGAAACACAATAGCTAAATGCTGTCCCTGGATTTGAATGGGACTTTTGGAAAGAGAAGACACTGTACACAGTTAGCAAAACTTGAAAGAGTCTGAGGATTACAGGATAGAATGTATTTATGTCACTTTTCCAATTTTGAAGTTTGTGTTGTAGTTACGTAGAATATTCTTAGTCATAGGACATACATATTAAAATAATCAGGTGATGTCATCACCAGTTTATTCTCAAATGGTTCATGGAGGATATTCTTGATATTAAAACTTGGGACTCTTCTTAAAATCTTGTTTCTATAAGTTAATCACAAATACATAATACACATAAAAACAGAAAAGGTGAAAACCTTTTGGTGAACATTATTTCTCTGTGAGGGATGATCTATTTAAATCAGTACTTAAAATTACGTGTTTGATATAATTATAAAAAATTATAAAACATCCAAATGTTGACAATGGCTACAGTACCAGTATACCAAAATGATACCCAGTTCTTCAGGTTTGTATTTAATATCAAAAATTAGGAAATATAAGTAATCCATACATTAACTGCACTAAATTATTGACAGCTTCATTGTTTGGGTGCTGTGTAACAGCTGGCTAGAAAACTCAAAAGTTACTTGCATATACCAAGGGAAAGATTAACATACTATGTGGGGCCTTTGGGTACAGCAGTTAAGATTTGCTTGGGACAGCTACTCCCATATCAGAGTACCTGAGTTTGAGTCCTAGATGCATTCCTGATTCCAATTTCCTGTTAGTGCACACATTTGGGAGGCCCCAAGTGATGACCCAAGTTGTTGGTTTCCTATGACCCTTGTGAGAGACCTGGACTGAGTTCCTGGCTGCAGTCTGCCGGGCCATGACCATTGTAGCCATGTGGGAGTATACTGGTGGCACACACTCTCACCCTTTCCTATCTGTCTGTATTCCAAATTATTAAAATAAAAAAAATGCTGTATATATTTTCCTCACAGATAAACAAAAATATTTTCCTTCAGTAAATGTTTTTATGCCATATTTTTTTTGACAGGTAGAGTAGACAGAGAGAGAGAGAGACAGAGAGAAAGGTCTTCCTTTGCTGTTGGTTCACCCTCCAATGGCCACTGCGACCAGCGCGCTGTGGCTGGTGCACCACGCTGATCCAATGGCAGGAGCCAGGTACTTCTCCTGGTCTCCCATAGGGTGCAGGGCCCATGTACTTGGGCCATCCTCCACTGCACTCCCTGGCCACAGCAGAGAGCTGGCCTGGAAGAGGGGCAACCGGGACAGAATCCGGCGCCCTGACCGGGACTAGAACCCGGTGTGCCGGCGCCGCAAGGTGGAGGATTAGCCTGTTGAGCCACGGCGCCGGCCTTTATGCCATATCTTAAATAGGAAACATTAAAGTGTTATATGAACAGGTCCCAAGAAAATTTTATTATCTCACAGAATATATAATATTTCTTTCAAGTGTGTAAACATTAATTCTTTCAAAACTCGATCTTGATTTAGATTTGACTTATTTGACATTAGATAAAGGTTCCGTAAGATCCAGATCCAAGTTCAGCAATATCTGGAAAGAAAAATAATCTTTATGTCAAAGACTTCATAGTTAAATAAGTCAGTATAAAAACTGAAAACTTTATCACTGTTGAGAAGAAAAAAATATGTGTAACTATAGTACAAAATTACTATTGTACATGTTTTTGCCCATAGTTGTACATGGAATTAGGTACTATTGTGAGTTAAGTTTCAGAGCTTCTAATTTTCTCATTCTTCACCCATTTATTGGGCAACCATTTGTTGAAAAGTGGAATTACATAATGAAGATGATATAGTCTATCACCCATAATACAATAACCCCCTGAAAAACCAGATGAACAGACAGTTTCCATATAGATTAGTGCACACAACAGGAATGGAGTAGAGTGCTGCTGGAACACACATAAGGAACATGTGTCTTGTTTTTATAATATTGCAGGATTTTTGAGGAGGTTACATAACACTGATAACTGCAGGACAAGTAAAAATTACACCAGAAGGAGGGAGAAGCAGAATATTTGCAAAAAACTAGACATGAAGAAGATGGCTGTGGAATTATAAATAGTGTAGCCTGGCTTGACAAGAATTTGGCTGTTTTTATTTCATGCTCAGAAATATGGAATTTCCTGGGAGGTGAAAGGTAGACCAGTGACAAGGGAAATGACTAGAGAAGTTAAATGCCATCTATCAAGTAACAGCTTGTGAACTGTTAGCTTGGCTAAGTATTTCTAGATGAGTTGGGATTTTTTTCTTACTGTGTCACTACTATACACCTGAAAACCTCATGGTGCCATAGTTTAGTCTTCTTTGAATAGTTTCAGTATGCAGGCTAACAATGTCAGATGGATGGCAGAAGTCAAGAAAGTGTAGAGACAGAAAAGTTGCCTAAGCTTTTTGAGATTTTTAAAAAACTATATAGCATGATGACTAAGGAATAAATATATTACTCATTCTCAATGTTTGTTTTTGCATATTTTATTAGATGCATGTAAGAAGTTCACACTAGCATCTATTAACCAAACATTGGATAGTGATGTCATTTCCTGCTTATAGTTTATTTCAGAGGCCAATTAAATTTAGATTTAACCTAAGTTTAATTGGCACATTTTGGCAACATACCTCATCTAGGTCTCTACTTATATCGGTTTGCATCTCCTCCAGCATCTGAAACAAGTTAAATATAAGTCATCATTGGAATGAGATATTATAAAATGTGACCTTTAAATAATACTATGACTAACTCGCAAATGCCTTAATAGTTACATAAATATAGATGGCGGAATAGCAACAGGGAGGCCTATTCTAGGCTGCATAAACTGATCAGAAAAAGTGGAGAAGGTACACTCAGGGAAAACTTCAGTGGGAGATCCTGCGAAAGCAGTGGAAATGGCATGGACCTCAGTGAAGGGACAAACGTGCAGCAGTGACATGGAGCAGAGAGTTTGAAAACAACGAAGTACACAACAGCCCACTCTGGTGAGCAAGGTGAGTTCAGACTGCACTGGCTCACACCACTGTTGATACAGCTGGAGGGAGAGATTAGTAGATTGCACCATGATTGAGTCTGACCCGGAACCCTCAGGGGAGCTGGGCAGCTGCTCACCCAGAGAGAGGAAAAAGAAAGAAATGTGTTTCCCTCTCTCCATTTCTTCCCCTTCCACTCCAGGGAAAATACTGATGTCATTTTGGACATAAACAGGAGAAGCTGCTCTAGCTCTTCCGTGCACACAAAACATCTTAATAGGGACTGTTGGCAGAGGCAACCACAGCAGTTTGAGTCAGTTAGAGGGGCCTGTCCCCGCCTTGTCATTGGGGAAACAACAGCTCTGCTGTACACTCTGGGTAGTGGGCAGAGAGGGGGAGCCATCCTCACCAAAGGGAAGTGCCCCATCCCCTCTTGTACCCACCCAGTACAATTGTGAAAGGAGTAGGGCTGCAGCCAGTGGGTACTGTGCATGCTTGTGATCTAGGAATTTTACCAGAGGGAAAAATCCACATTCCCCAATGACTTTGAGTCTGGCTGGGGGGATCAGACTCATTCTGCCCAGGTGAAACACATACAGGCAGTGTCTCTGGGAACCCCCCAGTTTTTCTATGGACCATACAGGCTAGGGGGGTGGAGTGGACTCTTGCACTGCTTGACTATGGGATCCCTGGGTGCTGAGGCTGTGAAAACACTGTGATTGGGGCCAGCACTGTGGTGCAGTGGGTTAAAGCCCTGGCCTGAAGTGCCAGCATCCCATGTGGGTGCCGGTTCTAGTCCCGGCTGCTTCTCTTCTGATCCAGCTCTCTGCTGTGGCCTGGGAAATTAGTAGAAGATGGCCCAAGACCTTGGGCCTCTGCACCTGTGTGGAAGACCCAGAAAAAGCTCCTGGCTCCTGGCTCCAGATTGGTACAGCTCCGGCCGTTGTGGCCATCTGGGGAGTGAACCAGTGGATGGAAGACCTCTCTCTAACTCTTTCAAATAAATAAAATAAGTTAAAAAAACCACTGTGACTATGTGAAAGGGGGCAGGATGTAATTGGGGTTCAGGGCAAGCTCTGTGCAAAGCCACACTATTGGAACAACTTGGTTGCTGGGGCAGCTCATTGCATCCATAGCTGTGCTCACAGGGAGGACTCCACAGATTATTCATGACAATGAGTGTTGAGCAAACTGTTGACTAACACCCAGTCATTGCTCAGCTTAAAGGAGGGGAGGTGAGGGAGTGATCACACTAACAGACGTGACCACCTCCCACCTTTGGCTAGTAAGAGGAGAGCTACCACCTTCAATCTGAGTGTTACCCTGGATACTTGCTGCACTCCAGAGCACTTACCAGGGTCCCCTGTACACACCCACCACATACCTCTCACATTCAGGGAAAGCACTGACATTCCACCAAGCCACAGAGGCACAGCTCAAAGATAAAAGCCATCAGAGGGGGAAAAAATTAACTCCTAAAAATAAATGCAGAAATTCAAGAAACAAGAATAAGAAAGACACCATGAACCCCAGAAAGGAACACAACATTTCAATATTAGAAAGTGAAGATGAAGAGATTGATGAAATGTCAGAAATGGAATTTTAAAAGTTAATTATAGGATTACTCAAAAGCAGTCAGAAGCAAATTCAGGAACTAGAGAAAACCATGCATGACATGAAAGAAAGTTTTTCTCATGAAATTGAGATTTTAAAGAGAAATAAAAAAAATTAGAAATGAAGAATTCAATAGATCAAATAAAAATGTAGTGGAAAGCCTTAACAGCAGATTTGGGGAGGTAGCAAAAAGCAGATAGAAGATAAATCTTCAGAAATCCTGCAGTCAGACCAAAAACAACAACAACAAAACCTAAGAAGAAAATAGAAAATTTAAAAATCAGTGTTGGAGATTTATGGGATACTACCAAATAACAAAACATATGGGTCTTAGGAGTTCCTGAAGGTGTGGAAAGAGAGAATGGACTTGAAGGCCTACTTAGTGAAATAATTACAGAAAATCTCCCCAGTTTGGAGAAAGAAAGGGATGCCCAAGTAGAGGAAGCACATAGAACTCCTAACAGACATGACAAGAAAAGATTTTCATTATGATACATTGTAGTAAAACTCTCCACAGTAAAACAATAAAGAAAGCATTGTAGAATATGCAGGAGAGTAATGCCAGATTACTTTCAGAGTATTTTTAGACTGTAGTTGACTTCTCATTAGAAGCCATACAAGCTGGAAGGGAATGGTGAAATATAGTCCAAATCCTAAAAGAAAAAAAAAAACTAGAATACTGTATCCTACTAAGCTATCCTTTATGAATGAAGGTGAAATAAAGTCCTTCCACAACAAACAGAAAGTGAAAGAATTTTTCACCACTCATCTAGGACTTGGGCCATCCTCCACTGCATTCCCAGGCCACAGCAGAGAGCTGGACAGGAAGAGCAGCAACCGGGACAGAATCCGGCACCCTGACGGGGACTAGCACTATGTAATATTAAGGATCAATTCAACAGGAAGATGTGACTGTGAGAAATATATACATACTTAAATACAAGGTGCCTGGCTGCCTGGCTATTTAAAATAAATGTTAATGGATCTAAAGTGAGGCAAAGACTGAAACACATAGTAACAGGGAACCAGCACCCCACTATTAGCAATGGACACATAAACCAGACAGAAAATCAGCAAAGAAACAACAGAGTTAATTGACGCTATAGACCAAATGGACCTAACAAATATTTACAGAACGTTTCACCTCACAGTGGCAGAATGTGCATTCTTCTCATCAGTGCATGGAGCATTCTCTAGAATACAGCATATGGTAGGCCATAAAGCAAGTGTCAACAAGTTCAAAAAAATTGAAATAATACCATGTGTCTTTTCTGGCCACAATGGAATAAAGCTGGAAATCAACAACTCAAGAATCTCTAGATCATATGCAAACACATGGAAACTGAGCAACATGTTCCTGAATGAATTGTGGGTCATAGAAGAAATCAAGAGAGAAATAAAAAAATTTCTGAAAGCAAATGAATATATCATATAAAAAATGGGATATAACAAAAGGAGTGTTAAGAGGGAAGGTTATAGCAATCGGTGCCTATGTGAAGAAATTGGAAAGGTACCAAATAAATGAGCTATCAGTGCATCTCAAGGACCTAAAAACCAAGCCAAACCCAAATTAGTAGGAGAAAAGAAATAATTAAAATTTGAGAGCAAATAAACAAAATTGAAACAAAAATACAAAAAATTGGTGAAATGAAGAACTGGTCTTTTTAAAAATAAAATTAATACACCATTGACACAATTAACCACGAAAAAAGAGGGAGAAGACCCAAATCAATAAAATTAGAGGTGAAAAAGAAATGTAACAACAAATCCCAATGAAATAAGAATCATCAGGAATTACTACAAAGAGCTGTATGCTAACAAATTAGGAAACCTAGTAGAAGTGGATAGATTCCTAGACACATACAATCTACCAAAATTGAGTCATGAAGACATAGTGTGTAATATGAGCCAGATGTACTTTGCATTACAGAGATCCTGAAAACACCATCAAAACTATAATTCAGTGTGCATCAATTAAATAGCAAAAATACAAATTGAAAACTGGTTGCCATGAGTCTTTATTTTTTGTTTGAACAAATGTTGAATTGTTTTGTAATTTCCCCCAGTCAAAAAATGGTCAAGGCATAAAGCAAATGTCTTAAACTGGGTCAGCTGGGTTTTACCAGCTTCACAATTGTTATATTTTGTCACTGTGGGATCCATTTCTACATACCCAGAAGTGGACTTTTACCATGAATGAAATTGTGTGTTTGTACTTGATGTTTCCTGTTACACCTTTGTTGGAGCGGGGCACAATGTGCAGTTTTACGCAGGATTCTGAGATGGAAGAAGAGAACTGATTTTGTTTGATAGTAGTTGCAATTGATAGTTGCCACCTTAATCATTAGACACTCAAGTGATGGCAAGAAAGGTGAACTTCATTTTACAAATCCAAATATTTGCTTCATCTAATTACTTAAAATTGTACATTTTCCTGGCAGTAAACACATTTTGCAAATATTGTGGTAAAACTGCTTTATTAATAAGAAACAATTAAGGATATACTGTTACTGAAGAAAAGATCCAAGAATTATAACTTAACAAAACTTGATATTCTTTAGTGCTATAGGTTTAATATATAAAAATGTTTATCTTGAAATCCTTTAAACAGTAAACATCTGTCTGTTAAAAGTTTATATGTCAACCACTCACTAATGATTTCAGGGGACTAATGGTGCAACAAAACCATAAAAGGGTTTTTAACTACAGTACAGTGAAAATCAACTAGAAATGGAGCCAAATATTTCAAAGTATATCATGTTGTTAGGCAGAATTACTCAATTCCTAAAGCCCAATTTAAATGCAATTTTAAAAGAAACTTAAAATGTTTCAGTTTGGTTAAATTTATTGAGTGAAATACTAAAAATTGATGGTATAAAATTTATTTTCTTTCTGTGTTAATTAATTATGACATTAATATACATAAGTCAATTAAATTCAGTGTTTTGCCAAATAAAAGCTAAAATGTCATAAAACTGTTAGACCCAAAGGAAAAAGAGAAAATCTAACCATGAACAAATAGTCCACCATGCTGTTATATGAAGACTGCTGTCTTGAAGTTGGTATCATTAAGTTTTCTTTTGGAGTAAGATTTCTATTCAACACTGAGCTATTATTAAAATTTCCAACACAAGTTGACTCTGGGATGGGTCTCACAGTAAGAGTGTTGAGTAAAGCTCTGTTCCGCTGCTTCTCCAGAAGAAGTTTGGTTCTGACCTCTGCTAATGTGACATTAGTCCTGTTAAGATTACAGAAGATAAACACTTAGTATTTTGATTTTCCCCCAAATAATTCCCAAATAACTTGCATTTGAAAGAAACTGGTCATAAGAGTAAATGGAATTTCCTATTACATAGTGTTTTAACAGTGAAAGTATATCAGGACATACCTATTGTACACAAAGGTTTTAAATTATTCAAAATAGTTCATATGTTTTGGGGGATCACTAATAAACAGATGATTCAAAAAAATTGAGAGGAAGAAAAATGGCTATCAGTGATGTATGGTTGACCTGATGCCTCTGGAATGGCTCTACTTACGAGATTCTTGGGAATGGCACTGGTATCACTTGCATTTAAAGGATAACTATGTGAGATGATGAACATGTTGATTTTCTCAACTAAAGTCACCTTATCGCTCTATAAAATATATCAAAACCATCATGTTGCAACCTTTAAATATATACAATTAAAAGGCCAGCCAGTTTTGAGATTTAAAGAACATCCTCAAAGACAGTTTCAAGAATTTGCTTTGAGAACCACTGCGCTTTTCACCTGTTTTTCCTATTTCCTGAGAAAAACTAAAGCAATGAGGGATAATTTGGAGCAATATTCTCTAGGGGAGAATCACATAGTTGAGTCAGTGATCAAAAACTCCACAGCACTTCCAAGGGCATTTAGGGCATAACATTGCTACCAGTGCATCAGAGGTGGACTTCGACTTTCTGTCTTCCACACACTTCCTCCAGCTGGCAAACATTTTAATTTGAAACACTCTGAATTACACTTCACTTCTCTAAGTTAAACTTTACCTATTCCACAAGTAGAGTGGAAAACCTAGAGGATCGTTTGTCCTCAAGGCACTTTCTAGTGATAACGTCAACAATAACAATGAAGGAAAAGTTAATTTACTGAGTGCCAGTAGTGCTAGGAGTTGTTGTAGTAGTTGACCCCGTGGGTTTTAGTAACAGTCTTCTCTAAAATAATTAGAATAATTAATATTTACATAAATTGTCCTAAAGTTATGTTAATTTCATCAAGTAACATTTCATGAAATTGTCTAGTTAACTCATTTCCTACTAATAACAGCAACATATCTTAATTAAAATTATACCTGATGCATATTAATGAACTTATTTTCTATGCCTATGATTTGACTTACTCATTTAGCTTATTATATAATGTTTTTCTAACTTGTACTTCTTCTAGATACAGTTGCTTATATTTTTCCAGTTCTCTTATCATAGAATCTTCTTGAACAGCTTTCATTTTGGAGAGTTCATACTCCAGTTCTTTAATTCTGAGTTCCTTTTGATTCATTATTGAAGCATTATTAGTCTCTTTTAACTGCTGAATTTTTTCTTTGGATGATGCTTGTTCCTAGAGAAAATTTAAAAAATAATTACCACATGAATAGTTATTGTATATTTGTTTCCTTTAGTTTTGGATCAGTGATTCAGAGAGCAATTTTTAAAAATGTGAAATAAGAAGTTTAAAATATGTACTTTGTTACCCATGAATGAACTATGAATTGTAATAAAAAGTAAATCATTCTTATGTTACTACTTATGTAATACAATAATCAAAAAAGTAGAATCAATTTTAATTTTTAAATTCAAAATAATGTCATATAAAATTAAAGAATATAACAATTTCTATATCATATTTTTCGTGGATTTAATGAGAAATCACATCACACAGTATACAAACTTAATGAGCTGATCTATGTATTTTCCTGAATGAAAGTAACTCAGTCAATAAAGTTGTCTTGTCGACCTTTGATATTTTCCACTAAACAACAATGGTAGCAACAAAACTTGCTGAAAATTCAGTGATTTTTTTTATTTTTGACAGGCAGAGTGGACAGAGAGAGAGAGAGACAGAGAGAAAGGTCTTCCTCTACCATTGGTTCACCCTCTAATAGCCGCTGCGGCCAGCGCGCTGTGGCCGGCACACCACGCTGATCCGAAGCCGGGAGCCAGGTGCTTCTCCTGGTCTCCCATGGGGTGCAGGGCCCAAGTACTTGGGCCATCCTCCACTGCACTCCCTGGCCACAGCAGAGAGCTGGCCTGGAAGAGGGGCAACCAGGAGAGAATCCAGCTCCCTGACTGGGACTAGAACCCGGTGGGCCGGCACCGCAAGGCGGAGGATTAGCCTATTGAGCCGCAGCACTGGCTTTCAGTGATATTGAGAAATAACTGATTTCTTTTATATATAGTCATTATCAGTTTGTAAGAGAAGGTGACATTTCTTCCATGATGTGCTGTCACCTGAATATGAACTGACTGTGGTTTCTGCTGGACAGAATATGAAACATTATTGGGTGACCTTCCTTAGGATAGAAGATGAGATGTGATACAGCTTCCACCTGAGTTTTTCTACTGAAGCTCACCCTTCTAATCCAGCCCTGGTGTTGTGAGGAAACCCCAGCCAAAGGCAAATCATCACATAGGTGTTCCGACTGCCCAGTGAATGACCTTATCAAACCCAAGCTTCAACTGCTACACGTGTTAGTAAATAAACCTGTAATGATTCTGTTCACCAGCTTCATCTCAGCTGATGCTAAGTGCATAATAAATGAGTGGTCCTTTGACTCTTGACTAAATTGCAGTCTGTAAACAAAATAAATGTTGCATTGAAACTGAATTACTTTTTGGAGGGAGAGAGAGTCAAAGAAAGAAGAGGAGTGCGGGGTGAATGTGGAGGGAGAGGCTGAACCCAGCAACAAGGAACTAAATCCAGGTCTCCCATATGGGTCGCAGGGATCCAGTAACTTGAGCCACCACCTCTGCCTCCCAGGATCTACAGTGGAAGGAAGCTAGAATTTGGTGCCAGAGCCAAGGATCAAACCAAGGCATTCTGATATGGGACATGGGCCTCTTAACTGCCAGGTCATACACCTGTCCTAGAAATACTGACTGGTGAGATGTTTTGCTACACAGTAATAGAAAACTGATAGTAAATATGGAGGGGTACAATTATTTTTTTAAAAAAAGAAACCAAGATCTAAAGCACGTACTATGCCTTCAGACAAGAGGGAGGTAGAAGTTGAAAAGATAGAAGAGTAAGAATGAAAAACAAAAGTACTTCAAAGAGATGTGAGTGGAAGCTTAATGGCATTTAAAGAGATTGACAGGAAGAGCTTCAGGCCAGTGAAGAAAATGACACTAAAACCTAGAGGCAAGAGACTTCTTGCTACATAGTGGTGGAAACTAAAATTGATGTGAGACATAAGCTGAAGGAAGACTATTAAATGTAAAGAAACCAGAATTTACTGCATTAAAATATCTGTGACTCATTTACAAAATCAGTTACCCTCAGACTTTGAAAAATATTTTAAAGAAAATTATTTTTTAATTATAAAGACTCTTTAAAATATCATTTTTTATGAGTCATGGGCAATATGTTCACTAAAATCCTGATGCTAAGCATGTTTCTAAAATAATGACCTTTTAAAATAGCTCACATTGTTTTAGATTTTTATGATCATTTCTGGACCTTAAATTGCCAGCATTTATTTGTTAAAATAGTGATTTTGAGGCAGGTATTTTGCACAGCAATTAACTTGCTGCTTGGAATGTCCAAATCCCATATCACCATCTGACTTCTGGCTACTGTAATCATCTAGCTTCCTTCTAAAGTATAACCAGGGAGGCATCAGCTGTGAATCATGGGCTTGGGCCCCTGTCAACCATATTGGTGACTCAGGTTGAGTTCTGGGACCCTGGCCTTGGCCTGGCCCAGCTTGGGCAGTTGTGGGATTTAAAAATATATATATATTTATTTATTTAAAAATGAGAGTTACACAGAGAAAGGAGAGGCAGAGAGGGAGGTCTTCCATCCGTTGGTTCACTGCCCAACTGGCTGCAACGGCCAGAGCTGCATCAATCCAAAGCCAGGAGCCTGGAGCTTCCTTCAGGTCTCCTATATGGGTGCCTGGGCCCAAGGACATGGGCCATCTTCTTATGCTTTCCCAGGCCATAGCAGAGAGCTGGATCAGAAGAGGAGCAGCCAGGACTAGAACTGGCGCCCATATGGGATGCCGGCGCTTCAGGCCAGGGCGTTAACTCGCTGCACCACAGTGCCGGCCCCAGTTGTGGGATTTTGAGATGTGACCCAGTGGATGGAAAATCTTGCTCTCTCGCGCTCTCTCTCTCCCCTTCCCTCCAAATCTACCTTTCAAATGAAAGTGAAAAATAGAAGGTTTTGCACATAAAATATTAAGTGTTAATGAATTACTTTTTAAATAACGTCTTTAATTTACCTTTTTGATTCAAAAGATGCCCTAAAAACTCATTAAAAAGAAATACTGCATGGTCTCCCTTATATGTGGGAGCTAAAGTGAAAAACAAAAACAACAAAGAAATGCCTGTATCAGTATTGCTGTAAATATGCTTTTCACAACTTTGTTTTATATCTTTTTCAAACAAATTGTTAAGAATGGTATACTACTATAATTTTAAATGATCTGTGATTATTTTGAAATTCACCATGTTAGTGGAATTGACATATTTTAATTTGATGGCAGTTTATAGTCTTTGTCTATATTTCTGTTGAACCGTGATATTTTTACTTTTTACTCGTTGAACTCTAGTGGAGCATTAAATCTTTAACTGTAATGTAAACACAAAATTTTATCTCAGAAATTGAAAAATGAAAAATTATATATTTGAGTTTCAAAATATTGTAGGCTTTATTCATATGGAGAGTTTTTTGAAAATTCACATCTGGTATATATTTTTTTAAATTTATTTTAAATTTAATTATTTGAAAGGCAGAGTTACAGAGAGAGAGGGGTAGAGGCAGAAGCTGAGTTCTTCCATTTGCTTGTTCATTCCCCAAATGGCCACAATGGCTGGAGCTGGGCTGATCTGTAGACAGGAGCCAGGAGATTCTTCCAGGTCTCCCACGTGGGTGTAGGGGTCCAAGGACCTGGGCCATCTTCCACTGTATTCCCAAGCACATTAGCAGGGAGCTGTATCAGAAGTGGAACAGCTGGGACTTGAACCGGCATGCATATAGGATGCCAGCACTCTAGGTGGCAGCTTTACCCAGTATGCCACAATGCCATCCCCTATTAAATTTTTGATCCTTACTTATCTTTAGTTTTTCTTTTTCCATTTCTCTTTAGGTATAAAGCTTAAGTCTGCTCTATAAGACAAAAAAATAACTTGCTTGATTCTAATTACTTTTACACTGTTTCTCTCCTTTTGTTGGACTCTCATAGCCTTTAATGCATGGTCTCATCCACAGATCTCTTTTAAAAATCAATTATTGCTAAAATCGGGTTTTCAATCCTACAGTTGCAGTCACAACTCTTAAGGGTCACCCGGTGCTCTTTCAGTCCTCGTTCTACCATCCTTCTCAGTGACAATGGCTAATAGCAAGCACATCCCACCCTCTGCTTCCCTAATCCCACTTCACTTCTTTTTGTTTTTAAAGATTTATTTATTTGGGACCTGGCACCACAGCTCACTTTGTTAGTACTCCATCTGTAGAGCCGGCATCCCATATGGGCACTGGGTTCTAGTCCCGGCTGCTCCTCTTCCAGTCCAGCTCTCTGCTGTGGCCCGGGAGGGCAGTGGAGGATGGCCCAAGTGCTTGGGTGCCTGCACCCATGTGGGAGACCAGGAAAAAGCACCTGGCTCCTGGCTTCAGCTTGGCACAGCGCCGGCCATAGCAGCCATTTGGGGGGTGAACCAATGGAAGGAAGACCTTTCTCTCTGTCTCTCTCTCTCACTGTCTGTAACTCTACCTGTCAAATAAATAAATAAATAAATAAAATCTTAAAAAAAGATTTATTTATTTGGAAGTCTGAGTTACACACAGAGAGAAGGAGAGGCAGAGAGAGAGAGAGAAAGAGAAAGATTGAGAGATTTTCCATCCATTGGTTCACTCCTCAGTTGGCTGCAATGGCCGGAGATGTGCTGATCCGAAGCCAGGAGCCAGGAGCTTCTTCCAGGTCTCCCACATGGGAACAGGGGCCCAAGCACTTGGGCCATCTTCTGTTGCTTTCCCAGGCCATAGCAGAGAGCGGGATCTGAAGTGGAGCAGCTGAGACTCAAAATGGCACCCATATGGCTTCATAGTGGCTTCACCCACTATGCCACAGCGCCACTGCCCCCCCCCTTCACTGCTAAAGGGAGAAACCCCTGAATTTTAGTTCCTTCACTTTCTGTTACTCTTTAAAAATTCTCTCAAGGTTCCTCAAATATCAAGGCTTCAACTTACATTGCTTAATCTGTATTTCTAGACCAAGACCTCTTCCCTGGGGTTAGTTATACTTTGGTCTCTTCATTCTAGTTCACTTCTCAACCCCACACTCAGTTTTCTCCATGTGGATTACTTCTGTAGATACCTGGTATTGTACTCTTCTGTTGATTTTGTAAGAGTTAACTTTCTAGTGTTGTTTTCATTAACATTACATTTTGTCTTTTACTATTTTAGGTTAGATTTCTCGATATGAGCATAACAAATTTTTTTTTCAAAACCTAAAATAATGTGATACTTTTTTATTCTATATTAGTACAAACTAATTGTGAGCTGAGTAGAAAACTGGGTTAATGTCAGGATTTCCTTGGAAATGGTAGAGACTAAACCTATAGCAATGGTCTCATATTGTAATACTGGCATCAGTACAAAAAAGTAATACATACAATTTATCCATGAGTACTAGCAGATTCTTTTTTTATAAAAATAGAAAATAAATGTAGATGGTATTTACTGAAAGAATGCCACCACCACCACCACCACTTTCAACTAGATGTGGTTTTAAAATGCGTTATACTTTCAATTATCCTTGCAACTGTATGAATACATATACATATGAAAACACAGATTTCAAAATGACTAAAAATACCTCATCATTCATTTTCATTTTAGTCATTTCTGTCCCTTTTTGCTTGCCAAGGTGAATGATCAGAATTTCGTCTTTGAATACTATGGCCTTCTCTTTTGCAGAAAGATGTCTCTGGGTGTTGTTTTGCTCTTCTTCAACCTAGAGACACATTTCATTAACTTTTTGGTCTTAAAACATTTGAAAAGAAAAAAATCATAAAGAGTAAGAGCAGAACCTAAGAAAAAATAAATGTTACAAGAAAGCAACCTACTAAAGATCTTCTTGTCACTTGAATTATTCAAAATTTTTAGAAATATTTATGTACTTATAAATCAGAATACAGGGTGGAAGACACACACACACACACACAGACACAGACACAGATTTTTATCTGGTTCACTCCCCAAACGGCCGCAATGTCTGGGCCTGAGTAGGCTGAAGCCAGGAGCTAAGAGATTGTTCCAGGTCTCCCACATAGGTATAAGGGCCCAAGCACTTGGGCCACCTTTACTGCTTTCCCAGGCACATTAGAAAGGAGCTGGATCAGAAGTGGATCAGCTGGGACTCAAACCAGTGCCCATATGGGATGTCAGCACTGCAGACGGCAGCTTAACCTGCTGCCCCACAGCACCTGCCCCAATTGTTTAAATTTTAATAGGAGAAATGACAGCCAAATTCTTCAAAGCAAAAATACTTCTTAAGTACAGTCACATGTTATCATAAATGAAGTTATTTATAAAACGTTTTGCTAGCTTCACTATAATTTAAAAGCCATTTATAAACTATTTATTTAACATAAAATGTCTACATTAACACGTGAGTGACTAATCTCAATTCACCTTTTATTGCTTCATGCAGGAAGCATGTACTGAGTCTCACTAGGTGCCGTGATTTACAATCAATAATTTTAGCAGTAAATATCATAATTCATCTTTAGGATAACAATTTGTGTTATGTTAAATCTAAATGATATCTTTTTTTAAAAAAGATGTATTTATTTATTTGAAAGGCAGAGCATACAGAGAGAGAGGAAGAGACAGAAAGAGACCTTCCATCTGCTGGTTTACTTTTCAAATGACTGCAACAACCAGGTCTATACCAGGCCAAAGCCAGGAACCCGGAATCGGGTCTCGAATCATAGGGATGACAGGGACCCTAGTACTTGGGCCCTCTTCTGCTGCTTTTGCAAGTGTATTAGCAGGGAGCTGAATCAAAAGTGGAACAATGGCCGGCACCATGGCTCACTAGGCTAATCCTCCTCCTAGTGGCTCCGGCACACCGGGTTCTAGTCCTGGTTGGGGCACCGGATTCTGTCCCAATTGCCCCTCTTCCAGGCCAGCTCTCTGCTGTGGCCAGGGAAGGCAGTGGAGGATGGCCCAAGTCCTTGGGCCCTGCACCCCATAGGAGACCAGGAGAAGCACCTGGCTCCTGCCTTTGGATCAGCGTGGTGTGCTGGCCGCAGCATGCCAGCTGCGGCGGCCATTGGAGGGTGAACCAACGGCAAAAGGAAGACCTTTCTCTCTGTCTCTCTCTCTCTCTCACTGTCCACTCTGCCTGTTAAAAAAAAAAAGTGGAATAATGAGGATGGGGACCAACACTCTGTGTGGGAATGCCAGCATGTGCAAGCAGCAGCTTAACCTGCTACACCACAACACTGACATTAAAATTTATATAGATATAGATATAGATATAAATATAGATATAGATGTAATGATATTTATAAAGAATAAAGCAAAGATTAATTTACCTGATTCAAGTTATTTCTTACAGCCTCCAATTCCATTTCTAGTGTTCTGAGGGTCAGTTCAAGTTGTTTCACTGTCACTTCCTTACTACATTGTTCTTCTTTCCTTCTTAACTGCTCCCTAAATTTTTAGACAATGCATGAGCATTACCTGTTCTATTTTACTTGTTTTAAGGTAAATATACAGTTACATATACTTATCTTAAAATTCAGTTTGTTAGAAACTAAAAAAATCATTTTGTTATCATGATCTTAGTATGTTTATTATAATGAAATGTCTATGTTCTCAAGTATCTTTACTTTTTAATTTTCCTGTTACTAATTTATCATTTTAATCTCTTCCAAAGGCAGATATACTTGAAAGGTAGTGGTGAAAGAATGTTCTGATAATTGATAATCAGTTTATCAAAAGGAATTTTGAAGTAAAGTTACAAGTCAAAAATTACCTTTTCTTCTTTTGATTTAGGAAAGATGATTTAAATTAATGAATCTTTAATGATTGCTATTTATAGTTGTATGTAGTGGTTAGAAAAGATTAATCTTCAGGAAATACATGTATCTCTAAAAACGATTTAGTTTGAGACACTACCTTCATATTTCTTTCACAAAACTTTGATTACTGTTATCCAAGAGTAGGCTCTTGGATACTCCATACATTTTATGTATCCTTCTTTTCAATATGTTTAGCTCATACTGTTGACTACAGTGTAACCTTGTAGGAAATTTAAAAATTCATTTTGGAACAAGAAAGGAGTTAAGAGTCCAAGCTAGATATCAGACCCAGGTACTCTGATAGGGGATGACATCTCAATGGACATCTTGTCTGCTGCGCTTAGGCTTGCCCCTGAAGGCAATTGTTAAATGGAAAGCATCTTGTTAAGTTTTCCCTGTAGCCAGGGTAAGAAATAATCACCCACAACCAGTTTTAAATCTCTTCAGTTAATTAATGACTACTAGCCTCACTCTCCAACTAATCAAGTCAAATTTTCATTTCTGAAAGATGGCCTGTCAGAGATAAGCCCTGTCCATAAATGTATCACAAAGGTCAACCAATCTCGCAGCTGGGGGCTGTAGGAGACACCAGGTTTAGAGAGTGAGGTAAGGGCAGACTGTGGCATCCCATGCCACTGGGGATATAGTGCATGAGGGAGAACCTAGCCAAAGACCAATATCACTGATGAACAAGATAAAAAAATTCTCAGCAAAATACTATCATGGATGTGCTAACAAATGTGTGCAAATTAGGCCATGTTTTCTTTTTTTTTTTTTTTTTGACAGGCGGAGTGGACAGTGAGAGAGAGAGACAGAGAGAAAGGTCTTCCTTTGCCGTTGGTTCACCCTCCAATGGCCGCCGCGGCCAGCGCGCTGCGGCCGGCGCACCACGCTGATCCGATGGCAGGAGCCAGGAGCCAGGTGCTTTTCCTGGTCTCCCATGGGGTGCAGGGCCCAAGCACCTGGGCCATGGCCATGTTTTCAAGTAGGGCCTAGTCCTAGAGTGAATCTATTGCAAGGTTAAAGGGATAACATATACCAAATTTTGATACATACTACTAAGTTACCCTTCAAAAGGACTTCCCAATTTTATTTACCAACACTCTATGAAAATGTTTTTGTCCTCATATTTGCTTGGTTATTGTCTTAAAAATAAAACATGCATCAATATGATTAGGAAGATAATATTTAAATATTGATTTGTATTTTTATTATAAGGCAAGACTGAAGATCCTTAGTACATGTGCAGAATTTTATATTCATTAATATTAGCCCAAATCAGAATTAGTTTGATAGGACAATAACAGTCATCTGTAAAATATTGCTGCAGGCTCACCCATTATGTTCTTCATCCTCTTTAGTAGGAAATTGCTGATGATCAGTTTTTCCACTCTCTCTCTGTTGAGTTAATGTACCACCACCACCATGATCATCATCATATGGGAGGTTTTCTGATGTTCCCATTTCATTACTTTTGTGTGTCTTTCTTTCTTGTTCAAACTTTAATGAAAAGTTTCATATTAAGTTACTCCTTGTGCAATAAAAAACATTTTTATGGATATTACTATTTGATTATTAGTTTTATCATGATTTCAGTCAATGAAATATTTTTGGTTTACTTAGTTTCATCAATACATGTCATTGAAGTTATTGTAAATTTTTGGTTTCAATTATTCTTGAATTTTCAAAACTTCCAAATGGGGCCCCTCTTTATTTTACTGTTTTATTCCCACCCTGTCTAGTTCTACTATATTATAATATCCAATAATGACAGTGGCTAAAATATTATATAATACTTTGCTTTTTTCTGCTTAAAATATAACAAGTTAGAAAGTTGTCTGTACTTATCAAAGGTCCCATGCTAGAAATTGTGACTCTTAGTAAGCAACTTGGGGCCGGTGCTGTGGCTCACTAGGCTAATCCTCCGCCTGCGGCACTAGTCCCTGGTCGGGGTGCCGGATTCTGTCCTGGTTGCCCCTCTTCCAGTCCAGCTCTCTGCTGTGGCCCGGGAGTACAGTAGAGGATGGTCCTGGTCCTTGGGCCCTGCACCCGCATGGGAGACCAGGAGGAAGCACCTGGCTCCTGGCTTCAGATCGGCGCGGTGCGCCGGCCGCAAAGCACCAGCAATAGTGGCCACTTGGGGTGTGAACCAACAGAAAAAGGAAGACCTTTCTCTCTCTCTCTTTCTCTCTGTCTAACTCTGCCTGTCAGAAAAAAAAAAAAAGCAACTGGGTGATTTTTTACCGAATTCTCTCCCTGAATGTAGATGCTCAAGCCAGTTACATTCCAAGCAGATGAAATTTTTAACTTTGACATTAAAGTCTAGGAATAAAAAACCGCAAATTTTGAACCATTGGCAATGATTATTGTTTCAGCCAACTCAATGGTCAACAACATAATGTACAAAAATTAATGACTTAATCATATGAGTCAATATTTTACATTACTTTTTGTATCATGGAAGAAGTATATATGAATGGAAAAGCAAATAATATTTAGGTTTTTTTCTCAATTCCAAAGTTCTGAATTCCAAATTCTTGTTTTTAACTAAATATTTTATATTGACTATTAAATTATGATCTATTAATTTTAAAATCTGGTATCAAATATATTTTCACTTGGTGTATGCTATGACAATAATATACTAAAGCAAATTAAAAATATCAAACTGTAAATTTAAGTTTATACAGACCTGTGGCTGGATATTTTGATTTCCTTTAAGAATTTCTTGCTTTTCCCAGACTGTAATTTGTAAGTCATTGTGTGGTAGAGAAAAGCTATTTTTTTCTAATTCAGGTTCTATGTGTTTATCATTGTTTTTACTCCAATTGTCACATAGTAGCTTCTTGATCATTTGCCTATTTGGCTTTGTTTTCTTGTAAGAGTCTGTAATAGCAGAAAAAATTGTTCCTGTATAGTGACTTTTATTGTAATCATATGCTGTGTTTCCTTGGTGTAAGTAAGCTCCAAATATAAAAAGGCTTTCTAGACCACCATAGCGAGGAATGTGTCCTAAGCCTAATACATTTAATAGATTGTAATTTGCATTGTTAAGACTAGTTTCCTTGACAGATCTGTATAATTACTTAAATGTGCCATGTGGAACAGTTAGATAAAAGCTGTAATCTTTATAAAATAAAGATATAAAATAACCACAATATAGAATCAATCCAGGTGTTACATTGACAGATGAACAGATGAATGGATCAAGAAAACATGGTTACATATACACAGTGGAATATTGTTCAGTCATAATAAAGCATAGAATCCTGTCATTTGCAGCAATATGGATGAATCTGGAGGACACTATATTAAGTGAAATAGATCAGGCTAAGAAAGATAAAAACTGTGTGTTCTCACTTGTGAAAGCTGAAAAAATGAATCTCATAGAAATACAAAGTAAAACAGTGATTATGAGAGGCTGGAAAGAGGAGGGGGGAGCAAATGGAGAGAGGTTGGTAAATGGGTTCAGGAGTACAGTTGGATACAGTAATAGCTTCCAATGTTCTAGAGCAGAGTAGGATAACCGTCTTTGTATGAAGAGTCTTTACTTATTTTAATCAGCTTTTATTGTGTGCCAGATAAGTGTTAGGCACTGGGGTTTAAAGGATGTAAATTAAGATGACATAGATGGCTCTTTTATGGACGATTCCTGATCTGAGATTTAAAGACTGAGATTAGTTTAAAATATGTAGAGGACAGAAAAAAGTGACATTATCAAGAGAGGGAAAAACATGAAACGGGTGTAGTTGTCTGAAAAATAGGGGCTGGTGAAGCGGGCATCACCAAGAAGTTCAGTGATGCCAGAGAGAAGGGCAGACATAGGGCTGGTGCTGTGGTGTAGCAGGTAAAGCTGCAACCTGCAGTGCCGGCATCTCATGAGGGCACCAGTTTGAGTCTTGGCTGCTCTACTTCTGATCCAGCTCTCTTCTATGGCCTGGGAAATCAGTACAAGATGGCCCCAACTCTTTGAGCCCTTGAACCCACTTGGGAGAACTGGAAAAGCCCCTGGATCCTGGCTTCAGATTGGCACAGCCCTGGCCATTGAGGCCATTTGGAGAGTAAACCAGCAGATGGAAGATCCCTCCTCCCTCCCTCTCTCTCTATTTCTCTCCATCTGCCTCTCTGCAACTCTGCCTTTCAAATAAATGAATAGTAAATGTTCACCATTGTTACTCAGTGGAAGTTTTAGAGCCATTAAGCATGAGAAAGTACTCAAAGGGATACAGCTGGGAAAGGAGGAAGTGAAATTATCCTTATTTGCAGATGACATGGTCCTGTATATAGGGAAAATGAAAGTCTCCACTAAAAGACTATTGGAATTCATAAAAAAGTTTTTTAAAGTTGCAGGACCAAAAATCAGCAGCCTTTGTAAACACAGAGAATGTCATGGCTGAGAAAGAGCTATTAAGATTAGTATTCACAATAACTACAAAAAATTTAATACCTTGTAATAAATTTAACTAAGGATGTGAAAGATATCTACAATGAAAAACATTATAAAACATTTATAAAAACATTGTAAAACATTAAAGAAAGAAGATAAAAAATGGAAAAAAAATCATGCATGCTTGTGGATTAGGAGAATATCACCAAATTGTCCAAGTACCAACAGCAATTAAGAGACTCAAAGAGATGCCAATCAAAATAACAACATTTTTCTCAGATCTAGAATAGGGATGTTAAGATTGCCATGGAAGCTATGAGACCCTGAATAGCTACAATAATCTTAAACAGAAACAAAGTTGGAGGCACAACCATACCAGATTTCAAGACATACTAAAGGGCAGTTATAATCAAAGCAGCCAGGTACTGGCAAAAAAAATAGACATATAGACCAGTGGAACAGAATAGACACTCCAGAAATTAATACATGCATCTATAACTAATTAATCTTTGACAGTTAGCTAAAATCACTCATTGGAGAAAAGAAAAGATGCTTGGAAAATTGGATCTACATGTGCAGAAGAAAGAAAAAAGACCCCTACTTTATGCTTTCTACAATAATAAATTCAAAATGAATCAAGGATGTAAATCTAGGGCATGATGCTATCAGTTTACTAAAGAAAAATGTCAGGGTACCTCTGCAAGACATTGGCATAGGAAAAGACTTCCTGATAGGGGCTGACGGTGTGGCGTGGTAGGTAGAGCGGATGTCTGCAGTGCCAGCATCCCCTATGGGTGCTGGTTCAAGACTTGGTTACTCCACTTCCAATCCTGCTCTCTGCTATGGCCTGGGAAAGCAGTGGAGGAGGTCCTTGGGCACCTGCTCACACATGGGGGACCTGGAAGAAGCTCCTGAATTGCAGTCATTTGGGGAGTGAATCAGTGGATGGAAGATCTCTCTCTCTCTCTCTCTCTCTCTCTCTCTCTCTGCCTCTTTCTAACTCTGCCTTTCCAATAATAAAATTAATTAAATAATAAATAGCTCAAGAAAACCAACAGCAACAAAATAAACAATCCAATTAAGAAATGGGCATCAGGGCTGTCACTGTGGTGTAGCAGGAGAAGCCACTCCCTGTAGTGCCAGCATCCCATATGTCTGCCAGTTTGAGTTCTGGCTGCTTCACTTCTGATCCAATTCTCTGCTATGGCCTGGGAAAGCAGTAGGAGGCCTAAGTCCTTGGGCCACTGTACCCACGTGGGAAGACCCAGAGGAGGCTTCTGGCTCCTGGCTGCAGATCTGTGCAGCTCTGGCTGTTGCAGCTAATTGAGGAGTGAACCAGTGGATGGAAGATCTCTCTCTGCCTCTCTTTCTCTCTCTGTGTAACTCTGACTTTCGAATAAATAAATAAAATCTTAAAAAAAATGGGCAAAGGTCTTGAACAGGCATTTTTCAAAAGATCAAATTCAAATGTCAAATAGATACATGAAAAAATACTCAGGATCACTAGTCATCAGGGAAATATAAATCAAAACCACAATGAGGTTTCACCTCAAACCTCTTTAGAATGTCTCTTATACAGAAATCAACAAATATCAAATATAGAAATGATGTGGGGAAAAAGTTACCCTAATCCACTGTTGGTGGGAATGTAAACTGCTACAACCACTGTGGAAGACAGTATGGAGATACCTCAAAAATCTGAACTTAGACCCACTGAATGTCCCAGCCATCTGCTTCCTGGGAATTTACCCAAATGAAAAGAAATCAGTGTATGAGAGAGTGATCTTGTAATCCAAAAACTGTACTTTGGAAATTTATATTTATTAAATAAAAGTTAAAAAAAGAGTGATCTGTACAACCATGTTTATTGCAGCTCAATTCGTAATAGCTAAGATATGGAATCAACCAAATGTCCATCCACTGATGACTGGGGAAATAAAATGTGGTGTATGTACACTATGGAATACTACAAGGATGTAAAAAGAATGAAGTCCTGTGTTTCACAACAGAATGGATGCAACTGGAAACCATTATACTTAAATAAGCCAGTCTTCAAAAGACAGATACCATGTTTTCTCTGATATGTGGCAGTTAATATAGAATACAAAAAATTACAGGGTTAAAAGGGAATCTTGTGATATGATTGCTTATATACCTGTGGAACTGTGGTTTTCCTACTTTCTATTTGTTCAATGTTGTAGTTAGTGGTGAATTAAGCCTGTGATTATAGAGTGGATTAAAATTATGTCACTGCAAAAAATTCACCTTTTAAAAGGTTCAAAACAGAATTATTTTATCATCCTCCACTTGATATACCTGTTTCAACTACTTTTTTTTACTTCCTGAATCCTCTACCTTTCTTACTCTTATTTCCTCTTTTTTACTTCTGTGTGTTTTGATTTTCCTCAGATCAAAAATTCCCTTTAAATGGAACTAAAATTCAGTTTCTTCAGTGGCACTCACAATTTAAGCTGTTGCTGATGGCTGGTAAAATGCAAAACTTATCAGCATTTTACTTACCTTTTTCCTTACTATGCATATAATAGGTTAGTTCCTTTTATTATTAGAACTTATCTGTGCTCATATTTTAGACAAACATTCTGTCAAATGACTTTTAAAAAATTAGCTCTTACCTTGTAGTTGTTCATTTATATCTTTCCTTCTTTGATCAGCAGGCCCACATTTGCCATCATATTTCTGAAGAGGACATTTAGAAATATGCTGTAATAATTAGTGTCAACAATAAGTTATATAAATACTTCACAGGTTCTAAGCAAATAAACAAATTTCAAATTTTAAAAGCATTTCAGCTTACAAGTAACAGAAGCATATATTGATACTAAAGTGAGTTTTTCCCAGTAAATATTTTCAAAAAGTTATAGCAATATTTAAGAACAGTATTTATTTCCTTAGCTTCCCAAATATGCCAGGCACTTATTTACACATTTTTCTTCACATATAATATAAAAATGACAAGAAATATGGTTATCCCATTTCATATGTCCTGGCCATTCCCCAGTGCTAAAAACAAATTGATATTTGAATGAGATCCACTGTTCCAGGACTCGGTCCATTCTTTCCTCTTCCTAGACTGTCACAGGGATGGTGCATTCTTACCCTTCAGGCAGCAGCTTCAGTACCAAACTCAGAAGGATCTTCTCTGACTATGAAATTCCACACCCATTTCCATGCCCAGGGTGAGCCCACAGTGACTACACTCCCCACCCACACATTCACAGGAACCACAAAAAGGATCTGTTTGGCCTCAGTGTGAGCCCAGAACCCTCTGCAATGACCCACCCCAGGTCCTCAGTGAAATCTGAGCCTCAGAAGCTGGATACAGTGATTCCTAGAGAACCAGCTATCCCCCATGCCCTATCATGGCATTACAGCACACTCAGTCATAGCATGCAGGGCTCCACAGGCACAGGGAGCAGGCTGTTCTGTCTACAGCCTAGAGGTTTTCCCAGAGCCAGCTGCTTGTCAGTGCTCCACCTTGGTAGGTTGAGTCTGGGTGCACATGATAGAGTAAGGGGTGGAAAGTGCCTCTCAAGCCTCAGTGGGCTTCCTGCCCCCTGCCAGCCAACAGAATCAAAGTCAGTGGGGACTTCGGGTTTATCCCTCCAATAACATTCCCTAGTTGTGCATGCAGGCAAGGCACAACAGCCTCTGCTTGTCTTATTAAGATGGTGTTTCTTCCCTGCTAGTTGCCAGATGCCTTTATGGGGGGATCAGAAGAAAACCATGTGTTCTCCCTTCATGAGGCTAGGTGGACACCCTGACCCTGCTAGTGTTCCAGGCCAAAATCAAAACAAGTTTGGTGTGCAAAGATCTCCCTTTGGTGATATCACCAAACAGGTTGCTGCAGACTCCTCTCATTTCACTTCAAGAAGATGGTATCTCCTACAGTCCCTGGCTGTGGGAGTTGCTGGTGATGTCCCCACTCACTCCTGGGTGTTTGTACTGTCCACACTGCTCCATGGTGTCTCTTCTTTCTGTAGAATTTCCACTGCAAACCTCTCTTCAGCTTCTCCTGGGAATGCAGTTACTCTGCTTTTCTTTATATCTCTCAGGCCAAAATCAACATGTTTCTCCCTATTTAACAATCTTGGATCTCCCTTTTAATACCTTATTTCTAAGTGCTCTAGGAAATATATAAATATTACCTAATTTCCAATAGCTCACAGCGATGAAGGAGCTTACATGAATACTTATAGTACCAAATACAAAAATTTCTAAAATTTTAATCTTTAGAAAGTGATATAAGGACTTAAATTAGATTTTTTTAAACAAACAACAGTCCAAAATATTTCTGGGCCAGCACTGTGGTGCAGAGGGTTAATGCCCAGGCTTGAAATGCTGGCATCCCATATGGGCACTGGTTCTAGTCCCAGCTGCTCCTCTGCTATGGCATGGGAAAGCAGAAGGTGGCTCAAGTGCTTGGGCCCCTGCACCCATGTGGGAGACCCGGAGGAATCTCCTGGCTTCAGATCGGTGCAGCTCTGGCTGTTGCAGCCATCTGGGGAATAAACCATGGATGGAAGCCTCTAACTCTGTCTTTCCAAATAAAGAAAATTAATCTTTTTTTTTTTTTGACAGAGTGGACAGCGAGAAGAGAGACAGAGAGAAAGGTCTTCTTTTTCCATTTGTTCACCCCACCAATGGCAACTGGGCCGGCGCACAGCAGCTGGCACACTGCGCTGATCTGAAACCAGGAGATAGGTGCTTTCTCCTGGTCTCCCATGTGGGTGCAGGGTCCAAGGACTTAGGCCATCCTCCACTGCCTTCCCGGGCCACAGCAGAGAGCTGGACTGGAAGAGGAGCAACCGGGATGGAATCTGGTGCCCTAACTGGGACTAGAACCCGGTGTGCTGGTGCTGCAGGCAGAGGATTAGCCTATTGAGCCGTGGCACTGGCCAATAAAATAAATCTTTTTAAAAAAATTCTGAAATTAATTTTTTTCATATGTTGTTAAGAGTTTCTGCTTCTAGAACTTATTATTGTATTGGGAAAAACATGTATTCTCTTATATGCAGAGTTTTAACTATGCAGTTAATGGAATGACTTAGAAAAAAGAGTGGAATCCATTGTGACCCAAAATTGAAATTTCCATAATTTCTAATATCACAATAGTCAAAGTTCAGAACCAAGAATAGAAATGGGGAAAATTGTCTCCTAAAAATTACATGATGGCAAAATAAAAGATCTAAGAAAAGAAAAAAATTCCCTGACATATGCTAACAGTTTCAGAACTGAAGCACACCAGGGAGATCCCATGATTACTATAACAGCTAATTTGGTTCAGTCATGATTTGTTTAGGCACATTCATTCTAAAAGGTTGATATGATTTAAAAGTCACAGTGTTTTATAAATGCACCCTTGACCAAATTTTATATTCCCTCTAGTGCAGTAAAGTGTTTCCTATTAATGTTCCCCTATATATTTCTCAGCCCATTCTTTTCACTCTTACCTTTTTAAAGTGTATACTTATTTTTGATATTTACCAAACTAAAAGCATTTTAAAATGACAACTAATCATATTTCTACAAAATTATTTTCTCTAACCAACTTTCCATTAAACATGTGAGATGATGATACATAGAGCACTGCTCTATTTTAAAAGTAAATAATATATAAGGTCGGTGCCGTGGCTCACTAGGCTAATCTTCCACCGTGCGGCACTGGCACACCGGGTTCTAGTCCCGGTTGGGGCACCGGATTCTATCCCGGTTGCCCCTCTTCCAGGCCAGCTCTCTGCTGTGGCCAGGGAGTGCAGTGGAGGATGGCCTAGGTCCTTGGGCCCTGCACCCCATGGGAGACCAGGATAAGTACCTGGCTCCTGCCATCGGATCAGTGTGGTGCACCGGCCATGGCAGCCATTGGAGGGTGAACCAAGGGCAAAAGGAAGACCTTTCTCTCTGTCTCTCTCACTGTCCACTCTGCCTGTCAAAAAAAAAAAAGTAAATAATATATAGAACTAAATTCTGACCAAGAACATTTGTTTCATAATAGAGCATTTACCTTGGCATCAAAATCATAGTCTTTTTCTTCTGATTTAGACAATGGATCACCAAGATGAAGTTTGATGGCAAGTCTTTAGAGAAAAATACATAAAAGTGTGAGAGATCAGTTATCTGTATATTTGATTATCCTTTATATAATTAAATTTGCCCTTTTAAAAAAGATTTATTTATTTGAAAGTCAGAGTTGCAGAGAGAGAGAAGGAGAGGAAGAGAGAGAGAAAGAGGTCTTCCATCCTCTGGCTCACTCCCCAGTTGGCTGCAATGGCCGGAGCTGTGCCAATCCAAAGCCAGGAGCCAGGAGCTTCTTCCAGGTGTCCCATGTGGGTGCAGGGGCCCAAGCACTCAGACCATCTTCTACTGCTTTCCCAGCCCATAGTAGAGAGCTGGACTGGAAGAGGAGCAGCCGGGACTAGAACCCATATGGGTGCATTGACCTGTGCCCCAGCACAGGCCCCTCATTACTTCAATTTTAATTCTCAACTTGCTGATACTGGACAGAAAAACAAAGTTTTGAAATATGCTAGAGTTCTGAGAGAATATATGAAGTATGTAATATGTGTTCAGGTCAAATTTGATAAATGGATTGCAGGAAGGTTAAATACAGTTGGAAAGTTCAACATCTTTTTAAAGAAAAAGTCCAAAAGGTAAAGAAATAATTTTTCTATAGTAATGACCATTTATTTTTGCTGTTTTTAATTTTCAGAAGGACACATAATATAAAATGGTTATTATCAATACATAAGCAATAAAGTTTATAGTATGAAAAATATATAATTAAAAGCATAAATAATAATAGAAACCCAGATAAAAAATTTCCTTTACTTTGGAAGAGGTTAAAAGTTAGTATAAATAATCCATAAACATTTAATTGCAAGTAACTCATTTTATCTTGCTAGATTCATATTTTTCCTCTTTCCAAGGATTCTTCTGTTATTAACCTTTTATTAGAATTTTTATGTGTTCACTGTAGAGATAACAAATAAAAAAGAAAATTTCACATATAAATCACCAGCCTGAAATATCACCTTTTATCATATTTTGTACATTTTCTTAGCTAACATACGCATAAACTGATTTTTTCCTTACATGGCATACCAGATATATCTGTGCATGCCCACATATATCTGTCTATGCCAGTTTCAGTGGTCATACATGACTGCATCCTGTAGATGCATTATAGTTGGTAACATCCATTGGGAGTTCTTCTTAGTAAGTTGCTATTTTAAGTAGCGCTGGGTAAATAAATTGATTTATCTTTGGCTACTTTTGAAATATACTGTTATATAATATAATTGAAGAGTAGAATGCATGCATTTTTAAATGTTGTACAATACACAACATGAAATTGTTTATTTTAAAAGTCATAGGCAACATAACCTTTAAGCAACACTGTACATTCTGCTCTTTATTCTCACAAATTGATAGAAAACAGTATTTTAATTCCCATTTTAGCTTTTTTTTAAAGTCACAAGAATTTTATTATAGTAAACAGTCTCATGGTATTTGACAGAACTCAGAACTCTTCTTTGAGATAGGTTCAAATCTGTGAAAACAAAGCCAGCCATAATGAAGTCTTTATTTAAAAAAAAAATCAAACAACCAAAGATACATTTCATAAAGCAAAATATAAAAACAGAAGCCAAAAACAACAGAAAAGATAGCTAAGCAATAGATTTAAGAAACTTTGATTCCATCCATCTGACTTGTTGGTAACTGTTCTGTTTGTCCTTCCACTGCTATCTCTGTAAAAGTGGTATGATAATTTAAGACAACCTAAGACCTATTAGAAGCTTTAAGGAATTATTGAAAAAGTGTTCAAATGTTTTACAAATACTACCAACAAACACATTATACTTTTTATCTTGCTCCAGTGAAAGTGTCTCTTTAAATCAGACTCTGCTCTGTAAGTTTCAAACTCTCATCTAGAAAGATGTTAGCTTTCTTCCCAAGTAATACTCGGTTTATCACAACATTTCTGATTAAGACAGACAAGTAATACCAGAATTGTCCTACCTAAGGCAAAAAGAACTTTAGCACATTTGGTAGTCCCTAGACTCAGTTCAATCAAATGATGAGTCATTCAATTAATATTTTATTAATTGTTACTCAAGCATTTTTCAAGTATCATTTTGAAATTACATCCTATCTCAGTGTGAGGTTTCTTAAACAGGAAGAATTTCATTTCTGTTAATATCTGCAGTGCCAGCTGTTTCATTAAATAGATATTTTTCTCTTTAAGAAGCTGCTCCAGTGAAGAATCATTTCTTATATATCATGTCCAGATCCAAAAAGAAACATTTTTCTGTGAAAAGAAATACTCAAGAAATGTGAAAACTTTCTGTAATCAAAGGATTGCCTACCTCTTAAAAGCATGTAATCACCCCTACAGTTTGGTGAAGAATTAAAAGTTTTCACTAGTGGCTTACAGCTCATCAGATGTACTGTTCACCTTTGGTAATTCACATTCTTCACTGTTCTGACAACCCTGAAGGATGTCCTTGTAGTAGTTCTTCAGATCCTCATACAAAGAAACAGTTTCCTGTGAGTGAGCCAAGGGTAACACCTTTTCATTCAGGAACATCTGCACTTGGAATTGTTCTTTAGGAGTCAGCGTCCTCACAATGGTAAAACACAAATATCAGGTTTGAGGCATAAGGTACAATGTGACCACTTCGGAACTTCCGGTGCATTTGTTCCTTATAATTATAAGCTGTCAGGGGCTCCTTGTCTTTGAAGTAGCCCATGAGAGAAAGCAGTGGTAGAAGGGTCTCTGCATGACTAAACTGGAGAATGACTGGAGAAGAAATCGGTTGAGATCTTTGCTTCTGTTCAACTGCTTTGTCTAAGTGCTGGAAGATATCCTGAAACAAGGTGCAACTGGATCGACTATTAATAGTATAGCCATGTCCTCTTTTCCAGTACTGTTTCAGGTCATTTAAATATTCTAATACCTTTGTATCGTCTATGTCAAAAACATCACACCAAGGAGACTTAACACCTTTAATTGCCAGGTCAAATGAACAGGTAAAAAAAGCTACCTGAATTAAATCTGCATTTAAATCATTTACTGGCACTTGCAAAGTAGCTGCAACTTTCTTTAAAATGTTCTGCATTTCTGGTCCAGTTTTGAAGGCTTCTACGTGATAAAGAGCCGTAGCATTCCTTCCCATTTCAGTTAAAAACTTCTCACAATGATCAAAGAATCTCATCAATTTATCATTAATCCTTGGAGGTCCACACTCCATATCTGCGACGTCCGGCGGCGGCAACCCAGGGTGGTAGTGCTGCCACAGCCCCTGCAGGAAGGCGGCGCCGCTGTCCACGCAGCGGTGCTTGGAGCTGGTGAGGAGACGGAGGCGGCCGTAGTTCTCCCGGCTGAAGAGGGCCGGGAACAGCGATGCCAGGCGTAGCGCCAGCTGTCGCATGTCCTGCCGTCCCTTTTCCACCAGCTGCCCGTCCATCCAGTCGGCGTACCCCAGGGGCCAATCGGCCAGCGCCGCGCCCAGGTGGCGACCGCCCGCACTGCTGCGGCCGCGGGCCTGCAGCAGCCCGTGCAGCTGCCTCAGCTTGCGTATCTGTTTAGCCGTGGGGTAGCGGGTGCCATGGCGGATGAGGGCGACCAGCTGCACCGGGGTGCAGGTGCACCTCGGGGTCCAAAACCAGCCTGGGGTTGACATCCTCGTAGCGAGTCTTGGTGCCAAAGTAGGGGCTCAACACCGAGGCCACTGGGTCACTGGGCCCCAGGAGAGAGCAGCACATGAGAGATGAGAGCAACGCCGCAGCCAGGGCCACGGCAGGTGCTACGGCAGCCCCCATTTTAACTTGAAGTTTTTGTCTTGAGGCCTGACATTGTGGTGCAATGAGTTAAGCTGCCACTTGGAATTCCAGCATCCTGTATCAGAGTTCTGGTTTGGGTCCCGCCTGCTGAACTTCGATCCAATTTCTTGCTAATGAGCTTGGGAAGGCAGTGGAAGGTGGCTTAAGTATTTGGGCCCCTGAAACTCACGTAGGAGACCAGGATGGGGTTCCTGGATCCTGGCTTCACCCTAGCCAGACTTGGCTGTTGTGACTATTTGATAAGTGAACAGTAGATAAGACTGCTTCCCTCCCTCCCTCCCTCCCTCCCTCCATCCCTCCCTCCCTGTCTCTCCTTCTCTCCCTCTCTCCCTCCTTCCCTTTTTCTCTCCACCAACTCTTCCCATCTCTGCAACTCTTTCAAATAAATTATTTTTAGAAAGTTTTTATTTAATAAATATAAATTTATTTATTTTTCTTTCGTTTTTATTTGACAGAGTTATATAGATAGTGAGAGAGAGAGAGAGAGATAGAGAGAAAGGTCTTCCTTCTATTGGTTCACCCCCCAAATGGCCACTATGGCCAGCGCTGTGCCGAAATGAAGCCAGGAGCCAGGTGCTTCTTCCTGGTGTCCCATGCAGGTGCAGGGGCCAAGCACTTGGGCCATCCCCCACTGCCCTTCCAGGCCACAGCAGAGAGCTGGACTGGAAGAGGAGCAACCGGGACTAGAACCCAGCACCCATGTGGGATGCCAGCACCACAGGTGGAGGATTAACCAAGGGAGCCATGGTGCCAGCCCCAATAAATTTAAATTTCATAAGTACAACTTTTGGATTATAGCTGTTCTTCCCCCCATAACCACCCTCCCACCCCCAAATTGTCCCACCTCCTACTCCCTTTCCCATCCCATTCTTCATTAAGATTCATTTTAAATTATCTTTATACACAGAAGATCAACTCTATACTAAGTAAAGATTTCAGCTGTTTGCACCCACAAAGACACACAAAGTATAAAGTACTGTTTGAACACTAGTTTTACTGTTAATTCTCATAGTACAACTCATTAAGGACAGAGGTCCTACATGGGGAGCAAAGTGCACAGTGAATCCTGTTGTTGATTTAACAATTTACACTCTTATTCATGACCTCAGTGATCCCCTGAGGCTCCTGTCATGAGCTGCCAAGGCTATGGAAGCCTTTTGAGTCCACAAACTCCATCAGTATTTAGACAGGGCCACAAGCAAAGTGGAAGTGCTCTCTTCCCTTCAGAAAAAAGTACATCCTGCTTTGATGACCCCTTATTAGGCAGATTAGAATGCCTTAAGGGCTGATTCTGAGGCCAGAGTGCTGTTTAGGGCATTTGTCATTCTATGAGTCTGCTCTGTATCCCGCTTCCCATGTTGGATCAGTCTCTCTTTTTAATTCTATTATTATTAGCAGAAACTTGATCTTATTTATGTGATCCCTTTGACACTTAGTCCTTTCTATATGATCAGTTACACACCTAATATGACCACTTTAATGTGTAAGATGGCATTAGCACCTGCCAACATAATGGAATTTGGAGTCCCATGACAAATTCTTAGCTTTACTCTTAGGTGTAAGTCCATGGGAACATGTGCCGAACTGTACATCTCCTCCCTCTCTTATTCACATTCATATATTTTTTTAAACAGGGATCAATTTTCAATTGGATTTAAACAACTAAGGATAATTTTGTGTTAAGTAAAAAGTTTAACCAATGGTATTAAGTAGAAAAAGAAAATACTAAAAAGGATAAAATAGTGAGCTGTTCCTAAGCAGTCAGAACAAGGGCTGATCAAGTCATTGCTTCTCATAGTGTCAGTTTCACTTCTACAGGTTTCCTTTTAGGTGTTCAGTTAGTTGTCACAGATCAGGGAGAATATATGATATTTGAATATAGCGCTACCATATGACCTAGCCATCTCACTCTTTGGAATTTACCCAAGGGAAATTAAATCAGCAAATAAAAGGGCTTTCTGCACCTCCATGTTTATTGCAGCTCAATTCACAGTAGCTAAATGCCTGTCAATGGAAGACTGGATAAAAAAATTATGGGATATGTAAACTAAGGAATACTACACAGTGGTAAAAAATGAAATCTGGTCATTTGCAACAAAATGGAGGAATCTAGAAAACACCATACTGAGTGAAATAAGCCAGTCCCAAAGGGACAATTAGCAAATAAATAAATTATTAAAAATTCTTTCTCTTACCAAGGACAATAAATCCTTTTTTCTATGCCATTGGTTGCTAATTGGCAAAAAAGTACTTTGTTTATTTCAAAGAATTCTCTGTAAAGTGGATTTTTCATCTGAAATATATATTTTGTAAGTGTTTTGGAAAATAGTTGTTATTTATTTTTGTATTTTATACAAGTCATTTTAATTTTTAAATTTATTTTTATTTTCTTTTTGTTTAAAAAGAAGTGAATGAGGCAGAAAGAACTTTCCATTTCCTGGTTGACTCCTCAAGTGCCCACAACAGCCAGGTCTGGGGCATGCTGAAGCCTGAAATCTCTGAGTCTCCCATTTGGGTTCCTGGGACCCAACTACTTGCACCTTCACTTCCATCATCCCCAGGCTTACATCCCCAGAACGCTGGACTTGGAAGCAGAGCTGAGACTTCACCTCAGGCATCCATGGAATGCAGGTGTCTCAGGTGGCATCTGAACCCCTGTGCCAAATGCCAGGGGGATTTAGTTTTTATTTTACTCAGTGAGCCTTCAGAATGATTGCTTTTGAGGAAACCGTTAGTAAGGCTTTTGATCACACAAAGCCATTGAAGGGACTGTGTTTTCTCCTAGCACTTTTCTCGTTTTCTGTATTTAAAATTGGTAATATTTAGTTTTGTGACATAAAATCCTAGCCAGTTTCCCCAAATTAACAGGCATCATTTGTAAGTAATCCACCTTTGCCTAGTAATATGAAACATGACCACTATCAACTTGTAATTTCTTACATATATTTGGAGTTTTAGTCACTTATCTTCATTTATTGGTCAATAAATTGTTCAGTGGTCAGTAAAATATGGAAATTTGCACATTTTTTATAATCACAAGGCCATTCTTTATATATTACAAATCAGTGTCATCAGAACAGTAAGATCATGTGTAACTCAAAAAGTTTAAATCCCTCCTGTTTTATTTGGTTTATATAAAATAGAAAAACAGATGAGGAGCTCACATTTCGAGAAAAAAATGAGTCTTCCTGTTCAGGAACATGAAACGATCTTCCCGCTTCAATGTTTCCTTCTCAGATCTTTCAGAAGGGTAGGTGTGCGCTGACAGGAAATGTGTGCACGGATATAAAAGGGATACTGGATTCCACTCAAAGAATTTCAGCCCGGAAACTGATATATTATGGAAATTTTTCTCTCATCTCCACTTTTCTATAATGCATACAGCAGTGTGTGTGTGTAACGTGTACACTAAGCTTTATCGAGTTTGGTTGATGATGTCACTTTAAGTGGCCAATACAGCAGTCTGTGAGGAGAACTGTGAGTAGAGGAGAAGCAGCTGAAGTTTCGCCTCTGTTGCAGCTTCTCAGAAGCCGGCCGAGGCGCTCGGGTTCCCTGTCCCAGGCGCTGCGGTGTCAGCACAGGTGGCGACCCTGCATCGCGGTGACAGGAGGGCCCCGGGAGGTGCGGGCTTCTCCCGTCACTGCCAGCTCGCCGTCCCCTTACCTCTTCTGGTCCCTGTCATTTTCTCCCAGCCAAATCTTCTCGCGGACCCTGTGGCGCGGATGATAGGCCAGCCGCGATTGATTCCCGGAATCCTCAGAGGTGTCAACGGAGAAGCCCAAGAGCCGCCGGCTCCTCCTACCCGCCAAGGTGAAAATCCTCTTCATCGCCCCTGCCGGCGGCTCTGGAGCCCTGGCTCTGGGCGGATAACAGTGGCCAAACAGCCAGGGAATGTGTGTGCGGAGAGGGTGGGGGCGGGGGCGTGCGGCGGAGGTGGGGGGGCGGCCGGTTCGCTGCGCATGTGCAAGCTCCAGGGGTTCCCAAACAGCGATTATTTTGCCTGTAAAATTTGAGGATACGTGCCTGAGTGTTAGGGACGTTTTGCAAAAGAAAGACTCATCGCTGTGCACAAGCCATCTCTGCACTCACCTGGGACTCCAGTGGTGGAAACTTCACCACGATGAAGGCCTCATTTCAGGGAAGACGCTCCTTGCCCCTGGTTTATGACCCCTTCTACATCCTTCTGGGTCCCAGCCAGTATCCCTTGAAATTTAGGGGGTCCACAACAAAAGGCTGTTTTCATGAGTTCCTGCATGGTGGCGGTATGTGTCATTATGTGAGTCTGTGAGAACTCAGTGCGCATCTTGCAGAAAACACACAACCCCACTTATGCACACCTCGTGTTGTTTGCTCTTTGACTCAGGGTTACCTTTAAGGTTTTCTGACTTTCACTTCTTGCGATTTTCCCTAAGTGAATCTTTAGTCCATGACGACTTTTGGAGCATAGTGTAATATTTAAGAGCTTCTTTTAAAAACAGCTTTTCAGAGACCTTCTTTGTACCCAACAGTTCATCTTTTGGCATTAGGTTAAAGGTCACTTTATTTTATCTGAAGTCCCTAGGTTCTGTTTCTGAGTGTTACTGTCTGCTTCGTGAAACAGAACAGCACTGCCTTTGCTTCTTTATCAATAAAATGTACAGCATTTTGATGTCCGTTACAGTATCAAGTTTCTGCCTCCTTGCTCCTCTTTTTAGTGTTCTTTTGGTAGTGTTTACATTATTTTAGATGAATTGTTAATTACTTTGCCAAATCGGAGGATTCCTTAGTGGGATTAGATTTTAATTGAGTTAGGAAAATAATTTTAACAGAATCAATCTTTTGTAACAGTCCTACTGGGTAAATATTGTCTTTGTTTAATTCTTAATTTAGAACTTTATTTATTTGACAGCGAGCGAGCGCCCCCAGCTCCTCCTCTGGTTCTTACTCCAAATGCCCTCAATGGCTAGGATTGGGCCACACTGAAGCCAGGTGCTATGAACTCAATCACGGTCTCCCATTTGGGTTGCGGACCCAAATACTTGTGCCATCACCTGTGACATACCAGGATGCACGTTAGTAGGAAGCTGGAATTGAGAGGAGCTGGGGAAGGGGCAGTGTTGTGACGTGGTGTTAAAGCTGCCGCCTGTGACACAGCATCCTGTATGGGCCGTGGTTTGTGTCCTGGCGACTCCACTTACCATCCAGCTGCCTGAGAATGGTCTGGAATAAGCAGAGGAAGCAGGCTCAAGTGTTGGGCCCCTGTTGCTGATGTGGGAGGCCCAGACATTCCTAATTTCTGGCTTCATTGTCTCTCTCAACTCTAGCTTTCAAAATAAAAATAGTTAAAAAAAAAAAAGCAGAGAGGAGCTGTAACTCAAAACCTGATACTCTGAAATGGAATGTGGGTGTTCCAACTGGTGTCTTAACTGGCAGGCCACAGGTCTACCCCTGTACTACACATTTTACATGAATTATTGTGAATTACCATCTCAAACAGTTTTTGCAACAAAACAAACTTTTACCTCAATTTTCTATCAACTTTTTGAAATACCCACATTTGTGTATATGTGATTTCAATAACTTGAGTAAGAAACATGTGAGTACAACTTCCAAACAAGGTTTTAAAGTATTTAACTGCCTAACACCAGTTTCTTGGTCCTTCCTGATTTTCCCATTATCTCCAGCTGAGCAGAGTTGGAATCCTGAAAGCCTCCAGCCCTGGGTATGCTGCATTGCTGTTGATGACAGGCCACAGAGACATACCAGTTTAGATGCTCTACCCTGATCATGCCCATAGCACATACAAGCTAAAAGTTTGTTGCAATTCCCAATAGTCTTCCAACATTAGCATGAAATCTATGAAGAATAAATGAAAATTAATACCAATATTTCTGTTCTCACTACTGATTTTTTAAGATTTATTTTATTTATTTGAATGAGTGAGTTACAGGTGAAATGATTTATGAGAAAAGGTGCATTGCTAATCCACTTGAATTGACACCCAGTCAGCAAAGTGTCCTGGCCTCATCCCTAAAACATCAACTGAGGTTTTCATTATCCATGGAGAAATACCCATGATTTCACTTTCAATATTAAACCATGGCCATCATTTATAACTTTACTATTCACATTGAAGTGAGGATTAAATTTTGTTTTATATCATTCAGATGACTGCTGAGGTGTCTGAACACCTGCATTGACATGTTTCCTATTTCATAGTCCATATTGCCATGTTTTTCATGCTACTTCTGGAATCCCCCTTAACTTGTGTTTCTCTGCCTGACTTTGCACATGTTTTTACTGTGTCATTTGAATGGTGTAAGACTATCATTGACCTTTAATAAATGGTAACCTCTCTATTATGAATTGGATATGACTTGCTCCCCCAGATCATTTAAACTCCAGAGTCTTATGTTAACAATTGATCAATTTAAAGTAGATACTTGTTCTAATTATGGCTTTTGTTAGGTGAATCTGCTGGAGGAGACTTTAGGTCTTGCAGGCTTGCCCTCAGAGAGTGGTTCTCATGCGAAGATTGGTTGTTTAACCTTGGCATGCTTGCTGTGTCTCTCCCTGTGTTTCCAGGCTCACCATGGGATCATCCCTCCACACAAGCTTCACCATCGCCAGCCTCACCAGAGCTAGTCTATGTGGCTGTCCGATATTCAACTAAGGATCTCCGAGCTGTAAGCAAAAATAAGCATTTTCTTTCCTGAGTAGCTCCTCTCTTGTATGTTAAAGTAATGAAAAGCTGACTAACGTTCCATACCAATCACAGGAGAAAGCATGGCCCTCCTGTATGTGGTGTTCAGCAGCAAGGTAGGTGCCATGCATACTGAGCTGGCAATTTTTTCTTTCCATTTACTAGTCCTCTGCACCTCAAGGCAGGCAGCCCACATCATACACCCAGAAACCCAAAGTGATGTCAGTGGGGCAAGTCAGTCACTGTGTCAGCTCTGAATTTTGCAGGGTTTTGAATGCCTAGATCATGATACTGCTTCTACGATGTGTTCAGGTCATATTTGATAAATGGATTGCAGGAATGATTTAATATAGTTGGAAAGTTCAACATCTTTAAAGAAAAACTCCACATCTAAAGAAAGAAATAATTTTTCTATAGTAATGACTATTACTATTTGCTGTTTTTTAATTTTCATAAGGACAGATAATATAAAATGTTTATTATTAGTACATAGAAAATAAAGTTCTACACTTCCTCCTCCTATCCCCCACCCCTTACACCCAGGAGCTCCATTCTCTCCTTTGTACTCTTATGCCCTTCACTGGTGCCTCTGTTGTGATCACCAGCTCTTTACTGTGTGCTGTGTGTCCCATCCCTGTGAAGTTCTCATTCTTCAAAGGGACAGATCTTACCCCTTCCACAGCCAGGCACATTACCCCTCTCCCATGTCACATTTACATCTTTTTGCTTTTGTAGGCCATCTCTTTCCTCATCTAAATGGACACCTGCTGTCACCTGCTGTTGGGGTAGTGATGTAGCCCACTGTATGTCATCAGGATATCTGATCCAAGTTACAGGGCCCCCAGACAGCCTCACCCTTGTATTGTAAATCCCTGTGGTACCATCCGGGACATTTTTGTAATGATTTACAGTGAGAGAAAAGATCAGTACAGTTTACAAGTCAGTTCCCTCAGTGAAGATCATCATACCAGACATTGGAGGTGGAGGTGCTGGATGAGGTCCAAGAGCCCATGAGCGTGTAGGAGGTGACTGGTAGCCCATGAATGGTGCTGATGGCATACCCATGGGCTCAGGCACATAGGGGAATCCTAGGAAAGAAGAGGATAATCCTACATCCATATTGAAGGGCAGAGCACGAGTTCACGTGTGCAAATATATCAGTCTGATGGATGCAAGCAACACCAATGAATGCTGAACCAGAGTAGAGGAAGGGATAGGTGCTTCTCCACCTGATATCAAATAAGAAGCATCAGAGTCACAAAACTCTCCTCTTTCACTGGGTTCTGGCAGCCTGAGGAATGAAGGGAAGTCACAGGGATAAAAGGATGTGGCCTCACATCTGCATGTGTGCAGGCAAAGAACAAAGAAGGCAAGGACTATCCCAGAACATAAGCAGAGCCTTTACTGGTTTGCTGAGTTAAAGACACATTCCATAGACAATGTCTATGTCCAGGACCACCCCCAGCCTCCCATCCTTAGTTGTGTTCTCCAGGGCTGTGGATATCATTGATCACCCACGTGGAAATCTGATGAGTTTTCTCTCTTAAAATGCACAAGCCCCTTGGAGATATCTGAAAGGTCAATCATGACAGATTGGTTTTCCTCCACCTCCCACTGTAATTCAAATTTAAAGCCCAAGCTATTGTATGACATAGAAAAGTGACATATCCACCTTCCTTTGAGTTTCTATAAAGTTAGAAAGTTAGAGTTAAGATGATTTGCTGCTAAGGCCTTATACTTTTTACTAATGTTTTATTTACTCTTTAAATCCATTCATGAGAGGGACTTGTGAAACCTCTCACCATGCTTGTATGTTAGGTTCTACCTGAAGTACTGTGATCAGTTATTTAGTATATTTTTCCACCAACAGTGACTGTGGGAAACACGAGGAGTTCCAACAGAAAGGATCTACCCAGAAGGGGGCCACTGAGGAGCTACAGGAAGAACCAGAGTCAGAAGTAGAAAGAAGTTTGCAGAGGTTCTGTTCTTGGTTTGTCTCCTTGTGCTGGCTCAGCTGGGCAGGGTTGTTCTACACATCAGGTGGGGTTACATGGCAGGGAATTGGTCAGGAGAGTGTGAACATCCCAGGTGGGAGAGGTGACCACCAAAGAGGAGAACAGAGACCCAGAGTCGTGGTTTGTGCCATCCCTACTTGCTCCTGAGACTCCCATCCTTAAGTGTGCCCAACTGGTCTGTGGATCATCTCCCACTGACCTCTGAACCCTGCTCCCAAACCCTACTTTGACCCTGACACTCTTCACCCTGCTCTCCTCTTCCTGCCACACTGCTCCTCATCCCCAACCTAATTGTGACCTATTACTGCCACACCCCATCCCCCACCTAATGGATAGCCAATCACTGCCCTGCCCTGTTGGCAAGCCAATTGTGAGCTCAGTCCTTGCCCCACCCTAAGTCACACCCTTCTGCTCTATCCCCCACCCTAGTCTCTCACTCCTGGTAACTCAGTGCACTGAGAGGACCCAGGCATGAAGGTATGGAGGTGGGTCTTCTGGCTCCCTGTGCTGGGGTTGCCCAGTCACACAGCACAGAATGTGAGTAAACACCAGATTCACTTTGGTCTCTTTCCTTCTATTGGCTGTGTCCCACTGTGGTTTAGATAACACCATTTCACTGGCTCTTGCACAGCAATCCAGTTCTTTCCAAAGATGAAGGGCCTCATCACAGGTGTCGTGGCCAGGCTGACAAACCTCTGCCACACCTGTGGCATCAACTTCTGCTTGATCAACAGCAGGAAAGCCTGACAGGGTGGAATCCTGAAAACAGTAACCTCATAGTATCAAAAGAGGATGTGTGGATATGCTAGAAGCCACTGGATTACATGTTGTAGTGGTGAAAATAACACAGGAAACACTGATTTCTTGAGTCATGATTGTTAGCCTGGTTCCTGCAGGATCTGTGGGAGATCCTCAGCTGCTGCTCCTTTGGTTCCATCACACATGTAGCAGTGTCACTAAGATAAGACTCATGTGTGTTGACACCAGGCAGCCTTGAAACAGTGGTACCGAGTGGGTGGTATTAGTACTAGATTGTTGCAAGTGAACTGTCACTTCTGCTGTGGATTATCTGCTTTGTTGACTTTTGGTAACTTTTGAGTCATTCTTTTCCTCAGCTCTTGGAGGCTGTCCCTAGACAGACATGAGATGTGAAAATAAGTACCTGCATCCTGCCAGGATGCTCATAATAGGGGAGGCACTCAGAGTGATATGAACAAGAGGTGAATGAGTTACCCTCCTTCCTTGTAAGAGCTGTGTCATGTGCCGACTGCTACTTCATCCAAATGAGAAAGAGTCCGTACTGTTAGGAGTACACACTGTCCATTAGAGTCCATACTGTCCTTAAATGCCAGATTTCTGCTGGGAAGTATTCATTCTTACATTAAGAAATCACACTTCTCCTATACCCAGGAGAGAAAGGAGAGCGACTGAGAACAACACACAGATATAAGTAAATTTGCATGAATTAGCAAGCATCAGATTCTTTTTTGTTTTTTTTTTTCTCTTTTGTTTTTTTTTTAACTTTTATTTAATGAATATAAATTTCCAAAGTACAGCTTATGGATTACAATGGCTTCCCCCCCATAACGTCCCTCCCACCTGCAACCCTCCCCTCTCCCACTCCCTCTCCCCTTCCATTCACATCAAGATTCATTTTCGATTCTCTTTATATACAGAAGATGAGTTTAGCATACATTAAGTAAAGATTTCAACAGTTTGCTCCCACACAGAAACATAAAGTGAAAAATAATAGATGATTTTTTAAATGATGATGAAATCAGATCAGACCTATTGTCATGTTTAATCCCAGTGAGAGTCAAGTTGGGAATTGATAATTTCTTCTTGTTTTTTTTTTTTTTTTTTTTTTTTTTTTTTTTACAGAAGATCAGTTTAGTATACATTAAGTAAAGATTTCAACAGTTTGCACCCCCATAGAAACACAGAGTGAAATATACTGTTTGAGTACTCATTATAGCATTAAGCCTCAATGTACAGCACATTAAGGACAGAGATCCTACATGAGGACTAAGTGCACAGTGACTCCTGTTGTTGACTTAGCAAATTGACACTCTTGTTTATGGCCTCAGTAATCTCCCCATGCTCCAGTCATGAGTTTCCAAGGCTATGGAAGCCCCTTGAGTTCTCCGACTCTTATCTTGTTTAGACAAGGTCATAGTCAAAGTGGAGGTTCTCTCCTCCCTTCAGAGAAAGGTACCTCCTTCTTTGAAGACCTGTTCTTTCCACTGGGATCTCACTCACAGAGATCTTTCAGTTAGGGTTTTTCTTTTTTTGCCTGAGTGTTTTGGCTTTCCATGCCTGAAATACTCTCATGGGCTTTTCAGCCAGATCAGAATGCCTTTAGGGCTGATTCTGAGGCCAGAGTGCTATTTAGGACATCCGCCATTCTATGAGTCTGCTGAGTATCTCGCTTCCCATGTTGGATCACTCTCCCCTTTATTTATTCTATCGGTTAGTGTTAGCAGGTACTAGACTTGTTTATGTGCTCCCTTTGACTCTTAGTCCTTTCATTATGATCAACTGTGAACTGAAATTGATCACTTGGACTAGTGAGATGGCATTGGTACATGCCACTTTGATGGGATTGAATTTGAGTCCCCTGGTATGTTTCTAACTGTACCATTTGGGGCAAGTCAGCCTGAGCATGTCCCAAATTGTACATCTCTTCCCTCTCTTATTCCCACTCTTATGTTTAACAGGGATCACATTTCAGTTAAATTTCAACACTTAAGAATAACTGTGTGATAATTACAGAATTAAACCAGTCATATTAAGTAGAACAGACAAAAAAAAACTACTAAGAGGGATAATGTATTAAGTTGTTCATTAACAGTCAGGGCTATGCTGATCAAGTCACCATTTCTCATAGTGTCCATTTCACTTCAACAGGTTTCCTTTTTGGTGTTCAGTCAGCTGTCACCAATCAGGGAGAACATATGGTATTTGTCCCTTTGGGACTGGTTTATTTCACTCAGCATGCTGTGTTCCAGATTCCTCCATTTTGTTGCAAATGACTGGATTTCGTTGTTTCTTACTGTGGTATAGTATTCTAAAGAGTACATATTCCATAATTTCTTTATCCAGTCTACTGTTGATGGGCATTTAAGTTGGTTCCAGGTCTTGGCTATTGTGAATTGAGCTGCAATAAACATTAGGCTGCAGACCGCTTTTTTGTTTGCCAATTTAAATTCCTTTGGGTAAATCCCAAGGAGTGGGATGGCTGGGTCGAACGGTAGGATTATATTCAGGTTTCTGAGGAATCTCCAGACTGATTTCCATAGTGGCTTGACCAGTTTGCATTCCCACCAACAGTGGGTTAGTGTCCCTTTTTCCCCACATCCTCGCCAGCATCTGTTGTTGGTAGATTTCTGTATGTGAGCCATTCTAACCGGGGTGAGGTGAAACCTCATTGTGCTTTTGATTTGCATTTCCCTGATTGCTAATGACCTTGAACATTTTTTCATGTGCCTGTTGGCCATTTGGATTTCCTCTTTTGAACAATGTCTATTGAGGTCCTTGGCCCATCTCTTAAGTGGGTTGTTGGTTTTGTTTTTGTGGAGTTTCTTGATCTCTTTGTAGATTCTGGTTATTAACCCTTTATCTGTTGCATAGTTTGCAAATATTTTTTCCCATTCTGTCGGTTGTCTCTTCACTCTCCTGACTGTTTCTTTTGCAGTACAGAAACTTCTCAATTTGATGCAATCCCAATAGTTGATTTTGTCTTTTGACTGCCTGTGCCTCCCGGGTATTTTCCAGAAATTCTTTGCCTGTGTCAATATCTTGAAGGGTTTCTCTAATGTTCTCTAGTAACTTTATGGTGTCAGGTCGTAGATTTAGGTCTTTAATCCACAGGGCAGTTGTAATCAAAAGAGCATGGTACTGGTACAGAAACAGATGGATAGACCAATGGAACAGAATTGAAACACCAGAAATCAACCCAAACATCTACAGCCAACTTATGTTTGATCAAGGATCTAAAACCAATTCCTGGAGCAAGGACAGTCTATTCAATAAATGGTGCTGGGAAAACTGGATTTCCACGTGCAGAAGCATGAAGCAAGACCCCTCCCTTACACCTTACACAAAAATCCACTCAACGTGGATTAAAGACCTAAATCTATGACCTGACAGCATCAGATTCTTAGGAATCTCTTCCCATGAGAAGGAACAACACTTGCACATGACTAGCTCCATTCAATGGGGGAGTCTCTTCCATTTTTCAGAGTGCACTAGGGTGTGTTTCACTGAAGCACAAAATATGTTTAGAACTTGTGTAAGAGTTGTTCACATGAATTTTTTAAAAATGTATTTAGCTGAAAGGCAGAGTCACAGAGAGGCAGAGGCAGAGAGAGTTAGAGAGAGGTCTTCCATCCACTGACTCACTCCTCAAATGGCCACAATAGCCAGCCATAGCTGAGCCAACCTGAAGTCAGAAGCCAGGATCCTCCTCCGGGTCTCCCACATGGGTGCAGGGGCCCAAGCACTTGAGCCATCCTCCACTGCCTTCCCAGGCCATAGCAGAGAGTTGGATCAGAAGTGGAGCAGCTGGGTCCAGAACTGGCATCATTCAGTACACCATATTGCTGGCCCCATTCACATGAATATGATACAACCAGTCAATTGGTAAGAGCAGAAAGAACATAAGTGAGGTGGTAGTGCTAACTACTGTACCACTTCTAGGTGGGTGGTCCTGGTTTGTGAGAGATAAATGCAGTAAAGGTGTACAAGGAACTGGTAAATAAGTGATCATTCACCTATCCATTTGACAGAATTCCAACAATAAAATTTTATGTGTTTGCTATTTTTGTAGAATTGTTTATATTTTTATTCACATCCTAATATTTCCCCCAACAATCAAAACATTTAATTTTTTAACATGACAATTATTGATCCTTCCCTAAAACACAGGATGTAATTGATGAGGGACCAATAAAATGTGGTAGATATTTGAGTAGATTTGCACTTGAGATGTTGTCCCCAGAGAAGCAAATAGGGAAGAACTAATGAGTAGAAGAAAATAGAGTGAGACATGACCACTTACCATTAGGACACAGAGCAAGAAGGTAGAACAAGAAATTCGATGTACATAAGAAAAAAGGAGGGGAGGGGATCAGGAAGAGGAGTAACCGCTGATTTGTTTGGCACAGGATGAATGTGGAATTTAATTCCATTCTGTGTGCACGAGTGATGGGATAGACAGTGGCAGTGCAAATTGAAATTTGGAAAGAAGAACAAAGAATATGATGTAAAGAAGTGACACTCATGTTGGACACCTCATGTCTGACGTTTCTGGAGTTAAATAGGTGGGAACTTCAACTGGCAACCAGACATGAATGACAGCTTATGTGATATCCTGCCTGCACATAGGGATTTGGGAAGCAGCAGAATTGCAGCAATGTCTGAAGCCATCCCAGTTAATGAAGTGGCTCAAAGAGAAGTGAAGATATAGAAAGAAGAAAAGGAAGGAGTGCAGAGTCTGAGGGAAAACTGACATCAACTAATAGAGGAAAGTGAGGAAATGAAAGTAGAATTGAACCACAGACAGTGCTTTCTCAACATTTCCTACAAGGATGCAGAAAATCTGCACAGTGAGAAACCTACTAATGAGTCTATATTATTTCAAAAAATTGTTGTATCAAGATACACTTATATTTTTGATTCAACATCAACAAATCTTGAGAAGTAACTATGTATTTCATCATATTTATGGTTTTATAAAAATATTCCTTGACATTCATGTGGACATTAAGATTTATTAAAAAGTATCCTTTTGTAAAAGAGACCCTTAGTAAGAGAGGCTTTAGTGCATTTTTAAAATATGATACACTTTATATAACTTAGCACTAGAGAAGGAGAAGCACTGGAAGGTACAGATGTTTCATCAGTACAATTTTAGTGCTGTATGATAGGTATTAGTTCAGAGAAATATAATTGAAAAAATTATGATTTTCATACAATGTATATCCACAAGCCCCAAAGAATCTCTCAAAAACTATTATTAGAAGACACAATTAATTGAAAATAATATAAAAATAACACAAAGCCATTATATAGAGAGGGGGAATTTAGTATAGAAGTTAGGGTGCACATGTTCCACATCAGAGGGCCTGGGTTTGATTCTCTCCTTTGGGACTTGACTCCAACTTCCTGCTAGTGCAGACACTAGGAAGGAGTGATGATGGCTCAAGTACTTGGATTCCTTCTACCCATATTGGAGACCCAGAAAAGGTTTCTGGCTCCAGACTTACTCCCATTCCAGACCCAGTCAGTTTAGGTATTTGGAGAGTAAACCAGCAGTTTGAGCACTCTTTCCTCCTTGTATACCTCCCAAATAAATAACTACTTTTTCAAAAAGAAATACTATCTGGAACTCCAAGGGAAGCAGAAACAGACACAAATCTGTCCCCTGGTGGATGGGCAATATGAGTCATAAAGAAATATCTGCCAATCTAACTGGCAAGTTAGTCAGGAAAGCAAAAGAACTGACACCATCAATAATGACAAGGAGAACAAAAGTGACCATCCAGGGGTTATATAAACTTATGAGGACACTTCAAAAATTTCATACAAAATGTGATTAGAAGGTAAGCTAATTTAGTTACAATTTTTTTGAAATTTAGGCATTTTTTTTCGTAATGTGCATTTCCATGAACTATTTGGTAAATCTTTGTGTGTACTTGATGACAGCTATAAATATGTAACCTAAGTGTAAGTCAAATAATGTTTATCTAAGGGACTGACAACTTTAGGAAAAGAGGCTGGAAAACAGAATAATAGTAAAAAGATAAGTTAATATTCATTCTACTTGGTAGGACTACAGGAAAATGTTGAGCTCATAAAAAATCCAAATCATTCAAGAGAGAAAGGGAATAGGAAGAAATTAGAAATTGAAGGATGCATAGAAATGGAAAACTCTCAAATGATTCTCATCATTCATTTATCATTTAAAGTTGACAAGTTTGCTTACTCTAGTTCTAAACCTTTTAATTATTTTATTAAGAGAAGAGATTTTCTGTTTTTCCTAGGTACAGTTCCAAGAAGACAACCACACTTCCTCACTGCCCTGCTCCTCCCCCAATCCCCTTCCAACTCTCCCCTCTCATCAGTTTTTGCAAAGCCATCATTTTAATCCAAACTATATTCAAAAACTTAATTCACCACTAATATTCACAAGTAAAAATTAGGAAGACCGCAGTTCAACAGGAGTATAAACAGGAGCTACATATGACAATAATAGTCCAAAATGGGCATTTCATTCCTATAGATGTTTTGGTATTCTATATTAACTGCCATATATCCTAGAAAACATATAATATTTGTCTTTTTTGAGACTGGCTTATGTCACTAAGCATAATGGTTTCCAATTGCATCCATTTTGTTGCAAAAGACAGGACTCCATTCTTTTTTATGGCTGAGTAGTATTCCATAGTGAGAATGTGGTCCCTCCATAAACTTCCATGATTTCCCTGTGCATCCTCTACTTCAGCTGCTCTGCTTCTGATTCAGCTCCCTGCTAATGAACCTGGTGGCAAGCAGTGGATGATGACCCAAATACTTGAGTTCCTGCCACCCACATGGGAGACCCAAATGGAGTTACTGGCTCCTGGCTTCAGGCTGGCCCTGATTCAGCTATTACAACCATTTGGAGAGTGAACTCTAGTGGCTGGAAGATCTGTGTCTGTCTCTTTCTGTGCCACTCTGCTTTCAAATAAATAAATATGTTGTTTTTTAAATAAGCTCTAACATACAGTATTGATGAATATTTTATTAAAATATTATTATAATTAATATTATATAAATATAATATAATTAATATATTAATTCACCCCTCCCTCCTCCTACTTTTGTATCAGTTCATCTTACTTTGGGTGCATTTCATATTGAATTGCAGGCATCATTGTGCTTCTTTATATATGGTTAAGGATGATTACCACTAATTTTTTATATATGCTTTCTTGTTAGAAGTAAAGTTAACATAGAGCAAAAGTCACAAACATTTAATGCTTGTTAGCCTTGAAAAACACATATAACAATATAATCAACATCCCTTTCAGGGATGTTCTCAGGAAGTGACTCAACCCTTAACCTGCTCTCATGATATATCATTTTATATATATATATATATATATATATATATACATCATGATACATAATATATATCATTGTAATTGATATGTATAAACTTATACATATAAATATAATGTTAATGTTTATATAAATTTAGATTAAAACATTATATATCAATTTAGATTAAACATTATATTACATTTCTTCTAGAGTTTCATATAAATAGATGCATGTGTGCCATATGGACTATTTTGTATCACCTGATTCTGCTCAGGACAATATGTCTGAGAGAATTCATGTTGCAGTATGGATCAGTAATTCATTTGCTTTCATTCCCAACTCATCTGAGTTATTTCTACTGAATGAACATCTCTGTTTAATTCACCATCCTATAGGAATTGTTTAGGGTTAAGGTGCCAAATTTCAACAAATACACAGTTAAATCCAAAGCAACCTATGTAGAAAAGTTGTAAATAACACAGTGTTAACTTACTCAGCTGAAACATTTGTCTTAATTCACATAGTGGTTCAACAGAATTTATATGAAGACTGTTAAAGAAATCTTGTGTTTTGATGCTACCATTGTTCTTGCCACTTTTGATTTTATTTAAGCATTAAAATTTGATTTTCTCCTTATAAGCTTTTCACTCACGTTTTGATGGGTACTGGTATTTAAAAGAAATCATCAATACAAGAGAAGATGTGGTGGAGAGGAACTCTCGCCCAGTATTAGACAAAGGAGAGTACAGGGCCCACAATGAACCAGGATACTCTGTGCTCAGAGGCACCCACACAGATATCTAACAACACTACCAACCACCCAAGCAACTTGAGGCTGGCAAGTTATGCTTATTTTTAAACTTTAATTCATTATTTTTTATTTGTATTTTAAAGGCACAAAGAGACAAGGACAGATGTTCTCCACCTCACCTGCTGGGTCACTCTCCCAGTTTTTACAATAGCCAAGGAGGAGCCAAGCCCAAGGCCAGGAGCCTGGAATTCAGTCCAGTTTTTCCACCTGTACAGTAGACACCCATATACATCCTTGAGCTGTCATCTGCTAACTCCCAGGGGGCACATTATCAGGAAGATAGAATGGAAGTAAAGCCAGGACTCAAACCCAGGCACTCTGATGTGGGATACATGCATCACCAGTGGGGTCTTAGCCATTGTGCCAGACACCAGGACCCCAGTCTTCCTAGAAGCAAGGAAATCCGCTTGAGTCAGTTGAGGGACATGATTACTCCTTGCAGGCTGACATAAGGTTCTTAGCAAGTGAAATACAGTCAATGTCTTCTCACTGTTTCCAATGTTTTATTGCAGCTACCTCAGAACTTTCCTGGCCATTTTCAGCTCAGTACTGATTTTTGGGGGATTTTTCGGAAGCTTATCATTATTGCTACAGTCGTGGCTATTTCGGCATTTGCCATTTTCTTCTGGACAACTGTTCTTGTTGTGAGTATACTAGGAGTGTTTTATATGATAAATAAGGAGGAATTGGTATAGTAATTGCATTTGCACCTGGTAAAATCAGTCCTCCTCCATTCATTGTTTTCCCCATAACCCTAAATTTTAATAAGGTTGTTTTCATTATAATTTGGATTGACACATTTTTTTTTAACTTTTATTTAATGAATATAAATTTCCAAAGTACAGCTTATGGATTACAATGGCTTCCCCCCCATAATGTCCCTCCCACCCGCAACCCTCCCCCCTCCCACTCCCTCTCCCCTTCCAATCACATGAGGATTCATTTTCGATTCTCTTTATATGCAGAAGATCAGTTTAGCATACATTAAGTAAAGATTTCAACAGTTTGCTCCCACACAGAAACATAAATGAAAAATAATAGATGATTTTTTAAATGATGATGAAATCAGATCAGACCTATTGTCATGTTTAATCCCAGTGAGAGTCAAGTTGGGAATTGATAATTTCTTCTTCTTTTTTTTTTTTTTACAGAAGATCAGTTTAGTATACATTAAGTAAAGATTTCAACAGTTTGCACCCCCATAGAAACACAAAGTGAAATTTTGAAAGTGAGTTTGAGTACTCATTATAGCATTAAATCTCAATGTACACCACATTAAGGACAGAGATCCTACATGAGGAGTAAGTGCACAGTGACTCCTGTTGTTGACTTTACAAATTGACACTCCTGTTTATGGCATCAGTAATCTCCCTATGCTCCAGTCATGAGTTTCCAAGGCTATGGAAGCCCCTTGAGTTCTCCGACTCTTATCTTGTTTAGACAAGGTCATAGTCAAAGTGGAGGTTCTCTCCTCCCTTCAGAGAAAGGTACCTCCTTCTTTGAAGACCTGTTCTTTCCACTGGGATCTCACTCACAGAGATCTTTCATTTAGGTGGTTTTTTTTTTTTTTTGCCAGAGTGGATTGACACATTTTTTAAAAGTCTGGAAAGATTGATCCATGTGTTCTTTTGAAGTGTGTGATGTAATCTCCAAATGCTTTGAAGTTTTAAAATTCTCTGATTGATTTCTAGCTTACTTTCACTGTCCTGAGAGCAAACATTCTATGATTCCTACTCCTTTCCATTTGGTAAAGTGAACTTATGTCTTGAGTGAATGGAGTAAATGTGCTGTGTGAGCCCGCGTGAGTGTATTCCATTTTGCTGACTGAATTATTCTGTAGTGTGGACTGATTCAGCAGATTATCAGTGCTGTTCAGTTATTCTAAACCTTTACTGACTTTCTTCCTGCTGGATCTGCCAGTGACTGAGGGAGGAGTGGGGTGAATTCATCTATTTCTAGTTGCAGTACAGTTTTGCCTCATGAATATTGAAGCTCTGTTGTTAGGTATTTATACATTAAGGGTTGTCATGTCTTCTTGAAAAATGGATCCTTTATCATTATTGTAATACCATGTGATCCTTGAATGCTCCTTGCATTGTGCTTGTTTTGTGTGAAACTGAAATAGCTACTCCAGCTTTCTTTTGATTAGTTCTAACTGTACATTTTCCTCTAACCCATTTTTAATGCATTTATAGCTTGGATTTGAAAATGGGCTCCTGGTATACATTCATCAGTTGGAAATTATTTTTTAATCCACTCTACAGTCACGGTCTTTTAATTGGTGTATTTACTTTATTAGCATTTAAAATTATTAATGATATAATTGGTTTAACATCTATCACGTTTATTACTGTTTTTTATTCATTGTCCCCCTTTGCCTTACACTCTTTTTATGCCTTTTCAGGGCCTAACTTAGAATCTTGCAAGTTTTATTTCACTGTGTTTAGCACACCAATTATACTTGAACTTATCTTTTTGTTGTCTTTTTTAAAAGTGGTTCTCCCTGAATTGGAAATACACATTTTAAAAAGTAATCCAATTCACAGGAAATGAAATTTATGTTGTAAAAGGTGACTCCACAAACTCCCTCCCATTTCTTACAACATTGCTATAATCCATAAGCTATAATCGCTATATGTATTGTTACTACTACTTTGTTCAGTTATATTAAGCAAAGTGTTGTCTGAGAAACCAATCAGTAAGATAACAACTTTGCCCTCACTTACTCCTTTGCCTATTACCCTTGCACTATGTAGATCCAAGTAGCTGACATATATTCGCTTCCTTCTGTCTGAAGAGCCTCTTTTAAAATCTTTGTAGTGTGGCTTATGAAAGAGAGAGTTCTTTGATGTTTTTCTCAGAAAGTCTGTGTCCCTTTTGGAAGGATAATTTATCTGAGTGTGATTCTAATGCTTGCCTTCTCAAATCAAACTGATTTTTTTTTGTCTTTTAATATGCCTTCTAATTCTTTACTAAAATCACGACATTACATTGAGTGAAAGGAACTGATTTAAACAGGTCCTTTGTGAGAGATTTTATGGGTATCTTGGTAGAAGTTTAGCTGGCATTACAGTTTACAGGTACTGAAAGTGGCAGAGACTGATGGAAATGGCTTGTGCCATCTTCTACTGCTTTCCCAGGCCATAACAGCGAGCTGGATTGGAAGAGGAGCACCCAGGACTCGAACCGGCACCCATATGGGATGCTGGCACTTCAGGCCAGGGCTTTAACCCAATGCGCCACAGTGCCAGCCCCCATCCAACTGTATTTTAAAATTTGTAAGGTGTTTCTAGTGAATCAAAGAGGTGTATTGCAGTACAAATGTTTTAGAATTCATTCTGTTTTCGTAGAGGCTTTTCTTTAAGACCTCATTATAGGCGGCTCACTAGGCTAATCCTCTGCATTGTGGTGCCGGCACACCGGGGTTCTAGTCCCGGTCGGGGCGCTGGATTCTGTCCCGGTTGCCCCTCTTCCAGGCCAGCTCTCTGCTGTGGCCAGGGAGTGCAGTGGAGGATGGCCCAAGTCCTTGGGCCCTGCACCCCATGGGAGACCAGGAGAAGCACCTGGCTCCTGCCATCGGATCAGCGCGTTGCGCCGGTCGCAGTGCGCCGGCCGCGGCAGCCATTGGAGGGTGAACCAATGGCAAAGGAAGATCTTTCTTTCTGTCTCTCTCACTGTCCACTCTGCCTGTCAAAAAAAAAAAAAAACCAAAAAAGATTTCATTATAGATATTGGGTTTCTCCCCAAACAATTCAAATTATGTATTTGCATTCTAATTATGAAATTTGCCATTTCTAGGATAAAAATAATAGATTAGTTTTCCTTTAATAATAAAATGGAAATAGGTTTTTTTGGTCAAAAATAACTGTTTACTTTTCCACCCTATCAGAAATGGTTTAATGAAGGATCACAATGAAGTGGGAAATATCTTTCATTGTTTTTAATCTTTTAGAAGTCCTTTAAGCTAAATGACTGTTATTTCACTAGATTAGTGTTTTTACTTTCATCAGGAACAGCATGTATTTCCTAATATATATTATTATAATAAGGTTAACTTTGTTTCTTCCTTGTCCTAGATAAAACAGCCAGTTTATCAAGGTAAGATTTTAGCCTCTGTTTTCTTTATAATACTTTTCTCAGTACTGGTATTAGATGTGAGCTTTTATTAAACTAGCTCTAAGTACAGTAACATTTATAACTCCCTGGCTTATTACTTCTTTAAGGTTTTGGTATTCCTGGAGTGGTTTCTAAATGACAATGGAGAGGGACTCGTGATCTATTGTAAAAATGCAGGAAGAAGAAGGATTAGTGGGCATAGGAGACTGAAATGAGTTTAGCTTCGCCTAGAAATGTTTAAGAAGCAAGTGATGCTAAGAGTCTGAAGCACTGGGAGAGCACTGTGGCATGACCTGGCTCTTGTGGAAATGGAAATGTGATTCAGCTATGCTCTGAGAGGCCGGCATGTGGCATAGCAGGTAAAACTGCTGCCTGTAATGCTGACATCACCTGTGGGTGCCAGTTCAAGTCCTGGCTGCATCACTTTCAATGCAGCTCCCTGCAAATGCCCTGAAAAAAAGCAGTGGAGGTTGGCCCACATTCTTGGGCTCCTGTCAGCCATGTGGGAGGCATGAATAAAACTCCTGGCTGTGACCTGGCTTAACCCTGGTTGTTATGGCCACTTAAAGAGTGAACCAGCTGATGGAAGATCTCTCTCTCTCTCTCTCTCTCTCTCTCTCTCTCTCTCTTTCTCTTCTCTCTTCTTCTTCTCTCTTCTCTCTCTCTCACTTTCAAATACAAAAATGATTTTTTAAAAAAATTATATAATGTGAACCTATCAAAAAGCTTAAGACTTAGAAAAGATCTGGTTTTCTGGGGGAGGGGAGAATGTGTCAGGATATTTACGTGCAAAGTCTTTAATGCCGGAGCAGAAAGAGCAGAAATGATGCATAAGGTGGAAGAAGGATTTCATATAGGCTTTATGGGCAATAAATAAGTGTTGCTATCTATTGAGAGCCAAAGCTGCCAGACACATTATAGGCCCAACACATTTTATTTTTACAGATCTATTTAGTTTATTTGAAAGGCAGAGTTGAGAGAGCGAGAGTGAATTCCATCTGCTGGTTCACTCTCCTAATGGCTGCAATGGCTGGGCTGGGCCAGCTTGAAGCCAGAAGCTTTATCCTGGTCTCCCATATGTGTGACAGGGGCTCAAGCAATTGGGCCATCATCTGACATTTTCCCAGGCTATTAGCAGGGAGTTGGATCAGAGCTAGAGCACCCAGGACACGAACCAGCACCCACATGGGTTCCTGACATTGCACGTGGAGAATCAACTCACTATACCACAGCAATGGCTCTGCATGTTTATTTTTTTTATAGTGAATTAATCACTGGTCATGTTTAAAAGGGTGATTTCAGGGCAGCAGAGCTCATACCATGGGCAAATACAGAACAAAAATAAGGATACATCTGAGGTCAGATGAGAGAACTAAAAGACTGTCAGAGGAGTCCTTTAGGTGTTTATGTGAGCCATCCACCTTACAGGATGGGTGCATCAAGGCACGATGATCACTTTTATGGTAGGCAGTAGCATTCTGATCTTGGTAGTGGAAAGTCCAATCTGAGAGGGTTGGGAGCTCATCCAGATCCCGTAGAGACTAAGTGGTAACAGGTTGTATTAAATTATGCTATACTTCAAAGACCATCTCTCCAGAGCCCTCCATTCTGCTTCTTGTGAAAGACAATCCTCAGAGCAGCAGGAAGTCTTTGGAGGCCCTGGAATAGCCAATTGATTGACACTTTGAACACTGCTTTCATGGTAATTTCAAATGATGGTATTTGAGGAAGGAACATATTTATCTTCCTTCATAATTAGGGAATAGAAATGTAAGTAGCTAGAGTGTTTGATTTCTGTTTCTTTTCTGGTGAAGACAAAACTGTTTGAAGTAATGGAATTTTCTTTTTTTTTTCTTCTTTTATTGATAGGCAGAGTTAGACAGTGAGAGGGAGAGAGACAGAGATAAAGGTCTTCCTTCTGTTGGTTCACCCCCTAAATGGCCACTATGGCCTGCGCACTGTGCTGATCTGAAGCCAGGAGCCAGGTGCTTCCTCCCAGTCTCCCATGTGGGTGCAGGGGCCCAAGCACTTGGGCCATCCTCCACTGACTTCCCGGGCCACAACAGAAAGCTGGACTGGAAGAGGAGCAACTAGGGCCAGTACCTGGTACCCTAACCGTGACTAGAACCTAGGGTGCCAGCACTGAAGTTGGAGGATTAGCCTAGTGAGCCACAGCGCCTGCCAAGTAATGGAATTTTCTAAGAATGAAGTGCCATCTTCCATTGATGAGAGCACTTCAATGAAAACATGTATTTCCTATGTTTCCAATAATTTCAAATAGGATTATAATTGACATTTGGTTCTTATTTCCTACTAGTTATATTGATTTTAAAATTACTGTAAGTAAAGTTTGCTTTCTTCAGGCTTAGTAGTGAAGTTAGGAAGTTATTTTCTGGCCATAATGCCAGATAACAAGTAATTTCTGCTAATACATTGAGGTAATTTAACTATATTGTTTTATTCTTTATAACCTTAGTTTTATCTCCCTTTAGTTAATTTGCAGGAAATTTCTGAGAAGATCAATAATGTCACGAAAGAAAATGCAGAACTTATTCAACAAATTTCTGTTTTGGAAGAGAAGGTATCAATGTCCTTTCAATTTTCATATTTTTCATGGTTTCAGTTTGAGTCACTTCCACGTCTGTTCACTTGTGTACTGAATCATACATGAGGACAGGTGTTACTTGGCCCTCTAATTAACATTTTTGTATTCTGATTCTTTATTACATATACATATAGATCACTGAGTCGAAAAAACGTCTTCAGGAGACTAAAAGACAAAAAAAGGTGGTCTCTGATGAATCAATAAAACTTAAGGTAAAAACCTTTTGCTTTTATTGAATCCATTATAAAAACAAGTAAAAGAAATAAATATTCCTGATGCAATATGCTGTATTTAAGGATAATCAAAAAAGTGACAACACTAAAACTACCACGTACAAGATACATATAACCTGCAGTCTGGAAGAGATCAGAATGCTAAGAATCATGATGTGGTAGTAATTTGGCTCCTATATTTTACCATAATTTGGCTTCTGAGCCTATTTGTCCATTTAGTGAGCCAGATGGTACATTTTCTATTGCTTTTCACAGAGTAAAAGTCTAAGAATATGGGGGATGAACCTTCTTCTGAAAAAATGTTCAATGTTGTTGTAAAAACACTGAAGTAACATCTTAAATTGAGGGATCCAAGAAGTGTGTTTGATTTCCTGTCTGGGCAATTATTGTAACATTCATTGCTGTCCTGCAAGATATTTAGGAAATGTGTGAAAAGCTAAGGAATATTAAGGGGGTAGGGACTGTTTAGATGAACTTAAACAGCCCCTACCCCTCTTAATGCTCAGGAAAAAAATTGTCAGTGAAATCTGAGAGTTATTTTTATTCCCTTAATATTCCAATAAGAAAAGCTGTTCCATTAAGAAAAGTTCATTCAAGCAGGTTGACTTGCACAAATTTTTACATTATTTGCTTTTGACTTCTCAGTCATTTTTCTCATTATCTCCTAAGCAGAAAGATTGTTTATGGCACAAAGTATTCTTACTTCAGTGTGTTTTCCCCCTCATTTCATTATATTCTTGACAGTTCTTCTAGACCCAATCTGGATCCATGACATGCCCATAACATATAGAGTTAGCCGTGGGATGTGCTTGATTGCTGTTTCGGCTTTTTAGCTGTTTCAGCTAGTGTTTTCATGGAATTAAAAAGCACTTGAATTAATTATTTCTCCATTTGACTTTACAAGTAGAGATGCAGACTAACACAGGTGCTCTCGTTGGTGGATTCACCCCTCAAATGCCTGTGATAGCCATGGGCCAGCCAGGCCAGTGATAGGAAACTAGAACTCAGCTTGTGTTCTCATGTGGTTGGCAGGGACCCATGTACTTGATCCATCAATGGCTGCTGTGAAGGGTGTGCATTAGCAGGAAGATAAACTTGGGAGCAGAGCCATGGCATTAAGTCAAGTAGTCCAATATGGAATACATGTTTCCCAAGCAGAGTCTTAACCACTCTGTAAAACTCCTGCCTCTATTTGTAAACCTTAGCACTTGTTTTGTTTCTATCTTATGTGCAGGCATTTGAAAAAGGGAAATCTACTGAAAACTTGAAAGAAGTTATTTCAATGAACAACTTGGGAATTTCAGAGGTAAACTTTCTATAATAGTTTCAATATTTCTATTGTACATTTTAGCTCCAATGAGAAATATTTCATTTTTGAAGATTAAATTTATATGATAGCTATGTGGAATTTTGTTCTTGTGAAGTAACTAATTACAGTGTTTTCAGTTAAGCTCCAATCACCTTTAATGAAATTGGTTTCAGTGCAGGGAAATTCAGTTATAAAAGTAAAATACTTAATTGACAATCTAGTAGGAGCAGGTAACAAAATTAGTCACATTCTTGAAGAGAGACTGTGATCCAGAAAACTGAACTTTCTTATTTCCTTTTTACCTTTTTTAAATTAGTTGTTCTAAACTAAAATTAACTATAAAGTCTGTGGTGATGTAAAATTATCTATTGAACAATATGCGTGTGCATTTCTGTAGTAGTAATGACATTTGCATTGTTCTGCAACCATTTCTTAAATGTCTTTTCTTAAAAATCTGTTAAAGTCGGAAGATGAAAATGATGGAGTCAAGGATTTACAACTGAGAGCCTTGAGGGCCAATATATGGATGCTGGAAGGTACGTTCCTTCATTAGAGGGAGGTCCTGTCTAGTGTAAATACATCTGCATTGGGAAGGTGAAGAGTGGTTCCTGTCTCCCAGGTCCTTGCTGTTTCTCCCAACTCCAGCCAACTCCTTGGGTCCATGTGCACACACACAAAGAAAACTTTTATCCTTTACAGAAAGTAAAAAGAACCTGGAACAAAGCTGTAATACCTTGAAGTCCATGAAAGCAGCAAAGGAAGCTGAAATCAAACTGATGGATGTGAATATGGAGAGTTTTCATGAAATCTACAAACTGAAGGTGGCAGCTGCTACAAAGTAAGATGTCCTGAACTGACTCAGTAATGTCAGTGCTAATTTCAGTCAGTACAGAATTCTGCTCATCCTTTTTGCCTTGATTCCTGTAATTTGCATTTTTCTGTCCCTTTCAGCTTTTTGTCATACACTCCTTTGTAATTTATGTAATTTATTTGTGGGTACTGGAAGAACTGATACGAGCATCATGAATGTCCATGTCTGCATTCTATCTCTTTTTTTAATATTTATTTACTTGAGAGGAAGGGTTACAGAGAGAAGGAGAGACAGAGGTAAAGGTCTTCAGTCTGCTGGCTAACTCCCCAAATGGCCACAATGGAGGGAGCTTAGCTGATACAAAGCCAGGAGACAGGAGCTTCTTCCGGGTGCAGATGCAGGGGCCCAAAGATTTGGATAAATCCTCCACTGCATTTTCAGGCCATCAGCAGGGAGCAGCTGTTCAACCTCTCTTGTGTACCTTTATATTGTTGCGTTTTTTGGTCGTATCATATTTTGTTTTCCTTCTTGTGTCTAGTCATTTCTAATTGAATGCCTGTCATTGAGTAAAAATATTGGGAAAAAATTAAAATGTGGTGTGATGTGATCTAGCTCTGGAAAATAAGGAGATGGCCTCAGGCAAGGATGCTGGCAGTATGGGAGCTGTTAATTCATTCAGCAGTGGAGGTCATTCACTGCAAAGGCCAGTGTATGTCCTGTGCTCCATGAGCTGGAAGGATCTCTGTAGATCAGGTTGTCTGGTCCCAGCCAGACTGTGAATCACATTCCTCCATGGGTGGAGGCAGATGAGTGAGAACCCCTGTCTCATCCTAACGGGATTACTAGTGATGAAATGATTTGACTTGCTTTTCCACAAATGTGTGTTCACCATTTCAAAGTCACACTGCTCAGTGTCAGGTGCTATGTATATTCATTGACTTATTACTAATGCATAGGAGCACACAGTAATTAGAGAGAACTTGCCAGCTGGCCAATGGATCGTCTTCTGTTAGTGGGAGGCTTCACTTCTGATTCTGCACTGTTTGTGGGTCTGTGTGTTTATACGGATGCCTGCAAGGGGACTTTCCCATCATGCCCTCAGACTGTTAGCAAGTGGGGAGGCATAATCCCACATGGGCTTCTGGGAAATATGCATTTCTTTCCCATCCTAGGAAGATGGCAGGGAAACAAGAGTGCATGGAAAAGGAGATGAAGCTGTCAGAGAAAGAGGAGAATTTGAAACGGGCTGAAGAAGAAATTGAGAACTATGTGTGAGTCTAGAGACTAAACAACCAGTCCAGAAACAAAGGTTGGATTAACTGTATAATGCTTAGGCCCAGTTAAAAGAAAACTGTAAGCAATGTTCAAAAGACATAGAGACGATTCATACAAGATTATACCAAGTATTTTAAGTTTACAAATGACCAAGTGATACTGTTCCTACACAGTTCCTGATTCCAAATGCTGACCTGACTGCATGGAAACTTGATTGTTTTTTGGGGTGGTGAGAATCCACCTTCCTAATCCTTAGGAAGACAGTTCATTGTAGGCTGGATCAAATCCATTACAATGATTGTCCCCATTTTATAGACCCGGTTCTTGCTGCCCTCAGAAACATGGCAAGGATATAAGAAATAGAATGGACTTTTATGATAAAAGACACACAAGGGAGGAAAAACTAGGGAAATAAGGAGATGACATCAGCTGGGAATCCTGCAGGTGTAACATAAAGGATAAGGAAATGATGCAGCAGTAGGGCTTACTCTTTCTGTACTGTTACAATCATGGTGAGTATTTTTGACATCTGAGGATAGCGTAACATTGGGAAGCTGTTTAAATTGATAGTCAACATTGTACTTTATCTGATGAAAGTGATTCTGAATCACAGGAGAAGACTGCAAGAAATGCAGGCTCAGCAGCAGCGAGAAAAGGAGACCTTCAGACAGGAGGTAACTGCATGCTGCCCAATAGCTGCACCATCCTCCATGTCTTAATGCGGATGGTTAAAGGGCCCCTGAGAGTCCCTAAGCCCTCACTTTCTGTGTTGGCCTTTTCAGATTGCTGTTCATAAACAAAAGACTCATGACATTGAGGTAAAAATTTTTCATGTGTTGTTTCCATTCTGCCCTCTTTTCCACAACTGAATGTGCATGTATTTTCCTCCCTACAGCTCAGGGCTCAAGCTCTGGAGAGGGAGTTGATGGCACAGAAGAGGGAGACTGCCCACTTGCAACACAGGTGCATGAAAGAGCAGACATTTTAAGCGTGTCTCTGATTTAAGACTAAGTTGTTGAGTGTCTAGTAAAGGACTTGTTCTGGGGTGTGTATGTGTGTGTTCTGTTACTTAAATCTGTTTTTTCTCTATCTTCAAGATTGGAAATAATGCAGGCAGAGGAATCCAGGAGGCAGAAGCCGGTGTCAGGGGGACCTGGCTGGGAGAACCCTCCACGGAGAGGTAGGAGCAGTGTGGAAGGAGGGTGATAGCTTCATGTCCCCTGCAGATTCCACACACTCAGCTTCTCACTCTGGGCAGTGACTGTTCCATTTCCTGAAGAGTTCCATGCACTTAGCAAAGAGAAATGATTGTCCTGCAGGGAGGCTGGGTGCTGTTTTCCTCATGTGCCCTGGACAAGTGGCTCTTCAACCAGACCCCAAGCAGGGTAGAATTCAGGCCCCAGTAATGACTGGGGACTCTCCTCCACTGCACCTGAACTCAGTTATTTTTTTTAATCTTTTTTTTTGACAGGCAGAGTGGACAGTGAGAGAGAGAGAGAGAGAGAGAGAGAGAGGTCTTCCTTTGCCGTTGGTTCACCCTCCAATGGCCGCCGTGGCTGGCGGGCTGCAGCCAGCGCACCACGCTGATCCGATGGCAGGAGCCAGGTACTTCTCCTGGTCTCCCATGGGGTGCAGGGCCCAAGTATTTGGGCCATCCTCCACTGCACTCCCTGGCCACAGCAGAGAGCTGGCCTGGAAGAGGGGCAACTGGGACAGAATCTGGCGCCCCGACCGGGACGAGAACCTGGTGTGCCGGCACCGCAAGGCGGAGGATTAAGCTAGTGAGCTGCGGAGCCAGCCTGAACTCAGTTATTTTTAACTGACAATAAGGGCATAGACAGGAACCTGGCCAGATCCTCCTGTCCACCTTGAGTCAGTGGTAGAGGCCTTAGTAGCACCAACAGTACTTAACAATAAAGGTTGTACATCCTGATAAGAGAGGAAAAGTCCTGGACTATCATCCCTGTAGTAATATTCTGCAAGCTCTGCTTTACATCAGTCAGCCTGTGTTATTTTTTGGCTTTTTTTTTTTCTTTACTGTCAACTATAGAGCTCCATCAGTAAATTAAATTTCTATATAATTTCATTTCTATATTATTATAACCCTCAAATTTTACAATAAACCCAATGAAAACATTTTCCTTTTGTCATCACTCTCATCATTAATATAATTAAGTCCTTTTCCATTTATAAATGGTTGGCCAGGGTTTATTGATATTCTTTATATCCAAGGATGTTCTTAAACTATAATTTCCTCTATACATATTAGGTATGTATATCAACATATCATGTTGATTTCCAGCTAATTTTAGCACTGACTTAGGTACAATGAGTTGGTTTGTGGTGAGAACCCCTGGCACAGGCTAAGGTGGTATCATCCTCAGTGAGGACATGGGCCTCCCCCTTGTACTCAGGGCTCTTCTGAGGCACCTGGTAAACCCTGGGCCTCTGACCAGAGACCTAACATGGGATTGAGTTTAGAGGGTGAAAAGGTGTGTGGGTTTTCTCAACACTGAGGCAGAATAACCCCATTTCCTCCCAGGAAACCTGCCTCTTGGGATGCCGGCATCCTATATCAGTGGACTGTGTGAGACTAAGTCCTGCCTCTGCTTCCAATCTACCTTCCTGCTAATGCACCTGTGAGGTGGCAGATGGTGGCTCAAGCACTTGAGTCCCTGACAAACATGTAGGAGATCTGGATGGAGGTCTTTGCTGCTTGCCTCAGCCTGGCTATTGCTAGCATTTGGGGAGTGAACCCGCAGATGGAATTTGTCTGTCTCTGCCTTTTGAATATATATATATATATATATATATATATATATATGAACATTTTGTTAAGAAAGAATACAGTGCTGTCTCTTGTTGGGCAGATTCCAGAAGTTGTGCAGGTCACATGAAGAACCAAGGCTCATCCCCTGCTGAGGACACCAGGAAGGAACAGGTAATTGCTGTGGTCGTTTTCCTTGTAATGATTTCCTGAAACCTGATCATTGCGTATACAGCACTCTCTCTTCCATTATTTTCTGACTGTGTGTGCTGTGATACCTTTTCTGTGTCTGTAACTTTTCAAAGCAGCCAAGCCTTCCCCCACAAACCTGTGGGCCTCCCCTTTTCCAGCTCAGCATCTGTGCTGGTGCTTTACAGGCTGAAGCCTGAAGGTTTGCTTGTCAGTTTCTGGAAATCACTGGCAGAGAAGATGGCTGTGACCTTCAGCCTCATGGCACAGTGACTCCCCCCAAGCTTCTACAACCTGGGAGGTGGCCAGGCCACATTTCATTGTCAGAATAAAATACCTCCTTTCCTGTTTTGATTTAGGTTGTTTAACCATTCAGAACATCTTCACCCACAGAATCCATGATTTTTTGTGTTTTGTTCAATATTGAATGCTTTTGGACAAAGCAAATCACTGTCTCATTTCTCTTGGTAAATGGGCTGTGCAGAAAACCCTCCAGTGGGGCCCTCTGTGGAATGTTCTGAAGCTTCAGGGATCATGTTTGCAGAATGGCAAATGCTCACCTGCTGTGAGATAGTGAAGAGTGTTCATCAGCATTTACCTGCAAGGCCAATTCCCAGGAGAGCCTAATTGAGGTTCCCATATGCAGGTTTTTGTGTAACCTGTGTAGATGCTGATGTTGGTGATTCTCCATTCAGATGCCACTGGACATCTGTAGTTTGAAATGAAAATGTACCTTGTTTTAACTTTCTTATTTTCCACCTTGTTTGTCTAGGAGATAAAAGTAGTGTGCAGCTCCCAGAGTACTTCCAATTCAGTCTTGCCTATGAATTAAGATAGATACCCGTGCCTACCTAACTGCAATGGGTAACATGGTTTCTGGAAAATCACATTCCCAGTTTCCCTACAAGATGTCAGGAATCTGCATTCCCCAGGAGATCCTGTGTCCAGGGGCAGCACCCCCAGTGAGGAAACCCTCAGCCAGGGAGGGAAGCAGGGATTGGGAGAGGCCCTCTAATGTGTGCAAAGTGGACTTTCCCCTCCTTCAATCATCTCTTTTTAATGTGCAAGAAATGTCTGTGCAGTGCTGGGTAGTCCTTGACATGGAGGTCATCTGTGTGGAGTGTGTGTCTATCAGTTTGCCATGGCACTGTTTCTCTGGGACATACCTCTGCAGACATGGACAGTGACATGTGGTGACAGCAGTTTATCCTGTGACTTCCCTTCACTCCTCAATGTGTTGGGATCCAGTGGAAGAGGAGAGTTTTGTGGTGCTGAGGCTGCTTATTTAATAGCTGGTGGAGAGGAAGGCGCCAGCCATTATCACCTGCTGTACTGTGATTCAGTTGTGTTGGTATTGGTGTTGCCCATGATATTAATCTACTTCAAAATGTTAACTTCTGGAGCTGCGGGACCGAGCCGCGGAAGCCGCAGGGTCTGCGCGCCAGTGCTCGAAGGGGAGTGCGTGCCACACAGACAACAGCGGGGAGGCTTGGGAAGTCCAGGGTTGTGAGTCCACACATCGGCGCTGGAAGGGGAGCGGACCTGCGTGGAGAGCGTGGGAGCCCACAGTTTGGGACACCAGCGGCAGACTCAACACACCAGCGCTGGAACACGAGGTGAGCCGAACCTCAATAGCCCGAGACACCGGCAGGCAAGCGGAGAGAGGAGACTAGAGGGAATGACCCCCGGGGGGGGGGGAAGTTCACCAGGCTAGCTGGAAGAGAGAGAGAGAAAAAAAAAAGGTGACTGGTACGGACACGGGTTTCTCTCTCTCCGCTCACCTCTCAAGGGCGAGCAAGACAAAGAGCAGGCGCCATCTTGGACATACATCATAAGCAGAGCGACCTCAGGTCTGCACCGGCCCTGAGCCTAGCAGAAAAACCTGACTCTGGGCGGGGCGAATTAACAGGAGATTAGGACCTAGTAAATTTGTGGTGCTACTGAACTGAGACTGTGAAAAAAGAGATGGTGGGGGAGAGAACTCACGGAATTCACGTGAGCACTCTCCAGAGATGCTACAATTCCGTAACTTTGGCAACCCAGTGGGAGACTGAAGGAGAATTTGAGCCCACTCTGAGGGCCGAACAGATTCCCTGTGTGGTCCTTGGGAAAGAGCTTCCAATCTCTGGCTCCTGTGGGTATATCATTTGCCTGCTAACTACCTCCAACTTCGTTCAGCTGTGCAGAATAACTTCCCTTTTGAATCAAAAAAAAAAAAGAAAGAGAGTGAGAGAGGTTTACCATGCCTAACCTGGGAGTGTCACCTTTGGCACACCAAACAGAGCTCTCAGGCCACACCCATCTCAAGCCCTAAGGCTCCATCAAAAACAGATAGTCCACTTAATCTAGAGTCATAGTATAACAAGAAAAAGCACCACAGTGAAGAAACCAAATATCTCCAATATGCCAAATAACAAACGCAAAAACCAAGGTAATAAAAACAAGGAAGTCAACATGACACCCTCAAATGAAAAAGACACCCCAATTAAAGATTATGAAGATGATGACATAGAAGAAATGCAAGAAGCAGATCTCAAAAAATTGATAAGAACATTCAGAAGTTCTCAAAAACAAATTCTTGAACTACAGAAATCCTTAATGGACAAGATAGAAAATCTCTCTCGTGAAAATGAAATATTAAGGAGGAATCAAAATGAAACGAAACAACTAGTACAACAGGAAACTGTGATAGTGACTGAAGTGAAGAATTCAATAGATCAAATGAAAAACACAACAGAGAGCCTTACAAACAGAATGGGTGAAGCAGAAGAGAGAATATCGGACTTAGAAGACAGAGAACAGGAAAGGATACAGTCAGACCAAAGAAAAGAAGAGGAAATTAGAAATCTAAAACATATTGTCGGGAATCTTCAGGATACTATTAAAAAACCCAACATTCGGGTTCTAGGAGTTCCTGAAGGCATGGAGAGGGAAAAATGATTAGAAGGCCTTTTTAGTGAGATATTAGCAGAAAATTTCCCAGGTTTGGAGAAGGACAGAGAAATCCTAGTACAGGAAGCTCACAGAACCCCTAATAAACACAACCAAAAGAGATCCTCACCACGACACATTGTAATTAAACTCTCCACAGTGAAACATAAAGAAAAGATCCTAAAATGTGCAAGAGAGAAACTTCAGATTACTCTCAGAGGATCTCCAATCAGACTCACAGCTGACTTCTCATCAGAAACTCTACAAGCAAGGAGGGAATGGCGAGATATAGCCCAGGTACTAAGAGAGAAAAACTGCCAGCCCAGAATATTATATCCTGCTAAGCTATCATTTGTGAATGAAGGTGAAATAGAGTTTTCATAGCAAACAGAAATTGAAAGAATTTGTTGCCACTCATCCAGCCCTGCAAAAGATGCTTAAAGATGTGTTACACACAGAAACAAAGAAACACGGTCATCAATATGAAAGAAGGTAAAGGAAGGAAACCAAGGAAGGAAACCTCACAGCAAAATATTACAGGGAATTCAAAGCATATATTAGAACTTATCTTTGGCAAATGGCAGGGCAAAGTTACCACTTATCATTAGTCACATTGAACGTGAATGGCCTGAACTGTCCAGTTAAAAGACACCGATTGGCTGATTGGGTTAAGGAACAAAACCCATCTATTTGCTGCTTACAAGAAACACATCTTTCCAACAAAGATCCATACAGACTGAAAGTGAAAGGCTGGAAAAAGATATACCATGCCAACAGAAATGAAAAAAAGAGCGGGCGTAGCCATCTTAATATCGGACAACATAAACTTTACCACAAAAACCGTTAAGAGAGACAAAGAGGGACACTACATAATGATTAAGGGATCAATTCAACAGGAAGATATAACAATTATCAATGTATATGCACCTAACTACAGGGCACCGGTTTATCTAAAAGATTTGTTAATGGACTTAAAGGGTGACTTAGACCCCAATACAATAGTACTGGGGGACTTCAATACTCCACTCTCAGAAATAGACAGATCAATAGGACAGAAGATCAACAAGGATACAGTAGATTTAAATGACACTATAGCCCAAATGGATCTAACAGATATAAACAGAACTTTCAATCCTACAGCTAAAGATTTTACATTCTTCTCAGCAGTACATGGAACCTTCTCTAGGATTGACCACATACTAGGCCATAAAGCAAGTCTCAGCAAATTCAAAAGAATTAGAATCATACCATGCAGCTTCTCAGACCATAAAGGAATGAAGTTGGAAATTAGCAACTCAGGAATCCCTAGAGCATATGCAAACACATGGAGATTGAAAAACATGCTCCCGAATGAACAATGGGTCATGTAAGAAATTAAAAGAGAAATCAAAAACTTTCTGGAAGTAAATGAGGATAACAGCACAACATACCAAAACTTATGGGATACAGCAAAACCAGTGTTAAGAGGAAAGTTTATATCAATAGGTGCCTACATCAAGAAATTGGAAAGGCACCAAATAGATGAGCTTTCAATTCACCTCAAGGATCTAGAAAACCTACAGCAAACCAGACCCAAATCTAGTAGGAGAAGAGAAATAATTAAAATCAGAGAAGAAATCAACAGGATTGAATCATGAAAAACATTCCAAAAAATCAGCCAAACGAGGAGCTGGTTTTTTGAAAAAATAAACAAAATTGACACCCCATTGGCCCAACTAACTAAAAAAAGAAAAGACCCAAATCAATAAAATCAGAGATGAAAAAGGAAATGTAACAACAGACACCACAGAAATAAAAAGAATCATCAGAAATTACTACAAGGACTTGTATGCCAGCGAACAGGGAAACCTATCAGAAATGGATAGATTCCTGGACACATGCAACCTACCTAAATTGAACCAGGAAGACATCGAAAACCTAAACAGACCCATAACTGAGACAGAAATTGAAACAGTAATAAAGGCCCTCCCAACAAAGAAAAGCCCAGGACCAGATGGATTCACTGCTGAATTCTACCAGACATTTAAAGAAGAACTAACTCCAATTCTTCTCAAACTATTCAGAACAATCGAAGAAGAGGGAATCCTCCCAAATTCTTTGTATGAAGCCAGCATCACCTTAATTCCTAAGCCGGGAAAAGATGCAGCACTGAAAGAGAATTACAGACCAATATCCCTGATGAACATAGATGCAAAAATCCTCAATAAAATTCTTGCCAATAGAATGCAACAACACATCAGAAAGATCATCCACCCAGACCAAGTGGGATTTATCCCTGGTATGCAGGGATGGTTTAATGTGCGCAAGACAATCAATGTGATACACCACATTAACAGACTGCAGAAGAAAAACCATATGATTATCTCAATAGATGCCGAGAAAGCATTTGATAAAATACAACACCCGTTCATGATGAAAACTCTAAGCAAACTGGGTATGGAAGGAACATTCCTCAATACAATCAAAGCAATCTATGAAAAACCCATGGCCAACATCCTATTGAATGGGGAAAAGTTGGAAGCATTTCCACTGAGATCTGGTACCAGACAGGGATGTCCACTCTCACCACTGCTATTCAATATAATTCTGGAGGTTCTAGCCAGAGCTATTAGGCAAGAAAAAGAAATTAAAGGGATACAAATTGGGAAGGAAGAACTCAAACTATCCCTCTTTGCAGATGACATGATTCTTTATTTAGGGGACACAAAGAACTCTACTAAGAGACTATTGGAACTCATAGAAGAGTTTGGCAAAGTAGCAGGGTATAAAATCAATGCACAAAAATCAACAGCCTTTGTATACACAGACAATGCCATGGCTGAGGAAGAACTTCTAAGATCAATCCCATTCACAATAGCTACAAAAACAATCAAATACCTTGGAATAAACTTAACCAAGGGCGTTAAAAATCTCTACAATGAAAATGACAAAACCTTAAAGAAAGAAATAGAAGAGGATACCAAGAAATGGAAAAATCTTCCATGCTCATGGATTGGAAGAATCAATATCATCAAAATGTCCATTCTCCCAAAAGCAATTTATACATTCAGTGCAATACAAATCAAGATACCGAAGACCTTCTTCTCAGATCTGGAAAAAATGGTGCTGAAATTTATATGGATGCACAAGAGACCTCGAATAGCTAAAGCAATCTTGTACAACAAAAACAAAGCTGGAGGCATCACAATTCCAGATTTCAGGACATACTACAGGGCAGTTGTAATCAAAACAGCATGGTACTGGTACAGAAACAGATGGATAGACCAATGGAACAGAATTGAAACACCAGAAATCAACCCAAACATCTACAGCCAACTTATATTTGACCAAGGATCTAAAACCAATTCCTGGAGCAAGGACAGTCTATTCAATAAATGGTGCTGGGAAAACTGGATTTCCACGTACAGAATCATGAAGCAAGACCCCTACCTTACACCTTACACAAAAATCCACTCAACATGGATTAAAGACCTAAATCTACGACCTGACACCATCAAGTTACTAGAGAACATTGGAGAAACCCTTCAAGATATTGGCACAGGCAAAGAATTTCTGGAAAAGACCCAGGAGGCACAGGCAGTCAAAGCCAAAATCAACTATTGGGATTGCATCAAATTGAGAAGTTTCTGTACTGCAAAAGAAACAGTCAGGAGAGTGAAGAGACAACCGACAGAATGGGAAAAAATATTTGCAAACTATGCAACAGATAAAGGGTTAATAACCAGAATCTACAAAGAGATCAAGAAACTCCACAAAAACAAAACCAACAACCCACTTAAGAGATGGGCCAAGGACCTCAATAGACATTGTTCAAAAGAGGAAATCCAAATGGCCAACAGGCACATGAAAAAATGTTCAAGGTCATTAGCAATCAGGGAAATGCAAATCAAAAGCACAATGAGGTTTCACCTCACCCCGGTTAGAATGGCTCACTTGCAGAAATCTGCCAACAACAGATGCTGGAGAGGATGTGGGGAAAAAGGGACACTAACCCACTGTTGGTGGGAATGCAAACTGGTCAAGCCACTATGGAAGTCAGTCTGGAGATTCCTCAGAAACCTGAAGATAACCCTACCGTTCGACCCAGCCATCCCACTCCTTGGAATTTACCCAAAGGAATATAAATTGGCAAACAAAAAAGCGGTCTGCACCCTAATGTTTATTGCAGCTCAATTCACAATAGCCAAGACCTGGAACCAACCTAAATGCCCATCAACGGTAGACTGGATAAAGAAATTATGGGATATGTTCTCTTTAGAATACTATACCGCAGTAAGAAACAACGAAATCCAGTCATTTGCAACAAAATGGAGGAATCTGGAACACATTATGCTGAGTGAAGTAAGCCAGTCCCAAAGGGACAAATACCATATGTTCTCGTGACAGCTGACTGAACACCAAAAAGGAAACCTGTTGAAGTGAAATGGACACTATGGGAAACGGTGACTTGATCAGCATAGCCCTGACTGTTAATGAACAACTTAATACATTATCCCTCTTAGTAGTTTTTTTGTCTATTCTACTTAATATGACTGGTTTAATTCTGTAATTAACACACAGTTATTCTTAAGTGTTGAAAATTAACTGAAATGTGATCCCTGTTAAACATAAGAGTGGGAATAAGAGAGGGAAGAGATGTATAATTTGGGACATGCTCAAGCTGACTTGCCCCAAATGGTAGAGTTAGAAACATACCAGGGGACTCCAAATCAATTCCATCAAGGTGGCATGTACCAATGCCATCTCACTAGTCCAAGTGATCAATTTCAGTTCACAATTGATCATAATGAAAGGACTAAGAGTCAAAGGGAGCACATAAACAAGTCTAGTACCTGCTAACACTAACCGATAGAATAAATAAAGGGGAGAGTGATCCAACATGGGAAGCGAGATACTCAGCAGACTCATAGAATGGCAGATGTCCTAAATAGCACTCTGGCCTCAGAATCAGCCCTAAAGGCATTCGGATCTGGCTGAAAAGCCCATGAGAGTATTTCAGGCATGGAAAGCCAAGACACTCTGGCAAAAAGATCTCTGTGAGTGAGATCCCAGTGGAAAGAACAGGTCTTCAAAGAAGGAGGTACCTTTCTCTGAAGGGAGGAGAGAACCTCCACTTTGACTATGACCTTGTCTAAACAAGATAAGAGTCGGAGAACTCAAGGAGCTTCCATAGCCTTGGAAACTCATGACTGGAGCATAGGGAGACTACTGATGCCATAAACAGGAGTGTCAATTGGTAAAGTCAACAACAGGAGTCACTGTGCACTTACTCCTCATGTAGGATCTCTGTCCTTAATGTGCTGTGCATTGAGATTTAATGCTATAACGAGTACTCAAACAGTATATTTCACTTTGTGTTTCTATGGGGGTGCAAACTGTTGAAATCTTTACTTAATGCATACTAAACTGATCCTCTGTAAAAAAAAACAAGAAAAGAAATTATCAACTCCCAACTTGACTCTCACTGGGATTAAATATGACAATAGGTCTGATCTGATTTCATCATCATTTAAAAAAAATCATCTATTATTTTTCATTTATGTTTCTGTGTGGGAGCAAACTGTTGAAATCCTTACTTAATGTATACTAAGCTGATCTTCTGTATATTAAGATAATCGAAAATGAATCTTGATGTGAATGGAAGGGGAGAGGGAGTGGGAAAGGGGAGGGTTGTGGGTGGGAGGGACAGTTGGGGGGAAGCCATTGTAATCCATAAATCGTACTTTGGAAATTTATATTCATTAAATAAAAGTTTAAAAAAATGTTAACTTCTTCTCTGCAGGTCAGCATGGCTGCAGGAGGACCTCCTCCTTTCCCAAGACCGCCCTACATGCCCTACCACATGGGGGGCTACAAAGAATCCTTCATGGGCTATCCGCCACCTCCTCCACCCTGGTGGATTCCAAGACCTCGGCCAGCACCTCTGTCTCCAGAATTTGGTAGGATGATCTACCCTGAATGAACTGACTTGCAAAGTGTACCTCTATCTTTTCTCTCATTTTTATCTGACAACAAAATGACCCTGTGATTCTGCCAGGCTTTGCATTTCAAGGGTGAGGCTACCTGAGGGCCTTGTAACTGCTCATGATTGATTCTGAGGACACACAGTGGGCTGCACCACAGCCCTATCTTGTGCAGGTGTCTGTTTAGATGAGGAAAAAAGTCATGTATAGAAGTCAGAAATAGCAGTTTTGCAGAGCAAGGAACCTGGTGTGGGGAGGGGGGATATGCTCAGCTCTGTGAGGGATGAGACTTGGCCTTGGCTTTGAGAAGTTCAGGGTCCTGCAGGGTAGGGTCTCACAATGCTCAACTGGGCTGGTCATTGCCATAATGGACGTGCCAGTGAAAGACCCCAAGGTGTAAAAGAGGGAGTGAACCTCCTGGGTGTAAATGAGGGGTGGCAAAGAGGAGGAGATGAGGAGGGGCTGTATAGGGTCACTTTGAGCTCCATAAAATGGGGGCTGGAAAGCTGACCTAGCAGGACAGGTGGTGTGAACAGAGCAGGTAGAGGCTGCCTGGGGTCACACGGAGCTGCTGGAGGAGAGTCCTCATGACCCAGTGTGGGCCAGGGCACCATCCTGCTCAGAGTGGTCTTGTTGCCCTACAGCCCTCTGTCCACAGTCTGAAGGAAAAGGGAAGGAGTCTCATGGGTGTGTCCAGGTTCTGCCTGAGTTTATGATGCCCCACGGATACTGACAATGAAGTCGGCTCTCGATTAGCAGGCAGCTGGCTCTGCCTCACAACAAGAAGCCTTAGGAGTCTCAGCTCCTCCAGACACCCCTGCCTCTCTGTGTCACACCAGGCAATATGGGTCTCTCTCCCTGTGCCCACGCTGTCCCAGCCCCTGAGGACAGTGCTCTGTGGAGCTGTGACGTGAAGATCCTATTGGTTTCTGAGGACATTGTGAGCAGGAAGACATTAAATCCATGGGAAAAGTATTCTACAAATATCTAGTACTGAAGTAGCACCTTGACAGTAGGGACTCCATTTTGGAGCACTTGAGACTGAATTCTGGGAAAGTAACCCCCCCCATCATGAGACTCTGGTCTGAAACTATGATATCAAATAGTCAGACAATAGCAGTGCACTACAATCACCCTTGAGAGAGCACAGAAAACCCCTAGCATGATTGCTCAAGCTTGAAAGTAGAAAGGTTGCACCTGGGTTAATGATAAAGCTGTGATTTGTCTATGTGTTACATATAATTTGGATTAATGTCAAGATCACAAATGAGAATTGTACAATTGTAACTGGTATTGTCAAGATTATGATGGATATTAATTTCACCTAGGTCTTACATTATGTTGACCCCAGTAACTATGTACTCTGTTTTTGATCTTAGCAACCGTGTATAGCAACCGTGCACCCCCTCCCAATATTGCGGTTTTTACCTTTATAAACCCTATGCTGTAGTTCCTCGGGGCTGCTCAGTTCTGGTTTGATCAGAGAGCCCCAGCATGCTGGAAAAATAAAAAAAAAACCCTTTGCAATTAGCATGAGAGAGGTCTTTTGGAGTCGTCCCTTGGGCGGTGGCCGTTCTCGACCTTAACAGTACATATATGCAGCCGTCTTCTATCAAGATCACCAAGAAATGCTCATTAAGTGCATTAGAAGAAGCTGAGGGTGTAATAGCTCACACCCAGAGACTTGCAAAATCTGTTTCCTAAGAAAAGACAAAGTTCCCCTCTCTAGTAATAAAATGCAAATCCTACCTACAAGGTGAAAGAGAAGTGTGCGAATGTGCACAGGTGGAGGCAGAGGTCTGTGGCTGAGATGTGAGGACTGTTGGTTTGCGTGGTGTAAGGACTCTCAGGTACAGCCGCACATGGAACACATCAGGAGCAGACACAACACGGAGGACAAATGTAGAAAGGGAGAAGTCAGTAGATGGGGGAAACAATCCCAATTTCTTTTGTCTTCCAGGAGAGCCATTGTGGAATTGGAATAGGAAATTCAGCTATCCGGAACAGGCTGTGCCTGTGAGTCCAAAAGCCACCTGATGCCCATTTTCTGAATGTTTTCCCTGTCCCACGAGGACTCTTCCTCTCTTATCTGTCTGTGTGATTCTCCTAATAAACCTTGTGTGGTGCTGCCTTTGCCTAAGTGTCTGCTTCCGGGAGGGCCACTTGATCCCCCTGGGGTGGACACCATGTGATTCACACAGCCCAAATCTGGGCAGAAACTGTGGTGCTGCAGGCTGGAGTGGGGTAGCCATTCCTGGTGGTAATGACCATGAGGGTGCAACCAGTGATTCAGGCTTTGTCAGGAGCCTGACTTCATCTTGCCAGCTGCCCCTCAGTGGCACCAACTCCAGGAGGCCTCTATGAGAAGCTGAAGTTGAAACAGATTGATTGACAAGCCCTGTGAGTCCCAAAGTCCTGCAGTTTCTTTATTGAGAAATGGGCAGAGGTGAGTTTTCAGGGAACCATGGACAAGACTAAAGTGGAATAGAGAGCCTGGAGGCCTGAGTCACAGAAAAGTCCAGGGAGTTGATGCAAGAGAATCCCAGAGGGAGAGGGAGGGGGAGGGAGGAGGAGAGGGGGCAGATGGAGGGAGAGAAAGGGGGAGGGAGATTGAGGGAAACATCATGGGAACAAAGATGTGTGGGGTGCAGAAAAGAAGAAATCCTAGAGTCAAAGGGAGAGAGAATGATGAAGAGAGTGATTTGTGCAGAGGAAGGGAGGAGAGACTGAGGAGCAAAAGGCAAGAAGCAGCATTCACAGGCTGGGCTTTGGGTCAGCCCAGCTCCAGCTGTTGTGGCCATTTGAGAGTGAACCAGAGGATGGAAGACCTCTCTCACTCTCTCTCTGTAACTATTCTTTTCAAGTAAAATAAATCTTTAAAAAACCACTAAGATAACTTTATGATATATGTACCTTAGCAAAATAACTTTAAAAGAGAATTCTTCTTTTCACTCCATTATGGCTCATTTCTTTTAATTTCATGAAAGTTGTTCCTGTAGATTGCAGCAGAAATCCACATGAATAAGGCTGGAGTCTTCTCATTGATGTCAGTCATGGTGAAGGGTAGATCCATGTGCTCAGCCTTTGCAGCATGGCCACTTGGAAGTGAGCTGTAGTCCTTTCGATGGAGATAATTTAAATGAATCACACATTGACTAAAATTATGTAGTGCCTGGTGCAGATTGGAGGTTAAAATACAGTTTATGTGCATGTTGCAATCGTTATGGTCTTTGCTGGATGTGACTTTTTCTCACATTAGTACATTAGTGAATATTACCTCTAAAACAAATCCTTCACAGGTTTTTAATACTTCTTAGCAAAATTCCATGAAGATATGAAAATTATTTTTGCTGGATATAGTCAACAATTAGACACAAGGATGGCTAATATGCCAGTATTGATTTCAATGTTTTGCTAAAGATCCAGTCTTTCATATTGGTAGCCTTGATAATTATCTAATGTATCCATGATTCCATCTAATGTAATAGAAACATTTCTTTACCCATTTCAATAATACATGGGCTCTCTAGCTCCTGTACCTCGGTCTCCTGCAGGACTGGGGATCTTCTCCATCTTAAAACAGGAATCATGTGGTGGACATCTGGCCCAGCAGTTAAGTCACTGGTTAGGACACTCATTAAACTGCCTGGGTTTGGGGCCAGTGCCATGGTGTGGTAGGCTAAGCCTCTGCCTGTGGCACCCACATTCTATAAGAGCGCCAGTTGTGTTTTGGCTGCTCCTCTTCCCATCAACCTCTCTGCTAATGCCCTGAGAAAGCAGTGGAAGATGGTTCAAGTGCTTGGGCCCCTACAACTATAAGGGAGACACAGAAGAAGCTCCTGTTTGCTAGCTTTGGATCAGCCCAGCTCCAACCATTATGGCCACTTGGGGGAGTGAATCAGTGGATGGAAGACTTTCCTCTCTGTGCCTCTCTTTTGAGTGTAACTCTGCCTCAAATAAATACAAATATTTAAAAAAAAAACCAAAAAACTACATTGCTGCATTCCGAGTAGCAGCCCATGAGTCTAGCTTCCTGCTAATATGGACCCAGGGAGGTTGTGGTGATGACCCAGGCGCTTGGGTTCTTGCCACCAACATAAGAGACCTGGATAGAACTTCCAGCTCCCAGTTTCAGCCCTTGGCTGGAGACAGGCTTTGGGGAGCAATGCAGCGAGGGCAGCTCTTGTTCTGTCTCTGTGGGTGTGTGTCTGTCCATTGTGTGTGTCTTTCTGTCAGATAAATTTGAAAAAAAAATAGGAATCAGTTTTCATTTTAAAAATTGCTACAGAGATATAGAAAATGTTGTCCAATGCAGTAGCTGAATTACCCGATTTAAATTTCCTCAACTAGAAAAGACAACGTAGCAAAAGCTTAAAATTAAATCTTTGCACAAACCTGTGTGTACCATAACCATCATTCCTGCCACCACCAAAATGAGGGTTCATGCTCTTCCTCTGGATTGAATCATGTTGTATTCTGGATTTAGTCATTCTTTATTTCTACCCCAAGTCTTGATTTCTAATAAACCTGGTAAATCTTGGCTTCATATGGGTGACAGGAGTGAATGTAGAATGGGGGGGGGGGGGAGGCATACAATGAACTCTTGGAGCCGCTAAGCACTGGTGCTCTCTTGTTTCCCTCTCACCCTGTGTCTCAAAAATATAAACAAATCTTATTTAAAAGAATGAAAAGTGCACCCCAGGCAGGAGGGAAAACAAGTTTTTCAAAGAGGGCTTGTGTGGGGCACTGTCTTCTAACATGGCTTGGAATTCAGAAAGCATGCAACAACAGGAAGTGCTGCACACAGCAGAAGTCACCTGGGCCTGTTTGGGGGACTGTATGGTGGTTAAGTCAGCTAAGGGCTGCCTTTTGGTGACAGCTGGTGGTGTTAGCGCCACTTCATCAGGGGAGGGGGTGGGACAACTCCTGGGCAGCGGACTCCATGGCGCCCCCTGCTGGGGATGCATCTCTTGCTTTCAGATCTGCAGGGGGTGGGTTCAACCCCAGAGGCTCAGTGAGGAGCCTGGATCCTGACTGATCTGGTGAGGGCTGCTGGCTTCCCGGAGGGCACAGCTCTGGTTCCTGAGGGGATTCATTATTGTTTCAGTGGCATCTAATTTTCTGGTTTTGCGTTGATCTTGAAAACACATGTTGTGTAACTGCGGGGGTTAACTGAAATACTGTTTTTTGAAACAATTCAAGATTTTAGCTGATTTCCCTTATACATACTGGGGTATAATTTGGCAACCACTTGGAGTTTTCACGAAACACCCTTTGAAACGCCTTTCTCCCCAACACTGGTCTGATAGAAGATGCCTGTTGTGGAAGCTGCTTTGACTTGCTTGTGCCTGACACTATAATCTCAGGAGCACTGAGGAACCCCAGTGGTGAGCCCCCCACCCAGGAGGAGCAGGGCTGTGCATTTGCATCTGGTTCCCTCCCTGTGGATGTCTCCAGCCTGGCTTCCCTTAGAGAAAGGATACATTCTTGCTGTGTGTTCATGTTTGCAGGGTGGAGTGTAGCTTTCTCTTTACAAGTCCTTGCTCCTGGTGGGAGCTGGTGGGGGTGGATTGGAGGGACGCCCCTCTCTTTCCCCTCCAGCCCTAGTGAAGCAGAAATCAACAGGAAGAGAGAAGCCAGTTGAGGAGTTTGATTGAAACTGCTTAACTTTTGCTCTGCCTGTGGAATGCACGTTCTCATGTGTGAAAACTTAACCCAGATGGTAGACTACTGAATTATAGGATGACAATTTTCAATTTTAGACTCCACTTTTAAACATTCCTCTAGAAAGAAAATATGTCCTTAAAATACAGTTGTCATTGGCCAGCACTGTGGCTCACTAGGCTAATCCTCCACCTGCAGCTCCAGCAACCTGGGTTCTAGTCCCGGTTGGGGTGCTGGATTCTGTCTCGGTTGCTCCTCTTGCAGTCCATCTCTCTGCTGTGGCCCGGGAGGGCAGTGAAGGATGGCCCAGGTCCTTGGGCCCTGCACCCTCATGGGAGACTAGGAGGAAGTACCTGGCTCCTGGCTTTGGATCGGCGCATTTGCCGGCTGTAGGGGCCATTTGGGGGGTGAACCAATGAAAAAAGGAAGACCTTTCTCTCTGTCTCTCTCTCTCTCTCACTAACTCTCCTGTCAAAAAAAAAATACAGTTGTCATAGTTTAGGTCACATAACGTGCAGAAAGCATGTCACAAGAGGACTAGCACAGTCTTACTTTCCCTGACAGATGATTTTCTGCTGTCTTCCTTCTAGTTGCTATTGCACAAGTCTGCGAGGGAATCACAGGTTTTGCTCATGTGTTTCCTAGCAGAGAAGTAGCTGAGGGTGCTGCTTATGGATTAAAGGACCTCACTGTGTGCTTCAAAGTGTTTCAGATGATTGAATCCTTGCTGCAGTCTCTCTAATGGAGGGACCGATCATGATGAAGAGCAGCAGTGCCAGGTAAACCGTGTGAGTATGGGCAGTAGTTTATACAGTGTGAACAAACCTTAGTCATTCAAGTATATTGCTGTTTATACTACATTTACCTAGATGAGCCCTTTAAAATATTAACATAATAGCACTGTGAAAAAATTCCCTTATATAGTCACAGGAAGATTACAATTTTTGAACTGCATTTTACAATATGGTACAGATATTTTATACTGCACACTTATCTTCAAATCTCTGGCATTCTAAATTGGCAAGAGATATGACATTATTTCTTTACTGACAAAGTGCTTTTATTTTTATTGAAAATATTTATGAATATTTTAGGAATGGTCAAACCTTCACCTTTTTTGTTGATATTTAAATTCTTCCTGCTTATTTTGATGCTAGCTTAGATGAAATAGTGTTCATGCAATTTAAAAAATTAGAATGTATTTTCAAGATTTTGCTTTAATTTTATATTTTTGTCTTCACTGGCATTAAATTTTGGCCTGTTTTTCAGTAACATATATAAACAGCCAAGTAATGAAGGGAAGTAGTCTTCAGTATGATGTGTGCTGCACTACCATATATATGGAGTGGGTGCACAAAGACAGTCCTGGGCACTATGCTAGAAGATTTATGAAAATCGGTGAAACTGCACCTATAATTGTGTTCTTAATGTCTCTAAGCCACAATTCTAATGTCTGGTACTTGATCAATGAATGTGTTTACTATGATCATAGTTTGCTTTAAATATCTAAATAATATCTGAAGGATTTTTGTGTTTGGGATTTATAGTATTGATGGGGGATATTCTTGGACCACAAGAGTTATTGTCAATGTGTTATTTGTGTTTAATAGAATAATTTCAAATGAGGAACTAATTTTATAGGTAATATTTAGAGAATTCTATAACTGTATATTTCACAAACTATTGAAATATTTTTGTATTGGAGCTTTTTTACGTTGTTTTATCATGCAGCAGACACTAGGTAGTTTCAAAAGAACTCATTCATTCAATAAATGCTTCATGTTATGGACCAGAAACCACAAGGCTCTTTATGGATTCACAGAAAAGACACAGTGTGTGTTGAAAGACACCTAAACATTAGAAATAGGAAACGTGAATTATCTTCTACAAATATTTCTTCCTTTAATTATTTGAACAAAAATCTTGGATTCACCCTAGAGCACAGATACAAATTGACTACGAATAATTTCTATATATACTATAATTTGACAACTGAAGAAGTGGACCAGTGGGTGATGGACACAACAGGTGAGTTCATGGACATGAAGAGTCTCCTTGGGACAAGGACACTGGTGGCCTGTCCTGAGCAGAGACACTGGAAGTGCAGTCCATGGAGACACTGGACACTGTGGGCTCAGTTCCTGGGCAAGCTGTGAGCTCACAGGAGGTCAGCACAAGGAGGACCATGATGGAATGATGTGAAATTGTCAGGCAGGGGTGTAGTGGGATCCAAGACTAAGTGCAGGTTCAGTGAGACCTGAATGACTGTCCTGGCAGGAACAGGGCTGGGAGGCTTCAGGCTGTTCTATGTAGGAGGAGCTGTGTCATTTCCTTAACCCTGATGGTCACATGCCCTGGCCATGGTGTGGGGTTATCACAGCATGAGTCAGGGTTAAGGAGCGGGGGGTGGGAACCTGTGGGGCTCAGGAGGGTAGGACAGGCTGCAGGGACATGTCCACCACTACTCCCTCCTGTTTAGTCTCCAATGATGAGGGTGGATGGCAGAGGAGGGGATGACAGATGGGAGGTGCCCCCATATGACCCCTTGAGTGACAGAAGCAATGTCCCTCAAGTGAGTTCTCCCAGTTCTCATCTTCTATTACTCAACCCATGACCTGGTCAGCAGCACCTGGTAACCCAGCTGCCCTGAGACCTTGGGAAGTGGTTCATCCTTGGAGTCCCTGAATGTGGTGATGTCTGGGGCAGGGTGGGGATCCCTGCTCTACAGATCACACCCAGCACCACACCACACTCACCTCCACTAGCCAGAGCCCAGCTTCCTTACAGGACCATGCCCTTGGCCTCCCTCCACCCTCACCTCCAGGAGAGACCAGACAAGGGTGGTGAGGAGACTGGTGAATACAACAGCAGCAATGGAACCTGCAGAGCTAGGAACACACATGGGCTTGTGCACATGCACGTGCACACACAGGCTCACACTTGTCCCCAGTGGGATATTACAGCTCAGGGCCCCAGGACAGGGAGAGTAGTGAGGAACTTGGCCACAGCAAGACCCAGGAGGCTCCACAAATCCTGCAAGGCATTCACTGTCCCTGCAGGAGCCAGAGGTAAACATGCCCACCTGAGGAGCTGGAAGGGGCCTAGTGGTGCTGAAGTGAAGGTGTCCCCAGACATGGATGTCCCTCATCTGGGAGCCCTAGGGATTGTGGATGCTCCTGAGTCCCACATGCTTACAGACACCGTCAGCCTCTGTGTGGTCAGCACCAGTGTCAGGGGCTGGTGGTGAAGTCACAGCGACTCAATCTTTAACCTCTTGCCTGTGTCCAGGACAGAGTCCCTGTCCCTCATGCAGAGAGTCTGGTCCCTGCTGGCTCAAGGTCCCAGAAAGGTGGCAGGCAGCCTGCCTGACCCCTCCCCTAGTCTCTGGACTCTGAGGCACAACAGCAACTACAGCAGCAAGGAGAAGCCAGGAGGAGGGCAAGAAGCACAGCCTGAATCTGCAGTGCTAGGGTAAGCCTGCCATGTGGCAGGAGGTTGTGGCCACTGGGAGTCCCCAGTTCTGGTCATTGCAAGGGTGGACAAAGTACGGGGACCTCAGGTAGTTGTATGCCAATTGTGAGGTCACCCATTGCACTCATATTAATCCAAAATGCAAATGCTCAAAAGTCAAAATATAATTGTAGAGGAGGAAAAGGAGGATGGAGGGTGGCAGGGACCTGGGACCTTGTCCAGCAGGTGACAGAGGGCACCGGGACATCTGAGCCCATGACACACCTCCCACACATCTGCCCTTTTCTCTTGATCCAAGGATGACCACAGGCCCCACTGCTAGGGGATTCTGATTCCTCAGGGGGTTGGGAACCCTGACCCTGACACCTGCTGATCTAGGAGGGTGCCATTGTGACTGCACTCCATGATGTCATCATTGCTAAGCACTGCTCCTTCCATATTCTACAGCAGTTAGAGGCCACTCCTGTGTCAAGTGACTGGCTGAGCTGGACTTTGTTTTCTAGGCAAGAAGGAAGTTCAGGAGATGTGGATGGATTCAGGTCCAGGTGAGTGGGACTTGCTCTCTTCATGTCATGATGCTTTGGGGACAGGTGTTCCCAGCTGTGTGGGCCTGGCCTACTGCAAAGGGCCATGCTGCCTGAGCCTCTCCCCCCCTCTCCCTAGCATGTTTTCCAGCTACAAAACATAAAAAAATTGATTCTCTCTCTGAATACTAACAATCGAGATGTAGAACCTGAAATTAACTATACCACTTTCAACTAATCTGAGAAAATGAAATGCTTATGTATAGTACTAACAAAATATGTATAATGTTGTACACTGATTTAAAAAGGCAAAGTACATCTAAAGAACTGGTAACCATACTGTGCCTATGGATTACAGGATAAACATACTAAAGGTGCTGGTTTCACCAAATTAGTTAATAACTCTAATGCAATTCCTTCATTATCCCAGGAAGATTTTTGTAGGTCTTGGTGAACTTATTCTAAAATTCATATGGATAGTTAAGACAGTCTTGGGATAGTGGGAAGAGCAAAGTGGAAAGATTCACTGCAGTCAGTGTCAAGTCTCACTATGTAGATGCAGTAATCAAGAGTTTGTGACACTGGGAAAAGGACAGACATAGACAACAGAACAGAGAACCCAAATAGACCACACAAATATGCCCAATTGAATTTTTTTTACTCAGTACCACAGGGAATTCAAAAAAGAAAGGATAACTTATTCAAAAAGTGGAGTTTCCCTGCCTCTGTTACACATCAGAGTGCCTGTGTTTGATGCCCAGCTCTGCTCCTGACTCCAGCTTCCTGCCAATGCAGACCCTGGGAGGCAATGCCAAGGGCCCAAGTAATTGGGTTCCTGCCACCCACATGGGAGGCCTGGAATGAGTCCCTGGCTCACTGCTCTAGCCTGGCCCTGCCCCATCTGTTGCGAGAATTTCAGGAATCTATCAGTGGATGGAACATATCTCTGTCTCTCACTCCTGTGCTGTCACTCTGCCTTTCAAATAAATATATAGATCTTTAAAATATCTTTTAAAAGAAAATACAGGACTCCAAAATGAATTTTCTCAACAGTTGACCAATGCATAATTTGTGAGTTTATTTAACATTCTATGTAATATTTAGATGCATTTGCATTTCTGATCAACTCAGATCAATTCACATGTCAGATGAATGGAAAAAAAAACTTTTAACAAATATATTGCACTCCATGGAACATTTGGGATATGATTACACTAAGGGGTCATTCAATGACTATCTAGCATGCAAATGGAACTGGGCATTTGGGTGTTATTGTTTCAGGTACTTCTGTTTTTTTCTTGGCTAAATCTGGCAGCCTTATCAGGCTAAACTTGGATGTAGGGCTTTCTCTATACCAATTTCACCTATGGCAAGTGTCAGACTGTCCTTTTTCCCTCTCTGTAAAGTGGGGGTGATGACTTATTTTGCAAGGCTGCAAGCTTCCCAAATCACACAGCTCCACTAGCTGTTGTTGGTGGTGAATGCTTAGCAATCAACATGCATGTCTGGGGATGATGGTTGGATCACTGAATCTTTTTTTTTTTAAAAGATTATTTATTTAAAATGGAGGGAGAAAGAGGGATTGGGGTAGGGAGGGAGGGATGAAGAGAGAGAGAGAGAGAGAGAGAGAGAGAGAGAGAGAGAGAATCTTCCTTTTGCTGGTTCACTCCTCAAATGGCTGAAACAGGGTTGAACTAGGCCTGGAGCCAGGAACTCCACTGGGGTCTCCCATGTGGGTGGTTGGGAGCCAAGCACTCAGGCCATACCTCACTGCTCTCCCAGATACACACCAGCTGGATCAGACCCAGAGCATCAGAACTTGAGCCAGTGCTCTGACATGAGATGCTGGCATCACAGGTGGTGCTTTAACCTGCTGCTTCACAACAGAAGCCCCTAATTAAACACATCTTGCTTGTTACTGTATTCCTGGGTTAAAGCAAGTGCCTACTAGCAATATTATGGGAAAATTTATTTTTTACTTAAATTTTGCATGTAGACATTTATTTGAACAGCAGAGAGCCAGCAAGTTTTCATCTGATGGTTCACTCTCCAAATACCCACCACGGCTAGGGCTCGGCCAAGCCAAAGCCAGTAGCCAAGATCTCTGTTCAGGGCTCCAATCACTTGAGCCATCACTGTTGGTCCCCAGGCTGTGTACTGGCAGGAATCTGGAGTCAAGAGCCAATTGCAGTACTTTACTCAAGCACTCCAGAGTGGGACATGGGCTTCTTAAGCTCCAATTAAACACATGCCCCATAGGTAAACCTAAATGGCCTGTGGAGTTGGCAGGGCCAGTGTGATCACACCATGTGTGACATGACAAGTGATAGAAGTGGAGGAGGCAGCTCCAACATCCTGTCTTTGCCTTCACTTTAACCACCCAGCTGGCTTTTCTGTGCTCAACTGGGTGCTCATTTCCTCCACTAACTGAGCTGGGACATTTCCTAGATGCCTCCAGGCTGGTTTTAGAAGAGATGACAATGTAAGCATAGGTGCAAGTGCCTGTATCTGTGGTTACTGTTTGCTGAAATTCTAGGAATGAACTTTTGCCAACACCTGCTCAGTGTCAGGGTTTAGGCTTTTTATTATGTTACTCATTTATTATTATTATTAGAAAGGGAGACATAGATATCTTCCAACTGCTGGCTCAATCTCCAATGCCTGTAAGATCCAGGCCATGGCAGGCAACACCCAGGAGCCTGGAACTCCATCTGTGTTTCCCAGGTTGTTGAGCATCATCTGCTACTTGCCGAGGTGTGCACTAGCAGGAACCTAGGATTGGAGGCAGAGCCAGGATTCAAACCGAGGACTCCAATATGGGACATGCATGTCCCAAGCAGTGTCTTAACCGCTAAGCCAAATGCCCACCCCCAAGTGTGTCTCTCACACCACTCTAATGAGAATCAGAGAAGGGAGGTGCAAAGGAAAAAGCCTGCATTTAGAGTGAGATGGGCGCAGGTTCTCAATTTTGCTTCACTGGTAGCAGCATCTTACCAATGTCAACTCACTTCACCACTGAGCCTCAATATCCCCATTAAATTAGACAGAAAACCTATTGGTGGGCACCTTGTTCAAAGAGTTTGTTCCTGCTTGTATGGTTTACATGTTTCAGGTGCCACACAGAACATTCTAGGTTCATTCATGGCGTGAATTGTATAGACAGGCTCTTAGATAGCCACTGTTGATCCCCACCTCCTGGTACAATCTGTTTTTTTTTAAATATTTGTTGTTATTTATATGAAAGGCAGAGTCTTTCTCTCTCTCTCTTTCTCTCCCTCATTCTCTCTCTCTCTCTCTCTAACACACACACACACAAACACACACATTTTCCATTCACTGGTTCACTCCCCACACAGACAAAATTGCTGATGTTGGGCCAAGATGAAGCTAAGATCCCAGAATTCCATCTGTCTTTCCCACATGGTAGGGACCCAAGCTCTTTGGCCATCACCTGCTACCTTCCCAGAGTGTGCTTCAATAGGGAACTGCATAGGAAGTGGTGTAGCCAGGACTTGAACTGGCCCTCTGATATGGGATCCTTCTGTTGCAAATGGAACCTTAACCCTGAAGTGGGGTCTTCTACTGAGAGAAGCATTTGAAACACAGAAACATGTACAGTACACAAAATGATAACATTTATTTAAGGGATGATAAAGTAAGGAAACATGAGCATGGGTGGGGAGTGGGCCAGAAGGAGAAAACGGATGGGAGAGGAGTGGAGAGAGCACCTCAGCATCCGTCTCCCAAGAGCAGGACACACTTCTTCCAGTGCTGGCTGCTTTTGAGGTAGAAGTGTGGTGGCTATTCACATGGCACGTGTCCCACCCAGAAGGAAACATGCCCATTAAGGGGCAGTTTATTGGACAAGTAGGATAGAATTACATGGGGTGAGGGCTTCTGACTTGGGACTTCCAGCTCTGTGGCCCTAACCTAGCTACCTGCCTTATCCCATCTCATCCCCCCCGCAGAGATTTCCGACCCTTAATCTTAAGGGGGTGCTGAAGGATGATGATCCGTCTTCTGTAGCTACTTCCTGCTGGCCAGGGGCGTTGTCCCTACCTATCCAGGGTTCGGAAACCTCTTCTTATCTAATTGATCCATCTCATGAGCTGGAAAATTTTCATCTGTCACGGCCAATCGCTGTTGCCCTGCATGGTCATCATCATTTTGAGAAGCTGTCAAATTCTGAAACAGAAAAGTTTGTCAATCAGGATGAGCATAATTGGAAAAAAGATAAATTTCAAGTTGAATCCCCTTCAAGATAGGAGTATATTCCACTGTTTCCCAAAACATGGGCATTGATAGATTGTCTTTGCCCAGATTATAAAACCATCTAGCATAGCCATAAAGACTGCTAGTATCCTTTTCAGTGAATATACAACTGTTAGAGCAGATGCCGCAGTTCCATTAATCACTGCACATGCTCCTAATTTTGCCAGTATGCATTTTATGGCCAGCTAGTTGTCCATGACTGTCTTAGAGCACCCACGGACTCAAGCAATTGCTGTAAAATCTGGCCTGAAGTGTAGGCTCTAGTTTGGCCCACACAATGAACAGATTTTTAAATGGTTCTCTATGGCCTAGCAGGATCTCCTACTATCATACTACAAGAACTATGGAGTTTTCCTCACAACGGCAGCCTCCTGAGAGAATAAGATAGGTAAAACATGTGGGCTATTAAATGTAGCAGGTTCAATATGAAAAAAGCAAAGATTTTACTCACCCTTTTGCCCTTTGAAGATGTATTCGAGATCTTCAACGCATTCACAAGAGTGAGCAGACTTGTTCTCTGTGTGCACCTGTGAAGACTAAAGAGGTAGAACTGAGATCCTTGACAAAGGTACCCAGCTTGGGATGCCCTGAATTTGACTTCAGTAGGAGTGCTGGGAAGCACCTGGTAGGACCCCTTTCATTTAGGCTGCTACTGATCAGAGTTAGAGTCTTTGGTGCAAGTGTCTCTTAAGCCTTGGTCTCCTGGGGACAGGCTGTCATGACTTTTGGGACCTGGCACTGTGAGAATTTTATTACCACAGTCCATTAGCCTCTTGTATAGGAAAAAGATTAATAATAAACTTTTATCTGATCCTGTATCCCTGAGTCAAAGAGAGTGTCAGAGGTGAAGAAGACCTTTTTATATAGCATTTTAGTCAGGCAGCCTTAGGTGCCACTTTGATCCTGAGGGCAATAGGTAAGAATTTAAGCCATGTTTCTGAGGTCTCTTGGCAAAGCTTAGCCAAGATTATCTTAAGAATATGACTAGCTTTTTGAGTTTATATGATGACTAAGGTCTCCAAGGGGCATGGAGATAAGAAAAACCTAAAGCAGTCACTACATGCTGAGGTATTGTCTTTATGACAATATGCAGCCTTTACCCTCCAAACACCCAAGGAACTCGTGGCATTAAACCGCCTCTTCCAAAACAGTGAGAGTCATATATTAATAATCCTCCATTCAGCACATGGCCTTATGACTGAACGGCCACCTCCACTGGCATCCTTCGTGTAGCCTGGTTGAGGAGAACATTCTATGACAGGGCTCGTGTAGTGAGGATATTTAGTGACCAAAAAGCTCAGGTAGTAAAGCTATTTCTAGAACTGCTGTGCAGCAGTGACTTTTGCTGCCTTATCTGCTAGCACATTTCCCTGAATAGCATGGCTATCTGTCTTCTTGTGTCCCCTGCAGTGAATGACAACCACTTTCTAAAGACTCCAGTGCTCCTGAAGGAGAGCCAATATCTCTTCTCCTTATTTAATGGGAGAGTTCTTTGCAGTCAGGAGGGCTCTTCCTTTCCAAATTGCTCCATGTGCATGGAACTCAAGGAAAACAAACTGGAGCCCGTACATTTTAACTCATTAGCTCTTCCTCATTGCAAGGCTATAGTTAAAGCAGTAAGTTTGGCCTTTTTCAATCAAGTTCTAGATGGCAATGTCTGAGATTCTATCACTTGAGTAAGACCCACCATGGCATAACCTGCCTTTTTAACTCCTTACTTCATGCAACTACTGCTGTCAGTAAACCGCTTTGTATCTTGATTTTCTAGAGGTTTTTTAAAACTGTACCCTTAGGAGTGAGTCCACAGGGATGAATGAGGAATCATATACAGCTGAAGTTTCTGTAGAACCTGAGAAGCCAAAAGTGATAATGGCTCTCCACAAGCCCTGTTATGCTTATACATGTGATTCAGATCCCTTGTACTAGTTGTATTGGATACATTACAATGTTTTTATACCCCAATTTGAGGTTCTCAGTTTTAAGCAGCCTGCCTCCAGGGCCCCTGTGGGTTGATCTTTATCTAAGGGCATCTTCATTACTCAATGCCCCTATTAAATTGTTTGAATGAACATGCCTTACATAATCTGGCCATGTGAAGAGTGCTGCTGCTTTCTCAATGGTGCCAACCCACTTGGCAGCAAACACATGTATAGTGGGGCATTTTCCCAGCATCCAACATGAACTTATGGGATGTCATCTCTGCAAGAAACCCATCTCTAGTGGGGCACTGTTCCTCATTCCAGGAGGAAAAGCTCCTGGGTTGTAAAAATAACACAGCCTATGCCTGAAGACCAGCTGCTAGAGTTTGTAAGCCCTGAAGCTTCTGTGCCCTGGACATTCTCTGGGGCTAGGACCAGCATATCTAGAGCTTGTGACCTCAGGTAGCATTGAAACCCATACCTGGGTGTGTATTCCAGGGTGGCAGAAACCAGCATAAAGCTAAGAAGAATTGTAGTGCTGCTGACTAGGTACATGGCTTGCACTAGCTATGGGGTCCACCATGGTCAAGTGGGGCCCATTTCCATCTTCCACCAAAAAGCTGAAGCCACACTTGAGGCTTCCATGGTTGGCAAAATCGCTCCCTCGGCTCCTGATGAGGAACTCCTGCCATGTTAGGAAGTACCGCCTGCTGACAGGGGGTGTGGCACATATACACTGCACACCTGTTTTGAGGACCACGCCAGTCAGATGAAGAGAAGTTTGCTAGCACAAGGTGAGTTGTTTGGCCCATCTGCCCATCTTAATAAGGAAAGCACCATGATTCAAAATCTTAAGACCAAACTTTTCAGCCAGGTGTATTGCATCCAGTAGAAACTAAATGCAAGTTCCAGGTTTTTCAGCAGCGAGAATGAATCTAAAATTTTAAAAACATACTACACACTAGAAACAAAGAATTTGGGCACAAGGCCACAAACTGGCCCACTCTCTTCCCATTTCTCTGTCCAGATCCTCCTTACTAAGACATCTCATAGCCGCCTTTCATCCCCTAATGCTATAACTTAGGAACAAGGTGCCCACAACTGCATCTTAACAGATCTGCCTGAGATCAACAGCAGTGAGACTGAGGGAGACACTTTTGAATTTTCACAAGGAGGTAAAAGCTTAGTACAGCTGAGACAGGGACAAATTAAATTCCACTTACCACTGTTGCATTTTCAGTTCCCTGTTGGGCTTTCTCACACACCTGGCTGGCTCACCCATAAGAAGTGGAGAAAGTGGGGCTGAATGTGTATTCCAGGTCTGTACCTTCTATTTAGAGAGGCATTCTAAGTACAGGCACATATAAACTGCCCAGAATGATGATGTTTATTAAAAGGAGAAAGAACACACATGCATGAGCATAGGTGGGGAGTGGCCAGCAGCATAAACAGCTGGGGGAGGGGAATGGGAGAGGCAGCACCTCCTTCTGTCCTGGTCTCCAGCTGAAGAGCTTGCTTTTCCCAGTGTTGCTGGTGTATGAGGTCAGAAGGTAAGTGGCTACTCACTTGGCCCCTCACCCTCAGATCACAGGGAAAGGAGACGTGTCCCAGGAAGGGTTGTTTGGTGGACAAGTAGGCTAGAACTGCAGGGGGCAAGGGCTCAGTGACTTCCAGCTCCATGGTCTGAACCTGGCTACATGCTTTGTCCCATCACTTTTTCAACCCCCCACCCTTGAGTTTGTAGGACCTGGGATGTGCCCCTAACAAACATAAAACAGAAAGCTATGGGATGCAGTTCACCAAATAATTAAACATTGTGGCAGGCAAATGGGCCAAGCAGCTAAAACACTACTTGGGAGGTCTGCATCCACATCCAAGTGCCTGGACTCTAGACTAAGTTAAGGTCCCCAGTCCATCTTTCTGCTCATGTGCACCCTGGAAGGCAGCAGGTGAAGGCTCACATACTTGAGTTCTTTTCACTCCCTTGAGGGACCAGAATGGAGCTCCAAGTTCTGGGCTTCAGCCTGGCCCAGCCATGGCTGTTGTGAGCATTTGGGGAGTGCAGGAGAAGATGGAAGATACCTCTCTCTCTCTCTCTCAGTCTCCCTTTCACTCTCTGCTTTTGCCTCTGTACATTTGCCTTTCAAATTAATATTTTTTAAAATTAAAAATAAATATAAGGTATTTCCTTATAACCAAAAAAAAAAAAGATTTATTGATTTGAAAGGCAAAGCCTGTGGCAGGGAGTGGGAGGAGAGTGACAGAGACAGGGACAAGAGAGAGACTCCTCCATCTACTGCTTCACCTCCCGAATGACCAGAACAGACAAGCTGGGCCAGGCCAGAGGCAGGAACTTCTGAGTTTCCCATGTAGGTGACAGGGGCCCAAGTACTTGAGACAACCTTCATGCCTTTCCCAGATGCATTAGCGGGGAGCTGGATTGGAAGTAGAGCAGCTGGAACATGAACTGACTCCAATATGGAGTGTGGGTGTTCCAAGTGGTGGCTTAACCTGCTACACCACAAAAGAGAACTGCCACCCAAATTTTTAAACATGGAATTATCAAGTAGTCCATCTAGGTATGTATACATCTAGGTGTATATATATCTAGGCATATGACTCCAAGAATTGGAAACAGGGTGGGTGTTGTGGTGTAGCCAATTAAACTGCCACTTGGGAGGTCCACATCCCATACTGGAGTGTCTGGTTCCAGTCTTGGCTAATAGGCTTTCAATTCAGCTTCCTGCTAACACTCATGGGAAGGCAACAGATTATGGCTCCAGTCCTTGGCCTCTGTCAACTATGTGGGAGACCTAGATGGAGTGCAGGGCTCCTGGCTTTATCCTGGCCTGCCTTCACTGTAGTGGCCATCTGGGGAGTGAGGCAGAGATCTCTTTCAGTCACTGTGTCTTTCAAATATGTAAGCACATATATAATAAAAGAATTGAAGACAGGGGCTCAAGGAGTAATTTGTACCCATGTTCACAGTAGCATTATTCACATTACCCCAATATGCAAACAACCCATGGGACCATCCAAAGAAAATGAGTGTGGAAAAACAATGTGGTCCAACTGAACCACAGAGTATTATTCAGCCTTTCAAAGGCAGGATATTCTGACACTTGCTACTGCAAGCATGAATCCTGAGGACTGGATACTACAAGCCAGCCACAGAAAGACAAACACCAAGGGCAGGCAGTTAAGATGCTTGCATACCATGTCAGTTACTGGGTTTCACTCTCAGCTCTGGCTCCTGACTCCAACTTTCTGCTGTTGCAGACAGGGAAGTAGCAGCTGATGGCTCATGTGATTGGCTTCATTCCATGCACTTGAGAGGCCTGAACTGATTTCCCACTCCTGGCTTCAGCCTAGTCCAGTACTCACCATTACAGGCCTGCAAGGAGTGAACCAGCTGATGGGAGCTCTGCCTGTCTCTCTGCCTCTCAAAGAGCAAATACAATGAAATTTTAATGAGAGAGCAAATACTGCATAATACTTGAGATAGAGTTGTCCCATTCATTGAGACAGGAGTAGACCTGGGGGTGCCAGAGGCTGGGGAGGGGGATGGGGAGTGTTTCATGTGGAGGAGTGTTGGTGATGTGCACACAACCCTGTGAATGCTCTTCATGCCACTGTACTGTATACTTGAAAAGGGTTAAAATAGTAACATTTGTGTTTTGTTTTATTAGAATGATTTAAAAGGTAAAAGAATCTCCACCCAATATCTATCAATGCAGACCAAAATTACTCAATTTGACTATAGCTGCCAATACTAGGCTGGACTTGACAGTGACCCCAGACATCATATACCTAAGTGGGCCACTGGGGCCAGCAGCTGCCAATCATCCCCCAAGCAGCCAGTGGCCCCTGCACACATCCCAAAACAGGATGGGAGACTATTTGAGTATAACCTGAGAGTCCAGTACATTCATGCTAGAAGGCAGGCTTATCTTCCACACGTACCTGGGGATGGATGCATCCAAGCAGGGTTTCCCTGAGCAAGCACATGGCTGGATTTGTCATCCCAGAAACTCCAGACCTCACTGTGTCACAAGGACTTTTCAGAGCCAGCCTCCTCCCAAACTTTTTTAGTAGTAACCAGGGCTCAGAATGTGGGAGTTACTTGCCCAGTGAAGGCAAGGTTTGTACAGCTCTTGGAAGTCCCAGGGCCTGGTCTCTTTGTTCCTTTTTTCTACTTTTTATAGAATCAGGGAGATGTTTATGCATACGGTTCTTGGTAAGTCCTGCTGAATGCACACAGTGTGACTCTGTCCTCAGAATCCAGATAGAGAAAGGTCCCTGAGGCTGGCACTGTGCCCCAGTATGTTATGCCTCTTCTAAAGGAGCTTCTATAGTAAGTCCTTATACGTGGATACATTCACTACAGCGTTTCAATATCAGGTGTCTGTTTTTCTGGTGGCTAGCATATGGTTATGGAGGCTAACCAATAAAAATGTTATTCTGCTGACTACTTGAACCATGTGACAACCGAGAAATGCACTGACCTGACCACTGAAATCAGGTTATGCTCACCTGATCAGCTGCTAAGCACGTGAGACACAGGACCTTGTGATGTGGTCTGGTCTGACACCTGATCCTAGCTCCTCCTATGAGACCCATTGCCTTCACTCCCTGCCTGTTATATCTTACTGCCTCCCCACAATCCCTCCTGCCAGCCAGGGATCATAACTTCCTCTTGGGATTTCCAGTGAATGAAGCTACGGGGCCACCTTTCTCCACTGAATTCAGAGGTCTTCCTCTGGGTCTGGCAGGATACAACACACCCGCAGAAGGCAGTTCACCATCCTCCTGCAGACCCCCCGGCGGCCCTTGCTCTTGTCAGCTTTAGCAGGCGAGGTCCCTGCCTCCTCGTCCTGTTGATTTTCTGGGAGGCTCTCGTTCTCTGCCACTCTCTGGGAACAGCTCCTGTCTGCTAAGTGGTCCTCACTGCTGTTGGAGCTGAGAGTGGATATGGAAGACACGGGGCTGTTGTACCGGAGGACTGGCCAGGGAATGTAGGTCTTCCTCCTTATCCCAGGTTGGGGACCATCTGTCTTCTCAGCCTCACTGCTGGTGATGCTGATGGTGGCTATGGAGGACAAGGAGCTGTTGTAGCTGAGGACTGGCCCAGGAATGTAGGTCCTCCTCCTTATGACAGGGTGGGGACTATCTGACCTGTGGGCCTCATTGCTGCTGGTGTTGAGAGTGGACACAGAGGACACGGGGCTGTTGTACCTGAGGACTGGGCATGGAGTGTGGATCATCATCATGCCAGGTGGGGAACCGTCCATCCTGCGGGCTCCGTGGCAGGCATTTAGCCCTGACGACTGGTCACCTTCGGGCAGCACTGGGGACATGGCGCTGGCTTGGAGACTGGGTGTCAGGGAGGCTGCTTTATGGCTCAGCTGAAAGCCCAGCTCCACCAGGTAGTTTTGGGCCTCAGCATCCTCCGGAGATGCTAGAAGCTCCACTTCAGTGAGCTCAGGTCTTGCTGCTCCACGGAAGCCCTCCTGGGATTTCCCCCAGCTCAGAGCAGGGGACAAGCAGCCATCCTCCTCCTCACGGCCCAGCTGGAAGAGAAGGCCTGAGAGGTATTTCAGACCTTCAGTAACATGCGAAGGACCTGGGAGCCCCATGTAAATTTCACTTCCTCCTCCTCTGAGGTCAGCCTTTAGCTGGGCCCACAGGGGGCCGTCCTGTTCTCTGAGGCCCTCCTGAGAGCTCAGGCTCTCCACACTGTCACTGAGGTCCTCGTCCTCGGTTGAACTCACAGACTGTTCAGCTGTGTCCTCACTCAGTTTGGGCCCTTTCTGCTCCATGCTGAGCCACTTGTGGCCCATAGCATCTGCCACTGTGGGCCTCTCAGCAGGGTCGTAGGTCATCAGCCAGTCCAGCAGCTGCTCCAGTTCCCCGCTTATAGAGGAGGGGACTAGGTAAGAGCCAGCCAGGATGGCTTCCTTCAGGCAGGCAAAGCTCTCCCCTTCAAAGGGCAGCCACCCTTTCACCATGGTGTATAGGAGCACGCCCAGGCTCCACACGTCCGCCTTGTACCCATCGAATTCCTTACCTAAGAATTCTTCTGGGGCACAGTATTGAAGGCTGCCACACAATGAACTGAGTTGTTGACCTTCATTCAGCTTTTGGCTTAAGCCAAAGTCAATTAGCTTAATGCACATGTTTCTGTCCACAAGGAGATTTTCTAATTTTATATCTCTGTGGACAATGTGCTGCTTATGGCAGTATTCCACAGCTTCTAGGGTCTGACTGAAGTACCAACACGCCTCTTGTTCCTGCAGGTGACCGCGCACTGCCACTAACTTTCCAAGGTCCCCCACGCTAATATATTCCATGAACAGGTAGGCTTTTTCTGCAGTGTAGTCTACCTGCATTAGCTTGACAATGTGAGGGTGATGCAGAGAATTCATAATCTCTGCTTCTACCCTTGCCTGTGGGAACTCGGAGGAATCCCCATGCCCTCTGGCAATGATCTTCACAGCCAACATGGTCCCACTCTCCATATGGCGGGCCAGCTTCACCTTGCCAAAGCTGCCCTTGCCAAGGGTTCTGAGGACCTCATATCCCCGGAACACCTCCTCCTCTGTGTGTGAGGATCTGTCACCACTCATTGTGGGGGTATCTTTGTGTCTAGTGTACTGGGAGTAACACTAGCTAGTCTCCTACAGCACCTACGGTGACCTGGCAATCCAATGAGAAAGAAACAAATGAATAAGTCAATATGTTAATACTACTAACAGGTAACACTACATTTACTATACTACAGACTAATTCTATTCACTATACGCATATTACTAATATAACAAGAAAAAGAGAAAAAGAAAAGATATTTAAATTAAATACACAGAGATATAAAGAGATAAAAAATTGAGTTGGGGGAGGAAAACTAACATAAAAATTAAAAAATAAAGCTCTTAAAGAACAAATAGACAAAAAAACTGTATATGAACTTCACTGTACTAATCAATAAGACCAATTCTAATTCACTATGTGATATTATGAACACAACAAAAAAATGAGATTTTTAAATAAAGTACACACAGATAAAAAAGCAAAAATTTGGGCCGGCGCCGTGGCTCAATAGGCTAATCCTCCACCTTGCGGCGCCGGCACACCGGGTTCTAGTCCCGGTCGGGGTGCCGGATTCTGTCCCGGTTGCCCCTCTTCCAGGCCAGCTCTCTGCTATGGCCAGGGAGTGCAGTGGAGGATGGCCCAGGTGCTTGGGCCCTGCACCCCATGGGAGACCAGGAAAAAGCACCTGGATCCTGGCTCCTGCCATCGGATCAGCGCGGTGCGCCGGCTGCAGCGGCGGCCATTGGAGGGTGAACCAACGGCAAAGGAAGACCTTTCTCTCTCTGTCTCTCTCACACTGTCCACTCTGCCTGTCAAAAAAATAAAAAAAAAAAAAAAAGCAAAAATTTGAGGGGGAGAAAAGAGGAAAAATCAAAAAGAAAAAAAGAACAAAATAAACAGTACTGAAAAGAAAAGACAAAACAACAGTATATGAACTACACTAATTATTAAGATTAATTCTATTCACTATGCTAATATTTTGAAGAAACACTATATATGAATTACACGATACTAATCAGTGAATCAAACAAAATAATCAAGCGACAAAACAAAAACATGGAAAACCATAACAGAAAGTAAAGCACCAATTCTTATAACTAAACTTATAATACTAATCCTCCTATGTAAATAAAGTGATTATAGATGAGAAATAATTAAAAAGGTGAGATACACAAGAATTAATTAGAAAATGAAAACAGAAAATAATTGAAGAAGTGATAAGAGAAATCAAAAAGAAATGATATTTTAAATAAAATACACACAGATAAAAAGCAAAAATTTGTGGGGGAGAAAAGAGGAAAAACAAAAAACTAACAAAATAAACAGCACTAAAAAGAACAGATAAAAAAACAGGATATGAACTACACTAATTATTAAGATTAATTCTATTCACTATGCTAATATTTCGAACAAACACTATATGTGAATTACACTATACTAATCAGTGAGTCAAACACAATAATCAAAAGTGACATAACAAAAACAAATGAATGAAATAAACATGATAATAATAATAAATAAATAAAATGAAAGAAACAAATGAATAAGTGAACTAAGAGGTAACACTACTTTACTGTACTACAGATTAATTCTATTCACTATACTCATATTACTAATATAACAAGAAAAAGAAAAGATATTTAAATTAAATACACAGAGATAAAAAGAAAAAAAATTGAGTTGGAGAAAACTAACAATAAAAAATAAAAAAATAAAGCTCTTAAAGAACAAGTAGACAAAAAACTGTATATGAACTTCACTGTACTAATCAATAAGACCAATTCTAATTCACTATGTGATATTATGAACACAACAAGAGAAATGAAAAAAGAAATGAGATTTTTAAATAAAATACACACAGATAAAAAGCAAAAATTTGTGGGGAAGAAAAGAGGGAAAACAAAACAAAAAAAAGAACAAAAGAAACAGCACTAAAAAGAACAGACAAAACTGAAGAGCCAAAGTGACTCTATTTTGAAACAATAAAAAGCAGCCTCTGTTTCCCATAGCAGACCCGAGTCCTTGTACAAGCAGGCATTCAGGCATTACGGAGATATCAAAGCTTACCAAGGACAGCTAGCTCAGCAGACCAAGGGCAGCTCAGTAGAGACTACCAAATGAGGTAACTTCCTGAGCCCAAGCCAAATAGAAACCCCCCCTACCCTGCCCAATCAGAAAAGGCCCCGCACCTTAAGCCCTTGTTGATGTATCTCCCCTTTAAAAGTGTCCCCAAACAAAGACCTGGGCCTTTCCTCCTTCCTCCGCTGCGCCGGTTGGTTGGATGAGGTCCCTGTTGCGGCTTTTACCTTTTTAATAAAAACCTTGCTTTTGGATTTTAGTGTGATGGGTTGCTGATAACTTCTTGGGCATATCAAATAATATCTTGGGCATATCTGGGCATAACAAAAAAACAGTATATGAAGTACACTAATTATTAAGATTAATTCTATTCACTATGCTAATATTTTGAACAAACACTATATATGAATTACACTATACTAATCAGTGATTCAAACAAAATAATCAAAAGTGACAAAACAGAAACATGGAAAACTGTCACAGAAAGTAAAACACCAACTCTTATAACTAAACTTACAATACTAATACTCCTATGTAAAGAAAGTGATTACAGATGAGAAAAAGAAGGTGAGATACACAAGAATTAAAGAATTAGAAAATGAAAACAGAAAATAAATAGAAGAAATGACAAGAGAAATCAAGAGAGAAATGAGGAGATAGTTAAATAAAATAAAAATGCACAGATAAGAAGTAAAAGATTGTGGGGGAAGGGAGAGGACAAAATGAACAGAATAATAAAAGAACAAAATAAACAACACACTAACAAGAAATAGACAAAACAGCAAAAACAACAAAATATGGAAAAACACGTAGCTTTGTCCAAGTCTCGCCGGTCAGCATCCAACTGCTTCCTGGAAAAAACGGACAAAATCCTCCACCCAGCCAGGGATTCAAACAGGCAGTTGGAATGACATCACAGTGTGCCTTCCAATGTCAGAGCAAGAAATGGACCAATCACAGTTGGTGATACTCCACGGCAGTTTCCAGGAGTATCTGTCCATTTGATTAAAGAGGAAGTACCCCCAAAAGATCTTTGCTTAGGTTATTGATAGGAATTGATATTTATTTTTTGCAAAATTAGCACATGTAGAATGTTCCAATTACCTCCTAAAGTCTACACCCCAAATAGCCTTTCCTTCCTCTGTAACATCTGAGTGATAGGTCTCAACATGATGGGATCACTTTCCCGGCATCATGACACTACCACAAAATGTTCTGTTGCCCGTGACATCTTGGTGCATTGTTCATATCTGTAGAGCTGAGAGGGAGGTGTCTTCCATCACTTCCCCTATGTTCATGAGCAGATTGCTCATCGGAATCCCTGGAGGACCACAAGGCAGTGGGCTGATGTGGTGCAGTGCAGAAGGCAATACAAAAATCACAAACTGAGGAATCTGTAGCCTGCAAAGCTATGTTTCAAATTGTAGGGAGAAAAGCAAGACATTCCCAGAGATGTCAGTGCTTTTTTGCTATTGTAACAAGACCTTGTCTTGGGTATTTGAAAATTTTCACACTGTTCTCAAGGCTGGGGAGAGTAAAATTGAGGACCAGCAGATCCAGTAATTGAAAGGGCTCACTTTCTGCTTCTATGTTGGTGCCCTCTTCAAAAAATTGATAATGAAAGGGAAGGCTGGAGGCCTGCTATTTACCATATGTGTAAGAGTTGAAAGGGAGCATTGTACCCCTTTAAACACACCAGTATGACTGAGTTCAACATGCAAACATTAGGAAAAAGGTGGCCCCTTTTTGAAGTGTCCTCACAAGGTGGAAGAGTGAATGGACCCCTCCAAAGTCCTTGCAGAAAGTCCCTCATCCTGGGTCTCATGTTGAGGTGCATCCCTCTACGTGCACCACATTAAGCTGCACTCTGCTGCCGGCATCTCTCTATGTGTGCTTTAAGGATTCAATAAATTGTGGGGCTATGGAATGATACAATGAAGTTTGCGGTTTAGGAAAGTTCCTCTTGGGATGTTAATGCAGAACCTATAGTTAAAACCTCTTCAAGGAACAGGTCATCAAGGAGGGAGGTGCCTTTCTCTGAAGGGAGGAAGGAACCCCCACTGTGATATGGCCTTGGCTAAACAAGTTCAGAGTTGGTGAACTCAAGGGGCTTCCATAGCCTAGACAGCTCATAGCAAGAGTCTCGGGTGATTGCTGACATCATAAATATGAGTGCCAATTGTTAAATCAACAACAGGAGTCACTGAGTACAGGCTCCCCACGTAGGATCTCTGTCCTTAATGTGTTTTACTATGAAACTTAAAAACAACACTACTAGTCGAACAATGCCCTATACCTTGTGTGGTTGTGTGAGTGCAGCCTGTTGAAATCCTTGCTTAGTGTATACTAAGTTGATCTTGTGTATATGAAGGTAATTGAAAATGAAACTCAATGAAGGGCAGGATGGGAGAGGGAGCGGGAGAGGGAAGGGCCGCAGGAGGGAGGGAGGTTGGGGGGGAGCCACAACAATACAAAAGTTGCATTTGGAAATTCACATTTACTAAATAAAAAAAAACAATAAAAAATGAGAAAAAAGAGAATGCAAAATAGAGGCAAATTAATGTACAATTAAATAATGAATGAATGTCTGAAAAATGAACCACCTTATTAACATTAATTAAACAAATAGACACAATTATTCATCTGATAAGTGAGTAAAAGTTGAATTTTAAGAATAGACAGTTTGGTGAAGAAAATGGCGATACTTCTAAGGTCTGGAAAAAGAGGATATACACTCTCACCAATTTTATTCAGTAAAGTACTGAAAATTTTAACCACAGAAATGGAAAAAGAAAGAATGCATGCAAATGGGAAAGTAGGAAGTGAAATCATCCATGTTTGCAGGTGATATTATTCTACATATTTAGAGAAGCTTAAAGACTCCAGTAAAATACTGTTACAACTGATATTATTACTGATACTATTTCAACAAATTCAGTAAAGTTGTAGAACACAAAATCAACATGCAGAAATCAAAAGCACTTTTATAAATCAATAATGAAGCTGCTGAGATAGTAATTATAAGAACAATCCCATTCTTAACAGTTAAAATGAATAAAATGAAATATCCTGGAATAAATTTAACCAAGAATGTGAAAGAATTCTACAATGGAAATAGTAATATAACACTGATATAAGAAATCAAAGACCCACACAAAAAAATTTAAAGACCTTCAGGGCCTGCACAGTGGCTTAGTGGGTAAAGCCACCGTTTGCAGTGCCAGCATCCCACATGGGGGAGTTCAAGTCCCGGCAACTCCATTTCCCATTCAGCTCTCTGCTATGGCCTGGGAAAGCAGTAGAAGATGGCACAAGTCCTTGGGCCCCTGCACCAGCATAGGAGACCCAGAAGAAGCTCATAGCTCCTGGCTTTGGATCAGTGCAGCTCCAGCCATGTGGCCAATTGGGGAATGAACCAGTGGACAGAAGACCTCTCTCTCTCTTTGCCTCTCCTCTCTCTGTGTAACTCCAGCTTTCAAATAAATAAATAAATATTTTTAAAATGTAACAACAACAAAAAAAAAACCTCTTCAAGACTGGATCCACTAAGAGGCCCTGAAGTGATAAAGACCTGGAGCCTAGGTCACAGACCAAACTGACTGAACAGAGGGAATGAGAGAGCTAGAAGCCCCCATGGTGACTCTTCTAAAATGACTGAAAAACACAGAAGTGCACCTTAGAGAAATTTCTTTGAGAATGAATAGTTATGAATATCCATAATGAAGAAGACACTCAAGAATCTAAATACAAAAAATTATCTGATTATAAAATGGGGAAATAACCTGTACAGATATTCTGAAATCAGGATTCACAAACAACCTACAAGAATATGGAAAAAGATATGTCATTAATCATCAGGGAACTGCAAATCAAAGTCAACATCTCATTCCAGTTAGAACAGTTTGATCAAAAAGATAAAAATAACAAATGCTGGTGAGGGTGTGGGGAAAGGGGATCTCTTCGTAGGAATGGAAATGACTATCACTATTTTGGAAAACTATGTGGCCAATCCTGAGAAACCCAGAAACGGAACTGCTATATGCTCCAGCTCTCCTACTACTGGGTGTGTATCTATGAGCTGAAAGTATGTTGAAGAGACGTGTGCACCATGTTTAGTGTTGTACTATTCACAGTGACCACAATGTAGAATCAGGTGCTCATCAGCTGGAGAATGGATAGACCAAATGTGATATACACATGCAAAGGAATGTTAAAAGGGAATGAAATTCTATCTTTTGCTGTAACCTGATGGAACTTTCAGGCAATGTGTTCAATGAAATAAGCCTGTCACAGAGAAAGACAAATACCACAGTTGTCACTATGTGTGGAAGTGGAAAAGTCGATCACAGATATGTGGGGAATACAACAGTGGTTACCAGAGCCTGGAGAGGGTGCAGGGTGGGAGGGAAGCAGAGGTGAGGGTTAGTGGGTACAGGGGTGCACCTGAATAGAGGGAATAACTTCCAGTGTTCTACAGCACAGCAAGGTAACTGTGGATGACCACAGCTGAGTATTTCCAAATAGCTACTAAAACAATTTTCAATGTTCTCAACACAAAAAATGATACAGGTATAAAATATGCCAATAACCTGTGCATGTGTGCAATTGCCTGTGCAATACACATGCCCATTATCCTGATCTGATCACTTCACTTTTTAGGCATGGTAGGAAATTGTACTGTATTTTCATAAATACGAAAGTTACTATGTCCATAAAAATAAAAGTATATTTAAAAAAAACCAGATGGCCACTGTCTCCACTCTTGCTTCCTTGTTCTTACATGGCCAGGGGGCCTTCACCTGATGCCATGCTCTATGGACATGGTAGTCACCAGAATTATGAACCAAATAAACTTTTCCTTCATAAGGTGCTCAGCCTCAAGTATATTATTAAGGCAGCACTAAACAGATCAAGGTAAGGCCTGAAACCTGGCTCTGAACTCATGCAGTGGCTAGGAGTTGACCCTTAAGTGTACTTTCCTGTGCCCGAGCCCTCCTCTTGGTCTCCTGAAGTGCCACACAGACCTGCTGCCCATCACCAGCCCCAGGCCCCTCTGCAATACCAGGCTGCAATACGCGGCCCTTCCCTGGGTCTTGCTGGTGGGTTTTCCTGTTTCCCTTTCCCTTGCATCTTTGGTTGTTTAGCCCTTCCTGAGGCTGTCAGGGTAGTGCACACAGCCATGCAGATCCCAGCTCCCTGGACATCTGTCCAGGCTGACTTCCACCCTTCCTTCTCCAAAGCTCTAAGCTTCTGCAGCTCAAGACAGTTTCTGATTCCCCTATCCCTGCCCTTTGGGGTCAAAAGCTTGCTACAACTGAAAATGCCTCAAACTCAGGGAGATTAGAAACTGCCATGGAGTAGTGAGCAGTAGCCTCTTGGATTTGCCCAGTGATGCCTGTGTAGTTGGCCCACAGAAGCCCCAGGCCCACTAGGGATATCAGCCCACTGGACACTCAGCAGACAGATGCTGAAGAGCACCCCGAGGCAGGTAATGGTACAATTCTGTTGCCCCATCCTCACTGCCACCCAGCCCCAGCCAAAGATCATGTGAGCCCTTCCAGAGCACCCCCATCTCCAACCACCAGTTGTGTAGGGGTGGGTCCCTGCACCCACTTCTCTCAACCCCCAAAGATGACTGTGCACCATCCAGTGTGCACGTGCACATACTATGCAGTATGTAGCACGTAGTGTGTGGTGTACACTGCTCTCTGTTGTCTGCCATGACTTTGGGATTGAACAAGTTGACTGCCCTTTGCATGTTCAGTAACCCCCACCCCATGCATCTCATCCTTAGCTCACTGCTTCCTTAGCTATCAGGATCCCAAGGAGATATAGTATCACAAAGCTCTTTCTGTTTGTGACTGACTGTCTAAAGGTAGTTGACGCGGAAGAAAATTCAATGGCCTGGGACCGTCAGAAAGAGCAGGACTCAGCTGACATGAAATTGATTTCAGAAATAAACAGAATGAAGAAATGTACAGGATCCACCTGGCAGCAGAGGCCATCTGAGCATGTGACAGTCCCCAGTAAGACACCTGCATTCATTCACACACCTCTGAGGTGTTTCCTGAGCAACTTGAATGGGGCAGGCAGGTTCTAACAGGTAAAGACCATCATTCCCCTCCCCCTTAAGGAGCTGACATTTCACAGTAGATGGAGACAAACCAGAATCCAGTTAGCAGAAACACTAAAGCTATTTCAAACTGTGTGCTATGAAAAACATAAGCCGGGGAAATCAGGTAAAGTCCAACATGTGCTTGAGTGGGGATGAGCTCCTGAAGACTCCTCCAGGAAACAACAATATGGAAGCCCAGGGCCAAACTTGGAGGGCAGGCTCTGGACAGAGGAAAGAGAGGGTGCCAGGGACTAAAGGTGGAAAAGCAACATTGGAGGGTCAAGGCACAGCCCCATTGTCCACTCAGGTGTGGAGTCAGAATCCAGGGAGGGGGGACAACCTTCAGGGAGATGGAAACACTCTACATCTCCACGTGGGTCAGAGTAGCACAGAGGTCGATATTTGTTCGATCTGAGGAGTTTTTATTGCACTAATTTACACCTTAATACAAGGATCAAAGTCATGAGGAATAGGTACTCAAAAGTCCCACTGTGGTAATATGGCTGTTCTCCTTTCCAGACCACTGCCATAAATTATATTGAGTTCATTTTTCCTCCCATGTTTTATGATTTTAAAACATCACATCCCTGAGATAGCATTGCAGATGAAGTGTTCAAAATGCAAACGCTGAAACAATGGTTAAGATTTTCTTTGGAACACCCTCGTTGCATATTGGGGTGCCTGTGCTCAAGTCCTAGCTCTGCTCCTGGTTGCAACTTCCGGCCAACGTTCACTCTGGGATGCAGGAGATAATGGTTTGAATACTGAGGTTCCTGCCACCCTTGGAGGAGACTCAACTAAATCCCCAGCTCCTGGCTTTGGCCTAGCACAGCTTTTGCTGTTGCAGGAATGTGGGGAGTCAACCAGTGGATGGGAAATCTGTGTCTGCCTTTCAAGTAAATAAAAGTTTTGAATGCAAGCATTAAGCATTATGAAATAAAAATGTAGCAACACCTGAAACTTTGTTAGCACAGATTCCACCAAAACTTCCCCCTCCCGATGACCAAAATGGTCCTGCACAAATGTGCATATGCATGTGCCTATGTGTATAGGTGTGCTTAAAACACTTCAATGTCCTCCTCGCTTGCTGTTGTGAAAAAATGTAGTCGCTTAAAGGAACAGAAATCTGCCATCTTACAGTTCAGCACACAGGAATCAGAAAGAACCTGGGGAGGCCCAAACAAGGCACAGGCAGAACTGGTTCCCTGTGGAGCCCTGGGGGAATAGCTGTTTCTTCACCCTTTCAGCCCTTCCTGCACTTCAAGGCCAGGGGTCCAGCATCTCCTGACTCCAGCTCTGCTTCCACCACCTTCCCTTTGCTCTTCCACCTGCCTCCCCTTAATGAAGGTCTTGTGACCACATGGGGCCCACTGAGATGATCCAAGGGATGGCCTATCCCTCTGTCCTTAAGCATGTCTGCAAAGACCCTTCTCCCTGAGAGGTCATTAGCACAGGTCTGAGGGATCAGGGCCTGCACATCTCTGGGGCCTCTTCAGTTCCCAAACTCACCCCCCTCCAACTGAAGAGCCGAGTGCCTCTCCCCTCCCCCTCTGCCCTTCATTGGCAATGCCATCCCTCACTCAGTTCCTTGGATGTCATTTGGTTGTGGGAGCACAGAAGATAGCATCTCATGGAAGAGCACAAGAAAATTTCAACCCGAAGGATGGTAGGGAATGGTTGGGGGAGCTGGCAACACTGAGAACTGTGCTGGAATAAGCCAGCAAGGACACCCAGGGACAGGACAGCCAGGGAGCTGCCTGGGGAAGAGAGCCATTCAGGGATGGCTACAGATTCAAACTCTGCCTGGCTCCTCTATGAGGCCCTCTCTTAGGCTCGCATTGCTCACAAGGCAGCTGTGTGTCTGTGTACAGGAGCTGGATCAGGATCCAGAGGGCTGGGCTGGGGTGACTACAGAACAGCATACAGTCTTGAGGGGGAAGCAAAGGGACATGCACCATCAGCGGACACTCAGAGGAAAGTAGAAACTAAGGGCATCTAAGACTAGGCTTGTCTCCTAGCCACTGTCTTGCCTGTTGATGGACAAACAGGAAAAGGAATGGGGGGCACTCATGGCACCTCCAGATAGGAGCTACCTTTCCTATCTTTTCCAAAAGTGTAGCCCACTTGCTGCCATCATGGCAAGGAGAGCAGTGGTGGGAATGCATTCATCACCATCCTGTTGGTGGCTGCAGATGCACAGGGTTCATCTTACAGCCATGGAGAGTCATGAGGCCAATGTCATTTCTAGGTTTCCCTGCAGGCCCACCAGGGGTGACACCTACTCTAGGTCTTTAACCCCCATAAACCCAGGGCAGTGCTGTGAGGGAAGCAAGGAGATGAACCAGGGAACACCACCTAGCCCCTCAGGAAACATTTGGAGAGCATGCTCAGCAAGTTACTTCTCACTTCCTAGGAAATAAACAAGACTAGGCAGTTTCCAACATGGCCTTAAATGTAGCATGGAACAATGATGCTGCTAAGGAGTTTGTAATATCAAATCAATGCCAGTGACCTCAGATACGCCTCCTCTTCTTCTGGCCCTTGAGCATTGGAAAACTGTGGGCTGGGCCATGTCTGAGACCAACTGGTTAGACCCCACTGCAAACACTTCTTTTGGTCTGCATGTTGTGGAAATATGCACAGTTTGTAGATAAGATACGAGTCACTAATTTCAAAGTTGGGTGAGGCTCATGGGAAACCTGGCAGGACCAGCTGGGGCTGCAGAGCGGCACTGCCTTACAGCAGCCGTCATCAGCAGGCTGCTACAACCTGCTTCCTCTGCTCCCAGGAGGGCCAGAAAAATCTGCCTGATAGAGGCCTTTGGTCTCCATCAAACATAAACAATATTAAATCAAAAGAAAAGACAAAATGGGAGTGATGCATGTTTCCAAAACAAAATGGGAGAAAAAATTGCTTTGTGAAGGAGAAAATTATTCTAAAACTTTAGAAAAACTATTGAGGAGGTGCAGCCCTCATCAATGCCCTTCTCTTCCATGACCTCCAGGCCACTGGCCTCTCAGCCTTACACACATATGGCACAGGACACGGAAACTGTCACACCCACCCCCACCCTGCTGGCCTTGGGCTGGTCACACACCATAGTGCCTTCCTGCATGTACTCCATCTAAGCCCCTGGCTCGCCCATCTGCAGCCTGATATACCTGTGTGCTTTGTCCCCTGCCTACACACAAGACTGAAGTAAGAACAAACGCTTTCTCTCAGCCTCCTCTGCACTGAAGCCTTCCCTCTGAGACCAGCATTCCCCTTCTAGCACCACCCACTCCTGCAACCCAGGGCTGTGCTGGTCAGACTCCATGCTCTCCACCTCCAGCCATTCTCAGCTCTTCCAGGGATACAGGGACTCCCTGCTGGGTAAGTTCCTGAGATCTGAGCTCCCTCCCCTGCTCTCCCTGTGAGGTGGCACTGTCCTCCATCGTGGGGAAGCACCCACAGAGACTGCTGCTCCTTGCCACCAGGTTCTTGCTCTCCAGCCTCCATGACCAGACTCTCCTGGTTCTATGCTGGCTTTTCTAATGACTCATCTTGGCCTCCACAGGGGGTTCCTCCCCTCTGCCTGAACAGCTTTTTTTGTTGTTGTTAAAAAAAGGTTTATATATTCATGTATTTGAAATGGGGAAGAGAGATGGAGAAGGAGAGGAAGGGAGAGGAGAATGAGGAGGGAGGGGGAGGAAGAAGGGGAAGGAAGATCATTCTCCAAATGGCCACAATGGCCAAGTCTGGGCAGACCAAAGCCAGGAACCAGGAGCCTCACATGATATATCCCTCTCTGGGAACCCTGCTTGCTGTCCACACAAGGAAGCTGCAGTCTTCTTTGAGAGTGAGACTAAAAAGTGCCTTGCAGGAGTTACCCTGGCATTTAGCAACCTCGTCTTTGGAATCCCAACCAGCCCTATTTCAGGAAGGTTTGGAGTTCCCCTGCTGCCATTTTTTGGGTAATTCCAGCCACAGTTCTCTGAGACAAAACAAGTGTCCAGGATGCCCCCCACAGGAAATAATAATCCAGGCCAAACACTAAAACTAACAAGGCTGGAATGTGGAACTGTATCAGCTGGGAATGAATATAATGATTTCTTTTAAAGATTTGTTTATCTGAAAGTCAGAGTTACACAGAGAGAGCAGAGGCAGAGAGAGAGAGAGAGAGAGAGAGGTCTTCCATCTGATGGAATTTGGTTTTGAATCTTTTCTTTAGTACATTCTGTTGTTCTGTGACCTTGGGAAAGTGTTTTGACTTTCTGGGATTGCAAAAGCATGGGTAGTGAGTTCCAGCTCTCTTATTTCAAGCAATTTCTAGGCTGTGAGGGTTTGGAAATATTATGAATGCAATAATACATCAAAAAGATATATATATGTATACACATATGTATGATATATGTATATATATACATAACAACAACATGTAATGTGATGAAGTGGGTTTTATCACAGGAATGCAAATGTGGTTCAACATCTATAAAAAAATCAATGAAATCACATCAGCAGAATGAACAACAGAAAACATGAACATCTCCACAGATGCTGAGAATGCTTCCATAGAAAGAGTCAACATCCCTTCATGATAAGAAAATTCAACTAACGAAGTACAGGAGAAACATAGCTCAAAATTATCAAAGCTATATGATAAACTAATAGCCACTATCATACTGAATGGGAAAAAGCTAAAACATTTCCTCTGAGTTCTGGAACAAGATAAGGACACCCCATAAACCATTCTTAGTCAATACAGTATCTCAAGTACTCACAAGAATACTCAGGTAAAGAAATACAGGGGATGAAAATTGGGAAGGAGGAAGGAAAAATATCTGTTTATTTTTTTTCAGGAGACATGAGTTTAGATAAAAATCTTCAAACACTGCAGTAAAAATATGTTGGGAGTGATAAACCAATAAGTCACAGGATACAAAATCAATGTACAGAAAGTTGCATTTTTATACACCAATAATGATCTCCTGTAAAGGTAAGTTTAAGATCTTTGTAAAAAGTAAGAATGGGAATAGGAGAGGGAAGAGGGAGAAGGGTGGGAATACGGGCAGGAGGGAGGTTAGGAGGGAAAGTATGACCGTGTTCCTGAATCTGTATATATGAAATAGATGAAATTTGTGTATCCTAAATAAAATAAATAGTATAAACCAGGAAAAAAGTATTCACAGTAGCTACAAAAATATTTAGTAATAAATTTATCCAAATAAGTGAAAGATCACAACAATAAAATTATAAAGCACTGATGAAATAAATCATCAAAAACACATGGAAATAGAAAGACATCCCTGTTCATGAATTAGAAGAATTAACATTAAAATGTTCATATTCCTTAGGAAATCTACAGATTCAATGCAAGTCCTATCAAAATACCAATGACATTCTTTATTCAATTAGAAAAAAAAAAATTCTAGCATTCATATGGAACCACAGAATACCCAGAGCAGCCAAAGTGATCCTACACAAAAACATATAAAGCTGGGGGCATAACAATACCTGATTTCACAAATGTATAGTAATTAAAATAGAATGAAACTGGCATGAAGATGGATACAAAAAGATAAATGAAAACAGAGAAAAAATACATAAATACAAACATACATATATAACAGCTGATTTTTGATGAAAATCCCATAGTCTTTTCAATAAATGGTGCTGACAATACTAGATAAACATATATAGAAGAATGAAATTAAATGTCTACCTTTCACCACACATAAAAATCAACTCAGATGGATCAAAGACCTAAATCTGAGATCTGAAAATACAAAATTGCTGGAATAAATCATAGGGAGACATCTCTTAAACGAGGTTGGGGCAATGACTTTTTGGTTAAGACCCCAGAAGATAAATAAAAGCTTAAAATGTACCACACTGCCTCATTTATTTATGCTGGTATTTAGAATTCTTCTCTAAATATTAGGCAAGAACCCTCTCAGGCTTATTAATATTGGGGATTTTTTAATAAGCATGTGGTGATATATGGAACCCCAAATTTTGATGCCATATGTGGCATCCCAGATGGTGTTTCTGGGGAACTTGAAAGGGCCACATTTTGATATAATTTTAGGGTGTCATTTCCAATATCATATGGAGACCACGAAGGAACATTTAACATGTGGATTTTAAGATGGGACTGATTTTTAAGAAATTTTAAAACTAGGCAGCATGGTGGGAGTGGACGTCTTGTGGCTTCTGACCCTATTTCTCTGCCTGCACCCTCTCCCTCTCCCATCTGGGTTGGTGCTTTCCCTGCACACCTGTCCATGGAAATGCAGGGGTCCAAAGCAACACCCAGGTGGGGATGCACGCACGGCCTACGTGTGGGAGGGGTGCATCGCTTTCTTTGGCCTTGGCGCTGGTCACTAGGCAGGGTACAATGGCCAGGCATGTGGCTCAAGTTTGCTCCAGGCTCAGCGCCAAATCTGGGCACCACGGGCACCCTGCATCTGGCCACTCAGCCTTGGGTCCGCTAGAGGGCCACCCGCAGGGAGCTGCCCCTCTGGTGGACACTCATGCTGGTCCTGCCCTACATGAAAGCTTGGGGGCCGCACCAAGTTCCCCAAGGCTGTTTTGGCCCACAGCAGCTCAGCGGGAGTGCATGCACATGTGCAGACAGTGTACAGACCCATGCCAAGTTCCCCAAGGCTGGTTCTGCCTGCAGTGGCTCAGTGGGAGTGCCTTTTATGTGTGTTGACAGCGCAGACTGGTGCCGAGTTCCACAAGGCCTGTTTGATCTGCAGCGGCTCAGCAGAGGCATGAGCTAGCTCTGCCTACACGAGTGCTTGGCAGCCCACCTGGGTGGCCAGTGCACTGTTCAATTGTTAAGGTGGCAGCCAGGACATGCTCAAAGCAGGCTGATATTGGAGTGGGAAGAGGAGCCTAGTGTCCTAGTAGAACACGTGGTGTGAGGCCAGAGCCACCCTGCCCTGAGGGAGAAGAGCAGCTCGCTCACACAAAAGACAAGCAAGATTTTTTCTTTTTATTTCTTTCTCTTTCCTTTTGTTTTGCTAGTTTTCAAAAAAGGAAGGGGTTGATGGGGTTTCAGTTGCTGTTTCTGGCTTTAAGGACTTTTGGTATCATTGCTAGTACAAACAAAACAGATTTGCATGAAGGACAAACTCCTAAGGATTCTTGAGTGGTTGTGGTGTGTTTCAAAGACGATTTACATGCTTTTCTAAGGTTACATTTTAAACTAGTACCAGCAGCTAAAGTTCAGAAAGATTTCGCTTTGTTTCTGGGCCTTATTGTTCAAGATTTTAATGGCTAATTTCAAGTTGGAGAATTGGTCTGGTTTCTTAGAAACATGTTAGAGTCAGAGAAGGAACTTTAAACATGGAAGATGCTCTACTTCCTGTAATTGAGGGTGGGACTTCCACCCCAAGATGGTGGCCCACCATGGGAACTTCTGCACTCACAGGAAGATGGGAAATAGACTCTGCCCCAAGATGGTGGCCCACCATGGGAACTTCTGCACTCACAGGAAGATGGGAAATAGATTCTGCCCCAAGATGGTGGCCCACAAAGGGAACGTCCACTCTCACAGAAAGATGGGCAACAGACCCCACCCCAAGATGGCTGCCCCCATGGCCCACCACATGCTACATGAATGGTTAATAGAACTATGTGTTTTAAATATTTTCATTATTTTGGTTTGTTATTTTCATTTCCAGAGCAGATCTTCATTAGCTATGTATTTTAAATCATATTTTCACTATTTTAGTTTGTTATTTTCATCTTCAGAATGGATTATTCTTCTCTCTGTTATTTTCACCTCTGAAGCAGGATTAAATATTTTCATTATTTTAGTCTGTTATTTTCGTTTTCAGAGTGGATCTTCCCTGTCCCCATTTGTTATTTTCATCTAAAGGGGCACCCTACCTACCAAATGGTTTTGATCCAGTTTTGCCTTTGCTAATTAACAACTTATATGTTTCAGAACTTGACTTCCGGGAGCAACTAACCATGTGGGACACAGATGTTGGCAATGACCGAGATTGCTCCAGCTCACAAAACAAATTCATTAGATAGGATTAGACAGAGACTTCCAGATCCTGGATAGGCAGGGCCTGCACTATGCCCCTCATAAGCAGGAAGCAGTTACAGAAAAGATGATCTGATGTTCATCAACTTCCCTTAGGATTAAGGGATGGTGTCTACGAGGGGGGAATGAAGTAGGAAGGCATACAGGTTAAAAAAAATTAGGTTTGTGAGCTGGAAGACCATGCTGTCACCACACCCCTGTGTGACCTCATGCCGTACCTGACACCTTTGCTATACCTCTGTGTGACCTCATACCCCTACCTGGCCACACCTAAGTGCCAATCAGGTTAATTAACCAAACCCCTTTGGAAGTGGGTTAAAAGCTTGGGACACAGTATGTCCACCCCTTTTTCTTTGCCTTGGCCCATTGACCAGGAGGGGCCTGGCTGTAGCCCAGCATCTCCAAGGCATGAGGCCTTTGGGCCACCTTCCCTAGATGCTCCTCCAGGTGGCTGGTTCCTGGTGCTTAGTATGAACCCAGATTTACCTCTCTCTCTTAGATAAAGCTCCCACTCTCCTATGCATCTTTCACACTAAATAAAAGCTTAAAATGTACCATACTGCCTCATTTGTTTATGCTGGTATTTAGAATTCTCCAAATATTAGGCAAGAACTCTCTCAGGCTTATTAATATTGGGGATTTTTTTAATAAGCATATGGTGGTATCATATGGCACCCCAAATTTTGATACCATTATGTGGCATCCCAGATGGTGTTTCTGGGGAACTTGAAAGGGTCACATTTTGATATAATTTTAGGGGGTCATTTCCAATATCAGCAGCACCTGAGTTGCAGCAAGCCATCATGTGGTGCACACAGACTCACATTCCCATGGCACACAAGGCTCTGGATCACCCAGATGGAGGTACCCATGTCTGAAATGAGCACATGAGATCAATCATGTTTCTTTTTTAAAAGATTTTTATTTATTTATTTTGATAGGTAGAGTTACAGACAGTGAGAGACAGAGAGACAGAGAGAAAGGTCTTCCCTCCATTGGTTCACTCCTCAAATGGCCACCATGGCTGGTGCTGCACTGATCCAAAGCCAGGAGCCAGGTGCTTCTTCTTCATCTCCCACGTGGGTGCAGGAGCCCAAGCACTTGGGCCATCCTCCATTGCCCTCCCAGGCCACAGCAGAGAGCTGGACTGGAAGAGGAGCAACTGGGACTAGAACCCGGTACCCATATGGGATGCTGGTGCCACAGGCAGAAGATTAACCAAGTGAGCCACCGCGCCGGCCCCAATCATGTTTCTTATATGCAGCTGCCAGCAACACACAACAGGCATCCGTCAGTGTAGGCCCTTCCTTAAGAAGTCTCCTGGGGAGTCTGTGTAGGGACATAGATAGCAGTGGTAAGCCAATGGGTGAATCAGTGGACTCCTTTAGCAGTGCTAGTCCATAAGTCTACTAGATGTTATTCTAATTCTCACATGGCAAACAACAGATACTTTCTGCAGGTAAGCTTTATCTTTGCCTTCTTGCATGATCTTGTATGTAGAGAACACTCAAGATTCTTCAATAAAACTGGTACAAAAACTGAATTCAGCGAAGCTGTACAATACAAAATAAACATAGAAAAAGCAGTTGCATTTATATGCAAAACTGAACAACCTTGAAGGAAAATACAGAGAACAGCTGGATTTGCAATAGCTCAACAGGAATAAATTACTTAGGAATAAACTTAACCAAAGAAATAAAATATTTAAACACCAAAAACTATAGTGTTAATGAAATGAATTGAAGATGACACACATAAAAAGAATTTTAAGAAGTTATTACTGCACCAAATGATCTACATATTCAAAGCAATCCTTATAAACACATCAACATTTAATTTTAGCAGAAAATTTTAAAAACAACATAGAATTCATATAGAATGTACGAGGACCACAAACAACCAAAATAAGTTTGAAAATGAATTACAAAGTTGGAGGTCTCACATTTCCTGAATTCAAAACTCTCTACAAATCAACAGCAATCAAAATAGGGTGATATTGACATAAGATCAGATACACAGACCAAAGGCATAGAATAAAGAGAGAACTGGTGGGCATTTGGTCTAGCAGTTAAGATGCTGGTTAAGATTCCCACAATGCAATCCCAGCCTGGGCTCCTGACTCAGGTCCCTGCCAATGCACATCCCTGGAGGCAGTGGTGATAGCTCAAATTGGGTTCCTGCCACCAACACTGGGAACGTGGACTCTGTTTCTGGGGGCTTCTTATTGTGCAAGCTCAGATTTGGCCATTGCAGGCATCTGGGCAGTAAGTATGCACTCAGGAGCTCTCAGTCCCCACCTCTCAAATTAAAAACTTAAAATTAAAAAATTAAGTTAATATTATACTCACTAGTAAAATAAAGGAAAGTCAAGATATGATAACCCCATAAATACAAGTTTTGTGTTTTTTTTTTTCTAAATCTATCTTATAGGAAAACCATAAACAAATTAGGAATTGAAGAGAACTTCTGTCAGGGAAAGGCCACCCATGGAAAATCTACAAACGCTGGGACTGGGAGCAAGAAACAAATACTGTTACCACTTCTATTCAGCATGGTAATGGAAAACTTTACTAAAAAAATCATGAAAAGAAAAAGAAAAAAGTCTTCAGATTTCAAATGGAAACAGTAAAATTGCTTTGCATTGCTCAAGACATAATCCTGCATATAAAAGAAATACTGATGAATTCACTATATATTCAAAGTAAAATCCAGTAATCTTTCAGGGCATAGAACAGATGTAAAAGTATCAATTGTATTTCTGTACAACAATGAATATTCTGAAAAAACAGCAGCATTCAAAATGGCATCGGAAGGAAGAAAAATACAAATAAAAATTTTAAGAATACCCGAATACTACACAAAAATACAAAATGCAATGGAGATAAACAATTTTCAAGTCACTTAATGAATTAAATCATGCATTTTTCCAGTAACCAGGTAAAAATATGCTTAATATTAGTCACCAGGAAATCACAAATCAAAACCTCAAGAAGATACCACTTCACAGCCAGTAAAATGACTATGGTTCAGCAAGAGATGAATGCTGACAGATCTGACTGAGGATCATGAGAACTTCATGCAATTCCACTACAATGGTGCAGACACTTTGAAAAACAGTTTAGTAGCTTCTCAAAGTGTTTTAGATGAAGTTACTGTTATTGATCTGCAGTTCTACTCACAGTTTTGCCCCTAAAAATATAAAACCAACATAAACACAAAGGCCCATCCCAGCACTATTCATGAAAGCCAAATGGGAAAACATCAAATATCTATGTATAAGGAGAAAAAATGAGTTGTGTTATCTTCACAATTAATTCTATGTGGCAGTCAAAAATGAAGTTACAAAAAAACATGTCACTAAAGAAACAAACTAAAAGAAAAACACATAAAGAAATCAGAATAAGGGGCCTACGCTGTGGCATAGCAGGTAAAGGCACTGATGCAGTGCCAACATCCCACATGGGAGCCGGTTCAAGTCCTGGCTGCTCCACTTCCTATCCAGCTCGCTGCTATGGCCTGGGAAAGCAGTAGAAGAAGGCCTTGAGCCCCTGCACTCATGTGTGAGACCTAGAAGAAACTCCTGGCTCCTGGCTTCAGACTGGCACAGCTACAACTGTTGTGGCCAGCTAGGGAGTGAACCAGTGGATGGAAGACTTCTTTCTCTGCCTCTCTTTCTCTCTCTGTGTAACACTTTCAAGTAAAATAAATAAATCTTTAAAAAATCAATCAAAAGACTAAACACTGTTCTGTATGAATCCAATTTACAGACATGTAAGACAAGGCAAATCTCTTAAAAACTTTTAAATCAACAGTTGTCTGTGTTGGTGGAGAATGAGGAATTGCATAAAATATCTTTTCATCAATGCAAATATGCTATTTTTCTTCTGTGGTGATCACATAACTCTCCAAAGCATGTAATAAATGTAAAAACATGTGGTAGTTATAGTTGGGCAGACACTCCTGGGTACACCATTTCTGAGGGGAGCTTGAAAACTGTGAATTTACTGTGGATGACTATAGTTGATATTTTTAAATTTGATTACTCTTTATTGTCTTTGCATACATTCTTCCTTTCTAACTCTACTGTGCTTTTGTGGGACATTAAGCCATTAAGCATAAGATAAATTAAAAATATGTATCTTCAAAAGAAAATAATATCAAATTTAAGAAGAATAAAAATTCATGACTTTTTAAGATTGTTGGTGTGTATATTAAGAATTGTGTACATCAATTGTCTGTGTATTGATTCTCAACACGAGTAAAATCTTAATTTTTAAAAATAGTCTATCATTTGATTTCACATTTTTGTAGTGCTCTAATTCCATTTTTCTTACCTTAAGGGAACAATCTATAATAAATTTTCACCACCAACTTAAAATAAACCATGGTAGCCTTTCCACTCGTCTTGGTAAGACCAATTAGTTCCAGATTATGTTTGTCTCAATATTAATGAAATGTTTCTAAATACTGCAATATTAGTTGTGATATTAAACATTTTAACACCCCTTAACTTTATACACCAAATAAAATGCTGGTATTTTCATTTTTTTGTTAACAACAGCTGTAATATTTATGGGCTACAGTGTGACATTTCAATATATGTATACAAATTGAACCGATCAAATGCACATTTATCTTGTGACACTACTTTATGGTTGGAACCCTGAGCTCCTTTCTTCCATTTTCTTATAAAATACATAATGGATTACTGTGAACAATAGTCACCCAATCATATTGTGTGACACCAGGGAATCTAATTAATCTAACTGATCGAGCACTAATTGTCCATAACATTATTCCGCAAAACAGCCTGGTACTTGCACAAGAATAGATATCTAGACCAATGGAACAGATTAGAGACCCTAGAAGTTTTTATCTGTAACATCTACAACCAATAATCTTTGACAAATGAGCTAAAATCACTATCTGAAGAAAGGACAGTATCTTCAACAAATAATTCTAGAAAAAGTGGATTGCTGCATGCAGAAGTTTGAAACCAGACCCATCATACCATACACCTGATACAAACATCCACTCACAATGGATCAGAGATCTAACACTAAGACTGGAAATCATCAAATTATTAGAGGGGTAAATAAGGGAGACTGTAAGACATTGGCCAAGGCAAAACATCTTGGAAAAGACCTCAGAAACACAGGCAATGAAGGCAAAAATGGACAGTGGGTTTACATCAACCTAAGAAGTTTCTGCACTGCAATGGAAATACTCAACAAAGTAAAGAGGTAACCTACAGAATGGGAGACAATATTTGCAAACTATACACCTGATAAAAGATTAATATTGAGGATACATAAAGAGCTCAAGAAAACCAACAATAAGACAAGCAATCCAGTTAAGAAATGGGCTAAGGATAGGAAGAGGCATGTTTCAAGGGATGAGATAAAAATGGCCAATAGACAGATGAAAAAATGCTCAAGCTCACTGGCCATGAGGGAAATACAAATAAAAAACCACAATGAGGTTTCAACTCACCCCAATTAGAATTGTTATCACAAAAATATCAAAAAATGCTGGTGAGGATGTAGGGGAAAAGGCACCCTAATATACTGTTGGTGGGAATGTAAAGTAGTATAATCATCATGGAAGACAGTATGGAGATTCCTCAGAAATCTGAAAATAGACCTACCATATGACCCAGCCATCCTACTCCTGGGAATTAACCCAAAAGAAATGAAATCAGCATATGAAAGATGCTGTAAGCCAGTGTTCATTGCAGCTCAACTAACAATAGGTAAGATAGGAAATTAACTCAAATATCCAACAACTGATGACTAGATATTGTGGTGTATATGCATGATAAAATACTACCTAGCCATAAAAAAGAGTGAAATCAAGTCTTTCACAATAAAATGGATGCAGCTGCAGACCATTATGCTTACTGAAATTAGCAGTCCCAAAATGACAAATATGTTTTCCCTGATTTGTGGTAACTAACATAAAGCAAAGGAACATGATGTCTATGAGCAAAACTGGCATTCTGAGATTTGATTATTGTTTATAGCCCTTGTCTATACTCTGGAGGAATAGTTTTTCTACTTACTACTTGTTGAATTCTTCATAATCACAAGCTTAACCCTCCACTAAATAAAGTAAATTTAAAGTATTCATTGTAAAAATTAAAAGAAAAAAAGGAAGGAGGATCAGGGTGGGAGTGAGGGAGAGAGGAAGGATGTAATGGGAAGTATCATTATGTTCTTCTAAGTGTGTATATGAAGTACATGAAATTTGTTCCCTTGATATAAATAAATGTTTTTTTAAAAATGCAACATTATACAGAGAGAGAATAGGGAGGAAAGAGAAAAATCTCTCTTCCACTTGCTGTTTCATCCTCAAAATAGCCTCACTAACCAGGGATGGGCCAGGCTGAAGCCAGAAGCCTGGAATTCCATTTGGGACTCCCATGTGGGTGTAAGTGGTCCAAATGCTTTTGCCATCCTCCGCTTCCTTCAGAGTGCATGTGCAGGGGGCTGGATTGCAAGTAGAGCAATTAGGACTTGAACTGGCACTCATATGGGATGCCAGCATGGGCAGCAGCTTAACCTGCTCTGTCTCAATGCCAGTCCTTCAAAATTAAAACAAGCAAACAGAAGAAAGCAACAAGGTACAAACAAGAGACTCATGAGAATAAAATAATAATGATGCAAATAATATAAATGATAGTAAAAGAACAGTAATAACACAAAGCACTGTCCCATAAAATTCCCGAGTTCCACTGCAGTCTCATGGGGCTGTACTGCTGTTAACCCCATGGCCCCATTGGGGACATCGAGGCATGGAGAATAAATTAGTCACTCAGTACAGGGCACAGTCTGGAGTCAACCCAGAACCTTCAGTTTCACCTTCCAGCTCCACTATGAAACACAGGAAAACGGGGCTCATGGCAGGGTGCTCTCCTTGGAGAATCCAGAAAGCAGGTGCATCCATACAGCATATGTGTGTACCCGCAGCAACTGGTACTAACTGTGCAGAAGGTGCAAGGACTTTTACTCCACATACTTCTGGGCCATTTGTACTGGTCACATGAGGCCACAGCCATTTGATATTCAAGCCATTAAAAAAAAAACAGGAAGACATATTATCTACAAATAGTTCCAAAAGCATTTTCTAAAGAGCTACTAGGAATAATAAATTATTTTAGCAAGACCATGATGGGTAGAAGGGTAATGTAAAAATATCAATTGCAGGGCCAGCACTATGGCCCATCAGATAAAGCCACCACCTGCAGTGCTGGCATCCAACATGGGCACCCACTCAAGTCCTGGATGCTCCATTTCCAGTCCTATTCTCTGCTATGGCCTGGGAAAGCAGTGGAAGAAGGCCCAAGTCCTTGGGCCCCTGCACCTCCCTGTAACACCCAGAAGAAACTCCTGGTTCCTGGTTTCTGATTGGCTCAGCTGTGTCCACTGCAGCCATCTGGGGAATGAACCTGGAAAACCTCTATTTGTCTCTGTCTCTTTCCCTCTGCCTCTACCTCTAGCTCTGCCTTTCAAATAAATAAAATATCTAAAAAAAATTACTTATTAGAAAATCAAGTGTATGTTACCATCAGTGAACAGTACCTCTAGCTCTGCCTTTCAAATAAATAAAGTATTTAAAAAAGTACTTATTAGAAAATCAAGTGTATACTACCATCAGTGCACAGGTAGATACTGATATAAAAATTAAAATAGCATAATAAAATTAAAACTTATAACTCTATGAATAAAATACAAAAATATGTTGGCTGAAGATTAAAATGCTGATGATGGAAACTAAAGAAGATCTAAGTAAATACACTGTGTATAGGACTGGAAGGTTGAATATTATTAAGATACCATTTCTTGAAAAATGGTTCTATAGGTTTAAGATAATCCAAATAAAGATTCCAGCAAGAGGTTTTTGAGAAAAAAACAAAGCTGACTGTAATCAGGAAAACCCAAGACAATTGACTATCATGTCCACAATGATAAAGAAGGAACTGGGTGAAATCACAATACTGCGTCTCAAGACTTACAATAAACCTACAATAAACAAGATGGTTTGGATTTCGTGAAAGAACAGAAGATACACATTTCAATGGAGTATGATTGTGAGTCCAAAATAAACCTCATGCCAAAATACATAAACAACAATCATTAAAACTACAAAAGGAAATAAACGAATGCACTATTACACTCACAGACATCAAGACATCTCTTTCGTTAGCAGATCAGCAGTTAGACAATCAGTAAGGATGCAGCTGAACAGAAAAGCACCTAAATCAACCATGTGCCAAACGGATCCTTAGAGGATGCTCCATTCACAGCAACAGAACACGACACACTTTTCAGACACACATGGCACATCCACTCTGACCACGTTTGTGGGTGTAGAGCAGACCTCAACTCCTAAGAACAGGCGCCACACAACGTAAGCTCTCAGATCACAATGCAACTACCTGAGAAGTCAGCTCAAAAAAGCTGGAAAATATAAAAAACTTGGAGAAAAATCAACAAACCTCAAAATAACACATTTATAGATCTCAAATAAAAATATTTCAAACTAAATTGAAACTATATCCTGCCAATTTATATTAATGGATGCATATTTTAGAAAAGAAGAACCAAGATCAATGGGCTACGCTTTCACCCTAGGAAGTCAGAGGAAGAAAAGCAACTTAACCACTTAAAGCAAGGTGAAGAAAATAAATCATAAAAGTTAGAAGTACTAGTCAATGGAACTGTAAAAAGTACAACTGCAGACAAAGATCAATAAAACTAAAATTTGGTTCTTTGAAAACATCTACAAAATTCGTGAACTTCTTATCGGGACCAACCAAGACAAAAAGGTGCAAATTACTAATATTATTAATGAAACGGTGACACCATGGCCCCGTGATCAAGATAATGTAAAGGAATAGTATGAACAACTCTGTGACCAAAAATTTCCTAAGATAAATGAACTGTGTGAATCCCTTGAAAAACAGAATATGCCAAAATTCACACAAAGAGAAACAAAAAACTTGAATGCTTCCATAATTACTAAATGTTATAATTTATAATAACTATAGAAGCATAATTATAAAGTATAATGAAAATTATTAAATATATATTAGTGATTAAATTCACATATCCTGTTTTTGCTCAGCTAAAAAGAACGAGTGGGCAGAAAAATACTTACAAGGACCTGCCTTGTGGCATGGCAGGTTGTGACACTGCCTGGTACAATGTCATTCCATATAGATGCCAACTGGATTCCTGCCTGTTACACTCTTTTTTTTTTTAAAGATTTACTTATTCATTTAAAAAGTAGAATTACAGAGAGGCAGAGGGAAAGAGAGAGAAAAGTCTTCCATCTGCAGGTCCACGCCCTAAATGGACACAACAGCCAAAACAAAGCTGATTTGAAACCAGGATCCAGGAGCTTTCTCCAGGACTCCCACAGAGGTGCAGGGGCCCGAAAGGACTTGGGACAGCTTCTCCTGCTTTGCCAGGCCCTAGCAGAGAGCTGGAACGGAAGTGGAGCAGCTGGGACTTGAACCGACACCCTTATGGGATGATGGTACTGGAGGTGGTGGCTTCATCTGCTCCGCCCCCCCTTCCCCTTTGTTCCACTTATGATCCAGCTGTCTGCTAACATGCCAGGGAAAGCAGAGGAAGCGGCCCAAGGGCTTGGGGCCCTGAACTCACACTGGAGTACTGGATAAAGTCCCTGGCTTCTGCTTTGGCCTGGCCCAGCTCTGGCCATTGTAGCCACCTGGGGAGTGAACTCGTATATTGAAGATCTCTCCCGCACCGCCTCATGTATAACTCTGCCTTTCAAACCAAATTTAACAGAGAAAGAAAGAAACAAACAAAAAGAACTAGTACTATTCAGTGTCAGAAGCCTGGGCAGGCTGGAACAGAGCACAGAGCGATTCTTGGGGTTTGTCTCACGTTTCTGCTTTCTCCTCCGTGTGTGCAGTCTGTGAAAATTCACCAGACTGCGTGCGAATTAATTCAAACGCCCCATGCCCCTGTGTTCCTGCACACACCTTACCCTTCCGAACAACCCGGATAAGAGGCCGTCACGGCCTCTTCTCACTGACGCTGCCAAGGGTACTTCCGGCCAGGGACCGAAAACCCCAAAACGGAACCGGGGCTGCGGGAAAAGTTCCTCTCCCAACCTCCCGTCCGCCCCCCCACACCCCGCCGCCCACCTGGACTCCTGTCACTCTCCCCTCCCTTTCCTCTCCCCCACGCGCGTTTCTTTTCCTCCCTTCCTCGCCTCCCCACCTTCCTGCACCCTTTTCGTTCTCCCCCTTGGCCCCCTCTCTCCTCCTCCTGTCCCCGCGCCCCCTCACACACACACCCCATCCCCGCTTTGTGCACCCGGGGCCCCGCCTACCTTGTGACAGGATCGCCACTGCACTAAACACCCAGCAGAGAGAACGTTTCTGCTCCTTAGGGACAGAAGTTGAGTCCTGAGGTGTAGACTTCCACAGGGGCCAAAGAAGAGGACCGCGCCCAGAAATTTCCACAAGCCCAAGGAAACAAAACCACCTCCCGCTGCAGCCTCTCCTGATCCCGGCCTGACCCTGGGGGCGCTGGGTCTCCCCCAGGCTTGGCCTGCAGCGTCGGACAGCAGCATGGAGGACAGCTCCTCAGGGCTTGCGCAGGCTCTGGGCAGGTGAGAACGCGGCGCGGACTCCCACCTGAGCACCGCGGGGCAGAAGAGGCCGCCCGTGCGGTTGCACTTCCGGGTCACAGCGCTGGCGCAGGCGCACTCCTCATGGGCGGCCGCCATGGCGCTGCTGGACGCATATGCGCGTTGCCTCATCCAGCGTCCAATGCCGCAGGGCCACTTCCAGTCCCGCCTCTCCAGGCTGTGACTCAGGGACGCAGCCACTGTTAGCCCAGGTACTCTGGACCCTTCCCCCTTCTGTCGTGGGAATCTTGACTGGAGCTCCTGCTTCCTGGCTTCTGCCTGGCTCAGGCTAGCCATCGAATCCGTTTGGGCAGAGAAGCAGTGCTCGGGCATCTTGAGCACTCTTCCTCTCTCTGAGTGATCGTCCATCTGGGGGTTCACCCCACAGGTGGCTACAAAGGCCGGGGCTGGGCCAGGCCGAAGCAGAAGCCAGGGACTTCCAATACTCCATTGTGGGTTCAGGGGCCTAAGTCCTTGGGCTGCCTCCCTCTGCTGTCCAAGGCATTGGCTTCAGACTGGCCCAATTCTGGCTGTGGCAGGAATTCCTAAGGAAACCATGCACGCAAGATTTCTTTATCTGTCTTTGTTTCTTTGTCTTTCAAATAAACAAATAAACTGAAAACTATAAATCTGTCAGAAAAAGGAAAAGTGACTGGGATTGAGACAGGTGAATGTTTAAATGTGCTCTTCATTTCATAATCTTGCCTTCTCAGGTCCTAGAACAGTTATTCATTAGTATCCAGGAATTTATTAATAGGAAAGATCAGCAGTTTTCTTGGAAATTGCAGATGCTTGTCTTTTCATAAATCACTACCTCAATAAGGAATGCCAGCTGAGGTTCAAGACCAACTGGACACTTGCTGGTGTTTTTTTACATGTTTGTTTTTTCACACTCTTGAAAGGCAGAGTGACAGAAAATGTGAGAAGACAGAAAAAAAAATCAGAGAGAGAAGGAGAGAGGGAGAAAGAGAAACTTCGATTCAATGATTCACTCTCCAAAGTCCCACAATAGCCAGAATTGGGCCAAAGTACAGTCAGGATCTCAGAAAATCCACATGGGTGCTCTGTGTGGACAGCAGAAGTCAAAGCACCTGGGCCATTAGCCCTAGACTCCTAGGATTCATTAGTGGGAAGCTGGATTAGAAGCAGAGGTGGAGCTTGATCCCAGGTAGTCCAACATGGGATGCAAGCATCCCAAGCACTCGGTTAATTTGCTATATCACTATATCTGCCCCATACTCTTATTATTTTCAACCTTTAGGCAGATACTAGATAATTGTACTGTGTGTATTTATTTTAACAATAACACACTGAATATGAACGAACCTTGTTCTAGATTTCTCTTCTTGGTGTCTAGAATTTTCTTTTTGATTATAAATAAAATAATTCTTGAATAAAGTAAGGAGGCACTCCTAATGTGGAGCAGTTCCCAAAACAACAGATCACAAATTGGTCTATGAATTTCCTCAGAGGAATATACACACAAAGTAAATTTTGCTCTGGTTAATTCTTCAGTTGCAGATGGAATAGGTGCTGTCCGTGCTTTCTTAAAAAAAACAGATGTATTAACAAACCTCAGATGTTGTTTCTAGCAACCCCAATCATTATCATAGGGTTCATTCTGTGTCCAACCAGGAATATTTCCAGTGGTCCCATGTTCCTGACTTTGGCTGTGGGTTGAACTGCTCAGCTGAAACTTCTGAGAAGTCACTGGCTGGAATTTCAGGTAGTTACCACAACTTAATAGCACTATCACTCTAGATAATTTCAAAATTCAATCCTAGCTCTATGAGCATTTGATCCAATTTCCTAGACAAAGAATATGCTGATATCATAAACTTTTACTATATATAATTTATTGTTTTATCCTGAGACCCTCTTGGTTGTCTGTTTTTCTGATGATCATTTAGTTCCCTCTATTTAAGAGATCTCACTGGTCTAGAAATCCACCGTTCTCCCTTGAGTTTCAATAGCTGGGAGACAATTACATTTGTCATCACAAAATCATGCTTTGTAATGGGAGTATTATTTAATAATATATCTGACAAACTAATTCTTTTGTAAATACTGGCTAATTTTAATTTGACTACTTCATAATAACATCAAAGGAGGCACCTTGAATATTTCCAAGTCCATTTTAGGCAAGCTCCTTCTGGAAAATTTTCATGCTGTTAGCTAATCTCATCCCTAGTGATTTAATTATAAACAAAAAAGTATTATTTTTCTTAGATTTGCCTATTTCACCATTTCCTCTAGTTCTCAGTGCCAATTCTTACAATAAATCTACAGGGAGGCATAAAGTCTTATGTAGAGTGAACTCAAGTACAACATGGGGTACTTTTACATGTTTGATTTTTAAAAATGAGAAAATAATTCATAAAATATATAGACAGCATCCAATTCCATTTTACCACTTCTTTCATGTACCTGATTTAAATTCTTCATACTGCAGAGAAATAGATTAAGGTTATTCCAGCAAATATTATTTCCAGATTTTTTATAGTCTCATTATATTTTCAAAATAATTCCTATACAAATGACATGTTATAATTTTAGCTCCATGGCTTAATAAAAGTATTATGTGTAATGAACAAAAATAAACTAAAAAGTATGTTGGACCTAAAACATGACATGTGAAGCTTACAAAATGTCTCAGTAATGAGTTCTACAAAATTTTATAAGATGAGCACATGGTCAGATGATGTTTGAAACAGTTCTAGATTGCTGCTGTTGTCTAAATGTATCTGCCTCCTCTGAAACTTGTTGAAATTTAACCCCCATTATGAGATATTAAGAAGTGGGACCAAGGTGGGACCTTCTCATGACTGGGTTAACCTATGCATGTGAATTTTGGGTTAACAGATTATCTTGAGAACAGACCAGCGACAGAAGCTCCATAGTGACTGGTGCCCTCCACCTGCAAGACGATGTCTCGACCAGCAAGAAAGCCATCACCAGATGTGGCCTCTAAACCTGGACCACCGTCACAAGCCAGGGTAAGTCTTTTTCCTGTGTACTTTGCCCAGTCTGTTGTATTGTGTTGTTAGTAACAGAAAATGCACGAAGACAAATGCCAATTCTGTTCATTCCATTCCCAATTTCCATATTATAAATCTGTGTTATTTTCTTATTTGGGCTGATGAGAAATGAGTCTGGCATTGTCCAAGTCTGTGGGGGTGGTTTTATGAACCCAAATTCCAAATTTATAATTTATGATTGAAGAACCAAATCCAGGCTAGTTTTGTTGGGCAGTGGGTAAATCTACCACCTGTGGCATCCCATATAAGTGCTAGTTTGTGTCCCAGCTATACCACTTCTGATCTAGCTCCTATTAATGGCCTGGATATCAGTAGAAAATGGCCCAAGTATTTGGGCCCTTGCCACCCAAGTGGGAGGCCTAGATGAAGTTCATGCTCCTGGCTTTGGCCTGGTCCAGACCTGTCCATTATGACCATCTGGGGAGTGAATCAGTAGATGAAATCTATCTCTCTCTAATTCCAATTTTCAAAATAAATAAATCTTTAAAAAAGGAGAAACAGAATTCCACCTCTAACAGGAAAATAAAATATAATCAAAACATAACATGCATAAGATAATATCAGATACAGTGGGTTAGCACCTGATACCTACTACTGCTACCATCATTCTGTAAGGAAGAGAGAGAATGGAATGAAACAGAAATGATATAAGTTAATGGCATGAACCTGAGTTTTTCTTACTCATGAATGCTAAATATGAACTTGGGACACTAGGATCTTACAATAAGTTTCAGAAATGACATGAACTAATTGCTTATGTTGGAATTCTAGGCACTGTTCCCTTGGTACTTTGAACATAATACCTCTCACCACAACTTACATTATAAATAACTGGAGAGGGAGAAGTGATTGTGTGGATAGTTAGGAAAAGATTGGGTTTAGTGATAAGCAAAAAAGGCAAGGTAAGCAAAGTGAGCATTTGAATCTGTCCCACAACCAAGAAGATGCCTGTAACACAGCTTCAACTACCAGACAATCTATGACATGGAAGGGGGCTTTTTCTGGGTCAATGAGAGAGGCCATGGTTGAAAAATGACAATTGGAAAATAGAACAACTCCATAGATGTGAATATGGAAAAGAATAAATTAATTTCTTTGACATTAGGTGAAATATTACTTGCGATAATTTTGCTGCAATTATTCAGAGTGAGGTGAAAATCAATGTATAAATAAGGAAAATATATCAATGACCTACAAACAGAAATAATTACTCCTGATAAAGGCTTTTTCAATATAATTTAGTAGCAGACTAAATATCTAGATATAGGAAGTTCCTACATAGCTTCTTTATAAAGTCATCATAGAAATTGTCAATATTTTAGAGTCAAGTGCTTTTTATTTGATTATCTTTTTTTTGACAGGCAGAGTTATATAGTGAGAGAGAGAGAGAGAGACAGAGAGACAGAGAGAAAGGTCTTCCTTTTCCATTGGTTCACCCCCCAACTGGCTACTACTGCTGGCGCACTGCACCGATCCGAAGCCAGGAGCCAGGTGCTTCCTCCTGGTCTCCTGTGAGAATGCAGAGCCCAAGCACTTGGGCCATCCTCCACTGCCACAGCAGAGAGCTGGACTGGAAGAGGAGCAATCAGGACAGAATCCGGCACCCCAACCGGGACTAGAACCCAGGGTGCCTGTGCTGCAGGCAGAGGGTTAGCCTAGTGAGCCACAGCGCCAGCCTATTTAATTATCTTTAGATAATAATTGTTTTGGAACAATATTGTTATCAGTTTCAAACTGCTTAAGATAAAAGTTTGGATGATTGCTTACAGCTGGAACAAAATCTCTCTTTATAAGGAAAAATCACCTTCTGAATCCTTGAAAACCAAAATGTTTTCTTTTCCTTAGTATTTCAGTGTGCATGTCAGTAATTATCTTTTTCAAACATATCAGATTCAACTTTGTATTTAGAGCTGCTTACTCACATATTTCACATTTTTTACTTGGATTTTCCAAAAAAGAAATCCTGACTCCTATACCTTAATTGTGGCGAAGTCTGAGAGCTGTTATTTTTATGTTTAACTGTGCACTGGCTCATGGAATATGTGAAATAAAGCAAGCTCCCACATGCAGTGTGCTAGACAGGTCTCCAGATGGCCTTGGGTTGACACCAGTTCTTCATTTCTCACTTCAGCTTTCAAGAATAACCATTAATTTTGCTGAGAAAAAAGGAGATGGGGGAGGAAACTGGGACCATAGCTGCCTGCTTCTGTCCCAGTTCCCTTACAAACAGGTTGTCCTTCAACACTTCAAGTGTATACTCACGTGGCCCTGGGGTTCTGGAGCTCTCAAGTGGGAAATACACAGTGGAGGTCCTGTCATTACTAGACAGCTGTCCTGAACCTCACTGGCCGGGCTTGCTCTCTGCCCTAGGCATCTGTTGTCCCTTGCTGTTTATCCATGAGTACTACACCTGCTTTATGCAACTTGTGTGCATGAGATTTCTGTGCCAAAAGGCTCAGACACTGGAAACCAAGGCACAGTGAGCCTGTCTCACACAAAGTCTGTTTTTTTTTTTTTTTTGAAAGATGTACATAGGGAAGCCTAGCCCTGGAGAGCCTGATCATCTATGTGGACCCTGAGTGATCAGAAACATGAATTTCCCCTTCTGCCAGTCCACTCTCTAGCCCTTCAAGCTTGTCATGTGGAGGTGTGTTTAACAACTTTACCAGATTCATCTAAGCACATGACATTGAATACAGGTAACTTGAAAGAATATGCCTAAAACATGCAACTTACTTTGTGCCTGTGGACAGCACACACCAAGTCAGTTGTCCACAATCACAGTTTACATGTCTCTTAAATGGATACTTTTAAGGTTGGAGAATTCTTGTTTAATTTAATTTAATTGAAGGGCAAAGAGACAGATGGGGGGAGGGGGGAGCCGAGAGAGAGCTCCCATTATCTAGTTTACTCCCAGTGCTGGCAAAGGTCTGGATGAGCCAGGACCAAAGCCAGAGGCAAAAACTAAAGCCAGGTCTTCCACACAGATGAAAGGAACCCAGCTACTTAAGCTTTTACCTGGTGCTACCAGGGTTCTGCTTTGGTAAATGGCTGGAATCAGCTATCAAATCCTGACTGGCAGATATGGAACTCTGGCACATAAACTGGCATTTCAATCCATGAGGACAAATGCCCACTCCAGGAAGGTTATTGTGAAGGAATCCGGGGGAGGATTTCATTTTTACTTTACATTATTTTGTTTAATAGCTTTTGACTATGACATTAATTTTGAAATTAAAGTAAACAAGAAAATGGAACAGTGTTTCTTGGAGCTATTTATGCTATATGCCTTAAAACTAGGAAGAGACAATTATTTTCCAATTCTTCATACGTAAGTTAATGACTTCAATTTATGCAAGTTCACCATTTATACTCAAACCAAAAGTTAGATGGTTATGATGTATAACAAACAGCAGGTATAGAAGGCTTACAGTCACATTTGTGAACTTGATTATTATTTTTAATTTTTATTTATTTATTTATTTGACAGGCAGAGTGGACAGTGAGAGAGAGAGACAGGGAAAGGTCTTCCTTTTCCATTGGTTCACCCTCCAATGGCCGCTGTGGTCAGTGCGCTGCAGCTGGCGTACCACGCTGATCTGAAGCCAGGAGTCAGGTGCTTTTTTCCTGGTCTCCCATGCAGGTGCAGGGACCAGGCACTTGGGCCATCCTCCACTGCACTCCCGGACCACAGCAGAGCTGGTCTGGAAGAGGGGCAACCGGGACAGAATCCGGAGCCCTGACTGGGACTAGAACAAAGTGTTCCGGTGCTGCAGGCGGAGGATTAGCCTAGTGAGTCATGGCACCAGCATGATTATTATTTTTTTTAAATTAATTTGAGTGAAAGATAAAGAGAGAGAATAAAAAACAGGGACAGACAGCAGAAAATTCACTGGTTTACTCCCAAAATTCTGGCAATGGCTAAGACTGGCCTAGCCACACGCTGGGAGTTGAGAACTCTGTCCAGTTTTCCCTCATCAGTGGCCTGAATCAGGTCACTTGAACCATTGCCTTTGACTTGCCGGTCCGTATTATCAGGAAGTTGGAATCAGGAGCTGGAGTTGGAAATTGAACCTGGGCACTACAATGTAAGTCACGGGGGTCTTAAACATAAGGCTAAAGGGCACAGGGTCCCAAGGACTCGGGCCACCTTCCACTGCTTTCTCAGGCCACAGCAGAGAGCTGGATTGGAAATGGAGCAGCCATATGGGATGCTGGCACTGCAGGTGGTGGCTACACCTGCTATGCCACAACTGGCCCCCATATTGTGATTTTAATTAAGATGTTCAACAATTATTTATATTCTTAGTTGTAAATCTTCACTTCTTTGATGAGTTACCTATTCACACGAGTTATCTAATTTTTAATTGGATGATCTCTGTTATAAATGTTTTCCATTTATTGCACATAAAAGATCATTACCAAAAGTGTAATTGGGAATTACGTTTTCTGTAATTCTATGACACACCTCTCTTCATCATGTTTCAAGATAAACAAAAGCATTGAATTTTGACAATTTCATTCATTAGTGTGTGTTTCATTATTCTTTGATTGTTCATGGTTTTTCTGTCATATTTAAAAATAAACTATCCTCTAACTCAATTGTAAAATTATTTTTCTTTCTTATTACTTCCGAAGGAAACTTTATAGCATTTGGTTTTACATTTAGGTCTGTCATCCATTTAATATTGGATATTATATACAGTCAAGATATGAGGTGAAGTTACTTTTATGTTTATTTTAATTGAACTAGCACGATTTGTTGATAAGACTTCATTCCTTTTGAAGAATTGGTACTTTTAACTTTGTAAAAATTAGCTGAATATGTATTGTGAGTCTACATCTGAAGTCTATTAAGTAGTTTCTATTAAAGTAGTTTTATTAATCCGCATGTCTATTTGTCGCTCCCCCTCTTCGTGGAGGAATGACACTAAACCCTGCCTAGGTTTCCTATCCGAGTCACGGCACCATTATGTCGCTCCCCCTCTTCACGGAGGAACGACACAGGACCCTGCCGAGGCTTCATATCCGAGTCACGGCACCATTATGTCGCTCCCCCTCTTCGTGGAGGAATGACACAGGACCCTGCGCTGTTCTTTGGTCTGCTCGGCCCTTCCCGCGTTTGCTGCTGGTTTTTCCCGGGTTGGCTACCGACCCTTCCACCTCCGTGGAAGGGCGGTTCCCCCTGCCACTTTCCCCACTTCCACAGGGGAGCGGCACACCACCAGCCGGCTCTCTTGGGGGCTGCTCAGATGTTCCTCAGGTGTTCCTGGTGCATGTTGTCTCTCTCCTCCTTTATAGTCCTCTTCCACCAATCCGTGCTCTGCTACCCACACGCTGAGCATGCTGCTCTCCTCCAATCAGGAGCAGGTCCTACAGTTTATTGGTTGAACTGGAGGCAGCTGTGTAGAAGCTGTTTCCTCCTCTCCCAGCGCCATATTGTGGGAGAGCAGATGCATAGAATAAGTCTTAATTCGAGTAACAGTCTAGTCCGAGTTGCTCCCCACACTATTTTTGGCAGTTCCATACTAACTTGATTATTTTAGTTTTAAAATTTATTAAAAGATGCTTGGCTAATGTAGATTCTCTATATAATGATACACAACTTTACATCAGCTTATCAATATCTTTAAAAACTCTGCTGTTGGGGCCAGAGCTTTGGCATATTGGGTTAAGCCTCAGCCTAAAATGTTAGCATCCCACATGGGCACCACTTCCTATCTGGCTCACTGCTAAGGAATCTGGGAAAGCAGTAGAAGACAGCTCAATTTCTAGGGCCCCAGAATCTGCATGGGAGACCCTGAAGAAATTCCTGGCTTAGGCCTTGCCAAGCCCCGGTCATTGCACCATTTTGGGAGTGAACCAGCAGATGGAAGACTTTCTCTCTTTCTGTCTCTCTCTCTCTGTCTCTCCTTCTCTCTGTATCTCTGCTTTTTGAATAAACAAAAATTTTTTTAAAAATCTGCTGTTGTTTTGATTGTGATTGGACTGAATATAGATATTTATTGAGAAAATTACTTCTTTAGCAATGTAGATTTTCAGCCCATAAGCACAGGACCAGTATTTGTCTATCTGAGTATACTTTAATTACTTTCATCAATGTTTTGTAAGTTGATACATATGATTATTTCAAATATTTTCTTTGTTTTCACAACTAATTTTATCAGTGCTATCATCAATGTTATATTTTCTATCACTTTTCAATTGTTATTGCCAATATTTGGATATACACTGGATATTTATACTGATCTTTTATCCTGAAAGCTGAATCAACTGACTTATTAATATTTATTGTTGTTTTTTCTTTGAGAGTTTGTTTTTCTACCATTATTTCACTGACTAAATTTTTCAGTAGAATGATGAGTAGCAACAGTGAAAATGAACATCATTGCTTTTTCTGAGTTGTTAGTGAAGAGTTTGATCTTCCACTAGTAAGTGAATATAAACAGGCTTCTCTAGATCACCTTTATCAAACTGCAAACATTTCCTTCCATTCCTAGTTTAGTGAATGTTTTTATAATGTCCATGTATTAAATTTTGTCGAGCTTTTGCCTGTATCTTTTGAGATAATCATTTTTTACATCTGCTGATAAGGTGGTTCACAAAAATCGATTTTTTGACAGACAGTGGACAGTGAGAGAGAGAGACAGAGAGAAAGGTCTTCCTTTGCCGTTGGTTCACCCTCCAATGGCCGCCGCAGCTGGCGCGCCATGGCCAGTGCACCGCGCCTATCTGAAGGCAGGAGCCAGGTGCTTCTCCTGGTCTCCCATGGGGTGCAGGGCCCAAGTACTTGGGCCATCCTCCACTGCACTCCCTGGCCATAGCAGAGAGCTGGCCTGGAAGAGGGGCAACTGGGACAGAATCCGGCACCCCGACCGGGACTAGAACCTGGTGTGCCGGCGCCACTAGGTGGAGGATTAGACTGTTGAGCCACGGTGCCAGCCACAAAAATCAATTTTTAAATGTTGAATCAAGTTTTCTTTCTTGGAACAAATCCCATATTACTGAGATTATCTTTTCAATGCACGGATGGATTTCATCTACTAATATTGATAAAGAATTTATGTTCATATTTGTGAGAGATATCAGAGATATCTTTTTTCTTTTTCTTTTTCTTGTACTGACTCTGTCAAATATTGATATCAAGTGAATGCTGACCTCATAAAATGAGCTGGAAACTTTTCTGGTAGGTTTGTCAAGAACTAGTATTTTTTTTTAAGATATCCTGTAGAATCCACGAGCTCTATTTGGCCTGGGAGTCTCTTTGTGGGAAATATTTAATAATAAATTCAATTATTTAATATATACAGTACTGCTAATTCTTATTTGATGAGCTTTGCTATTTCACATTCTTTTTCCCATTTTTATCTAATTTGGTGAATTCATGGAGGTCAAATTAGCCATAATACACTTCCTTCAGTACCTGTAAGATCTCATGGGAAATCCTTTTATGATATTTGCAATTTGTTATTTTCTTCCATATGTATGTTTAAATAGTAGCTGGGTTTGGCCAATACACATATTAAGTCTTCATTTTTTAAAGAAAAATATGGTTCATTGGTTTTTCTTTATTCTATTTTTAATTTCATTGACTGATTTATTTTGATTATTTTCTATCTTCTATTTAACATTAGATTTAATTTGCTCCTCATTTTCTATTTTCTTAAGTGGGAAGTTTACAGTATTGCTTTGAGACCACTGTTTCTTTATTTTTTATTTAAAAAATGGAGTTTACAGGGAAAGAAAGGGAGAGAGGGAGAGAGAGAGGGAGCGAGGGAGGGAGGGAGGGAGAGAGAGAGAGAATCTTCCATCTGCTGGTTCACTCCACAAATGGACACTACAGCTGGGCAGATCTGTAGCCAGGAGTTAGGAGTTTCTTCTGTGTCTCCCATATGGGTGCAGGGGCCCAAGCACTTGGGCAATCCTTCCCTGTTTTCCAGGCACATCAGCAGGGAGCTGGATTGGAAGTGGAGCATCCAGAACTCTAACCACCACCCATATGTGATAGAGGTGCTCAAGTGTCTACTTTACCCACTATGCCACAATGCCAGCCCCAATTCTCTTTTTTAATGTAAGCATTAATGGTATAAACTTCTGTGCTTATACTGCTGAGACTTTTTTAATGGAGATATTTTGTCAGAATTTTTTTTAAAAAACATTTATTTATTTGAAATAAATAGAGTTCGAGAGAAAGAGAGAGAGCAAGGGGGAGACAGAGAGAGAGAGAGAGAGAGAGAGAGAAGAGAAGAAAGAAAGGAAAGAGGATAGAGGAAAAGAGAGAAGAAAAAAAGATCATCTTTTCACTCTCCAAATAGTATTAATGCTCAGGGTTGAGGCAGGATGAAAGTAGGATTCTGAAACTCCATCTGGGTCTCTGGTGTGGGTACTAGGAGTCCATCCAGTTGGGCCATTTTCCATTTCTTTTCAACATGCATTAGTAAGGATTTAGGTCAAAAATGGAACAACTGGAACTAGAATAAGTGCTCATATTGGATGCTTCAATTTGCTGGCTTACCTGGATTTATGCCCCAACACAAGCCCCTATTCTAGGATTTTATGTCACCCTTTGCTCTATACCAATTCTCTATGGATTTAAAAGCCTTAAAATTAAGAGATTAAACAAGATGAGTGGTTTTCAAATCAGTGGTTTGTTGAATTAGCAAACTTAATATTTTCATTCACTCAATATTCTCATTCATCACCTCCAAGGTTGAGCCAAAGTGTCTTCATCAACATCTTTAATACTGATATTTGTGCTTATTCTCATTGCCCATTTTCCATTGCTAAAAACACAACAACACAGATTGAATAAATTCTAAAAAGAAAACGTTTATTCTGGCTGACATTTGTAGCCTAACAGTAGAGGTCCCAGTTGGGGACCACTTTCCTGCTGGCAGAGTCCTGAGGCAGTGTAGGGCATCACCTAGGCAAAGGCAAGGGCATGGGAGAAACTCAGAAATGTCTCATCCAGAACCTCTAGAAAAATAATACTCTGATTCAAAGTATGAGAAAAATACTCTCATGAAGATATTAGAAAAAATATCCTTGAGAAAACCCAACACATTAATCCTTGATTGGATGCATGCATTAATCCATTCATGGGGGCAGAGCTCTAATCACCTATTACAGGCTCCACTTTTGTTCTTGGAATATCTGGTAATGGAGATTACATTTCAAGATCAGTTTCAGAGGAGAGAAACCACATTCAAATCATAGCAATGAGAAATTCTGATTCTTCACTACACTAGTATCTCTGGAGAACAGAAATCTACTTAAACTTGACTTTTCTTCCTAGCTGGAACAATGTATATATAGTTCATAGTAGATCTATGATAGAACCATGATATATACATGCACACACACGCACATACACACACATAAATATAAATGTCAAATTGGCCTAAAGTGATATCCAAAGTCTCTGTCAGATCTAAAGACCTAAGGATATATGTTACAGATTGATACTGCAAATGCAGATGGTGGTTTTGTTCTCTGAAAACTGATTCCTGGCTTGTAATGAGCAATGAATAATTATCTACTGCATGGAGAGAAAGTAGAAAAAATAACTAAAAAAGCCAGAGAGATGCATTTTATACTGTAGAAGTTGGGACATTCAGTTTTTTTAATTCACCAAAAACCACTTTTCTGTACTTTTTTCAGAGTTTCTTCAGGTAAAATAGATAAAATCTGGGTCATTTGACATTCTAAAATGTAGAAATTAAAGAATTTAGTAATTTTAATGAAATGTGTGCACCTTAGATACCATCAGCCTTGTAAGAGTTAACAAATAGTGTCATGTTATTTGAGAATTTTCACTGAAATTTAGCATTTCCATTCAAAACTTTCAAGGCTGTATTAATACTATAATCCCTTTCCTAATAGGCAATGAGAAGAATTGCTATTTAAGTGTGGTACAAGTATATCACATGGGATACATGTGGCAGAAAAAGTTTTATGCAAAAAGCACAGCATAGTTCAGTTTCTTTGAACTGCAAATGGCCAATCTGAACACTCACTCACTGTGCCAGAGGAAAATTAAATTGAATTTAATTTTGCTTCAAGTTATTTGCAACTGAGGTGACAAACCCTGTGCACACCCATAACATTTTGTCTTTGAACCAATAACTAAAATGTCTAAAGTTGTTAAGGCACCTTGTAAAAGTTGAGAGGTCAGTGAAGGGTTTGCACCTGAATAACACAACTCTCTTTCAATCTTTTAGTTCAAAACAAACAGAAGACACTGTAAGCTCACTGATAGAAAAGTATTTTATTTCTCTGCTGTAGATAATCCACATGACCTGTTTGGTTCACCTTTCTCTTCTTATAGAAATAGCGCACTCCCTTCCCTTCTGATCCTTCTGTGTAGAGGGTTTGTAAGACTGTCTTTTCTGTTGTTGCCCTACCACAGTGCCTGTGGTTCTGGGGAGGTTTTTTGCCTACTACAATTCTCAACAATTTCTCTAATGCTACCGTTGTACATTTATGCTCATGGGGAAGACAAAAGCCATTCCTCAAATGAGTGTCGTGTATTCATATATTCCAAAAATATTTGTTGAACACTGACCATGTGCCAGTCAGTATTCTAGGCACTTGTATATACAGTGGGCTTCACACACACACACACACACACACACACACACAGTCTGAACATTGAGCTCAATTTTTTATTGAATAAATTTTGTTGGAGATGAATATGGTCTTGGCATTGTTGTTAGATCCCTATGGGCAGAGTGTTGTGTGTGTTTGTTTACAGTTGCTTAGTTTTTGGAATACTGAATAACTCTGTAAATATAACATTATCTATTTCATAGCACTATAAATTATAGCATTATTTTTTTCTACTTCAAATACCATCCAAATTGAACTACTTGAAAAGTATTATACTCCAGTGTGCTACATTGAGATATTTCATGCATCTCACAGAATTAAATTAAAATCATACTAAGGACTTCAAAAGTTCCTGAAAAATGGGATTACAATGCAAGTTTATTTTAAGGTAAAAAATTTTGAAGTCATTCATGTGAACAGTCTCCTAAAACTTCATGGAAAATGTGTGTTACCAAAAATAAAAACTATGTATGTAATTCAATCTTTTTGCACAAAAATGAACTTATCTTTTCATTTCATTTTCCTTTGAGCTTTTTGAAGTACCTTCACCATTACCTTTTCAAGTTCACAATCGATTTTCACTTCCTTAGGATTCAAAGACATATAGGTTTTATTCATTTTAGAGGCTGATAAATGGGAAAGTCCTTTGGATAAAATGCATCTATAAATGCAAATACCTGGTAATGGTTCAATCAGATATCACCTCAAAATGAAGCAAAGCATATTGTAAGTTTGGAAAAGTACCTTACTTTAACCTCAATGTTAAAATGGTATATTCAAATAAATTAAACATTAGTTAAAATTAGCATGCTAAAATATTTCTATAAAGTGTTCTATTATGTAATATTGGGCTAAAATTTCTTGTTAAATGCAAAGTGGCAGGTGTGGGTGTTGTGGCCCTGTGGGTTAGGCTGTACCTTAAAACACTCACATCCCATATGGAGGTGCTGATTCAAGTCTCAATCACTCTGCTTCTGATTCAGCATCCTGGTGATGCACCTGGGAAGGCAGTAGATAATGGTCCAAATAGTTGGGTCCTTGCCACAAACATGGGAGACCCAGATGGAGTTCCAGGTTCCATATTTCAGCCTGGCCTAACCCCACCTATTTTTGGCACTGGAGAAGCGTGAATTGGTACATGAAAGTTCTCTGTGTTTCTCATTTTCTTTCAAGTAAAGAAAGAGATCATTAAAAGAAAAAGTACATGGAAAATATTTTCTATAGGACCAATATGGACAGTATATTTGCTTTGTTTGACTCTCTTAATATAAATTATTTACTCTATTTAAAAATTGGTAACTTCATATAAAAGAAACAGAGTTATGAATTCTGTGCAGAAATTACAGACATGTACTCCCAGGCCTACTTCCTCCCAATGCCACAATGATCTGAACATGTCCATTTTTTTATTAATTATGCTCTCTACAACTCAACAAAGCCCAATCAACTCCTACTGTTTTATACTTCAACTCACTTTATTTACATTATGTTTCTAGTTGCAGTAGACTTTGCAATTTGTTAGAAGTTTCTGGGAACCTATTGTCATCATTCAATAGATAGGGCTAATGTAAGGCATTTGGTTTTTTACTTTGGTAATTTTAGTTTCTTATAATGACCAATTTGCCCTGGGGGATGACTTTAGAATGTATTTATACCTTAAGGATAGGTATAGCTGAGCCAAGAATAAAGATTTCTTGACACTCAACTCACCTTAAGAAAAATTTTTCCGGGAGAGAGCGAGACAAGTTTGAGGGGAGGTCGGGTGCGAGGCAGGCAGCCCCGGAAGCTCTGCTCGCCCACCGCCCAGCCCTTCCTCTCGGCTCCTCCTCTTCTCCCTCTGCCCTCGCCTCGCCCCCTGAAAACTCCCTATTTAGCCAAAGGAAGGAGGTAAGGGGAACTCTCTCCCCTCCCCCTCCAAAAAAAAAAAAAAAAAACCCTAACTTTTGCAGTCCGGAGAAGGCAGGGGAACGAAGGGTCACCCGGCTGGCATGGAGCTGCTGTGCTGCGAGGTGGACCCGGTCCGCAGGGCCGTGCCGGACCGCAACCTGCTGGACGACCACGCCCTGCAGAACTTGCTCACCATCGAGGAACGCTACCTTCCCCAGTGCTGCTACTTCAAGTGTGTGCAGAAGGACATCCAGCCCTACATGCACAGGATGGTGGCCACCTGGACGCTGGAGGTCTGTAAGGAACAGAAGTGTGAGGAGGAGGTCTTCCCGCTGGCCATGAACTACCTGGACCCTTCCTGGCCGGGGTGCCGACTCCCAAGACCCATCTGCAGCTGCTGGGGACCGTGTGCATGTTTCTGGCCTCCAAGCTGAAAGAGACCATCCTGCTGACGGCCGAGAAGCTGTGCATCTACACGGGCAACTCCATCAAGCCCCAGGAGCTGCTGGAGTGGGAGCTGGTGGTGCTGGGGAAGCTGAAGTGGAACCTGGCTGCCGTCTCCCCTCAAAACTGCAGGAGCACATCCTGCGCAAGCTTCCGCTGCAGAGGGAGAAGCTGTCTCTGATCCGCAAGCACGCGCAGACCTTCATTGCTCTCTGCGCCACCGACTTCAAGTTCGCCATGTACCCGCCGTCCATGATCGCGACTGGAAGCGTGGGGGCAGCCATCCGCGGGCTCCAGCAGGACGAAGAAGTGAGCTCGCTCACTTGCGATGCCCTGAGCGAGCTGCTAGCCAAGATCACCAACACGGATGTGGATTGTCTCAGAGCCTGCCAGGAGCAGATTGCGGCCGTGCTTCTCAACAGCCTGCAGCAGTTCCGTCAGGAGCAGCGCGACGGATCCAAGTCGGAGGATGAACTGGACCAAGCCAGCACCCCTACAGACGTGCAGGACATCGACCTGTGAGGATGCCAGGTGGGCCGAGCGAGAGAGGAGTGTCATCATCTGCACTCTCCTCTCTTGTTATGTTTTGTTCTTTGTGTTTTAGGATGAAACTTTAAAAAAAATCTGCTCCCACGTAGATCATATTTAAAGATCTGTTAGAAGTGAGAGAAAAAGGTCCTATCCAAACAACAATTAAAAGCGTGTGGTGCCTATTAAAGTACAACATAAGGGAATCCCCTGTATATGCGAACAGTTGTTGTTTGATTATGTTAAAAGTGATAATAAAATGCTTACTGGAAACCCTGCAGAGTAGCTAAACAATATGTACGCTTGCAATATGGGAACCAATTAGAAGAGACTCTTTCTCATGTTACGAACTAGTGCATAACACCCCTTTTTGTAGTGGCATTTCAAGGAACTGTGTAGGCCATTTATGGAATGATTAGATTGCCAAGCAATGAACTCAACAAGGAATTAGAAATAAGGAGGGGGCACATGATGGGGAGGGAGTACCAAAAAATAAATTGCTGTGATTGAACCCCATTGGATGGAGAAGCGCCTCCAGTCTCCACCAGCTGTGGCAGCACGTGGCTGGTTGGATGGGGGTGCTGGGTGATAACCCCACCTCTCTTGCCACACTCGGCACTTTTCCTTCCACGCGTGGCTCATCCCAGACTCCGCCATATCATCTGGGAGAGAAATGCAGCTATCGGGCCCTAACCAAAACTCTTTGGGACATGGAAGCAGAGGGTGGGATCTGGAATAGGATCTTTTCTCCTACTGTTTGAGAGAGGGTACAGCAACCGTGGCATCCTGTATTAGGAAAAAACTGATCTTTTGGTGCTGATTGGCATGTCTGGCCCACATTTGAGCATTGTTATAAAGCATTCCATTCTTTTTTTTTTTTGACAGGCAGAGTGGACAGTGAGAGAGAGAGACAGAGAGAAAGGTCTTCCTTTGCCATTGGTTCACCCTCCAATGGCCGCCGCGGCCGGCACACTGAGGCCGGCGCACCGCGCTGATCCGAAGGCTGGAGCCAGGTGCTTCTCCTGGTCTCCCATGGGTTGCAGGGCCCAAGCACTTGGGCCATCCTCCACTGCACTCCCTGGCCACAGCAGAGAGTTGGCCTGGAAGAGGGGCAACCAGGACAGAATCTGGAGCCCCGACCGGGACTAGAACCCGGTGTGCCGGCCCGCAAGGCGGAAGATTAGCCTATTGAGCAATGGCGCCGGCTGCAACCATTCCATTCTTAAAGCACTTTGAAAATTATTCCCGAGTGGTAGATGGGATGGTTTATGCAAATCAAGCTGACTCCTCCCCTCTTCTCTCTGGCCTCTCCCCATCCTGCCCCCAGTCTTGAGTTCTCCAGTACCCACCCCTTCTGCTGGCATTCCCATCAGGACATTCCTCGGAAAAGTCTGAAAAAAGCCCGGTTAGCACGTGGATGGCGCGAAGGGCTCCTCCGCAGCTACAGCTTCTCTCGACAGCGAGGGGCAGGCGTCCTCAGGGAGGGCTGGACCTCGGGTATGGCGTGCTGCGCCCTTGAACATTGCGTTAGTTTCACTGCAAAGTCGTATTCAGCGTACTTGAATTTTCTGTTTGCTCTCCACTTCTTCGAGGCATTCAGTTAGCAGAGAGGTTGGAGCAACAACTTTTTTTTTTTTTGCACAATTGTCATTGACATGTAATGAAGCTATTTGTTACAATATTTGTTTTTTCTAAGTAAAATAAATCAGAAAAGGGGTACCTTGAAGAATTATTTTATACACAGATTCTGCCTTGTTTCGTAGTGTGAGGGTTGAAGATGGAGAAAAATCTAGGGTCTCTTATTTTCATTTTATTTTGTTCAGCTTTTTAGTATTTTTTTTTTTGCACTGCTAAGAAGCTGAGATTGTTCGTCCTTACTCATATTAACAGTACCTAGCTGTAATGGTTCACCAAGTTTGCTGCTATTTTATAAACATTTTTTTAACTTTTATTTAATGAATATAAATTTCCAAAGTACGACTTATGGATTACAATGGCTTTCCCCCCATATCGTCTCTCCCACCCGCATCCGTCCCCTTTCCCACTCCCTCTCCCCTTCCATTCACATGAGGATTCATTTTCGATTCTCTTTATATACAGAAGATCAGCTTAGTATACATTAAGTAAAGATTTCAACAGTTTGCTCCCACACAAACATAAATTGAAAAATAATAGATGATTTTTTAAATGATGATGAAATCAGATCAGACCTATTGTCATGTTTAATCCCAGTGAGAGTCAAGTTGGGAATTGACAATTTCTTTTTTTTTTTTTTTTACAGAAGATCAGTTTAGTATACATTAAGTAAAGATTTCAACAGTTTGCACCCCCATAGAAACACAAAGAGAAATATACTGTTTGAGTACTCATTATAGCATTAAGTCTCAATGTACAGCACATTGAGGACAGAGATCCTACATGAGGAGTAAGTGCACAGTGACTCCTGTTGTTGACTTTACCAATTGACACTCCTGTTTATGGCATCAGTAATCTCCCTATGCACCAGTCATGAGTTTCCAAGGCTATGGAAGCCCCTTGAGTTCTCCGACTCTTATCTTGTTTAGACAAGGTCATAGTCAAAGTGGAGGTTCTCTCCTCCCTTCAGAGAAAGGTACCTCCTTCTTTGAAGACCTGTTCTTTCCACTGGGATCTCACTCGCAGAGATCTTTTGCCAGAGTGTCTTGGCTTTCCATGCCTGAAATACTCTCATGGGCTTTTCAGCCAGATCCGAATGCCTTTAGGGTTGATTCTGAGGCAGGAGTACTGTTTAGGACATCCACCATTCTATGAGTCTGCTGAGTATCTCGCTTCCCATGTTGGATCACTCTCCCCTTTATTTATTCTATCAGTTAGTATTAGCAGGTACTAGACTTCTTTATGTGCATCCTTTGACTCTCAGTCCTTTCATTATGATCAATTGTGAACTGAAATTGATCACTTGGACTGGTGAGATGGCATTGGTACATGCCACCTTGATGGGATTAAATTGGAGTCCGCTGGTATGTTTCTAACTCTACCATTTGGGGCTTGAGCATGTCCCAAATTGTACATCTCTTCCCTCTCTTATTCCTACTCTTATGTTTAACAGGGATCACATTTCAGTTAAATTTCAACACTTAAGAATAACTGTGTATTAATTACAGAATTAAACCAGTCATATTAAGTAGAGCAGACAAAAAAACTACTAAGAGGGATAATGTATTAAGTTGTTCATTAACAGTCAGGGCTATGCTGATCAAGTCACCGTTTCTCATAGTGTCCATTTCACTTCAGGAGGTTTCCTTTTTGGTGTTCAGTCAGTTGTCACCGATCAGGGAGAACATATGGTATTTGTCCCTTTGGGACTGGCTTATTTCATTCAGCATGATATGTTCCAGATTCCTCCATTTTGTTGCAAATGACTGGATTTTATTGTTTCTTACTGTGGTATAGTATTCTAAAGAGTACATATCCCATAATTTCTTTATCCAGTCTAGCGTTTATGGGCATTTAGGTTGGTTCCAGGTCTTGGCTATTATGAATTGAGCTGCAATAAACATTAGGGTGCAGACCGCTTTTTTGTTTGCCAATTTAAATTCCTTTGGGTAAATTCCAAGGAGTGGGATGGCTGGGTCGAACGGTAGGGTTATCTTCAGGTTTCTGAGGAATCTCCAGACTGACTTCCATAGTGGCTTGACCAGTTTGCATTCCCACCAACAGTGGGTTAGTGTCCCTTTTCCCCCACATCCTCGCCAGCATCTGTTGTTGGTAGATTTCTGTATGTGAGCCATTCTAACCAGGGTGAGGTGAAACCTCATTGTGGTTTTGATTTGCATTTCCCTAATTGCTAGCGACCTTGAACATTTTTTCATGTGTCTGTTGGTCCTTTGGATTTCCTCTTTTGAAAAATGTCTATTGAGGTCCTTGGCCCATCTCTTAAGTGGGTTGTTTGTTTTGATGTTGTGGAGTTTCTTGATTTCTTTGTAGATTCTGGTTATCAACCCTTTATCTGTTGCATAGTTTGCAAATATTTTTTCCCATTCTGTCGGTTGTCTCTTCACTCTCCTGACTGTTTCTTTGGCAGTACAGAAACTTCTCAATTTGATGCAATCCCAATAGTTGATTTTGGCTTTGACTGCCTGTGCCTCCCGGGTCTTTTCCAGAAATTCTTTGTGCCAATATCTTGAAGGGTTTCTCCAATGTTCTCTAATAACTTGATGGTGTCAGGTCATAGATTTAGGTCTTTAATCCATGCTGAGTGGATTTTTGTGTAAGGTGTAAGGTAGGGGTCTTGCTTCATGCTTCTGCACGTGGAAATCCAGTTTTCCCAGCACCATTTATTGAATAGACTGTCCTTGCTCCAGGGATTGGTTTTGGATCCTTGATCAAATATAAGTTGGCTGTAGATGTTTGGGTTGATTTCTGGTGTTTCTATTCTGTTCCATTGGTCTATCCATCTGTTTCTGTACCAGTACCATGCTGTTCTGATTACAACTGCCCTGTAGTATGTCCTGAAATCTGGTATTGTGATGCCTCCGGCTTTGTTTTTGTTGTACAAGATTGCTTTAGCTATTCGAGGTCTCCTGTGCCTCCATATAAATTTCAGCACCATTTTTTCCAGATCGGAGAAGAAGGTCTTCGGTACCTTGATTGGTATTGCATTGAATGTATAAATGGCTTTTGGGAGAATGGACATTTTGATGATATTGATTCTTCCAATCCATGAGCATGGAAGATTTTTCCATTTCTTGGTATCCTCCTATTTCTTTCTTTAAGGTTTTGTAATTTTCATCGTAGAGATCTTTAACGTCCTTGGTTAAGTTTATTCCAAGGTATTTGATTGTTTTTGTAGCTATTGTGAATGGGATTGATCTTAGAAGTTCTTCCTCAGCCATGGCATTGTCTGTGTATACAAAGGCTGTTGATTTTTGTGCATTGATTTTATACCCTGCTACTTTGCCAAAATCTTCTATGAGTTCCAATAGTCTCTTAGTAGAGTTCTTTGTGTCTCCTAAAAAAAGAATCATATCATCTGCAAAGAGGGATAGTTTGAGTTCTTCCTTCCCAATTTGTATCCCTTTAATTTCTTTTTCTTGCCTAATATCTCTGGCTAGAACCTCCAGAAATATATTGAATAGGAGTGGTGAGAGTGGGCACCCCTGTCTGGTACCAGATCTCAGTGGAAATGCTTCCCACTTTTCCCCATTCAATAGGATGTTGGCTGTGGGTTTTTCATAGATTTCTTTGATTGTATTGAGAAATGTTCCTTCCAAACCCAGTTTGCTTAGAGTTTTCATCATGAACGGGTGTTGTATTTTATCAAATGCTTTCTCAGCATCTATTGAGATAATCATATGGTTTTTTTCTGCAGTCTGTTAATGTGGTGTATCACATTGATTGTCTTGCGCACATTAAACCATCCCTGCATACCAGGGATAAATCCCACTTGGTCTGGGTGGATGATCTTTCTGATGTGTTGTTGCATTCTATTGGCGAGAATTTTATTGAGGATTTTTGCATCTATGTTCATCAGGGATATTGGTCTGTAATTCTCTTTCAGTGCTGCATCTTTTTCCAGCTTAGGAATTAAGGTGATGCTGGCTTCATACAAAGAATTTGGGAGGATTCCCTCTTCTTCGATTGTTCTGAATAGTTTGAGAAGAATTGGAGTTAGTTCTTCTTTAAATGTCTGGTAGAATTCAGCAGTGAATCCATCTGGTCCTGGGCTTTTCTTTGTTGGGAGGGCCTTTATTACTGTTTCAATTTCTGTCTCAGTTATGGGTCTGTTTAGGTTTTCGATGTCTTCCTGGTTCAATTTAGGTAGGTTACATGTGTCCAGGAATCTATCCATTTTTGATAGGTTTCCCTGTTTGCTGGCATACAAGTCCTTGTAGTAATTTCTGATGATTCTTTTTATTTCTGTGGTGTCTGTTGTTACATTTCCTTTTTCATCTCTGATTTTATTGATTTGGGTATTTTCTCTACTTTTTTTAGTTAGTTGGGCCAATAGGGTGTCAATTTTGTTTATTTTTTCAAAAAACCAGCTCCTCGTTTGGCTGAATTTTTGGAATGTTTTTTTGGATTCAATCCTGTTGATTTCTTCTCTGATTTTAATTATTTCTCTTCTCCTACTAGATTTGGGTCTGGTTTGCTGTAGGTTTTCTAGATCCTTGAGGTGAATTGAAAGCTCATCTATTTGGTGCCTTTCCAATTTCTTGATGTAGCCACCTATTGATATAAACTTTCCTCTTAACACTGCTTTTGCTGCGTCCCATAAGTTTTGGTATGTTGTGCTGTTATCCTCATTTACTTCCAGAAAATTTTTGATTTCTCTTTTAATTTCTTCTGTGACCCATTGTTCATTCAGGAGCATGTTGTTCAATCTCCATGTGTTTCTGTATGGTCTAGGGATTCCTGAGTTGCTAATTTCCAACTTCATTCCTTTATGGTCTGAGAAGCTGCATTGTATGATTCTAATTCTTTTGAATTTGCTGAGACTTGCTTTATGGCCTAGTATGTGGTCAATCCTAGAGAAGGTTCCATGTACTGCTGAGAAGAATGTAAAATCTTTAGCTGTAGGATTGAAAGTTCTGTATATATCTGTTAGATCTATTTGGGCTATAGTGTCATTTAAATCTACTGTATCCTTGTTGATCTTCTGTCCTATTGATCTGTCTATTTCTGAGAGTGGAGTATTGAAGTCCCCCAGTACTATTGTATTGGGGTCTAAGTCTCCCTTTAAGTCCCTTAACAAATCTTTTAGATAAACTGGTGCCTTGTAGTTAGGTGCATATACATTGATAATTGTTATATCTTCTTGTTGTATTGATCCCTTAATCATTATATAGTGTCCCTCTTTGTCTCTCTTAATGGTTTTTGTGGTAAAGTTTATGTTGTCCGATATTAAGATGGCTACGCCCGCTCTTTTTTCTTTTCTGTTGGCATGGTATATCTTTTTCCAGCCTTTCACTTTCAGTCTGTATGGATCTTTATTGGAAAGATGTGTTTCTTGTAAGCAGCAAATAGATGGGTTTTGTTCCTTAACCCAATCAGCCAATCTGTGTCTTTTAACTGGACAGTTCAGGCCATTAACGTTCAATGTGACTAATGAAAAGTGGTAACTTTGCCCTGCCATTTGCCAAAGATAAGTTCTAATATATGCTTTGAATTCCCTGTGATCTTTTGTTGTGAGGTTTCCTTCCTTTATCTTCTTTCATATTGATGACCGTGTTTCTGTGTTTCTGTGTTTCTGTGCATCTGTTGCAGGGCTGGACGAGTGGCGACAAATTCTTTCAATTTCTGTTTGCTATGAAAAGTCTTTATTTCACCTTCATTCACAAATGATAGCTTTGCAGGATATAATATTCTGGGCTGTCAGTTTTTCTCTCTTAGTACCTGGGCTATATCTCGCCATTCCCTCCTAGCTTGTAGGGTTTCTGATGAGAAATCAGCTGTGAGTCTGATTGGAGATCCTCTGAGAATAATCTGACGTTTCTCTCTTGCACATTTTAGGATCTTTTCTTTATGTTTCACTGTGGAGAGTTTAATTACAATGTGTCATGGTGAGGGTCTCTTTTGGTCGTGTTTATTAGGGGTTCTGTGAGCTTCCTGTACTAGGATTTCTCTGTCCTTCTCCAAACCTGGGAAATTTTCTGCTAATATCTCACTAAAAAGGCCTTCTAATCCTTTCTCCCTCTCCATGCCTTCAGGAACTCCTAGAACCCGAATGTTGGGTTTTTTAATAGTATCCTGAAGATTCCTGACAATATGTTTTAGATTTCTAATTTCCTCTTCTTTTCTTTGGTCTGACTGTATCCTTTCCTGTTCTCTGTCTTCTAAGTCCGATATTCTCTCTTCTGCTTCACCCATTCTGTTTGTAAGGTTCTCTATTGTGTTTTTCATTTGATTTATTGAATTCTTCACTTCATTACGATTTCTCGTCACTATCACAGTTTCCTGTTGTACTAGTTGTTTCGTTTCATTTTGATTCCTCCTTAATATTTCATTTTCACGAGAGAGATTTTCTATCTTGTCCATTAAGGATTTCTGTAGTTCAAGAATTTGTTTTTGAGAACTTCTTAATGTTCTTATCAATTTTTTGAGATCTGCTTCTTGCATTTCTTCTATGTCATCATCTTCATAATCTTGAATTCAGGTGTCTTTTTCATTTGAGGGCGTCACGGTGACTTCCTTGTTTTTATTACCTCGGTTTTTGCATTTGTTATTTGTCATATTGGAGATATTTGGTTTCTTCACTGTGGTGCTTTTTCTTGTTATACTATGACTCTAGATTAAGTGGACTATCTGTTTTTGGTGGAGCCTTAGGGCTTGAGATGGGTGTGGCCTGAGAGCTCTGTTTGGTGTGCCAAAGGTGACACTCCCAGGTTAGGCGTGGTAGATCTCTCTCTGTCTCTTTCTTTTTTTGATTCAAAAGGGAAGTAATTCCGCACAGCTGAACGAAGTTGGAGGTAGTTAGCAGGCAAATGATATACCCACAGGAGCCAGAGATCGGAAGCTCTTTCCCAAGGACCCCACAGGGAATCTGTTCGGCCCTCAGAGTGGGCTCAAATTCTCCTTCAGTCTCCCACTGGGTTGCCAAAGTTACGGAATTGTAGCGTCTCTGGAGAGTACTCACGTGAATTCCGTGAGTTCTCTCCCCCACCGTCTCTTTTTTCACAGTCTCAGTTCAGTAGCACCACAAATTTACTAGGTCCTAATCTCCTGTTAATTCGCCCTGCCCAAAGTCAGGTTTTTCTGCTAGGCTCAGGGCCGGTGCAGACCTGAGGTCGCTCTGCTTATGACGTATGTCCAAGATGGCGCCTGCTCTTTGTCTTGCTTGCCCTTGAGAGGTGAGCGGAGAGAGAGAAACCCGTGTCCGTACCAGTCACCTTTTTTTTTTTCTCTCTCTCTCTCTTCCAGTTAGCCTGGTGAACTTTTCCCCCCCGGGGGTCGTTCCCTCTAGTCTCCTCTCTCCGCTTGCCTGCCGGTGTCTCGGGCTATTGAGGTTCGGCTCACCTCGTGTTCCAGCGCTGGTGTGTTGAGTCTGCTGCTGGTGTCCTGAACTGTGGGCTCCCATGCTCTCCACGCAGGTCCACTGTGAATCACGTGTTCCGGAAGAGTTTCTTCTGCTGTTTCCTCCCCTACTCTTCCTTGAACCTGCAGTATCTCCACTTTTATTAAACTATCTCTCCCCGGACTATCAGTGTGCTCCCTTCCTATTCCGCCATCTTGCCTCCTCCCCTAAACATTTTTATAATATATTATTTTACTGCTTAAGTTCCAAGTCCTGAAGTAGATGGTTAAGATATGAGTTCTTCTTACTGGAAAAGTCCGCCCATCCTTTGTTCCTTCTGGTAGCATATTCATGGTTAGTGGGTTTTGTTTCTTTTTTTTTTTCCCTCTGATCACAATCTTCAAAGACAGTGCATTCTTTACCTCAGGTTTACTGGACAAAATCAATAACTGCAAAAGACAATGATTTTCTTACCTCACAGCCAAACACTTTCTGCTTTGGGAGCAAGTCCCCAGGAGGGCAAGGCGAGGCTGGGTGGGGAGGAGGACTCGCCAGGCCCTGCACTCAGGGGCCTGTCCATGTTCACAGGCCATCGGGCTCCCTTTCTGACTCCGGTATCCTCCTCAGGATGGAAAAGCAATGCATTGAACCAAGGGACCCCACCCCCACCCCCCACAAGGCAGACCTTGAACTCAAGCTTGGACCCAGCGGCATTGGCGCAGGAGTTGTAGGCGTCAGGAAGGAAGCCGGAGGGCATTGCAGCATGCGCAGGGCTTGCGGGCGGCCGTCTCCCCTCTGTCTCACTCCTGTGCACAGACCCCCACCCCCTCCCCCGTCATCTCTGAAACTGTCCCAGGTCTCAGGCCTGCAGCTTGCAGCGTGTGTGGTGCTCAGACCAGGGTTAGGCAAGCAGTAGGCCAGGCCAGGTCCTCGGTGAGGCCGGAACGCGAGATTCCGGGGTTCAAAATCACATGATGGAGTTGGCACAAAGAACAGATGGGGTAGGTGAGTGTTGGGAGGTGGCTAAGAGGCTGCAGGAAGTGTGATGGCAGGGGGTTGGGACTAGCTCGACCTCGAGATTCTCGGGGTGGGGGTCGCTGGTGGGGCGCGGCTGGCGCATCCTGAGGTTTGGGAGCAGAAAATGGAGCAGCCAGTGTTCACCCAGAGCCGGCGCTGTGCGGCACGGCATGGGGAAGGCCCGGTCCCTGGGGTTCTCGGGGAGTCCTGGTGCAGATTCAGCCCTGGGACGTGCGCCGAAGCTGACAGATGAGGGAGGAGCAGCCCTCCCAGCCTCTTCCTGTGGTCTGGGTCTTTCTAGCTTTTTCTCTCCTAGCCGTGGGGCCATGAGGGATGGCCGTTGCCAACGACAGGGCAATAGGTTTTCTTTCTGTGTCCTACATAAGCAAAAGCAGGAGCCCTGGATTTCTTGGAGGGACGCACACCCTCTCTGGGTCCTGGTCTCCCCATAGGAAGGAGTTTCCACCCCAGAGAGGTTCACATCTGCTCATGGATTTCAACTTTTTTTTTTTTCTCCCTCTGTCTCACCTCCCACGAACCAGGCTCCACATTTATTCTGATCTTTTTTCTTAATTTCTAAGTTTTTGTTTTTTCTCCATCAGTGGGGACTGAGTTGTCCTCCCACTCCCAGCTTGCCAAATTTTAACCCTTCCCCTATTTTGGCCCAATCTTGTGGGGGAGAAATTGCCAGAAATAAATGCTGAGTGGGGAAACACCGTGCAGGTGGGGGTCAGTCAGGGAGGAAGCTGCGGCAGCTTCCTTTGCAAACCCCTTGCCTCAGGTGTGCTGGGGGGTGAGCTCCTTGAGAGGGGCCTTCGGGCTGCCCTTGGGCTGGGTGCTCTGTTCTGGCTCAGGCAGGCGGAGGCTTAGGAGGCCGGAGGAGTAGGAACCCACTGACTCCCTCCCTGGGCCAGCCGCAGGGCTGACTGTGGGGAGGGAGCTGTGGCTTTCCTGCAGCCTGGCATGTTCAGGGCCCCTCCAGGCTGCCCAGGGAGCTCTGGCACCCACAGGTGAGGACCAGCTGAGTCCCTCCAGGAGGGCAGGGGGATTTTCTCTCCACGGGCCACGGGGGACGGGGCTGGGAGAAGAAATATACTTGCACCTTATGTCGTGTAAATACTGAGTTTCTAGTTCAAGAAGATAATCCTGGTTAGTGCAGGATTGGAGGTAGGAGCGAGGCGGACGTTGGAGCACGCCAGTTGGCATCCACACCAACAGGATTCCTCTTTGTTTATCTTTGAGACAGTCCAACCTTGGGAATAGCTTTAAAAGGGAAATTAATGCTGAGACGGTCAAGTCCCCTGTGCACCCCTGGATGGAGCGCAGGCTTCCATGGCTGTGGACCTGGGGCATTGCTCATGCAGTCATTCGTCCATCTGTGGGTACAAGATTGGGTGGGAAGGTGCAGGAGGGTGTTTCTGGCTTCTCACGGCAGTGGTTTTGCATGGTTCCAGGCTCTGAGCCACCTGCAGGAGTCCCTCGGCACAAACTCTTGTGCTGCCTTCGCATGTCCCCGCGTGTCAGCGTGGCTGGGCTGGGAGCCTCCGTCCCGGTCCCATCCTGGCCCGTGGCCTGTGGGTGATGCAAAGTGCCTTACCAACCGTGGCCTTACAGTTTCCCATGTACGCTGACAGGCGCCTGTCCTTGAGAAGAGAAAAGCGTCTGTTTTGTTTTGAATCAGTTTTAGTTTCTTACTGCCAGCCAAACTCCTATGTCTCCAGCAAATCCCTGGGCCACTGGTTGTTTCTCCATTAGGTTCATTACCTTGTACCATGTACCTCAGATATCTCTCTCAGTTATAGTTTTTCATTTTGGCCCTTTTTTTCCTTTTTACTCTATTTATTTAATTTTAATTTTTTTTTTTTGCTTTAAAACAAGTGTGATACCATAGCAAGTCCATGTTAGCCTCTCACCATGTACTCTGTAAGAAGTGTGTGGCTATTTATCTGGTTGGGATGCTAGACAGTGCTAAGTAATGTGATGGATGTAAACGAGGTTTTTAGGGAGTGTGGCAGAATGTTGGCTGTGACAGTGACACAGTGTAGTCAGCTGCCTCTGATGAGGCCTTTTCTGTTCAGTGTTAAGTGATTTTAAAAAAAAATCCATACCCTGTTCTGACTTGGTTTAAAGATGGAGTAGAAGGTGGATTTGAAAATGGTTTGGGATGCAATTAGGTTATATATTTGGACAATGAACTCACCTTGACTACCAAAAAAAAAAAAAAGAAAAGAAAAAAAGAAAAATTTTTCCAAGGAGTGGTATAGCGGGGTTGAATGGTAGGGTTATATTCAAGTTTCTGAGGAATCTCCAGACTGACTTCCATAGTGGCTTGACCAGTTTGCATTCCCACCAACAGTGGGTTAGTGTCCTTTTTCCCCCACATCCTCGCCAGCATCTGTTGTTGGTAGATTTCTGTATGTGAGCCATTCTAACCAGGGTGAGGTGAAACCTCATTGTGGTTTTGATTTGCATTTCCCTAATTGCTAGTGACCTTGAACATTTTTTCATGTGTCTGTTGGTCCTTTGGATTTCCTCTTTTGAAAAATGTCTATTGAGGTCCTTGGCCCATCTCTTAAGTGGGTTGTTTGTTTTGATGTTGTGGAGTTTCTTGATTTCTTTGTAGATTCTGGTTATCAACCCTTTATCTGTTGCATAGTTTGCAAATATTTTTTCCCATTCTGTTGGTGCCTCTTCACTTTCCTGACCGTTTCTTTTGAAGTACAGAAACTTCTTAATTTGATGCAATCCCAAATGTTAATTTTGGCTTTGACTGCCTGTGCTTTTGGGGTCTTTTCCAAGAAGTCATTGCTGGTACCTATATCTTGCAGGGTGTTTCCAATGCTCTCTAATAATTTGATGGTGTCAGGTCATAGATTTAAGTCTTTAATCCATGTTGAGTGAATTTTTGTGTAAGGTGAAAGGTAGGGGTCTTGCTTCATGCTTCTGCACGTGGAAATCCAGTTTTCCCAGCACCATTTATTGAATAGACTGTCCTTGCTCCAGGGATTGGTTTTGGATCCTTGATCAAATATAAGTTGGCTGTAGATGTTTGGGTTGATTTCTGGTGTTTCTATTCTGTTCCATTGGTCTATCCATCTGTTTCTGTACCAGTACCATGCTGTTTTGATAACAACTGCCCTGTAGTATGTCCTGAAATCTGGTATTGTGATGCCTCCGGCTTTGTTTTTGTTGTACAAGATTGCTTTAGCTATTCAAGGTCTCTTGTGCCTCCATATGAATTTCAGCATCATTTTTTCCAGATCGGAGAAGAAGGTCTTCGGTATCTTGATTGGTATTGCATTGAATGTATAAATGGCTTTTGGGAGAATGGACATTTTGATGATATTGATTCTTCCAATCCATGAGCATGGAAGATTTTTCCATTTCTTGGTATCCTCCTATTTCTTTCTTTAAGGTTTTGTAATTTTCATCGTAGAGATCTTTAATGTCCTTGGTTAAGTTTATTCCAAGGTATTTGATTGTTTTTGTAGCTCAGAAACCTGAATATAACCCTACCATTCAACCCAGCCATCCCATTCCTTGGAATTTACCCAAAGGAGTTTAAATTGGCAAACAAAAAAGCGGTCTGCAGCCTAATGTTTATTGCAGCTCAATTCACAATAGCTAAGACCTGGAACCAACCAAAATGCCCATCAACAGTAGACTGGATAAAGAAATTATGGGACATGTACTCTATAGATTACTATACAGCAGTCAAAAACAATGAAACCCGGTCATTTGCAACAAGATGGAGGAATTTGGTAAACATCATGCTGAGTGAATTAAGCCAGTCCCAAAGGGACAAATATCATATGTTCTCCCTGATCGGCAACAACTAACTGAGCACCAAAGGGGAAACTTGTTGAAGTGAAATGGACACTATGAGAAACAGTGACTTGATCAGCTCTTGTCCTGACTGTTGATGTACAATGTAATACTTTATCCATTTTAGTATATTTTTTGTTCTAGTACTATTGGTTGAACTCTTTAATTAACAAACAATTATCCTTAGGTGTTTAAATTTTAACTGAAAAGTGATCCCTGTTAGGAAGTTGCAAAACATTATGCTGAGTGAAATAAGCCAGTCCCAAAGGGACAAATATCATATGTTCTCCCTGATAGGTGACAACTAACTGAGCACCAAAGAGGAAACCTGTTAAAGTGAAATGAACACTATGAGAAATGCTGACTTGATCAGCCCTTGCCCTGACTGTTGGTGAACAACTTAATACATTATCCCTCTTCATATTTTTTGTTGTTGTTGTTTGTTCTACTTAATACTTTTGGTTGAATACTGTAATCAATACACAGTTATTCTGAAGTGTTGAAAGTTAACTGAAAACTGATCGCTGTTAAATATAAGAGTGGGAATAAGAGAGGGAAGAGATGTGCAATTCGGGACATGCTCAAGCTGACTTACCCCAAATGGTAGAGTTAGAAACATACCAGGGGATTCCAATTCAATCCCATCAAGGTGGCATGTACCAATGCCATCTCACTAGTCCCAGTGATCAATTTCTGTTCACAATTGATCATAATGATAGGACTAAGAGCCAAAGGGAGCACATAAACAAGACTAGTGTCTGCAAATATTAGCTGATAGAATAAAAAAGGGAGAGAACGATCCAACTTTGGAAGCGAGATACACAGCAGACCCATAGAATGGCAGACGTCCTAAACAGCACTCTGGCCTCAGAATCAACCCTTAAGGCACACGGATCTGGCTGAAAAGCCCATGAGAGTATTTCAGGGATGGAAAGCCAAGACACTCTGGCAAAAAACAAACAAACAAACAAACAAAAAACAACAACAACAACCAAAACCTAAATGAAAGATCTCCGCGAGTGAGATCCCAGTGGAAAGAGCAGGTCATCAAAGAAGGAGGTACCTTTCTCTAAAGGGAGGAGAGAACTTCCACTTTGACTATGACCTTGTCTAAATATGAACAGAGTCGGTGAACTCAAAAGGCTTCCATAGCCTCGGCAGCTCATGACAAGAGCCTAGGGTGATTACTGATGCCATAAACAAGAGTGTCAATTTGTTATTCAACAACAGGAGTCACTGTGCACTTACTCCTCATGTAGGATCTCTGTCCTTAATGTGCTGTACATTGTGATTTCATGCTATAACTAGTACTCAAACAGTATTTTTCACTTTATGTTTCTATGTGGGTGCAAACTGTTGAAATCTTTACTTAATATATGCTAAATTGATCTTCTGTATTTAAAGAGAATTGAAAATGAATCTTGATGTGAATGGAGGGGGGAGGGAGCAGGAAAGGGGAGGGTTGCGGGTGGGAGGGAAGTTATGGGGGGGGAAGCCATTGTAATCCATAAGCTGTACTTTGGAAATTTATATTCATTAAATAAAAGTTAAAAAAAAAGACCAGAGGGAACTAAAAATAAAAACAAAAAACAAAAAACCATACTATCTATTAGAATAGTTCCACAGCTATCTGATACTTAGCAGTGAAATGTCCCCTCTCTCTTCCCTTCTTCAAATTTGCTTTAATTATTCATAACATAGTTTTCTAAGACATATTAAAGTAAGTATGTTCAATTCATAAAAAAAATTTTGTCAGATTCACAAACAGAAACTTTTACATTGTGTATAAATAGCTATGTAAACATTATGTTCCATGGGACAAAATAACACATGAGTACTGTTTTAATTCTTAATTAACCTGAGACTGTTTATAATACATCATTTCAAATTTTAACATCTTGCTTAAAATGTATTCCATCATTTTATATTATAATTATAATTGTACATAAAAACTAAACGATTCCCACCTTTCAAAATGCATTAAAATGCTTGCCATGAACATAAAAATGCTGACTCTGGCATTCTGACATATTAGTATAATATTAACAATATTAAAAATAATATGGGTTAATTTTAGTCACTTAGAATATGTGGTTCTCATTAGTTTGAAAAACATTCTTCCTGTTGCAAGTATTCCCACTTCGTGAATAATAAAAATTTACAGGGTGATAATTATTAGAGTTCATAAATCTATTTTCTCAAAATGTCTAACAGTTTTAGTCAGCTTTATATAGAGGTATGATCTTCAACTAGTTTCAAAGTGTTATTTTAAATTTCAATTCTAAAAGACATTTTTTAACACACATCACAGTGAGGTTGAATTAATATACTCACCAATGTACTTAGCTTGCATTTTTACTGGTTTGTTCCTAATAATCATGATAAGCCTGGGACTATTTTCATTTATTCTAATGTATAAGCAATAACTATCAATGTGCCCATTAAGTTCATTCCAAGACATGGGCTATTTTTCTAACAATATATTAGTTAAATATTGTTAAAATGGCAATTTATTTTATAACTTTGTTTTGTTTTAATGAATTTTGATTACTGATAATGGATTATCTTCATGACAAAATTAAGTCAGAGTTACTCATTCAATCAAATCTAAAATTGTCATTGATATATATGTCTGTGAAATAAAAATATAGAAAAAGTCTATTTTTGCATTCCCCAAGGCTCACTTATTCTCTTTAATTTCAATGTGATATAATATTTTATCTATTTATTTGAAAGATAGAATTTTAGAGTTATCCAGGCAGAGAGATCTTTCATCATCTGGTTCACTCCCCAGTGCCAACAACATCCAGGACTTGGTCAGCCCTAAAGTAGAAGCCAGGAACTCCACCCGAATTTCCTTTGGCAGGAGGCTGGATCAGAAGCAGAGTCAGGTCTCAAATCCAGGCACTTTGATGTGGGATGTGGGTGTCCCAAAGGTATCTTTTACCACTGGCCAATATGCACACCCTGACTCATTCTTACTAACAGATATTGTTAAGTGCTTTCTTTTTGTCATGGCTAATTTTATATCTAAAGTAATACATTATAATTTCCTTTCTTAATTTCAAAGAGGTAAGCATCATCTGTTGTTTGTTCATTATGGAAAATAATTTCTCTTAATTATACACTGGCATTGTCTTTTAATGTATTTGTCACTCTATTTGCTCCATAGATCAAGTTTCTAAATTGAAAAAAATATCTGAAGTTTTATTCTCTATTTTTTCAAGCATACACATGTTTTTGATTCTATTCTTCAGATTTCTTCTTTTGGTCTCCTAACTCAATATACAAACTTAGGTACAAAACACAAAGATGTTATAAATCTTTAATATACTCATTACCAATTATCTATGGAATCACTTTATATGTGAAAAATAAGTACTTTTATTGTTCAGATTATTATGACTGTAATGATTTGCTTCTTAGGTGAGACAAAAAATTCACAAGGATTAGATTTTCATCTTTAAGAATTTAAAAGATCAAACCTGTGTACCCAAAATATTTCTCTGTGTTTATTAATGAAATTTTACTAATATCTATTTCTAGTTTCTGAATATACTGTGCCATTGTGATATTACGATTTATTAAAGCGATCTAGTATGGAATGTATACACCAGACTCTTTGTCATTAGGTCAGTTACATTCCATTTTATTCCATGTCTACTGTACCTAAAACAAAAGTTGAGCAAAAAGGAACTTTTAACTTTGTTGATAAATGTTCATAGTGCTTTTTCATTACTTGGATTTGTGTTCTAATTTCTTAATCTTTTGGTAAGCTGACTTGATATTAATAATTTTGTATTTCTTTTCTTTGAATCACAAATATATTTTGGCATATTTCTAAGTTGTATTATTGGGTTTCAACTGCTTAGAATATTTAAAATTAGAGAATAATACATGTTCATTATGGTTTTCTCATAGTACATACTATGGACTCGAAAATTATTAGCTTGAATATTAAAGATAACTAGAACCCTCTGTATTTCAGTGCAAAATGTAATAATACAATTCATTAAAATTTCCTTACCTATTTTTTAAAGATTTATTTCATTTATTTGAATGACACAGTTACAGAGAGAGGTAGAGACAGAGAGAGAGGTCTTCCATCCACTGGTTCACTCCCCAGATGGCTGCAATGGCTGGAGGTGTGCTAATCCAAAGCCAGAAGCCAAGAGCTTCTTCTGGGTCTCCCACATGGGTGTAGAGGCCCAAGGACTTGGGCCATCTTCTATTGCTATCCCAGGCACTAGCAGAGAGCTGGATCAGAAGTGGAGCAGCCGGGACTAGAACCAATGCCCATATGGGATACCGGTGCTTCAGGCCGGGGCTTTAACATGCTGTGCCACAGTGCCAGCCCCTCCTTACCTATTTTAATGCTCTAAATCTTGAATGCTTTGCATGTAAACATTGTAGTGGCTACGTCAGCATTTTAACTAATTTCTAGGACTTCTACCAACATGGAATTACAATAAGCATAGGCTACTATGATATGATCGCATTGCCACTTATTCTCATACAAGTTTTTCTACATTAAAATTAAAAAAATCCACTCTATTTTGAAAATTAAAGTAGGCATATTGTACTGCTTATTGTAATTTACATGGATACATTATTTATCCAGTGATTTTATTTTATTTTTGTTTTAGTATAAATTGGTGAAATGAATCTTTATATATAGTTCCTATCATATGAATGTGCATTCTCATAGTTAAACATGCTTTATTCATACATAGCTCTTTGGAAGTACAAGATACTTTCTGATTTCACAGACAAAGGGATTAAGGATGGATAGAAGGTCATTTTTTCTGAATCAGTATCAACAAATGATACTTCAATTGTTGAAAATCAAATGTCAGTGATAGTCCCTCTTCCTCTTTAATAACCTCAACTTGAAGAAAATAGTTCTGTAGAAATCCACTCAAATCTGTATATCTCGACTTTATTTTCTGCACCTTTATGTGGGAAAAAAATCGAAGGACCTGAAGACACTCAGCATCTGTGTGTTCTTACTTGCCTCCCACTTCTATTAACTACTATCCTGATCACCTCAGGGAAATGGTTCTTAGGAATTTCACCCATGACTTCCACATTGCCTGATGGCAGACACCCTTCTGTTCACACTAGCCATTAGTACAAAGGCATGTGGCAACTTACCCTGTGATGTACACCATAACACACTTTATTTTCATTCCCATCACTATTGCTCAATTGCTCTGAATAGACTTCTCTGTCCATCCCAACTCCTTAGGTGAACAGATATTATCCTTGGTTTTACATATTATATGCAGGCCAACTTTTCTGAATCCCAAGATTCCTCTTTCAACTACAGACTTATAAAGCCAATTGTTGATGTACCCTTTCCATTTGTAAAATATCAAAATAACTGTATCTTGAACCAAATTATTAATGAAAACCTGAATTTAAGCCTCCACTAATTTCTTCAGTGTAACCATATATTAGCAACCACACCTGCCTGACCTGGCCCCTCCCCACATCCACATCTGTATCCCTCTACAACTCTTTAATCTTAGTCAATGCAAGGGTTTTCTAATTGTTGCATGAATACTTCATCTGCTTCTCATCTTTAAGGAAAATTTTCTTTCCATTAATGACACCTTCACATCTCCAGGTATCCACTTCAGTGGCAGAGAGGCTTTCTTTAAACATGTCTTTTCCATCCACCTCTCCATAGTTTCCATTTATCTTCATCAAATTTTTGTCTAGTACATATGATTATTAAAATGGAAAGTCAGAAGTGTCTGAGATTTTTACCTTGTTTTCAAGATGACTATAGACTTTTAGGATGTTATACACACACACACACACACACACACATACACACACACAACAGATTGAGATACTTGAATCAAAAATAGGCCACATGGGGCTAGCATTGTGGTGTAGTGGGTTAAGTTATCACCTGTAGTGCCAGCATCTCATAGGGACACCAGTTCAAATCCTGGCTGCTCCACTTCCAATGGAACATCCTGCTAGTGCACCTGGGAAATCAGTAGATGACACAAGTAATTTTCCCCTGCCACCCACCTGGAAGGCCATGATGGAGTTCCAGGCTCCTGGTTTTGGCCTGCCTCAGCCCTAGGTTTTGCAGAGATTTGTGGAGTGAACTATTGAATAGAAGACTTCTATGTCTCTATCTCTTTCTCTCTGTTCCCTTTCTGTGTGTAACTTTGCCTCTGAAATAAATAATCTTTAAAAATGTTTTAAAAGGTAGGTCACAGGCACAGTATCAAAAAGAGTTGCTCAATCAGTTTCCTATATTCAATCTTCACACCTTGATTGTCAGAAATAAACTTATGAGGACTAGAGATTTACATGCATGTGTGGTGAATTGTGTGCAGAGGTATGAAAGTAAGAGACCCTAAGATTTTAAGTGGCTGCATGTGAAACTACCCAACCTCAATCTTGAGAGGATGAGTTATTTCTGTGGAACTTGAGTTAAGTCTTCTCCTGAAGGGAATGAGAGACATGTCTAGGTTTATTATCCTGAAATATAAGCAAATGTCTCTGGAAAAAAGACAGGGAGAACTTTACCACCATGGACATTTCCAGGAGGAAAATATTTCTCTAAATCTATTCTGCAGGAGTATCTATCTCCAGCTTCTAATGTCATTTGCAATTCAAAACATAATATTTTGCTCGCAAGACTCAACCTGGGCAGATACTTGGAGAAATGCCAACAAAATTTCTCCCAACAATGATACTTTCTGAATATCCAGTTTATTTATTTGCTTGTTTTCTTTTTCTCCCTAGAAATGTTGGCTGTGTGAATACACATATGGCTCCCAAGTGCTTGAAATATGCCATAATATATAGTAAATAATTAAAATATGCATAAATATGGTGTGTGTGTATGAGGGTATTTCAAAATATTCATGGAGAAATGGAATAAAAAATAACATTTTTCGTTCAAAGACACATATTTCATGAGCCTTGTGAAGACCCTTCTCTGCACAGATTTTTGAAATGTTGGCAACAAAATAAACTTAACATTGTATTGGTTTTTGAAGCACTTTCCTATAAATTGAAAGGTTAAGCAATGAAAGAAGACATTAATGAGTTTATGGGACAGTGTTTTTAAATTCTGGAACATTTTGTTTTTATTTGTTTATTTTACTAGGTTATATTTACTGGTTTTTTGAATCATGCCTTTCATTTCTCAAACTCCCTGAAGTTTTAGTAACTTGTAACATCTGAGGAATGTGTAATTCTGTGTAAAGAACTCAATCTATTGCTTGAATTATTTTATTAAGTAATGTTACTTATGGAAGTATTTTAGACAAAAACACATGAGAAAAATCTGAACATGGATTTCTCTTTTTGAGATATTTTAAGAAACCCCAAAGGGGCAAGGGCAAGGCAGTCTTGTGTTTGTGAAAGACAGTGGTCAGAGCCATTCAGAAAAGAAAGGCAATTGCTGTTGTTTGAAAAGGGAAGACAAAATAAATATTTGATGATTTTCAAGGTGAGAGAAGTAGCAAATAGAATTATTATCAAACAAATTATTCATTTAGTAGTACTGAGATGGTGAAAATAACAGCACTTTTGCATAAAAGAGAAAAAAATAAAAATCTGCCACTGACTGCTTCTTAAAATCTGAGAAGAAATAGAGTAAAGTCATCTTATTCAGATAATTTTAAACATGTACTTTGGAAGAAAGCAAAAAGTTTTGGATCAACATTCTATCCCTGAAAACCACTGAATCTAGTTGAAAGGAAGAAGGATATAGGAAGAAAACAGATGAAGTATTAATGGGTTGAAATCTATAATCAGTATGTGTGAATCTGAATTCCTGATTCTGATTCTTATAGAACGTATCATATAGGGCAAGATACCAAAGCCCTCTTACCTCATGTTCATTGTTGAGCAAAATAGAAAGTTTTTGAAACTGAAATATACTGGAAACTAGGAAGACTTTTGTAACTATTAATTCATCAATAATTAAATGTGCTTACCATAACATCTAGAAATATCCATGTTCTAAAATGATAGGTGTAAATTAAACGGCAGAAATGCAAACTTAATGCTGTGTTGAAAAAAGTCTCTTATGGCTGGCGCCGCAGCTCAATAGGCTAATCCTCCACCTAGCGGCACCGGCACGCCGGGTTCTAGTCCCGGTCAGGGTGCCAGATTTTTTCCCGGTTGCCCCTCTTCCAGGCCATCTCTCTGCTGTGGCCTGGGAAGGCAGTGGAGGATGGCCCAAGTGCTTGGGCCCTGCACTCCATGGAGACCAGGAGAAGCACCTGGCTCCTGCCTTTGGATCAGCGTGGTGAGCGGGCCACAGCACGCCAGCTGTGGCGGCCATTAGAGGGTGAACCAACAGCAAAAGGAAGACCTTTCTCTCTGTCTCTCTCTCTCTCACTATCCACTCTGTCTGTCAAAAAAAAAAGTCTCTTACAATCTAAAGATACAGAAATACTGATGATATATATACACACAATATATATATATATATGCATATATGTAGTTAAATACATAAGTATGTATTTATATATTATAGAAGAGAAAGATGTAGATAATTAATAGCAGTAGGATTATGTAAATGTTAATATTCTGATTTTATGGTTTTTAAAGTTATTAATAGAAAGTCACAGTGAGTAATTTTGGGGTAAATGGTATAATTTCGGTAACATTTTCTGAGAATGTAAAGTATAGATTTTATAGAAAATGAGGGAATGACATATCAAATATCACTTCATAAAATGTTTAAATTTAGGTAATGTAGATGAAGGATGTATAGGAATTATATTTCTTCTTTTTTCAATTTTTCTGTAAGTGAAATTCCACAGCCACTTTAAAATGATTCTTTTCTGCACAATGCCATGTTTTCTCCTTTTCAGGCAACAAAGATATTTTCCCTTTCTCTGTGTCTAGTCATGTATATGAGATATGGGGACATTTGAATACAGTTTCCAGAAATGAGCACTTAAATCAGCGAGTGTCTGAGAAATATTATGGACATTGCATGTTTGCTATGTTTATCAGAAAGTGCCTGTAGGAATTGGGAGTATACAGTTTTTAGACTGTCAAAGACCTTATTCAAGCAGAAGCATCAGAAAAACCTAGAGGCAAGATATAAAGAGAAAAATACATATGTAAGTTACCCCATTTTAAAAGTTAGCATTTGAAGTATTTTGTTTCATTTAGTTTGGAAAGTAAAATGAACAAGGGTATGAACTAACAAAAATAAAAGACTTCAGGAGTCAGGAAAGTGATTGGAAACCTTCCATGAGGATTAGAAGTTAAAACAATCAATTGAGTCATGAAACACAGTGAGTGTCCTTTGATGTATGTAGAGAAAGGATTGTGTTCAGGAAGTTTAAAGAACCCATGAATTGTAAAAATCAATCTAAATGCCTATATGACATGGAAAACAACTATCAGTTGAAGCCAGCTTAGTACAGCTATTATTAAAATAGAGCTATATCTAGCTAACTGAACACATTCATTCAATTCAGCCCCCAAAAAATCAACTCAATTTTTTTTTTAAAAAAGACTTGTTCTTACTATACTGTCATCTAGACAAAATAGGAAACTGAATGATGAGCAATGTAAAGTTATGCAGTCAGAAGAAGTCTCGGCCAGCGCCATGGCTCAGTAGGCTAATCCTCCACCTTGCGGCTCTGGCTCCCAGGTTCTAGTCCCGGTCGGGGCACCGGATTCTGTCCCAGTTGCCCCTCTTCCAGGCCAGCTCTCTGCTGTGGCCAGGGAGTGCAGTGGAGGATGGCCTAAGTGCTTGGGCCCTGCACCCCATGGGAGACCAGGAGAAGCACCTGGCTCCTGCCTTCGGATCGGCGTGGCGCGCTGGCTGCAGCGCGCCGGCTGCGGTGGCCATTGGAGGGTGAACCAATGGCAAAGGAAGACCTTTCTCTCTGTCTCTCTCTCTCACTGTCCACTCTGCCTGTCAAAGAAAAACAAAAAGAAGAAGTCTCTTACAGAATAATTACTAATGCATGCTGCCTGGTATTGAATGAAAACCAAAAGAAGCATGCTACTTCTTATGTACAACTGACAAGCTAGGTAAATTAGCACTTATTTACCATACAGGGTAAATGCGGAAAACTAGGGCTATCCCAGAGTGTAATGGTAGCCCATCTGAGCAAATGACTAGTAGTGCTCAGAAAGTGATAGGAAAGTTCTCAAGGGATAGAATAGCCAGGTCTGAGCTGGGTCTTGGCAGTATTTCAAGATGAAGGACATCTCCTGCATTCTTTTCTCCAGAGTCCTGGGCTTGGCTTTGAAGGCTGTTCATCACTCTGGCTGCTGCGGCTAAGGATCTCCCAGAGACTGCCACACAGGGCACAAGGAGTAAAGAGTCCAAAGACCTGAATCTCCTATCTGGATACAAAGAGCTATATTTAACAGAGGTAGGAAATGCAGAATATCTTGTTTTGGGGAGGAGATACAGATTTTCTCATTGCAATTTAGAAGATAAGCACATGCCGGCACCGCGGCTCACTAGGCTAATCCTCTGCCTTGTGGCGCCGGCACACCAGGTTCTCGTCCCAGTCAGGACGCCAGATTCTGTCCTGGTTGCCCCTCTTCCAGGCCAGCTCTCTGCTGTGGCCAGGGAGTGCAGTGGAGGATGGCCTAAGTGCTTGGGCCCTGCACCCCATGGGAGACCAGGAGAAGCACCTGGCTCCTGCCATTGGATCAGCGCAGTGTGCCGGCGGCACCACGCCGGCCGCAGCAGCCATTGGAGGGTGAACCAATGGCAAAAGGAAGACCTTTCTCTCTGTCTCTCTCTCTCACTGTCCACTCTGCCTGTAAAAAAAAAAAGAAGACAAGCAAGATCAAGCAATTTATATGCTTATGATAAACATTATTCTTCACTTTTAAACATGGCAAAAATGAAACTCAACATCTGGTATCACTAACTGTCTCAATGCAAACCCAGCAGTTTGACTATAGCAACAATGCTCTTAACTTTTGCATTTCTCCACAGATGTTTCATTCATAAAACACAAATTAAATACAAAAATAATTATGTGTGTGATCTTCCCTACACATTTTTTGAGAATTATTTATCTGAAAGGCAGAATTACAGAAAGAGGGAGAGATCCTCCATCCACTGGTTTGTGCCCTAAATGGCCACAATGGCAGGAATGTGCCAGACCACAGTCAGGAGCCTGGGACTCCACCTGAGTCTCCAGTATGGGTGTAGGGGCACAAGTCAAGAACTTGGGTCATCTTCCCCTGCTTTCCCATAATATAATTTTACTATTTTATAAACACTGACATTTCCAAATAAAATTATGATATAGTCCTTTAAATACATGTTGTAAAATTTACTTAACAGTGATTTGGCACTCATAAATACATACACACATATGATGTCTGTAACGTATTTGTGGAAAGCGGATATTATGAAAAATGGTGCACAAATTTCAAATAATTTTATAACAAATAAGTGTATTTTATCTCTGCTTCCATAGTTTTTTAAAGTATGCATACACCTATCATCTCTTTATCTATGTATATATCATGTATCCATGGATAGTTCTATATCTACAGACAGATAGGCATCATCTTAACATGCTTTTCTAAAATGGAAATTTTTAAATCAAGTAAAGTAATTTTATAAAATTCCCTGTGACTTCAACAAGTGGCAAATCTGTCTTATTAGGGGCAGACACCACATGTTATCTGTAGTCAGAGTGCCCAGTTGGAGTCCAGGCTCTTACACTCTTCTGACCCAGTTTCTCCCTAATGCAAGGCAGCAGATGATGTCCTAAGGCCATGGTTCCCTGCACCCATTTGAGGGACTGAGATGTAATTCCTGGCTCCTGGTTTAGATCTGCCTCAGCCCTGGTTGTTGCAGGCATTTTAACATTTTAAAATTCCAAATTAACTACATTTATCAATATTGACATATGAATATAAGCACATCATACATTTTATTTGATGATTATTTATGATAAGTTTTAGATTGGAAGAAAAATGTCATAACATGAGAGTGAATTTTTTCGATCCATATATGTATTCTTGGCTAGAAATTACTTATTTTTAGAGTGGGAAAGGATGTGTTGGTTAGGATTCAACTTGATAAACAGATAAAACAGGGGCTGACATATGGCACAGCAGGTTAAGCCTCTGCCTGTGATGCTGGCATCCCACATGGGCATTGGTTAGAATCCAGGCTGCTCCACTTCCCATCCAACTCCATGTTAATGCATCTGGGTCAGCAGCAGAGGATGGTCCCATTGCTTGGGCCCCTACATCCACGTGGGAGACCCAGAATGACTTCCTGCTCCTGGCTTCAACATGGCCCAACTCTGGCTGTTGCATCCTTTAGGGAGTGAACCAGTAGATAGAACTTTCTCTATCTCTCTCTGTCTCTCTCTTCAACTCTGCATTTCAAATTAAAAATTAAAAAAGAAACAAAGTAACAGATAAATATGTTAGAATATTAAGTGCAAGAATTTATTTACGTGATTGTGGGAGCTGGTCGGGCAAATATAATTTCCCCAAAGCAGGGTCTCGGCAAGGCAGCCTGTGGGTAGAGGGTAGATCAGGAAGCTATCATCCAGGGATGAAAGTTCTTCAAGAAGCCACAGCTCTTTCTATAGGTCTCAACTAATCACATCAAATTCACTAGGGTACTAGAAGTAAGAATCCTTACTTAAAGTCAACTGTGTGGCCACTTCTGTCACATGTACATGGTATCTTTACAGCAACCTTGAAGGCAATATTTGAAGAAATTAGAACTCTATCCAAGCTGACACATAAAACTGATAGGCAATCAGGGTTTGGTGTCATCCTTTAGGAATGTGGTTTTTGATCCTCAGCCATGCATGTAATACACTGGAATAATGAGCATTGTTGATCACAGGATTAAGGGATGAGAATTGAAGCTCCATGTACACGTGTGCATGCTTATTTAATGCTTGATGTTAAAATTTTTGTCATTCCATGATACAGGTTAAAATGCACAAAGGGACTTATGTAACCAAAAAAGAGGTTCAAATCTATCTGCTGAAAACTCAATTAAATAATCCTTCAATTCTGTTAAAATTCAACAACTGCAATTCATCAGTCTTCAGAACAATTTATTGTTCAATTGTTGGACTCAATCATTTTTTCAGTTTATGGGAAGTGAACGAAAGAGCTTTTAAAAATATATGAACTTTGCCTACTTCTCTTCCACTTAGAGGTAAATACAAATATAAAATTTCTAGGTATACCTTGATATATTTAGAAAATCTTAATGTATGTATTCACATATATACATACACATATAAAATCATACAACTGTTGTGTGTGTATGTATATATACATTTTAAAAAACAAATAATTGTGTCATTTATCTTTTACTTGAAAACCTTCTCTTAAAATTTCTTGTAATACACTTCTGAGAGAGTTAAATATTTAAATTAATTAAAAGGCTGGCTGATGGCTCAAGTACTAGAGTTCAAGCCAGTGAACTGGGAGGTTCTTGGTTTCAGCCTGGCCCAGCCCCAGCAGTTGCCCATCTGATGTAAACCATCAGATGGAAGATCTCTCTCTCCCTGCCCCTGCTTGCCAGTCTTTAAAATAGATAAACTGTCCCGGTTGCCCCTCTTCCAGGTCAGCTCTCTGCTGTGGCCAGGGAGTGCAGTGGAGGATGGCCCGGGTGCTTGGGCCCTGCACCCCATGGGAGACCAGGAAAAGCACCTGGCTCCTGGCTCCTGCCATCGGATCAGCGCGGTGTGCCGGCCACAGCGCGCCGGCCGCGGCGGCCATTGGAGGGTGAACCAACGGCAAAGGAAGACCTTTCTCTCTGTCTCTCTCTCTCACTGTCCACTCTGCCTGTCAAAAAAAAAATAGATAAACCATGGGCCGTCACTTGGTGCAGCAGTGCAGCAGCCCTGGCCTTAAGTGCCAGCATCCCATCTGGGTGCTGGGTTGCTCCTCTTCTGATCCAGCTCTCTCCTATGGCCTGCAATAGCAGTAGAAGATGATGCAAGTCCTTGGGCTTCTGCACCCATGTGGGAGTCCCAGAAGAAGCTCCTGGCTCCTGGCATTGGATTGGTGCAGCTCCGGCCATTGCAGCCAATTGGGGAGTGAACCATCGGAAGGAAGACCTCTCTCTCTCTCTCTACCTCTCCTCTCTCTGTGTAACTCTTTTAAATGAAAATAAAATAATTCTGAAAATGTTATGGTATTATTTCTCCAGGAATTGTATTTGACCATTTCCCTATCTACATCACCATGTGGTTGGGTTGTTATCGACCTGTTGGAGACTTTTTTCACTGTTAACATTTTTTTAACTCTTCTTTCTGATTTTTCAGGATAGTCTAATGGCCATGTCCTTGGTGCTCTTATTTTTCTTATTTTCAAAGTCTAATCACATGTTAATTTCATTCTAACAGACACTTTTCCTTTCATGTATTTCTCATTTCTAGGAAATTCTATGATTCTTTAATTTTTTTCTTTTATATTTTTCATTTCCTAATATCTTTTAAACTTTTCATGAAATACAGTGAGACACTTTATTTTATACCTTCATATCATTCCTTAACATAGGAATTTTCCCTTTTAGTTGGTTAGATATAATCAAAGAAGTTAGTTTATTAACCAGTTCCAATTGTTAAACTGGTCACAAAAACTAACAAAATAACGACAAAGAAAAAGTCAAGCATTCTCATGGAGAAATCAGCCTACAGTGAATAACTATCCTTTCTGTTTGAAATAATGAACATTTAAAAATTAAAAGAGCACTCTTGAAGAGGTGATAATCTGAATTCCAACTTTTCAGTAGACGATGCTGCTTGGTTTGGTTCTGAATGGCTCAGTGGCTCCTTCCACTGCTATGGGTTAAATACAATGAAAACAAAAACAAATGCTGAGAATGAGCAAAAATGAGTCTCTCTTGAATGTCCTGCCTGGTAGAATACACTAGGGAGTCAGTCAATAAATTAGAAATATGGTGTGCAGTCTGTGTCCCAGCAAAACACAGCTGACTGAGAAGTATGGAGTTATGAGAACATAGATTAATTAGCATACTATTCCTAAAATATTGAAAATGGAAATGTGATTGTGATATACAATACCTAAATGTGTACCTGTATGTACACATCTATGAATCTACTAAAAACTGAAATTTGTAAGGAAAATATATATGCTTATACATTCGTTAAAGATTTATTAATTTATTTGAAAGTCAGAGTTACACAGAGAGAGGAGAGGCCGAGAGAGAGAGAGAGTTTTTCCATCTGATGGTTCAATCCCCAGATGGCCACAACAGCCAAGCCGGAGCTGTGCTGATCCAAAGCTGGGAGCCAGGAGCTTCTTCCCAGTCTCCCATGTGGGTCCAGGGGCCCAAGGACTTGGGCCATCTTCTACTGCTTTTCCCAGGCCATAGCAGAGAGCTGAACAGGAAGGGGAGCAACCTGGTCTCGAACCGGTGCCCATATGGGATGCCAGCAATTCAGGCCTGGGCATTAACCCACTGCGCCACAGCGCTGGCCCCGCTTATACATTCATTTAAAGAGAAAATAAATCATTTTCTTCTCCTAAAGATTCAGAATGATTTGATCAATTAGTATGCAAACATTTATTGACTAAATTAAATTATATGGCAAATATTTTCCAAAAATAATGAAGCTCTCAAAGAACCGGAGCCTGGTGTGGGGACCTTCAGGAGTATCACATTGCTGCATGGCCTTAGAGAAAGATACTAGCTTACATTTTGCCCTCTTCACATTAGGCTCTTGCTGCACAAAACTTTGTTGAGAGCCTTTCATCTGGCTTCCTCCCAAGAGCCCAGCTGACCCAGCCCTATAAACTGGTCTGGTAGCCCCGCTCCCCCTCCCATTGCCCTGGAAAGAACCTAGGATACACATCCTGAGTAGCTTGGCTTGTAGAGGGCTTCAGAAAGCAGTCAGGTGACTCTGCCCATCTGCCTGTCACCCTAAAAGCAGGACACAGGACACAGGCTACAGGACATAGGCCATTGGCTAAAGGACACAGGCCACAGGCTACAGGACACGGGCTAGAGGACACGGGCTAGAGGACGCAGGCTACACAACATAGGACGCAGGGCACAGGACACAGAACAAAGGCTATAGTACACAGTCTGAAAGAAATAGGCCAGTGGACACAAGACACAGGTTAAAGGACACAGGCTATAGGACACAGGGCACAGGCTACAAGACACCGGCTACAGGACACAGGCAACAGGACACAAGACACAGGCAACAGGACACAAGCTACAGGACACAAGACACAGGCAACAGGACACAAGCTACAGGACACAGGACACAGGCTACACGGAGAGGCTAAAGGAAGATGATACAGGCTATAGGACACAGGCTAGAGGAACAGTACAGAGGCCACAAGCCACACCACACCAGTCACAGGACAAAGGCCACAGGCTGCAGGATATAGGACATAAGCTACAAGAAACCAGATTCAAGAAACAGGACACAGGATACAGGAAACAGGACATGAGATACAGGACAGAGGCCACAGGACACAGGCTATAGGACACAGGACACAGGCTACATGAACAGGCAAAAAGATGAGGACACAGGCAACAGGGACACAGGCTACAGGACAGAGGACACAGGCTATAGGACATAGGCCACAGGATACAGGAAACAGGACAGATGCCACAGAACTAGGACACAAGACCCTTGCTAAATGATATAATCCACAGGCAACAAGAAACTGTCTTCAGGACACAGGACACAGGCTCAGGAAATGGGAAACCAGCTACAGCACAAAGGACACAGGACACAGGCTACAGGACACAGGACACAAGTTATAAGACACAGTCTAAATGAAATCAGACACAGACTACAGGACACAGGTGACATGACCCAGAATAGAGGCTACATGCCACAAGCCACAGGCTACAGAACACAACACAGCTACAGAAAACAGGACACCAGCTACCGGACAAAGGCCACAGGACACAGGCTACAGGACATAGGACACAGGGTACAGGACACGGGCTGTAAAACACAGGATACACAACATAGGACACAGGCCACAGGACAAAAGGATACAGAGCACAGGCTAAAAGGAAAAGCCAATGGACACAGGCTACAGGACACAGGCAACAGGACACAGGACATAGGCTACATGAATAGGCTAAAGACAAGGACACAGTATACAGGCCACAGGCTACAGGACACAGAACACAATACACTGGCCACAGACAAAGGCCACAGGTTACGGGACATAGGCCACAAACTACAGAACACAGGCTCAGGACACAGGACACAGGCTAAGTGACACAGGATATAGGACACAAAACACAGGCTACAGAACATCAGGCAAGGCTACAGGACACAGGCTACAGAACACAGGGACAGGCTAGAAGACACAGGCTACAGGACACAGGCTACACAACATAGGACACAGGACACAGGCCTCAGGACAAAGGCTATAGGACACAGGCTAAAAGAAACAGTCCAGTGGACACAGTACACAGATTACAGGACACAGGTTAAAGGACACAGGCCCAGGACACAGGGCATAGGCTACAGAACAAAGGGACCATCTATAGGACACAGGACTCAGGACACAGGCTACAGCACACAGGACACAGGCTATAGAACAGAGGCCACAGGACACAGGCTATGGGACATAGGCCACAGGATAAAGGAAACAGGACACCAGCTACAGGAAAAATGCCACAGGGCTAGGCTACAGGACAAAGGACACAGGACACAGGACACAGGACCCATGCTACATGACAGTCCACAGGCTACATGAAACCGTGTTCAGGACACAGGCTATAGGAAATGGGAAACCAGCTACAACATAAAGGACACAGGATGCAGGCTACAGGACACAAGACCCAGGCTAAATGAAATAGGACACAGACTACAGGAAACTGGCTACACAACCCAGGACAGAGGCCACAGGCCACAGGCCACAGGCTACAGAACACAACACAGCTCAGAAAACAGGACACCAGCTACAGGACAAAGGCCACAGAACACAGGTTACAGGACACAGGACACAAGACACAGGCTAAGGGACACAGGATACAGGACACAGGCTACACAACACTGGACATAGGCCACAGGCTATAAAGGACACAGGTAACAGGATACAGGCTACAGGACACAAGCACTGGCTACAATAGAGGCCACAGCACACAGGCTACAGGAAACAGACTACCGGACATAATACACACGCTACAGGACACAGGCTACAGGACAGAGAACACCAGGTATAGGACCTAGGCCACAGGATACAGGAAACAGGACACCAGCTACTGGACAAAGGCCACAGGACACAGGCTACAGGAACCAGGACACAGGACACAGGCTACAGGACTCAGGACTCAGGGCACAGGACACAGGACACAGGCTACAGAACACTGTACACAGGCTACAGAACACAGGCTACAATATATTCCACAGCCTACAAGAAACCGGCTTCAGAAAACAGGACAAAGGCTACAGGCAACTGGACACGAGGTACAGGACAGAGGCCACAGAGGCCACAGGCTATAGGACATGGGCTACAGGACACAGGCTACACAGCATAGGACACAGGTCACAGGACACAAGACAAAGAATAAAGGACACAGGCTAAAAGAAACAGGCCAGAGGACACAGGACACAGATTACAGGACATAGGTTAAAGGACACAGGACACAGGTCACAGGACACAAGCTATAGGACAGAGGCCACAGGCTACAGGACACAAACTACAGGACATGGGCTGTAGGACACAGGCTATACAACATAGGACAGAGTCCACAGGACACAGGCTACAGGATATAGGACACAGGCTACATGACACAGGACTCAGGCTAGAGTTCACATGCCACATGACATAGGACACAGATTATAGGACACAGGATAGAGGACACAGAAGAGAGGCTACAGGAAGCAGGACATGGGCCGCAGGCCACAGGCCATAGGCCACAGGCTACAGGATCAGACTATAGGACACAAGACACAGGACACAGGATACACAAACAGACTAAAGGACAAGGACACAGGCTACAGGACACAGGAAAGTGGCCACAGTACACAGCACAGGGCCACAGGAAAAGGCTACAGGCTACAAAACATAGGACACAGGCAACAGGACACAGGCTACAGGACATAGTACACAGGCTAAAAGAAACTGGATTCAGGACACAGGCTACAAGTAACAGGACATGAGCTACAGGACAGAAGCCACAGGACACAGGACAGAGGACACAGGCTACAGGATACAGTACACAGGACAAAGGCCACAGGACACAGGACACAAACACTTGCTTCAGGACAGAGGCTACAGCACATAGGACACAGGACACAGACTACTGGACATAATACACAGGCTACAGGCTACAGGACACAGGACAAAGGCAGTAGGACACATGATACAGGACAGAGGCCACAGGTCACAGGCTACAGGCCACAGGTCACCGGCTATAGGACAGAGGCCACAGGCTACAGGACATGGGCTACAGGACACAGGCTATACAACATAGGACAGAGTCCACAGGACACAGGCTAAAAGAAACAGGCCAGAGGACACAGGACACAGATTACATGACACAGGACACATTCTAAAGAACACAAGCTACAGGACACAGGACACATGCTAAATGACATAGTCATTTAATGTTAATGGCTATTAAATTTTACCAAACCCTTTGTGGGATATATTCTGTTGCTTTTATGGCATTTTCTATTAATCACCTTAGTTGGTGAACAATGAGGAACTCTTACACCTTCTGGTGAATATTCCTTTTGATAGTATATCTCTTGAATATATATAGTATATCTTTTTCATAAATGTCTTCTTGAATATATTCTTTGAATGTACGTATGAATTCCTAAGAAATTATTTTTTAATATTCACTGTGGAGTTCTCACAACTTTTGAATTGGGTATATTAACAATATTTGATGTTTGTCAATACAATTGTATATGATATGGCCTACTATGCAAGCATGAGACAAAGAAGAGTTATAATATTAGAAAAGTGGACTTTAATACATTCACCACTTTTAAAAGCAAGAACAGAAGCCAACGTCATGGCATAGCAGGTAAAGCCACTGCCTGCAATGCTGGCATCCCATGTGAGTGCCAGTTAATGTCCTGGCTGCTCCATTTCCAATCCAATTCCCTGCCAATGGCCTGAGAAAAGAATGGAGGACATCCCAAGTGTTTGTGCCCCTGTCACCCACCTGACAGACCCAAATGAAGCCCTTGTTCCTGGCACTGGTTTGGCCATCTGGGGAGTGATCTAGTGGATGAATGATCTCCCTCTCTGTCTACCCCCTCACCATTTCTCTCTTCCTTTAACTCTGCCTATAAAATAAATAAATAAATCTTTAACAAAAAAAGGAAGAACATTTGATGATTGAGCAAGGGTAAATCCAGATGATAACAAAACGAGCATGTGCAAACATAACTAATGAATTAATGAGAAATCAATAAATCCAAAATCCTATTAGAGAGTGTCTTGTATGTCTTTCAACCCCTGCTAAAATAAGGGTACATCTCTGTTACACAGATACAGGAGATCTGAACAAAAACACTGAAAAATCTTACCTAATTTGCAAATGAAGAATAACTGTACATCTTAGTGAGTAAACTTACATTATTTTCAAGGGCACAGAGATTACCTGACAAAATGATAATAATATAAAGTTATTTTTAAAATTCTTAAAAATGCTAGTATTTCAGAGTCTAATCTCTCACAGCAAATAAATTATTTGGAAAAATATTAAAAAATTGATAACTAATAAAAAATATGGTTGTATGGAAGTTACACAAAACTTTCATTAATCCATCATCAAAAAGGGCATCTAAATAGACATTACAAAGCGTTTAATCTGAATGACAATAAAAATTCTAGACTCATGGATATATATTTTGATGCTCGTGAAAATGGTTTTAAATTATTTACTAAAAACTGTAAGTTAGGTTTGTATTACAATCTGTTGGTTCCCATAGCATTATCATGTACAGACCTTCACTACCAGAACTACTGGAATAGAATAGCCACGAGCAAATATCTCACATGGCTTTCTACTCCATTAATCAATTGATATTGTCATACCTTATTAGTCTTTCTAATCCCATAACCAAGTAGAGTACCGTAGAAGGTAGAAACTTGATAAGTATCAGTGGCCGTGGCTAGAAAGAAACCAGAGACAACAGAATACAAACATCATGTGTAGTCATGAAAATAGATGCAGAAGACTTACCAGGCTAAGCATTTAGATGTTCTTAAATTCTGCATAAAACTTCCATAGATTTTTCTAGGAATTCAAATATACTTATTCATAATGTAATTCAAGTAGGTAATTGGGTTTACCCTCCATAAATGTAATATTGCTGAATTGCCTTAATGGAAACATCCTGCAAAGACCAATTTTTAAACAGGAGGAAGTAAGCATAAAAAGACTTGAGCTGGGAGAGATAACTTGAGGAAAAACAGCATTTTGTTATTTTGGCAATATAACTCAGGAGTGTTTGAACCGATGTAGCCTAATTGAAAGATCTCTTGTCACAGTGAATGTTCTTCATTAGTGCACCCACAAATGCCAGTTACTGCATGGGAAGTGTGACCTCTACACAAATGCACTGGTGGATCCAAAAGGGCAGTTGGGAGTGCCATCCATCAGTGATGCTGCTCATAGCAGATCTGGTTTACTGAATCATCAAGGTCTCCAGACTGAGTGAGTGTACACTAGAAGGAGAAATTAGTGTAGAAGAAATGAATCCAAATTGTAATTTTCTATGCTCTCTCATCTATATGTCAAAACACTGGATTAACAAAAATGAAGTGATTCTAAATTCCAGCTTGGGATTGTGCTTGCAAACAATGAGAAACTAAAGCTCATCCACAAGACTGCTGATCTTATCATCCTCATCTCATCAAGAATGGGCTGCCAATAGGACTTGGTTCAACAAATGTTCAGAGAAATAAATCACACAGACATTAATCAAAGGGACTATATCTTCCTATAACAATTTTGTTACCCCCAATATTTAGTTGGGTAGGACTTTTATTACATTTTCCAACATTTATTATTATCATCTAATCATTTCTACACATGAATGCACAATTTTTGATTGATCATATGAACACCTTGCCTACAAAATGGAGAAATATTATACTTATCAATAATTTCTCTGTCATTACTTGCTTTTCTTCTGTTCTTTATTTATGTCTGGTTTGGAAGCACAAGCTTCATAAATTAAGAAATTTTTCACCAATGACAGAGAATTGAAATCAAATATATGGAAAGAAAACAAGTAAAAGAGAAAAAGAAAATGTGCTATTGGATTATGTAGCTGCAAAATAGATTAGTATAATTTAAATAGAATGCAATTTGATTCAGAACTGAAATGGACATCTCTATAACTCATTTTGTTTTTTTTCCCAGTGGCTTTAAATGCTGACTGCTTTAGCAAGATAGATTTAGCACTTTTATGCATCAAGATTAGACTACCAGCCAGCGCCATGGCTCACTAGGCTAATCCTCCTCCTTGTGGCGCCGGCACACCGAGTTCTAGTCTCAGTCAGGGCGCCAGATTCTGTCCCAATTGCCCCTCTTCCAGGCCAGCTCTCTGCTGTGGCCAGGGAGTGCAGTGGAGGATGGCCCAAGTGCTTGGGCCCTGCACCCCATGGGAGACCAGGATATGTACCTGGCTCCTGCCATCGGATCAGCGTGGTGCACTGGCTGCAGCGTGCCGGCTGCGGTGGCCATTGGAAGGTGAACCAATGGCAAAGGAAGACATTTCTCTCTGTCTCTCTCTCTCACTGTCCACTCTGCCTGTCAAAAAAAAAAAAAAGATTAGACTACCGAGAGTAGTAGGAAATATCAAGACTATTTTTTCCCACAAGACCTGTGTTGTGGCACACTGGGTAATACTGTTGCCTGTGATGCTAGCATTCCATAGCAGAATGCTGATTTGAGTCCTGGCTACTCAACGTCCAGTGCAGCCATCTGGTAATATGTCTGAGAAAACAGCAGCAGGTAGTCCAAGTCCTTGTGCCGCTGCAATGCATGTAGGAGACCCAGTTGAAGTTCCAGGCTCCTGGCTTCAGCCTGGCCCAGCCCCCACCAATGCAGTCATTTGAGGAATGAACCAGAAGATTCATTCTCTATGCCTTTCCATCTCTCTGTGTCACTCTTTAAAATAAAGAAAATGAAGAATTTCAATTTTTACCCAATAGGAAAGATTTTATGTCCCATATTTGGTAAATATCAAAATGTTTTTAAAGGTTTATTATTTATTTGAGAGGCAGAATTAGAGAGAGAGAGAGAGAGAGAGAGAGAGAGAGAGGTATTCCATCCATTGGTTCATTCCCCAAATAGCTGCAATGGCCAGAGCTGAGCCAATCCAAAGCCAGGAGCCAGGAACTTCTGGGTCTCCCAAGTGTGTGCAGGGGCCGAAGTACCTGAGCTATCTTCTGCTGCTTTCCCAGGCCATTAGCAGAGGGATGGGTCAGAAGAAGAGCAGAAAGTACATGATTCGGAGTCCACAGGCTGCTGAGTGTCAGCCCCTAAATCAAAATGTTACTGATGAATCATTAATGATCACATGTACAAAGTGGTTGTGAGTTAAATTCTATCAAAACTGGTTGAAGAATTGGCAGAAAGAATTTCCTACATGCCTTTACAGGCATTAATACCAGAGAAAAAACTTATAAGGTTTCAGATAGCCATAAACGAATGTCTACTGTTCAAATTCATTTCAGGGGCCGGTACTGTGGTGCAGCAGGTTAACACCCTGGCCTGAAGTGCTGGCATCCCATATGGGCGCCGGTGCAAGACCTAGCTGCTCCACTTCTGATCCAGCTCTCTGCTATGGCCTGGGATAGCAGTAGAAGATGGACCAAATCCTAGGGCTCCTGCACCCAGGTGGGAGACCTGGAAGAAGCTTCTGGCTCCTGGCTTTGGATGAGTGCAACTCCAGCCATTTCGGCCATCTGGGGAGTGAATCATTGGATGGAAGACCTCTCTCTCTCTCGCTCTCTCTCTCTCTCTCTGCCTCTCCTCTCTCTGTGTAACTCTGACTTTCAAAGAAATAAATAAATCTTTAAAAAATTCATTTCAATGTTTGTCCAACAAGCTTAATTGTGATGAAATATTGCTGAGAAATAAATCATTAAAGTTTAACATCAAGGCAAATACAAATTCTTTTTGGATCTCTGCTTTTGCTCTTGGAGATTATTTGTGCACTAGCTCACCTCTGCTTTCCACTATGATGAGTGTATTGCATCTGAGAGGTTTCCTTAGGCAGGAAGTTGATAACAAAGTGCAACATTCAATGCCAAGGAAAACATGGTTTATTAGACTAAATGGCAATTTTTAGTCTTGTGTTGTTAGAACAGAATGGAAATGCCTATATAATTATCTTACACAACAAATCAAGGGGTGATAACTATGGATAAGTTGAAAATAGCTTCTGAAATGTCTTCAGTGGATTCATGATTAGCATTAATTACAAATAGATCTCCACTGTTCAATCTGTTGTAAAGCTAAGAATCTTGGCACTCTGGAAGGACTGGTGATTATGAAATATATATAGTCAAATGTAGCAGACAAAACAAAAATATCTCTTGAGATCTGCATGATATAAGACACAATTCAACTCATGGTATATTTATGATATTCATACTTAACACAGTTTATTTTACATTTCACAATGAAAAATGCTTTTCAAAAACAAAACTCTTCAGTCCAAAAGTCCAATATTAATTATTAGTGATGATTCTTGGGGCAGGCATCTGGCCTACTGTTTAGGAAGTCATGTCCTACATCAGAGCACCTGGGTTGGATTCCTGGTCTCTACTCTGATTCCAGCTTCCTGATGGTGCAGGCCTTGGGAGGCAGCAATTGTGTTCCTGCTCCTTGTGGGAATCCCCAGCTCCTGGCTGTGGGTGCTCCATTTGTTTTAGCTATTTAAGGAGTGAACCGGATTTCTCTGTCTTTGACTGTTTCTATGTGTGACTCTCCACCTCCCAAACAATAAATTATTTTTAAAAAGGAACCTTTGAATAAAAAACAAAATATGTGAAAGAAAAAAGATTTTTATTTACACTTTTTCTTCAACAAGATATTTTATAAATATGGGCCTAATATATGATATACAAAACTAATAATCTTAGTTTCAAAGGGTTGATAAGGAAATAAAATAAAAATAAAACTAGAACAAATTACTGCCTGTTACCACTCATAATGAGGAAATAAAATATTCAAGCTACTTTTAAATTTCCATTTAGAAATAGTTCCTATTTAATGAGAAAAAACTGTTCTAGACCCTCTATTAGTTTGCATATACCATCCCAGTAAATCCTTCTACTTTAGTAAAGTAAGGTAAGTTGCATGACATTTAATTAAAGCAAACATTAAAAAGGAAGGGAGTTGACTCAGTAATTCTAACATAATTATCTGTGTGCAAATACTTTCAGAAAGGTACTTTTTAGATAAAAGAATGTGAGCAACTTTGTAATTTTCTATGCAAAGCTATAGATATATAACAGATACAAAAATAAGTAGAAGTCCAGCAAACAAGAAACAGGTGAAAGTATGTAGCAGAATTGGATTAGAAATTACATCTAGTTGTCATTAAAGTGGCATACTCAGGAATGAGAAAAGACAGGGCATTGTACCGGGATTTGGATTAGAATTACTGGGCAATACATTTTATATACATATATTTATATTATATATATATATATCCAAACTTTCCAAATGATACAAATGTAATTTTCTTTCTTTAAAAGATTAATTTATTTATTTCAAGGGCAGAGTTACAAAGAGACAGAAGCAGAGGGTGGTAGGGAGTGAGGGGGGAAGGAAAAAAACAAAGAGAGAGAGAAAGAGAGGGAGAGAGAAAGATATCTTCCATTTGCTGGTCCACTCCCCAAATGCCTACAACAGTCAGAGCTGGGCCGATCCACAGCCAGGAGCTAGGAGGTAGGAGCCTCCTCTGGGTTTCCCACTACGGTGCAGGGGCCCAAGCACCTGGTCCATTCTCTACTGCTTTCCCAGGCCATAGCAGAGAGCTGGATTGGAAGTGGAGCAGCCAGGACTCTAACCAGCACCCATATGAGATGCTGGCACTGCAGGCTGTGGTTTTAATTGCTATGCCACAGCACAGGGCCCCCAGATATAATTTTCAAAATGGCTCACTGATTTTCACTCTCACCAGCAGGTCCAGGAGCTGCATACCACAACACATCTGTTGTTGCCAGATTTTTAACTATGCAAAATGGAGAGCATAAATGTATATTCTAGTGTGGATTATTTACCATTTCTGTCATCACTAATGAGGATGAGATTTTCCTTTTCTTTTCATGGCCTTTCCTATTTTCTCATCTGGGAAATACCCAAATCTTTTCCCATTTATCATGTGGGCAATATGTGATTTTTAAACATGTGTACATCAAATGTATTTATCGACCTGAGTAGTTTCATGAGGCATATGAAACTCCAAATGTATTTTCCTAGGATGCAACATGTCTTTCCATTCTTCAGGATGTATCCTAATTAGCAGAATTTCTGATTTTTATAGTATATATTTTCCTTTTTTAAAATTTTATTTATTTATTTGACAGGTAGAGTTATAGACAGTGAAAGAGACAGAGAGAAATGTCTTCCTTTTGTTGGTTCACCTCCAAATGGCCGCAATGGCCAGAGCTGTGCTGATCTGAAGCCAGGAGCCAGGTGCTTCTTCCTGGTCTCCCATGCGGGTGCAGGGGCCCCAGGACTTGGGCCATCTTCTGCTGCTATCCCAGGCCACAGTAGAGAGCTGGACTGGAAGAGGAGCAACCGAGACTAGAACCGGCGTCCTTGTACGATGCCAGCACCGCAGGCAGAGGATTAACCTAGTGCGCCATGGTGCTGGCCCCTGTTCTTTTGTTTATAAAACTTTTAAAGCAGTTACTCTTGGCTGGCGCCACGGCTCACTAGGCTAATCTTCCACCTTGCGGCGCTGGCACACCAGGTTCTAGTCCCGGTCGGGGCGCCGGATTCTGTCCCAGTTGCCCCTCTTCCAGGCCAGCTCTCTGCTGTGGCCAGGGAATGCAGTGGAGGATGGCCCAAGTGCTTGGGCCCTGCACCCCATGGGAGACCAGGATAAGTACCTGGCTCCTGCCATTGGATCAGCACGGTGCGCCGGCCGCAGCACGCCGGCCGCGGCGGCCATTGGAGGGTGAACCAACAGCAAAGGAAGGCCTTTCTCTCTGTCTCTCTCTCACTGTCCACTCTGCCTGTCAAAAAACAAATAAATAAATAAAGCAGTTACTCTTTTGTGATCACATAACAGGATCAACCCCAACCCAAACTTGGGCTCAGATGTTGAGATGCTGACAAAATACACAAACCTGAGGTTATGAAAGCTTTTGTTATTTCTATAATGAGGCTTTGTGGGGAGGGCAGGGCAGGCTTACGAAGCTGTTCCACAGAGGCTTGAGGGGTCAGTACAGGGAGACTGTCCTGGGGTTATGGCAGCAGTTAGGGGTGGAGTCATGGCACAGCAGAGGCTCCCATAGTTTGATCCTCACTCCAGACCAGAATGGAGAGCAGCAGAGTTTCCCATCAGCTTTTCCAGACATTGGGAAATAGGAGCAGAAGGAGGAGTGGGGTTTGAAATCGGCCAGGACTTAAAAGTCACACTTTTTATTATATCTTCCTTCCCCAAGGTCATAAAAATTAAATCATTTTAAACATTTCCCATTGTTGCTTTTACACACATTCTACTACTTGATATTATTTTTATACATTTGTGTGGAAGTAATCTAACTATTTATTTAAAAACATGAATAGCTAATTACTAAAGCACCATTTTAAAATTATCAGTTTTTTCTCCTAGATATAGGAATATAATGTGCTCATTGTTAATAGTGAATTGATTCTGTTTATGCATTTTTTTGCATTTTTTAAGGTTTTATTTATTTATTTGAGAGACAGAATTACAGACAGAGAGAGGGAGAGACAGAGAGAAAGGTCTTTTATCTGCTGACTCATTCCTCAAATGGCCACAACAGCTGGAGCTGCGCCCATCTGAAGCCAGGAGCCAGGAGCTTCCTCTGGGTCTCCCAAGTGGGTGTCAGGTGTCCAAACACTTACACTATCTTCCACTGCTTTCCCAAGCCACAGCAGGGAGCTGGATGGGAAGAAGAGCAGTCAGGATACAAACTGGTGCCCATACAGGATGCCAGCGCTGCAGGCGGAGGCTTAGCCTACCATGCTACGTGACAGGCTGCATGTTTTGTTTTTGTTAGAGTTTTCAGATATTCCAAGCAATAAAATCCAGACCAGGTCTTTGTCTCTCTGTGATTTTCTTCTTATAATCTTAGTCCTCTTGTTTCTCCTGTCATTCTGATTCCAGGAAACATAACTTTTGGATTGGATGCAGTTTTCTGATTGTCCTCTGCAGGAATATTGATCTACTCCAAATGACACCCTTTGGATCAGAATGCCCTGTGTTCCCTCTTTCCCCTTTTGATTTTACTCTTACTCAACATACTTACAGCTGTGCTTTGTGTCACCTAATTCAGACATAAGAAGTGTTCTGTCTCATTCTGCTGATCAGTTCATGGTGTCTTTATCTTTGCTTTCTTCTGTGAATTTAGGCACTTAGAACTTTTTCTGTTGGCCTTGTTTACAGCGTGGTATAAAGATTTCACCAGTTTGCTTGTGCTGGGCCAATAAAAAATCACTATATTGCAACCAATGAAACTATGTCTTTGGATTGAAAAAATGATTTTAGACAAGAAGTTTTGCAAATTTGGGCTGCATACCTGCTTGTGGTCCAGATTTTAAATGTATTCTCAGGTGAGATTATTTTTGTCTCTATTCAATCCTGATGACAGACAATAAATTTGGCTTTGATTTATTTCTGAGTTGGCCAATTTGCTTCAATCTTACCCTTACATTGAGAGTATTTTGTTTTGTGGACTCAGTATTATGCAAGCATTGCTTACAGGAAGAGGCAGCCTGAGTAGACCTTTGACTTTTGTTCCTGCTCCCCAAGTCTCAGAAACCTCAAAATAGAAGCCCATGACCTACAGACTCAAATTGAGGGTCATTATGTACTACCTGACCAATATGCCTCAAGTATGTCAAGAGCATTAAAACCAAGGGCAGTATCAGAAATGGTTATTGGGAAAGTTCTTAATGAGGCGTGATGACATGAAATACTGTGGTATCTTGGACAGGATCCAGAAATAGAACATTATTATTAAAAATGAAAGAAAAACCAAGTGTGAAGGAGAGTTATAATTGTGTTTCATTAGTCATGACAAATGCCCTATAATGTGGTAAGGTGTTAACAATAGAGGAAACCATTATATTCATTTTGCAAGTTTGTAAATTTCTTGAGAGGTAGGGAGGGTAGCATAGAAGTGGAGAGACAGAGAGGGAGAGAGAGGCTGATTCAAGTTTATTTAGGATCAGCAGTAATCCAAAGATCTAAAGCTGGTTTGAAAATCTCTCTTTCCACCCCCCCTCCCCCTCTCTTTCTTTCTTTTTTTTTTAAGATTTATTTGAAAGGCAGAGTTACAGAGACAGGTCCTCCATCTGCTGGTTCACTCGCCAAATGGCCACAATGGTCAGGGCTGGGCTGAGCTGAAGCCAGGACCTTCTTCAGGTCTCCCACAGAGGTGCAGGGTCCCAAGGACTTGGGCCATCTTCCGCTGCTTTCCCAGGCCACAGCAGAGAGCTGGATTGGAAGTAGAGCAGATGGGATTCAACTGGCACCCACATGAGATTCTGGCACTGCAGGCAGCTTTACCTGCTACTCTACAGCACCCGCCCCAAACTGGGGCTTTACTTGGGTTTGAGGCCAGACTCTGGTGTTCCAGGCCAGCAGTTTGAATACACGCCACCAGAGGGAGGGGCTGTCACAGTCTGGGACCTGTCATCTTTGAGTTTCTCAAATCCCCCACATGGGTCTCCCTTGTCTTAATCTCGGGGAGCCACCCAGATATCCCCCTAAGTGTTAGGAGGTTCTAGAACCACGCTGGCTTTTCCCCTCCTTGGCTGTGTGACCTTGGAGTTTTCCTTCTGTCTCCATAGGTCAAACTGATTTTTCAGACAGGGAAATACTGGTGCTGGTTCACTCCCTAAGTCCCTGTAACAGCTGGGGCTAGGCCGGGTTGCAGGTGGGTACCAGGAACTCCATCCGGGTCTCCCACGGACCTCATCCCCAGCACAAGAGCAGGAAGCTGGCCAGAGGCAGAGGTGGGGTTGGTAGGGTCTGACCCCTGGCAATAGGACACCTGCCCACATGGCTGCCTTCCAGAACTCAGGCTACCTGACGGCACCTACGGAGACCTCCCAGCTGGCAAGGCTGCAAGAGCCATCGGCACTAGGCTCCAGGCCAAACACCTTGGTTAAAGGACATGGCCCCTTCTGCAGTGAGGCCACGGGGCAGGGAGCAGGGGCGGCTTCAGCCCGGGCAGCACCATGGTGTGGCACGCGGCTCTGGTTCTCAGGGCAGAGGCCTCCATAAGGTTGGAAGGAGGGCCTTAGCGCTTTGTGGTCAAGCCAAGGCTTCCAAGAACGAGGGGTGTGGCCCGGGATCCCCAACAATGGGGAAGTTTCTCAGGTTCCAGGAAACCTGAACTCTTCCCTGAAAATGGTGACTTGGGGGAGGGGCTCGAGGATAAAGGGTGTCCAAGGCCCCCATTGGCATAGCTGCTGGGGAGGGAGGGCTCGGTTCTTACATTTTCTTACTTAAGAGAATCTCTATCCTCTGGTTCACTCCCCAAGTGGCCGCCACAGCCAGGGCTGGGCCAGGTCAGGCCAGAGCCAGGAACCTGGCGCTCCATCCAGGTCTCCTGCTTCCCCAGATACATTAGCAGGGAGCTGGATTGGAAGCAAGCAGCTGGGATTTAAACCAACACCCACATGGGATGTTGGCATTGCAGGCAGTGGTTTTACTGCTGTGCTACAGTGCTGCCCCTCGCCCCAATTCCTGCTGTTTCTAGTCCTTGCTCTGTGCCTCATTTTGGTTTTGTGACTGCTGGTTTTTTTCAAGGTAAGAAGTGATCTACCATTGCCAAGATCCCAATACCGAGCCTGCTTTGCCCAAGGGGTACCTGGCTGAGCCTGAGGGATAAGGATGGTGCCAGGCAGAGGGTGCTGAGAGCTGAGAGGAGGGGACAGGGGCAGCAGCCCCAGAGGTGACCCAGCCACCTGGGCCAGGGCCACACCTGGCCACAGGGCCAATGCCCCTCAGTGGTCAAGCTGTCATTTGGGAGCTGGGGAATGTGCCAGGGAGGGGGCACCCACACTGGCTGCACCCCTCCCCCTGCTCCTGTACCCTGTGGGCCTGTGCCCTGCTCCACACAGCCCCTCTGACCTCTCTGCTCAGCTCATTCCTACCTCAGGGCCTTGGCACTTGCTGTTCCCCAGGCATCCCGAGCAGACCTGGACTTTGGAGTGGATGTGGCCTGGACAGAGGCCGAGCTCAGCAGAGACAGAGGCAGGTGCCTGAGTGCCCAGCACAGAGCAAGGGGCCCGGGGAGGCTGGTGTGTGGCCACTTGCAGCCCCTGCCTGTCCTTGGACACAATTGGCCAGGGTGGCACCCCACAGAGGTGACTCACCATATGACTGGGGGCCAGGCTTCTACTGGGTCCTTGGGAGTGGCCAAAGGGTCCCAGCTCAGCATCTTCTCTTGGTGTCTGGGACTAGGTTGCAGGTGGCTGAGGGCAGAAAATGGCCTTTTCTGTCCCCCACGACTGTCCCTGCTGTGCTGGGCACTGAGACAGCGTGAGATGGTGGGCAAGGTGGGGGATGCTGGGGTGCACCTGGCCCTGGGCTGGGCTATACTAGGAGGGGTGGCTGGCAGCCAGGGAGCCCCCATGCTGGGGACATCTGGAGGAGTGTCAGACACCAAGGTGGACAGGGTGGTGGGCACTGGATGGATGTGGAGTCCAGGGCAAGCACCCACCCCAGAAAGACCCCAGGGAGGTGAGGGCAGACACTGGAAGAGGTGGCAGACCTGGGTTCAAGCAGCCTGGCCCTAGCAGGGCTGGTGTACTGCCAGGGTGAGCCTGCAGCCCGCCCTGCTGGGGTCCCGTGGGGCAGTCCCATCCCACTCCTGGCCCACTGCTCTTGGCCAGGTCCTCAGGTGGTGCAAGCAGAAGCAGCCCTACCGGAAGTGGAACAGGAAGTCTGCCTGGGACCCTTTTGGTTGCACTGTGGATTCCTCAGAGTCTGGGCCCAGACATGTCAGCCTCTGGCACTTTCACATCTACACAGGTCTTGGTCAATGCGGGGGCTCTTCCTGTTCTGTCCTTTCAGCCCTGGCTTGAGTGTGACAGAATAGCGTCCCCTTGTTGACCAGCACACACCCCCCCCACAGGCCTGCAGCAGCCTCCTGGTCACTGGACCAGAATCATCCACGGGAACTGTTCACCCCTGACCTGTGGGGCAGAAGCCCAGCGGTGACCTTGGCTGCAGAGGGACATGGGCACGCAGCCCCCTGCCCCTGGCACTACTTGGTGTCATTAGGAGGGGAGACGGCTGCAGACCTCAGGAGCAGGACAAGGCTAGGACCCCTGCTTGCCTCCTCCTGGCATGAGAGGTGCCTGGGTACAGCAAGTGCCATGGCCACAAGTGTGTCCTCAGTCAGCCTGTTCTTCTGTGATGCAAATGCCCTTGAGCAAGTGGCTGAGCCGACCTCTTGCTGAGCTAGTTAGCAAGTGGTGGGCATCTGCTGATGCCATTTGGGGTGCCCCCACCTTGTACTGAGGCACCCGGGCTGGAGCCCCAGCCCCGCTGCACCCAGCTTCTTGCTAGGTGAACCACAGGTGATGGCTCAAATACTTGGGTCCTTCCACTCTGTGGGAGACACTGACTGAGATCCTGGCTCCTCGCTCCAGTGCCTCCCTTCTCTTCCTCCTCTCCAGCTGGCCCTGACCTCCTGGGTAGCTTGGCCCTGGGCAGCTTGGGGCCCCTCTGTCCTGCTCATGGGATGGAAAGCTGGCCAGAGACCAGAGCAGAGCAGTGGAGGCGGCTGTGGTGGGGAACCCTCTCTCACACAGGCAGCCTCTACTCCAGCACTGTGGAGCCCATCCTGGCCGGTGCTGGAGGGCTGTGCCTCTCCCCACCCGACCCAGCCTCAGGACTCATGGATGCCCCCTAGCAGAAGCCAGCACTCTGGGCTAAGGAGGACATGGGTTGCGGCCCAGCCCTTGGGTGCAGGGCACTGGTTGGAACCTGTGGGTGACCACAGCAGAGCCTGGGTCCCTAGGAGGCTGGGGGTGGCACCTGCTTCTGGGGACAAGGCCCAGCAGCTGTGGGGCAATCTTTGCCTCTAGGGCCACCTTCTCCACTGTGGCTGCCACTCCCAGGGCAGGAGGCACTTCTGGGGTTCGGCAGGCACTGCAGGACTCCTGACCTGGAGCTGAGCACTGCCCAGTGCCATGGGGTACAGAGGACCCTGGTGCCAGACGGGAGGCAGCAGCACACACACAGCTCCTGGGCCCATGTTTATCAAAACCTGGAAGCCCACCCCAGTCCCATCTTCCTAGTACAGGAGCTGTGGCTGCCAGTAACTGGCCTCTCTCCACAGCAAACAGCCCAGGGGCACCTCCCAGCCAAAGCAAACAAAACAGAAACGTCCTTTGCAGCAGATGCAGATGCTGAGTGAACATCCTTAACTTGCAGACGTCCACTCCATTCCACGTACAAATCCTTCCCAGGGCTTCCACCTCACCAGCTCCACTCCACCCTCCCTGCGCTCCAGGTCCAGGGCTTCCCAGACCAGGTTGGCCCTCCATCGCCACCTCCTGGTCAAGCGGTGCAGGGCTCGCACAGCAGGGTGCTGGAGCCAGCAGAGGAGGGCAGCTGGAGGAGGCTGGGCCTGTGGCCTAGTCCCCCGGGGCTCCCAGGGAGCCTAGCTGCTGAAGTATTCCTGCTGGAACCTCTGGAAGTCTTCCTCCGTGAACACTGCCCTCCGCCTTCTTCTTGGTCTTGGCCATGGTCATAGGCTTTGCAGCCCCGGTTCAGATGCAGGATCTTCCGGCTCATGGAGAGAGAGGCTGATGATGCAAGTTTATTTAGGATCAGTGATAATCCAAAGATCTAAAGCTGGTTTGAAAATCTCTCTCTCCCCCGCCTCCTTCTCCCTCTCTCTCTCTATTTCTACCTCTAACTCTATCTCTCCCTGCTCAGCTTTTCAACTGCTCCTTTTTGTCTTTAGACATTTTCTTACTTTCTTGTCCAATGAACAGTGCATTTACAGCTGTGTTTCTAAAGTTACCTGACCCTTGAGTTAATTTTGGAATGTATCTAAATTGCACGTAGTGACAGAAGTAAAGATTGAAGGGTTTTAAGGATTGCGTTGAGTTCTAGGTGAGATGCTTACAGAACAACTGAAAAGAAAGCTGAGGAAGTGAGTTTCCGGATTCTCCTCATGAATTTGACATTTATAAGGTAGAAAATTTGTTTCAACAATAAGAACAGTAAGCAAACAATCTATCAAAGCCAGATGTTTTGGGTGGTTGATAAATTATTTCAAGCTATCAGAAAAAGTATCATTTAATATTAACATGAAGTTTTGTTACTTTAGTTTTGAATATGTTTACATTATGGATAAAAATAAATTATAGCTTATAGCTCTTGTCAATAACAAAAGAAACTTGTTTTGGGGAAGTCCGGCTGCAGGTCAGCATCCAATGTAGGCTCCTCCAGGCCTGAGCACTGGCAGTCACAAGGCCTTTGCTAGGGGAAGCTGCTCTCCCAAGCCAGACTCTGGGCAGGGTTGGGGCAGGCGTTTTCCACAGAAGCTGTGGTCAGGGACTCAGTGCTCCTAGAGCACCCAAGTTCTTGTGCGGCTCTCAGTGCCTAGCCAAGTATCTCCTGTTGGATGATGCTTCCTCTGGGACTGCCTGAGAGCTCCTGGGAGCTGTGCAGAGACCTCCTAGTGGGCAGCCCTCCACCGAGACAGCTTCCCTGCAAGTCTTTTGACCACTGTCTCCTGTTGCTCTTTGGGGATGAGGGAGGCAGGACTTCCCTTAAAGCAAGCCACTTGTGTAATTTTTGTTAAACGTACCTGCCTGAATTCTCTTTAAAATTTATTTTATTTGTTTCAAAGGGAGAAAGCAACAGAGAGGGAAGAGAGAAAGAGATCACTCTATTCTTTTAATTTGACATGTAGTTATAGACAGTGAGAGAGAGAGAGACAGAGAGAAAGGTCTTCCCCCCAAATGGCCGTTACAGCCAGAACTATGCCGATCCAAAGCCAGGAGCCAGGTGTTCCCTCTCAGTCTCCCATGTGAGTGCAGGGCCCAAGCACTTGGGCCATCCTCCACTGCCTTTCTGGGCCACAGCAGAGAGCTGGACTGGAAGAGGAGCAACCGGCACTAGAACCCAGTGCCTTATGTGGAGGAATAACCAAGAGCCATAGCGCCGGCCCCTCTTTATTTTTTAATAATGGCATGACTTAATATTGGTTTCTTCACATTTATGTGCAATCAATACTACTATATAAATTCCTCAACAGAGCAAATGCTACCCAAATATTTTTAAATGTTTTTAATTAAATAAGTTCTTGATTGTTCTAAATTTAGTACATCCTGTTCTGCCATGACAATGATACAGAATGCTGCAGAAAGAATACATTTGGATATATGTTTGGATAAAAAGTCTTTATAACTCAAATAATCCTATAAGATACAAATGTCAATTTTTAAGATGTATTTATTTATCTGAAAGGAAGAGATACAGAGAGGCAGAGGCAGAGAGAGAGAGTGAGGTCTTCCATGCACTGGTTCATTTCCACAGATGGCCTCAACAACCAGAATTGTGCCGATCTGAAGCCAGGAACCAGAAGCCTCTTCCATGTCTCCCACATGGGTGCAGGGACCTAAGGACTTGGGCCATCTTCCACTGCTTTCCCAGGTCATAGCAGAGAGCTGGATTGGAAGTACAGCAGCTGGGACTCGAACCAGGGTCCATATGGGATGCTGGCATGAAAGTGGCGGCTTTACCTGCTATGTCACAGTGCCAGCCCCATAAATGTCAATTCTTCAAAGGTGTAATGTATTGGTGTATTATTTTTGAAAATGCTAACCAAGTCAAAGGGTGGTTTGTTTTAAATATTTTTCCCTGTTGTGGTTAGTGTATAACATAGGGTGTTTATACGGTCATTCATTCTCATGCATCATTTACTGTGTCATTCAGCATTCAAGTAAAATTTTTGATTAAATATACTCCTTATCAATATATACACCGCGATTGTTTATCATAGCATGATACAACTACAAATCTAAACACGTTTTCAAGAAGGGCATCACGTTTTGAAAACACATTCGGGGCGGGGGCGGGGGGCGCATGGCCCAGTTGAATAGGAAAGCCAGGTAAGGCTCCCAGTGGCTGCAAGGGCCGCGGTGCCTGGGTGGGCTCCCGCCCCAGCGGTGAGAAAAGCCACAAGGAGCTGAGAAAGGAGAAAGGACGCTTGAGGAAAGCCCGCCGCCTGCAGAGGATGGCAGGCAGCACCCAGAGCCCTGGAGTCCCTTGATCAGGGGAGGAGGAGGACAGCGCCCGCCGTGCCGCCTGTAAGGACCCGTCGTCAGCCAGGCACCCGCCACCACCCACGGCCAAGACCCCCTGACCCCCGGCCAAGTCTCCCTCTGCGCAGACCAGACCCTCAGCGGCCACCAACACCGCTACACGAAAACGGGCACTTCTCTCGGCCAAAGAGGAGGAGGAGGACCGCGAGATCCGAAAGGGGGCGCGCTGCCTTGGCTTGAGCAAGCGGAAAAGGAAAGGCGAGGGCAGCTCCGTGCCGCTTAGCTTTGCACGCGATGGGTTGGACTATATTCTGGGAGCCCTGGAGTCTGGGAAAAGCAGCAGCTTGTACGAAAGCAGTGAGGGGGGGAGGAGGTGGAGGACGCTGCGGAGACACCCCCGAGAGGGATCTAGAGAGTGACTCCAAGGAGGAAAGTAAGGACGAGCGGGAAGATGTGGAAGAGGAAGAGAAAGCTCAGGAAGCAGGTGAGGGATCGCAGAGCGAGCATGAGGGTGTGCAACAGGAAGAGGAAGAAGCAGAAAGGGAGACTCGGGAGGGAAGGGGGAGAAAGAGAGTCCCCTTCGTCTTCTGCGAAGGGAGAGAAAGAGAGTCCCCTTCGCAGAAGACGAAGGCAAGAGTGACAGCTCTTCAGAGGATGGTGATACAGAGGACCAGAGTCTCTATGAAAGTGCCGAAAAGTACATCCCATCCCATGGGAGGCGAGCTGAGGGAACAAGTAGATGTCCAGAAGAAGGAGGAACTAGAAAGGCTGATGAAACATGTGAAGGTCTAATTAACAGTGTGTATTTATGCCTCACCGCGGGTTGAGTGAACCAAACAGGCATCCGTAAGTGGACAGCTGGAGGAGCCGGACATGGAAGGACACGAGTGACACCCTGGCTGCCGCCCTCATGGGTGCTGTGTCACTGCCGCAGCTATGCCTAGCAGACTGTGTTGGAGCACGTTCTCTTGGTCAGCGCTCTTCACCACACTGTTGGAATTGAGGTTGGTGCTCACTTTCTGGAGGCTGTGGTGGGGAAGTTCAATGACGTGTACAAAAATGGAAGTGAAGGGAAAGAATGTGATAACCTGTTTACCATTATGGCCCATTTGTACAACTTCTGCGTGGTGCAGTCTCTACTCATCTTTGACATTTTTAAAAAACTAGCTGGAAATTTCACAGAAAAAGATATTGAACTGATACTCTTAATGCTGAAAAACGTGGGCTTTTCATTGAGAAAAGATGGTGCCTTGTCACTGAAGGAGCTGATTGCTGAAGTGCAAACCAAAGCCAGTGGAGCATGTGGCAAGTTTCAGGACCAGAACAGGGTTCGGTTTATGCTAGAAACCATGTTGGCCCTGAAGAACAATGACATTTGCAAAATTCCAGCCTATGATCTCGAGCCAGTGGAGAAACAGGAAACGACAGAGAGCTCTGGTACGCTGGCTCAGGTACAGAGACTCAACTTCACATATCCTGGGTCAGTGTCTTGAATGCCAAGCAGACAGGTTGCTGGTGGATTGTGGGGTGTGCAAGGAGTGGGGCCCCAATGATTAACAGCAGTCATCATTCCCACCCACAGAATGAGCTTCTGGGGATGGTTAGCTCAAAGATACTAGAACTTGCCTGAAAACAGAGGATGAACACTGACATCAGGAGAAACATATTCTGTACAGTAATGACCAGTGAGGATTTTTGGATGCTTTTGAAGAGCTTCTAAAGCTTGGACTGAAGGATCAGCAGGAGAAATGGTCCATGTGCTTTTGGATTGCTGCCTTCAAGAAAAAACTTATAATCCTTTCTATGCATTCTTGGCCAGCAAATTTTGTGAATATGAAAGGAGGTTTCAGATGACTTTCTAGTTCAGCATTTGGGACAAGTTTCAGGACTTAGAAAAAAATCTGCCAGCCATTAATTTATCCAGTTTGGCTCACCTGGTGGCCCACTTGTTGAAGACAAAATCGCTCCCACTTTCCATTTTAAAGGTAGTTGAATTCAGTGAATTGGACAAACCCAGAGTTCACTTTTTGATAAAAATGTTGAATATTTCATTAATGGAAATAGAAGCTGAAGACCTTGACTTAATTTTGGCAAGAGTATCTGACAACCCAAAGCTGGAGATGTTGCGAGAAGACTTGAAGTGTTTCATCAGCCACTTCTGACTAAAGAATGAACAGGCCACACAAGTGTTGAGGAAGCTAACCTGCTGTGAGAGAGAGCTGATCTTGCAACCATGTCTCTGCAGGGAAAAGCTTCCCTGCGAATGTAGTCAGAGGAAAGGAGTGGAGGGTATGCTTTGACTATGAAATGTCCTTTGTGAGCCCAGAGAGCTCCATAAGTTACATCATCGTCTGTTGTAGTTTTTATTTATTTATTTTCATTTTGTTTGAACGGCAGAAACAGATCTTCTATCCACTGGTTCACTTCTCAGGTGCCTGCAGTGGCCAGGGCTGGGCCAGGCCAAAGCCATAAACCCAGAATTTAATTCAAGTCTCTTCTGGGGATGTCAAGGACCCCAGAACTCAATTTGGGTCTCCTGTGTGGATGTCAGGGACCCAAGCACTTGAGCCATCATCTGCTGCCTCCCAAGATACACACTAGCTGGACTCTAGTATGGGATACAGGCATCCGAAGTCGGGACTTAACCACTGTACCAGATACCTGCCCTGTTATATTTATAGGGCACATATCTTGGGGCAGTTTTTTAATCCAAGGTTATATTGTGCTTGTGTTTTCAAACAACTGCATATTTGTGTTATATACACACACATATATGGGGTGGAAGATGAAGGAGGGAGGAGCAGGCGCACTGGATAGAGTATTCTGTAAGCAGTGAGGCTGGAATATATTGCAGAGGTTTTTAAAAAATAGGTGAAATAGGCCACCAGAGGGTGCAGTCATCATAAATTGATGTTTTTATATTTTGTATTGATCAAAAGTTCAGAAACCATGAATTGGGGCTGGCGCTTTGGTGTAGTAGGTTAATCCTCTGCCTGCGGTGCTGGCATCCCACATGGGTGCTGGTTCTGGTAACAGCTGCTCCTCTTCCAGTCCAGCTCTCTGCTGTGGCATGGAAAAACAGTAGAGGATGGCCCAGGTACTTGGGCCCTTGTGCCCACGTAGGGGGTTGGGAGGAGGCTTCTGGCTCCTGGCTTCAAATTGGCACAGCTCCAGTCATTGTGGCCATTTGGGGAGTGAGTCTCTGTCTCTTCCTCTCACTGCCTGTAACTCTCACAAGTAAATAAATAAAATCTTTTTTAAAAAAGAAACCATGAATTAAATGCAATTTGATCATTTTAATAATCAGAATGCAGTCAGATTTTGGAAAACTCTGTTGATGAAAGCCCCTTGTGTACCATCTTATGCACAATATGATATGTTTTTTATCATCACTCATGTAAGGTTTTGACATAATGGAGAATATTCTTTATAATTTTTTGAAGATTTATTTATCTATTTGAAAGAGTTGCACAGAGGGAGGAGACACACACACACATACACACACACACACAGAGGGAGAGGGAGAGGCTTTCCATCTGATGGTTCACCCCCCGGTTGGATGCAATGGCTGGAGCTGCTCTGGTCCAAGGCCAAGAGCCAGGAGCTTCCTTTGAGTCTCCTGCATGGGTGCGGGGGGCCTAAGGACTTAGGCCACCTTGTGCTGCTTTCCCAGACCAGAGTGGAGAGCTGTATTGGAGGTGGAATGGCTGGGTCTTGAGCCAGTGCCAGTGTGGGATACAGCACTTCAGGCTGGGGTTTTGACCTGCTGTGTCATAGCACCAGCCCCAATCTTTATAATTTTTATATATCACATCTACTCATCAATTCTGCATTGCACATGTAGTTTCTTAAACAACTCTGAAGTCACCAAACAGATTGGACATTTCAATGGGTGAAGCTTATCTGCTGTTTTTTGGTTTTACACATGAAGAAGACATAATTACTGCTTGCAAGAAGTTAGCACTTAGTGAGAGAGACAAACACATATGCACTTACTAAATATATAAAACTGATTTTGTGAGGAAGTAGAGATGTCTGGATACCCAGCATCTACCACAGATACACAAGTGTTTATTGTTTTCTCAGGTAAAATTTAGCTTCTGCCTCTCAAATGCCATAGACTTGATTTAAACCTTACCTTCACTTGTTGAAAAAAATGTCCAAGATGTGAGTGTAGAATAGTATTTTAGAACTTGTGTGTCAGAAACCCATGCACCCTTCTGAGCACCGTCCAGAACAGTCACCTGGGCCAGATGGTCTCAGGCTCTGAAAATGTGGCTCCCTGTGCCAAACATCCCTTTTGTCACATTTCCAAATATTTCCTTGATGTGGCACAATAGCAGCTTGTGTTTAGAAATCACAGTGTAAAGTCATAATTATCTGTCCCTGACTTAATGCAATAAACTTTGAAATGAGCAAGCAATGCAAAAAATTGTTAGTGCTAAGAATAACTGCAAAAATAATAAGAACTAATGGCCTTTCACATTCAGAAAAACTTCATTTGACCTAAGATCAAATTAAAACCCAGTGGGTCTGAATGAAAAGTGAAATCTTCACTTCATTGAGGAGCTGTTTAACAAAAAATGTTTTTGTTGGGTGGTTACTGAGGTACGACAGATCAGTTCTACTCAAATATATGTAACACAGCAGGATACACAAATAGTAAACCTTGTTTGAGGTACAGATGAGTTCACACTCACTTTTCTGCAAAAGATACACTCCTATAAACAGTCTCAGTTTTCTTATATTGTCCTTTATTAAAATAAAAGGATGGCGGTGGTGCCACGGCTCACCAGGCTAATCCTCCACCTGTGGTGCCAGCAGGCCAGGTTCTAGTTCCAGTTGGGGCACCAGATTCTGTCCCAGTTGCTCCTCTTCCAGTCCAGCTCTCTGCTGTGGCCCGGGAAGGCAGTGGAGGATGGCCCAAGTGCTTGGGCCCTGCACCCACATGGGAGACCAGGAGGAAGTGCCTGGCTCCTGGCTTCAGATTGGCATGGCACCGGGCTTAACGTCCATTTGTGGGGTGAACCAACGGAAGGAAGACCTTTCTCTCTGTCTGTCTCTCTCTCTATCTCTCACTGTCTAACTCTGCCTGTCAAAAATAAATAAATAAATAAATAAATAAATAAATAAATAAAAGGATGGATGTTTGGCATAGCTGTTAAGATACTACTTAGATTACCTGCACCCCCTGTCATTGGCTGGGTTCCAGTCCCAGCTCCAGATCCTGACTGCAGCCTTCTGCTGGTGCAGACCCTGGGAGACAGCAGTGGTGGCTCAGGTAGGGTTCCTGTCACCCATATGGGTCAGAGGGACCGAGTTGGGTTCCTGGCTACCGGCTGGCCTGGCCCAGGCCTGGCTGTTGGGAGCATTTGGGAGGTGAACCAATGGATGGAAGATTGTTGTGTGTGTTTGCCTTTCAAATAAAAGTTTAAAATAAAAATGTTTGTGCTACAGAATATATTTGTGACTTAATTCATTACCTGTGTTTTGGTTCATTACATGGCAAGTTACTCATAAGTCTGTAGTTTAAAAACTATTGAGAGGATCCTCTCTCTCCATCTCTACCTCTCTGTAACTCTGTCTTTGAAATAAATAAAATAAATCTTTTTAAAAAACTATTGAGAGGGAAAGAGGAGAGAGCTCCATTTGCTTTTTCACTGCCCAAATACAACAACTAGGACTGGCCGGGCTGAAGCTAGGAATCAGGAAGGTTTCCCTTGGTATTCCCATAGGTATTAGGGACCATGCACTTGAGTCAGCAATGCTGCCACCCAGGGACTGCATTGGCAGTAAGCTAGAGTCAGCTGGGAATCAAATCCAGGCCATCAACATGGGATGCAGGTGTCTTCACCACTAGACTGAACACCTGTTTCAGTGTGTGTAGTTTTTAACAAAATATGGGTTACCACCTGATGGTAGTACTTACTATAAATGAAAATACATCTTGACTGAAAAGTGGAACTCCTATTGCTTTTAAATATGTATGTTTAAACTATATATATATATATGTTTTTTAAATTCGTCACTATAATACCTACATTGGAAAAATAGCAAATGCTTAGACAATTAATATTTGGTGTGTGTGTGTGTGTGTGTATATATATATATATATATATGTAAGTTTGTGGAGTTCTTGAATTTCTTTTTTTTTAACTTTTATTTAATGAATATAAATTTCCAAAGTACGACTTATGGATTACAATGGCTTCCCCCCCATACCGTCCCTCCCACCCACAACCCTCCCCTTTCCCACTCCCTCTCCCCTTCCATTCACATCAAGATTCATTTTCGATTATCTTAATATACAGAAGATCAGCTTAGTATACATTAAGTAAGGATTTCAACAGTTTGCTCCCACACAGAAACATAAAGTGAAAAATAATAGATGATTTTTTTTAATGATGATGAAATCAGATCAGAACTATTGCCATGTTTAATCCCAATGAGAGTCAAGTTGGGAATTGATAATTTCTTTTTTTTTTTTTACAGAAGATCAGTTTAGCATGCATTAAGTAAAGATTTCAACAGTTTGCACCCCCGTAGAAAAACAAAGTGAAATATATTGTTTGAGTACTCATTATAGCATTAAGTCTCAATGTACAGCACATTAAGGACAGAGATCCTACATGAGGAGTAAGTGCACAGTGACTCCTGTTGTTGACTTTACAAATTGACACCCCTGTCTATGCCATCAGTAATCTCCCTATGCTCCAGTCATGAGTTTCCAAGGCTATGAAAGCCCTCTGGGTTCTCCGACTCTTATCTTGTTTAGACAAAGTCATAGTCAAAGTGGAGGTTCTCTCCTCCCTTCAGAGAAAGGTACCTCCTTCTTTGAAGACCTGTTCTTTCCACTGGGATCTCACTCACAGAGATCTTTTTGCCAGAGTGTCTTGGCTTTCCATGCCTGAAATACTCTCATGGGCTTTTCAGCCAGATCCGAATGCCTTTAGGGCTGATTCTGAGGCCAGAGTGCTGTTTAGGACATCCGCCATTCTATGAGTCTGCTGAGTATCTCGCTTCCCATGTTGGATCACTCTCCCCTTTATTTATTCTATCGGTTAGTGTTAGCAGGTACTAGACTTGTTTATGTGCTCCCTTTGACTCTTAGTCCTTTCATTATGATCAATTGTGAACTGAAATTGATCACTTGGAATAGTGAGATGGCATTGGTACATGCCAGCTTGATGGGATTGAATTGGAATCCCATGGTATGTTTCTAACTCTACCATTTGGGGCAAGTCAGCTTGAGCATGTCCCAAATTATACATCTCTTCCCTCTCTTATTCCCACTCTTATGTTTAACAGGGATCACATTTCAGTTAATTTTCAACACTTAAGAATAACTGTGTGATAATTACAGAATTAAACCAGTCATATTAAGTAGAGCAGACAAAAAAACTACTAAGAGGGATAATGTATTAAGTTGTTCATTAACAGTCAGGGCTATGCTGATCAAGTCACCGTTTCTCATAGTGTCCATTTCACTTCAGGAGGTTTCCTTTTTGGTGTTCAGTCAGTTGTCACTGATCAGGGAGAACATATGGTATTTGTCCCTTTGGGACTGGCTTACTTCACTCAGCATGATGTGTTCCAGATTCCTCCATGTTGTTGCAAATGACTGGATTTCATTGTTTCTTACTGCGGTATAGTATTCTAAAGAATACATATCCCATAATTTCTTTATCCAGTCTACCGTTGATGGGCATTTAGGTTGGTTCCAGGTCTTGGCTATTGTGAATTCTGCTGCGATAAACATTAGGGTGCAGACCGCTTTTTTGTTTGCCAATTTAAATTCCTTTGGGTAAATTCCAAGGAGTGGGATGGCTGGGTCGAACGGTAGGGTTATCTTCAGGTTTCTGAGGAATCTCCAGACTGACTTCCATAGTGGCTTGACCAGTTTGCATTCCCACCAACAGTGGGTTAGTGTCCCTTTTTCCCCACATCCTCGCCAGCATCTGTTGGTAGATTTCTGTATGTGAGCCATTCTAACCGGGGTGAGGTGAAACCTCATTGTGGTTTTGATTTGCATTTCCCTGATTGCTAGCGACCTTGAACATTTTTTCATGTGCCTGTTGGCCATTTGGATTTCCTCTTTTGAACAATGTCTATTGAGGTCCTTGGCCCATCTCTTAAGTGGGTTGTTTGTTTTGTTTTTGTGGAGTTTCTTGATCTCTTTGTAGATTCTGGTTATTAACCCTTTATCTGTTGCATAGTTTGCAAATATTTTTTCCCATTCTGTCGGTTGTCTCTTCACTCTCCTGACTGTTTCTTTTGCAGTACAGAAACTTCTCAATTTGATGCAATCCCAATAGTTGATTTTGGCTTTGACTGCCTGTGCCTCCCGGGTCTTTTCCAGAAATTCTTTGCCTGTGCCAATATCTTGAAGCGTTTCTCCAATGTTCTCTAATAACTTGATGGTGTCAGGTCGTAGATTTAAGTCTTTAATCCATGCTGAGTGGATTTTTGTGTAAGGTGAAAGGTAGGGGTGTTGCTTCATGCTTCTGCACGTGGAAATCCAGTTTTCCCAGCACCATTTATTGAATAGACTGTCCTTGCTCCAGGAATTGGTTTTAGATCCTTGGTCAAATATAAGTTGGCTGTAGTTGTTTGGGTTGATTTCTGGTGTTTCAATTCTGTTCCATTGGTCTATCCATCTGTTTCTGTACCAGTACCATGCTGTTTTGATTACAACTGCCCTGTAGTATGTCCTGAAATCTGGTATTGTGATGCCTCTGGCTTTGTTTTTGTTGTACAAGATTGCTTTAGCTATTCGAGGTCTCTTGTGCCTCCATATGAATTTCAGCATCATTTTTTCTAGATCTGAGAAGAATGTCTTTTGTATCCTGATTGGTATTGCATTGAATCTATAAATTGCTTTTGGGAGAATGGACATTTTGATGATATTGATTCTTCCAATCCATGAGCATGGAAGATTTTTCCATTTCTTGGTATCCTCTTCTATTTCTTTCTTTAAGATTTTGTAATTCTCATCGTAGAGATCTTTAACGTCCTTGGTTAAGTTTATTCCAAGGTATTTGATTGTTTTTGTAGCTATTGTGAATGGGATTGATCTTAGCAGTTCTTTCTCAGCCGTGGCATTGCTTGTGTATACAAAGGCTGTTGATTTTTGTGCATTGATTTTATATCCTGCCACTTTGCCAAACTCCTCTATGAGTTCCAATAGTCTCTTAGTAGAGTTCTTTGGATCCTCTAAGTACAGAATCATATCGTCTGCAAAGAGGGATAGTTTGACTTCTTCCTTCTCAATTTCTATTCCTTTGATTTCTTTTTCTTGTCTGATGGCTCTGGCTAAAACTTCCAGAACTATGTTAAATAGCAGTGGTGAGAGTGGGCATCCCTGTCTGGTACCAGATCTCAGTGGAAATGCTTCCAACTTTTCCCCATTCAATAGGATGTTGGCTGTGGGTTTTTTATAAATTGCATTGATTATATTGAGGATTGTTCCTTCTATACCCAATTTGCTTAGAGTTTTCATCATGAAAGGGTGTTGAATTTTATCAAATGCTTTCTCTGCATCAATTGAGATAATCATATGGTTTTTCTTCTGCAGTATGTTAATGTGGTGAATCACATTGATTGATTTGCGAATGTTGAACCATCCCTGCATACCAGGGATGAATCCCACTTGGTCTGGGTGGATGATTTTCCCGATGTGTTGTACTCTATTGGCCAGAATTTTATTGAGGATTTTTGCATCTATGTTCATCAGGGATATTGGTCTGTAATTTTCTTTCAGTGTTGCATCTTTCTCTGGCTTAGGGATGAAGGTGATGCTGGCTTCATAGAAAGAATTTGGGAGGATTCCCTCTTCTTCAATTGTTCTGAATAGTTTGAGAAGAAATGGGATTAGTTCTTCTTTAAATGTCTAGTAGAATTCAGCAGTGAATCCATCTGGTCCTGGGCTTTTCTTTGTTGGGAGGGCCTTTATTACTGTTTCAATTTCTGTCTCAGTTATGGGTCTATTTAGGTTTTCTATGTCTTCATGTTTCAATTTTGGTAGATTGCATGTGTCCAGGAATCTATCCATTTCTGATAGATTTTCCTGTTTGCTGGCATACAGGTACTTGTAGTAATTTCTGATGATTCTTTTTATTTCTGTGGTGTCTGTTGTTAAGTTTCCTTTTTCATCTCTGATTTTATTGATTTGGGTCTTTTCTCTTCTTTTTTTAGTTAGTTGGGCCAATGGGGTGTCAATTTTGTTTATCTTTTCAAAAAACCAGCTTCTGCTTGGCCAATTTTTTGTAGTGTTTTTTTGGATTCAATCCTGTTAATTTCTTCTCTGGTTTTAATTATTTCTCTTCTCCTACTAGATTTAGGTTTGGTTTGCTGCAGTTTTTCTAGGTCCTTGAGATGTTCTGAAAGCTCATTTATTTGGTACCTTTCCAATTTCTTGTTATAGGCACCTATTGCTATAAATTTGCCTCTCAATACTGCTTTTGCTGTATCCCATAAGTTTTGATATGTTGTGTTGTTGTCTTCATTTACTTCCAGAAAGTTTTTGATTTCTCTTTTGATTTCTTGAATGACCCAGTGTTCATTCAGGAGCATGTTGTTCAGTCTCCATGTGTTTGCATACTTTCTGGGGTTTCCTGAGTTGCTAATTTCCAGCTTCATTCTGTTGTGGTCTGAGAAGCTGCATGGTATGATTCTAATTCTTTTAAATTTGCTGAGACTTGCTTTATGGCCTAGTATGTGATCAATCTTAGAGAAGGTTCCATGCACTGCTGAGAAGAATGTGAAGTCTGTAGATGTAGGGTTGAAAGTTCTGTAGATATCTGTTAGATCCATTTGGGCAATAGTGTCGATTAAATCTGCTGTTTCCTTGTTGATCTTCTGTCCGGATGATCTGTCTGTTTCTGAGAGTGGAGTATTGAAGTCCCCCAGTACTATTGTATTGGAATTTAAATCTCCCTTTAAGTCCCTTAACATATCTTTTAAATAGACCGGTGCCCTGTAATTAGGTGCATATACATTTATAATAGTTACATCTTCCTGTTGAATTGAACCCTTAATCATTATATAGTGTCCCTCTTTGTCTCTCTTAACAGTTTTTGTATTAAAGTTTATTTTGTCTGATATTAATATGGCTACACCTGCTTTTTTTGGGTTTCTCTTGGCATGGAATATCTTTTTCCAACCTTTCACTTTCAGTCTGCATGGCTGTTTGTTAGAGAGATGTGTTTCTTGTAGGCAACAAATAGTTGGGTTGTGTTCTGTGAGCCAGTCAGCCAAACGGTGTCTTTTAACTGAAGAATTCAGACCATTAATGTTCAATGTGACTATTGATACATAGTGACTTTGCCCTGCCATTTTCCCGGAAATATTTTCTAGTATATGCTTTGAGCTTCCCATGCTCTTTTACTGGTAGGTGTTCTTCCTTTCCCTTCTTTCCTATTGATGGCCGTGTTTCTGTGTTTCTGAGTGTAGCACATCTTTAAGTATCTTTTGCAGGGCCGGACGAGTGGCCACAAAGTTTTTCAATTTCTGTTTGCTATGAAAGGTCTTTATTTCACCTTCATTCACAAATGAGAGCTTGGCAGGATATAATATTCTGGGCTGGCAATTTTTCTCTCTTAGCACCTGTGCTATGTCTCGCCATTCCCTCCTAGCTTGTAGGGTTTCTGATGAGAAGTCTGCTGTGAGTCTGATTGGAGATCCTCTGAGAGTAATCTGACGTTTCTCTCTTGCACATTTTAGGATCTTTTCTTTATTTTTCACTGTGGTAAGTTTAATTACCACGTGTCGTGGTGAGGATCTCTTTTGGTCATGTTTATTGGGAGTTCTATGAGCTTCCTGTACTAGGATGCCTCTGTCCTTCTCCAAACCTGGAAAGTTCTCTGCTAGTATCTCACTAAAAAGGCCTTCTAATCCTTTCTCTCTCTCTATGCCTTCAGGAACTCCTAGAACCCGAATGTTGGTTTTTTTAATAGTATCCTGTAGATTCCCAACAATATTTTTTTAGATTTCTAATTTCCTCTTCTTTTCTTTGGTTTGACTGTATGTTTTCCTGTGCTCTATCTTCTAAGTCCGATATTCTCTCTTCTGATTCACCCATTCTGTTTTTAAGGCTTTCTAATGTGTTTGTCATTTGATCTATTGAGCTCTTCATTTCATTTTGATTTCTCTTCACTATCACACTTTCCTCTTCTACTAGTTTCTGAGTTTCATTTTGATTCTTCCTTAAAATTTCATTTTCATGAGAGAGATTTTCAATCTTGTCCAATAAGGATTTCTGTAGTTCAAGGATTTGCTTTTGAAAACTTATAAATGTTCTTATCATTAATTTTTTGAAATCCGTATCTTGCATTTCTTCTATCTCATCATCTTCATAATCTTGGTTTGGGGTGTTTTGTTTATTTGGAGGCATCATAGTGTCATCGTTGATCTTGTTCCCTCGATTTCTGTGTTTGTTACTTGGCATAGTTAATTCTTCTTTCGTCACTGTGCATTTTTTTAATTTTTTTTTATTTTATACTATGTCCATGTTAAGTGGACTGCCTGCTGTTGGAGGAGCCTTGGAGGCTTGAGATGGGTGCGGCCTGAGAGCTCTGCTTGGTTCTTCCTGGTTAAGGGTGTGCAAAGGTGACACCCTCAGGTTATGCGTGGTAAATCTTTCTCTATTTATTTATTTATTTATTTTATTTATTCAGGGGGTAAGTAACACCGCAGGGCACAGCTGTGCAGAATTGATGGTATTTAGCTTCCAGTCTCTGGCTTCTACCCAAAGAGTCTGTTTAGGCTCCTCTGGACTCCCACTGGGTTGCCTAGGCTGCTGAATTGTAGTGACTCAGTTCCTTAGCTCTCCGCTGTTGATATGTAAATCCAGAGAGGGGGCCTGCTCTTTGTCTCTTGGGAATTCTTCAAGCCTTGCAGCCTTGCAACCTTTGCAAGGTTAGGGGAAAGAGAAACCCCCAAGCTTTTTTTTTTTTTTCCTTCTTTCTGTAGTGAGTTTGCTGCACTTTCCAGCCCCCCTCTAGATTCTGACCCCCGTTACCCCGCCAATGTCTCGGGTTATTGAGCTCACCTCCCCTTCCAGTGCTGATGTGTGGACTCGGAGCCCTGGACATCGCAACTCTCCCCGCTGTTGTCTGTGTGACATACACTCCCCTTCCCGCACTGGTGCGCAGACCCTGCGGCTTCCGCGGCACCCGCGGCACCCGCGGCTCCTGCGGCTCGGTCCCGCGGCTCGGCTTCTGTGCGGTGGGCGACCTTGTTCTCCCAGTAGGTCCTCCGATTCACAGCCACTCGATCCAGAAGAGTTTCCTCTGCAATATTTTCCTGGTTCTTTTTTCTGAGGCTACCGTAACTCCCCTTTTATTAAACTAAGTTTTCCCAGACTATTGGTGCGCGCCCTCACTATTCCGCCATCTTGGAAGTTCTTGAATTTCTAATTGAGACCTACTAATATATAGAATTGCTAAAAAGACTTTTAAGGGGTTTAGAAAATATTCACAAAGGCATAAGGAACAAAATTTTTAAAGTACCGAATATGTAAATAAAACTTAATTTTAAAATGAAAAAAAAAAAACACATTTGGAAAGCCACATTTCTAGAAAAGGATTAAATTCCATTTACTCTAATATTGATCTGATATGATTCATTTCCTGACTATGAGAAATGTGATGGTGGTAGAGTAGGCAATAAAGAATAAATGCCCAATGGTTATATGTAGGTAGGAGAAATCAGAGCAAGTAGAAAACTTTCAAGTAAATTCAGGTTATTTTCACTTATATTGCGCAGCAATTAAGTCATTTAAATGGTGAACATCTTTGTACTGTTGTGCGACTTGAAATGTGCCAAATCTGATGGAAAATGTTTGCATGGAGTGACAGCATTACTGTAAGTTTTCATTTTCTTTTAAATATACATTCTGTGTTGCAGATCTCACTTGTGGAATTATACTGTGGCATTCTTCTGTTCCAGCAAGTAGCATTACCCTAAAGCTTATGTCATTTCTTTCCTTATTAACTTATTTTGTATTGCAAATCTTGTGTTAGCTGTGAATCCAGGTACATTTTCCCCCTTAAGCAGTATAAGCTTTTTAAAATGAATTACATTTCAGGCTGCTTAATGTATTTTGTTTTTATTTTTATTTATTTATTTTTATGACAGGCAGAGTGGACAGTGAGAGAGAGAGAGACAGAGAGAAAGGTCTTCCTTTTGCCATTGGTTCACCCTCCAATTGCCGCCGCGGCTGGCATGCTGCGGCCGGCGCACCGTGCTGATCCAATGGCAGGAGCCAGGTACCTCTCCTGGTCTCCCATGGGGTGCAGGGCCCAAGTACTTGGGCCATCCTCCACTGCCTTCCCGGGCCACAGCAGAGAGCTGGCCTGGAAGAGGGGCAACCGGGACAGAATCTGGCACCCCAACCGGGACTAGAACCCGGTGTGCCGGCGCCGCATCTTTGTGTTCCCTCAATCTGTGTAGTTGAAGAATTTTAAATTATCTAAATTATATATTAATATTGATTTTTAACATTCCTTTTTGATTTTTAGAGTTCCTATGGATAAAAAGCTTACCAAATAAATGTTTTGCTTTAATGTCATATTTGATACTTAATTCCTTGAGCTTTGAAGTTACTTAACAAAAATCAACAGATATTCTTTTCAAGGAAAAATAATAAGCTTTTTCAGAAAATGTGGTGGCTAGAAAAATTTAGTGAATAGAAAGAATTTATAATACTAGAAGACCATTATGTAACTTCTTCACTTCTGTTTTTTTAACCTGCCTCCATGTAGAAGGTATACATGTACAGACACACCATATAATGTATGGATACATACATGCATGTATTTGTATGTGTGTGTATGAGAAAGAGATCTCCTATCTGGTGGTCCAATCCCCAAATGACTAAAGCAGCCAACACCAGGATAGGCTAAAGTTCCAGGCTGGGACCTCAATTCAGGTCTCCCATATGGGTGGCAGGGACCCAACAACTTGAGCCATCACCACTGCTTCCCATGGTCTGCATTAGCAGGAAACTGGAATCAGGAGATAAAGCTGAGGATTGAACCCAGGCACTCAGATGTGAGATGAGAGCCTCTTGCTTCCAGGCTCGAGGTCCACACCTATATATTTTAAGTTCTAGTTTTCATGATGGAGAGGATTGAAGTCTGTGTGTTATATCTATATATTTCCTTTAAATATTTTATAGAATTAAAAAACTGCTTATATAAAGTATGTACATATAAATATAAATAAAAATATATAAAAATCAATATTGAGAATTGTGTATAAAGGCTCATAAGAGCTGGACGAGAGCAAACTAAAATGTAAAATAAATTATTCTAATGTGAGTGATATAGATGTAAATATATAAAATTATTAGACAATGACATTTCTGATTTTTTAAAAGATTTATTTTATTTATTTGAAAGACAGAGTTACAGAAAGAGGTAGAGACACACAGAGAGAGGTCTTCCATCCACCGGTTCAATCCCCAAATGTCCACAATGGCCTGAAATTTATATGAGTGCTTATTTAACATACAACAATCCTTGCCCAATAGTAAGTAAATTTACTTATTTGCCTGTTTATTTAGTTAGTTATTCTCTTTACTTGTTACTGGTTGATTACTCTCATTTGATATTCAAACAGTGGCAAGCTCTGTAAAAAAGAAACTTTATTTTAGCTTCTATAAATAACCATTCTTTATCCATAGTTAACTTGAGTAAAAATAAATAAGCTTTATTTTTAATAAAAAGCATGTTTTTCCTAGAAGCCAAAAAATCATCTTAGAAGAAAACATAGCTAATTTTCATCATTGAGAAACTTCACAGTAAATTCAGATGTTCTGTAATGTTAAATTTATTATGAAATCTAAAGTTACTTCAATCTTTTTTTCCAGTTTCTTTAAATAAATTTATTTGTTATAATAATTTAATTCCAAATACAACTGTTGAATTTGCATTGAGTTATAACTACAACTCATGTTTTAATCAAAATGTCAAGATTTCACAACTGACACTATTTCAAAACAATAAGTTGTTGTTCCATTTTAAATGGTCAGTTGTATTAGAGCCCAACAATTAACTGTGAACTATATCTCTGGGAAACCCCAAATCAATAATGTTAAGTTTGTTTCCAAAACCCACTGCAGTCATTCTTGAAACCCTGAACAAGATTTAACAGATGCACAATGACATGTTTAAAAAAAAATCCCCATAGTCTTAAACATTTCATTGGCTAAGGAGACAATTAAACTTAACCAGTTCTAACACAAAACTACTAAGAACAAAAAAACTTAAAAACAAGACAAACAAAAGCTTAACAGCAACACACAAAACAATTATCTTCATATGGACACTGAGAACACTCAAACTGGAAAACCCTGAAAGTGAATGCCAACATTAGGTAACATTTCCTCATATAGGAAAGCCAATATCAGTAGTTTTAAACACAGAAAAGTGATGGCAACTATAGTCATCAGAGGTGAAACTTCAGTCCTAACTACAAACTAAAGGAGAAAAATCAACGAAGCACCCTCCAATAGTTTAAGAAAAGTTTTTACGTAACACTTTTGATCAGATGCCAGCTGGTTTTCTTTTAAGTTCGGCAAAATGAAAGGCAGAGTTACCATCAGTATCACAGCTGAAAAAAAAGTTGCAACATTAAAAGAAAACAACTTAAAAATGCTGCTTTTGTATAAAAAGAAACAAAAGAAAACCTATCACAATAGCTAAAGAAAAAGTGGGTCTTTGGATCAAAGCATAATATTTTTAAGGCATGTTAGAAATTCAAACTCACCAATCTACCTGCTAGTCTGATCAGGGCATAGAATAGTGACCCAAGGTCACCAACTTTTCTCTATAGCCACTAATATTTCTTGTGCCAACAAATGCAATCTTCCCATTGTTAAGCTTTTTATTACCACCTCAACAGACACATTCATTCAAACTGAATTATGTTCTTACCAAATGAATACCAATAATAAGAGCACAGGTGGACCGATGTCCAGGTTTTGGAAATCTTTGATGTCTTATCACAAAATGTGTATATGGGAACACTGATCAGGTAGTCAAATCAGTTATTACTAACATCTGTACAGTAAAAGCCCTCCTTAGTATCTGATAGAAACATTTTTAACTAAAACCCAAAATTTAAGATAATCTTTTCCAGCTTACATTTTGCCAAGTCTATCACATTTTTTTCTCAGTTAATTCTTTTTTATATATTTTTTAACTTTTATTTAATGAATATAAATTTCCAAAGTACAGAATATGGATTACAATGGCTTCCCCCCCATAACGTCCCTCCCACCCGCAACCCTCCCCTTATCCACTCCCTCTCCCCTTCCATTCACATCAAGATTCATTTTCGATTCTCTTTATATACAGAAGATCAGTTTAGCATACATTAAGTAAAGATTTCAACAGTTTGCTCCCACACAGAAACATAAAGTGAAAAATACTGTTTGAGTACTAGTTATAGCATTAAATCTCAATGCACAGAACACTAAGGACAAAGATCCTACATGAGGAGTAAGTGCACAGTGACTCCTGTTGTTGACTTAACAAATTGACACTCTTGTTTATGGCATCAGTAATCACCCTAGGCTCTTGTCATGAGCTGCCAAGGCTATGGAAGCCCCCTGAGTTCACTGACTCTGATCATATTTAGACAAGGCCATGGTCAAAGTGGAAGTTCTCTCCTCCCTTCAGAGAAAGGTACCTCCTTCTTTGATTCTTTCCACTGGGATCTCACTCGTGGAGATCTTTCATTTAGTTTTTTTTTTCCCCAGAGTGTCTTGGCTTTCCATGCCTAAAATACTCTCATGGGCTCTTCAGCCAGATCGGAATGCCTTAAGGGCTCATTCTGAGGCCAGAGTGCTGTTAGGACATTTGCCATTCTATGGGTCTGCTGTGTATCTCACTTCCCATGTTGGATCATTCTCTCCATTTTTTATTCTATCAGCTAGTATTTGCAGACACTATTCTTGTTTATGTGATCCCTTTGGTTCATAGTCCTATCATTACGATCAATTGTGAACAGAAATTGATCACTGGGACTAGTGAGATGGCATTGGTACATGCCACATCGATGGGATTGAATTCAAATCCCCTGGTATGTTTCTAACTCTACCGTTTGAGGCAAGTCAGCTTGAGCATGTCCCGAATTGCACATCTCTTCCCTCTCTTGTTCCCACTCTTATATTTAACAGTGATCACTTTCCAGTAAAGTTTCAGCACTTAAGAAGAATTGTGTATTGATTACAGTATTCAACCAAAAGTATTAAGTAGAACAAACAAAAAAATACTAAGAGGGATAACATATTAAGCTGCTCATCAACAGTCAGGGTGAGGGCTGAATAGGTCACCATTTCTCAAAGTGTTCATTTCACTTTAACAGGTTTCCTTTTTGGTGCTCAGTTAGTTGTCACCTATCAAGGAGAACAAGTGGTATTTGTCCCTTTGGGATTGGCTTATTTCACTCAACATAATGTTTTCCAAATTCCTAACAGGGATCACTTTTCAGTTAAAATTTAAACACCTAAGAACAATTGTGTGTTAATTACAGCGTTCAACCAATGGTACTAGAACAAAAACAAAATACTCAACTGGATATAGTATTACATTGTACATCAACCGTCAGGACAAGAGCTGATCAAGTCACTGTTTCTCACAGTGTCCATTTCACTTCAACAAGCTTCCCCTTTGGTGCTCAGTTAGTTGTCGCCAGTCAGGGAGAACATATGATATTTGTCCCTTTGGGACTGGCTTAATTCACTCAGCATGATGTTTTCCAAATTCCTCCATCTTGTTGCAAATGACTGGGTTTTGTTGTTTTTGACTGCTGTATAGTATTCTATAGAGTACATGTCCCATAATTTCTTTATTCAGTCTACTGTTGATGGGCATTTTGGTTGGTTCCAGGTCTTAGCTATTGTGAATTGAGCTGCAATAAACATTAGGCTGCAGACCGCTTTTTTGTTTGCCAATTTAAACTCCTTTGGGTAAATTCCAAGGAATGGGATGGCTGGGTTGAATGGTAGGGTTATATTCAGGTTTCTGAGGAATCTCCAGAATGACTTCCATAGTGCCTTAACCAGTTTGCATTCCCACCAACAGTGGGTTAGTGTCCCTTTTTCCCCACATCCTCTCCAGCATCTATTGTTGGTAGATTTCTGCATGTGAGCCATACTAACCACGGTGAGGTGAAACCTCATTGTGGTTTTGATTTGCATTTCCCTGATTGCTAGCGATCTTGAACATTTTTTCATGTGTCTGTTGTTCCGTTGGATTTTCTCTTTTGAAAAATGTCTATTGAGGTCCTTGGCCCATCTCTTAAGTGGGTTGTTTGTTTTGATGTTGTGGAGTTTCTTGATTTCTTTGTAGATTCTGGTTATTAACCCTTTATCAGTTGCATAGTTTGCAAATATATTTTCCCATTCTGTCAGTTGTCTCTTCACTTTCCTGTTTCTTTTGCAGTACAGAAACTTCTCAATTTGATGCAATCCCAAATGTTAATTTTGGCTTTGACTGCCTGTGCTTCTGGGGTGTTTTCCAAGAAGTCATTACCGGTACCTATAGCTTGCAGGGTTTTTCCAATGCTCTCTAATAATTTGATGGTGTCAGGTTGTATATTTAAGTCTTTAATCCATGTTGAGTGAATTTTTGTGTAAGATGAAAGGTAGGGGTCTTGCTTCATGATTCTGCATGTAGAAATCCAATTTTCCCAGCACCATTTATTGAATAGACTGTCCTTACTCCAGAGATTGGTTTTGGACCCTTGATCAAATATGAGTTGGCTGTAGATGTTTGGGTTGATTTCTGGTGTTTCTATTCTGTTCCATTGGTCTATCCATCTGTTTCTGTACCAGTACCATGCTGTTTTGATTACAACTGCCCTGTAGTATGTCCTGAAATCTGGTATTGTGATGCCTCCAGCTTTGTTTTTGTTGTACAAGATTGCTTTAGCTATTCGAGGTCTCCTGTGCCTCCATATAAATTTCAGCACCATTTTTTCCAGATCGGAGAAGGAGGTCTTCGGTATCTTGATTGCTATTGCACTGAATGTATAAATGGCTTTTGGGAGAATGGACATTTTGATAATATTGATTCTTCCAATCCATGAGCATGGAAGATTTTTCCATTTCTTGGTATCCTCTTCTATTTATTTCTTTAAGGTTTTGTAATTTTCATCGTAGAGATCTTTAACATTTTTGGTTAAGTTTATTCCAAGGTATTTGAATTTTTTTGTAGCTATTGTGAATGGGATTGATCTTAGAAGTTCTTCCTCAGCCATGGCATTGTCTGTGTATACAAAGGCTGTTGATTTTTTTTTTCTTATTTTTTTTTAACTTTTATTTAATGAATATACGTTTCCAAAGTACGAATAATGGATTACTATGGCTTCCCCCCCATACCGTCCCTCCCACCCACAACCCTCCCCTTTCCCACTCCCTCTCCCCTTCCATTCACATCAAGATTCATTTTCGATTATCTTAATATACAGAAGATCAGCTTAGTATACATTAAGTAAGGATTTCAACAGTTTGCTCCCACACAGAAACATAAAGTGAAAAATAATAGATGATTTTTTTTAATGATGATGAAATCAGATCAGACCTATTGTCATGTTTAATCCCAGTGAGAGTCAAGTTGGGAGTTGATAGTTTCTTTTCTTTTCTTTTTTTTTTTTTTTAACAGAGGATCAGTTTAGTATGCATTAAGTAAAGATTTCAACAGTTTGCACCCCCATAGAAACACAAAGTGAAATATATTATTTGAGTACTCGTTATAGCATTAAATCTCAATGCACAGCACATTAAGGACAGAGATCTTACATGAGGAGTAAGTGCACAGTGACTCCTGTTGTTGACTTTACCAATTGACACTCCTGTCTATGGCATCAGTAATCTCCCTATGCTCCAGTCATGAGTTTCCAAGGCTATGGAAGCCCCTTGAGTTCTCCGACTCTTATCTTGTTTAGACAAGGTCATAGTCAAAGTGGAGGTTCTCTCCTCCCTTCAGAGAAAGGTACCTCCTTCTTTGAAGACCTGTTCTTTCCACTGAGATCTCACTCACAGAGATCTTTTTGCCAGAGTGCCTTGGCTTTCCATGCCTGAAATACTCTCATGGGCTTTTCAGCCAGATCCGAGTGCCTTTAGGGCTGATTCTGAGGCCAGAGTGCTATTTAGGGCATCTGCCATTCTATGAGTCTGCTGAGTATCTCACTTCCCATGTTGGATCACTCTCCCCTTTATTTATTCTATCGGTTAGTGTTAGCAGGTACTAGACTTGCTTATGTGCTCCCTTTGACTCTTAGTCCTTTCATTATGATCAATTGCGAACTGAAATTGATCACTTGGACTAGTGAGATGGCATTGGTACATGCCACCTTGATGGGATTAAATTGGAGTCCCCTGGTATGTTTCTAACTCTACCATTTGGGGCAAGTCAGCTTGAGCATGTCCCAAATTATATATCTCTTCCCTCTCTTATTCCTACTCTTATGTTTAACAGGGATTTAAGGCCGTTTATTTTTGCATTGATTTTATAACCTGCTACTTTGCCAAAATCTTCTATGAGTTCCAATAGTCTCTTTAGTTCTTTGGGTCCCCTAAATAAAGAATCATATCATCTGCAAAGAGGTATAGTTTGAGTTCTTCCTTCCCAATTTGTATCCCTTTAATTTCTTTTTCTTGCCTAATAGCTCTGGCTAGAACTTTCAGAACTATATTGTATAGCAGAGAAAAACTGCCAGCCCAGAATATTATATCCTGCAAAGCTATCATTTGTGAATGAAGGTGAAATAAAGACTTTTCATAGCAAACAGAAATTGAAAGAATTTGTCGTCACTCGTCTAGCCCTGCAAAAGATGCTTAAAGATGTGTTACACACAGAAACACAGAAACGCGGTCATCAATATGAAAGAAGGTAAAGGAAGGAAACCTCACAGCAAAAGATCACAGGGAATTCAAAGCATATATTAGAACTTATCTTTTGCAAATGGCAGGGCAAAGTTACCACTTATCATTAGTCACATTGAACATTAATGGCCTGAACTGTCCAGTTAAAAGACACCGATTGGCTGATTGGGTTAAGGAACAAAACCCATCTATTTAGCGCTTACAAGAAACACATCTTTCCAACAAAGATCCATACAGACTGAAAGTGAAAGGCTGGAAAAAGATATACCATGCCAACAGAAATGAAAAAAGAGCGGGCGTAGCCATCTTAATATCGGACAACATAAACTTTACCCCAAAAACTGTTAAGAGAGACAAAGAGGGACACTATATAACGATTAAGGGATCAATTCAACAGGAAGATATAACAATTATCAATGTATATGCACCTAATTACAGGGCACCGGTTTATCTAAAAGATTTGTTAAGGGACTTAAAGGGAGACTTAGACCCCAATACAATAGTACTGGGGGACTTCAATACTCCACTCTCAGAAATAGATCAACAGGACAGAAGATCAACAAGGATACAGTAGATTTAAATGACACTATAGCCCAAATGGATCTAACAGATATATACAGAACTTTCAATCCTACAGCTAAAGAGTTTACATTCTTCTCAGCAGTACATGGAACCTTCTCTAGGATTGACCACATACTAGGCCATAAAGCAAGACTCAGCAAATTCAAAAGAATTAGAATCATACCATGCAGCTTCTCAGACCATAAAGGAATGAAGTTGGAAATTAGCAACTCAGGAATCCCTAGAGCATACGCAAACACATGGAGATTGAACAACATGCTCCTGAATGAACAATGGGTCATAGAAGAAATTAAAAGAGAAATCAAAAAATTTCTGGAAGTAAATGAGGATAACAGCACAACATACCAAAACTTATGGGACGCAGCAAAAGCAGTGTTAAGAGGAAAGTTTATATCAATAGGTGCAGGCTGGCGCCATGGCTCACTAGGCTAGTCCTCCGCTTGAAGAGCTGGCACACCAGGTTCTAGTCCCGGTCGGGGTGCTGGATTCTGTCCCGGTTGCCCCTCTTCCAGGCCAGCTCTCTGCTGTGGCCAGGGAGTGCAGTGGAGGATGGCCCAAGTACTTGGGCCCTGCACCCCATGGGAGACCAGGATAAGTACCTGGCTCCTGCCATCTGATCAGCACAGTGCGCAGGCCGCAGTGCACAAGCTGTGGTGGCCATTGGAGGGTGAACCAATGGCAAAAGGAAGACCTTTGTCTCTGTCTCTCTCTCTCTCACTGTCCACTCTGCCTGTCAAAAAATAAAAAAAAATAAAAATAAAAAAATAAAAAAAATATCAGTAGGTGCCTATATCAAGAAATTGGAAAGGCACCAAATAGATGAGCTTTCAATTCTACTCAAGGATCTAGAAAACCTACAGCAAACCAGACCCAAATCTAGTAGGAGAAGAGAAGTAATTAAAATCAGAGAAGAAATCAACAGGATTGAATCAAAAAAATTTACAAAAAATCAGCCAAACGAGGAGCTGGTTTTTTGAAAAAATAAACAAAATTGACACCCCATTGGCCCAACTAACTAAAAAAAGAAGAGAAAAGACCCAAGTCAATAAAATCAGAGATGAAAAAGGAAACGTAACAACAGCCACTACAGAAATAAAAAGAATCATCAGAAATTACTACAAGGACCTGTATGCCAGCAAACAGGGAAACCTATCAGAAATGGATAGATTCCTGGACACATGCAACCTACCTAAATTGAACCAGGAAGACATCGAAAACCTAAACAGACCCATAACTGAGACAGAAATTGAAACAGTAATAAAGGCCCTCCCAACAAAGAAAAGCCCAGGACCAGATGGATTCACTGCTGAATTCTACTAGACATTTAAAGAAGAACTAATCCCATTTCTTCTCAAACTATTCAGAACAATCAAAAAAGAGGGAATCCTCCGAAATTCTTTCTATGAAGCCAGCATCACCTTAATTCCTAAGCCGGAAAAAGATGCAGCACTGAAAGAGAATTACAGACCAATATCCCTGATGAACATAGATGCAAAAATCCTCAATAAAATTCTCGCCAATAGAATGCAACAACACATCAGAAAGATCATCCACCCAGACCAAGTGGGATTTATCCCTGCTATGCAGGGATGGTTTAATGTGTGCAAAACAATCAATGTGATACACCACATTAACAGACTGCAGAAGAAAAACCATATGATTATCTCAATAGATGCCGAGAAAGCATTTGATAAAACACAACACCCGTTCATGATGAAAACTCTAAGCAAACTGGGTTTGGAAGGAACATTCCTCAATACAATCAAAGCAATCTATGAAAAACCCATAGCCAACATCCTATTGAATGGGGAAAAGTTGGAAGCATTTCCACTGAGATCTGGTACCAGACAGGGATGTCCACTCTCACCACTGCTATTCAAAGTCTTTTACATTTTAACCTATTTTTCACATCTGCATAGCAATCCAAAATGTAAAACTGCAGAATTTTCATAGTTGCTTCTAATATGCAATCTTAGTTGTCATAAATTGCTATTAATTATAGAATTCTCAAAATCCAGAATCATTCTGGGAAGTTAGAAGCTTCAAAGCCCCAACAATTCACTAATGCATATTTCCTACTTCATTAAACTATACTTCTTGAATCTTTGATTTCCCTGCATTTGAGTCAAAGCAACTTTTATATAGTCGAATATATTTTCAATAAATTTGGTTAAAACTCTCTGTCTGTTCCACAAGGAGCTTCATAAATGAGGATTATAAAACAAACACACCAAAGCAGGCAAATACTCACAAACATTCTTGATAGCCATAGCCTGGCTTTAATTTATTTTTTCTTATTTATGAAAAATACTATCCAGTATTTTTTCCCTATCCTCTAACCTTAATGCCAGTTATTAAGTACTTTGGGGAGTGGGCTATCAATGATTTCAATAATGTATAAAAGACACTCAAATAATTTAAAAGAAAAAGTCCTTGATACACTATATTCTGCAGTATAGGTTCTCAGAATAGGCAATAATTTCCAACTTGTGCCAAATTCTTAGGAACCATAAACATACATGCACACACAACATATACTCTTCTCTCAGTTACACATGTAAGACAAAAGGTTACTTGCACAAGACTGTGATGTCAAGAATATTTGGGGTGGTACATAGATTTCAGATTCAGTGATATAGCAGTTCTGAAGGCCAAATTTATCTACAGCAGCCCAGCTCAAGATAATCTCATCAGCATTTAAAAACTCCAAAGTTAGTTGAAAACCCTTCTACTTGGGCCGGCGCCATGGCTCACTTGGTTAATCCTCTGACTGCGGCACTGGCATCCCATATGTGTGCCAGGTTCTAGTCCTGGTTGCTCCTCTTCCAGTCCAGCTCTCTGCTGTGGCCTGGAAAGGCAGTGGAGGATGGCTCAAGTCCTTGGGCCCCTGCATATGCATGGGAGATGAGGAGTAAGCACTTGGCTCCTGGCTTTGGATTGGTGTAGCTCCAGCCGTAGTGGCCATTTCGGGGGTGAACCAATGGAAGGAAGACCTTTCTCTGTCTCTGTCTCTCTCTCTCACTGTCTAACTCCATCTGTCAAATAAATATAAAAAAAGAAAAAAAGAAAACCCTCTACACTTAATTGTAAAACAGGTTTTTCCTGTGCTATTAGTCATGCAAATGATAAATGCTTCACAGCTATGAAAACCAAAAATACCGGAGCTTGAGCACCTTTTCAAAACAAAATATTCACTCTAGTTTTACTTGCTACTTCAGTAATCAGGGCAAAACTGTTAAACAAAAACCTTTATGTAATTCTCTAGAGAAATTAAAGATAAAAGCCTTTTTGTCCCTTAACTTCTACTATGTAATTTATGTTCTATTTTAAGCCAGAATTATTTCACATGGTTATTTAATTTTTTTTTAAATGCCTGTTAGCAAGCTCTGCTACAGCAAACTGGATTTTCACAGCCTGTTAGCCAAGGGTCACGCCACAACCATACCCTTAAAGGCAAGGAGGAATTTGCTGCTTTAATGAACGTAAAAGTGTGAGGAATTTGTACTGTCCTGTGAGGTTTCTGCAGATGGGAACATGTGGATACAACATGGCTTCATTTTCCTTACATGATGGTACTAGCTAATGGACTAGAATGCTTGTTAGTAAGGTGAGGCAATCTCTTCTCATTACAGTTGCTTCCTTCTTGTTGAGTAAAGTAATTGTAGAGAATCCACAGGAAGTCCTAAAAATAGAGTCACAGATCACCACTTACCTGAGTAGCAAAATGAGGTGAACTGTGGAAAACCTACAGTAAAATATTGAGTGAAACATTACCACTAGCCACAAAATGAAAGTAGAATGGAGTCACTCATGATAAGCCAGGAGCTGATGTTAGGCCTAGTGCCCACTGGGGAGATGCTTTTATCATACCAGACATCTGTGGGCAGTCAGATAACAGTGTGCTATGGACAATACCCTTCTATCCACACTGACTGGAATGTTCAAACATAAGCAAGGGGGAGCAGTATTCATTGGACTATTCAACCACCCAACATGTACCACCATGCTTATTGCAGCTCAATTCATAATAGCTAAGATATGGAATCAACCAAATGTCCATCCACTGATGACTGGGGAAATAAAATGTGGTGTATGTACACTATGGAATACTACAAGGCTGTAAAAAGAATGAAGTCCTGTGTTTCACAAGAGAATGGATGCAACTGGAAACCATTGTACTTAAATAAGCCAGTCCTCAAAAGACAGATACCATGTTTTCTCTGATATGTGGAAATTAATATAGAATACAAAAAATTTACAGGGATGAAATGGAATCTTGTGATTTGATTGCTTATATACCTGTGGAACTGTGGTCTTCCTACTTTCTATTTGTTGAATGTTGTAGTTAGTGGTGAGTAAAGCCTGTGATTATAGAGTGGATTAAAATTATGTCACTGCAAAAAATTCACCTTTTAAAAGGTTCAAAACAATTATTTTATCATCCTCCACTCGATATAGATATTTCAACTACTTTTTTTTACTTCCGGTATCCTCTACCTTTCTTACTCTTATTTCCTCTTTTTCACTTCTGTGTATCTTGATTTTCCTCAGATCAAAAATTCCCTTTAAATGGAACTAAAATTCAGTTTCTTCAGTGGCACTCACAATTTAAGCTGTTGTTGATGGCTGGTAAAATGCAAAACTTATTAGCATTTTACTTACCTTTTTCTTTACTATGCATATAATAGGTTAGCTCCTTTCATTATTAGAACTTATCTGTGCTCATATTTTAGACAAACATTCTGTCAAATGAGTTTTTTACAAAATTAGCTCTTACCTTGTAGTTGTTCATTTATATCTTTCCTTCTTTGATCAGCAGGCCCATATTTGCCAACATATTTCTGAAGAAGACATTTAGAAATATGCTGTAATAATTAGTGTCAACAATAAGTTATATAAATACTTACAGCTTCTAAGCAAAGAAACGAATTTCAAATTTTAAAAGCAGTTCAGCTTACAAGTAAGAGAAGCATATATTGATACTAAAGTGAGTTTTTCCCAGTAAATATTTTCAAAAAGTTATAGCAATATTTAAGAGCAGTATTTACTTCCTTAGCTTCCCAAATATGTTAGGCACTTATTTACACCTTTTCTTTTCACATATAATATAAAAATGACAATAAATATAGTTATTCTATTTCATATGTCCTGGCCATTCCCCAGTGCCAAAAACAAAATGATATTTGAATGAGATCCACTGTTCCAGGACTCGGTCCATTCTTTCCTCTTCCTGGACTATCACAGGGATGGTGCATTCTTACCCTTCAGGCAGCAGTTTCAATATCAAACTCAGAAGGATCTTCTCTGACTATGAAATTCCACACCCATTTCCATGCCCAGGGTGAGCCCACAGTGGCTACACTCCCCACCCATACGTTCACAGGAACCACAGAAAGGATCTGTGTGGCTTCAGTGCAGCCCAGAACCCTCTGCAATGACCCACCCCAGGCCCTCAGTGAAATCTGAGCCTCAGAAGTTGGATACAGTGATTCCTAGAGAACCAGCTATTCCCCATGCCCTATCATGGAGTTACAGAATTGTCAGTCATAGCATGCAGGGCATGGCACAGGCACAGGGAGCAGGCTGTCCTGTCTACAGCCTAGAGGTTATCCCAGAGCCAGCTGCTTGTCACTGCTCCACCTTGGTAGGTTGAGTCTGGGTGCACATGATAGAGTAGGGGGCAGAAAGCACCTCTCAAGCCTAAGTGGGCTTCCTGCTCCCTGCCAGCCAACAAGCTAGAATCAAAGTCAGTGGGGACTTCAGGTTTATCCCTCCAATAACATTCCCTAGTTGTGCATGCGAGCAAGCCACAACAGACTCTGCTTGTCTTATTAAGATGGTGTTTCTTCCCTGCTAGTTGCCAGATGCCTTTATGGGGGGATCAGAAGAAAACCATGTGTTCTCCCTTCATGAGGTTAGGTGGACACCCTGACCCTGCTAGTGTTCCAGGCCAAAATCAAAACAAGTTTGGTGTGCAAGATCTCCTTTTGGTGATATCACCAGTCAAACAGGCTGCTGCAGACTCCTCTCATTTTGCTTCAAGAAGATGGTATCTCCTACAGTCCCTGGCTGTGGCAGTTGCTGGTGATGTCCCCACTCACTCCTGGGTGTTTGTACTGTCCACACTGCTCCATGGTGTCTCTCTTCTTTCTGTAGAATTTCCACTGCAAACCTCTCTTCAGCTTCTCCTGGGAATGCAGTTACTCTGCTTTTCTTTATCTCTCTCAGGCAAAATCAACACGTTTCTCCCTATTTAACAATCTTGGATCTCCCTTTTAATACCTTATTTTTAAGTGCTCTAGGAAATATATAAATATTGCCTAATTTTCAATAGCTCACAGTGATGAAGGAGCTTACATGAATACTTATAGTACCAAATACAAAAATTCCTAAAATTTCAATCTTTAGAATGTAATATAAGGACTTAAGGTAGATTTTTTTTAAACAACAGTCCAAAATATTTCTGGGGCCAGCACTGTTGTGCAGAGGGTTAATGCCCAGGCCTGAAGTGCCGGCATCCCATATGGGCACTGGTTCTAGTCCCTGCTGCTCCTCTTCTGATCCAGCTCTCTGCTATGGCCTGGGAAAGCAGAAGGTGGTCCAAGTGTTTGGGCCCCTGCACCCATGTTGGAGACCTGGAGGAATCTCCTGGCTTCAGATCTGCGCAGCTCCGGCTGTTGCAGCCATCTGGGGAATAAACCATGGTTGGAAGCCTCTCTCTCTGTCTCTACCTCTTTAACTCTGTCTTTCCAAATAAAGAAAAATAATCTTTTTTTTTTTGACAGGCAGAGTGGACAGTGACAGAGAGAGACAGAGAGAAAGGTCTTCTTTTTCCATTGGTTCACCCCACCAATGGACACTGAGGCCAGTGTGCTGCATCCGGCACACCGCGCTGATCTGAAACCAAGAGCCAGGTGCTTCTCCTGGTCTCCCATGTGGGTGCAGGGCCTAAGCACTTGGGCCATCCTCCACTGCCTTCCCAGGCCACAGCAGAGAAATGGACTGGAAGAGGAGAAACCGGGATAGAATCCAGTGCCCCGACTGGGACCAGAACCCGGTGTGCCAGCACTGCAGGCGTAGGATTAGCCTATTGAGCCATGGCACCGGCCAATAAAATAAATCCTTTTAAAAAATTCTGAAATTAAGTTTTTTCGTATGCTGTTAAGAGTTTCTTCTTCTAGAACTTATTGGGAAAAACATGTATTCTCTTATATGCAGAGTTTTAACTATGCAGTTAATGGAATGACTTAGAAAAAGGATTGGGATCCATTGTGACCCAAAATTGAAATTTCCATAATTTCTAATATCATAATAGTCAAATTTCAGAACCAAGAATAGAAATGGGGAAAATTGTCTCCTAAAAATTACATGATGGCAAAATAAAAGATCTAAGAAAAGAAAAAAATTCCCTGACATATCCTAACAGTTTCAGAACTGAAGCACACCAGGGAGATCCCATGATTATGATAACAACTAATTTGGTTCATTCATGATTTCTTTAGACATACCCATTCTAAGAGGTTGATATGATTTGAAAGTCACAGTGTTTTACAAATGCACCCTTGACCAAATTTTATATTCCCTCTAGTGCAGTAAAGTGTTTCCTATTAATGTTCCCCTATATATTTCTCAGCCCATTCTTTTCACTCTTACCTTTTTAAAGTACATACTAATTTTTGATATTTACCAAACCAAAAGCATTTTAAAATGACAACTAATCATATTTCTACAAAATTATTTTCTCTAACCAACTTTCCATTAAACATGTGAGATGATGATACATAGAGCACTGCTCAATTTTAAAAGTAAATAATATATAAAACTAAATTCTGACCAAGAACATTTGTTTCATAATAGAGCATTTACCTTGGCATCAAAATCGTAGTCTTTTTCTTCTGATTTAGACAGTGGATCACCAAGATGAAGTTTGATGGCAAGTCTTTAGAGAAAAATACATAAAAGTGTGAGAGATCAGTTATCTGTATATTTGATTATCCTTTATATAATTAAATTTGCTCTTTTAAAAAGATTTTTTTTATTTATTTGAAAGTCAGAGTTGCAGAGAGAGAGAGAAGGAGAGGAAGAGAAAGAGAGAAAGAGGTCTTCCATCCTCTGGCTTACTCCCCAGTTGGCTGCAATGGCCGGAGCTGTGCCAATCCAAAGCCAGGAGCCAGGAGCTTCTTCAAGGTGTCCTATGTGGGAGCAGGGGCCCAAGCACTCAGACCATCTTCTACTGCTTTCCCAGCCCATAGTAGAGAGCTGGACTGGAAGAGGAGCAGCCGGGACTAGAACCTATATGGGTGCATTAACCTGTGCCCCAGCACAGGCCCCTCATTACTTCAATTTTAATTCTCAACTTGCTGATACTGGACAGAAAAACAAAGTTTTGAAATATGCTAGAGTTCTGAGAGAATATGTGTACTATGTAATACGTGTTGAGGTCAAATTTGATAAATGGATTGCAGGAATGATTAAATACAGTTGGAAAGTTCAACATCTTTTTAAAGAAAAACTCTACAAGGTAAAGAAATAATTTTTCTATAGTAATGACCAGAAGGACACATAATATAAAATGGTTATTATGAATACATAAGCAATAAAGTTTATAGTATGAAAAATATATAATTAAAAGCATAAATAATAATAGAAACACAGATAAAAATTTTTCTTTACTTTGGAAGAGGTTAAAAGTTAGTAAAAATAATCCATAAACATTTAATTGCAAGTAACTCATTTTATCTTGCAAGATTCATATTTTTCCTCTTTCCAAGGATTCTTCTGTTATTAACCTTTTATTAGAATTTTTATGTGTTCACTGTAGAGATAACAAATAAAAAAGAAAATTTCACATATAAATCACCAGCCTGAAATATCACCTTTTATCATATTTTGTACATTTTCTTAGCTAACATATGCATGAACTGATTTTTTCCTTACGTGGCATACCAGATATATCTGTGCATGCCCACATATATCTGTCTATGCCACTTTCAGTGGTCATACATGACTGCATCCTGTAGATGCATTATAGTTGGTAACATCCATTGGGAATTCTTCTTAGCAAGTTGCTATTTTAAGTAGTGCTGGGTAAATAAATTGATTTATCTTTGGCTACTTTTGAAATATACTGTTGTATAATATAACTGAAGAGTAGAATGCATGCATTTTTAAATGTTGTACAATACATAACATGAAATTGTTCATTTTAAAAGTCATAGGCAACATAGCATGTAAGCAACACTGTACATTCTGCTCTTTATTCTCACTGACAGAAAACAGTATTTTAATTCCCATTTTAACTTAAAGTTTTTGTCTTGAGGCCTGACATTGTGGTGCAATGAGTTAAGCTGCCACTTGGAATTCCAGCATCCTATATCAGAGTTCTGGTTTGGGTCCCGCCTGCTGAACTTCGATCCAATTTCTTGCTAATGTGCTTGGGAAGGCAGTGGAAGGTGGCTTAAGTATTTGGGCCCCTGAAACTCATGTAGGAGACCAGGATGGGGTTCCTGGATCCTGGCTTCAGCCTGGCCAGACTTGGCTGTTGTGACTGATAAGTGAACAGTAGATAAGACTTCTTCCCTCTCTCCCTCCCTCCCTTCATCCCTCCCTCCCTATCTGTATCTCCTTCCATCCCTCTCTCCCTCCTTCCCTTTTTCTCCCCACCAACTCTTCCCATCTCTGTAACTCTGTTTTTCAAATAAATTATTTTTAGAAAGCTTTTATTTAATAAATATAAATTTCTTTTTAAGTTTTGTTTTTATTTGACAGGAAGAGTTATATAGACAGTGAAAGAGAGAGACAGAGAGAAAGGTCTTCTTCCATTGGTTCAGCCCCCAAATGGCCACTATGGCCAGCACTGCGCTGAAATGAAGCCAGGAGCCAGGTGCTTCTTCCTGGTGTCCCATGCAGGTGCAGCGGCCAAGCACTTGGGCCATCCTCCACTGACCTTCCAGGCCACAGCAGAGAGCTGGACTGGAAAAGGAGCAACCGGGACTAGAACCTGGCAACCATGTGGGATGCTGGTGCCACAGGTGGAGGATTAACCAAGGGAGCCACGGTGCCGGCCCCAATAAATTTAAATTTCATAAGTACAACTTTTGGATTACAGCTGTTCTTCCCCCCATACCCACCCTCCCACCCCTAAACTGTCCCACCTCCTACTCCCTCTCCCATCCCATTCTTCATTAAGATTCATTTTAATTCATCTTTACACACAGAAGATCAACTCTATACTAAGTAAAGATTTCAGCTGTTTTCACCCACAAAGACATGCAAAGTATAAACTATTGTTTGAAGACCAGTTTTACTGTTAGTTCTCATAGTACAACTCATTAAGGACAGAGGTCCTACATGGGGAGCAAAGTGCACAGTGAATCCAGTTGTTGATTTAACAATTTACACTCTTATCCATGATTTCAGTGATCCCCTGAGGCTCTTGTCATGAGCTGCCAAGGCTATGAAAGCCTTTTGAGTCCACAAACTCCATCAGTATTTAGAAAGGGCCACAACCAATGTGGAAGCACTCTCTTCCCTTCAGAAAAAAGTACACCCTGCTTTGATGACCCCTTGTTAGCCAAATCTGAATGCCTAAGGACTGATTCTCAGGCCAGAGTGCTGTTTAGGACATTTGTCGTTCTATGAGTCTGCTCTGTATCCCGCTTCCCATGTTGGATCATTCTCTCTTTTTAATTCTATCTATTATTATTAGCAGAAACTTGATCTTATTTATAAGATCCCTTTGACAGTTAGTCCTATCTATATGATCAGTTACACACTTAATATGACCACTTTAATGTGTAAGATGGCATTAGCACCTGCCAACATAATGGAATTTGGAGTCCCATGACAAATTCTTAGCTTTACTCTTAGGTGTAAGTCCGTGGGAACATGTGCCAAATTGTTTATCTCCTCCCTCTCTTATTCATACACATATTTTTTTAACAGGGATCAATTTTCAATTGGATTTAAACAACTAAGAATAATTTTGTGTTAAGTAAAAAGTTCAACCAATGGTATTAAATAAAAAAAGAAAATACTAAAAAGGATAAAATAGTGAGCTGTTCCTAAACAGTCAGAACAAGGGCTGGTCAAGTCATTGCTTCTCATAGTGTCAGTTTCACTTCTACAGGTTTCCTTTTAGGTGCTCAGTTAGTTGTCACAGATCAGGGAGAATATATGATATTTGAATATAGCCCTACCATACGACCTAGCCATCTCACTCTTCGGAATTTACCCAAGGGAAATTAAATCAGCAAATAAAAGAGCTATCGGCACCTCCATGTTTATTGTAGCTCAATTCACAGTAGCTAAATGCCTGTCAATGGAAGACTGGATAAAAAAATTATGGGATATGTAAACTGGGGAATACTACACAGTGGTAAAAAATGAAATCTGGTCATTTACAACAAAATGGAAGAATCTAGAAAACACCATACTGAGTGAAATAAGCCAGTCCCAAAGGGACAATTAGCAAATAAATAAATTATTAAAAATCTTTCTCTTACCAAGGACAATAAATCCTTTTTTCTATGCCATTGGTTGCTAATTGGCAAAAAAAGGTACTTTGTTTATTTCAAAGAATTCTCTGTAAAGTGGATTTTTCATCTGAAATATATATTTTGTAAGTGTTTTGGAAAATAGTTGTCATTTATTTTGGTATTTCTGTTATACAAGTCATTTTAATTTTTAAATTTATTTTTTATTTTCTTTTTGTTTAAAAAGAAGAGAGATAGCAAGTGAATGAGGCAGAAAGAACTTTCCATTTTCTGATTGATTCCTCAAGTGCCCGCAACAGCCAGATCTGGGGCAGGCAGGAACTCAGAAATCTGAGTCTCCCATTTGGGTGCCAGGGACCCAACTACTTGCACCTTCACTTCCATCATCCCCAGGTTTACATCCCCAGAAAGCTGGAGTTGGAAGCAGAGCTGAGACTTCACCGCAGGCATCCATGGAATGCAGGTGTCTCAGGTGGCATCTGAACCCCTGTGCCAAATGCCAGGGGGATTTAGTTTTTATTTTACTCAGTGAACCTTCAGAATGCTTGCTTTTGAGGAAACCGTTAGTAAGGCTTTTGACCACACAAAGCCATTGAAGGCACTGTGTTTTCCCTTAGCATTTTTCTCATTTTGTGTATTTAAAATTGGTAATATTTAGTACATCAAGAATGTAGTTTTGTGACATAAAATCCTAGCCAGTTTCCAAATTACCAGGCATCATTTGTAAATATTCCACCTTTGCCTAGTAATATGAAACGTAACCACTATCAAATCATAAATTCTTACATATATTTGGATTTTTTAGTCACTTATCTTCATTTATTGGTCTGTTCAGTGGTCAGTAAAATATGGAAATTTGCCCATTTTTTATAACCACAAGGCCATTCTTTATATATTACAAATCAGTGTCGTCAAAACAATAAGAGCATGTGTAATTCAAAAAGTTTTAACCCCTCCTGTTTTATTTGGTTTATATAAAATAGAAAAACAGATGAGGAGCTCACATTTTTAGAAAATATGAGTCTTCCTGTTCAGGAACATGAAACAATCTTCCCGCTTCAATGTTTCCTTCTCAGATCTTTCAGAAGAGTAGGTGTGCGTTGACAGGAAATGTGTGCACGGATATAAAAGGGATACTGGCTTCCACTCAAAGAATTTCAGCCCAGAAACTGATATATTATGGAAAATTTTTCTCTCATTTCCACTTTTCTATAACGCATACAGGAGTGCGTGTGTGTGTGTGTAACGTGTACACTAAGCTTTATCAAGTTTGGTTGATGATGTCACTTTAAGTGGCCAATACAGCAGTCTGTGAGGAGAACTGTGAGTAGATGAGAAGCAGCTGAAGTTTTGGCTCTGTTGTAGCTTCTTAGAAGCCAGCCGAGGCGCTCGGGTTCCCTGTGCCAGGCACTGCGGTGTCTGTTTATGAGTGTTACTGTCTGCTTCGTGAAACAGAACAGCACTGCCTTTGCTTCTTTATCAATAAAATGTACAGCATTTTGATGTCCATTACAGTGTCAAGTTTCTGCCTCCTTATTCCTCTTTTTAGTGTTCTTTTGGTAGTGTTTACATTATTTTAGATGAATTGTTAATTACTTTGCCAAATCGGAGGATTCCTTAGTGGGATTTGATTTTAATTGAGTTAGGAAAATAATTTTAACAGAATCAATCTTTTGTAACAGTCCTACTGGATAAATATTGTCTTTGTTTAATTCTTAATTTTGAACTTTATTTATTTGAGAGAGAGAGTGCCCCCAGCTCCTCCACTGGTTCTTACTCCAAATGCCCTCAATGGCTAGGATTGGGCCACACTGAAGCCAGGAGCTAGGAACTCAATCACGGTCTCCCATTTGGGTTACAGGGACCCAAATACTTGTGCCATCACCTGGGACATACCAGGATGCACGTTAGTAGGAAGCTGGAATTGAGAGGAGCTGGGGAAGGGGCAGTGTTGTGACGTGGTGTTAAAGCTGCCGCCTGTGATGCAGCATCCTGTATGGGCTGTATTTTGTGTCCTGGTGACTCCACTTACCATCCAGCTGCCTGAGAATGGTCTGGAATAAGCAGAGGAAGCAGGCCCAAATGTTGGGGCCCCTGCTGCTGACATGGGAGGCCCAGAAATTCCTAGTTTCTGGCTTCGTAGTCTCTCTCAACTCTGGCTTTCAAAACAAATAGTTAAAAAAAAAAGCAGAAAGGAGCTGTGACTCTAAACCTGATACTCTGAAATGGAATGTGGGTGTTCCAACTGGTGTCTTAACTGGCAGGCCACAGGTCTACCGCTGTACTACACATTTTACATGAATTATTGTGAATTACCATCTCAAACAGTTTTTGCAACAAAACAAACTTTTACCTCAAATTTCTATCAACTTTTTGAAATACCCACATTTGTGTATATGTGATTTCAATAACTTGAGTAAGAAACATGTGAGTACAACTTCCAAACAAGGTTTTAAAGTATTTAACTGCCTAACACGTTTCTTTCTTGGTCCTTCCTGATTTTCCCGTTATCTCCAGCTGAGCAGAGTTGGAATCCTAAAAGCCTCCAGCCCTGGGTATGCTGCATTGCTGTTGATGACAGGCCACAGAGACATACCAGTTTAGATGCTCTACCCTGATCATGCCCATAGCACATATAAGCTAAAAGTTTGTTGCAATTCCCAATAGTCTTCCAACATTACCATGAAATCTATGAAGAATAAATGAAAATTAATACCAATATTTCAGTTCTCACTTCTGATTTTTTAAGATTTATTTTATTTATTTGAACGAGTGAGTTACAGGTGAAATGATTTATGAGAAAAGGTGCATTGCTAATCCACTTGAATTGACACCCAGTCAGCAAAGTTTCCTGGCCTCATCCCTAAAACATCAACTGAGGTTTTCATTATCCATGGAGAAATACACATGATTTCACTTTCAATATTAAACCATGGCCATCATTTATAACTTTACTATTCACATTGAAGTGAGGATTAAATTTTGTTTTATATTGTTCAGATGACTGCTGAGGTGTCTGAACACCTGCACTGACATGTTTCCTATTTCATAGGCCATATTGCCATATGTTTTTCATGCTACTTCTGGAATCCCCCTTAACTTGTGTTTCTCTGCCTATCTTTGCACATGTTTTTACTGTGTCATTTGAATGGTGTAAGACTATCATTGACCTTTAATAAATTGACCTCTCTATTATGGATTGGATATGACTTGCTCCCCCAGCTCATTTAAACTCCAGAGTCTTATGTTGACAATTGATCAATTTAAAGTAGATACTTGTTCTAATTATGGCTTTTGTTAGGTGAATCTGCTGGAGGAGACTTTAGGTCTTGCAGGCTTGCCCTCAGAGAGTGGTTCTCATGAGAAGGTTGGTTGTTTAACCGTGGCATGCTTGCTGTGTCTCTCGCTGTGTTTCCAGGCTCACCATGGGATCATCCCTCCACACAGGCTTCACCATCGCCAGCCTCACCAGAGCTAGTCTATGTGGCTGTCCGATATTCAACTAAGGATCTCCGAGCTGTAAGCAAAAATAAGCATTTTCTTTCCTGAGTAGCTCCTCTCTTGTATGTTAAAGTAATGAAAAGCTGACTTACCTTCAATGCCAATCACAGGAGAAAGCACAGCCTTCCTGTATGAGGTGTTCAGCAGCAAGGTAGGTGCCATGCATACCAGAGCTGGCAATTTTTTCTTTCCATTTACTAGTCCTCTGCACCTCAAGGCAGGCAGCCCACATCATACACCCAGAAACCCCAAAGTGATGTCAGTGGGCCAAGTCAGTCACTAACTGTGTCAGCTCTGAATTTTGCAGTGTTTTGGAATGCCTAGATCATGATACTACTACTACTATGTGTTCAGGTCATATTTGATAAATGGATTGCAAGAATGATTTAATATAGTTGGAAAGTTCAACATCTTTAAAGAAAAACTCCACAAGCTAAAGAAATAATTTTTCTATAGTAATGACTATTACTATTTGCTGTTTTTTAATTTTCATAAGGACAGATCATATAAAATGTTTATTATTAATACATAGGCAATAAAGTTCTACACTTCCTCCTCCTATCCACCCCCCCATTTACACCCAGGAGCTCCATTCTTGCCTTTGTACTCTTATGCCCGTCACTGGTGCCTCTGTTGTGATCACCAGCTCTGTACTGCATGCTTTGTGTTGCTCCCCTGTTGTCAGGTTCTCATTCCTCAAAGTCGGGGACTGATCTTACCCCTTCCAAAGCCAGGCACATTACCCCTCTCCCATGTCACATTTGCATTTTTGCTTTTGTAGGCCATCTCTTTCCTCATCTAAATGGACACCTGCTGTCACCTGCTGTTGGGGTGGTGATGTAGCCCACTGTATGTCATCAGAATATCAATCCAAGTTACAGGGCCCCCAAACAGCCTCACCCTTGTATTGTAAATCCCTGCGGTACCATCCGGGACATTTTTGTAATAATTTACAATGAGAGAAAAGATCGGTATAGTTTACAAGTCAGTTCCCTCAGTGAAGATCATCATACCAGACATTGGAGGTGGAGGTGCTGGATGAGGCCTAAGAGCCCACGAGAGTGTAGGGGGTGACTGGTGCCCATGAATGGTACTGAGGGGATACCCATGGGGCTCAGGCACATAGGGGAATCCTAGGAAAGAAGAGGATAGTCCTACATCCATATTGAAGGGCAGAGCACAAGCTCACGTGTGCAAATATATCAGTCTGATGGATGCAAGCAACACCAATGAATGCTGAACCAGAGTAGAGGAAGGGATAGGCGCTTCTCCACCTGATATCAAATAAGGAGCATCAGAGTCACAAAACTCTCCTATTTCACTGGGTCCTGGCAGCCTGAGGAATGAAGGGAAGTCACAGGGATAAATGGATGTGGCATCACATCTGCATGTGTGCAGGCAAAGAACAAAGAAGGCAGGGACTATCGCAGAACATAAGCAGAGCCTTTACTGGTTTGCCGAGTTAAAGAAACATTCCATAGACAACATCTATGTCCAGGGCCACCCCAGCCTCCCATCCTTAGTTATGTTCTCCAGGGCTGTGGATATCATTGATCACCCACGTGGAAATCTGATGAATTTTCTCTCTTAAAATGCACAGTCCCCTTGGAGATACCTGAAAGGTCAATCATGACAGATTGGTTTTCCTCCACCACCCACTGGAATTCAAATTTAAAGCCCAAGCTATTGTATGACATAGAAAAGTGACATATCCACCTTCCTTTGAGTTTCTATAAAGTTAGAAAGTTAGAGTTAAGATGATTTGCTGCTAAGGCCTTATACTTTTTACTAATGTTTTATTTACTCTTTAAATCCATTCATGAGAGAGACTTGTGAAACCTCTCACCATGCTTGTATGTTAGGTTCTACCTGAAGTACTGTGATCAGTTATTTAGTATATTTTGCCCCCATCAGTGGCTGTGGGAAACATGAGGAGTTCCAACAGAAAGGATCTACCCAGAAGGGGGCCACTGAGGAGCTACAGGAAGAACCAGAGTCAGAAGTAGAAAGAAGTTTGCAGAGGTTCTGTTCTTGGTTTGTCTCCTTGTGCTGGCTCAGCCGGGCAGGGTTGTTCTACACATCAGGTGGGGTTACATGGCAGGGAATTGGTCAGGAGAGAATGAACATCCCAGGTGGGAGAGGTGACCACCAAAGAGGAGAACAGAGACCCAGAGTCCTGGTTTGTGCCATCCCTCACTCCTGAGACTCCCATCCTTATGTGTGCCCAACTGGTCTGTGGATCATCTCCCACTGACCTCTGAACCCTGCTCCCAAACCCTACTTTGACCCTGACACTCTTCACCCTGCTCTCCTCTTCCTGCCACACTGCTCCTCATCCCCAACCTAATTGTGACCTATTACTGCCACACCCCATCCCCCACCTAATGGATAGCCAATCACTGCCCTGCCCTGTTGGCAAGCCAATTGTGAGCTCAGTCCTTGCCCCACCCTAAGTCACACCCTTCTCCTCTACCCCCCACTCTAGTTTCTCACTCCTGGTAACTCAGTGCACTGAGAGGACCCGGACATGAAGATATGGAGGTGGATCTTCTGGCTCCCTGTGCTGGGGTTGCCCAGTCACACAGTGCAGAATGTGAGTAAACACCAGATTCACTTTGGTCTCTTTCCTTCTATTGGCTGTGTCCCACTGTGGTTTAGATAACACCATTTCACTGGCTCTTGCACAGCCATCCATTCCTTTCCAAAGATGAAGTTAGATGAAAGTTAGACATCACAGGTGTCGTGGCCAGGCTGACAAACCTCTGCCACACCTGTGGCATCAACTTCTGCTTGATCAACAGCAGGAAAGCCTGACAGGGTGGAATCCTGGAAACAGTAACCTCATAGTATCAAAAGAGGATGTGTGGATATGCTAGAAGCCACTGGATTACATGTTGTAGTGGTGAAAATAACACAGGAAACACTGATTTCTTAGGAGTCATGATTGTTAGCCTGGTTCCTGCAGGATCTGTGGGAGATCCTCAGCTGCTGCTCCTTTGGTACCATCACACATGTAGCAGTGTCACTGAGATAAGACTCATGTGTGTTGACACCAGGCAGCCTTGAAACAGTGGTTCTGAGTGGGTGGTATTAGTACTAGATTGTTGCACGTGAACTGTCACTTCTGCTGTGGATTATCTGCTTTGTTGCTTTTGTTAACTTTTGAATTGTTCTTTTCCTCAGCTCTTGGAGGCTGTTCCTAGGGACTATATTTGAAGGGAGCCCAGAGACAGACACGAGATGTGAAAATAAGTATCTGCATCCTGCTTTTATGAGCTCATAAAAAATCCAAATCATTCAAAAGAGAAGGGGAATAGGAAGAAATTAGAAATTGAAGGATGCATAGAAATGGAAAACTCTCAAACGATTCTCATTTTTCATTTATCATTTAAAGTTGACAAATTTGTTTACCCTAGTTCTAAACTTCTTAATTATTTTATTAAGAGAAGAGATTTTCTGTTTTTCCTAGGTACAGTTCCAAGAAGACAACCGCACTTCCTCACTGCCCTGCTCCTCCCCCAATCCCCTTCCAACTCTCCCCTCTCATCAGTTTTTGCAAAGCCATCATTTTAATCCAAACTGTATTCAAAAACTTAATTCACCACTAATATTCACAAGTAAAAATTAGGAAGACTGCAGTTCAACAGGAGTATAAACAGGAGCTACATATGACAATAATAGTCCAAAATGGGCATTTCATTCCTATAGATGTTTTGGTATTCTATATTAACTGCCATATATCTTAGAAAACATATAATATTTGTCTTTATTGAGATTGGCTTATGTCACTAAGCACAATGGTTTCCAAATGGATCCATTTTGTTGCAAAAGACAGGACTCCATTCTTTTTTTTTTCTTTTCTGACAGAGTGGACAGTGAGAGACAGGGAGAAAGGTCTTCCTTTTTGCCGTTGGTTCAACCTCCAATGGCATATATACATATATATATATATATATACATATATATTTATATACATATAAATTTTTTTTGACAGGCAGAGTGGACAGTGAGAGAGAGACAGAGAAAGGTCTTCCTTTGCCATTGGTTCACCCTCCAATGGCCGCCACGGCTGGCGCACTGCGGCCGGTGCACCACACTGATCCGATGGCAGGAGCCAGGTACTTATCCTGGTCTCCCATGCGGGTGCAGGGCCCAAGCACTTGGGCCATCCTCCACTGCACTCCCTGGCCATAGCAGAGAGCTGCCCTGGAAGAGGGGCAACCAGGACAGAATCCGGCACCCTGACCGGGACTAGAACCCGGTGTGCCGGCGCCGCAAGGTGGAGGATTAGCCTAGTGAGCCACGGCGCTGGCTACATATAAATTATTCTAATGTTAATGTTTATATCAATTTAGATTAAAACATATTACATTTCTTCTAGAATTTCATATAAATAGATGCATGCGTGCCATATGGACTATTTTGTATCACCTGATTCTGCTCAGGACAATATGTCTGAGAGAATTCATGTTGCAGTATGGATCAGTAATTCATTTGCTTTCATTCCCAACTCATCTGAGTTATTTCTACTGAATGAACATCTCTGTTTAATTCACCATTCTATAGGAATTGTTTAGGGTTAAGGTGCCAAATTTCAACAAATACACAGTTAAATCCAATGCAACCTATGTAGAAAAGTTGTAAATAAAACAGTGTTAACTTACTCAGCTGAAACATTTGTCTTAATTCACATAGTGGATCAATAGAATTTATATGAAGACTGTTAAAAAATCTTGTGTTTTGGTGCTACCATTGTTCTTGCCACTTTTGATTTTATTTAAGCATTAAAATTTGATTTTCTCCTTATAAGCTTTTCACTCACATTTTGATGGGTACTGGTATTTAAAAGAAATCATCAATACAAGAGAAGATGTGGTGGAGAGGAACTCTCACCCAGTATTAGACAAAGGAGAGTACAGGGCCCACAATGAACCAGGATACTCTGTGCTCAAAGGCACCCACACAGATATCTAACAACACTACCAACCACCCAAGAAACTTGAGGCTGGCAAGTTATGCTTATTTTTAAACTTTAATTCATTAATTTTTATTTGTATTTTAAAGGTGCAAAGAGACAAGGACAGATGTTCTCCACCTCACCTGCTGGGTCACTCTCCCAATTTTTACAATAGCCAAGGATGAGCCAAGCCCAAGGCCAGGAGCCTGGAATTCAGTCCAGTTCTTCCACCTGTACAGTAGACACCCATATACATCCTTGAGCTGTCATCTGCTAACTCCCAGGGGGGCACATTATCAGGAAAATAGAATGGAAGTAAAGCCAGGACTCAAACCCAGGCACTCTGATGTGGGATACATGCATCACCAGTGGGGTCTTAGCCATTGTGCCAGACACCAGGACCCCAGTCTTCCTAGAAGCAAGGAAATCACCTTGAGTCAGTTGAGGGACATGATTACTCCTTGCAGGCTGACCTAGGGTTCTTAGCAACTGAAATACAGTCAATGTCTGTGTCTTCTCACTGTTTCCAATGTTTTATTGCAGCTATCTCAGAACTTTCCTGACCATTTTCAGCTCAGTACTGATTTTGGGGGGATTTTTCGGAAGCTTATCATTATTGCTACAGTCGTAGCTATTTCGGCATTTGCCATTTTCTTCTGGACAACTGTTCTTGTTGTGAGTATACTAGGAGTGTTTTATATGATAAATAAGGAGGAATTTGTATAGTAATTGCATTTGCACCTGGTAAAATCAGTCCTCCTCCATTCATTGTTTTCCCCATAACCCACAAATTTTAATAAGGTTGTTTTCATTATAATTTGGATTGAAACATGTTTTAAAAGTCTGGAAAGATTGACCTATGTGTTCTTTTGAAATTGTGATGTAATCTCCAAATGCTTTGTAGTTTTCAAATTCCCTGATTCATTTCTAGCTTACTTTCACTGTCCTGAGAGCAAACATTCTATGATTCCTACTCCTTTCCATTTGGTAAAGTGAACTTATGTCTTGAGTGAATGGAGTAAATGTGCTGTGTGAGCCCACATGAGTGTATTCTGTTTTGCTGGTTGAATTATTCTGTAGTGTGGACTGATTCAGCAGATTATCAGTGCTGTTCAGTTATTCTGAATCTTTACTGACTTTCTTCCTGCTGGATCTGCCAGTGACTGAGGGAGGAGTGGGGGTGAATTCATCTATTTCTAGTTGCAGTGCAGTTTTGCCTCATGAATATTGAAGCTCTGTTGTTAGGTATTTATACATTAAGGGTTGTCATGTCTTCTTGAAAAATGGATCCTTTATCATTATTGTAATACCATGTGATCCTTGAATGCTCCTTGCATTGTGCTTGTTTTGTGTGAAACTGAAATAGCTACTCCAGCTTTCTTTTGATTAGTTCTAACTGTACATTTTTCTCTAACCCACTTTTAATGCATTTATAGCTTGGATTTGAAAATGGGCTCCTGCTATACATTCATTAGCTGGGAATTATTTTTTATTCCACTCTACAGTCACTGTCTTTTAATTGGTGTATTTACTTTATTAGCATTTAAAACTATTAATGATATAATTGGTTTAACATCTATCACCTTTATGGCTGTTTTTTATTCATTGTCCCCTTTTGCCTTACACTCTTTATATGGCTTTTCAGGGCCTAACTTAGAATCTTGCAAGTTTTATTTCATTGTGTTTAGCACACCAATTATACTTGAACTTATCTTTTTTGTTGTCTTTTTTGAAAGTGGTTCTCCCTGAATTGGAAATACACATTTTAAAAAGTAATCCAATTCACAGGAAATGAAATTTATGTTGTAAAAGGTGACTCCACGAACTCCGTCCCATTTCTTACGACACTGCTATATCCATAAGCTATAATCGCCATATGTATTGCTATTACTACTTTGTTCAGTTATATTAAGCAAAGTGTTGTCTGAGAAACCAATCAGTAAGATAACAACTTTGCCCTCACTTACTCCTTTGCCTATTGCTCTTGCACTATGTAGATCCAAGTAGCTGACATATATTCGCTTCCTTCTGTCTGAAGAGCCTCTTTTAAAATCTTTGTAGTGTGGCTTATGAGAAAGAGAGTTCTGGCTGGCGCCGCGGCTCACTGGGCTAATCCTCCACCTTGAGGTGCCGGCACTCCGGGTTCTAGTCCCAGTCAGGGTGCCGGATTCTGTCCCAGTTGCCCCTCTTCCAGGCCACCTCTCCTGTGGCCCGGGAAGGCAGTGGAGGATGGCCCAAGTGCTTGGGCCCTGCACCCCATGGGAGACCAGGATAAGTACCTGTCTCCTGCCATTGGATCAGCGTGGTGCGCCGGCCGCGGCGTGCCAGCCGTGGCGGCCATTGGAGGGTGAACCAACCAATGGCAAAGGAAGACCTTTCTCTCTGTCTCTCTCTCACTGTCCACTCTGCCTGTCAAAAAAAAAAAAAAAAAAAAAGAAAGAAAGAAAGAGAGAGTTCTTTGATGTTTTTCTTAGAAAGTCTGTGTCCGTTTTGGAAGGGTAATTTATCTGAGTGTGATTCTAATGCTTGCCTTCTCAAATCAAACTGATTATTTTGTCTTTTAATATGCCTTCTAATTCTTTACTAAAATCACAACATTACATTGAGTGAAAGGAACTGATTTACACAGGTCCTTTGTGAGAGATTTTATGGTATCTTGGTAGAAGTTTAGCTGGCATTACAGTTTACAGGTACTGAAAGTGGCAGAGACTGATGGCAAGGGCTTGGGTCATCTTCTACTGTGTTCCCAGGCCATAACAGAGAGCTGGATCAGAAGAGGAGCACCCAGGACTCGAACTGGCACCAATATGGGATGCCAGCACTTCAGGCCAGGGCTTTAACCCAATGCTCCACAGTGCCAGCCCCCATCCAACTGTATTTTAAAATTTGTAAGGTGTTTCTAGTGAATCAAAAAAGTTTATTTTTTCAAAAAACCAGCTTCTCGCTTGGCTGATTTTTTGTAATGTTTTTTTGGATTCAATCCTGTTAATTTCTTCTCTGGTTTTAATTATTTCTCTTCTCCTACTAGATTTGGGTTTGGTTTGCTGCAGTTTTTCTAGGTCCTTGAGGTGCGCTGAAAGCTCATTTATTTGGTACCTTTCCAATTTCTTGGTATAGGCACCTATTGCTATAAATTTGCCTCTCAATACTGCTTTTGCTGTATCCCATAAGTTTTGATATGTTGTGTTGTTGTCTTCATTTACTTCCAGAAAGTTTTTGATTTCTCTTTTGATTTCTTGAATGACCCAGTGTTCATTCAGGAGCATGTTGTTCAGTCTCCATGTGTTTGCATACTTTCTGGGGTTTCCTGAGTTGCTAATTTCCAACTTCATCCCGCTGTGGTCTGAGAAGCTGCATGGTATGATTCTAATTCTTTTAAATTTGCTGAGACTTGCTTTATGGCCTAGTATGTGGTCAATCCTAGAGAAGGTTCCATGCGCTGCTGAGAAGAATGTGAAGTCTGTAGATGTAGGGTTGAAAGTTCTGTAGATATCTGTTAGATCCATTTGGGCAATAGTGTCAATTAAATCTGCTGTTTCCTTGTTGATCTTCTGTCCGGATGATCTGTCTATTTCTGAGAGTGGAGTATTGAAGTCCCCCAGTACTATTGTATTGGAATCTAAATCTCCCTTTAAGTCCCTTAACATATCTTTTAAATAGACCGGTGCCCTGTAATTAGGTGCATATACATTTATAATAGTTACATCTTCCTGTTGAATTGAACCCTTAATCATTATATAGTGTCCCTCTTTGTCTCTCTTAACAGTTTTTGTATTAAAGTTTATTTTGTCTGATATTAATATGGCTACACCTGCTTTTTTTTGGTTTCTGTTGGCATGGAATATCTTTTTCCAACCTTTCACTTTCAGTCTGCATGCCTCTTTGTTAGAGAGATGTGTTTCTTGTAGGCAACAAATAGTTGGGTTGTGTTCTGTGAGCCAGTCAGCTAAACGGTGTCTTTTAACTGAAGAATTCAGACCATTAAATGGAGGAATCTGGAACACATCATGCTGAGTGAAGTAAGCCAGTCCCAAAGGGACAAATACCATATGTTCTCCCTGATCGGTGACAACTGACTGAACACCAAAAAGGAAACCTCCTGAAGTGAAATGGACACTATGAGAAATGGTGACTTGATCAGCATAGCCCTGACTGCTAATGGACAACTTAATACATTATCCCTCATAGTATTTTTTTTTTTTGTCTGTTCTACTTAATATGACTGGTTTAATTCTGTAATTATCACACAGTTATTCTTAAGTGTTGAAAATTAACTGAAATGTGATCCCTGTTAAACATAAGAGTGGGAATAAGAGAGGGAAGAGATGTATAATTTGGGGCATGCTCGGGCTGACTTGCCCCAATTGGTAGAGTTGGAAACATACCAGGGGATTCCAATTCAATCCCATCAAGGTGACATGTGCCAATGCCATCTCACTACTCCAAGTGATCAATTTCAGTTCACAATTGATCATAATGAAAGGACTAAGAGTCAAAGGGAGCACATAAACAAGTCTAGTATCTGCTAACACCAACCGATAGAATAAATAAAGGGGAGAGTGATCCAACATGGGAAGTGAGATACTCAGCAGACTCATAGAATGGCGGATGTCCTAAATAGCACTCTGGCCTCAGAATCAGCCCTAAAGGCACTCGGATCTGGCTGAAAAGCCCATGAGAGTATTTCAGGCATGGAAAGCCAAGACACTCTGGCAAAAAGATCTCTGTGAGTGAGATCCCAGTGGAAAGAACAGGTCTTCAAAGAGGGAGGTGCCTTTCTCTGAAGGGAGGAGAGAACCTCCACTTTGACTATGACCGTGTCTAAACAAGATAAGAGTCGGAGAACTCAAGGGGCTTCCATAGCCTTGGAAACTCATAACTGGTGCATAGGGAGATTACTGATGCCATAAACAGGAGTGTCAATTGGTAAAGTCAACAACAGGAGTCACTGTGCACTTACTCCTCATGTAGGATCTCTGTCCTTAACGTGCTGTACACTGAGGCTTAATGCTATAACGAGTACTCAAACAGTATATTTCACTTTGTGTTTCTATGGGGGTGCAAACTGTTGAAATCTTTACTTAATGTACTCTAAACTGATCTTCTGTAAAAAAAAAAAAAAAAAAAAAAAAAAGAAAGAAATTATCAATTCCCAACTTGACTCTCACTGGGATTAAACATGACAATAGGTCTGATCTGATTTCATCATCATTTAAAAAAAATCATCTATTATTTTTCACTTTATGTTTCTGTGTGGGAGCAAACTGTTGAAATACTTACTTAAGGTATACTAAGCTGATCTTCTGTATATTAAGATAATCGAAAATGAATCTTGATGTGAATGGAAGGGGAGAGGGAGTGGGAAAGGGGAGGGTTGTGGGTGGGAGGGACGGTATGGGGGGGGAAGCCATTGTAACACATGAGTCGTACTTTGGAAATTTATATTCATTAAATAAAAGATAAAAAAAAAATAAAAAAAAAAAAAAGTTTACTGCAGTACAAATGTTTTAGAATTTATTCTGTTCTCATAGAGGCTTTTCTTGTTTAAGATTTCATTATAGATATTGGGTTTCCCCCCAAACAAATCAAATAATGTATTTGCATTCTAATTATGAATTTTGCCATTTCTGGGATAAAAATTAAATAGATTAGTTTTCCTTTAATAATATGGAAATAGGTGTTTTGGTCAAAAATAACTGTTTACCTTTCTACCCTATCAGAAATGGTTTAATGAAAGATCACAATGAAGTAGGAAATATCTTCCATTGTTTTTTTTTTTTTTTGACAGGCAGAGTGGACAATAAAAGAGAGAGAGACAGAGAGAGAGAAAGGTCTTCCTTTTGCCATTGGTTCACCCTCCAATGGCCACCGCAGCTGGCGCGCTGCGGCCGGCACACCGCGCTGATCTGAAGGCAGGAGCCAGGTGCTTCTCCTGGTCTCCCATGGGTGCAGGGCCCAAGCACTTGGGCCATCCTCCACTGTACTCCCAGGCCATAGCAGAGAGCTGGCCTGGAAAAGGGGCAACTGGGACAGACTCCAGCACCCCGACCGGGACTAGAACCCAGTGTGCTGGCACCACTAGGTGGAGGATTAGCCTGTTGAGCCGCGGCGCTGGCTTCTTTCATTTTGTTTTTAATCTTTTAGAAGTCCTTTAAGCTAAATGACTGTTATTTCACTAGATTAGTGTTTTTACTTTCATCAGGAACAACATGTATTTCCTAATATATATTATTATAATAAGGTTAACTTTGTTTCTTCCTTGTCCTAGATAAAACAGCCAGTTTATCAAGGTAAGATTTTAGCCTCTGTTTTCTTTATAATACTTTTCTCAGTGCTGGTATTAGATGAGATCTTTTCTTAAACTAGCTCTAAGTACAGTAATTTTTATAACTTCCTGGCTTATTACTTCTTGAAGGTTTTAGTATTCCTGGAGTGGTTTCTAAATGACAATGGAGAGGGACTCGTGATCTGTTGTAAGAATGCAGGAAGAAGAAGCATTAGTGGGCATAGGAGACTGAAATGAGTTTAGCTTCGCCTAGAAATGTTTAAGAAGCAAGTGATGCTGGCTAGTGCCGTGGCTCACTAGGCTAATCCTCGCCTTGTGGCGCTGGCACACTGGGTTCTAGTCCCAGTTGGGGCACCGGATTCTGTCCCAGTTGCCCCTCTTCCAGGCCAGCTCTCTGCTGTGGACAGGGAGTGCAGTGGAGGATGGCCCAAGTGCTTGGGCCCTGCACCCCATGGGAGACTAGGAGGAAGCACCTGGCTCCTGCCATCGGATCAGCACGGTGCACCGGTCACAGTAGCCATTGGAGGGTGAACCAACAGCAAAGGAAGACTTTTCTCTCTGTCTCTCTCACTGTCCACTCTGCCTGTCAAAAAAAAAAAAAAAGCAAGTGATGCTAATATTTTTTTTAAAAAATTATATAATGTGAACTGTCGCTCCCCCTCTTCGTGGAGGAGCAACACAGAGCCCTGCGCTGTTCTTTCGTCTGCTCGGCCCTCCCCGGGTTTGCTGCTGGTTCTTCCCGGGTTGGCTACTATCCCTTCCACCTCCGTGGAAGGGCAGTTCCCCCTGGCCACATTCCCCACTTCCGCAGGGGAGTGGCACACCGCCGGCCGGCTCTCTGGGGGCTGCACGGGTTCCCTTAGATGTTCCCCATAGATGTTCCCGGTGCATGCCGTCTCTCTCCTCCTTTATAGTCCTCCTCCGCCAATCCCAACTCGGCTGCCCACACGCCGAGTACGCTGCTCTCCTCCAATCAGGAGCAAGTCCTACAGTTTATCAGTTGAACTGGAGGCAGCTGTGCGGAAGCTGTTTACTTCTCTCCCAACGCCACATTGTGGGAGAGCAGATGCATAGAATAAGTCTTAATTCCAGTAACTCAGTCTAGTCCGGCTTGCTCCCCACATGAACCTATCAAAAAGCTTAAGACTTAGAAAAGATCTGGTTTTCTGGGGGAGGGGAGAATGTGTCAGGATATTTACGTGGAAAGTCTTTAATGCCGGAGCAGAAAGAGCAGAAATGATGCATACGGTGGAAGAAGGATTTCATATAGGCTTTATGGGCAATAAATAAGTGTTGCTATCTATTGAGAGCCGAAGCTGCCAGACACATAGTAGGCCCAACACGTTTTATTTTTACAGATCTATTTAGTTTATTTGAAAGGCAGAGTTGAGAGAGCAAGAGAGAGTGAATTCCATCTGCTGGTTCACTCTCCAAATGGCTGCAATGGCTGGGCTGGGCCAGGTTGAAGCCAGAAGCTTTATCCTGGTCTCCCACATGTGTGACAGGGGCTCAAGCACTTGGGCCATCATCCAACATTTCCCCAGGCTATTAGCAGGGAGTTGGATAAGAGTTAGAGCACCCAAGACACGAATCAGCACCCACATGGGTTCCTGACATAGCAGGTGGAGAATCAACCCGCTATACCACAGCAATGGCTCTGTGTGTTTATTTTTTATACTGAATTTATCACTGGTCTTGTTTGAAAGGGTGAATTCAGGGCAGCAGAGCTCATATCATGGGCAAATAACAAAACAAAAATAAGGATGCATCTGAGGTCAGATGAGAGAACTAAAAGACTGTCAGAGGAGTCCTTTAGGTGTTTATGTGAGCCATCCACCTTACAGGATGGGTGCATCAGGGCACAGTGTTCACTTTTATGGTAGGCAGTAGCATTCTGATCTTGGTAGTGGAAAGTCCTATCTGAGAGGGTTGGGAGCTCATCCAGATCCCGTAGAGACTAAGTGGTAACAGGTTGTATTAAATTATTCTATACTTCAACACCATTCCAGAGCCCTCCATTCTGCTTCTTGTGAAAGACAATCCTCAGGGCAGCAGGAAGTCTTTGGAGGCCCTGGAGTAGCCAATCGATTGACACTTTGAACGCTGCTTTCATGGGAATTTCAAATGATGGTATTTGAGGAAGGAACATAATTATCTACCTTCATAATTAGGGAATAGAAATGTAAGTAGCTAGGGTGTTTGATTTCTGTTTCTTCTCTGGTGAAGACAAAACTATTTGAAGTAATGGAATTTTCTTTTTTTTCTTCTTTTATTGATAGGCAGAGTTAGACAGTGAGAGAGAAATACAGAGATAAAGGTCTTCCTTCTGTTGGTTCACCCCCTAAATGGCCACTATGGCCTGCGTACTGCACCGATCCAAAACCAGGAGCCAGGTGCTTCCTCCCAGTCTCCCATGTGGGTGCAGGGGCCCAAGCACTTTGGCCATCCTCCACTGCCTTCCTGGGCCACAACAGAAAGCTGCACTGGAAGAGGAGCAACTGGGACCAGTACCTGGTGCTCCAACCGGGACTAGAACCCGGGGTGCCGGCAACGCAGTTGGAGGATTAGCCTAGTGAGCCACGGCGCCTGCCAAGTAATGGAATTTTCTAAGAATGAAGTGCCATCTTCCATTGATGAGAGTACTTCAATGAAAACATGTATTTCCCATGTTTCCAATAATTTCAAATAGGATTATAATTGACATTTGGTTCTTATTTCCTACTAGTTATATTGGTTTTAAAATTACTGTAAGTAAAGTTTGCTTTCTTCAGGCTTAGTAGTGAAGTTAGGAAGTTATTTTCTGGCCATAATGCCAGATAACAAGTAATTTCTGCTAATACATTGAGGTAATTCAACTATATTGTTTTATTCTTTATAACCTTAGTTTTTATCTCCCTTTAGTTAATTTGCAGCAAATTTCTGAGAAGATCAATAATGTCACGAAAGAAAATGCAGAACTTGTACAACAAATTTCTGTTTTGGAACAGAAGGTATCAATGTCCTTTCAATTTTCATATTTTTCATGGTTTCAGTTTGAGTCACTTCCACGTCTAGTTCAGGTATTCCACTGTACCCTCTTTCATCCACTGCCCTGCTTCATAAGATCTGTAAGCTCTTCACATGTGAAGTCAGCCTCCTGCATGCAAAGTGCTGCTCTGTTCACTTGTGTACTGAATCATACATGAGGGTAGGTGTTACTTGGCCCTCTAATTAACATTTTTGTATTCTGATTCTTTATTACATATACATATAGATCACTGAGTCGAGAAAACGTCTTCAGGAGACTAAAAGACAAAAAAAGGTGGTCTCTGATGAATCAGTTAAACTTAAGGTAATAAACCTTTGCCTTTATGGAATCCATTATAAAAACAAGTAAAAGAAATAAATATTCCTGATGCAATATGCTGTATTGAAGGATAATGCAAAAAAAAAAAAGTGACAACACTAAAACTACCACGTACAAGGTACATATAACCTGCAGTCTGGAAGAGATCAGAATGCTAAGAATCATGATGTGGTAGTAATTTGGCTCCTATATTTTACCATAATTTGGCCTCTGAGCCTTTTTGTCCATTTAGTGATCCAGCTGGTACATTTTCTATTGCTTTTCACAGAGTAAAAGTCTAAGAGTATGGGGGATGAACTTTCTTCTGAAAAAATGTTCAATGTTATTGTAAAAAATACTGAAGTAACATCTTAAATGAAGGATCCAAGAAGTGTGTTTGATTTCCTGTCTGGGCAATTATCACAATATTCATTGCTGTCCTGCAAGATATTTAGGAAATGTGTGAATAGTTAAGGAATATTAAGGGGGTAGGGGCTGTTTAGATGAACTTAAACAGCCCCTACCCCTCTTAATGCTCAGTAAAAAAAATTATCAGTGAAATCTGAGAGTTATTTTTATTCCCTTATTAATATTCTAATAAGAAAAGCTGTTCCATTAAGAAAAGTTCATTCAAGCAGGTTGACTTGCACACATTTTTACATTATTTGCTTTTGACTTCTCAGTCATTTCTCTCATTATCTCCTAAGCAGAAAGATTGTTTATGCCACAAAGTATTCTTACTTCAGTGTGTTTTCCCCCTCATTTCATTATATTTTTGACATTTCTTCTAAACCCAATCTGGATCCATGACATGCCCATAAAATATAGTTAGCCGTGGGATGTGCTTGGTTGCTATTTCAGCTTTTTAGCTGTTTCAGCTGGTGTTGTCATGGAATTAAAAAGCACTTCAATTAATTCTTTCTCCAGTTGACTTTACAAATAGTGATGCAGACTAGCACAGTGCTCTCGTTTGTGGATTCACCCCTCAAATGCCTATGATAGCCATGGGTCAGCCAGGTCAGTGGTAGGAAACTAGAACTCAGTTTGTGTTCTCATGTGGTTGGTAGGGACCCAGGTACTTGATCCATCAATGGCTGCTGTGCAGGGTGTGCATTAGCAGGAAGATAAATTTGGGAGCAGAGCCAGGGCATTAAGTCAAGCAGTCCAATATGGAATACATGTTTCCCAAGCAGAGTCTTAATCACCATGTGAAACTCCTGCCTCTTTTTGTAAACCTTAGCACTTGTTTTGTTTCTATCTTATGTGCAGGCATTTGAAAAAGGGAAATCTACTGAAAACTTGAAAGAAGTTATTTCAATGAACAACTCGGGAATTTCAGAGGTAAACTTTCTATAATTGTTTCAATATTTCAATTGTACATTTTAGCTCTAATGAGAAATATTTCATTTTTGAAGATTAAATTTATATGATAACTATGTGGAATTTTGTTCTTGTGAAGTAACTAATTACAGTGTTTTCAGTTAAGATCCAATCACCTTTAATGAAACTGGCTTCAGTGAAGGGAAATTGAAGTTATAAAAGTAAAATACTTAGTTGACAATCTAGTAGGAGCAGGTAACAAAATTAATCACATTCTTGAAGAGACTGTGATCCAGAAAACTGAACTTTCTCATTTCCTTTTTACCTGTTTTAAATTAGTTGTTCTAAACTAAAATTAACTATAAAGTCTGTGGTGATGCAAAATTATCTATTGAACAATATAGGTGTGCATTTCTGTAGTAGTAATGACATTTGCATTGTTCTGCAACCATTTCTTGAATGTCTTTTCTTAAAAATCTCTTAAAGTCAGAAGATGAAAATGATGGAGTCAAGGATTTACAGCTGAGAGCCTTGAGGGCCAAAATATGGATGCTGGAAGGTACGTTCCTTCATTAGAGGGAGGTCCTGTCTAGTGTAAATACATCTGCATTGGGAAGGTGAAGAGTGGTTCCTGCCTCCTGGGTCCTTGCTGTTTCTCCCAACTCCAGCCAACTCCTTGGGTCCATGTGCACACACACAAAGAAAACTTTTATCCTTTACAGAAAGTAAAAAGAACCTGGAAAAAAGCTGTAATACCTTGAAGTCCATGAAAGCAGCAAAGGAAGCTGAAATCAAACTGATGGATATGAATATGGAGAGTTTTCATGAAATCTACAAACTGAAGGTGGCAGCTGCCGCAAAGTAAGATGTCCTGAACCGACGCAGTAATGTCAGTGCTAATTTCAGTCAGTAAAGAATTCTCATCCTTTTTGCCTTGATTCCCATAATATGCATTTTTCTGTTTCTTTCAACTGTTTGTTATACACTCCCTCGTAATTTATTTGTGGGTACTGGAAGAACTGATACCAGCATCATTAATGTCCATGTCTGCATTCTATCTCTCTCTCTTTTTTTTAATTATTCATTTACTTGAGAGGAAGGGTTACAGCGAGAAGGAGAGACAGAGGTAAAGGTCTTCAGTCTGCTGGTTAACTCTCTAAAGGGCCACAATGGAGGGAGCTGAGCAGATACAAAGCCAGGCCGGCGCCGTGGCTCAATAGGCTAATCCTCCACCTTGCGGCGCCGGCACACCGGGTTCTAGTCCCGGTTGGGGCGCCGGATTCTGTCCCGGTTGCCCCTCTTCCAGGCCAGCTCTCTGCTATGGCCAGGGAGTGCAGTGGAGGATGGCCCAGGTGCTTGGGCCCTGCACCCCATGGGAGACCAGGAAAAGCACCTGGATCCTGGCTCCTGCCAGGATCAGCGCGGTGCGCCGGCTGCAGCGGCGGCCATTGGAGGGTGAACCAGCGGCAAAGGAAGACCTTTCTCTCTCTGTCTCTCTCTCTCACTGTCCACTCTGCCTGTCAAAAAAAAAAAAAAAAAAAAAAAAAAAAAAAAAAAGATACAAAGCCAGGAGACAGGAGCTTCTTCTGGGTGCAGATGCAGGGGCCCAAAGATTTGGACAAATCCTCCACTGCATTTTCGGGCCATCAGCAGGGAGCAGCTGTTCAACCTCTCTTGTATACCTTTATATTGTTGGGATTTTTGGTCATATCATGTATTTTGTTTTCCTTCTTGTGTCTAGTCATTTCTAATTGAATGCCTGTCATTGAGTAAAAATATTGGGAAAAAATTAAAATGTGGTGTGATGTGATCTAGCTTTGGAAAATAAGGAGATGACCTCAGGCAAGGATGCTGGCAGTATGGGAGCTGTTAATTCATTCAGCAGCTGAGGGCATTCATTGCAAAGGCCAGTGTATGTCCTCTCCTCCATTCATAGTGTTCCAAGCAAAGCTGTGAGATTTTCCAGTCAGACCCTGAACTCCACTGTATTCCTTTGAACCCATCTATGTGAGCAAAGGCTGCCCATATTTACCTCTCTCTAGTCTCCTAGAGAATTCTTTCATGATCTACAGGGAAATGGGCCTCAAATGCCAGCTGAGATGCCAGGTCGATCTTGTTTCCAAGATTCCTTCTTCTCCATGTTGCTCCCACATGTTGTTGCTGATGTGTTAGTGATTCAGTCTATTCCATTGTATACCTCATGTTTGTCCAGTGTTTCCTACTGTTCTCGGGGGAGATCCAGGACTTCATCCACACTCACCCATGTTCAAAACCAGAACTCTTCCTTATGGTCCCCCATGGCTCAGACTTGGAATAATATTTCCCAAGTCTGAGACAAGTGTTGCTGTTGTCCTTACTAGTATGTTGTGGGTTTTTAAGGTAGGAACAGTGCCTACTCTACTTTGTATCCTTGGCACCTAAAAACACAGAATTTACCAAGGACTTCCAAGGCATTAACCCTCTCCATTGTTTTGTGCCTGTGTCCTACAGCTGTTGGGGTTTTATGGGTAATGTGGATTAAAGCAGATATCAAAGGGACACTCTTTCTAGACCATGGGCTTTTGCTGCCTGCATTCTCAGTGATTGCCACTATGTAGAAGTAAATAGCACTGGGGCTGAGGGCTTCGCAGACAAAGCTGCAGGTTCTCAGCAGCTGAGGAAAGCCCCAATAAGGTGGCAGTTCAGGACAGTGTACTTCACTCATGTTGTCAGCACTGGATTTTCTTCTTCCCTGCATCAGGCTCCCAGCTGTAGGAGGCAGGAGCTCTACCCCTGCATCACAGCAGTGTTCACAGTGACTGCAGTGTTAAGGACTCCATGAGCTGGAAGGATCTCTGTAGATCAGGTTGTCTGTAGCATGGTCCCAGCCAGACTGTGAATCATGTTCCTCCATGGACGGAGGCAGACGAGTGAGAACCCCCTGTCTCATCCTAATGGGATTACTAGTGATGAAATGATTTGACCTGCTTTTCCACAAAGGAGTGTTCACCATTTCAAATCACAACTGCTTAGTGTCAGGTGCTATGTATACTCATTGACTTATTTTTTTTTTTTTGACAGGCAGAGTGGACAGTGAGAGAGAGAGACAGAGAGAGAAAGGTCTTCCTTTTGCCGTTGGTTCACCCTCCAATGGCCGCCGCTGCAGCCGGCGCACCGCGCTGATCCTGGCAGGAGCCAGGAGCCAGGTGCTTTTCCTGGTCTCCCATGGGGTGCAGGGCCCAAGCACCTGGGCCATCCTCCACTGCACTCCCTGGCCATAGCAGAGAGCTGGCCTGGAAGAGGGGCGACCGGGACAGAATCCGGCGCCCCAACCGGGACTAGAACCCGGTGTGCTGGCGCCGCAAGGTGGAGGATTAGCCTATTGAGCCACGGCGCCGGCCTCTCATTGACTTATTACTAATGCATAGGAGCACACAGTAATTAGAGAGAACTTGCCAGCTGGCCAATGGATCGTCTTCTGTCAGTGGGAGGCTTCACTTCTGATTCTGCACTGTTTGTGGGTCTGTGTGTTTATACGGATGCCTGCAAGGGGACTTTCCCATCATGCACTCAGAGTGTTAGCAAGTGGGGAGGCATAATCCCACATGGGCTTCTGGGAAATATGCATTTCTTTCCCATCCTAGGAAGATGGCAGAGAAACAACAAGAGTGGATGGAAAAGGAGACGAAGCTGTCAGAGAAGGAGGAGAATTTGAAACGGGCTGAAGAAGAAATTGAGAACTATGTGTGAGTCTAGAGACTAAACAACCAGTCCAGAAACAATGGTTGGATTAACTGTTTAATGCTTAGGCCCAGTTAAAAGAGAACTGTAAGCAATGTTCAAGAGACATAGAGATGATTCATACAAGATTATACCAAATATTTTAAGTTTACAAATGACCAAGTGATACTGTTTCTACACAGTTCCTGATTCCAAATGCTGGCCTGACTGCATGGAAACTCAATTGTTTTTTGGGGTGGTGAGAATCCACCTTCCTAATCCTTAGGAAGACAGCTCATTGTAGGATGGATCAAATCCATTACAATGGTTGTCCCCATTTTATAGACCCGGTTCTTGCTGCCCTCAGAAACACGGCAAGGATATAAGAAATAGAATGGACTTTTATGATAAAAGACACACAAGGGAGGAAAAACTAGGGAAATAAGGAGATGACATCAGCTGGGAATCCTGCAGGTATAACATAAAGGATAAGGAAATGATGCAGCAGTAGGGCTTACTCTTTCTGTACTTTTACAATTATCGTGAGTATTTTTGACATCTGAGGATAGGGTAACATAGGGAAGCTGTTTAAATTCATAGTCAACATTGTGCTTCATCTGATGAAAGTGATTCTGAATCACAGGAGAAGACTGCAAGAAATGCAGGCTCAGCAGCAGCGAGAAAAGGAGACCTTCAGACAGGAGGTAACTGCATGCTGCCCAATAGCTGCACCGTCCTTCACGTCTTAATGCAGATGGTTAAAGGGCCCCTGAGAGTCCCTAAGCCCTCACTTTCTGTGTTGGCCTTTTCAGATTGCTGTTCATAAACAAAAGGCTCGTGACATTGAGGTAAAAATTTTTCATGTGTTCTTTCCATTCTGCCCTCTTTTCCACAACTGAATGTGCATGTATTTCCCTCCCCACAGGTCAGGGCTCAAGCTCTGGAACGGGAGTTGATGGCGCAGAAGAGGGAGACTGCCCACTTGAAACACAGGTGCATGAAAGAGCAGGCATTTTAAGCATGTCTCTGATTTAAGACTAAGTTGTTGAGTGTCTAGTAAAGGACTTGTTCTGGGGTGTGTATGTGTGTGTTCTGTTACTTAAATCTGTTTTTTCTTTCTTTATCTTCAAGATTGGAAATCATGCAGGCAGAGGAATCCAGGAGGCAGAAGCCGGTGTCAGGGGGACCTGGCTGGGAGAACCCTCCACAGAGAGGTAGGAGCAGTGTGGAAGGACGGTGATAGCTTCATGTCCCCTGCAGATTCCACACACTCAGCTTCTCACTCTGGGCAGTGACTGTTCCATTTCCTGAAGAGTTCCATGCACTTAGCAAAGAGAACTGATTGTCCTGCAGGGAGGCTGGGTGCTGTTTCCCTCATGTGCCCTGGACAAGTGGCCCTTCAACCAGACCCCAGGCAGGGTAGAACTCAGGCCCCAGTACTGACTGGGGACTCTCCTCCACTGCACCTGAACTCAGTTCTTTTTAACTGACAATAAGGGCATAGAAGGGAACCTGGCTAGATCCTCCTTTCCACCTTGAGTCAGTGGTAGAGGCCTTAGCAGCACCAACAGTACTTGACAGTAAAGGTTAAACATCCTGATAAGAGAGGAAATGTCCTGGACTATCATCCCTCTAGTAATATTCTGCAAGCTCTACTTGACATCAGTCAGCCTGTGTTCTTTTTTTTGGCTTTTTTTTTCTTTACTGTCAACTATAGAGCTCCATCAGTAAATTAATTTTCTATGTAATTTCACTTCTATAATATTATAACACTCAAATTTTATAATAAACCCAATGAAAACATTTTCCTTTTGTCATCACTCTCATCATTAATATAGTTAAGTCCTTTTCCATTTATAAATAGTTATATCACAACAGATCACATAGATGGCCAGTTACAGAGGGACTAAGATTTTCAGAATCTTCCCATGATTTCAGGGCCTGGGGCTGCTCATGGTCAGGATTTATTGATATTCTATATGTCCAAGGATATTCTTAAACTATAATTTCCTCTATACATATTAGGTATGTATATCAACATATCATGTTGATTTCCAGCTAATTTTAGCACTGACTTAGGTACAATGAGTTGGTTTGTGGTGAGAACCCCTGGCACAGGCTAAGGTGGTATCATCCTCAGTGAGGACATGGGCCTCCTCCTTGTACTCAGGGCTCTTCTGAGGCACCTGGTAAACCCTGGGCCTCTGACCAGAGACATAACATGGGATTGAGTTTAGAGGGTGAAAAGGTGTGTGGGTTTTCTCAACACTGAGGCAGAATAACTCCCCTCCCCGGGTGGTTGGCACTTTGCTACAGCAGGTAAGCTGCCTCTTGGGATGCTTGTGTCCTATATCAGAGGACTGCGTGAGACTGAGTCCTGCCTCTGCTTCTGATCTACCTTCCTGCTAATGTGCCTGTGAGGTGGCAGATGGTGGCTCAAGCACTTGAGTCCCTGACAGACATGTAGGAGATCTGGATGGAGGTCTTTGCTGCTTGCCTCAGCCTGGCTATTGCTAGCATTTGGGGAGTGAACCTGCAGATGGGATTTGTCTGTCTCTGCCTTTTGAATAAATAAATATATAAACATTTTGTTAAGAAAGAATACACTGCTGTCTCTTGTTGGCCAGATTCCAGAAGTTGTGCAGGTCACATGAAGAACCAAGGCTCATCCCCTGCTGAGGACACCAGGAAGGAACAGGTAATTGCTGTGGTCGTTTTCCTTGTAATGATTTCCTGAAACCTGATCATTGCATATACAACACTCTCTCTTCCATTATTTTCTGACTTGTGTGTGCTGTGATACCTTTTCTGTGTCTGTAACTTTTCAAAGCAGCCAAGCCTTCCCCCACAAGCCTGTGGGCCTCTCCTTTTCCAGCTCAGCATCTGTGCTGGTGCTTTACAGGCTGAAGCCTGAAGGTTTGCTTGTCAGTTTCTGGAAATCACTGGCAGAGAAGATGGCTGAGACCTTCAGCCTCATGGCACAGTGACTCCCCCCAAGCTTCTACAACCTGGGAGGTGGCCAGGCCACATTTCATTGTCGGAATAAAATACCTCCTTTCCTGTTTTGATTTAGGTTGTTTAACCATTCAGAACATCTTCACCCACAGAATCCATGATTTTTTGTGTTTTGTTCAATATTGAATGCTTTTGGACAAAGCAAATCACTGTCTCATTTCTCTTGGTAAATGGGCTGTGCAGAAAACCCTCCAGTGGGGCCCTCTGTGGAATATTCTGAAGCTTCAGGGATCATGTTTGCAGAATGGCAAATGCTCACCTGCTGTGAGATAGTGAAGAGTGTTCATCAGCATTTACCTGCAAGGCCAATTCCCAGGAGAGCCTAATTGACGTTCCCATATGCAGATTTTTGTGTGACCTGTGTAGATGCTGATGTTGGTGATTCTCCATTCAGATGCCACTGGACATCTGTAGTTTGAAATGAAAATGTACCTTGTTTTAAATTTCTTATTTCCCACCTTGTTTGTGTAGGAGATAAAAGTAGTGTGCAGCTCCCAGAGTACTTCCAATTCAGTCTTGCCTATGAATTAAGATCGAAACATGTGCCTACCTAACTCCAGTGGGTAACATGGTTTCTGGAAAATCACATTCCCAGTTTCCCTGCAAGACACCAGGAATCTGCATTCTGCAGGAGATCCTGTGTCCAGGGGCAGCACCCCCAGTGAGGAGACCCTCAGCTAGGGAGGGAAGCAGAGAAGATTGGAGAGGCCCTCTCATGTGTGCACAGTGGACTTTCCCCTCCTCCAATGTGCAGGAAATGTCTGTGGATATGTTGGGTAGTCCTTGACATGGAGATCATCTGTATGGAGTGTGTGTCTTTATCAGTTTACCATGGCACTGTTTCTCTGGGACATACCTCTGCAGACATGGACAGTGATGTGTGGTGACAGCAGTTCATCCTGTGACTTCCCTTCACTCCTCAAGCTGTTGGGATCCAGTGGAAGAGGAGAGTTTTGTGGTGCTGAGGCTGCTTATTTAATACCTGGTGGAGAGGAAGGCGCCCGCCATAATCACCTGCTGTACTGTGATTCAGTTGTGTTGGTATTGGTGTTGCCCATGATATTAATCTACTTCAAAATGTTAACTTCTGCTCTGCAGGTCAGCGTGGCTGCAGGAGGACCTCCTCCTTTGCCAAGACCACCCTACATGCCCTACCCCATGGGGGGCTACAGAGAAGCCTTCATGGGCTATCCGCCACCTCCTCCACCCTGGTGGTTTCCAAGACCTCGGCCAGTACCTCTGTCTCCAGAATTTGGTATGATGATCTACCCTGAATGAACTGACTTACAAAGTATACCTCTATCTTTTCTGTCACTTTTATTCCTACACAAAATGTCCCAGTGATTCTGCCGGGCTTTGCATTTCAAGGATGAGGCTACCTAAGGGCTCTGTAACATTGCTCATGATTGATTCTGAGGGCACACAGTGGGCTGCATCACAGCCCTAACTTGTGCAGGTGTCTGTTCAGATGAGGAAAGAAGTCATCTATAGAAGCCAGAAATAGCAGTTTGGCAGAGCATGGAACCCAGTGTTGGGGAGGGGGGTTATGCTCAGCTCTGTGAGGGATGAGACTTGGCCTTGGCTTTGAGAAGTGCAGGGTCCTGTAGGGTCTCACAACGCTCAGCGCTGGACTGGTCATCGCCGTAATGGAAGTGCCATTGAAGGACCCCAGGGTGTAAGAGGGAGTGAATTTCCTGGGTGTAAATGAGGGGGTGGCAAAGAGGAGGAGATGAGGAGGGGCCGTATAGGGTCACATTGAGCTCCCTAAGATGGGGGCTGGAAAGCTGACCTAGCAGGACAGGTGGTGTGAGCAGAGCACGTAGAGGCTGCCTGGGGTCACACGGAGCTGCTGGAGGAGAGTCCTCATGACCCAGTGGGGGCCAGGGCACCATCCTGCTCAGAGTGCTCTTGTTGCCCTACAGCCCTCTGTCCACAGTCTGAAGGAAAAGGGAAGGAGTCTCATGGGTGTGTCCAGGTTCTGCCTGAGTTTATGATGCCCCAAGGATACTGACAATGAAGTCGGCTCTCGATTAGCAGGCAGCTGTCTCTGCCTCACAACAAGAAGCCTCAGGAGTCTCAGCTCCTCCAGACACCCCTGCCTCTCAGTGTCACACCAGGCAATATGGGTCTCTCTCCCTGTGTCCATGCTGTCCTAGCCCCTGAGGACAGTGCTCTGTGGAGCTGTGACGTGGAGATCCTATTGGTTTCTGAGGATGTTGTTAGCAGGAAGACATTAAGTCCATGGGAAAAGTATTCTACAAATATCTGGTACATATATGCAGCCGTCTTCTATCAAGATCACCAAGAGATGCTCATTAAGTGCATTAGGTAAAGCTGGGGGTGCAATAGCTCACACCCAGAGACTTGCAAAATCTGTTTCCTAAGAAAAGGCAAAGTTCCCCTCTCTAGTAATAAAATGCAAATCCTACCTACAAGGTGAAAGAGAAGTGTGTGAATGTGCACAGGTGGAGGCCGAGGTCTGTGGCTGAGATGTGAGGACTGTTGGTTTGCGTGGTGTAAGGACTCTCAGGTACAGCCGCACATGGAACACATCAGGAGCAGACACAACACGGACAAATGTAGAAAGGGAGAAGTCAGTAGATGGGGGAAACAATCCCAATTTCTTTTGTCTTCCAGGAGAGCCATTGTGGAATTGGAATAGGAAGCTCAGCTATCCGGAACAGGCTGTGCCTGTGAGTCAAAAAGCCACCTGATGCCCATTTTCCGAATGTTTTCCCTGTCCCACGAGGACTCTTCCTCTCTTATCTGTCTGAGTGATTCCCCTAATAAACCTTGTGTGGTGCTGACTTTGCCTAAGTGTCTGCTTCTGGGAAGACCACTTGATCCCCCTGGGGTGGACACCATGTGATTCTGCCCAAACCTGGGCAGAAACTGTGGTGCTGCAGGCTGGAGCAGGGCAGCCATTCCTGGTGGTAATGACCATGAGGGTGCAACCAGTGGTCCAGGCCTTGTCAGGAGCCTGATTTCATCTTGCCAGCTGCTCCCCAGTGGCACCAAGTCCAGGAGGCCTCTAAGAGAATCTGAATTTGAAACATTGATTGACAAGCCCTGTGAGTCCCAAAGTCTTGCAGTTTCTTTATTGAGAAATGGGCAGAGGTGAGTTTTCAGGGGAACCACGGACAAGACTAAAGTGGAGTAGAGAGCCTGGAGGCCTGAGGGTGTGAAAGAATCTGAGTGAGAGGGAGGGGGAGGGTGGGGAGGGAAGAAGTGGAGGGAGAGGGAGGGGAAGGAGAATGAGGGAAAAATCATGGGAACAGAGATGTGTGGGGTGCAGAAAAGAAATCCCAGAGACAAAGGGAGAGAGACTGATGGAGAGAGTGATTTGTGCAGAGGAAGGAGGAGAGACTGAGGAGCAAAAGGCGAGAAGCAGCATTCACAGGCTGGGCTTTGGGTCAGCCCAGCTCCAGCTGTTACGGCCATTTGAGAGGGAACCAGAGGATGGAAGACCTCTCTCACTCTCGCTCTGTAACTCTGCTTTTCAAATAAAATAAATCTTTAAAAAAATAAGATAATAACTTTATGTTATGTGTACCTTACCAAAATAATTTTAAATGAATTCTTCTTTTCACTCCATTATGGCTCATTTCTTTCAATTTCATGAAAGTTGTTCCTGTGGATTGCAGCAGAAATCCACATGAGTAAGGCTGGGGTCTTCTCATTGATGTCAGTCATGGTGAAGGGTAGATCCATGTGCTCAGCCTTTGCAGCATGGCCACTAGGAAGTGAGCCACAGTCCTTTTGATGGAGATAATTTAAATGAATCACACATTGATTAAATTATGTAGTGCCTGGTGCAGATTGGAGGTTAAAATACAGTTTATGTGCATATTGCAATCGTTATGGTCTATGCTGGATGTGACTTTTTCTCACATTAGTACATTAGTGAATATTACCTCTAACACAAATCCTTCACAGGTTTTTAATACTTCTTAGCAAGATTCCATGAAGATATGAAAATTATTTTTGCTGGATATATCAACCACCTATTTGCAATTAGACACAAGGATGGCTAATGCCAGTATTGATTTCAATGTTTTGCTAAAGATCCAGTCTTTCATATGGGTAACCTTGAGCAATAATTATATAATGTACCCCTGATTCCATCTACAGTAATAGAAACATTTCTTAAGCCATTTCAATAATACATGGGCTCTCTAGCTCCTGCACCTTGGTCTCATGCAGGTTTGGGGATCTTCTCCATTTTTTTTTCTAACAGGCAGAGTGGATAGAGAGAGAGAGACAGAAAGGTCTTCCTTTTGCCGTTGGTTCAACCTCCAATGGCTGCCGCGGCAGGCACGCTGTGGCCGGTGTACCGCGCTGATCCAAAGCCAGGAGCCAGGTGCTTCTCCTGGTCTCCCATGTGGGTGCAGGGCCCAAGCACTTGGGCCATCCTCCACTGCACTCCCGGGCCATAGCAGAGAGCTGACCTGGAAGAGGGGCAACTGGGACAGAATCCGGTGCCCTGACCGGGACTAGAACCCGGTGTGCCGGCGCCTCAAGGCGGAGGATTAGCCTATTGAGCCGCAGCACCGGCCTCTTCTCCATCTTAAAACAAGAATCATGTGGTGGACATCAGGCCCAGCAGTTAAGTCACTGGTTAGGACACTCATTAAACTGCCTGTGTTTGGAGCCGCTTCTCCTGGATTCAACCTGGGAGCAGAACCATGTTTGCTGATTGTAATTTGTTGGAGGTAGCAAAATCTTGATTAACTGACAATTCAGATATGCATGTCTGAGGCCAACATTGTGGTTCAGGGAGATAAACTGCCCACTTACAATGCTGACATCCCAGATCAGAATGACAATTTTATTCCTGGATGCTTCGCTTCTAATCCAGCTCTCTGCTATTTTATCTGGGAAGGCAGCATATGATGACAAAAATTCATGACCTCCCACCCCATATCCCTGTGGAAGACTGGAAGGAGCTCCTGGCTTCTGTATTCAGTTCAACCAACTACTGTCTGTTGGGGCCATTTGTAGAGTGAACCAGTAAAGAGAAGATTCTTTCCCTCTCCCTTCCAAATAAATAAATAAATAAATTTAGAAGTTGCATATGTCTATTTAGGAGAAAAAGCTTTGTGATGTAGAGTAACAGATAACCAAATCCATGGACTTTTCATTATAGATCTGTTTGAACACAGCTACAAATGTCTAAATATGAGCCATTTCTATTTTAATTTACATATTTATACTGATGGGTCTACAGTGCTTAAAGTGGCTCTAAAACATAATTGCACATTCATCATCTTCAAAAATGAAAGGGACTGTGCTAAATTGCTGTTTTCCTACTTATCATATGCTAATTTTTTCTAAATCCTCAGTATGATTTAAATGCCCCATCTGACACTCATGTTGAAATTTAACCTGAGTTAAGTTTAAATGTGTTGCCCCTCACTCTGTACCTACATTTTTTTCCATGGAACAAACAACAAGGCCATCACCATTTGGTAGTCCCTCCACCTTAGGTTTTTCAACCTATGGAATGCTGAGGGAACACTTTTCTGCTGTTTGTAAATTATTATCTTGTAGCACCATAAAATCAAATCACATCTCCTAGAATAAATTATTTAGTTAACATAATTATACCCATAACCAATGCAATCACATGCTAAAGTAACTGTGAAATTGTAACATTGCAGCTGCTTAAATTAAACCAGAAAGGAATTAATTTAAGTATTGTGGATCCAAGAAATTTTAGAAGTAAGATAGAGTATCTGTATATTAATTAAATTCCCTGTATTAGTTAGATTAGCAATAATAATGTCACCGTGTGATAGTTTTAATGCAATTTCATGTATAATTCACAGTGCATAATTTATGATGTTTTCCTCTTGATGATTGAAAGCTAGACTTTGACAATACCTTCTGGATTCGAAGAAAATTCAAAGAAGGATTTCTGGGATGGAAACTGAATCCAAGAGAGCTCCAGGACCATTGTGAAGATAGGAAGATAGAAAGCAAACTTCTGGTAGGCAGAATAATTCTTTCTGATGACATGAGACCTATCATTTTGTTTGTTTACTTTTCAGATATGCATGATATTAAGATGAGCATTCTTGATGTTCCTGTTGCTGTTGATAAATATCTTCTTTTTCAAGCTGGCATTGGAATCTCAGCCAACACCTTCCTCCTCCTCTCTCACATCTTCACACTCCTGTTGGATCACAGGCATAAGCCCACTGACCTGACCATTTGTCACCTGGCCTTCACCCACATAATGTTGCTCCTTACTGTGCTGTTTTTGTTCTCAGCGGACCTGTTTGAGTCAGTGAATGTTTGTAATGACTTCAAGTGTAAAGTTTTGCTCTACACAAACAGAGTAATGAGGGGCCTCTCCATTTGCAACACCTGCCTCCTGAGTGTCATCCAGGCCATCACCATCAGTCCCTTCACTTCCTGGTTGGCACAGTTTAAATACAAATCAAAATATTTTATTTCCTATTGCTTCCCCTTCATATGGTTAATGTGTTTGTCTTTCAGTACTAGCACACTCGTCCACACTGTGGCATCTTCCAATGTGACCCAGACCAACCTGATGGCTATCACTAAATACTGTTCATTTTTCCCCATCAGCCATGACATCATGGCCTTGATAATCACACTGACAACATGCAGGGACGTCTTCCTTGTGGGAGTCATGCTGCTCTCAAGTGTGTACATGGTGAAAATCTTGACCAAGCATCAGAGGAGGTCCCAGCACCTTCACAGCACCAGCCTCTCTCCAAGATCCTCCCCAGAGAAGAGGGCCACCCAGACCATCCTGCTGCTGGTGAGTTTCTTTGTGGTCATGTACTGGGTGGACTTCATCATCTCATCCTCCTCAGTGATAATGTGGGCATATGACTCAGTCATCCTGTTTGTGCAGGGTTTTGTGGTCAACGTATATGCCACTGTCAGTCCACTGGTGCTTATTAGTTCTGAAAAAAGGATCATAAATATTTTGCAAAATATTCCATGGAAAATCTTAGAATTTTAATTAATAAATGAAAAAATGGCCTTGCAGAATGTGTGTGGTGCAGCATTTAGAGCCCTCCTGGGGTGCCCACCTGCCATATTTCTATGTCTGAGTTTGATTCCTTCCTGTGTTTCTGATCCAGCTTTCAGCCAGTGCGCACTCTGGAGGATGGCAAGTGCTGGATCAAGTACTTGTGCTCCTATCACCTATGTGATTGGGCTAGCAGAGTTCTAGGCTTCTGGAATTGACCTGGGCTACTCCTGGGCAAGGACATTTGAGTATTGAGCCAGCATGTGCATGATTTCTCTCTCTCTCTCTCTCTCTCTCTCTCTCTCTCTCTCTCTCTCTTCTTCTCCCTCTCCCTCTCCCTCCCCTCTCCCTGTCCCTCTGTCTTCTTTTCAAATACAAAAAATATATACTTTTTAAAATGGCCTTCTTGAAATAGATTTGTTTCATAGGATATAAATTATTTTAAAAGACTGGGTTGCTGTATAATTAATTCAATTGTGTGTGATTTTCCTTTTCTTATATCTAAATACTTTGAAACCTATATTGTCCAGAATTTACATTTTCTTCAATTCAAGATCCACCATGATTTAATATTTCCATATATTGACAATTTCCTTACTCTTACTTTTGGAGTTCAGACTTTCACGCAAGAAATGTCTTCATTCTTCCTAAAGTGAACATTTTAGAAATAACCATGTATATTCAAATGGCTCATGTTTTTTTACATTTGAACTTTTCTTATTTTAGTCATTAGTTAAAATGGGCAAATATTCAAGTCTTGCTTGGCTATCAATTTGTCAGAAATGTTAATCTTTAGTTTTTCTCACATAGTTTATAGTAAAGCTATGGAAACTGCCCTCAGTGGCTTAAGTTGTATATGCTCCTCTCTGTCATATCAAATATTCTTCTGCTTGGTCCTATTCAGTTTGACTCACTTCTTTTTGAATATTTCCCTATATTTATCTTTCAATAATACAATGCAGTGCCGATTTCAATATCTTATACCTGTGTATCATGACATATACTTACACATTATTTTATCAGATTGCTGCGTTTCATAGTTTTATAAATAGTCAAAATCTAGTGATGCAGAGATTTTATTAATTATCATTCTAGCTGTCATATAGTTGTATTTTCTTTTCTTTTTTATTTATTTTTGTTTGCATGCATTTCATAAATACACATTAGGAGCATAGTAAAATATTGTTGTTCAGTACTGTAATTTGGCAGCTCACTCTTTCAGTTCAGTAATCCTCTAGGTAACTGAGTTTCATTCACTGTTTTAAGTGTGCGTTGTGTATTGCTTACTTTGTTACATTTTGTCTTTTCCAAATACAGCTGATCAAATTTATCTTTCCTAGCTATTATTTTACATTATTTTATTATTTCAATTCTTTCATTTTGCAGTTGATATTTATTCAGATATTTGAAAAGACATTCCAATAACCAATCTCTTTGATCATTCATCCAATGCTTATTTATTTGAGTGCTTCACTTTTTTTTTTTTGACAGGCAGAGTTAGTGAGAGAGAGAGACAGAGAGAAAGATATTCCTCCCATTGGTTCACCCCCAAAATGGCCGCTATGGCTGGCGCTGTGCCGATCCAAAGCCAGGAGCCAGGTGCTTCCTCCTGGTCTCCCATGTGGGTACAGGGCCCAAGCACTTGGGCCATCCTCCACCGCACTCCCGGGCCACAGCAGAGAGCTGGCCTGGAAGAGGGGCAACCGGGACAGAATCCGGCACCCCAACCAGGACTAGAACCTTGGGTGCCAGTGCCACAGGCGGAGGATTAGCCAAGTGAGCTGTGGCACTGGCCTTCATTTTTTCCAATTTGATTCTCTTCTTTGATATCATAAGTCCTTGTTTATTCCTGTTGATGAGAGGGCAGTTTACATGACACACGCAGGTTTTAGTATCAAATGAGCAGCCAGTATCCAGAGGGCAGCACTTGCCTCAAAGTTTGATTTTTCTCAGTTCTGCTGTTGATTTTTGTTTGATTCTAGGGAATGTTGTATTTTTTCTTTTGGTTCTCTTGAACATTTTAAAGATTTTTGTAACTTCCTAAGAGCATTTAGTTGTATTGGAAGAGTTTTGGAAACAATGAGGTAGATGTTTTAGCATATGCACTTGCACACCAAATGCACACACATGTGAGTATAATATTTTAAATAGATTGCTTGTGGCAGACAATAGGATCCTGTAAGAAACAACAGGTTTTGGGCTGATGCTGTGGCACAGCAGGTAAAGCTGCTACCTGTGACAGCAGTGTCACAAATGGGCTACTCCACTTTTTTTTTTTAGGATTCATTTGAAAGTCAGAGTTAGAAAGCGAGAAGAGAGATTTCCCATCCACTTATTCACTACCTAAATGGCCACAATGGCTGGGGCTGGGCCAGGCCGAATCCAGCAGCCAGGGTTCTCTTGGAGGTCTCCTCAGCACAAGGGCTTGGGCTATCCTACGTTGCTTTCCCAGTCATGCTAGCAGGGAGCTGGCTTCAAAGTGGAGGAACAAGGCAGGACTGGAACTGGATCCCATACTCGATGCCAACACTGTAGACAATGGCTTAACCCACTACATCACAGCACTGCCCCCCACCCCCGGCTTCTGCACTTTTAATCCAGCTACCTGCTAATGCTCCTGGGAAAGCAGTAGAAGGCCAAGGTACTTGGGACCCTGTAACTCATGTGAGAGACTTGTGTGATGCTCCTGGGTCCCAGCTTCAGCCTGGCCCATCCCTGGCTGCTGCAGCCATTTGAAACTAATCCAGTAGGGGCAAATGCTGTGGGATAGTTAGTTAAACCTCTGCCTGCAGAGCTGGCATCCCATATTACTGCTGGTTTGTGTCACAGCTGCTCCACTTCTGAACCAGCTCTCTGCTTATGGACTAGGAAAGCAGTGGAGGATGGTCCAAGTGCTTGAGCCCCTGCACACACATAGCAGACCTAGAGGCAGCTACTGGCTCCTGGTTTTATATTGGCTCAGCTCCAGCCATTGCAGACATGTGGTAGAACAAACCAGTGGATGGAAGACCTCTTTCACTTCTTCTCCATAGCTTTTCTTGTAACTCTAGCTCTCAAATAAATAAATAAATCTTAAAAAAATGAAGTGAACCAGTAGATGGAAAATCTCACTCTCTCCCACAATCTCTTTCTCTTTCTATACCTCTTTCAAATATATAAATATTTAAAAAAGGAAATATCAGCTTACTTGTTAAGGAATATTTCATGACTACAATACATACATGAATTATTTGTAGATTGAAGTGTATTTTAAATGTTTTGTGAATTGAATTTGCACTAATTATAGATTTCTAATTCTCTATATTAGTGATCACTATAACAGTCATATTTAATACTTACAAGCATTTCCTTATTTTATAAAGTTACTGACCAGAATTTGTTAATGAATTGAGGTGTAGAGTCCAATAATCCTAATTCCCACATAGCATTTTTTCTTATTCCTTAAAAATAATTTGTTTGGATATTTCATTTGACACAACTGTTAAATATGATAATCTTAAATAAAATCTGTTTTTGTCCAAAAGACTTGTCAGTGTCTCTTTGGTTTGCAGTTCTGTTATTTCATAGTTAATAGAAAATAGGATTTGTATATTTATTGTAAATGACATTATTGCCTCCTAAGCCTTGAAATTTTAGGAATGTATTCCTAGTTTGTGGAAGTAACATTCACTATCGGTTTGTAGCAGGAACTCATACAGAGAGGCAGGACACACTAAAGCTGTTAAGGAAAAACAGCTTTATTCTTCTGCCAGTTGGCTTAGAGGAGAGTTTGGTCTCCAAATTCTGGTCCCAGAACTAAGCAGAGCTTTGTCTTATATACCCTAGCACAAGTCTCCTAATACATATTCAGTTATAGAACTTTTAATCAGATATTTTAGTGCTATTGCACTGCCCATACAATTGTTACAAAAAGTCACACCTGTGTGCACCTCTGCTGCTTAATAGGTTGGGTGTTAGCAGGAATCTGGATCAGAAACAGAGGCTAAACCTGATATGAGGCATTCCAATATGGGGTGCATGTATCCCTACTGCAGCATAATTTGCTGTAGTGCTTCTTGTTAAATATAAAACAGTAGTATATAACAATCTAGCTCTATGTCTATATATCTATGTGAATCTGTGTGTAAAGGATATGTCCTATGAGACAAATTAGTACTATTCACTATGATTTGTTAACTTGTCACATCTTCAAACTGTTCTTCATTTACAAATTTTTTTTTACATTTTTTCTTGTTTGTTTCATTATCTAACTTTTGACACAAAGAGGATGTTACATCAATCTGCCTTCTTGAAAAGGTACAAAGTCAAAAGGCACAATTTATCAGTTTACATTATAACAATAATTTGTTAGTCTCATCCAGGAAGTTTCAGAAGCACATGGAGTAGTTATAATTATGTTCTCCATCCTATGGCAGGATAGAAAGAAACAAGTTATTCATAGAAGACATAATTCTTCCTTCTTTTACTGTATGTTTATTGTATCAACCTGCAAGAAAATTTAGAAGAGCAAACATTAGAAATTATAAGAAAATATATAAAGTTATCAGAATTAATTCATAAAGAAACATATTAATTGACCTATAACATGGAAAGAAATTAATTAATTTTCAAATCTTCATGGGAAGGCTATGGAATCACATATATAAGGAGTATTCAAAAAGTTATTGGTAAATGCATGTTACAAAAAACCTACACATGATTTAAAAAATGCACTACAATGAATTTCTCTTTTTTAAAAATGGATCTATTTTATTTGAAAGACAGAGCTACAGAAAAATGGCCACAATGGTTTGGTCTGGACCAAAGGAAGAGCTGATTTTTTTTCCAAAAATAAACAAAATTGATACTCCTTCAGCTCAGCTAACCAAAAGAAGAGGGAGAAGACCAAAAATCAATAGATTCAGAGATGAAAAAAGAAATGCAACAATGGATACCACAGCACTAAAAGGACCCTTGAATTTCTACAAAGAGCTGTATGACATTAGATTGGAAAACCTAGAGGAGGTGGATAGATTCTTGGACACATACAGTCCAGCAAATCTGATTCATGAACACAGAAAAATCTAAATAGACTAATATGGGCCACACTTTGGTGCAACAGGTTAAAGCCCTGGCCTGAAATGCCGGCATCACATACGGGTGCCGGTTCTAGTCCCAGCTGATTCATTAAATGACCAAATAACAGAGTATAGGCATTCCTGAAGGAGAAGAGAAGTAAAATGATGTTTTTAACCTGCTTAAATGAAATAATACTTGAAAATTCCCTAGGACTTGAAAGAGACTTTGATATCCAGATACAAAATATTTAAAGAAACCCAGGTAGACTCAACCAAAAAGGCATATGTTCATTAAATTGTCAAAGTTAAAGAAAGAATCCTAATGACAGAAATAGAAAAGTGCATATATATTTATATATATGAAAACTACATATATATATATATGAAAACTAGATTAATATCAGACTTCTCTGTGAAAACCTGACATACTAGAAAAGAGTAGGGTGACATATTCAAGGTCTTAAAAGAAAAAAATAATCAAACCAAGAATATTATATCCAACAAAGCTATCTTTTAAAAGTGAAGGAGAAATGAAGTGTTTTCAAACAAGGAAAAACTGAGACCAGCCTTACAAGAAATTTTGTAGGACATTCTGCATTAGAAATAAACATTATAAAATCACATGATGCCACGAAAGTCCCTAACAGAGCAGGTTGAATCATTATCCAATCAACAACATGACAGGTCTTAGTTGTTATCTATCAAAACTAATCTTTTTTTAAAGATTTATTTATTTATTTGAAAGTCAGAGTTACACAGAGAAAGGAGAGGCAGAGAGCAAAAGAGAGAGTGGTCTTCTATCCGCTGGTTCACTCCTCAATTGGAGCTGCGCCTATCCGAAGCCAGGAGCCAGGAGCTTCTTCTGGGTCTCCCAGGTGGGTGCAGAGGCCTAAGGACTTGGGCCATCCCCTAGTGCTTTCCCAAGCCATAGCAGAGAGCTAGATTGGAAATGGAGCAGCCGGGTCTCGAACCAGTGCCCATATGGGATGCTAGCACTTCATGCCAGGGCATTTACCTACTGCACTACAGCGGCCCCAAGGGAATTGTGTTTTATGTGTTATTAGACTTATTCTATCATTAGAAGAACATAATAAAACACCTTAAATTAAATCATATTTTTGTCATATCTGCTTTTTTATTTCATTTTTTACATTTTATTTAAGGTTTACAAATTTCATGCATTTCATATATCTGTAAATCTGTACATAAATCTGTAGATTTAGTAACATAGTGATTCTTCCAACTCTACTCTCCTTCCAATCTATGCTGTCACCTTTCTTCCTCCTCTTTCTCTCCTATTCCCACTCTTAATATTTACAAGTATCTATTTTCAGTTCACTGTACACTCATAGGATTAGCAGTGCACTAAGTAAAGAGTTCAACAAATAGAATGAGGGGAAAAAACACAGTTCCTCAGCAGTAGAGACATAGGATATAAAGAATCATTAAATCTCAGAAGGTCAATTTCACTCCTGTACATTGCATTATAGATATTCTTTTAGCTACCACAGATCAGGAGAAACATATGGCATTTGTTTTTTTTTTTTTTTGGAACTGACTTATTTCACTTAGTATAGACGTTAAGATCATTGGATTTGGTAGTTGAAAATTATGGCAAAATAATGAAAATTATTAAAGTCATTTGTTGAGTACTAGTCATATTTTGTAATTTGATTATCCATACTATTAATTTTTCATTTGCCTAATTATATTTAGATAATGAATGTATACAATTTTATAAAATATGTAATGCATGACACACAAGCCAATTCCATAATGAAAACATGTTCTTTAATGTTTCAGTCATGAATTTTGATATTTAGTCCCAGTTCTAGGTGGCATAATTTCTGGAGGAAGACTGTATGACAATGTAGCATTAGCCCAGGAAAGAGAGCACTGTAAAAGTTCTTTTTTTGTATAGAAGGTGGTGCTGTCAAAAACTTTATGCTGCATTGTTCTGTAAATTTTATTTGAGAAGGGATACTCTTCCCTTGATGATCTCATTATATGTTTCCTCCATTTCACTCACTTCATTAAAAGTTTGTGAGTTAAAGCAATGTTTTCCTTTTTTAAAAAAAAATTTATGGCCGGCGCTGTGGCTCAATAGGCTAATCCTCCGCCTTGCGGCACCGGCACACCGGGTTCTAGTCCCAGTCAGGCCGCTGGATTCTGTCCCAGTTGCCCTTCTTCCAGGCTAGCTCTCTGCTGTGGCCAGGGAGTGCAGTGGAGGATGGCCCAAGTGCTTGGGCCCTGCACCTCATGGGAGACCAGGAGAAGCACCTGGCTCCTGCCATCGGAAAAGCGCAGTGCACCGACTGCAGCGCGCCAGCCGCAGTAGCCATTGGAGGGTGAACCAACGGCAAAGGGAAGACCTTTCTCTCTGTCTGTCTCTCTCACTGTCCACTCTGCCTGTCAAAAAAATAAAAATAAAAAAATAAAAATTTATGTTTACCTTTTTCACACCAATATTTTTGTCATCTTATCTATTCTTTTTTTAGAAGATGTATTTATTTATTTGAAAGGCAGCATTACAGAGAGGCAGAATAAGAGAGAGAGAGAGGTCTTCCATCCATTGGTTCACTCCCCAAATGTCCTGAACAGCTGCAGCTGAGCCAATCTTAAGCTGGAAGTCTGGAGCTTCTTCCAGGTCCCCCAGGTGGGAGCAGTGGCCCAAGGACTTGGACCATTCTCTGCCAGTTTCCCAGGTACATTAGCAGGGAGCTGGATTGGAAGTAGAGCAGCCAGCAGCGACTCAAACCAGTGCCCTATGGGATGCTAGCAATGCAAGTGGCAGCTTCACACACTACATCACAGTGCCGGCCCAGCAGTGTAGTCTTGATATGTTCATATTGTTAATGTCATTTACTTCCATTTTTATTGGCTGGTCAGATTAGCCACATAGTTCTTGTGTACTTGTAATTCTTAAAGGTTTCTGCTCTCTCTGCATACTTAACCACTGAAATAACATTTATGTCATGTCTATGCCTTTTCCACAACTTTCCTGTTATATCCCTTCAATACCAGATGAGAATCTCTCAATCTCTCTCTCTCTCTCTCTCTCTCTCTCTCTCTCTCTCTCTCTCCTCTCTCTCCTCTCTCCTCTCTCCTCTCTCCTCAAATATACAATAAATATATTTGGTATATTTGGTGCAGCATTTAAGATGCCACTTGAAACTCATATCATATTTCACAATATCTGGATTTGAGTCCCTGCTCTGCTTTTGATTCCAGCTTCTGTTACTGTGCTTCTTGGAAGACAGTAGGTTATGGCTACGTGACATGGTATGGATAGCTTCATCCTGGGAAAAGCAGTGGAAATGAAACAGTGGTTGGAGATCTCTCCCTCCCTCTTTCTTTCTCTCTCTCTCTGGGTTTTTGTCTTCTACTCTCTCATTCTTTGTGACACTCTGCCTTTCAACTAAATAAATGAGCATAGAAGTGTTAACAACATTTCAAAATATCTAAGATGAAGATTCATGGAAAAAAGATAAATTATATTTAAATCATAATATGCAATATTAAAACTATGAAAAATCAATAAATTTGGGTATAATAAATATGATTGTAATGAATGTTAAATATTTTATAAGAAATATGGACAAGTTAGTAAAATGCACACATGAACAGCATTTTAATCAGTAAACAGAGAGCAAATATAATTTCCAAATGCAATAAAATAATTTTGACAATTTCAAGGTTTTGTATCCAATAATATAATGAAAGCATAAATCTACAAATCCTATATCCTATTAATTTTGAAATGATAGTAGAACTACTAATTAAAGTGTTACAGATTGCAAAGAAACCTGAATAGAGCCCTACCATACAACCCAACCATCCCACGCCTTGGAAATTTAAGCAGAAAAAATAATATTGGCAAATAAAATAGCTGTCTGCACCTCAATGTTTATTTTAGCTCAATTCACAATAGCTAAGACATGGAACCAACCTAAATGCCCATCAACAGTAGACTGGATAAAGCAATTATGGGATATGTACTCCATAGAATACGATACAGCAGTAAAAAAAGCAATGAAATCCGGTCATTAGCAACAAAATGGAGGAATCTGGGAAACATCATGCTGAGTGAAATAAGCCAGTCCCAAAGGGACAAATATCATATGTGCTCCCTGATCGGTGACAACTGAGCACCTAAAAGGAAACCTGTTGAAGTGAAATGGACACTATGAGAAACAATGACTTGATCAGCCCTTGCCCTGACTGTCGAAGAGCAATTTACTATTTTAGTTCTTTTCGTGTTTTTTTTTGTTCTACTTAATACCATTGGCTGAACTCATTAATTAACACACAATTATTATTAGTTGTTTAAATTTAACTGAAAAGTGATCCCTGTTAAATATAAGAGTGGGAATGAGAGAGGGAGGAGATAGACAGTTCGGCACATGCTCACTCGGTTTTACCCCTAATGGTAGAGCTAGAAACGTGTCAGGGGATTCCAATTCAATCCCATCAAGGTGCCATGTACCAATGCCATCATATTTGTTAAACGGATCAGTTTAAATTCATAATTGATCAAAGATAGGATTGTCAAAGGGATTACATAAATAAGACCAGTGTCTGCAAATAACTGATAGAATTAAAAAGGAGAGAATGATCCTACATGGGAAGTAGGATACACAGCAGACTTACAGAATGGCAAATGCCCTAACCAGCACTCTGGCCTCAGAATCAGCCCTTAAGACATTCGGATCTGGCAAAAAAGGCCATGAGAGTTTCACAGGTGTGGAAAGCCAAGACATTGTGGGGAAAAATGACCTAAAGATCTCTGTGAGTTAGATCTTAGTGGGAAGAATGGGCCATCAAAGAAGGCAGTACCTTTCTCTGAAGGGAGGAGAGAACTTCCACTTTGAAATGGCCTTATCTAAACAAGATCGGAGTTGGTGAAATCAAGAGGCTTCCTTAGCACCTCATGACAAGAGCCTTGAGTGATTACTGACATCATAAATAAGAGTGTCAATTGTTAAATCAACAACGGAAGTCACTGTGCACCTGCTCCCCATGTAGGACCTCTGTCCTTCATGTGTTGTATTATGTGAATTATGGTAAAACTACTACTCAAACAGTATTCTATACTTTGTGTGTCTTTGTGGGTGTAGTCTGTTGAAATCTTTACTTATTATATATTAAGTTGATCTTCTGGATATAAAGATAATTCAAAATGAATATTGATGAAGAATGGGATGGGAGAGGGAGTGGGAGAAGGGATGGTTGCAGGTGAGAGGGAGGTTATGGGGGGAAAAGCTGCTATAATTCAAAATTTGTACTTTGGAAATTTATATTTTTTTAACTTTTATTTAATGAATATAAATTTCCAAAGTACAGCTTATGGATTGCAATGGCTTCCCCCCTGTAACGTCCCTCCCACCCACAACCCTCCCCTTTCCCGCTCCCTCTCCCCTTCCATTCACATCAAGATTCATTTTTGATTCTCTTTATATACAGAAGATCAGTTTAGCATACATTAAGTAAAGATTTCAACAGTTTGTTCCCACACAAAACATAAAGTGAAAAATACTGTTTGAGTACTAGTTATAGCATTAAATCTCAATATACAGCACACTAAGGACAGAGACACTACATGAGGAGTAAGTGTACAGTGACTTCTGTTGTTGACTTAAAAAATTGACACTCTTGTTTATGGCATCAGTAATCACCCTAGGCTCTTGTCATGAGCTGCCAAGGCTATGGAAGCCCCCTGAGTTCACTGACTCTGATCATATTTAGACAAGGCCATGGTCAAAGTGGAAGTTCTCTCCTCCCTTCAGAGAAAGGTTCCTCCTTCTTTGATGACCCATTCTTTCCACTGGGATCTCACTCGCGGAGATCTTTCATTTAGTTGTTTTTTTTTTTTTTTTTGCCAGAGTGTCTTGGCTTTCCATCCCTGAAATACTCTCATGGGCTTTTCAGCCAGATCGGAATGCCTTTAGGGCTGATTCTGAGGCCAGAGTGCTGTTTAGGACATCTGCCATTCTATGGGTCTGCTGTGTATCTCACTTCCCATGTTGGATCATTCTCTCCCTTTTTTATTCTCTCAGCTAGTATTTGCAGACACTAGTCTTGTTTATGTGATCCCTTGGGCTCTTAGTCCTATCATTATGATCAATTGTGAACAGAAATTGATCACTGGGACTAGTGAGATGGCATTGGTACATGCCACCTTGATGGGATTGAATTGGAATCCCCGGGTATGTTTCTAACTCTACCGTTTGAGGTAAGTCAGCTTGAGCATGTCCCGAATTGCACATCTCTTACCTCTCTTATTCCCACTCTTTTATTTAACAGCAATCACTTTTCAGTTAAGTTTCAGCAGGTAAGAATAGTTGTGTATTGATTACAGTATTCAACCAAAAGTATTAAGTAGAACAAACAAAAAAAAATACTAAGAGGGATAACATATTAAGTTGTTCATCCAAAGTCAGGGCAAGGGCTGATCAAGTCACCGTTTCTCATAGTGTTCATTTCACTTTAACAGGTTTCCTTTTTGATGCTCAGTTAGTTGTCACCTATCAGGGAGAACATATGGTATTTGTCCCTTTGGGATTGGCTTATTTCACTCAGCATAATGTTTTCCAAATTCCTAACAGGGATCACTTTTCAGTTAAAATTTAAACACCTAAGTATAATTGTGTGTTAATTACAGAGTTCAACCAATGGTACAGAACAAAAAAAAAATACTAAAATGGATAAAGTATTACATTGTACATCAACCGTCAGGACAAGAGCTGATCAAGTCACTGTTTCTCATAGTGTCCATTTCACTTCAACAGGTTCCCCCTTTGGTGCTCAGTTAGTTGTCTCTGATCAGGGAGAACATATGATATTTGTCCCTTTGGGACTGGCTTATTTCACTCAGCATGATGTTTTCCAAATTCCTCCATCTTGTTGCTAATGACCGGGTTTCATTGTTTTTAACTGCTGTATTGTATTCTATAGAGTACATGTCCCATAATTTCTTTATCCGGTCTGCTGTTGATGGGCATTTGGATTGGTTCCAGGTCTTAGCTATTATGAATTGAGCTGCAATAAACATTAAGGTGCAGACAGCTTTTTTGTTTGCCAATTTCATTTCCTTTGGGTAAATTCCAAGGAGTGGGATGGTTGGGTTGAATGGTAGGGTTATATTAAGGTTTTTGAGGAATCTCCAGACTGACTTCCATAGTGGCTTAACCAATTTGCATTCCCACCAACAGTGGGTTAGTGTCCCTTTTTCCCCACATCCTCTCCGCAACTATTGTTGGTAGATTTCTGAATGTGAGCCATTCTAACCAGGGTGAGGTGAAACCTCATTGTGGTTTTGATTTGCATTTCCCTGATTGCTAGTGATCTTGAACATGTTTTCATGTGTCTGTCAGCCATTTGGATTTCCTCTTTTGAAAAATGTCTATTGAGGTCCTTGGCCCATCTCTTAAGTTGTTTTTTTTTTTGTTGTTGTTGTTGTTTTGATGTTGTGGAGTTTCTTGATTTCTTTGTAGATTCTGGTTATCAACCCTTTATCAGTTGCATAGTTTGCAAATATATTTTCCCATTCTGTTGGTTGCCTCTTTACTTTCCTGACTGTTTCTTTTGTAGTACAGAAACTTCTCAATTTGATGCAATCCCAAATGTTAATTTTGGCTTTGATTGCCTGTGCTTCTGGGGTGTTTTCCAAGAAGTCATTGCCATTACCTATATCTTGCAGGGTTTACCCAATGCTCTCTAATAATTTGATGGTGTCGGGTTATAGATTTAGGTCTTTAATCCATGTTGAGTGAATTTTTGTGTAAGGTGAAAGGTAGGGGTCTTGCTTCATGATTCTGCATGTGGAAAACCAATTTTCCCAGCACCATTTATTGAATAGACTGTCCTTGCTCCAGGGATTGGTTTTAGATCCTTGATCAAATATGAGTTGGCTGTAGATGTTTGGATTGATTTCTGGTGTTTCAATTCTGTTCCATTGGTCTATCCATCTGTTTCTGTACCAGTACCATGCTGTTTAGATAACAACTGCCCTGTAGTATGTCCTGAAATCTGGTATTGTGATGCCTCCGGCTTTATTTTTGTTGTACAAGATTGCTTTAGCTATTTTAGGTCTCCTGTGTCTCCATATGAATTTCCCTGGATTCAACACATTTCAGCATCTGGATGAAAAGGAGAAATCAATCTGAGACACAAGTGCTGCACTCAGCATGCCAGCTGACCATTTGAGCCTCAAACCTGTGTGAGTTCTGCACAGGCTTCCCTCTGAATAACTACAATAAACAAGGAAATGTGCAACTAGAGAGTTTCCCAGTAACAATGGGAACCAAATTCAAAATGATTGATGAGTTTACAAATAAATTAGCTAGAAGAATAAAGGTTTACAGAAATTAGATATTTGAATTATATTTTAAATATTTAAATAAGTTTAAAGTGAAAAATGGAAGAACCAAAATATAATGGGAATGAGAAATAATAAGACAATTGATTAGCGATATTTGGAAAAAATAAAATCAATGCAAGCATGTGAAAAATATAATTATACAGTTTATACATTGAAGTAAACTCAGGAAATGTGAGGATTAATGAACTGGAAGACTGGGCTGACAGATTACATTGCAGAGAGACAATCAAATATAAAATACAGGAGAGTCATATGACAACTAGAATGAACATGAATAAAACACTTATTTGGATTTAAATTTTAAAATGTAAACAATTAAAATTTAAAATGTAAATCCATTAAAATCATTTATAAATATCTAAAATTGTATTAAGAATTTCATTGCATTGCAGAATTCATATAAATTTCGGATACCACAGAGAGGCAGAGCCAAGATGGTGGAATAGTGAGGGTGCGCACCAACAGTCCAAGAAAAGATAGTTTAATAAAAGTGGAGTTACGGTAGCCTCAGGAAAAGGATCAGGGAAAAACTGCAGAGGAAACTCTTCCAGATCTAGTGGCTGTGACTCGGAGGACCTAAGGGGAGAGCAAGGTCGCCCACCACGTGGAAGCTGAGCCGCGGGAGCCGCCAGGGCCACTGGACCCACCAGACCCACTGGAGCTGCAGAGTCTGCACGCCAGCGCTGGAAGTGGGGGTGAGCTAAAAACCTTTCGGTAACCCAAGACATTGGCGGGGAAAGGCAGAAAAAGCCTGCAGAGAACGAGGCCTGAAACCCCATTGGGGAAAGTTCACCAGGCTGGCTGGAGGAGAGAAAAAATCGAATAAATAAGGGGAACCTGCACGGACATTTAGCCTCTCTCTCCACTCACCTTACAAAGCCGAGCAAGACAAAGGGCAGGCGCCATTTTATGTAAGTAAAGCGGTGCGCGCTATTTTGCATATGTAAAGCGGGTGTCTCTCATTAGCCAAGCAGAAAAACCTGACTCTGGTAAGCAAAGGAATATCCACAGGGGCCAGATTTCATACATCAACTACTCTCAATTCCGCTCAGCTGTGTGGAATTTCTTCCCAACTGAGTCAAAAAAAAAAAAAAAAAAGAGAGAGAGAGAGAGAGAGAGCAAGAGAACAATCAGGGTGAATCACCCTTGGCACACCCTTAACCCTGTAGAACCAGAGCTCTCTGGCCACACCCATCACAGCCTCTAAGGATCCAGCAAAAGCAGACAATAGTGGGCACATATGGTGCTCAAATTCATAGAGGTCAAATACAGACTGGTCAGACTGTGACAGAATGCTCATTCCAATTAGTTTATTACAAATATACAAATGGGAATGCACATTGCAGCCTTTACTATCAGACGTGATAACCAGTTAGTGCTGGGGTTAAAGGCGAAACTTGTGAAAACTCTCAGAAGACAGAAAGCACAGAGCAAGTTCATTGTCTTTGTACTGATTTTTACTTTTTCTCAATATTGTAAGCCCTGAAATATACACATGGCTGTGGATTATGGCCGGGGAAATAAGCCATTACCTATAATAGGAACAAAAGACTTACCATAAAGTCTATCGGCTGAGATTAGAAGCAAAGAGGTGTGCATTGAAAAGAAGGATTTATTAGATACAATGATTTGACATTTTAGAGAAAAATAACTCATATGATCCTCATCTTTACATCAGTATCTAATGTTCAGGGGATATTTCAAATTGAGGAAGGATTTAATTACAGATTTTTGTACTTTTCTTGGCTTAGATAAAATTATATAATCTGTATTACAAAACATTACTTCACAGAAATTGTTTAAGACCACATATCAGCAATACTTCACCAATTTTACCACATATGTAAACATTTGTGTAAAATCCATGACTAATCATCCATAGCACAAAGGTACTCTTAGAATTTTACAGGACATGCGCAAACTGTAACTCCCTCTGCTTAATAGATTCAAGGTGCTTTACCACAGTTCCCCTGTGTACCATAATCAGGAGAGAGTGAGAGTCACATCAGCAGTGTAAGGAATGGATTTAGAAGGAAATGGAGACCCTGCTCTTCCCGTGCCTGTAGTTCCCTGCCTCTGGCCAGTGGAGGTCAATAGTTCCTCTCAGTGTTTCCTCTCCCAAACTGTAGAAAATGCTTTAAGGCTACTAAGGTGGACTGAATCATCTCCAGTGTCTACATAGAGAAATCAGGGGTGGCTACAGATCAAGTTTCTTGAGGTATTTTGGTGCTCATCAACAAGGAATAAAATATTGTCACCATTATTTTGGTTCTTTTTGTTCATTATGGTTTCAGAATAAGATTTATTAATTCTGTCTTTACTTTCTGTCATTTCATTTCATTTTTACATTTTAATTGATAAATAATAAGCATGTTTATCTACATGATGCTTAAAACAAATAACATCATAAAATGATTCCACTGTGATACTTAACATTTGGATGTCATTTACTTGTTTCTTCTTTGTGATGAGAACATTTAAAACCTATTCTGTTAGCAATATTGAAATACACAGCACATTAACAATGTCACTAGGCTCTGCAACAAATCTCTACAACATATTCCTGTTTTCTAACTGAATATACACTATGCTGTTTTTCATTTAAGGACACATAACTCATCTGCTGAATCCATGCACTGCTATGAAATTTGGGATGGTTCAATAATTAAAATTAAGTGTGCACTATTCCAAATCAAATAAAAAATGAAACTTCAAATGTAAACAGAAAAAGTACTAAAATTAGAGATTTTTTTTGACAGGCAGAGTGGACAGTGAGAGAGAAAGAGAGACAGACAGACAGAGAGAAAGGTCTTCCTTTACTGTTGGTTCACCCTCCAATGGCCACTGCGGCCAGCGTGCTGTGCTGATCCGAAGCCAGGAGCCAAGGGCTTCCTCCTGGTCTCCCATGTGGGTGCAGGGCCCAGGGACTTGGGCCATCCCCCACTGCACTCCCAGGCCATAGCAGAGAGCTGGACTGGAAGAGCAGCGACCAGGACAAAATCCAGCACCCCTACCGGGACTAAAACTTGGGTTGCTGGCACCAAAGGCGGAGGATTAGCCTATTGAGCTGCGGTGCCAGCCTGAAATTTCTTTTATATTTTTTATATTTTATATTCTTTCCTTTGATCATAAAACAAATCTCATACAAATTACTACAATCTTATAAATTAGTAAATTGTCGGCCGGCGCCGTGGCTCACTAGGCTAATCCTCCACCTTGCGGTGCCGGCACACTGGGTTCTAGTCCCAGTTGGGGCACCGGATTCTGTCCCGGTTGCCCCTCTTCCAGACCAGCTCTCTGCTGTGGCCAGGGAGTGCAGTGGAGGATGGCCCAAGTGCTTGGGCCCTGCACCCCATGGGAGACCAGGAGAAGTACCTGGCTCCTGCCATCGGATCAGCGCAGTGCGCCAGCCGTGGCGGCCATTGGAGGGTGAACCAATGGCAAAGGAAGACCTTTTTCTCTGTCTCTCTCTCTCACTGTCCACTCTGCCTGTCAAAAAAAAGTAAAAAAACAAACAAACAAAATAAATTAGTAAATTGTTATAAATTTGAGTTTATATAGAAAACTTAAAGTGTTAATATGAATGTAACTCAGGACAGCTATTAACTCATGGTGAATGCACTAAGATAATGATTAGCTTTACAAGTGTATGATAAACATTAGGTTGTATTTCCAGAGAGTGCTATGATATACAGAAAACAAAAATCCCTGCGCTGACAATTATTATAATGGAGGAAAAATAAACTTCTTATTGACCTGCTATATTTAATTATTTTTAAGTTTTAAAATCTAATACTATAATTAAAAAAAAATTAAACAGCTCCAAAACACTTTAAAAATCTAAACATAATCCTAAGTTTAAAAAAAAAAACTAAAAGCAGAAGTGAAGCCTATGAATTAGCTCAGACTTGACATTTTTCAAAAAATAAAATTTCACATTCTGCATATAGTAAGTGAAAGTTATGAAAGCTATTAAAAGGTGCTAAAACAACTGAAATGAAATAAATATGATAAAAATGAAAATGTCAACAAAATAAAAACATATCAAATGCTACAAAAATAATTGAAATGAATTAAACAAGATGAAAGTACCATCAAAATGAAGCAAAATGGGGCTGACTTTGTGGCACAGCAGGTTAATATCCCTGAAACACCAGGAACACATATGGGTGCCAGTTGGAGTCCCCACTGCTGTGCTTCTGATCCTACTCCCTGCTAATGTACCTGGGAAATCACTGTAATAGGGCCCAAGTGCACAGGCCCCTCTGCACACGTGGGTGACCTGTAAGAAGCTCCTGACTCCTGGGTTTTGTCTGGCTTATCCCTGGCTGTTGCAGTCACTTTGGATTTGAACCACTGGGTGGAGGATCCTTCTCTCTCTCTCCCTCTCTCCCTCCCTCCTTCTCTTCCTTCCTTGCTCTCTCACTTGTCTCATCTCTCTCTGTAACCATGCCTTTGAAATAAATGAATAATTCTCAAAAAAGGAAAAAAGATGAATAGGATAAAAGCAATTTTCATTTAATATAAAATTATGCAACTATTAATGTCCTCTTGGATCTCTTGGCTACATCATAGCTTCATAGGACAAGAAACTAATTCGTGTCTGAAACCATGTACAAATTTCACTCTTGATTTTGTAAGAAACATGGGTAAACTTATGAGAACAGTCCTTTATCCCCATGTCATTGAGATCTTCCTACATCTACCAACCCACTTTCCTGTGGAGCACTCACCCATTCACCCAACTGAGTCTCTGTATGGAGCCCATAGAGGTGAGATGAGGCTCCCTCTGTGTGGTTATAAGAAAAAAAATGCAATGAGCTCATCTCCCACCTGGCCTGCAATTGCCATGTCACCTGTGAAACACAGGAGTCTCTGGCTTTGAGACTGGAACAAACAGGAGACACTGTGGAGGGAAATTTCAGGCAGGGACAGCTGGGTTCCACATTTCCCCATGTGTGATAATGACAGCCCTTATCAACAACAAAAATGAATTGATTATTCTCCTATTCAAAATAACTCAAATGCACAGCAGATTGCCTATGTCTCCTGCATAGTCTGGTAAATTCCCAGTGGCTCCGTCATTAATGGAGTATCCTCCGTTAAACATCATGTTGTACACAATGAAAACATAAAACCGCAAACTTTTAAAAATTAAAACAAAAAGTATTTGCTTCCTCCCAGCTGATTAAGTAAAATACATGGGACAGATACATGTGATGATAATTTGTAAATCTGGCCCCATGACTCTCATTGGAAGCCTGGGCTGAAAAACACTTAGCTGAGCCTGTCATATCACTCAGACTTCAGTGTTCAGTTGTTATTCATATTCCCACTCTAGGAAATTGTGATCCTTCAGACTTGGAGTGTAGTCCATGAATTGTTATTTAACATTTCCCCTGTTAACGCTGGTGTTCCTAGACCACTATTAGGAGCAGTGAGCTAGGGAATCAGGCTGAGCACAGAGACTGTGCACACAACTCTGTCAACACAAGTACCATGGGTTCCCAGTGAAAATCTCTAATCATTACATTGAAAGTCATATGCTTTGCTGGTGCTTTAAATACTGGAAAGGGGGCCGATTCTCTGACATAGTGGGGAATGTCTCTGCCTGTAGTGCCAGTACCCCAAATGGGCGCTGATTCAAGTCCTTGAGAAAGTGTCTGGGAAAGCATCAGAGGATACATAAGTCCTTGGCCTCTGCGCTTATGTGGGAGACCCAGAAGAAGCTTGAGTTCCTGGCTTCTGACTGGCCCAGCTCTGGACATTGTGGCCATTTGGGGAGTGAACCAGAAGATCGAAGTTCTATCTCTCTGTCTCTCTCTCTTTCTCTGTAACTCTGCCATTCAAATAAATAAATAAATATTTTAAAAAGACTGGAAAAGACAGGGATGTCTGGTAAGTCTTTATTTAGGAAACAACACACTTATATTCATCCATGCAATGTTTATTAGTCATAGACTACATGTGTATTGAGTAGTACTTGCTGAGAACCACACATACCATGTGAGATATGTTTCATAATGTACTGGGAATTGCATACTAAGAATACTTTAATTACCTTGAAGATTGTAAAGTTAGGAAAGATCCACCTTTCTGTTTCCTAACTTTCACTACATTGATGTTTAGATTGCATATAAAACAGCCAAATGAATTAGTTGGGAAGGATGGAATAAAAAAGGGTTCAGTAAAGGTGCAGAGTGATATTTCTTTGCTGTGTAATAGTGGAGTGGCTGTTTAATCTTCAGGAATAAAAAACAGGTAGCATTTCAGAAGCCAAATTATAATGAAAAGACATAATGAAACCACCAACATATCTACATCTTTTTCCCATTTCTGCTTCTGGACTTTTGGAGAATATATGAACAGCAGTTCTTGGGAAGTGAGAGGAGATGCCACCAAGACTCTGTTAGCTTCCAATCTGCTCTGAGGGGAGATTCCATGGTGGGGCCGCACTGGAAACAAAGCCTCAGCAGAGGGTGAACTTGAGCATTGCAAATCCTGTGATCGCTAAGCGTATTTACATTCCCAAGAACAGTGTAAAAGTTCCTCTGTCTCCATATCCTCAGCATTTGTGAGATGGCAACTCATTGTGGTTTGGATTTCACTTCCTTAGAGGAGAGTGATATTAAGCAAATTTTCATGCAGATTTTAGCCATTTTAATTTTTTCTTTAAATAAATATATTTTCTTGTCCCTTCCTCATTTTAATTGGATTGTTTATTTTTGATTAATCAGTCATTTAAAATTTTAGTATTATCTTAGAGTCTGAGAATGAAAGAGAAGCTTTATCCACTTTTTTACTCCTCAGGTGTCCACAACAGCCATCATGGGCCCATGGCCTGAACCATAAACATGAACCAGCTCTGCCGTGTGGAAGGCGACAACTTAATGACTTGAGCTATCACCAATGTCTCTCAAACTGTTTATTGGAATCACAGGGCATAGCCAGAAACTAAACCCAGGCATTCTGATGTGGATCATGGATGTCTTAAGCACTAAGGTAAACAAGATTCATTTTTCTGAGATTTTTTTCATATAAATGTTGACTGTTAATCTTTGGTCAGATTAGTAGTGTAAATTTTTTTCCATTTTGTAGATTGCCAATTTAATCTGTCCATTTTTCTCTTTTCTGTAGGAAAGTTTTTTTTTACATTCTTGAACTCTTTTTCCTATTTCCTTCCAGTTGTTTTATAGCATCAGGTCATGCCTTCGGGTTTTCAATTCATTTTGACTGGATTTTTGTACAAGATGAAGAATAGGATTCAAAGTTCAGTCTTCTGCATATAAAGATCCAGTTTTCCCATCACATGCTTGAGGAAGCTGTTCCTTTCTCAGTGTTTGTTTTGGCACCTCTGTCAAGAACCACATGGCCATTGATTTGTGGATTCATTTCTGAGACCTCTAGCACATCTCGTTGTTTCATGTGTTTGTTTTTATGGAACAATATATTCTTTACAACATATAACTGCATACATTTTTCATTTGCTTTGTATATGCAGGGTCTTTTGTGTTTACATATGAATGTTGGGATTTTTTCTAGTTATGAAAAAGGTTCATTGGTGTGTTGATGGAGACTGGTTTGCCTCTGTATATTACTCTGGATAGTGTTGACATTTCAATAATACAAATTCTTCCAAATATGAACATTGGGGATCTTCATATTTTTATTAACATTTCTCGTAGAGATATATCACATCCTTGTTTAGGTTTATTACTATACACTTTGGGGTTTAACTGGTAGATACTTTGAATAATACTATTTTCTGATTTCATCAGAATGCTTGCTATTTGCATATAAAATGCTACTGATTTATGCATCTTGAATTTGTATCTTGTACCTTTATTAATATGTTCTAATGGACTCATGGTGGAGTATTTAAGTATTTCTATAGAGACAATCATGTCGTCTCAAATAGGGATATGTTGGCTTTCTCCAATCCTGTGTATAGGTCTTTTATTATTTTTGTTGCCAAATTTCTCTAAAATTTTTCCTATATTTAAAGAGCACTGAGAGTATACATTCTTGCTTTGTACTAAACAGTCAAAGAAATACTTTTAATGTTTCCTAATTTATCAGGATACCCACTGTGGTACTGTCAAATACTAGTATAGTATGTATTATGTTGGTCAGTATTACTACTATACACAATGTTTTTCAGATTTTAATCATGAATGAAGGTTGAACATTGTCAAATGCTTTTTATGCATATATTCAATTGACCATATGATTTTTATCTTTTATTATTTTGTTGTGATGTATTGCATTTATTGATTTCATATATTGAATTATCCTTGATTCCCTGGGAGAAATCTACCATGATCATGGCAAATTATCTTTTGATGTAATGTTTTATTTTATTTTCTAGTACTTTGTTGAGAATTTCTGAACCTATATTCATTGGTTTATAGTTTTCTTTTTGTTCTAATTTTTGGTATTAGTCTAATGCTAGCTTTAGAGAGTTTGGAGGTATCATCTGCTTTTTGTAATCACTTGAGAGAGTCTCCCTTATAAGCCTAGTGGAATTCACTAGCAGATCCATCTGCTGCTAGGTTTGTCATCAAAAAGTGATTTTCTTTACTGATTCAATTTCCACATTGGGCACAACTGCAAAAATAAAGGCTTTGGGGGAAATGAAAAGTCTGTTATCAGGATTTAGGTATGTGATAAAACAGCTCACACAAGCCCAGTCCTTAAAATCCACCTTTACAACCACCACCACCACCACCCTACTGCCCAGTCCACCCACTTTTTATGAAAAGGGATTGAAGAAAAGGAGTGGAGAGGGAGAAAAGTGATCTTTGCTTTCTAAATACAAACAAAAGTAAAAAACAAACATCAAAACAGGGGTTGGAAATGAAAGTGAAATATCCAATTAGATTTTACACAGCCAGATTCATTGCTCTAGTGCCTTATTAATTCTCAGTTATTTCAGATTTCACTATTGCTATGTGTTGCCAGTGCTTGCTACTATACACGTGGTGGTGGATAAAGAGGAAGTGCAAAATCAGAGAAGGAAGCCGTGATGCCCAGAATTTCCCTGCAATCAACTGTAGTGTATACCAGACGCTGACAGCCCTTGCCCACCAAGAGCCATGAGAAAAAACAGCGGAGTCACTAGCAGCTTCCCCATCACCCTGGTTTTCACCCTCAGGGGCTGCTAGTGCTGCTACCAAGGAGAATCAAGATGCCAGAGGGAAAGGGGATGAGTGCTGTGATGTGAACAATTATTCTGGCGGTGGTCAGAGCTGATTAAGGCCTGGATCCTGACACCCCAGCCCTGCAGTGAGCCTTGTTCCCCCGGGGGAGCCTTCGCGGCAAGTGCATCCCTGTTCCAGGTGGTGGGGACTGCGGTTCACCTTTACTTGAGCATCGCCTGAGCAAAGGTGGTGGATTTGTCGCCCAAGTCCCAGGTGGCCCCGGGGGACCCCTGGCTTCCATGTCCCAGGCTGCACCCCCACCCTCCCCTTAGGCGGCAGTGACTCACTCTTACCATGGGAGACACAGCATCACTCACTCGGGTCCCCACTCATTTCATTGTGAACACAACTCCCGCCAGGGTGGGAGGCAGGACAGGGTAGATGGGAAGGACCAGTGAGAAGACAAGAAAACCAATAACCATGCTAATAGCAATTACTTTTAAAAGTAAGCCCGCCCACCATCCCCACTGTCCCCCCAAACAAACAAAAAACTCAGTTCCTGTACTCCAGGGTGCTCTGCTCTGTCTCCCAAGGGCGGCAGGCCCGACTCTCCAGCCTCTAGGCACAGCCCCGGGGCAGAGCAGCGGCGGTGGTGGTGGCGGTGGCGAAGGGAGCGCTGCTGGCAGCTCAGACTGGAGCCAGGTCAAGAGAACACCGCCAGCCAACTGCGCTGCTCCATGCCCGCTGCGGAGAGCGCTAAGCCCAGCCACCCGTGCTGCGGTGCCCTGCCTGGGACCCATACTCTGGCTTGGCGCAGGCTGAGGCGGCAGGAAGGAGATCTGGAAGAGGAAGAGAAATAGGGGGAGGTCTGTGCTGGGGGGAGGGAGCGGCCTGTCATCCCAGAACGCCCCGGAATAAAATTACTTCAGTGTCAGCATCTGCTTGCGAATCCCTTCCTCTACAGGCACGCTTAAGCTCTCTGGAAAGAAGGCAGACGGGACCAGAGTGCTAAAGCCACAGAGAGGGCGCAGGGTCTGCAGCCACACGGCCTTGCTCCCCTCGCCCACCACCTGTGGCTGTGGAAGCAGGGGAGGCCTTAGACCACCCCCTCCCAGGTCTTGCACAGTCACGTTTCCTATATTTATACACTGTTTTAACAGCATAATGTTACCTGCCACTCTGTCCGCCATCTCTCCTACCCTTCATCCTTCTTTCCTTATAATTGTTACAATGACATATTTTCACTTTTCTCTAAATCACAAGTTCAACCCTCTACTAAGTACAAAATTCAACAAGTATTTAGAGAAAACGTTGTTCCTCATGAGTCTAGCAAGGACTACAAACAATAATCATATCTCATGAACAATGTTGTTCATATAAATTATTTTTTATACTCCGTATATTATTTACCACAAATCAAGGAAAACATATATTTGTCTTTAAAGCTGGCTAATTTCACTAAACATAATGAGTTCCAACTGCACCATTTTTGTTAGGAAAAAGCAGGATTTCGTTCTTTTTATGGCTGTGTAGTATTCTGTTCGGTTGTGTGTATATAAAATAAATTCTTTATCCACTCATAGATTGAAGGACATCTGAGTTGATTTAATATCTTACCTATTGTGAATTGAGCTGCTATAAACATGGTGGTAAAAATTACTTTCATATACTGATTTCATTTTCTTTTGATAAATTACCAGTAATGGGATAGATCTATTAGCAGGTTTTTAAGAAATCTCCATACTGATTTTCCTCCAACATGCGCATCCTCTCTACTATTTGTAATTTTTTGATTTCTGTATGAGAGCCATTCCAACTGGAGTGAAGTGAAATCTCATTATTTTTAATTTAATAAAGTTCTATTTTTCCAATTTTTCCAGTTCATTGGACCTGCAGGTACATCTCCACCCTTGGTATTACTGGTGTAAATTACTTGAGCTCAGTGCTTTGAAACCAATTGATAAACCCTTTACTCAGAAGCTCCTACAGCGCTGCCCTGGCCAGGGACCCCTGGATCTTCAGTCTTTCAGAGGCCACAGCAGGGTTTACGAGCTTGTAGTTGGGAACTTCCTAACAGAGCTTGTTATAAGTAGCTTTGTCAAATAAAATTAGGTTATTGAGCTTGTCCTGAACTTTACCTTTAGACCACTTCTTTTTGGCCTTGGCCTCCATTCTTGTTCATGGGGTCATAACATTTCTTAACTGCCTTTCGGCACCTTCTTTTCCTTTTTGTCCTTGGGCAGCATGGAGAGGTGCTGAGAGCAGCAGCGATCACCTCAACTTTGCAGGTGTAGAAAAACAAAACAAAACAAAACAAAACAAAATCACCTCATTTAGATTTTATTTGCATTTCAATAATGGCTAGTGATCCTGAGCATCTTTTCATGTGTCTATTGGCCATTTGTATTTTATCCTTTAAAAAATGCATGTTCAGAGCCGGCGCCGTGGCTCAATAGGCTAATCCTCCACCTTGCGGCGCCGGCACACCGGGTTCTAGTCCCGGTTGGGGCGCCGGATTCTGTCCCGGTTGCCCCTCTTCCAGGCCAGCTCTCTGCTATGGCCAGGGAGTGCAGTGGAGGATGGCCCAGGTGCTTGGGCCCTGCACCCCATGGGAGACCAGGAAAAAGCACCTGGCTCCTGGCTCCTGCCAGGATCAGCGCGGTGCGCCGGCTGCAGCGGCGGCCATTGGAGGGTGAACCAACGGCAAAGGAAGACCTTTCTCTCTGTCTCTCTCTCTCACTGTCCACTCTGCCTGTCAAAAAAAAAAAAAAAAAAAAAATGCATGTTCATATCATTAGCCCATTTCTTTGCAGAATTGTTTGTTTTGTTGACTTGCTTCAGCTCTTTATAGATACTGGATATTAATCTTTTATTAGCTGAGGAGTTTGCAAATATGTTTTCCCATTCTGTGGATTGCCTCTTCACTTTGTTGAATGTTACCTTTGCCCTACATAAGCTTCTTTGTTTATGTAATCCCATTTGTCCATTTTTTCTCTTTATTGCCTGTGCTTTTGGGGTCTTATCCAAGAAATCTTGGCCTATGCCAGTGTCTTTCAGAGTTCTCTTTATTTTATTTTTATCTAGTCTGGAATTAAGATATTGGGACCTCGTAAAGTATTTGGTGAGATTTTCTTTTCAATTGTTTCGAATAGTATGACATGAATTGGGATTATTTCTTTACAAGTCTTGTAGAATTCAGTAGAAAAGCTTTCTTGTCCCATGCTTTTCTTTGTTAGGAGGATTTTTATTATTGGCTCAATTGCCTTCTTGATAATTGGCCTGTCATATTTTCTATGTCTTCATAATTCAATTTTGGTAGATTGTATGTGTCCAGAAAACTACTTCCTATATATTTTCCAATTTGCTGATGTAAAATTGTTTGTAATAATTCCTGATGATTCTTTTTATGTCTGTGGTATCAGTTGTAACACCCCATTTTTAACTCTGATTTTATGATTTGTGACTTTATTTTGGTTGGTTGGAACCATGTCTCCTTTTAGAAACAATAATACTTGTTTGAAATATCCAGGCACCCTGGCCTTGTGTGCATGTCCATTAATTATAGTCACATCTTCCCATTGAATTGATCCTGTAGTCATTACATAATGCCTTTCTTTGTGTATTTTAAAGAGTTTATCTTAAATTATATTTTGTCTGGCATTAGGATCATTGCTTCTGCTCATTTTTGCTTTCCATTACTATTGGATTTTTTTCCATTTTTTTTTACTTTCATTCTGTCTGTGTATTTGTTGACGAGGTGTGTTTTTTTTTGTATGCAACAAATAGATGGATCTTCTTTTTTAATGTTTTAAGCCAATCATGTTTTTGTAATCAAGATTCTTATTTTTCTCTTTCCTATTTCTTTCTTGTTATTAATATAAAGAGAACAGATTCCATGCATTCCATAGGTAATTATCACTTTGGTACTGCCATTTTTCATAAATATCTTGATTATTTGTTTTGGATTTCCTTTGTACATTTACTAGGAGATTTTCTGCCTTCACATTATTTCTGTTGATGTATGTAGCACATACACAAGTATTATTTGTAGAACTGGATGAGTGGTTACAATGTCTTTCAATTTCTAATTATTTTGGAAGGTTTTTATTTAACCTTCATTTTCAATGAGAGCTTCACTGGATACAGTATTTCGGGTTGTCAGGTTTTTTTAATTTCTTTTAGAATTTGAACTATATCTTTCTTTTTTTATATTTATTTATTAATTTAAAAGTCGGAGTTACACAGAGAGAGAAGGAGAGGGAGAAGGAGAGAGAGAGAGAGAGAGAGAGAGTGAAAGAGAGAAAAAGAGATGTCTTCCATTCTCTGATTCACTCCTCAATTGGCTGCAACAGCTGGAGCTGCCCCAATCTAAAGCCAGGAGCCAGGAGCTTCTTCTGACTCTCCCATGTGGGTGCAGAGGCTAAAGGACTTGGGCCATCTTCTACTGCTTTCCCAGGCCACAGCAGAGAGCTGGATCAGAAGTGGAACAGCTGGGACTCGAACTGGCACCCTTATGGGATGCTGGTACGGCAGATGGCAGCTTTACCTGCTACACCACAGCGCCAGCCCCTGAACTTTATCTTTTTATTCTCTGCTACACTGTAGGGTTTCTGATGAGCTGTCAATCATATTGGAGATCCTTTGATGGTAATCTGGTGTTTCTCTCATATATGTTTTAGGATCTTTTGTTTATGTTTTAATTTCAAAAGTTGTGGTTGAGTTCATTTCTGATCATGCTTGGAAGTTTTATATATTTCCTGTGTTTGGATGTCCCTATGTTTCTCCAAATCAGGCAAGTTTTCTGCTGGTATTTCACTGAATGGGTCTTCTAATCCACTGTCTATATGCACACCTTCAGGAAATCCTTAGACATATATGCTTGGTTACTTGATACTATATCATCAATCTCAATCACTATTTTCATTTTTTCTAATTTTCTTCTTCTTTTCCTTCTTATATTTCCCAGATATTTCAAGGATCTCTCTTCTGTATATGGTAATTTTTTTCTGCCTCATTTAGTCTGACAATAAAGTTTTCTAGTGCATTTATTATTTGACATATTGAACAATTCCTTTCCAATATTTAATTTTGATTTCTCCTCAATATATCCACCTACAAGCAGAATTTCTCACACATGTCATGTAGGGATTTTTTTTAACTCCTGTAATGACTTCTCTGTGTCTTTGAGTGATGTTATGATCATTCTTTTGAATTCCTTTTCAGAAATTTCCTCAATCTCTTTGCCTTCACATTCCAATATGGGTGTGCTGTTTTCCTTCTTGTTCTTGTTTCTATTATTCATTTATTTTTAGGCATTTGTGGAAATAATTGTTGGTCTTCTCTGAGGGTTTTAATCTTTGAAATATGTTTCTGTGTCTTAGTCAACTGTCTGCTACATCCAGAAATGTGTGCTGAGTGGCACCAGTGTGCTCAGGACAGTGCCTGCTTCCATAAGCAAATGTGTTGAAATCTTTATTTCTTTGCTTTGGTGGTACTGCTCCATGTGGCCAGGGACACATGCAGAGGTTGTAGTGACACTGCAGTCTCCCTGGGAGAACCAGCATGACCTTGGCCCTCAGGTGAGGAGCTAGGTGCTTAGGTGGGTGGGAGTAGGCTTGAGGGTCAGGGGTGATCTCTGGATTCTATTTCTTTCATTAATTTTTTGGGTAATAAATATTTATTTTACAAATTTAGGTTTCAGATAGTTCTTACTTTTCTGGGTTCTTGAGATGATTTGTAAGTTTTTTGTTTTTTTGAAATTTTTTCCCCTTACATCTTGGTTCTTATTGCTATAAATTTCCTGCTTATTTTGCTTTTGTTTTACCCCAAAAGATTTGACATATTGCATTTTCATTTTTATGTTCTTTCTTTATTTTAAGATGGAAATATATTTCATATACTTTATATACACAGGTTTAAGGCATAATGATAATTCCTACCATAATCTCCCTTCCTCCTTAATTCCTGCCCACTCTTCATATATATATATATATATATATATATATATATATATGTTTTTACAATGACATGCTTTCAATTTTCCTTAAAATCACAAGCTTAATCCCCATCCCAATAGAGATTTCAACAACTAGTAAGTTGAAAAACACTGTTCCTAAGGAGTATATATAAGGGCTATAAACAAGGACTAATCAAATTTCAAAATGTCAATTTCATACATATACCTTACTTTTTTGTACTCTGTATATTATTTAAAACAAATCAGGAAAAACATATATTTGTCTTTTTAGGACTGTCGTTATTTTAGTGAACATAATGGCCTCCAGTTGCATCCATCTTGTTACAAAAGAGGATTTCATTAATTTCTATGGCTGAGTAGCATTCCATCGTGCATATATTGCATAATTTCTTTTTTTTTTAGTGTAGCATTTTTTTCTTCTATGTAGCTAGGCATATTGTCAACACGTCTCCGTGAAAGATGGCAGGCAATCAGACACACCGACAAGAAATAAACATCCCGAAATTAAAATTGAACTTGTGTTAAGTGGCACAGAGGGCGTAAGCATTTTGCACTTGGCTCCAAAGAAGTACTTGCAGCCGTGGGAAATGAAGACGGGCAAGGTGTTTTGCACTGGAGACTTCTTGGTTTCAACACCGGAACGAAATACTGCACTGGCGTTCATAATTCCATGGGAAATGTGCAAATCAAAAGGCTATGGAAGCTGCAACTGAAGGTGAGAAAAGGAAAGGTGAGACCTACATCCTTCAAACGTTGCCCTCACGTTGTCTTTAAAGGGTCTGCAGCTGATGCTCCTGTGATTTTCGCAAAGAACAAAAACAGCTTTTGCCCCCGCTGCGGGATTCAGACACGCACATCAGGTCCTGGCTATGCTGAGTGGTGTGCGCCCCGCCTGGGGGCAAGGAGAGCTGATCTGTGAGTCAGCTCCCCGCAGTCTCCAGGTGCGCCCTGCGGGGTCTGCAAGGGGGCAGCGGCTTGATCCTACTCAGAAGGCCGGCGAGGCCCCTTCTCCGATGGAAGGAGCGGCCAGCGAGATTAGTTTCGAGCCCTCTTCCTTCCGCGCACTGACAGTCCAGCAGCGCCGTGGCTGCGGACAAGTGCTGGCCCAGCAGCGCGTTGTCGCTGGGAACTGAGCCGGCGGCGCTGTTCTCTTCCTCCCGCTGCTGCTGCTGAAAGGTCCACGCGGCCGCGTTGGCTGCCTACACGTGCAACAAGCGGGCAGCGCCAAGCTGCCCTACTCATACATCGTGCTTATCACCATGGCCGTCTTACTTAGCCTGCACAAGCGCCTCACTCTGGATGGCATCTGGGCCTTCATCAGCGGCCGCTTCCGCTACTACAGCTGCAAGTTCCCAGCCTGGCAGAACAGCATCCCCCACAACCTCTCCTTCAAGGATTGCTTCATCAAGATCCCCCGTGAGCCAGGCCACTCAGACAAGGGCAACTATTGGAACCTGGACCCAGCCTCTCAGGACATGTTTGACAATGCAGCTTCCTGCACATTGTCGCATTTCAAGCGTCACCAGCTGCCCGCTGGGGCACACCAGCACCCCTTCCCCTTGCCTGCAGTGCCCACCACTCTGAATGGCCCACACCTGGGCCTCCTCCCTGGGACCCGGGCTGCACCGCCGCCTGTCCTGGGAGCTTTCCCCGCATGGTCCGTGGGAGCCGCCCATGTGCCCTGCTGCACCCGCATCACCTTCGCTACCTGCTGCTGTCTGCCCAGGCCTAAGTGGACCATCTGAGGAAGACTGGAGGCACAGACGTGGCAGCCCCCAATGCCTTGAGGGTGGTGCAAACCTCGCAGGGTTCCAGGCCTTGGAAGGAAAGCAAAGGCCTGGGGTCGCTATAGCAGGGGCGGATGCCCCTCCTTCAGCAACTACAGTATCCTGAAAGGGGTGAGGGATTAGGGTACAGGGAGGGTGCCCAGCCTGCCGATGACCCCGTGGAGTTACTGTCACCTGCTGCAGTGCCAGTTGTGCCTGGTGCACAGGGGAATTCCCCTGGGGCTGCCACAGACCTCGTTGGTGCTTCGAACTTGGGGCAAACCTGTGAGAGGTCGCTGCAGTTGCCGCTGCTTTCTGTGCACTTTTGGGGGATAAGCGACCTTGCCTTGCTGCGCCCCCTGCAACAGAGGCGGCCCAGGCTGCTGTAGGAAATTCTGGCTTCCCTCTGCCTCCTTGTCATCCTGCTCGCCGTCTTCTTCATCTTTCTCCTCTCTCAGGACATCGATCTCACCTTCCTCTCCATCAGAGCCCCGGAGGCTGTACTGTGCCCTGGAACAAAGGCCCTCAGCGCAAGCCAAGTTCATGGAGAATCAGGTGCTGCTGACCCAGAGGCGGCGGCCACTCCTCTGGCTTAGACTGGACTGGCAACCTGGGACAGGTGTTCCAAGAGGCAGGAACATTCGTCTTCTGCTTGTTTCTGCTTTTCGCCACCATCCAGACAAGATCCTCTTTGCCCTGTGTTGAGCCTTCTCTGTAGACGCAGCGTGCAGGACTCCCCACTTTATAGCACTGATTCCCCTTCCTCCAGAGGCGCCTCATCCTCCTGACCCCATGACACCATCCAATGGTGAAGGTCCCCTGTGCAAACTCCTCACCGGTAAGGGCCCCCCGCCCCTCATCCCACCCCTCACTATTGGCCAGGGGAAGGTGCTTCACCCCACTGGCTTAGTCTGTCCCTCCTGGTGCTGCTTTCTGATTACTCTTTGAAAGCTACACGGAATAAAGAGGAGGTAGGAGAACTGGATACTCAGTATGTCTGGTTCATCACGCACTGTCTAAGGTGGTTCTGCTCTCATTCAGAATGAGGAGGGCTGGAAGTATTTTTAGTGTTCTGACTCTATCCCCAGCTCCAGGGCAGTGTCAGGGGCTGTTGCGTTGTGCTCATTACTTTCCACCTCAGCTCCCGACATGCTCTCTCTCGCCCAGATTTCCTGAAAAGTACTAGCACCAAGTTATGGGAGTTCAAGGTGGAGAGAAGGCGGGAGGGTGAAAGTGGACTTCCTTGCCCCTTACAGCAGTGATTCTGGAATTTCTTTGAACAGTGAAACCACAGTAAGAAATACATTTTATAGACTGGTGCCATGCACCAGCACCCTGGGGTTCTAGTCCCCATTGGGACGCTGGATTCTGTCCCGGTTGCCCCTCTTCCAGTCCAGCTCTCTGCTGTGGCCCAGGAGGGAAGTGGAGGATGACCCAAGTCCTTGCGTCCTGCACCCACATGGGAGACCAGGAGGAAGCATCTGGCTGCTGGCTTCAGATCAGCGCAGTGCCAGCCATAGCGGCCACTTGGGGGGTGAACCAATGAAAGGAAGACCTTTCTCTCTGTCTCTCTCTCTCTCACTGTCTAACTGCCTGTCAAAAAGAAAAAAAAATACATTTTACGCCATAACCATGCAGATATATTTCTTTATGCAGCTATCAGTTGACAGACATTTGGATTGATTCCATATAGAACCTATTGTGAGTTGAGCTGCTATAAACATGGGGATACAGACTTCTCTTTGATTTCTTCAATGATCTATTTTTATTCAAGGCCGGCGCCGCGGCTCACTAGGCTAATCCTCTGCCTTGCGGCGCTGGCACACAGGGTTCTAGTCCCGGTCAGGGCGCCAGATTCTGTCCCGGTTGCCCCTCTTCCAGGCCAGCTCTCTGCTGTGGCCAGGGAGTGCAGTGGAGGATGGCCCAAGTGCTTGGGCCCTGCACCCCATGGGAGACCAGGAGAAGTACCTGGCTCCTGCCATCGGGTCAGCACGGTGCGCTGGCAGCAGCGCGCCGGCGGTGGCAGCCATTGGAGGGTGAACCAACGGCCAAAGGAAGACCTTTCTCTCTGTCTCTCTCTCTCACTGTCCACTCTACCTGTCAAAAAAAAAAAAACCCAAAAACTATTTTTATTCAGTCATATGTAGTTTAGTCTCTACATATGTGTGTAATTATTCAACAACAGTTTTATTCCAGTGTGGTAGAAATCAACAAACAACAAATGCTGGTGAGAATATGGGGGAAAAGATGCCCTAATCCATTGTTTGTGGGAATGTAAACTTGTGCAGCCTCTGTGGAAGACAATATGGAGATAACTCAGAAATCTCAATATAGACATACTATGACCCACCAATCCCACTCCTGGAAATTTTCAAAAGTAACAAAATTAGCATACCTATATCCCCATGTTTACTTCAGCTCAATTCACAATAGCTAAGATATGGAATCAACCCAGTCGGCCATCAACTGAAGACTGGATGCAGAAAGTATGGTATATATACCCTATTGAATATTACACAGTGATAATAATAATAAATGCTGTCTTTTGCAACAAAATGGATGCGATTGGAAGCCATTATAGTTAGTGAAATAAGCGAGTCCCAAAAACTCGAATACCATATGTTCTTTTTGATTTCTGGTAACTAATAGAGTACCTAAAAGGTAATCTATAGGAGTGAAGTTGACACTTCGAGATGTGATGATTTTGAACAGCCCTTGTCTTGACTGTTAGGGAGCAGTGCTTTTTAATTTCTTCATACTATATTTTGAACTTTTTTACTTAGGGTACAGTTAATCTTATGAGTATGAAGTGAACTGAAAATAGACCTTTGTAACAAACAAGAATGGGAATAGGAAAGGAAGGAGGAAAAAGAATGGTAGTGCAGGGAAGAGGTAGAGTAGGGTGGGTGGAATCACTATGTTCCTAAATTTGTATATATGAAATGCATGAAGTTTGTATTATTTAAATCAAATTTAATAAATAAATAAACAAATCCTTGAAAATGAAATGATACACTAGGATTTTTATTTTTGTAAAATTTGCTTAGACAGATTTTCTTGTTATTCAACAATAAGAAACAAAATACATTTTATAATCATCCCCAATGGCTGTGTGGACTAAGGCCTCACCTCACTCTTTTTTTTTTTTGTATTTCTTTGTTGTTACTTTACCAGATGAAAGTGGAATATTAAACTCTCCTTGTAATATTATATGCTAACATGTCTTTCCTCTATTTTTCTGTTAATGTTTGCTATAAGTATTGGATGTTTTGGAATTATGTGTATATTCATATATTATCATATCTTCTTGATAAATTGACCATTATTGATTGCATACTGATGTACTTTATATATATTTGTTTTTTGTCTTAATGTCTATTTTTATGTGAATATATTTACTCTTGCATGCTTTTGTTTCCTTTTGCACTGTATATGTTTTTATATCCTTGTACCTTAAGCCAAATAATATGAACTTTATCTTCTTCAAAAACTTGAGATGTGCAGAACAGTACTGTTAACTACATGTATGTGCATTGCTATAGAACTGGCTTTAAGACTTTCATCTTTAGGACTGAAGTTCTATGCTCATTGATCCGTAACTCAAGCATATCTCCGTTTCCATTTACCCTGCTAAGCACCACTGCATTTTCTCTTTCTAAAGTTTGGTTATTTTAGGTACCTCATGTAGGAGGAAGGATGCAGAATTTGGCCTTCTGTGACTCACTTATTTCCTTTAGCATAATATCATCAAGAATCAAACATATCTGTGTATTAACCAGACTTCCTTCTTTCCTAAGGCTAAACAATATCTCATTGCCTTTATGAATATTTTCTTTTTCCATTCATCCGCCAATGGAGGTTTGTATTATAGCCATCTCTTAACTATTGTGAATGAAGCTCAGTAAGCAAGATAGAACTAAATCTCCTTTTCAGGTCTTGATTTTAATATTTTGGATAAATATAGAAAATAGGGTTTGCAGGACTATATGACCATTCTGGTATTATTTTTGCATAACATCTAAATTAATTCTTATAGAAATTTGACTATTTTACATTCCCTTCAGCAATGCCAACAGGGTTAATTTATTCACATCTCCTTTAGTACTTTGGTTTTGTCCTTTCTAAAACATAATGGTCATCCTTATATGTGTGTGGTGGTATCTTAGTGCAGCTTTGATTATTTTCATATTTGCTATTGATATTGAGATTACTTTATATACTTGTGGCTATTTGTATGTCTTCTTAAGACAAATTGTCTAGTTAAGTCCTGATTCATCTTTAAATTGGCTCATTAGGCTTTGTGCTAATGAGTTGTAGGCATTCCTCATGATTTGTTTGCAATCCACTGATCACACATACTGGTTGCAAACATGTGTGCCCATTCAATAGGTCTCTTTTTCCTCTGTGCACTGTTTCATTTGTTATGCACCACCTCTTTTTTTTTTTTTGACAGGCAGAGTAGACAGTGAGAGAGAGAGAGACAGAGAGAAAGGTCTTCCTTTTGCCGTTGGTTCACCCTCCAATGGCTGCCACCGCCGGCGCGCTGCTGCCAGCGCACCGCGCTGATCCAATGGCAGGAGCCAGGTGCTTCTCCTGGTCTCCCATGGGGTGCAGGGCCCAAGCACTTGGGCCATCCTCCACTGCACTCCCTGGCCACAGCAGAGAGCTGGCCTGGAAGAGGGGCTACCAAGACAGAATCCGGCGCCCTGACCGGGACTAGAACCCTGTGTGCCAGTGCCTCAAGGCAGAGGATTAGCCTAGTGAGCTGTGGCGCTGGTCGCACCACCTATTTTAAGTTTTATTTAGTTCTAAATAAAAATTTAAAGTATACAGGACATGCATAAACCTAAGAATGCATCATTTTTATATTTCACCTATATAGTAAACATGAGAAACAAGAATAGCTAAATCAATTTTAAACAACAAAACAAAGCCAGAGGAATCACAATACCAGATTTCAAGGAATACTTTAGGGCAATTAAAATTAAAACAGCCTTATACTGGCACAAAATAGACATGTACACCAGAAACTCCAGAACTCAATCCACGCATCAACAACCAACTAATCTTGGATATAGGAGCAAAAAGCGATCCCTGAGGCAAGCAAGGAAAGTCTCTTCAATAGTTGGTGCTGGAAAAATTGGATCTCTACATGCAGGAGCATGAAACAAGACCCCTACCTTACACCGTATATAAAAATCAACTCAAAATGGAGCACATCTACAACTGATACCATTAAATTACTCAATGAGAACATCAGTGAAACTTTCCAAGATGTTGGCATGGGCAAAGAGTTCTTGCAAAAGACCCCAGAAGCACAGACAATGAAATCTAAAACAGACAAATGTGATTACTTAAAGCTCAGACGCTTCTACGTTGCATAGAAAACACTGACCAAAGTGAAGAGATAACTGATAGAATGCAGAAAATATTTGTGAACTATGAAACTGATAAAGGATTAATATCCAGAATATATAAAGATCTTTCATACAAAAACCAACAATTAATAATCATTGGCAAGGATGTGGGGGAAAAAGGAATCCTAATTCACTGTTGGTGGGAATGTAAACTAGTACAGAAAACTAGTTTCAGAAAGCTGAAAATGGATATATCACATGACCCAGCAATCCCACACCTGGGAATTTAACCAAGGGAAATGAAATCAGAATATGAAATTGTTATCTATATCCCCATATTTATTGCATCTGAATTCCAAATAGCTAAGAAATAGAATCAATCTAGATATCCATCATACAATGATGACTGGATAAAGAAAGTGTTTTATATATATATATATATATATATACACATATATATGTATGTATGTATACTACTTTATATATAATATATAATATTTTATAAATGTACTAAATGGAATGCTACTCAGCATAAAAGAAGAATGAAATCCTGTCTTTTGCAACAAAATGAATGCAACTGGAAACCATTATACTCAGTGAAATAACCCAGTCCCAAAGAGAAAAATACTGTATGGTTTCCTTGATCTGTGGTAAACAATAGAGTACAAAAAATGTAATGTGTAGGAGTGAAATTGACATTTTGAGACTGAATGAGTGTTTCAGCCCTTATCTCTACTGTTGAGGAACAGTGTTTTTTCTTCTTATATTTGTTGAACTATTTACTTAGTGTAGAGTTAATCTTATGACTATAAAGTAAATTGAAAGTATATCATGGTAAAAATTAAGAAAGGGATGGAACTGGTACTGTGGCATTGTGGGTAAAGCTTCTGCCTGCAGTGCCAGCATCCCATATTGGCAATTGTTCGAGTCCCAGCTGCTCCACTTCATATCCAGCTCTCTGCTATGGCCTGGGAAAGCAGTGGGAGATGGCCCAAGTACTAGGCCCCTACAGCCACATGGACGATCCCAAGGAAGCTCCTGGCTCCTGGGTTTGAATCAATACATCTCCGTTGTGGCCATCTGGGGAGTGAGCCATCTGATGGAAGACACCTCTCTCTCTCTCTCTCTCTCTCTCTCTCTCTCTGCCTCTCCCTCTCCCTCTCTATAACTGCCTTTAAAATAAAATAAATAAATCTTTTTTAAAAAATTGAAGGAATAAGAGAGGAAGGAGGATAAATTGTGGGATCATGGGTGGAAGAGAAAGTACAGTGGGAAATATCACATTGTTCCTAAATCTTATATGTGAAATACATGAAATTTGCTTACCTTAAAAATAAATAAATAAAAATAGCAGTAATGATACTTGAGTCTCATTCTGTTTTTAGACAATTTGTAATCCTATGGTTCTCTGCAGTGTAGATTATCAATATCTGTACTCTCCCATTCTCTCACTAATTTTTGCTTATAAGAAATCAGATTTTAGAAACTGAGCCAGAAGACAAAAGAGTGATTCTTTACATTTTGATTGTCATTTCTTATAGAATGTTTAAATATATTGGCATAGGAAAATTAGATAAACCTTTTCTGCCTCAGTTTCCTGTTTTTAAACTAGTGATAGCATTTTCTCCAAAATTAATCTAAGGGATAAAATGACATGAGGCAAGGCATTTAATTCCTTAACATAGATTTTACAAAATACTCACGAATGTTAGTTCTCTATTCTTGCTACCTGTTTATCTTTCAGGACTTGGTGAATTAAAGAATGCTGTAAAATGATTTACAAATAACCAAAAACATCAATAAAACACCAAGAGACTATTTTCATGCCTGGACACTAAACTACATCTTCTTCACCCCTATGAAAGCGGTAAGTCCTCGTACTCATTTATTATTTGATTCTTACAGGCAAAAACCCAGAGAGGCCTTCCATCTACAAACCAACAGGTAAGGTTTTTCTGGAAGAAGGCAGAGTTTATGAAGGAGCCAGGGTATGATGGTCAGTTAGAAGCAGAGAGTGTAAATTTTAAAGATTTGGTTCAAGAAAAGAAGAATAACATCAAGCACACCTTTAGATTTTGGGAGGGAGGAGGAGGGAAAGGGTGTAAACAAAAGCAAATGCTGTAGTTTCCATTTTGTATCCACCAGGCTAATGCTGTGTTTTTTTTCTTTTTCTTTTCATTTATCCTAAATTTTTCTTAGTATGAAGAAAATAGGTCCCATGTATATCATAGGTACAGTTCTTTTTTTTTTTTTGACAGGCAGAGTGGACAGTGAGAGAGAGAGACAGAGAGAAAGGTCTTCCTTTGCCACCCTCCAATGGCCACCGCAGCTGGCGCGCTGTGGCTGGCGCACCGTGCTGATCTGATGGCAGGAGCCAGGTACTTATCCTGGTCTCCCATGGGGTGCAGGGCCCAAGCGCTTGGGCCATCCTCCACTGCACTCGCTGGCCACAGCAGAGAGCTGGCCTGGAAGAGGGGCAACCGGGACAGAATCTGGCGCCCTGACCGGTACTAGAACCTGGTGTGCCGGCGCCGCAAGGCGGAGGATTAGCCTAGTGAGCTGTGGCGCCGGCCGATAGGTACAGTTCTAAGAAGATAACAGTATATCCCCTTTCATCTCTCCCTCTATTCATTCCCCACTTCCTTCCATTTTTTTAAATTCAAAATTCATAATTTAAATCCACTCTAAAAATCAGAATCTTAATTCACATTAGCAATAATATTCAACAAATAAAAAGTAACAAGAGCATAGTTCCACAGGGATATCAATAAGGGCTAAAAACAACAATCTTATCACAACATTCTGTTTCATTCCTATACATTTCTTTTGTGTGTTGATTATTGTAAAAGGTGTAACATACATACTTCTTTATGAGGAGATCAGTATTTCTTGCAACATTTGTTGAGAAGACAGTCCTTTTTCTAGGAATTGATTTCGATTCATTTGTCAAAGGTTAGTTATTTGTGGGTGTATAGATTAATTTATGAGGTTCCTATTCTGTTCCATTGGTCTACACGTTTATTTCCATGCCAGTACAAAGCTGTTCTGACTATAACTTGTTTTGTTTTGTTTGTTTTGTTTATTTGACAGGTAGATTTATAGACAGTGGGAGAGAAAGACAGAGAGAAAAGTCTCCCTTCCATTGGTTCACTCCCCAAATAGCCGTGACAGATGACGCTGTGCCGATCTGAAGCCAGGAGCCAGGTGCTTCCTCCTGGTCTCCTATGCGGGTGCAGAAGCCCAAGCACTTGGCCATCCTCCACTGCCCTCCTGGGCCACTGCAGAGAGCTGGACTGGAAGAGGAGCAACTGTGACTAGATTCCAGTGCCCATATGGGATGCTGGTGCCATAGGCGGAGGATTAACCAAGTGAGCCATGGCGCCGGCCCCATAGCATTTGATTTGATTATATCTGTCCTGTGGTATATCTTGAACTCTGATATTGTGATGCCCAAAGCTTTTGTGGCTTAAGGTTTTGTGGTTTAAGATTGCTTTAACTCTTCAGGGTCTCTTCTCTTTCCATATCAATTTTAACATTGTTTTCAAGATCTGAAAAGAATATATTTGGTATTTTGATTAGGATTGTATTAAATCTGTAAATTATTTTTGTGGTATCAATACTTTGATGACATTAACTGCTTCTGTTTTGAGTAATCTTACAATTAATCTTTTGGATTCCTTTTCAGGCATTTCCTCAACCTCATCTTCACAGTTTAATATTGAAGCATTATCATGTTCTTCTTGGGGAGTCATGTTCTTCCTTGTGCATGTTTCCTGTGTTTCTTTGCTTATTTTACACAGCAGGAGAAACGCGTGTTGATATTTGTTCTGAAGTGTTTATTCTTGGGAATGTACTTCTAGGTACAAAGGGATGTTTTCATCACCTTCAGAGGATATCCAGAGATGTGTGCTGGGTGGGGTCAGAGAGCTCTGTTAAGTCTGGGCAAAAGTCCAGAGTGACACCCAAATTATGCGTGGTAGCTCTCCTCTGTAGGCTAAAAAGCAACAGCTCTATATATCATGCATTAACTTAGCAATTAAGAGGCTTGCATGCTGTGGGATTAATTCCTCACCCCAGACCCTGACACCAGATTCCTGAAAATGCACACCCTGTGGGGCACAGTGATTGCTGAAGTTACTTTCTTTCTGCTACTCACGTGTGAGAACTGGATTGAGTTCTGCTCCCCAGCTTTGGGTCAACGTAAGCCTGGTTGTTACAAGCATTTTGAGAGTGAACCAGCCAATGGGAGCTCTTTTACTGTCTCTCTTTCCTATTCTCTCTCTCTCTCTCTCTCTCTCTCTTCTCTTCTCTACCTACACTCATATTTCTCTGTAATAATCGCTCTCAAAAATAGATTTTTTAAAATAAAAAAAAACAAATATTACCACTTTAAATCAAAAGGTTAGGGATTACTAACCCAAGGCAGAGATTTGACTGTGTTCAGTGGAGTAAAGATTTGCCAGAGGTGGAATTATGGAAAAGAGATTTGTGGGTGTTACAGAAACAGAGTTTGTTAGTTCATAAGATTCCATTTCTCTACAACCCAGTGTGTGAAATGAGCAACACTGTGAATGCATTGGAGATGACTGTGTGGGTATGTAGGATGCCCTGCCTTGGAAGCCTAGAAGTTCAAATCTGAGGAAGTGCCCATGAGCAGGTCAGTGAATTTCTCAGCTCATTATGCTGCTAAAAATGGATGTATACATTCAGTCCTCCAGAAATGGATCTGCTCAATTAGGTGGTTGTCAGGGTAAATGAAAGCATCATTCAGGTCCCAGTGCAGGGGCTGTAGCCCAGGATATTCTCCCATGAGGAAATATCACTTTTCCTGAGTAAGCTTTGTGAATGAAACATTTTCTTAATTCATACAGGAGTACTGCTGCATTTTACTGAGATCCTGACACCACTGGGAAACAAGTGTGGAGCCCAGCTGGTGTCTCCCAAAGCAGTGGGGATACCTTGAGTGATCTGTTTTGGTTTCTCCTTATTTCAAAGGGAGGGTTGCTGTTTTGCTTATATCTATTGGCAAGGACTTTGAGCAAGGCAACCCTAGAAACACATAGCTTAGGGAAAGGAGTCCACACATGGGAAATTGTGGAAACCAGCTGCTCCTAATGAGGGAATTTTAGTTTTCCCTATGTGAATCTTGCTCCCGGTGATCCCAAAGATCAGGCTACCCTGCTTCTATCAGTGATGCGACTGATGGGAAAAGAGCCTGATGGGAAAAGAGCTGATGTCACCCCTTCCCTATAACCACAGCATGGGGCCTCATCTCACACGGACTCACACGGGAGACTCACCTGGGTGAGTGTCTGTTTCTATGATTTCTCACAAGGAGAGCACCAGGCAGTGGTGGGAAGAAGCAGGATTCATTTATTAGAAGAATCCTCAGCTCAAACTTTCAATCTTAGTTCTTTTTTTGGGGGGGGCGGTTACCAATTTTATTTCTAGACATTTTTTTTTCTTTTTGTCACGGTCATCATTTGTTTTCTTTTACTATATCATAACTATTCACAGTAAATGTATTCAGAAATATATATATAAGATTCATTAGTTGTGTCAGCCATTAATTTAAAATGTATTGGATTATGAAATTTTTGATGTGTCTGGGTTGGAATTTTACTTGCTTTTTATTAATTTAATTTTTATTCACCTAGTACCACATCAACTCTGAACTAATTCACAATGTGATAGAAATATTTGTTTGTTCTTTAAAATGTATAGCTCCCTGTGAAATATTTCATACTTCTCTGAGAATTTTAACCCAATTATTATAAAACATGAGTTGTTTTTAACAAGAAATTTTACATGTGTTCCTAAATAAATTTCTGCTTTTTTTCTATTACATTAGTGATTCCTAAATACAGTTGTATTTAGTAATTCCTAAACCATTAGTATTCCTAAATAATTTTTTTCTATTACAGTAGTGACAATTCTTCTGCTATAATCATTGTAAATCACACAAGGAATTTCTGAAACAGTAACTAAACTGTGAGAACCTGGATCATTTTAGGTAGTAAGTGTAATAAGGATCTTGTAACCATAATGATTCCCCCAAGGATGTTCCATATACTGGGAATATATGGGAGTACATTGCAGAAGAAAAATATGGTTGCCTATGAGGTCAGAATTGCTAATAAGATCATTAGAAACTATGATATAAAATACATGAGTAAAAGGGTGTTTTTATTTTTAAAGAAATAGAGTATGGGCTGGTGCTGTGGCATAGTGGGTTAAAGCCCTGATCTGCAGCCCTGGCATCCCATATGGGCACCAGTTCAAGTCCTGGCTGCTCCGCTTCCAATCCAGTTCTCTGCTATAGCCTGGCAAAGCAGTAGAAGATGGCCCAAGTCCTTGGGCCCCTGCACCCATGTCGGAGACCCGGAAGAAGCTCCTGGCTCCTGGCTTCGGCTCAGCACAGCTCAGGCCATTGTGAAACAGCGGATGGAAGACTTCTCTCTCTCTGCCTTTCCTTCTCTGTGTAACTCTGACTTTCAAATAAATTAATTAATTTTAAAAAAGAAATAGAGTGCATGGAGAAGCAAATACACATAGGAAAAATTTATACTCAATAAACAATTAAATATTAAAGTATTTCTCCCCAAAATTTCAAAGTCAAATATTTAAATGGTGAATTTTAATATTTAATGAAAATTTAATAGCCATTTTTTTGTGCAAAAAAGTATCCAAAAATAGAATAGCTTAGACTCCCTAATTCATTGTATTTGGCCAATATTACCATGATACCAAAGCTGGACAAAAGCATCACAAGTCACTTTGTTGTGCAGCCAGTTAAGGTGCTGTGTGTGAGACTAGCATCCCATATCAGAGTGCGAGTTCATGTTATGGCTTTTCTGATTCTGACCCAGCTCCTTGCTAGTGTACCTAGAATGCAGTGGATGATGTCTAACGAACCTGATCCCCTGAAATCTACATGAGAGACACAGATGGAATTCCAGACTCCTCATCTTGGCTTGACCCAGAGCAGTCCATTATAGCCATTTGGGGAGTGAACCAGTAGATAGAAGATTCTCATTCTCTCTCTCTCTCTCTCTCCCCTCCTCTCTCCCACCTTTTAAATAAATAAATACATTTTACAAAGCATTACAAGTCAAGAAGATATTGGACCAATATTCCACATGAACGCACACAAGAACCTTACAGATGTTGACGTACTGGATCCAGTAAAATATAAAAATTATTATACATTATTATGATCAAGAATTTTGTTTTGTTTTTCAAATTCCATGCTTCAGACTATCAAAGACAATTAAAGTAAAGAAAAATATCACTTAAATTAAGGAGCAAAATGATAATTTTATGAGTCAAAGAAAATTATCAGACATATTCATACACATTAGTAATAACATTCCAAGAAACTCATGAGATCTCCTGAAAATCTAATATGAAAACCTACAGCCAAAATCATATGGAATAGTGAAAGATTCTAGGCTTTATTTATAAGTTTAGGAATAAGAAAATAATTTCCATTTTTCCAGTCTACTCAATATTCTTCTGAGATATTTATTAAGGGAACTACTCAAGAAAATGAAGTTAAATTCACACTACAAAAAAAGAACTGGCTTTAATAGCACATGACATAAGTTAAAAAAATGTAAAGAATATACTGGAGGGTGCTGGTACTGTGGTGTAATGGGTAAAGCTGTTGTCTTCAGTGCCGGCCTCCCATTTTGGTGCCGGTTTGAGTGCCAGCTGCTCCACTTCAGTTCCAGCTCTCTGCTATGGCCTAGGAAAGCAGTAGAAGATGGACCAAGTCTTTGAGCCCCTGCACCCAAGTGGGAGACCTGGAAGAAGCTTTTGGCTCCTGGCTTCGGATTGGTGCAGCTCCAGACATTGCAGCCAATTTGGGAGTGAATGCACAGATGGAAGACCTTTCTCTCTCTCTCTCTCTCTCTCTCTCTCTCTCTCTGTGTAACTCTGACTTTCAAGTAAATTAATAAATATTTTTGAAAAATATACTGGAGGACCAACAAATCTTACTTAGGGGAATCACCACATTTACATGGAGAACACGGATCTTTCACAAGTAAGCTGGTTACAAAATAGTGAATCCCTGAATGCTTTAAATTCATCATCTAAATGAGGGCCCTGGAAAACTGTTCAGGGGAAAATATATCTATTGAGTATATAGAAGACCTGCTTTCATCATCTGAATCAAATCCCCAGTGCAGTCTGACATTTATTTTGTTCAAGGAAAACAAGGAGATTCCAATATGGCTGAATAGGGAAATGTGCTGACTTTGACAAGGAGAAAATAACAGAAGTAGAGCAAAGGACATGCATTCTCCAGGAGAGGTTGAAAGAAGTTTGCAGTGGAAATTTTACAGAAAGGAGAGAGATGCCATGGAGCATTGTGGACAGCAAAAACATGCAGCAGGAACAGGAACAGCACACACAACTCTTGCAGCTGGGAGCTGGTAATCTTGTGAAAGAAAAGCATCCCTTCACGAGGATTCCGTATGACCAGAAGGAAGAAAGCACGTCATAAATCCAGAAGAGGCTTTAGCAGACTCGGCACATGGGGCTAGGGAATTTTATCCAAGGGATAAATCCATGTTCCCCATTGATGCTTAGTCTGGTCTAGAGATTTAGCAGTGGGTGGTGCACCCACTTCGGGTTGTGAGGCACTCACATCCCCCTTGCTATCACAGGCTGTGGTGTTCAGATTTTCAAGGAGGAGCAGTCAAATGCATCTGACTTTGGGAATGTCTTTATTTTCTCCATGGACAGGATAGCACATGGGACTGAGAGTAAATCCCTAGCACCCTGTGACCATGGGAGCCTTGCATGTTATGACTGTGAGAATTCTGTTACTACATGATAGGGTATGGGGGTGTATCTGAGTCTCTGGCCATTACTGCCCCTTGACTCAGAGGCTTAGAGCTCCTTGACTGCCTGGAGAGGGTCTTTGCCAAGGGTCCCATGCTCACACTGAGGACACCATAGATCGTTTGTGCAGTTCATGCATCTGCATAGCTGGGGGTTGTAGCCACTATGGGCTAACCACAGGTATTAATCACCATGGAACAGAGGAGGAGACACTGTGCTTATGTCATAAGAGATTATCATACCCTCCCACTCAGCTGACAATAGAGGAGACCTGTCCTTCCTGACTTGGGTGTCACCCTGTAATCTCACTCAACACTTGAGCACTGACCAGAGATCTGTGGCCCCACCCAGCACATGCCTCTGGATATCCACAGAAGGAGCAAATAACCCACTCAGTCAAAGAGACATAGTTCAAAGAGAAAAGCCATCAGAAGAGAAAACCAATAAGTATTTCCATAAATGCCTACAAATAAACACAGAAATTCAAGAAACAAGAACAAGAAGACAATGTGACTCTCCAGAAGAATTGAACAACACTTCACTATTATAATGTGAAGACAAAGAGATTGATGAAATACCAGAAAAATGAATTCAAAATAATGATCGTAAGATTACTCAGAACACATAGAAACAAAATTTTGAGATAAATAAATCCATATACAATATGGTTGAAAAATTTGCCAAGAGATATATTGAAGACAAATTAAACTGAAATATTAGAAATAATTAATTCAATATGTCAAGTAGAAAATATTGAAGAAGGCTCAACACAAGACTTCATGAAGTAGAAGAGAGAATATCTGTGCTAGAATACAAATCCTTTAAAATAATTCAGTCAGACAAAAAATTAGAAGAAATAGAACTGAAAATATTGTTTGACATTTATGGAAAAGTATTAAATGAACAAACGTACATGTAAAGACCTCCTGAAGGCATTGAAAGGGAGAATAGTTTAGAAGGCCTATTCAGTAAAGTAATAGCAGAAAACTTATCTAATTTAGAGAAAGATGAGGCATCCAAGTATAGGAGGCACTTAGAACTCCTAATAGACATGATCAGAATTATCTCATCATGAAACATAGTGAAATTTCAAAACTTGAAGAAAAGATTCTAAAATGTCCATGAGAGAAATTTCAGGTTACTTTCAGAGGATCCCCAATAAGACTAACAGCTGATTTCTCATCAGAACCCCTACAGGGTAGGAGAGAATGGAGAGATGCAGTGCAACTTCTAAAAGAAAGAAACTGTCAACCCAGAATACTATACCCTGCAAATTTCTCATTTATAAATGAAAGTGAAATAAAGCCCTCCAAAACAAACAGAAATCAAATGAATTTGTCACCACTTGTCCTTACAAGTGCTTTACAAATGATTCTTAAGGATGTGCTACACACAGAAACAGAGAATTATAGTCATCGTTATGAAAGAATGTGAAGGCATAAAACCTCCTAGTAAAAGTGCAAAGAAAATCCAAAACAAATAGTTGGTATATTTATGGAAAATGGTAGGAGCTAGTCATTACTTAATAATAATTGTGATTGTAAATTGCCTAATTCTAATTCTGTATCTGTAAAGATACAGATTGGGGGCTGGAGCTGTGATGTAGTGGGCTAAGCCTCCTCCTGTAGCACTGGCTTCCCATATGGTCACTGGTTCTAGTCCCAGCTGCTCCTCTTCCAATCCAGCTCTCCATATGCCATGGGAAAGCAGGAGAAGATGGCCCAAGTACTTAGGCCCTTACATGCATTTAGGAGACCCAGAAGAAGCTTCTGGCTTCTGGCTTCAAATTGGCTCAGCTCCAGCCATTGCAGCCATATGGGGAGTGAACCAGAAGATGGAAGAGCTTTCTCTCTATTTTTCCCTCTCTCTGTAATTCTACCTCTCCAAAAATAAATAAAACCACTAACAAAGAAACAAGAAACAGATTGGCTGAATGGATTAAAAAAATCAAGACGTATCTATTTGTTGCCTACAAGAAACACATTTCAACAACAAATATACATACAGACTTAAAGTGAAAGGATAGAAAAATATATTCTATGTTATTGGAAAGCAAAAACAAGCTGGGGTAGCCATGTCATAACAGACAAATAGAATTTAACACATAACCTGTTAAAAGAGACAAAGGAGGTCAGTATGTAATGATTAAGGAATCAATTCAACAGGAATATGCTGCTGTAGTAAATAGATATCCAGCAGTCTCTTTGTGGAGTCTGGTTTCCCTGTACATAGGATCATGTCATCTATAAACAGCAATAATTTGACTTGCTCCTTTCCTCTTTGTATCCATTTAATTTAAATAGCATAACTAAATCTTGTGATTTAAATAGACAGGTATGCATTTTTATTACAAAATAACACCTATTAAACCTGAACTGGCATTAAGGCTAAATTCATGTAGACCAATAGAATAAATTTTAATAGTCAATGGAAAATTTTATGGTGATTTTTTTGGCAAAGGTATGAAATAATGTAGTACAAAACAATAGCCTTTACAATAAATGAACCTGGGAAAAAGTAGATATCTAATTGAAAAGGATGACATGAGACCCCTAATATAAGTTGCATATGAAAAAGGAAAACAATTCTCAGGACTGATACTGTGGTGCAGTGGGTACATCCACCATCTGTGGTGTGCATATCCTATATGAGCACATGTTCATTATTTTGGGAAGGCAGCAGAAGATGGCCAAGTACTTGGTCTCCTCATAGCAAGCAAATTCCATTGTCTCAAGCTAAATATCTGGATGTAAATTAGGGGTTCAAGTTTCAGGCAGGTACAGAGTTTCAGTTTCAGATATTTTGGATGCTGACAGTTTTTTCTTCCAGCTTGATGATCTCTGTAACCCTGCACCAGGTGGCTGCTCCTTCTATGCCACAAAATGGAACTGGTTCTACCAATATCTTGCTTTAGCCCAGTAAGACTCATTTTGTATTTCTGATCTTCAGAACTTGAAGAGAAAAAAAAAGTGTGCTTTCTTTTTTCTGTATTTCATAAAAATGAACATTTTTATTATGTGAAATAAGTTTGCTATAGAATGAAAAATAATATATTCAGCTTGAGATTATATTTAAAAATCACCTATCTATCAGAAGATTGGTATATATAATATATAAAGAATTCTCCAAAATCAGTGGCAAAAACATGAAATCTTGGCATGTGCAACAAAATGTGTGCTTGCTTAAAGCCAGTAAGAGAGTGGTAATTGTTTAAAGTATTCATGATGCACTCATACAGATGATCTCTGCATTTTCCTAATAGCTCAAAATGGAGCCCAATGCTTTCTTATTGCCCAAGGAGAATGGCTCAAGTCAGCATGTCAGTGAGCACAGAGAACATCTCTGCAGGGTTTACCACCCAAGTCCTAAGTGTGTGGCCGGTACACAGACAAGCCTAATAGGTATCCTGATCACCAGGATTATGTTACACAAGGGAGATAAATATGCCCAGAAGCCATCATGGTAATAAGTGTGCCATGGTAGCTTAATGCCTTTTTATCTCACTTTATATATGAGTATGGTTAGAATTTAGGTCACGTGGCAGGAAGTGTCCAAGAAAGTAAATAGAAACTCTAGCTTGCCCCATTTGACAAACATAATTATGAAACATGGATATCTGATTAAACAAAGTCAGTTCAAAGAAATTATTGTTTACATTCCTCGTTGGTCCTTTATTCATTCACTGTGGCAAAGGATATATAAGAAAACTATGAATTAAAATACTTATATCTGTCTATATCTGTCTATTATATCATTGTTACCTGTCTATAATCATCATCATCATCATCATCATCACCATCATCATCTTCATGATCATCTGACTACACAAACACCGATTCATCCCAGTGACTACCAAAGGTATTTTTCCCATATGTGAGTGCCAATAATTCTTCTCTCCCATGGTGCATTTCTTTCAAGGATAGATGTAAAGAAGTTTAAATTATGAATCTTATACACATTTAAAATAACTAAGTCTTATCTATTTTGATTACTGGTTATTATTGAAGGAACCATGAATATGTTACCAGTAGTTTCAAGGAGAATCCTAAAGGATAGACACTTATGTAACTCAGTGTATGAAAACAAAAAGAGTCAAAATGCTGTCTTCTATTGAGGGAAGAAAACCCACTGATCATACACCAATTGCACTTGTATGTGCCTTAAGAAGAATTATTCTGCATTGCTACAAATTGCAAAAAATAAACTACAGTTATATAAAATATCTGCCAAACAACAAAAGACTGGAAAGTAAAAAAGAAGATCCAACTATTGTAGGTAGTGACATCTATTTTCCATATTAGAATAAATGGATAATAATTAGGGGAAAAATAGAAGCCAAGATGGCGGAATAGTGAGGGCGCGCACCGATACTCCGGGAAAATTTAGTTTAATAAAAGGGGAGTTACGGTAGCCTCAGAAAAAAGAACCAGCAAAATATTGCAGAGGAAACTCTTCTGGATCCAGTGGTCGTGAATCGGAGGACCTACTGGGAGAACAAGGTCGCCCACCGCGCAAAAGCTGAGCCGCGGGACCGAGCCGCGGGACCAAGCTGCGCAAGCTGCAGGGTCTGCGCGCAAGTGCTCGAAGGGGAGTGCGTGCCACACAGACAACAGCGGAGAGACTTGGGACGTCCAGGGCTCCGAGTCCACACATTGGCGCTGGAAGGGGAGCGGACCTGCGTGGAGAGCGTGGGAGCCCACAGTTCGGGACACCAGTGGCAGACTCAACACACCAGCGCTGGAACGTGAGGTGAGCCGAACCTCAATAACCCGAGACACCGGCAGGCAAGCGGAGAGAGGAGACTAGAGGGAACGACCCCCCGGGGGGGGGGACTTCACCAAGCTAACTGGAAGAGAGAGAGAGGAAAAAAAAAAAGGTGACTGGTACGGACACAGGTTTCTCTCTCTCTGCTCACCTCTCAAGGGCGAGCAAGACAAAGAGCAAGCGCCATCTTGGACATACGTCATAAGCAGAGCGACCTCAGGTCTGCACCGGCCCTGAGCCTAGCAGAAAAACTTGACTCTGGGCGGGGCGAATTAACAGGAGATTAGGACCTAGTAAATTTGTGGTGCTACTGAACTGAGACTGTGAAAAAAGAGACGGTGGGGGAGAGATCTCACGGAATTCACGTGAGCACTCTCCAGAGACGCTACAATTCTGTAACTTTGGCAACCCAGTGGGAGACTGAAGGAGAATTTGAGCCCACTCCGAGGGCCGAACAGATTCCCTGTGTGGTCCTTGGGAAAGAGCTTCCGATCTCTGGCTCCTGCGGGTATATCATTTGCCTGCTAACTACCTCCAACTTCGTTCAGCTGTGCAGAATAACTTCCCTTTTGAATCAAAATAAAAGAGAGAGAGAGAGAGAGAGAGGTTTACCACGCCTAACCTGGGAGTGTCACCTTTGGCACACCAAAGAGAGCTCTCAGGCCACACCCATCTCAAGCCCTAAGGCTCCATCAAAAACAGATAGTCCACTTAATCTAGAGTCATAGTATAACAAGAAAAAGCACCACAGTGAAGAAACCAAATATCTCCAATATGACAAATAACAAACACAAAAACCAAGGTAATAAAAACAAGGAAGTCACCATGAAGCCCTCAACTGAAAAAGACACCCCAATTCAAGATTATGAAGATGATGACATAGAAGAAATGCAAGAAGCAGATCTCAAAAAATTGATAAGAACATTAAGAAGTTCTCAAAAACAAATTCTTGAACTACAGAAATCCTTAATGGACAAGATAGAAAATCTCTCTCGTGAAAATGAAATATTAAGGAGGAATCAAAATGAAACGAAACAACTAGTACAACAGGAAACTGGGATAGTGACTGAAGTGAAGAATTCAATAGATCAAATGAAAAACACAATAGAGAGCCTTACAAACAGAATGGGTGAAGCAGAAGAGAGAATATCAGACTTAGAAGACAGAGAACAGGAAAGGATACAGTCAAACCAAAGAAAAGACGAGGAAATTAGAAATCTAAAACATATTGTCGGGAATCTTCAGGATACTATTAAAAAACCCAACATTCGGGTTCTAGGAGTTCCTGAAGGCATGGAGAGGGAGAAAGGATTAGAAGGCCTTTTTAGTGAGATATTAGCAGAAAATTTCCCAGGTTTGGAGAAGGACAGAGAAATCCTAGTACAGGAAGCCCACAGAACCCCTAATAAACACGACCAAAAGAGATCCTCACCACGACACGTTGTAAGTAAACTCTCCACAGTGAAACATAAAGAAAAGATCCTAAAATGTGCAAGAGAGAAACGTCAGATTATTCTCAGAGGATCTCCAATCAGACTCACAGCTGACTTCTCATCAGAAACTCTACAAGCTAGGAGGGAATGGCGAGATATAGCCCAGGTACTCAGAGAGAACAACTGCCAGCCCAGAATATTATATCCTGCAAAGCTATCTTTTGTGAATGAAGGTGAAATAAAGACTTTTCATAACAAACAGAAATTGAAAGAATTTGTTGCCACTCGTCCCACCCTGCAACAGATGCTTGAAGATGTGTTACACACAGAAACAAAGAAACACGGTCATCAATATGAAAGAAGGTAAAGGAAGGAAACCAAGAAAGGAAAGCACACAGCAAAAGATCACAGGGAATCAAAGCATATATTAGATCTTATCTTTGGCAAATGGCAGGGCAAAGTTACCACTTATCATTAGTCACATTGAACGTGAATGGCCTGAACTGTCCAGTTAAAAGACACAGATTGGCTGATTGGGTTAAGGGACAAAACCCATCTATTTGCTGCTTACAAGAAACACATCTTTCCAACAAAGATCCATACAGACTGAAAGTGAAAGGCTGGAAAAAGATATACCATGCCAACAGAAATGAAAAAAGAGCAGGCGTAGCCATCTTAATATCAGACACCATAAACTTTACCACAAAAACCGTTAAGAGAGACAAAGAGGGACACTACATAATGATTAAGGGATCAATTCAACAGGAAGATATAACAATTATCAATGTATATGCACCTAACTACAGGGCACCGGTTTATCTAAAAGATTTGTTAACGGACTTAAAGGGAGACTTAGACCCCAATACAATAGTACTGGGGGACTTCAATACTCCACTCTCAGAAATAGACAGATCAAAAGGACAGAAGATCAACAAGGATACAGTAGATTTAAATGACACTATAGCCCAAATGGATCTAACAGTTATATACAGAACTTTCAATCCTACAGCTAAAGAGTTTACATTCTTCTCAGCAGTACATGGAACCTTCTCTAGGATTGACCACATACTAGGCCATAAAGCAAGTCTCAGCAAATTCAAAAGAATTAGAATCATACCATGCAGCTTCTCAGACCATAAAGGAATGAAGTTGGAAATTAGCAACTCAGGAATCCCTAGAGCATATGCAAACACATGGAGATTGAACAACATGCTCCTGAATGAACAATGGGTCATAGAAGAAATCAAAAGAGAAATCAAAAACTTTCTGGAAGTAAATGAGGATAACAGCACACATACCAAAACTTATGGGACGCAGCAAAAGCAGTGTTAAGAGGAAAGTTTATATCAATAGGTGCCTACATCAAGAAATTGGAAAGGCACCAAATAGATGAGCTTTCAATTCACCTCAAGGATCTAGAAAACCTACAGCAAACCAGACCCAAATCTAGTAGGAGAAGAGAAATAATTAAAATCAGAGAAGAAATCAACAGGATTGAATCAAGAAAAACATTCCAAAAATTCAGCCAAACGAGGAGCTGGTTTTTTGAAAAAATAAAGGAAATTGACACCCCATTGGCCCAACTAACTAAAAAAAGAAGAGAAAAGACCCAAATCAATAAAATCAGAGATGAAAAAGGAAATGTAACAACAGACACCACAGAAATAAAAAGAATCATCAGAAATTACTACAAGGACTTGTATGCCAGCAAACAGGGAAACCTATCAGAAATGGATAGATTCCTGGACACATGCAACCTACCTAAATTGAACCAGGAAGACATCGAAAACCTAAACAGACCCATAACTGAGACAGAAATTGAAAGAGTAATAAAGGCCCTCCCAACAAAGAAAAGCCCAGGACCAGATGGATTCACTGCTGAATTCTACCAGACATTTAAAGAAGAACTAACTCCAATTCTTCTCAAACTATTCAGAACAATCGAAGAAGAGGGAATCCTCCCAAATTCTTTCTATGAAGCCAGCATCACCTTAATTCCTAAGCCGGGAAAAGATGCAGCACTGAAAGAGAATTACAGACCAATATCCCTGATGAACATAGATGCAAAAATACTCAATAAAATTCTCGCCAATAGAATGCAACAACTCATCAGAAAGATCATCCACCCAGACCAAGTGGGATTTATCCCTGGTATGCAGGGATGGTTTAATGTGTGCAAAACAATCAATGTGATACACCACATTAACAGACTGCAGAAGAAAAACCATATGATTATCTCAATAGATGCTGAGAAAGCATTTGATAAAATACAACACCCGTTCATGATGAAAACTCTAAGCAAACTGGGTTTGGAAGGAACATTCCTCAATACAATCAAAGCAATCTATGAAAAACCCACAGCCAACATCCTATTGAATGGGGAAAAGTTGGAAGCATTTCCACTGAGATCTGGGACCAGACAGGGATGTCCACTCTCACCACTGCTATTCAATATAGTTCTGGAGGTTCTAGCCAGAGCTATTAGGCAAGAAAAAGAAATTAAAGGGATACAAATTGGGAAGGAAGAACTCAAAGTATCCCTCTTTGCAGATGACATGATTCTTTATTTAGGGGACCCAAAGAACTCTACTAAGAGACTATTGGAACTCATAGAAGATTTTGGCAAAGTAGCAGGGTATAAAATCAATGCACAAAAATCAACAGCCTTTGTATACACAGACAATGCCATGGCTGAGGAAGAATTTCTAAGATCAATCCCATTCACAATAGCTACAAAAACAATCAAATACCTTGGAATAAACTTAACCAAGGACGTTAAAGATCTCTACGATGAAAATTACAAAACCTTAATGAAAGAAATAGAAAAGGATACCAAGAAATGGAAAAATCTTCCATGCTCATGGATTGGAAGAATCAATATCATCAAAATGTCCATTCTCCCAAAAGCAATTTATAAATTCAATGCAATACCAATCAAGATACCGAAGACCTTCTTCTCAGATCTGGAAAAATTGGTGCTGAAATTTATATGGAGGCACAAAGACCTCGAATAGCTAAAGAAATCTTGTACAACAAAAACAAAGCCGGAGGCATCACAATACCAGATTTCAGGACATACTACAGGGCAGTTGTAATCAAAACAGCGTGGTACTGGTACAGAAACAGATGGATAGACCAATGGAACAGAATTGAAATACCAGAAATCAACCCAAACATCTACAGCCAACTTATATTTGATCAAGGATCTAAAACTAATTCCTGGAGCAAGGACAGTCTATTCAATAAATGGTGCTGGGAAAATTGGATTTCCACGTGCAGAATCATGAAGCAAGACCCCTACCTTACACCTTACACAAAAATCCACTCAACATGGATTAAAGACCTAAATCTACGACCTGACACCATCAAGTTACTAGAGAACATTGGAGAAACCCTTCAAGATATTGGCACAGGCAAAGAGTTTCTGGAAAAGAACCGGGAGGCACAGGCAGTCAAAGCCAAAATTAACTATTGGGATTGCATCAAATTGAGAAGTTTCTGTACTGAAAAAGAAACAGTCAGGAGAGTGAAGAGACAACCGACAGAATGGGAAAAAATATTTGCAAACTATGCAACAGATAAAGGGTTAATAACCAGAATCTACAAAGAGATCAAGAAACTCCACAAAAACAAAACCAACAACCCACTTAAGAGATGGGCCAAGGACCTCAATAGACATTTTTCAAAAGAGGAAATCCAAATGGCCAACAGGCACATGAAAAAATGTTCAAGGTCATTAGCAATCAGGGAAATGCAAATCAAAACCACAATGAGGTTCCACCTCACCCCAGTTAGAATGGCTCACATACACAAATCTACCAACAACAGATGCTGGCGAGGATGTGGGGAAAAAGGGACACTAACCCACTGTTGGTGGGAATGCAAACTGGTCAAGCCACTATGGAAGTCAGTCTGGAGATCCCTCAGAAACCTGAAGATAACCCTACCGTTCGACCCAGCCATCCCACTCCTTGGAATTTACCCAAAGGAATTTAAATTGGCAAACAAAAAAGCGGTCTTCAGCCTAATGTTTATTGCAGCTCAATTCACAATAGCTAAGACCTGGAACCAACCTAAATGCCCATCAACGGTAGACTGGATAAAGAAATTATGGGATATGTACTCTTTAGAATACTATACCGCAGTAAGAAACAACGAAATCCAGTCATTTGCAACAAAATGGAGGAATCTGGAACACATCATGCTGAGTGAAGTAAGCCAGTCCCAAAGGGACAAATACCATATGTTCTCCCTGATCGGTGACAACTGACTGAACACCAAAAAGGAAACCTGTTGAAGTGGAATGGACACTATGGGAAACAGTGACTTGATCAGCATAGCCCTGACTGTTAATGAACAACTTAATACATTATCCCTCTTAGTAGTTTTTTTGTCTGTTCTACTTAATATGACTGGTTTAATTCTGTAATTAATACACAGTTATTCTTAAGTGTTGAAATTTAACTGAAATGTGATCCCTGTTAAACATAAGAGTAGGAATAAGAGAGGGAAGAGATATATAATTTGGGACATGCTCAAGCTGACTTGCCCCAAATGGTAGAGTTAGAAACATACCAGGGGACTCCAATTTAATCCCATCAAGGTGGCATGTACCAATGCCATCTCACTATTCCAAGTGATCAATTTCAGTTCACAATTGATCATAATGAAAGGACTAAGAGTCAAAGGGAGCACATAAACAAGTCTAGTACCTGCTAACACTAACCGATAGAATAAATAAAGGGGAGAGTGATGCAACATGGGAAGTGAGATACTCAGCAGACTCATAGAATGGCAGATGTCCTAAATAGCACTCTGGCCTCAGAATCAGCCCTAAAGCCATTCGGATCTGGCTGAAAAGCCCATGAGAATATTTCAGGCATGGAAAGCCAAGACACTCTGGCAAAAGATCTCTGTGAGTGAGATCTCAGTGGAAAGAACAGGTCTTCAAAGAAGGAGGTACCTTTCTCTGAAGGGAGGAGAGAATCTCCACTTTGACTATGACCTTGTCTAAACAAGATAAGAATCAGAGAACTCAGAGGGCTTCCATAGCCTTGGAAACTCATGACTGGAGCATAGGGAGATTACTGATGCCATAGACAGGAGTGTCAATTGGTAAAGTCAACAACAGGAGTCACTGTGCACTTACTCCTCATGTAGGATCTCTGTCCTTAATGTGCTGTGCATTGAGATTTAATGCTATAACGAGTACTCAAACAATATATTTCACTTTCTGTTTCTATGGGGGTGCAAACTGTTGAAATCTTTACTTAATGCATACTAAACTGATCCTCTGTAAAAAAAAAAAAAGAAATTATCAATTCCCAACTTGACTCTCACTGGGATTAAACATGACAATAGGTCTGCTCTGATTTCATCATCATTTAAAAAAAATCATCTATTATTTTTCACTTTATGTTTCTGTGTGGGAGCAAACTGTTGAAATCCTTACTTAATGTATACTAAGCTGATCTTCTGTATATTAAGATAATCGAAAATGAATCTTGATGTGAATGGAAGGGGAGAGGGAGTGGGAAAGGGGAGGGTTGTGGGTGGGAGGGACAGTATGGTGGGGAAGCCATTGTAATCCATAAATCGTACTTTGGAAATTTATATTCATTAAATAAAAGTTTAAAAAAAATTAGGGGAAAAATAAACAGCAATTCTATTCAAGAGATTATCATTGAGATCTCTAAACCTTTTCATTACAGCATTCAGGGGAAAATTACTTCCCAGAATAACAGAACAGTGAGGGAATCTGCCCCTTCTCTCTCTCCTTTCACTTTTTCAGTGCTATGGCTGACAACACTGTCAATATGTGAGTGTAGATGGCCCTTGCAGGCCATGAGATCCAGAGCCACGGAAAATCTGTAAGATCAGGAACTAGATCCCCTCTAATGAGTAGGTCACACAGTAGAATGATGGGTCCAAGCCCCCAGCTCACTCTGCACTCTGTGGGTGTAGGTGGGTAGGGCGTCTTCATTTCAGGTTCCAGGTAGGTGTCATATTAGAATCACTCAGGAGCTTAGCTGTCTTACACCACCACCCTTGGTTCCGGGGTCTCAGGAGCCAGTTTCATCCAGAAGTGCTAGGAAGGGCCATTCTTCTACAGATAAGTGATCTTAGATTCCACCTTTTTTGAGTACGGCAAAGGCAGATGGAATACCCCCCAGTGTTTTCCAGTTTAGCAAAGAGGAGATATTTCTTGTCATGATAACTGGAAACCATTAGCATCTTAGAGAGGAACTGGCCAGAACAATTCAGGTTCTTCAAGCTTTAGACTGAAGCCCATGCTTTTCCTGAAACACAAACTCTGTATCCCACCTGTGAGCCTGGGGAGCTAGATCTTCCCTGCAGAAAGAGCTGTGTGTGCCAAGTGTGGAATAGCTAAGCCAGACTTTCCAGGCAGTTCCAGAGTAGAGCACACCTGGTAGCCTTGGGTCTGAACATCTAGATTTGTGAGGAAACATTGGCAAACTGTTTGTAGCCAATTAAATAACTTCTGACAACTGTAAAAATAAAATTTGAAGTCCATAAGGATGTAATCAGAGATCCTGAGCATAATAGAAGTCAGAGTAAACAGCTATGGCATTAAGGCTACCTTAATCACTCTCTCAGCCTCTAGAACCAGACAACACGGCTCTAGGCTTAGGGATAATCAGAAAGAGTGAGCTCTCACCACTATCATCATAGAAGAATATTATTCTCTCTGTATGGAGGCAAATATGCTTCCCCTGTCCACCACCACCTTTCTAAGCCTTGTGTATTCAATGTGAGTTGAGTGCCCACAATACACTATTGACCCTACAGGCATGAAACAATATTATCATTGTCTTACCCACACCCTAGTTGGGAGCATTAGAGTTTTCTATATAAAAAATGTACACAGTGTTAGGTTTAGTTCAATGATAGAAACCCATGTAGTGCTGTCTGTGGAGCTAGTGCTCACATACTCTCCCTTTAGAATCAAGGAGAGGAGTTTAGACAGCATATACTTGGATATTGTTTTAACCCATTCTGCCAGTCTGCCCCTTTAAACTTAACTTTTAATCTACCTATACGTATTAGGTTCTAGTCCCTGTTGCTCCTCTTCCAATCCAGCTCTCTGTTATGGCCTGGGATACCAGTAGAAGATGGTCAAAGTCCTTGGGCCCCTGCACCCATGTGGGAGACCCAGAAGAAGCTCCTGGCTCCTGGCTTCGGATAGGCACAGCTCCAATTGAGGAGAGAACCAGCCGATGGAAGACCACTCTCAATGTCTCTACCTTTCTCTGTAATTCTGTCTTTCAAATAAATAAAATAAAAAAATAAAATTACTACTGCAATGTAGATCACTCATTGTATTTTACTTTTTCTCTGATCGGTTTGATGTCTTATATGGGCTTTGTTCCTTACTTCCTCCTTTATTATCTGCATTTAATTGATTTTTGTTCAGTATCATTTTGATTATCTTCCAATATCCATTGTGGCATATTTTGTTATTTCATCAGTTCTTTGACTCAATTGTATGTGTTAGTTTGGATGCTCATGACTTATTTTTAATTCTACATTTCAACTACAACCATGTTTTTATTGGATTTTTGTCTGGATTCCTGCTACTCCAAAAGTCAAGTGTCTGGTTCTTGTCATTGCATTATGATCTAGAACCTAGGAGAGAATAAGTGTTTAGTCCCCTTCCTACTCCATGAAAAACAGAGGTGTGAATGCAGTCCCATCATGTTGGAAAAGCTTCAAATTCTACAGAGGGATTTGATATTAGATCTTTGGAAGCCTTCTGGTTTCAGATGTTAAGGTAACAATTAATCCAAGGGCTGACTTTGTGCCACAAATAAGCATCCAGTGCCTCAAACTGTTAAAACATTCACGGTGACCTGAGTTTTCTAGGGAGTCTAGAATTTCATTTCTCATTTCTTCCATAACTTACTTTATTACCTAATTTAAATTCACTATTTCTTCTGCCTTCTCAAATGTGCTTTCTTTTTAAAACATATTTGTTTATTAATTTGAAAGGCAAAGTTACACAAGGGGAGAGAGAGAGAGAGAGAGAGAGAGAGAGAGAGAGAGAGAATCTTTCACCTGCTGATTCATTCAAAAACTGGCCTCAGTAGCTAGAGATGGGCTTATCCAAAACCAGAGCCAGGAGCTTCTCCTACGTCTCCCACAACGGGTCTGAGGCCCAGCCACTAAAGCCATCTTTCCCTTTCCCAGACACACTTCAGGAAGCCAGATTGTAATTGGAACAGCCAGCACTTCAACCAGTATCCATATGGATACCAGCACCACATGCAGTGGCTTTACCTGTTACACCACAGTTCCAGCCCTTCAGATGTGCTTTAGAGCCTATGTATTAATTTTTAAAATTTCAATTATTATACTGTGATGCTCCAGGATTTCCATGTGGTTCATTTTAAAATGCAGGTTTATTATTTGTATAATCTATTAGGTGACCCATTTTCTTTTCATCTGCAGCTTCCTTTAACTCTTTATAAGTATGAATTCTGTATTATATCAAAGGCAGTTTCATCTGATTGATTTTTCTCTTAGCTGAGAAGCACTTATTTTTCTTATTTCTTAGCATAGATCAGAATTTTTTTTGTTGGAGTATGGATACTCAGATCATTACAATGTGGCGACTGGACATCATATTCTCTCCCCAATCTCATGTTTGTTGTTGCTGTTCACTTAAGTTGCAAATGTTAGTTTAGTGATTATTCTATTCCATTTTATAGAGCTCTATTATTTGTTAAGGGAGCACTGATACTCTGGTTACATTAGTTTGTTTGCTGTATCTTGACTTGAAACCTTAAATGTCTGGAGAAAACCACTGCTATATCACAGCTGTAATCTGTCTTTGTGACAAGTCATCCCTATGCCACTGAGCCAATCAGTTTATAATGCTGTTTTTTTCTATTCTGTTTAGGTTTATATGTAATAAAAATCAGTCAGATGTAGAAGCATAACATTTGCATAGCCTTTGTTGAACATGTGCCCCATCCAGGGCATTCTAGATTTCTGGAGATATGTGGAGACTTTCCAAAGCCCTTTCTTATTCTCCAAAGCATCTCAGTCGGCTATGTTTCGTTCCCAGGAGCCTAGTGTGTCCCTGTGGGCTCCAATTGAGGTCCTTTGCTCCAGGAGGCAGCAAGATCACACTTTTCCCCAAAAGAATGGATTTATTCCCAAGCCAGAGTAACCCAGCTTTTTACTCTGGCTGATAGTCTCCAGGTCAACCTCAATCCTTTGAAGTATAAAAAATATAACCAATGTCCATGTATCCTAAGTAACTGAAGCTGAGTTCACATGTATATTTTAGCTTACAGAGGTAGCTTTTTTCAAAGTATTAATTATAAATTTCAAAATCCACCTGTTTTCAGAAAGATTTTTGCTTTCTCAAATGGTTCTCAATCAGTAATGGAACTATTGAATCAGAGCTGCGCTTTATATAGTCAAATGCTTTCTACTTAGATATAAGAAAGGAAAGAGGAGGGGGATGAGGCCACTGTAAGGTGGGAAGTATCACTATGCTCTGAAATCCACATATACAAAATTTGTTCACTTTATATAAATAAATAAAAGTATTAAACTCTATTTGGAGTGCACATGAACATCAGTATCTCACGCTATTACACATGAACATAAAATTTCATGATATTACAGACTAGCATTTCTTTTCATTCAAGGAATTGCAAAGTAGGGCCTATCATGTTAATATGAATTCTTTTTAAAAATATTTATTTACTTATTTATTTATTTATTTATTTGTAAGGCAGCGTGACAGAGAATTAGGGAGGGGCACACAAAGAGAAAGATATATTCAATCTGCTCCTGGCTTCAGCATGACCATACCAAGACATTATGTCTATTTGCAGAGTGAACTACAAGATGGAAGATCTTTCTCGGTCACTCCCTCTCTCTCTGTAACTCTGCCTTATAAATAAACAGATATTTTAAGAAGGTTCATAAATATAACTGATTTAATGCCATTTTAACTTAAATGGGATAAAATGTATGCAGATATAGTTTATGATTTTAGCGATGCTGATTGTAGCGCTTAAAATATTTTGATGCATTGATCACGTGGAACTCAGTACAGGTTTCTAGACTTATGTGTGATATAACTGATGTACAAAATGGTTACCTAGGGGCCGGCGCTGTGGTTCACTTGGTGAATCCACCACCTGTGACACCAGTATCCCATATGTGTGCTGGGTTCTAGTCCCGGTTGTTCCTCTTCCAGTCTAGCCCTCTGCTGTGGCCCAGGAGGGCAGTGGGGAATGGCCCAAGTGCTTGGGCCCCTGTACCTGCATGGGAAACCAGGAAGAAGCACCTGGCTACTGGCTTTGGATTGTCACAGTGCTGACCGTAGCGGCTATTTGGGGAGTGAACCAACAGAAGGAAGACCTTTCTCCCTGACACTTTCTGTCTCTCTCTCTTTGTCTCTCTCTCTCACTGTCTACAACTCTCAAATAGATTAAAAAATTTTAAAAAATGATTACCTCATTCTCATCTGCACGAAGTTACATCTCTCTCTCTCTCTCCCCCCCCCCTTTTGACAGGCAGAGTTAGACAGTGAGAGAGAGAGACACACAGAGAGAAAGGTCTTCCTTTCCGTTGGTTCACCCCACAAATGGCCACTATGGCTGATGCGCTGCAGCCGGTGAACTGCCCCAATCTGAAACCAAGAGCCAGGTGCTTCCTCATGATCTCCCATGCAGGTGCAGGGCCCAAGGACTTGGGCCATCTTCCACTGCCCTCCGGGCCACAGCAGAGAGCTGGACTGGAAGAGGAGCAACCAGAACAGAATCCGGCGCCCTGACTGGGACTAGAACCTGGGGTGCGAAGCCGCAGGTGGAGGATTAGCCAAATGAACCACGGCGCTGGCCACAAAGTTACATTTCTTCTCTTATCTTCTATTCTCTTAAATAAATCATATTTGCAAATAGAATTTAATGAAACATTTCATTATCATTTTATTGAGTAAGTGCTCCAATTCCACATCTTATTTCAAAGAATGATTCTTGTTTCATCACTTCGCTGAATTTGACAAAATTCTTTGAATGACAAATATTCTGTCAGATTCCTGAATGGGCTTCTGGATTCACTCAGTCATTTTTCTGTAAAATAGCAATAGCAGAGAATTCTAATATGTCCATTTCCAAGAACAATCCTTGATATATGATCACTCTCAATATCTAATCAGATTCCTCATCTTCCACAATCCCTACAGTGAGGTCTGATCACTCTTGTCAGTTCTCAGCAAGAATCTTGGTAGGGTGTTTTTGCCAGAATCCTCCTTATTACTGGTGTTTCCTTTAGTAGCTTCCACAAAATCTTACCCCACTCCTTGACTGTGATTTTCCATTTACCTCTACTATACCAGAAATGAGTCCAATCTCTGTCTCCAATGGAAGACTGCTAGCAGAAGCCCCTATTCCCAACATAGTGTTCCAATTCATTTTCTACATTATCATATTCCAGTAAGTAGCAGTGAATATTTTCCCCTTAATATGTTTGAGATGTACTTTGTCAACAATATCTCCCAATAGCAGATAGCAAGGGAACTTTGTCTTAGCTGGAGTAAGAGATTTTATCTGGAGCTTCAATCAGAATTCTGGTTTTCACTTCATCTTAGTTGTCAATCATATTTCATTTTCTTGATTGTATGACCAGGACTCATTTGCATTCTAAGATTACTGACAGAAATATTTTGAATGAAGGGTGTCTCCAAGCAAGTACTTCATTTCTATATGAAATACCAATTCTTCTCCTGGAAAAAAAATTTTATATTTTAAATATTTCTGTGCCTTATGGAAACTAACAGAAAAGAAAGAAATAAAAAAAGAAATTAACAGAAGTAATTTATTTAGGAGTGAATGTTCATGGTTTGAGTCTTCATGATATAGAAATAAAGAATTCAATTTCATATATCCTATATTCTTGGTTCTTATATTTTGTCTTTCTGAATTTGTGCAATAAGATATGATTTGGCAGATTTGGATATAAAGCCAACAAATTCATATTACAAAGATCCCCAAAAATTGGATTTTTTTTGCATTCCTGGAAGATATTTTCTAGGATCTTGAGATGTACTGCTTGTGTTAAAGCGCTTAAGTTCTTGGGCCACAATAATGTCAATGGCATGATTTTTGGAGACTGTCTTTCTGTATTCCTGGGAAACTGGGACATGATATGTCACTGTGATCTCTGGCTAGTAGAAACTGAGGAGCCCCGTTCCTGTGGCTATAGTCAACATATGTAACTGAAGCCAAATATGATGCCTTGGACACTCCGATTGTGATAATTTTCCTTCCTTGACTGAAAATTACATACATGTCACACCTTGTTTCTGGAAGAATTAAACACTGTTCATGTGATTCCATAATGAAGGAACAAACAGAAATATGCACCTGTTACATTTTGTATCTACCCTGTTGGCTTTCTTTCTCTGATACTGTTATTTTTATTCTTAATATGTAATAAACCATAACTATGAAGGCAAAGCATTCCTGAGGATTTTGAGTCCTTCTAGTATATCATTAAAATTGATAATGGTCATAGGGCCCCTGAAAAAGATGCAGGAGAAATGGAACAGGACATAATGGCCTTGATTTATCAGAAATGTTGCAATCATATTTGAAAAACAATTGGTTAAGGGAAGGGAATCGTATACATTCGATGCCTTGATGGCTAGCAAGACATCCGTGAAATGAGACATTTGTCATGCTGTCATTAGATATTAGAAGTAAAGTTTTAGCAATGGAACAAAAGAGTTCAACTTCTGAGCTATACACTCTGTGGATATTGGAAAATGCAAAATAATTATTAATGTAGAATCCATTGGTTATTATTATTGCTAAGAGCTAAAGTGAAATGAAAGAGAATATTGTTGTGGATACTGGTACAGTGATAGTACAAGTGTCTGCTGGTCTAAGCTGTACACAAAGCCTCTAGACAGCCTCAAGTGCTTATATTTCTTTTAGAGGAATGTATTATTGAGATAGATTTTTCTCAGCCTTTTGGCTATGATCAAGTGTGAGATAGATTTGGAGCTTGACTGTTAATATGTTTACTATGTTTACTACCTAGGATATTCAAAGAAAGACCATATATATTCACCCCTTCAACAGTATTAACTGGATAAGCTTAAGTTTTAAGATTTAAGTGTGTTCAGAATGGCTGACATAAATCTCACTCTTTAGATAATATTTTCCTGTTTCTTTTTTGGAATCTTTCTATAAACGCCAGGTTCATGTCATTTTTCCTAATTTCTACAACTTTTTCATGTGAAAACTGAAATTGATGTTGATTTTCTATCTTTCCAGACTTACTGGATTGAGTATTCTCTCTTCTAGTGTGACTGTTTTAAGAATAAAGTTGCTTGCAAAAATCCATCTATTCATTTGAAACCTAACTTTCCAATCATAGTCTATGTGCCTCTAATGTCAGTGTGTGTACCCAATATTTTCATTTTGATATTCATGCTAAATATCTTAAGTATGGATTATATTTTTCTATTTTGTGATAACAGAAAACAAAAAAGAGCAGGATATCCATCTTAATATCAGACAAAATAAGCTTTAACACAAAAAATTATTGAAAGAGACAATGAAGGACATTATGTAATAAAAATGAAAGATTAATCCAACAAGAATATGTACCTACAGTAAATAAATATGCATCTATTACCAACTATTTAAAACAAATATTAGTACATTTAAAGGGAGAAATGTACTTCTATGCCCTAATAATGGGGATTTCAACACCATACTTTGATAAATGAACATATCAACTAGATAAAAAATCACAGTTGATCACACTGATAGGTCTAAGAGTCAAAGGGATCACACAAACAAGACTAGGGTCTGCTAATACTAACTGATAGAATAAAAAAGGGAGAGAATGGTCCAACATGGGAAGTGGGATGCACAGCAGACTCGTAGAATGGCAGATGTCCTAAACAGCACTCTGGCCTCAGAATCAGCCCTTAAGGCACTGAGATCTGGCTGAAGAGCTCATGAGAGTATTTTAGGCATGAAAAGCCAAGACACTCTGGCAAAAAAGAGGACCTAAGTGAAAGGTCTCTGCGAGTGAGATCCCAGTAGAAAGAACGGGCCATCAAAGGAGGAGGTACCTTTCTCTGAAGGGAGGAGAGAACTTCCACTTTGACTATGCCCTTGTATAAATAAGATCAAAGTCAGCTAACTCAAGAGGCTTCCATAGCCTTGGGAAATCATGACTAGAGCCTAGGGAGATTTCTGACGCCATAAACATGAGTGTCAAATTGTTAAGTCAACAACAGGAGTCACTGTGTACTTGCTCCTTATGTGGAATCTCTGTCCTTCATGTGTTGTCCAATGTGAATTAATGCTATAACTAGTACTCAAACAGTATTTTACACTTTATGTTCTGTGTGGGTGCAAACTGATGAAATCTTTAGTTAATATATACTAAATTGATCTTCTGTATATAAAGAGAATTGAAAATGAATCTTGATGTGAATGGAATGGGAGAGGGAGTGGGAGATGGGAGGGGTGCGGGTGGGAGGGAAGTTATGGGGGGGGAAGCCATTGTAATCCATAAACTGTACTTTGGAAAATTATATTTACTAAATAAATGTTTAAAAAATAAAAAAAAAACAATAAAAAAGAAGCAAACATAAAAAAGAGAAAGAAAACAAAAAAAATCAAGAAGGAAAGAGTAGAGGTATTCTACATGACAGACCAAATGAATTTAATTGATATCTATAGAAAATTTAATCTCATGGCTGCAGAATATACCTTCTTTTTATCAGTGCATGGAACTTAATCTAGGATAGACCAATTGCTGGATCATAAAGCAAGTCTCAACACATTAAACATGAAAATCACACCATGTATCTTTTCTGACAACAATGCAATGAAGCTAAGTTAATTACTTGAGAAAATAGAAAATACACGAACACAAAGATTGAAAAACATGCTCCTGGATGAACAATTTGTCTTTGAAGAAATCAAAAGAAAATAAAAAAAATAATGGAAACAAATTAAGATGACAAAAGACATGTCAAAACTTATGAATTACAATAAAATCGGTGGAAGCGGGAAATTTTATACCAATTAGTATCTACATCAAGAGGTTGGGAAGCCGTAAATGACCTAACAATGTATCTCAGGGACCTAGAAAAATAAGCACAAAGCCATCTCAAAAGTATTTGGAGGAAAAATAATTAAAACTAGAGGGTAACTTATCAAAATTGTAACAAAAATGACACAATAATCAGTGAAATAAAGATGTTGTTTGAAAAAATAAGCAAAATTGAAATACCATTTTCCCAAGTAGCAACAAACATGGGGAAAGCACCAATTAATAGAATCAGAGATGAAAAGGGAGATGTTACAGAATATATCACAGAAATATAAATAACCATAAGGAATTACTACAGACAGCTAGATGCCAACAAATTGGAAAATCAGGAAGAAATAAATAGCTTTCAGGACACATTTAATCACCAAAATTGAATCATGAAGACATAGAAATAGACCAATAACCAAGATGGAGAATGAATGTAATAAACACCATTCAATAAGGAAAAGAGCAGATCTCAATGGTTTCAATTCTGAATTCTTCTAAACTATTAAAGAAGAAACAACTGGAGAAAATGCTAGCTAATCAAATCCACTAATACATCAGAAATATATTCATTTGGATCAAGTGTGATTTATCTCTGGTATGCTGAAATGGTTCAACATACACAAATCAGTAATCCATGATACATCACATTAACAAATTGAAGACTAAAAGCCAACTATTTCAATAGATACAGAGAAAGGAGCTAATAAAATACAACATTTCTGTTGGAGGCTTAAGCACGAGACTGGCCCCTGCTGGTCAGACACTCCCCAACAAGGAGAATGGGATAGGTAAGGTCGACGGGTCGTGAACACACCACAAGTACCCGTGAGTTCTGTCGAAGCAGGAACCACTTTATTGAAGAAGTATGCAGGCTTATAAAGCTTACAAAAGACATGCGTAGTAGGGGAGCCAATCAGCGAAAAGGTCATGCAGGCATGGGTGGAGCATGCACAGGGGCGTCTTAAGCAAAGTACAGGGTTCACACACTGTCCACGTGTCAGGAACTAAAGCGGACCTATCCCTGCTGGTGGTCTGATCTTACATAGCTTAACCACAATGGCCGCAGACATGCCCTCAAACATCCGCCAGGCAACATACTGTAATGGAGATTTTAGGCAATGCCCAACACATTTCATGTTAAAAACCGTAAGCAGATGGAAAATAGAAGAAACATTTATTAACACACTCAAGGCAATATATGACAAACCCACAGCTGGCATCCTCTGGAATGGGGGGAAAAATTGGAAGCATTTCCACTAATATACAGAACCACAAAAGGATGTACACTTCCACCATTGCTATTCAGTGCAGTTCTGAAAGCTTTAGCCAGAGCTATTAGTCAAGAAACGAGATTCAAAAGGATACAAGTTGGAAAAGAGGAAGTCATATTATCCCTATTTGCAGATGACATGATCCTATGTATAGTGGAAACAAAAACAAAAGATTACACTAAGAAACTATCAGAACTCACAAAGAGGGTTTGGTGAAGTTACAGGATATAACACTAAGCCACAAAAATAGACTTTGGTTACCCAGACAGTGCCATGGCTGAGAAAAATTTTGTAATATCAGTCCCATTCACAATAGCTACAAAACTTTTAAATATCATGGAATAAATTTAACCAACCAGGTGAAAAATCTCTATGATGAAAATTACAAAACATGAAAGGAGGAAATATAAGATATAAAAACTGGAAGAATCTTCCATGCTTCTAGATTGGAAGAATTAATATAATTAAAATATCATAATACCCAAATCAATTCACAGATTCAAAGCAATGCCAACAACATTCTTTTCAGATCTAGAAAAACGATGCTAAAATTTATACTGAAACACAAGAGACTCTGAATAGGCACATCAATTAAACAACAACAACAAAGAAGGCATACTACATGGAAGTGACAAACAGCCTGGTGCTGGGTTAAATTGGCATTTTGAGGTTTGATTTTTTTATAGCTTTTGGCTGTACTCTTGAGGAACAGAGTACACTTCTTACATGTTCAATTATGTATTTAGTAGAGGGTTAAACTTGATGTTACAAAATAAACTGAAAGTACGTCATTGTAAAAACTAAAAGAAAAAGAAATAAAAGAAGGAGGAGGGGGGAAGAGAGCATGAGAGGGAAGACAGTTATGGTGTGAAATACCATTGTGCTCAAATCTGTATATATGAAAAACATGAAATTTGCTCACCTTATGTAAATAAAAAATTAAAAACTCAACAAAAATATGTCATGCAAAATATTAATATGTGTCACCCCAAATCCCTGGAAGTTTGGGATTTCTAATATTAATGATAAAAGTGACTGAAACTGAATTTTTAGGAACATTATTTTATTGAACTGAGAAAGAGAAAAAGAGAGAGAGACTGAGTACTCCCATTAGACTGGTTTACTTTCATATGCCCACAATGACAGGCTTTAACAGGCCTGGATTCAGGAGCTGGGAACTCAATACAGATCTAAACACAAGTTATAGGGAGGAAAGTACTTGTGCTATCACTGCTGCCTCCCAGGGTATTAATTAACAGGTAACTTGCAACAGAAATGAAGCTGGTATTTATGTCTAGGCACTATGATATGGTATGCAGAGATCACAGTTGGTTTTATCCAATAGGTCAAACATTTGTCCCTGGGACTCAGTTACCGTAGGAAATTAGGCAATTGTGGGTTTTTTTTGTTTTTTTGTTTTGTTTTGTTTTTTTTTTTTTTTTTTGACAGGCAGAGTGGACAGTGAGAGAGAGACAGACAGACAGACAGAGAAAGGTCTTCCTTTACCGTTGGTTCACCCTCCATTGGCAGCCACGGCCAGCATGCTGTGGCCAGCACATCGCACTGATCTGAAGCCAAGAGCCAGGTTCTTCTCCTGGTCTCCCATGCAGGTGAAGGGCCCAAGCACTTGGGCCATCCTCCACTGCACTCCCAGGCCACAGCAGAGAGCTGGACTGGAAGAGGGGCAACTGGGACAGAATCCAGCATCTCAACCAGTGCCACAGGTGGAGGATTAGCCTATTGAGCCGTGGCGCCAGCCGGCAATTTTGTTTTAAGTATGATTACTGTGTTTTATTAGACTTATTCAGCCTTTGGAAGTAGGCACTAAAATATAGTCTACAAATTCAATGACATAGTATGTAATGTTTGCATTAAAATATCTCTAGAGAACTGGAATTGGTAGCTGAAAATTAAGGCAAAATAAAGTTACTGAAGACTTTTGTTGAGTACTAGCCATTTTTAATTATTTGATTATCCATACTATTATGCTTTTTTATTTTCCTAATTATATTTAAATAAAGCAAATACATAGTTGTATAAAAATTTTTAGTGTATAGCACAGTAGCCAACTCTAACAAAAACTTGAAAATAAGTTCTTTCATGTTGCAGTAATGTAATTTGGTATTTATTATCAGTTCTAGTTGGTAAAATTAGCACTGGGAAGAGAGCACTGCAAAAGTCTTTGCATTTATGGACAGAGGTGCTGTCTAAAACATTTATGCAACATTGTTTCTGTGAGCTTCATTTGAGAAAGAATGTTCTCACTTTGATATTATCTTTACATGTTTATTCTAACTAACTGTCTGTGAGTTACAGCAGTGTATAGTTCTATATGCTAATAGCAATTACTTCCTTTTTTGTCTGGACAAACTTTAATTCATGTGCACTCCCACTCCAGGAAGTCTTCTTCTGTCTTTGCAGACTTAACATCACTCATGTCATGTCTGTGCCTATTCCACCACTGTTTCTTATCATATTCCTTTAATACCAGATATTAATCATGACTATCTCTATCTCTATTTCCTCTCTCTCTCTCTCTCTCTCTCTCTCTTTCTCTCTCTCTCTCCTCTACCTCCTCCCATTTCCAAATGTCTGATCTTGAGTCCCAGTTCTGTTCCTGAGTCTGTCTTCCTATTAATGTGCATTGTGAGAGGCAGTAGGTGATGACTAAAATACTTGAGTCCCGCCACCCACATGGTAAACCTCCATTGTGTCCCTCTTTCCTGACTCAGGTCTTGCCAAACCCCTGCTGTGGCAGGCATTTGGGAAATGAATCAGTGGTTGCTCTATCTCCATCTCTCTGGCTCTCAAATTAATAAAATAAATATATAATTATACCTTTAAAATGAGTGAATTTTTCTAGTTCTGAAACTTAAATGTCATGGGTTTAATTACTTGCCCCAGCTCCTGACTGCAAATTCTTGAAAATGCATACCCTGGGAGGCAAGGCTATAGCTGAAGTTATGGGGTTTCTGCTACTCACATAGGAGAATTAGAGTGAGTTTATGCTTCCTGTCTTTGGGCCAATGTAACTCCTGTTATAACAGTCTTTTAATAGTGAACCAGCAGGTTGGATCTCTCTCACTATGTCTCAGTGTATCTTTCTATATATATCCAAATCTTTCTATCGTTATTCCTCTCAAAAATAAGTAAGTTCTTTTAAAAAGATAAGAAAACAAATGTCATCACTTGAAAATCAGAAGATATGGCATTAATAAACTGGTCCAAATTAGGAACTAATAAACTGGGTCAAAATGTTGCAGCCCTAATTGGGGTAAAGGTTCACTTACTGTGAATAATAAAACAGGGGAGGTTGTGGGTGTTAGAGAAACAAGGAATTTTTTAGTTGATATGCTTCTGGTCATTATATCTGAGTGTGTGAAATGAAGAACCTCTGTGTGGAATTGGTGATATGACTGTGGGAGGTCGTAGCGTGCACTGCCACGGAAGCCTGACCATCCATATCTGAATAGTTAAAGTAAGCAGGTCAGTGAATCCCCACCCTCTCCTTGTTGCTGAAAACGGAGATACACACGCAGTCCTCAGAAATGAATCTGCTCAGTTAGGGGGGTAATAGGAAATGCAACCTGCATTCTGGATCCAGTGCTGGTCGCTGGCTCAGGATCTTGAACCATGATGAATGATTACTTTTCCAGAGTATGTTCTGAGGAGGAAACAGTTTCCTAATTCACACAGGTGTGTTGCATCATCTTGCTGAGACCCTGGCATCAGAGGGAAGCAAGTGTGGAGTCAGCCAGGGGTCTTTCAACGCAGTGGGGATATCTTGAGTAATCTGATGTAGTTTCTCCTTGTTTCAAAGGGAATGTTATTGTTTTCCTTCAGTCTTTTGACAAGGACAGTGAGCAGGCAAACTAGACACATATAGCTCAGGGAAATGAGACCACATGTGGTGAATTGTGGAACCCAGGTGCTACTAATCTGTTGTCTTCCAGAACCAGGAAAGTTCACTTTTCCCTTTGGTGACTCTTGCTGATAATCATTCCAAGCACAGGGCTGTCCTGCTTCTACAAATGATGTGGCATTTATGGGTCTGGTGGGAGAAAAGCTGATGCCACTACTCTATAAGCACAGTTTGGGAGCCTCACCTCACATGCACTCACACTGGAGACTCACCTGGGTGTCTGTTTCTATGGCTCATTGCATGGAGACTGCAAGGCAATGGTGGGATGAAGCAGAATTGTTGTAAGTGACATATTACAAGAATCCTCAGCTCAGGATTTCAGTGTTAGAACTCACTGTATCATAACTAAACTTAGATGTGTAAGACCATATATTTATTGGTTTATGAAATTTTCTCAATTACCCAAGTTGAAATTTTACTTCATTTTGGGGTCTAGTAAAACATAAACACTGAACAATTCACAATATGATAGACATGCTTGTGTGTCCTTTAAAAATTACAGGTACTTGTAAAATATTTTATAGTTTTCTAATAGTGTTTCAACCCAGGACATTGTCAAACATGAGCTATATTCATAAACAACAGTGGATTTGTAACATTTGTTCCTAAACAAATTTTATTTGTTCCATTACATTAGTGCTGAATTTTCAGCTGAGACTATAAGCATTCAAACAAGAAATGTCTGAGACAATAACAATTGTGAAAGCCATGTACCTGGGGATGTACCATATATTGTGAGTATATGTGACTTCATTATAAACAAAAATATGGTTGCATAAGGCATCAAAATTGCTAAAATGGTTACTAGAAACTGGGATGTTAACTGGACTATAAACAATACAAATCCAGGGGTCCCAAAATGTGAAAGAATGAATGAGACCAGAAGTTGCCAGGGGGATTGCATGTGACAGCTACAGCCAGATATATTTGTTCAATTTTTGTCTTGGTGATTCTTTTCTTGCTTGCAAAAATTACAAATATTTCACCATACAAATGTCATTGAGAAATTTTATATTCTTGTCACTATTTGACCACTACCTAGAAGTGAGTGTACACAGAATAAACAGATATGAATTCTCAAACTGGAAACCAGAGAAAATAGGGATACAGACAGTGTGCAACCTGTAAGGCCACTAGTGTGGATGTGCTGGGGTTTTACATGTATAAATTATTTGTTGGAGAAGACAATACAGGGGCTTAATCAATAAGATTCTAAATCAAAATGGAATATTATATGCAAGTGGTTAACATAAAGATGATAAAGAACATTGGTGATGTGAAAATGATTCTTTCTTACAGGTATAAAACTATTTCCAGTATGTCACTGAAATGAATTCTCATTCCACTTGTGCTTTCATAAATAGATGTTTTTTATTCCAACTTGGCATTGGGATAGCAGCCAACTCTTTCCTTCTTCTGTTCCACATATTCACATTCCACGAGGATCACAGGTCTTATCCCACCAAATTGATCACCTGTCACTTGGCCCTTGTCCATGAAGTGATGCTCTTCACAGCAATGTCTTTTATTTTTATGGACCTGGCTGAGTCAGTGAATTTTTGGAATGAACTCATATGTAAAGCCTTATTCTTCACAAACCGGGTGATGAGGAATCTCTCCATCTGTTTCACCTGCATTCTGAGTGTCATCCAGGCTGTCACCATCAGCCCCAGCACTTTCTATTTTGTGAGATGTAAACATAAATTGACAAATTATATTCTCTATGTTTTAATCTTCTTTTGGTTTCTCAATTTGTCCATCAGTAGTACCGTAATCTTCCATGTTGTGTCTCCTCCTAATGTGACCCCAAATGATCTTCTCCAAATTGGTAAACACTGCTCAATATCTCCAATGAATTCCATCTTTGGGAGGGTATTTTTCATTATGACAACATCCAGAGATGTCCTACTAGTAGGAGTCATGCTGCTCTCAAGTGTGTACATGGTGATTCTCTTGTCCAGACATCAGAAGAGGTGTCAGTACCTTCACAACACCAGCCACTCTCCAAGATCCTCCCTAGAGAAAAGGGCCACCCAGACTATCCTGTTGCTGGTGAGTGCCTTTGTGGACACCTACTGCCTGAATCTCATCATCATGACTATCTCAGTCCATGTGTTGTGGACATATGATCAAGTCTTTCTAAGTATCCAGAAGTTTGTAAGTAATGTTTATGCCACAGTCAATCCACTGGTGCTGCTCAGTTCTGATAAAAGAATAATCAATATTCTGAAATACATGCAGTGTAAGAGCCATTAATTTATACTTAGTAACGGGATATTTTCTTTCTTTTTTGAAAGCTTTTATTTAATGAATACAAATTTCTTAGTTACAGCTTTAGGAATATAGTGGTTCTTTCCCCCACATCTGCCCTCCCACCTCCACTCTAATCCCATCTTATACTCCCTCTTCTGTCCCATTCTTCATAAAGATTCATTTTAATTAAGTTTATATACAGAAGATGAACACTATACTAAGTAAAGATTTCAACAATTTGCACCCACACACACATACAGAAAGTATAAGATAGTGTTTATGAACAAGTTTTACAGTCAGTTCTCATAGTATAACTCATTAAAGACAGAAGTTCTACATGGGGAGTAAGTGCACAGTGACTTCTGTTGTTGATGTAACAATTAACACTCTTTTTAAATTTTTTTTATTTATTTGATAGGTAGAGTTACAGACAGTGAGAGGGAGAGACAGAGAGAAAGGTCTTCCTTCCGTTGGTTCACTCCCCAGATGGATGCTATGGACAGTGCCACGCCGATCCGAAGCCAGGAGCCAGGTACTTCTTCCTGGTCTCCCACAATGGTGCAGGGGCCCAAGCTCGTGGGCCGTCCCTCCACTGCCCTCCTGGGCCACAGCAGAGAGCTGGACTGGAAGAGGAGCAACCAGGACTAGAACCCGGTGTCCATTTGGGATGCCAGTGCTGCAGGTGGAGGATTAACCAAGTGAGCCACGGCACCGGCCCCTACGATTAACACTCTTATTTTTTTTTTTTTTTGACAGGCAGAGTGGACAGTGAGAGAGAGAGACAGAGAGAAAGGTCTTCCTTTGCCGTTGGTTCACCCTCCAATGGCCGCCGCGGCCGGCGCGCTGCAGCCCGCGCACCGTGCTGATCCGATGGCAGGAGCCAGGAGCCAGGTGCTTTTCCTGGTCTCCCATGGGGTGCAGGGCCCAAGCACCTGGGCCATCCTCCACTGCACTCCCTGGCCACAGCAGAGGGCTGGCCTGGAAGAGGGGCAACCGGGACAGAATCCGGCGCCCCGACCGGGACTAGAACCCGGTGTGCCGGCGCCGCTAGGCGGAGGATTAGCCTAGTGAGCCGCGGCGCCGGCCTAACACTCTTATTTATGATGTCAGTGATTACCTGAGGCTCTTGACATGAGTTGCCAAGGTTAGGGAATCTTTTGAGTCCACAAACTCTGTCACTATTTAGACAGGGCCATAAGCAAATAGAAGTTCTCTCCTCCCTTCAGATAGAAGTACATACTTGTTTTATGGCCCCTTCTCTCCATTGGGGTCTCACTCACAGATATTTTTCATGTAGAACATGTTTTTGCCACTGTGTTTTGGCTTTCCATGCCTGAAATGCTCTCATTGGCTTTTTAGCCAGATACAAATGCATTAAGGGCTGATTCTGAGGATAGAGTGCTGTTTAGGGCATTTGTCTTTCTATAGGTCTGTTGTGTGGATTGCTTAACATGTTGGAACATTCTCTCTTTTTTAGTTCTATCTATTGTTATTACCAGATACTGATCTTATTTATGTGATCTTTTTGACACCTAATCCTATCTATATGACCAATTACAAACTTAATATGATCACTTTAGCATGCAAGATGGCATTAGTATCACCCAGCTTGATGGGATTTGGAGTCCCATGATAAATTTTTAGCTTTACCCTTAGGGGTAAGTCCTCACGAATGTGTGATGAACTGTACAACTCCTCCCTCTCTTATTCCCACTCTCATTTTTAATGAGATTTAGTTTCAATTCACTTTATACACCTATGCTTTATTCTATGTTAAGTAAAGGTTTCAACCAGTGGAATTAAGTAGCAAACAATAATAAAAAATAAAATAATAAAAAGTTCCTCAACAGTCAAGTCAAGGGCTGTTCAAGTCATTGCTTCTCATAGTGTCTATTTCACTTCTACAGGTTTCCTTTTAGGTGATCTGGTAATTATCACAGATCAGGGAGAACATATGGCATTTGTCTCTTTTGGACTGGTTTACTTCACGAAGTATAATGTTTTCCAGATTCATTCATTTTGAGGCAAATGGCCGGATTTCATTTTTAACTACTGTGTAGTATTTCATACAGTACATATCTCATAATTTCTTTTCCAGTCTTCTGTTAATGGGCATTTAGGTTGATTCTATGTCTTAGCTGCTGTTAATTGAGATGCAATAAGCATGGAGGTGCAGATAATTCTTTTATTTTTTATTTCATTTCCCTTGGGTAAATTCCAAGTGGGATGGTTGGATCGTATGGTGGGACTATATTCGAGTTTCTGAGGTATCTACAAACTGTTTTCCATAGTGGTTTTAGCAGTTTGTATTACAACCAACAGTGGATTAGGGTACTTTATTCTGTTCTGGTAAATTAATAACCAATATTCTGAAAAAGATGCAATGTAAGAGCCATTAATTTCTACTGATTCATTAATGGGATATGTTTTTTTTTAAAGTTCTTCAAACAGCAGTTAAGTGATTCAATGGCATAAGATTTTCTTTTTTACTTGTATAGGGCAAAAAGTTTCATATATATCATATACACAGTTTTAAAAGCCTAATGATACTTTGTCAGATTAAAATATAATGTGTAATTATCTTATTGTATCTAAATTCTTTAAAATTTGATGCTTCAAGGATTATGTTTTTTCTTTACTTCAATGTGAACCAGGATTTGACACATGTAATGTCTCTTCTTATTTTATTTTCTTTAATGTAAGAAAATATTTATTTCTTCTTGACATGTATGTTTAAAAAGCTCCAACTGCTAATCACAACTCAGTGTGTATTTTTGAAAGTGTTTTACTCACCATGGCTCATTAGACATGTTTTAGCTAAGGATCCAACTCTTACTTGAATAATTGCTCTTGGCATAGTTAATTTGATGTTTCTGTTTTATTGTGCAATACTAGTTGTTGAATTTTTTTGTCTCAATCATATGGGTGATTTCTATTTTTATCTTATTGTTTTTAAATATTTCATCTTCTTTGATGTTATGTAATGTACTTATTTCTTTATGTGTATTTCTACTTTTTTTTGTCTTTTTGGCATACTGCATTTTATAATTGAAGGATTTGGATATGATTTTCAAATATAGTCTCAATCACCCATTCTTTGATTATTACTTTCGTGTTTTTTTTTAATGTTCTAGAGAAACAATTGGATGTTTCAATCCTTCTCATGCTAATCTTCCTATTTATGTAATTCTTCTATGATTTTGTATCCCTGAATTGTATTCATTGTTTTCAATATCTCAGTTCATCAGCACTCTCACCATCCCTGTGCATTTTCTCCCATGTTTTATGTTAATTTTATTCATAATATTTTCACCTCTTTTTTTTCTTTAGAACTTTCCTTTATATGGCTTACCAATCTTATGTATTCTTGCTCTTCCCACGTTATCTTTCCACATTATTTCCCATTTTTCCTATTGTTATTTGCTTGAATATTTTATGGATAATTTCTACTTGTAGAGTTATGTGACTGGAAACTCTTTAGATACAAATTCTAGTATCTTTTTTCCTGAGTGCAAAATAAACTATGTTTTTGTTCTGATGCATGGGTATGTCACGTCTGAGATTCTTCAGTCATCTTATTTCTATTGTTTATTTCACTTACCTGTGGCAATATTATACAAGGCACATGGGTTTGATGTCCTTGCAGTCCTCCAAATCTGAATGGAGCACTGGTTTCTTGGTTGATTGTTCTTCTGTTTCATTCCCTTGGTTCATTCCCATATCTGAGATGTCTTCATGTGCTCTATCCAAGTTTATTGGCCATTTTAAGTTCTCTTGTATCTATCTGAGCATTGCATCCATCTGCCTTAAAGATTTAGACTGGATAACATTTGATTTTCAAAAAGCACAAATATCAACAACATACATGTTAGTAAAATATTTTATGTGTTTATTTTTGCACATAGATAAAAATCTTGTTAAAAATCTCATATTCTTTATTTGAAACAACCCAATATTCTGTTTTATAAAACAATTTAGGAAGTGCTTATTTATTATTATTTGAATTTCATTTTATATTTGCTCAGATCTTTCAAATGATAATACTCTATGCAGAGAATAGTAGCTATATGTAGCCTAGATAATTTTTTTTCTAAAACACTAAGCTGGCATTGGCAGAATTATATTCCTGAGTCTTTCATCTGTGTTTACCATGGTTCATTATCAGCAATTCTCTGACAGTAAAAATTATCTGAATTTGGACTTTTTCATATAACTCAGAAGGTAATTAAATGAGCCTTTATTAACTTTGCCCATAGTAGTTTGCTACATAGTACTAGCTGGTTACTTACTTGATGGTTTCTGTTGTTATTTGGGAGGCATAGACAAAGATGTTCTGTTAAATTTCTTTTATTGTGCATTCGAGGGCACGCCTTTCCTCTCACACTATTCTTGTCATTATTTTTTAAAAAAATCTGTATCATGTCACCAAAACTACTACTCATTAATTGCTTTCTTAAAGCTTTTATTTATTTATTTATTTATTTTAGAAATAGAATTACAGATCGAGATGGAGGGAGAGAGGGAGAGTGAATATATCTGGTTCATGTCCCAAATGGCCACAATGGCCAGAGCTGGGCAGATCCAAAGCCAGGATTCAGGAGACTTTTCCAGTTCTTTCTCATGGGTGCAGGGGTCCAAGGACTGGGCCATCACCCACCGCCTCCCCAGGCCATAGCAGAGAGTTGGATCAGAAGAGAAGCAGCTGAGACAGAAAACAGTGCCCATGTGGGATGCTGAACACCACAGACTAAGGTTCAGCCTGCTATGCCACAGTGCTGCCCCCTCATTCATTGCTGTAACTAATTATCCAACCTTTATGATAATTATATATACATTCCTTATGCTCATTTAAAAATAATTTACTCTGTTTTATGATTCTAGAAATGTATATGTCTTCACTCCATAAAATAGAATGTGTTTCCTATATCCATTTATTTACTGTGTGTCAAAAATGCTTGTGTTATTGCCATGTAATGACGCATATTATGATTAAAAATGTGTCAACTTACTTTCCGTGAATTATTGGATTCTTTAAACACTTAGAAATTATGTTTACTACTGTGTCATGGCATGGAGCTGTGTTGAACACATTATGTGTGCTGTGTTATAAACACACTGATTCATCATATTTCCTTCATAATAGTATTCATGTACACTAGTATTTTGTATTTCCTGCCATTACAGTACCTTTTATGTCTTATTTAAATATTATTGAAAACAGGATATAAACATAGTAGCCTCTATATTAAGCACAAATGCAAATAGCAGCTGTGGCACTTTAATTTATTTTCAACTCACTTGGCTTGCACAATAAATAAGAATATTAATAACCTCAGTAATAGGCATAGTCTCTATCCTGCCACAGAAAATTTTGAGTCACTCTTCAGTGGGCCACAGCCTCATGTTTTATTAAGGTTCCCAGTTTCTACAGTTCAACTTCCTAGAAAATACATTATCATTGAATGTTACCTATTAGGAAAAAATATTGTGATTGACACAAATTACTAAAGTAAACTCAAGAAAATGAATGTGTGGGGGTGAGGAGGCATTTAGCCTAGCAAGTAAGAGTACACACGGGGCCGGCGCCGCGGCTCACTAGGCTAATCCTCCGCCTAGCGGCGCCGGCACACCGGGTTCTAGTCCCGGTCGGGGCGCCGGATTCTGTCCCGGTTGCCCCTCTTCCAGGCCAGCTCTCTGCTGTGGCCAGGGAGTGCAGTGGAGGATGGCCCAGGTGCTTGGGCCCTGCACCCCATGGGAGACCAGGAAAAGCACCTGGCTCCTGGCTCCTGCCATCGGATCAGCGCGGTGCGCGGGCTGCAGCGCGCCGGCCGCGGCGGCCATTGGAGGGTGAACCATCGGCAAAGGAAGACCTTTCTCTCTGTCTCTCTCTCTCACTGTCCACTCTGCCTGTCAAAAAAAAAAAAAATAAAAAAAAAAAAAGAGTACACACGGATTGCCCATGTCCTGCATTGAGGCACCTGGATTTGATCCTAAGTCCAGCTCCCAACTCCTCAGTTATGGCTCAAGTTGTTGAGTTTACTTGGATTGTGTTCTTAGCTCAGGCTTCACAGGGATTTGAGGAGTGAACAACAGATTGGAGATTGCCCCTCACTCTCACTCTCTGGCTCTAAAACAAATGTGAAAAATATTTTTTGGTTTTTATTTTTTAAGAAATAAAATCTACCAAGAAACTTGTATGGGCAGAAAATATTTTTTCAATTAACAATTAAATATAAATATTAATTTAAATATTTCACGAAACAAAATTCCAAAGGTAAACGTTTTAATTGGTGATTTTTAACACTTCATGAAAAATGAAAAATTAATAGTCAACTTTACAAAAAATGTTCCCCAGAATAGAAAAGCTTAGACTTCCTAATTTATTCTATTAGCTCAATATTACCATGATACCAAAGCATGACAATAGCATAGCAATGCAGCTTTTTGCGTGGTCTTTTAAGTTGTTGCCTGTGATACCTGGATCCTAATTCAGAGTTCTGGCTTCAGTTTAGACTGCTCTGATTCTGATCAAGATCCTTACTAATGAACCCACAAGGTAGTGAATGATGCCGCAAGCATAATTCCTAATGGCCCCTGCAACCCACATGGGAAACATGAAAGGAATTCCAAGCTCCTCACTTTGGCCTGGCCCAGTACAATCATTGCAGCCACTGGGGAGTGAACCAGTAGATACATGATCTATTTCTCTGACTCTCCCCTGCCTCTCAGATAAATAATTAAATACTTTTTAAAAAGCAGTACTAATTAAGGAGACAACAGAATGTTATTCCGCATGACACAAACACAGGTATCTATAAAAATACTGGATCCAGTAAAATACAAAAATTTTATATACTGTGATGATCTAGTGTTTGGTTTTGTTTTTTAAATTTCAAGTTAGGAAGATATCAAAAAGTAAGCTGAAGTAATGCACAATATCACTTATGTGAAGGAGCAAAATGATAATTTTAATTGTCAAAAAAATTAGAAAAATTCAGTACCCATTAGTGATAATCCTCCAAGAAAATACTAATAGGAGGGACCTTGTGAGATCTCCTGATAATCTTCCATGAAAGCCCACAGGCAACATCATATGCAATAGTGAGAAACTATAAGTTTTAGAACACAAATATAGTTTCCACTTTTTCCAACCTTGTTAATACTATACCGAGATATTAACTGGGGAAAATATTCAAGAAAATTAAATTATTTAGAATATAAAAGAACTGGCTTATTTGTCATATGTTGAATGTTTATTGACATGCATTAAAACTGTAAAGAATATATAAAAACTCATTATAATAATTTCTCAGTATCATAAGACAAAAGATGAACACCAAGAATTAAATTCTTTTATAGACCAGAATTAAATTCTTTTATAGACCAGTAATTAACAATCTGAAAATTAAATTAAGAAAATAAATCCATTCATAAAATGATTACAAGAAATTTTCAGAAACAAATTCAGTAAAAAATCATAAAGACTTTAGATTGAAAACTGCTTTAAATGTGATAGAAGAAATCAAATAGTCAATGCATGAATTGAAAGCCCTCTGATGTTCCAGGACCGTGATATTAACTACTGTTAAGGATACAACAACCCCACAAGTCGATCTGAAAATTCAGTGCAACCCCTTCCAACTCCATATGTAGTTTTAGAACTTGAAAAACTTGCATGAAACCCATATGGATTTGCAACAGAAACAAAAAATACAAAGTAATCTTTAAAAGGCATAATAAAATATTGTGATTAACTCAGATTGATATAAATTATTATAAAATATCACTTATCATATGTGAGATACTAGCATTAAAGATAAATTTATGTAGAACAGTGCAACAGATTTTCATATTCAATAGAAACATTGATGGCAAATTGATTTTGACAAAGGTATGAAATAATTTAATATAAAAAGAAAAGTCTTTAGCAAATGATCCTGGGGAAAAATACATATCCAATTGCAAAAGAATGACTTTGAATTCTCAAAATTGATTAGACACATAAAAATGATTTCTACATCTAAAAAAATCTTAGGGGAATTAATGGAATAAATTTTTCTGCTCTTGGACTAAGGGAAACAATTCTTAGCTATTAAATCAAAAGCACAACCAAGAACAGAAAATTTGATGAAGCACATTTTATCAAACTTAAAAGTCATTTTCCTCCAAATGCTTAAAAACTGGTTACTATTTTGTATGTCAAAAATGTACACATGAAGATATACAATTTTTGTTTGCTAATTTAAAAAAGACAATGGAGGTGACCGAGACTACTTCAGCTCACAAAACGAATTTGTTAGATAAGATAGAAACTTCCAGACACAGGACAGGCAGGGCCTGCACTACACCCCTCATAACCAGGAAGCATCTATAGAAGATGTGATAAATCTATGCCCTTCAATATCCCTTAAGATTAAGGGAATGGAGTCTGAGAGGTGAATGTTGTAGGCAGGCATACAGAATAATTTTTTTTAACTTTTATTTAATGAATATAAATTTCCAAAGTACAGCTTATGGATTACAATGGCTTCCCCCCCATAACGTCCCTCCCACCTGCAACCCTCCCCTTTCCCGCTCCCTCTCCCCTTCCATTCACATCAAGATTCATTTTCAATTCTCTTTATATACAGAAGATCAGTTTAGCATATATTAAGTAAAGATTTCAACAGTTTGCACCCACACAGAAACACAAAGTGAACAATACTGTTTGAGTACTAGTTATAGCATGAAATCACAATGTATAGCACATTAAGGACAGAGATCCTACATGAGGAGTAAGTGCACAGTGACTCCTGTTGTTGACTTAACAATTTGACACTCTTATTTATAGCATCAGTAATCACCCTAGGCTCTTGTCATGAGTTGCCAAGGCTATGGAAGCCTTTTGAGTTCACCGACTCTGATCATATTTAGACAAGGTCGTAGTCAGAGTGGAAGTTCTCTCCTCCCTTCATAGAAAGGTACCTCCTTCTTTTTTTTTTTTTTTGACAGGCAGAGTGGACAGTGTGAGAGAGAGAGAGACAGAAAGATCTTCCTTTGCTGTTGGTTCACCCTCCAATGGCCGCCGTGGCCGGCACCCTGCGGCCGGCACACCATGCTGATCCGATGGCAGGAGCCAGATGCTTCTCCTGGTCTTCCATGGGGTGCAGGGCCAAGGACTTGGGCCATCCTCCACTGCACTCCCTGGCCACAGCAGAGAGCTGGCCTGGAAGAGGGGCAACAGGAACAGAATCCGGCACCCAGACCAGGACTGGAACCCAGTGTGCCGGCGCCACAAGGTGGAGGATTAGCCTAGTGAGCCGCAGCACCAGCCAGTACCTCCTTCTTTGATGACCTGTTCTTTCCACTGGGATCTCACTCGTGGAGATCTTTCATTTAGGTCATTTTTTTTTTTGCCAGAGTGCCTTGGCTTTCCATGCCTGTAATACTCTCATGGGCTTTTCAGCTGGATCCGCACGCCTTAAGGGCTGATTCTGAGGCCAGAGTGCTGTTTAGGACATTTGCCATTCTATGGGTCTGCTGCGTATCTCGCTTCCCATGTTGGATTGTTCTCTCCCTTTTTTATTCTATCAGTTATTGTTTGCAGACACTAGTCTTTATGTGATCCCTTTGGCTCTAAGTTCTATCATTATGATCAATTGTGAACAGAAATTGATCACTTGGACTAGTGAGTTGGCCTTGGTACATACCACCTTGATGGGATTGAATTGGAATCCCTTGGTATGTTTCTAACTCTACTGTTTGGGGCAAGTCCTATTGAGCATGTCCCAAATTGTACATCTCCTTCCTCTCTTATTCCCACTCTTATATTTAAAAGTGATCACTTTTCAGTTAAGTTTCAACACTTAAGAATAACTGTGTATTGATTACAGTATTCAACCAAAAGTATTAAGTAGAACAAAAAGAATACTAAGAGAGGTAACGTTTTAAGTTGTTCATCAACATTCAGGGCAAGGGCTGATCAAGTCACTGTTTCTCATAGTGTTCATTTCACTTTAACAGGTTTCCTTTTTGGTGCTCGGTTAGTTGTCACTGATCAGGGAAAACATATGATATTTGTCCCTTTGGGACTGGCTTATTTCACTCAGCATAATGTTTTCCAAATTTCTAACAGGGATCACTTTTCAGTTAAAATTTAAACACCTAAGAATAACTGTGTGTTAATTACAGAGTTCATCCGATAGTATTAGAACAAAAAAATAGTAAAATGGATAAAGTATTACATTGTACATCAACCATCAGGACAAGAGCTGATCAAGTCACTGTTTCTCATAGTTTATAAAATTGGTTAGGTTTGTGAGCTGGAAGACCACACATTCACCACGCCCCTGTGTGATCTCATGCCCCTACCTGGCCACACCTGTATGCCCATCTGCCAATCAGGATAATTAACCACTCCCCTTTGGAAGTAGATTAAAGGCCTGGGACCAACTGTTTTGGCCTCCTTGCCTCTTTTTGCCATTGTAGGCCCTTGCTGTCCCACGCCTTTGGGGATGAGGCCTTAGGCCACTCCCATGCTTCCTGGTCTGCATGCTCCTCCACATGGCTGGCTCCCTGTGCTTGGTTGAATCCAGGTTTCTCTCTCTTAGGGCTATCACTCTTCTATGCATTTCTCTCACTGGATAAAAAGCTTAAATCTTAAAATAACTGGGATTTGGAATTGCTAAACAGCAAATGTTCTCCCAGTCCTTTATAGGGTATTTCCATGGGAGGGCATATACAATGTTAGGGGCTAACCCTTACTTCCTGGTCATGTGTAACCTCAGGCCTTCCTCCATGACTTAACTAGCAGCTGGAGTTCTAGGGCCCCAGCAGTCACCATGCAGTGGGGAGTGTTGCTGACCACGGAGCTATGGATGTTGATTTTTGCCACTGGACACCAGAGACTCTGCCCCTGTCCTCACTCCATGGCCAGGAACCAGATTCCATTTCTCCTTGAGCTGAGGCTATAATTATTCACAGCCATCAGGAGAAACTGAATGCCCTGAACACTTTGAATTCCTCAGGTCCTAGGAAAGGACACCATTCTTGTTATGGGTCTATCCATGTGAACAATATTTATGTAATTGTTCTGAGCATATGCAAGGGAAAACACAGTCATGTGGGTGGGTTTGGGACACTGGGACTCTCACTGCTCAAGCAAGAAAAGATAAATCCCATGCCTTGAGCCAATACCATAACCTTGTTACATTCTTTCAGGGGCATAGGAGCACCCCTCCCTTTTTAAGGTTTATTTATTTATTGGAAAGTGGAATTACAGAGAGGGAGAGGCAAGGCAGAGAGAAAGAAGTCTTCAATTCACTGGTTCACTCTTCAAAGGGCCATGTTGGCTAGAATTTAGCCAGTTTAAAGCCAGGAGCCAGGAGCTTCTTCCAGGTCTCCCACATAAGTGCAGGGGCCCAAGGACTTGGGCCATCTTTCACTGCTTTCTCAGTTGAGTTATCAGGAAGGTGAATTGGATGCGGAACAGTTGGACCTTGAACCAGTGCCCATATAGGATAACAATGCTACAAGCTACCTATTACATCTTAGCATCCACCTCAAGAAGCCCCCTCCTGAAACCGAATTCCACCAAGTTTTTAGTTGTCTTCAGGTTCATCACATATGTCAGACTATGCATCCCTATCTTGAGGAGACCAGGGTTTCAAATTGACATTCTGTGGATGTGGCCTGCTTTGAAGATCTACCAGGAGAGTCTGACTCCCTGAGTACAATCAAAACCCAGGTTTTGCTGTTGTTTCTGTTCATTGAATTTTGCCAAGTGTCTGGAAAAGAAGCTGCACATAGTATGTGAACAGTATTTGTTTAATCAATAAACTTCCACCAGAACCTTCAAAAAATGTAAGTGTTTCTGGGGCCCATATAATGCTGCCTAGTTACTATTTTCTGTCTACATCAAGGATGAGGAGCTCCTAGGTGAGATCTCAAGCCTCCTTTACCGAAAGGAGAACAGTTTCTTAGCTTAGGGAGCTTCAGTGAGGTTTCCAACTCACAGCACATGTGTAGCAATTTTACCATTGCCATTTGCACAATGCAATCACTCACCTATTTAACCACTGGATCAGGAACTTGTAGGTGGCACCCAAGACCCAATATACAAATGCTATAGGAAAAGTGTCTATCCTGGAAATTGGGCATAGTGTCTCCACTTGTGTCTCAACTAAAACAGATTATTGCTTGACTACCTGAATCCCTCATACTCATATTGGAGACAGGGATGGAGTTCTGATCTCCTGGCTTCAGCCTGGTGTCACCCTAATTTTGTGAATATTTGGAAAGTGAACTAACAGAGGGAAGTTCCCTGTCTACCTTTGTCTATGCTTTTCAAATCAAATGAAAATGAATTAAACAATTGTATTAAAATTCATGATTGCTTGCTTTTTAGTTGTCACTACAAATTAAACTTACTAAGATTCAAAAGTTCAAATTAATCAGTGGTAATTATAAGTACTATAAGCAATATGGAAAGCAACTCTGTTTGCAAATAGTTAAGATATGAGGAATGAGGAGTATTTTTTCAGTTTAACTGATCATTTTTATCTATATATTACATACTTTTGAATATATATACATTATATCACCAAAAAGTTGTTCAGAAATTTCTCTAATCACAATAAGAAAAAGAAATCTGTATAAAAAGTTGGGGGGAACACCTTATATGGGATTTTTGAAGCAGAGTAACAATGACAAAAATAACAATCTGGAATACAGAAAGCATTTGTACTTAAAAACTAGCAAGGTCCTATAACAAACCATAGGTAATTTGTTCCTCCAAGGAAAATATGAGGTAGTATTATCCTCATAACTGAATCTGCTGCAGCTTGGAGGTTTTTTTAATGTTTGTTTATATGATGTAATAACTTAGAACTACTTATGGAATCCAGATAATATATTTAATTTTTTTGTAATGCTCACCAAAGTAAGGCACACAATTCATCTAAAATGACGTGGGTTTTTTTCTTTCTTTTTTTTTTTTTGCTTTAGGTCCTTTCTGTATTGCCATAAAATACTTTTTCAGACTCAGGATTCACAAACTTTTCTCATCAGGAGTGCTGAATCCCAAAACAGAAATGCCATAGAGCTTCTAACCCAATCCATTACTCATGAAACTGCTGAAGAATGACATTATACCTTAGAAAATTCTCCAAGCTGAGTTTGTCAATTATTTAATGGGCTCCTTCCTTTTCCCCAATTTGCTACAATCAAGTTACATTACAGCAATAAGTTCAGCACCCTCATTAGGGTGCTTATGAAAAAACATCGCATGGGGCTGGCGCCTGGCATAGTGGGTAAAGCCACCACCAGCAGTGCCGGCATCATATGTGGGCACCAGGTTGAGTCCCCTCTGCTCCACTTCTGATTCAGCTCGCTGCTATGGTCTAGGGAAGCAGTGGAAGACAGCCCAAGTTCTTGGGCCCCTGCTCCTATGTGGGAGACCTGGAAGAAGATCCTGGTTCCTGGCTTTGGATTGGCCCAGCTCCAGCCATTACAGCCATTTGGGGAGTGAACCAATGAATTGAAGACCTTTCTTTCTCTCTCTCTCTGCCTCTTTGTAACTCTGCCTTTCAAATAACTCAATAAGCATGTGTAACTGCAATCAGCAAAGTCTTCTTGGATACCACTTGAAGTTCAAGCTTAATTGATTACTTAGGATCCATCTTGATGTTTCAGTCATTCCAAGTTTTCACATGTTGTTAAAATGAGTGTCCAAAAATTGCATACAACCCCTGAAAATGGCATATGTCTGGCTATAGTGCTGAGTCATAAGTTTTTATTATTTTTAAAATGTTTTATGGCATAGATATAAACCAATTTCCTTGTCAAATGCCTTATACTAATTTCTGGACAGATTTTTAATTATTATCATTTGACAAAGTTTTTTGGGAACCACAGAGAAGTACTTGCTTTATTCAAGTGCATTTATTTTTATTTATTTTTATTTTATTTTATTGACAGGCAGAGTTAGAGAGAGAGAGAGAGAGAGGTCTTCCTTTTTCCGTTGGTTCACCTTCCAAGTGGCCGCTCTGGCTGGCGCGTTGCGGACAGCGCGCTGCTCTGATCCAAAGCCAGGAGCCAGGTGCTTCCTCCTGGTCTCCCATGCAGGTGCAGGGCCCAAGCACCTGGGCCATCCTCCACTGCACTCTCGGGCCACAGCAGAGAGCTGGACTGGAAGAGGAGCAAGTGGGACAGAATCCGGCATCCCAGCCAGGACTAGAACCCGGGGTGCCAGTGCTGCAGGTGGAGGATTAGCCAAGTGAGCTGTGGTGCCAGCCTATTCCAGTGTATTTCTAAATCAGTATTAAAGCTGAACAAAGAAAGAAAACCCCAAGCCTGGATGGCTTTATTGCTCAATTCTTTCAAAGTTTTAAAGAACTAATTCAAATAATTCCTAAACTATCCAAAACAATTGAGAGAGGGAATTCTCCCATACTCCTTCTATGAGGCTAGCATTACCTTAATTCCAAAACCTGAAAAGCATACAACCAAGAAAGAAACTATAGAATAATATCTCTGGGCCGGCGCCGCGGCTCACTAGGCTAACCCTCTGCCTTGTGGCGCCGGCACACCGGGTTCTAGTCCCGGTTGGGGCGCCGGATTCTATCCCGGTTGCCCCTCTTCCAGGCCAGCTCTCTGCTGTGGCCCAGGAGTGCAGTGGAGGATGGCCCAAGTAGTTGGGCCCTGCACCCCATGGGAGACCAGGAGAAGTACCTGGCTCCTGCCTTCAGATCAGCGCGGTGCGCCGGCCACAGGGTGCCGACCGCAGCGGCCATTGGAGGGTGAACCAACGGCAAAAGGAAGACCTTTCTCTCTGTCTCTCTCTCTCTCTCTCACTGTCCACTCTGCCTGTCAAAAAAAAAAAAGAATAATATGACGAAAATAGATGCAAACATCCTCAACAAAATACTTGTTAATGAAATGCAATAACACATCAGAGGGATTATTCTCCCAGATCAAGTGCTATTTATCCTTGGTATGCAGAGATGTTTCAACATACAAAAATCAATAAATGTGATAAATCACACTAATAAGTTAAAGAATAAAGAGCATATGATTATCTCAGTATATTCAGAGAAATCATTTGATAAAATACAACATTCTTTCATAATTAAAATCTTAAGCAAATTGAGTATAGAAGGAACATTCCTAAACACATTCAAGGCAATATATGACAAACCGTCATCCAGCACCATATAAAATACAGAAAAATGGGAAGCACTCTCAGTAGATCCAGAACAAGACAAGGATGCCACCTTCATTATTGCTATTAAATAGAGTTCTGGAAGTTTTAGCTATAGCCTTTAGGCAAGAAAAAGAGGTATAAGGGGTACAAGTTATAAATGAGGAAGTCAAATTATTTCTGTTTATAGATGACATGATCCTATATATAGGAGAGCCAAAGACTCCTAGATGAGACTGTTGGAACTGTGAAGTGAGTTTGGGAAACTTGCTGGTTATAAAATCAGCAAATGATAATCAATCGACTTTGTATACACAAACAATGCCATGGCAGAGAAAGAACTTGGAAGATCAGTATCATTCAGAAAAAAAATAAATACTTGGAACAAAATTAATGAATACTCTGAAACATTTTTACAATGAAATTTAGAGTACATTAACAAAAAAAAGAAGAAGACACTAAATGGAAAAAATTTACCATGTTCATAGATTGAAAGAGTTAAAACTATCAAAATGTCTCTACTACCAAATTCGGTTTACAGATTGAATGCAATTCCTATCAAAACACCAAGGGCATACTCCTCAAATTTAGAACAAAATGATGTTAAAATCCATATGGAAACACAAGAGACCCTGATTAGATAGAGCAATCTAAGTAACAAAAACAAAGCCTGAGGCATCATAATACCATATTTCAAGACATACTATAGGGCAACTATAATCAAAGCAGCCTGGTACTGAACAAAGATAGACATGTAGACCTACAGAACAGAATAAAAACCCCAGAAATTAATCCTCACATGTATAACCAATTAATCTTTAACAGATGAGCTGAAAAATCAATCCCTGGAGAAAGGACTGTCTCTTCAACAAATGGTGCCAGGCAAATCTTTATCTACACATGCAGAAGTATGAAATAAGACCCCTACTTTACACCTTTCAAAAAATCAATTCAAAATGGAACAAGGAACTAAAGCTATAGCCTGAAACCATTAAATTACTAGAGAAAAACTTTGGGGTCAATCTGCAAGAGAAAAGTCAAGACATTGGAAAAGCCCCCGAAGCACAGACAATAAAAGCAAAAGTAGACAAATGGGATTATACCAAGCTAAGAGGCTTCTGCACTGAAAAGTGCAGAGGCAATAAACAGAGTGGGACAAAATATTTGCAGACTGTGTAGCTGATAAAAGATTAATATCCAGGATCTATAAAGAGCTCATTAAACTCAATAACAACAAAACAATCCATTCAAGAAATGGGCAAATCACATGAACAAGCGTTTTTTTTCAAAATATGGAATTCAAATGTCCAGCAACCATATTCTCAGGATCACTAGCCACCAGTGATATGCAAATAAAAACCTTAGTAAGTTTTCATTTCACAGCAGTTAGAGTTGCTGTAAACCAAAAATCTAACAGTAATGCTTCTGAGATTGTAGAGAAAATGTTTGTGAGAATGTAAACTAGTACAGACAATGTGGAAGACAGAATTATTTCCACTCTTAATTTTACAAAGATCTGTTTTCAATTTACTTTATATTCATGAGATTAACCCTATACTAAGTAAAGAGTTCAACAAATAGTATGAAGAAAAACACTGTTCCGCAACAATAGAGACAAGGGCTATAAAATTAATTGAATCTCAAAATGCCAATTTCACTCCAGTGCACTACATTTTAGTTAAAATATTAGTTACCACAGATCAGGGAAAACATACGATATCTGTCTTTATCATACTGGTTATTCCACTAAATATAATTATTTCCAATTGCATCCACTTAGTTGCAAAACACAAGATTTCATTTTTTATTGCTGAGGAGTATTCAATAATATTAAAATATAATAATTTCTTTATCCAGTTCTCAGCTCATGGATACCTGGGTTGATTCTATATCTTAGCTATCATGAATTGATCTGCAATGAATATGAAAGGAACATATGAAGAGATAACTCTTTCAAAGGTTGATTTCATCTTGTTTGCTAAATTCCCATGAGTGGGATGACTAGGTAATATAGTAGATGTATTTTCAGATTTTATGATGTACATCCATATCATCTTCCACAGGTGGTTCACAGGTTTATAGTCCCACCAACAACACTGCCTCACTAGCATATATTGTTGCTTTCTGTACAAGAACCATTCCAATTGGAGTGAAGTGAAACCTCATGGTGATTTTTACTTGCATTTCCCTGATGGTTGATGATCCTGAGCATCATCAAGTGTTGGTTGGCCACTTGAATTTTGCCTTTTGAAAAATACCTATTCCAATCCTTTGTCCATTTCATAACAGGTTTGTTGTTTTGTTGCTGCTGAGTGTCTTAAAATCTTTATAGATTCTGGATATTAAATCTTTATCAGTTGCATAGTTTGCAAATATTTTCTCCCATCTGCTGTTTATCTGTTCACTTTGTTGAGTGTTTCTTTCCCAGTTCAGAGGCTTCTCGACATGATGTTAATCTCATTTGTCAATTTTAGTTTTGATTGCTTCTGAAAGACTTCTGGAGTCTTTGAAAGACTTCTGGAGTCTTCTGCAATAAGTCATTACCTATGCAAATATTTTTCCGAGTTTTTCCAGTGTTCTCTAGTAATTTAATAGTATCAGTTCATATTTTTTGGTCTTTGAACCATTTTGAGTTTATTTTTCTATAAGGTGTAAGGTAGTAGTCTTGTTTCATATTTTTGCCCCCAGAGATCCAGTTTTCTGAAAACCATTTGTTGAAGAGACTGTACTTGCTCCAGGGATTGATTTTAGCTCCTTTGTGAAAAAGTAGCTTGTTATAAATGTGTGAATTGACTTCTGGATATTTTAAGATGTTCCACTGGTTTACATGTTTTTTTCTTTGCAGGTACCAAGTTGTTTCAATTGTCGTTGCCCTGTAATACATCTTGAAATCTGGTATTGTGATGCCTCTGGTTTTTTTTTTTTTTTTTTGGTTGTTGTTTAAGAGTGCTTTAGCTAACCATGGCCTTTTGTGTTTCCATTTGAGTTTCAGCATTGTTTTTTCTAGACATGAGAAGAATGTCTTTTTTATTATTTTGATTGGGAACTCTTTCAATTTGTAAATTTTTTTGGTAGTATGGGCATTTGTATGATATTGATTCTTCCAATTGTTGAATATGCAAGATTTTTTCATTTATTTGATATCTTCTTCAATTTCTTTCTTCAATGTATTATAATTTCCTCATAGAGATTTTGACATCCTTGATTACAATTGTTCAAAATATTTAATTCTTTTTGGAACTATTGTGAAATAGATTAATTTTAATTTTTCTCAGCCATGCCATTATCTGTGTATTCAAAGGTTATTGATTTTTTTGTGTTAATTTTATATCCTGAAACTTTACCAAACTCCCTTAAGAGGTCGAAAAGCCTCTTAGTGGAGTATCTGATACACATATATATATATAATATATATAGTGTTATATATTATATATAAAATGTCATGTGCAAACAAATTATTTGACTTCCTCATTTCTAATTTGTATCCCTTTGAGTCCCTTTTATTGATTAATGTCTTTGGCTAAAACTTTCAGGTCTATATTGAATAGGAATTATGAAAGTGGGCATTCTTGTCTGCTCCTTGATCTTAATGGAAGTACTTTCAACTTTTCCCCCATCCAATAAAATGCTGGCTGTTGGTTTGTCATATATTGCTTTGAGTGTATTGAGGAATGTTCATTCTATACCCAAAATGCTTAATGTTTTTATCATGAAAGGATGTAATATTTTATCAAATGTTTTCATCTATTGAGATAATCATACGGTTTTCTTCTTCAATTTATTAATGTGATGTATTCGTGTATGTTGAACAATCCTTGTGTACCAGGGATAAATCCAACTTGGTCTTGGTGGATGGTATTTGTGCTGCATTGCTCAATTTGAATAGCTAATATTTTGTTCAAGACTTTTGCATTATTTTCATCAGTGATGGTGATACAGGGTTCTTTATTTTTGTATACTTCTTTGAATTAAGGTGTTTTTGAATTAACATGATACTGGCCTCATATAAGATTTTGAATTAAGGTGATACTGGCCTCATATAAGGAGTTTGGGATGTTCCTTCCTTTTGAATTGTTTTGAATCCATAGAGAAGAATTGTAGTTACCTCTTTAATCTTTTAATTTTTTAAAAATCTGGTCAAATTCAGCAATGAAGCCATCTAGTCCTAGGCTTTTTTTCTTATGTGTTTCTTGAATAATATTTCAATCTTCATCACTCTTATTGATCTGTTTAGGTTTTTATGGCTCTATTACTCAGTTTGGTAGATTGTTTTGTCCAAGAATCTGTGCATTCCTTCTACATTTTTCAATTTGTTGGCATATAGCTCTTTGATGGAATTACTGATGATTCTTTTTTATTTCTGTAGTATCTCTTGTTACATTTCCAATTTTATTAATTTTGATATTATGCCCCATTTATTTTTAGTTGAGACAATTGTGTATCAATTTTTTAAACAATCTCACATTTTATTGATCCTTTGCATTGGTTAGTTTGTTTTGATGTTTTCATTTTCTTTTTTTTTTCTTATCTAATTTTAATTTTTTCTCTTCTACTTATTTTGGATTTGGATTTTTATTGTTTTTCTATGTCCAGGAGATGCATTGATAGTTCATTTAATTGTTGCCTTTGCAATTTCTAGATGTTGACACCAGTTGCAATAAACTTCCATCTTAAAACTGATCTTACTATTTTCATAAGTTTTGATATGTTGCATTTCATATTCATTCATTTCCAAGATTTTTGATTTCCATTTTTATTTATTCTATGACCCACTGTGCATTGTGGAGCATGTTGTTCAGTCTCCGACTGTTTTCCCATTTGCTAAAGATCTAGAAATTCATGAATTTTAATTTTCAACTCTATCCCATTGTGGTCAGGAATGAAACATAGTATGACTTCAAATATTTGAATTTGCTAAAACAATAAATGCATAGCATATAGTCTATTCTTTAGAAAGTTTCATGCACAGATGAAAAGAATGTGTATTTTCCAAGCATGGAATGAGATATTCTGTATATTGGATTTGCTCCATAGTGTATATTAAATCTGTTGTTTCTTTTTCTCATTTTCTGTTTAGTTGTTCTGTCCATTGACGAAAGTGGGATAATGAGGTCCCCTTTTACTATTGGAGTCTATGTCACTCTTTAGATTCATTGACATTGTTTTGAATATCCATGCACCCTGGCGTGGGCACATATACATTTATTATAGTCACATATTTCTGATTAATTGATCCCTTAATCATTTTTGTAAGATATATTTATTTATTTTTTACCTGAGAGTCAGAGTTACACAGGGAGAGGAGAGGCAGAGAGAGAGAGGTCTTCCGTCTGATGGTTCACTCCCCAGTTGGTCGCAATGACTGAAACTGCGCTGATCCAAAGCCAGGAGCCAGAGTTTCTTATAGGTCTCCAACACAAGGTGCAGGGGCCCAATTACTTGGGCCATCTTCTACTGCTATCCCAGGCTATAGCAGAGAGCTGGATTGGAAGTGGAGCAGCCACAACTAGAACCAGCGCTCATATGGGATTCTGGCGCTTCAGGCCAGGGAGTTAACCCACTGTACCACAGTGCCAGTCCCTTGATCCCTTAATTATTACATAATGCCTTTGTCTTTTTTATCAGTTTTTGTGTAAAAGATTATTTTTCTGATATTAGGGTGGCTACACCTGCTCATTTTTGCTTTCTATTTACATTGGAATACCTTTTTCCATCCTTTCACTTTCAGTCTGTATCTTTGTTGGTGAGGTGTATTGTGTTTCTTGTTGGCAAATATAACGGGTCTTGTTATTTAATCCATTCGGCCATTCTGTGTCTTTTAGTTGGAGTATTTAGGACATATACATTCAAGGTTAATATTGATAAGGAACAACTTGGCCCTATCATTTTCCATAAATATTCTTATTGTTTGATTTGGATTTCCTTTGTATTTTTACTGACAGATATTCTGCCTTCATATTCTTTCATAGTTATGACTATATTTGTGTGTTTATGTATGTAGCACATCTTTAAGCATCCTTTGCAAGGCTGGATGAGTGGTAACAAATTATTTGTTTCTGTTACAAAAGATCTTATTTCACCTTCATTTATAAATGTGAGCTTTGCAGAGTGTATTAATCTAGGTTGACAGGTTTTTGGTTTTCTTTTAAGACTTGGACTATGTCTCTCCATTCTCTCCCAACATGCAGAATTTCTGAAGAGAAATCAGCTTGAATCTCTTTGGGGATCCTTTGAAAATAATATGGAATTTCTTTGTGCATTTTTATATTTTTTTAAAATGTTTTACAGTTGACAGTTTGACCTCAGTGTGTCTGATGAAGATCTTTTCTGGTCATGTCTACTAGAAGTTTATTTGCTGCATGTAGTTTAACAGCCCTCTCTTTCTCCAAATTAGAGAAGTTTCTTATAATTATTTCACTGAACAGGTCTTGTAATCTATTCTCTCTTTCTATACCTTCAGGAAATTCTAACATACATATGTTGTGTCAATTGATAATACCCCATAAATCTTAAACATTGTGTTTAATTCTTCCTATTTCTTCTTTTTTTTTTGGCCTGACAGAAATTTTCAAAGATAATCTTCTAGTTTATATATTCTTTTTTCTGCTTCACTAAGTCTGTTGTTAAAGTTGTCCACTGTAACCTGCTAACGCTAACTGATGGAGTAAATAAAGGGGAGAGTGATCCAACATGGGAAGTGAGATACTCAGCAGACTCATAGAATGGCAGATGTCCTAAATACACTCTGGCCTCAGAATCAGCCCTAAAGGCATTCAGAGCTGGCTGAAAAGCTCATGAGAGTATTTCAGGCATGGAAAGCCAAGACACTCTGGCAAAAGATCTCTGCGAGTGAGATCCCAGTGGAAAGAACAGGTCTTCAAAGAAGGAGGTACCTTTCTCTGAAGGGAGGAGAGAACCTCCACTTTGACTATGACCTTGTCTAAACAAGATAAGAGTCGGAGAACTCAGAGGGCTTCCATAGCCTTGGAAACTCATGACTGGAGCATAGGGAGATTACTGATGCCATAGACAGGAGTGTCAATTGGTAAAGTCAACAACAGGAGTCACTGTGCACTTACTCCTCATGTAGGATCTCTATCCTTAATGTGCTGTACATTGAGATTTAATGCTATAACGAGTAATCAAACAATATATTTCACTTTGTGTTTCTATGGGGGTGCAAACTGTTGAAATCCTTACTTAATGCATACTAAACTGATCCTCTGTAAAAAAAAAAAAAAAAAGAAATTATCAATTCCCAACTTGACTCTCACTGGGATTAAACATGACAATAGGTCTGATCTGATTTCATCATCATTTAAACAAAATCATCTATTATTTTTCACTTTATGTTTCTGTGTGGGAGCAAACTGTTGAAATCCATACTTAATGTATACTAAGCTGATCTTCTGTATATTAAGATAATCGAAAATGAATCTTGATGTGAATGGAAGGGGAGAGGGAGTGGGAAAGGGGAGGGTTGTGGGTGTGAGGGACGGTATGTGGGGGAAGCCATTGTAATCCATAAGTCGTACTTTGGAAATTTATATGCATTAAATAAAAGTTTAAAAAAAAAAGTTGTCCACTGTAATTTTCTTTGATATGTTGAATTTTTCATTTCTAATATTTTAATTTGATTCTACTTCAAAATTTTCCCCCATGTCATGTATGGATTTCTTTAACACATTAATTTGCTTATTGTTGCTTCTGTCTAATCCTATGTACTTTTTTGAATTTCATTTCAGGCATTCCATCAATCTGTTCATCATCACAGACTGATACTGAAGTATTGTTGTGTACTTTAGGAAGCCATGCTGTCTTCCTTTTCTTGAAATTTTGCTTTTATTTTTAGATATTTCTGGAAATGCTGCATATGGCCAGGGAGCTCTGGTCAGTGTCCCTAGGTGAAATGAGAATGTAGGGTGACACCCGATTTGTATATGGTAGATCTCTTCCATTGTCATCAGAGGAAAAGTGTATAATCATACCTGTTGGCCTAATCACAACTTCACCTCCTCTCTTCCAAGGTGATCAATGACGGACAGTGAGTACAACTTCCACCCATGCTGATGCATAAACCACACAAAGGAGCTCTTTGGTCTTCAGTGTGAGCTAAGAACCCTTTACAGTGGCCAACCTCAGGCTATCAGGGAGTTCTGAGCCGTGACATCAGACACAGTGATTGCCCAGAGACCCAGCTACACCCTGTACCCTATCATACAGTCACAGAATTCCCACAGTCACAGCACGCAAAGCTTCCAAAGTCATGAGGTGGACAGAATCTGCTAAGCTCTACAAGTATGTCACTGAGAGAGAAAATGTAGAAATGCTCCCAAAGCAAGCTGCCTAAGGGTGCTCTGACTTGGCTGTTTGAACTCTGGAGCCTATAATATGTTGACGGTATGGGGGATACCTCACAGTCCTAAGATTGTGTTTAGCCTCAGTCAACCCTCGCAACCAGACTCAAAAGTCAGTGGGGAACACGTGTTTTCCCTTTGATAAAATAGCCTGATCACACACATCCACAAGAGCTGCCTCATTCTCTACTAGAGTCCACATGGTGACATCAAATAGGCCATACAATAAGGGATACAGACCATGCCTGACATATTATTGATGAAAGATTTAAGATGAGTATAAACAAGGCTCCACATGTAAGTTTCAGGCAATTTGCAATATGTAGGCTAGACTGTATGACAGCAAATAAAATGGAAGCACAGAAAGTAAAGCTCAGAGTATGAGAAATGCTGGAAAGAATTGCCTAATTACACATTAATGAAATAATGAAACATGACCATAAAGAGATGAAAGACATAAACACTTAAAGCTATCAAAATGATGAAAGAACTCATAAAGAACACAAACAACTTTGAAGATATTTAGCAGTATTAAGAAGACTAAATTTTTTTTAAAGGTTAACACAGCCAAGAGCAATCCACAGCTTTGATGAAATGAATATCAAATTCTCACTGACAGAAATAGAAAAAATCCTAATATGTCTCAGGAACCACCCTAGACCTCAAATAACCAAAAGTAATATGATAAAAACAAGTAAAAGGACTCTGGACTACAACACAAGAAGTAAAACTCGATTTTTATGACAAATATATAATCCTACGTATAAAATAATCCTGAATAATTCACTGAGAGTCTGTTACAATTCATAAGCTCATCAGGATTGCACTATGTGAGGTCAATATATGAGAATCAATTATATTTCTATAAGCTTGTATTGAACACTCTAAAAAGATATTTAAGGATGTGATACCATTCAGGGCTGGGCATTGTGCAGGGGTAAATCTGTACTTGGGATGTCCACATTCTTTGTTGCAGTGCCGGGAACTGAGTGTTCCACTAATGTGCCTGGGAGGCAACAGATGATAGCCCAGATAACTGGATTCTTGACAGCCACATGGGGGACACAAATGAAGATCCAGCTCCTGGCTTTGGCCTGGCCAAGCCCAACTGTTGTCGATATTTGGGGTTTAAACCCTTTCCCCTTCCCTTCTTCCCTTTCTCTTTTTCTAACCCTCTTTTTCTACCACTCTGCCTTTAAATTAAATAAGCATGCTTTAAAAAGGAAATTATATTATTCCAAAATAGCAACAAATTTAATACATATCTCAGAAAAAGCTTAAGAAAAGCAAATTAATATTTTTGTAATTCTGTAGTTTTCACCTTGCTAAAATCACGAAATTTGAGGAAATATTCTAATCCAATTTAGCAAAAAGATTTATCATGTCATTGATAAATTATTGACACACGTTATTGTTTTTACTTTCATATTTCTATCCAATATAAAAAATGGAACTTCACTTTTCATCAATTGCAATCAATAGATTACCTACAGATTATATTCCTCAAAATAAATATCAACACAAATTTAAACAATTAAAACAATAGAAAATAGCTTTCAAAATCAGTAATGATTTGTATAGACAATTTGCCCAAACGAACCCTACAAATGTTAACAACTGTTTAAATTATCCTCAATAGCATTATTTGTCTAAGAAAAATAAATAAAATCTTCCCCCAAAAAAACACACTTCACTTACTATACAATGGCTCTAAAGCAACAATGAAAAACTAATGTTGTCAGCAAATATGAGGAATATGGAATTCTCAAATATTGCTGATGGGAAGATAAAATAGGACAACCACTGTAAATATGACTTGGAAGCTTTGTAAATGCCATAATATAATTATCATATGGGAGTGGCTTTTGATGAAGTAGTTTATGGGCTGGGTTGAGAAACCAGCACCACTTAATGGAATACCTGAGTTATATTCCTGTGACTGCTTTCAGTTCTGTCTTACTTACAAAGCAGCAGATGAGGTCTCAAATAAACATAATACATATTCTCTGATGTGTAGTAGTTAATATAGAACATGAAAAATGTGTAAGAATGTAATATTCATTTGGGGCTATGATTGTCATATATAGTCCTTGTTTATACTCCTGGAGAACCGTGGTTTTCATACTTTTTACTTCTTGAATACTATGATTAAGCTTTTGAATATAGAGTTGATTAAAATTATGGCTTTTCAAAAACTGATAAAGAGAGTGGAAGGAGGAAGCATGGCTGGGGGAACAAGGAAGTAAGTGAATTGTGGTTGTCTTCTTGGAAATTTAAGAAAAACATGGCTCCAATTTTACAGTGAACTCTACCATATAAAATTGAGACAACAGAAAAGAACTTTTGAAATCAGTGATCATCTACATAGATATTTTGCCATAAAAATTTTCCCAAAAGATAAAGAAAAATTGCAATAACTGTGTAAAATATCCTCAATAACATTATTTCTCTCAGAATAGCAAGTAAGAATTTCAAGAAAACCACACACTTAACATGCCATACATCAAATATTGTCAGAAATATGGAGAATATTTAACCCTCAAATATTAGTGACAGGAAGATATCATAGTGCAGCTATGCTGAAAACAACTTGTCAGCTTTTTAAAATGTCCTAACAGAATGATCATGTGTGGCTGGCATGTGGTGCAGCAGTTAATGTGCTGCTTTGAGAAACTAGCATTCCACATAGAAATTACTGAGGTAGAGTGCTGTGACTGCTTTCAATTCTGGCTTCCTGCTAATTCACCCTTGGGAGGGAGTAGATGATGGCTCAAGAATTTGGATCCTACATGGGAAGCAGGATTCAGAGCAGATTCATAGAATGGCAAATGCCCTAAACAGCCCTTTGGCCTCAGAACCAGGCCATAAGGCATTCGGATCTGGCTACAAAGCCCATGAGAGTATTTCAGGCATGGAAAGCCAAGACACTCTGGCAAAAAATGACCTAAATGAAAGATCTCTGTGAGTGAGATTCCAGCGGAAAGAATGGGCCATCAAAGAAGGCAATATCTTTCTCTGAAGCGAGGAGAGAACTTCTACTTTAACTATGAGCTTGTCTAAACAAGATCAGAGTTGGTGAACTCAAGAGGCTTCCATAGCCTTGGCAGCTCATGACAAGAGCCTCGGGTGATTACTGACATCATAAATAAGAGTGTCAATTGTTAAATCAACAACAGGATTCACTGTGCACCTGCTCCCCATGTTGGGCCTCTGTCCTTAATGTGTTGTACTATGTGAATTAACAGTAAAACTCCTACTCAAACAGTACTCTATACTTTGTGTGTCTGTGTGGGTGCAGTCTGTTTAAATCTTTATTTAGTAAATACTAAGTTGATTTTCTGTATATAAAGATAATTGAAAATGAATCTTGAAGAAGAATGGGATGGGAGAGGGAGTGGGAGATGGGATGGTTGCAGGTGGGAGGGAGGTTATCGGGGGAAAACAATTATAATTCAAAAGTTGTAATTTGGAAATTTATGTTTATTAAATAAAAGTTAAAAAAAGAATTTAGAACACAAATACATACAGAGGGAAGACAATGTGGGGCTACAGGGAGAATATGATTATCCATGTAATGAAGAGAGGGGCTTCAAAGAGTTGAAACTGTGCACACACTGATCTCAGACATGGGGAAATAAATTTCTGCCATTTTAAAAAAGAATTTGGATCCATAAAAACCAGTTGAGAGGCCTGGATTGAGTTCCCAAACGCTGGCTTCAACACGGCCTAATCAAGACTACTATAGATACTTGGGAAAATAAACCAGTGAATAGGCGCTTGCTCTCTCTCTCTCTCTCTCTCTCTCTCTCTCTCTGGATGTCTTTGCCTCTGTTTCTGTCTCTTTATCTGACTTTCAAATCAATCAATAAATGTTCATAAAGTGAATTATATGACCCAGCAACTGCAGTTCCACTTACGTACCAAAATACATGAAAACATGGATCCTCATAAAGGCTCATTGCAGCACTAACCACAGAGCTAAATATGAAAATAATTCAAATACCTACCAATGAATGAAAAGAAATATACAGCACGTCTTTATTTTAGAAAACTCCTTAATAATCAAAATAAATCAAATGGTGATATGTGATACTAAGAGAAGCAGTCTCAAAAGCACTAAGGTAAAAGATGGAATGCTTTCTTTTTGCTTTGAGTTATTTTAATTTTAAGGGTAAGTTTTAAATATTTTGAAGCTTTTAAAATTTTCATAATATTTGAATATTAGCATGTCAATAAAAGTATATATATATTTCTATTAGAGAGAAAAATTTCAAATTTCAAGAACTAAGATCTCCTTTAAACAACAGAATCCTCTAGTTTTATTACTCCTGCTGTTTACCTTAAAAGTTTCAATTTCATATTTAAAATATGTTTTAAATGATCAGTTGATTACAACATCATTATTTAGTTATCATTAGTTACATGATAATGCCTGAATTCAGCAGGCCACCTGACTATTTGCCTTTAAATTCCAAAAGGCAAAGTGTAGAATGTCAGTTTAAAAACAGAAACACACTCTAGTCCTCTGTTGCACAGAATTATGACTCTTATTGTTAATGTACTGTGTATTTCATTATTTCTAATAGAGATTTTAAATGTTCTCTTCACAAAGGAAAAGTAAGTTTGCAACTAATCAACAGGTGAATTAACAACTGAATCATTATCTGAGGTATATGTGTATCCTATAATCTCATTGTAACCCATAAATAAGCATGCTTCTGATTTGCTGAAGTAATGTGAAATAACAAAGATAGAATCAACAAATTGTGTACTTGAAATAAATGACAAAGTAATGATGAGAATTAGTTATGCCTCAAGAAACAAGCTGTAGAACTCAATACTTTCTATGTGGACTCTGGTGATAGTTAATTTTGTTTCAGAAGCTATTATTCATTTCTTGTATTTGAGCATGGGCACTCTGAGATAAGGAGCCTCCAGTCACCCCTATTAGGACACCTGCAACAGAGGGAATGGGTTTTCAATTTCCTTCCAAATTCCCTACCTTAGAACGCTGTTGTGACTCTCACCCTCTCATGTTTATGATGTATAGGCACATGGTAAGACATTTGCAAACCTATCATATCTGTAAGATTTTCAGAAATTTCTTTGTGCTGTGGATAACCAGTCACAGGTTTTACAACGTTACACAAAATATAGTCAATTAATTAGAAAAATATTTTGATTTATAGAATTCAACATTAAAGCCTAAGGTACTATTTGGTAATACAGATTACATAGCTACATCTGAGATAGGCAGAGTACAAAAATCTACATATAATTCTCTGAATTTCACTCCTCTTTGCTTTTGATGTAAGTTCATAGATTTTGTGGTAATTCCTTTGTTCTTAGTATGTTATAAAGAGCTATTTGCCCCACTGTAATTCACAATTACCTATGTACTTTGGAGCTTAAAATATTGACACTAAAATAAAAATCAGAAAAATGATTACGAAATACATCTTCATTGTTCATCTTCTGATTTCACAAGGTTCATCCTTATCCCCAGCAGAAAATGGTAACTGAGTATCATTTTTTCATGGTGAATTCTATGATAAGCATTCACATTTGTGTATTTTTAAATAAATCAATTGGAATCCATTTTTCTTTACACTATGATCAACTGTTACCTGACACGAACGGATTTGATCTCTATATATACCTTCTATTTTCTTTCTCCTATTGTCTGTACTGTATTATTCAAAACCCTTTAACTGTTTCCATGTCAGGGTTTACAAATTCAGCAAATTCAAACACAGGGTCCTCAATTAAGTTTAAATTACAGGAAATTAATAAATGATCTTTAGTAAAAATATGCAATATGTGTCTATTAGTTTGCAATAGCATGAAATTGGGATAAACTTTTGTTTAAATCATTTACCTAAAATATGTTTAATGCAGTTCCTGTTTTTATCTACTAACTTCTCTTCTTGGGAACCATAATTTTCTGCAGTCTAGCATCAGCATCAATGTCCTCAGAGCCTTGCTGAAGTACTGCGTTGCCCTCCCATAGGTGAACACTTGCAGATGTGATAGGATTGCATCCAAGAGAGTGAGGTAGATATAACTTTGGGTCACAGAAGAAATACTAAAATTATTTTCTGCAATATTTTATCTGATTGTCTCCTTGTTTTATGGCTCAAAATGCATTTCATTTATAAAATGGTTTAGGTATATTCTAGCAACATAAGCAAGTATTTGTATCTATGACCTATTTATTTTTCACTAATACTTAAGAGGAACTATTAAAATCTGGGAAAGATTATGATTGTGCCTTTAAGTCAACATGATATTGGTGCTTCTCCTGGTTTAACCTGAGAGCAAAACCAAGTTTGCTGAGAATGCACAACTTACTAGTGGTAGCAACAGGTTGTTTGACTCTGGCAGTTCACATACACAAATATTTTAGTAAGTGAAGCTTTTGGAAAAAGAGTATCAAACGTATAACAGACTCTATGGTTTCAACATTATAAACACAGGGATTTCAATTGGAATTATAGTTTTTTTCTAATTCAACTATGAATCTCTAAATATGAACCAAGGACAAAACTCCCCAACATACCTGAGTACTTATATTAATATTCCTATATTGATACGAGTGGTATTGAAAACAATCACACACTCATTGGCCTTAGGAAATGGAGAGAATGTGGTAATTTTCAGTTTTCTCAGCATCACACATTTGTCACATTGCTATGGGTAAAATGTCCCCTCTGAGATGCATGTTGATATTTAACTGCCATTTATGCAGTATTAAGAGATGAGATAATTCAGAGATCAGGGCCACAAAGGTCACACCTTTGTGGGTATAGTTGGTGCAATTTTAAAAAGGCATGTGTACTCTCTTGCTTAATCTTTTGCTATGGGAAAACACAGCAAGAAAACACACATCAAATGAAAGACCTTCCATCGTGAAATTTCCAATCTCTAGAACTGTGTGAAATTACATTTATGTTATATAATTTTTCTGTTATAGTTACATGACATGGAATGAAACACCCAGATTAAATTAATCAGATAACATTGATTTTATTATATTTCGTTTAATAGCATGATGATGTAATAGCGAAATTTTAACATTGTAAAATATGTTTAATAAGGCTTAAAAAGAATAATCTCAACTATTGAGGATCTAAGAGTTTTTTTAAAGCATGGAAGATTATTCCACAATTTTGTTAGCAATAAAAAATCACTATGTGTTGATCATGATGAAAATTTAGCATCAACTTATACTGTTCCTATTTGTTTTTCTCTTGCTAATTGAAAGCAATAATTTCACAGTACCCTACTGAATTGATGAGTTCATATGAGGAATTTTTGGTATGGAAACTGAAAATAACAGAAATCTGACACAATTCTGAAGATGGGAAGCTAACACACAAATTAGATTTATGGTATGCAGAGTAATGCCTGTTGATGATGAGAGATCTACTGTATTTGTTAGCTTTGCAGGCATGCATATATTTCCTTCCTGTTATTAAGATGAGCACACTTTCTGCATATATATATCTTATATATTATATATATTCATATAGATAAATATATTCTCTGCCAAGCTGGTATTGGAATCTCATCCAACAACATCCTCCTCTTCCACATCTTCACCCTCCTGCAGTATCACAAGCCAAAGCTTGCTGATCTGATCACCTGTCATCTGGCCCTTGTACACACAGTGATGCTTCTCACTGTGTTGTTTTGAGGTCTCTGGACATGTCTGAGTCTCTGAAATTTTTCAGTGACTTCAAGTGTAAGGCTTTGTTCTACATAATTAGGGTGATGAGGGGCCTCTCCATCTGCACCACCTGCCTCTTGAACATTATCCAGGCCATCACCATTAATCCCAGCAACTCCTGGCTGGCAAAGTTTAAACATAGCTCCACACAGTTCATCTTCTATTATTCTTCTTATTATGGTTTCTCTGTGTTTCAGAACTAGCACAATCATCCACACTAAAGCATCTTCCTTTGTGACCCAAACCAATCTGATGGTTCTCACTAAATATTGTTCATTTCCCCCAATAAGCCCTAGCATCAGGAGTTTGATGTTCACACTGACAACATCCAGGGATGTCTTCCTTGTGGGAGTCATGCTGCTCTCAAGTGTGTACATGGTGATCCTATTGCTCAGGCATCAGAGGAGGTCCCTGCACCTTCACAGCACCAGCCTCTCTCCTCCTCAGAGAAGAGGGCCACCCAGACCATCCTGCTGCTGGTGAGTTTCTTTGTGGTCATGTACTGGGTGGATTTCATCAACCCATTCTCCTCAATGATACTGCGGACATATGACTCAGTTATCTTGGGTGTACAGGGTGTTGTGGTCAATGCCTATGCCACTGTCAGTCCATTGGTGCTAATCAGTTAAAATAAAAGGATAATTAATATCTTGCAAAGTATACCATGGAAAAGCTTTGAATTTTAACAAACTGAGCTTTAAAAAGGGTGGTCTTTGGGTGAGTATGCAGCACAGAGGATGCTGCTTCAGATGCACACATCCCATATCATAGTCCTGGGTTTGCATACCACCTCTGCTTCTGGTTCTGCTTTGTAAAAATGCATATCCTGGAAGGCAGTGCTTGCTGGTTTAAGTTTGTAGGTTTCTTAAGTTTGTAGGAGAAATATATGAAGATCTAGAATTCTGGATTTAGCCTTCTGTATGCTGCTGTTGCCAGCCTTTGAAGATAAAACCAGATGAGTGATATCTCTCTCTTTTTCTCTCTCTCTCCTATCACCCTATCCTTTTCAAATAAAGTAAAAATTAGTAATATAAATTTTTATGATAATTGCCTTAAATAGATATTTCACACATTATGAAAATTATTCTAATGGGATATGTTCCTATGGGATTCAATAAATCCTTATGGAATTATAATTTATATCTAAGTACTTTGTAATCTATATTGTTGTGTAAAACATTTTCTTTCAGCTAACAAGCAACATGGTTAAGTATTTGAATATGTTTACCATTACTTGTTCTTTCATTTTGATTTCAGACTTCCACATAAGAAAACTTTTATTTCTTCTTTAAGTAATCACTGTAGAAGTACTTGCTGAAAATCAAATATTTCATGATTGTTATTTTGAAAAAAAAATCACTTTTATAAAATAAAAATAGATAAGCATTCAATCCTAGCTTGGACATTAATTTTGTCATCAATGGTATTTTTATATTTCTCTTTTTTGTGTTTTTTTTTAATAAAGGGTGTGGAGATTTCACTGTCATTGTTTTTAAGTTTCAAGTATTTTCCTCCACGTATTCTTAAATTTGACTTCTACTCAGTTTTACTGAATTTGATTCTGATTTCTCTTTGAGCAATTTTACTTTTTAAATTTTTTATTATAATGAAATTGTGTATTGAGTATCTTATGTTTGATATATTATGTTGGGCATTTATAAACTGTTTTAACAGATTACATCTTTCATAGTTTTATAAATTCTCTAATCTTATGATCCAAATGAATGTGTTGATTCTTTCTTTCTGGTTCCCACATGACTACATTTGGATTTTTCTATTTCATGGTCATTCTTTAAGGCAAATTTGAAGTTCAGTCTTTCAGTTCATTAACACTCTAATCAACCAAGTTTAATTCAATGTTTAAACTATGCATTTGTTACATATTAATATATTTATTTTTTGTTATTTTCCCAATATAGCTAATGAAGTTCATTTTTCTTTACTCACGATTTCTCATTCTCATTCTCATTATTAATGATTTTCATTTTCTACTTTAACTTTTTGAAACACGATTCCTATATTGATTTTCTGATAACTTTCATTCTGAAGTCTTCCTTTCTTGTATGCTTCATTATTTTCAATTTGATTATCTCATTTGATGTCCTTCAGTCCTTGGAAAGCCTCTAGTTGGCAGATTTCCTTGTTTCTTCCAGTTGATCAGAGGGAGTGTTGTAAATCACTCACAGATTTGAGGCACAAGTGGCAAGCAAGTGTCCTAGGGGAAGCACGTGTTTCTCAGTTAATTTTTTTTCTTTCATTCTGTCTGTTGTTTTATGCTTGTTATTCAAAACTTCTCCCATGTTCCTCTTGCCTCTGGTGGACGTTTTGAGGATTTTTGTAACTTTTTTTTTCTCAAAATAATTTGTATGGGCATGTTTTTCCAGATACAATTATTAGATAAGATAAATAAAATTTGCATGAGTCTAAATAATTTCTCAGGTATTCTTAAGTGGTAGTTCTACTGTCATTTCACACTTGATAGATAATATAATTTGTAGGCTTATGCTCTTATGACATTATTGAAGTCTAAATTTGAGATACTCAAAGTTACATTCTAGCACTTGAAGTAATGCTCACTTTCTGTTTGCTGATCAAAATGTTGTCCAAATATCTACCATACTAACCTGTCAATTTTTAAATGAAATTTATATATCATTCATTTTGTTTATGCATTTATTATATACAAATACATTAAGTTTTATTATGATTTTATGTTATATACTATTCTAAATGTTCTAACCTATTGTTTTCACGATTCTTCCTGTTAGACATATTTTGATTGTTTTAACATTCTTAAAGTTTATTTAGTTGAAAAAGGGCTGGGGGACACCTTTCATCTGCTGGTTCAAATATGCAAAACAACTGGGGTTGGGCCAGGCTCAGGATAGTGATCAGGAACCCCACCAAGGTATCCCACTTGCTACATCCTATGGTGTGCATTAGGAATGTGGATCAAAAGCCAAGGCAGCACGTCATCCTAGGTATTCTAGTATGGGATGCCAGTATCCCAACTGGTGACTTACCCCACTGTGCTGTCATATATAATCTTTCATGTTATATATTAAAAACAGGTATATAAAATATACATGCAAATGTTGCACTGTATCTGATAAATTAGTATTAAGCAGCCTGTCATGAAATTGTCATATAGTCATATTGTTATTCAGTTACAGTGTTACATTTTATTTTTTCTTATTAGAAATTTCATTATGTAATTTTGACAAAAAATATAATGTAGGCTCAGTTTTATATCTTGATAAAAACCAAAGTTAGATGACATAATTTATTATTTACCTTACACAGAATTTCTCATTTGTTTCATGCAACAAGTCTGAATAGCATTGTATAGAAGGCATATTTATCTGCTCCTTCCTACATCAGAGTAGACTGAAAAGATGGTATTCAAAAATTGCCTGATGCCTCATTCTTTCACATTATTTTTAATACTACAGCTTCCATGATAATTTAAAGGCATGGCAAAATACAAATTACTAAAAAATCTATAATTATAAAAAATCAAAATGTACTATGAAGAAATCTACTAATGGACATGTAATATAGAAAGATATAAACCAGAACCAAATATAGTAGGGGAAGAGAAAAAATTAAAATCAGAGAAGAAATCAACAGGATTGAATAAAAAAAATTACAAAAATATCAGCCAAGAGAAGAGCTGGTTTTTTGAAAAAAATAAATAAATAAATAAAATTGACACACCATTGGCTCAACTAACTAAAAAAAGAAAAGACCCAAATCAATAAAATCAGAGATGAAAAAGGAAACGTAACAACAGACACCACAGAAATAAAAAGAATAATCAGAAATTACTACAAAGAGTTGTAAGTCAGCAAACAGGGAAATCTATCAGAAATGGATAGATTCCTGGACACATGCAATCTACCTAAATTGAACCAGGAAGACACAGAAAACCTAAATAGATGCATAACTGAGACAGAAATTGAAAGAGTAATAAAGGCCCTCCCAACAAAGAAAAGCCCAGGACCAGATGGATTCACTGCTGAATTCTACGACACATTTAAAGAAGAATTAACTCCACTGCTTCTCAAACTATTCAGAACAATTGAAAAAGAGGTAATCCTCCCAAATTCTTTCTATGAAGCCAGCATCACCTTAATCACTAAGCCAGAGAAAGATGCAGCATTGAAAGAAAAATTACAGACCAATATCCCTGATGAACATAGACACAAAAATCCTCAACAAAATTCTCGCCAACAGAATACAATAACACATCAGAAAAATCATCCACTCAGACCAAGTGGGATTCATCCCTGGTATGCAGGGATGGTTCAACATTCGCAAATCAATCAATGTGATACACCACATTAACAAACTGCAGAAGAAAAACCACGTGATTAACTCAATAGATGCAGAGAAAGCATTCAATAAAATACAACACCCTTTCATGATTAAAACTCTAGGCAAACTGGCTATGGAAGGAACATTCATCAATACAATCAAAGCCATTTATGAAAAACCCACGGCCGGGCTAGAAGTGGAGAGGTATGCATGAAGAGGTGCTGCTGGATTCTAGTGGGTCCTTGCCTCTCTCAGTTCCCCATCTCCTTCCTCTCTGCAGACACAACTGAAAAATGTGCTGGGCCTTATAAGTACTCAATAAGTATGATCAGAATTCATGTAAATTTCAGATACCACAGAGAGGCGAAGCCAAGATGGCGGAATAGTGAGGGCGCGCACCGACAGTCCGGGAAAAGATAGTTTAATAAAAGTGGAGTTACAGTAGCCTCAGGAAAAGGATCAGGGAAAAACTGCAGAGAAAACTCTTCCAGATCTAGTGGCTGTGACTCGGAGGACCTAAGAGGAGAGCAAGGTTGCCCACTGCGTGGAAGCTGAGCCGTGGGAGCTGCCAGGGCCGCCGGACCTGCCAGACCCGCCAGAGCCGCAGAGTCTGCATGCCAGTGCTGGAAGGGGAGGTGAGCTAAAAACCTCTCCGTAACCCAAGACATTGGCGGGGAAAGGCAGAAAAAGCCTGCAGAGAATGAGGCCTGAAACCCCATTGGGGAAAGTTCACCAGGCTGGCTGGAGGAGAGAGAAAAATCGAATAAATAAAGGGAACCTGCACAGACATTTAGCCTCTCTCTCCACTCACCTTACAAAGCCAAGCAAGACAAAGGGCAGGCGCCATTTTACGTAAGTAAAGCGGTGTGTGCCATTTTGCATATGTAAAGCAGGTGTCTCTCATTAGCCAAGCAGAAAAACCTGACTCTGGTAAGCAAATGAATACCCACAGGGGCCAGATTTCACACATCAACTACTCTCAATTCCATTCAGCTGTGTGGAATTTCTTCCTAACTGAGTCAAAAAAAAAAAAAGAGAGAGAGAGAGAGAGCAAGAGTGAGAGCGAGCAAGAGAACAATCAGGGTGAATCACCTTTGGCACACCCTTAACCCTGTAGAACCAGAGCTCTCTGGCCAAACCCATCACAGCCTCTAAGGATCCATCAAAAGCAGACAGTCCTCTTAATCTAGAGTCACAGTATAATGAGAAAAAAAAACAAAAGATAATCTCCAATATGACAAACAAATGCAAAAGCCGAGGTAACAAGAACAAGAAAGACACTGACACCCCCAAATGAAATAGACACACCAATTCAAGATTATGAAGATGATGAGATAGAAGAAATGCAACAAGCAGATTTCAAAAAATTGATAAGAACATTAAAAAGTTCTCAAAAACAAATTCTCGAACGACAGAAATCCTTAATGGACAAGATAGAAAATCTCTCTCATGAAAATGAAATATTAAGGAGGAATCAAAATGAAATGAAACAACTAGTAGAAAATGAAACTGTGATAGTGATGAGAAATCATAATGAAGTGAAGAATTCAATAGATCAAATGACAAACACATTAGAGAGCCTTAAAAACAGAATGGGTGAAGCAGAAGAGAGAATATCAGACTTAGAAGACAGAGCACAGGAAAATATACAATCAAACCAAAGAAAAGAAGAGGAAATTAAAAATCTAAAAAATATTGTCGGGAATCTTCAGGATACTATTAAAAAACCCAACATTCAGGTTCTAGGAGTTCCTGAAGGCATGGAGAGGGAGAAAGGATTAGAAGGCCTTTCAGTGAGATATTAGCAGAAAATTTCCCAGGTTTGGAGAAGGACAGAGACATCCTAGTACAGGAAGCTCACAGAACCCCTAATAAACATGACCAAAAGAGATCCACACCACGACACATTGTACTTAAACTCACCACAGTGAAACATAAAGAAAAGATCCTAAAATGTGCAAGAGAGAAACGTCAGATTACTCTCAGAGGATCTCCAATCAGACTCACAGCTGACTTCTCATCAGAAACCCTACAAGCTAGGAGGGAATGGCGAGATATAGCCCAGGTACTAAGAGAGAAAAACTGCCAGCCCAGAATATTATATCCTGCTAAGCTCTCATTTGTGAATGAAGGTGAAATAAAGACCTTTCACAACAAACAGAAATTTAAAGAATTTGTCGCCACCCGTCCAGCCCTGCAAAAGATGCTTAAAGATGTGTTACACACAGAAACACAGTCATCAATATGAAAGAAGGTAAAGGAAGGAAACATCACAGCAAAAGATCACAGGGAATTCAAAGCATATATTAGAACTTATCTTTGGCAAATGGCAGGGCAAAGCTACTACTTATCAATAGTCACATTGAATGTTAATGGCCTGAACTGTCCAGTTAAAAGACACTGATTGGCTGAATGCATTAAGAAACAAAACCCATCTATTTGCTGCTTACAAGAAACGCATCTTTCCAAGAAAGATCCATACAGACTGAAAGTGAAAGGCTGGAAAAAGATATACCATGCCAACAGAAATGAAAAAGGAGCAGGCGTAGCCATCTTAATATCGGACAACATAAACTTTACCACAAAAACTGTTAGGAGAGACAAAGAGGGGCACTATATAATGATTAAGGGATCAATTCAACAGGAAGATATAACAATTATCAATGTATATGCACCTAATTACAGGGCACCGGTTTATTTAAAAGATTTGTTAAGGGACTTAAAGGGAGACTTAGACCCCAATACAATAGTACTGGGGGACTCCAATACCCCACTCTCAGAAATAGATCAACAGAACAGAAGATCAACAAGGAGACAGTAGATTTAAACGACACTATAGCCCAAATGGATCTAACAGATATCTTCAGAACTTTACATCCTACACAGAAAGCATTTACATTCTTCTCAGCAGTACATGGAACCTTCTCTAGGATTGACCACATACTAGGCCATAAAGCAAGTCTCAGCAAATTCAAAACAATTAGAATCATACCATGCAGCTTCTCAGACCATAAAGGAATGAAGTTGGAAATTAGCAACTCAGGAATCCCTAGAGCATACACAAACACATGGAGATTGAACAACATGCTCCTGAATGAACAATGGGTCATAGAAGAAATTAAAAGAGAAATCAAAAATTTTCTGGAAGTAAATGAGGATAACAGCACAACATACCAAAACTTACGGGATGCAGCAAAAGCAGTGTTAAGAGGAAAGTTTATATCAATAGGTGCCTACATCAAGAAATTGGAAAGGCACCAAATAGATGAGCTTTCACTGCATCTCAAGGATCTAGAAAATCTGCAGCAAACCAGAACCAAATCTAGTAGGAGAAGATAAATAATTAAAATCAGAGAAGAAATCAACATATTGAATAAAAAAAATTACAAAAAAATCATTCAAACGAGGAGCTGGTTTTTTGAAAAAATAAAGGAAATTGACACCACATTGGCCCAACTAACTAAAAAAAGAAGAGAAAAGACCCAAATTAATAAAATCAGAGATGAAAAAGGAAATGTAACAACAGACACCACAGAAATAAAAAGAATCATCAGAAATTACTACAAGGACCTGTATGCCAGCAAACAGGGAAACCTATCAGATATGGACAGATTCCTGGACACATACAACCTACCTAAATTGAACCAGGAAGACATAGAAAACGTAAACAGACACATAACTGAGACAGAAATTGATACAGTAATCAAGGCTCTCCCAACAAAAAAAGCCCAGGATCAGATGGATTCACTGATGAATTCTACCAGACATTTAAAGAAGATCTGACTCCAATTCTTCTCAAACTATTCAGAACAATCGAAAAAGAGGGAATCCTCCCAAATTCTTTCTATGAAGCCAGCATCACCTTAATTCCTAAGCTGGAAAATGATGCAGCATTGAAAGAGAATTACAGACCAATATCCTGATGAACATAGATGCAAAAATCCTCAATAAAATTCTAGCCAATAGAATGCAACAACTCAATTGTGAACTGAAATTGATCACTTGGAATAGTGAGATGGCATTGGTACATGCCACCTCGATGGGATTGAATTGGAATCCCCTGGTATGTTTCTAACTCTACCATTTGGGGCAAGTCGGCTTGAGCATGTCCCAAATTATACATCTCTTCCCTCTCTTATTCCCACTCCTATGTTTAACAGGGATCACATTTCAGTTAATTTTCAACACTTAAGAATAACTGTGTATTAATTACAGAATTAAACCAGTCATATTAAGTAGAACAGACAAAAAAACTACTAAGAGGGATAATGTATTAAGTTGTTCATTAACAGTCAGGGCTATGCTGATCAAGTCACTGTTTCCCATAGTGTCCATTTCACTTCAACAGGTTTCCTTTTTGGGGTTCAGTCAGTTGTCACCGATCAGGGAGAACATATGGTATTTGTCCCTTTGGGACTGGCTTATTTCACTCAGCATGATGTGTTCCAGATTACTCCATTTTGTTGCAAATGACTGGATTTCGTTGTTTCTTACTGCGGTATAGTATTCTAAAGAGTACATATCCCATAATTTCTTTATCCAGTCTACCGTTGGTGGGCATGTAGGTTGGTTCCAGGTCTTGGCTATTGTGAATTGAGCTGCGATAAATATTAGGGTGCAGACCGCTTCTTTGTTTGCCAATTTAAACTCCTTTGGGTAAATTCCAAGGAGTGGGATGGCTGGGTCGAACGGTAGGGTTATATTCAGGTTTCTGAGGAATCTCCAGACTGGTTTCCATAGTGGCTTGACCAGTTTGCATTCCCACCAACAGTGGGTTAGTGTCCCTTTTTCCCCACATCCTCACCAGCATCTGTTGTTGGTAGATTTCTGTATGTGAGCCATTCTAACCGGGGTGAGGTGAAACCTCATTGTGGTTTTGATATGCATTTCCCTGATTGCTAGCGACCTTGAACATTTTTTTCATGTGCCTGTTGGCCATTTGGATTTCCTCTTTTGAAAAATGTCTATTGAGGTCCTTAGCCCATCTCTTAAGTGGGTTGTTGGTTTTGTTTTTGTGGAGTTTCTTGATCTCTTTGTAGATTCTGGTTATTAACCCTTTATCTGTCGCATAGTTTGCAAATATTTTTTCCCATTCTGTCGGTTGTCTCTTCACTCTCCTGACTGTTTCTTTTGCAGTACAGAAACTTCTCAATTTGATGCAATCCCAATAGTTGATTTTGGCTTTGACTGCCTGTGCCTCCCAGGTGTTTTCCAGAAACTCTTTGCCTGTGCCAATATCTTGAAGGGTTTCTCCAATGTTCTCTAGTAACTTGATGGTGTCAGGTCGTAGATTTACGTCTTTAATCCATGTTGAGTGGATTTTTGTGTAAGGTGTAAGGTAGGGGTCTTGCTTCATGATTCTGCACGTGGAAATCCAGTTTTCCCGGCACCATTTATTGAATAGACTGTCCTTGCTCCAGGAATTAGTTTTAGATCCTTGATCAAATATAAGTTGGCTGTAGATGTTTGGGTTGATTTCTGGTGTTTCAATTCTGTTCCATTGGTCTACCCATCTGTTTCTGTACCAGTACCATGCTGTTTTGATTACAACTTCCCTGTAGTATGTCCTGAAATCTGGTATTGTGATGCCTCCGGCTTTGTTTTTGTTGTACAAGATTGCTTTAGCTATTCGAGGTCTCTTGTGCCTCCATATATATTTCAACACCATTTTTTCCAGATCTGAGAATAAGGTCTTCGGTATCAATTTCAGTTCACAATTGATCATAATGAAAGGACTAAGAGTCAAAGGGAGCACATAAACAAGTCTAGTACCTGCTAACACTAACCGATAGAATAAATAAAGGGGAGAGTGATCCAACATGGGAAGTGAGATACTCAGCAGACTCATAGAATGGCAGATGTCCTAAATAGCACTCTGGCCTCAGAATCAGCCCTAAAGCCATTCGGATCTGGCTGAAAAGCCCATGAGAGTATTTCAGGCATGGAAAGCCAAGACACTCTGGCAAAAGATCTCTGTGAGTGAGATCCCAGTGGAAAGAACAGGTCTTCAAAGAAGGAGGTACCTTTCTCTGAAGGGAGGAGAGAACCTCCACTTTGACTATGACCTTGTGTAAACAAGATAAGAGTCGGAGAACTCAGAGGGCTTCCATAGCCTTGGAAACTCATGACTGGAGCATAGGGAGATTACTGATGCCATAGACAGGAGTGTCAATTGGTAAAGTCAACAACAGGAGTCACTGTGCACTTACTCCTCATGTAGGATCTCTGTCCTTAATGTGCTGTGCATTGAGATTTAATGCTATAACGAGTAATCAAACAATATATTTCACTTTGTGTTTCTATGGGGGTGCAAACTGTTGAAATCTTTACTTAATGCATACTAAACTGATCCTCTGTAAAAAAAAAAAAAGAAATTATCAACTCCCAACTTGACTCTCACTGGGATTAAACATGACAATAGGTCTGCTCTGATTTCATCATCATTTAAAAAAAATCATCTATTATTTTTCACTTTATGTTTCTGTGTGGGAGCAAACTGTTGAAATCCTTACTTAATGTATACTAAGCTGATCTTCTGTATATTAAGATAATCGAAAATGAATCTTTATGTGAATGGAAGGGGAGAGGGAGTGGGAAAGGGGAAGGTTGTGGGTGGGAGGGACAGTATGGGGGGGGAAGCCATTGTAATCCATAAATCGTACTTTGGAAACTTATATTCATTAAATAAAAGTTAAAAAAAAGAATGCAACAACTCATCAGAAAGATCATCCACCCAGACCAAGTGGGATTTATCCCTGGTATGCAGGGATGATTCAACATTCGCAAATCAATCAATGTGATACACCACATTAACAGACTGCAGAAGAAAAACCATATGGTTACTTCAATAGATGCAGAGAAAGCATTTGATAAAATACAACACCATTTCGTAATGAAAACTCTAAGCATACTGGATATGGAAAGAACATTCCTCAATATAATCAAAGCAATTTATGAAAAACCCACGGCCAACATCCTATTGAATGGGGAAAAGTCGGAAGCATTTCCACTGAGATCTGGTACCAGGCATCTATGCCCATTCTTACCACTGCTATTCAACATAGTTCTGGAAGTTTTAGCTAGAGCCATCAGGAAAGAAAAAGAAATTAAATGATACAAATTGGGAAGGAAGAACTCAAACTATTCCTCGTTGCAGACGATAAGATTTTTTATTTAGAGGATCCAAAGATCTCTACTAAGAGACTATTGGAACTCATAGAAGAGTTTGGCAAAGTAGCAGGATATAAAATCAATGCACAACAATCAACAGTGTTTGTATACACTGGCAATGCCACAGCTGAGGAAGAACATCTAAGATCAATCCCATTCACAATAGCTACAAAAACAATCAAATACCTTGGAATAAGCTTAACCAAGGAGTTAAAGATCTCTACGATGAGAATTAGAAAATCTAAAAGAAAGAAACAGAAGAGGAAACCAAAAAATGGAAAAATCTTCCATGCTCCCGGATTGGAAGAATCAGTATCATCAAAATGTCCATTCTCCCAAAATCAATTTACAGATTCAATGCGATTCCAATCAAGATACCAAAGACCTTCTTCTCAGATCTAGAAAAAATGATGCTGAAATTCATATGGAGACACAGGAGACCTCGAATAGCTAAAGCAATTTTTGTACAACAAAAACAAAGCCGGAGGCATCACAATACCAGATTTCAGGACATACTACAGGGAAGTTGTAATCAAAACAGCATGGTACTGGTACAGAAACAGATGGGTAGACCAATGGAACAGAATTGAAACACCAGAAATCAATCTAAACATCTACAGCCAACTTATATTTGGTCAAGGATCTAAAACTAATTCCTGGAGCAAGGACAGTCTATTCAAAAATGGTGCTGGGAAAACTGGATTTCCACGTGCAGAATCATGAAGCAAGACCCCTACCTTACACCTTACATAAAAATCCACTCAACATGGATTAAAGACCTAAATCTATAACCTGACACCATCAAATTATTAGAGAACATTAGAGAAACCCTTCAAGATATAGGCACTGCCACAGACTTCTTGGAAAAGACCCCGGAAGCACAGGCAGTCAAAGCCAAAATTAACTTTTGAGATTTCATCAAATTGAGAAGTTTCTGTACTGAAAAACAAACAGGAAATGAAGAGGCAACCGACAGAATGGGAAAAAATATTTGCAAACTATGCTACAGATAAAGGATTAATAACCAGAATCTACAAAGAAATCAAGAAACTACACAACAACAAAACAACATCCCACTTAAGAGATGGGCCAAGGACCTCAATAGACATCGTTCAAAAGAGGAAATCCAAATGGCCAACAGGCACATGAAAAAATGTTCAAGATCACTAGCAATCAGGGAAATGCAAATCAAAACCACAATGAGGTTTTACCTCACCCCAATTAGAATGGCTAACATACAGAAATCTACCAACAACAGATGCTGGCAAGGATGTGGGGAAAAAGGGACACTAACCCACTGTTGGTGGGAATGCAAACTGTTTAAGCCACTATGGAAATCAGTCTGGAGATTCCTCAGAAACCTGAATATAACCCTGCCATTCAACCCAGCCATACCACTCCTTGGAATTTACCCAAAGGAAATGAAATTGGCAAACAAAAAAGTAGTCTGCACCTTAATGTTTATTGCAGTTCAATTCACAATAGCTAAGACCGAGTATGAACCTAAATGCCCATCAACAGTAGACTGTATAAAGAAATTATGGGATATGTACTCTATAGAATACTATACAGCAGTCAAAAACAATGAAATCCGGTCATCTGCAACAAAATGGAGGAATCTGGAAAACATCATGCTGCGTGAAATAAGCCAGTCCCAAAGGGACAAATATCACATGTTCTCCATGATCGGTGACAACTGACCGAGCACCAAAATGGAAACCTGTTAAAGTGAGATGGACACTATGAGAAATGGTGACTTGATCAGCCCTTGCCCTGTTGATGAGCAACTTAATACTTTATCCCTTTTAGTATTTTTTTTCAGTTGTTCTACTTAATACTATTGGTTGAATTCTGTAATTAATATACAGTTATTCTTAAGTGTTGAAACTTAGCTGAAAAGTGATCCCTGTTAAATATAAAAGTGGGAATAAGAGAGGGAAGAGATGTACAATTTGGGATATGTTCAATCGGACTTGCCCCAAATGGTAGAGTTATAAACATACTGGGGGATTTGAATTCAATCCCATCAAGGTGGCATGTACCAATGCCATCTCACTAGTCCATGTGATCAATTTCTGTTCACAACTGATCATAATGATAAGACTAAGAGTCAAAGGGATCACATAAACAAGACTAGTGTCTGCAAATACTAGCTGATAGAATAAAATAGGGAGAGAACGATCCAACATGGGAAGCAGGATGCACAGCACACTCATGGAATGGCGGATGTCCTAAATGGCGCTCTGTCCTCAGAATCAACCCTTAGGGCATTCAGATCTGGCTGAAAAGCCCCTGACAGTATTTCAGGCATGGAAACCCAAGACACTCTGGGGAAAAAAAATTACCTATATGAAAGATCTCCGAGAGTGACATCCCAGTGGAAAGAACGGGTCATCAAAGAAGGAGGTGCCTTTCTCTGAAGGGAGGAGAGAACTTCCATTTTATTATGACCTTGTCTAAGTAAGATAAGAGTCGGTGAACTCAAAAAGCTTCCATGGCCTTTCATCTCATGACAAGAGCCTAGGGTGATTACTGATGCCATAAACAAGAGTGTCAAATTGTTAAGTCAACAACAGGAGTCACTGTGCACTTACTCCTCATGTAGGATCTCTGTCCTTAATGTGCTGTACATTGCAATTTAATGCTATAGCTAGTACTCAAACAGTATTTTTCACTTTATGTTTCTGTGTGGGTGCAAACTGTTGAAATCTTTACTTAATGTATGCTAAACTGATCTTCTGTACATAAAGAGAATTGAAAATGATTCTTGATGTGAATGGAAAGGGAGAGGGAGCAGGAGAGAGGGGGTTGCAGGTGGGAAGGAAGTTATGGGGAGGGGAGAAAATCCCTTGTAATCCATAAGCTGTACTTTGGGAATTTATATTCATGAAATAAAATTTTAAAAAAATTAAAATTAATTAAAAACCTTCATTGGAATTAATATGAAATTGTGTATATGAAAAAATCTTCAAAAAGTTCATGGAAACCTACCTTAAGAGAAACCTAGACATGAACTTCAAAATCTTTGCACCAAACTGCGCTTATATTTTAATTATATTTTCATAAATTTTATGAAGAATGTTTGTATATAGCATGTGTAATATCTGAAAAAACAATGCACATAAAATATCATGTTAATAAAATTAAGAATTTTTTCATGCTATCACCTTAACAGAAAAATCATCTGGGTAAGTCTATCACCCACCTAAGTTTGAACACTAAATGGAACAAGAATTGAAAGCAACTTCTACAACCTGATAAAAAGTAGATATGTGTCAAAATTTGGTCTAGCAGTTAAGAAAAAAGTAAGAATCCAAGATCCCAGATCTAAAATATGAGCATGAACAGGCATTGAAATACAAGTGGCCAACAGACACATGAAAAATGCTCGGGATCTCTAACCATCAGATAAATTCAATTAAAAGCAATGATAAATTTTTAAGTCACCTCATTTAGAATGATGATCATTCAAAATTCCAAAAGTAACAAATGATGTAGAGAATATGGAGAAAAAGGTTTACTGAATCACTGTTGGTGGGAATATTAACTGGTGGAACAGTGGTCTATTTTTTACTTGTTGAAGTCTTTACTTAGTGGACTATTAACCTAGGATTATAAAGTAATAAAATATATTACTGCAAAAATTAAAAAGAAAAAATGGAAGATGAAGGAAAAGGGAGGCAGGTGTCACATTCTTAGAAATGTATCTATGTACTACATGAAATCTGTTAGTCTTATAGTAATTAAAACTTTAAAAAGATGTATGTGAGGACTCCCAGGTCTCATATCTGAGTGGGCTCAATTTCTAGTTCCATCTCATACCTTCAGCTTCTTATGATTCTAGACCATTGGAGACAGCAGTGATGGCTCAAATAGTTTGGTTTCTGCTACTTACGTGGGAGATGTGAAGTGAGTTCCCAGTTCCTGGCTTTGGCCCTGGACCATCCCTGGCTGTTGTAAACATTTGTGCTATCAACCATCAGATGGGAAATATATCTGTGCAGGTCTCTTTTTCTCTGTAACAGCTATGTGTAGGACTTCATTATATATAAAACTCTTTAGTAATCAAAACAAGTTAAATAATGATATGCACCATAACAATGAATCTCAAAAATATTAAGATAACATAAAGAAACTAAGAATGTACATAACATGATTTTAATTATAATAAATATCCATAAATGACAAATATCCAAGAAAAAAAGTGTAGACTAATGGTCTGTGGTGGGGTAGGGATAAGGAAAGACACTCCAAGGAGCCTTGAGGAACCTGTGTCATGCACAAAATTAATAGCATGGAGTTTTGGTTGGGTTAAAGAAAAGATGCCCTTGACTTAAAATTAGCCAGTGGCTGTTTTCAAACCTTCAGTACCCACAAAAGGAACTTCAGTATGATTCAGTCCATAAACAAACTGAAAAAACTAATTTGGGAATTATTTTTTTGGTAACAAATTGTTTGGTTTCAGTCAATAAATACCAGCAGTCTTAGGCTATGCCAAAAATGTGGATACTCACTCTTAACTTATTGAGCCAAACACCCACTGCACATAAAGCAAAGCCCAGTTTTGTAAACTTTCCTGGCTCTTATTGCTGCCCACGTCATGAATCAGTTTTTTTCAAAAACATTTTTAAAAATTCACATCACTAAAGTTTGTCTTAGAACAGCTTCTAAATTAGACTGTGATTATCGTTATGTAACTCAGTAAATATACTAAAATCCATGTAATGTCCACCTGAACTGTGTGAATATTATGTCACATAAAACATATTTTAAATTTTAAGAGAGTAAATGTTAAGATATTAATGTTACTCAATTACTTTAATACTCAATTCTCAGATTTGGAAAAACAATTCCACTTATTTTTTTTAAAAAAATATTTACTTATTTTAGAGGCAGAGAAGTAGACACAAAAGAAAGCGTCCATCCACAGGTTCACTTTCCAATTGCCTGCAAGATCCAGGGCCTGTCCTAGCTGAGTCTAGGATTTAGGTACTATATCCATATATCCCATATTAGTGGCAGGAGGTCAAGTGCCAGAGCAATCATCTTTTGCCTTCAAGAATGCACAGTGTAGGAAGCTGGAGCAGACACAAGACCCAAACTCAGGCACTCTGAAATTATACCCTATGTATAATTTCTTCTCTTCAAAATTATTTATTTATTTAATCTAAGAAGAAGAAGGAAATAGAGTGAGAGAGATTAGAATCTTGACCATTAAAGAGTAAAAAAAGCAGGAATAAAACAGACATGACATGAACATTGCTTAGAATGCTTACACAAACAAACAGAATAAAAGCTTATGCATATGAATCATGTGTCTAATTTTACCAGGCAGTAAAACTTCAAGTAATGATACTAAATTATACAATATACCCTGCTCTAATTCACAATTCATTACATGTAGAAAAATGTAATAATATCAATGTACAAACATTATTTTTCAAATAAAACTAAGAGAAACAGTCGTTCAAGCATATTTTGACAGCACCTCTGTTTACTTGGACTGACTATTAGAATGTTCTCTGTCCTATTCTAATATTGCACTATCATTTATTCATTTATAAGAAATTATAACACCTAGACCCGATAATAACTATAAAGATCCATTATTTCAGCATATAGAAATAAAATTGCAGATTTTCATTATAACCACACAATACAGTTTTCATAAAAATATGTATGTGATTTCCTTAAATGTTATTCAAGATGCTTTGGGATCTTTAATAATGGTAGAGACAATTAAGTAATAAAACAAGACTAGTACTCACGAGAAGGGTTTAAGAACATTTATTTTGTCCTAATTTTAAACATTTATCTGAATGTTGAGAGAGAAAGAGAGAGACAGAAACAGAGGCAGAGAGAGAGGAGAGAGAGACCTTCTATTCACCAGTTCACTTTCCAAATGGTCACAATGGTCAGGGCTGAGTCAGCATGAAACCAGGAGCTGGGTCTCCCATGTAGGTGGTAGTGGCCCAAGCACTTTGACCATTTTTCACTGCCTTCTCAGGCCATTAGAATGAAACTGGATCTGAAGTGGAGCAGTCGGGCATTAACTGGCACCCCGATGGGATGCCAGTGTCACAAGAAGTAGTTTTACCCAATACACATCAATGCCAGCCCCTATTTTTACATTATTTTGTTTCCAATTTTCCTGAATGTGTCTTAAAGCAAATATGACTTTTCATAGCATTTAATTTGTATATTTTAGTACCCCTTTCTAATTAATAAAAAGTATAATAAAATATAACTATACTCACAACACATGTACTTTTCTAGTAACTTATTAAAATTCAGTACTAGGGTGAGTATTTGGCCTAGCAGTTGAGACTGATTGGGAAATATGCATGTCATATCAAAAGTGCCTGTAATTAAGTCTCAGCTCCATTCCTGATTCCAGCTTCCTGCTAAATGTGTACCCTGGGAGGCAGCAGTTATGGCTCAAGTTATCAGATCCCTATCCCATACATGAGGTACCTAGATTGAGTTTTCAGTTACTGGCTTTGGATGTGCACATGACTCAGAAATTGTAGGCATTACAGAATTGAACCAATGGTTGGAAGCTTCTCTCTCCCTCTCCTAAATAAAGTTTATCAAAAACTCAGTTCCAGGAAATTTTACTATTGAAATGCTAGAAACCTATAAAGTCAAGAGATTTTGCTTAACCCACATTTATATTTTGTATAAATTTACCCTGGCTATTCAAAGTTAAAGTGTTGAATGCATGCACTGAAATTAGATTCACATGGAAAATGATTGAAATGGATAAAAGCATTTTCTACTAAGATCTAAAATTCATAGCTCTTGCAGACCCAAGGCTAGAATTGGCCTAAGCTCATTAGTGGAGGTGTCCTTGATGGACATTAATAATGTCCAGAAAATCTTCTGTAAATTGTTATAGTATTGAAGAATATTAACGATAATCTTTCCTAAAGAATTGTAGGTGGATTGGTAAGAGCTGCGAAGCATGTGATGTATGTAACTGAAAAGAAATTTCAAGTGGACCTGTAGAGAGTGCATGGGATATTAGGGCTCTTGGACAGACAGACATGAGTTCTACTCCTCCTGACTCCCAGGCTCTATGTTTGTCAGAGCCTGAGAAAAATGATTTCAACTCGGTATCATCAACTTTCACAACTATGTGTCATTCACACAAAAATTGACCCTTTCATATAATTATGTTTAGAAATCAAATTCTATTGCTAATACAGAGAATGAATTCATGGTTCATGAAGAGGATATGAGAAACACCAAAGATATAAAACAATCAAAATATCCTCAAACTCAAGTAGAGTAATAACTTTAAGATAATATGGATTTTAAAATTTGCCTATGAAAAAATATATAAAATGCATTATATTCTTAAGGCTATGCATATTTTATATAGATATAGAATACATAGTATATACATGTTACTTAAAATTTAGATTTTGCATCCTTTTTTCTAAGATGCTTAAAAATATATATAATCTAACACTATAACTGTATACAAACATTTTTCATGTTATCTTATAATTACTTTACCTATAACAATTTTATTCTTTTACTATAACACAAATTAAGATTTTCTAATACATTAAAATAATTCAAGCATCTCAATGACTATATATAACTTATTTTTATATTAATTTCAAGGGCATATTTGGTAGAATATATTTTACACATACAAAATATTTCCTCTTTTATAGCAATTCCACTAGATTTTTGTCATTATTGCAATGATAAAAATCCTTCATATCATTACTTTGTGATAAAGGTGATAATTAGCACATTTTATTTATATTTCCACCAGTGATGCTTTAGCTGGTGTGTTTTACTAGTAAACAGAAGATGTATATATCTGCTAGAAAGTAAGTATATTATCCATAGTGAAATTTTATCAATAACCAGGAGTAATTTCTACCAAGTAATATAATCTTGTGTTTCATCAACACATTTTTAAACTTCCCTTGTTCAAAATAATTAACAGGTGAATTAATGTTTTCTATAGGTCCACTCAAACATAATGGACTATTAATATATTTTGGATTCAGCTTGACAATATATGTAAAATATTTTGGCTACATATTTAGAAGTCATTGGTTTACATTAACATTTAAGTTTGCTAATCAAAGACAAATCCTGGAAATACTACAACTAAAAGGTATTAGCTTGTATGATGATTGTGGATATTTCTACATAAAATGTCACAGTCTACTTCATACTATCCAATGTTATGAAAGGTTTGATTGAATCTTGAAATACATTTGTTCAATTCTGTTCAACTCAGAACATCCAAGTTTATTTCTATAGAGCCTTCCAGGTGTAAGCATTGTGCTAAGAAGCCACAGTAAATGAGAAAACAAGACCTCCCTGTACATAACTATTACTAGTAGCAGACAGCAGTAAGTTCTCTGGATGGAAAGTCTGCAGGAATGGGTGGTCCCCTTCCCTGGGCTGTAAGCCTGAGAACTTGATGCATCAAGGGGCTTGGAGTTAGGTTGCCGCCCTGGGCTATGCACAGCAATGAGAGAAGCAGACCTGCTCTTCCCTTCTCTGATCCCTGGGAACTGAGCTAAACAGCCTCAGCCTCACCTTTCCTCGCTCTGGGTTGGAGTCCTTGATACTGTGTGTAAGCTGCAGATTCAAAGTTCAGGAGCGTGGAAGAGCTAGGCCGGTGCCAGGAGGCCTGGGCCAGCAGCACCGCCCTGGCCTCCTTCCCACCTCTTCCCACCACCCTTGCTTTCTGGCGCCTTGTTGGCCAATCTGGGCACGCGGGCTGGACTCTGCAGTGGCCTCCTTGTTGGTCTGGCTTTTCCCAGATCTCACCCACTGGGAGTGAGAGGCCACAAGTGGAAGAGCTTGCTGGGGGCTGTGGGGTGGCTGGGCGAGTGGCCAGTGTGGGGCCCACATTCTGGTCCATTTCTCTTAAACCTTCAGACCCCTGGACACTCCTAAGGCAGGCTTCCAACACCCAGTCTTAGAAATGCAGTGGAAGTCTTTCACGCAGCCTTGAGGCTTCCTTCATTTTCATTCCACCACCTGACCAGGTTTCCATCTTCCCTTAAGTTATAATGAGAGACTACTGCATCATGAGTTGTGTGAAAAAAAGAAAAAAATCTGGATTAGTATTTTCTAAGTTTGAGAACATATGAAACAATTTCATTGAATCCAAAGATATATTTAAAATTATTAGAGTGACTTTTAAATAATAAAAATAAGTAAACATGTATTAGTATAATAGCAGCTATTTTTTTCATCATTTTAAAAAAACTAGATTCTTACTGGACCAAAATAAAGTGCAATCCTAGATAAATACTTAGTTTTTGTTTACTAGTTAGGTGCTAACACAAAGAAACTTTGTCTCAGATAGTAAATATTATACTGGAAGATCTAGCCACTGCAAAAAGGCAAGAAAAAAATAAAGGGGAGGCACACAGATTAAAGAGAAAAAATAAAACTGCTTCTTTTATTTTTGCAGATAACATGATTATACAGAAAGTTCAAGAACTCTGTCTTAAGCCGTTTATAAGCTAAAATACAGACATAAAAATTCAATTGTCTTTCTGAATAATAACAGCAGAGATACAGAACCTGCAATTAAAAACAATAACATTTGCAATTAATCCACGAAAATGAAACTCTTATGTGTATAATCTTAACAAAACATTATCATAAACTGTAACAAAACATAAACTGTAAATTACATAAGCTGAAAAAAAGGTCAATGTAAATCTAAGAAAATGGAAATAACACTTGGTCCACAGATCACAGGACAAACATAATAAAGATGCCAGATTCTCCAAATTAATTGATAGATATAATGAAATTCCATGAAAATCTCAGCAATGTATTTTGTATGTCTAGATAAACATATTCTAAATGTCATATGGATAGTTACAACAATCTTGGGAGAGTGGAAAGAAGAAAGTGAGAGGATTCATCAAGTCTTTCCAGGAAGACACAGTGATTAATGATCTGTGACACTGGAAAAAGGACAGACACACAGAGCAACAGAAGAGAACAGAGAACTTCAAAATAGACCTGCACAAACATGCTCAATTTTTTACCAAGGAGCACAGGAAATTCAATAAAGAAGATAAGTAATTTTAAAAAGTAGTTTTTCAGTTAAGTCATTTCACTTTAACAAAGTACCTGAGGGTGAGTAATATATAAAGAGGTTTGTTTGGCTGGCAGTCCTGGAGGTTTAAGAGCACAGCCTCTTTGTACTTACTACTTGTTGAAATCTTTAGTGGTGGGTTAGGCTTGTGATTATAAAGTAACTTGAAAGTATGTCAATATAAAAAAATAAAATAAGAATGTAAGGAGGAGAGAGCGTGGGAGGGAAACAGGGAGGGAGAGAGGAAAGGATGGTAAATATAATTAATTTTAAATCTGTGTAGAGAAAATACATGCAGTTTGTTGATCTTATATAAACAATAAAAATATTACAAAAAATAACATAGCCTCATGGTTACCATTGTGGTACTTTTGGTTAAGCTGCCACATGAGATATGTGCATCCCATATGAACACTAGTTCAAGTCCCATCTGCTCCACTTCCAATCTAGTTCCTTGCTACTGTACCTGGAGAAGTAGCAGAAGATGGCTGAAGTACTTAAGCCTCTCCCACCCACGTAGAAAACCCAGATGGGGTTCCAGGCTCCTAGCTTTAACCTGGCCTAGTCCCAGACACCATAGCCATTTGGGGAGTGAACTATTAATGGTACCTCTCTCTAACTCTGCCTTTCAAATAAATAAATAAATCACTTAAGGAAAAAAAAAACCGATGACCTCAGGGACTGGAATTGTGACACACCCGGTAAAGCCACTGTTTGCAATGCAGACATCCATATTGGAGAGCTGATTCAAGTCCTTGCTACATGATTTCTGATACAAATCGCTGCTAATCCACCTGGGAGGTCAGCTCAGGAGGGCCCGTGCTACCTGAGTTGGTGATCTGGATGGAGTTATGGCTTTGACCTGGACCAGATTCATATTCATAGTCAACCTCTCTCTCTCCCTCTCTCTCTCTCTCAACAAAAAATAAAAAAAAAAACTTAAGAAGAATATGGCTACAGCTTTGGCAAGAGATCCCAAGGTGGATAGCATTTATAGGAGCACATAGTAGATGGGGGAACCACATGTCCAGATAGATGTACTTGTTCTGGTAGAAATAGGGCTAATATTTTAACATAAAAAGTTTTAGGGTCCAGCGCTGTGGCACAGCAGGTTAACACCCTGGACTGAAGTGCTGGCATCCCATATGGGCACTGGTTCTAGTTCCTGGCTGCTCCGTTTCCCATCCGACTCTCTGCTATGGCCTGCTAAAGTAGTAGAAGATGGCCCTAGCCCTTGGGACCCTGCACCCATGTGGGAGACCCGGAAGAAGCTCCTGGCTCCTGGCTTCAGATTGGTGCAGCTCCGGCTGTTGTGGCCAGTTGGGGAGTGAACCAGCGGATGGAAGACTTCTCTCTCTCTTTGCCTCTCCTCTCTCTGTGTAACTCTAATTTTCAAATAAATAAATAAATCTTTAAAAAGTTTTACTTTTTCTTCTTTGTTCCTCTACTATACTTGTTTGGAATTTATTTGGTTCTTAGAAATTTTGCTTTCTGTATTTATTGATATTTATTTTACATCACCATTGCTAGTTTTCCTCATGGCCTTTTTATTCATGGTTATTAATTTTAGCCTTGATTTCTTCTTTGATATTGATATTTTCATGCATTCATTTCTTGGACTGTCTTAATTTTAATAGAGTGCATTTTATTTTAACAGCACACAATTGAGTAGGATTTTATTCTTTGTGAGTGTTGACATACTTCTCTCATAGAATGAAATTGTACTGATCCAGCATTAACAACGTGGTAAAACAATATGATTGTTGTCCTGTTTTGTCTAAAAAATAAAGCTTTAAGGGGCCGGCACTGTGGTATAACAGGTATAGCTCCCGCATGCAGTGCTGGCTTCCCATATGCGTGCCGGTTCGAGTCCTGGCTGCTCCACTTCTGATCCAGCTCTATGCTGTGGCCTGGGAAAGCAGTGGAAGATAGCCAAAGTCCTTGGGCCCCTGCACCTGCATGAGAAGACCTGAAGGAAGCTCCCAGCTTCTGGCCTCAGATAGGCACAGCTCCAGCCATTGCAGCCAACTGGGTAGTGAACCAGGGATGGAAGACCTCTCTCTCTCTCTCCCTCTCCTTCTCTCTCTGTGTAACTCTGACTTTCAAGTAAAAAATATGTCTTAAAAATATAGCTTTCTTTTCTTCACTAACTTGTTTGTACATTTGGAAATTTCACTAAATTTTTGACAGCTCACACTATTACTTTTCTATTCCTAGTAATTATAATTAAATTTATATATACTGCAAATTATAAAAGTTAAGTATTGAAAATGAATCTTGATGTGAATGGAAGGGGGGAGGGAGAGGGAAAGGGAAGGGTTGCGGGTGGGAGGGAAGTTATTGGGGGGGAAGCCATTGTAATCCATAAGCTGTACTTTGGAAATTTATATTCATTAAATAAAAGTTCAAAAAAGTTAAGTAATGAATATGCTTCTCCATCAATTGATTTCTCTCTTTTTGTCAGCCTTTAAAATGACTCCTTTCTGACAGATTTTGTTTCTACTCCTTCATCCTTCCTTCTACCCTCTCAATCCCTTTATTTTCCTGAGATAATTTAAGCTGTAAAAGCCTCACTGCTAAACATAATAATTGCATTAACATCAACACCTTCTATACTATTAAACTAAGACTTCAGTAACTAAACTGAAAGATAGAGCAGCTACCCTGGGTGTCTGACCTCAGTGATTCATACTGAGTTCCTGAGCCTCATTTTTATCTCAATCATGAAACATTGAGTCAATAGCGGAACCTATCACCCAGACTTCTTGTGAGAAGAAGTGTCATCCAGAGGCACCTGCTACTTTTGTCCCCTTGGTGGGCCCCCAGAGGAGATTGGGACTCATAAGCACCCTCTGCAGGTACTGTGGCCATCAGGTAGATCTGGTGAATCCTGAGTCCATACATGAGGCAGGCGGAGAGGCCTGGGGAAAGAGACTGGTGAGGGAAGCAGAGAGGAAAGCAGGAGTGAGTGGTCTAGAAAATGACAGAGTGTGAGGTGATAGCTAGGAAAAGCCGTAGAAGGGCCTTCAAGTTCTGGGAGGGAGATAAGGAGGGGCAGATGCTAAACTGCTGCTTGCAGTGCTGGTACGTCACATAGCAGCACCAATTGAGTCCTGGCTTCTGATCCAGCTTCCTGCTCATGACCTGTTAATCAATCTCTCTCTCTTGTCTCTCTCTCTCCTGTCTTTCAAATAAATAAGTATTTAAATAATAGGTTTATCTGTAGGGACTGCAGCCTCCTATCTAATCAACAGGATATTTCCTGAGTAATAAGAGGAATCAGGGTTTTGTCTTCCTTTCTTGCCCTTGGACACACCATCCAGATTGCCCTCACATTCTAGGGGACATCCCCAAGATCTCATGGCCATGGTGGACACCAAACTTGCATGAATCAGTAGGATGGGTGGATGAGGTTGGGCCCAGCACTTATGATGAAAAGGGAAGTGAGAATGGCATCTTTTTAAAAAACCTTATTTAATTTATTAGAGAAATAGAGATAGACATATACAATACAAAGACACACACACACGCACAGAGAGAGAGACTCCAATCTGTAGGCTCATGCCCCAAATACCAACAACAACTGAGGATGAGCCAAGCTGAAGCTGGGGCCTGGGAACTCATCACACTTGGAACTCAATCCAGATTTCAAAGATGAATGGCAGGGGGGCTGGCACTGTGGCATAGCCAGTGAAGCCACTGCCTGCACTGCCAGCATCCCATATGGGTGCCGGTTTGAATGCTCGCTGCTTTACTTCCAATCCAAGTCTCTGCTATAGCCTGGGAGGGCAGTAGAAGATGGCCCAAGTCCTTGGGCCCCTGCACCCGCGTGGGAGACCCAGAAGGGTCACCTGGCACCTGGATTCAGATCAGCACAGCTCTGGCCATTGTGGCCAATTGGGGAATGAACCAGCGGATACAAGATGTCTCTCTCTCTCTCTCTCTCCTTCTCTCTCTGTGTAACTCTTTCAAGTAAATAAATAAATATTTACTAAAAGCAAAAAGATGAATGGCAGTGACCTAACTATCCCATCACATGCTGCCTCCCAATGCATATTAGCAGGAAGCTGGATGGGTAACAGAAGCAGGACACCGTCCCAGGGTGTCCCATAGGCAATGCCCACATTCAAATCAGCATCCTAACCACTGTGCCAAACACTTTCCTGGAGTGAAAGGTTCTAATGACAGCATCTGTTACAGGCTGATTCACTGTGTCTCTCCTGAGATCCATATCTGGTTGAATGTTTTACAAAACCTCTTCAGTCAGTTTCCTTTCCCCCTTCCTTGAGTCCCTATCTCTTTTAAAGCTTCTGCTCACCCTTTCTTGGATTGCACCAACCTCCCTGTGATACACATACACACAGCCCCACCCAGTACCCTGCATCAAAGTGATCTTTGTTTTTGTTAAACAAAACAAAATAAAAAACAGTCTTTTAACCAAAAGGTACCAGTTAATCAGAGAAAAATCAATAAATATAAACAGCATAAGAGGGAAATGCTGGCCTCTCTCCCACTCAAAACTCCCTGCTCCCTTCTCCAGTGTTTTAAAGTCTCCTAACAGCAGTCTCCACATAGAAGAGCACGTGAGTGCACCTTTGCTTTCCTTTTTACCTTTGCTTTTCCTTTACTATTTGAAAGGCAGACAGACAGAGACAGAGAGATCTTTCATGCATGGGCCCTCCAGACCCCATCTTGAATCCCCCCATTACCTCACTGTACACACTCATTGCCACCCTTCTCCTTCTCTTCATTGTCGCCTTCCTCCCTATCCTCCTAGAAGAACACAGACATGGTGAGCACCAAACCCCAGATCTCCCCAGCCCCACACCACCTTACACTCCTCAACTCCTCCCCACATTGTATGAAATAGCACAGGACTTGTCCTCTGTCACAGCTTCCTCCAGGTGTCTGCAGCAAAGACATCAGTCACTCCCTGGGTAGGATGCCCAGATGCCAATACTCCCAGCTCACCATCTTCCTCCCTGTCCTTAGAATCCTGGATCCCCAGCAAGTCTGTGACAGATTCTGAAATGATGATATTCAGGTGGACAAATCTGTCTATTAACACATTCCAGACACTATATCTCCTCCTGCAAGGATATCAGGCTGTCCTAAACACCAATGATCTCACCCACCTGCCTTCCCCTCTGCTTCTTCAATTAGAAGCATTGGAATCACAACTCCGTGACATTGTGGGGAATTAGCTTTCCTGTACTCATTTTCTAGACCTTGAGGATTAATACTGGAAGCTGAATTCTGTTAGGTAGGGCCAGTGTTCCAGCAATCATCGAGTGCCCTGGAGTGTCAGTCTGGGCATAGAACTCAAGCCTGTATAATGCTCCACACGTACAGGTCTAGAGCCAGGGTGGACAGAGATCAGAGACTTACACTGAACACCATGAGCCACTCAGGGTACTTGGGTATGCTATTACACTAGCCAAATGCCCATTCACTGCCTGGCACTGTCCATACCAGCTCTGCCATCTGAATGTGGAGGGTCCATCCCCAGTCTTGCCCCTGATCCCAGCATGAACACTCCAATTATGAGCTCTGGGCTCCTCTACAAGACCCTGGACTATTCACTCACATGTTTAAACCTTCCAGTACACTTCTTTTCCTGTAGAGTTTCAGAGATGAGTCCCACTAAACTGCCATTCCCTAAGGCAGAACCAGGCCTAGATTCAGTTCTCCCAGCTTGTGTTTTTTCAACACTGTGCTTGTGCACAGACATGCCCATGCTGCATGAACACCAGTTGAAAACATGGCTTAAAATTATCTCCGAATTGTTTCTAAAGCACTTAGTAAAAACAATGCATTGCATCAAATGTCTACATACAGAAACTCATCATAAATTTACTATGGAAACAACTCAACAATTAAAACACAAAAAGTAAATATGAAAAATTTAAAAAGTCAAATAAAAATTTTAATAAAGTAGAACCCAGAAAATATTAGAATCATAAGTAAATCTAAAAGTCAGTTCTTAAAAAATACATCTATCCTAATTTTAAAATAAGGGGAGAACAAATTGTTGTTTTTAAATTTTTATTTAATAAATTTAAATTTCCAAAATACAATTTTTGAATTATAGTGGCTTTTCCCCCCATAACCTCCTGCCCACCACAACCATCCCATCTCCCACTCTGTCTCCCATCCCATTCACAGCAAGATTCATTTTCAATTATCTTTATACACAGATGATCAATTTAGCATATATTAAGTAAAGATTTCAACAGTTTGCACCCACACAGAAACACAAAGTATAAAGTACTAATTGAGTAGTAGTTTTACCATTAATTCACATAGTACAACACATTAAGGACAGAGATCCTACATGAGGAGTCAGTGCACAGTGACTCCTGTTTCAACAACTGACACTTTTATTGATAACATCAGTAATCACCCAAGGCTTTTGTCATGAGCTTCCAAAGCTATGGAAGTCTCTTGAGTTCACCAACTCTGATCATATGTAGACAAGGCCATAGTCAAAGTGGAAGTTCTCTACTCCCTTCAGAGAAAGGTACCTCCTTCTTTGATGGACCATTCTTTCCACTGGGATCTCACTCGCAGTGATCTTTCATTTAGGTCATTTTTTTTTTTTTTTGCCACAGTGTCTTGGCTTTCCATACTTGAAATACTCTCATGGGATTTTTAGCCCATGCCTTTAGCCAAATGCCTTAAGGGCAGATTTTGAGGCTAGAATGCTGTTTAGGACATCTGCCATTCTTTGAGTCTGCTGTGTATCCCACTTCCCATGTTGGATGATTCTCCCCTTTTTAATTCTTTCAGTTAATGTTAGCAGACACTAGTCTCATTTATGTGATCCCTTTGATTCTTAATACTATCATTATGATCAATTTTGAACTGAAACTGATCACTTGGACTAGTGAGATGGCATTGGTACATGCCACCATGATGGAATTGAATTGGAATTCCCTGGCACGTTTCTAACTCTCCCATTAGGGGTAAGTCCGATTGAGCATGTGCTGAACTGTACATCTCCTCCCTCTCTTATTCCCACTCTTATATTTAACAGGGATCACTTTTCAGTTAAATTCAATTGTGTGTTAATTAAAGAGTTCAACCAATGGTATTAAGTAGAACAAAAAATACTAAAAGAATAAAGTAGTAAGTTCTCCTTCGACAGTCAGGACAAGGGCTGATCAAGTCATTGTTTCTCATAGTGTCCTTTTCACTTCAAGTTTTATTTTAGGTGCTCAGTTAATGTCACCAATCAGAGAGAATATACTATTTGTCCCTTTGGGTCTGGCTTAATTCACTCAGCATGATGTTTTCCATATTCCTCCATTTTGTTGCAAATTACCAGATTTTTTTTTTACTGCAGTATAATATTATTTTTTTGACAGGTGGATTTAGACAGTGAGAGACAGAGAGAAAGGTCTTTCTTCTCTGGCTCACTCCCCAAACGGCCGCTACGGCTGACACGCTGTGCCTATATGAAGCCAGGAGCCAGGTGCTTCTTCCTGGTCTCCCATGCAGGTGCAGGGCCCAAGCACTTGGGCCATCCTCCACTGCCTTCCCAGGCCACAGCAGAGAGCTGGAGTGGAAGAGGAGCAACCTGGACAGACCCGGCACCCCAAACGGGACTAAAACCCAGTGTACCAGTGCTGCAGGCAGAGGATTAGCCTAGTGAGCCATGGCACTGGATTGTATAGTATTCTATAGAGTACATATCCCATAATTTCTTTATCTGTCTACTGTTGATGGGCATTTAGGTTGATTCTAGGTCTTAGCTATTGTAAATTGAGCTGCAATAAACATTGAGGTGTAGACTGCTCTCTTATTTGCCAATTTCATTTCCTTTGGGTAAATTCTAAGGAGTGGGATGGCTGGGTTGTATGGTAGGGTTATATTCAGGTTTCTGAGGAATCTCCAGACTGACTTCCATAGTGGCTTTACCAGTTTGCATTCCCACCAACAGTGGGTTAGTGTCCCTTTTTCCCCACATCCTTTCCAGCATCTATTGTTGGTAGATTTATGTATGTGAGCCATTCTAACTGGGGTGAGGTGAAACCTCATTGTGGTTTTGATTTGCATTTCCCTGATTGCTAGTGATCCTGAACATTTTTTCATGTGCCTGTTGGCCATTTGGATTTCCTCTTTTGAACAATGTCTATTGAGGTCCTTGGCCCATCACTTAAGTGGGTTGTTTGTTTTGTTGTTGTGGAGTTTCCTGATCTCTTTGTAGATTCTGGTTATTAACCCTTTATCTGTTGCATAGTTTGCAAATATTTTTCCTGATTCTGTTGGTTGCCTCTTCACTTTCCTGACTGTTTCTTTTGCAATACAGAAACTTCTATATTGGATGTAATCCAAACTGTTAATTTTGGCTTTGACTGCCTGTACCTCTGGGGTCTTTTCCAAGAAGTCTTTGCCTCTGCCTATATCTTGTAGGGTTTCTCCGATGCTCTCTAATAATTTGATGGTATCGGGTTGTAGATTTAGATTTTTAATCTATGTTGAGGGGATTCTTGTATAAGGTGTAAGGTAGGGGTCTTGCTTCATGCTTCTGCATGTGGAAATCCAGTTTTCCCAGCACCATTTTTGAATAGACTGTCTTTTCTCCAGGAATTGGTTTTAGATCCTTGATCAAATGTAAGTTGGCTGTAGATGTTTGGATTGATTTCTGGTGTTTCAATTCTGTTCCATTGGTCTATCCATCTGTTTCTGTACCAGTACCATGCTGTTTTGATTACAACTGCCCTGTAGTATGTCCTGAAATCTGGTATTGTGATGCCTCTGGTTCTAGGGGAACACTTAACAGCAATTCTTCAGAAAGGTTTAATAACCTTCTTGATGAAAACTGAATTCAAGATTTGTCTCTCCTGTACCAGCTCTTCAGTAGAGTTCGAGGTGGGGTTCAGGTTCTCTTGCAACAGTGGATTGAGTACATCAAGGCATTTGGCAGCACTATTGTGATTAATCCTGAAAAAGATAAAACCATGGTTCAAGAATTGCTAGATTTTAAAGATAAGGTTGATCATATAATCAATATCTGCTTTCTGAAGAATGAAAAGTTTATCAATGCCATGAAAAAAAGCATTTGAAACATTCTTTAACAAGAGACCAAATAAACCTGCTGAACTTATAGCCAAGTATGTAGATTCAAAGCTTCATGCAGGCAACAAAGAAGCTACAGATGAAGAACTTGAGAACATGTTGGATAAAATTATGATCACATTCAGATTTATCTATGGCAAGGATGTTTTTGAGGCCTTCTATAAGAAAGATTTAGCCAAGCGTCTGTTAGTTGGGAAGAGTGCATCTGTAGATGCTGAAAAATCAATGCTGTCCAAACACAAACGTGAATGTGGAGCTGCTTTCACCAGCAAGCTTGAAGGGATGTTTAAATACATGGAGCTTTCTAAAGACATCATGATTCAGTTCAAACAGTATATGCAGAACCAGAATGTACCTGGAAATATTGAATTAACTGTGAATATTCTGACAATGGGTTATTGGCCAAAATATGTACCTATGGAAGTCCATTTACCACCAGAGATGGTAAAGCTTCAGAAGATTTTTAAGACATTTTACTTAGGTAAACACAGTGGCAGGAAACTTCAGTGGCAGTCAACCCTAGGACACTGTGTACTAAAAGCAGAGTTTAAAGAGGGCAAAAAAGAACTCCAGGTCTCTCTCTTTCAAACACTGGTGCTGCTAATGTTTAATGAGGGAGATGAGTTCAGTTTAGAAAAGATCAAACAGGCTACTGGAGTCGAGGATGGAGAGTTAAGGAGAACATTGCAGACATTAGCCTGTGGAGAAGCCTGGCAAAAATTCCAAAGGACAAAGATATAGAAGATGGTGACAAGTTCATTTGTAATGATGATTTCAAACACAAACTTTTCAGGATAAAGATCAATCAAATCCAGATGAAAGAGACGGTTGAGGAACAAGCAAGTACTACAGAAAGAGTATTTCAAGACAGACAATATCAAACTGATGCTGCAATTGTTCAAATTATGAAGATGAGAAAGACATTTAGTCACAATTTGCTTGTTTCAAAAGTGTACAACCAATTGAAATTCCCAGTAAAGCCTGTTGATCTTAAGAAAATAATAGAATCCTTAATTGACTGGGACTACATGGAAAGAGATAAAGAAAATCCAAACCAGTACAACTATATTGCATAGATGTTGACCTTGGCACACTAGGGGACCTATGCAGTAGCCAGTGATAAACTAACCTGTTGATCCTAAAAAAAAAAAAAAAAAAAAAAAAAAAAAAAAAAAAAAACAACCTCAGCTTGACATCCATTTCTGGAGAGCCCAGGCTTCATACGCCACTGAATTTGAAAGGAATTTCCAATGAAAAAGGTTTTATATTGGCTTGGAAAAGGGCTGCCTAGTTTTTCAAAAAACTAAAAAAGGATTTTCTGTATACTAGGTTTAACTTTTAAGCTGCCCAGTTCAAAGATAATTAAAAGTTATTTCCTTTCCACTGATTTCCAAATTGGAAAACATACATAGTGACACTTTGTAACAAAGGGTTTTTTTTTTTTTTTGTAACAAAGGTTTTCAGAAATTTTGTAGGATACAAAAGATCAAGGTTGACATAGGCTACTAATCCCATTCCATATCATATGAATATTTATGTAACAAGACCAGTCGAAATGATTAAAGTTTTTCCTTTGGCTGCACTTTCTTGTCTTGCCCTCTGGCAAACAAAAAATAGGGATTTGGATGACTGATTTTATATCATGAAATCCATAACCACTACCCCAATTGATCCATGAAAAATGGATCCGTAGAGTGCCTTTTAACCTGCTGTTCATGAAGTCTTGATAGCTCAGATGATGAGGTTTCTACCACTTCCCTTGCAGGTTAAATCCAAGCAATCATATGTTTGTCAGGAGATAGATCCTGATAGAAATCTTCATTAACCTTTCTTAGCTTTACATGAACTTCTGAGCATATGAATAATGCATTCATTTGTCTATGGATACATAGGTCACAATCTACTCTTTATTGAATAGAGTACTGCTCATATACTTTCTGGAAGGGATTATGGGGCATCAAATACCAGACACTGTTAGTTCAACTTATGGATATTTGCCAGTTAAACCCCATTTCTCCAGAGGCACTCAACATAAAAATCTACTAACATTCAAGGCTTAGGTGGAGCCAAGAAACATGTCTTCAGATGGAAAGGACTGTGGTCTTTTGAATCATTTGTATAACTTTTTGTTAGCTAGTTAGGCAATAAAGTAACATTCATTAATGTAAAAGAGAGAAGAGGGAGGGAGAGAGAAAAAGAGGGAGAGAGAGAGAGAGAATAAATAATCTGTTTCAGTCCATGAAACTTATTCTCTCTCTCTCTCTAACTCTTGCCTGGGGAAAAAAAGAAAGTAAGTTGAGGCTGATGCTGTAGTTTAGGAGGTAAAGCCACCACCTGTGGTGCCGGGATCCCATATGGGTGCCAAATTGGTCCTAGATCCTCCACTTCCAATCCAACTCCCTACTAATATGCCTGGGAAAGGAGCAGGAGACACCCCAAGTACTTAGACCCCTGCACTCATGTGGGAGACCTGTTGGCCAGTACTGTAGCTCACTAGGCTAATCCTCCACCTGTGGCACCAGCACCCTGGTTTCTAGTTCCGGTTGGGGCACCAGATTCTGTCCCGGTTGCTCCTCTTCCAGTCCAGCTCTCTGCTATGGCCCAGCAGTGCAATGGAGGATGGCCCAAGTGCTTGGGCCCTGCACCTGCATGGGAGACCAGGAGGAAGCACCTGGCTCCTGGCTTCAGATCGGCACAGCACGCCAGCCATGGTGGCCCTTTATGGGGTGAACCAACAGAAAAAGAAGACCTTTTTCTCTGTCTCTCTCTTACTGTCTAACTCTGCCTGTCAAAAAAAGTCATGGTGGAGACCTGGAAGAATATCCTGCATACTGGCTTTGCATACTGGCCATTTGGGGTGTGAACCAACAGATGGAAGAGTTCACTATCTTTGTCTCTCTGCCATTCAAATAAATAAGTAAATAAATATTTAAATATTCCTTCTCAAGATTACGAGGGGTGCCTACAGAAATAATATGCAATTCTTAAGACAGGGTCTATGCAAAAACTGAATCTTTCTCTGTAATTTTTTATTTATATAAGGTGAACAAATCCATGTATTTGATATATACAGATTTAGCAGCACAGTGATACTTCCTTCCCTATCCTCCCCTCCAGCCCATATTCCTACTCTCTCTCCTCCTTTCTTTTTCTTCTTTTTAATTTTTACAATGATATATTTTATAACCATAATCTTAACCCTCCACTATTAAATAATCCAACAAAAAGTAAGAAGAAAAACACACTGTTCCACAACAGCAGATACAAAGGCTGTAAACAATAATCAAATCTCAAAACTTAAATTTCACTTATATATTTAAAAATTTTTGTATTCTGTAAGTTACTACAGATCAGGGAAAACTTACTATATTTGTCTTTTAGGGACTAGATTATTTCATTAAGTTTAATGGTTTCCAGTTGCATCAGATAATGACTACCTCTGTCATTTGTATTGTCAAGCACCAAACAGTAAGCAGTTTAGAAGTAATGAAATATGTTAAAGAGAAAAATGAATGAGGGGCATATCTGTCACACAGAAAATTCTTTGAACAATTTGGGAAAAGAAACATGTCTTGCTTGTACATGTTTAGAGCCCATACTGGTACCTTGTGTAGAAAGTAAACAAGATAACCACTTACTAAGTAAAACCACCTACTTCCATTTGATATATATTTTCATACTTCAAAAAATATTCTACATGATCATTGTTTTGTTCCTAAAGACCTTTGGACAGTCTGAGAAACACAACCTGAACACAAACCTCAAAAGAATCAATTTCAGTTCACAATTGATCATAATGATAGGACTAAGAACCAAAGGGATCACATAAACAAGACTAGTGTCTGCTAATACTAACTGATAGAATTAAAAAGGGAGAGAATGATCCAACATGGGAAGAGGGATACACAGCAGACTCATAGAAGGGCAGATGTCCTAAACAGCACTCTGGCCTCAGAATCAGCCCTTAAGGCATTCAGATCAGGCTGAAGAGCCCATGAGAGTATTTTAGGCATGGAAAGCCAAGACACTCTGGCAAAAAAGAAAAGACCTAAATAAAAGATCTCTGCGAGTGAGATCCCAGTAGAAAGAATGGGCCATCAAAGAAGGAGGTACCTTTCTCTGAAGGGAGGAGAGAACTTCCACTTTGACTATAACCTTGTCTAAATAAGATCGGAGTCGATGAACTCAAAAGGCTTCTAAAGAGCCTAGGGTGATTACTGATGCCATAAACAAGAGTGTCAATTTGTTCATTCAACAACAGGAGTCACTGTGCACTTACTCCTCATGTAGGATCTCTGTCCTTAATGTGTTGTACTATGTGAATTAATGGTAAAACTACTACTCAATTAGTACTTTATACTTTGTGTTTCTGTGTGGGTGCAAACTGTTGAAATCTTTACTTAATATATGCTAAATTGATCTTCTGTATATAAAGATAATTAAAAATGAATCTTGATGGCCCAAGTCCTTGGGCCCCTGCAACCATGTGGGAGACCCGGAGGAAGCTCCTGGATGCTGGCTTCAGACTGGTGCAGCTCCAGGTATTTCAGCCATCTGAGGAGTAAGTCAGTGGATGGAAGACCCCCTACCATCTCTCTCTCTTCCTCTCTGTGACTCTGCCCTTCAAATAAATAATTTCTAAAAAAAAAAAAAATCCAATGTGGAACACAAGTAGAATAAAACAAATGATATAAAAACAAACCTGATTTGCAGGTGTTAGACAAGTATCTAAACTCAGATATACATAGTCCCTACTGGGGGAATGCAAATTAACTTCTACAAAATAGACAGAGAAACTCCCTATAAGACTTCACCATTTCCAATGAGGTCATCCAGTGCAGAGCTCAATGTGAATATTATGCCTCTTGTATTTTTGCACAGCTTTCTCCACAGTTGCTGTGGAGAAATCTTACTGTCCAGAGATCATATTGAGTTTTCTCAAGAATCACTGCCCCCACCCCAAATTGGCATCATATAATTCTACCTAACCTACAAACAACAACCATCCCCTAAATAGAGGGCCTAGCCCTGGCAATTGATCCCATGTTGGGCCTCTCATCAAGTGCAGGGTTTTCTCACTGTAAGCAGCCTGCATCTCCCTGGAAATTCTGGTTACAAGGATATGCTAAAAAATTAGGGCACTGAATGATTAACTGACTGAACCAAGGTGTACTTATCAATAACTTGTATAATTACATAAGGGTCTCTAAGGGATAGAAATCAAAGAAGAAACCATATAGCTCTTGCCACCTAGGAACTCAGGTCTTAGAAGATACTTTACATTTATGACTTGACTATAACTCTTGGTAGTTGCAGTTGTTTCTAGAACAATAACATGTCAGGATGTAATACAACCAATTATATGTATGATTTTTTTTCCTCCAATACTGAATAGACAGCCTGAAACTGTAAAACTGGAGCAATAATATACTTTTGGTATTTCTACTTACAAGATCTCACACCACTCTCTGTTGCATTTCTGCTCATGTTAGTGTAGTGACTACAAGGAAAACGGTCATCTTTCTCAACCAATATCTTGCAGCACAAGAAATCTGTGTCATAGTCAACAAAACATGAGCAGAGGATATCAACTTGCTAAGATTCCATTTTGTAATGTATATTTAGCAACCATAGTGTGCAAAATTGCAAATGAAATCTAACAGAATAAGCTTTTGCACCAATATATTTCTGGAGAGATAATTGCTCTCCATTACATAGACAACTTACACTGTCTATTTTTAAGAAACTGAACATTCATCAAAAGTCAACACATCCTAATTGAGCATTCAATACTGGGTGACAGAGAAGATAGACAATACAGTGGTCTTCAAAAACTCATGAAAAGTGTATAGTATGAAAAAACTATGTGTGGATTTTAAAATATTACATGATCTTTTAACACAATTTTAAATGAACTTCTTAAAGTTTCCTCACAGCTTTGGTATAAATCAGATAGTTGGGTAGAGACTAGACCATAGTTTCTCTTTAAGAAACTTTGAACCAGTTGTGTTTCAGAATTCAATTTATTGTTTTTTTTTGTTTTTTTTTTTTTGTTTGTGAATTAAAAAAAATATGTACTTCCTATGTATCACATGACAGAACAGAACAGGGACTAGGGCTAATAACCATGAATAAATACATTACTATTTATGTAGCTTTTTATAGGAATATTCACACAGGGTTGGACCAAAATTCCATAAATCCTCATATGAATTCTGTCAAACTTTCCCCAAAATCCGTTAATAAAAATTATTTTAAAAAGTGATGGATTTTAGAATTATGAAGGGGGAGGGTTTGGGATTTGTGATATTATCAGCAGCAGATATTTCAGTAACAATGCAGTAACTACCATTTTTATTTTTAGCATCTATTCTATGTAATGCAATTATGATAAACATACAGAATTAATAATTCTAAAAATCTTGTAAGATTGGTGTGCTCATTTTACAAATGACAAAACTAAGAATCCGAGAATGAAGTTATTTACCCAAAGTCAGCAACAATATGATTCAAATTGAACCTGGTTCATATCAATACTACAGTAATTTAAATAACTCAAGTTCTAATCATGTCTATCCAGATACAACCATGACATGCACACAGTGTGTGACAGAGCCCCAGAGGGTAGGCTTGCATTATTATACCCTTCCCCAAAATTCTCAGAACACTATCTGGCACATAATAGTCATTCATGTTTATTTAATATGTGAATTAATGAACTGGTTAACTTTTCTTATAATTAAATCTTAATTCATGGTGCTACTTTTATTTTTTTAAATATTTATTTGAAAGTGTTACACACACAGAGAGAGAGAGAGAGAGAGAGGAAGAGAGGTCTTGCATCCACAGGTTCACTCCCCATTTGGCTGCGAATTGCCAGAGCTGTGATGATCTGAAGCCAGGAGCCAGGAGACTCCTCTGGGTCTCCCATGCGGGTGAAAGGGCCCAAGGACTTGGGCCATCCTCCACTGCTTTTCCAGGCCATAGCACAGAGCTGGATCTGAAGTGGAGCACCAGGGGCTTGAACCGGCACCCATATGGGATGCTGGCGCTGCAGGTGGCAGCTTTACCACTACACCACCGTCCAGGCCCCCATTGTGCTGCTTTTAAATGGCTTTCATTCATTAGTGCACTTACCATTAATATCATCCATCTGAGGAAAAAAAAAAAAAACCCTCACCCAGTCCTATGCAGTGTGAATCTTACACTCCACAGTGCCTGTCTCAAAGTTTTCTAGGTTCCCCTCTTGTGCCTGGGAATAGCCTAAGCAACTATATGATTAACCACATGCCATTTCATAGAATTTTATTCAGTCATTTTCTTTTTAGAAAATGTGTCTACTTAGAAATGTTGATAAATGCATTAATAATTGTATGGAGTGCAGTGCAAAATTTTAAGACATGTACACAATGTGTGCTGATCAAATCAATGTAATTAAGATTCCTGTTCTTTATCATTACTTTATGATTGGAGCCTTGGAGCACCTCTTCTATTTTCTCAGAAAATATGTAATATTTATTGTAAACAAAAATCACCCCATTCAGCTGTGTAACTCTAGGAACTGTCTAATACTGATTTGGAAGCCATTAGCCCACCTCCTTATTTTTTTTATTTATTTATTTATTTGAAAGGCAGAGTTACAGAAGAGGCAGAGGCAGAGGCAGAAAGAGAGAGAGAAAGAGAGAGAGAGAGAGAGAGAGAGAGAGAGAGAATCTTCCATCTGCTGGTTCACTCCCCAGATGGTGACAATCAGCTGTGCTGATCTGAAGCCAGGAGCTTCTGTGTCTCCCACATGGGTGCAGAGGCCCAAGGACTTGGGCAGTTTTGTACTGCTTTCTCAGGCCATGGCAGAGAGCTGGATCAGAAGTGGAGCAACTGGGACTTGAACCGGTGCCCATATGGGATGCCATCACTGCAGGCAGAAGCCTTACCTGCTATGCCACAGTGCCAGCCCCAGCCCACCTCCTTCTAATCCCACCACCCCTCCAAGCTTCTGGTAATTGCTGTTCTATATTCAGATTGAAGTTTTTCTTTTAGCTTCCACATATATTATGTTTATGGTATGATTCAATGAAGTAATATTTATAACTTCAAACTAAATATTTTTTAAAAAATTTTATTGGAAAGTAGAGAAGGAATAAGGAAATGGGGAAGGAGAGAGGTCAGAGACAGAGACACAGAAACAGATACACAAAGGGAGGTCTCCCATCCACTGGTTTACAACCCAATGCCAGCAATGTCCAGGGCTGGGCGAGGCCAAAGCCAGGAGCCAGGAGCTCAATATAGGTCTCCCACACGGGTAGTAAGGACAGAATCACTTGAATGAGTACCTGCTGCTACGTAAGGTATGCTAGAACTGGGAGCAGAGTTGCAACTTGACTCCAGGAACTCTGATTCGAGATGCAAGTACCCCTAATGGGCATCTTAACCACTACATCCAACACCCTACCCACCTAGATTTTATTATGCTGTAATATAGTTCACTTTCAACCTACATATTTATGTCTTTAGTTACAAATCTCAAATGTAATGTAATGTCCTTTAAAAATTATTTTAGACAAATAATGATTTATTTTACACACTTAAGACAAATCAAGTACAGTGTGCCAGAAATGAATGGAGAAAACAAAGAAATACATCTATGTAAGATGAACATTACTAAATATTGCATTAAAGCGACTCTTACAAAATTATCTGAGAATTCTGCTAATACTCAATAATTTTATTTATTTATTTGAGAGGTAGAGTTACAGACAGTGAGAGAAAGAGAAAGGTCTTCCTTTAGTTAGTTCACTCCCCAAATGGCCACAATGGCCGGAGCTGCGCTGATCTGAGGCCAGGAGCCAGGTGCTTCTTCCCAGTCTCTCACATGGGTGCAGGGACCCAAGGACTTGGGCCATCTTCTGCTTTCTCAGGACATAGGAGAGAGCTGGATTGGAAGAGGAGCAGCCGGGACTAGAACTGGTGCCCATATGGGATGACGGCACCACAGGCAGAAGATTAACCTATTGCACCATGGCACCAGCCCCTCAATAATTTTTAAAGATAATCAATTTGGGGGTCCAGCATTGTGCCAGTCCCATATCTGAGAGCTGGTTCATGTACTGGCTTCCCTGCTGTTGTGGTCATTTGGAGACTAAATCAATAAATCAAAAATCTCATTTCTGTCTCCATCTCCCACTCTCTTTCTGCCTTTCAAATAAACTTTTTTTAGAAGATTGTATTTATTTATTTGAGAGGTAGGGTTACAAACAGTGAGAGGGAGAACCAGAACCGGCTTCACACTCCTTCAACTGATGAAAGAAAGTGGAAAGGGAAACAGGAAGTGCAAGATGAGGAAGCTCAACTTGCTTTATAACAACCTGCCTTCCAGGGAAGTAATCCAGCACTGTGAGAGTGAGCATTCACAGGAGAAAGGCATTAGCCCACAATCAGGCTCTGCCCCATGATCCAAACACCTGCCATCTGATCTCATCTCCTAACCCTGCCTCATGGGGAACAAGCCACACCTGAGTTTTTGCCAAGGTGAATGGTACTAAATTACAGTAGATCCCTTCCTCCTTTTTCTTTGTTTTTTGACAAGCAGAGTTAGACAGTGAGAGAGAGGGAGACAGAGAGAAAGGTCTTCATTCCATTGGTTCACCCCCCAAATGGCCGCTACACTGGCGCACTGCTCTGATCCGAAGCCAGGAGCCAGGTGCTTCCTCCTGGTCTCCCATGCAGATTCAGGGCCCAAGGACGTGGGCCATCCTCCACTGCCTTCCTGGGCCACAACAGAGAGCTGGACTGGTAGAGGGGCAATGGGGACAGAATCCGGTGCCCCAACTGGGACTAGAAACTGGGGTGCCAGCGCTGCAGGCAGAGGATTAGCCTAGTGAGCCGTGGTGCCAGCCCCCTCCCTCCTTTTTCTTACAAAAGTAAATTTCAGAAGGAGACAACATGAAAAGTAAAGAAAACTCCCTCAACAGCACTATACAGACAGTTGTGGATTCTTCTGATTTTGGAGTGGGGAAGGCTGTCTTCCTTTACATAAACCGTTATGAAAAAATATCCATTGGAATGTGTGAAGTAATTAAAATTCTCTATATGATTGGACTCTTGCAAGCCTTTTTTGGGCAGACTGGGATTGGATGGCTTTGGGGTCCCATGGGGATGAACAACCCCAACAGAAAGAGCTAGACTTCTGACAGGGGGTTCTTTTATGTCCTACCAAAGAATTCAGATGATGCTATACAGGTGCCAAATAGTCAATCTGCAATATGGTGGGTACCTTACTGGGGATACGATGCTGAGTAAGATGGGTCTGGGCTGAGTTGAAACCTACATGGTAGTCAAGGTGACAGACATAAGCTGAATTCCAATATGCTGTCAGCCATATGACCAGGAGGTGCCAGACAACCTGCAGCTGTCCTCAGGTGACAGACATGGAAGGATGAGAAGTTAGCTAAGGGAAGAAGTTCAAGGAAAGGTGTTCACGGCAAAGGCCCTGTGTCTGGATCAGGCCACCTGCAGCAGCAAGCACGTCTGCAAAGTCTGAGAGCCACTGCATTCACACTTCAGTATGAATCCCTTCCTGATGTCCAGAGGACCTCAAGGTGCAGTGACAAATGGGACTCGGGAAGGCAAGTGGTTTGGGCTCATGCAGAGCGCCCTGGTGGTGACACCCTAAAGGCCCCATTTACTATGCAGTGGGAGGCCAGAGGCAAAATCCTTTGACTTGGAAATGTGGTTGTAAGCCTTCATGTTATGAGAAGTCAAAGGACTTCCTTCCCTCATCTGCCTTCTGCAGTAGCCAGGGCCCAGGTTAGCCCTGCCAGCCAAGAGAGCACACAGAAAAATCACACACCCATGGCTGGGGGCTGAAAGCAGCCCACAGATGCACTTACCCCCAGACTATTTTTCTTTCTTAATGGAACCAACATTTAAAAATAGGATTTCACCTTCTTTTTAAAAAGTCAGATGATCAGGAAATGCTGAGCCCTCATTCCTGCATGGGAACATCCGACTGAAGCTGAGTGGCAGCCGCCTCTTTAGAAGGATGTTAACTCGCAGCTTACCACGGACCCTATCATTCCTTAATTTCTCCAACACCAAGAGCCAGGTTACTTGAAGTGTTAGTAGATCAATATGATGCTTGAAACACCAGGATTCTTCACACGTGGCTATGACCTATCTGGTTCCTATAATATCTGTGACCTTTGGCTTAGAGATCAAGTCTGGGGGCTTTAAATAGAACTTCTGATCAGACCGGAGCTTCACCAGTCCCAAAGGCATTGAAGATGAAAGAAGATATTTCATGCTTGGCATAAGGTGGAACATGAAAGCTACTATAAGCAGCCACTAAGAATTTAACCTGCAGGAACAGAGAAACCAACTCCAGTTTCATTCTTTCATGTATCCCCAGCGTCTGTCACAGTGCCTGGCACCCAGCGGATGCTCAAGTTAATTTCTGATTGAATGAATGAAGTGAGAACTCCTTGAGATTTTAAAAGTTGGTCGTTTAAGAATGGTAATTCTGATTAACACCATTTTGCGGAGACATTAAGGTGCAGTCTAGAAGAAACCACCTCCCCTCCCCACCCCCCACTCTGGACCTCTGGACTGTCTGGCTCTGCTAAGGTGTTGGGGTGGCACCGTGTAGTAAGGTGTCTGCAATACCCTAGGGAGCCAGGCAGGGCTGACTTGTGCAGCACCGGTCAGGGCCATGTCCACCAGGTCTTTCTAGGTCTGGTAAGTGACGGCATCCTGATTCCTGCAGGTTCCCTAGATGGTGGCCATCTGATCTGCAAATACGGAGACCCAGCCTGGGAGCCCAACACCTGCGCAAGCCCACTGCTCTCTTTCAAGCCGGGACCGTGCCCACTCTAGACATGGCCCCCCTCTGGTTTCACGCAGTGGGACCATACCTGGAGCCTTGCATCATGGCGTCCAGCTGGAGAAAAGCTCTTGTTCCCACAGTCAACAATGCCGGCCAGGGCGGATTCAGCGCCCACCAGGCGGGGACAGGAGGCGGTCACCTGAGCGGCCCAGCTGTGCTGAACACGCGGGCCCGCCCACAGGCTGCAGCTGGCTCCCTCGCTGGCTCAGCTGTGCTGTGAGGTGTGTGGGGCTTCGAGCACCTCCCCCACCTCGGATAGGTGAGGCGCGGCGCAGCGGGGTGTAGCGGCGGCCGTGGCGGGGCCGCAGGCCGGGCAGACAGACGCGGGGATGAGTGTGGGCAGGCACCGCCGTGTCCAGGGTAAAGGCGCCCGGGCCAGAACGCCGGCTGCGGCGGGCGGGGAGGAGAAGCGCTCCTTCAAGCAAGCAGCTGTTCCGGAGCGGCAGCGCGGGCGGCGTCAGCGCTGCGGGCCCTTGTTCCGCCGCGCGCTCCTCTGCGCGCTCGGTGGGCAGCTTCCTGAGCCGCGTCCTCAAGACGCTAGCCGCGCTTTCGCACCTTAGCTCCGAGGGACCCGCGCTGGATCGCGGCGGACTCCATAGCTGCTTCCCGCCGTGGGCCTGCCGAGCAGCCCTCCTGCGCCTCCGAGCCGGTGCTGGCGCGGCGGGGTTCTGCAGCCACGGCAACACGTGCTTCATGAGTGCCACGCGGCAGTGCCTGAGCAACACCGAGCTGCTGGCTGAGTTCCTGGCCCTGGGCCAGTTCCAGGCGGACCTGCCAGAGACCTAGCCGGACCCCGAGCAGCCGGCGGGCCGCAGTGCAAAGGGCCAGGACGAGGTCACCGGGAAAAGCGGTGATGCAAGCCCTCAGGACCCTGGAGTACACCTCACAGCACAGCTGCGGCTTCAAGGTGAGCGCGTGCGGCGCCGGGTCCCCGGTTGGGGGGTGGGGGCGCGGTGACTGAGTCCCCATGGTGGTGGTGGAGGCGTCGCCTAGTCAGTCCTCCGGGAAGGGCCCACTTCCCTGCTTGCCCTTAGAGAACTGCCTTGAGACACAGACCGGGTCCGTCGGTGGTTAGGGGCATTCATTCATCATGTATGTATCCAGCACATCAGTCCCTGTGATGGGCGTGGAGAAGGGATATTGCCGTGGACAAGACCGCCTGCCCTCATAGAACTTGCATTCTTGTGGGGGTCAGGGTGGGAGTGTTGAGCCTGGTTTCAGATGCTGGCACTGCCACTAACCCGCGGTATGACCCTGGGCGAGTCACTCAGCCTTTCTGTGTCGGTCTTGCATGTGGTTTCTGGCTCCCAAGTTGATGCCGTGCGTTGAACACCGTGAAACGACCCGTTTCAGACCCAACAGGTGGGCCCTTTTATGGTGTTGGACCTAATTGGTAAAATGTTGCAACTGTTTCCAGTGCCAGGTGGATTTGCTGTTCTGATTTTTTTTTTTTTTTTACAGTAACCACCTTAATAAGTCCAGGATCTGGCAGCAGCTACAGATTCAAGGAAGGTAGCGCCTGGTGATGCAATCCTTGTGCCTGTGGCTACTCAACAGCAGGAACTGTGGCCCTGGGTGCTCCTTTGCCATTCACTGGTGTAGCTGCAGGTGTGTTGAGAGAGAGATGTTGACAGCCAGTGGTCAGAGGTGCACTAGGGAAATGCAGAAGGGGAAGGTGGTTTGAGATAGTAGAAGGGATGTTTTTAGTTGGGACATGGATATGGTACGAAACAGAATGATTCCCAAAAGGAGAAAATAAATGCCTCTACCATTCTCATTCTGTCCTAAGGTTAGCCGGTTTTCAACACCTCTAGCTTATGGCTCTCCCTATCCCTCCCTATCTCTCCCTATCCCTCTCCCTTAAAAAAGTTTCAAGTTGAGAGGCTTTGGCAGGCAGCAGAGCTGGAATTTAATAAGGTAATGTTTTCAATGGCTTTGTTTTTTCATTTGTCTGCTATTTATGACAAGAGGTACTGGCCTTCCATTGGTGCTAATACATTTGTTTAAGGAGGAGATTTGATTAAATGTAAAATGGTGATGCGCGGAGGAGTCTGCACTTTGTTAAGGTTCTGCTCTCTTGGTGAGGAACATCCCTGCCAGCGTGCGTTCTTCCCTTTTAGTTCTTTTTGCTTAGATTTTGTTTATATCTTTTTGTGTTGCTGAACTCTGGTTTTCTCAAAAAGTAAAAGGATGGTTGTTGTTTGATCTTGAAACAGGAATGGAAATACTTGACTGAGAGGGAGATTTCCCAGTAGAAAGTGGGGAAGCATGGCAGCTGTCTGTTGTGCATCTTTTTAAGAAAGTCTTTGCCTGTAGCTGCCTGGAAGTCACTGGTGCCAAGTGCAGACTTTTTGAGGTTACAGTAGTGTGTTTCAGTTTTAGTTTTCTATTATTTTCTAACACATGGAAGTGAATTTCCACAGCATTTTTGTACGTGAACATTTCCATTGCTTTTGTGAAGTTATTCTCACTTCTTTATTCGCTAAGCTGTGAGATGAAATGGGTTCATCATTCCAGACGAGCCAGAGCCTGATGGGTTGGCTTCCTTTGGCCAAGTCGGACAGATTGTTAGAGGCCATCGTCATTGCTTTGTATGAGGTTGTGCTCACTTTTTCATCCATTAAGCCATGAACAGAAGTGGGTCAATAATTCCAGAAGTGCAGAGACTAATTTACAGGCATCCTTTGGCAGATTCTTAGAGGCTCCTGTTTTTTAAAGTGATCTTCTGAACCTGATTTCACTCTGCATGTCTGCTGTGTGCAGTCAGCCAGAGTTATTAACCTGACTGCATCGCTGCTTCAAGGGGCCTGGTTCTGGCCAGTGGGCTCGTTGACTCCCAGGTCCTTTTGATGTCCAAACTCATTGAGTGGCCATGAATCAGAGTCCAAAAGAATTGTCCAGTAATGCATGGATATGTCAAGCACCAGAATAATGGTGGTGATCTAAGCTCATCCATCAACCCTGTGTATAAAATGGATCTTGGGGCAACAGTAGTAACTGCCCCACACATGCTACCCAGGATTACTGCAACTCCCCTGCCCCAAGGCTGTGAACAGCTCAACAGGCTGTCCCCCTGGCTGTCCTGTCAATGTAGCTGGTGACACAGGTGAACATGCCAGCCCCTAAAGAGCCCCACAACACCCAGCTGTTGCAGCAGGCCCTAGACTTCAGGTGGGAGAACAGCAGCTTGTATGCCTTTATCTTCTCAGGGTACACCTGAGCCATCTTCATGTGTAGACTGGGTAGCTGTCAGGATCGTGGACAACTAAGAGTGGAAGGTTCCTCCTCACCTGTGTCCAGTTTCTACACAAGCTGGATGGTGGAAGATGGCTGGCCCTGGACAGAAAGGCAGGAGATGAGCTCCGCACTCCATCGGAGAGTGGCTGATAACAGACACCAACTCAGCCCATTCTGCCTCCATTTTTTTTCCTTCTGAAGAAGTTCTGGGAGTTGAAAAGGAAGTGCCTGACAGGGTTTATCTGCTTTGAAAGCTGGTTCCTGCATGGCGCTTGCTTCTGAAGTGGCTGTCCACAGAGACAGGAGGTGGCAAAGGATCGGGCACTCACTCGCAGCTCTCTGTCCTGAGGGCTTTGTTCTGAGGGTCCTTATGATGCCATGTTGATGAGGCAAGGCCCCAGGGACAACTCTGTAGCCCCTGTCCCATAAATTGCATTTTATGATTCTCACACCTTTGCATTTCTCATTGAAAATGCAGTCTCAGTCTATTGCGATTCTGCTTCCAATGTGGCCAGCCAGACCTCAGATGGGTCCAGGGCAAGAGAGTCAGGATGTCAGAGATGCATGGCCAGCTACACTCCAGAAGGATGGCACTCATGGCCCCTGTGTGGGCTGCGTGAGAGCCACAGGCCAGGAACCCCCCAATGGAGCCTTTGCACCCACACTGGCCTTTCCAACTGTGGCAGCCCCAGCATTCTCAGTGGGGCTGAATGGTGAACATCAGCTGGACCCAGAAGCTCCAAGTGGTTGGAGATAGCAGAGGCATCAACATGGGCTTAAGGGAATGCCCCTCCATACTCAGGGATCTACTCTAGGGGCACCCAGACCTTGTGCCCATGCTCTGGTCTCTTTTACTTTAACATTAAAAAAAATATTATAATACTGTTCTATGGGGCTGATGCACCAGTCCTTAACATGGTGGCCTCCAGGCCTTCTGGGCTCTGTGCCTCAGCAGTCATGACAGCTCAGCTCTTGAGTGTCCTGGGGCTGGTAACAATGCAGGACCTTGGAGGACTGCCACCACCATCATTGTTGGAGCCAAAGATCTCAAAGAGGGACAATGTATTTATAAAGATCCAAAAGTAAATGCTGCTACACAAGAGCCAGTTCACTGTACAAACAGCACAGCTCATGTTCCATGTTTGCAGCACCCAACGTAACTTGTAAGGTTTTCAGTGGCAAGGAAACACATTTTATAGGAAATGAAGTTGGTTATCTCAAACCCTTATCTTGCCAAAATGTGACTGTTCTTAGAAATGGGCAGTTGCATTGTCTCTTTTACATTTATGGTTGAGGACAAATATCCTGCCTTGGGTTGGTTAACATTTTACATTATAGGGTTTTCTGGAATTGGCCACCTAATTGATTCCATTCTTATTCCTTCAGCTGAATGTAGTTTTATTATAAATTAGTACAGAACAAGGTTTACAAGATTGTCACTAATGAAACACACAGAAAAAAAAAAACAGTGGTACCTGTAAATATTTTTAAAACAAAATGGAATTGGGCCTTCTTGATTTTAATAGCAAACTCTCAGTAGGTGGATTTCCACATTTTCCTTTTTCCTTCTTCATATACCCACTCTATGGATTTCAGTGATTTTTTGTATTGATTATTTTTGTCTTGTTGATTTAGTGAAAAGATGACATGCTCATATTTTCTAAAGTATTTACAAATTTTTAAAATCTGTATGTTTTTAAAGTTCGCTGTAATGTGGCTATGTGTGCTCAGTTGGTTCAGCCACCCTTGTGTGTCAGTGGATGAGAAGCTACTCAGAGGCAGGTTCAGGTGCAAAAATGTCAGTAGGTGGCAGACTCCCATAGTCTGAGCCCTTCCTGTGTCTACTAACATACTTTCATTTGCATTACATAGATTAGGGGTTAGAGACAGACAAGTCTAAATAATATCCTACATATATAAGCAAGAAGACATCTGAGTGTTCCTAGCAAAACAGCTTCTCAGCAAGTGGGCAGATTTCTTTCTTATCTTCTGTCTCCAAATATGGACTCTGTGAGCTGCAAAGAACTGCCAAGACTGCCTACCTTCAGGCGCATTTTGTTCTTAGGGCTGGAGTCTTCCACATGCCCTTGGTCAGCTTGTGTAGCCACACATCTTGTGTAGCCACACATTTTTCCTGTTATTCATAGGTGTGGGATTTTCTTGATGTTCTTGTCATTCTGAGGCTTTTGAATTAACCCATATTCATCCAACTCTGTATTTGAAAAATTTATTCTCATTATTTCAACAAAATGTTCATGGCTCATCTTCATTTGTCTTTCTTCCCATTTGAAACTCCTATTTTCTGATGCAGACATCTTTGAAACTTCCATCTTGTGTTTAGAAAACTTTTGGTTGAATACTGTAATCAATACACAATTCTTCTTAAGTGCTGAAACTTAACTGAAAAGTGATCGCTGTTAAATATAAGAGTGGGAATAAGAGAGGGAAGAGATGTGCAATTCGGGACATGCTGAAGCTGACTTACCTCAAACAGTAGAGTTAGAAACATACCAGGGGATTCCAATTCAATCCCATCAAGGTGGCATGTACCAAGGCCATCTCACTAGTCCCAGTGATCAATTTCTGTTCACAATTGATCATAATGATAGGACTAAGAGCCAAAGGGAACACATAAACAAGACTAGTGTCTGCAAATACTAGCTGATAGAATCAAAAAGGGAGAGAATGATCCAACATGGGAAGTGAGATACACAGCAGACCCATAGAATGGCAAATGTCCTAACAGCACTCTGGCCTCAGAATCAGCCCTTAAGGCATGCAGATCCGGCTGAAATGCCCATGAGAGTATTTCAGGCATGGAAAGCCAAGACACTCTGGGGGGAAAAAAAAACTGAATGAAAGATCTCCACGAGTGAGATCCCAGTGGAAAGAATGGGTCATCAAAGAGGGAGGTACCTTTCTCTGAAGGGAGGAGAGAACTTACACTTTGACCATGGCCTTGTCTAAAAATTATCAGAGTCAGTGAACTCAGGGGGCTTCCATAGCCTTGGCAACTCATGACAAAAGCCTAGGGTGATTACTGATGCCATAAACAAGAGTGTCACATTGTTAAGTCAACAACAGGAGTCATTGTGCACTTACTCCTCATGTAGGATCTTTGTCCTTAGTGTGCTGTACATTGAGATTTAATGCTATAACTAGTACTCAAACAGTATTTTACACTTTATGTTTCTGTGTGAGAGCAAACTGTTGAAATCTTTACTTAATATATGCTAAACTGATCTTCTGTATATAAAGAGAATTGAAAATGAATCTTGATGTGAATGGAAGGGGAGAGGGAGTGGATAAGGGGAGGGTTGCGGGTTGGAGGGATGTTATGGGGGGAAGCCATTGTAATCCATATTCTGTACTTTGGAAATTTATATTCATTAAATAAAAGTTAAAAAAAACTTTAATCAAAATAAAGTTTTAAATAAAAATTAAAAAAATGAGCCAGAGAGGGGCTCTTTTCTTCCATTGGGAAATATCTCACCTTAAGCATGTTGAGGTTGTAATCTACCAGCTTTAAATTTTGGATAGGGAGGAGGTAGAAAAGTGAAAGAATATCATTAAAGATATGTGATTTTACCCCAGCTATTGGCTAACAGGCAGCCAATATTTGTTAAGATAATACAGAAAAATCCAGTGGAAGACATTTTAAAATTCCTTTAAATTATCCTTGCAATACTGCATTGAGATGAGCCTGGCTTTAAGTTGCAACACTGCAGATAGCATTTTCCACTTCAAGGCAGTGTTCAGAGTCTCAAAAATTTTCCTAGTAGTTTTGTTAGTTTCCATTACTCATACATCCTGTTGTTCATTATTTGTCCATCAGTTGTTTTGGAGCAAGGAGCCAGTAGATTGTACTATTTACTATCTTTATTAGAACTGGAGGAGTGCCTAAGGTTATTTCTTTCCATGAAAAGTCTATAATTTTGTCTAATTCTGTTTAAAGATCTGAAATAATCCTTAAATTGGCCTATATAGTCATCCTGCATAATTTGTGCTTTTTGCACACATTTTCTTTTTTTAAACTTTTATTTAATGAATATAAATTTCCAAAGTACAGTTTATGGATTACAATGGCTTCTCCCCCCATAATTTCCCTCCCACCTGCAACTCTCCCCTCTACTGCTCCCTCTCCCCTTATATTCACATGAAGATTCATTTTCAATTATCTTTATATACAGAAGATCAATTTAGCATATATTAAGTAAAGATTTCAACAGTTTGCACCCACACAGAAACACAAAGTGAAAATACTGTTTGACTACTAGTTATAGCATTAATTCATATAGTACAACACATTTAGGACAGAGATCCTACATGAGGAGTAAGTGCACAGTGACTCCTGTTGATGACTTAATAATTTGACACTCTTATTTATGGCGTCAGCAATCACCCTAGGATCTTGTCATGAGTTGCCAAGGCTATGGAGGCCTTTTGAGTTCGCTGACTCTGATCTTATTTAGACAAAGTCATAGTCAAAGTGGAAGTTCTCTCCTCCCTTCAGAGAAAGGTAAACAAATAAATAAAAAGACAATTTTTGTTCTGATTTCCATGGTATCCATAGGTTTTTCTCAAGAAAATTTTAGTAAAAGGTTGATTTAAGGTTTATGTTTTTTATTTGAATGTCAGGGTCATAGTGAGAGGGACAGATACAGAGAGGAAGATATATTTCCCAAGTTCACTGCCCAACCTTCCAAGTCAAAGTAGTGGGGCCTCACACATAGATATAAATGTCCAGGTACTTGGACCATCTTCTGATGCTTTTCCAAAATTGGTTGGGAGTTGGACTGGTGGTGGAGCAGCTGGACTTGAACCAGTGCCCATCTGGAATGCTGGAACTGCCAATTCCATTGCCCATCTGGAATGCTGGAACTGCCAATTAATTCATTACACCACCATGCAGGTCCCAAACAATAGCATTTTAACTAATTTTGAATAGTAGCCATAAAAGCGGATTACAATTCTTTTATATATTAAGCTAAGCAAGTATTTAAAAAATCTGAGAGATGAAGTAAAGCAGTTTTAACCAGCATATAGAAGTTGATTACATTATAAGAGAAAATAGTTGCGTGATTATTTTCCTGGCTACAAATTTCAGACACTTTAGATATTGGCACAGGCAAAGAGTTTCTGGAAAAGACCCGGGAGGCACAGGCAGTCGAAGCCAAAATTAACTATTGGGATTGCATCAAATTGAGAAGTTTCTGTACTGAAAAAGAAACAGTCAGGAGAGTGAAGAGACAACCGACAGAATGGGAAAAAATATTTGCAAACTATGCAACAGATAAAGGGTTAATAACCAGAATCTACAAAGAGATCAAGAAACTCCACAACAACAAAACCAAGAACCCAATTAAGAGATGGGCCAAGGACCTCAATAGACATTTTTCAAAAGAGGAAATCCAAATGGCCAACAGGCACATGAAAAAATGTTCAAGGTCATTAGCAATCAGGGAAATGCAAATCAAAACCACAATGAGGTTTCACCTCACCCCGGTTAGAATGGCTCACATGCAGAAATCTACCAACAACAGATGCTGGCGAGGATGTGGGGAAAAAGGGACACTAACCCACTGTTGGTGGGAATGCAAACTGGTCAAGCCATTATGGAAGTCAGTCTGGAGGTTCCTCAGAAACCTGAAGATAACCCTACCGTTCGACCCAGCCATCCCACTCCTTGGAATTTACCCAAAGGAATTTAAATTGGCAAACAAAAAGCGGTCTGCAGCCTAATGTTTATTGCAGCTCGATTCACAATAGCTAAGACCTGGAACCAACCTAAAAGCCCATCAACGGTAGACTGGATAAAGAAATTATGGGATATGTACTCTTTAGAATACTATACCGCAGTAAGAAACAACGAAATCCAGTCATTTGCAACAAAATGGAGGAATCTGGAACACATCATGCTGCGTGAAATAAGCCAGTCCCAAAGGGACAAATACCATATGTTCTCCCTGATCGGTGACAACTGACTGAACCCCAAAAAGGAAACCTGTTGAAGTGAAATGGACACTATGGGAAACAGTGACTTGATCAGCATAGCCCTGACTGTTAATGAACAACTTAATACATTATCCCTCTTAGTAGTTTTTTTGTCTGTTCTACTTAATATGACTGGTTTAATTCTGTAATTATTACACAGTTATTCTTAAGTGTTAAAAATTAACTGAAATGTGATCCCTGTTAAACATAAGAGTGGGAATAAGAGAGGGAAGAGATGTATAATTTGGGACATGCTCAAGCTGACTTGCCCCAAATGGTAGAGTTAAAAACATACCAGGGGATTCCAATTCAATCCCATCAAGGTGGCATGTACCAATGCCATCTCACTACTCCCAGTGATCAATTTCAGTTCACAATTGATCATAATGAAAGGACTAAGCGTCAAAGGGAGCACATAAACAAGTCTAGTACCTGCTAACACTAACCGATAGAATAAATAAAGGGGAGAGTGATCCAACGTGGGAAGTGAGATACTCAGCAGACTCATAGAATGGCGGATGTCCTAAATAGCACTCTGGCCTCAGAATCAGCCCTAAAGGCATTCCGATCTGGCTGAAAAGCCCATGAGAGTATTTCAGGCATGGAAAGCCAAGACACTCTGGCAAAAGATCTCTGCGAGTAAGATCCCAATGGAAAGAACAGGTCTTCAAAGAAGGAGGTACCTTTCTCTGAAGGGAGGAGAGAACCTCCACTTTGACTATGACCTTGTCTAAACAAGATAAGAATCGGAGAACTCAGAGGGCTTCCATAGCCTTGGAAACTCATGACTGGAGCATAGGGAGACTACTGATGCCATAGACAGGAGTGTCAATTGGTAAAGTCAACAACAGGAGTCACTGTGCACTTACTCCTCATGTAGGATCTCTGTCCTTAATGTGCTGTGTATTGAGATTTAATGCTATAACGAGTACTCAAACAATATATTTCACTTTGTGTTTCTATGGGGGTGCAAACTGTTGAAATCTTTACTTAATGTATACTAAACTGATCCTCTGTAAAAAAAAAAAAAAAAAAAGAAATTATCAACTCCCAACTTGACTCTCACTGGGATTAAACATGACAATAGGTCTGATCTGATTTCATCATCATTTAAAAAAATCATCTATTATTTTTCACTTTATGTTTCTGTGTGGGAGCAAACTGTTGAAATCCTTACTTAATGTATACTAAGCTGATCTTCTGTATATTAAGATAATCGAAAATGAATCTTGATGTGAATGGAAGGGGAGAGGGAGTGGGAAAGGGGAGGGTAGTGGGTGGGAGGGACGGTATGTGGGGGAAGCCATTGTAATGTATAAATCGTACTTTGGAAATTTATATTCATTAAATAAAAGTTAAAAAAAAAACATAAAATAAGTTAAAGAAAAGTAACTACTAAAAGTAATTTACTTTCTAATCTCAGATGCATTATCTGTTTATATGTTTTGAAGTAACTACCCATGCATGTACCTCAGTATACATATATGCACTTATGCCTAATTTATATATATCATATATAACATTTAACTAAACCTTATTTTTATACTTAAAACCATATTATATGTATATTTTCTTCTCATTTGTTTCTCTAAATTATAAATTTAGTTATTCTGAGTAATGCTATTTATTAGGAAATACATTGTCATATCAATCAGTTCATACTAGTTATTCTATGATAAAGCAGTTCAAAATTTATGTGAGTATTACTTTGAGCCAGCATTGTGTTATAGTAGGTTATGCTGCCTCCTGCAAAGATGAAATGCTATGTGGGTGCTGTTTTGAGCCCTGGATACTCCACATCCAGTCCAGCTTCCTACTAATGTACTTGGGAAAGCAACAGAAGATGACTGAAGTCCATGGGCTCCTGCACCAACCTGGGAGACCTGGACAAAGCTCTTGGCTCCTCCTGGCTATTGTGGCCATCTTGGGAGTGAATCAGCAGATGCAAGATCTCTCTCTCTCTCTCTCTCTCTCTGCACCTCCCCCCAAACCTTTCAAATATATAAAATAAATCTTGAAAAAATGAGTATTACTCAATTATATGACATGTCTAGCAATGGTTCTGAGCCCTCTCAACTGTATTTTCCTGAATCTGGGAGAATCCAGGCTCACCATCATTAATGCTGCATGTGGCAGGGTTAGAGGGAAGGGGATCATGAAAAAAAAAATACATGTACTAAGTCATGTATTTTACCCTGAGAAACTACATATGTATTACTTTACCCCTATTTATTTGACTAGAACTAAATATAGGCAACAACATAATAAAATCTAACTTGTTTCTAGGAGAAGAGAAATAAAATACTCAAGAACAACCTTGAAAAATCAACATCAACAAACCCCAGGTCCTCAAATATTCAGTTGAATCTCCTTCTGGCTAAGAATAAGTGTGATCTTAAGGGAAACAATTAAAAATCTCTATTCAGCCATAGCATAGAACTAGAAGTATTTTGAATGATGCATAACAATATCTTCAGTTTTGAAATCATCACTTTAAACACATAAATGTTAAAGAACAGTTACTTAGAATGTAGATCTAAAAAAGATATGTAGTTTAAAAATTACTGAAGGAATTAAAATGTTTAAAAAAACATTTATTTAATGAAAATTAGATTAGTAGTGTGGGACAGAGAAACAAGAGACAAAATATGAACAAAACTAAAAAATGTGGAAGAAGAAAACTCAGAATATAAAAACAAAATTAATTTTTATTTTTAAAAAATATTAACAATTAAAATATATACTCATGGGACACCATGTAATGTTTAATACATGCACACACTGAATAATAATAAATTGAAACATGCATTTATGAGCAATTAACATTTCATTATCATGAAAACTTTCAAAATATTTTCTAAAGTTTTTAAGAAAAATATATATATTTTATAACATGTAGCCATTTTACTGTGCAATAGAATACCACAACTACTTACTTCTAAGTAACTTAGTGTTTGTTAATCAAGATTATTCCATCTCTCACATCCCTCAGTAATCCCCAGCCTCTGGTGACCACCATTATATTTTTAAATTCTGTAAGCCTTTTTAGATTCCACGTATGAATGAGTAAGATCACCCAATACATGTCTTCTTTAATTTTGTTTGGCTAATTTCACTTAACTGACCTCCAGTTCCATATATGTTATTGGAAATGACAATTTTCAGTCTTATTTATGACTGAAGAGTACTCTATTGTGTAAGCATACCGCATTCCTTTATTCATTCAGGACTGGGTAGACAATTAGATTGTTTCTCTCTCTCAGATATAATGAATAGAGCTGCAATAAACATGAGAATGCAGGTATCTCTTCAACAACTGATCTTATTTCCCTTTGATAAACACCCAATTGTGGGATAGCTACATCATATAATGTTGTTTCCAGTATTTCAAGGGAAGTGCACATTTTTTCCTCAATGACTGTACTAATAAATATTCCCATTTACAGTGTAAAAACCTTCCCCTGTCTTCATCCTTGCCAGCCTGTGTTATCTTTTGTTTTTCTGATTATAGTCCATCTAACTGCATATGTGTGTATGTGGAATCAGTCTTACATTCCCAGGATGAATCCTATTTAATTATGGTGAATAATGTTTTTAATGTGCCTTAGGAGTTTCTCTGGCATATTTTGCTGCAGACTTTTTCATCTACCTAAAGGATACTGGTTTGTAGCTGTCTTTTTTATTCTGTCTTTGGCTGACTTTTGTATTATAGTGATATTGTCACATAGATTGAGTTTGAAAGAGTGTCCTTTCTCTCTTTCTGCCTCTGCCTTACTGTAACTCTGCCTTTCTACTTTAGATTAATTGGAGCTTCTGTTCACTATATACGTCTCTTGAATACTTAAGCAACTTCTGTTATAGTCAGCGCCATAAATCAATTTTCAGGAAGGTGAAAATAATGGAAAATGAAGAAAAGGAACTAGACTACGGACAGTGAGTATTAATTACAACATGTTTTAAAAAGTTATGACCCTCAAATTTATACGCTCAACTTTAGGATACCAAAATATAAGAAATTATAAATATAAAAATTCCCAAGATTAAATTTTACAGTTTTTCTTTTCTTCCTAAATTCAAAGCAGGAATAAAAAAAACATATACTCAAAAATACAATCTCCATAAGTAAACAGAAATTTTACAGGTTTCCAATTGGAGGAAATAAATGATTCACAAAAGTGGAAATAATGAGCTGATATTAACTTTAACTGATTTGAAGCTAGATAACTGTGGAATCTCATATACACAATGAAGATAAAAAAGCCTGAAACTCAGTATCCTTATTTTTGTTAAAGATTTTATTTATTTTATTCGAAAGTCAGAGAGTTACACAGAGAGAAGAGAGGCAGAGAGAGAGGGAGGTCTTCCCTCCGTTGCTTCACTCCCCAGTTGGCCGCATTGGCCGGAGCTGCGATGATCTGAGGCCAGGAGCCTGGAGACTCCTCCAGGTCTCCCATGCGGGTGCAGGGGCCCAAGGACTTGGGCCATCCTCCACTGCTATCCCAGGCCATAGCAAAGAGCTGTATCAGAAGAGGAGCAGCTGGGACTAGAACCGGCACCCATATGGGATGCCAGCGCTGCAGGCGGAGGATTAACCTACTGTGGCATGGCACCGGCCCACTCAGTATCCTTATTGAGGAACTATGTATTCATTAATCAAAGTGATATATATTTAGAAAGTTCAATAATCCATAGAATATATCAGTCACGACCTTTATCTGATAGAAATATTCTTAAAACGACTTGTATGAAATAATTTGTTAACGCCGATAAAAATTTGAATAAGATAAAATGTGGAAGGAAGGATTGCTGTGAATGAATAAACATTTGTCATCTTTTTATCTACCACTTATCTATAATCTATCTAAATATTGATCCATCATTTATTCACATATGTATGCTTAAATCTAGATAGTATTATAGGGTGCCTGAGATTGTAATAATTATGTTGAAGAGGATTCTTGAACTATAATAGATATATTACAAGGAAACCCAGAATAGAAACATGGTCAAGCTCAGAGTCAGATGAGAGGAGTGTGGTAAGTAAAATCTTCCAAAGGTCATACCGAGGGTGGAAGAGAGTGTGGGAGTTTCAGTAGCCTGGTATTTCTTATTTGGAGAAGAAAAACAAGGGTAAGAATAGATTTTTATGGCAAACATACCAAATTAACTGTCTTTTACATTAAATATTACCATTAAAAAAGATAGTGATATGCCTCACATTGACCAAAAACAAAAACAAAAAAGGTGTGTTGGGGGTGATGGCACCAGAAAAGGAACTTAAAATATGAGAAAAATAAAACTAGAATAAATATTGATAAACTAAAGGCCAGTGGATAATTACATAGTAGATATAATTTTATTAGAAATAGGAAAGAAATAGTTTCACATTACCTAAAATAATATTTAAATAATGTTAAAAATAAAGATAAAAATGGCAGAGACACAATAGGCATCAACATATAAATATTAAGTGTCTCTGTTAATATCTGATATGTGTGATATAATAATGAAGTTATTAAATATGATAAAAGATATGAAGGAAGACACTATGTGTTTACACAATTTCTAAATTAAATATAACAAACCAGATGCACCACTCAAAATATCAATTAAATATATACAGTCAAAACTATTGAAAATTCAAACTGATAAGGAAATTAAATTTTGGAAGTGGAGAATTTAGTATATTCTATTTTAATAATTAGGTAAGTAAGTAGTGCAAGATAAGTATGTATTTAAATTAAGTCAAGATACTAGTGGCATTAATATATATGATTTTTGTATGTATTATTTGACTAATGTTTATGATTTGAATATATCAACCACACTCACTTTTTGTTTTTCCATGGAGCATTTCCACACATGGCTGTTAAGGCAAGAGCAGCAAATTCTTTGCTACCCCAAAATAAAAATACAAATAAAACTGACAACCATAAATTTCAGCACTCTTAAATATAATCAAGAAATTGAAGCACAGTGTCCATCCACTGATGAGTGAATAAATAAAATGTAGCACATATATGCACAGTAGATTACTATTCAGCAGTTAAAAAGATGACATCGTGCCATTTACAATAATATATAGGGAACTAAAGATCAAGCCAACCACAGAAAAAGAAGTACTCACTTTATGATCTCACTTCTATGCAATAACATAATAGATCAATGTTATATAGATAAATAGTATAATGAGGGTTCATGGAAGCTGTGGAGAGTAAAAGGGAGGAGATGTATTGAAAGTATTTAATTGGTACCAGTTATGGTTCCATAGGGGTAAGAAATACTGTTGTGTTTCACAGTATGATATTATTGATAATGATAATTTATGGCCTATTTCTCTAAAATGAGAAGAAATTATTTAGTATGTTCTCACCATTAATAAATGTTAAATATTTGAGAAGATGTATATGTTTACCCAAATTGGAAATTACAAAATAAGGACAGATATCAAACATCACACAATATCCCATAAACATGAAGAATTTTACATATCAGTGAAAACAAAAATAAACCATGAAATTTACATTGTTATTCAATGCAAACATTCTTTTTTATATTTATTTTATTTATTTAAAAGACAGAGTTAATAGAGAGGTAGAGACAGAGAGAGGTCTTCCATCCACTGGTTCACTCCCCAGATGGCCACAACGACCAGAACTGCGCTGATCTGAAGCCAGGAGCCAGGAGATTCTTCCAGGTCTCCCACGTGGGTGCAGAGGCCCAAGGACTTGGGTCATCTTCTACTGCTATCCCAGGCCATAGCAGAGAGCTGGATCAGAAGAGGAGCAGCCAGGACTAGAACCGGCACCCATATGGGATGTTGGCGCTTCAGGCCAGGGCTTTAACCTGCTGCGCCACAGCACCAGCCCTGCAAACATTCTTAATACAATGCGTAAACCATTCACAAAATCATCTTCCCTTTCTTGCTGCTTACTCATATCTCTGCTTGTTAATGCCATTTTGAAATTGAGAATGCTGATCAGTTATTCTTGTGGATTATAAAATAAAAGTTGATATGGAAGGTAAACTGTAGCATGATGGCTAACAAATTATAGTATAAAGATAAATTTATTCTCTAATACAAAAACACATTTCAGGACATCAAATTTTAATGCTTGAAATGATTTCAATGAAGTCTTAAATGTATCTTCAAAAATATTTACAAGAGGGAAAATAAATTAATGGTCTTGGAATTAAGCTTGTGTCTTGCATATCAATTATGGGCGAATACTCAGATTACCTGAGTTTTAATATTTTACCCTTGAAGAGAGAATATTTTATGGACAATTTGAGGCTTTGCTGTTTGGATTATGCTATATAATGTAGAAAAATGATTAGTTGTTTGATTATGTAGCACTGTTTCTAAGTGGCTGTGTAGATGGGAAAGCCATCAAATTACCTGTCAGTGAATATAAAACATAAATTATGTACATTGTGATAGCTTTATGACATTCAGAAGAAAAAGCAAAAAAAATTAAGAAAAAGTAACTTCATTCCTCTAATGCCACCAAGAATGGGCTAAGCCAAAGCTAGAAGCAAAGAACTCAATCAAATATGTGTGTTATGTGTGCATGTACTTGAGTCTTGGCTGCATTAGCAGGAAGCAGGAGCTGGAAGCAGCAGTGCTCTCAGCAGTGCTCTCAGGCACTCCAAAATAAGGCAGGATTCATAACTGGTGTTTTAGACAATAGGCTAAAAGCCTGCTCTCCGAAACAATTTTTAGTTTTATTTTTGAGAGAAAATTTCCAAGATACAGAAATCATGTTGATCATACAAAATATTATTTTTGAAATATTTAACAGTAAGTTCAAATGTATTATACTCAAATATACCATTTGATGTCAAACAAAATTTTTGACTGATGAGCACCAAATGAACCATATTAAATTTTTCATTGTTTTGGCAAAATTTGCCTTTTTCTTTGACAGGCAGAGTGGATAGTGAGAGAGAGAAGACAGAGAGAAAGGTCTTCCTTTTGCCGTTGGTTCACCCTCCAATGGCCGGCATGGCTGGTGCGTTACGGCTGGCGCACCGTGCTGATCCGAAAGCAGGAGCCATGTGCTTCTCCTGGTCTCCCATGGAGTGCGGGGCCCAAGCACTTAGGCCATCCTCCACTGCCTTCCCGGGCCACAGCAGAGAGCTGGCCTGGAAGAGAGGCAACTGGGAAAAAATCCGGCGCCCCGACCGGGACTAGAACCCAGTGTGCCAGCGCCGGTAGGTGGAGGATTAGCCTATTGAGCCATGGCGCCGGCTGCAAAATTTGCCTTTGAAAACATGTCACTGAGAATGGGACAATATATTTCTTGAGTAAATTCATTCCTGGATAATGACAAAAAGGGGGGCAATCATTCAAAATATTTATCTTATTTTTACTTTTATTTGTATAAGGGGAAAATGTCATACATTTCAAAGGTATAGAATTTTATTTATTTACTTATTTATTTGAGAGTTACAGAGAGAGGCAGAGAGAAAGGTCTTACATCTGCTGGTTCACTTTCTAAATGCCTGTCACTGCAGAAGATGGGCTTATCTGAAGCAAGAAGCAAGGAGTTTCTTCTGGGTCTCCCATGTGGATTTCGGGGCCCAAGCACTTGAGCCATCCTCCACTGCTTTCCCAGGCCATTGGCAGAGGGCTTGATTAGAAGAGGTTCTGCTGAGACATGAGCCATTGCCCATACAGGATGCTGGGACTGCAGACAGAGGCTTAGGCTACTGCGCCATGGTGCCGGCCCATAAATACAGTGTTTTTTTTTATCTTTTATTTAATGAATATAAATTTCCAAAGTACGACTCATGTGTTACAATGGCTTCCCCCCCCGTACCGTCCCTCCCACCCACAACCCCCCCCTTCCCACTCCCTCTCCCCCTCCATTCACGTCAAGATTCACATAAATACAGTGTTAAGAGCAAAAATACTCATTCTTAGCTCAATTTTAATTTTATTCAATACCTGTCAAATTCTCTTTTCTATTGAGTCTCTTTTTATATTTATTATGGATGCCAGTTCCCTGATTTCCCTTTATTCTATAAATCTATATAATCTTCTAGAGAATTCCTTTGTTCTGTCTTGTGGCTATGCCACCATGAAACATGCTCAAACCCTTGATTCCTTACATGTGATTGAGGTCAGAATCAACTTTTTCCAATCCACTTTCATTATAAAGAGTTGTATCTACTGATTGTTCATTGTTCTTCCATAAGTCGCTAATGCATTTTGAATTTTTCATCAAATTTTGTCTTCTTACATATTTTTGTGCTACTAAAATCTCCAAATTCATATCCATCAGCAGAACAGCTTTTATCATTTATAAATGGAAATAAAATCATTCAGTTTAATTTATTTTTCAATTTTTAATTTTTCTTAAAATGTGTATTTCTTTTTTCAAGCAGTCACTGAGGGAACCAGTAATCTCAGTATAAATATTATCTCACATTGCAGTTCTGCTTCTGTCTTACCCAGCCTCGTTTAAATGTATCTCTCATTTACTGTCTTCAGTCTCATTATGCAGCTATAAGAGAGAAGCTAAGAATGGGTAATTTATAGGGACAAGAAATTTACTGCTTTTCAGTTATGGATGTTGGAAAGTTCAATAGCATGGTGCTTACATCTGGCAAGGTCATTCTTATGTCATCTCATGAAAGGAGGTCATTCTTGTTATGTCGTCTCATGAAAGAAGGCAGAAAGTTTGGAGAGCATGTTCAAAGGACAGAAAAGAAAGGAACTCAACTTACCACCATCAGAAACCCACTGCTCTGAGAAAATCATTAATCCTTTAATGACATAGTCACCTCTTAAAAATCTGGGGATTAAATTTCCTACAAATGAATTCTGGGGACACATTCAAACCAATCACTTACCTACTAAAACTATTTGTTTCTTTTCCCCAGTACTTTTTATGCATGTTTCAAAGAATCCTAAAGAAGAAACTTGCCTTAGTTCTTTGTAGAATTTCACAATACTACCAATATGTTGATCTTTGCAATAGAAATCTCATCTCAGTGATGTTTGTAGATGCAGGAAACAGGTGGGAGTAGAGAACGTTTGGAAACCTAAGTATTGCAGACCTCAGATTTAGGTTCATAATCTTGAAGATAAAAATGAGGTTTATGCATCACTCCTTGTATGCATAGTAATAAGGAGATTGTGAATAAAATTTTTATTAATGAAAGTGACTTTAGTTAAATCATGTATAAGTGAGGTTTACTTTTTGCAGTTTATACTTACTTTATAAAATCCATTATCACAAAATTTTATGTTGATTACATAGATTTCAAAAAGTCTTTATAAAACTGGTTTATGATAAAACACAGTCATGTGAAAGCATAAATGTAATGGCAAAGCCAATAAGGCTCTAAATCAGGCTTCTTCACTTTAGCACTATTGCTATTTGAGGAGGGATAATTATATGCAAAAGGATATGCTCTTTACATTGTATGATACTAAGCATCATTTCATAGCCTTTACTACTGCTGGGCTACCACAAGCCAGTAGCCACCCGCTTCTGCAGGATTAACTCCCGAAAATCGCTCTAGACTTTGACCAATGTTCTCTGAGGCCGATTAGCATCCGCCCCTGAGAAGCATTGCTGTTAGTGCAATGGGATTCCAGAACTTTCTACAATCAATGAGAACCCTCCTGTCCACAGGCCAAGTTCTACCTTAGCAGAACTCATCATTTTTAAAGTTATCTTCTATTTAGACTAGGTAATTGTTTTTATTGTTTTTGTGCTTATGTTTCTTACAGTGTACCTGGCCACTCTTTCCAGTGTTGGAATTTTTCATGGAGAGTAATTTTAAGAATTAAAAAAGTCCTGAGAAATCAAGTGCTCTGATAAATATAAGACTAATACAAAATCCATTTACATTTTTATCTTCAAATTTACAATACACAGATTCTAAAATTTGGAAGGAATTTAAATTAAAATGTGCACTTGCTCTTTATCAATATAAAGTAATTATTGATATTTGAAACTTTTTTCTTCTCTAATCATTTTGAGTGCTTTAGTACATATAATGTGTAGTGTAATATGCTACAAAATACTTATTATGGCAAGACTATGACTATACAGTGACAATGATAAGATAAAACTTAAAGATAGTAGCCTTTATATTTGGTTGAGGGAGTTCATGAACAAAATGTATTATGAAGAAAGACCTTGAATCAATTCAACTGTAGGAGAAAACTTCATGAAATGTTTAAACATACTGTAATCCTACTCAAACCCTGTCTTTAAAGTTTCTCTATTTCATTCATTTTGAATATGACCATCAGATCGTCCCTTCTCAATTATATATTTCATTGCCTTCAAATTCTTAAAATATTTCACTCCACTAATATAAAGGATTCAAAAATATGTATTCAATATATTCAAAAATATTTTGGTATTCTGTCATCTCAGACTCTTTATTTCAAATGTAATATTTTTAGATTTCATAACTAAGGCAATTTTAATATTTGAGAAAAACAGCAAACTGCATACACTTAAAACAATTTAAAAGCATCATAAAGACAATCATGAGTGCATAATATTTTGTCTTTTAGAACTGTTACCAGGTGCTTAGCAACAAATTTAGAATATTAATAAGACTGTGGATTCTTGCCAAGAATTCAAAGAATTCTGAATACTGGCACAAATAAACAAGGCGGCGTGATAAGTTTTAAGTTCTTTATTCAGTGGGAGAAATGCATAAGGGAGGGAGTGCCCTATCTAAAAGCGAGAGGGAATCTGGATTCATACTGAGCACCAGGAGCCAGCTATGTGGAGGAACATGCAGGCCAAGAAGCTTGGGGCGGGTGGCCCTAAGGCCACGTGCTCTGAAGGCTCAGAGCAGCAAGGTCCACACTGGCTAAAGAGGGGAAAAAAGGGCCAGGGCCAGGCCCAGTGTTCCAGGCCTTTAATCCACTTCCAAAGGGGAGTGGTTAATTAGTCTGGCACGTGGATGCACTGGTGTGGTCAGGTAAGGGCATGAGGTCACACATGGGCATGGTGCAGGTGTTGTCTTCCAGCTCACAAACCTTATTGATCTTATCCTATATGCCTGCCTACAACAGAACCACTAAATCTTTGTACTTGGTTCTTTGTTGAACATCATTAATTTTTATAGATTTAGATCTTGTATGACAAAATAGTTTCAGTTTCAATGGGAACATCTTGCTTGAAGTGCATTTATTAACTGTATATTTAGTTTCCATGCACCATATTATTAAAGGAAATATATTTAAACAACATATTATTCTTATTTTTTAAAATCCTTTACATTTTATTTTTTAAAAATATCTTTTTAATTATTAATATAGAAAGAACAGATTTTATGCAATTTATAGGTACAAATATGGAAACAACCACAATTCCATCATTCCTCTGCTCCTCCTTACCCCCACTTCTCCATTCCTTTCTCTCCATAAGGTTTGAATCTAAAAGCCACAGACTTTGCTTTATAATATTTGCAATACAAAGAACGGTTCATGGAATTGCAGAATCAGCAATCACAGTGGAGCTTGTTAACCTGCAGACATTTAGGTTGTTCTCAAATAAATCAGATCTACTTTCCACAGGATCCCCAGATCCTTCACAGGCTTATGAAATAAACATGCTCCTAGACCATAACCAGTTTCTGTTTAAATAATACACTGAAATGTTCTCATACTCTGACAAGAAAATTAAACATGTTTTCTTTTTGTTTAGAAATACAAAAATAAAGCAAATGTGGAGAATGAAATTAAAGAACAAATACAATGCATAAAGAATTCCAGGCCAGCAGCGTGGAGCTGCTACCAAGTGGACTCCAGACCTCGCGAGTGCCTACGCCTAGGCAAGGATTGAACCAGGCTCTTCCCTGAGTGCAGCAGCAGGAACCGGTGGAGGTCAGCGCACCGCGGGCTGCATGGACAGTGGTGGACGCCAGGCAGAGGCGGTGGTTCTCTCCGGGCACACACGGAGTCTCAGAGGCTGTGGCTCCAGGACCCACCGCCCTCACAGCCCCTCCCTGCGCCGCCGCCTCCCTAGTCACCGCGCCCGGCGTGCCTGTGCCCAGACTGGCCCTCGCCCCTGTGCCCCGGCGGGGTGGCCACCGCTAGAGCAGGCACGGGGGCAGGCACCGGCCTCCGCGATGAAGTTCAAGCCCAACCAGGCGTGGACCTAGGGCGGCGCTGGCTTCCTGAAGCGTCAGCGAGACTGGGCTTCCTGAGTCAGCAGCGCTCACTCCCAAGACCAATGCGTTGTCCCAGGAGGAGTGGAGCCCAGGAGGAGCCTGGCGGTGCTGCAGTGAGGGAGGTTTACTGGCTGCTGGAGTCGAATGAAAACTAGGCAGACTCCTGGGCATATTTGAGAACCAAGCCCGAAAGCAGAGGACCTATGTTTGTGTTCTCACAGTCACCGCACTATCAGAAGACTGGGAAGACTCAATACAGTAAGGAAGAGACAGTGGTCCAAAGCAGAGGATGCAGGCAAAGCTCCCCAGTGTCATAAACCTGGTTTTGCAGAATTCCTGCAAACACTAAAGCCAGGTTGTCCCCCACAAACGCAAACGTGGAAACAAAAGTGCAAACGCCAGTCCCTTCCCTCCCGGATCATAATGCCATCTGCTGTGAGATCAAACTGGGCAGACCTCTGCCAGCATGTGCCGTCTCATGGTGGGGAGGGGGGCTTCATCTTCCTTAGCAAACCTCTGCATAATGCTTCTAAACTACCTGGATTTGCTACGCAGCGATTTCAAACAATTTTTGTGTTTTTCAGCTGCCTTCAAATCGTCTTTAAAAAACCATTGTCATCAAAGAAGGAGGTACCTTTCTCTGAAGGGAGGAGAGAACCTCCACTTTGACTATGACCTTGTCTAAACAAGATAAGAGTCGGAGAACTCAGAGGGCTTCCATAGCCTTGGAAACTCATGACTGGAGCATAGGGAGATTACTGATGCCATAGACAGGAGTGTCAATTGGTAAAGTCAACAACAGGAGTCACTGTGCACTTACTCCTCATGTAGGATCTCTATCCTTAATGTGCTGTACATTGAGATTTAATGCTATAACGAGTACTCAAACAATATATTTCACTTTGTGTTTCTATGGGGGTGCAAACTGTTGAAATCCTTACTTAATGCATACTAAACTGATCCTCTGTAAAAAAAAAAAAAAAAAAAAGAAAAAAAAGAAAAAGAAATTATCAATTCCCAACTTGACTCTCACTGGGATTAAACATGACAATAGGTCTGCTCTGATTTCATCATCATTTTAAAAAAATCATCTATTATTTTTCACTTTATGTTTCTGTGTGGGAGCAAACTGTTGAAATCCATACTTGATGTATACTAAGCTGATCTTCTGTATATTAAGATAATCGAAAATGAATCTTGATGTGAATGGAAGGGGAGAGGGAGTGGGAAAGGGGAGGGTTGTGGGTGGGAGGGACGGTATGGGGGGGAAGCCATTGTAATCCATAAGTCGTACTTTGGAAATTTATATGCATTAAATAAAAGTTTAAAAAAAAAACATTGTAAAATATTTTAATAACCCAAAACCATGTGGAAATATTTTAGATGTCTTCAATGCCCCCCCTATTTTATTTTGGTTGTCATTTTTTTCACAGCAGTAATTTTTGTCCACTTAACATGAGCATCGTTTAATTTTCACATCTCATTATTGTGGGTATATTTTCCCCCTAATTTTTTTGTTATTCATAGCATTAACATATTCAACAAATCCTTCTATAGTGGAATTAATGAAAAATACCTTGAAATTAAAGAAAACCATCCTTCTCAAAACTTGCTTAATAAAACCAAATCTGTAATTCTTAAATTTGAAATTTGGGCTATTTATGTTTGGTTCAATAACTAGTTTGACCCATGACTCTTTGGGGAATTTATCGACTCTGTCATGATAGCTGCCCTCATGGCACTAGATAGCTGACACCGCTGTTTCACAGGAAGTATCATTCTAAAGAGTTGGTGAATTTTAGGGAAATACTGTTAGCAAAATGCATGTATGAGTACATCATGAGAGTTATTTAGCATACTCAGTCACCACTTCCCTGTATAATTGTTTTACACAGAATATCACCAAATGATATTTCCCTCAGTGTAAATTAGGTAAAACATATTTTCAGTTTTTAGGTTTAGTGATATGGCAGGGACTATTCCCCTAAGGTGGAAAAATCTTTGGCTAAAAGCAGAAATGCTAAGGTCTTTCCAGCAGGGGCTTTCCAAGAACAAGGGGGCAGAGGGAATGTTCTGTTCCAAGAAAAGCCATTTGCAACCTAAACAGTTTTTAATATGCACATGTGCAGCCTTGCAACAATTATATAGGCAGTGTTGTAGCCTTAGAATATCCAATCAAAATATGTATAACCAAATATGTAAAAAGAAAGCTCACAGTTGTTGGTGCCTTGTTTTGTTCAGTGCCCAGTCTCTGGATACAAATCCTCTGGGACTGCTGGCATAAACTAGGGAATAAAACCTGCCTCCTGCTAAGAGCCTTGATGGCCTGCTTCTCTGTCCAAGATTCCTGCTATAGTGGCACCCCTTCAGTTAATATTCCATGCTTAATAACAACTGGAGGATTGGGGTCTGACCTTGTACCCAGCCATGATGACTGCACTGCAGTGGAGAAACGTGGCTTCCTGCTGTTCAGCTGTTACAGACAAGGGCTGCTCAGATCTCATTTTTCTAGGTGGTCAAAAGGTTCTATTTGTCATATAACTAACTTGTGAGGCACCAAGACATACCTGAGCTTAGGATCATCCTCACGTGCCTTTATCCACACTCAAAGTATTCCCTCTAGACCACAAGAGTACTTTGTGGGAGACTCCTGCACTGCCCCACCAGGTCAGAAAGGAAGGGAGAAAAAAGCCTCTGAGTAAGGTGTGTGGTGGATGAGGGTAGGATCATTTGTATGTAGACTTCAGCTTTTTTAATTGATTTGCAGATGCAGTAGAAATTACCCAGCATTGTGTTTTTGTAAACATGATCTTTTCCAACCAGCTACCTGACAACCCATGTTCTGTCAAGCACACCATCGTAGAAATCAGCAAAACTGAATGGGGAAATGATCGTTGTACCCACTGAATTATTTTGCATAGTTTCATTTGAGATAATTGGTAAGAATCTTGATATTTTACATTTGGAAACTTCAAATAAAAATAGAAGTAAAATTTAAAAGAAGTATAATAATTTAAAAGGTTAATCATAAATCATTAAAATCATCATTATGAAGATTTAGCTTTTAAAAATATAGTATGAAATTCCATGAAATATTCTAGAAATAAGATTTAATAGTTGATTGAAATAATTTAATGGACTGTATAACAAGTATGTTAGTTAGATAAATAATGAGTGTATGCTGAAAAAATTAAATTTTCTTTTAAAATCATTTATTATTTTATTGATTTGAAAATCAGAGGGAGATCTCTCATCCTATTTTTCACTCATCAAAATACATAACCTAATATTAACTATAAACCATTTATGTTAAAATGCCACAAAGTAGTAATGCCTCAAATCATTACTCATGTATGTGGCATGATTTAGCATTGTCAGATGATATATTCATTAATATGTAGATGTTAGTTCTCCCCTATTTTCTTCTATTTCCTTATATTTACCTATATTTCTCTTTTCTTTACCATTTTACCCTCATCTATCTTCACAATTTTCTCCTATCTTTCAATTTAGTGATTTCCAAAGAAAAGGAAAATTACAAAAGTGTATTCAAAGACTGAAATTAAAAGGGATTTTTTGAGGTGAATCTCAAAACATGAAGTGTGCTTTTTAACATACAATAAAATATTGACATTTTTAATTGATTCAGAAAAAGGAAAACAGGAAGACTCAGCTGAAAGATGGGAGTGGAATATCAGAAAGGAAGTGCAAACTAGGGTATCTTTCTCTCATTCCTATAAACTCTCAAAAAAAAAAAAAAAAAAAAAAAGCCTTGCCCTGAGCAGGTAGCAAGATAAAAGTAATCATTGTTCCTATACTGTGCCCTTTTTAAACAAATTGTGAATCACATGTCAGAAATCTATTTAAAATCGCTTAACTCATAAAATCCTAAATAGCATACACCTACCTGATTCTTTTAATGTCTGCCTATGGGCACTCTCCCCATGAAGGTTTTCCTTTTATCAAAAACAATACATCACACAACAAAATACATCCAGTGCAAGAAAAGTACTGCATAATGTAGAAGAATCTAAAGGACAATATTGAGGAAAAAACTTACAGCAGAAACTTACAAATAAGTTGTTCTCATAGAGAGTAGGAGTCATATTGTAAAATATGGTTTAATCTGGTGTCCTTTGTTAAACCTCCATCATAATCATTCATACATTACAGAGATGAGATACTTCTACATAGAAACTACCAGTGCTGATACTTCTAGACACCTAAAGGAAAACAGACTTGTGATTTCCATGATTTTCACCCCTTTTAATCGATGCTATTATTGAAATCCTTTATTCAATGTCCTCCCCACACATTTTTTTTCTATACTTATGTTAAGCACAAATTAGAGAAAGAAAATTCAGTTAAATGGAAAAAGATGTCAAGCCTCAAAAGCTTTTAAAAACCGAAGGCTGTAAATAAAGACGATGCTGGATTTGCAGTTTGGGCAGAATTAATCAGTCCCTAAACTCAGTGCAAAATGTTGAGCTCAAATAACTTGGGCAAAATAAGATACACTTGTGCTTTTTTTTAAGATTTATTTTGTTTATTTGAAAGAGAGAGAGAGAGACAGAGAGAGAGGTCTTCCATCCGCTGGTTCACTCCCCAGAGGGCCGCAATGGCTGGAGCTGTGCCGATCCAAAGCCAAGAGCCAGGAGCTTTGTCCGGGTCTCCCACGTGGGTGCAGGGGCCCAAGGACTTGGGCCATCTTCTACAGCTATCCTAGGCCATAGACAAGAGCTGGACCAGAAGAGGAGCAGCTGGGACCCGAATCAGCACCGATATGGGATGCCAGCGCTTCAGACCAGGGCTTTAACCCACTACACAACAGCAGATACACTTGTGTTTTAATGATAATCTGTTAAAAAAAAAACTCAGAGGTGGTAGTAATGTCTTTCTACTTCAGCTACTAAACCATGAGAGGAAGGTAAAATCTTCAGTTGTACAAAGTTGTTATGAGTATTCTATGAGAATATATAGGGTGCCTAGGACATCATTTTTTAAAAATAATTTTTATTTTAGTATCAGAAAATTGGGTGATTTTAATAGTTGCAATTTTAGTTATATTTAGCAAAAATACAGAAAATTTAAAGCTTCATATTCTTGTCATTCAGAATAAGGCACTTTTGAAAATCTTGTATTTGCTTTTTGTTTCATCATTCTATAGTTTTTTAAAAAATGAAATGCTCATCATATAAAATTGAAACAGTACAGTAGAAAATATAAATCAATTTAAATCACAGCAGAGAAACTGTTATCACCTATTTCAAGTGAACATTATTATAACTACATAGAGATATAGGATAGCACAACTAGAAAAAATATACAAAGTTTAAAACTGTCTTACCCAACATCTTAGCCTAGAGTTTCTCTTTAGAAAGGTGAACCCAAACTTCCGATCTCTGAGGAAATTTTGTGTTACATTTCCATGCTGTGATTTTTATTTCCATATCACATTTCAATATCACTATTGATAGCCCAAAAGTAAACCTCTGCTTTGGGTTTTATAGCCCATTAAATTCAATTACATATGTAGTTTTTATTTTATGTCTTAATAAAATGTCTTCTAAGTCTTTGAATTATTGTACTGTTTTCTTTCTACAGCCAATATGTTTTATATGCTTAAAATGTAAACACTTCCTGAACTAGGTCATTATAACTATCATATGTAAATGACAATCACCATGCCAACAGTATGTTTTTGTTTACACTGTATTCAGAGCTATTGCTGTCTTTTCAACATTATATATATGGTGGAGAAAGAAACATTTACCAAAGTAATATACTTCAATAAATGTTTTTGATATAAAACAATACTGGAAACTTTCAGAGTGGACATTGTGTCACAATGGGTTAAGTCACAGCTTGCATCACCCACATACCATATAAGCAGAGTCCTAGCTCTGCTTCTAATCCACCATCCAGCTAATGACCTTAGGAGCACTAGATGATGACCCAAGTACTAGGGTTCTCATTAGTACTAGATTGTTATCATTATAAAAACTTATGGAGTTGAGTAAATTTTATTAAAGTCGTGGATCACACTACACACACATGCACACACATACATATTCTGTCATGTGGAAACTGTTATATAATTTGTGTTTATATCCTCTATTATCATTCTTACATGCCTAACAAGACTATAGGTTTTAGAAGAGTAAGAAATAAAGGCAAACAAATGAATTCCTCTCAACATATATTTTATTTTAATTTTTATTATTTATTTGAAAGGCAGAATCAGAGAGAAAGACAGAGAGACAGAGAGATGTTCCATCCACTGGCTCATTAAATAATGGCAAGGGTTGGACAGACTGAAGCCAGGAGTTTCCTCTGGGTCTCCCACATGAGTGCAGGGGCCCAAGGACCCAAGCCATCTTCCACTGCCTCTTAGACACAACAGCAGGGAGCTGGATAAGAAGTAGAGCAGTCAGGACTTGAACAAGCAGCCACAAAGGATTCTAATACCACCACAATGCCAGGCCACTCAACATACATTTAACACAATCAGAATTAAATGAGGCACCATCCACATAAGGAAGGGCCACACTTAACTAGTTGCCAAACTGGAATAAAACCACAGACATCTTAAAAAGTAACCCAGCCTTCTTTCTCATCTGTCTCATGTTTTAATGATGTTCCTCCTCAATTTCTATTCTTTTGTATAGATACAGGCAAAATTCCTTCTTAATTAACATTTTTATTAACTAAGCACTATGGACTGTTTTAGCTGCTATTTTATCATACAACTCTATTTTTTAACTATTCCATTAAAGAAATACTGAATATTATCTCTAAATTTATCCTTTATAGGTAGTTAATAATTCCTAGCAAAATTCCATGAAGAGTTTTTGCTAAAAGTCCAATCTTTGAAATGAGTAACCTCAAGAAATCATTATCTAACATATCCAAGATTTTAGCCAAAGTACTGGAAACATTTACAAACATATTTCAATCATATATGTGCTATTTTATGCAAGGTGTCATCAACAGGTTCAAAACCTTGCCATCTTAAAATTGGAATTATGTGGTAGACATCCGGCATAACACTTGGGTCACTGGTGAGGATATTCATGTTGAAGTGCCTGTGTTTGATTCCCATTCTTGTCTCCAGGTTCTTGCTAACTTGGGCCCTGGGAAGCAGTGGAAATGGCTCAAATGGCTGGGTTTCTTCTACCCAAAAGGGGGATCTGAATTGAATTTCCAGCTCCTAGTTATAGTTCTTGGTTGTAGGCAGGCTCTAGAGAGTGATGACAATAATGAAAGCTCTCTGTCTTTCTCAGTCTTTCTGTACTCTCACTCTCTGAATCTATGTGCATATTTTATGTGCATCTCTCTTCCTCTCAAAATAATAAATTTTCAAAGATTATAGTATCAGTTTCCATTTTTGAAATCAAGTGCTACAGAGATAACATACAATTTTGTTAAATGTAGTAGTAGAAATATCCAATAAATTTAAATGTCATTAACTAGAAAAGACAACTTGGAAATTATTAAAATTAAATTTTTGGAAAAAATTATTACTGCCAATAAAAATAAGGCTGTTTGCTCTTCTGCATTCAACGATGCTTTATTCTGAAAAATAGTGCCTGCTGCAAGCTTTGATTACAAATAAGCTTGGCAAATCTGCTTTATTTTGGTAACAGCAGTAAATGTACATTTGGGAAGACAGGAATACAATTAACTCTTGGGAGCTGGGGACCATTATGTACTGCACCCAGTCAGTTAATAATATAACTCTAAATCTCACTGGATGACATAATATAAATATGTAATTTTTCATATTCTACATAGGAGTTTTATGAACTAATTCTATTTTCACAGTTCATTTATTTAAAAGGTACAGTGAGAATGGATTAAAGGGAGAGCAGAGAGGGAGAGGCAGAGCATATCTTCTACCCATTGGTTCTCTCCCCAAATAACTACAATTGCCACAATCACTTAGTGGCTGTAGGAAGTGAAGGAGGAACTTGTTTGGATAAATGAATGAAAATGATGCAAGCAGAGGGAACTGCCAGGAGAAAGGCCTGAGTAGACACATGTCCACAGTGTTTGATGTACAGCAAGGAAGTGAATATTCTGGGGATGGAATGATAAGGGGGTGAGCAGGAGATTCCAATGTCAAAAGAAGTGCCAGGGGCCAGATGGGACGGGTCCTTACAACCATTCTGCTTTTTTACTCTACATCAGATATAAGCCATAAGAGGTTTTTGAGCAGAGCAGCAACATGTTTTATGTCACAGTTTATCGGGGTCAGTGTGGTGGTGAGAAGAGACATAAGTAGGGGAAGGCAAAGGTTAAAACAGAAAATACTTAAAATTTCACTGTACTTAAAAAAAAGTAAGATATCATTTGTGGCTGTGGCCAAAGTGGAAGTTGTGGAGATGCTGGGAATGTGTAGGATTCTGGATATACATTTGCAGGGGAACATAAAGGATTGATGGTATACAGGGTGACAGAAGAAAGAAAGAGAAGGAATGTAGGAGAAACAGATTGGGGTGGATAAATTCAGGAGTTTGATGTAGACACACATTTGAAATGGCTAGACACCCAACTGGACATGCACAACAAGGCATTGATTACGATTTTTTGAAGTTAAGTAACTAGTCCAGGAAGTAGATATAAATTTTGGAGACAGCATATAGATGGATTTGAAGTATTGACACTAAAAATGGTCACCATATTCTACCAGTCTCTCACCAGGCCACTTTTTGTTTCCCTGATCTCAGTGTTCCCTTGACATATCTGAGACCATGTAACTGGGGGGAAAGGACGGGAGAATTCTTAGTTTCTTAACACACTCACTTCCATTTGTTTAAAGTTTCCAGAGATTTGTTCTCCAGCCCACAGGGCAGAGATGTAGTTTTGATTAGAGATCTCAGGATCTCTCATGAGAGCAGAGAGTGTTGGTCTTCTCCATTTTTCTTTTTAAAAGCACATATAAGGGGGATGGTGTGGTGGTGCAGTGGGTTAAGTAGTGGTCTAAAGCACTGGCATCCAATATGGGCACCAGTTCAGGCACCAGATGCTCCACTTCCAATCCAGCCCCCCGCTATTGTGCCTGGGAAAGCAGAGGAAGATGGCTTAAGGACTTGGACTGGTGCCACCCACTTGGGAGACATGGATGGAGTTTCAGGCTCCTGGCCCCAGCTGTTGAGGTTATTTGGGAAATGAACCAGTGCGTGGAAGCACTGTGTGTGTGTGTGTGTGTACAATTCTCCCTCTGTAACTCTGCCTTTCAAAATTTTAAGAATATTTTTACAAAACAATAAAATTTCTTTACTAGGAATTCTGTGAGGAGTTGCTGTCTGAAGAAGCTTTGAAACAAACACAATGAACATGGAGCAATGGAAAAAAAGTGCCCAACATAGCACCCAATTGCAACCCTCACTAAAAGTCTAAATTCCTGCAGAGATGTCCCTCTTGGGCTTCCTCCAGCAGATGCTAGGATGGTTAAGGAGGCTGGGATACTTCTGGGGAGAACTGTGGGTATTGGCACTATTTTCCCACAAGGAGGGAATGAGACAACTGCCTAGGCATGAATGTCAGTGATTTCCATTCACACAGTGAATCCTTTGAGATCTGCTGGGGCATGTGGACTGTCTAGTTCGAACTCAAACCCAAGAACCAACATGGGCTCGCAGAGGACCCTAGATCTGGTTCTGGACTGGTTCTAGAGGCTTGTGAGCAGGAAGGGGCTCAGGCTAGGTCCCTGGGGTGGTCTGTTTGCCCATGAAAGTCACTGTTACTCCATGATCCCCTGTCTTCCTTTCTAGACCCCCCAACACTGCTTTCTCCCTGGAGACTCTTCATTGCCAGCCTCTGAGATTCCAGACCGTGGTTTCCTCCTGATCTTCCTTGGATGCTCTGGGCCTTGCAGTTCCCTTTTCCCACTCCTACTCCCTGGCTTCCTCTTGTTACCCACCTACACCCTTTTCCACACAGTGTAGCTGCCTTCCTCCTCCCATTCCTGGACCTCAACCACAGGCTTCCCTTGTCATGAGGGATTCCATTTTCTTTTTTATAATCCTTTAAATAATGGGAACAAATTCCATGTCTTTCATATACATGGATTTAGGAGCATAATACTTCCCACCCTACTCTCCCTCCTGTGCACGCTCCCAGCCTCCATACTCCTTCCCTTCTTATTATTTCCTTTAATTTCACAATGACATATTTTCAGTTTATTTTATAATTGTAAGATTAATCATTCATTAAATAAAGAATCCAATAAATAGTTATAAGAAAAAAATACTGTTCCTCAAGTGTAGAAACAAGGGCTATAAATATCAATCAATTCTCAAAACGTCAGGGAAACTTTAGTGCAGTGGGTTCAGCCACTGCCTGCAGCACGAGCATCCCATATCAGCAATGGTTGCCTCAGTTGTTCCACTTAGGATCCAGATCCCTGCTAATGTGCCTGAGAAACCAGTGGAAGATTGTCATGTACATGGGTCCCTACACCCATGTGGCAGGCCCTCACTGAAGCTCCTAGCTCCTAGTCTGGGGTGGCCAATCCCTGCCCATTGCAGCCATCTGGGGAATCAACCAACAGATTCAAGATCCTCTCTCTCTCTCTCTCTCTCTCTCTCTCTCTCTCTCTCTCTCTCCCCCTCTCTCTTCTCCCCTCTCCTTCTCCTCCCTCTGTCTATAACTTTGCTTTTCATATAAATAAATCTTTAAAAGTAAAAGGGGTATTTGGGGCTGGTATTTTGGCATAACAGGTAAAACCATTGTCTGCAATGCCAGCATCCCATGAGTTCCAGCTGGAGTCCCAGCTGCTCCACCTCTGATCCATCTCCCTGTTAATGGCCTGTGAAAATAAGAGGAAAATGGCCCAAGTGCTTGGGCCCAAGACACACACATGGGAGACATGGTAGAAGCTCTTGGCTCCTGACTCTAGCCTGGCCCAGCCCTGGCCTTTGTGGCCATCTGATGATTGAACCCTGATTTTCAAGTACATACATCTTTAAAGGTGGTGGGAGTTTGGGGCACCAGAGGATTATGGGGAGAGAAACCTCAAAATGCAGAGATATCTGAGAGAGGTACCAGACCCTGCCCAACCCAGAGCAGAAGGGCTTTGGGTGGACCCATCCCTCCCATGACTACTGAGGAGGAGGAGGCAGAATGTTGGCCTGTGTGGCTGAGGCAAATGCAGGGGATACTGGGGGATACTGAGAAGGCACAGCCCAGCTGGGGGCTGCAAGATTGAGCTCTGGACTTGAGCTTGGGGTGACTGGATGCAAGCTCCCACCTCTGAGGTGAAGATGGTGGGGATAGTTCCACAGAGGTGGAGGCAAAATTCACACTGGCTGTGGTGGCTTTAGCCAAGGCCTCCACTTCTCCGCATGACACAGGCAGGGTGCAAGGGCCAGGATAACTGTTTCTGAAGCCAACCCACCACAATCCCCTCCCAACCTCCATCCTTGATCTGCACCTAGGTCCTTCCTCAGCCTCTGTCTTGGTCCTTAGTGCTATTCAGGTCCATGATGACCATGAGTGCTATAGGATTCAAGTCATCGTCACCCAGGCCTTAGCCAACAGCAACTGGACCAAAAGTGCTAACTGGCTGTTCTAACTGCTATTTTAGGGCTTTTCACATTTCCATAATTTTTAGGGAAAATCATATTTAATTAACTATGTATATTGGTTCAATTACATGTAATTAAATATTCTTCCAAATAGCAGTCTCTAAAGCCATGTAATGGGAATAAAAATATGTTTAGAACAAAGCAGCACCATGCACCGATAGAAGAGAGAGGCGGCAGTATATTAGCCATACAGAGTCACAGGCTGGAAGAGGACACCACATCCCATGCAGGACCATGCAGAGGCTGCACTCAAGAGTCAGATGAATAAATAGAGGCTGTGTCCTGGCTGCTCCACTTCCAATCCAGCTCCCTTATAATGTGCCTGGGAAAGCGGAGGAAGATGGTACAAGCCTTGGGACCTTGAACTCACGTAGAAGACTGGGAAGGCATTTTAGACTCCCAGCTTTTGCCTGGCCCAACCCTGGCAATTGCAGCTATTTGGGGAGAGAACCAATGGATGGAACATCTCTTTCTCCCTCTCTAACTGCCTTTCCAATAAATAAATAAATCTTCATTTAAAAATCTGATAGATTAAAATACATAAAATGTACAGCTGAAAAATGTTGAAGGCGAGTAAAAGTCTTTGTGGAAAATGAAATGAACTGTTAGTCCTTGGGACAGTGTAGGCTACCAGACATGACAGAAATCTGCATGCATGAGGAAGTAATTTATGTTAGAAATGTCCTCGGCAATTGGATTAAGATGGCAGATTACAGAAGGAGTTTACTGCTCCAGTCTAGGAGAAGATAGTGGAGAGAGTGCAGTCTCAGGGAAGTTAGGGAGAAAATGGCAGAGGAAACTCGTGGCAACTTAAAGGGGCACAGCAGACTTACACGGAAGTGTGGACATGCACAAATCAGGACCTCAGCCACTGAGAGTCTTGGCAGCAGCCTTGGAGAGTGAGGTGAGACCACACTACAGCAGCCCAAGCCACTGGTGACAAAGCTGCAGGAGAAACCTGTAGGGAATTGGCTTGGAGCCCTGTGGGCGATAACATACCTGCCTAACTAGAGGAGCAAAAGGGGGGGGGGGCACATTTCTCTCCACAATCACCCTGTAACAGTACCCTGTAACAAGCCAATAGAGAGTGCATGCCATTTTGGATATGCATAACAGCTGCACCAGCTCATGTGTGCACCCAGCAATCAGTGGAGCAGTGACTCCTGAGTCTGGTGGGGAGAACTGACAGGGGGCTGGGTGCTCATGATGGTGGGAGGCTTGTGTGCCAGGGCTGTGTAAACACTGAAGCTGTGGGACTGAAAACACTGAGGCTGCATGGGAAGGCTCACGGTGTGGCTGGGACTTTGGGCAGTCACCATGGGAGGCTCCATATGCACAGGGCTCCCTGGTTCCCTGATGAGGGACATTGGTAGGGAATCTGCTTACACCGAGGACTGCACAGATCCTTTGTGTGGTCCTTGTGGAAGCACTGATGAATATTATACCCACTGGAGCTAGCGCCCAGGCACTGGTCTCCTTTGAGGAGAGGAAATGAGCTGAATCTGCAGTATCCAACAAAGCAGAAGAAAGTTCCCCCCTTATGAAAAAAATAGAGATTTATCATACCAAACCTAGGTATCACCTTAACAGTCCCTTCACCCTGGAACACTAAACAGAGCTGCCTGTCCACACTCACTACACACCTCAAGGTATTCACCAAAAGTAGATGCTCCATTAATCCACACAGACATAGTCCAAAGATAAAAGACAACACAGGGGCCAGCGCTGTGGCACTGAGGGTTAACACCCTGGCCTGAAGTGCCAGCATCCCATATGGGTGCCATTTCAAGACCCAGCTGCTCCACTTCTGATCCAGCTCTCTGCTATGGCCTGGGAAAGCAGTAGAAATGGCCCAAGTCCTTGGGCCCCTGCACCCGCATGGGATACCTGGAAGAAGCTCCTGGTTCCTGGCTTCAGATCGGCACAGCTCCAGCCATTAAGGCCAATTGGGAGTAATCCATCAGATGGCAGACCTCTCTCTCTCTCTCTCTCTCTCTCTGTGTGTGTGTGTGTGTGTGTAACTCTGACTTTCAAATAAATAAATAAATAAATCTTTTTTTAAAAAGCCACCACAGCAAAAATACAAAGAAGAAACCAAAGAATATCTCCACAAATGCGAAATAATAAATGCACCAATACAAGAAACAAGAATAAGGAACACGCCGGCACCATGGCTCACTAGGCTAATCCTCCACCTTGTGGTGCCGGCACACCAGGTTCTAGTCCCGGTCGGGGCGCCGGATTCTGTCCCGGTTGCCCCTCTTCCAGGCCAGCTCTCTGCTGTGGCCAGGGAGTGCAGTGGAGGATGGCCCGAGTACTTGGGCCCTGCACCCCATGGGAGACCAGGATAAGCACCTGGCTCCTGCCATCGGATCAGCACGGTGCACTGGCTGCAGCGCGCCGGCCATGGCAGCCATTGGAGGGTGAACCAACAGCAAAGGAAGACCTTTCTCTCTGTCTGTCTCTCTCTCACTGTCCACTCTGCCTGTCCAAAAAAAAAAAAAAAGAATAAGGAACACAACATGGTGCCCCCCCAAAAATACAACACTTCAAAACTAGAATGTGAAGATATTGAAGAAATACCAGAAATGGAATTCAAAATCATAGGATTACTTAGAAGTAGTCAGAAGCAAAGGGACAAACTAATGAAATCTGTACATTACATGAAAGAAATTCTTCCCACAAAATTGAGATCTTAAAGAGAAAACAAAATGAAATCTTGGAAATTAAGAATTCAATAGAATAAAAAATGCAGTGTAAAGCCTTAATAACAGACTTGGTGAAGCAGAAGAAAGAATATATGTCTTAGCAGCCAAATCATAGGAAATTATACAGTCGGACAAAAAAACAAGAAGAAATTAGAAAATTAAAAAAAAAACACTGTTGGCAATCTACAGGCTACTATCAAATGACCCAAAATATAGGTTCTAGGAGTTCCTGAAGGCATGGAAAGAGAGAAAGGATTAGAAGCCCGGAGCCAGCGCCATGGTGCAGTAGGTTAATCCTCCACCTATGGTGTCTGTATCCCTTGTGGGTGCTGGTTCTGGTCCCAGCTGCCCATCTTCCAGTCCAGCTCTCTGCTATGGCCTGGGAGGGCAGTGGAAGATGCTCGAAGTCCTTGGGCCCCTGCAGTCATGTGCGAGGCCTGGGGGAGGCTCCTGGCACCTGGCTTTGGGTCAGCACAGCTCCAGCCGTTGTGGTCATTTGGAGAGTAGACCAGTGGAGGGAAGACCTTTCTCTCTGTCTCTCCCTCTCACTGTCTGTAACTCTAACTCTCAAATAAAATAAATTTTAAAAAAAGAAAGGATTAGAAGGCATTTTTAGTGAAATAATAACAAAAAACTTCCCTAATTTGGAGAAAGAAAGAGACATTCAAGTACAGGAAGCATATTGAACTCCCAATAGACATGACCAGAAAAGATCTTCACCATGACACATTGTAATCAAACTCTCCACAGTAAAATATAAAGAAAATATTCTAAAATGTGCACAAGAGAAATGGCAGACTACTTGCAGAAGATCTCCAATTAGACTCACAGTGGACTTCTCATCAGAAACCCTGCAAGCAAGGAGAAAATGGCAAAATATATTCCAAGTCTCAAGAGACTAAAACTGCCGGTGCTGCGGCTCACTAGGCTAATCCTCCACCTGCGGCGCCAGTACCTGGGGTTCTAGTCCCTGTTGGGGTGCCAGCTTCTGTCCCAGTTGCTCCTCTTCCAGTCCAGCTCTCTGCTGTGGCCCAGGAAGGCAGTAGAGGATGGCCCAAGTGCTTGGGCTCTGCACCTGCATGGGAGACCAGGAGGAAGCACCTGGCTCCTGGCATTGGATTGGTGCAGCGTGCCGGCCATAGCGGCCATTTGGGGGGTGAACCAATGGAAGGAAGACCTTTCTCTCTCTCTCTCTCTCTTTCTCTCTCTCTCACTGTATAACTCTGCCTGCCAAAAATAAAAAAAAGAGACTAAAACTGTCAACCCAGAATACTGTACTCTGAAAAGCTCTCATTGATGAATGAAGGTGAAATACAGACCTTCTATTACAAACAGAAATTCAAAGAATTTGTTACCACCCATCCAGCCTTGCAACAGATGCTTAAGGATGTGCTGCACACAGAAACACAGAAACATGGTCATCTCTATGAAAGAAGCTAGAGGAAGAAAATCTCCCAGTACAAGTACAAAGGAAATCCAAAATTTAAAAAAATGGAATATTTATGGAAAAATGGCAGGACAAAGTCTTTACTTATCGATAATCACATTGAATGTAAATGGCCTCAACTCTCCAGTTAAAAGACACAGACTGGCTGAATGGATAAAAAAAAAACTCATCTACTTTCTGCCTACAAGAAACACATCTCACCAACAAAGATGCATACAGCCTGAAAGTGAAAAGATGGAAAAAGATAGTCCATGCTAATAGAAACCAAAGAAAAGCTGGTGTAGCTATCTCAATAGCAGACAAGATAGACTTTAACATAAAATCTATTTTTTTTGACAGGCAGAGTTAGACAATGAGAGACAGAGAGAAAGGTTGGTTCACCCCCTAAATGGCTGCTATGGCTGGCGCACTGCAGCCAGTGCCCTGCACTGATCCGAAGCCAGGAGCCAGGTGCTTCCTCCTGGTCTCCCATGCGGGTTCAGGGACCAAGCACTTGGACCATCCTCCACTGCCTTCCCCGGCCACAGCAGAGAGCTGGACTGGAAGAGGAGCAACTGGGACAGTACCCGGCACCCCAACTGGGACTAGAATCTGGAGTACTGGCACCGCAGGTGGAGGATTAGCCTAGTGAGCCATGGCCCCAGCCATCATGAAATCTATTAAAAGAAAGAAGGGCACTATGTAAGGACTAAGGGATTAATTCAACAAGAAGATGTAACTATTTTAATGTATATGCACCGAATTAGAGGACACATAGTTATTTAAAATAAATGTTAAGGGATCTAAAGGGCGAGATAGACTCAAATACAATAATAATGAGTGACTTTGATACCCTACTTTCAGCAATGGACAGATCAATCAGACAGAAAAGCAGCAAGGAGACAACCGAGATATTTGACACTATAGACCAAATGGACCTAACAGATATCTACAGAATTTTTAATCCTACAGTTGCATAATACACATTCTTTTCACCAGTGCATGGAAATTTCTGTAGGATTGACCACATGCTAGGTCAAAAACAAGTCTCAGCAAATTAAAAAAAAATCAAAATCATACCATGTATCTTCTCACGCTGTGGCAGAGCAACTTAGCACAAAGTTTGCAGCCAGATCACTGAAGTTCCAACCCCAGCTCCACTGCTTACCTCAGTCCTGTTTGGCTTGGAGCCTTGGTTTTTCCATCTGTGAAATGGAGAGAGCAGAACCCTGCCCTGCTAGGGCTGTGGTATTAAAGGTGCTGGTTTCGTGAAGATGTGGCACGGAGCTCCATAGAGGGCTGGCCCTGGCCGTGCTGCCGACCTGGCCACCCTGGACACCCCAACACTCCCCGTTATCACCTCTGGGGGCACAGTCTGCTCATCTGGAAAGTGGGAGTGAGGGGCCTCTGGGGCCTCATGGGGTCTTTGGCTGCAGGGGCAGGAGGTGCAGGTGACCAGAGGCTGAGCCTGGTCACCTGACCTGACCACGGCAGAGCTGGTCTTCACCACCCTGTCTGGCCTCCCGGCTCAGCTCACCCTAAACATCTTAGCTGCTGTCAGCATCTGTGGCTGAGGAAGCGCCGCGTACCGGCAGCGCACGGATCTCTCTCTGAGCGGCTATGTCAAGCCCAGGTAGCTGGCCTCGGGGCAGGGGGCCTGGGGGGAGACCCCTGCCCTGCACAGCCCATCCTCCTGTTGTGCTTTGGGGCCAAGAGGCTGTGAGGAAATCCTGCGCCTTGAGCCCACTTTGCAGGTGGGAAGACGGGGACTCAGAAATGGGGGTCTCATGCCCGAGGTCACACAGCACAGCCAGATGGCTGGGATTTCCGGACACAGAGCCGGCTGCCCCAGTGACTGCGCATGCACAGGTGCCTAGCGAGGTGGCCATTGTTCCCGCTGTGGATGGGGACACGGTCATCCAGGAGCTCATTCTAGCCCCTGTAGGGCATCCGTGCCCCACAGCAGTGGCACTGCCATCTGGTCCTGGCTCTGTCGTGGGGGTCTCGATGTCCTACTCCAGCTGTGCTCCCAAGGGAGAGCACGGGTCTGGACCCAGACAACTGGAGTGTCCCAACAGGGGCCCGAGCAGGCGATTTCACCATCCAGGCCTCCGACCCCTGTCTGCCGAAGGGGCCGGCTGTCCACAGCTGCCGTGGCTCGAGGCTCCGGACTGCTGAGGACGGCCAGCAAGGGGGTGGGTGCCAAGACGCAGCGGCTCTGCCTTTCCCTCAGCGCCCTGCTCCGGATCTCGGCCCAGATCGGCACGGCGGGCACCCTGGGGCAGGCCGGGCTGAGCTGCGTGACCGGCATCCAGGGCACTGCCGGCCTGGACAGAGGGATTGAGGCAAGGAAGGGCCAGGACCTCAAGGTGCATCTGAACGCGCCCCAGGAGACCACGGAGTTTTCAGTTTCAGGTGTGAGTGGTTGGGGGGAGGGGGCTGAGGGTACGGGAGCTGGGGCATGTGTGTGACCACGTGTGTTCAAGTGTGTGTGCATGAAGCTGTGCCAGGGATGAGGGATGGGTGGGGGAAGGGAACTCCCTTACTCATCAGCTCGGCTTTGGGTCACTTTTTGCCGGGTGCCCCCACCTGTGAGGGCGGTGATTTCCTCGCCTGCTGCCCACCTCCTCAGTACCCACCTCCTTTCTGTGCACCTGAAGGTTTACTTTGGGGATGGCATTCCAGATGGTCCATAATAAAACATGGACAAGGGTAAGATTGTGGCAGTGAGTTTAGCCACCAACTCATATTGGACTGTTGGGGTTTGGGTCTTGGCTACTCAACACATTTGATTCAGCCTCATGCTAATACACCTGTGAGGCAGCAAATGATGGCACAAATACCTGGGTCCCTGACACCCACATGGGAGACACAGATGGCAGACAGCACCCAGCATTCGGGGTGCAGAGCAAATATTTCATCATGCTAAAAACAATCAGACTTCGGCCACGCTCTCTGTCAGAACCATCTGAAGAATATCTTCTGTTTGTGTGCATACTTCCTTTGAGAAAAAATATACTTACATTGTTTGAATTATAGGAAAATTTTTTATAAATCTCTTGTTAATAATAAAAAAATTGGTCTACAACGTGGCATAGCGTGTGGAGCTGCTGCCTGCAATCCCAGCACCATATAAGGGCACCACTTCATGACCCACTGCTCCATTCTAATCCAGCACCTCTCTAATGGCCCGGGGAAAGGAGTGGAAGATGCCCCAAGTCTTTGGGCCTGTTAGCCACATAGGAGACATGGATGAAACTCCTGGCTCCTGGACCTGGCCCAGCATTGGCCATTGCAACGATTTGGAGAGTAAACCAGCAGATAGATGATCTTGTATTTGTCTATCCTTCTTTCTGTAACTCTCTCAAAATAAATATTTTAAACATGAAAAATCATATTAAATATATTATTAGAAAAATCTTAGAATGTCACTGAAATTCTTAGTGTGATATTCTTATTTTTCTGTGAAATAAACTAGATAAGCTTTTCTTCTTTTTATTTCTTTTTTTTTTTTTTTTTTGCTATAACTGAGTACTTGAATTCCCCTTTAGGTTGAAGTTCTTACTCTCAAATTAATGCTGTCCTAAAAAGTGCATTTTAAATCTGTATTATTTTTTAAAAAGACTATGCAGAGTTTCACTTTTTATGGCAAAATAAACTATCTTTTAATTCCAATTTCCACACAAATTTTTAAAGTACCCTAATATTTCTATTGAGTGATTTTCATGGAAGCAATAAACCCACAAGATAGAAGCAGAGGTGAAAGAGATACTAGATGTCAGTCTGATCCATATGAATGCTTTCTGTGACTCTGAGGAACCAAAATGACCTCAGCTCCTTTTTATGCCAATGACTGGTCCTTCCTCTAGTTTTCCATCCCTTGCATTCAGAGCCTTAATTCCTCCTGTTAAAGATGATGAGCTTTGTTCTCCCCGGGCACTTTGTGCTCTCAGGAAGCTGGCTGCCTTGCCCTCTTCTCTCCATCTTATGTACTTTCTGCTCCCTACTACAAGCACCATAAAATATAAGCATTCTGATTCACACAAGGGTTAACTTATTTTCACAAAGATGCCAATAATATTTTATGGTTTTCACAACCACCAATCACATAATATCTACATTTTATACATAGTTTGATGTTGCATATCCTAGAAATCACCTTTCTCCAGGAATTTGGGTATGTCAGTTTGGGAAATAAATGTGCAGTGGGAACATAAAACAAAGATTGGAAATAAATATTCACTGAGTGACCCTGAGGCTGTCATTTTTCTCTGGAGGAGATCAGGTAGCCATGGGGTTCAGGATTGTAGGCTGCAATCACAGGCACCCCAGGATGTTTTCTTTAAGATTTATTTATTTGAGGGGGTGGAGCTGTGGCACAGTAGGTTAATCCTCTGACTGCAGTGCCAGCATCCCATGTGGGCACCGGTTCTAGCCCCGGCTGTTCCTCTTCCAATCCAGCTCTCTGCTTTGGCCTGGGAAAGCAGGGTAAGATGGCCCAAGTCCTCAGGCCCCTGCACCCGCATGGGAGACTGGGAGGAGACACCTGACTCCTGGCTTCGGATCAGCAGGGCTCCAGCTATTGCAGCCATTGGAGAATGAATTGACGGATGGAGGACCTTTCTCTCTGTCTCTCTTTCTCACTGTCTGCAACTCTGCCTCGCAAATAAATAAATAAAAATTCTGAAAAAAAATTTATTTATTTGAAAGCCAGAGTGACACAGAGTGAGAAGGAGAGGCAGAGAGAGAGAGAGAGGTCTTCCATCTGCTTCTTCACTCCCCAATGGGCCATGATGGCCGGAGCTGCACCGATCCGAAGCCAGGAACCAGGAACTTCTGGGACTGCCACATGGGTTCAGGGGCCCAAGCACTTGGGCCATCTTATACTGCTTTTCCAGGCCATAGTAGGGAGCTGGATAGGAAGTGGAGCAGCTGAGACTTGAACCGGCACCCATATGGGATGCCAGCACTGCAGGTGGTGGCTTTACCAACTAGACCACAGCACTGGACCCATAAGTATGTTTTTAAAGTTTCTCACACTCATGGTAGTTTTTCCTCCAGGTAAATTTGGGCCATTAAATAACACAAGAAAATCTTTTTGAATTTTTTCTGATTTGGATAATTTTAGATGAATTAATATCAAATCTGGTAGTTCCTATAATATATGCATTACAGTAGTTTCTCATTATATACTTATATAATTTAAACTTAAGTATCAACCATTATTAGCCCCAATTCTATTATAATAATAATAATCTTTCTTGTCTTCAAAGCCTTAGGGCTTTTGCACTTGACTATTTCTGTGTCAAAAACTTCTCACTGGATCTTTGCCTAGTTCATTCACCTTCTTAAAGATACCCTTTCCAGCCATTATTGAAATTGCTGTCAGGAATCAAGGGTAACACAGAAAGGAGAGAAAAAGATGATATGGGAGACCCAAGAAAGAGTAGGTTCTTGGGCTGATTATCAATACTGCTACTACAATGAAGCTTTTCTTAACTGTTTCCTTCAAGGAAACAGAGAATGTGCCAGCAAAAGGCTATGATTGATCCACTGAACCTGTCTCCTGTCCTAGGAAGATTATCCACTCTTTGTCTCATACTTCTGGCTTCTCTGCACGTGGGCTCAGTGAGACTCAACAACGTCAGAAGGAAAGCTTAGAGTAAGCAGGTGGACTTGATGGAAGCTAACTGAACACATGGGCCCATCCACCTCAGCTGCAAGAGAGAGGATAGGAGCAAGCAACAGAAAAACACCTGCTACACAAGCATGTTTGGACCACCTAACTGGGCACTTTTCAGTGGTCATATTTTGATTTTGTTTGCTGCCTTTACTGATTTCTTATATTCACCATTAATAATATGAGTTTTTCAATTCAATGGCAACTTTCATGAATCTTCATGAAATCTTCACACAAAGAAAATTTCTTCTCTTTAAACATTTAAATTGTTTTCTTCACTAATAAACTATTGTCTCTAATAAAATACCAATAAAAGCTAAGTAAATATGGTACAGGATTTTATGTCTACTAAAGGGTAAGGGGCACAGATACAATTGTGGTGTTTCAAATACTAACTAATAATTAAGTTTACTTTTATAATAAAAAAATTAGGATTTCATAAAAATCACTTGGAGGTCTAGTAATAGTAAATATTTCAACTTCACTGGATAGAAAACAGACAATATATTTATTAAGCAAACTAACAATTATTGAAGAAGTATATTTATCAAATTATCAATAAGAATATAATTGAAAATAATAATTAAATTCCCTGTATGAAGTTTAACAGCATAGGGAAAGATACAAGGACACAAAGGTATTCTTACTTTTTCCTTAACTTTTATCTTTGTTGATGTATTGTTGACAAAATGACATGTATTAAACATGTACGTGACCACTTTCTAATACAGTTGCCACAGTCAAGCTAATCACCACATACATCACATCACATCACATCATCACCTATTGATAACTGTAGTCACCATGTTGTACTTTAGGTCCTCAGTACTTACTCATCACAAAACTGAGGGTTTATTTCCTTTTATCTACTGCCCTCCCAATTTCATATAATAATCCTCTTACTCTTTTATTATATGTTAGACTACTTAAAAAATCATCCCACAAAAGAACTGAAATCACGGGTATTTGTCTTTCTGTGTCTTCAGGTTCATTCATATTTTTGCAAATGGCAAGAGCTTTTGTTCTTTATATGGCTAGATAACACTATTATATATCCATGTGTATATAATATATGCATGTATATATAATGACATAAATATTATCGATACACATTTTCTCTACATTTATCCATCAGTTGAACACTTACATTTTTTCCATATTTTAGCTATTGTGAATTATGCCACTATGAACCACAGAATGCAGGTGTCTCTTCAAAATACTGATTTCATTTATATTGTATAAATTTCCAGAAGTGGAAAGGCTAGACCATGTGGCAGTTCTATTTTCAGTACTTTGGGGAATCTCCATGTTGATTTCCACAGTGCCTGTACCAATTGACATCCTCACTGATAGTACACAAGTGTTCCTTTTCCCACAAATCCTAGCCAAGACTTGTAATCTTGACTTTGTAATAATACTCATCCTAAGAGCTGTGAGGTGGTATCTCATGATTGTTTTGATTTTTCTTTTCCCTCATGATGATTGATATTGGGTACCCTTTCACACGCCTGCTCACTATTTTATTTGGAAAATGTCTATTTAGGTCCCCTATCCATTTTCTAATCTGGTTTAAACACATACTCATTCTTATTTGTCTACCTCAAGTACACTTCCTCAGTAAAGGCTGTGCCATTCTGTCATGTCACTCTATCATTCCTCTGCTTTTAGAACATATTTATCTTCCTCACTGCACTTTCTTTACTCTGCTTTGAACATTGGACCCATGTTGATACAACCTGAAATTATCTCCAAAGAATGTTGGGTAACAAGTAATTGTTACTCATCTTTGAACTTCAATTCCAAATGTCTTGCATAATATAGGGCTTTGGTAAATGATGATGTTTTAAATAATTTGAGTCTAGATGTTTATTTAAAATCCCTATAATCTTGCAAAGAGACAAACAGTACATATTTACATAAGTTACAAATGTTTAGGAAGCGATTAGACCTTTTTAGAGTGAATGATCCTTCCATGTGTTTCTATTGAATATATCTCATTTCCACTCACCCTGTTTCCTCCTTCTCTAGTATATGCTTATCAATCTGTACAAATGGCACAGTATCAGAAGAGCCTTGAATTTCCTCTATTTGAAAATTTTAATGGGCACGTTAAATAATTAAAACAAGAGAATGACTTTTCTTCCATGGAAATGAGCTCTTTTGTGTAGGAAAACAGGAAATGGTTTTTCCAAATAAGTATTGATATTCTGGGGTCTTTTTTTCCTCCAGAATTTATTTGGCTACCTATCTCAGTTTCTACTAACACAATTTGCCACTTATATTTATTAGTGAAGAATTTCACCGTTAGGACATTAAATCTTCCATATTCAACTTGGGGTAATTCCAAAAGTAGATCTTTGTGGCTGCTTTTTAAGAAAGATCTTAGGCTTGATAAAGTTTCCCCCAGCAACTCTGTTTAATGTCTTCAAACAGTAATAAAAATCATTATAATTTTAAAAGTTTTATAGTTTTCTTGGTGTATATAGAAAGTTTTAAAAATATTTTAACATTAAAATAATTTCAATTTACACGATTTTACAGACTTGTGCTTGTCTTGTTTCCAAGGAACTGTTTTATCACTTTTTCAACTAATCTCCTTAAACTTGCTGAGTACTTTCCACCAAAATTTTCCTTTTATTAAGCACTGAAATAGTAACTGTTACATGAAAGGAAAGATGTCTGATATTCAGAAAGACAGTTAAAAACCAAAAACACATTGTATCTACACCCACCATAAAAACTGACAAACAAAAAAAGGCACTAGAAATATGAATTTTGTTTTGAATTTTGCTTTTAAAGAAGAGAGTCATGAAGTAGTAATTTTGAAGGAGTCCTCCCACTACCAACAATGTCAAATAATGATCAATAGTTTCATAAAAAGTGATGGCAAATATGAGAAAACAAAATTGTCCATACAGAAAGTGAAGAACATTCCCCTCAGTGGATGGGAAAAGCTACCACAAAGCAGAAGAGTGTGAGAAACATTTCAATAAAAAATAATCTTAAAATAAACATAAGTGGATGAAAACCCACCTGAAATCAGAACTTAAAATACTAAGTTGAGTCATGGACAACAGCTAGTAGCAAGTGAAAACAGAATTGGTTAGACACAAGAAATGAAAGAAAATCATAAATTACCTCAGAAATAAACTCAAAGTTTCCAGGAGATCAGACATGATTAAAATATAAAAAGAACATTAGAAAGTTAATAAAACAAAGACAATGAAAATGAGATAAAGAAGTAAAACAAGGTGCTGAAGAAGGGTAACAAAAACAGAGTGGCCCCCCAAAAGGATTATCTTTGTTGTACTGGATGTACTGATGAAGAAAAACTGTAAAAAAGAAATGAATACTTGTAACTTTAAAATTCCAAACTCAATAAAAATATTGGAAAGTCCATCGGTGGCTTGGAAAAACAAAAATAAAACAAGCACACATGCATATGTTGGTAAAATTAGTATATTGAAAAATATCCTAATAACTCTTACGTCTCCCCATTAAACAATTTTAAAAAGCAAAATATAAAAAATAAAATGAATCAGGGGAAGACAAATGGGCCTGGGTGAAGATATCAGCAAGCCACCCAAGACCCCAGAGGAGGTGCAGGGGGCAGAGCTGCGGGTTGGAGCCATCCACTGTGCACCAAGAGGCTGCAGTTCCGCCGTCCCACACCTGGGGGCGCGGTTCCAGGTGGCCGCCCAGCGCACCGAGGCAGGTGCCTGGCGTGGCCCCCAAGACTGCAATGAGCGAGGAGCCCGCCGGACTGGAGGCTCAACCCCGGACCCGGTGCGACCCCCGCGCGGTGTGGCGTGGCGCGGCGACGGCCCCCTTGCGTTTCCGCTGCAGGCCGCGAATCCTGACCGGGACCGGTGGGGACGCCGAGCTGCCCTTCCCAGCCCCAGGCCCTCAGCTCACGCCAGACGCCCCGCGCCCCGCGCCCCGCGAAGCACCTGCCTGTCCCTCACTTCCTGCAAACGCGGGGAGGCAGCCAAGGACCTCAAAGGATTCCAGTAACGCGTATGGGAGCTCCCGCTGTCAGACCCCAAACCCACTGAGCTGTGGATTTTGGCGCTCCTGCGGGACTGCTCTAGCCCGCGCTCCAGCGGCGAGCCAGGGCGGCGTTTCCGCCCCGGGCTGAGGTGAGGGAGGCCTCGGCATTAACTTACGGTGCCGCACCAAGGAAGAGGACGTGGCGGGGAGAAGGGCTTCGGATTACCTGGATCCTCACTCCTCTGCGGGGCTCTCCTGAGTGTCGCCAAGGCTGCCGCTGGCACCCCGCTCCTGCAGCCTCTGGGCGAGCACCCGGCGCCCCCGCGCCCTCCTTCGCTGCCGCACCCAGCTCCCCCGCGGCGCCCGTTGTTTTCCCGCCTCAGAGGTCTGCGAGGTTATCCTGGAGGCCGCCCTGACCGCCGGGGACCCCCTGTGGGCGGCCGGGTCCTCCATGGACGCCTGGGGCTGAACACCTGCCTGCCCCCTGAGGGCAAACCAGAGTCCGGGTCACCAATACCTCTTGGGTGATCCATTGCGTTGCTTCCGCAATGGAAGCGAAATTTAGTTTCTTTCTGTATCTACTACATCCTGTCCTGGGCATTAGGTGTTCTTAGCATTTCTTTCTTTAAAAAACGAAGAAAGCGGGCTTGCTGCTTTCTTGTGTCACTTTCACAAGTGTTCTCCAGAGGCTTTTTTTTTTTTAAGATTTATTTATTTATTTGAAAATGTTACACAAGAGAGAAGGAGAGGTAGAGAGAAAGATGTCTTCCATCTTCTGGTTCACTCCCCAGTAGGCCTCAATGACCAGAGTTGTGCCAATTGGAAGCCAGGAGCCAGGAGTTTCCTCCTGGTTTCCCACGTGGGTGCAGGGGCCCAAGCACTTGGGCCATCTTCTACTGCTTTCCCAGGCCATAGCAGAGAGCTGCATTGGAAGTGGAGCAGCTGGGATTCCAACCAGCGCCCATATAGGATGCTGGCACTGCAGGCGTCAGCTTTACCCACTAAGCCACAGCGCCGGCCCCTTGTGTTTATAAACTCACACTCACAGAGCATAAATATAAAGGAGCGGCTGATTGACCTAAGTACTCGCTGCTGAACACCACTGCAAGTGAAAATGAGGCTGAAATAAACCCACAATGAAGTGCAATGTGAGGTGGTAGTTCAAGGGAGAGCAAAGCCAGGAAAATGCTTAAAGAAGGCTAGTCCTCTAAAAGTGTCTTGCCAGAGAAGCCTCAAATGTAGCAATTCTAGGACTCTTTCACAATAAGTTTAATCATAGCACACTTGTTAATATTAACACATAGGTTTGTATTAAGTGCATATATATATGCATCTTATTTAAAAACCCAGAAATGCCTATTTGAATTTAAAATTTCATTTCTGGAAAAAAGAATTTTACTTTTACACATAGAAATACAAATAAGTAATTTTTAGTATTTCAAAATAATGCTCTTCAGAGGATGAATTTTCTTGTAAATATGATATAAACACCCTTAAAAAAAAAGCAAGACCAATTTTAAAGGAAGGTTCACTGAGGAAAGAAAAATCAAATATGCCCAAAACATGTAATACAATATCTGTATAAAATATCTGTTTATGAAATGATGTAATATTATACATATATGTATATATATTAATACACAATGGTAATTAAAAAGTTTGTGGGGAAATGGGATTAAAAAACAAGCTGATTTTGCTATAAAAACTTTCAAAATCTATGCATAGTTTTTTCACAATATCATTTACCATAACCTTTTGAACATTCTCATATTTAATTAGTGCATTCTAATAGAAACTTTGTCTTTTTATAGTCAGATTTATTTCAAGATTTAATTCACTTGAAAGGCAGAGTGACAGAGTAGGGGAGAAAAAGAAAGAGATCTCCATCTTTCCTATCCACTGGTTCAATCCCAAAGTGGCCTCAATTGCTGTTGAGCCAGGTGGAAGCCAGGAACCTGGAGCAACAACTGGGTTTCCCACAAAGCTGGTAGGGGCCCAAGTGATATCATCTAGCCTTATTAATAATTTTGGATATTAATAAATTTGTGGGTTTTTGCTGTCTATTCAGAGAAGAATTCTGAATATCAACTCAAATAGACCAGGCAACATGGTAAGTTTTTAAGCATTTTATTCAGTGGGAGAAATGCCCAGGAAAGTGAGGGCTTTAATCAGGGGAGAAAGAAGTCTGGAAGCTGAGTAGGAACCATACCAGGCAGAGAGCAGGCTGGGTGCCACGTGGAGCAAGCATGCAGGCAGGAAAGCAGAGGCAGGGCAGAGGCCAAAAAGCCGCATGCCTGAGGGTGTGTGGCAACAAGGGGAGGGCCTTTACTCCACTTCAAAATGGGGAGTAAAGTCTGTAAAATAGTAAAATAGTCTGATGGGCAGGTAGTCGTACAGGTGAGGTCAGGTAGGGGCATGAGATCACACAGGGGTGTAGTCTCCAGTTCAGAAATCTAATTTATTTGATCCTATCTGCCTCCCTATATCACAAGTACTTGGGCCATTTTCTGTTGCTTTCCCAGGCACGTTAGCAGGGAGCTGGACTAGCACTTTAATATGGGATGCTGGCATCACAAGCAGCAGCTTAACCTGCTGTGCCACAATGCCACCCCCTGAAATTTTATTTATTTATTTATTTTTAATATTTATTTTTATTTATTTGAAAATCAGAGTTACACAGAGAGAAGAGAGGCAGAGGCAGAGGCAGAGGGAGAGTGTGAGAGAGAGAGAGAGAGAGAGAGAGAGATGTCTTCCATCCATTGGTTCACTCCCCAATTGGCTGCAACAGCCGGAGCTGTGCCAATCCGAAGTCAGGATCCACGAGCTTCTTCCAGCTCTCCCATGTGGGTGCGGGGGCCCAAGAACTTGGGTTATCTTCCACTGCTTTCCCAGGCCATAGCAGAGAGCTGAATGGAAGTGGAGCAGCCGGGTTTCGAACTGGCGCCCATATGGGATGCCAGTGCTTCAGGCCAGGGTGTTAACCCTACTTTGATCATGCAGAGTGGACAGATGTGGAAACAGTGGGCAGGACTCTCAGCTAAACCTGTAGTCATCCAACTTAAAGACCTGTACACTTACCACAAAGACAATACTCCCTAAGGCTGGAGGCACAAGATAGACGAAAGCCCACCACTAACCAGCTAGTGAAACTGCAGTTATCACTGGAGTGTGTGCATCCATAAAACACACCTATCTAGAAGTCCAAAAGGGGGCTGACAAGTGGCAAGTAGTGCAAGACCTGAGACTGACACTTCAATCCAACTAGAGCCTCTTGAGCCTAAACTATACCTGTGAACTGCTGGAGGATTTAAAACTACTCTTCAGGAAGACATCTGAGTGATAAGTATCTCAAATGAGGGCTCAGTCCCCACATGTTCCAGGGCTAAGGTCATTATGTCATCCTATCCCACTGGGGCTAATTAAAATTCTTAGCTTTCTTTTCTCCTCCTATGTATACAGTCCTCTCACGAGTCCAGGCATGATGCTGCCTGGACCAATAACCTACTTTTATAATGTATCTGCAGACATAGTGAAAAACAATAACCTATCACAGTGCTGGTTGTGTCATCACTGGCTATATCTTGGAGCTAAGTAACTGTTCAGTTCCACCTGTTCAGGCCCCTGGTGGCTGTCTGTGAGTGCTAATATGTGTTAACTGCCTTGTAAAATTTGTCTGTCAGAAACTAGACTCCAGATGAAACTCCAAAGGGGGGCTACCTTCTACCAAAGCCACCTGGATGGTCACAATCACCACCCTCAATCTTCCATACCCTAAAAGGCCCTTAAGACAATGACCCCCTGTAAGCAGGATGTAGCCAACACAAAATTGACATCCTGGGTGCCTACAATAGTAAGGTGTGGATTAAAAGAGGAGGGGCTGAGGCTGTCTGGTCAGATTAAATGTGTGTGGGCCCCTCACTTCCTGAATGTCTGAATGTCTTGTGTAATCAGGCTGCATGCTGTGATGGGGCGGGGGGTTGCTCTGAGACCTGTTTGTACCTATCGCCAGTTAACATCTTGTTCTGTGTAGGAGCCTGTTTTTTTTTTAAATTTATTTATTTGGCAGATAGAGTTAGATGGTGAGAGAGAGAGAGAGAGAGAGAGAGAGAGAGAGAGAGAGAAAGGTCTTCGTTCCATTAGTTCACTCCCCAAATGGCCGCCATGGCCAGCGCTGTGCCGATCCGAAGCCAGGAGCCAGGTGCTTCCTCCTGGTCTCCCATGAGGGTACAGGGGCCCAAGCACTTGGGCCATCTTCCACTGCCCTCCTGGGCCACAGCAGAGAGCTGGACTGGAAGAGGAGCAGCCGGGACCAGAATCCGGTGCCCATATGGGATGCTGACACCACAGGCAGAGGATTAACCAAGTGAGCCACAGCGCGGCCCCCGAGCCTGTGGTTTTGACATTGTTTTCAAGCTAGTCACAATCTTCCACCCAGAACTAGCAGCAGGGGAGCTGGGTCCACCAAACAGGAAGCTAGCTCTTAGAAACTCCCATTCATGCTGTCACCAAAAGACCCCCACTAACACCATGGGCCCTGAGCCAATGAGCATACACTATGTGATACTCCCATCCAATAGGCGCCCCCACAGCAAGATCTCATAAGAAATCAGCAATATCTTAAAACCCCAGTGCACCTCCTGAAAATCAGTGTTCCACTCAGGACATCCCATCTCTGTGCATTTCAGACTTTCACTCTGGATTGCAAACTGACAAAAAAATAAAGTTTCCACTTCTTTGCAAATTGTATCTCATTTCTATAATTAGTTGAGGCAAAGAATCCACCAAACTCTCTCCAGTAATCCCCCCACCCCGCACTGGCAACTGTTAACACATTCCCTTACCCTTTCTTTGCATTTGGAGCCTATGAGTTTCTGTATTCAAGTTCTTCGTACAGTACAGAACCATTTTTATAAAGTGTATTTCAGAACAACCCTATGTTAACTATGATACCTACTATAATGTGAATACTTCATAAATAGTCATTGTACTATATTTTTAGGGAATAACAAAAAGAAAACCAAGATGTATATCTTCAGTATGGGCACAATATTTTTGAAATATTTTCAACCAGCAGGTAGTTGATTCTGCAGGTATGGAAACCACAGAATTTTAAGGGACAATTTTGTTTTTCTTTGAAGTAATTGGAATTCTATTGATATAAAGCTGAAAGGTAGATTTTACATTTAATATATATATGATCATTTTCTTATAATTTAAATTTTTGATAATAGTACTCTTAGTATTGAAGAGTTAAAATTGTATATGTGCGGGTGTAAAAAGTTAAGCTTAAGCTTACAGGTTTAAACCTTCCTGGTGCAGCTGTGAAAATAAGACAGAGTAAAGTAGCACCTTGACAGTAGGGACTCCATTTTGGAGCCCTTGAGACTGCATTCTGGGAAAGCACCCCCCCACCGTGAGACTCTGGTCTGAAACTATGACCTCAACTAGTCGGACAATAGCAGTGCACTACATCACCCTTGTCAACGCACAAAAACCCCCTAGCATGATTGCTCAAGCTTAAAAATAAAAAGGTTACACCTGGGTTACCTGGGCTAATAATGAAAATGTGATTTGTCTATGTCTTAAGATCATAATTGCTGATTGTAAGATATTAGCAACCGTGCATAGCAACCGTGTATTCTCCCCCCCCTCTCCCGGTTTTGCGGTTTTTGCCTTTATAAACCCTAACCTTTGGTTATTCGGGGCTGCTCTGCTCATGTATGATCAGACAGCCCCAGCATGCTGGATAATCAATAAAACTTCCCCGTGCTGTTTGCATAAGAGACGTGTCTCTTGGTGACGTTTTTCGGGCAGTCGACTCTAACAGTATTATATATACTCACATATCATCTAATGAAGAGATTTACTGGACCAGCTATTCTCTCACTAGAACTATGTAATACCAAACTCTTAAATATTTGCTACTTTGAAAGGAAGGAAATAGCTAGCTAACCTCATCACTAGCCCAAAGGTTGCTATTTTGAAACAAGATAGAGGAACAGGAGGATGAATGGAGATGAGCAGTTCAATGTGGTAGAAACTGTAATGCTCGCACTAATAAATCCTCTGTTTAATTATCCCATGTGGCTTACAGTGACATGTATTGTTCAGAAAATATTTGCCAAGACATGTGTGAATCATCATTTGCTTTCTTTTCAAATATATTCTTATAAAACACTGATGTATGTCTATTTCCTATCATTCTTGACTTCATTTGCCTATAGCTATTTTTGCATTTCTATCATTTTGTGTATTTATTGTATTTAGCTAGATTCACTGTGAAAAAAACATTCCAATTCAGTAATTTTATTATCAATTCAGACTAACTTTCTAAAAATATTTTCTGCTACATTAAAGGCAGAGAGAGAGAGAGAGAGAGAAAGGAAGAATCTTCTACCCACTGATATACTACTCAAATGCCCATCACTTCCAGTGTAGACCAAGCCAAAAGCAGGAGCCAAAAACCCCATCTAGGTCTCCCTCATGTGTGTCAGGGGCCCAAGCACTTGAACCATCATCTGCTGCCTTCTGGAATGCACTAACAACAAGCTACATTTAACTGGAGTAGCTGGATCTTGAATCAGCTGTTTGATAAGTTGAATCCAGGTGGTGGTTTAACTGGCTATATCAACTGGGAAGTTGTTCTGGGAGAGAGGCAGCTGTGTCTCAACCAGATCCAGGTGACTGAGGAGCCTATGACAGAAGCACCGCAAAAGTTAAGTTAAGTTAAGTTAAGTTAAGTTAAGTTAAGTTAAGTTAAGTTAAGTTAAGTTAAGTTAAGTTAAGGTGGGTAACCCAGCCTTCCAGTGTCCAGCCCAACCTCCTGTTCCACATGGAGGAAACATAGGAATATTCACTCAGACTCATCCAATGGAGCTACCTTGCCCAACAGCTATAGAAAAAGCATCCTGAACAACTCACCCTATGACCCATGGTCATTATGACCGCTGAAAGACAGCTCCCTGAGGAAAACAGACAAGGGGAACCAATGAACGCTGATCTGAAACAAGAAGGCAATTCTCTCAGTTTTCCTTCAGAGACAGCACAGTGTCTTTCATCAATTTGTAACACAATGGAAGGCCTCTCTCTCCAGGGTGTGCTGTGGCTTTTGTGGTAGAAGGAAGCAACAGAGACCAAATCTCCCATCAGCATTTTTACATTTTGTTCTGTTGCAATGATAGGATTATCAGAGACCAAGGGCTGTTGGGAATCAAATTAGAAAGGCATAAAATAATTCTAGGGCATTTGATTCCATCTCATTTCCATTTATACCTGGAAAGGAAATGAACTTCTTCACAGTCTGGGAGGGTGAACCTGTCAGAGGCACTTTCCAGAATCAGAGAGAAGGGAGTTCTCTTAGGTCTGAGGGTGGCTGTGGGGCTATAGCTTCCATCACCATGATGGTGGCCACAGAAGCATCCTCCAGGGGGATGGTGGCCACAGAAGCATCCTCCAGGGGCTGGTGCTGTGGCGTAGTGAGTAAAGGCACTACCTGCAGTGCCGGCATCCCATACAGATGCCAGTTCGAGACCCGGCTGCTCCACTTCAAATCCAGCTATCTGCTATGGCCTGGGAAAGCAGTATAAAATGGCCCAAGTGCTTGGGGCCCTCCACCCATGTGTGAGACCCAGAAGAAGCTCCTGGTTCCTAGCTTCAGACCGGCAGAGCTCTGGCCATTCTGGCCAACTGGGGAGTGAACTAGTTGATGGAAGATCTCTCTCTCTCTCTCTCTCTGCCTCTCTTTCTCTAAGTCTGACTTTCAAATAAATAAATAAATCATTAAAAAGATGAAGAAGCATCCTCCAGGGCTAGCAGTATGCTGAGGGCCACTGGGAAAACCAGAATGGATTCCTCCATCAGAGCCTCTGTATGAACTCCCAGTGGGGAGACTTGGGGGTCCCTGAAGGTCACAGAGGGGCCCCTTCAGCCATCCCCATCACATAGGTCCCCTGCAAGTCTTGCCTCTAGCATCTGGCCTTGGTTCCTCTCCTTAGCACTCCAGGCAGTGGCTGTGAACATTCAGCTCTGCCCCCTGGTGTGGGGGTGTCCACCTCCCACCACCCACCTTCTAGATGCTTTTCCAGCCCTGGTTTCCAGCTTTTTCCAGTTAGGATGTCCTGGTTGTGCTGCTTGTGGGAATCTGGCTGTGAAGGGAAAGTCCTAAGGACATGATATTGAGGTCTCTGTACCCCCAGATTCCCATCCCAGGCTGGGCCCATCCGGCCTTATGGGGACTTCTCTGATGCTATGGAGAGCCCAGCCCTCCCATGCCCTTGCTGGTCTCCAGCACCACCCATCTGTGGACTCCTCAGGGCTGGCCCTAGGTCTGCTTCCACCCTGCAGGCCATGCTGCGTGACCTCACAGCCAAGCTCACCAGCATAGGAAGTCTGCATGCAGCATAGGCACAAGGCACTTCTTCCAACTGCCTTGGTTTTTTTTGTCAGGTGTGAGTCTGGGAAGTTATAAAGGGATTCACTTTGAATCTCCTCTTAAGAAAAAACAAACACCCCCCCCCCCCACAAAAAAAAAACCTCCTATCTTTTCGGTGAAAGAAAATCAGCAACCAAAGCTAAAAGGTCCATGCAAGAAAGGGTAAGAAGTGAGATCAGACACAGTTAGGGGTTTTATTTTATTTTATTTACTTGAAAGACAAAGGCAGAGAGAAAGAGGTCTTCCATACACTAAGTCACTCCCCAAATGGCCACAATGACCAGAGCTGGACTAATCCGAAGACAGGAGCCTGGAGCTTCTTCCGGGTCTCCCACGCAGGTGCAGGGGTTCAAGAATTTGGGCTATCTACTGCTTTCCCAGACCATAGCAGAGAGCTGGATCAGAAGTGGAGCAGGCAGGACTTGAACTGGCACCCATATGGGATATCAGAGCCACAGACAGAGGCTTAGCCCACTATGCCACAGCGCCCGCCCCTGTTCTGGTTTAGATTCAACCTCACAGTCCATGTGCTTTATCAGAATATTGGGGGTTGCAGCAATGTGGACCCCCCAGCCAGTCACACGCCCAGGAAGACACCACACGTGAGGTCAACACCGACCACTGATGGAACCACAGTGCACGTGTGGAGTGTGGCTCAGCTGGATTGAGGGGAGCTTTTCTAGGGCTCCCCAGACTTGCTTTGGGGAATCTTCTCTTCCCCATTCCTACAACAGCAGGTACAACAATGGCTGACAAACTACCGCTCGCTACACACCAGCAGATTCCCCTGGTCTACACTCTCACTGGTTTGTGAACATTTCACCTTCATCTTCACAGACAGTAAAGTTCCAGAAGATGAGAGGAGGTTTCCAAGGTCAGGGGAGGAAGTGAAAGTGGCTTCCCTCTTCCCTTTGAGGATATTCTATCTCTTGTCCCAAAAGGTGGGTTGCTAGAGGGGTGAGAGGGGTGGATGCTGAAATGGAACAAATGTAGCAATGTAGCAAGTAGTGAAATGGAGCAAGTGCAGCAATGAGAAAATGGGGCTTTGGGAGCTGAATGAATTTTCTCCAAAGTGTAAATATATGAGGTTTGTAGTCCCTAAATAAAACATTTTTGGGGAAAAAGAAAAAAATCTCCTGAGCATGCTCAAGATGTACAAATCTATCATCTCCCTTCTCTGTAGGACCCTAAGGATCTGGGTCAGTCTGTTTTGCCTGGTTATGCTGAAGCAACAAACAACTCCAGACCCCCAGAGTTTTTATACCACAAAGTTCTATTTCTTGCTCGTGTTCCATGTTGACTTGGTTGTGGTTCTGATCAAAGTTCCTTCATCATTCTAGGGAGACAAACTGAAGGAACAGTCTCAATCTGTGATGGGTCACTTTTTTTGGCCAAGGGCTAGGGGCTTGGATTCTGTTTTCATGGCTGTAATAAAGTACCCAAGGCTGGGCAATGTACAAAGGAAAGAGGTTTATATAGCTCACAGATGGGGAAGCCAAAAGTCCAAGTAGCATAGTATCAGCTCTGGTGATGGCCTCATGGCAGGTGCTCATATCCCAAGATGAAGAGATCACATGGAAAGACAGGAATCCAGAAGGCAGGAAGGGACCAGGCTCAATATTTTAAAAAAAATTGGAGGGGGGGCGCTATGGCACAGCAGGTTAAAGTCCTGGCCTGCAGCTCTGGCATCCTATATGGACAGCAATCCGAGTCCCAGCTGCTCCACTTCCAATCCAGCTCTCTGCTATGGCCTGGGAAAGTAGCAGAAGATGGCCAAGTCCTTGGGCCCCTGCACCCACTTGGGAGACCTAGAAGAAGCTCCTGGCTCCTGGCTTTGGAGCACCATTGGCCATTTAGGGAGTGAACCAGCAGATGGGAGACCTCTCTCTATCTCTTTCTCTCTATGGCTCTACCTCTCTCTCTGTAGCTCTGTCTTTCAAGTAAATTTTTAAAAATCTTTAAATAAAGCTAAAAAAAACTTTTTTAATTTAAAGATTTATTTTATTTCTTTCAAAACTAGAGCAACAGAGAGAAAGAGAGAGATGGAGAAAGAAAGAGATCATTCATCTGCTGGCTCACTTTCCAAATGGCTGCAACAGCTGATTCTGGCCGAAGCCAGGAGCCTGGAACTCCACCCAGGTCTCCCATTTGGGTTGAAGGGGCCCAAGAAGTTTTTTCCAGGCACATTAGAAGGGACCTGAACTGGAAGTGGAGCAACAGGGACTCAAACCGTTGCTCATATGGGATTCTAGTGTTGCAGGTGGTGGCTTAATTCACTGTGCCAAAAGCCAGCCTCCCTTCTAAATATTTTTCAATGTATGTTGTTTATTTAAAATACAGGAAGACTGGGGCTGGCGCTGTGGCACAGTTGGTTAACACCCTGGTCTGAAGCACCAGCATCCCATATGGGTGCCGGTTTGAGTCCCGGCTGCTCCACTTCTGATCCAGCTCTCTGCTATGTGCCTGGGAAAGCAATAGAAGATCGCTTAAGTCCTTGGGCCCCTGCACCCATGTGGGAGACCTGGAAGATGCTCCTGGCTCTTGGCTTTGGATCAGCAGAGCTCCAGCCATTGCAGTCTACTGGGGAGTGAACCAGTGAATGAAAGACCTCTCTCTCTCTCTCTCTGCCTCTCTTATCTCTGTATAACTCTGCCTTTCAAATAAATAAATAAATCTTTAAAAATACAATGAAAGGGAGAGAGATGTTCCATTCGCTAGTTAGCTCCCCAAATGCGTGCCAACAAGTAAGCCAGGCCAAAGCCAGGAGCCTAGAATTCATTGCAGATCTCCCCATGGGTGGAAGAGACCCATCACTGTTGAGCCATCACTGTTGCCTCCCAGGGTCTGCATTAGCAGGAAGCTGGATGGGAAGCAGAGTGGGAACTCAAACCTACATATGCTGATATGAGATGCAGGTATCTCAAGCAGTGTTTTAACTTCTGCACCAAACACCTGCCCCATGAAACATTCTGTAACAATGGACTCTCCTGGGTTCCAGTGGAACTACTTAATCTCTCCAAAGGAGACACCCACATTGAACCCATTATCTTGTGATGGGCCTCCCCACCAACCCTCAGCTCTTAAAGGATCCACCGCCTTCCAACATCGCCACCCTAAGGGCCAAACACAAATACATGAGCCTGGAGAAAACACACTCAAACCATACCCAGAGCAAAGCAAGAGGCAAAGAAGGAAGCTGGCAGAAACACTCCCTGGTTCTTAACATTTTTGCTGGGGTGCAATGGGTGTCATGTCTGCCTAGATGACCTTGGCCACAGTCTGACACCAAGGGGAAAAGAAGGCAGTGCAACCCTCCGCTAAGGGAGGCACCAGGGAGGGTGCAGAGGGGAGTAGTCCAAAGAGGGGCAGTGAATATTTGGGAAAATTAATATAAACTCCTGCAGATAGCAGGGAGCAGAGTGTTTTTAAACATTTATTTATTTGAAAGTCAGAGTTACACAGAGAGAGAAGGAGAGGCAGAGGGAGAGAGAGGGAGAGAGAGAGAGAGGGAGAGGGAGAGGGAGAGAGAGAGAGGTCTTCCATCCACTGGTTCACTTCTCAATTGGCTGCTGCGCCAGTCTGAAGCCAGGAGCCAGGAGCTTCTTCTGGATCTCCCACATGGGTGCAGGGGTCCCTGTACTTGGGCCATCTTCTACTGCTTTCCAAGGCCATAGCAGAGAGCTGGATCAGAAGTGGAGCAGCTGGGACTCGATCTGGCGCCCATATGGGATGCCGGCACTGCAGGTGGCTGTTTTACCTGCTAGCCACAGCACTGGTCCCAGGCAGGGTCATTTAAAAGAGACCTCCTGTCTGTCAATGCCACCTACGAGGACAAAAATATCAATTATATGAAAATATTTTAAAGGACTGGAAGAAAACTGTGATATAGATATTATGCCTCATTCATATATGTTGTTACACAGATTGGTCTGTCTTAAAAGTATAAATGGGGCTGCTCCAGCCAGGGCAACCATTTAGAGCCTTTAAAACCCAAAAATGATGCCAACACAATTTGAAAAGGGCCATTCGTAATAGACGTGGCAAGTTACCTCTGACTTATTACAAAAGAAATTGATGTTACAAGTGAGCCCATTACAAAGCAGTCACCAGATATTAGGGCTCAGAGACCTGACTGAGTCGGAGGGAAGGGAATTCAATTAGGGCAGTTAGAGATGTGTTATGTTGTGGGCTTGGCAAAGGAAATAATTCCTGCATTTGATCACCTGCAGATGGTTTCAAAGGCTTGGCCAGGGGTCTGCACACAGGCGGGCACTAGGAAAAGGAAGGGGATGAGGATCAGGACACACATCCAGGTCCAGGGAGGGAGGCAAACTTTTAAATCCATAAATTGCAACTTCCCAACTACGGATACAAAATTGCACAGGATGTTCAGAAGTAGCACAGCAAGGAAGTGGCCCCTCCAGCAGAGCCTGCAGAGCTTGTTAGGGATTGTAAGGTCATCACTGTGCTTAGAAAGTGGCTGTGGAAACAAAGGGAGAAGCTGGAAGGGCATTCATGGGGAAGGGAACAGCAGGTATACAGACACAGAGGTCCAAAACTACTGTGTGTCTGTGAGTGTGTGTGTGTGTGTGTGTGTGTGTGTGTGAGACAGCCATGGATTCCTGCTGTGTACATACATAGATGAGAACTCCAGAAAGCTAGTGGGAAAATGAGATGAAAAGATTATAGTCTATTTTGAAAATCCACCCACAATTTTTTTCATTGTGCACATTTCTCATGAACTTTTTGAAGACCTGTCTGCATGGATTTTAATATTTTTTACTCTGAAAGAAAATTTAACTTTTTTAACTTTTAACTCTATTTTCCATGAACTTTTGAAAGTACTCTTTGTGGGGCCGGCATTGTGGTGCAGTGGGTTAGGCTGCTGCCTGCGACACCAGCATCCCATAAGTGCTGGTTTGAGTCCTGGCTGCTCCCCTTCTGATCCAGCTTCCTGTTAATGTGCTTAGGAAAGCAGCTAAAGGTGACCTGAGTGCTTGGACCCCTGTCACTGGCCTGGGAGACACTGATGGAGTTCCTGGCTCCTGGCTCCTGGCTCTGACCTGGCCCAGCCCTGGCTGCTGTGGCCATTTGGGAAGTGAACCATTAGATAGATCTGTGTGTGTGTGTTTTCCCTTTCTCTGTAATTGTGCCTTTCAAATAGATAAACCTTTTTTTTTTTTACAAAAAAGTACCCCAATATATGGTTTGGAAAAGACACCATCCTTACACAGTTTTAAACATCAGTTAGGAATATTATGCTATCCTCTCCTAATTGTGTGCCTGTGAGGCATCATATGGGAGGGAAGTTCCAATGAGACAGACTGTGGACTTGTATAAATGAGAACATGCCCACGATGTTACCTCCTTACCTGTAACTCTCTTGCTAAGATTGAAACTTGAACACCTGTGCATGTAGGGCCTTGCTGGCAGAACTCTAAGCTCTCGGTAATATCAGAGCATGGAATGTAATCATAGGTGACTGGGGCCTTGTGTGTTAGGAGGTGGTGAGGCAGGAAAATGGGGTGGTGCCAAGGGATCGGGCCAGACTGTGATGGAACTTTGTGTGCCTGTTCACAGTTGATTGTGGAGAGAAAGAGAGGTAGTGAGAAATGGTCCCAAAGAATCATGTTCAGAAGCTCACCTGGGCCCAGTGTTGTTGCACAAGGGTTAAGCTGTCACTGGCCATGCTGGCATCCCATGTGGAGACCTGGTTCAAGTCCCAGCTGCTCTGCTTCTGATCCAGCTTCCTGCTACTGCACCTGGAGAGACAGAAGAAGATGGCCCAAGTACCATGGCCCCTACCACCCATGTGAGAGACCAGGGAGGGAGTTCCTAGCTCCTGGATTTGGTGCTGGCCATTACTGCCATTTGAGGAGTGAACCAGTGTGTAGAAAACATCTCTCTGTCTGTCTCTGTCACTCAGCCTGTCAAATAAATAAATAAATTTTTTTAAAAAGAACCAGCTCATCGGGCTTCAGGGAGAATATGACTGTGGCCCCAAAACATCCAGGTCCTTGTCCTTTGAACATTCAGTGCTCACTTCTGGGGCAAAAGAGGTTTGCAGATGTAAGCCAGAGGTCTTGAGATGGGAGGACAGTCCTGGGCTATCTGAGAGCTCAAAGTCAAAGTGTCCTCATCAGAGGGCAGCTGAGAGGGAGTCAATTTCAGGAGGAAGAAGGGGATGCTGCCCTGCGTTGGCTGGATCCAGACTCTTGTCTCTGATGCAAGAAGTGTTTGGAGGATGAGACCCAGACAAAGGTGAGCAGAGAAGCAGATTTATTCACACACAAGGAGTGTGACAGGCCAGTGTTGTGGTGGTGGAGGGTTAAGCCTCTGCCTGCAGCAGCAACTCCCCATATGAGTGCTGCTTTAAGTCCCTGCTGCTCTGCTTCTGATCCAGCTCACTGCTAATGCTAATGCACCTGGGAAAGCAGCAGAAGATGGCCCAAGTGTTTGGGTCCCTGTGTCCATGTGGGAGACCCGCAAGAAGCTCCTGGCTTCAGGCTCCTGGCTTCAGCCTGGCCCAGCTCTGGCTGTTGTAGCCATTTGGGGAATGAACCAGCAGATGAAGCTGGTGTTGCAGGCAGTGGCTTTACAAGCTATACCCAAACACCGGCCCCAAGCTGCTCACCTCAGCACTGCACAGTTTTAAGCACCATATCATGTTGCTGACTTTCAAATCATCCTTCTCAACCTTGTCTTACTCCCAAAACCCCAGACTAATGGAACCTCTACTTGGATATTAAGACAACCCAGGTTATATTTCTCCATAAACTTTCCTCCCTCACCCACTGGTTTGGTTTTCTCCATCCCAGGAAACTGCCGCACCCTCCACACAATCACTGAGGATAAAACCACAGGTGCCACTCTTGATTCCTTTTTCTTTCACCCCACGCATCTAACCTGCCTTTAAGTCCTATTGGTTCTACTTATAACACCTGCCCTCGGTGCACCTGCTCTCCACTTACACTACCACTGAGCTTCCCCTGACCAGTGTATCTCTGGCTTGGATTACACAAGAATTTCGAAGACATCTCCCAGCTTCCACTGCTGGCTTGTACAATCAATTTGTGACACAGTAGCAGGGTGATCTTATAAAATCATGTCAGATCACAACCTAAAACCTTTTCCTAGCGTACCTAACATTAAAAACCTTGCCATTAAACTCAGTTGAAAACCCAACAACTCACTTAGCTTTGCTTGAAAGGCATCATGAAATCTGCCCCCAGCCCATTTCTGTGATTCACCTTGTACTCCAGCCACCTTCATCTGTCCCAAAAGGATCATACAGGACCTCTGTGCAGTAGCTGTGCCACCTGCCCCAAATGCTCCTACCCCGAGTATCTGCATATTGGGTTGTTTCTCATTGTTTAAGGATTAGTTTTCTGAGTTTTTTTTAATGCCATCTCCTCAGAAATGGCTTCCTAAAACAATCAACCACAATATTTACCTTAGCAATATATGGATATTTTTACTCTTTGACCCAGTAATCAACATATGGGAACCTACCCTAAAGAAACTCTGACAAGGATAAGAAAGAGACAAATAGATGTTATATGCTTCCTGTTGGAATAATGCAATATCAATGATGAAACAGCTTTGAAATATAAACACACATGCACGAACATACACCACCCCCTTGAAGACATCCTTGATCCAACTACCAATCCACAGCAGATGCAGAGGGCAGAGGAGCACGCAGCCAACAAAGTCTAAAATGGGAACTAGCCAGATAAATGAGCTGTTTTCTATAGCAAAATAAATTACAAGGTGGGAGGACCACACATGAAGGAGGAATTGATATATTAGAGAAAATTTGAAGGAGAAATAATACAAGTTCAATGCTTGCTCCTTGTTTAGATTCTGAATCAAAAAAAGTTTAAATGAAGAGAGATAATTGATAAAATGTGAAACCTCTATGTTCCAATAATTAAATGCTTTAGGTGTGAGCCTGGTACTCCTGGGAACAGTTTAAAATGAGTGTGTACTCTTAGGTTTACATGGAAATATTTGTGGGTGAATCACTTAATGTGGGAGATTTGCTTCAGTGTCTTCAGAGCCAAGAAAATGGGTATATGAATATTACTAAAACAACATTGGGCACATGTTGGTAATTTTTTGAAGGTGAGTGACAGATGGAGGTGCAGTAGGCCAGTCTCTCAGCTTCAGTATGTTTGAAATTTTCCACAATAAAAGTTTAAAAGACAACAAATTATTCATAACACTTTGAAAAACTTATCAACATATTAATGTACCTATATAGTTTTCCTAAAAGACGTATTTATTTGAGACCCAGAGTGACAGATGGTAGGGGCGGGGAGAGAGAGAGAGAAATTGATTTTCCATCCTCTGGTTCACATCTCAAAATGCCTGTAACAGCCAGGGGTAGCAGGGGCAGGCCAGGTTAAAGCCAGGAGTAAGGAATTCAATCCAGGTCTCCCATGTAGGTGGCAGAAACCCAAATACTTGGGCCATCATCTGCTGCCTCCCAGGTGCATTAGCAGGGATCTGGGAAGCTGGATTGGAAGTGGAGGCAGGACTCCATCCCAGGAACTCTGATATGGGATTTGGGCATCCCAAGTGGCAGTTTAATTCTCTATGACACAAAGCCCACCCCACTATACAGTTCTTAATCACTCATTTTGCATTGCTGTCTACCTCCCAATAAAACATAGGTTCTCTAAGAGCAAGAACCTTACTAGTCTTTACTAGTATCCCCAGTGGCTGTAGCAGTGTCAGGTTCTCGATTAATATTGCTGAATGAAAAACATAAAATGCTGGGACCGCTTGTGGGATTTTAAGATTTTAACTCCGTGGCAGCCAGCAAAGAACGCTCAGGGTGCCATGAGTCGGAGGCCAGCAGTGGCTCACCTTCACTTCGATGAAATCAGGATTCTCCAGGCTCAAGAGCTCAGCACAGGCCTGCAGTTCATCCACATTCCAGGCTTTCACCAGCATCAGTCTGTACACAGTCCGTTGTTGCTGAAATGAAAGAAAACCCAACATTGTTTTTGTCTTGGAGAAAGTCACCTATTAACATCTTCAGCAGATGCTCAGGCATTGTCAACCCACAGGGAACCTGCAGTTGAACCCACCATGAATATCCACAAATTGAAGTTTTACTTTGGAGAGAGGTTAAGGGTTCCACAATGCAGTAAGACTCCTGAAGGCACAGATAGTGACCTATTTCTCTTCTGTACCTTATATCATCCAACACTGTTAGGCACCCACAGGGTCTTGATAGACTCACAATGAACTCAATTTCAGAAGGAACTGTGAATCGGCTGGAGAGTTTTAGGCTATGGAAAATACTTCAGGTAACCTTTAGGCTTTCAGGTAATGACATTCTACTTGGTAATGACAAGAATTATCGATTACTCTTGTCTTCTCTTTCTCATTATTTAATGATCTCTTGGCATTTCTTAATGGCAAGAAAAGGGCACAGTTAGGGGCTGTCAATGTTGCCATTTCTTTACCATGCATCAAGAAGTGCTGGCTTTCTGAAAAGCAATTAGTCAATCATGAAAGCCTTGGAATGCCTGTACACTTTGGCTTTGTATATAGCTCATGTCTAGGATCCAAGGAAAATGGTGCTTTCCAAGCCTATTTGCTCATAAACTGTGTACTCAAAGTCCCTTTAAAAATACAGTATGGGTGTGGGCATGGTGGAAGGGCTGGTGAAGCTGCTACTTGGGACACTTGCATCTCATATCAGAGTGACTGCCTCTGCTTCCAATCCAGCTGATTGCTGTTTACCCTGGGAGGCAGTAGATGACAATGACTCAAGTACTAGGGTTCCTGCCACTCATGAGGGGAGACTGAATGGAATTAATTCCAGGCTTCTGGCTTTGGCCCAGCCAGGCTCTTGTGGGCATCTCAGAATGAATCAGCAGATGAAGTGTCTCCCCCATCCCCACCACATTCTCTACTTTTCAAATGAATAAGTAAATGTAAATAGGTAAATAAACGCCCAACTCAGGCCTTGAATTACAAATATTTTTAAAAGATTTCAAATGTGGGGCCAGTACTGTGGCTCACTAGGTTAATCCTCTGCATCCCATATGGGTGCTGGTTCTAGTCCTGGTTGCTCCTCTTCCAATCCAGCTCTCTGCTGTGGCTCAGGAATGCAGTGGGGGATGGCCCAAGTGCTTGGGCCCTGCACCCACATGGGAGACCAGGAGGAAGCACCTGGCTCCTGGCTTCAGATCGGCATAGCTCCAGCCATGGCGGCCATTTGGGGGGTGGGCCAACAGAAGGAAGACCTTTCTCTCTGTCTCTCTCATTGTCTGTAACTCTACCTGTCAAATTAAAAAAAAAAAAAAAGATTTCCAATGCAGTATATAATGCAAGGAGAAAACTTCTCCAATGCCCAAATCTAACAAAAACAGCAAAAAACTGCAGACCAGTATCTCTTGTACTTATAAAGTAAGAAATCTTTTTTTTAAGATTTATTTTATTTATTTGAAAGAACTTCAGAGAGAGGTAGAGACAGAAAAAGAGGTCTTCCATCTGCTGGTTTACTCCCCAGTTGGTCGTAACGGCTGGCACTGTGCCAATCCAAAGCAGGAGCCAGGAGTCTTCCAGGTCTTCCACATGGGTTCAGGGGCCAAGGACTTGGGCCATCTTCTACTGCTCTCCCAGGCCATAGCAGAGAGCTAGATCAGAAGAGGAGCAGCTGGGACTAGAACTGGCGCCTATATGAGATGCTGGCACTTCAGGCCAAGGCATTAACCCACTGCCCCACAGCACCGGCCCTAGTAAAAAACTTATAGAAATTTTAGTAAATAAGTATCAGCACTGGGTTAAAGATTCTAGAAGGCAAAGATGATTCAGTATTAAGCTATATAGTAATACAGTGCATCACAGGAATAGCTCGATGCAGAAAAAGCATCTGATTATCATAAATATTTACAGGCATCTGACTTAATTTACATCATCCCTGCTTTAATTCAAAAGTCCAAATACACATTCTCAGTATAAAGGAAAACACTCTCCAATCAACAGTTAATGTCATACTTAGTGGTTAAAAAATTAGAGGCAACCCCACTTAGACAAACAGAAGGACATCCACTCTTTTTCCCTTCCTTCTTTTTTTTAACACTTTCCTACAAGCTTTTAACAAAGCAGTTATGCCAGAACAAGAATTATTGGAGCAGACAAAAAATAACTTATGATAAATATTATAACTGGCTTTTTGGACATCCAAGAGATTCAAAGACTACAAAAAGTCAATTAAAGCAAAGTGGTGGCTGGCACCACGGCTCAATAGGCTAATCCTCCACCTAGCGGCACCGGCACACAGGGTTCTAGTCCCGGTCAGGGCACTGGATTCTGTCCCGGTTGCTCCTCTTCCAGGCCAGCTCTCTGCTGTGGCCCGGGAAGGCAGTGGAGGATGGCCCAAGTGCTTGGGCCCAGCACCCCATGGGAGACCAGGATAAGTACCTGGCTCCTGCCTTCAGATCAGCGCGGTGCACCGCCCACAGTGCGCCAGCCGTGGTGGCCATTGGAGGGTGAACCAATGGCAAAAGGAAGACCTTTCTGTCTCTCTCTCTCACTATCCACTCTGTCAAAATAAATAAATAAATAAATAAATAAATAAAGCAAGGTGGCCAGTTACCAAATAAAGATTAACAACTTTCCTAACATGGAGTAGGGGGTTACATGCAAACTTTGGGGGCTAGATTGAACCTAAGAAACTGTACCTCTCTGTTCTGCATTTCCAACAGTGTACAACCCATTTTACATAGGATTAAAAGTGATACATACCGGTTGCTCCTCTTCTAGTCCAGCTCTCTGCTGTGGCCCAGGAAGGCAGTGGAGGATGGCCCAAGTGCTTGGGCGCTGCATCCACATGGAAGACCAGGAGGAAGTACCTGGCTCCTGGCTTTGGATGGCGCAATGCGCTGGCTGTAGCAGCTATTTGGAGGGTGAACCAACAGAAAAGGAAGACCTTTCTCTCTGTCTCTCTCTCGCTATCTAACTCTGCCTGTCAAAAAAAGTGATATGTAGTTATGAGAATGAAGTCTGTCAGCAGTTAAGTCATACAAAGTATTAGCTATTATACATCAGCAATGATGATTATGAAATACAAGGCAAAGAAAATTCTACTTATAAAATACATTTATAAAATATCTAGTGATTACTTTATGAAAGAACATGCAGGATGGTGAAAAAATACATCTTTCTGAGAGACCAAGATAAAAACTTGTCTATGTGGAGAGCAATGATGGATTTAGAAATATAATGGAATTGCAAGGAACAATAAAGACAATAGCAGGAGTTAGCAGTAAGTCAGCACTTACTAGGTGCCAGTTGTTGTTATACAGTGCTCTGTATCTTAGCAAAGATTCTACTATTTGTCTAATCTTTATAACAAATCTTACAAAATAGATTGGACTGTCATCTTCATATACAGATAAGAAAGGCCAGGAGTCGTTAAGTAACCTGCCCAGAGTTACACAGCTGGAAAGCACCAATGCAGGAGTGCCAACCCAAGCAGTAGGAATCCAGGGAGGGCCCTCTCTCATTTCCCCAAGCCTTTAACAGTTGTGACATAAAGCCATGAACAGAAATGTGCACAAAACATGAGTGGATAGCTCAAGGAGTTACCATAAATACCCTTCACCCAGATGTCCTCCTGCTAATCCCATTCTACTCCTTCTACCTAAGATACCTAATATCCCAACTTACACATGGTAGTTTGTTCTTTTGCCTGTGTTTAAAATTTATATAGATGGAATATACATTTATTTTGGTCAGGCTTCTATCATCAACACCATGTTTGTAAATCTCACCCATGTTGTGTATGTCACTCACATATGTAGGCATTTGTTTATATTCTTTTGTTATCTAGTATTTCATGGCATGAATATATAACAATTTACTTAACTACTGCCTGTTGGTAGACATTTGTATTACCTCTAGGGTTTAGCTATTAAACAGAAAAACAAAACCAAAAAATCTGACAAAACTGCAATTAATAACATTAGAGTTTATTTCTGCTTATTAAAAGACATCATATGAAATGCTATTGTGATATATAACTTGTATCTGTGTCTGACTACTTTCAATGATTCTGATGTTTGTGGGAGTCATTTAGGGCTGTTCTATGTAGCTGTAAATAAATTTTTATTGCCACTTAGTACTTCATTGTGTGAATATAATAAATAGTGAAGGACTTTTTGCCTCCCCCAATCCCTGCCTCACTTTGCATCCCTTACAAAATGACACTGCTGCCATCCCATACAAAATGACACATACTGTCCGAATGCACAAGTGCACATATTTTCTAAATATACCTAAGTATGGATACAATGCCTCCCAGGATGCACATGTGTTTGTGTTCAACTTTACCAGAAGTTGCAAACTGATTTCAGAAGTGGCTTTATTATCCTCCTACATGCAGTGTATCAGAGTCCAGTTTCTCATCTTCAACAACATTTAGTGTTGTTAGTCTTTTACATTTTAACCACTCTTACATTGCTTTGTTTTCCAGTTATCTGATGACTAATGAAGCTGAGTATGTCTCCAAGTTATTTATATCATTATATGTGAGAAGTACTTGTTCAAGTATCTTGAATATTTCTCTAGTGGAATATTTGTCTTTTTCCTACTGATTCTTGACAAATTCTTATTATTTTCTGTATAGAACAGTTCTGTTATAAATATATTGGAAATATTCCCATCTACTTGGACTTTCCTTTTCTCTTCACGACTTCTGATCAACAGATATTCCTGCTTTTAGTATATTCCACTTTTCTTTCTTCTCTTTCATGATTATGGCTTCCTGTGTCATTTTAAAGAACCTATCCATATATCAGAAGTACAAAGATAATCCCTTATCTGGCTTCTTTCCAGGAGCTTTATAATTTTTTTTTGTCTTTTACAAGTATGCTTAACATCCAACAAAGCTGACTTCTGTGTGTGGTACTAAGGGGTCAAGTGTATCTTCCATAGGGATATTCAATTGTAATAAGTATAATAAAATTAGTGTTTATGCATGTGAGGGTCTACTTTTTCCTCCATGCTGTTTCAATAATCTAATTCTTTATGCTTGTCCCAGTATTACACTGTTTTAAAAACCTTTGCTTTATAATAAGGTGTGATATCCAACAGAGCTAGTGATTCTCAACTAGGTGCAATTTTGCACCATAGGGGACATATCTTAAGAAATTTTTTTTGGTTTTCACAAGTGGAGACTGCTATTGACATCTAGTGGGTGGGCCAAGACCACTGACCAACATCCCACAATGCACAGTCCTCCCCTCCTTTCCCTACAAAGAATTATCTGGCCCAAGAGGTCAATGGTGCCAAAGTTGAGAAATCCTATATTAGAGAAAATCCTATTATCCTTCTTCAAGACATTTTTGGCTATTCTTGGTCCTTTTCATATCCATAACCATTTTATAATCGGCTCACTAACTTCCACAATTATACACAATCCTTTGTGATTTTGTCTAAAGTGGGACTGAATCTATAATCTGGTGTTGTCCCACAGACATATAATGTGAGTCATAAACACGAGCCACACAGGTAATTTAAAAATTTTCTTGTGGTCAGACTGAAAAAGTAAAAAGTTATGGGCTGGTGCTGTGCCATAGTAGGTCAGGCCTCTGCCTACAGTGGCGGCATCCCATGTGGGCACTGGTTTGTGTCCCGGCTGCTCCTCTTTTGATTCAACTCCCTGCTTATGGCATGAGAAAGCAGTGGAAGATGGTCCAAGTGCTTGGGCCCCTGCACCTACGTGGGAGACCTGGAAGAAGCACCTGGCCATTGTGGCTATCTGGGGAACAAGCCAGAGGATAAAAGACCTTTCTCTCAGTCTCTCACTATCTGTAACTCTGCCTCTCAAACAAATAAATAAAATCCTTAAAAAAAGGAAAAGTAAAAAGTTAATACAACTTTTTGGCCTTCTGGTAAAGAACAAGTGAAAAAGTAACAACTTAACAGGTGAACTTAATTTATAAAATACCTTTTAGGGGTGAGCATTTTAAGCAGTTAAGACAGCACTTAGGATGCTTGTGTCCCAAATCAGATGTCTGACTTCCATATCTGGCTTCTGACTCCAGCTTCCTGACAACACAGAGCCTAGGAGAAAATGACGATTGCTCAAGTAACTGGGTTTCTTCTACCCAGGTGGGAGACCAATTATGTTCCAGGCTCCTGGCTTTGGCCCAGCCCAGCCCTGGCTGTTAAAGAAATTTGGGGAGCAAATAACACATGGGATTCTGCTCTCTCTCTCTCTCTCTCTCTGAAAGAAATTTCCTGTATGTAACAACATATCCAAAATGCAAGTACTGCCATCTCAAGAAGCAATCAATATATCAAAACTACCAGGATATTTAATATTCTTTTCTCTGATACTCAATCTTTGAATTCCAGCATATAACTCATATTTACAACACGGCTCAATTTGGATCTACATTTCAAGTACTGAATACAATAGTCACACGTATCCGGCGGCTACTATAATTGAAACCATCAGTTTATGGAGAAATGGTACATTTATAATTCTGGATTTGCCAAAATCATGTCCTTTATTTGGATCCTTTAAAATTTCTTTTTTTTTATTTCTTTAAAGATTTATTACTTATTTGAAATTCAGAATTACACACAGAGAGAGGAGAAGCAGAGAGAGAGAGAGGTCTTTCATTTACTGGTTCACTCCCCAATTGGCTACAACTGCTGGAGCTGTGCCGATCCAAAGCCAGGAGCCAGGAGTCAGACACTTTCTCTGTGTCTTCCACGTGAGTGCAAGGGCCAAGGACTTGGGTCATCTTCTACTGCTTTCTCAGGCCATTGCAGAGAGCTGGATCAGAAGAGGAGCAGCCGGGACTAGAACCGGCACCCATATGAGATGCCGGCACTTCAGGCCAGGGTGTTAACCCACTGTGCCACAGTGCCGGCCCCCCTTTAAAATTTCTTAATAGGTTCCAGCATTGTGGCACAGTGGCTCAAGCTCCTGCCTAGTACCCCATATGAGTGTAGGTTCAAGTCCCGGCTTTTTCAGTAGGACCAGATGGAGTTTTAGTCTAGACCAGCACTGGCTATTGTGGGCATTTGGAGAGTATCTCTGTTTCTCTGCCTTTCAACCACAATAAAAATAAATTTAAATTTTTTTTCAAATTTATCCTTTTTGGGTTTCTTAACTGTACTTTCTTGTACTGCCTCAATTTTCTATGCTAAATGGGTAAAAGTTTTGCAATGGGAAAAACTAGCATATAAAAGTTAATCTGATAAGTGTGATGGTAGTATGGTCATGATATTCCATGAGTGTGAAGGAGGGTTCTGACAAGAGATAGTCCAAGTGTTTTGAGTCCCTGCCACCCATGTGGGAAACCCAGATTAGGTTCTAGGCCCCTGGCTTTAGCCTGGCCCATGCCTGGCTTTTGCTATGACTTACAAAGAGGACCAGCAGATAGAAGATTTGTCTGTCTCTCTGCCTTCCAAATAAACACAAAAAACAATAAATAAAATCTTTAAAAAGACAAGAGGGAGATGATATTTTCCTCCTAAACAAGCAACAAGAAAAAAGAGAAAGCACTGGATGACTACTGGGCAGAGGGATGGAGGAAAGCCAGTTAAGTCAGAACCAATGGGAGGAAGCAAGACCTCTGGTACAAGGCTGAGATCCACATTCTCCCCGATTCTGGCATAGAGTTGTCCTCTGCAGGGTTGGCTATGTTATCCTGAAAACTGGAATAAGATGGTTGGAGAAGACTCTCGATGGACATGATGGCTAAACTTTACTAAAAGTAATTTTTTAAAGTAAAAATTTATGGTATATTCTTCAGAACAAGTTTACACTGATGGCAAGGTGTGTTTAGGAATGTACATGTGCATTCAGGGTCCCTGGACCTTCTCTGTCAAAACTGTTTGTAATACCTTAACTCAGGGGAGGAGGAGAGTCAATCAAGTCTGAAGCATGAGCTAGAGATTCAAGTCAGTGGCAGAGAAACAAAGAAGCAAACTGTAGATTCCAATTTCCAATTTATTACTGACATACACTTTCAGGAAGAGAAGATAAGGTAAGGTAGAAATATGCAACAGATGACAAAGAACAATGTAGCTTGGTAACTTCTCTGCCAGAGGACAGTCACATGATGTGACAGGCCTCCTACTGGGACACTGGCCCAGTGGAACACAAGTGGGGCTGGAACAGGGTAGGCCCCCCAGGCAGGGCCAGGCCAGGTGCTGGGGGGCTGAGCACAGGGAGGCTGCACCCAGACAAGAACACGCTCTGTTGAGCAGGAGCATAAGAGGCAAGCAAGGCACCATTTTCCCAAGCATCCTAAAGGCTAAGAGAGGTCAGATTCTCACCCAGTGCATGAGTATCCCAAAGAAAGGCAAGGACGGGAGGGCAAAACTTAGGAAGCAAAGTTAGGCCTCTCCCTGGTGCTTACTTGGGAACCAATAGTTCCTTCTACAGAGGGAGAGGAGGAAAGGGACTCTCCTCAAAGGTGGGAATAGATCCTAATTCCTTTTTCCAATTTGAGTTAAACATTCCCTGGTAAAGTGCATCTTCCCTGGGGAAGAAGAAATTCTTACAAATGCAATAATTTTCATGTCTGTCTGTAGTTTCAAGCATGGCTTGTCAGGGGATTATGCTTACACAATATTAAAACTGTTCACTGCAGAGCAAATATTCATTGTGTAAGCCTGGAGGATTTCTGATTATACAGATGATCAGTCAATGATAAAATACAGGTAATGGTGTTAATTTCTTGTTGAATGTGAATTTTCCCTTTGGGGAGCTTGCTCAATGTAACAGTTCCAAGACTTTATTTAAAATCTGTTTAACATCAGTCAAAGCAGCTCCTAAAGTCAAAAGAAGAAAAGGTGCTGGACTTCGGTTAGATTCAAGTAAAACGGAAACTGGGTACAGGTGTCACGTGAAAGATGACAGTGGAATTGCCCTTTGAAGGACACACTTATCATTGTTATGTTGCCATCCATTTTTGTTAAAATAAATTAGGAATACAAACTGGTTCACATATGAATTTGAATAAAGCCTACTTTTTATTTGGAGATTCATTTTACTAGTAAATTTAATCTATTTTAAGTTGATTATTACTGTGAGGTTTTCCAAATGCAGTATTGCATCTCATGGAGAGAGAAGTGGCGCAATATTATGGACTGTATATTTGGAGGTGCAGGCATTTGGTGCAATGGCTTAGGATGTTACTTGGGACACCCACATCCCATACTGGATTGCTTGGTTCTAGTCCCAGCAGCTCTGCTTCTGATCTAGCTTCCTGCTAATATGTACCCTGAGAGGCAGCATAGGATGACTCAAGTATTTGGGACCATGTCACACACAGAGGAGATCCAGATGGAGTTCCAGGCTCCTGGCTTCTTGGGTATGAAGGTCATTTGGGGAGTAAACCAGGAATGGGAGATCAATCTCTCTGTCAAATATAAAGAAAATGAAAATACAAATAAATGGAATATGGGATTCAATTATTTAATTCAGGCAAACATTTTAGCCACTTGTTATTTGTGCCATAGTGAGGTTTGTCAAAATGTCAATAAATCAATATGTTATGATTCCATACATTTTCTATTTTAGTTTCAATTAAGAGTCAGCAATTTCCCTCCAGTAGTGGGCAGGAATCTACGACATGGAGGGAGGTGAGAACTCAAAAGTAGCTTCACTCTGAATGTGCAACTGGAGTGTATAACAAGAGAGCCAGACATTCAGCTCTAAAGTTTAGGCCAGATCTTTGTGATAACATTCCAGGTTGGGTTTTAACATTTGCTTTCTTTGAGAAGAAGGGTACATGAATTGAAAACTTCAGTCCAAAGCCCAGATGTAAAGTGTAACTCTTATGAAAGGAATTCAGGGAGAAATGGAATAATTATAAACTAGAAAAGTTCTGAGTAGGTAGGAAGGATGGGTGAAAAGAAGGAAAAATATAAGATGAGGACAAGGGGACAGAGTGGCAATGAAGCCAGTGGACTCTGGAGTCTGCATGCAGCAGGTATGCTGTTTGTGCCTCTGGGAAACCAGAATAGTGCCAACACCTTATTGAACTACTGGAAAAATCCAAAGAACTAAAGCAAGTAAACCAGGCCTTGCACATAGTGCAATGCAAATAAATTTCAAGTACTGTCATGCCACCCCTCCCACAGCACTGATTCACTGGCCCATGCAAGCATTTGACTGAGCCAAGAGTCACTGGTTCTCATTAGGGGGATAAGGCTCAGTATAAAGCAGAGCCCTCTCTCCTGGAATTTACATTCTATTTAGCAAAGGAACAAACCCTGATTCAGAAAAGAGATGAGCAATAATGGTTAACATGGAACCACCAGGCAGAGGTAGAACATAGTATTCCTGCATTTTGCACTGTCTCTTCAATCCATGAAAGCCAAACTGAATATTGACCAAGTTGTATGCTTTTGAAAATATGAAACCTGAAGTTATGCATGCCCAGACACAACACTTGTAATTTTAAAACAATCTGTCACTGATAACCATTGCTTCTAAAAGCAACAGAACAATGAAACAGGTACCACCACTACTAGACATTAAGTAATCTAACAAACACTCTATAGAAACCATACTTCATCTTGGAACAACTTTAATCGACTAAGTTTTACACTTTTAATGGGAAACAGAACAAATGGTGCCATTATGATAAATCAAATGAGGAAGAAAAATTAAATTCCAAGTTATAACTTGTGTGGCAGTCAAATGAAGCATTCTTTTTTTTAAGATTTATTTATTTATTGGAAAATCAGAGTTATACAGAGAGAGGAGAGGCAGGGAGAGAGAGAGGTCTTCTGTCCGATGGTTCACTCCCCAGATGGCTGCTCTGGCCGGAGCTGAGCCAATCCAAAGCCAGGAGCCAGGAGCTTCTTCCTGGTCTCCCACATGGGTGCAGGGGCCCAAGGACTTGGGTCATCTTGGTATTGCTTTCCCAGGCCATAGCATAGAGCTGGATTGGAAGAGGAGCAGCCAAGACTAGAACCAGTGCCCATATGAGATGCCAGCACTTCAGGCCAGGGTGTTAACCCACTGCACCACAGCACCGGCCCCCAAATGAAGTGTCCTTTACAGTCAAAACAGCTGAGCAGGAAAACTGTTGTAGGATGATCCCCAAAACAGATCAATTAACCAACCAATTTAAACCTCATTTAACCACTGAAAATGTAGATAAAGCAACAAAACCAATCAGGAGCAAACTGTGCTGCACAAATGCTCTAAGACTCAGTGAAGGAAATCTGGTCTGGCAGGAAAAGAAATCCTAAAAAGGAAACCCAACAAGCATTTACAGTGCTTGCTTCTGGGGAACAGGAGGGAGTAAGAGGCGGGAGGTAGGTCTATTGCTAGCATTTCTTTTAAAACAAACCTAACTGTACCTTTAAAAGAAAAAGATATTTTTACAAATTGTAAATCAAACAAAAATCTAACCAAACATATAGCTCAGAAGTATACTTGATTAAAGCATCGACATATCAGGCATCAGACTAAGACAACCTGATAAAAATGTGTAAGAGATATGAATGGACAATTCAAAGAAAAATGAATGCAAATCAATTTTAAACAGATGAAATGATACTCAGTCTCCTTCACAGTAAAAACAAATACAAATTAAAGCTACAATGACATACTGTTTCTAAACTTTGAGAGAAAAATTCCCCAAATTGACAACACTATTTGTGAGCTGGTAAGAAAATGGATCCATACATGCTATCAGTGGGAACACAAAACAATACAAACCCTGTAAGAGGGTAATTCTTTTTAAAGATGTATTTATTTATTTGAAAAACACCATTCACTGGAAAATAAGATTGAGCAGGGTTTTTAGTGCAAAATGTAAGGATTTTAGAACATTTCACTGTCTTACTAAACAAAAGGCCTAAATAAACAAAATATCAACTACTCTTCTTAGATGTGAGGTCACAGGGCCAGCTGCTGCCCCCACAACTGAGACCCAGGGGCAGCAGCAGGCTCTGCGGGAATCATGGCTGCAGCAGAGAGCCTGGAACTGTAACTGACCAGCAGCTGGAGGCCTAGCTTGGGCAAGTTTGAGAGTGAAAAACTCCAGAGGGGCCCAGTCCTTAGGGACCTGCACACCTTTGTGTTTTACTTCCTGGAATTTATCAGGTTCTCATACTGAATTATCAGAGAAAGGTCTTACACTTCCAGCAGGGGAAAGGGAAAAGAAGCCACTGTGAACTATGCAGAGCTTTCTATTCCTTTCAAAAGATCTGTCCTCTCTAGAGAAACTATCTAACCAGAACCTAATCTGCAGAGGTTTGATAAGAGCCTAACTGAACTAGAAGAGAAACACTGCACTCAAATTCCCTCCAGCCATCCAGTCCCATCTATGAGGGATGAGGGTCTGAGAAGCCTGGTGAAGTTTAGTCCAGAGCATAGGCTCGACACAGAACATAGAACTGGAGGCCTGTGAGACTAATCACAGGCTATAGAGCTGCTGTAAATAGGCTCTCAGCACTGTAGTGCTATGGTGCAGGGTGAGGGGAAAACAACACTAAAGTAATAAAGTCTTAATTACAGCAGTTCCTTTTAACCAGTACATCAAGGCTTTCTCGCAACAAAAAATTACAAGACAGACTAAAAGACAAAAATAAATAAATGAAGTTTAAACAGACTGGACATGCATGAGAACCCAAGTCAGATATGGCAAGAATATTGGAGACACTACATCAAGAATCTTATTTAGAAGCTATGATTTATATGCAAGGGTTTTAAAGGAAAAAGTAGAAAACCTATAAGAACAGATGGCTGCTATAAGCAGAAATATCGAAATTTTAGGAAAAAAAATAAAAATAAATGCTAGGTGTGGAAAACATGGTAACAGAATGATGAATGTCTTTGATGGGATTATTAGTGTATCAACTGAGGAGAGAAATTCTGAGCTGGAAGATATATCAGTAGGAACCTCCAAGATGAAAAGAGAAATAAGATTGAAAAATACAGAATAAAATAGCTGGGAATTGTGCAACAGCTATAAAAGATGAAGCATCTGTGTAATGAGAATTACAGAAGACACAGAACCAATATTTGAAGACTAATGATTGAGAATTTCCCCAGTTAATGTCAGACACCAAACCACAGATACAAGGAGCAAAGAGAACACCCAGAAGGATAAATGCCAAAAGAACTAAACTGAGGTAGCAAATGGAAACTTTCTCTCTGTTGCTCTTTCCTTAGATAGATAGATAGATAGATGACAGATAGATAGATAATTTTAAAAAATCAATAGAGAATTAGTTCTGAAAGAAGTCATATAAAGAAACATTTTACCTATAGAGAAGCAGAGATAAGAATTACATCAACTCAGAAACCAGGCAAACATGGACAACATTCACTGAAATATTGGAAGTACTGAGAGAAATAGATCATGATCTAGAACTTGATCATGAACTGGATCTGGAACTATGAAATTATCCTTAAAGGCTGAAAGAGAAATATAAGACTTTCTCAAACAAAAATCAAGAGAATTTGTGGCCAGTAAACATGTTTTACAAGAATTCTCAAAAGTTCTTCAGAGATGCTTGGTATGGATTCAGATTTACCTCTCTCTCTTCTAGATAGGACCCTCACTCTCCTATGCATCTTTCTCACTGAATAAAAGCTTAAAATGTAAAAACAAATTTCTTCAGAGAGAAAGAAAATGATAAATCCATAATTCAGATATAATTAGAGAAGGAAAAAATCACAGACTGAATAATGTAAAATAAAAAGCTTTATTTTTTATTCTTAGTTAATTTAATGAGTAACAGAATGTTCAAAATAATAATAAAGACGTATTTGTATACTTATGTGAGTGTGTTTTTTGTGTGTATAAATGTTTGAACATGATTACATGTAAGTTATATGAACACAGCAAGGGCATTCAGACAGGAGAGAGGAATTAGGAATACTTTTTCATAAGGTACTTTCACTACTTGTGAAAGAGTATATTGTTGACATTATCTCGGGAGAGCAGCAAGATGGCGGAATAGCGGGGGAGCACACTGATGGTCCGGGAAGAGACAGTTTGCTAGGAGTGGAGGAGATATTGCAGGTTCGGGGATGGGTAGGGGGGAAGCAGCAGAGGAAACTCTTCCGGAACTAGTGAATCATGGTGGACCTGCATGGAGGGCGTGGGAGCCCACAGTTCGAGACACCAGAGGCAGACTCAACGCACCAGCGCTGGAACACGAGGTGAGCCGAACCTCAGTGGCCCGGACACCAGCGGGCAGGCAGAAAGAGGAGACTGGAGGAAACGAGGCTTGAAACCCCGTGGGGAAAAGTTCACCAGGCTAACTGGAAGAGAGAGGAAAAAAAAGAAAAGTGACTGATACGGACACAAGTTTCTCTCTCTCCACTCACCTCTCAAAGGGGAGCAAGACAAAAAGCGGGTGCCATTTTGGACATACGTCATAAGTAGGGCAACCTCGGGTCTGCACTGGCCCTCAGCCTAGCAGAAAAACCTGACTCTGGCGGAGGTGAAATAGCGGGAGAATAGGACCTAGTGAATGTGTGGTGCTAATGAACTGAGACTGAGAAAAAGAGATCGTGGGGGAGAGAACTCACGGAATTCACATGAGTACTCTCCAGAGATGCTACAATTCAGTAACCTTGGCAACCCAGTGGGAGACTGCAGGGGAATTTGAGCCCACACTGTGTGGTCTTTGGGAAAGAGCTTCCGATCTCTGGCTCCTGTAGGTATATCATTCGCCTGCTAACTACCTCCAATTCTGCTCAGCTGTGCGAAATTACTTCCCTTTTGAATCAAAAAAAAAAAGAAAGAGAGAGAGAGAGAGATTTACCATGCCTACCCTGAGAGTGTCAACTTTGGCACACCCTTAAACCTGAGGAACCAAACAGAGCTCTCAGACCACACCCATCTCAAGCCTCTAAGGCTCCATCAAAAGCAGACAGTCCACTTAATACAGTCATAGTATAACAAGAAAAAACACAACAGTGAGGGAAGAAGAATCCAAAGATATCTCCACGATGCCAAGCAACAAATGCAAAAACCGAGGAAACAAGAACAAGATATTATGACACTCCCAAATGAACAAGACACCCCAAGCCAAGATTATGAAAATGATGAGATGGAAGAAATGCAAGATACGGATTTAAAAAAATTTATGATAAGAACAATTAGAAGTCTTCAAAAACAAATGCTTGAGGTACGGAATTCCTTACTGGACTGGATAGAAAATCTCCTTTGAGAAAATGAAATCTTAAGGAGGAATCAAAATGAAACGCAGAAACTAGTAGAACAGGAAAGTGTGATAGTGAAGAGAAATCAAAATGAAATGAAGAACACAATAGATCAAATGACAAACACATTAGAGAGCCTTAAAAACAGAATGGGTGAAGCAGAAGAGAGAATATCGGACTTAGAAGACAGAGCACAGGAAAACATACAGTCAAACCAAAGAAAAGAAGAGGAAATTAGAAATCTAAAAAAATATTGTTGGGAATCTACAGGATACTATTAAAAAACCCAACATTTGGGTTCTAGGAGTTCCTGAAGGCATGGAGAGGGAGAAAGGATTAGAAGGCCTTTTTAGTGAGATACTTGCAGAGAACTTCCCGGGTTTGGAGAAGGACAGAGACATCCTAGTACAGGAAGCTCATAGAACCCCTAGTAAACATGACCAAAAGAGATCCTCACTACGACACGTTGTAATCAAACTCACCACAGTGAAACATAAAAGATTCTAAAATGTGCAAGAGAGAAATGTCAGATTACTCTCAGAGGATCTCCAATCAGGCTCACAGCTGACTTCTCATCAGAAACCCTACAAGATAGAAGGGAATGGTAAGACATAGCCCAGGTACTAAGAGAGAACAACTGCCAGCCCAGAATATTATATCCTGCAGAGCTCTCATTTGTGAATGAAGGTGAAATAAAGACCTTTCATAGCAAACAGAAATTGAAAGAATTTGTCACCACTCGTCCAGCCCTGCAAAAGATGCTTAAAGATGTGTTACACAGAGAAACAGAAACACAGTCATCATTATGAAAGAAGGTAAAGGAAGGAAACCTCACACCAAAAGATCACAGGGAATGCAAAGCATATATTGGAAAATATCTTTGGCAAATGGCAGGGCAAAGTTGCTACTTATCAATAGTCACATTGAACGTTAATGGCCTCAACTCTCCAGTTAAAAGATCCAGACTGGCTGAATGGATTAAGGAACAAAACCCATCTATTTGCTGCTTACAAGAAACACATCTTTCCAACAAAGATACATACAGACTGAAAGTGAAAGGCTGGAAAATGATACACCATGCCAACAGAAATGAAAAAAGAGTGGGTGTAGCCATCTTAATATCGGACAACATAAACTTTACCACAAAAACTGTTAAGAGAGACAAGGAGGGGCACTATATAATGATTGCGGGATCAATTCAACAGGAAGATACAACGATTATCAATGTGTATGCACCTAATTGCAGGGCACCGGTTTATTTAAAAGATTTGTTAAGGGACTTAAAGGGAGACTTAAACTCCAATAAAATAGTACTGGGGGACTTCAATACTCCACTCTCAGAAACAGACAGATCAACAGGACAGAGGATCAACGGGGAAACAGTAGATTTAAATGACACTATAGCCCAAATGGATCTAGCAGATATCTACAGAACTTTTCATCCTACACATAAAGCATTTACATTCTTCTCAGCAGTACATGGAGCCTTCTCTGGGATTGACCACATACTAGGCCATGGAACAAGTCTCAGCAAAACAAGGGAGTAGGAAACGTACAATGCAGCTTCTCAGACCATAAAGGAGTGGGGTTGGAAACTGGCAACTCAGGAATCCCTGGAGCATAGGAAGACGCATGGGGATTGAGCAGCATTCTCCTGGATGAACAATGGGTCATGGAGGAAATCAAAGGAGAAATCAAATGCTTTCTGGAAGTAAATGAGGATAACAGCACATCATACCAAAACTTGTGTGATACAGCAAAAGCAGTATTAAGAGAAAAGTTTATATCAATAGGTGCCTACATCAAGAAATTGGAAAGGCACCAGGTAAATAAGCATTCAGTTCATCTCAGGGACCTGGAGAGTCTGCGGCAAGCCAGACCCAGAACTAGTAGGAGAAGATAAATGATTAAAATCATAGAAGAAATCAACAGGATTGAATTAAAAAAAATACAAAAAATCAGCCAAGCGAAGAGCTGGTTTTTTGAAAAAATAAACAAAATTGACACCCCATTGGCCCAACTAACTAAAAAGAAAAGAGAAAAGACCCAAATCAATAAAATCAGAGATGAAAAAAGAAATGTAACAGATACTACAGAAATAAAAAGAATCATCAGAAATTACTACAAGGACTTGTATGCCAGCAAACAGGGAAACCTATCAGAAATGGATAGATTCCTGGACACATGCAACCTACCTAAATTGAACCAGAAAGACATCGAAAACCTAACAGACCCATAACTGAGACAGAAATTGAAACAGTAATAAAGGCCTTCCCAACAAAGAAAAGCCCAGGACCAGATGGATTCACTGCTGAATTCTACCAGACATTTAAAGAAGAACTAACTCCAATTCTTCTCAAACTATTCAGAACAATCGAAGAAGAGGGAGTCCTCCCAAATTCTTTTTATGCAGCCAGCATCACCTTAATTCCTAAGCCGGAAAAAGATGCAGCATTGAAAGAGCATTACAGACCAATATCCCTGATGAACATAGATGCAAAAATCCTCAATAAAATTCTGGCCAATAGAATGCAAAAACACATCAGAAAGATCATCCACCCAGACCAAGTGGGATTTATCCCTGGTATGCAGGGATGGTTGAATGTGCGCAAAACAATCAATGTGATACACCACATTAACAGACTGCAGAAGAAAAACCATATGATTATCTCAATAGATGCAGAGAAAGCATTTGATAAAACACAACACCCTTTCATGATGAAAACTCTAGGCAAACTGGGTATGGAAGGAACATTCCTCAATACAATCAAAGCAATTTATGAAAAACCCATGGCCAGCATCCTATTGAATGGGGAAAAGTTGGAAGCATTTCCACTGAGATCTGGTACCAGATAGGGATGCCCACTCTCACCACTGCTGTTCAATATACTTCTCAAAGTTTTAGTCAGAGCTATTAGGCTAGAAAAAGAAATTAAAGGGATACAAATTGGGAAGGAGGAACTCAAACTATCCCTCTTTGCAGATGACATGATTCTTTATTTAGGGGATCCAAAGAACTCTGCCAAGAGACTATTGGAACTCATAGAAGATTTTGGCAATGTAGCAGGATATAAAATCAATGCACAAAAATCAACAGCCTTTGTATACACATGCAATGCCATGGCTGAGGAAGAACGTCTAAGACCAAACCCATTCACAATAGCTACAAAAACAATCAAATACCTTAAATAAACTTAACCAAGGACGTTAAAGATCTCTACAATGAAAATTACAAAACCTTAAAGAAAGAAATAGAAGAGGATACCAAAAAATGGAAAAATCTTCCATGCTCATGGATTGGAAGAATCAACATCATCAAAATGTCCATTCTCCCAAAGCAATTTACAGATTCAATGCAATACCAATCAAAATACCGAACCCATTCTTCTCAGATCTAGAAAAAATGATGCTGAAATTCATATGGAGACACAGGAGACCTCGAATAGCTAAAGCAATCTTGTACAACAAAAACAAAGCTGGAGGCATCACAATACCAGATTTCAGGACATACTACAGGGCAGTTGTTATCAAAACAGCATGGTACTGGTACAGAAACAGATGGATAGACCAATGGAACAGAATAGAAACACCAGAAATCATTCCAAACATCTACAGCCAACTTATATTTGATCAAGGATCTAAAACCAATCCCTGGAGTAAGGAAAGTCTATTCAATAAACGGTGCTGGAAAATTGGATATCCACGTGCAAAATCATGAATCAAGACCCCTACCTTTCACCTTACACAAAAAATTCTCTCAGCATGGATTAAAGACTTAAATCTATGACCCAACACCATCAAATTATTAGGGAGCATTGGAGAAACCCTGCAAGATATTGGCACAGGCAGTCAAAGCCAAAATCAACTATTGCGATTGCATCAAATTGAGAAGTTTCTCTACTGCAAAAGAAACAGTCAGGAAAGTGAAGAGGCTACTGAGAGAATGGGAAAAAATATTTGCAAACTATGCAACAGATAAAGGGTTAATAACCAGAATCTACAAACAGATCTAGAAATTCCACAACATCAAAACAAACAACCCATTTAAGAGATGGACCAAGGATCTCAATAGACATTTTTCAAAAGAGGAAATCCAAATGGCCAACAGGCACATGAAAAAATGTTCAAGATCACTAGCAATCAGGGAAATGCAAATCAAAACCACAATGAGGTTTCACCTCACCCCGGTTAGAATGGCTCATATTCAGAAATCTACCAACAACAGATGCTGGCGAGGATGTGGGGAAAAGGGGAGAGTAACCCACTGTTGGTGGGAATGCAAACTGGTAAAGCCACTATGAAAGTCAGTCTGGAGATTCCTCAGAAACCTGAATATAACCCTACCGTTCGACCCAGCTATCCCACTCCTTTGAATTTACCCAAAGGAAATTACTTTGGCAAACAAAAAAGCGGTCTGCACCTTAATGTTTATTGCAGCTCAATTCACAATAGCTAAGACCTGGAACCAACCCAAATGCCCATCAACAGTAGACTGGATAAAGAAATTATGGAACATGTACTCTATAGAATACTATACAGCAGTCAAAAACAGTGAAATCCGGTCATTTGCAACAAGATTGAGGAATCTGCAAAACATTATGCTGAGTGAATTTAGCCAGTCCCAAAGGGACAAATATCATATGTTCTCCTTGATTGGCGACAACTAACTGAGCACCAAAGGGGAAACCTGTTGAAGTGAAGTGAACACTATGAGAAACAGTGGCTTGATCAGCTCTTTCCTGACTGTTGATGTACAATGTAATACTTTATCCATTTTAGTATTTTTTCTTTGTTTTGTTCTAGTACTATTGGTTGAACTCTGTAATTAACACACAATTATTCTTAGGTGTTTAAATTTTAACTGAAAAGTGATCCTTGTTAAATATAAGAGTGGGGATAAGAGAGGGAGGATATGTACAATTTGGGACATGCTCAATCGTACTTGCCCCAAATGGTGGAGTTAGAAACATGCCAGGGTGTCATGTTTATGACATCCCATAAAGGTGTCATGTACCAATGCCATCTCACTAGTCCAAGTGATCAATTTCAGTTCACAATTGATCACACTGATAGGTCTAAGAGTCAAAGGGATCACACAAACAAGAATAGTGTCTGCTAATACTAACTGATAGATTCAAAAAGGGAGAGAACAATCCATCATGGGAAGCAGGATACATAGCAGACTCATAGAATGGCAGATGTCCTAAATAGCACTCTGGCCTCAGAATCAGCCCTTAAGGCATTTGGATCTGGCTGAAGAGCCCATGAGAGTATTTTAGGCCTGGAAAGCCAAGACACTCTGGAAAAAAAAGAAGAAGACCTAAATGAAAGATCTCTGCAAGTGAGATCCCAGTGGAAAGAATGGGGCCATCGAAGAAGCAGGTACCTTTCTCTTAAGGGAGGAGAGAACTTCCACTTTGACTATGACCCTGTCTGAATAAGATTGAAGTTGGCGAACTCAAAAGGATTCCATAGCCTTGGAAACTCATGACTAGAGCATAGGGAGATTACTGACGCCATAAACAAGAGTGTCAAATTGTTAAGTCAACAACAGGAGTCACTGTGTACTTACTTCTCACGTGGGATCTGTCCTTAATGTGTTGTCCAATGTGAAGTAATGCTATAACTAGTACTGAAACAGTATTTTACACTTTGTGTTTCTGTGTGGGTGCAAACTGATGAAATCTTTACTTAATATATACTAAATCGATCTTCTGTATATAAAGAGAATTGAAAATGAATCTTGATGTGAATGGAATGGGAGAGGGAGCGGGAGATGGGAGGGGTGCGAGTGGGAGGGAAATTATGGGGGGGAGCCATTGTAATCCATAAACTGTATTTTGGAAATTTATATTTACTAAATAAAAAATAAAAAAAGAAATAGTATATTGTTTTCTGAAAGTGGATTTGGATTAGTCACAAATGTACATTGCAAACTTTCAGGAAACCTCTAAAAGAGGTACCAAGAGAACCATATCTGATATGGTAAGAAAGGAGAGAAAATGGATTTATATAAAATGTTCAGTAAAACCACGAAAGACAGAAAAAGCATAAAAGAAAAAGAAAAACAAAGAACAAGAACAACTTACAGACAATATCAGCAAACACAGTAGATATTAATCCAGATATATAAATGACCACCTAAAATGTCGGTGCTCTAAATGTGCCAATTAAAAGAATTTACAAAACAAAAGCAGTGGGGGATTTGGAATGAAGAACAAAAAGAAAAGAAGCAGTGGGCATGTGTCCTGTTGGGACACTGGTCACTGCTGGGACCTCATCCCGTATCAGAGTCATATGGGTACCATAAATGATACAGCAGTTCCTTTCCTACATTAATAGCCAATATAAATAAGTACATATGAGTACACAAACCAATGGATATGAACAGGAATTTATTAGTAGAAGAATTATTCATAATAGTCAAGAACTGTAAGCAATGTGAATATTCTTCAGTAACAGGATGAATAAACGATGTCATATCATACACTGAAATATAACAATGAAAACAAATGTACTACAGCTGTGTACAGCCTCATGGATGAATAACAAATACACATACAGGAAACTGTATATCTTGATCAAAGAATATAAGCTGGTATAACTCTATTTCCACAGAGTTCAAAAACAAGAAAGGCTACCTTATGGTGTTAGCAGTTAAAACAGCAGTCATTTTAGAGAGAAGAAATGCTAATAATCAGCAAGATTTGAGGGTGCTACTAATATTCTACTTCTTTACCTATTTGCCGGCTATGTTCATTTTCTAAAGTTTCACCCAGCTGTTCATGGAAAGTCTGTGCACCTGTCTATGTGCATGACATACTCTGGCAAGAAAGCCTACGGAAGATAAAGACAACATATGCAAAGAGCTGGGAGGGGACATTCACACTCTGAAGTCTTTACACGTTACACACAGAAGTGTTCATGGCTAAACTGACATTTATGTCTATCATTGGGTTCAATGCATTCCACTGTCTCCCTCTCCTCCAAAAGTAGACATACAGGTGAAAAAACAAGAACTGTGGAAAGCTGACAGTTGTCAAAGCTAAGATGGTGGTGGCAAAGAATTTGTTACATTATTCTGTAATCCCTTGGGTATTATAAGTGTTCATAATCAGTTTAAAATGCAGTTATGAGTTAGAATTCTGTTGCTTCTAATTAGGCAGTTTTCAGGGCTAGATATTCTAGATGAATTTATTATATACCAGGACTACAGTTTTAATTTCAATGATTTATCTTGACAGTTACAATTCGAAACAAACTGTAGTTGAAGCTGTGTCAAAACAAGATAAAGTGGTCTCCTAAAATATAGTATTGACTTACTAGTAATCAAAGAAATGCAAATTGAAGCAGTAATGAGGTGCTGCTTTGGCTTATCAAATTGGCAAAGATTTCTTTTTAAATAGCAATATTCAGTGTTGCCTAGAGTTCAGCATAACAGGCATATCCCTTCAAAATTTCAAACAAAAATTTCAGACAGTGAAATAGCAACATGATTAAGAAACCTGAAAAATATTCAAATCTGTTGACCCAGAAATTATGTTTCTGAAAATTTGCCTATGGAAATGATAAAAATTGTGGACAAAAATTGATGAATAAGAATGTTCATTCTAGCTTTACTTATAGTAATGAGATATTACAAACTCTCAAAGATGCTCAATCCTAAGGAACACTAGTTGATTTATGATACAGCCATTTAACTAACACTAATGCTGATGTGTCAGAGCAGGGAGTATGAATCCCAACACATCTAAGGGATGTATTCCTAATAATCGCAGGGCTCAGTGCAGAGGTCCTTCGCAGAATGAGAGAAGGAAGAGGGGAACTTGTTATTTGGTACTCGTGTTCCCATTGAGAGTAGCCATTTTAGAAGAATGCTTAATGATATGGAGTAATTTTCTGTTATATTGTTGAATTTTTTGTTTTATTATTGAAATTTTAAAAGCTAAAACCAATTTTTTATAGGGTAAAGAGAAAACATGCAGCATGACAATGACATAAATATATATCTACAGGAAGGCCTTTTTAGTGAGATATTAGCAGAAAATTTCCCAGGTTTGGAGAAGGACAGAGAAATCCTAGTACAGGAAGCCCACAGAACCCCTAATAAACATGACCAAAAGAGATCCTCACCACGACACGTTGTAATTAAACTCTCCACAGTGAAACATAAAGAAAAGATCCTAAAATGTGCAAGAGAGAAACGTCAGATTACTCTCAGAGGATCTCCAATCAGACTCACAGCTGACTTCTCATCAGAAACTCTACAAGCTAGGAGGGAATGGCAAGATATAGCCCAGATACTAAGAGAGAACAACTGCCAGCCCAGAATATTATATCCTGCAAAGCTATCATTTGTGAATGAAGGTGAAATAAAGACTTTTCATTGCAAACAGAAATTGAAAGAATTTGTTGCCACTCGTCCAGCCCTGCAAAAGATGCTTAAAGATGTGTTACACACAGAAACACAGAAACACGGTCATCAATATGAAAGAAGGTAAAGGAAGGAAACCAAGGAAGGAAACCTCACAGCAAAAGATCACAGGGAATTCAAAGCATATATTAGAACTTATCTTTGGCAAATGGCAGGGCAAAGTTACCACTTATCATTAGTCACTTTGAACGTGAATGGCCTGAACTGTCCAGTTAAAAGACACCGATTGGCTGATTGGGTTAAGGAACAAAACCCATCTATTTGCTGCTTACAAGAAACACATCTTTCCAACAAAGATCCATACAGACTGAAAGTGAAAGGCTGGAAAAAGATATACCATGCCAACAGAAATGAAAAAAGAGCGGGCGTAGCCATCTTAATATCGGACAACATAAACTTTACCACAAAAACTGTTAGGAGAGACAAAGAGGGACACTATATCATGATTAAGGGATCAATTCAACAGGAAGATATAACAATTATCAATGTATATGCACCTAACTACAGGGCACCAGTTTATCTAAAAGATTTATTAACGGACTTAAAGGGAGACTTAGACCCCAATACAGTAGTACTGGGGGACTTCAATACTCCACTCTCAGAAATAGACAGATCAATAGGACAGAAGATCAACAAGGATACAGTAGATTTAAACGACACTATAGCCCAAATGGATCTAACAGATATATACAGAACTTTCAATCCTACAGCTAAAGATTTTACATTCTTCTCAGCAGTACATGGAAGCTTCTCTAGGATTGACCACATACTAGGCCATAAAGCGAGTCTCAGCAAATTCAAAAGAATTAGCATCATACCATGCAGCTTCTCAGACCATAAAGGAATGAAGTTGGAAATTACCAACTCAGGAATCCCTAGAGCATACGCAAACACATGGAGATTGAACAACATGCTCCTGAATGAACAATGGGTCATAGAAGAAATCAAAAGAGAAATCAAAAACTTTCTGGAAGTAAATGAGGATAACAGCACAACATACCAAAACTTATGGGACACAGCAAAAGCAGTGTTAAGAGGAAAGTTTATATCAATAGGTGCCTACATCAAGAAATTGGAAAGACACCAAATAGATGAGCTTTCAATTCACCTCAAGGATCTAGAAAACCTACAGCAAATCAGACCCAAATCTAGTAGGAGAAGAGAAATAATTAAAATCAGAGAAGAAATCAACAGGATTGAATCAAGAAAAACATTACAAAAAATCAGCCAAGCGAAGAGCTGGTTTTTTGAAAAAATAAACAAAATTGACACCCCATTGGCCCAACTAACTAAAAAAAGAAGAGAAAAGACCCAAATCAATAAAATCAGAGATGAAAAAGGAAATGTAACAACAGACACCACAGAAATAAAAAGAATCATCAGAAATTACTACAAGGACTTGTATGCCAGCAAACAGGGAAACCTATCAGAAATGGATAGATTCCTGGACACATGCAACCTGCCTAAATTGAACCAGGAAGACATCGAAAACCTAAACAGACCCATAACTGAGACAGAAATTGAAACAGTAATAAAGCCCTCCCAACAAAGAAAAGCCCAGGACCAGATGGATTCACTGCTGAATTCTACCAGACATTTAAAGAAGAACTAACTCCAATTCTTCTCAAACTATTCAGAACAATCGAAGAAGAGGGAGTCCTCCCAAATTCTTTCTATGAAGCCAGCATCACCTTAATTCCTAAGCCGGAAAAAGATGCAGCACTGAAAGAGAATTACAGACCAATATCCCTGATGAACATAGATGCAAAAATCCTCAATAAAATTCTCGCCAATAGAATGCAACAACACATCAGAAAGATCATCCACCCAGACCAAGTGGGATTTATCCCTGGTATGCAGGGATGGTTTAATGTGCGCAAGACAATCAATGTGATACACCACATTAATAGACTGCAGAAGAAAAACCATATGATTATCTCAATAGATGCCGAGAAAGCATTTGATAAAATACAACACCCGTTCATGATGAAAACTCTAAGCAAACTGGGTTTGGAAGGAACATTCCTCAATACAATCAAAGCAATCTATGAAAAACCCACAGCCAACATCCTATTGAATGGGGAAAAGTTGGAAGCATTTCCACTGAGATCTGGAACCAGACAGGGATGCCCACTCTCACCACTGCTATTCAATATAGTTCTGGAGGTTCTAGCCAGAGCTATTAGGCAAGAAAAAGAAATTAAAGGGATACAAATTGGGAAGGAAGAGCTCAAACTATCCCTCTTTGCAGATGACATGATTCTTTATTTAGAGGACCCAAAGAACTCTACTAAGAGACTATTGGAACTCATAGAAGAGTTTGGCAAAGTAGCAGGGTATAAAATCAATGCACAAAAATCAACAGCCTTTGTATACACAGACAATGCCATGGCTGAGGAAGAACTTCTAAGATCAATCCCATTCACAATAGCTACAAAAACAATCAAATACCTTGGAATAAACTTAACCAAAGACGTTAAAGATCTCTATGATGAAAATTACAAAACCTTAAAGAAAGAAATAGAAGAGGATACCAAGAAATGGAAAAATCTTCCATGCTCATGGATTGGAAGAATCAATATCATCAAAATGTCCATTCTCCCAAAAGCAATTTACAGATTCAATGCAATACCAATCAAGATACCGAAGACCTTCTTCTCAGATCTGGAAAAAATGGTGCTGAAATTTATATGGAGGCACAAGAGACCTCGAATAGCTAAAGCAATCTTGTACAACAAAAACAAAGCCGGAGGCATCACAATACCAGATTTCAGGACATACTACAGGGCAGTTGTAATTAAAACAGGATGGTACTGGTACAGAAACAGATGGATAGACCAATGGAACAGAATTGAAACACCAGAAATCAACCCAAACATCTACAGCCAACTTATATTTGATCAAGGATCTAAAACTAATTCCTGGAGCAAGGACAGTCTATTCAATAAATGGTGCTGGGAAAATTGGATTTCCACGTGCAGAATCATGAAGCAAGACCCCTACCTTACACCTTACACAAAAATCCACTCCACATGGATTAAAGACCTAAATCTATGACCTGACACCATCAAGTTACTAGAGAACATTGGAGAAACCCTTCAAGATATTGGCACAGGCAAAGAATTTCTGGAAAAGACCCGGGAGGCACAGGCAGTCAAAGCCAAAATCAACTATTGGGATTGCATCAAATTGAGAAGTTTCTGTACTGCAAAAGAAACAGTGAGGAGAGTGAAAAGACAACCGAGAGAATGGGAAAAAATATTTGCAAACTATGCAACAGACAAAGGGTTAATAACCAGAATCTACAAAGAGATCAAGAAACTCCACAAAAACAAAACCAACAACCCACTTAAGAGATGGGCCAAGGACCTCAATAGACATTTTTCAAAAGAGGAAATCCAAATGGCCAACAGGCACATGAAAAAATGTTCAAGGTCATTAGCAATCAGGGAAATGCAAATCAAAACCACAATGAGGTTTCACCTCACCCCGGTTAGAATGGCTCACATGCAGAAATCTACCAACAACAGATGCTGGCGAGGATGTGGGGAAAAAGGGACACTAACCCACTGTTGGTGGGAATGCAAACTGGTCAAGCCACTATGGAAGTCAGTCTGGAGATTCCTCAGAAACCTGAATATAACCCTACCGTTCGACCCAGCCATCCCACTCCTTGGAATTTACCCAAAGGAATTTAAATTGGCAAACAAAAAAGCGGTCTGCACCCTAATGTTTATTGCAGCCCAATTCACAATAGCTAAGACCTGGAACCAACCTAAATGCCCATCAACAATAGACTGGATAAAGAAATTATGGGATATGTACTCTTTAGAATACTATACCGCAGTAAGAAACAACGAAATCCAGTCATTTGCAACAAAATGGAGGAATCTGGAACACATCATGCTGAGTGAAATAAGCCAGTCCCAAAGGGACAAATACCATATGTTCTCCCTGATCGGTGACGACTGACTGAACACCAAGAGGGAAACCTGTTGGAGTGAGGTGGACACTATGGGAAATGGTGGCTTGATCAGCATAGCCCTGACTGTTAATGAACAACTAAATACATTATCCCTCTTAGTAGTTTTTTTTATCTGTTCTACTTAATATGACTGGTTTAGATCTGTAATTGATGCACAGTTATTCTTAAGTGTTGAAAATTAACTGAAATGTGATCCCTGTTGAACATGGTGGTGGGAATGGGAGAGGGAAGAGATGTATAATTTGGGACATGCTCAGGCTGACTTGCCCCAAGTGGTGGAGTTGGAAGCATACCAGGGGATTCCAATTCAATCCCATCGAGGTGGCATGTACCAATGCCATCTCACTGTTCCAGGTGATCAGTTTCAGTTCACAGTTGGTCATGGTGAAGGGACTGGGAGTCAAAGGGAGCACATAGACAAGTCTAGTACCTGCTAATGCTAACTGATGGAGTAAATAAAGGGGAGAGTGATCCAACATGGGAAGTGAGATACTCAGCAGACTCATAGAATGGCAGATGTCCTAAATAGCACTCTGGCCTCAGAATCAGCCCTAAAGGCATTCGGAGCTGGGTGAAAAGCTCATGAGAGTATTTCAGGCATGGAAAGCCAAGACACTCTGGCAAAAGATCTCTGCGAGTGAGATCCCAGTGGAAAGAACAGGCCATCAAAGAAGGAGGTACCTTTCTCTGAAGGGAGGAGAGAACCTCCACTTTGACTATGACCTTGTCTAAACAAGATAAGAATCGGAGAACTCAGAGGGCTTCCATAGCCTTGGAAACTCATGACTGGAGCATAGGGAGATTACTGATGCCATAGACAGGAGTGTCAATTGGTAAAGTCAACAACAGGAGTCACTGTGCACTTACTCCTCATGTAGGATCTCTATCCTTAATGTGCTGTACATTGAGATTTAATGCTATAACGAGTACTCAAACAATATATTTCACTTTGTGTTTTTATGGGGGTGCAAACTGTTGAAATCCTTACTTAATGCATACTAAACTGATCCTCTGTAAAAAAAAAAAAAGAATCTAAATTATCAATTCCCAACTTGACTCTCACTGGGATTAAACATGACAATAAGTCTGATCTGATTTCATCATCATTTTAAAAAATCATCTATTATTTTTCACTTTATGTTTCTGTGTGGGAGCAAACTGTTGAAATCCTTACTTAATGTATACTAAGCTGATCTTCTGTATATTAAGATAATCGAAAATGAATCTTGATGTGAATGGAAGGGGAGAGGGAGTGGGAAAGGGGAGGGTTGTGGGTGGGAGGGACGGTATGGGGGGAAGCCATTGTAATCCATAAGTCGTACTTTGGAAATTTATATGCATTAAATAAAAGTTTAAAAAAAAAAGACACTAAAAAAAATATATATATCTACAGGGAAAAAGTCTTAGAAGGAAATACAACACAAGTGGTGGGATCAGAAAACATGCATACATACACACATACACACATACACACTCATGCTTTTTAACAGTACTTTTCATATCCCTGTTCTCAGGTATACACTATAGCAGACACCTCACACAAAATTTTCCTGCTCAAGATTGGAAAGTTGGTGAAAGGCTTAGAAAGAGTTGCCTTGGATTCAGCAGAGCCCGGAAAGACCACACGTATCAACTGGGCTGTAGGGTAGTGCAGCCAGAGCTTGAATAGCCACGTACCTACATAAGAAACAAACAGAAGAGAAGCAAGCACTTGTCATCCTCCTGGCAGCTGAGTTAGTGTGCAGGGTGATGCTACCAGTAAAGTGCAACCAGAATAAAGCCGAGAAGCACAAAGTGCAAAGGCAAGCGAGGCTAAGAGCAATGGCAGTGAGATGAGACATGGGGGAATTGCAAGGCAAGTGAGCCGTCAAGGGCAGAAATAAAATTCCCATTAGAGGTGAAAAAAAGAGCATTAATTACACTTCTGAAAAATGATATGAGTAATGCAGAGCAGGGTCTACCCACCTTTTGGAGGTTCAAAGAGATTGGAAGGGGTGACTCTGCTGACCTTTTTTTAAAAAATATTTTATTTATTTATTTATTTGAGAGGTAGAGTTAGAGAGAGAGAGAGAGAGAGAGAGGTCTTCCACCTGCTGGTTCACACCCCTAAGGGCCACAATGGCCAGAGCTGTGCTGATCCGCAGCCAGGAGCCAGGAGCTTTTTCCAGGTCTCCCATGCAGGTTCAGGGGCCCAAGCACTTCGGCCATCTTCCACTACTTTCCCAGGCCATAGCAGAGAGTTGGATCAGAAGACGACAGCCAGGAACTGGAGCCCATGTTGGATGCCAGCACTGCAGGCGGACGCTTAGCTTACTACAGCGCTGGCCTCTCTACTGACATTTGGAATAGGACAGTTTTTCAATGTGAAAATGACCTGTGCTCTGTAAACTATCAACACAAAACCAACATGGAAATGCAAGGAAAGGACAAAGAAATGAGAACACTCAAAGAAAGGATGATTAATAAGGAAGAACCACTGTGAAGAGACCAAAACAAAATAACTGAAAGAGAAAAATCTAAGAACATGTACATGTATCACATGGTGAAGAAGAGCAGTATCCTAGCTATAGAATAGTGACTAGAAGTCAAACACACAATGTCATAAAAATCAATAAGAAGATCAAGTGGTGGCCTAAATCAGGATGCCAACTCAGACTCCAATCACTCAAAGCAACATATTGACTTGGATGTCCAAGGATATTGACAAAAAGGGAAAATCTCTGGCAATGTCTCTGCAGGCAAAGTCTATCCATCATTCCTGCAGCAGACATGAACAGAAACAGCTGGACCCAAAGTGAGAAGATGACAGGCTATGAGAAAGACATTTCAGTGCAGCCAAAATATATTTCAAAAAACTACTGAGATCCTGTAAATTTGAAGGGAATATGGGCAATCAAAACACGTATACATGCCCCAAATCAATAAAGCCTATATTTCTTATACCAATCTATAAGCTCAAGTCCAAAATATCATGATAAAGACTAACTTCCTGGACAATTAATTATTCAGATGCCAAAACTGTGTAGTCCAGGAATGTTCATATTATTTTTAACCCAGCAATGTACCTCCCTGTGCCTAAGTTTGGCTTTGCAAAAATACAAAAATAAATACCAAACTCATTAGCAGGTGACTCAGTCCTTGAAGTGAGCCTATGAAGTTTCCTCACTGGAAAGCTTATTAATGACAATAGGTACCTAAGGGTATAGCACTCTTATTTCATGTCTGATACATAAGACAGTGAACCTGGAATAACAGCAAGAAGAGTCAAAGAAAAAGAGATGGCAATTACTATCCATGTAATAAAATGCCAGTAATTAAGCCTTTCATGCAAAAATCCTTCTTTATCTAATTTGCATGATTTACTAGATAACACACACAATGGACATACTGTCAAAAGGATTAAATCTAAGTTCATCCTCTGAACCATCGTCACTGCAAAATAGATAAAATGAAAATGAAATAGATACAGCTGGATAAAACATACAATGGAGTAGACTCACGACCTTGGTAGCAAAATAACACTGATTCAAGATAAGCCTGAAAATCCCAATTCCAAAACATGTGTAGTTACCTAACATTTCATAAAGACAACTAACATATTCTATAATTAGAAAACAGTGAGGGGTTGGCACTGTGGCATAGTGTGCTAAGCCTCTGCCTGTGGTGCCAGCATTCCATATGCGCATCAGTTCAAGTCCTGGCTGTTCCTCTTCCAATCTAGCTCTCTGCTATTGTGTAGGAAAGCAGTGGAGGATAGCCCAATTGCCTGGGCCCCTGAACCTGAGTGGGAGAAAGGAAGAAGTTCCTGGCTCCTGGCTTCCAATCAACCAGCTCTTGCCACTGTGGCCATCTGGGGGAGTGAACCAGAAGATAGAAGACCTTTCTCTTTCTCTCTCTCTCTCCCTCTCTGTAACTCTACCTCTCAAATAAATAAATATTTAATATTTAAAAAAAGAAAAAAATGAAAGAAAATTAAAATGATAGCACAGGAAAATTTATGAGATAAATGGAAGACACGACTTAATACAGATAGCAATTTCCCCAAATGTACTTACAAACTCAGTGCATTCTAATCAGTATCCCAAAGATGTGTGGGTGAAAACTGAAAAATGTAAATAAAAAAAAACATAGTAAAGGGCTAAGAAAGACAATTTTGTAGAAAAACAACTTTAAAGAAGACAGAGATATCTTTTAAGTTAGATATCAAGGTTTATTATATAGCTAGACTAACTAGGTATGGTGCTACGACAAAACAGAAAAATTAAGCAACAAAACAGAATAGAAAACTCAGAAACAGATCAATGAATACATGGAAACCTGATTCCACTAAGCAGCCATTTCAAATCGTTAGGTGGGGCCAGAGCTGTGGGTTAAGCCACCCCTTGTGACACTGGCATCTCTCTCTCTCTCTTTTTTTTTTTTTTTTTTTTTTTGACAGGCAGAGTGGACAGTGAGAGAGAGACAGAGAGAAAGGTCTTCCTTTTTGCCGCTGGTTCACCCTCCAATGGCCGCCGCTGCAGCCGGCGCACCGCGCTGATCCTGGCAGGAGCCAGGAGCCAGGTGCTTTTCCTGGTCTCCCAAGGGGTGCAGGGCCCAAGCACCTGGGCCATCCTCCACTGCACTCCCTGGCCATAGCAGAGAGCTGGCCTGGAAGAGGGGCAACCGGGACAGAATCCGGCGCCCCAACCGGGACTAGAACCCGGTGTGCCGGCGCCGCAAGGTGGAGGATTAGCCTATTGAGCCACGGCGCCGGCTTCTCTCTCTTTTAAAGATTTATTTATTTATTAGAAAGTCAGAGTTACACAGAGAGAGGAAAAGAGGTGGGGGAAGGTCTTCCAACCACTGGTTCACTCCTCAAGTGCCTGGAACAGCTGGAGCTGTGCCGATCCGAAGCCAGGAGATTTTTCTGGGTCCCCCATGTGGGTGCAGGGACCCAAGGACTTGCACCATCTTCTACTTCTTTCCCAGGCCATAGCAGAGAGGTGGATTTGAAGTGGAGCATCCAGGACTCGAGATGACACCCATATGGGATGCTGGCACTGCAGGCAGCAGCTTTACCTGCTACGCCACAATGCCAGCCCCACTGGCATCACTTAAGACAGCACCAATTCTAGTCTCAGCTGCCATGCTTAAAATCCAGCTTCCTGCCAATATGCCTGATAAGGTAATAGAAGATGGCCCAAGTACTTAGGCCCCTGCTACCCATATGTGAGACTAGGTTAGCTTTCCTGGCTCCTGGCTTCATCTTAACTCAGCTCTGGCCTTTAAAGGTATTTGGTTAATGAACCATTCTTTCTCTCTGCCTTTCAAGTAGATGAAAAAAATATTTAAAATATGTTTTACATCAATAATTTAAATGATATATATGTGAACATCTGAAAAGACTTCAAAACATGCATGGAAAATGGAAAATGTACAACATCTTTTAATTCTATTTTTGGACAAACGTGAAAGAATGAATTCTTGTACATATCTGTATGTGTGTACATACATATGGGCATACATATTAGAGCTTCAGTCCTCATTAAGAGGCATTTGCAAGTCAATGAAATTATCTCTAAAGAAAAAATAGTAAAGAACCCAAACAAGTAATAGAAAAAATAGAAATGGTAGCAAAATGGTAGAAAAATATCATAAATTATTTTAATATCACAAATAACTAAATAAATACACATTAAAGCAATAGTAGCTTATAAAAATGTTCATAGTAATTAATGACATACAAATTGGAAATAATATCAAGGTCATGAACTGTTGAATAGAAATTCTTTTGTGACATATTTACAATAGAATTGTAATGAATTAATGTACTGCTATATAAATAAACATTGATAAATTTGATAAATATAGTGGATTAAAGAAACCATATTAAAAAATACACCTCTTGAATGATTCAGAATAGTGATTACCTTTGTAGGTGAGGCATGATAGCAAGGAGACATGAGAGAGGTCCTTGGGGTGCTAGTCACAGAAGTGAAATGACAGGCCGGCACCACAGCTCACTAGGCTAATCCTCTGCCTTGTGGCGCCGGCACCCCGGGTTCTAGTCCCGGTCAGGGCGCCGGATTCTGTCCCAGTTGCCCCTCTTCCAGGCCAGCTCTCTGCTGTGGCCAGGGAGTGCAGTGGAGGATGGCCCAAGTACTTGGGCCCTGCACCCCATGGGAGACCAGGATAAGTACCTGGCTCCTGCCTTTGGAACAGTGCGGTGCACTGGCCACAGCGGCCATTGGAGGGTGAACCAACGGCAAAAGGAAGACCTTTCTCTCTGTTTCTCTCTCTCACTGTCCGCTCTGCCTGTCAAAAAAAAAAAAAAGAAGTGAAATGACTTTACAAATAAATCAAGCTGTAAATTTAGAGTTAGTAGACTTTAGTGACTTATGTTACACTCCAGAAAAATTAACACCAAAATCAAACCTAGGTGTAAGTTACTGCTTAGATGGAATATTATTATCCAGAGTTGTTAAGAAAGTGCAGACATGACATGACCATGTGATGCAACCTTACTAAAGGGAAGTTTGCTAACATGATGAAATTCTCCAGATACTAGGAAAAATCTTTTAGCACAATAAGGAATATCTAAAGAAAACCTATAGCCAATATCCAACTTAACAGTGAGAAACTAGACACTTTTTTCCTAAGACTAGAAATTAAGCCATGATGTTCCTACAACTCTATTCAACATCATACTGTAAGACGTAGCTAATGTATTAAAACAAGTAAAGGAAATAAAGGGCACATAAGTGAAAAGGAAGATCTAAAATTTTAAATTATCTATATATAGGAAATCTCAACAACTGAACAAATAAACTACTAGAAAATAAAAGTATTAGCTGTAAAATATGATTAATATATACAAAAGTAAATTGCTTCATTACATACCAACAATGCACAACTGTAATCTGAAACTTTAAAAAATGTCATTTATGATACTCCCCAAAAAATCCCACTTCTATGTAAATCTAATAAAACTATGTACAGGAGTTACATGCAGAAAAGTAAAAAGCTAAAGAAATCAGCAAAGATCCAAATAAAAGGAGAAACATTATGTGTAAATGAACTGGAAGACTGAGTACTTTTAAGATGTCATTTTTCCCCAGCCTGATCTATAGATCATGCTGAGTGAAATAAGCCAGTCCCAAAGGGACAAATACCATATGTTCTCCCTGATCGGTGACAACTGACTGAACACCAAAAAGGAAACCTCCTGAAGTGAAACGGACTCTATGGGAAACGGTGACTTGATCAGCATAGCCCTGACTGTTAATGAACAACTTAATACATTATCCCTCTTAGTAGTTTTTTTTGTCTGTTCTACTTAATATGACTGGTTTAATTCTGTAATTAATACACAGTTATTCTTAAGTGTTAAAAATTAACTGAAATGTGATCCCTGTTAAACATAAGAGTGGGAATAAGAGAGGGAAGAGATGTATAATTTGGGACATGCTCAAGCTGACTTGCCCCAAATGGTAGAGTTAAAAACATACCAGGGGATTCCAATTTAATCCCATCAAGGTGGCATGTACCAATGCCATGTCACTAGTCCAAGTGATCAATTTCAGTTCACAATTGATCATAATGAAAGGACTAAGAGTCAAAGGGAGCACATAAACAAGTCTAGTACCTGCTAACACTAACCGATGGAATAAATAAAGGGGAGAGTGATCCAACATGGGAAGTGAGATACTCAGCAGACTCATAGAATGGCAGATGTCCTAAATAGCACTCTGGCCTCAGAATCAGCCCTAAAGGCATTCGGATCTGGCTGAAAAGCCCATGAGAGTATTTCAGGCATGGAAAGCCAAGACACTCTGGCAAAAGATCTCTGCGAGGGAGATCCCAGTGGAAAGAACAGGTCTTCAAAGAAGGAGGTACCTTTCTCTGAAGGGAGGAGAGAACCTCCACTTTGACTATGACCTTGTCTAAACAAGATAAGAATTGGAGAACTCAGAGGGCTTCCATAGCCTTGGAAACTCATGACCGGAGCATAGGGAGACTACTGATGCCATAGACAGGAGTGTCAATTGGTAAAGTCAACAACAGGAGTCACTGTGCACTTACTCCTCATGTAGGATCTCTGTCCTTAATGTGCTGTGTATTGAGATTTAATGCTATAACGAGTACTCAAACAATATATTTCACTTTGTGTTTTTATGGGGGTGCAAACTGTTGAAATCTTTACTTAATGCATACTAAACTGATCCTCTGTAAAAAAAAAAAAGAAAAGAAAAAAAAAAGAAATTATCAACTCCCAACTTGACTCTCACTGGGATTAAACATGACAATAGGTCTGATCTGATTTCATCATCATTAAAAAAAATCATCTATTATTTTTCACTTTATGTTTCTGTGTGGGAGCAAACTGTTGAAATCCTTACTTAAGGTATACTAAGCTGATCTTCTGTATATTAAGATAATCGAAAATGAATCTTGATGTGAATGGAAGGGGAGAGGGAGTGGGAAAGGGGAGGGTAGTGGGTGGGAGGGACGGTATGTGGGGGAAGCCATTGTAATCCATAAATCGTACTTTGGAAATTTATATTCATTAAATAAAAGTTAAAAAAAATAAATAAATAAATAAAAATAATCATAATCAAATCACAAGAAAAACATCAGGGAGATCTCAAAGGATGGTCTACAAAATATTTAATCAGTTCCCAAAACCATCAAGTTATGAAAGGCCTGAGAAATTGTCCAGCCAAGAGAAGCTTAAAAAGATGCATTTATTAAATAGAATGTGGTATCCTAGATGGGATCCTGGAATAGATAAAGGACATTCAACAAAACCCAAGGAAATGTGAAAAAGTATGGATTTAGTCTATCAATATTGGTTTGTGAATTGTAACAAATGTATTTATCAATGTGCAGCATGTTGATAACGGGAAACTGGGTATGCTGAGGGAAGCGGTATACATGGGAACATACTGTACTATCCTTGTAATTTGTATGAAAATCTAAAATGGTGCTAGAATACAAGTGTATTAAAATTACTATTTGCTTATTATAAACATGGAAATACCCATCAATTAAGAAATGGTTAAATAAATCATGTAACTGCAGGAATGGGGTATAGTTATGTAACAATGAGGTAAATTTATATATAAACAAAAAGGTAAAAATATATCTTTAAACAAAAAAAGCAACTTGCAAGAAGTATATAAAGCAAGCCTGGTGCTGTGGCCTAGTGGGTAAAGGCAATGCCTGTGTGTCAGCATTCCACATGGGCGCCAGTTCAAGTCCCAGCTGCTCTACTTCTGATCCAGCTCTCTGCTGTGGCCTGGTTAAGAAGTAGAGGATGGCCAAAGTCCTTGGGCCCCTGCACCCATGTGGGAGACCTGGAAGAAGCGCCTGTCTCCTGGCTTCAGATTGGTACAGCTCCGGCTGTTGCAGCCATCTGAAGAGTGAACCAGCAGATGGAAGCCACTTTAGGTGTTTAATATTTATTATTATTGTTTTTACAAATTCCAAAGCTAGAAAAATATCTTATTAGAAAGACTCTAAAATTAATAAGCTCCAAAAGTTGCTCTAATTTCATTTATGTGATTTTTCATGTTTCTAATTTGTCACAGGTATAACACATTTTTTTCCTACCGTGTGGCTATATGAAGGGAAGGTTTAAACAGCTGAATATAAATGGTTTTTATTTCAATCCAATATCTCATACTATAAAGGAACTAATGACATGATCTTTGTTTTATTCTTATGAAGGTGGCAAATTAGTTTTTGCAACATATACTAGCTTCTTACAGGCCCACAACAGAGGAGCAGGTTACCTTCATGTTGCCGTAACTGAAACAGAATGCTGGCAGTGTCTACTATCTTCAGTTCCCAAATGCACTAATAAAGGTTCCCAGATGTCATTTTAAGAAAGGGCTTCCTTCTTTCTGGTTTCAACAGCAAAAGAAATTAGCTTCTGATTATTCTTTTTTAATTTCCCTTTCCTCTAAACGCATCTCTTCGTAAATCAAACACAGTGGCTCTCATAAATGGCTTCAATTCTAATCTCCAAAATAACAATGGCTATCCCAAAATTTTTACAATAAACCTTAAAATGAATGGCCTAGAATGATTCCATCTGAAGGAAATTAGAGAGGATGAAAACTACCTGGCAGCAGGAAAAAATGTCCACTGGTCTCTCAGGATTGGGGGAGGGGGCTGTTGACTTCTTCAATATCCACTTGCAGTGACAGGTCGTGATCATTTCACACCAAAACTCAGTGCTCACAGTAAACCCTCCTTATCCAGGGGGATACATTTCAAGCCCCCAGTGCATGCCTGACACTGTGGGCATTATTAATATTTTTCCCCAAACACAAGAACTTTATCACACATGGTGGCCATAACTTGCAGTTTGAGGTGGATAGCAAAACCTCATGAATTTCTTTCTCTTTTTTCATAATTTCAGAGACAGAAGATTCGTTCTTACCACAGATTCTAGCAAGTTCAGTGTATGATTTCTTTTTCTTTCCTTAGTAAGTTGAGAACTTTGAACTTTTCACCTAAAGGAAGCACTTGATGGCTTCTCTGAATTGATAGCACCACTACTTTTGGACTTTGGGGAAAACAACTATATAAACTAAGTACTGCAGTACGTGATAACTGAGAAGGCTACAAAGTGACTAGAAGGGGGGACATGTGTGATATGTCTGATGTACCTGTGATGGACAGAGAGATCATCCAAGAGAGCGATGGAACAAGATTTCACGACGCTAGTTGGATGGCACTCAAAGTTCACAAATTTTTATTCCTGGAATTTTCCATCTTACATTTTTTGACCACAGGTAAATGAAACAGTAGAAAGTTAAACTGCAAAGAGGGTGGGGGGAGAAGATTGTATGTGCGATTTCATAGTAAATAAATATCATTTAGAACAAACTGAAAGTGATCATTATTTCTGAAAATGTCTGCTCAGAATACCAAGGGCACACTTGGAGTGTCCCCTTCCCCAATACTCTGCCAGACAGAAATCTGTGATCCACGTAAACTATGACTACCTCTCAAAAATGCCAGAACTAACTTAATTTAAAAATTATCTATTTTCACTTTTATTTGAAAGGCAGAGAGACAGACAAAGATCTTCCATCTGCTGTTCACTCCCCAAATGCCTGCAATTGCTGGGGCTGTCTAGGCCAAAGCCAGAAGCCAGGAACTCAATCCTGGTGTTCCATGCAGGTGGCAGAGACCCATGCACTTGAAGCATTCCCTGCTGCCTCCCAGGGTGCACATTAGCTGGAAGTGGAGTGCGAACTTGAATTAAGCACTCCAACATGGAATGTAGGTATCCCAAGCAGCATCTTAACAACCACCCCAAAGACTCTCCCCAACAACATTTTTAACTAACAGCCATCTGGCTCAATGCGTATAAAGAATATATACATATACCATGACAATTCAAGAATCCTGAGGCATTGGTGAAATTATTCAAAAAACTACATATAAAACATATCTTTACTGAGATCTATAATGATCAACTCTAACATATAACATGTTTATGTTCTGTCCCTCTTCCCAGAGAACAGGGGCCTTATCTGCCTTATTCATTGATCTCCAGTGTCTAGAAAAATCTACCAGATAGTAAGTATTCAATAAATATTTGTTTAGTAAACTCAGTTTTTGTAGTTTAGATATTTTTTAACATTTTGCAGTCTAGTATATTAGATTTTATGCATGAAAGGGCATCATAAAAACACAATAGAATTAACAATTTTTAGAAGAAGGCAATCCATCATTATCAGGAAATTATAGAGAAAGATTTTATCACAGGATGGAAAAGTAAATTGCAAAGGACATGTGTCCCATAGCCTGTGTCCTGTAGCCTATGTCCTGTGGCATTTGTTCTATAGCTGGTATCCTGTTATCTGCAGCCTGTGTTGTGTGTCCTGTAGCCTGTGTCGTGGGTCCTGTAGCCTGAGACCTGGTCCTGTAGCCTGTGTCTTGTGGCCTGTGTCCTGAAGCCGATATCTTGTAGCCTGTGGACTATGTCATGTGGCATGTGTCCTGTGTCCTGTAGCATGTGTACTGTGTCCCATAGCCTGTGTCCTCTAGCCTGTGTCCCGTGGCCTTTGTTCTATAGCTAGTGTCCTGTTTTCTGTAGTCTGTGGACTGTGGCCTGTGGCCTGTAGACTGTGGCCTGTAGCCTGCGTCCTGTGTCCTGAAGCTGATTTCTTGTAGCCTGTGGACTATATCATGTAGCATGCGTCCTGTGTCCTGTAGCCTGTGTCCTTTAACCTGTGTCCTGTAATCTGTGTCCTGTGTCCACTGGCCTGTTCCTGTAGCCTGTGTCCTGTGTCCCATAGCCTGTAGCCTTTGTCCTGTGTCTTGTAGCCTGTGGCCTATATGCTGTAGCCTGTGTCTTGTATCCTGTGTCCTACATCCTGTGTCCAGATCTTGTGTCCTGTAGCCTGTGTCCTAAGTCTTATAGGCAGTGTCCTGTAGCCTGTGTCCTGTGTTCTGTTTTCTGTAGCCTGTGTCCTGAGGCATTTGTCCTGTAGCTGGTGTCCTGTCTTCTGTAGCCTGTGTCCTGTGGCCTATGGCCTCTGTCTTGTGTCATGTAACCTGTGTCCTGTAGTCTGTATTCTATGTCATTTAGCCTGTATCCAGTAGCCTGTATCCTGTATCCTGTGCCCTGTGATCTGGAGCCTATGTCCTGTAGCCTGCGGCTTGTGTCCTGTGGCCTCTGTCTTGTGCCATGTAACATGTGCCCTGTAGTCTGTGTTCTATGTCATTTAGCCTGTGTACTGTAAGCTGTATCCTGTGTCCTGTATCCTGTATCCTGTGTCCTGAAGCCGGTTTCTTGTAGCCTGTGGACTATGTCATGTAGCATGTGTCCTGTGGCCTTTGTCCTGTAGCTGGTGTCCTGTTTCCTATATCCTGTGGCCTATATTCTGTAGTCTGTGTCCTGTGGCCTATATTCTGTAGCGTGTATCATATGTCCTGTAGCCTGTGTCCTGTGTCCTGGGCCTGTATCCTTTAAACTGTGTCCTGTAATCTGTGTCCTGTGTCCACTGGCCTGTTTAATTTAGCTTGTGTCCTGTTGCCTTTGTTCTGTGTCATGTGGCCTGTGTCATATTTGTATAGCCTGTGTCCTGTAGCCTATGGCCTATGTCCTATAGCCTGTGTTCTATGTCCTGTGTCATGCATCCTGTTTCCCTTAGCTTGTGTCCTGTGTCCTGAGCTCTGCCCAGTGTCCTGTAGCTTGTGACCTATAGCCTGTGTACTGTGCTCAGTAGACTGTGTCCTGTTACCTATGTCCTGTAGCCTGTGTGCTCTGTCCTGTAGCCCTTGTCCTATGTCCTGTTTCCTATATCCTGTAGCCTATGTCCTGTTTCCTGTAGCATGTGTCCTGTGTCCTGTAGCCTGTGCTCTGTGATCTGGAACCTATGTCCAGTTGCCTGTGCTCTATTTTCTGTAGCCTGTGCCCGTCGCCTGTGGCCTGTGGCCTCTTTCATGTGTCGTGTAGCCTGTGTCTTGTAGTTTGTGTCCGAAGTCATTTAGCCTGTGTCCTATAACCTGTGTCCTGTGTCCCTCAGCCTATGTCATGTAGCCTCTAACCTGTAGCCTGTTTTCTATACCCTGTGTCCTGTGGCCTTTGTCCTGTAGCTGGTGTCCTGTTTTCTGTAGCCTGTGTCCTGTGTCCTTTGTCCTGTAGATGGTGTCCTGTTTTCTGTAGCCTGTGTCTGGTGTTCTGAAGCCAGTTTCTTGTAGCCTGTAGACTATGTCATGCAGCATGTGTCCTGTAGCATATGTCCTGTGTCCTGTAGCCTGTGTCCTGTGGCCTTTGTCCTGTAGCTGGTGTCCTGTTTTCTGTAGCCTATGTCTTGTGTCCTCTAGCCTTTGTCCTGTGTCCTTTGTCCTGTAGATGGTGTCCTGTTTGCTGTAGCCTGTGTCTGGTGTTGTGAAGCCAGTTTCTTGTAGCCTGTAGACTATGTCATGTAGCATATGTCCTGTGTCCTGTGGCATATGTCCTGTGTCTTGTAGCCTATGACTTGTGTCCTGTAGCCTGTGTCCTGTAGCCTGTGTCCTGTAGCTGGTGAACTGTTTCCTGTACCCTGTGGCCTATATTCTGTAGGCTGTGTCCTGTGACCTCTGTCCTGTAGCCAGTGTTTGGTGTCCTGTAGCCTGAGGCCTGTGTCCAGTGTCTGGTAGCCTGAGTCCTGTGCCCTGTAGCTTGTGTATTATATCCGGTAGTCTGTGTCCTGTATCCTGTGTGCTGTGGCCTCTGTCCTATAGCCAGTGTTTGTGTCCTGTATCCTGTGCCATATGCCCTGTGTCCTATATCCTGTAGCCTGTGGCCTGTGGCCCTTGTCCTGTATCTCGTGTCCTGTTTCCTATATCCTGTGTCCTGTGTCCTTAAGCCAGTTTCTTGTAGCCTGTATCGTATGTCCTGTATACTGTGGCCTTTGTCCTGTGGCCGGTGTGGTGTTTCCTGTGGTCTCTGTCCTGTGTCCTATAGCCTGTGTCCTATAGTCTTTTTCCTATGTCCTGTAGCCTTTGTCCTGTATCCTGTGTCCTCATCCTTTATCCTCTTCATGTAGCCTGGGTCCTGGGTCCTGTAGCTTGTGTCCTGTGTCCTGTAGCCTGTGTCCTTTAACCTGTGTCAACTGCCCTGTTTCTTTTAGGATGTGACCTGTAGGCATCGTCCTGTGTCCTATGTTTTGTAGCCTTTGTCCTGTATCCCATGCCCTGTAGCCTGTCTCCTTTGTCCTGTGACCATTGGAATGGGTCCTGTGTCCTGAACCTGTGTCCTGTGTCCTGTAGCTTGTGTCCTATAGCCTTTGTACTGTTCCCTGTAGCCTGTGTCCTGTGACCTATGTTCTGTAACCTGTGTGCTCTGTCCTATAGCATTTGTCTTATGTCCTGTATCGTGTGTCATGTAGCCTGTGTCCTGTGCCCGTATCCTGTGTCTGTAGCCTGTGTCCTGTGGCTGTTGTCATGTAGCTGGTGTCCTGTTTCCTGAAGGTATTGTCCTGTAGCTGTTGTTCTGTTTTCTGTAGCCTGTGTCCTGTATCCTGTGGCCTTTGTCCTGTGGCCGCTGTAGTGTGTTCTGTGGCTGATCTCCTGTGTCCTGTATCCTGTATCCTGCAGTCTTTGCCCTATATCACATAGCCTGTGTCCTGTGGCCATTGTCCTGTTGCTGGTGTCCTGTTTCCTGTAGCTTGTGTCCTATAGCCTTAGACCTGCTCCTGTGTCCTGTGTCCTGTATCCTGTAGCTTGTGTCCTGTATCGTATGACCTGTGATATGGAGCCTATTCCCTGTAGCTTGTGTTCTGTGTCCTGTGGTCTCTGTTTTGTGTCATGTAACCTGTGTCCTATAGTCTGCGTCCTATGTCATTTAGCCAGTGTCCTGTAACCTGTGTCCTGTGGCCTTTGTCCTGTAGCTGGTGTCCTGTTTCCTGTAGCCTGTGTCCTGTGTCCTTAAGCTGGTTTCCTGTAGCCTGTGGATTATGTCATGTAGCATGTGTCCTGTGTCCTGTAGCATATGTCCTGTGTCTTGTAGCCTGTGTCCTGTAGCCTGTGTCCTGTAGCCTGTGTCCTTAGCTGGTGTCCTGTTTCCTGTAGCCTGTGGCCTATATTCTGTAGGCTGTGTCCTGTGACCTCTCTCCTATAGCCAGTGTTTGGTATCCTGTAGCCTGAGGCCTGTGTCCTGTGTCTGGTAGCCTGAGTCCTGTGTCCTGTAGCTTGTGTATTATGTCCGGTAGTCTGTGTCCTGTGGCCTCTGTCCTGTAGCCAGTGTTTGTGTCCTGTATCCTCTGTCATGTGTCCTCTGTCCTGTAGCCTGTATCCTGTGGCCTCTATCATGTATCTTGTGTCCTGTATGCTATAGCCTGTGGCCTTTATCCTGTGGCCAGTGTGGTTGTCTTGTGGTCTCTGTCCTGTGTCCTATAACCTGTTTCCTGTTGTCTTTGTCCTATTTCATGTAGCCTGTGTCCTGCAGCCTGCGTCCTGTATCCTGTGTCCTCACCCTTTAGCCTGTTGTGTAGCCTGTGACCTGTGTACTGTTGCCTGTGTCCTATAGCCTCTCCATGTGTCCTGTAGCCTGTGTCCTTTAACCTGTGTTCTCTGTCCACTAGCCTGCTTCCTTTAGCCTGTGTCCTATAGCCAGCTCATGTCCTGTAGCCTATGTCCTGTGTCCTGTAGTCTGTGGCCTATTTCCTGTGTCCTGTGTTCTGTGGCCTGTTTCCTGCATCCTGTATCCCATAGCCTGTATCCTGTAGTCTGTGTCCTTGTCCTTTAGCCTGTTCATGTAGCCTGTGTCCTGTGTCCTATAGCCTGTGTCCTGTTGCCTGTGTCCAGTGTCCTGTAGCCTGTCCATGTGTCCTGTAGCCTGTGTTCTGTGGCCTATGTCTGTGGCCTTTGTCCTGTAGCTGGTGTTTTGTTACCGGTAGCCTGTGTCCAATGTCCTGTAGCCTATGTCCTTTGGCCTCTGTCCTATAGCCAGTATTCTGTGTCCTGTAGCCTGTGTCCTGTGTCATGTAACTTGTGTATTATATCTGGTAGTCTGTGTCCTGTAGCCTGTGTCCTGTGTCATGTAACTTGTGTATTATATCTGGTAGTCTGTGTCCTGTGTCTGTGCTGTGGCCTCTATCCTGTAGCCGGTGTTTGTGTCCTGTAGCCTGTGTCATGTGTCCTGTATCCTGTAGCCTGTGGCCTGTGGCCTCTGTCCTGTAACTCGTGTCCTGTTTCCTGTATCCTGTGTCCTGTATCCTGAAGCTGGTTTCTTGTAACCTGTGCCCTATGTCCTGTAGCCTGTTGCCTTTGTCCCATTGCCGGTGTGGTGTGTCCTGTGGCCTCTGTCTTGTGTCCTGTAGCCTGTGTCCTGTAGTCTTTTTCCTATGTCCTGTAGCCTTTGTCCTGTATCCTGTGTCCTGTATCCTAAGTCCTCGTCCTTTAGCCTGTTCGTGTAGCCTCTGTCCTGAGTCCTGTAGCCTGTGTCATGTGTCCTTTAATCTGTGTCCTGTGTCCACTGGCCTGTTTCTTTTAGACTGTGTCCTGTAGCCTTTGTCCTGTGTCCAATGTTGTATAGCCTCTGTCCTCTAGCCCATGTCCTGTAGCTTGTGTCCTGTGTCCTGAGCCTGTGTCCCGTAGATTGTGTCCTCTAGTCTGTGTACTGTGCCCTGTAGCCTGTGTCCTGTGACCTATGTCCTGTAGCTGTGTGCTCTGTCCTGTAGCCCATGGTCATCTGAGCCACTCAGGAAAGGCTGCTTGGCTACTTCCCACAGTCATGAGAGTTAAGGCTGGGCTGCCAATCTTCTGCCTTTGATATCTACAGGTAGGGCCACTGAAGCTGGTGGCCCATTTGCTTCTTGTGTACAAAAGTACATGAGCAGTGTCACCTGGCTGCTTTTAGGGTGACAGGCAGATAGGCAGAGTCACCTTACTGCTTTCTGAAGCCCTCTACAAGCCAAGCCACTCAGGATGTGCATCCCAGGTTCTTTCCAGGGCAATGGGAGGGGGAGCGGGGCTACCTGACAGGTTTACAGGGCTGGGTCAGCTGGACTCTTGGGAGGATGCCAGAAGAAAGGCTCTCAACAGAGTTTTGTGCAGCAAGAGCCTAATGTAAAGAGGGCAAAATGTAAGCCAGGATCTTTCTCTAAGGCCATGCAGCAGTTTGATACTCCTACAGGTCCCCACACTGGGAGACCTCCCTGTCTCTCAGGTTCTGTGAGGGCCTCATTATTGTGGAAAATATTTGCCATATAATTTAATTGAATCAATACATGTTTGCATACTAATCGATCAAATCATTCTGAATCTTTCGGAGAAGAAGATTATTTATTTTCTCTTCAAATAAATATATAAGCGGGACTGGCGCTGTGGCTCAGTGGGTTAATGCCCTGGCTTGAAGTGCCGGCATCCCATATGGGAACTGGTTCAAGATCTGGCTGCTCCACTTCCTGTCCAGCTCTCTGCTATGTATCAGGAAAAGCAGTGGAAGATGGCCCAAGTCCTTGGGCCCCTGTACCCATGTGGGAGGCCGGGAAGAAGCTCCTGGCTCCTGGCTTTGGATCGGCACATCTCCGGCTGTTGTGGCCATTTGGGGAGTGAACTATTGGATGGAAGACCTCCCTGTCTCTCAGCCTCTCCTCTCTCTGTGTAAATCTGACTTTCAAATAAATAAATCTTTAAAAAATGTATAAGTGCATATTTTTTGTTACAAATTTCAGTTTTCCGTAGATTCATAGATGTGTGCATACAGGTACACATTTAGGTATAAAGACACTGCAGAGCAGAAACTTCCAGAAGCACTCTACAAGCTGTCTTTCTGGGCAAAGGAAAAATAGAGCTCGTATAATACATTGACAAAAGTTCACAAGATCAGATCATGTCTTGACATACTTAGCAAGCACTCTCTATTTGTCTCCAACAAACAAAGCTAAGGAAATAATGTAACCACCTTTACACAGTAAATTAAGGTTACAAGTCATACACAAGAACAGATCGGCTTGTGCATTAAAAACCGTTCAGCTCCACTGTCATACTATAAATTTTGGCTCTTAAACTATTTCCGGTTACATAGAAGCAAAGGTTATTATATACTCAGCAATTAATAAACTTTCAATAATTTAAGATATGGTAGCTTAAAAAAAGTAGACTGAGAATGGTCTTGGTAAGGCAGGTGAAACATCTTAGTGGAACTAAACTCACAGAAGCTTCGCAATGTTGTTTAAATAACCAGACTGAAACAGAAAGGTTCAAATTAACTTATTTTGTGGGTGTCAAGATGTCTTTTTTTTCAAGCTGCATGACTAAAGCAGAGCAAGTCAGGTAAGCTATGTGTGTGTGCATGCACCCACAATGTGAACAATCATGTGGTAATAAACAACTGGGGAACTGCAAGCATTAATTCTGTGCTTTTTCTTGTGTTTTGTAACCTGCTTTCTGTGCCACTGAATACCAAGTATTTCTGGTCCTTTTTAAATATATCTCCTCATCATCTACACTAGTGTCTTTACGCACTGCCTACTAACTGCAAGGCAAACTGCAAATGCAAGAAGTCTACAGGAATTCCATTTCCAGAATGCATGTCTGAGGGATGTCATCAATTTCAGAAATACAAATGACCTTCTATCTTGCAATACTCCTGTTCTCCAAACTCTCTCCAAGGAAGAAATTATTTTGATAAATAAATATAAATATCTACAACAAAAATATTCTTTTCAAATAGTCAATAAGAAATAAATTATATGCTCTCCTTTATGTTATTTTATCTGCTCATGATGTAGATCAACTTAATTATCAATAATACAGAATTTTTGATATGCAATAATAAATTCAGTGATACTTGGCTTTAAACATTTTTATTAAAATTTAATGGTGATTTTGGTTATAAAATATATTTCTCACATTCCAACATACCCAAAAGGATAAATGTAATCTGAAGCATTGGTAGGAGTATAGCATCTGATATATTCTCTAGATTAAATTCATTTAAAAAAATATAGAAGACCTAGAGCCGGCACTGTGGCATAATTGGTAAAGCCACCACCTGCAGTGCTGACATTCTGTATGGGCGTCAATTTGAGTCCCAGCTGCTCCACTTCTAATCGAGCTCTCTGCTGAGGCCTGTGAAAGCAGTAGAAGATAGCCCAAGTCCTTTGGCCCTTGCCCTGCGTGAAAGACTCTAAAGAAGCTTCTGGCTCCTGGCTTCAGATTATCTCAGCTCCAGATTTTGCAGCCATGTGGGGAGTGAACCAGCAAATGGAAGGCCTCTCTCTTTCTGCGTCCGCCTCACTATACTCTGCCTTTCAAATAAATAAATCTTTCTAAAAGATGGAAAAAAATCTAGGTTTTACCGTCTTATTCCCTGCTTTTGTTTTTGATCATGATCTGCTGTCCACCTAATAAATATATTACATTTACATCATTTATTGGATATGTGTGAAACTTTGTGAAAACTAATATAAAGAGGAAGGAGCTAGTGCTACCTGATGGTTAAGGACTTATAATAATAATAAAATAGTAGTTTTCATAGTAGTTTGTAGAATACTTTGCAAAAATGTTACCAAACTAGAATGGAATGACTAAAATGAACTTACAAAAAGAGAGATGAGACTTAAACTTTACATACCTATTTATCTAAATATTGCTAATTAATGCAGGTCCATAGCAAGTTATCTATTTTGATCAAAACTTATCCATTTCATGTTGGTGATTACATTTAGTGCATCTCATTTGTACAAGCATCTCAGTTTCATACTCTGCTGTATTGTTTTAAGTTAACTTCTGCAATGAAAAATTAAACACAATAAGCAAAATAAAGTGATCCAGAAACAAACAGAACTGAAATGCTACATAGAAAATTGCTGTGGAATATCATAATGCATATTAGCATAGTAAATGTTCTAAATTAATAAATATAGATATTGTGAATTCTGAAACTTATTTTAGGTGGTATCCTAACTAATAACCCCTCTAATTATGTTGACAAATGTTTAATTGTATAATAATTTTAGATTTTTAAAAATTATTTATTTATTTATTTGACAGGTAGAGTTACAGACAGTGAGAGAGAGTGAGAGAGAGAAAGGTCTTCCTTCCGTTGGTTCACTCCCCAAATGGCCACAACGGTTGGAGCTGTGACAATCCGAAACCAGGAGCCAGGTGCTTCCTCCTGGTCTCCCAAGCACTTGGGCCATCCTCTACTGCCATCCCAGGCCACAGCAGAGAGCTAGACTAGAGGAGGAGCAACTGCCCATATGGGATGCTAGCGCCACGGGTGGAGGATTAACCTAGTGTGCCACAGCGCCAACCCCTAGATTTTTAAGCTAATGCTAAACTAGCATCTATAATCTATGCTTTTAAATTATTTGATTATTTATTTATATTTATTCAGAAGGTAAAAAGAGAGGAGAGAGAGACTGAACCAGAGACAATAAGACAGAGAAAGGCAGAGACAGAAATCTTCCATCTGTTGGTTCACTCTTAAAGTGCTTGCAACAGCTACAATAGGGCCAAGCCAAAGCCAGGAGCCTGGAATTCAATCCAGTTCTCCCATGAGGGTGCAGGGACCCATGTCCTTGAGCCATCACTGCTGTTTCACATGATGTGCATTATGGGAAACTGGAATCAGAACTGGTACTCTGATATGGAACGTGGCATCCCAGTAGCATCTTAACTGCTCTGCCAAACACCTGTCCCTGCAAGCTATGCTGATCTCCAGTCCATTCATAAGTGTTTGTTGCGCACCACTAACAATGTATACCAATCCATTTGTGTATGAAATTGACCAGGAAACTATTCAATGAATCCTACCAAAAAGTTATTCATTCAATTATCTCTCCCAAAGAGGACATATCAAAGTTAATGCTCAGTACCTCAGAATGTGGTTTTATATGGAAATAGGGTCTTTCTAGATGCTATTTTGCTGTAATGAGGCCATTATTGTGGTCTCTGATCCCATATGACTATTGTACTTAAAAATAGCCTGGTGTGGTGGTGAGGCGTGTTGTAGCCTTGTAGGTAAAGCTGCTGTCTGCAAAGCCAGCATCCCATATGGGAACCTCTCAGTGTCCTGACTGGTCCAGTTTCCATCCAGCTCCCTTCTGATGCCCTGGGAAAAGCAGTGCAGAATGGCCTAGGTGCTACCAACCACATAGGAGACCTGGTAAACACCTGGCTCCTAGCTTCTGGTTTCTGCCTGGCCCTGCCCCAGCTGCTGTAGCCATCTGGGGAGTGAAGCAGCATTGAAGGTTTCTCTCTGTCTCTCTATGTCTCTCACTGTGTAACCCTTACTTTCAAAATAAATAAATAAATCTTTAAAACACAGTGATGGGGAGGGGATTGAGATGCTGCAAATGTTGCACAAGAGAGAAATTCATGTGAAGATAAAGACAGAGTAAATTGTAAGTGAATACACCCTGCTTAGTAACATGAAAGGTTATATTTAGAAATTTTAGGAGTAAAATCACAGGTGAAATTGTGGAGGCCTAAATCTAGCTTAGGAAAAACAATGTAAATAATTCTTATTATCAGGTATTAGGAAATTTTGACTCTTTGCAGGCAGGTAAATATCAATAGGGAACTCTATGATGTTTGGATAGAGTGGCTTAAGCTTAAAAACCTTCTGCATTCGGCGCCACGGCTCACTAGGCTAATCCTCCGCCTTGCGGCGCCTGCACACCAGGTTCTAGTCCCGGTCGGGGCACCGGATTCTGTCCCAGTTGCCCCTCTTCCAGGCCAGCTCTCTGCTGTGGCCCGGGAGTGCAGTGGAGGATGGCCCAAGTGCTTGGGCCCTGCACCCCATGGGAGACCAGGATAAGTACCTGGCTCCTGCCATCGCATCAGTGCAGTGCGCCGGCCGCAGCACGCTGGCCGCGGCGGCCATTAGAGGGTGAACCAACGGCAAAAGGAAGACCTTTCTCTCTGTCTCTCTCTATCACTGTCCGCTCTGCCTGTCAAAAAAAAAAACCTCCTACAATTCACAATTGATGTCAAAAATATTTGATCATCCCAGAACACTGATAAAATAAAAAATACAGTGAATCTCTGCTACCATGAAATATTATGCTCATTGAATTTGTTTTTTTTTAAGATTTATTTTATTTATTTGAAAGACAGAGTTTTATTTATTTTATTTATTTGAAGAGAGAGGTAGAGAGAGAGAGAGGGAGGTCTTCCATCCACTGGTTCAGTCCCTAGATGGCCACAACCACCAGAGCTGTGCACAACTGAAGCCACTTCCTCCAGGTCTCCCAAATGGGTACAGGGGCCCAAAGACTTAAGCCATCTTACTGCTTTCCCAGGCCACAGCAGAGAGCTGGATCAGAAGAGATGCAGCTAGACTCGAACTGGAGCCAATATGGGATGTTGGCACTTCAGGTCAGGGCTTTAACCCTTTGTGCCACAGCATTGGCCCCTCACCCACTGAATGGAGGATATCGTCTTGAATGTGAATATGAGGGGATTGTAGCTTAAACCAGTGACATGGATAGAGGATGGGTAATTTAGCATTTATATTTGATGAAGAAATGGTGAGAGCTGTTGGTAGATTAAAGGCAAGAAGTAAATAAAATATGTAGTGATGTCTCTGGAGACACCAAAAATAGAAGTATATATTTTAATCACATAAGGAAGAAATATTTATTGAGAGAAAACTACCATAATTTGAATCTTATGATAAAGGATAATTTTCAAATCTCATATTTGAAGCCAAATGAAATTCACATATCAATCTTATGGCAATAAATTTATCTTATTATTTTAAGAAAAACCATAAAGAATGATCTGATTTGAAAGCCTAACCACAAATATTTTTGAAAACTACCAAGCTGGTATGGTGAGCAAAGATAACTTTATTCAAAAGGTATGTGAACTTTGACCCAAATTATTCTAATTTGAGAATGGATTTTGTATTGCAGTTTGCAAAACCAGCAAAAATTTCTTGTTTCAAACTCTCCATTGTAGGTTCTTCTCCTGAAAGTCTGGCATTGACCATAAATTGGAAGAAAGGGCCAAATATAACAGACATGACTTCTCATCTGCATCTGCTGTAAGTGACGCACATGTGTTTCTAGTAGGTCAGAGATCAGATGTTACCATCCACCATGACATAGAGGCTGTGACTTAAGAAATGTAGAAAATGAATCGTTAGACTTCTAGTGCCATGAGCATAAAGACAGCCTACTCTTTGGAGTGGTAAAGAAGAATTTCCAGCTTCCACATCCAGTCTCAAGGAGAAACACAAAAAAGTTTAATATGGGAATTTATGTGAAGTTTAAAAATCAGTATATTCTTTTAAAATTTTTATAAGTTGAAGAAAAAAGAAGCTAAAATTATTGTCCTTAAGAATTCTATTGATGGCCGGCGCCGTGGCTCACTTGGGTAATCCTCTGACTGCGGCGCTGGCACCTTGGGTTCTAGGCCCGGTTGGGGTGCCGGATTCTGTCCCAGTTGCCCCTCTTCCAGTCCAGCTCTCTGCTGTGGCCCAGGAAGGCAGTGGAGGATGGCCCAAGTACTTGGGCCCTGCACCCGCATGGGAGACCAGGAGGAAGCACCTAGCTCCTGGCTTCAGATCCGCACAGTGCCGGCCATAGTGGCCATTTACGGAGTGAATCAATGGAAGGAAGACCTTTCTCTCTCTCTCTCTCTCTCTCTCTCTCACTGTCTAACTCTGCCTATCAAAAAAAAAGAATTCTACTGATGGGGCCAGTGTTGCTGTGTAGTAGGTTAAGTCTCTGCCTTACGACACCAGTATCCCCTATGGCCACCAGTTCAAAACCTGGTTGCACTTCTTCTGATCTAGCTCCTTGCTAAAGCACCTGGGAAAGCAGCAGAGAATAGCACAAGTCCTTGGGCCCCTGTACACACGTGGGAGACCTGGAAGAAGCTCCTGTCTCCTGGTTTCAGATTGGCCCAGTTCTGGCCATTGCGACCATTTAGGGAGTGAACCAGCAATCAATCAATCAATCAATCAATCTCTCTCTCTCTGTCTTTCCTCCTCTCTGTGTAACTCTGCCTTTCAAATAATAATAATAAAAACTTGTAAAAAAAGAATTCTAACTGTTTATCTTTAGTTTAACTTTATCTTAGGATACATTTTTATTGATTTTTATTTATATATAGAGAGAATGGACTTCAAGTATTTCATAGATAGAATTCTAAAATAACCATACTCCCTTCTCTTCCCTCAACCCTCTCTTTTTCCCTTTCTTTTCCTTTCCTTTTTTTCCTTTAATGTTTTCAATAAGGTAATTTCAATGTACTTTGTAATCACATGAATTACTAACCGTAGCATTCAACAAGTAAAAAGCAGAAAGTCGAGGCCGGCACCATAGTTCACTTGATTAATCCTCCACCTGTGGCACTGGCATTCCATATAGGCACCGGGTTCTAGTCCTGGTTGCTCCTCTTCCAGTCCAGCTCTCTGCAGTGGCCTGGGAGGGCAATGGAGGATGGTCCAAGTGCTTGGGCCCTGCACCCACATGGGAGACCAGGAAGAAGCACGTGGCTCCTGGCTTTGGATCGGAGCAGAACCAGCCATAGCAGCCATTTTGGGAGTGAACCAACGGAAGGAAAACCTTTCTCTCTGTCTCTCTCTCTCACTGTCTATAATTCTACCTGTCAAAGTAAAAAAAAAAAGGCAGAAATTCCACAGTTCTAGAGTAGTATAGACAGGGCTAAAAACAATAAGTAGCAATTCTATTGGTAATCAAAATATTTATGCTTTTAAGTTAAGCACATTTATCTTCTCATGTTAGATAATCTCCTAACCTGGTGCAGACTAAGAAAATATGCCTGTTAAAGGTGAGCCTGTGTTATGCTTCCAGTTCTTTTCATCATCATTATTAACTGACCTTTGTTGGCATTTCAGTTTTCAGAAGAAATGGGAGTAAGTTAAAGCAGCAGTTAGAAAACATGGTCTCTGCAATGCCTCTCCTTATTCACAGGACACTAAATTCCCCTGTGTGTTTCTAAATCCGGTGTCACTCTGAATTTCATTATTTTTTTTATTTGTCCGTGCACTGGTTTATGTTTTAGTCTATAGAGATCATAACAAATCTCTACTATTTGATGAGACATACTAGCACACACACTATTTGGTAAGAAATTAATTTATGCTTTTGTATATGTTGTCTGAAAATTGAAAATTAAAATCTTATTTTTACTGTGTTAAATGATATTGCAAATTTTCTTTGGGGATTGTACAGTACACAAAGTCAATTTATTGTAAAATCTTGTGTTTATGCAGATACACATTCATACAGTTACAAGTGCCCTGGTTAAAATTAGCATATAATAATTGCATCATGTCTTATAATTTGAAACCCTCCTGTAGATAATGATAAAATCAAAAGAGAAAAAAAATCATGGGGAAATCAATCATGCTTGATCCAAGGTGTTTTTATATCCTCCAGCTTGTGGTCTAATATAAAAAGTCTCACTAGCTTTGCCTTCCATTATTGTAATGCCAGTAATTCTAAACTATACAAATATGTATTATGTTGTAGTTGATCATAATTAATCATGTATAACCAATTTATTTAAATGTTATAGTACATATCTGTTGCGTTATTATTTCAAAGTTTATGAGGAGATTTGAAGCACAAGGTAAAGAGTAATCCCTTCTATTCACTCTTTCGTCACTTTTTCACTCACGATCTCATTCCTTGTTTTCTGTGTGTGTTTAAGATTTATTTCTTTATTTGAAAGTCAGAGTTACAGAAAGGCAGAGGTAGAGACAGAGAGAGAGGTCTTCCATCCGCTGGTTCACTCCCCAGATGGGAGTTAACAGCAATGGCTGAAGCTGTGCCGATCCCAAGGACTTAGGCCATCTTCTACTGCTTTCCCAGGCCATAACAGAAAGTTGAATCAGAAGTGAGCAGCCGGGTTTCAAAGAGGTTCCCATATGGGATGCCAGCACCACAGGCAGTGGCTTTACCCACTACGCCACAGTGCCAGCCCCTCATTTCTTGTTCTTTAAACAAAAAAAAAGTTTTTTGAATGTTTACTATGTACCAACCATTATGCCAAGTTCAGGACAATTAAGATTGAATCATGCAGGTATTGGTCTTGGGGTGGAAAGGACAAATATGTGTTTGATATAGGGAAAGTGGGCCCTATGTGTTATAGTTCATTAAGTAGTCTTCAAAAGTTTTCTAAGTAGAATTTTTTTACATTCTCAGTTATTCACAAATATTTTGAAAATACTGTGTAGGAATGTGTAGACAGTGGTCCAGTCCAGCTCCTTGCACATGGGAAAGCAGGGGAAGATGACCCAAGTTCTTGACTTGTGCCCCTGCACCCATATTGGAGACTCAGGTGGAGTCCCAGGCTCCTGACTGTGACCTGGCACACTCTGCCATTGTGGCCATTTAGGGCACAAACCAGTGGATAGAGGATCTCTCCTTCTTTCTGTAATTCTGCCTTTCAAATAAACAATTCTCTCTCTCTCAAAAAAATGTGTAGACAAGATCACACGCATAGCTATTTTATTTAATTTGTGTTTTATGAATGAAACATCTGTGGAGAAATGCAAAAGTTAAGAGCATTGTTGCTATAGTCAAACTGCTTGGTTTGCATTGAGACAGTTAGTGATACTAGATGTTGAGTTTCATTTTTGCCATGTTTAAAAGTGAAGAATAATATGTTTATCATAAGCATATAAATTGCTTGATCTTGCTTGTCTTCTAAAATGCAATGAGAAAATCTGTATCTCCTCCCCAAAACAAGATATTCTGCATTTCCTACCTCTGTTAAATATAGCTCTTTGTATCCAGTTAGGAGATTCAGGTCTTTGGACTCCTTACTCCTTGTGCCCTGTGTGGCAGTCTCTGGGAGATCCTGTGGCTGCAGCAACCAGAGTGATGAACAGCCTTCAAAGCCAAGCCCAGGTCTCTGGAGAAAAGAATGCAGGAGATGTCCTTCATCTTGAAATACTTCCAAGACCCAGCTCAGACCTGGTTATTCTATCCCTTGAGAACTTTCCTATCACTTTCTGAGCACTACTAGTCATTTGCTCTGATGGGCTACCATTACACTCTGGGATAGCCCTAGTTTTCAGTGTTTACCCTGTATGGTAAAGAAGTGCTAATATACCTAGCTTGTCAGTTGTACATGAGAAGTAGCATGCTTCTTTTGGTTTTCGTTCAATACCAGGTAGCATGCATTAGTAATTATTCTGTAAGAGACTTCCGACTGCATAGCTTAACATTGCTCATCATTCAGTTTCCTATTTTGTCTAGATGACAATATAGTAAGAACAAGTTTTTTTTTTAAAAATTGAGTTGATTTTTTGGGGGCTGAATTGAATGAATGTGTTCAATTAGGTAGATATAGCTCTATTTTGAATAATAGCTGTACTAAGCTGGCTTCAACTGATAGCTGTTTTCCATGGCCTATAGGCATTTTGATTGATTTTTACAATTCATGGGTTCTTTAAACTTGCTGAACACAATTCTTTCTCTACATACATCAAAGGACACTCACTGTGTTTCATGATCTCAATTGATTGTTTTGACTTCTAATCCTCATGGAAGGGTTCCAATCACTTTCCTGACTCCTAACGTCTTTTATTTTTCTTAGTTCATATCCCTTGTTCATCCTAACGTCTTTTATTTTTCTTAGTTCATATCCCTTGTTCATTTTACTTTCCAAACTAAATGAAACAAAATACTTCAAAAGCTAAATTTAAAAATGGGCAAACTGTTGAAATCTTTACTTAATGCATGCTGGGCTGATCCTCTGTAAAAAAAAAAAAAAAAAAAAAAAAAAAAAAAAAAAAAAAGAAAAGAAAAGAAACTATCAACTCCCAACTTGACTCTCACTGGGATTAAACATGACAATAGGTCTGATCTGATTTCATCATCATTAAAAAAAATCATCTATTATTTTTCACTTTATGTTTCTGTGTGGGAGCAAACTGTTGAAATCCTTACTTAAGGTATACTAAGCTGATCTTCTGTATATTAAGATAATCGAAAATGAATCTTGATGTGAATGGAAGGGGAGAGGGAGTGGGAAAGGGGAGGGTTGTGGGTGGGAGGGACGGTGTGGGGAGGAAGTCATAGTAATCCATTATTCGTACTTTGGAAACGTATATTCATTAAATAAAAGTTAAAAAAAAATGGGGTAACTTACATATGTATCTTTTCTCCTTATATCTTGCCTCTAGGTTTTTCTGATGCTTCTGCTTGAATAAGGTCTTTGACAGTCTAAAAGCTGTATACTCCCAATTCCTACAAGCACTTTCTGATAAACATAGCAAACATGCAATGTCCATAATGTTTCTCAGACACTTGCTGATTTAAGTGCTCATTTCTGGAAACTGTTTTCAAATGTCCCCATATCTCATATACATGACTAGACACAGAAAAAGTGAAAATAACTGTTGCCTGAAAAGGAGAAAATATGGCATTGTGTGGAAAAGAATCATTTTAAAATTGCTGTGGAATTTCACTTACAGAAAAATTGAAAAAAGAAGAAATATAATTCCTATAAATCCTTCATCTACATTACCCAAATTTAAACATTTTATGAAGTGATATTTGATATGTCATTCTCTCATTTTCTATAAAATCTATACTTTACACTCTCAGAAAATGTTACTGAAATTATACCATTTACCCCAAAATTACTCACTGTGACTTTCTATTACTAACTTTAATAAACCATAAAATCAGAATATTAACATTTACATAATCCTACTGCTATTAATTATCTACATCTTTCTCTTCTATAATATATAAATACATGCTTATGTATTTAACTACAGATATGCATATATATTGTGTATATATATATATATCATCAGTATTTCTGTATCTTTAGCTTTTAAGAGACTTTTTCAACATAGCATTAAGTTTGTATTTCTGCTCTTTAATTTACACCTATCATTTTAGAACATGGATATTTCTAGATGTTATGGTAAGCACATTTTATCTATTGATGAGTTAATAGTTACAAGTCTTCCTAGTTTCAAGTATTATTTCAGGTTCAAAATCTTTCTATTTTGCTCAAAGAGGGCTTTGGTATCTTGCCCTATATGATACATTCTATAAGAATCAGAATCAGGAATTCAGACTCACATATACTGATGATAGATTTCAACCCATTAATACCCCTTCTGTTTTCTTCCTATATCCTTCTTCTTTTCAACTAGATTCAATGGTTTTCAGGGATAGAATGTTGATCTGAAACTTTTTGCTTTCTTCCAAAGTATATGTTTAAAATTATCTGAATAAGATGATTTTACCGTATTTCTTCTCAGATTTTAAGAAGCAGTCAGTGGCAGATTTTTACTTTTTTCTCTTTTATGCAAAAGTACTGTTATTATCACCATCTCAGTACTACAAAATGAATAATTTGTTTGCTAATAATTCTATTTTCTACTTCTCTCACCTTGCAAATGATCAAAAATTTATTTTGTCTTCCCTTCTCAAACAACAGCAATTGCCTCCTTTTCTGAATGGCTCTGACCACTACCTTTCACAAACACAAGACTGCCTTGCGCTTGCCCCTTTGGGGTTTCTTAAAATATCTCAAAAAGAGAAATCCGTGTTCATATTTTTCTCGTGTGTTTTTGCCTTAAATACTTCCATAAGTAACACTACTTAAAAATAATTCAAGCAATATACTGAGTTCTTTATACAGCATTACACATTCCTCAGATGTGAGACATACTTATCAATGGTGACAAATTACTAAAACCTCAGGGAGCTTGAGAAATCAAAGTCATGATTCAAAAAACCAGTAAATATAACCTAGTAAAATAAACAAATAAAAACAAAATGATCCAGAATTTAAAAACACTTTCCCATAAACTCATTAATGTCTTCTTCCATTTGCTTAACCTTTCAATTTAGAGGAAAGTGCTTCAAAAATCAATACAATGTTAAGTTTATTTTGTTGCCAAAATTTTAAAAAATCTATGCAGAGAAGGGTCTTCACAAGGCTCATGAGATATGTGTCTTTGAACCAAAAATGTTATTTTTTATTCCATTTCTCCATGAATATTTTGAAATACCCTCATACACACACACACCATACTTAAGTATAATATGATTATTTACTACATACTATGGCATATTTCAAGCACTTGGGAGCCATATGTTTATTCACACAGCCAACATTTCTAGGGAGAAAAAGAAAACAAGCAAATAAATAAACTGGATATTCAGAAAGTGTCATTGTTGGGAGAAATTTTGTTGGCATTTCTCCAGTATCTGCCCAGGTTGGGCCTTGTGAGCAAAATATATGTTTTGAATTGCAAGCGACATTAGAAGCTGGAGATGGCATTTCCTGCAGAATAGATTTAGAGAAATATTTCCTCCTGGAAATGTCCATGGTGGTAAAGTTCTCCCTGTTTTTTTTGTTTTTTTCCAGAGGCATTTGCTTATATTTCAGGATAATAAACCTAGACGTGTCTCTCATTCCCTTCAGGAGAAGACTTACTCACATTCCAAAGAAATGACTCATCCTTCTCTCAAGATTGAGGTTGGGTAGTTTCACAGGCAGCCAGGCAAAATCTTAGGGTCTCCTACTTTCATACTTCTGCACACAACTCACTGCTCATACATGTAAATCTCCAGTCCTCATAAGTTTATTTCTGAGAATCAAGGTGTGAAGAATGAATATAGGAAACTGATTGAGCAACTCTTTTTGATACTGTGCCTGTGACCTACCTTTTAAAACATTTTTAAAGATTATTTATTTCAGAGGCAAAGTTACAGACAGAAAGGGAACAGAGAGAAAGAGACAGACAGAGACAGAGAAGTCTTCCATTCAATAGTTCACTCCACAAATCTCTGCACAGCCTAGGGCTGAGCCAGGCCAAAACCAGGAGCCTGGAACTCCATCATGGCCTTTCAGGAGGGTGGCAGGGGAAAATGACTTGTGTCATCTACTGATTTCCCAGGTGCATTAGCAGGAAGTTCCATTGGAAGTGGAGCAGCCAGGATTTGAACTGGTGTCCCTATGAGATGCTGGCACTACAGGTGATAACTTAACCCACTGCACCACAATGCTAGCCCCATGTGGCCTATTTTTGATTCAAGTATCTCAATCTGTTGTGTGTGTGTGTGTGTGTGTAACACCCTAAAAGTCTATAGTCATCTTGTAAACAAGGTAAAAATCTCAGACATTTCTGACTTTCTATTTTAATAATCATATGTACTAGACAAAAATTTGATGAAGATAAATGGAAACTTATGGAGAGGTGGATGGAAAAGACATGTTTAAAAAAAGCCTCTCTGCCACTTAAGTGGATACCTGGAGATGTGAAGGTGTCATTAATGGAAAGAAAATTTTCCTTAAAAATGAGAAGCAAATGAAGTATTCATGGAACAATTAGAAAACCCTTGCATTGACTAAGTTTAAAGAGTTGTAGAGGGATACAGATGTGGAGGTGGGGAGCAGCCAGCTCAGGCAAGTGTGGTCACTAATATATGATTACACTGAAGAAATTAGTGGAGGCTTAAATTTGGGTTTTCATTAATAATTTGGTTCAAGATACAGTAATTTCGATATTTTACAAATGGAAAGGGTACATGAACATTGGTTTTATAAGGCTGTAGTTGAAAGAGGAATCTTGGTATTGAGAAAAATTAGCCTGCATATAATATGTAAAACCAAGGAGAATATCTGTTCACCTAAGGAGTTGGGATGGACAGAGAAATCTATTCAGAGCAATTGAGGAATAGTGATGGGAATAAAAATAAAGTGTGTTATGGTGTACATCACAGGGTAGGTTGCCACATGCCTTTGTACTAATGGCTAGTGTTAACAGAAAGGTGCCTGCCATCAGGCAATGTGGAAGTCATGGGTGAAATTCCTAAGAACCATTTCCTTGAGGTGATTGGGATAGTAGTTAATAGAAGTGACAGACAAGTAAGAACACATAGATGCTGAGTGTCTTCAGGTCCTTCGATTTTTTTTCCCACATAAAGGTGCAGAAAATAAAGTTGAGATATGCAGATCTGAGTGAATTTGTACAGAACTGTTTTCTTCAAGTTGAGGTTATTAAAGAGTAAGAGGGACTATCATTGACATTTGATCCTTGACAATTGAAGTATCATTTCTGGAATGCTGATTCAGAAAAATAATAACCTTTTATCTATCTTTAATCCCTTTGTGAAATCAGAATGTATTTTGTACTTCCGAAGACCTATGTAAGAATAAACTATGTTTAACTATGAGAATGCACATTCATATGACAGGAACTATATATAAAGATTCACTTCACCAATTTATACTAAAACAAAAATAAAATAAAACCACTGGATAAATAATGTATCCAGGGAAATTACAATAAGCGGTACAATATGCCCACTTTAGTTTCAAAATAGAATTGATTTTTTAATTTTAACATAGAAAAACTTGTATGAGAATAAGTGGCAATGCTATCAGATCATAGTAGTCTATCAAAATTAACTTATTTTTGAACTCCATTTTCCACAAACATTTCAAATACACTCATATGCACACGCATCAATTTTCTTCAATGAATTATTACTATTCTAAATTTTTCTGACATATTTGTTCATGAACCTTTCATGTAACGATTCACCTACATAACACTGAGAGGTCTAGCTTGTGTTTCTATAAATGCATGCATAATAGCTCACATCCATATCCACCTCACATTTTTTCTCCAGCTGAAAAAATATGCACAACACAGAGTGAAAAAACAAATATTTAAAAATTAAATAAAAGTATGACTAGCCCCTCAAAGTCACATTAGAATATTAATTTTCCAAGCTTTAATCATACATGATTGACAAGTAAACTTGTATATATGTAAAATGTAGGATGTGATGATTTATGTATGCATAGCAAAATCATTACCAGAGTCAAAGTAATTAACATATTCATTACCTCACATAGTCACTCCTCTTTGTTTCTGTGATAATAGTTACAAGCTCTCTTAACAAATTTCAAGTATAAACTACATTAATATTAACTATAGCTACCATGCTATGCATTAGATTTCCCAGTCTCATTGCTCTTTTTTTTTTTTTTTTTTTTTTTGACAGGCAGAGTGGACAGTGAGAGAGAAAGACAGAGAGAAAAGTCTTCATTTTCCGTTGATTCACCCCCAAGTGGCCGCTGTGGCCGGTGTGCTGCGGCTGGTGTGCTGCAGCCAGTGCACCACACTGATCCGAAGCCAGGAGCCAGGTGCTTCCCCTGGTCTCCCATGCGGGTGCAGGTCCCAAGGACTTGGGCCATCCTCCACTGCACTCCTGGGCCACAGCAGAGAGCTGGACTGGAAGAGGAGCAACTGGAACAGAACTGGCGCCCCAACCGGGACTAGAACCCAGGGTGCCAGCACCACAGGTGGAGGATTAGCCTATTGAGCTGCAGCGCCAGCCTCTCATTGCTCTTATCACTGAAAATTTGTGACTTTTGATGGAAATCTCATTTTCTCTTCTCTCCAATATTATTAACCATATTTTGTTCTGATTCCGTAAGCTCAAAATTTTTTATATTCCATAAATATGTGATATCATGAAGTATTTTTATGTTTGGCTAATATTGCCTGTTGCAATTTGCTTTGAGTCTATCCATATTGCTGCAAATAGCAGCATATTCTTCCTATTGAATGATGAATGATACTCCATTACACACACACACGTGTGTCTATCTCATTTTCTTTACCAACTCATCTATTGATGACCATTTAGCTTGTTTACTTATATAAATTATTGCGCATAAAGCTGCTATGAAACATGAGAGTGTTGATATATATTTAAGGTACTGATATCATTTCTTTTGAATATGTGCCAGAAATGGAATTGTAGGGTCCTATGGCAGTTTTATTTGGGGAAATCTTACTATTTTTTGATAATAATTATAGTAATTTATACTTCCATCAACTATGTAACCCTATTTATTTATGAAATGGATTGCCCATCATAGTTATTTATATTTGTTTTTATTCTTGCACAAATACACATTATGATTTTTTATTATATAAAGTGGTCAGTGAAATGATCTTTTTTATGTTTATCAAATAAATTATCTTTGCAAAATATCAATAAATATAATAAATATTTAAGCTTTATTACACAATCATATTTTGGCATTTTATATTTTGAAATTATAAATATTAGAAATTTTTAAAAATGTATTTATTTACCCAAAATGCAGAGTTACACAGAGGCAGAGGCAGAGGACAAGAGAGAGAGAGATATTCTCCATCTACTGATTCACTCCCCAAATGGCAATAATGGTCAGAGCTGAATCAGGTCAAAGCCAGGAGCCAGGAGCTTCTTCTGAGTCACCCACATGGGTGCAGGGGCCCAAACACTTGGGCTATGTTCCACTGCTTTCCCAGACACAATAGCAGAGAACTAGATCAGAAGTGGAACAGCTGGGACTCAAACCAGCTCCTTTATTTGATGTTGATGTTGCAAGCTGTGGCTTCACTCACTATGCAACAGCACCAGCCCCAGATTAGGAATCTGATCTCTTGATGTTTCAGCATTCAAGATTATGGCACTCAACATTGTCTTTGGGCTCATACCATTTTGGGTGTCCAGTAACAATTTATTGTTGCTAGGGTTATTTTTAACACTTTGGGCTTCTAACCTTTATACTAAGATTGATTTTACTTATATTTTCATATAAGAAAGAATCCTTTCTTTTTTGTCAAATAATGCAATGCTTTATTTAATCACCAAAAATAACATGTTATAGAAAGGGGACTATAATATTACACAGCAAAGTATGGCTGTAAAACCTCAAACTAGATGGGAATGCTTAATTTAGGTCACCAAAAGTAATGTCTCCCAGAGATGCAATCAAGACAAAGCAAAGGTATAACTGCACATTTCCCATCAATAGCAATTCCCTCTGAAATATCTGAGATTACATTTTGGCCTCGGGTACAAACTAATATTTTTTTAACTTTTATTTAATGAATATAAATTTCCAAAGTACAGCTTATGGATTACAATGGCTCCCCCCCCCATATCATCCCTCCCACCCGCTACCCTCCCCTTTCCCACTCCCTCTCCCCTTCCATTCACATCAAGATTCATTTTCGATTCTCTTTATATACAGAAAATCAGTTTAGCATATGTTAAGTAAAGATTTCAACAGTTTGCTCCCACACAGAAACATAAAGTGAAAAATACTGTTTGAGTGCTAGTTATAGCATTAAATCTCAATGTACAGCTCACTAAGGACAGAGATCCTACATGAGGAGTAAGTGCACAGTGACTCCTGTTGTTGACTTAACAATGTGACACTCTTGTTTATGGCATCAGTAATCACCCTAGGCTCTTGTCATGAGCTGCCAAGGCTATGGAAGCCCCCTGAGTTCACCGACTCTGATCATATTTAGACAAGCCCATGGTCAAAGTGGAAGTTCTTTCCTCCCTTCAGAGAAAGGTACCTCCTTCTTTGATGACCCGTTCTTTCCACTGGGATCTCTCTTGCAGAGATCTTTCATTTAGGTTTTTTTTTTCCCAGAGTGTCTTGGCTTTCCATGCCTGAAATACTCTCATGGGCTTTTCAGCTGGATCTGCATGCCTTAAGGGCTGATTCTGAGGCCAGAGTGCTGTTTAGGACATCTGCCATTCTATGGGTCTGCTGTGTATCTCACTTCCCATGTTGGATCGTTCTCTCCATTTTTTATTCTATCAGCTAGTATTTGCAGACACTAGTCTTGTTTATGTGATCCCTTTGGTTCTTAGTCCTATCATTATGATCAATTGTGAACAGAAATTGATCACTGGGACTAGTGAGATGGCATTGGTACATGCCACCTTGATGGGATTGAATTTGAATCCCCTGGTATGTTTCTAACTCTACCGTTTGAGCTAAGTCAGCTTGAGCATGTCCCGAATTGCACATCTCTTCCCTCTCTAATTCCCACTCTTATATTTAACAGCGATCACTTTTCAGTTGTTTCAGCACTTAATAATTGTGTATTGATCACCAAAGGGGAAACAAACTAATATTTGTTAGAATTATTCAGCCTCATCACAAGAATAAAAATAGTTGTCAAAAATGTTTTTAATGCTAAAATGTAACTAAAAAGTTGGTCTTTGCTAACAACTAATTGCAATACGTACCAAAACAGCCTAATACAAATAGACTTTCATGAACCTTTTGCAGTTAACATGGCTGCTCATTTCTTGCCCTCACAGATGGTGTTTGCAGTGTCAGAACACGTTCAGGCACACAAGAAGTAAATCTTAACAGAAATAACTACAGTAACTCAAATAACAAGGCCTGCCTCTGCCAGAGCTCCCTGGGTCATCATGGCATTTGCACTCTAAGCGAAGAAGCTTATTGTTACCAGCAACATAATAATAAATTGCCCTGGGGTTCTTGGTGCTGTAGTGTGCCTCACAGGCAGCAATGTAAGCTGACTCTGGGAAGAAGTCATTATGGTATTCTGCCAAAAATCTCAGAAAGAGATCAAAGTGCTTCAGTAAAGCCTTCAGATTCTTATGAGAAAAGTATATCTTTCCAAGGATTTCTGGAAGTTTTGCAAACAAGAGCAGCAAATGTTGTGTCCATAAATGTAAGAGGGTGGAAGTGGCTTATCACCTGGTGGGTAGTTGTCAGGAACAAGCTTCCAGAAACAGCCTCGTTTATTTCATTAGTTCTTCTCCCTTCAAAGCCAGCAAATACACCACTCCCTTCCTTGCTAGGTGTCAGAGGAATAGGTGAGTGTTATCTGCTATGCACAGGTGTCTTCTTTTCCAGGTGCAGGAACAGCTTGGGCATGCTGGCGGACGTGTCCAGCTGTCGGCGCTTGGGTGAGGCACTGCTCTCAGACAGCCTGTCACAATAAGTGCTGTGATGCATGGATCATCTCAGAGGTTGTAAGGCTTCTGGCTTGGCTTTGCGCCTTTTAGGGGTGGCTGGTTCACCCGCAACTGGCTGACTCTCTGTGGACTGTGGTGTGAATGGATTCAACAGAGGTGGGCTAGGCGACAGCTCCTCCTGGTTCCTATTTGTGGCACTTTCCTTAATTGGAAGAAAAAATTTAGACGAAGTCACCTTTTTATACTGAGCTTGTTCATATGGATAAAGCAAAATCAATGGGAGAATATAATCAAAGGTTATCCTTAAGCCATCCACCATCTCCTTACACAGGTCAACATTCTTTTCTGCTGGGATATAGTGCACATTCATGCTGCCGTGCACCATAGCGTGATGGTGACGAGGCTTCTTGTTGGCAGAAAAGGCTGCATTGATAGCAAAATGCTTCACATAGGATTGCAAAATAGTTATGGTGTTGGTCTGGCATGGAAGTTTCACCAACCCTTTCCTCCTGTTAATACAGTAACAGTCATCCTCCAGCTGCTTCTTCAGAACTTCAGGGATTTCTAGAGTTATTGTTCTTTCTTCCATTTCTCTCTGCTTGCAGCTCCAGTTCTTCTTTCTCAGCCTTCTCTTCAATACCACTTTCTTCACTTATTTATTCATCCTTTTCTTCTGCACTGTCACTAGAAAAACCGCTTACTGAGTTTTCATCATTTTCATCTTTTTCTTCAACAGGGAGACTTTTTAAGAGAGTCAATACCAGGCAATATGCAGCACTTCTTCTTTCTTCCTGTGCTTCTCAGGCGAGCTACAGCTTTTCTTACCAATTTCTGCTGTAATCTGTGATTTTCATCAGTATCATGAAGTGCATGATCTTCCACTGCCCATCTACCCCAGCTTCTATTCCAACCATTAAAATGGATCAGATATTCTGGGATCTTTCTGCCTTTTTCGTCTTTTCCAACAATAACATCGACAATCTGGGTCCGATGGGCAGGGTGTCCCTCTGGAGCCCAGGAGACGCTGGGCTGCCCGGGATAAAGAGAGATTTAATGCGAAAGCTGAGGTTGTAGGTGGCAGGCCATCATCAAGGATGGCCTATGCTGCTGTCGCCTACACAAACTGTCAACCGGGCTTGTGAACCCAACCGGCACTCAGGGACTGAAGCGCTACTAGCATCCTTTCATTTTAGCTAACATCACTCATTTTGTCTTTTCTTATAAGGGAGATCTACTGGTGATGAACTCTCTCAGCTTTTGTTGAGCTAGGTAGTAGTTATCGCTCCTTCTTTTATGAAGAACAACATTGACTGGTATTAGATTATTTCTTTCAGCATTTTGGGAATATCATCCTACTCTTAGCCTGCAAGATTTCTCTTGAAAAATCCACCATTAATCTAACACAATTTACCGTGTGTGTGTGTGTGTGTGTGTGTGTCTTTCATTTTTGGGCATTTAACTATCATGTATTTGGTCAAGTCCTCTTTGGTTGAAATTCTCTGAGGACTTTAAAACTTCACATCCCTGGGCAATCATAGCTATCCCAAGATTTGATATTTTTCAGCCATTATGTCTTTCATTAAACTTTCACTTGTTTCTCATTCTCCTCCATCGTAGAGTTCTTTTATATACATATATTTTTTCTGGATATTGTTTTGTAAATTCTGTAATCTTTCTTCATCAATTTTTCACTCATTTTTCTCCTTCAGAGGGGTAAATTCAATGATGTGACTGTAGTTACAAATTCTTCTGCTCAATCAAGATTTCTTTGAACCTTTTTGCATAATTTTTAATTCATTACATTTTTAGTTCCAGAATTGCAGTTTGGGTCTATTTTGAGAATTGTATTTCTCATTCTGTTCATGCATTGTCTTCCTAACTTTGTTGCCTATGCTCTCATTTAGTTTTCTTAGGTTCTTTTAGGGTATTATTATGAATTCTTAGTCAAACAATTTTCAAATTTCTTTTCTTTGACATGGACAATATATGAATTATATTTTTTAGTTTGCCACATTTATTATTTTCTTATTCTTTTGATGTATATATTTGCTATATTTTCTTTTGAGGAAGTATTCATCACTTGTAGTTATGAACTTCCTGAGAAAAACACTTTCACCTTTTACCATCCAGTCTTCTTAGGGATTTGTCACTCCCCCTCTTCGTGGAGAAACAACACAGGACCCTGCGCTGTTCTTTTGTCTGCTCGGCCCTCCCCGGGTTTGCTGCTGGTTCTTCCCGGGTTGGCTACCGACCCTTCCACCTCCGTGGAAGGGCAGTTCCCCCTGCCACTTTCCCCACTTCCGCGGGGGAGCGGCACACCGCCGGCCGGCTCTCTCGGGGACTGCTCAGGTGTTCCTTCAGATAGATGTTCCCTGGTGCATGTTGTCTCTCTCCTCCTTTATAGTTCTCTTCCACCAATCCCAACTCTGCTACCCACATGCCGAGTATGCTGCTCTCCTCCAATCAGGAGCAGGATCAGCTCCTGCAGGTCATCACTCAAGTTGGTGAGAGACAGCTGCGTAGAAGCTGTTTACTCCTCTCCCAGCGCCATATTGTGGGAGAGCAGATGCATAGAATAAGTCTTAATTCCAGTAACTTAGTCTAGTCTGAGTTGCTCCCCACAGGGATTTTTGGAGTTTTCTCTGACTTTTTGTAGGGATGTGCCAACTCTACCCTCATGTTTCCTCTTGGGGGGATACTCATAAGGTCTTTTGCCTTTCCCTGATCCAAATGAGCTGTGTGAGATCCTGAGACTACTATTAGTTTTCACTGACATGGTGCCCTGGTATGCAGAGTTAGGCTGCCTGTCTATGTAGGCTTGAGAGCCATAGGTGAAGACTTACATTTGCATTTCTGGGTGCAAGCATGCAGAGGGAACTGTGTAGGGAGAAAAATGAGGTGAATAAATCACTGGAGGAACCTCTGAGTCAGTTTTGGGAGTTCATGGGTGAAGCATACAAACTATGGGCCTCCTGATGGGATATGTAAAGCCAAGAATTTTATCCCTTTGTGGAGTCTGATTCTTCCTTGCTTTGAGTCTCCAACTGTCTTTCCTACTCCCAACCTTTCCTAGTATGTGCTCTTGGTGTCACAAAATATTATAAGCAGCTAAAATATGGCAGTAAATTCTGATAGTATCCTTTGGTTTGAAACAGGGCTGAAATCACTTTTTAGTAAGGAAGAATGAATAATGACTTTCTTTTATTGCCTCAAACTATCTCTGATCTGGATTTCCTCTATTTGGTCTTCCAAATCTACTCCACACATTTCTCTTTGTCCAGTGTGCCCTAATTTTAAACAGTATGAAATTCTACAACAAATTCTCTTGCCTTCTAGATAAGTTTCCTTATCATAAGAAATGTCAACCAGAGCTAAAGTAAATACTCATAGTTCTACCAGTTACAATAACTTTTCTACTTTATGAATCTTTATAGCATTGGATCCACCCACCGTGACATTACGTAAGTTCACTACAAAAAATCTTGACTCCCTCAGTATCATATAAGTAATTAACCTATTGACTTATACACTACCTTTTTCCGGGAGGATTATTGAATTACTAGCTAAGAATAAAACTTTAGAAATATGACAGAGTGATATGCTATAGAGAATATTACAAGAAAGAAAAGATGAAAGCAAGAGTGAGGGAATATTGATGAGAGCTGAACATCAGAGAAAGTGTATACCATAACATTTGTCTATTCAATTTTATGCAGTCACAAATTTTTCTAAAAAATATCAGAAAAATAAAATATTGCACATCTGTGATTTATTGTGTCAAAAAAATGGAATATGGCTGGTGCTGCGGCTCACTAGGCTAATCCTCTGCCTTGCGGCGCCAGCACACTGGGTTCTAGTCCTGCTTGGGGTGCCGGATTCTGTCCCAGTTGCCCCTCTTCCAGGCCAGCTCTCTGCTATGGCCAGGGAGTGCAGTGGATAATGGCGCAAGTGCTTGGGCCCTGCACCCCATGGGAGACCAGGATAAGTACCTGGCTCCTACCATCGGATCAGTGCGGTGCGCCGGCCACAGCGCGCCGGCCGTGGCGGCCATTGGAGGGTGAACCAACGGCAAAGGAAGACCTTTCTCTCTGTCTCTCTCACTGTCCACTCTGCCTGTCAAAAAAAATGGAATATGATGAAATGCAACTGATCCTGGGACTAAAGTCAGTAGAGATTGTCTAAGATTTTCATTGAAGTCTTGCTAATGCTGCACATCATGTTCAATACATCATTTAATATAAGTACAAGTTTAATGGGCTTTTGCTTTATTAAAGTTTTGTTTATTGGGTGGTTTAATCTACAGCAACAGCATCAACACAAGATGGTTAATTTACATAAAAATGCTATTCATATACAACAATGCATGTAGAATGCCATTATTGTACAAGTACAATGTGTACAACTACGAGGGAATGGCTGAGGTTAACAGAGGAAACGGTAATATGATACATATCTTCCTACAGGGGAATATTTTCACATAAATAAATCCATTTAACTGGATATTGACAACTCTTGACCTATACTAAGTGTGAGATTTTATTTTGTTAATTTTTCATTAACTATTGTTATACAATGCCAGTTAAGAAGAGGCTCACAAAAACAATTGTATTACAAGCAGCAAGGGAGAAAAGTAGAGACCTTTTCAGAGGAGATTCAAAGGCTAATGGTGATTTGTATTGAAGGAGCCACTTCTCAGTCTGCTTGAATTGAAGAGATGGTAAAGCTACGTTTCCTCTTGGAAAACTACTGTTTTAAAACTCTACCACCCTGTCAGCTGAGTAAGAAGGTCAGAAAAACTTGATTCACCAAGCCAATGAATGGTAACTTTTAGTTTAAACCTAGCTCTATCTCATTCCTCAGTCTCTGATTTTTGTAATACATATCAATAAAATTTTATGAGCTATTTCTATTAGTATTACTCTGAACATTATTCATGTTTTATTTGTAATACAAATGATTCAACCTTTATTTGTAAATACAAAACACTCAAGTAATGGTGCAGCGATCTTACTAAATATTGCCACTTCTCAGTTGATTCCTCCAATGCAAAGTGGCCCTTCAAAAGTAGTTCTGGCAATTCCTACCAAGTGTCCAACTGCTCATTAAGAAAGAAAATGTGTTGCACATATGCTTGTCTTTGACCTTTCTTTTGTAGAACATTTTACACTTAGGGTTTCATTACCTCCTCCAAAATCCTGACAATACTTGGCAAGATTTACAAAATAGTAACTTGATCAGCTTGCCTTGGGGCCACCCAGCAAATCAGTTGCAGCCAAATAAAGGGCAGACCTCAGAAATTTTGATTCTCCCTATTTTTTACTTTACATTATACAAAAATATTTATATGTCAAAAATACCAATTTTCCTTAAGATTTATTCAATACCTCAGTTTGATCAAGAAATTATGCAAAGCAAACTTGAGAAGTTTAACTCAGCTTATAATATTTCAGGTGCTAGAAATATAAGACTAACGATTGTTCAGCTGTTAGCACCAGTAAGGTAGAACTTTCTGAGCCATAGGAATGACACTTTGGAGCAGCATGTCTTGCTGCCTTTTGTTTAACTGCTAACTCATATCAAGATGACTTTTCAAGTCCCTGCTTCTTTGCTTCTGATCCAGCTCTCCATTTATGCACTTGGGAAAGCAGCAAAGGATGGCCCAAGAACTTGGGTCCCTGCCACCTAGAACCCAAGGAGGTAATTGGTGTCCTTGCTATATAGATAATGACTTGAAATAAAAAAGATGAAGTGACTTGTTCAAGGTCACATAACTAATTGCTGAGTACAAGTTAGAGATCCTGACCTTCATTACATAACATTGTTGTTATGGTCTATTTAATAGCTTTCTTTCTTTACAAGAGCAATAAATAGCTTAATCCTTGATCACAAGGATACATCAATCCATCAAGTCAAATATGACACAGCTTAAAATGTCCATTTAGGAAAGATGTTTGCCTTATTTGGGTTTACACAGCAAAGAAGTTGAAATAATTAATTTCAAAACTAATCCAGATGAATTACATCTGATGAAAAAGAAATATGAAAAAAGAACAACCTCTAAAAATTCTAAGCAGTTAAATCTTAATAATACAATTTAGAAACATGCCAAAATGTGTTTTGTGACTAAATGAAAAGAAATTCAAACAACAATAAATATTAATAAGTCAACTGATTCAGCTTTCAGGATAAAAGATCAATATAAATACCCAGTGTATATCCAAATATTGGCAATAACAATTGAAAAGTGATAGAAAAAATAACATTGATGATAGCACTAATAAACTTAGTTGTGAAAACAAAGAAAATATTTGAAATAATTATATTTATCAAATTACAAAAGATTGATGAAAGTAATTAAAGTATACCCAGATAGACAAATATTGGTCCTGTGTTTATGGGCTGAAAATCTACATTGTTAAAGAAGCAATTTTCTCAATAAATATCTATATTCAGTGCAATCACAATCAAAACAACAGCAGATTTTTTTTTAAATTTCATTTATTCAAAAAGCAGAGATACAAAAAGAAGGAGAGACAGAGAGAGAGAGAGAGAGAGAGAGAGAGAGAGAGAGAGAGAGTGTCTTCCATCTGCTGGTTCACTCCCGAAATAGTGCAATGGCTGGGGCTGGGCTAGGCCTAAGCCAGGAGCTTCTTCAGGGTTTCCCATGTGGATTTTGGGACCCTAGTAATCGAGCCATCTTCTACTGCTTTCCCGGATTCCTTATCAGTGAGGCAGATAGGAAGTAGAGCACATGGGACTTGAACTGGTGCCCATATGGGATGCTGACATTTTAGGCTGAGGCTTAACCCAGTATGCCAAAGCCCCAGCCCCAAGAGCAGAGTTTTTGAAGACATTAATAAGCTGATTTAAAGTTTGTATCATTATATAGAGAATCTACATTAGCCTACCATCTTTTAATAAATTTCTAAAACTAAAATAATCAAGTTAGCATAGAACTGCCAAAAAATAGACATGTGGATTAATAAAACTACTTTAATAGAAACTACTTAATAGACTTCAGATGTAGACTCACAATACATATTCAGCTAATTTTTACAAAGTTAAAAGTACCAATTTTTCAAAATAAATTAATTGAAGTCTTCTAAACAAATCGTGCTAGTTCAATTAAAATTAACATAAAAGTAACTTCACCTCATATATTGACTGTATAAATATCCAATATTAAATGGATGACAGACCTAAATGGACAGCCAAACACTATAAAGTTTCCTTAGGAATTAATAAGAAAGAAAAATAATTTTACAATTGGGTTAGAGCGCAGTTTATTTTTCAATATGACAGAAAAATCATGAACAATGAATCAATAATGAAACACACACTAATAAATGAAGTTGTCAAAATTCAATGCTTTCGTTCATCTTGAAACATAATTAAGAGAGGCATGTCATAGAATTACAGAAAATATAATTCTCAATTATGCTTTTGGTAATGATCTTTTATCTGCAATAAATGGAAAACATTTATAACATAGAGATCATCCAATTAAAAATTAGATAACTCACGTGAATAGGTAACTCATCAAAGAAGAGAAGATTTAGAACTAAGAATATACATACCTGTTGAACATCTTAATTAAAATCACAATAAGGGGGCCAGTTGTGGCATAGCATGTGTAGCTACCACCTGCAGTGCCAGCATCCCATATGGCTCTATTTCCAATCCAGCTCTCTGCTGTGGCCTGAGAAAGCAGTGGAAGATGACCCAAGTCCTTGGGACCTTGTGCCCTAGAGGAAGACCCAGAGGAAGCTAATGGCTCCTGGCTTCAGACTGGCACAGCTTTGCTGTTGCAGCCAATGGGTGAGTGAACCAGTGGAGGGGAAACCTCCCCCCACCTTTTCCTCTCCTTCTCTCTCTGTGTAACTCTTTCAAATAAATAAATTTTTAAAAATCACAGTAAGTTATCATGACATACTACCATAATAGCTATTATTTTAAAAAACAGATAGATTAATATGATCTCATGGATTCAGAACTTGTAGAAATGTCAGAAATTGCTGGCTGGAATGCCAAGCAATGCAATCATGGAAAAAGCCTTTGCAGTATCTTATTAATTAATACATACCTTAAGACCCTGAGATACTACTTCTGGTTATTAACTCAGGAGATGAGAAGACATAAGTTCACAGAACAGCTGGTGATATACTTACAAGCTTCATTCAGAGCAACCCTCAACTTTAAAACAGCCCAAATACTCAATAAATTGGATTTGGACTAAAAGATATTGTGGCCTATGCATACTTTGAGTGTTAACTCAAATAAAACAAATCACTGGCATATGCAACATCAAGCCCACATATCCACAACAGTCCAGTCAATGTAGACATAAATGCTTATGCAGTGTGTAGCCACATGACTTTCTGGAAGAGGAAAAATACAGAAACTGAAACCTAGACAGTGATTGCCCAGCCCTGATTTGATTAGTGATGGGAATAGGTCATGGGGCTAATTGTAAAGCGGCACAGGGAACATTTGGAATGATGAACATGTATACCTCAGTTACAATGTTGGATCTACCACTGTACAAATTCAGTAAACCACATTGCAATGTAAACCAAGAAAGTTTGGATGTGAACAACTTTGGTGAACTGCAAAAATTTAAATGGAGTCCCTTAGAGAGGTAGAAGTTGTACATGTTACGGACTAATCCAAAGAAAACTTCGGAGATGTTAGGGAGAAAGTTTGTAAAACTGAGTGACCCTTTAGCCTTATTGTTAAGACCCCTGTGACTTACATTGTAGTGCTTAGGTTCAATTTCCAACTCTAGCTCCTGATTCCAACTTCCTGATAATGCAGACCTGCAAGTCAATGGCAATGGTTCAAGTGACCTGATTCAGGCCACTCATCAGGGAGAACTGGACAGAGTTCTCAACTCCCAGCTTGTGCCTAGGCCAGTCTTGGCCATTGCCAGAATTTTGGGAGTAAACCAGTGAATTTTCTGCTGTCTTTACCTGTTCTTTATTCTATTTATCTTTCACCCAAATTAATTTTTTTAAAAAATAATAATCAAGTCCACAAATCTGACTGTAAACCTTCTATACCAACTGTTTGTTATATAGCATAACCATCTAACTTTTGGTTTGAGTATAAATGGTTAACTTGCATAAATTGAAGTCATTAACTTATGTATGAAGAATTGGAAAATAATTGTCTCTTCCTAGTTTTAAGGAATACTGCATAAATAGCTCCAAGAAACACTGTTCCATTTTCTTGTTTACTTTAATTTCAAAATTAATGTCATAGTCAAAAGCTATTAAACAAAATAATGTAAAGTAAAAATGAAATCCTATCCCAGATTCCTTCACAATAACCTTGCTGGAGTGGGTATGTGTTCTCATGGATTGAAATGCCAGTTTATGTGCCAGAGTTCCATATCTGCCAGTCAGGATTTGATAGCTGATTCCAGCCATTTACCAAAGCAGAACCCTGGTAGCAACAGGTAACAGCTCAAGTAGCTGGGTTCCTTTCATCTGTGTGGAAGACCTGGATTTATTTTTTGCCTCTGGCTTTGGTCCTGGCTCCTCCAGTCCTTTGCCAGCACTGGGAGTAAACTAAATAATGGGAGCTCTCTCTCAGCTCCTCCCTACCCCCATCTGTCTCTTTGCCCTTCGATTAAATTAAATTAAACCAGAATTCTCCAACCTTAAAAGTATCCATTTAAGAGACATGTAAACTGTGATTGTGGACAACTGACTTGGTGTGTGCTGTCCACAGGCACAAAGTAAGTTGCATGTTTTAGGCATATTCTTTCAAGTTACCTGTATTCAATGTCAAGTGCTTAGATGAATCTGGTAAAGTTGTTAAACACACCTCCACATGACAAGCCTGAAGGGCTAGAGAGTGGACTGTCAGAATGGGAAATTCATGTTTCTAATCACTCAGGGTCCACATAGATGATCAGGCTCTCCAGGGCTATGCTTCCCTATGTACATCTTTCAAAAAAAAAAAAAAACAGCCTTTGTGTGAGACAGGCTCACTGTGCCTTGGTTACTAGTGTCTGAGCCTTTTGGCACAGAAATCTCATGCACACAAGTTGCATAAAGCAGGTGTAGTACTCATGGATAAACAGCAAGGGACAACAGATGCCTAAGGCAGAGAGCAAGCCCGGCCAGTGAGGTTCAGGACAGCTGTCTAGGAATGATAGGACCTCCACTGCGTATTTCCCACTTGAGAGCTCCAGTACCCCAGGACCACGTGAGTATGCACTTGAAGTGTTGAAGGACATCCTGTTTCTAAGGGAACTGAGACAGAAGCAGGCAGCTACGGTCCCAGTTTCCTCCCCCATCTCATTTTTTCTCAGCAAAATTAATGGTTATTCTTGAAAGCTGAAGTGAGAAATGAAGAACTGGTGTCAACCCAAGGCCATCTGGAGACCTGTCCAGCACACTGCATGTGGGAGCTTGCTTTATTTCACATATTCCATGAGCCTGTGCACAGTTAAACATAAAAATAACAGCTCTCAGACTTCACCACAATTAAGGTTTAGGAGTCAGGATTTCTTTTTTGGAAAATCCAAGTAAAAAATGTGAAATATGTGAGTAAGCAGCTCTAAAGACAAAGTTGAATCTGATATGTTTGGAAAAGATAATTACTGACATGCACACTGAAATACTAATGAAAAAGAAAACATTTTGGTTTTCAAGGATTCAGAAGGTGATTTTTCCTTATAAAGAGAGATTTTGTTCCAGCTGTAAGCAATCATCCAAACTTTCATCTTAAGCAGTTTGGAACTGATAACAATATTGTTCCAAAACAATTATTATCTAAAGATAATTAAATAGGCTGCTGCCGTGGTTCACTAGGATTATCCTCTGCCTGCAGTGCAGGCACCCTGGGTTCTAGTCCCGGTTGGGGTGCTGGATTCTGTCAAGATTGCTCCTCTTCCAGTCCAGCTCTCTGCGGTGGCCCAGGAAGGCAGTGGAGGATGGACCAAGTGCTTGGGCCCTGCACTCTCATGGGAGACCAGGAGGAAGCACCTGGCTCCTGGCTTTGGATCGGCGCAGTGTGCCGGCATTTAGTGGCCAGTTTGAGGGGTGAACCAATGGAAAAGTAAGACCTTTCTCTCTGTCTCTCACTATCTAACTATGCCTGTCAAAAACAAAGATAATTAAAGAGAAGGCACTTGACTCTAATATATTGGCAATTTCTATGGTGACTTTATAAAGAAGCTATGTAGGAACTTCCTATATCTAGATATTTAGTCTGCTACTAAATTATATTGAAAAAGCCTTTATCAGGAGTAATTATTTCTGTTCATAGGTCATTGATATATTTTCTTTATTTATAGATTGATTTTCACCTCTCTCTGAATAATTGCAGCAAAATTATCGCAGGTAATATTTCACCTAATGTCAAAGAAATTAATTTATTCTTTTCCATATTCACATCTATGGAGTTGTTCTATTTTCCGATCGTCATTTTTCAACCATGGCCTCTCTCATTGACCCAGAAAAAGCCCCCTTCCATGTCATAGATTGGTAGTTGAAGTTGTGTTACAGGCATCTTCTTGGTTGTGGGACAGATTCAAACGCTCACTTTGCTTACCTTGCTTTTTTTACCTATCACTAAACCCAATCTTTTCCTAACTATCCACACAATCACTTCTCCCTCCCCAGTTATTTATAATGTAAGTTGTGGTGAGAGGTATTATGTTCAAAGTACCAAAGGAACAGTGCCTAGAATTCCAACACAAGCAATGATTGCATGTCCTTTCTGAAACTTATTTTAAGACCCTAGTGCACCAAGTTCATATTTGGCATACATGAGTAAGAAAAACTCATGTTCATTCCATTAACTTCTATCATTTCTATTTCATTCCATTCTCTCTCTTCCTTACAGAACGATGGTAGCAGTAGTAGGTATCAGGTGCTGACCCACTGTATCTGATATTATCTTATGCATGTTATGTTTTGATTATATTTTATTTTCCTGTTGGAGGTGGAATTCTGTTTCTCCTTTTTTAAAGATTTATTTATTTTGGAAATTGAAATTATAGAGAGAGAGATCTCATCTGTTGATTCACTCCCCAGATGGTCACAATGGACAGGTCTGGGCCAGGCCAAAGCCAGGAGCCATGAACTTCATCTAGACCTCCCACTTGGGTGGCAAGGGCCCAAATACTTGGGCCCTTTTCCACTGATATTCCCAGGCCATTAATAGGAGCTAGATCAGAAGTCATATAGCTGGGACACAAACTAGCACTTATATGGGATGCCACAGGTGGTGGATTTACCCAGTGCCCAACAAGACCAGCCTAGAATTTGGTTTTTCAATGATAAATTATAAATTTAGAATTTGGGTTCATAAAACCACCCCCACAGACTTGGACAATGCCAGACTTATATGCCATCAGTCCAAATAAGAAAATAACACAGATTTATACTCTGGAAATTGTGAATGAAATTAACAGAATTGGCATTTGTCTTCGTGCATTTTCTGTTGCTAACAACACAATACAACAGACTGGGCAAAGTACACAGGAAAAAGACTTACCCTGGCTTGTGACGGTGGTCCAGGTTTGAGAGGCCACACCTGGTGATGGCTTTCTTGCTGGTGGAGACATCATCTTGCAGGTGGAGGGCACAAGTCACTATGGAGCTTCTGTCACTGGTCTGTTCTCAAGATAATCTGTTAACCCAATGTTCACATGCATAGGTTAACCCAGTCATGAGAAGGTCCCCCCTTGGTCCCACTTCTTAATATCTCATAATGGGGATTAAATTTCAACAAGTTTCAGAGGAGGCAGATATATTTAGACAACAGCAACAATCTGTAACTGTTTCAAATATCATCTGACCATGTGCTCCTCTTATAAAACTTTGTAGAACTCATTACTGAGACATTTTGTTAGCTTCATGTGTCATTTTTTAGGTCCAACATACTTTTTAGTTTATTTTTATTCATTATATATAATACTTTTATTAAGCCATGAAGCTAAAATTCTAACATGTCACTTGTTTAGGAATTATTTTGAAAATATAATGAGACTATAAAAATATCTGGAAATAGTATTTGCTGGAATAAAAAAAAAAAACAGCAAGTGTCCAGTTGGTCTTGAACCCCAGCTGGCATTCCTTATTGAGGTATGATTTATGAAAAGACAAGATTCTACAATTTCAAAAAAAACTGCTGATCTTTCCTGTTAATAAATTCCTGGATACTAATGAATAACTGTTCTAGGACCTAGGAAGGCAAGATTATGAAATGAAGAGCACATTTAAACATTCACCTGTCTCAATCCCACTCACTTTTCCTTTTTCTTTAAAATATTTTCTGACAGATTTATTGTTTTTAGTTTATTTGTTTATTTGAAAGACAAAGAAACAAAGACATATAAAGAAATCTTGCATGCATAGTTTGCCTTAGGAATTCCTGCCACAGCCAGAATTGGGCCAGTGTGAAGCCTATGCCTGGGAAAGCAGAGGGAGGCAGCCCAAGGACTTAGGCCCCTGAACCCACAATGGAGTATTGGATAAAGTCCCTGGCTTCTGCTTCGGCCTGGCCCAGCCCCGGCCTTTGTAGCCACCTGTGGGGTGAACCCCCAGATGGACAATCACTCAGAGAGGAAGAGTGCTCAAGATACCCCCTGCACTGCTTCTCTCCCCAAAAGGCTTCAATGGCTAGCCTGAGCCAGGCAGAAGCCAGGAAGCAGGAGCTCCAGTCAGGATTCCCACGACAGAAGGGAGAAAGGGTCCAGAATTCCTGGGCCAACAGTGGCTACGTCCCTGTGGCATCGGACACTGGATGAGGAACCATGCATATGCGTCCTAGCGGCGCCATGGCGGCCGCCCATGAGGAGTGCGCCTGCGCCGGTGCTGTGACCCGGAAGTGCAACCGCACGGGCGGCCTCTTCTGCCCCGCGGTGCTCAGGTGGGAGTCCGCGCCACGTTCTCACCTGCCCAGAGCCTGCGCAAGCCCTGAGGAGCTGTCCTCCATGCTGCTGTCCGACGCTGCAGGCCAAGCCTGGGGGAGACCCAGCGCCCCCAGGGTCAGGCCGGGATCAGGAGAGGCTGCGGCGGGAGGCGGCGGTTTTGTTCCCTTGGGCTTGTGGAAATTTCTGGGCGCGGTACTCTTCTTTGGCCCCTGTGGAAGTCTACACCTCAGGACTCAACTTCTGTCCCTAAGGAGCAGAAACGTTCTCTCTGCCGGGTGTTTAGTGCAGTGGCGATCCTGTCACAAGGTAGGCGGGGCCGCAGGTGCACAAAGCGGGGAGGCGGTGTGTGTATGAGGGGGCGCGGGGACGGAGGAGGAGAGAGGGGGCCAAGGGGGAGAACGAAAAGGGGGCGGGAAGGTGGGGAGGCGAGGAAGGGAGGGGAAGAAACGCGCGTGGGGGAGAGGAAAGGGAGGGGAGAGTGACAGGAGTCCAGGTGGACGGCAGGGGGGTGGGGAGGGGACAGGAGGTTGGGAGAGGAACTTTTCCCGCAGCCCCGGTTCCGTTTTGGGGTTTTCTGTCCCTGGCCGGAAGTAGCCTTGGCCGCGTCAGTGAGAAGAGGCCATGACGGCCTCTCTTATCCGGGTTGTTCGGAAGGGTAAGGTGTGTGTGTGCAGGAAAACGGGCACTGAGCGTTTGAATTAATTCGCACGCAGTCTGGTGAATTTTCACAGACTGCACACACGGAGGAGAAAGCAGAAACGTGAGACAAACCCCAATAAACTGATCTTCTGTTAAAAAAAAAAAAAAAAAGAAAAGAAACTATCAATTCCCAACTTGACTCTCACTGGGATTAAACATGACAATAGGTCTGATCTGATTTCATCATCATTTAAAAAAAAAATCATCTATTATTTTTCACTTTATGTTTCTGTGTGGGAACAAACTGTTGAAATCCTTACTTAAGGTATACTAAGCTGATCTTCTGTATACTAAGATAATCGAAAATGAATCTTGATGTGAATGGAAGGGGAGAGGGAGTGGGAAAGGGGAGGGTGGTGGGTGGGAGGGACGGTATGGGGGGGAAAGCCATTGTAACCCATGAGACGTACTTTGGAAATTTATATTCATTAAATAAAAGATAAAAAAAAAAAAAAGAATCGCTCTGTGCTCTGTTCCAGCCTGCCCAGGCTTCTGACACTGAATAGTACTAGTTCTTTTTGTTTGTTTCTTTCTTTCTCTGTTAAATTTGGTTTGAAAGGCAGAGTTATACATGAGGCGGTGCAGGAGAGATCAATATATGAGTTCACTCCACAGGTGGCTACAATGGCCACAGCTGGGCCAGGCCAAAGCAGAAACCAGGGACTTTATCCAGTACTCCAGTGTGAGTTCAGGGCCCCAAGCCCTTGGGCCGCTTCCTCTGCTTTCCCTGGCATGTTAGCAGACAGCTGGATCATAAGTGGAACAAAGGGGAAGGGGGATGGAGCAGATGAAGCCACCACCTCCAGTACCAGCATCCCATAAGGGTGTCGGTTCAAGTCCCAGCTGCTCCACTGACGTTCCAGCTCTCTGCTGGGGCCTAGCAAAGCAGGAGAAGCTGTCCCAAGTCCTTTCGGGCCCCTGCACCTCTGTGGGAGTCCTGGAGAAAGCTCCTGGCTCCTAGTTTCAAATCAGCTTTGTTTTGGCTGTTGTGTCCATTTAGAGTGTGGACCTGCAGATGGAAGACTTTTCTCTATCTCTCTTTCCCTCTGCCTCTCTGTAATTCTAATTTTTAAATGAATAAGTAAATCTTTAAAAAAAAAAAAAAGAGTGTAACAGGCAGGAATCCAGTTGGCATCTATATGGAATGACATTGTACCAGGCAGTGTCACAACCTGCCATCCCACAAGGCAGGTCCTTGTAAGTATTTTTCTGTCCACTCATTCTTTTTAGCTGAGCAAAAACAGGATATGTGAATTTAATCACTAATATATATTAAATAATTTTCATTATACTTTATAATTATGTTTCTATAGTTATTATAAATTATAACATTTAGTAATTATGGAAGCATTCAAGTTTTTTGTTTCTCTTTGTGTGAGTTTTGGCATGTTCAACTTTTCAAGGGATTCACACAGTTCATTTATCTTAGGAAATTTTTGGTCACAGAGTTGTTCATACTATTCCTTTACATTAGCTTGGTCACGGGGCCATGGTGTCACCGTTTCATTAATAATATTAGTAATTTTCACCTTTTTTGTCTTGGTTGCTCCTGATAAGAAGTTCACGAATTTTGTAGATGTTTTCAAAGAACCAAATTTTAGTTTTGTTACTCTTTGTCTGCAGTTGTACTTTTTACAGTTCCATTGACTAGTACTTCTAACTTTCATGATTTATTTTCTTCACCTGGCTTTAAGTGGTTAAGTTGCTTTTCTTCCTCTGACTTCTAGGGTGAAAGTGTAGCTCATTGATCTTGGTTCTTCTTTTCTAAAATATGCATCCATTAATATAAATTGGCAGGATACAGTTTCAATTTAGTTTGAAATATTTTTTATTTGAGATCTATAAACGTGTTACTTTGAGGTTTGTTGATTGTTCTCCAAGTTTTTGGTATTTTCCAGCTTTTTTGTACTGACTTCTCAGGTAGTTGCATTGTGATCTGAGAGCTTACATTGTGTGGTGCCTCTTAGGAGTTGAGGTTTGCTGTGCACCCACGCATGTGCTCAGAGTGGATGTGCTGTGTGGGTCTGAGAAGTGTGTTGTGTTCTGTTGCTGTGAACGGAGCATCCTCTAAGGATCCGTTTGGCGCATGGTTGATTTAGGTGCTTTTCTGTTAAGCTACATCCTTACTGATTGTCTAACTGCAGATCTGCTAACCAAAGAGATGTCTTGACGTCTGTGAGTGTAATAGTGCATTCGTTTATTTCTCTTTGTAGTTTTAACAATTGTTGTTTATGTATTTTGGCATGAGGTTTATTTTTGGACTCACTATCATACTCCATTGAAATGTGTATCTGTTCTTTCACAAATCCCAAACCATCTTGGTTATTGTAGTTTTATTGTAAGTCTTGAGATGCAATATTGTGATTTCACCCAGTTCCTTGTTTATCATTGTGGACATGATAGTCAATTGTCTTGGGTTTTCCTGATTACAGTCAGGTTTGTTTTTTTCTCAAAAACCTCTTGCTGGAATTTTTATTTAGATTATCTTAAACCTATAGAACCATTTTTCAAGAAATGGTATCTTAATAATATTCAACCTTCCAGTCCTATACACAGTGTATTTACTTAGATCTTCTTAAGTTTCCATCATCAGCATTTTAATCCTCAGCCAACATATTTTGTATTTTATTCATAGAGTTATGAGTTTTCATTTTATTATGCTATTTTAATTTTTATATCAGTATCTACCTGTGCACTGATGGTAGTATACACTTGATTTTCTAATAAGTAATTGTTTTTTTAGATATTTTATTTATTTGAAAGGCAGAGCTAGAGGTAGAGGCAGAGGGAAAGAGACAGAGACAAATAGAGGTCTTCCAGAGGTCTTCCAGGTTCACTCCCCAGATGGCTGCAGTGGCCACAGCTGAGCCAATCAGAAACCAGGAACCAGGAGATTCTTCTGGGTCTTACAGGGAGGTGCAGGGGCCCAAGGACTTGGGCCATCTTTCACTGCTTACTCCAGGCCATAGCAGAGAATAGGATCGGAAGTGGAGCATCCAGGACTCGAGCAGGTGCCCATGTTGGATGCCAGCACTGCAGGTGGTGGTTTTACCTGATGGGCCATAGTGCTGGCCCTGCAGTTGATATTTTTACATTACCCTTCTACCCATCATGGTGTTGTTAAAATAATTTATTTTTCCTAGTAGCTCTTTAGAAAATGCTTTTGGAACTATTTGTAGATACTATGTCTTCCTGGTTTTTTTAATGGCTTAAATATCAAATGGCTGTGCTCTCTTTGTGACCAATGCAAATGGCCCAGAAGTATGTGGAGTAAAAGTCCTTGCACCTTCTGCACAGTTAGTACCAGTTGCTGCGGGTACACACATATGCTGTATGGATGCACCTGCTTTCTGGAGTCTCTAAGCAGAGCACCCTGCCATGGGCCCCATTTTCCTGTGTTTCATAGTGGAGCTGGAAGGTGAAACTGAAAGTTCTGGGTTGACTCCAGACTGTGCCCTGTACTGAGTGACTAATTTATTCTCCATGCCTCGGTGTCCCCAGTGGGGCCATGAGGTTAACAGCAGTATGACCCCATGAGACTGCAGTGGAACTCAGGAATTTTATGGGACAGTGCTTTGTGTTATTGCTGTTCTTTTACTATCATTTATATTATTTGTATCATTATTATTTTATTTTCACGAGTCTCTTGTTTGTACCTTGTTGCTTTCTTCTGTTTGCTTGTTTTAATTTTGAATGACTGGCATTGAGACAGAGCAGGTGAAGCTGCTGCCCATGCTGGCATCCCATATCAGTGCCAGTTCAAATCCTAATTGCTCTACTTGCAATCTGGCCCCCTGGGCATGCACTCTGAAGGCAGCGGAGGATGGCACAAGCACTTGGACCACTTACACCCACATGGGAGTCCCAAATGGAATTCCAGGCTTCTGGCTTCAGCCTGGCCCATCCCTGGTTAGTGAGGCTATTTTGAGGGTTAAACAACAGATGGAAGAGATATTTCTCCCTTTCCCTCCCCATTCTCTCTCTGTATAATGTTGCATTTAAAAATTTTTATTTATATCAAGGGAACAAATTTCATATACTTCATATACACACTTATAAGAACATAATGATACTTCCCACTCCACTCTTCCTCTCTCCCTTCCTTTTTTTCTTTTAATTTGTACAATGAAATACTTTAAATTTACTTTATTTAGTGGAGGGTTAAGCTTGTGATTATGAAGATTAAACAAGTAGTAAGTAGAAAAACTATTCCTCCAGAGTATAGACAAGGGCTATAAACAATAATCAAATCTCAGAATGCCAGTTTTGCTCATAGACATCATGTTCCTTTGCTTTATGTTAGTTACCACAAATCAGGGAAAACATATTCGTCATTTGGGGACTGGCTAATTTCAGTATGCATAATGGTCTGCAGTTGCATCCATTTTATTGTGAAAGACTTGATTTCACTCTTTTTTATGGCTAGGTAGTATTTTATCATGCATATACACCACAATATCTAGTCATCAGCTGTTAGATATTTGAGTTGATTTCCTATCTTACCTATTGTTAGTTGAGCTGCAATGAACATTGGCTTACAGCATCTTTCATATGCTGATTTCATTTCTTTTGGGTTAATTCCCAGGAGTAGGATGGCTGGGTCATATGGTAGGTCTATTTTCAGATTTCTGAGGAATCTCCATACTGTCTTCCATGATGATTGTACTACTTTACATTCCCACCAACAGTATATTAGGGTGCCTTTTCCCCTACATCCTCACCAGCATTTTTTGATATTTTTATGATAGCAGTTCTAATTGGGGTGAGATGAAACCTCATTGTGGCTTTTTATTTGTGTTTCCCTCATGGCCAGTGATCTTGAGCAATTTTTCCTCTGTCTATTGGCCTTTTGTATCTCATCCTTTGAAACATGCCTGTTCATATCCTTAGCCCATTTCTTAACTGGATTGCTTGTCTTGTTGGTTTTCTTGAGCTCTTTATGTATCTTCAATATTAATCTTTTATCAGGTGTATAGTTTGCAAATATTGTCTCCCATTCTGTAGGTTACCTCTTTACTTTGTTGAGTATTTCCATTGCAGTGCAGAAACTTCTTAGCTTGATATAAACCCATTTGTCCTTTTTTGCCTTTATTGCCTGTGTTTCTGAGGTCTTTTCCAAGATGTTTTTGCCTTAGCCAATGTCTTACAGTCTCTCTTATTTATTCCTCTAATAATTTGATAATTTCCAGTCTTAGTTTTAGATCTCTTATCCATTGTGAGTGGATGTTTGTATCAGGTGTATGGTATGATGGGTTTGGTTTCATACTTCTGCATGCAGCAATCCACTTTTTCTAGAATCATTTATTGAAGATACTGTCCTTTCTTCAGATAGTGATTTTAGCTCATTTGTCAAAGGTTATTGGTTGTAGATATTATGGATAAAAACTTCTGGGGATTCTAATCTGTTCCATTGGTCTAGATATCTATTCTTGTGCAAGTACCAGGCTGTTTTGATTGTAAGTATCATGTAATATGTACTGAAAATGGTGTCCTGATGCCTTCAGGTTTTTTTGTTGTTGTTGTTTAATATTGCTTTAGCAATCTGCAGTCTCTTGTGATTCCATGTGGATTTTAGGGCCATTTATTCCAGATCTAAGAAGAATTTCTTTGGTATTTTGATTGGAATCACATTGAATCTTAATAGCTTTGGACAGGGTAGACATTTTGATTATAGTAATTCTTCCAATCCATGAACATAAAGATATTTCCATTTGGGGTGGGGTCTTCTATATCTTTCCTTGATGTTCCACAATTTTTATGTAGAGATCATTCACATTCTTGGTTATCCCAAGCTATTTGAATATTTTTATAGCTATTGTCAAAGGGACTGATCTTAAAGTTCTTTCTCAGCCATGGGATTTTTTGTGTGTTGCTTTTGTATCCTGCAACTTTGCCAAACTCTCTTATGAGTTCCAATAATCTTGCTGGTTTTTTGGATCCCCTATATGTAGGATCATATCATCTTCAGGAATAATTTGATTTCCTCCTTTCCAATTTGTATCCCTTTGATTTCCTTTTTTTTTTTTTTTTTTGTCTAATGTTTCTGGCTAGAGCTTCCAGACTGTATTGAATCTTATTGGAAATGCTTCCAGCTTCTCCCCATTCAATATGATGCTGAATGTGGGTTTGTCTTATATTGCCTTGATTGTGTTGAATTATATTTCTTGTATATCCAATTTGCTTTACTTTTCTTAATCATGAAAGAATGCTGTATTTTATCAAATGCTTGCTTTGCATCTGTTGTGATAATAGTATGGCTTTCATTCTTCAATTTGTTAATGTGATATATTACACTTCATAATTTGCATATGTTGAGTGATCCCTGCGTACCAGGGATAAATCCCATTTGGTCGGGTTGAATGCTCTTTCGGATGTGTTCTTGGATTCAGTTAGCTAGGATTTTGTTGAGGATTTTTGTATCTGTGTTCATCAGGGATATTGGTCTATGGTTCTTTGTTGTATCATTTTCTGGTTTTGGAATTAATGTGATGCTGACCTGATAGAAGAAGTTTGAGAGGATTCCCTCCATTGCAGTTGTTTGAAGTAGTTAAATAAATATGGGGATTAGTTCTTTTTGGTAGAATTCAGCTGTGCAGTCATCTTTTCTTTGTTGGCTTTTTTTTGTTGGGAGGGTCCTTATTACTGATTGAATCTCTGTCTCGGTTATTGGGTCACTTAGGTTTTCTATATATTTATGACTCAAATTTGGTACATTTTAAGTTTCCAGAAATCTATCCATTTTTTTTAGATTTTCCAATTTGTTGGCATATGAATGCTTGTGGTAATTCCTGACAGCTACATTGTGTCCATTGTAACATCTCAATTTTCATCTCTGATTTATGAGAGATTGTTTTATGGCCTATGATATGGTCTATCCTAGAGAAAGTTTCATGCACTGATAAAAAATATGTGTTCTTCAGCTTTGAGATGACATGTTCTGTCAGCATCATTTAGGTCCATTTGGTTGGTCAGTAATGTAGATTAGCTCTGTTGTTTCTTTGGTTGATCTGTCCACTGATGAAAGTTTAGAATGGCATGTTGGATTGTTTAAAACTTTTTAAGCATTTAAATATGGAAACCCTAGGAATTCAGATTGAGTTTAGGTAAGAAACTTCCATGGTGTCCCCCCCAACACATATTCTCCAAACATGTGCTCACACCCAGCTATCGTTTTGAGCCAAGGGCCACCGTGGTCACCAGACAAGCTTGGGAAAGGGAAGGCTTTTCTGGACCAGGATACTGAGTACAGTGGCCACAGCCTGTCCCAGTAAAGCTGGGCGAGATCTCACTTTGCCTGAGCCTTGGTTCCAAGCACTTACCCCACCATCCTGTCTGACTTTACTTAAAAGACACAAATTCTAGTTAATTTGCTAAGAATATCAACAGCAAACAGGGTGTTAATCCTCAACCATGAGGCTGCTCTCCTGAGTTTAGAACAGGAACAACTGGACTGGTCACATACTCATGAAGCAGGCCCTGCATTTTCAGTTCCATAGTGTAAATGGGCTAATTCTGCACTTACCTACAATATGCAACTATGTATATGCACAATGGAGTGTACGCATGTTGATGGCAGTATAGCATGTACTAGTTTATAATTCTCATTTCAATTTTCATTTCCCGATTTCCATCAAATGCACACCCTTTCATTTTCTATTTCTGAGCAGTGAGGATCACTGTTTGGGGCAGGGTAACCATGTAATTTGTTACTTGGATATTGCCTTACATATTCTCTAGACAGGCTTCCCACTGTCTTTAACCTTTCAGGATACAAAACTTTTGAAATTTTAGGTTAGTGAAGTTTATGAATTTTTTAAAAAATTATTTCTTCCCCTGAAAACTCTCAGGTCCCCAAAACATAAACCTAATTTCCTTAATTTTGATTTATATTTCAAGGATAGGAATCTATGCTTGTTTTATTTTTCCAGGCTTATTGCAGTATAACTAACATGAATTGTATATTATTATATCACAGTGTTTGTTTTGATATGAGGTTACTTAAAAATTCATTGAAATTTCACATTACCTTCATTGCATTTCCACACAAACTTTCTGGAGTCTCCTCGTACTTATAATACTCTATAAAAGGATAAGCACAATAAAGCTAATTAATCTGTCACTTTTGTGGTGTTTTTAAAAGACTCTTGATCTTAGCAGATCCCATGTATACTATATGGTATGTCAACTGTGGTTTCTGTACTGTATGTATTAGATGCCCAAAACTTTATCTCATAACTGTAAATATGTATTGCTTGACTGACATCTCCTCATTTCCTTGCTCCCAGCCCATGACAAACACCATCCTTCTCTCTGGTTGTTTGACTTCAGTGCATTCCACATCTAAGTGTATTTTTGCAGTAGTTCTTGTTTCTGTGTCTTATTTCACCCAGTGAAATATCTTCTGGTTCCACACTTTTGGTTCCATGATGTAATTAATATCAGGATTTCATTCCTTTTTAATATTGGGAAAGGGTGCCACTGTGTGTTAATCACATGTTTCTTAAGCATCTGTAAACCGACACTTGAGTTATTTTCCGATCTTGCAATTATAATGTTTGATGCAGCAGCAGCAGAAGCTGATGACTTAAGTAGTTGTTTCCTGCTACCACATTGGAGACCAGTATTGAATCCAGCTTCTTCCTGGCTCAGGTCAGCCCTAGGTGTTGTTGGTATGTGGGGAATGGACTATTGGATGTTTGGGTATCTCTTTGTGCCTCTGATTCTCTCCCCCTTCCACTCAACACTCTCTCCCATTCTCTCTCTCTCTCTCTCTCTCTCTCTCTCTCTAATATATTTCACCTTTGAAACTGTGGAAAAATGTTATGGACAATTGGTGCCAGATCAGTTACATTAATTAGATTCCCTGATGTCGCACAATATGATTGGGTGACTATTGTTCACAGTAACCCATTATGTATTTTATGAGAAAATGGAAGAAAGGAGCTTAGGGTTCCAACCATAAAATAGTGTCACAAGATAAATGTGCATTTGATCAGTTCAATTTGTATACATATATTGAAATGTCACACTGTAGCCCATAAATATTACAGCTGTTGTTAACAAAAAATGAAAATACCAACATTTTATTTGGTGTATAAAGTTAAGGGGTGTTAAAATGTTTAATATCACAACTGATATTGCAGTATTTAGAAACATTTCATTAATATTGAGACAAACATAATCTGGAAGTAATTGGTCTTACCAAGACGAGTGGAAAGGCTACCATGGTTTATTTTAAGTTGGTGGTGAAAATTTATTTTAGATTGTTCCCTTCAGTTAAAAAAAATGAAATTAGAGCAATACAAATATATGAAATCAAATGATAGACTATTTTTTAAAAATTAAGATTTTACTGGTGTTGAGAATCAATACACAGACATGTTGATGTGTACACAATTCTTGACATACACACCAAAAATCTTAAAAAGTCATGAATTTTTATTGTTTTTAAATTTGATATTATTTTAGTTTGAAGATACATATTTTTAATTTATCTTATACTTAAAGGCTTAATGTCCCACAAAAGCACAGTAGAGTTAGAAAGGAAGAATATATGCAAGGACAATAAAGAGTAATCAAATTTAAAAATATCAACTATAGTCATCCACAATAAATTCGCAGTTTTCAGGCTCTTCTCAGAAATGGTGTACCCAGGAGTGTCTGCCCAACTGTAACTGCCATATATTTTTATGTTTATTTCATGCTTTGGAGAGTTATGTGATCACCACAGAATAAAATCAGCATATTTGCATTGATGAAAAGATATTTTATGCAATTCCTCATTCTCCACCAACACAGAAAACTGTTGATTTAAACTTTTCTTGAGAGATTGGCCTTGTCTTACATGTCTGTATAATTGAATTCATACAGTAGAACAGTGTTAGTCTTTTGATTCTGATTTCTTTTTTTTTAAATATCTATTTATTTTACTTGAAAGTCAGAGTTACACAGAGAGAGAAGGAGAGGCAGAGAGAGAGGTCTTCCATCCACTGGTTCACTCCCTAGTTGGCCACAACAGTTGTAGTTGCACCTATCTGAATCCAGGAGTCAGGAGTTTCTTCCAGGTCTCACACGCGAGTGCAGGGGCTCAAGGCCTTCTTCTACTGCTTTCCCAGGACATAGCAGTGAGCTGGCTCGAATGTGGAGCAGCCGGGACTTAAACCAGCTCCCATATGGGATGTTGGCACTGCAGTCAGTGCCTTTACCTGCTATGCCACAGCGTGGGCCCCTTATTCTGATTTCTTTATGTGTTTTCTTTTTTAGTTTGTTTCTTTAGTGACATGTTCTTTCGTAACTTCATTTTTGACTGCCACATAGAATTAATTGTGAAGATAACACAACTTATTTTTCCTCCTTACATGTAGACATTTGATGTTTTCCCATTTGGCTTTCATGAATAGTGCTGGGGTGGGCCTTTGTGTTCATGTTGGTTTTATATTTTTAGGGGCAAAACTGTGAGTAGAACTGCAGATCAATAACAGTAACTTCATCTAAAACACTTTGAGAAACTACTAAACTGTTTTTCAAAGTGTCTGCACCATTGTAGTGGAATTGCATGAAGTTCTCATGATCCTCAGTCAGATCTGTCAGCATTCATCGCTTGCTGAACCATAGTCATTTTACTGGCTGTGAAGTGGTATGTTCTTGAGGTTTTGATTTGTGATTTCCTGGTGACTAATATTAAGCATATTTTTACATGGTTACTGGAAAAAATGCATGATTTAATTCATTAAGTGACTTGAAAATTGTTTATCTCTGTTGTGTTTTGTATTTTTGTGTAGTATTTGGGTATTCTTAAAATTTTTATTTGTATTTTTCTTCCTTCCGATGCCATTTTGAATGCTGCTGTTTTTTCAGAATATTCATTGTTGTACAGAAATACAATTAATACTTTTACATCTGTTCTATGCCCTGAAAGATTACTGGATTTTACTTTGAATATATAGTCAATTCATCAGTATTTCTTTTATATAAAGGATTGTGTCTTGAGCAATGCAAAGCAATTTCGCTGTTTCAATTTGAAATCTGAAGACTTTTTTCTTTTTCTTTTCATGATTTATTTAGTAAAGTTTTCCATTACCATGTTGAATAGAAGTGGTAACAGTATTTGTTTCTTGCTCCCAGTCCCAGCATTTGTATATTTTCCATGGGTGGCCTTTCCCTGACAGAAGTTCTCTTCAATTCTCAATTTGTCTATGGTTTTCCTATAAGATAGATTTAAAAAAAAAAAAAAACACAAAACTTGTATTTATGGGGTTATCATATATTGACTTTCCTTTATTTTACTAGTGAGTATAATATTAACTGAATTCTTTAATTTTAAATTTTTTAATTTGAGAGGTGGGGACTGAGAGCTCCTGAGCGCATACTTACTGCCCAGATGCCTGCAATGGCCAAATCTGAGCTTGCACAATAAGAAGCCCCCAGAAACAGAATCCACGTTCCCAGTGTTGGTGGCAGGAACCCAATTATTTGAGCTATCACCACTGCCTCCAGGGATGTGCACTGGCAGGGACCTGAGTCAGGAGCCCAGGCTGGGATTTCATTGTGGGAATCTTAACCAGCATCTTAACTGCTAGACCAAATGCCCACCAGTTCTCTCTTTATTCTATGCCTTTGGTCTGTGTATCTGATCTTATGTCAATATCACCCTATTTTGATTGCTGTTGATTTGTAGAGAGTTTTGAATTCAGGAAATGTGAGACCTCCAACTTTGTACTTCATTTTCAAACTTATTTTGGTTGTTTGGGGTCCTCAGCAGCCATTGGAGGGTGAACCAACGGCAAAGGAAGACCTTTCTCTCTGTCTCTATCTCTCACTGTCCACTCTGCCTGTCAAAAAAAATTTTTTCTGCTAAAATTAAATGTTGATATGTTTATAAGGATTGCTTTGAATATGTAGATCATTTAGTGCAGTACTAACTTCTTAAAATTCTTTTTATGTGTGTCATCTTCAATTCATTTCATTAACACTATAGTTTTTGGGGTTTAAATATTTTATTTCTTTGGTTAAGTTTATTCCTAAGTAATTTATTCCTGTTGATGCTATTGCAAATCCAGCTGTTCTCTATATTTTCCTTCAAGGTTGTTCAGTTTTGCATATAAATGCAACTGCTTTTTCTATGTTTATTTTGTATTGTACAGCTTCGCTGAATTCAGTTTTTGTACCAGTTTTATTGAAGAATCTTGAGTGTTCTCTACATACAAGATCATGTCAAGAAGGCAAATATAAAGCTTACCTGCAGAAAGTATCTGTTGTTTGCTATGTGAGAATTAGAATAACATCTAGTAGACTTATGGACTAGCACTGCTAAAGGAGTCCACTGATTCACCCATTGGCTTACCACTGCTATCTATGTCCCTACACAGACTCCCCAGGAGACTTCTTAAGGAAGGGCCTACACTGATGGATTCCTGTTGTGTGTTGCTGGCAGCTGCATATAAGAAACATGATTGGGGCCAGTGGGGTGGCTCACTTGGTTAATCCTCTGCCTGTGGCACCAGCATCCCATATGGGTACCGGGTTCTAGTCCCGGTTGCTCCTCTTCCAGTCCAGCTCTCTGCTGTGGCCCAGGAGGGCAATGGAGGATGGCCCAGGTGCTTGGGCTCCTGCACCCACGTGGGAGATGAAGAAGAAGCACCTGGCTCCTGGCTTTGGATCAGCGCAGCGCCAGCCGTGCTGGCCATTTGAGGAGTGAACCAACGGAGGGAAGACCTTTCTCTCTGTCTCTCTGTCTCTCACTGTTTGTAACTCTACCTGTCAAAATAAATAAATAAAAATCTTTTAAAAAAGAAACATGATTGATCTTATGTGCTCATTTCATACATGGGTACCTCCATCTGGGTGATCCAGAGCCTTGTGTGTGCCATGGGAATGTGAGTCTGTGTGCACCACATGATGGCTTGCTGCAACTCAGGTGCTGCTGATATTGGAAATGACCCCCTAAAATTATATCAAAATGTGACCCTTTCAAGTTCCCCAGAAACACCATCTGGGATGCCACATAATGGTATCAAAATTTGGGGTGCCATATGATACCACCATATGCTTATTAAAAAATCCCCAATATTAATAAGCCTGAGAGGGTTCTTGCCTAATATTTAGAGAAGAATTCTAAATACCAGCATAAACAAATGAGGCAGTGTGGTACATTTTAAGCTTTTATTTAGTGTGAAAGATGCATAGGAGAGTGGGAGCTTTATCTAAGAGAGATAGGTAAATCTGGGTTCATACTAAGCACCAGGAACCAGCCACCTGGAGGAGCATCTAGGGCAGGTGGCCCAAAGGCCTCATGCCTTGGAGATGCAGGGCTACAGCCAGGCCCCTCCCGGTCAATGGGCCAAGGCAGAGAAAAAGGGGTGGACATACTGTGTCCCAAGCTTTTAACCCACTTCCAAAGGGGTTTGGTTAATTAACCTGATTGGCACTTAGGTGTGGCCAGGTAGGGGTATGAGGTCACACAGAGGTATAGCAAAGGTGTCAGGTACGGCATGAGGTCACACGGGGGTGTGGTGACAGCATGGTCTTCCAGCTCACAAACCTAATTTTTTTTAACCTGTATGCCTTCTTACTTCATTCCCCCCTCGTAGACACCATCCCTTAATCCTAAGGGAAGTTGATGAACATCAGATCATCTTTTCTGTAACTGCTTCCTGCTTATGAGGGGCATAGTGCAGGCCCTGCCTATCCAGGATCTGGAAGTCTCTGTCTAATCCTATCTAATGAATTTGTTTTGTGAACTGGAGCAATCTTGGTCATTGCCAACATCTGTGTCCCACATGGTTAGTTGCTCCCGGAAGTCAAGGTCTGAAACATATAAGTTGTTAATTAGCAAAGGCAAAACTGGATCAAAACCATTTGGTAGGTAGGGTGCCCCTTTAGATGAAAATAACAAATGGGGACAGGGAAGATCCACTCTGAAAACGAAAATAACAGACTAAAATAATGAAAATATTTAATCCTGCTTCAGAGGTGAAAATAACAGAGAGAAGAATAATCCATTCTGAAGATGAAAATAACAAACTAAAATAGTGAAAATATGATTTAAAATACATAGCTAATGAAGATCTGCTCTGGAAATGAAAATAACAAACCAAAATAATGAAAATATGATTTAAAATACATAGTTCTATTAACCATTCATGTAGCATGTGGTGGGCCATGGGGGCAGCCATCTTGGGGTGGGGTCTGTTGCCCATCTTTCTGTGAGAGTGGACGTTCCCATTGTGGGCCACCATCTTGGGGCAGACTCTATTTCCCATCTTCCTGTGAGTGCAGAAGTTCCCATGGTGGGCCACCATCTTGGGGTGGAAGTCCCACCCTCAATTACAGGAAGTAGAGCATCTTCCATGTTTAAAGTTCCTTCTCTCTGACTCTAACATGTTTCTAAGCAACCAGACCAATTCTCCAACTTGAAATTAGCAATTAAAATCTTGAACAATAAGGCCCAGAAACAAAGCGAAATCTTTCTGAACTTTAGCTGCTGGTACTAGTTTAAAATGTAACCTTAGAAAAGCATGTAAATCGTCTTTGAAACACACCACAACCACTCAAGAATCCTTAGGAGTTTGTCCTTCATGCAAATCTGTTTTATCTCTGTTTGTACTAGCAATGATACCAAAAGTCCTTAAAGCCAGAAACAGCAACCGAAACCCCATCAACCCCTTCCTTTTTTGAAAACTAGCAAAACAAAAGGAAAGAGAAAGAAATAAAAAGAAAAAATCTTTTTTTTTCACTGTTTTGGTACAGGTTTTATCTAACAGAGATATGAATTTCATTGTTGGTCAAAAACAGAAACTATTAATATACAAGGAAACACAAACATGAAAAAGTTAACCAGACAAAAAATGAATAAACATCCAACTGTAAATTGGAATGAGCATAATGAAGGAATTTTATAATATTAATGCACTCATTTAATCTCTTTAATGGAGAAGAAAGTACCTCAAGTTCAAGGAGGCTTGCTTGTCTTTTGTGTGAGCGAGCTGCTCTTCTCCCTCAGGGCAGGGTGGCTCTGGCCTCACACCACGTGTTCTACTAGGACACTAGGCTCCTCTTCCCACTCCAATATCAGCCTGCTTTGAGCATGTCCCGGCTGCCACCTTAACAATTGAACAGTGCACTGGCCACCCAGGTGGGCTGCCAAGCACTCGTGTAGGCAGAGCTAGCTCATGCCTCTGCTGAGCCGCTGCAGACCAAACAGGCCTTGTGGAACTCGGCACCAGTCTGCGCTGTCAACACACACAAAAGGCACTCCCACTGAGCCACTGCAGGCAGAACCGGCCTTGGGGAACTTGGCATGGGTCTGTACACTGTCTGCACATGTGCATGCACTCCCGCTGAGCTGCTGTGGGCCAAAACAGCCTTGGGGAACTTGGTGCGGCCCCCAAGCTTTCATGTAGGGCAGGACCAGCATGAGTGTCCACCAGAGGGGCAGCTCCCTGCGGGTGGCCCTCTAGTGGACCCAAGGCTGAGAGGCCAGATCCAGGGTGGTGCCCAGATTTGGCGCTGAGCCTGGAGCAAACTTGGGCCACATGCCTGGCCATTGTACCCTGCCTAGTGACCAGCGCCAAGGCCAAAGAAAGTGATGCACCCCTCCCACACGTAGACCGTGTGTGCATCCCCACCTGGGTGTTGCTTTGGACCCCTGCATTTCCATGGACAGGTGTGCAGGGAAAGCACCAACCCAGATGGGAGAGGGAGAGGGTGCAGGCAGAGAAATAGGGTCAGAAGCCACAAGACGTCCACTCCCACCATGCTGCCTAGTTTTAAAATTTCTTAAAAATCAGTCCCATCTTAAAATCCACATGTTAAATGTTCCTTCGTGGTCTCCATATGATATTGGAAATGACACCCTAAAATTATATCAAAATGTGGCCCTTTCAAGTTCCCCAGAAACACCATCTGGGATGCCACATATGGCATGAAAATTTGGGGTTCCATATATCACCACATGCTTATTAAAAAATCCCCAATATTAATAAGCCTGAGAGGGTTCTTGCCTAAGATTTAGAGAAGAATTCTAAATACCAGCATAAATAAATGAGGCAGTGTGGTACATTTTAAGCTTTTATTTATCTTCTGGGGTCTTAACCAAAAAGTCATTGCCCCAACCTCGTTTAAGAGATGTCTCCCTATGTTTTATTCCAGCAATTTTGTATTTTCAGATCTCAGATTTAGGTCTTTGATCCATCTGAGTTGATTTTTATGTGTGGTGAAAGGTAGACATTTAATTTCATTCTTCTATATATGTTTATCTAGTATTGTCAGCACCATTTATTGAAAAGACTATGGGATTTTCATCAAAAATCAGCTGTTATATATGTATGTTTGTATTTATGTATTTTTTCTCTGTTTTCATTTATCTTTTTGTATCCATCTTCATGCCAGTTTCATTCTATTTTAATTACTATACATTTGTGAAATCAGGTATTGTTATGCCCCCAGCTTTATATGTTTTTGTGTAGGATCACTTTGGCTGCTCTGGGTATTCTGTGGTTCCATATGAATGCTAGAATTTTTTTTCTAATTGAATAAAGGATGTCATTGGTATTTTGATAGGACTTGCATTGAATCTGTAGATTTGCTAAGGAATATGAATATTTTAATGTTAATTCTTCTAATTCATGAACAGGGATGTCTTTCTATTTCCATGTGTTTTTGATGATTTATTTCATCAGTGCTTTATAATTTTATTGTTGTGATCTTTCACTTATTTGGATAAATTTATTACTAAATATTTTTGTAGCTACTGTGAATACTTTTTTCCTGGTTTATACTATTTATTTTATTTAGGATACACAAATTTCATCTATTTCATATATACAGATTCAGGAACACGGTCATACTTTCCCTCCTAACCTCCCTCCTGCCTGTACTCCCACCCTTCTCCCTCTTCCCTCTCCTATTCCCATTCTTACTTTTTACAAAGATCTTAAACTTACCTTTACAGGAGATCATTATTGGTGTATAAAAATGCAATTTTCTGTACATTGATTTTGTATCCTGTGACTTATTGGTTTATCACTCCCAACATATTTTTACTGCAGTGTTTGAAGATTTTTATCTAAACTCATGTCTCCTGAAAAAAAATAAACAGATATTTTTCCTTCCTCCTTCCCAATTTTCATCCCCTGTATTTCTTTACCTGAGTATTCTTGTGAGTACTTGAGATACTGTATTGACTAAGAATGGTTTATGGGGTGTCCTTATCTTGTTCCAGAACTCAGAGGAAATGTTTTAGCTTTTTCCCGTTCAGTATGATAGTGGCTATTAGTTTATCATATAGCTTTGATAATTTTGAGCTATGTTTCTCCTGTACTTCGTTAGTTGAATTTTCTTATCATGAAGGGATGTTGACTCTTTCTATGGAAGCATTCTCAGCATCTGTGGAGATGTTCATGTTTTCTGTTCATTCTGCTGATGTGATTTCATTGATTTTTTATAGATGTTGAACCACATTTGCATTCCTGTGATAAAACCCACTTCATCACATTACATGTTGTTGTTGAGTAATATGTATATACATATATCATACATATGTGTATACATATATATCTTTTTGATGTATTATTGCATTCATAATATTTCCAAACCCTCACAGCCTAGAAATTGCTTGAAATAAGAGAGCTGGAACTCATTACCCATGCTTTTGCAGTCCCAGAAAGTCAAAACACTTTCCCAAGGTCACAGAACAACAGAATGTACTAAAGAAAATATTCAAAACCAAATTCCCTCAGATGGAAGACCTCTCTCTCTCTCTCTCTCTCTCTCTCTCTCTGCCTCTGCTCTCTCTATGTAACTCTGACTTTCAGATAAACAAATCTTTAAAAGAAATCATTATATTCATTCCCAGCTGATACAGTTCCACATTCCAGCCTTGTTAGTTTTAGTGTTTGGCCTGGATTATTCTTTCCTGTGGGGGGCATCCTGGACACTTGTTTTGTCTCAGAGAACTGTGGCTGGAATTACCCAAAAAATGGCAGCAGGGGAACTCCAAACCTTCCTGAAATAGGGCTGGTTGGGATTCCAAAGACAAGGTTGCTAAATGCCAGGGTAACTCCTGCAAGGCACTTATTAGTCTCATTCTCAAAGAAGACTGCAGCTTCCTTGTGTGGACAGCAAGCAGGGTTCCCAGAGAGGGATATATCATGTGAGGCTCCTGGTTCCTGGTTTTGGTCTGCCCAGACTTGGCCATTGTGGCCATTTGGAGAATGATCTTCCTTCCCCTTCTTCCTCCCCCTCCCTCCTCATTCTCCTCTCCCTTCCTCTCCTTCTCCATCTCTCTTCCCCATTTCAAATACATGAATATATAAACCTTTTTTTAACAACAACAAAAAAAGCTGTTCAGGCAGAGGGGAGGAACCCCCTGTGGAGGCCAAGATGAGTCATTAGAAAAGCCAGCATAGAACCAGGAGAGTCTGGTCATGGAGGCTGGAGAGCAAGAACCTGGTGGCAAGGAGCAGCAGAATCTGTGGGTGCTTCCCCACGATGGAGGACAGTGCCACCTCACAGGGAGAGCAGGGGAGGGAGCTCAGATCTCAGGAACTTACCCAGCAGGGAGTCCCTGCATCCCTGGAAGAGCTGAGAATGGCTGGAGGTGGAGAGCATGGAGTCTGACCAGCACAGCCCTGGGTTGCAGGGGTGGGTGGTGCTAGAAGGGGAATGCTGGTCTCAGAGGGAAGGCTTCAGTGCAGAGGAGGCTGAGAGAAAGCGTTTGTTCTTACTTCAGTCTTGTGTGTAGGCAGGGGAAAAAGCACACAGGTATATCAGGCTGCAGATGGGCCAGCCAGGGGCTTAGATGGAGTACATGCAGGAAGGCACTATGGTGCGTGACCAGCCCAAGGCCAGCAGGGTGGGGGTGGGTGTGACAGTTTCTGTGTCCTGTGCCATATGTGTGTAAGGCTGAGAGGCCAGTGGCCTGGAGGTCTTGGAAGAGAAGGGCATTGATGAGGGCTGCACCTCCTCAATAGTTTTTCTAAAGTTTTAGAATAATTTTCTCCTTCACAAAGCAATTTTTTCTCCCATTTTGTTTTGGAAACATGCATCACTTCCATTTTGTCTTTTCTTTTGATTTAATATTGTTTATGTTTGATGGAGACCAAAGGCCTCTATCAGGCAGATTTTTCTGGCCCTCCTGGGAGCAGAGGAAGCAGGTTGTAGCAGCCTGCTGATGACGGCTGCTGTAAGACAGTGCTGCTCTGCAGCCCCAGCTGGTCCTGCCAGGTTTCCCATGAACCTCACCCAACTTTGAAATTAGTGACTCGTATCTTATCTACAAACTGTGCATATTTCCACAACATGCAGACCAAAAGAAGTGTTTGCAGTGGGGTCTGACCAGTTGGTCTCAGACATGGCCCAGCCCCCAGTTTTCCAATGCTCAAGGGCCAGAAGAAGAGGAGGCGTATCTGAGGTCACTGGCATTGATTTGATATTACAAACTCCTTAGCAGCATCGTTGTTCCATGCTACATTTAAGGCCATGTTGGAAACTGCCTAGTCTTGTTTATTTCCTAGGAAGTGAGAAGTAACTTGCTGAGCATGCTCTCCAGATGTTTCCTGAGGGGCCAGGTGGTGTTCCCTGGTTCATCTCCTTGCTTCCCTCACAGCACTGCCCTGGGTTTATGGGGGTTAAAGACCCAGAGTAGGTGTCACCCCTGGTGGGCCTGCAGGGAAACCTAGAAATGACATTGGCCTCATGACTCTCCAGGGCTGTAAGATGAACCCTGTGCATCTGCAGCCACCAACAGGATGGTGATGAATGCATTCCCACCACTGCTCTCCTTGCCATGATGGCAGCAAGTGGGCTACACTTTTAGAAAAGATAGGAAAGGTAGCTCCTATCTGGAGGTGCCATGAGTGCCCCCCATTCCTTTTCCTGTTTGTCCATCAACAGGCAAGACAGTGGCTAGGAGACAAGCCTAGTCTTAGATGCCCTTAGTTTCTACTTTCCTCTGAGTGTCCGCTGATGGTGCATGTCCCTTTGCTTCCCCCTCAAGACTGTATGCTGTTCTGTAGTCACCCCACCCCAGCCCTCTGGATCCTGATCCAGCTCCTGTACACAGACACACAGCTGCCTTGTGAGCAATGCGAGCCTAAGAGAGGGCCTGGTAGAGGAGCCAGGCAGAGTTTGAATCTGTAGCCATCCCTGAATGGCTCTCTTCCCCAGGCAGCTCCCTGGCTGTCCTGTCCCTGGGTGTCCTTGCAGGCTTGTTCCAGCACAGTTCTCAGTGTTGCCAGCTCCCCCAACCTTTCCCTACCATCCTTCGGGTTGAAATTTTCTTGTGCTCTTCCATGAGATGCTATCTTCTGTGCTCCCACAACCAAATGACATCCAAGGAACTGAGTGAGGGATGGCATTGCCAATGAAGGGCAGAGGGGGAGGGGAGAGGCACTCGGCTCTTCAGTTGGAGAGGGGTGAGTTTGGTAACTGAAGAGGCCCCAGAGATGTGCAGGCCCTGATCCCTCAGACCTGTGCTAATGACCTCTCAGGGAGAAGGGTCTTTGCAGACATGCTTAAGGACAGAGGGATAGGCCATCCCTTGGATCATCTCAGTGGGCCCCATGTGGTCACAGGACCTTCATTAAGGGGAGGCAGGTGGAAGAGCCAAGGGAAGGTGGCGGAAGCAGAGCTGGAGTCAGGAGATGCTGGACCCCTGGCCTTGAAGTGCAGGAAGGGCTGAAAGGGTGAAGAAACAGCTCTTCCCCCAGGGCTCCACAGGGAACCAGTTCTGCCTGTGCCTTGTTTGGACCTCCCCAAGTTCTTTCCGATTCCTGTGTGCTGAACTATAAGATGGCAGATTTCTGTTCCTTTAAGCGACTACATTTTTTCACAACAGCAAGCGAGGAGGACATTGAAGTGTTTTAAGCACACCTATACACATAGGCACATGCATATGCACATTTGTGCAGGACCATTTTGGTCATCGGGAGGGGGAAGTTTTGGTGGAATCTGTGCTAACAAAGTTTCAGGTGTTGCTACATTTTTATTTCATAATGCTTAATGCTTGCATTCAAAACTTTTATTTACTTGAAAAGCAGACACAGATTTCCCATCCACTGGTTGACTCCCCACATTCCTGCAACAGCAAAAGCTGTGCTAGGCCAAAGCCAGGAGCTGGGGATTTAGTTGAGTCTCCTCCAAGGGTGGCAGGAACCTCAGTATTCAAACCATTATCTCCTGCATCCCAGAGTGATTGTTGGCCGGAGTTGCAACCAGGAGCAGAGCTAGGACTTGAACACAGGCACCCCAATATGCAATGAGGGTGTTCCAAAGAAAATCTTAACCATTGTTCCAGCGTTTGCATTTTGAACACTTCATCTGCAATGCTATCTCAGGGTTGTGATGTTTTAAAATCATAAAACATGGGAGGAAAAATGAACTCAATATAATTTATGGCAGTGGTCTGGAAAGGAGAACAGCCATATTACCACAGTGGGACTTTTGAGTACCTATTCCTCATGACTTTGATCCTTGTATTAAGGTGTAAATTAGTGCAATAAAAACTCCTCAGATCGAACAAATATCGACCTCTGTGCTACTCTGACCCACGTGGAGATGTAGAGTGTTTCCATCTCCCTGGAGGTTGTCCCCCTCCCCGGATTCTGACTCCACACCTGAGTGGACAATGGGGCTGTGCCTTGACCCTCCAATGTTGCTTTTCCACCTTTAGTCCCTGGCACCCTCTCTTTCCTCTGTCCAGAGCCTGCCCTCCAAGTTTGGCCCTGGGCTTCCATATTGTTGTTTCCTGGAGGAGTCTTCAGGAGCTCATCCCCACTCAAGCACATGTTGGACTTTACCTGATTTCCCCGGCTTATGTTTTTCATAGCACACAGTTTGAAATAGCTTTAGTATTTCTGCTAACTGAATTCTGGTTTGTCTCCATCTACTGTGAAATGTCAGCTCCTTGAGGGGGAGGGGAATGATGGTCTTTACCTGTTAGAACCTGCCTGCCCCATTCAAGTTGCTCAGGAAACACCTCAGAGGTGTGTGAATGAATGCAGGTGTCTTACTGGGGACTGTCACATGCTCAGATGGCCTCTGCTGCCAGGTGGATCCTGTACATTTCTTCATTCTGTTTATTTCTGAAATCAATTTCATGTCAGCTGAGTCCTGCTCTTTCTGGCGGTCCCAGGCCATTGAATTTTCTTCCACATCAACTACCTTTAGACAGTCAGTCACAAACAGAAAGAGCTTTGTGATACTATATCTCCTTGGGATCCTGATAGCTAAGGAAGCAGTGAGCTAAGATGAGATGCATGGGGTGGGGGTTACTGAACATGCAAAGGGCAGTCAACTCGTTCAATCCCAAAGTCATGGCAGACAATAGAGAGCAGTGTACACCACACACTACGTGCTACATACTGCATAGTATGTGCACGTACACACTGCATGGTGCACAGTCATCTTTGGGGGTTGAGAGAAGTGGGTGCAGGGACCCACCCCTACACAACTGGTGGTTGGAGATGGGGGTGCTCTGGAAGGGCTCACATGATCTTCAGCTGGGGCTGGGTGGCAGTGAGGATGGGGCAACGGAATTGTACCATTGCCTGCCTCGGGGTGCTCTTCAGCATCTGTCTGCTGAGTGTCCAGTGGGCTGATATCCCTAGTGGGCCTGGGGCTTCTGTGGGCCAACTACACAGGCATCACTGGGCAAATCTAAGAGGCTACTGCTCACTACTCCATGGCAGTTTCTAATCTCCCTGAGTTTGAGGCATTTTCAGTTGTAGCAAGCTTTTGACCCCAAAGGGCAGGGATAGGGGAATCAGAAACTGTCTTGAGCTGCAGAAGCTTAGAGCTTTGGAGAAGGAAGGGTGGAAGTCAGCCTGGACAGATGTCCAGGGAGTGGGATCTGCATTGCTGTGTGCACTACCCTGACAGCCTCAGGAAGGGCTAAACAACCAAAGATGCAAGGGAAAGGGAAACAGGAAAACCCACCAGCAAGGCCCAGGGAAGGGCCGTGTATTGCAGCCTGGTATTGCAGAGGGGCCTGGGGCTGGTGATTGGCAGCAGGTCTGTGTGGCACTTCAGGAGACCAAGAGGAGGGCTTGGGCACAGGAAAGTACACATAAAGGTCAACTCCTAGCCACTGCATGAGTTCAGAGCCAGGTTTCAGGCCTTACCTTGATCTGTTTTGTGCTGCCTTAATAATATACTTGAGGCTGAGCACCTTATGAAGGAAAAGTTTATTTGGTTCATAATTCTGGTGACTACCATGTCCACAGAGCATGGCATCAGGTGAGGGCCCCCTGCCCATGTAAGAACAAGGAAGCAAGAGTGGAGACAGTGGCCATCTGGTTTTTTTTTTTTAAATATACTTTTATTTTTATGGACATAGTAACTTTCGTATTTATGAAAATACAGTACAATTTCCTACCATGCCTAAAAAGTGAAGTGATCAGATCAGGATAATGGGCATGTGTATTGCACAGGCAATTGCACACATGCACAGGTATTGGCATATTTTATACCTGTATCATTTTTTTGTGTTGAGAACATTGAAAATTGTTTTAGTAGCTATTTGGAAATACTCAGCTGTGGTCATCCACAGTTACCTTGCTGTGCTGTAGAACACTGGAAGTTATTCCCTCTATTCAGGTGCACCCCTGTACCCACTAACCCTCACCTCTGCTTCCCTCCCACCCTGCACCCTCTCCAGGCTCTGGTAACCACTGTTGTATTCCCCACATATCTGTGATCAACTTTTCCACTTCCACACATAGTGACAACTGTTGTATTTGTCTTTCTCTGTGACAGGCTTATTTCATTGAACACATTGCCTGAAAGTTCCATCAGGTTACAGCAAAAGATAGAATTTCATTCCCTTTTAACATTCCTTTGCATGTGTATATCACATGTGGTCTATCCATTCTCCAACTGATGAGCACCTGATTCTACATTGTGGTTACTGTGAATAGTACAACACTAAACATGGTGCACACGTCTCTTCAGCATACTTTCAGCTCATAGAGACACACCCAGTAGTAGGAGAGCTGGAGCATATAGCAGTTCCGTTTCTGGATTTCTCAGGATTGGCCACATAGTTTTCCAAAATAGTGATAGTCATTTCCATTCCTACGAAGAGATCCCCTTTCCCCACACCCTCATCAGCATTTGTTATTTTTATCTTTTTGATCAAACTGTTCTAACTGGAATGAGATGTTGACTTTGATTTGCAGTTCCCTGATGATTAATGACATATCTTTTTCCATATTCTTGTAGGTTGTTTGTGAATCCTGATTTCAGAATATCTGTACAGGTTATTTCCCCATTTTATAATCAGATAATTTTTTGTATTTAGATTCTTGAGTGTCTTCTTCATTATGGATATTCATAACTAGTCATTCTCAAAAAGAAATTTCTCTAAGGTGCACTTCTGTGTTTTTCAGTCATTTTAGAAGAGTCACCATGGGGGCTTCTAGCTCTCTCATTCCCTCTGTTCAGTCAGTTTGGTCTGTGACCTAGGCTCCAGGTCTTTATCACTTCAGGGCCTCTTAGTGGATCCAGTCTTGAAGAGGTTTTTTTTTTTTTGTTACATTTTAAAAATATTTATTTATTTATTTGAAAGCCGGAGTTACACAGAGAGAGGAGATGCAAAGAGAGAGAGAGGTCTTCTGTCCACTGGTTCATTCCCCAATTGGCCACATGGCTGGAGCTGCACTGATCCAAAGCCAGGAGCTATGAGCTTCTTCTGGGTCTCCTATGCTGGTGCAGGGGCCCAAGGAGTTGTGCCATCTTCTATTGCTTTCCCAGGCCATAGCAGAGAGCTGAATGGGAAATGGAGTTGCCGGGACTTGAACTCCCCCATGTGGGATGCTGGCACTGCAAACGGTGGCTTTACCCACTAAGCCACTGTGCAGGCCCTGAAGGTCTTTAAATTTTTTTGTGTGGGTCTTTGATTTCTTATATCAGTGTTATATTACTATTTCCATTGTAGAATTCTTTCACATTCTTGGTTAAATTTATTCCAGGATATTTCATTTTATTCATTTTAACTATTAAGAATGGGATTGTTCTTATAATTACTATCTCAGCAGCTTCATTATTGATTTATAAAAGTGCTTTTGATTTCTGCATGTTGATTTTGTGTTCTACAACTTTACTGAATTTGTTGAAATAGAATCAGTAATAATATCACCTGTAACAGTATTTTACTGGAGTCCTTAAGCTTCTCTAAATATGTAGAATAATATCACCTGCAAACATGGATGATTTCACTTCCTACTTTCCCATTTGCATACATTCTATTTCTTTCTTTTTCCATTTCTATGGTTAAAATTTTCAGTACTTTACTGAATAAAATTGGTGAGAGTGTATATCCTCTTGTTCCAGACCTTAGAAGTATCGCCATTTTCTTCACCAAACTGTCTATTCTTAAAATTCAACTTTTACTCACTTATCAGATGAATAATTGTGTCTATTTGTTTAATTAATGTTAATAAGGTGGTTCATTTTTCAGACATTCATTCATTATTTAATTGTACATTAATTTGCCTCTATTTTGCATTCTCTTTTTTCTCATTTTTTATTGTTTTTTTTTTATTTAGTAAATGTGAATTTCCAAATGCAACTTTTGTATTATTGTGGCTCCCTCCCAACCTCTCTCCCTCCTGCGGCCCTCCCCTCTCCCACTCCCTCTCCCATCCCACCCTTCATTGAGTTTCATTTTCAATTACCTTCATATACACAAGATCAACTTAGTATACACTAAGCAAGGATTTCAACAGGCTGTACTCACACAACCACACAAGGTATAGGGCATTGTTCGACTAGTAGTGTTGTTTTTAAGTTTCATAGTAAAACACATTAAGGACAGAGATCCTACGTGGGGAGCCTGTACTCAGTGACTCCTGTTGTTAATTTAACAATTGGCACTCATATTTATGATGTCAGCAATCACCCGAGACTCTTGCTATGAGCTGTCTAGGCTATGGAAGCCCCTTGAGTTCACCAACTCTGAACTTGTTTAGTCAAGGCCATATCACAGTGGGGGTTCCTTCCTCCCTTCAGAGAAAGGCACCTCCCTCCTTGATGACCTGTTCCTTGAAGAGGTTTTACCTATAGGTTCTGCATTAACATCCCAAGAGGAACTTTCGTAAACCACAAACTTCATTGTATCATTCCATAGCCCCACAATTTATTGAATCCTTAAAGCACACATAGAGAGATGCTGGCAGCAGAGTGCAGCTTAATGTGGTGCACGTAGAGGGATGCACCTCAACATGAGACCCAGGATGAGGGACTTTCTGCAAGGACTTTGGAGGGGTCCATTCACTCTTCCACCTTGTGAGGACACTTCAAAAAGGGGCCATCTTTTTCCTAATGTTTGCATGTTGAACTCAGTCATACTGGTGTGTTTAAAGGGGTACAATGCTCCCTTTCAACTCTTACACATATGGTAAATAGCAGGCCTCCAGCCTTCCCTTTCATTATCAATTTTTTGAAGAGGGCACCAACATAGAAGCAGAAAGTGAGCCCTTTCAATTACTGGATCTGCTGGTCCTCAATTTTACTCTCCCCAGCCTTGAGAACAGTGTGAAAATTTTCAAATACCCAAGACAAGGTCTTGTTACAATAGCAAAAAAGCACTGAAATCTCTGGGAATGTCTTGCTTTTCTCCCTACAATTTGAAGCATAGCTTTGCAGGCTACAGATTCCTTAGTTTGTGATTTTTGTATTGCCTTCTGCACTGCACCACATCAGCCCACTGCCATGTGGTCCTCCAGGGATTCCGATGAGCAATCTGCTCATGAACATAGGGGAAATGATGGAAGACACCTCCCTCTCAGCTCTACAGATATGAACAATGCACCGAGCTGTCACGGGCAACAGAACATTTTGTGGTAGTGTCATAATGCCGGGAAAGTGATCCCATCATGTTGAGACCTATCACTCAGATGTTACAGAGGAAGGAAAGGCTATTTGGGGTGTAGACTTTAGGAGGCAATTGGAACATTCTACATGTGCTAATTTTGCAAAAAATAAATATCAATTCCTATCACCTAAACAAAGATCTTTTGGGAGTACTTCCTCTTTAATCAAATGGACAGATACTCCTGGAAACTGCCGTGGAGTATCACTAACTGTGATTGGTCCATTTCTTGCTCTGACATTGGAAGGCACACTGTGATGTCATTCCAACTGCCTGTTTGAATCCCTGGCTGGGCGGAGGATTTTGTCCGTTTTTTCCAGGAAGCAGTTGGATGCTGACAGGCGAGACTTGGACAAAGCTACGTGTTTTTCCATATTTTGTTGTTTTTGCTGTTTTGTCTATTTCTTGTTAGTGTGTTGTTTATTTTGTTCTTTTATTGTTCTGTTCATTTTGTCCTCTCCCTTCCCCCACAATCTTTTACTTCTTATCTGTGCATTTTTATTTTATTTAACTATCTCGTCATTTCTCTTTTGATTTCTCTTGTCATTTCTTCTATTTATTTTCTGTTTTCATTTTCTAATTCTTTAATTCTTGTGTATCTCACCTTCTTTTTCTCATCTGTAATCACTTTCTTTACATAGGAGGATTAGTATTGTAAGTTTAGTTATAAGAGTTGGTGTTTTACTTTCTGTGACAGTTTTCCATGTTTCTGTTTTGTCACTTTTGATTATTTTGTTTGAATCACTGATTTGTATAGTGTAATTCATATATAGTGTTTGTTCAAAATATTAGCATAGTGAATAGAATTAATCTTAATAATTAGTGTACTTCATATACTGTTGTTTTTGTTATGCCCAGATATGCCCAAGATATTATTTGATATGCCCAAGAAGTTATCAGCAACCCATCACACTAAAATCCAAAAGCAAGGTTTTTATTAAAAAGGTAAAAGCCGCAACAGGGACCTCATCCAACCAACCGGCGCAGCGGAGGAAGGAGAAAAGGCCCAGGTCTTTTTTGGGGGACACTTTTAAAGGGGAGATACATCAACAAGGGCTTAAGGTGCGGGGCCTTTTATGATTGGGCAGGGTAGGGGGGGTTTCTATTTGGCTTGAGCTCAGGAAGTTACCTCATTTGGTAGTCTCTACTGAGCTGCCCTTGGTCTGCTGAGCAAGCTGTCCTTGGTAAGCTTTGATATCTCCGTAATGCCTGAATGGCTGCTTGTACAAGGACTCGGGTCTGCTATGGGAAACGGAGGTTGCTTTTTATTGTTTCAAAATAGAGTCACTTTGGCTCTTCAGTTTTGTCTGTTCTTTTTAGTGCTGTTTCTTTTGTTCTTTTTTTGTTTTGTTTTCCTTCTTTTCTTCCCCACAAATTTTTGCTTTTTATCTGTGTGTATTTTATTTAAAAATCTCATTTCTTTTTTCATTTCTCTTGTTGTGTTCATAATATCACATAGTGAATTAGAATTGGTCTTATTGATTAGTACAGTGAAGTTCATATACAGTTTTTTGTCTACTTGTTCTTTAAGAGCTTTATTTTTTTATTTTTTATTGTTAGTTTTCTCCAACTCAATTTTTTTTCTTTTTATCTCTGTGTATTTAATTTAAATATCTTTTCTTTTTCTTGTTATATTAGTAATATGAGTATAGTGAATAGAATTAATCTGTAGTACAGTAAATGTAGTGTTACCTCTTAGTTGACTTATTCATTTGTTTCTTTCATTTTATTTATTATTATTATCATGTTTATTTCATTCATTTGTTTTTGTTATGTCACTTTTGATTATTGTGTTTGACTCACTGATTAGTATAGTGTAATTCACATATAGTGTTTGTTCAAAATATTAGCATAGTGAATAGAATTAATCTTAATAATTAGTGTAGTTCATATCCTGTTTTTTTATCTGTTCTTTTTAGTGCTGTTTATTTTGTTAGTTTTTTGTTTTTCCTCTTTTCTCCCCCACAAATTTTTGCTTTTTATCTGTGTGTATTTTATTTAAAATATCATTTCTTTTTGATTTCTCTTATCACTTCTTCAATTATTTTCTGTTTTCATTTTCTAATTAATTCTTGTGTATCTCACCTTTTTAATTATTTCTCATCTATAATCACTTTATTTACATAGGAGGATTAGTATTATAAGTTTAGTTATAAGAATTGGTGCTTTACTTTCTGTTATGGTTTTCCATGTTTTTGTTTTGTCGCTTGATTATTTTGTTTGATTCACTGATTAGTATCGTGTAATTCATATATAGTGTTTCTTCAAAATATTAGCATAGTGAATAGAATTAATCTTAATAATTAGTGTAGTTCATATACTGTTGTTTTGTCTTTTCAGTCCTGTTTATTTTGTTCTTTTTTTCTTTTTGATTTTTCCTCTTTTCTCCCCCTCAAATTTTTGCTTTTTTATCTGTGTGTACTTTATTTAAAAATCTCATTTCTTTTGTTGTGTTCATAATATCACATAGTGAATTAGAATTGGTCTTATTGATTAGTACAGTGAAGTTCATATACAGTTTTTTTGTCTATTTGTTCTTTAAGAGCTTTATTTTTTAATTTTTATGTTAGTTTTCCTCCCCCAACTCAATTTTTTATCTCTTTGTATCTCTGTGTATTTAATTTAAATATCTTTTCTTTTTCTCTTTTTCTTTTTATATTAGTAATATGAGTATAGTGAATAGAATTAGTCTGTAGTATAGTAAATGTAGTGTTACCTGTTAGTAGTATTAACATATTGACTTATTCATTTGTTTCTTTCTCATTGGATTGCCAGGTCACCGTAGGTGCTGTAGGAGACTAGCTAGTGTTACTCCCAGTACACTAGACACAAAGATACCCCCACAATGAGTGGTGACAGATCCTCCCACACAGAGGAGGAGGTGTTCCGGGGATATGAGGTCCTCAGAACCCTTGGCAAGGGCAGCTTTGGCAAGGTGAAGCTGGCCCGCCATATGGAGAGTGGGAACATGTTGGCTGTGAAGATCATTGCCAGAGGGCATGGGGATTCCTCCGAGTTCCCACAGGCAAGGGTAGAAGCAGAGATTATGAATTCTCTGCATCACCCTCACATTGTCAAGCTAATGCAGGTAGACTACACTGCAGAAAAAGCCTACCTGTTCATGGAATATATTAGCGTGGGGGACCTTGGAAAGTTAGTGGCAGTGCGCGGTCACCTGCAGGAACAAGAGGCATGTTGGTACTTCAGTCAGACCCTAGAAGCTGTGGAATACTGCCATAAGCAGCACATTGTCCACAGAGATATAAAATTAGAAAATCTCCTTGTGGACAGAAACATGTGCATTAAACTAATTGACTTTGGCTTAAGCCAAAAGCTGAATGAAGGCCAACAACTCAGTTCATTGTGTGGCAGCCTTCAATACTGTGCCCCAGAAGAATTCTTAGGTAAGGAATTCGATGGGTACAAGGCGGACGTGTGGAGCCTGGGCATGCTCCTATACACCATGGTGAAAGGGTGGCTGCCCTTTGAAGGGGAGAGCTTTGCCTGCCTGAAGGAAGCCATCCTGGGTGGCTCTTACCTAGTCCCCTCCTCTATAAGCGGGGAACTGGAGCAGCTGCTGGACTGGCTGATGACCTACGACCCTGCTGAGAGGCCCACAGTGGCAGATGCTATGGGCCACAAGTGGCTCAGCATGGAGCAGAAAGGGCCCAAACTCAGTGAGGACACAGCTGAACAGTCTCTGAGTTCAACCGAGGACGAGGACCTCAGTGACAGTGTGGAGAGCCTGAGCTCTCAGGAGGGCCTCAGAGAACAGGACGGCCCCCTGTGGGCCCAGCTAAAGGCTGACCTCAGAGGAGGAGGAAGTGAAATTTACATGGGGCTCCCAGGTCCTTCGCATGTTACTGAAGGTCCAAAACACCTCTCAGGCCTTCTCTTCCAGCTGGGCCGTGAGGAGGAGGATGGCTGCTTGTCCCCTGCTCTGAGCTGGGGGAAATCCCAGGAGGGCTTCCGTGGAGCAGCAAGACCTGAGCTCACTGAAGTGGAGCTTCTAGCATCTCCGGAGGATGCTGAGGCCCAAAACTACCTGGTGGATCTGGGCTTTCAGCTGAGCCATAAAGCAGCCTCCCTGACAACCAGTCTCCAAGCCAGCGCCATGTCCCCAGTGCTGCCTGAAGGTGACCAGTCGTCAGGGCTAAATGCCTGCCACGGAGCCCGCAGGATGGACGGTTCACCACCTGGCATGATGATGATCCACACTCCATGCCCAGTCCTCAGAAACAACAGCCCCGTGTCCTCTGTGTCCACTCTCAACACCAGCAGCAGTGAGGCCTGCAGGTCAGATAGTCCCCACCCTGTCATAAGGAGGAGGACCTACACTCCTGGGCCAGTCCTCATCTACAACAGCTCCTTGTCCTCCATAGCCACCATCAGCGTCACCAGCAGTGAGGCTGAGAAGACAGATGGTCCCCAACCTGGGATAAGGAGGAAGACCTACATTCCCTGGCCAGTCCTCCGGTACAACAGCCCCGTGTCCTCCATATCCACTCTCAGCTCCAGCAGCAGTGAGGACCACTTGGCAGACAGGAGCTGTTCCCAGGGAGTGGCAGAGAACGAGAGCCTCCCAGAAAACCAACAGGACGAGGAGGCAGGGACCTCGCCTGCTAAAGCTGCCAAGAGCAAGGGCCGCTGGGGGGTCTGCAGGAGGATGGTGAACTGTCTTCTGCAGGTGTGTTGTATCCTGCCAGACCCAGAGGAAGACCTCTGAATTCAGTGGAGAAAGGTGGCCCCGTAGCTTCATTCACTGGAAATGCCCAAGAGGAAGTTATGATCCCTGGCTGGCAGGAGGGATTGTGGGGAGGCAGTAAGAAATAACAGGCAGGGAGTGAAGTCAATGGGTCTCATAGGAGGAGCTAGGATCAGGTGTGAGACCAGACCACATCACAAGGTCCTGTGTCTCACGTGCTTAGCAGCTGATCAGGTGAGCATAACCTCATTTCAGTGGTCAGGTCAGTGCATTTCTCGGTTGTCACATGGTTCAAGTAGTCAGCAGAATAACATTTTTATTGGTTAGCCTCCATAACCATATGCTAGCCACCAGAAAAACAGACACCTGATATTGAAACGCTGTAGTGAATGTATCCACGTGTAAGGACTTACTATAGAAGCTCCTTTAGAAGAGGCATAACATACTGGGGCACAGTGTCAGCCTCAGGGACCTTTCTCTATCTGGATTCTGAGGACAGAGTCACACTGTGTGCATTCAGCAGGACTTACCAAGAACTGTATGCATAAACATCTCCCTGATTCTATAAAAAGTAGAAAAAAGGAACAAAGAGACCAGGCCCTGGGACTTCCAAGAGCTGTACAAACCTTGCCTTCACTGGGCAAGTAACTCCCACATTCTGAGCCCTGGTTACTACTAAAAAAGTTTGGGAGGAGGCTGGCTCTGAAAAGTCCTTGTGACACAGTGAGGTCTGGAGTTTCTGGGATGACAAATCCAGCCATGTGCTTGCTCAGGGAAACCCTGCTTGGATGCATCCATCCCCAGGTACATGTGGAAGATAAGCCTGCCTTCTAGCATGAATGTACTGGACTCTCAGGTTATACTCAAATAGTCTCCCATCCTGTTTTGGGATGTGTACAGGGGCCACTGGCTGCTTGGGGGATGATTAGCAGCTGCTGGCCCCAGTGGCCCACTTAGGTATATGATGTCTGGGGTCACTGTCAAGTCCAGGCTAGTATTGGCAGCTATAGTCAAATTGAGTAATTTTGGTCTGCATTGATAGATATTGGGTGGGGATTCTTTTACCTTTTAAATCATTCTAATAAAACAAAACACAAATGTTACTATTTTAACCCTTTTAAAGTATACAGTAGTGGCATGAAGAGCATTCACAGGGTTGTGTGCACATCACCACCACTCCTCTCCTCCACGTGAAACACTCCCCATCCCCCTCCCCAGCCTCTGGCACCCCCAGGTCTACTCCTGTCTCAATGAATGGGACAACTCTATCTCACGTATTATGCAGTATTTGCTCTCTCTTTAAAATTTCATTGTATTTGCTCTTTGAGAGGCAGAGAGACAGGCAGAGCTCCCATCAGCTGGTTCACTCCTTGCAGGCCTGTAATGGTGAGTACTGGACTAGGCTGAAGCCAGGAGTGGGAAATCAATTCAGGCCTCTCAAGTGCATGGAATGAAGCCAATCACATGAGCCATCAGCTGCTACTTCCCTGTCTGCAACAGCAGAAAGTTGGAGTCAGGAGCCAGAGCTGAGAGTGAAACCCAGTAACTCTGACAGGGTACGCAGGCATCTTAACTGCCTGCCCTTGGTGTTTGTCTTTCTGTGGCTGGCTTGTATTATCCAGTCCTCAGGATTCATGCTTGCAGTAGCAAGTGTCAGAATATCCTGCCTTTGAAAGGCTGAATAATACTCTGTGCTTCAGTTGGACCACATTGTTTTTCCACACTCATTTTCTTTGGATGGTCCCATGGGTTGTTTGCATATTGGGGTAATGTGAATAATGCTACTGTGAACATGGGTACAAATTACTCCTTGAGCCCCTGTCTTCAATTCTTTTATTATATATGTGCTTACATATTTGAAAGACACAGTGACTGAAAGAGATCTCTGCCTCACTCCCCAAATGGCCACTACAGTGAAGGCAGGCCAGGATAAAGCCAGGAGCCCTGCACTCCATCTAGGTCTCCCACATAGTTGATAGATGCCAAGGACTGGAGCCATAATCTGTTGCCTTCCCATGAGTGTTAGCAGGAAGCTGAATTGAAAGCCTATTAGCCAAGACTGGAACCAGACACTCCAATATGGGATGTGGACCTCCCAAGTGGCAGTTTAATTGGCTACACCACAACACCCACCCCTGTTTCCAATTCTTGGAGTCATATGCCTAGATATATATACACCTAGATGTATACATACCTAGATGGACTACTTGATAATTCCATGTTTAAAAATTTGGGTGGCAGTTCTCTTTTGTGGTGTAGCAGGTTAAGCCACCACTTGGAACACCCACACTCCATATTGGAGTCAGTTCATGTTCCAGCTGCTCTACTTCCAATCCAGCTCCCCGCTAATGCATCTGGGAAAGGCATGAAGGTTGTCTCAAGTACTTGGGCCCCTGTCACCTACATGGGAAACTCAGAAGTTCCTACCTCTGGCCTGGCCCAGCTTGTCTGTTCTGGTCATTCGGGAGGTGAAGCAGTAGATGGAGGAGTCTCTCTCTTGTCCCTGTCTCTGTCACTCTCCTCCCACTCCCTGCCACAGGCTTTGCCTTTCAAATCAATAAATCTTTTTTTTGTTATAAGGAAATACCTTATATTTATTTTTAATTTTAAAAAATATTAATTTGAAAGGCAAATGTACAGAGGCAAAAGCAGAGAGTGAAAGGGAGACTGAGAGAGAGAGAGAGAGAGAGAGGTATCTTCCATCTTCTGCTGCACTCCCCAAATGCTCACAACAGCCGTGGCTGGACCAGGCTGAAGCCCAGAACTTGGATCTCCATCCTGGTCCCTCAAGGGAGTGAAAAGAACTCAAGTATTTGAGCCTTGACCTGCTGCCTTCCAGGGTGCACATGAGCAGAAAGATGGACTGGGGACCTTAACTTAGTCTAGAGTCCAGGCACTTGGATGTGGATGCAGACCTCCCAAGTAGTGTTTTAGTTGCTCGGCCCATTTGCCTGCCACAATGTTTAATTATTTGGTGAACTGCATCCCATAGCTTTCTGTTTTATGTTTGTTAAGGGCACATCCCAGGTCCTACAAACTCAAGGGTGGGGGGTTGAAAAAGTGATGGGACAAAGCATGTAGCCAGGTTCAGACCATGGAGCTGGAAGTCACTGAGCCCTTGCCCCCTGCAGTTCTAGCCTACTTGTCCACCAAACAACCCTTCCTGGGACACATCTCCTTTCCCTGTGATCTGAGGGTGAGGGGCCAAGTGAGTAGCCACTTACCTTCTGACCTCATACACCAGCAACACTGGGAAAAGCAAGCTCTTCAGCTGGAGACCAGGACAGAAGGAGGTGCTGCCTCTCCCGTTCCCCTCCCCCAGCTGTTTATGCTGCTGGCCACTCCCCACCTATGCTCATGCATGTGTGTTCTTTCTCCTTTTAATAAACGTCATCATTCTGGGCAGTGTATATGTGCCTGTACTTAGAATGCCTCTCTAAATAGAAGGTACAGACCTGGAATACACATTCAGCCCCACTTTCTCCACTTCTTATGGGTGAGCCAGCCAGGTGTCTGAGAAAGCCCAACAGGGAACTGAAAATGCAACAGTGGTAAGTGGAATTTAATTTGTCCCTGCCTCAGCTGTACTAAGCTTTTACCTCCTTGTGAAAATTCAAAAGTGTCTCCCTCAGTCTCACTGCTCTTCATCTCAGGCAGATCTGTTAAGATGCAGTTGTGGGCACCTTGTTCCTAAGTTATAGCATTAGGGGATGAAAGGCGGCTATGAGATGTCTTAGTAAGGAGGATCTGGACAGAGAAATGGGAAGAGAGTGGGCCAGTTTGTGGCCTTGTGCCCAAATTCTTTGTTTCTAGTGTGTAGTATGTTTTTAAAATTTTAGATTCATTCTCGCTGCTGAAAAACCTGGAACTTGCATTTAGTTTCTACTGGATGCAATACACCTGGCTGAAAAGTTTGGTCTTAAGATTTTGAATCATGGTGCTTTCCTTATTAAGATGGGCAGATGGGCCAAACAACTCACCTTGTGCTAGCAAACTTCTCTTCATCTGACTGGCGTGGTCCTCAAAACAGGTGTGCAGTGTATATGTGCCACACCCCCTGTCAGCAGGCGGTACTTCCTAACATGGCAGGAGTTCCTCATCAGGAGCCGAGGGAGGGATTTTGCCAACCATGGAAGCCTCAAGTGTGGCTTCAGCTTTTCAGTGGAAGATGGAAATGGACCCCACTTGACCATGGTGGACCCCATAGCTAGGACAAGCCATGTACCTAGTCAGCAGCCCTACAATTTATCTTAGCTTTATGCTGGTTTCTGCCACCCTGGAATACACAGCCAGGTATGGGTTTCAATGCTACCTGAGGTCACAAGCTCTAGAGAATGCCCCAGAGAATGTCCAGGGCACAGAAGCTTCAGGGCTTACAAACTCCAGCAGCTGGTCTTCAGGCATAAGCTGTGTTATTTTTACAACCCAGGAGCTTTTCCTCCTGGCATGAGGAACAGTGCCCCACTAGAGATGGGTTTCTTGCAGAGATGACATCCCATAAGTTCATGTTGGATGCTGGGAAAATGCCCCACTATACATGTGTTTGCTGCCAAGTGGGTTGGCACCATTGAGAAAGTAGCAGCACTCTTCACATGGCCAGATTATGTAAGGCATGTTCATTCAAACAATTTAATAGGGGCATTGAGTAATGAAGATGCCCTTAGATAAAGATCAACCCACAGGGGCCCTGGAGGCAGGCTGCTTAAAACTGAGAACCTCAAATTGGGGTATAAAACATTGTAATGTATCCAATACAACTAGTACAAGGGATCTGAATCACATGTATAAGCATAACAGGGCTTGTGGAGAGCCATTATCACTTTTGGCTTCTCAGGTTCTACAGAAACTTCAGCTATATATGATTCCTCATTCATCCCTGTGGACTCACTCCTAAGGGTACAGTTTTTAAAAACCTCTAGAAAATCAAGATACAAAGCGGTTTACTGACAGCAGTAGTTGCATGAAGTAAGGAGTTAAAAAGGCAGGTTATGCCATGGTGGGTCTTACTCAAGTGATAGAATCTCAGACATTGCCATCTAGCACTTGATTGAAAAAGGCCAAACTTACTGCTTTAACTAGAGCCTTGTAATGAGGAAGAGCTAATGAGTTAAAATGTACGGGCTCCAGTTTGTTTTCCTTGAGTTCCATGCACATGGAGCAATTTGGAAAGGAAGAGCCCTCCTGACTGCAAAGAACTCTCCCATTACATAAGGAGAAGAGATGTTGGCTCTCCTTCAGGAGCACTGGAGTCTTTAGAAAGTGGTTGTCATTCACTGCAGGGGACACAAGAAGACAGATAGCCATGCTATTCAGGGAAATGTGCTAGCAGATAAGGCAGCAAAAGTCGCTGCTGCAGAGAAGGTTCTAGAAATAGCTTTACTACCTGAGCTTTTTGGTCACTAAATATCCTCACTACACGAGCCCTGTCATAGAATGTTCTCCTCAACCAGGCTACATGAAGGATGCCAGTGGAGGTGGCCATTCAGTCATAAGGCCATGTGCTGAATGGAAGATTATTAATATATGACTCTCACTGTTTTGGAAGAGGTGGTTTAATGCCAGGAGTTCCTTGGGTGTTTGGAGGGTAAAGGCTGCATACTGTCATAAAGACAATACCTCAGCATGTAGTGACTGATTTAGGTTTTTCTTATCTCCATGCCCCTTGGAGACCTTAGTCATCATATAAACTCAAAAAGCTAGTCATATTCTTAAGATAATCTTGGCTAAGCTTTGCCAAGAGACCTCAGAAACATGGCTTAAATTCTTACCTATTGCCCTCAGGATCAAAGTGGCACCTAAGGCTGCCTGACTAAAATGCTATATAAAAAGGTCTTCTTCACCTCTGACACTCTCTTTGACTCAGGGATACAGGATCAGATAAAAGTTTATTATTAATCTTTTTCCTATACAAGAGGCTAATGGACTGTGGTAATAAAATTCTCACAGTGCCAGGTCCAAAAAGTCATGACAGCGTGTCCCCAGGAGACCAAGGCTGAAGAGACACTTGCAGCAAAGACTCTAACTCTGATCAATTGCAGCTTAAATGAAAGGGATCCTACCAGGTGCTACTCCGCACTCCTACTGAAGTCAAATTCAGGGCATCCCAAGCTGGGTACCTTTGTCAAGGATCTCAGTTCTACCTCTTTAGTCTTCACAGGTGCACACAGAGAACAAGTCTGCTCACTCTTGTGAATGCATTGAAGACCTCAAATACATCTTCAAAGGGCAAAAGGGTGAGTAAAATCTGCTTTTTTCATATTGAACCTGCTACACTTAATAGCCCACATGTTTTACCTATCTTATTCTCTCAGGAGGCTGCTGTTGTGAGGAAAACTCCATAGTTCTTGTAGTATGATAGTAGGAGATCCTGCTAGGCCATAGAGAACCATTTAAAAATCTGTTCATTGTGTGGGCCAAACTAGAGCCTACACTTCAGGCCAGATTTTACAGCAATTGCTTGAGTCCGTGGGTGCTCTAAGACAGTCATGGACAACTAGCTGGCCATAAAATGCATACTGGCAAAATTAGGAGCATATGCAGTGATTAATGGAACTGCGGCATCTGCTCTAACAGTTGTATATTCACTGAAAAGGATACTAGTAGTCTTTATGGCTATGCTAGATGGTTTTACAATCTGGGCAAAGACAATCTATCAATGCCCATGTTTTGGGAAACAGTGGAATATACTCCTCCTATCTTGAAGGGGATTCAACTTGAAATTTACCTTTTTTCCAATTATGCTCATCCTGATTGACAAACTTTTCTGTTTCAGAATTTGACAGCTTCTCAAAATGATGATGACCATGCGGGACAACAGCGATTGGCCGTGACAGATGAAAATTTTCCAGCTCATGAGATGGATCAATTAGATAAGAAGAGGTTTCCAAACCCTGGATAGGTAGGGACAACGCCCCTGGCCAGCAGGAAGTAGCTACAGAAGACGGATCATCATCCTTCAGCACCCCCTTAAGATTAAGGGTCGGAAATCTCTGCGGGGGGGGATGAGATGGGATAAGGCAGGTAGCTAGCTTAGGGCCACAGAGCTGGAAGTCCCAAGTCGCAAGCCCTCACCCCATGTAATTCTATCCTACTTGTCCAATAAACTGCCCCTTACTGGGCATGTTTCCTTCGGGGGGGCACATGCCATGTGAATAGCCACCACACTTCTACCTCAAAAGCAGCCAGCACTGGAAGAAGTGTGTCCTGCTCTTGGGAGACGGATGCTGAGGTGCTCTCTCTACTCTCCCATCCGTTTTCTCCTTCTGGCCCTCTCCCCACCCACGCTCACGTTTCCTTACTTTATCATCCCTTAAATAAATGTTATCATTCTGTGTACTGTACATGTTTCTGTGTTTCAAATGCTTCTCTCAGTAGAAGACCCCACTTCAGGGTTAAGGTTCTATTTGCAACAGAAGGATCCCATATCAGAGGGCCAGTTCAAGTCCTGGCTACTCCACTTCCTATGCAGTTCCCTATTGAAGCACACTCTGGGAAGGTAGCAGGTGATGGCCAAAGAGCTTGGGCCCCTACCATGTGGGAAAGACAGATGGAATTCTGGGATCTTAGCTTCATCTTGGCCCAGCATCAGCAATTTTGTCTGTGTGGGGAGTGAACCAGTGAATGGAAAATGTGTTTGTGTGTTTGTGTGTGTGTGTGTTAGAGAGAGAGAGAGAGAGAATGAGGGAGAGAAAGAGAGAGAGAAAGACTCTGCCTTTCATATAAAGAACAACAAATATTTTTTTTTAAAAAAGACAGATTGTACCGGGAGGTGGGGATCAACAGTGGCTATCTAAGAGCCTGTCTATACAATTCAGGCCATGAATGAAGCTAGAATGTTCTGTGTGGCACCTGAAACATGTAAACCATACAAGCAGGAACAAACTCTATGAACAAGGTGCCCTCCAATAGGTTTTCTGTCTAATTTAATGGGGATATTGAGGCTCAGTGGTGAAGTGAGTTGACATTGGTAAGATGCTGCTACCAGTGAAGCAAAATTGAGAACCTGCGCCCATCTCACTCTAAACGCAGGCTTTTTCCTTTGCACCTCCCTTCTCTGATTCTCATTAGAGTGGTGTGAGAGACACACTTGGGGGTGGGCATTTGGCTTAGCGGTTAAGACACTGCTTGGGACATGCATGTCCCATATTGGAGTCCTCGGTTTGAATCCTGGTACTGCATCCAACCCTAGGTTCCTGCTAGTGCACACCCCGGCAAGTAGCAGATGATGCTCAACAACCTGGGAGACACAGATGGAGTTCCAGGCTCCGGGGTGTTGTCTGCCATGGCCTGGCTCTTACAGGCATTGGAGATTGAGCCAGCAGTTGGAAGATATCTATGTCTCTCTTTCTTACAATAATAATAATAATAAATGAGTAACATAATAAAAAGCCTAAACCCTGACACTGAGCAGGTGTTGGCAAAAGTTCATTCCTAGAATTTCAGCAAACAGTAACCACAGATACAGGCACTTGCACCTATGCTTACATTGTCATCTCTTCTAAAACCAGCCTGGAGGCATCTGGGAAACGTCCCAGCTCAGTTAGTGGAGGAAATGAGCACCCAGTTGAGCCTGGAAAAGCCAGCTGGGTGGTTAAAGTGAAGGCAAAGACAGGATGTTGGAGCTGCCTCCTCCACTTCTGTCACTTGTCATGTCACACATGGTGTGATCACACTGGCCCTGCCAACTCCACAGGCCATTTAGGTTTACCTATGGGGCAGATGTTTAATTGGAGCTTAAGAAGCCCATGTCCCACTCTGGAGTGCTTGAGTAAAGTACTGCAATTGGCTCTTGACTCCAGATTCCTGCCAGTACACAGCCTGGGGACCAACAGTGATGGCTCAAGTGATTGGCGCCCTGAACAGAGATCTTGGCTCCTGGCTTTGGCTTAGCCGAGCCCTAGCCGTGGTGGGTATTTGGAGAGTGAACCATCAGATGAAACCTTGCTGGCTCTCTGCTGTTCAAATAAATGTCTACATGCAAAATTTAAGTAAAAAATAAATTTTCCCATAATATTGCTAGTAGGCACTTGCTTTAACCCAGGAATACAGTAACAAGCAAGATGTGTTTAATTAGGGGCTTCTGTTGTGAAGCAGCAGGTTAAAGCACTACCTGTGATGCCAGCATCCCATGTCAGAGCACTGGCTCAAGTTTTGATGCTCTGTGTCTGATCCAGCTGGTGTGTATCTGGGAGAGCAGTGAGGTATGGCCTGAGTGCTTGGCTCCCTACCACCCACATGGGAGACCCTAGTGGAGTTCTTGGCTCCAGGCCTAGTTCAACCCTGTTTCAGCCATTTGAGGAGTGAACCAACAAAAGGAAGATTCTCATTCTCTCTCTCTCTCTCTCTCTCTCTCTCTCTCTCTCTCTCTTCATCCCTCTTTCCCTCCCCCAATCCCTCTTTCTCCCTCTCCCTCCATTTTAAATAAATAATCTTTTTTTAAAAAAAGATTCAGTGATCCAACCATCATCCCCAGACATGCATGTTGATTGCTAAGCATTCACCACCAACAACAGCTAGTGGAGCTGTGTGATTTGGGAAGCTTGCAGCCTTGCAAAATAAAAGTCATCACTCCCACTTTACAGAGAGGGAAAAAGGACAGTCTGACACTTGCCATAGGTGAAATTGGTATAGAGAAAGCCCTACATCCAATTTTAGCCTGATAAGGCTGCCAGATTTAGCCAAGAAAAAAACAGAAGTACCTGAAACAATAACACCCAAATGCCCAGTTCCATTTGCATGCTAGATAGTCATTGAATGACCCCTTAGTGTAATCATATCCCAAATGTTCCATGGAGTGCAATATATTTTTTAAAAGTTTTTTTTTTCCATTCATCTGACATGTGAATTGATCTGAGTTGATCAGAAATGCAAATGCATCTAAATATTACATAGAATGTTAAATAAACTCACAAATTATGCATTGGTCAACTGTTGAGAAAATTCATTTTTGAGTCCTGTATTTTCTTTTTTTTTTTTTTTTTTTTTTTTTTTTTTTTTTTTAATCTTTTATTTAATGAATATAAATTTCCAAAGTACGTCTCATGGGTTACAATGGCTTTCCCCCCCATACCGTCCCTCCCACCCACCACCCTCCCCTTTCCCACTCCCTCTCCCCTTCCATTCACATCAAGATTCATTTTCGATTATCTTAGTATACAGAAGATCAGCTTAGTATACCTTAAGTAAGGATTTCAACAGTTTGTTCCCACACAGAAACATAAAGTGAAAAATAATAGATGATTTTTTTTTAAATGATGATGAAATCAGATCAGACCTATTGTCATGTTTAATCCCAGTGAGAGTCAAGTTGGGAATTGATAGTTTCTTTTTTTTTTCTTTTTTTTTAACAGAAGATCAGTTTAGTGTACATTAAGTAAAGATTTCAATCGTTTGCACCCCCATAGAAACACAAAGTGAAATATACTGTTTGAGTACTCGTTATAGCATTAAGCCTCAGTGTACAGCACATTAAGGACAGAGATCCTACATGAGGAGTAAGTGCACAGTGACTCCTGTTGTTGACTTTACAAATTGACACTCCTGTTTATGGCATCAGTAATCTCCCTATGCACCAGTCATGAGTTTCCAAGGCTATGGAAGCCCCTTGAGTTCTCCGACTCTTATCTTGTTTAGACAAGGTCATAGTCAAAGTGGAGGTTCTCTCCTCCCTTCAGAGAAAGGCACCTCCCTCTTTGAAGACCTGTTCTTTCCACTGGGATCTCACTCACAGAGATCTTTTTGCCAGAGTGTCTTGGCTTTCCATGCCTGAAATACTCTCATGGGCTTTTCAGCCAGATCCGAGTGCCTTTAGGGCTGATTCTGAGGCCAGAGTGCTATTTAGGAAATCCGCCATTCTATGAGTCTGCTGAGTATCTCACTTCCCATGTTGGATCACTCTCCCCTTTATTTATTCTATCGGTTAGTGTTAGCAGGTACTAGACTTGTTTATGTGCTCCCTTTGACTCTTAGTCCTTTCATTATGATCAATTGTGAACTGAAATTGATCACTTGGAATAGTGAGATGGCATTGGCACATGCCACCTTGATGGGATTGAATTGGAATCCCCTAGTATGTTTCCAACTCTACCAATTGGGGCAAGTCAGCCCGAGCATGCCCCAAATTATACATCTCTTCCCTCTCTTATTCCCACTTTTATGTTTAACAGGGATCACATTTCAGTTAATTTTCAACACTTAAGAATAACTGTGTGATAATTACAGAATTAAACCAGTCATATTAAGTAGAACAGACAAAAAAAAAAATACTATGAGGGATAATGTATTAAGTTGTCCATTAGCAGTCAGGGCTATGCTGATCAAGTCACCATTTCTCATAGTGTCCATTTCACTTCAGGAGGTTTCCTTTTTGGTGTTCAGTCAGTTGTCACCGATCAGGGAGAACATATGGTATTTGTCCCTTTGGGACTGGCTTACTTCACTCAGCATGATGTGTTCCAGATTCCTCCATTTTGTTGCAAATGACTGGATTTCGTTGTTTCTTACTGCAGTATAGTATTCTAAAGAATACATATCCCATAATTTCTTTATCCAGTCTACCGTTGATGGGCATTTAGGTTGGTTCCAGGTCTTGGCTATTGTGAATTGTGCTGCAATAAACATTAGGGTGCAGACCGCTTTTTTCTTTATCAATTTAAACTCCTTTGGGTAAATTCCAAGGAGTGGGATGGCTGGGTCGAACGGTAGGGTTATATTCAGGTTTCTGAGGAATCTCCAGACTGATTTCCATAGTGGCTTGACCAGTTTGCATTCCCACCAACAGTGAGATATTTTAAAGATCTATATATTTATTTGAAAGGCAGAGTGACAGCAAAGGAGTGAGAGACAGAGATATGTTCCATCCACTGATAGATTCCTGAAATTCTCGCAACAGATGGAGCAGGGCCAGGCTAGAGCAGTGAGCCAAGGACTCATTCCAGGCCTCCCATGTGGGTGGCAGGAACCCAATTACTTGAGCCCTTGGCATTGCCTCCCAGGGTCTGCATTGGCAGGAAGCTGGAGTCAGGAGCAGAGCTGGGCATCAAACACAGGCACTCTGATGTGTAACAGAGGCAGGGAAACTCCACTTTTTGAATAAGTTATCCTTTCTTTTTTGAATTCCCTGTGGTACTGAGTAAAAAAAATTCAATTGGGCATATTTGTGTGGTCTATTTGGGTTCTCTGTTCTATTGTCTATGTCTGTCCTTTTCCCAGTGTCACAAACTCTTGATTACTGCATCTACATAGTGAGACTTGACACTGACTGCAGTGAATCTTTCCACTTTGTTCTTCCCACTCTCCCAAGGCTGTCTTAACTATCCATATGAATTTTAGAATAAGTTCACCAAGACCTACAAAAATCTTCCTGGGATAATGAAGGAATTGCATTAGAGTTATTAACTAATTTGGTGAAACCAGCACCTTTAGTATGTTTATCCTGTAATCCATAGGCACAGTATGGTTACCAGTTCTTTAGATGTACTTTGCCTTTTTAAATCAGTGTACAACATTATACATATTTTGTTAGTACTATACATAAGCATTTCATTTTCTCAGATTAGTTGAAAGTGGTATAGTTAATTTCAGGTTCTACATCTCGATTGTTAGTATTCAGAGAGAGAATCAAGTTTTTTATGTTTTGTAGCTGGAAAACGTGCTAGGGAGAGGGGGGGAGAGGCTCAGGCAGCATGGCCCTTTGCAGTAGGCCAGGCCCACACAGCTGGGACCACCTGTCCCCAAAGCATCATGACATGAAGAGAGCAAGTCCCACTCACCTGGACCTGAATCCATCCACATCTCCTGAACTTCCTTCTTGCCTAGAAAACAAAGTCCAGCTCAGCCAGTCACTTGACACAGGAGTGGCCTCTAACTGCTGTAGAATATGGAAGGAGCAGTGCTTGGCAATGATGACATCATGGAGCGCAGTCACAATGGCACCCTCCTAGATCAGCAGGTGTCAGGGTCAGGGTTCCCAACCCCCTGAGGAATCAGAATCCCCTAGCAGTGGGGCCTGTGGTCATCCTTGGATCAAGAGAAAAGGGCAGATGTGTGGGAGGTGTGTCATGGGCTCAGATGTCCCGGTGCCCTCTGTCACCTGCTGGACAAGGTCCCAGGTCCCTGCCACCCTCCATCCTCCTTTTCCTCCTCTACAATTATATTTTGACTTTTGAGCATTTGCATTTTGGATTAATATGAGTGCAATGGGTGACCTCACAATTGGCATACAACTACCTGAGGTCCCCGTACTTTGTCCACCCTTGCAATGACCAGAACTGGGGACTCCCAGTGGCCACAACCTCCTGCCACATGACAGGCCTACCCTAGCACTGCTGATCCAGGCTGTGCCTCTTTCCCTCCTCCTGGCTTCTCCTTGCTGCTGCTGTTGCTGTTGGGTATCAGAGTCCAGAGACTAGGGGAGGGGTCAGGCAGGCTGCCTGCCACCTTTCTGGGACCTTGAGCCAGCAGGGACAGACTCTGCATGAGGGACAGGGACTCTGTCCTGGACACAGGCAAGAGGTTAAGGATTGAGTCGCTGTGACTTCACCACCAGCCCCTGACACTGGTGCTGACCACACAGAGGCTGACGGTGTCTGTAAGCATGTGGGAGTCAGGAGCATCCACAATCCCTAGGGCTCCCAGATGAGGGACATCCATGTCTGGGGACACCTTCACTTCAGCACCACTAGGCCCCTTCCAGCTCCTCAGGTGGGCATGTTTACCTCTGGCTCCTGCAGGGACAGTGAATGCCTTGCAGGATTTGTGGAGCCTCCTGGGTCTTGCTGTGGCCAAGTTCCTCACTATTCTCCCTGTCCTGGGGCCTGAGCTGTAATATCCCACTGGGGACAAGTGTGAGCCTGTGTGTGCACGTGCATGTGCACAAGCCCATGTGTGTTCCTAGCTCTGCAGGTTCCATTGCTGCTGTTGTATTCACCAGTCTCCTCACCACCCTTGTCTGGTCTCTCCTGGAGGTGAGGCTGGAGGGAGGCCAAGGGCATGGTCCTGTAAGGAAGCTGGGCTCTGGCTAGTGGAGGTGAGTGTGGTGTGGTGCTGGGTGTGATCTGTAGAGCAGGGATCCCCACCCTGCCCCAGACATCACCACATTCAGGGGCTCCAAGGATGAACCACTTCCCAAGGTCTCAGGGCAGCTGGGTTACCAGGTGCTGCTGACCAGGCCATGGGTTGAGTAATACAAGATGAGAACTGGGAGAACTCACTTGAGGGACATTGCTTCTGTCACTCAAGGGGTCATACGGGGGCACCTCCCATCTGTCATCCCTTCCTCTGCCATCCACCCTCATCATTGGAGACTAAACAGGAGGGAGTAGTGGTGGACATGTCCCTGCAGCCTGTCCTACCCTCCTGAGCCCCACAGGGTCCCACCCCCCACTCCTTAACCCTGACTCATGCTGTGATAACCCCACACCATGGCCAGGGCATGTGACCATCAGGGTTAAGGAAATGACACAGCTCCTCCTACATAGAACAGCCTGAAGCCTCCCAGCCCTGCTCCTGCCAGGACAGTCATTCAGGTCTCACTGAACCTGCGCTTAGTCTTGGATCCCACTACACCCCTGCCTGACAATTCCACATCATTCCATCATGGTCCTCCTTGTGCTGACCTCCTGTGAGCTCACAGCTTGCCTGGGAACTGAGCCCACAGTGTCCAGTGTCTCCATGGACTGCACTTCCAGTGTCTCTGCTCAGGACAGGCCACCAGTGTCCTTGTCCCAAGGAGACTCTTCATGTCCATGAACTCACCTGTTGTGTCCATCACCCACTGGTCCACTTCTTCAGTTGTCAAATTATAGTATATATAGCAATTATTCGTAGTCAATTTGTATCTGTGCTCTAGGGTGAATCCAAGATTTTTGTTCAAATAATTAAAGGAAGAAATATTTGTAGAAGATAATTCACGTTTCCCATTTCTAATGTTTAGGTCTTTCAACACACACTGTGTCTTTTCTGTGAATCCATAAAGAGTCTTGTGGTTTCTGGTCCATAACATGAAGCATTTATTGAATGAATGAGTTCTTTTGAAACTACCAAGTGTCTGCTGCATGATTAAACAATGTAAAAAAGCTCCAATACAAAAATATTTCAACAGTTTGTGAAATATACTGTTATAGAATTCTCTAAAAATTACCTATAAAATTAGTTTCTCATTTGAAATTATTCTATTAAACACAAATAACACATTGACAATAACTCTTGTGGTCCAAGAATATCCCCCATCAATACTATAAATCCCAAACACAAAAATCCTTCAGATATTATTTAGATATTTAAACCAAACTATGATCATAGTAAACACATTCATTGATCAAGTACAAGACATTAGAATTGTGACATAGAGACATTAAGAACACAACTATAGGTGCAGTTTCACCGATTTTCATAAATCTTCTAGCATAGTGCCCAGGACTGTCTTTGTGCACCCACTCCATATATATGGTAGTGCAGCACACATCATACTGAAGACTACTTCCCTTCATTACTTGGCTGTTTATATATGTTACTGAAAAACAGGCCAAAATTTAATGCCAGTGAAGACAAAAATATAAAATTAAAACAAAATCTTGAAAATACATTCTAATTTTTTAAATTGCATGAACACTATTTCATCTAAGCTAGCATCAAAATAAGCAGGAAGAATTTAAATATCAACAAAAAAGGTGAAGGTTTGACCGTTCCTAAAATATTCATAAATATTTTCAATAAAAATAAAAGCACTTTGTCAGTAAAGAAATAATGTCATATCTCTTGCCAATTTAGAATGCCAGAGATTTGAAGATAAGTGTGCAGTATAAAATATCTGTACCATATTGTAAAATGCAGTTCAAAAATTGTAATCGTCCTGTGACTATATAAGGGAATTTTTTGACGGTGCTATTATGTTAATATTTTAAAGGGATCATCCAGGTAAACGTAGTGTAAACAGCAATATACTTGAATGACTAAGGTTTGTTCACACCGTATAAACTACAGCCTGTACTCACACGGTTTACCTGGCACTGCTGCTCTTCATCACGATCGGTCCCTCCATTAGAGAGACTGCAGCAAGGATTCAATCATCTGAAACACTTTGAAGCACACAGTGAGGTCCTTTAATCCATAAGCAGCACCCTCAGCTACTTCTCTGCTAGGAAACACATGAGCAACACCTGTGATTCCCTCGCAGACTTGTGCAATAGCAACTAGAAGGAAGACGGCAGAAAATCATCTGGCAGGGAAAGTAAGACTCTGTGCTAGTCCTCTTGTGACATGCTTTCTGCACGTTATGTGACCTAAACTATGACAACTGTATTTTTTTTGACAGGAGAGTTAGTGAGAGAGAGAGAGAGACAGAGAGAAAGGTCTTCCTTTTTCCATTGGTTCACCCCCCAAATGGCCCCTACAGCCGGCAAATGCGCCGATCCAAAGCCAGGAGCCAGGTACTTCCTCCTAGTCTCCCATGAGGGTGCAGGGCCCAAGGACCTGGGCCATCCTTGACTGCCCTCCCGGGCCACAGCAGAGAGATGGACTGCAAGAGGAGCAACCGGGACAGAATCCAGCACCCCAACCAGGACTAGAACCCAGGTTGCTGGAGCTGCAGGTGGAGGATTAGCCTAGTGAGCCACAGTGCTGGCCAATGACAACTGTATTTTAAGGACATATTTTCTTTCTAGAGGAATGTTTAAAAGTGGAGTCTAAAATTGAAAATTCTCATCCTATAATTCAGTAGTCTACCATCTGGGTTAAGTTTCCACACATGAGAATGTGCATTCCACAGGCAGAGCAAAAGTTAAGCAGTTTCAATCAAACTCCTCAACTGGCTTCTCTCTTCCTGTTGCTTTCTGCTTCACTAGGGCTGGAGGGGAAAGAGAGGGGCGTCCCTCCAATCCACCCCCACCAGCTCCCACCAGGAGCAAGGACTTGTAAAGAGAAAGCTACACTCCATCCTGCAAAGATGAACACACAGCAAGAATGTATCCTTTCTCCAAGGGAAGCCAGGCTGGGGACATCCACAGGGAGGGAACCAGATGCAAATGCACAGCCCTGCTCCTCCTGGGTGGGGGCTCGCCACTGGGGTTGCTCAGTGCTCCTGAGATTATAGTGTCAGGCACAAGCAAGTCAAAGCAGCTTCCACAACACGCATCTTCTATCAGACCAGTGTTGGGGAGAAAGGCGTTTCAAAGGGTGTTTCATGAAAAGTCCAACTGGTTGCCAAATTATACTCCAGTATGTATAAGGGAAATCAGCTAAAATCTTGAATTGTTTCAAAAAACAGTATTTCAGATAACCCCTGCAGTTACACAACATATGTTTTCAAGATCAACGCAAAACCAGAAAATTAGACGCCACTGAAACAATAATGAATCCCCTCAGGAACCAGAGCTGTGCCCTCCGGGAAGCCAACAGCCCTCACTAGACCAGTCAGGATCCAGGCTCCTCACTGAGCCTCTGGGGTTAAACCCACCCCCTGCAGATCTGAAAGCAAGGGACGCATCCCCAGCAGGGGGCGCCATGGAGTCGGCTGCCCAGGAGTTGTCCCACCCCCTCCCCTGATGAAGTGGCGCTAACACCACCAGCTGTCACCCAAAGGCAGCCCTTAGCTGACTTAACCACCCTAGTGTCCCCCAAACAGGCCCAGGTGACTTCTGCTGTGTGCAGCACTTCCTGTTGTTGCATGCTTTCTGAATTCCAAGCAATGTTAGAAGACAGTGCCCCACACAAGCCCTCTTTGAAAAACTTGTTTTCCCTCCTGCCTGGGGTGCACTTTTCATTCTTTTAAATAAGATTTGTTTATATTTTTGAGACATAGGGTGAGAGGGAAACAAGAGAGCACCAGTGCTTAGCGGCTCCAAGAGTTCATTGTATGCCTGCCCCCCCCCCATTCTACATTCACTCCTGTCACCCATATGAAGCCAAGATTTACCAGGTTTATTAGAAATCAAGACTTGGGATAGAAATAAAGAATGACTAAATCCAGAATACAACATGATTCAATCCAGAGGAAGAGCATGAACCCTCATTTTGGTGGTGGCAGGAATGATGGTTATGGTACGTACAGGTTTGTGCAAAGATTTAATTTTAAGCTTTTGCTAAGTTGTCTTTTCTAGTTGAGGAAATTTAAATTGGGTAATTCAGCTACTGCATTTCACAACATTTTCTATATCTCTGTGGCAATTTTTAAAATGAAAACTGATTCCTACTGTTTTCCAAATTTTATCTGACAGACAGAAAGACATACACAATGGACAGACACACACCCACAGAGACAGAACAAGAGCTGCCCTCTGCTGCATTGCTCCCCAAAGCCTGCCTCCAGCCAAGGGCTGAAACTGGGAGCTGGAAGTTCTATCCAGGTCTCTTATGTGGGTGGCAGGAACCCAAGCACCTGAGCCATCACCACAGCCTCCCTAGGTCTGGATTAGTGGGAAGCTGGACTCATGGGCTGCTACTCGGAATGCAGCAATGCAGTTTTTTATTTTTTAAAATATTTGTATTTATTTGAGGCAGAGTTACACTCAAAAGAGAGGGACAGAGAGAAAGGTCTCCCATCCACTGACTCACTCCTTAAATGGCCATAATGGTCGGAGCTGGGCTGATCCAAAGCCAGCAGCCAGGAGCTTCTTCTGTGTCTCCCCTATAGTTGCAGGGGCCCAGGCACTTGGACCATCTTCCACTGATTTCTCGGGCCATTAGCAGAGAGGTTGATGGGAAGAGGAGCAGCCAAGACACAATTGGCACTCATAGGATGTGGCTGCCACAGGCAGAGGCTTAGCCTACCACACCATGGCGCTGGCCCCAAACCCAGGCAGTTTAATGAGTGTCCTAACCAGTGACTTAACTGCTGGGCCTGATGTCCACCACATGATTCCTGTTTTAAGATGGAGAAGATCCCCAGTCCTGCATGAGCCCAAGGTACAGGAGCTAGAGAGCCCATGTATTATTGAAATGAGTAAAGAAATGTTTCTATTACATTAGATGGAATCATGGATACATTAGATAATTATTGCTCAAGGCTACCAATATGAGAGACTGGATCTTTAGCAAAACTTGAAATCAGTACTGGAATATTAGCCATCCTTGTGTCTAACTGCAAATAGGTGGTTGACTATATCCAGCAAAAAAAATTTCATATCTTCATGGAATTTTGCTAACAAGTATTAAAAACCTGTGAAAAATTTGTTTTAGAGTTAATATCCACTAATTCACTAATGTCAGAAAAAAGTCACATCCAGCACAGACCATAACGATTACAATATGCACATAAACTGTACTTTAACTTCCAATCTGCACCAGGCACTACATAATTTAATCTATGTGTGATTCATTTAAATTATCTCCATCGAAAGGACTATGGCTCACTTCCTAGTGGCCATGCTGCAAAGGCTGAGCACATGGATCTACCCTTCCCCATGACTGACATCAATGAGAAGATTCCAGCCTTATTCATGTGGATTTCTGCTGCAATCCATAGGAACAACTTTCATGAAGCTGAAAGAAATGAGCCATAATGGAGTGAAAAGAAGAATTCATTTAAAATGATTTTGGTAAGGTACACATATCATAAAGTTATTCTCTTAATGGTTTTTTAAGATTTATTTTATTTGAAAAGCAGAGTTACAGAGTGAGAGTGAGAGAGGTCTTCCATCCTCTGGTTCCCTCTCAAATGGCCGCAACAGCTGGAGCTGGGCTGACCCAAAGCCCAGCCTGTGAATGCTGTGTCTTGCCTTTTGCTCCTCAGTCTCTCCTCCCTTCCTCTGCACAAATCACTCTCTCCATCAGTCTCTCTCCCTTTGTCTCTGGGATTTCTTCTCTTCTGCACCCCACACATCTTTGTTCCCATGATGTTTCCCTCAATCTCCCTCCCCCTTTCTCTCCCTCCATCTGGCCCCTCTCCTCCCTCCCACCTTCCTCTCCCTCTGGGATTCTCTTGCATCATCTCCCTGGACTTTTCTGTGACTCAGGCCTCCAGGCTCTCTATTCCACTTTAGTCTTGTCCGTGGTTCCCCTGAAAATTCACCTCTGCCCATTTCTCAATAAAGAAACTGCAGGACTTTGGGACTCACAGGGCTTGTCAATCAATCTGTTTCAACTTCAGCTTCTCTTAGAGGACTCCTGGATTGGTGCCACTGAGGAGCAGCTGGCAAGATGAAGTCAGGCTCCTGACAAAGCCTGGACCACTGGTTGCACCCTCATGGTCATTACCACCAGGAATGGCTGCCCTGCTCCAGCCTGCAGCACCACAGTTTCTGCCCAGGTTTGGGCTGTGTGAATCACATGGTGTCCCCCTCAGGGGGATCAAGTGGCCTTCCCGGAAGCAGACACTTAGGCAAAGGCAGCACCACACAAGGTTTATTAGGAGAATCACACAGACAGATAAGAGAGGAAGAGTCCTCGTGGGACAGGGAAAACATTCAGAAAATGGGCATCAGGTGGCTTTTGGACTCACAGGCACAGCCTGTTCCGGATAGCTGAGCTTCCTATTCCAATTCCACAATGGCTCTCCTGGAAGACAAAAGAAATTGGGATTGTTTCCCCATCTACTGACTTCTCCCTTTCTACATTTGTCCTCCATGTTGTGTCTGCTCCTGATGTGTTCCATGTGCGGCTGTACCTGAGAGTCCTTACACCACACAAACCAACAGTCCTCACATCTCAGCCACAGACCTCGGCCCCCACCTGTGCACATTCGCACACTTCTCTTTCACCTTGTAGGTAGGATTTGCATTTTATTACTAGAGAGGGGAACTTTGCCTTTTCTTAGGAAACAGATTTTGCAAGTCTCTGGGTGTGAGCTATTGCACCCTCAGCTTCTTCTAATGCACTTAATGAGCATTTCTTGGTGATCTTGATAGAAGACGGCTGCATATATGTACTGTTAAGGTTGAGAACGGCCACCGCCCGAGGGACGACTCCAAAAGACCTCTCTCATGCAAATTGCAAAGGGTTTTTTTTTTATTTTTCCAGCATGCTGGGGCTCTCTGATCAAACCAGAACTGAGCAGCCCTGAGGAACTACAGCATAGGGTTTATAAAGGCAAAAACCGCAAAATCGGGAGGGGGGTGCACGGTTGCTATACACGGTTGCTAAGATCAAAAAGAGAGTACATCGTTACTGGGGTCAACATAATGTAAGACCTAGGTGAAATTAATATCCATCATAATCTTAACAATACCAGTTACAATCGTACAATTCTCATTTGTGATCTTGACATTAATCCAAATTATATGTAAGACATAGACAAATCACATCTTTATCATTAACCCAGGTGCAACCTTTCTACTTTCAAGCTTGAGCAATCATGCTAGGGGTTTTCTGTGCTCTCTCAAGGGTGATTGTAGTGCACTGCTATTGTCTGACTATTTGATATCATAGTTTCAGACCAGAGTCTCATGATGGGGGGGGGTTACTTTCCCAGAATGCAGTCTCAAGTGCTCCAAAATGGAGTCCCTACTGTCAAGGTGCTACTTCAGTACTAGATATTTGTAGAATATTTTTCCCATGGACTTAATGTCTTCCTGCTAACAACATCCTCAGAAACCAATAGGATCTCCACGTCACAGCTCCACAAAGCACTGTCCTCAGGGGCTGGGACAGCATGGGCACAGGGAGAGAGACCCATATTGCCTGGTGTGACACAGAGAGGCAGGGGTGTCTGGAGGAGCTGAGACTCCTTGTTGTGAGGCAGAGACAGCTGCCTGCTAATTGAGAGCCGACTTCATTGTCAGTATCCTTGGGGCATCATAAACTCAGGCAGAACCTGGACACACCCATGAGACTCCTTCCCTTTTCCTTCAGACTGTGGACAGAGGGCTGTAGGGCAACAAGACCACTCTGAGCAGGATGGTGCCCTGGACCACACTGGGTCATGAGGACTCTCCTCCAGCAGCTCCGTGTGACCCCAGGCAGCCTCTACCTGCTCTGTTCACACCACCTGTCCTGCTAGGTCAGCTTTCCAGCCCCCATTTTATGGAGCTCAAAGTGACCCTATACAGCCCCTCCTCATCTCCTCCTCTTTGCCACCCCTCATTTACACCCAGGAGGTTCACTCCCTCTTTTACACCTTGGGGTCCTTCACTGGCACGTCCATTATGGCAATGACCAGCCCAGTTGAGCATTGTCAGACCCTACCCTGCAGGACCCTGAACTTCTCAAAGCCAAGGCCAAGTCTCATCCCTCACAGAGCTGAGCATATCCCCCCTCCCCACACCAGGTTCCTTGCTCTGCAAAACTGCTATTTCTGACTTCTATAGATGACTTTTTTCCTCATCTAAACAGACACCTGCACAAGATAGGGCTGTGGTGCAGCCCACTGTGTGTCCTCAGAATCAATCATGAGCAGTTACAAGGCCCTCAGGTAGCCTCACCCTTGAAATGCAAAGCCTGGCAGAATCACAGGGTCATTTTGTTGTCAGAATAAAAATGAGAGAAAAGATAGAGGTACTCTTTGCAAGTCAGTTCATTCAGGGTAGATCATCCTACCAAATTCTGGAGACAGAGGTGCTGGCCGAGGTCTTGGAATCCACCAGGGTGGAGGAGGTGGCAGATAGCCCATGAAGGATTCTTTGTAGCCCCCCATGTGGTAGGGCATGTAGGGTGGTCTTGGGAAAGGAGGAGGTCCTCCTGCAGCCATGCTGACCTGCAGAGCAGAAGTTAACATTTTTTTAACTTTTATTTAATGAATATAAATTTCCAAAGTACAGCTTATGGATTACAATGGCTTCCCCCCATACCGTCCCTCCCACCCACAACCCTCCCCTTTCCCACTCCCTCTCCCCTTCCATTCACATCAAGATTCATTTTCAATTATCTTAATATACAGAAGATCAGCTTAGTATACATTAAGTAAGGATTTCAACAGTTTGCTCCCACACAGAAACATAAAGTGAAAAATAATAGATGATTTTTTTTAATGATGATGAAATCAGATCAGACCTATTGTCATGTTTAATCCCAGGGAGAGTCAAGTTGGGAATTGATAATTTCTTTTCTTTTTTTTTTACAGAGGATCAGTTTAGTATACATTAAGTAAAGATTTCAACAGTTTGCACCCCCATAGAAACACAAAGTGAAATATATTGTTTGAGTACTCGTTATAGCATTAAATCTCAATGCACAGCACATTAAGGACAGAGATCCTACATGAGGAGTAAGTGCACAGTGACTCCTGTTGTTGACTTTACCAATTGACATTCCTGTCTATGGCATCAGTAATCTCCCTATGCTCATGAGTTTCCAAGGCTATGGAAGCCCTCTGAGTTCTCCGACTCTTATCTTGTTTAGACAAGGTCATAGTCAAAGTGGAGGTTCTCTCCTCCCTTCAGAGAAAGGTACCTCCTTCTTTGAAGACCTGTTCTTTCCACTGGGATCTCACTCACAGAGATCTTTTGCCAGAATGTCTTGGCTTTCCATGCCTGAAATACTCTCATGGGCTTTTCAGCCAGATCAGAATGCCTTTAGGGCTGATTCTGAGGCCAGAGTGCTATTTAGGACATCTGCCATTCTATGAGTCTGCTGAGTATCTCACTTCCCATGTTGGATCACTCTCCCCTTTATTTATTCTATCGGTTAGTGTTAGCAGGTACTAGACTTGTTTATGTGCTCCCTTTGACTCTTAGTCCTTTCATTATGATCAATTGTGAACTGAAATTGATCACTTGGAATAGTGAGATGGCATTGGTACAAGCCACCTTGATGGAATTGAATTGGAATCCCCTGGTATGTTTCTAACTCTACCATTTGGGGCAAGTCAGCTTGAGCATGTCCCAAATTGTACATCTCTTCCCTCTCTTATTCCCACTCTTATGTTTAACAGGGATCACATTTCAGTTAATTTTCAACACTTAAGAATAATTGTGTGTTAATTACAGAATTAAACCAGTCATATTAAGTAAAGCAGACAAAAAACTACTAAGAGGGATAATGTATTAAGTTGTTCATTAACAGTCAGGGCTATGCTGATCAAGTCACCATTTCTCATAGTGTCCATTTCACTTCAACAGGTTTCCTTTTTGGTGTTCAGTCAGTTGTCACGAGAACATATGATATTTATCCCTTTGGGACTGGCTTACTTCACTCAGCATAATGTGTTCCAGATTCCTCCATTTTGTTGCAAATGACTGGATTTCGTTGTTTCTTACTGCGGTATAGTATTCTAAAGAGTACGTATCCCATAATTTCTTTATCCAGTCTACCGTTGATGGGCATTTAGGTTGGTTCCAGGTCTTAGCTATTGTGAATTGAGCTGCAATAAACATTAGGCTGCAGACTCCTTTTTTGTTTGCCAATTTATATTCCTTTGGGTAAATTCCAAGGTGTGGGATGGGTGGGTCGAACGGTAGGGTTAGCTTCAGGTTTCTGAGGAATCTCCAGACTGACTTTGAAGAGTTAAAAATTGTATATGTGCGGGTGTCAAAAGTTAAGCTTAAGCTTACAAGTTTAAACCTTCCTGGTGCAGCTGTGAAAATAAGACAGAGTAAAGTAGCACCTTGACAGTAGGGACTCCATTTTGGAGCACTTGAGACTGCATTCTGGGAAAGCAACCCCCCCCCATCGTGAGACTCGGGTCTGAAACTATGATCTCAAATAGTCGGACAATAGCAGTGCACTACATCACCCTTGGCAACGCACAAATACCCCCTAGCATGATTGCTCAAGCTTAAAAGTAGAAAGGTTGCACCTGGGTTACCTGGGCTAATAATAAAGATGTGATTTGTCTATGTCTTAAGATCATAATTGCTGATTGTAAGATTTTAGCAACCGCTTAGCAACCGTGTATTCTCTCCCTCCTCCCGATTTTGCGGTTTTTGCCTTTATAAACCCTATGCTGTAGTTCCTCACTGCTCCTCTGTCCTTGTCAGAGGGCCCCAACATGTTGGATCAATAAATTTAACCCTTTGCTGGTTGCATGAGAGAATAAGTCTCTTGGAGTCGTTCCTCGGGCGGTGGGCTTTTTCAGACCCTAACATTTGGAGGTTCCACCGAGATCTGACTGCTGCCTGTGGATGCCTCCAACGGATATCTCTCGGGGTGAGTAAGGCGCCTATTGTTTTGATTAAATGTGTACACTTTGATTTGTTGTTTGGTAAGGTTTGTTATTTGTTTGTAATCGGCAGCGTGGTTGTCGGGCTCGAGCGAGAGCTCCACCCGACTGTGGCGGGCAGACGTGCTCCAGAGCCACAGACCACATCCAGGGGGACGCCCCGGGAGAAAGGGAGAACTGGGGACGCCCAGTGTTTCCTGTTTGGTGAGTTGCCTGCAGTAGGGAAATAGACTGCAGAGACTCACATTTTGTTTGTACTGCTGAAACTTTGGTATTTGATCGAGCTCGTTAGTCTTTTGTATTTGTATGGGACGCCGTGATGGCTCCCATTTTGTAGACACTTTGTGTGGTCCTTGTGTGCTGCTTCTCTATGCTGTTTGTCTGTTTGTGTACATTGTGTTGTTTGCTAACATGGGCCAGACTGTGTCTACACCTTTGTCTCTAACTTTGAATCATTGGTCGGAGGTAAGCCACTAGGCACATAACCTTTCTTTGTCAGTCAAAAAGGTAAAGTGGCAGTCTTCCTGTGTCTCTAAATGACCTGCTCTCAGAGTGGATTGGCCCCCAGAGGGCTCATTCCATTTACCACTCATTAGCTGAGTGAAAGAGGCCGTTCTCCAGCCTGGCCGTCATGGGCACCCAGACGGGGATTTTAAGAAGACGTCTAAGGTCAGTATTCCTTCCCTCAAGCGGGACCGGATCTGTGGAAGTGACCGTTGAGTGTCCGGCACCCCACAGCTCTCCGAGAACGCGGAGTCCCCCCAGCCACGGCTTAGCTACGGCCGAAACTCCAGAGGGATTGTAAGGAATGGGAGGGAAATTAGGAAGGGCAGTTGGCTGAGAGCCTGGAGACCCCCTGAGCTCGCTTTGGCTTCCCGGCTGCCAGACTGCGACCCGAGGACCAGGTCTCTCTCTCGGAGGGACGCCTGGTCACGCTGCCTACTGCTACGCGAGCAAGGCTTAGCTTCGGTCGAGGCTAATATTGGCCCTTCAGGTAAACTCAGACAACTAGGTAGTGGGTAACCTTGAGCGATAGATTTCAAACCCCACTCAGCCCCCAGACATGAGGAGCTTCATTGCTTTCTGCCTTCCTCCTCCTCCAGGGGGGGCTCCCTCCCCCACTCTTTTGCTCTCCTCATCTCCATTCCTATACCACTGGCCAGGAGAAAGGGAGAGGGAAATTCCACAGGTCTCTCCACCCAGGGAAAAGCTGTTACCTGTTACCTGTTAACCCTTTCCAACCTGGTAGAAAGTTTTCCATCTTTGCAGCTTATGGTAGCTCTGGTGCGTCTTAAAGTTTTTTGTGAACTATTACTGTTGCTAAGCTTTGATTGCCTGAGGACTAAATCTAGAAAAAAGCTAAAGTTAACTATCTGTTGTAATTGACTGAGTGTCTGCAGTAGTCCTAATTGATCTGGCTTTGGTTAAATTATAGGAGGTTCCCAACACTCTTAGTAAAACGGCGCACCTACCCAACCCCACGGTTAGTCCTGCCAGGCCCTGGTGTGTGCAGTCTTCCCTGTAAATGGGGGAACACAGCCTTTCTCTGCACTCTATTCTAGTCCATGTGGCCTGCCGCACCCAGGCAGGCATAGCCAAATATCTCTAGGCAGAGCCCCCACGCCAGGGCTGCTTCTTTTTCCTCTCCTGGAGGAATTTCCAATTCAATACCACTGCTGGCCTTACCTAAGGGAGCCAGAACCTTAAGCCATTAACCCTTTCCAACCTGATTAGTTTTTCTCTTTGCAGCTAATGAAAACCTAAACAATGGTTTCATATGCTGATAATCAGCTCTTTTCTGTGCTGCTGTCCCTGATTCATCTGAGAGCGTTCACCTGTCTTGAAGGTTTCGCGTTTTGCTATTGTCATTATGAGTCTTGATTGGAAAAACTACAGCACGAAGTTTGTTTACATTGTTTATCTGTTTTTAATGTCTGAGTGATTACCCAACTGATCAGAAATGTACTAATTTTGGCTAAATGGTTTGACTCTCTGACAGCTTAAATTCTAAACAGAGTCTTCCAACTTTGGGCTTCCAGCCGGATCCCTCGAACTCTCAAAGAATGAGACTCTAAATTTGTTAAAATAACAGCTGCTTGGGTCAATTCAAATTATATAAAATATATTAAAATGTTATAAATGGTGTCAGACCTATACTGTATTTATGTTTTTGCTTTCCAGCTAAAGTGGTCTTATAAAAATAAAAGTAAATTCTATATATACAAGCCTTTATGTTGTTAACTAAAGTAAGCCAATGCAGATTGGTTCAGAAAATTGAGGTAATGCAAACACCCTTCGGTTTGCTCAGTGGCTTGCTTGCTCAGTTTTACATGTCTTTGATATGCTTTAAACTTGTTTCTCTTAATGAGGAAGATCTTTTCAAAGTTGTAAACATGCACTAGTGTTGGCTGTCCAGGAGGTGTTATCCTCATGTTACTTAAAAACATAAAAATGTAATTTTAACTTTTATTTCAGATAATGGTGTGGTATTCATTAATAACTCTGTCTTAAGTCATCTAGGCATCAGTGCTAAGTAAAACTTGGGAAAATATATTATATATATTTTTAACATCTCAAATTCGATAAAAAAAACTGTTTAAGTTTGTTAACATGTATTCTCATAGGTTGTCTATACATGACAATTCAAGGCTATGAAAAAGTAACTACGGGTATAAAGTTTCAAAAGGTGTAAACAAGTCATAAAAAGTTTTAAAATGTTTACAATTTTAAAATATTGTTTACAGTGTTGAGTGCTAATGCCAAAATTACACTAACCTAAAGTTAAAGTCTGATCTTCTGTTATAACAATGGGGTTTTTTTTTAATGTGTACTAATGTTAGTAAATATCTAAAAATGGTCTAAATCATAAAACTTGACATCTGTTTTTGCAAAAACTGTAACGTCTATTTTAACAGCGTCTGCTTATTCGGTTACTCTGCCATTTCTAGAGTTAGGTCCTGTAAGCTCTTTTTTTGACTCTGTTAAATAATCCTAAATTATGTAAACTCTTATATACAAGTTTTTTTTTATTTCTGGTTTATTCGACAACAAGAGACATAAAATTCATGTTAATCCATTGTGTACTCTACTGTCTCTGTTAAGTTATGGTTATGCGGCAGATGCTAGAAAACTGGGTTCCAGAAACCCAAGAAAGCTCTAGTGTCCACAGGCTACACGGTAAATACCCAGAAGCCAAAGAATGGCAGAGACCTCTGCCACAATTTCTCCTCTAAGTCAGGCTACACAGTAAACACTGGTTAAACTGCCAGTTAAATCTAAAAGCCCAAAAAGTCAGGCTAGAAACCCAACTCACTGCCTCACTTCTCCTCTTTTCTCTTCCAGAAGGGAAGTTACTACTGTTCTGCAGGACTCTCCTCTGTGATGTATGGTTTGATCCCCAGACCTTATGTAAGGGATGACTGACCTTTTCTGTAATAATGCCTAGCCACAGTATAGGGCCCCAAACAACATAAAAAAAAGGTTAAACTATAAAATAATGTAACAACTAGATCAATTTTTCAGTGTAAAAAGTTACACTGACGACCTCAAAGTATGCAAGCAGGTCACCACAGTTGATCTTACCTAAAAGGTCATAGTTCTCCTCATGGACATGGTCTTAACTCGCAGGAAAATACTAAGTGTCAGAATTTGCCCATGACCATAGTTTTTCTAGCTCACCCTGATATTAAAAAAATCTCCAAAAATCAGGGTTGGGTTAAGCACCCACTTGACTGACATCACAGAGGCTGCCTCCTTGGTCTACTTTATTAAAAACCAGGAAAACAAGGAGCAAGCTAGCAGCAAAGGATAGGCAACAGGCCAATCAATGGCTGCTTTACACGGTGATCTGCCGTCAAGGAGACCCAGCAAGGCCAATGCACCCCAAACGGCACCTGTTGCTGATATAAGGAGCCAGGGCATTGGGCAAGCAGCTGTCGTGACAGCAAATGCCTTCTGTCAGCCCTGCCAAGAGCATGGCCACTGGACACGGAACTGCCCTGGGTGTCGAAGGACTCCTGGTTCAGAACCGCTGACCCTGTGGCCCCGAGCTAAAAAGCCTTTGGCTCTGCCCAGCCTCTGCCCAGCTTCCAGCTCCAGCCACTGCTATTGAGGGGATGGCCTAGGGTCAGTGAAATGCAAGTTGCCTATTTCTATCAGCCTCCTATTCAGCTCTCCTCCTAGTCCAGCCATGTAATGCAAGTCAACAGGGTGCCTCCCTTAAAGGAGATTTGCATCTCTTTCAATTCCCTTCCAGCACCCCATGGATAGGTCTGGGCCTCACACACCCAGCCAGGCCTTAAAAGTCTATCCAATAACATTAAGCTTAAAAAGCCCTCCCTGCCAGTTCCTAAAAACAGGGCTTTCGGTAACAGCTAACTCAGATAGCCCTACACCGATTTGGACAGGGCCTCACTGAGGACTTAAAGGGCCTATCTCTTGAGGGGGGTGCACAATAATCCATAATATAAATGGTTAAATGTAAATAATTCATTAGTCTGTCTTTTTCCCAGCCTGAGACTCTAGTCTTGTACATTGGCTTAACTTCCTAGCAAAACTGGCTACTAAATATCAAATATATATATATATATATATATATAGTCTCTGGGTCAATCAGACTAGACAGGCACAAACCCAAATTTGTACTTTTCCTGGAAAAAGCCAAACAGCTCCAGGGCCAGGCCAAGCAGGGCTGGGATTTCTGGCCTGACATCTGGTCACGGAAATCCTGGCTATTTCCTCTCCTTGGCCCACTAACTTCTGCAATCTTGATGCTTCTCTTTGCACTGTGTGTTTTTAATGCCCTTGTTCGTTTTGTCTCTAACAGACTAAAAGCTGTTGAACTCCAAATGGTCATCAGGCAAGACTTCCAGCTCATTCCACTGGACGACTTGAGCAGCCCTCTGGACCGAGCAACACAGTCTTTCCAAGGCCACTGTTGCACACCATAAGACAGGTAGCAAGAGGAAATACCCAAATCCCCCTCAACGCCCACATGCCAGCTTTGAAGAAGTTACAGAAAATGGAACTCCATCCATAATCCCAAAGAAAAATTTTGGGTATTACCTCTTGAAGGGAAAATATTAGGCAGAAAGTCAGTTATGAGCTTATGTGTGTGTGACATAAAGGCCTAATGTGTCCAGCATATGCATCTACATCTCAGTCATCCTGACAATGTTTCACGGGCAGCCTGGCCTTTGCATCCTGCCCTGCCCTCTTCTACCTGATAACCTGCCAGGTGGAGATCCCCGCCCCTTCTGCCTGACAAATCTTCCACAATCTCCCAGATGTAGCCCAGTATCTGCATTTCAGTATTACAGAACAGGTGGGGGTTAAATCTCATTTTCATGGGGGTGGGTTATGCGTGGCCCTAAAAAAAAAATATTGTTTTTATGCCGACTAAACTGGGGTGGTTAGAAACTCCATGGCCAAACTCAGAAAATGACTGGAAAAATGGCAACGGGAGAGGGAAACTCAACAGGGCTGGTTTGAGTCATGGTTCGGCCAGTCCCCATGGTTTACTACTCTACTGTCAGCCCTAACAGGACTCTTAATTGTTCTACTCCTAATTGTAACCATAGGACCTTGTGTGTTAAATAGACTCATCACCTTTGTGCGGGAACAAGTTAAAAATGTTAAACTCATGGTTGTAAGACAACAATATGTCACATTTAAAGAGACAAAAATGAATAATCTCTAAGATTAGAGATCCTCACAACAAGGAGTGGGGAATGAAGAGTTAAAAATTGTATATGTGCGGGTGTCAAAAGTTAAGCTTAAGCTTACAAGTTTAAACCTTCCTGGTGCAGCTGTGAAAATAAGACAGAGTAAAGTAGCACCTTGACAGTAGGGACTCCATTTTGGAGCACTTGAGACTGCATTCTGGGAAAGCAACCCCCCCCCCATCGTGAGACTCGGGTCTGAAACTATGATCTCAAATAGTCGGACAATAGCAGTGCACTACATCACCCTTGGCAACGCACAAAAACCCCCTAGCATGATTGCTCAAGCTTAAAAGTAGAAAGGTTGCACCTGGGTTACCTGGGCTAATAATAAAGATGTGATTTGTCTATGTCTTAAGATCATAATTGCTGATTGTAAGATTTTAGCAACCGCTTAGCAACCGTGTATTCTCTCCCTCCTCCCGATTTTGCAGTTTTTGCCTTTATAAACCCTATGCTGTAGTTCCTCACTGCTCCTCTGTCCTTGTCAGAGGGCCCCAACATGTTGGATCAATAAATTTAACCCTTTGCTGGTTGCATGAGAGAATAAGTCTCTTGGAGTCGTTCCTCGGGTGGTGGGCTTTTTCAGACCCTAACAACTTCCATAGTGGCTTGACCAGTTTGCATTCCCACCAACAGTGGGTTAGTGTCCCTTTTTCCCCACATCCTCGCCAGCATCTGCTGTTGGCAGATTTCTGCAAGTGAGCCATTCTAACTGGGATGAGGTGAAACCTCATTGTGGTTTTGATTTGCATTTCCCTGATTGCTAATGACCTTGAACATTTTTTTATGTGCCTGTTGGCCATTTGGATTTCCTCTTTTGAACAATGTCTATTGAGGTCCTTGGCCCACCTCTTAATTGGGTTGTTGGTTTTGTTTTTGTGGAGTTTCTTGATCTCTTTGTAGATTCTGGTTATTAACCCTTTATCTGTCGCATAGTTTGCAAATATTTTTCCCATTCTGTCGGTTGTCTCTTCACTCTCCTGACTGTTTCTTTTGCAGTACAGAAACTTCTCAATTTGATGCAATCCCAATAGTTGATTTTGGCTTTGACTGCCTGTGCCTCCTGGGTCTTTTCCAGAAACTCTTTGCCTGTGCCAATATCTTGAAGGGTTTCTCCAATGTTCTCTAGTAACTTGATGGTGTCAGGTTGTAGATTTAGGTCTTTAATCCATGTTGAGTGGATTTTTGTGTAAGGTGTAAGGTAGGGGTCTTGCTTCATGATTCTGCACGTGGAAATCCAGTTTTCCCAGCACCATTTATTGAATAGACTGTCCTTGCTCCAGGAATTGGTTTTAGATCCTTGGTCAAATATAAGTTGGCTGTAGATGTTTGGATTGATTTCTGGTGTTTCAATTCTGTTCCATTGGTCTATCCATCTGTTTATGTACCAGTACCATGCTGTTTTGATTACAACTGCCCTGTAGTATGTCCTGAAATCTGGAATTCTGATGCCTCCGGCTTTGTTTTTGTTGTACAAGATTGCTTTAGCTATTCGAGGTCTCTTGTGCCTCCATATAAATTTCAGCACCATTTTTTCCAGATCTGAGAAGAAGGTCTTCGGTATCTTGATTGGTATTGCATTGAATGTATAAATTGCTTTTGGGAGAATGGACATTTTGATGATATTGATTCTTCCAATCCATGAGCATGGAAGATTTTTCCATTTTTTGGTTTCCTCTTCTATTTCTTTCTTTAAGGTTTTGTAATTTTCATCGTAGAGATCTTTAATGCCCTTGGTTAAGTTTATTCCAAGGTATTTGATTGTTTTTGTAGCTATTGTGAATGGGATTGATCTTAGAAGTTCTTCCTCAGCCATGGCATTGTCTTTGTATACAAAGGCTGTTGATTTTTGTGCATTGATTTTATACCCTGCTACTTTGCCAAACTCTTCTATGAGTTCCAATAGTCTCTTAGTAGAGTTCTTTGGGTCCCCTAAATAAAGAATCATGTCATCTGCAAAGAGGGATAGTTTGAGTTCTTCCTTCCCAATTTGTATCCCTTTAATTTCTTTTTCGTGCCTAATAGCTCTGGCTAGAACCTCCAGAACTATATTGAATAGCAGTGGTGAGAGTGGACATCCCTGTCTGGTACCAGATCTCAGTGGAAATGCTTCCAACTTTTCCCCATTCAATAGGATGTTTTCTGTGGGTTTTTCATAGATTGCTTTGATTGTATTGAGGAATGTTCCTTCCATAACCAGTTTGCTTAGAGTTTTCATCATGAATGGGTGTTGTATTTTATCAAATGCTTTCTCGGCATCTATTGAGATAATCATATGGTTTTTCTTCTGCAGTCTGTTAATGTGGTGTATCACATTGATTGTCTTGCGCACATTACACCATCCCTGCATAAAAGGGATAAATCCCACTTGGTCTGGGTGGATGATCTTTCTGATGTGTTGTTGCATTCTATTGGCCAGAATTTTATTGAGGATTTTTGCGTCTATGTTCATCAGGGATATTGGTCTGTAATTCTCTTTCAGTGCTGCATCTTTTCCCGGCTTAGGAATTAAGGTGATGCTGGCTTCATAGAAAGAATTTGGGAGGATTCCCTCTTCTTTGATTGTTCTGAATAGTTTGAGAAGAATTGGAGTTAGTTCTTCTTTAAATGTCTGGTAGAATTCAGCAGTGAATCCATCTGGTCCTGGGCTTTTCTTTGTTGGGAGGGCCTTTATTACTGTTTCAATTTCTGTCTCAGTTATGGGTCTGTTTAGGTTTTCGATATCTTCCTGGTTCAATTTAGGTAGGTTGCATGTGTCCAGGAATCTATCCATTTCTGATAGGTTTCCCTGTTTGCTGGCATACAAGTCCTTGTAGTAATTTCTGATGATTCTTTTTATTTCTGTGGTGTCTGTTGTTACATTTCCTTTTTCTTTTTTTTTTTTATTTTTTTTTATTTTTGACAGGCAGAGTGGACAGTGAGAGAGAGAGACAGAGAGAAAGGTCTTCCTTTGCCGTTGGTTCACCCTCCAATGGCCGCCGCTGCAGCCGGCGCACCGCGCTGATCCGATGGCAGGAGCCAGGATCCAGGTGCTTTTCCTGGTCTCCCATGGGGTGCAGGGCCCAAGCACCTGGGCCATCCTCCACTGCACTCCCTGGCCATAGCAGAGAGCTGGCCTGGAAGAGGGGCAACCGGGACAGAATCCGGCGCCCCAACCAGGACTAGAACCCGGTGTGCCGGCGCCGCAAGGTGGAGTACATTTCCTTTTTCATCTCTGATTTTATTGATTTGGGTCTTTTCTTTTTTTAGTTAGTTGGGCCAATGGGGTGTCAATTTTGTTTATTTTTTCAAAAAACCAGCTCCTCGTTTGGCTGATTTTTTGGAATGTTTTTCTTGATTCAATCCTGTTAATTTCTTCTCTGATTTTAATTATTTCTCTTCTCCTACTAGATTTGGGTCTGGTTTGCTGTAGGTTTTCTAGATCCTTGAGGTGAATTGAAAGCTCATCTATTTGGTGCCTTTCCAATTTCTTGATGTAGGCACCTATTGATATAAACTTTCCTCTTAACACTGCTTTTGATGTATTCCAAAAGTTTTGGTATGTTGTGCTGTTATCCTCATTTACTTCCAGAAAAATTTTGATTTCTCTTTTGATTTCTTCTATGACCCATTGTTCATTCAGGAGCATGTTGTTCAATCTCCATGTGTTTGCATATGCTCTAGGGATTCCTGAGTTGCTCATTTCCAACTTCATTCCTTTATGGTCTGAGAAGCTGCATGGTATGATTCTAATTCTTTTGAATTTGCTGAGACTTGCTTTATGGCCTAGTATGTGGTCAATCCTAGAGAAGGTTCCATGTACTGCTGAGAAGAATGTAAAATCTTTAGCTGTAGGATTGAAAGTTCTGTTTATATCTGTTAGATCCATTTGGGCTATAGTGTCGTTTAAATCTACTGTATCCTTGTTGATCTTCTGTCCTATTGATCTGTCTATTTCTGAGAGTGGAGTATTGAAGTCCCCCAGTACTATTGTATTGGGGTCTAAGTCACCCTTTAAGTCCGTTAACAAATCTTTTAGATAAACCGGTGCCCTGTAGTTAGGTGCATATACATTGATAATTGTTATATCTTCCTGTTGAATTGATCCCTTAATCATTATGTAGTGTCCCTCTTTGTCTCTCTTAACGGTTTTTGTGGTAAAGTTTATGGTGTCTGATATTAAGATGGCTACGCCCGCTCTTTTTTTCATTTCTGTTGGCATGGTATATCTTTTTCCAGCCTTTCACTTTCAGTCTGTATGGATCTTTGTTGGAAAGATGTGTTTCTTGTAAGCAGCAAATAGATGGGTTTTGTTTTTTAACCCAATCAGCCAATCGGTGTCTTTTAACTGGACAGTTCAGGCCATTCACGTTCAATGTGACTAATGATAAGTGGTAACTTTGCCCTGCCATTTGCCAAAGATAAGTTCTAATATATGCTTTGAATTCCCTGTAATCTTTTGCTGTGAGGTTTCCTTCCTTGGTTTCCTTCCTTTACCTTCTTTCATATTGATGACCGTGTTTCTTTGTTTCTGTGTGTAACACATCTTTAAGCATCTTTTGCAGGGCTGGATGAGTGGCAACAAATTCTTTCAATTTCTGTTTGCTATGAAAAGTCTTTATTTCACCTTCATTCACAAATGATAGCTTAGCAGGGTATAATATTCTGGGCTGGCAGTTTTTCTCTCTTAGTACCTGGGCTATATCTCGCCATTCCCTCCTTGCTTGTAGAGTTTCTGATGAGAAGTCAGCTGTGAGTCTGATTGGAGATCCTCTGAGAGTAATCTGACGTTTCTGTCTTGCACATTTTAGGATCTTTTCTTTATGTTTCACTGTGGAGAGTTTAATTACAACGTGTCGTGCTGAGGATCTCTTTTGGTCGTGTTTATTAGGGGTTCTGTGAGCTTCCTGTACTAGGATTTCTCTGTCCTTCTCCAAACCTGGGAAATTTTCTGCTAATATCTCACTAAAAAGGCCTTCTAATCCTTTCTCCCTCTCCATGCCTTCAGGAACTCCTAGAACCCGAATGTTGGGTTTTTTAATAGTATCCTGAAGATTCCCGACAATATGTTTTAGATTCCTAATTTCCTCTTCTTTTCTTTGGTCTGACTGTATCCTTTCCTGTTCTCTGTCTTCTAAGTCTGATATTCTCTCTTCTGCTTCTCCCATTCTGTTTGTAAGGCTCTCTATTGTGTTTTTCATTTGATCTATTGAATTCTTCACTTCAGTCACTATCACAGTTTCCTGTTGTACTAGTTGTTTCCTTTCATTTTGATTCCTCCTTAATATTTCATTTTCACGAGAGAGATTTTCTATCTTGTCCATTAAGGATTTCTGTAGTTCAAGAATTTGTTTTTGAGAACTTCTTAATGCTCTTATCAATTTTTTGAGATCTGCTTCTTGCATTTCTTCTATGTCATCATCTTCATAATCTTTAATTGGGGTGTCTTTTTCATTTGCGGGCTTCATGGTGACTTCCTTGTTTTTATTACCTTGGTTTTTGCGTTTGTTATTTGGCATATTGGAGATATTTAGTTTCTTCACTGTGGTGCTTTTTCTTGTTATACTATGACTCTAGATTAAGTGGACTATCTGTTTTTGATGGAGCCTTAGGACTTGAGATGGGTGTGGTCTGAGAGCTCTGTTTGGTGTGCCAAAGGTGACACTCCCAGGTTAGGCGTGGTAAAGCTCTCTCTCTCACTCTCCTTCTTTTTTTTTTTTTTTGATTCAAAAGGGAAGTTATTCTGCACAGCTGAAAGAAGTTGGAGGTAGTTAGCAGGCAAATGATATACCCGCAGGAGCCAGAGATCGGAAGCTCTTTCCCAAGGACCACACAGGGAATCTGTTCAGCCCTCAGAGTGGGCTCAAATTCTCCTTCAGTCTCCCACTGGGTTGCCAAAGTTACGGAATTGTAGCGTCTCTGGAGAGTGCTCACGTGAATTCCGTGAGTTCTCTCCCCCACCGTGTCTTTTTTCACAGTCTCAGTTCAGTAGCACCACAAATTTACTAGGTCCTAATCTCCTGTTAATTCGCCCCGCCCAGAGTCAGGTTTTTCTGCTAGGCTCAGGGCCGGTGCAGACCTGAGGTGGCTCTGCTTATGACGTATGTCCAAGATGGCGCCTGCTCTTTGTCTTGCTCACCCTTGAGAGGTGAGCGGAGAGAGAGAAACCCATGTCCGTACCAGTCACCTTTTTTTTTCTCTCTCTCTCTTCCAGCTAGCCTGGTGAACTCCCCCCCCCCCGGGGGTCATTCCCTCTAGTCTCCTCTCTCCGCTTGCCTGCCGGTGTCTCGGGCTATTGAGGTTCGGCTCACCTCGCGTTCCAGCGCTGGTGTGTTGAGTCTGCCGCTGGTGTCCCGAACTGTGGGCTCCCACGCTCTCCACGCAGGTCCACTCCCCTTCCAGTGCCGATGTGTGGACTCAGAGCCCTGGACTTCCCAAGCCTCCCCGCTGTTGTCTGTGTGGCACGCACTCCCCTTCGAGCACTGGCGCGCAGACCCTGCGGCTTCCGCGGCTCGGTCCCGCGGCTCCAGAAGTTAACATTTTGAAGTAGATTAATATCATGGGCAACACCAATACCAACACAACTGAATCACAGTACAGCAGGTGATAATGGCGGGCGCCTTCCTCTCCACCAGCTATTAAATAAGCAGCCTCAGCACCACAAAACTCTCCTCTTCCACTGGATCCCAACACATTGAGGAGTGAAGGGAAGTCACAGGATAAACTGCTGTCACCACATGTCACTGTCCATGTCTGCAGAGGTATGTCCCAGAGAAACAGTGCCATGGCAAACTGATAGACACACACTCCACACAGATGACCTCCATGTCAAGGACTACCCAGCACTGCACAGACATTTCTTGCACATTAAAAAGAGATGATTGAAGGAGGGGAAAGTCCACTTTGCACACATTAGAAGGCATCTCCCAATCCCTGCTTCCCTCCCTGGCTGAGGGTTTCCTCACTGGGGGTGCTGCCCCTGGACACAGGATCTCCTGGGGAATGCAGATTCCTGACATCTTGTAGGGAAACTGGGAATGTGATTTTCCAGAAACCATGTTACCCACTGCAGTTAGGTAGGCATGGGTATCTATCTTAATTCATAGGCAAGACTGAATTGGAAGTACTCTGGGAGCTGCACACTACTTTTATCTCCTAGACAAACAAGGTGGAAAATAAGAAAGTTAAAACAAGGTACATTTTCATTTCAAACTACAGATGTCCAGTGGCATCTGAATGGAGAATCACCAACATCAGCATCTACACAGGTTACACAAAAACCTGCATATGGGAACCTCAATTAGGCTCTCCTGGGAATTGGCCTTGCAGGTAAATACTGATGAACACTCTTCACTATCTCACAGCAGGTGAGCATTTGCCATTCTGCAAACATGATCCCTGAAGCTTCAGAACATTCCACAGAGGGTCCCACTGGAGGGTTTTCTGCACAGCCCATTTACCAAGAGAAATGAGACAGTGATTTGCTTTGTCCAAAAGCATTCAATATTGAACAAAACACAAAAAATCATGGATTCTGTGGGTGAAGATGTTCTGAATGGTTAAACAACCTAAATCAAAACAGGAAAGGAGGTATTTTATTCTGACAATGAAATGTGGCCTGGCCACCTCCCAGGTTATAGAAGCTTGGGGGGAGTCACTGTGCCATGAGGCTGAAGGTCACAGCCATCTTCTCTGCCAGTGATTTCCAGAAACTGACAAGCAAACCTTCAGGCTTCAGCCTGTAAAGCACCAGCACAGATGCTGAGCTGGAAAAGGAGAGGCCCACAGGCTCGTGGGGGAAGGCTTGGCTGCTTTGAAAAGTTACAGACACAGAAAAGGTATCACAGCACACACAGTCAGAAAATAATGGAAGAGAGAGTGCTGTATACGCAATGATCAGGTTTCAGGAAATCATTACAAGGAAAACGACCACAGCAATTACCTGTTCCTTCCTGGTGTCCTCAGCAGGGGATGAGCCTTGGTTCTTCATGTGACCTGCACAAGTTCTGGAATCTGCCCAACAAGAGACAGCACTGTATTCTTTCTTAACAAAATGCTTATATATATATATATATATATATATATATATATATATATTCAAAAGGCAGAGACAGACAAATTCCATCTGCGGGTTCACTCCCCAAATGCTAGCAATAGCCAGGCTGAGGCAAGCAGCAAAGACCTCCATCCAGATCTCCTACATGCTTGTCAGGGACTCAAGTGCTTGAGCCACCATCTACCACCTCACAGGCACATTAGCAGGAAGGTAGATCGGAAGCAGAGGCAGGACTTAGTCTCACACAGTCCACTGATATAGGATGCCGGCATCCCAAGAGGCAGGTTTCCTGGGAAGAAATGGGGTTATTCTGCCTCAGTGTTGAGAAAACCCGCACACCTTTTCACCCTCTAAACTCAATCCCATGTTAGGTCTCTGGTCAGAGGCCCAGGGTTTACCAGGTGCCTCAGAAGATCCCTGAGTACAAGGGGGAGGCCCATGTCCTCACTGAGGATGATACCACCTTAGCCTGTGCCAGGGGTTCTCACCACAAACCAACTCATTGTACCTAAGTCAGTGCTAAAATTAGCTGGAAATCAACATGATATGTTGATATACATACCTAATATGTATAGAGGAAATTATAGTTTAAGAACATCCTTGGATATAAAGAATATCAATAAACCCTGGCCAACCATTTATAAATGGAAAAGGACTTAACTATATTAATGATGAGAGTGATGACAAAAGGAAAATGTTTTCATTGGGTTTATTGTAAAATTTGAGGGTTATAATAATATAGAAATGAAATTATATAGAAATTTAATTTACTGATGGAGCTCTATAGTTGACAGTAAAGGAAAAAAAAGCCAAAAAATAACACAGGCTGACTAATGTAAAGCAGAGCTTGCAGAATATTACTAGAGGGACGATAGTCCAGGACATTTCCTCTCTTATCAGGATGCACAACCTTTATTGTCAAGTACTGTTGGTGCTACTAAGGCCTCTATCACTGACTCAAGGTGGACAGGAGGATCTGGCCAGGTTCCCTTCTATGCCCTTATTGTCAGTTAAAAATAACTGAGTTCAGGCTGGCTCCGCAGCTCACTAGGCTAATCCTCCACCTTGCGGTGCCGGCACACCGGGTTCTAGTCCCGGTCGGGGCGCCAGATTCTGTCCCGGTTGCCCCTCTTCCAGGCCAGCTCTCTGCTGTGGCCAGGAAGTGCAGTGGAGGATGGCCCAAATACTTGGGCCCTGCACCCCATCGTAGACCAGGAGAAGTACCTGGCTCCTGCCATCAGATCAGCGTGGTGCACTAGCTGCAGCGGGCCAGCCACGGCGGCCATTGGAGGGTGAACCAATGGCAAAGGAAGACCTTTCTCTCTGTCCACTCTGCCTGTCTAAAAAAAAGATTAAAAAAAATAACTGAGTTCAAGTGCAGTTTAGGAGAGTCCCCAGTCAGTATTGGGGTCTGAGTTCTACCCTGCCTGGGGTCTGGTTGAAGAGCCACTTGTCCAGGGCACATGAGGAAAACAGCACCCAGCCTCCCTGCAGGACAATCATTTCTCTTTGCTAAGTGCATGGAACTCTTCAGGAAATGGAACAATCACTGCCCAGAGTGAGAAGCTGAGGGTGTGGAATCTGCAGGGGACATGAAGCTATCACCCTCCTTCCACACTGCTCCTACCTCTCTGTGGAGGGTTCTCCCAGCCAGGTCCCCCTGACACTGGCTTCTGCCTCCTGGATTCCTCTGCCTGCATTATTTCCAATCTTGAAGATAGAGAAAAAACAGATTTAAGTAACAGAACACACACATACACACCCCAGAACAAGTCCTTTACTAGACACTCAACAACTTAGTCTTAAATCAGAGACACGCTTAAAATGCCTGCTCTTTCATGCACCTGTGTTGCAAGTGGGCAGTCTCCCTCTTCTGCACCATCAACTCCCGTTCCAGAGCTTGAGCCCTGAGCTGTAGGGAGGAAAATACATGCACATTCAGTTGTGGAGAAGAGGGCAGAATGGAAACAACACATGAAAAATTTTTACCTCAATATCATGAGCCTTTTGTTTATGAACAGCAATCTGAAAAGGCCAACACAGAAAGTGAGGGCTTAGGGACTCTCAGGGGCCCTTTAACCATCCGCATTAAGACATGGAGGACGGTGCAGCTATTGGGCAGCATGCAGTTACCTCCTGTCTGAAGGTCTCCTTTTCTCGCTGCTGCTGAGCCTGCATTTCTTGCAGTCTTCTCCTGTGATTCAGAATCACTTTCATCAGATAAAGTACAATGTTGACTATCAATTTAAACAGCTTCCCAATGTTACGCTATCCTCAGATGTCAAAAATACTCAACATGGGCCGGCGCCGCGGCTCACTAGGCTAATCCTCCGCCTAGCAGTGCCGGCACACCGGGTTCTAGTCCCGGTCAGGGCGCCGGATTCTGTCCCGGATGCCCCTCTTCCAGGCCAGCCCTCTGCTGTGGCCAGGGAGTGCAGTGGAGGATGGCCCAGGTGCTTGGGCCCTGCACCCCATGGGAGACCAGGAAAAGCACCTGGCTCCTGGCTCCTGCCATCGGATCAGCGCGGTGCGCCGGCCACAGTGCGCCGGCTGCGGCGGCCATTGGAGGGTGAACCAACGGCAAAGGAAGACCTTTCTCTCTGTCTCTCTCTCTCACTGTCCACTCTGCCTGTCAAAAAAAATAAAAAATAAAAAAAAATACTCAACATGATTGTAACAGTACAGAAAGAGTAAGCCCTACTGCTGCATCATTCCCTTATCCTTTATGTTACACCTGCAGGATTCCCAGCTGATGTCATCTCCTTATTTCCCTAGTTTTTCCTCCCTTGTGTGTCTTTTATCATAAAAGTCCATTCTATTACTTATATCCTTGCCATGTTTCTGAGGGCAGCAAGAACCAGGTCTATAAAATGGGGACAATCATTGTAATGGATTTGATCCATCCTACAATGAACTGTCTTCCTTAGGATTAGGAAGGTGGATTCTCACCACCCCAAAAAACAATCGAGTTTCCATGCAGTCAGGCCAGCATTTGGAATCAGGAACTGTGTAGGAACAGTATCACTTGGTCATTTGTAAACTTAAAATACTTGGTATAATCTTGTATGAATCGTCTCTATGTCTCTTGAACATTGCTTACAGTTTTCTTTTAACTGGGCCTAAGCATTATACAGTTAATCCAACCTTTGTTTCTGGACTGGTTATTTAGTCTCTGGACTCACACATAGTTCTCAATTTCTTCTTCAGCCCATTTCAAATTCTCCTCTTTCTCTGACAGCTTCATCTCCTTTTCCATCCACTCTTGTTTCCCTGCCATCTTCCTAGGATGGGAAAGAAATGCATATTTCCCAGAAGCCCATGTGGGATTATGCCTCCCCACTTGCTAACAGTCTGAGGGCATGATGGGAAAGTCCCCTTGCAGGCATCCGTATAAACACACAGACCCACAAACAGTGCAGAATCAGAAGTGAAGCCTCCCACTAACAGAAGATGATCCATTGGCCAGCTGGCAAGTTCTCTCTAATTACTGTGTGCTCCTATGCATTAGTAATAGGTCAATGAATATACATAGCACCTGACACTAAGCAGTTGTGACTTTGAAATGGTGAACACACATTTGTGGAAAAGCAGGTCAAATCACTTCATCACTATTAATCCCATTAGGATGAGACAGGGGTTCTCACTCATCTGCCTCCACCCATGGAGGAATGTGATTCACAGTCTGGCTGGGACCAGACAACCTGATCTACAGAGATCCTTCCAGCTCATGGAGCACAGGACATACACTGGCCTTTGCAGTGAATGACCTCCGCTGCTGAATGAATTAACAGCTCCCATACTGCCAGCATCCTTGCCTGAGGCCATCTCCTTATTTTCCAAAGCTAGATCACATCCCGCCACATTTTAATTTTTTCCCAATATTTTTACTCAATGACAAGCATTCAATTAGAAATGACTAGACACAAGAAGGAAAACAAAATGTGATACGACCAAAAAACCCAATAATATAAAGGTACACAAGAGAGGTTGAACAGCTGCTCCCTGCTGATGGCCTGAAAATGCCCAAATCTTTGGGCCCCTGCATCTGCACCCGGAAGAAGCTCCTGTCTCCTGGCTTTGTATCAGCTCAGCTCCCTCCATTGTGGCCATTTGGGGAGTTAGCCAGCAGACTGAAGACCTTTACCTCTGTCTCTCCTTCTCTCTGTAACCCTTCCTCTCAAGTAAATAAATATCAAAAAAAAGAGAGAGAGAGATAGAATGCAGACATGGACATTCATGATGCTCATATCAGTTCTTCCAGTACCCACAAATAAATTACATAAATTACAAAGGAGTGTATGACAAAAAGCTGAAAGGGACAGAAAAGTGCATATTACAGGAATCAAGGTAAAAAGGATGAGCAGAATTCTGTACCGACTGAAATTAGCACTAACATTACTGAGTCAGTTTAGGACATCTTACTTTGCAGCAGCTGCCACCTTCAGTTTGTAGATTTCATGAAAACTCTCCATATTCACATCCATCAGTTTGATTTCAGATTCCTTTGCTGCTTTCATGGACTTCAAGGTATTACAGCTTTGTTCCAGGTTCTTTTTACTTTCTGTAAAGGATAAAAGTTTTCTTTGTGTGTGTGCACATGGACCCAAGGAGTTGGCTGGAGTTGAGAGAAACAGCAAGGACCCTGGAGACAGGAACCACTCTTCACCTTCCCAATGCATTCATATTTACACTAGACAGGACCTCCCTCTAATGAAGGAACGTACCTTCCAGCATCCATATTTTGGCCCTCAAGGCTCTCAGCTGTAAATCCTTGACTCCATCATTTTCATCTTCCGACTTTAACAGATTTTTAAGAAAAGACATTTAAGAAATGGTTGCAGAACAATGCAAATGTCATTACTACTACAGAAATGCACACGCATATTGTTCAATAGATAATTTTACATCACCACAGACTTTATAGTTAATTTTAGTTTAGAACAACTAATTTAAAAAAGGTAAAAAGGAAATAAGAAAGTTCAGTTTTCTGGATCACAGTCTCTCTTCAAGAATGTGACTAATTTTGTTACCTGCTCCTACTAGATTGTCAACTAAGTATTTTACTTTTATAACTGAATTTCCCTGCACTGAAACCAATTTCATTAAAGGTGATTGGAGCTTAACTGAAAACACTGTAATTAGTTACTTCACAAGAACAAAATTCCACATAGCTATCATATAAATTTAATCTTCAAAAATGAAATATTTCTCATTGGAGATAAAATGTACAATAGAAATATTGAAACTATTATAGAAAGTTTACCTCTAAAATTCCTGAGTTGTTCATTGAAATAACTTCTTTCAAGTTTTCAGTAGATTTCCCTTTTTCAAATGCCTGCACATAAGATAGAAACAAAACAAGTGATAAGGTTTACAAATAGAGGCAGGAGTTTCACATGGTGGTTAAGACTCTGCTTGGGAAACATGTATTCCATATTGGACTGCTTGACTTAATGCCCTGGCTCTGCTCCCAAGTTTATCTTCCTGCTAATGCACACCCTGCACAGCAGCCATTGATGGATCAAGTACGTGGGTCCCTGCCAACCACATGAGAACACAAGCTGAGTTCTAGTTTCCTATCACTGGCCTGGCTGGCCCATGGCTATCACAGGCATTTGAGGGGTGAATCCACAAACGAGAGCACTCTGTGTTAGTCTGCATCTCTACTTGTAAAGTCAAATGGAGAAAGAATTAATTCAAGTGCTTTTTAATTCCATGAAAACACTAGCTGAAACAGCCAAAAAGCTGAAACAGCAATCAAGCACATCCCACGGCTAACTCTATATGTTATGGGCATATCATGGATCCAGATTGGGTCTAGAAGAACTGTCAAGAATATAATGAAATGAGAGGGAAAACACACTGAAGTAAGAATACTTTGTGCCATAAACAATCTTTCTGCTTAGGAGATAATGAGAGAAATGAATGAGAAGTCAAAAGCAAATAATGTAAAAATTTGTTCAAGTCAAACTGCTTGAATGAACTTTTCTTAATGGAACAGCTTTTCTTATTGGAATATTAATAAGGGAATAAAAATAACTCTCAGATTTCACTGACAATTTATTTCCTGAGCATTAAGAGGGGTAGGGGCTGTTTAAGTTCATCTAAACAGTCCCTACCCCCTTAATATTCCTTAGCTTTTCACACATTTCCTAAATATCTTGCAGGACAGCAATGAATGTTACAATAATTGCCCAGACAGGAAATCAAACACACTTCTTGGATCCCTCAATTTAAGATGTTACTTCAGTGTTTTTACCATAGCATTGAACATTTTTTTGGAAGAAGGTTCATCCCCCATATTCTTAGACTTTTACTCTGTGAAAAGCAATATAAAATGTACCAGCTGGATCACTAAATGGACAAATAGGCTCAGAAGCCAAATTTTGGTAAAATATAGGAGCCAAATTACTACCACATCATGATTCTTAGCATTCTGATCTCTTCCAGACTGCAGGTTATATGTACCTTGTACGTGGTAATTTTAGTGTTGTCACTTTTTTGCATTATCCTTCAATACAGCATATTGCATCCAGAATATTTATTTCTTTTACTTGTTTTTATAATGGATTTAATAAAGGCAAAAGGTTTTTACCTTAAGTTTCATTGATTCATCAGAGACCACCTTTTTTTGTCTTTTAGTCTCCTGAAGACGTTTTTTTGACTCAGTGATCTATATGTATATGTAATAAAGAATCAAAATACAAAAATGTTAATTAGAGGGCCACGTAACACCTATCCTCATGTATGATTCATTACACAAGTGAACAGAGCAGCACTTTGCATGCAGGAGGCTGACTTCACATGTGAAGAGTTTACAGATCTTATGAAGCAGGGCAGTGGATGAAAGAGGGCACAGTGGAATACCTGAACTAGATGTGGAAGTGACTCAAACTGAAACCATGAAAAATATGAAAATTGAAAGGACATTGATACCTTCTCTTCCAAAACAGAAATTTGTTGAATAAGTTCTGCATTTTCTTTCGTGACATTATTGATCTTCTCAGAAATTTGCTGCAAATTAACTAAAGGGAGATAAAAACTAAGGTTATAAAGAATAAAACAATATAGTTGAATTACCTCAATGTATTAGCAGAAATTACTTGTTATCTGGCATTATGGCCAGAAAATAACTTCCTAACTTCACTACTAAGCCTGAAGAAAGCAAACTTTACTTACAGTAATTTTAAAATCAATATAACTAGTAGGAAATAAGAACCAAATGTCAATTATAATTCTATTTGAAATTATTGGAAACATAGGAAATACATGTTTTCATTGAAGTACTCTCATCAATGGAAGATGCCATTTCATTCTTAGAAAATTCCATTACTTGGCAGGCACTGTGGCTCAATAGGCTAATCCTCCAACTGCGGTGCTGGAACTCTAGGTTCTAGTCACAGTTAGGGTACCAGGTACTGGCCCCAGTTGCTCCTCTTCCAGTCCAGCTTTCTGTTGTGGCCCAGGAAGGCAGTGGAGGATGGCCAAAGTGCTTGGGCCCCTGCACCCACATGGGAGACTGGGAGGAAGCACCTGGCTCCTGGCTTCGGATCAGCACAGTGCGCAGGCCATAGTGGCCATTTAGGGGGTGAACCAACAGAAGGAAGACCTTTATTTCTGTCTCTCTCCCTCTCGCTGTCTAACTCTGCTTATCAATAAAAGAAGAAAAAAAAAGAAAATTCCAATTCTTCAAATAGTTTTGTCTTCACCAAAGAAGAAACAGAAATCAAACACTCTAGCTACTTACATTTCTATTCCCTAATTATGAAGGAAGATAAATATGTTCCTTCCTCAAATACCATCATTTGAAATTCCCATGAAAGCAGTGTTCAAAGTGTCAATCAATTGGCTATTCCAGGGCCTCCAAAGACTTCCTGCTGCTCTGAGGATTGTCTTTCACAAGAAGCAGAATGGAGGGCTCTGGTGTGATGGTCTTTGAAGTATAGCATAATTTAATACAACCTGTTACCACTTAGTCTCTACGGGATCTGGATGAACTCCCAACCCTCTCAGATTGGACTTTCCACTACCAAGATCAGAATGCTACTGCCTACCATAAAAGTGATCATCGTGCCTTGATGCACCCATCCTGTAAGGTTGATGGCTCACATAAACACCTAAAGGACTCCTCTGACAGTCTTTTAGTTCTCTCATCTGACCTCAGATGTATCCTTATTTTTGTTCTGTATTTGCCCATGGTATGAGCTCTGCTGCCCTGAAATCACCCTTCCAAACATGACCAGTGATAAATTCACTATAAAAAAAAATAAACATGCAGAGCCATTGCTGTGGTATAGTGAGTTGATTCTCCACGTGCAATGTCAGGAACCCATGTGGGTGCTGGTTCGTGTCCTGGGTGCTCTAGCTCTGATCCAACTCCCTGATAATAGCCTGGGGAAATGTCAGATGATGGCCCAAGTGCTTGAGCCCTTGTCACACATGTGGGAGACCAGGATAAAGCTTCTGGCTTCAACCTGGCCCAGCCCAGCCATTGCAGCCATTAGGAGAGTGAACCAGCAGATGGAATTCACTCTCTCACGCTCTCTCAACTCTGCCTTTCAAATAAACTAAATAGATCTGTAAAAATAAAACATGTTGGGCCTATTATGTGTCTGGCAGCTTTGGCTCTCAATAGATAGCAACACTTATTTATTGCCCATAAAGCCTATATGAAATCCTTCTTCCACCTTATGCATCATTTCTGCTCTTTCTGCTCCGGCATTAAAGACTTTCCACGTAAATATCCTGACACATTCTCCCCTCCCCCAGAAAACCAGATCTTTTCTAAGCCTTAAGCTTTTTGATAGGTTCACATTATATAATTTTTTTAAAAAATCATTTTTGTATTTGAAAGTGAGAGAGAGAGAAGAGAGAAGAAGAAGAGAGAAGAGAGAGAAAGAGAGAGAGAGAGAGAGAGAGAGAGAGAGAGAGATCTTCCATCTGCTGGTTCACTCTTTAAGTGGCCATAACAACCAGGGTTAAGCCAGGTCACAGCCAGGAGTTTTATTCATGCCTCCCACATGGCTGACAGGAGCCCAAGAATGTGGGCCAACCTCCACTGCTTTTTTTCAGGGCATTTGCAGGGAGCTGGATTGAAAGTGATGCAGCCAGGACTTGAACTGGCACCCACAGGTGATGTCAGCATTACAGGCAGCAGTTTTACCTGCTATGCCACATGCCGGCCTCTCAGAGCATAGCTGAATCACATTTCCATTTCCACAAGAGCCAGGTCATGCCACAGTGCTCTCCCAGTGCTTCAGACTCTTAGCATCACTTGCTTCTTAAACATTTCTAGGCGAAGCTAAACTCATTTCAGTCTCCTATGCCCACTAATCCTTCTTCTTCCTGCATTTTTACAATAGATCACGAGTCCCTCTCCATTGTCATTTAGAAACCACTCCAGGAATACCAAAACCTTAAAGAAGTAATAAGCCAGGGAGTTATAAAAGTTACTGTACTTAGAGCTAGTTTAATAAAAGCTCACATCTAATACCAGTACTGAGAAAAGTATTATAAAGAAAACAGAGGCTAAAATCTTACCTTGATAAACTGGCTGTTTTATCTAGGACAAGGAAGAAACAAAGTTAACCTTATTATAATAATATATATTAGGAAATACATGCTGTTCCTGATGAAAGTAAAAACACTAATCTAGTGAAATAACAGTCATTTAGCTTAAAGGACTTCTAAAAGATTAAAAACAATGAAAGATATTTCCCACTTCATTGTGATCCTTCAGTAAACCATTTCTGATAGGCTGGAAAAGTAAAGTTATTTTTGACCAAAAAACCTATTTCCATTTTATTATTAAAGGAAAACTAATCTATTATTTTTATCCTAGAAATGGCAAATTTCATAATTAGAATGTAAATACATAATTTGAATTGTTTGGGGGGAAACCCAATATCTATAATGAAATCTTTTTTGGTTTTTTTTTTTTTTGACAGGCAGAGTGGACAGTGAGAGAGAGAGACAGAAAGAAAGATCTTCCTTTGCCATTGGTTCACCCTCCAATGGCTGCTGCGGCCGGCGCGCTGTGGCCGGCGCAACGCGCTGATCCGATGGCAGGAGCCAGGTGCTTCTCCTGGTCTCCCATGGGGTGCAGGGCCCAAGGACTTGGGCCATCCTCCACTGCACTCCCTGGCCACAGCAGAGAGCTGGCCTGGAAGAGGGGCAACCAGGACAGAATCCAGCGCCCCGACCGGGACTAGAACCCGGTGTGCCGGCACCACAATGCAGAGGATTAGCCTAGTGAGCCACCTATAATGAGGTCTTAAAAAAGAAAAGCCTCTATGAAAACAGAATGAATTCTAAAACATTTGTACTGCAATACACCTCTTTGATTCACTAGAAACACCTTACAAATTTTAAAATACAGTTGGATGGGGGCTGGCACTGTGGCGCATTGGGTTAAAGCCCTGGCCTGAAGTGCCAGCATCCCATATGGGTGCCGGTTCGAGTCCTGGGTGCTCCTCTTCCAATCCAGCTTGCTGTTATGGCCTGGGAAAGCAGTAGAAGATGGCACAAGCCATTGCCATCAGTCTCTGCCACTTTCAGTACCTGTAAACTGTAATGCCAGCTAAACTTCTACCAAGATACCCATAAAATCTCTCACAAAGGACCTGTTTAAATCAGTTCCTTTCACTCAATGTAATGTCGTGATTTTAGTAAAGAATTAGAAGGCATATTAAAAGACAAAAAAAATCAGTTTGATTTGAGAAGGCAAGCATTAGAATCACACTCAGATAAATTATCCTTCCAAAATGGACACAGACTTTCTGAGAAAAACATCAAAGAACTCTCTCTTTCATAAGCCACACTACAAAGATTTTAAAAGAGGCTCTTCAGACAGAAGGAAGCAAATATATGTCAGCTACTTGGATCTACATAGTGCAAGGGTAATAGGCAAAGGAGTAAGTGAGGGCAAAGTTGTTATCTTACTGATTGGTTTCTCAGACAACACTTTGCTTAATATAACTGAACAAAGTAGTAGTAACAATACATATAGCGATTATAGCTTATGGATTATAGCAATGTTGTAAGAAATGGGAGGGAGTTTGTGGAGTCACCTTTTACAACATAAATTTCATTTCCTGTGAATTGGATTACTTTTTAAAATGTGTATTTCCAATTCAGGGAGAACCACTTTTAAAAAAGACAACAAAAAGATAAGTTCAAGTATAATTGGTGTGCTAAACACAGTGAAATAAAACTTGCAAGATTCTAAGTTAGGCCCTGAAAAGGCATAAAAAGAGTGTAAGGCAAAGGGGGACAATGAATAAAAAACAGTAATAAACGTGATAGATGTTAAACCAATTATATCATTAATAATTTTAAATGCTAATAAAGTAAATACACCAATTAAAAGACCGTGACTGTAGAGTGGATTAAAAAATAATTCCCAACTGATGAATGTATACCAGGAGCCCATTTTCAAATCCAAGCTATAAATGCATTAAAAATGGGTTAGAGGAAAATGTACAGTTAGAACTAATCAAAAGAAAGCTGGAGTAGCTATTTCAGTTTCACACAAAACAAGCACAATGCAAGGAGCATTCAAGGATCACATGGTATTACAATAATGATAAAGGATCCACTTTTCAAGAAGACATGACAACCCTTAATGTATAAATACCTAACAACACAGCTTCAATATTCATGAGGCAAAACTGCACTGCAACTAGAAATAGATTAATTCACCCCACTCCTCCCTCAGTCACTGGCAGATCCAGCAGGAAGGAAGTCAGTAAAGGTTTAGAATAACTGAACAGCACTGATAATCTGCTGAATCAGTCCACACTACAGAATAATTCAGCCAGCAAAATGGAATACACTCACGTGGGCTCACACAGCACATTTACTCCATTCACTCAAGACATAAGTTCACTTTACCAAATGGAAAGGAGTAGGAATCATAGAATGTTTGCTCTCAGGACAGTGAAAGTAAGCTAGAAATCAATCAGAGAATTTTAAAACTTCAAAGCATTTGGAGATTACATCACACACTTCAAAAGAACACATGGATCAATCTTTCCAGACTTTTAAAAAATGTGTCAATCCACTCTGGAAAAAAAAAACCCTAAATGAAAGATCTCTGTGAGTGAGATCCCAGTGGAAAGAACAGGTCTTCAAAGAAGGAGGTACCTTTCTCTGAAGGGAGGAGAGAACCTCCACTTTGACTATGACCTTGTCTAAACAAGATAAGAGTCGGAGAACTCAAGGGGCTTCCATAGCCTTGGAAACTCATGACTGGAGCATAGGGAGATTACTGATGCCATAGACAGGAGTGTCAATTTGTAAAGTCAACAACAGGAGTCACTGTGCACTTACTCCTCATGTAGGATCTCTGTCCTTAATGTGCTGTACATTGAGATTTAATGCTATAATGAGTACTCAAACAGTATATTTCACTCTGTGTTTCTATGGGGGTGCAAACTGTTGAAATCTTTACTTAATGTATACTAAACTGATCTTCTGTAAAAAAAAAAAAAAAAAGAAACTATCAACTCCCAACTTGACTCTCACTGGGATTAAACATGACAATAGGTCTGATCTGATTTCATCATCATTTAAAAAATCATCTATTATTTTTCATTTATGTTTCTGTGTGGGAGCAAACTGTTGAAATCTTTACTTAATGTATGCTAAACTGGTCTTCTGCATATAAAGAGAATCGAAAATGAATCCTCATGTGATTGGAAGGGGAGAGGGAGTGGGAGGGGGGAGGGTTGCGGGTGGGAGGGACATTATGGGGGGGAAGCCATTGTAGTCCATAAGCTGTACTTTGGAAATTTATATTCATTAAATAAAAGTTAAAAAAAATGTGTCAATCCAAATTATAATGAAAACAACCTTATTAAAATTTAGGGTTATGGGGAAAACAATGAATGGAGGAGGACTGATTTTACCAGGTGCAAATGCAATTACTATACCAATTCCTCCTTATTTATCATATAAAACACTCCTAGTATACTCACAACAAGAACAGTTGTCCAGAAGAAAATGGCAAATGCCGAAATAGCCACGACTGTAGCAATAATGATAAGCTTCCGAAAAATCCCCCAAAAATCAGTACTGAGCTGAAAATGGCCAGGAAAGTTCTGAGGTAGCTGCAATAAAACATTGGAAACAGTGAGAAGACAGACATTGACTGTATTTCAGTTGCTAAGAACCCTAGGTCAGCCTGCAAGGAGTAATCATGTCCCTCAACTGACTCAAGTGGATTTCCTTGCTTCTAGGAAGACTGGGGTCCTGGTGTCTGGCACAATGGCTAAGACCCCACTGGTGATGCATGTATCCCACATCAGAGTGCCTGGGTTTGAGTCCTGGCTTTACTTCCATTCTATCTTCCTGATAATGTGCCCCCTAGGAGTTAGCAGATGACAGCTCAAGGATGTATATGGGTGTCTACTGTACAGGTGGAAAAACTGGACTGAATTCCAGGCTCCTGGCCTTGGGCTTGGCTCATCCTTGGCTATTGTAAAAACTGGGAGAGTGACCCAGCAGGTGAGGTGGAGACCATCTGTCCTTGTCTCTTTGTGCCTTTAAAATACAAATAAAAAATAATGAATTAAAGTTTAAAAATAAGCATAACTTGCCAGCCTCAAGTTTCTTGGGTGGTTGGTAGTGTTGTTAGATATCTGTGTGGGTGTCTTTGAGCACAGAGTATCCTGGTTCATTGTGGGCCCTGTACTCTCCTTTGTCTAATACTGGGTGAGAGTTCCTCTCCACCACATCTTCTCTTGTATTGATGATTTCTTTTAAATACCAGTACCCATTAAATATAAGTGAAAAGCTTATAAGGAGAAAATCAAATTTTAATGCTTAAATAAAATCAAAAGTGGCAAGAACAATGGTAGCATCAAAACACAAGATTTCTTTAACAATCTTCATATAAATTCTGTTGAACCACTATGTGAATTAAGACAAATGTTTCAGCTGAGTAAGTTAACACTGTGTTATTTACAACTTTTCTACATAGGTTGCTTTGGATTTAACTGTGTATTTGTTGAAATTTGGCACCTTAACCCTAAACAATTCCTATAGGATGGTGAATTAAACAGAGATGTTCATTCAGTAGAAATAATTCAGATGAGTTGGGAATGAAAGCAAATGAATTACTGATCCATACTGCAACATGAATTCTCTCAGACATATTGTCCTGAGCAGAATCAGGTGATACAAAATAGTCCATATGGCACACATGCATCTATTTATATGAAACTCTAGAAGAAATGTAATATAATGTTTAATCTAAATTGATATATAATGTTTTAATCTAAATTTATATAAACATTAACATTATATTTATATGTATAAGTTATACATATCAATTATAATGATATATATGATATATCATGATGTATATATATATATATATATAAAATGATATATCGTGAGAGCAGGTTAAGGGTTGAATCACTTCCTCGGAAGCCATTGTAGATCCTGAAAGGGATGTTGATTATATTGTTATATGTGTTTTTCAAGGCTAACAAGCATTAAATGTTTGTGACTTTTGCTCTATGTTAACTTTACTTCTAACAAGAAAGCATATATAAAAAATTAGTGGTAATCATCCTTAACCATATATAAAGAAGCACAATGATGCCTGCAATTCAATATGAAATGCACCCAAAGTAAGATGAACTGATACAAAAGTAGGAGGAGGGAGGGGTGAATTAATATATTAATTATATTATATTTATATAATATTAATTATAATAATATTTTAATAAAATATTCATCAATACTGTATGTTAGAGCTTATTTAAAAAACAACATATTTATTTATTTGAAAGCAGAGTGGCACAGAAAGAGACAGACACAGATCTTCCAGCCACTAGAGTTCACTCTCCAAATGGTTGCAATAGCTGAATCAGGGCCAGCCTGAAGCCAGGAGCCAGTAACTCCATTTGGGTCTCCCATGTGGGTGGCAGGAACTCAAGTATTTGGGTCATCATCCACTGCTTGCCACCAGGTTCATTAGCAGGGAGCTGAATCAGAAGCAGAGCAGCTGAAGTAGAGGATGCACAGGGAAATCATGGAAGTTTATGGAGGGACCACATTCTCACTATGGAATACTACTCAGCCATAAAAAAGAATGGAGTCCTGTCTTTTGCAACAAAATGGATGCAATTGGAAACCATTATGCTTAGTGACATAAGCCAGTTTCAAAAAAGACAAATATTATATGTTTTCTAGGATATATGGCAGTTAATATAGAATACCAAAAAATCTATAGGAATGAAATGCCCATTTTGGACTATTATTGTCATATGTAGCTCCTGTTTATACTCCTGTTGAACTGCAGTCTTCCTAATTTTTACTTGTGAATATTAGTGGTGAATTGAGTTTTTGAATATAGTTTGGATTAAAATGATGGCTTTGCAAAAACTGATGAGAGAGGAGAGTTGGAAGGGGATTGGGGGAGGAGCAGGGCAGTGAGGAAGTGTGGTTGTCTTCTTGGAACTGTACCTAGAAAAAACAGAAAATCTCTTCTCTTAATAAAATAATTAAAAGGTTTAGAACTAGAGTAAGCAAACTTGTCAACTTTAAATGATAAATGAATGATGAGAATCATTTGAGAGTTTTCCATTTCTGTGCATCCTTCAATTTCTAATTTCTTCCTATTCCCTTTCTCTCTTGAATGATTTGGATTTTTTATGAGCTCAACATTTTCCTGTAGTCCTACCAAGTAGAATGAATATTAACTTATCTTTTTACTATTATTCTGTTTTCCAACCTCTTTTCCTAAAGTTGTCAGTCCCTTAGATAAACATTATTTGACTTACACTTAGGTTACATATCTATAGCTGTCATCAAGTACACACAAAGATTTACCAAATAGTTCATGGAAATGCACAATATGAAAAAAAATGCCTAAATTTCAAAAAAATTGTAACTAAATTAGCTTACCTTCTAATTACATTTTGTATGAAATTTTTGAAGTGTCCTCATAAGTTTATATAACCCCTGGATGGTCACTTTTGTTCTCCTTGTCATTATTGATGGTGTCAGTTCTTTTGCTTTCCTGACTAACTTGCCAGTTAGATTGGCAGATATTTCTTTATGACTCATATTGCCCATCCACCAGGGGACAGATTTGTGTCTGTTTCTGCTTCCCTCAGAGTTCCATATAGTATTTCTTTTTGAAAAAGTAGTTATTTATTTGGGAGGTATACAAGAAGGAAAGAGTGCTCAAACTGCTGGTTTACTCTCCAAATACCTAAACTGACTGGGTCTGGAATGGGAGTAAGTCTGGAGCCAGAAACTTGGTCTGGGTCTCCAATATGGGTAGAAGGAATCCACGTACTTGAGCCATCATCACTCCTTCCTAGCGTCTGCACTAGCAGGAAGTTGGAGTCAAGTCCCAAAGAGGAGAATCAAACCCAGGCCCTCTGATGTGGAACATGTGCACCCTAACTTCTATACTAAATGCCCCCTCTCTATATAATGGCTTTGTGTTATTTTTATATTATTTTCAATTAATTGTGTCTTCTAATAATAGTTTTTGAGAGATTCTTTGGGGCTTGTGGATATACATCGTATGAAAATCATAATTATTTTCAATTATATTTCTCTGAACTAATACCTATCATACAGCACTAAAATTGTACTGATGAAACATCTGTACCTTCCAGTGCTGCTCCTTCTCTAGTGCTAAGTTATATAAAGTGTATCATATTTTAAAAATGCACTAAAGCCTCTCTTACTAAGGGACTCTTTTACAAAAGGATACTTTTTAATAAATCTTAATGTCCACATGAATGTCAAGGAATATTTTTATAAAACCATAAATATGATGAAATACATAGTTACTTCTCAAGATTTGTTAATGTTGAATCAAAAATATAAGTGTATCTTGATACAACAATTTTTTGAAATAATATAGACTCATTAGTAGGTTTCTCACTGTGCAGATTTTCTGCGTCCTTGTAGGAAATGTTGAGAAAGCACTGTCTGTGGTTCAATTCTACTTTCATTTCCTCACTTTCCTCTATTAGTTGATGTCAGTTTTCCCTCAGACTCTGCACTCCTTCCTTTTCTTCTTTCTATATCTTCACTTCTCTTTGAGCCACTTCATTAACTGGGATGGCTTCAGACATTGCTGCAATTCTGCTGCTTCCCAAATCCCTATGTGCAGGCAGGATATCACCTAAGCTGTCATTCATGTCTGGTTGCCAGTTGAAGTCCCCACCTATTTAACTCCAGAAACGTCAGACATGAGGTGTCCAACATGAGTGTCACTTATTCCATCATATTCTTGGTTCTTTTTTCCAAATTTCAATTTGCACTGCCACTGTCTATCCCATCCCTCGTGCACACAGAATGGAATTAAATTCCACATTCATCCTGTGCCAAACAAATCAGCGGTTACTCCTCTTCCTGATCCCCTCTCCTCCTTTTTTCTTATGTACATCGAATTTCTTGTTCTACCTTCTTGCTCTGTGTCCTAATGGTAAGTGGTCATGTCTCACTCTATTTTCTTCTACTCATTAGTTCTTCCCTATTTGCTTCTCTGGGGACAACATCTCAAGTGCAAATCTACTCAAATATCTACCACATTTTATTGGTCCCTCATCAATTACATCCTGTGTTTTAGGGAGGGATCAATAATTGTCATGTTAAAAAATTAAATGTTTTGATTGTTGGGGGAAATATTAGGATGTAAATAAAAATATAAACAATTCTACAAAAATAGCAAACACATAAAATTTTATTGTTGGAATTCTGTCAAATGGATAGGTGAATGATCACTTATTTACCAGTTCCTTGTACACCTTTACTGCATTTATCTCTCACAAACCAGGACCACCCACCTAGAAGTGGTGCAGTAGTTAGCACTACCACCTCACTTATGTTCTTTCTGCTTTTACCAATTGACTGGTTGTATCATATTCATGTGAATGGGGCCAGCAATATGGTGTACTGAATGATGCCAGTTCTGGACCCAGCTGCTCCACTTCTGATCCAACTCTCTGCTATGGCCTGGGAAGGCAGTGGAGGATGGCTCAAGTGCTTGGGCCCCTGCACCCATGTGGGAGACCCAGAGGAGGATCCTGGCTTCTGACTTCAGGTTGGCTCAGCTATGGCTGGCTACTGTGGCCATTTGAGGAGTGAGTCAGTGGATGGAAGACCTCTCTCTATCTCTCTCTGCCTCTGCCTCTCTGTGACTCTGCCTTTCAGCTAAATACATTTTTAAAAAATTCATGTGAACAACTCTTACACAAGTTCTAAACATATTTTGTGCTTCAGTCAAACACACCCTAGTGCACTCTGAAAAATGGAAGAGACTCCCCCATTGAATGGAGCTAGTCATGTGCAAGTGTTGTTCCTTCTCATGGGAAGAGATTCCTAAGAATCTGATGCTGTCAGGTCATAGATTTAGGTCTTTAATCCACGTTGAGTGAATTTTTGTGTAAGGTGTAAGGTAGGGGTCTTGCTTCATGCTTCTGCACGTGGAAATCCAGTTTTCCCAGCACCATTTATTGAATAGACTGTCCTTGCTCCAGGAATTGGTTTTAGATCCTTGATCAAACATAAGTTGGCTGTAGATGTTTGGGTTGATTTCTGGTGTTTCAATTCTGTTCCATTGGTCTATCCATCTGTTTCTGTACCAGTACCATCCTGTTTTGATTACAACTGCCCTGTGGATTAAAGACCTAAATCTATGACCTGACACCATCAAGTTATTAGAGAACATTGGAGAAACCCTTCAAGATATTGGCACAGGCAAAGAATTTCTGGAAAAGACCCGGGAGGCACAGGCAGTCAAAAGACAAAATCAACTATTGGGATTGCATCAAATTGAGAAGTTTCTGTACTGCAAAAGAAACAGTCAGGAGAGTGAAGAGACAACCGACAGAATGGGAAAAAATATTTGCAAACTATGCAACAGATAAGGGGTTAATAACCAGAATCTACAAAGAGATCAAGAAACTCCACAAAAACAAAACCAACAACCCACTTAAGAGATGGGCCAAGGACTTCAATAGACATTTTTCAAAAGAGGAAATCCAAATGGCCAACAGGCACATGAAAAAATGCTCAAGGTCGCTAGCAATCAGGGAAATGCAAATCAAAAGCACAATGAGGTTTCACCTCACCCCGGTTAGAATGGCTCACATGCAGAAATCTACCCACAACAGATGCTGGCGAGGATGTGGGGAAAAAGGGACACTAACCCACTGTTGGTGGGAATGCAAACTGCTCAAGCCACTATGGAAACCAGTCTGGAGATTCCTCAGAAACCTGAATATAATCCTACCGTTCGACCCAGCCATCCCACTCCTTAGAATTTACCCAAAGGAGTTTAAATTGATAAAGAAAAAAGCGGTCTGCACCCTAATGTTTATTGCAGCACAATTCACAATAGCCAAGACCTGGAACCAACCTAAATGCCCATCAATGGTAGACTGGATAAAGAAATTATGGGATATGTATTCTTTAGAATACTATACCGCAGTAAGAAACAACGAAATCCAGTCATTTGCAACAAAATGGAGGAATCTGGAACACATCATGCTGAGTGAAGTAAGCCAGTCCCAAAGGGACAAATACCATATGTTCTCCCTGATCGGTGACAACTGACTGAACACCAAAAAGGAAACCTCCTGAAGTGAAATGGACACTATGAGAAATGGTGACTTGATCAGCATAGCCCTGACTGCTAATGGACAACTTAATACATTATCCCTCATAGTATTTTTTTTTATCTGTTCTACTTAATATGACTGGTTTAATTCTGTAATTATCACACAGTTATTCTTAAGTGTTGAAAATTAACTGAAATGTGATCCCTGTTAAACATAAAAGTGGGAATAAGAGAGGGAAGAGATGTATAATTTGGGGCATGCTCGGGCTGACTTGCCCCAATTGGTAGAGTTGGAAACATACTAGGGGATTCCAATTCAATCCCATCAAGGTGGCATGTGCCAATGCCATCTCACTATTCCAAGTGATCAATTTCAGTTCACAATTGATCATAATGAAAGGACTAAGAGTCAAAGGGAGCACATAAACAAGTCTAGTATCTGCTAACACTAACCGATAGAATAAATAAAGGGGAGAGTGATCCAACATGGGAAGTGAGATACTCAGCAGACTCATAGAATGGCAGATGTCCTAAATAGCACTCTGGCCTCAGAATCAGCCCTAAAGGCACTCGGATCTGGCTGAAAAGCCCATGAGAGTATTTCAGGCATGGAAAGCCAAGACACTCTGGCAAAAAGATCTCTGTGAGTGAGATCCCAGTGGAAAGAACAGGTCTTCAAAGAGGGAGGTGCCTTTCTCTGAAGGGAGGAGACAACCTCCACTTTGACTATGACCTTGTCTAAACAAGATAAGAGTCGGAGAACTCAAGGGGCTTCCATAGCCTTGGAAACTCATGACTGGTGCATAGGGAGATTACTGATGCCATAAACAGGAGTGTCAATTTGTAAAGTCAACAACAGGAGTCACTGTGCACTTACTCCTCATGTAGGATCTCTGTCCTTAATGTGCTGTACACTGAGGCTTAATGCTATAACGAGTACTCAAACAGTATATTTCACTTTGTGTTTCTATGGGGGTGCAAACTGTTGAAATCTTTACTTAATGTACACTAAACTGATCTTCTGTTAAAAAAAAAAAAAAGAAAAGAAACTATCAATTCCCAACTTGACTCTCACTGGGATTAAACATGACAATAGGTCTGATCTGATTTCATCATCATTTAAAAAAAAATCATCTATTATTTTTCACTTTATGTTTCTGTGTGGGAACAAACTGTTGAAATCCTTACTTAAGGTATACTAAGCTGATCTTCTGTATATTAAGATAATCGAAAATGAATCTTGATGTGAATGGAAGGGGAGAGGGAGTGGGAAAGGGGAGGGTGGTGGGTGGGAGGGACGGTATGGGGGGGAAAGCCATTGTAACCCATGAGACGTACTTTGGAAATTTATATTCATTAAATAAAAGATAAAAAAAAACGGTAGACTGGATAAAGAAATTATGGGATATGTACTCTTTAGAATACTATACCGCAGTAAGAAACAACGAAATCCAGTCATTTGCAACAAAATGGAGGAATCTGGAACACATCATGCTGAGTGAAGTAAGCCAGTCCCAAAGGGACAAATACCATATGTTCTCCCTGATTGGTGACAACTGACTGAACACCAAAAAGGAAACCTGTTGAAGTGAAATGGACACTATGAGAAATGGTGACTTGATCAGCATAGCCCTGACTGTTAATGAACGACTTAATACATTATCCCTCTTAGTAGTTTTTTTTTGTCTGTTCTACTTAATATGACTGGTTTAATTCTGTAATTAATACACAGTTATCCTTAAGTGTTGAAAATTAACTGAAATGTGATCCCTGTTAAACATAAGAGTGGGAATAAGAGAGGGAAGAGATGTATAATTTGGGACATGCTCAGGCTGACTTGCCCCAAATGGTACAGTTAGAAACATACCAGGGGACTCCAATTCAATCCCATCAAGGTGGCATGTACCAATGCCATCTCACTAGTCCAAGTGATCAATTTCAGTTCACAATTGATCATAATGAAAGGACTAAGAGTCAAAGGGAGCACGTAAACAAGTCTAGTACCTGCTAATACTAACCGATAGAATAAATAAAGGGGAGAGTGATCCAACATGGGAAGCGAGATACTCAGCAGACTCATAGAATGGCGGATGTCCTAAACAGCACTCTGGCCTCAGAATCAGCACTAAAGGCATTCAGATCTGGCTGAAAAGCCCATGAGAGTATTTCAGGCATGGAAAGCCAAAACACTCAGGCAAAAAAAAAGAAAAAACCTAAATGAAAGATCTCTGTGAGTGAGATCCCAGTGGAAAGAACAGGTCTTCAAAGAAGGAGGTACCTTTCTCTGAAGGGAGGAGAGAACCTCCACTTTGACTATGACCTTGTCTAAACAAGATAAGAGTCGGAGAACTCAAGGGGCTTCCATAGCCTTGGAAACTCATGACTGGAGCATGGGGAGATTACTGAGGCCATAAACAAGAGTTTCAATTGGTAAAGTCAACAACAGGAGTCACTGTGCACTTACTCCTCATGTAGGATCTCTGTCCTTAGCGTGCTGTACATTGAGACTTAATGCTATAATGAGTACTCAAACAATATATTTCACCTTGTGTTTCTATGGGGGTGCAAACTGTTGAAATCTTTACTTAATGTATACTAAACTGATCTTCTGTAAAAAAAAAAAAAAAAGAAACTATCAACTCCCAACTTGACTCTCACTGGGATTAAACATGACAATAGGTCTGATCTGATTTCATCATCATTTAAAAAATCATCTATTATTTTTCACTTTATGTTTCTGTGTGGGAGCAAACTGTTGAAATCTTTACTTAATGTATGCTAAACTGATCTTCTGTATATAAAGAGAATCGAAAATGAATCTTGATGTGAATGGAAGGGGAGAGGGAGTGGGAGAGGGGAGGGTTGCGGGTGGGAGGGACGTTATGGGGGGGAAGCCATTGTAATCCATAAGCTGTACTTTGGAAATTTATATTCATTAAATAAAAGTTAAAAAAAAAAGAAAATAGAAAAAAAAAAACAAAAAAGAATCTGATGCTTGCTAATTCATGCAAATTTACTTATATCTGTGTGTGGTTCTCAGTCACTCTCCTTTCTCTCCTGGGTATAGGAGAAGTGTGATTTCTTAATGTAAGAATGAATACTTCCCAGCAGAAATCTGGCATTTAAGGACAGTATGGACTCTAATGGATAGTGTGTACTCCTAACAGTACGGACTCTTTCTCATTTGGATGAAGTAGCAGTTGGCACATGACACAGCTCTTACAAGGAAGGAGAGTAACTCATTCACCTCTTGTTCATATCACTCTGAGTGCCTCCCCTATTATGAGCATCCTGGCAGGATGCAGGTACTTATTTTCACATCTTGTGTCTGTCTCTGGGCTCCCTTCAAATATAGTCCCTAGGGACAGCCTCCAAGAGCTGAGGAAAAGAATGACTCAAAAGTTACCAAAAGTCAACAAAGCAGATAATCCACAGCAGAAGTGACAGTTCACTTGCAACAATCTAGTACTAATACCACTCACTCGGTACCACTGTTTCAAGGCTGCCTGGTGTCAACACACATGAGTCTTATCTCAGTGACACTGCTACATGTGTGATGGAACCAAAGGAGCAGCAGCTGAGGATCTCCCACAGATCCTGCAGGAACCAGGCTAACAATCATGACTCCTAAGAAATCAGTGTTTCCTGTGTTATTTTCACCACTACAACATGTAATCCAGTGGCTTCTAGTATATCCACACGTCCTCTTTTGATACTATGAGGTTACTGTTTTCAGGATTCCACCCTGTCAGGCTTTCCTGCTGTTGATCAAGCAGAAGTTGATGCCACAGGTGTGGCAGAGGTTTGTCAGCCTGGCCACCACACCTGTAATGAGGCCCTTCATCTTTGGAAAGGACTGGATGGCTGTGCAAGAGCCAGTGAAATGGTGTTACCTAAACCACAGTGGGACACAGCCAATAGAAGGAAAGAGACCAAAGTGAATCTGGTGTTTACTCACATTCTGTGCTGTGTGACTGGGCAACCCCAGCACAGGGAGCCAGAAGATCCACCTCCATACCTTCATGTCTGGGTCCTCTCAGTGCACTGAGTTACCAGGAGTGAGAGACTAGGGTGGGGGGTAGAGGAGAAGGGTGTGACTTAGGGTGGGGCAAGGACTGAGCTCACAATTGGCTTGCCAACAGGGCAGGGCAGTGATTGGCTATCCATTAGGTGGGGGAGGGGGTGTGGCAGTAATAGGTCACAATTAGGTTGGGGATGAGGAGCAGTGTGGCAGGAAGAGGAGAGCAGGGTGAAGAGAGTGTCAGGGTCAAAGTAGGGTTTGGGAGCAGGGTTCAGAGATCAGTGGGAGTTGATCCACAGACCAGCTGGGCACACATAAGGATGGGAGTCTCAGGAGTAAGTGAGGGATGGCACAAACCAGGACTCTGGGTCTCTGTTCTCCTCTTTGGTGGTCACCTCTCCCACCTGGGATGTTCATACTCTCCTGACCAATTCCCTGCCATGTAACCCCACCTGATGTGCAGAACAACCCTGCCCGGCTGAGCCAGCACAAGGAGACAAACCAAGAACAGAACCTCTGCAAACTTCTTTCTACTTCTGACTCTGGTTCTTCCTGTAGCTCCTCAGTGGCCCCCTTCTGGGTAGATCCTTTCTGTTGGAACTCCTCATGTTTCCCACAGTCACTGATGGGGACAAAATATACTAAATAACTGATCACAGTACTTCAGGTAGAACCTAACATACAAGCATGGTGAGAGGTTTCACAAGTCCCTCTCATGAATGGATTTAAAGAGTAAATAAAACATTAGTAAAAAGTATAAGGCCTTAGCAGCAAATCATCTTAACTCTAACTTTCTAACTTTATAGAAACTCAAAGGAAGGTGGATATGATATGTCACTTTTCTATGTCATACAATAGCTTGGGCTTTAAATTTGAATTCCAGTGGGGGGTGGAGGAAAACCAATCTGTCATGATTGACCTTTCAGGTATCTCCAAGGGGACTGTGCATTTTAAGAGAGAAAACTCATCAGATTTCCACGTGGGTGATCAATGATATCCACAGCCCTGGAGAACACAACTAAGGATGGGAGGCTGGGGGTGGTCCTGGACATAGACATTGTCTATGGAATGTGTCTTTAACTCAGCAAACCAGTAAAGGCTCTGCTTATGTTCTGGGATAGTCCTTGCCTTCTTTGTTCTTTGCTTGCACACATGCAGATGTGAGGCCACATCCTTTTATCCCTGTGACTTCCCTTTATTCCTCAGGCTGCCAGGACCCAGTGAAAGAGGAGAGTTTTGTGACTCTGATGCTTCTTATTTGATATCAGGTGGAGAAGCGCCTATCCCTTCCTCTACTCTGGTTCAGCATTCATTGGTGTTGCTTGCATCCATCAGACTGATATATTTGCACACGTGAACTCGTGCTCTGCCCTTCAATATGGATGTAGGATTATCCTCTTCTTTCCTAGGATTCCCCTATGTGCCTGAGCCCATGGGTATGCCGTCAGCACCATTCATGGGCTACCAGTCACCTCCTACACACTCATGGGCTCTTGGACCTCATCCAGCACCTCCACCTCCAATGTCTGGTATGATGATCTTCACTGAGGGAACTGACTTGTAAACTATACCGATCTTTTCTCTCACTGTAAATCATTACAAAAATGTCCCGGATGGTACCACAGGGATTTACAATACAAGGGTGAGGCTGTCTGGGGGCCCTGTAACTTGGATCAGATATCCTGATGACATACAGTGGGCTACATCACCACCCCAACAGCAGGTGACAGCAGGTGTCCATTTAGATGAGGAAAGAGATGGCCTACAAAAGCAAAAAGATGCAAATGTGACATGGGAGAGGGGTAATGTGCCTGGCTGTGGAAGGGGTAAGATCTGTCCCTTTGAAGAATGAGAACTTCACAGGGATGGGACACACAGCACACAGTAAAGAGCTGGTGATCACAACAGAGGCACCAGTGAAGGGCATAAGAGTACAAAGGAGAGAATGGAGCTCCTGGGTGTAAGGGGTAGGGGATAGGAGGAGGAAGTGTAGAACTTTATTTTCTATGTATTAATAATAAACATTTTATATTATCTGTCCTTAGGAAAATTAAAAAACAGCAAATAGTAATAGTCATTACTATAGAAAAATTATTTCTTTCTTTAGATGTGGAGTTTTTCTTTAAAGATGTTGAACTTTCCAACTATATTAAATTATTCTTGCAATCCATTTATCAAATATGACCTGAACACATCGTAGAAGCAGTATCATGATCTAGGCATTCCAAAACCCTGCAAAATTCAGAGCTGACACAGTAACTGACTTGCCCCACCAACATCACTTTGGGGTTTCTGGGTGTATGATGTGGGCTGCCTGCCTTGAGGTGCAGAGGACTAGTAAATGGAAAGAAAAAATTGCCAGCTCTGGTATGCATGGCACCTACCTTGCTGCTGAACACCACATACAGGAGGGCCGTGCTTTCTCCTGTGATTGGTATGGAAGGTTAGTCAGCTTTTCATTACTTTAACATACAAGAGAGGAGCTACTCAGGAAAGAAAATGCTTATTTTTGCTTACAGCTCGGAGATCCTTAGTTGAATATCAGACAGCCACATAGACTAGCTCTGGTGAGGCTGGCGATGGTGAAGCCTGTGTGGAGGGATGATCCCATGGTGAGCCTGGAAACACAGCGAGAGACACAGCAAGCACGCCAAGGTTAAACAACCAATCTTCTCATGAGAACCACTCTCTGAGGGCAAGCCTGCAAGACCTAAAGTCTCCTCCAGCAGATTCACCTAACAAAAGCCATAATTAGAACAAGTATCTACTTTAAATTGATCAATTGTCAACATAAGACTCTGGAGTTTAAATGATCTGGGGGAGCAAGTCATATCCAATTCATAATAGAGAGGTTACCATTTATTAAAGGTCAATTATAATCTTCCACCATTCAAATGACACAGTAAAAACATGTGCAAAGACAGGCAGAGAAACACAAGTTAAGGGGGATCCCAGAAGTAGCATGAAAAACATGGCAATATGGACTATGAAATAGGAAATATGTCAATGCAGGTGTTCAGACACCTCAGCAGTCATCTGAACAATATAAAACAAAATTTAATCCTCACTTCAATGTGAATAGTAAAGTTATAAATGATGGCCATGGTTTAATATTGAAAGTGAAATCATGGGTATTTCTCCATGGATAATGAAAACCTCAGTTGATGTTTAGGGATGAGGCCAGGAAACTTTGCTGACTGGGTGTCAATTCAAGTGGATTAGCAATGCACCTTTTCTCATAAATCATTTCATCTGTAACTCACTCATTCAAATAAATAAAATAAATCTTAAAAAATCAGAAGTGAGAACTGAAATACTGGTATTAATTTTCATTTATTCTTCATAAATTTCATGCTAATGTTGGAAGACTATTGGGAATTGCAACAAACTTTTAGCTTGTATGTGCTATGGGCATGATCAGGGTAGAGCATCTAAACTGGTATGTCTCTGTGACCTGTCATCAACAGCAATGCAGCATACCCAGGGCTGGAGGCTTTCAGGATTCCAACTCTGCTCAGCTGGAGATAACGGGAAAATCAGGAAGGACCAAGAAAGAAACTGGTGTTAGGCAGTTAAATACTTTAAAACCTTGTTTGGAAGTTGTACTCACATGTTTCTTACTCAAGTTATTGAAATCACATATACACAAATGTGGGTATTTCAAAAAGTTGATAGAAAATTGAGGTAAAAGTTTGTTTTGTTGCAAAAACTGTTTGAGATGGTAATTCACAATAATTCATGTAAAATGTGTAGTACAGGGGTAGACCTGTGGCCTGCCAGTTAAGACACCAGTTGGAACACCCACATTCCATTTCAGAGTATCAGGTTTTGAGTTACAGCTCCTCTCTGCTTTTTTTTTTAACTATTTTTATTTTGAAAGCCAGAGTTGAGAGAGACAATGAAGCCAGAAACTAGCAACGTCTCGGCCTCCCACGTCAGCAGCAGGGCCCCAACACTTGAGCCTGCTTCCTCTGCTTATTCCAGACCATTCTCAGGCAGCTGGATGGTAAGTGGAGTCACCAGGACACAAACCACGGCCCATATAGGATGCTGCGTCACACGTGGCAGCTTTAACACCACGTCACAACACTGCCCCTTCCCCAGCTCCTCTCAATTCCAGCTTCCTACTAACGTGCATCCTGGTATGTCCCAGGTGATGGCACAAGTACTTGGGTCCGCAACCCAAATGGGAGACCATGATTGAGTTCATAGCTCCTGGCTTCAGGGTGGCCCAATCCTAGCCATCGAGGGCATTTGGAGTAAGAACCAGAGGAGGAGCTGGGGGCGCTTGCTCGCTCTCAAATAAATAAAGTTCTAAATTAAGAATTAAACAAAGACAATATTTACCCAGTAGGACTGTTACAAAAGATTGATTCTGTTAAAATTATTTTCCTAACTCAATTAAAATCAAATCCCACTAAGGAATCCTCCGATTTGGCAAAGTAATTAACAATTCATCTAAAATAATGTAAACACTACCAAAAGAACACTAAAAAGAGGAATAAGGAGGCAGAAACTTGATACTGTAACGGACATCAAAATGCTGTACATTTTATTGATAAAGAAGCAAAGGCAGTGCTGTTCTGTTTCACGAAGCAGACAGTAACACTCAGAAACAGAACCTAGAAACAGAACTTCAGATAAAATAAAGTGACCTTTAACCTAATGCCAAAAGATGAACTGTTGGGTACAAGAAGGTCTCTGAAAAGCTGTTTTTAAAAGAAGCTCTTAAATATTACACTATGCTCCAAAAGTCGTCATGGACTAAAGATTCACTTAGGGAAAATCGCAAGAAGTGAAAGTCAGAAAACCTTAAAGGTAACCCTGAGTCAAAGAGCGAACAACACGAGGTGTGCATAAGTGGGGTTGTGTGTTTTCTGCAAGATGCGCATTGAGTTCTCACAGACTCACATAATGACACATACCGCCACCTGCAGGAACTCATGAAAACAGCTTTTTGTTGTGAACCCCCTAAATTTCAAGGGATACTGGCTGGGACCCAGAAGGATGTAGAAGGGGTCATAAACCAGGGGCAAGGAGCGTCTTCCCTGAAATGAGGCCTTCATCGTGGTGAAGTTTCCACCACTGGAGTCCCAGGTGAGTGCAGAGATGGCTTGTGCACAGCGATGAGTCTTTCTTTTGCAAAACGTCCCTAACACTCAGGCACGTATCGTCAATTTTACAGGCAGAATAATCGCTGTTTGGGAACCCCTGGAGCTTGCACATGCGCAGCGAACCGGCCGCCCCCCCACCTCCGCCGCACGCCCCCGCCCCCACCCTCTCCACACACGCATTCCCTGGCTGTTTGGCCACTGTTATCCGCCCAGAGCCAGGGCTCCAGAGCCGCCGGCAGGGGCGATGAAGAAGATTTTCACCTTGGCGGGTAGGAGGAGCAGGCGGCTCTTGGGCTTCTCCGTTGATACCTCTGGGGATTCCGGGAATCAAGCGCGGCTGGTCTATCGTCCGCGCCACAGGGTCCGCGAGAAGATTTGGCTGGGAGAAAATGACAGGGACCAGAAGAGGTAGGGGACGGCGAGCTGGCAGTGACGGGAGAAGCCCGCACCTCCCGGGGCCCTCCTGTCACCGCGATGCAGGGTCGCCACCTGTGCTGACCCCGCAGCGCCTGGGACAGGGAACCCGAGCGCCTCGGCCGGCTTCTGAGAAGCTGCAACAGAGCCGAAACTTCAGCTGCTTCTCGTCTACTCACAGTTCTCCTCACAGACTGCTGTATTGGCCACTTAAAGTGACATCATCAACCAAACTCGACAAAGCTTAGTGTACACGTTACACACACACACTGCTGTATGCATTATAGAAAAGTGGAGATGAGAGAAAAATTTCCATAATATATCAGTTTCTGGGCTGAAATTCTTTGAGTGGAATCCAGTATCCCTTTTATATCCGTGCACACATTTCCTGTCAGCGCACACCTACCCTTCTGAAAGATCTGAGAAGGAAACATTGAAGCGGGAAGATCGTTTCATGTTCCTGAACAGGAAGACTCATTTTTTTCTCGAAATGTGAGCTCATCTGTTTTTCTATTTTATATAAACCAAATAAAACAGGAGGGGTTTAAACTTTTTGAGTTACACATGATCTTACTGTTCTGATGACACTGATTTGTAATATATAAAGAATGGCCTTGTGATTATAAAAAATGTGCAAATTTCCATATTTTACTGACCACTGAACAATTTATTGACCAATAAATGAAGATAAGTGACTAAAACTCCAAATATATGTAAGAAATTACAAGTTGATAGTGGTCATGTTTCATATTACTAGGCAAAGGTGGATTACTTACAAATGATGCCTGTTAATTTGGGGAAACTGGCTAGGATTTTATGTCACAAAACTACATTCTTGATGTACTAAATATTACCAATTTTAAATACACAAAACGAGAAAAGTGCTAGGAGAAAACACAGTCCCTTCAATGGCTTTGTGTGATCAAAAGCCTTACTAACGGTTTCCTCAAAAGCAATCATTCTGAAGGCTCACTGAGTAAAATAAAAACTAAATCCCCCTGGCATTTGGCACAGGGGTTCAGATACCACCTGAGACACCTGCATTCCATGGATGCCTGAGGTGAAGTCTCAGCTCTGCTTCCAAGTCCAGCGTTCTGGGGATGTAAGCCTGGGGCTGATGGAAGTGAAGGTGCAAGTAGTTGGGTCCCAGGAACCCAAATGGGAGACTCAGAGATTTCAGGCTTCAGCATGCCCCAGACCTGGCTGTTGTGGGCACTTGAGGAGTCAACCAGGAAATGGAAAGTTCTTTCTGCCTCATTCACTTCTTTTTAAACAAAAAGAAAATAAAAATAAATTTAAAAATTAAAATGACTTGTATAAAATACAAAAATAAATAACAACTATTTTCCAAAACACTTACAAAATATATATTTCAGATGAAAAATCCACTTTACAGAGAATTCTTTGAAATAAACAAAGTACTTTTTTGCCAATTAGCAACCAATGGCATAGAAAAAAGGATTTATTCTCCTTGGTAAGAGAAAGAATTTTTAATAATTTATTTATTTGCTAATTGTCCCTTTGGGACTGGCTTATTTCACTCAGTATGGTGTTTTCTTGATTCCTCCATTTTGTTGCAAATGACCAGATTTCATTTTTTACCACTGTGTAGTATTCCTTAGTTTACATATCCCATAATTTTTTTATCCAGTCTTCCATTGACAGGCATTTAGCTACTGTGAATTGAGCTGCAATAAACATGGAGGTGCAGAAAGCCCTTTTATTTGCTGATTTAATTTCCCTTGGGTAAATTCCAAAGAGTGAGATGGCTAGGTCATATGGTAGCGCTATATTCAAATATCATATATTCTCCCTGATCTGTGACAACTAACTGAGCACCTAAAAGGAAACCTGTAGAAGTGAAACTGACACTATGAGAAGCAATGACTTGATCAGCCCTTGTTCTGACTGCTTAGGAACAGCTATTTTATCCTTTTTAGTATTTTCTTTTTCTACTTAATACCATTGGTTAAACTTTTTACTTAACACAAAATTATCCTTAGTTGTTTAAATCCAATTGAAAATTGATCCCTGTTTAAAAAAATATATGAATGTGAATAAGAGAGGGAGGAGATGTACAGTTCGGCACATGTTCCCATGGACTTACACCTAAGAGTAAAGCTAAGAATTTGTCATGGGACTCCAAATTCCATTATGTTGGCAGGTGCTAATGCCATCTTACACATTAAAGTGGTCATATTAGGTGTGTAACTGATCATATAGAAAGGACTAAGTGTCAAAGGGATCACATAAATAAGATCAAGTTTCTGCTAATAGAATTAAAAAGAGAGAATGATCCAACATGGGAAGCGGGATACAGAGCAGACTCATAGAATGACAAATGCCCTAAACAGCACTCTGGCCTCAGAATCAGCCCTTAAGGCATTCTAATCTGCCTAATAAGGGGTCATCAAAGCAGGATGTACTTTTCTCTGAAGGGAAGAGAGCACTTCCACTTTGCTTGTGGCCCTGTCTAAATACTGATGGAGTTTGTGGACTCAAAAGGCTTCCATAGCCTTGGCAGCTCATGACAGGAGCCTCAGGGAATCACTGAGGTCATGAATAAGAGTGTAAATTGTTAAATCAACAACAGGATTCACGGTGCACTTTGCTCCCCATGTAGGACCTCTGTCCTTAATGAGTTGTACTATGAGAATTAACAGTAAAACTAGTGTTCAAACAGTACTTTATACTTCGTGTGTCTTTGTGGGTGCAAACAGCTGAAATCTTTACTTAGTATAGAGTTGATCTTCTGTGTATAAAGATAATTTAAAATGAATCTTAATGAAGAATGGGATGGGAAAGGGAGTAGGAGGTGGGACAGTTTGGGGGTGGGAGGGTGGTTATGGGGGGAAGAACAGCTATAATCCAAAAGTTGTACTTATGAAATTTAAATTTATTGGGGCTGGCACCATGGCTCCCTTGGTTAATCCTCCACCTGTGGTGCTGGCATCCCACATGGGTGCTGGGTTCTAGTCCCGGTTGCTCCTCTTCCAGTCCAGCTCTCTGCTGTGGCCTGGAAGGGCAGTGGGGGATGGCCCAAGTGCTTGGCCCCTGCACCTGCATGGGACACCAGGAAGAAGCACCTGGCTCCTGGCTTCATTTCGGCACAGCGCTGGCCATAGTGGCCATTTGGGGGGTGAACCAATAGAAGGAAGACCTTTCTCTCTATCTCTCGCTCTCTCTCTCTCACTATCTATATAACTCTGTCAAATAAAAACAAAAGAAAAATAAATAAATTTATATTTATTAAATAAAAACTTTCTAAAAATAATTTATTTGAAAGAGTTACAGAGATGGGAAGAGTTGGTGGAGAGAAAATGGGAAGGAGGGAGAGAGGGATAGAAGGAGAGACAGGGAGGGAGGGAGGGAGGGAGGGAGGGAGGGAAGCAGTCTTATCTACTGTTCACTTATCAAATAGTCACAACAGCCAAGTCTGGCTAGGGTGAAGCCAGGATCCAGGAACCCCATCCTGGTCTCCTACGTGAGTTTCAGGGACCCAAATACTTAAGCCACCTTCCACTGCCTTCCCAAGCTCATTAGCAAGAAATTGGATCGAAGTTCAGCAGGCGGGACCCAAACCAGAACTCTGATACAGGATGCTGGAATTCCAAGTGGCAGCTTAACTCATTGCACCACAATGTCAGGCCTCAAGACAAAAACTTCAAGTTAAAATGGGGGCTGCCGTAGCACCTGCCGTGGCCCTGGCTGCGGCGTTGCTCTCATCTCTCGTGTGCTGCTCTCTCCTGGGGCCCAGTGACCCAGTGGCCTCGGTGTTGAGCCCCTACTTTGGCACCAAGACTCGCTACGAGGATGTCAACCCCAGGCTGGTTTTGGACCCCGAGGTGCACCTGCACCCCGGTGCAGCTGGTCGCCCTCATCCGCCATGGCACCCGCTACCCCACAGCTAAACAGATACGCAAGCTGAGGCAGCTGCACGGGCTGCTGCAGGCCCGCGGCCGCAGCAGTGCGGGCGGTCGCCACCTGGGCGCGGCGCTGGCCGATTGGCCCCTGGGGTACGCCGACTGGATGGACGGGCAGCTGGTGGAAAAGGGACGGCAGGACATGCGACAGCTGGCGCTACGCCTGGCATCGCTGTTCCCGGCCCACTTCAGCCGGGAGAACTACGGCCGCCTCCGTCTCCTCACCAGCTCCAAGCACCGCTGCGTAGACAGCGGCGCCGCCTTCCTGCAGGGGCTGTGGCAGCACTACCACCCTGGGTTGCCGCCGCCGGACGTCGCAGATATGGAGTGTGGACCTCCAAGGATTAATGATAAATTGATGAGATTCTTTGATCATTGTGAGAAGTTTTTAACTGAAATGGGAAGGAATGCTACGGCTCTTTATCACGTAGAAGCCTTCAAAACTGGACCAGAAATGCAGAACATTTTAAAGAAAGTTGCAGCTACTTTGCAAGTGCCAGTAAATGATTTAAATGCAGATTTAATTCAGGTAGCTTTTTTTACCTGTTCATTTGACCTGGCAATTAAAGGTGTTAAGTCTCCTTGGTGTGATGTTTTTGACATAGACGATGCAAAGGTATTAGAATATTTAAATGACCTGAAACAGTACTGGAAAAGAGGACATGGCTATACTATTAATAGTCGATCCAGTTGCACCTTGTTTCAGGATATCTTCCAGCACTTAGACAAAGCAGTTGAACAGAAGCAAAGATCTCAACCGATTTCTTCTCCAGTCATTCTCCAGTTTAGTCATGCAGAGACCCTTCTACCACTGCTTTCTCTCATGGGCTACTTCAAAGACAAGGAGCCCCTGACAGCTTATAATTATAAGGAACAAATGCATCGGAAGTTCCGAAGTGGTCACATTGTACCTTATGCCTCAAACCTGATATTTGTGTTTTACCATTGTGAGGACGCTGACTCCTAAAGAACAATTCCAAGTGCAGATGTTCCTGAATGAAAAGGTGTTACCCTTGGCTCACTCACAGGAAACTGTTTCTTTGTATGAGGATCTGAAGAACTACTACAAGGACATCCTTCAGGGTTGTCAGAACAGTGAAGAATGTGAATTACCAAAGGTGAACAGTACATCTGATGAGCTGTAAGCCACTAGAGAAAACTTTTAATTCTTCACCAAACTGTAGGGGTGATTACATGCTTTTAAGAGGTAGGCAATCCTTTGATTACAGAAAGTTTTCACATTTCTTGAGTATTTCTTTTCACAGAAAAATGTTTCTTTTTGGATCTGGACATGATATATAAGAAATGATTCTTCACTGGAGCAGCTTCTTAAAGAGAAAAATATCTATTTAATGAAACAGCTGGCACTGCAGATATTAACAGAAATGAAATTCTTCCTGTTTAAGATACCTCACACTGAGATAGGATGTAATTTCAAAATGATACTTGAAAAATGCTTGAGTAACAATTAATAAAATATTAATTGAATGACTCATCATTTGATTGAACTGAGTCTAGGGACTACCAAATGTGCTAAAGTTCTTTTTGCCTTAGGTAGGACAATTCTGGTATTACTTGTCTGTCTTAATCAGAAATGTTGTGATAAACCGAGTATTACTTGGGAAGAAAGCTAACATCTTTCTAGATGAGAGTTTGAAACTTACAGAGCAGAGTCTGATTTAAAGAGACACTTTCACTGGAGCAAGATAAAAAGTATAATGTGTTTGTTGGTAGTATTTGTAAAACATTTGAACACTTTTTAAATAATTCCTTAAAGCTTCTAATAGATCTTAGGTTGTCTTAAATTATCATACCACTTTTACAGAGATAGCAGTGGAAGGACAAACAGAACAGTTACCAACAAGTCAGATGGATGGAATCAAAGTTTCTTAAATCTATTGCTTAGCTATCTTTTCTGTTGTTTTTGGCTTCTGTTTTTATATTTTGCTTTATGAAATGTATCTTTGGTTGTTTGATTTTTTTTTTAAATAAAGACTTCATTATGGCTGGCTTTGTTTTCACAGATTTGAACCTATCTCAAAGAAGAGTTCTGAGTTCTGTCAAATACCATGAGACTGTTTACTATAATAAAATTCTTGTGACTTTAAAAAAAAGCTAAAATGGGAATTAAAATACTGTTTTCTATCAATTTGTGAGAATAAAGAGCAGAATGTACAGTGTTGCTTAAAGGTTATGTTGCCTATGACTTTTAAAATAAACAATTTCATGTTGTGTATTGTACAACATTTAAAAATGCATGCATTCTACTCTTCAATTATATTATATAACAGTATATTTCAAAAGTAGCCAAAGATAAATCAATTTATTTACCCAGCGCTACTTAAAATAGCAACTTACTAAGAAGAACTCCCAATGGATGTTACCAACTATAATGCATCTACAGGATGCAGTCATGTACGACCACTGAAAGTGGCATAGACAGATATATGTGGGCATGCACAGATATATCTGGTATGCCATGTAAGGAAAAAATCAGTTTATGCGTATGTTAGCTAAGAAAATGTACAAAATATGATAAAAGGTGATATTTCAGGCTGGTGATTTATATGTGAAATTTTCTTTTTTATTTGTTATCTCTACAATGAACACATAAAAATTCTAATAAAAGGTTAATAACAGAAGAATCCTTGGAAAGAGGAAAAATATGAATCTAGCAAGATAAAATGAGTTACTTGCAATTAAATGTTTATGGATTATTTATACTAACTTTTAACCTCTTCCAAAGTAAAGGAAATTTTTTATCTGGGTTTCTATTATTATTTATGCTTTTAATTATATATTTTTCATACTATAAACTTTATTGCTTATGTATTGATAATAACCATTTTATATTATGTGTCCTTCTGAAAATTAAAAACAGCAAAAATAAATGGTCATTACTATAGAAAAATTATTTCTTTACCTTTTGGACTTTTTCTTTAAAAAGATGTTGAACTTTCCAACTGTATTTAACCTTCCTGCAATCCATTTATCAAATTTGACCTGAACACATATTACATACTTCATATATTCTCTCAGAACTCTAGCATATTTCAAAACTTTGTTTTTCTGTCCAGTATCAGCAAGTTGAGAATTAAAATTGAAGTAATGAGGGGCCTGTGCTGGGGCACAGGTCAATGCACCCATATGGGTTCTAGTCCCGGCTGCTCCTCTTCCAGTCCAGCTCTCTACTATGGGCTGGGAAAGCAGTAGAAGATGGTCTGAGTGCTTGGGCCCCTGCACCCACATGGGACACCTGGAAGAAGCTCCTGGCTCCTGGCTTTGGATTGGCACAGCTCCGGCCATTGCAGCCAACTGGGGAGTGAGCCAGAGGATGGAAGACCTCTTTCTCTCTCTCTTCCTCTCCTTCTCTCTCTCTGCAACTCTGACTTTCAAATAAATAAATCTTTTTTAAAAGGGCAAATTTAATTATATAAAGGATAATCAAATATACAGATAACTGATCTCTCACACTTTTATGTATTTTTCTCTAAAGACTTGCCATCAAACTTCATCTTGGTGATCCATTGTCTAAATCAGAAGAAAAAGACTACGATTTTGATGCCAAGGTAAATGCTCTATTATGAAACAAATGTTCTTGGTCAGAATTTAGTTCTATATATTATTTACTTTTTTTTTTTTTTTTTTGACAGGCAGAGTGGACAGTGAGAGAGACAGAGAGAAAGGTCTTCCTTTTGCCCTTGGTTCACCCTCCAATGGCTGCCATGGCCGGCGCACCACACTGATCCGATGGCAGGAGCCAGGTACTTATCCTGGTCTCCCATGGGGTGCAGGGCCCAAGGACCTGGGCCATCCTCCACTGCACTCCCTGGCCACAGCAGAGAGCTGGCCTGGAAGAGGGGCAACCGGGATAGAATCCGGTGCCCCAACCGGGACTAGAACCCGGTGTGCCAGTGCCGCACGGTGGAAGATTAGCCTAGTGAGCCACGGCACCGACCTTATATATTATTTACTTTTAAAATAGAGCAGTGCTCTATGTATCATCATCTCACATGTTTAATGGAAAGTTGGTTAGAGAAAATAATTTTGTAGAAATATGATTAGTTGTCATTTTAAAATGTTTTTAGTTTGGTAAATATCAAAAATAAGTATACACTTTAAAAAGGTAAGAGTGAAAAGAATGGGCTGAGAAATATATAGGGGAACATTAATAGGAAACACTTTACTGCACTAGAGGGAATATAAAATTTGGTCAAGGGTGCATTTATAAAACACTGTGACTTTTAAATCATATCAACCTTTTAGAATGGATGTGCCTAAACAAATCATGAATGAACCAAATTAGCTGTTATAGTAATCATGGGATCTCCCTGGTGTGCTTCAGTTCTGAAACTGTTAGCATATGTCAGGGAATTTTTTTCTTTTCTTAGATCTTTTATTTTGCCATCATGTAATTTTTAGGAGACAATTTTCCCCATTTCTATTCTTGGTTCTGAACTTAGACTATTGTGATATTAGAAATTATGGAAATTTCAATTTTGGGTCACAATGGATTCCACTCTTTTTTCTAAGTCATTCCATTAACTGCATAGTTAAAACTCTGCATATAAGAGAATACATGTTTTTCCCAATACAATAATAAGTTCTAGAAGCATAAACTCTTAACAACATATGAAAAAAATTAATTTCAGAATTTTTTTAAAAAGATTTATTTTATTGGCCAGTGCCACGGCTCAATAGGCTAATCCTCTGCCTGCAGCACCAGCACACCGGGTTCTAGTCCCAGTTAGGGCACCAGATTCCATCCCGGTTGCTCCTCTTCCAGTCCAGCTCTCTGCTGTGGCCCGGGAAGGCAGTGGAGGATGGCCTAAGTCCTTGGACCCTGCACCCACATGGGAGACCAGGAGAAAGCACCTATCTCCTGGTTTCAGATCAGCGCAGTGTGCCAGCTGCTGTGCGCCGGCCCAGTTGCCATTGGTGGGGTGAACAAATGGAAAAAGAAGACCTTTCTCTCTGTCTCTCTTCTCACTGTCCACTCTGTCAAAAAAAAAAGATTAATTTTCTTTATTTGGAAAGACAGAGTTAGAGAGGTAGAGACAGAGAGAGAGGCTTCCATCCATGGTTTATTCCCCAGATGGCTGCAACAGCCAGAGCTGCACCGATCTGAAGCCAGGAGATTCCTCCAGGTCTCCCACATGGGTGCAGGGGCCCGAGCACTTGAGCCACCTTCTGCTTTCCCATGCCATAGCAGAGGAGCAGCTGGGACTAGAACCAGTGCCCATATGGGATGCCAGCATTTCAAGCCTGGGCATTAACCCTCTGCACCACAGTGCTGGCCCAGAAATATTTTGGACTGTTGTTTGTTTAAAAAAATCTAATTTAAGTCCTTATATCACTTTCTAAAGATTAAAATTTTAGAAATTTTTGTATTTGGTACTATAAGTATTCATGTAAGCTCCTTCATCGCTGTGAGCTATTGGAAATTAGGTAATATTTATATATTTCCTAGAGCACTTAGAAATAAGGTATTAAAAGGGAGATCCAAGATTGTTAAATAGGGAGAAACATGTTGATTTTGGCCTGAGAGAGATAAAGAAAAGCAGAGTAACTGCATTCCCAGGAGAAGCTGAAGAGAGGTTTGCAGTGGAAATTCTACAGAAAGAAGAGAGACACCATGGAGCAGTGTGGACAGTACAAACACCCAGGAGTGAGTGGGGACATCACCAGCAACTCCCACAGCCAGGGACTGTAGGAGATACCATCTTCTTGAAGTGAAATGAGAGGAGTCTGCAGCAACCTGTTTGGTGATATCACCAAAGGGAGATCTTTGCACACCAAACTTGTTTTGATTTTGGCCTGGAACACTAGCAGGGTCAGGGTGTCCACCTAGCCTCATGAAGGGAGAACACATGGTTTTCTTCTGATCCCCCCATAAAGGCATCTGGCAACTAGCAGGGAAGAAACACCATCTTAATAAGACAAGCAGAGGCTGTTGTGCCTTGCCTGCATGCACAACTAGGGAATGTTATTGGAGGGATAAACCCAAAGTCCCCACTGACTTTGATTCTGTTGGCTGGCAGGGGGCAGGAAGCCCACTGAGGCTTGAGAGGCACTTTCCGCCCCTTACTCTATCAATGTGCACCCAGACTCAACCTACCAAGGTGGAGCACTGACAAGCAGCTGGCTCTGGGAAAACCTCTAGGCTGTAGACAGAACAGCCTGCTCCCTGTGCCTGTGGAGCCCTGCATGCTATGACTGAGTGTGCTGTAATGCCATGATAGGGCATGGGGGATAGCTGGTTCTCTAGGAATCACTGTATCCAGCTTCTGAGGCTCAGATTTCACTGAGGACCTGGGGTGGGTCATTGCAGAGGGTTCTGGGCTCACACTGAGGCCAAACAGATCCTTTTTGTGGTTCCTGTGAACGTGTGGGTGGGGAGTGTAGTCACTGTGGGCTCACCCTGGGCATGGAAATGGGTGTGGAATTTCATAGTCAGAGAAGATCCTTCTGAGTTTGGTACTGAAGCTGCTGCCTGAAGGGTAAGAATGCACCATCCCTGTGACAGTCTAGGAAGAGGAAAGAATGAACCGAGTCCTGGAACAGTGGATCTCATTCAAATATCAATTTGTTTTTAGCACTGGGGAATGGCCAGGACATATGAAATGGGATAACCATATTTCTTGTCATTTTTATATTATATGTGAAGAAAAGTGTGTAAATAAGTGCCTGGCATATTTGGGAAGCTAAGGAAATAAATACTGTTCTTAAATATTACTATAACTTTTTGAAAATATTTACTGGGAAAAACTCACTTTAGTATCAATATATGCTTCTGTTACTTGTAAGCTGAAATGCTTTTAAAATTTGAAATTTGTTTATTTGCTTAGAACCTGTGAAGTATTTATATAACTTATTGTTGACACTAATTATTACAGCATATTTCTAAATGTCCTCTTCAGAAATATGATGGCAAATGTGGGCCTGCTGATCAAAGAAGGAAAGATATAAATGAACAACTACAAGGTAAGAGCTAATTTTTTAAAAGTCATTTGACAGAATGTTTGTCTAAAATATGAGCACAGATAAGTTCTAATAATAAAAGGAACTAACCTATTATATGCATAGTAAGGAAAAAGGTAAGTAAAATGCTGATAATTTTGCATTTTACCAGCCATCAGCAACAGCTTAAATTGTGAGTGCCACTGAAGAAACTGAATTTTAGTTCCATTTAAAGGGAATTTTTGATCTGAGGAAAATCAAAACACACAGAAGTAAAAAAGAGGAAATAAGAGTAAGAAAGGTAGAGGATTCAGGAAGTAAAAAAAAGTAGTTGAAACAGGTATATCAAGTGGAGGATGATAAAATAATTCTGTTTTGAACCTTTTAAAAGGTGAATTTTTTGCAGTGACATAATTTTAATCCACTCTATAATCACAGGCTTAATTCACCACTAACTACAACATTGAACAAATAGAAAGTAGGAAGACCACAGTTCCACAGGTATATAAGCAATCATATCACAAGATTCCCTTTTAACCCTGTAATTTTTTGTATTCTATATTAACTGCCACATATCAGAGAAAACATGGTATCTGTCTTTTGAAGACTGGCTTATTTAAGTATAATGGTTTCCAGTTGCATCCATTCTGTTGTGAAACACAGGACTTCATTCTTTTTACATCCTTGTAGTATTCCATAGTGTACATACACCACATTTTATTTCCCCAGTCATCAGTGGATGGACATTTGGTTGATTCCATATCTTAGCTATTATGAATTGAGCTGCAATAAACATGGTTGTACAGATCACTCTTTTTTAACTTTTATTTAATAAATATAAATTTCCAAAGTACAGTTTTTGGATTACAAGATCACTCTCTCATACACTGATTTCTTTTCATTTGGGTAAATTCCCAGGAAGCAGATGGCTGGGACATTCAGTGGGTCTAAGTTCAGATTTTTGAGGTATCTCCATACTGTCTTCCACAGTGGTTGTAGCAGTTTACATTCCCACCAACAGTGGATTAGGGTAACTTTTTCCCCACATCATTTCTATATTTGATATTTGTTGATTTCTGTATAAGAGACATTCTAAAGAGGTTTGAGGTGAAACCTCATTGTGGTTTTGATTTATATTTCCCTGATGACTAGTGATCCTGAGTATTTTTTCATGTATCTATTTGACATTTGAATTTGATCTTTTGAAAAATGCCTGTTCAAGACCTTTGCCCATTTTTTTTAAGATTTTATTTATTTATTCGAAAGTCAGAGTTACACAGAGAGAGAAAGAGAGGCAGAGAGAGATCTTCCATCCACTGGTTCACTCCTCAATTAGCTGCAACAGCCAGAGCTGCACAGATCTGCAGCCAGGAGCCAGAAGCCTCCTCTGGGTCTTCCCACGTGGGTACAGTGGCCCAAGGACTTAGGCCATCTCCTACTGCTTTCCCAGGCCATAGCAGAGAATTGGATCAGAAGTGGAGCAGCCGGGACTCAAACTGACAGACATATGGGATGCTGGCACTACAGGGAGTGGCTTCTGCTACACCACAGTGACAGCCCTGATGCCCATTTCTTAATTGGATTGCTTATTTTGTTGCTGTTGGTTTTCTTGAGCTATTTATTTATTTAATTAATTTTATTATTGGAAAGGCAGAGTTAGAAAGAGGGAGGGGGAGAGAGGGGGAGAGAGGGGGGGGAGAGAGAGAGAGAGAGAGAGAGAGAGAGAGAATCTTCCATCCGCTGATTCACTCCCCAAATGACCACAATTCAGGAGCTTCTTCCGGGTCCCCCATGTGTGAGCAGGTGCCCAAGGACCTGGGCTGTCCTCCACTGCTTTCCCAGGCCACAGCAGAGAGCAGGATTGGAAGTGGAGTAGCCAAGTCTTGAACCAGCACCCATAGGGGATGCTGGCACCGCAGACATCAGCTCTACCTACCACGCCACACCGTCAGCCCCTATCAGGAAGTCTTTTCCTATGCCAATGTCTTGCAGAGGTACCCTGACATTTTTCTTTAGTAAACTGATAGCATCATGCCCTAGATTTATATCCTTGATTCATTTTGAATTTATTATTGTAGAAAGCATAAAGTAGGGGTCTTTTTTCTTTCTTCTGCACATGTAGATCCAATTTTCCAAGCATCTTTTCTTTTCTCCAATGAGTGATTTTAGCTAACTGTCAAAGATTAATTAGTTATAGATGCATGTATTAATTTCTGGAGTGTCTATTCTGTTCCACTGGTCTATATGTCTATTTTTTGCCAGTACCTGGCTGCTTTGATTATAACTGCCCTTTAGTATGTCTTCAAATCTGGTATGGTTGTGCCTCCAACTTTGTTTCTGTTTAAGATTATTGTAGCTATTCAGGGTCTCATAGCTTCCATGGCAATCTTAACATCCCTATTCTAGATCTGAGAAAAATGTTGTTATTTTGATTGGCATCTCTTTGAGTCTCTTAATTGCTGTTGGTACTTGGACAATTTGGTGATATTCTCCTAATCCACAAGCATGCATGATTTTTTTCCATTTTTTATCTTCTTTCTTTAATGTTTTACAATGTTTTTATAAATGTTTTATAATGTTTTTCATTGTAGATATCTTTCACATCCTTAGTTAAATTTATTACAAGGTATTAAATTTTTTGTAGTTATTGTGAATACTAATCTTAATAGCTCTTTCTCAGCCATGACATTCTCTGTGTTTACAAAGGCTGCTGATTTTTGGTCCTGCAACTTTAAAAAACTTTTTTATGAATTCCAATAGTCTTTTAGTGGAGACTTTCATTTTCCCTATATACAGGACCATGTCATCTGCAAATAAGGATAATTTCACTTCCTCCTTTCCCAGCTGTATCCCTTTGAGTACTTTCTCATACTTAATGGCTCTAAAACTTCCACTGAGTAACAATGGTGAACATTTACTATTCATTTATTTGAAAGGCAGAGTTGCAGAGAGGCAGATGGAGAGAAATAGAGAGAAAGGGAGGGAGGAGGGATCTTCCATCTGCTGGTTTACTCTCCAAATGGCCTCAATGGCCAGGGCTGTGCCAATCTGAAGCCAGGATCCAGGGGCTTTTCCAGTTCTCCCAAGTGGGTTCAAGGGCTCAAAGAGTTGGGCCATCTTGTACTGATTTCCCAGGCCATAGAAGAGAGCTGGATCTGAAGTAGAGCAGCCAAGACTCAAACTGGTGCCCTCATGAGATGCCGGCACTGCAGGTTGCAGCTTTACCTGCTACACCACAGCACCAGCCCTATGTCTGCCCTTCTCTCTGGCATCACTGAACTTCTTGGTGATGCCCGCTTCACCAGCCCCTATTTTTCAGACAACTACACCCGTTTCATGTTTTTCCCTCTCTTGATAATGTCACTTTTTTCTGTCCTCTACATATTTTAAACTAATCTCAGTCTTTAAATCTCAGATCAGGAATCGTCCATAAAAGAGCCATCTATGTCATCTTAATTTACATCCTTTAAACCCCAGTGCCTAACACTTATCTGGCACACAATAAAAGCTGATTAAAATAAGTAAAGACTCTTCATACAAAGACGGTTATCCTACTCTGCTCTAGAACATTGGAAGCTATTACTGTATCCAACTGTACTCCTGAACCCATTTACCAACCTCTCTCCATTTGCTCCCCCCTCCTCTTTCCAGCCTCTCATAATCACTGTTTTACTTTGTATTTCTATGAGATTCATTTTTTCAGCTTTCACAAGTGAGAACACACAGTTTTTATCTTTCTTAGCCTGATCTATTTCACTTAATATAGTGTCCTCCAGATTCATCCATATTGCTGCAAATGACAGGATTCTATGCTTTATTATGACTGAACAATATTCCACTGTGTATATGTAACCATGTTTTCTTGATCCATTCATCTGTTCATCTGTCAATGTAACACCTGGATTGATTCTATATTGTGGTTATTTTATATCTTTATTTTATAAAGATTACAGCTTTTATCTAACTGTTCCACATGGCACATTTAAGTAATTATACAGATCTGTCAAGGAAACTAGTCTTAACAATGCAAATTACAATCTATTAAATGTATTAGGCTTAGGACACATTCCTCGCTATGGTGGTCTAGAAAGCCTTTTTATATTTGGAGCTTACTTACACCAAGGAAACACAGCATATGATTACAATAAAAGTCACTATACAGGAACAATTTTTTCTGCTATTACAGACTCTTACCAGAAAACAAAGCCAAATAGGCAAATGATCAAGAAGCTACTATGTGACAATTGGAGTAAAAACAATGATAAACACATAGAACCTGAATTAGAAAAAAATAGCTTTTCTCTACCACACAATGACTTACAAATTACAGTCTGGGAAAAGCAAGAAATTCTTAAAGGAAATCAAAATATCCAGCCACAGGTCTGTATAAACTTAAATTTACAGTTTGATATTTTTAATTTGCTTTAGTATATTATTGTCATAGCATACACCAAGTGAAAATATATTTGATACCAGATTTTAAAATTAATAGATCATAATTTAATAGTCAATATAAAATATTTAGTTAAAAACAAGAATTTGGAATTCAGAACTTTGGAATTGAGAAAAAAACCTAAATATTATTTGCTTTTCCATTCTTATATACTTCTTCCATGATACAAAAAGTAATGTAAAATATTGACTCATATGATTAAGTCATTAATTTTTGTACATTATGTTGTTGACCATTGAGTTGGCTGAAACAATAATCATTGCCAATGGTTCAAAATTTGCGGTTTTTTATTCCTAGACTTTAATGTCAAAGTTAAAAATTTCATCTGCTTGGAATGTAACTGGCTTGAGCATCTACATTCAGGGAGAGAATTTGGTAAAAAATCACCCAGTTGCTTTTTTTTTTTTTTTCTGACAGGCAGAGTTAGACAGAGAGAAAGAGAGAGAGAGAAAGGTCTTCCTTTTTCTGTTGGTTCACACCCCAAGTGGCCACTATTGCTGGCGCTTTGCGGCCGGCGCACCGCGCCGATCTGAAGCCAGGAGCCAGGTGCTTCCTCCTGGTCTCCCATGCGGGTGCAGGGCCCAAGGACCAGGACCATCCTCTACTGTATTCCCGGGCCACAGCAGAGAGCTGGACTGGAAGAGGGGCAACCAGGACAGAATCCGGCACCCCGACCAGGGACTAGTGCCGCAGGCGGAGGATTAGCCTAGTGAGCCACAGCACCGGCCCCAAGTTGCTTACTAAGAGTCACAATTTCTAGCATGGGACCTTTGATAAGTACAGACAACTTTCTAACTTGTTATATTTTAAGCAGAAAAAAGCAAAGTATTATATAATATTTTAGCCACTGTCATTATTGGATATTATAATATAGTAGAACTAGACAGGGTGGGAATAAAACAGTAAAATTAAGAGGGGCCCCATTTGGAAGTTTTGAAAATTCAAGAATAATTGAAACCAAAAATTTACAAAAACTTCAATGACATGTATTGATGAAACTAAGTAAACCAAAAATATTTCATTGACTGAAATCATGATAAAACTAATAATCAAATAGTAACATCCATAAAAATGTTTTTTATTGCACAAGGAGTAACTTAATATGAAACTTTTCATTAAAGTTTGAACAAGAAAGAAAGACACACAAAAGTAATGAAATGGGAACATCAGAAAACCTCCCATATGATGATGATCATGGTGGTGGTGGTACATTAACTCAACAAAGAGAGAGTGGAAAAACTGATCACCAGCAATTTCCTACTAAAGAGGATGAAGAACATAATGGGTGAGCCTGCAGCAATATTTTACAGATGACCGTTATTGTCCTATCAAACTAATTCTGATTTGGGCTAATATTAAGGAATATAAAATTCTGCACATGTACTAAGGATCTTCAGTCTTGCCTTATAATAAAAATACAAATCAATATTTAAATATTATCTTCCTAATCATATTGACGCATGTTTTATTTTTAAGACAATAACCAAGCAAATATGAGGACAAAAACATTTTCATAGAGTGTTGGTAAATAAAATTGGGAAGTCCTTTTGAAGGGTAACTTAGTAGCATGTATCAAAATTTGGTATATGTTATCCCTTTAACCTTGCAATAGATTCACTCTAGGACTAGGCCCTACTTGAAAACATGGCCTATTTTGTACACATTTGTTAGCACATCCATGATAGTATTTTGTTGAGAATTTTTTTATCTTGTTCATCAGTGATATTGGTCTTCGGCCTGCTAGGTTCTCCTTCATGCACTATATCCCCAGTGGCATGGGATGCCACAGTCTGCCCTTACTTCACTCTCTAAACCTGGTGTATCCTACAGCCCCCAGCTGCGAGATTGGTTGACCTTTGTGACACATTTATGGAGAGGGCTTATCTCTGACAGGCCATCTTTCAGAAATGAAAATTTGACTTCATTAGTTGGGGAGTGAGGCTAGTAGTCATTAATTAACTGAAGAGATTTAAAACTGGTTGTGGGTGATTATTTCTTACCATGGCTACAGGGAAAACTTAACAAGATGCTTTCCATTTAACAATTGCCTTCAGGGGCAAGCCTAAGCGCAGCAGACAAGATGTCCATTGAGATGTCCTCCCCTATCAGAGTACCTGGGTCTGATATCTAGCTTGGACTCTTAACTCCTTTCTTGTTCCAAAATGAATTTTTAAATTTCCTACAAGGTTACACTGTAGTCAACAATATGAGCTAAACATACTGAAAAGAAGGATACATAAAATGTATGGAGTATCCAAGAGCCTACTCTTGGATAACAGTAATCAAAGTTTTGTGAAAGAAATCTGAAGGTAGTGTCTCAAACTAAATCGTTTTTAGAGATACATGTATTTCCTGAAGATTAATTTTTTCTAACCACTACATACAACTATAAATAGCAATCATTAAAGATTCATTAATTTAAATCATCTTTCCTAAATCAAAATTAATTAGGAATATGTGAAGAAAAGGTAATTTTTGACTTGTAACTTTACTTAAAAATTCCTTTTGATAAACTGGTTATCAATTATCAGAACGTTCTTTCACCACTACCTTTCAAGTATATCTGCCTTTGGAAGAGATTAAAATGATAAATTAGTAACAGGAAAATTAAAAAGTAAAGATACTTGAGAACATAGACATTTCATTATAATAAACATACTAAGATCATGATAACAAAATGATTTTTTTAGTTTCTAACAAACTGAATTTTAAGATAAGTATATGTAACTGTATATTTACCTTAAAACAAGTAAAATAGAACAGGTAATGCTCATGCATTGTCTAAAAATTTAGGGAGCAGTTAAGAAGGAAAGAAGAACAATGTAGTAAGGAAGTGACAGTGAAACAACTTGAACTGACCCTCAGAACACTAGAAATGGAATTGGAGGCTATAAGAAATAACTTGAATCAGGTAAATTAATCTTTGCTTTATTCTTTATAAATATCATTACATCTATATCTATATTTATATCTATATCTATATCTATATAAACTTTAATGTCAGTGTTGTGATGTAGCAGGTTAAGCTGCTGCTTGCAGATGCTGGCATTCCCACACAGAGTGTTGGTCCCCATCCTCATTATTCCACTTTTTTTTTTTTAACAGGCAGAGTGGACAGTGAGAGAGAGAGAGAGACAGAGAGAAAGGTCTTCCTTTTGCCGTTGGTTCACACTCCAATGGCCGCCGCGGCTGGCGCACTGTGGCCGGCGCACTGTGCTGATCCAAAGGCAGGAGCCAGGTGCTTCTCCTGGTCTCCTATGGGGTGCAGGGCCCAAGGACTTGCGCCATCCTCCACTGCCTTCCCTGGCCACAGCAGAGAGCTAGCCTGGAAGAGGGGCAATCGGGACAGAATCCGGTGCCCCGACCGGGACTAGAACCCGGTGTGCCGGAGCCACTAGGCGGAGGATTAGCCTAGTGAGCCGCAGCGCCGGCCATTATTCCACTTTTGATTCAGCTCCCTGCTAATACACTTGCAAAAGCAGCAGAAGAGGGCCCAAGTACTAGGGTCCCTGTCATCCCTATGATTCGAGACCTGATTCCTGGTTCCTGGCTTTGGCCTGGTATAGACCTGGTTGTTGCAGTCATTTGAAAAGTGAACCAGCAGATGGAAGGTCTCTTTCTGTCTCTTCCTCTCTCTCTCTATGCTCTGCCTTTCAAATCAATGAATACATCTTTTTTTAAAAAAGATATCATTTAGATTTAACATAACACAAATTGTTATCCTAAAGATGAATTATGATATTTACTGCTAAAATTATTGATTGTAAATCACGGCACCTAGTGAGACTCAGTACATGCTTCCTGCATGAAGCAATAAAAGGTGAATTGAGATTAGTCACTCACGTGTTAATGTAGACATTTTATGTTAAATAAATAGTTTATAAATGGCTTTTAAATTATAGTGAAGCTAGCAAAACGTTTTATAAATAACTTCATTTATGATAACATGTGACTGTACTTAAGAAGTATTTTTGCTTTGAAGAATTTGGCTGTCATTTCTCCTATTAAAATTTAAATAATTGGGGCAGGTGCTGTGGGGCAGCAGGTTAAGCTGCCGTCTGCAGTGCTGACATCCCATATGGGCACTGGTTTGAGTCCCAGCTGATCCACTTCTGATCCAGCTCCTTTCTAATGTGCCTGGGAAAGCAGTAAAGGTGGCCCAAGTGCTTGGGCCCTTATATCTATGTGGGAGACCTGGAACAATCTCTTAGCTCCTGGCTTCAGCCTACTCAGGCCCAGACATTGCGGCCATTTGGGGAGTGAACCAGATAAAAATCTGTGTCTGTGTCTGTGTGTGTGTGTGTGTGTCTTCCACCCTGTATTCTGATTTATAAGTACATAAATATTTCTAAAAATTTTGAATAATTCAAGTGACAAGAAAATCTTTAGTAGGTTGCTTTCTTGTAACATTTATTTTTTCTTAGGTTCTGCTCTTACTCTTTTATGATTTTTTTCTTTTCAAATGTTTTAAGACCAAAAAGTTAATGAAATGTGTCTCTAGGTTGAAGAAGAGCAAAACAACACCCAGAGACATCTTTCTGCAAAAGAGAAGGCCATAGTATTCAAAGACGAAATTCTGATCATTCACCTTGGCAAGCAAAAAGGGACAGAAATGACTAAAATGAAAATGAATGATGAGGTATTTTTAGTCATTTTGAAATCTGTGTTTTCATATGTATATGTATTCATACAGTTGCAAGGATAATTGAAAGTATAGCGCATTTTAAAACCACATCTAGTTGAAAGTGGTGGTGGTGGTGGCATTCTTTCAGTAAATACCGTCTACATTTATTTTCTATTTTTATAAAAAAAAAATCTGCTAGTACTCATGGATAAATTGTATGTATTACTTTTTTGTACTGATGCCAGTATTACAATATGAGACCATTGCTATAGGTTTAGTCTCTACCATTTCCAAGGAAATCCTGACATTAACCCAGTTTTCTACTCAGCTCACAATTAGTTTGTACTAATATAGAATAAAAAAAGTATCACATTATTTTAGGTTTTGAAAAAAAATTTGTTATGCTCATATCGAGAAATCTAACCTAAAATAGTAAAAGACAAAATGTAATGTTAATGAAAACAACACTAGAAAGTTAACTCTTACAAAATCAACAGAAGAGTACAATACCAGGTATCTACAGAAGTAATCCACATGGAGAAAACTGAGTGTGGGGTTGAGAAGTGAACTAGAATGAAGAGACCAAAGTATAACTAACCCCAGGGAAGAGGTCTTGGTCTAGAAATACAGATTAAGCAATGTAAGTTGAAGCCTTGATATTTGAGGAACCTTGAGAGAATTTTTAAAGAGTAACAGAAAGTGAAGGAACTAAAATTCAGGGGTTTCTCCCTTTAGCAGTGAAGGGGGGGGGGGGGCAGTGGCGCTGTGGCATAGTGGGTGAAGCCACTATGAAGCCATATGGGTGCCATTTTGAGTCTCAGCTGCTCCACTTCAGATCCCGCTCTCTGCTATGGCCTGGGAAAGCAACAGAAGATGGCCCAAGTGCTTGGGCCCCTGTTCCCATGTGGGAGACCTGGAAGAAGCTCCTGGCTCCTGGCTTCGGATCAGCACATCTCCGGCCATTGCAGCCAACTGAGGAGTGAACCAATGGATGGAAAATCTCTCAATCTTTCTCATTCTCTCTCTCTCTCTGCCTCTCCTTCTCTCTGTGCGTAACTCAGACTTCCAAATAAATAAATCTTTTTTTAAGATTTTATTTATTCATTTATTTATTTGACAGGTAGAGTTACAGACAGTGAGAGAGAGAGACAGAGAGAAAGGTCTTCCTTCCATTGGTTCACCCCCCAAATGGCTGCTATGGCCGGCGCTGTGCCAAGCTGAAGCCAGGAGCCAGGTGCTTTTTCCTGGTCTCCCACATGGGTGCAGGCACCCAAGCACTTGGGCCATCCTCCACTGCCCTCCCGGGCCACAGCAGAGAGCTGGACTGGAAGAGGAGCAGCCGGGACTAGAACCCAGTGCCCATATGGGATGCCGGCTCCACAGATGGAGTACTAACAAAGTGAGCTGTGGTGCCAGGTCCCAAATAAATAAATCTTTAAAAACAAAAAGAAGTGAAGTGGGATTAGGGAAGCAGAGGGTGGGATGTGCTTGCTATTAGCCATTGTCACTGAGAAGGATGGTAGAACGAGGACTGAAAGAGCACCGGGTGACCCTTAAGAGTTGTGACTGCAACTGTAGGATTGAAAACCCGATTTTAGCAATAATTGATTTTTAAAAGAGATCTGTGGATAAGACCATGCATTAAAGGCTATGAGAGTCCAACAAAAGGAGAGAAACAGTGTAAAAGTAATTAGAATCAAGCAAGTTATTTTTTTGTCTTATAGAGCAGACTTAAGCTTTATACCTAAAGAGAAATGGAAAAAGAAAAACTAAAGATAAGTAAGGATCAAAAATTTAATAGGGGATGGCATTGTGGCATACTGGGTAAAGCTGCCACCTAGAGTGCTGGCATCCTATATGCATGCCGGTTCAAGTCCCAGCTGTTCCACTTCTGATACAGCTCCCTGCTAATGTGCTTGGGAATACAGTGGAAGATGGCCCAGGTCCTTGGACCCCTACACCCACGTGGGAGACCTGGAAGAATCTCCTGGCTCCTGTCTACAGATCAGCCCAGCTCCAGCCATTGTGGCCATTTGGGGAATGAACAAACAAATGGAAGAACTCAGCTTCTGCCTCTACCCCTCTCTCTCTGTAACTCTGCCTTTCAAATAATTAAATAATAATATTTTTTAAAAAATATATACCAGATGTGAATTTTCAAAAAACTCTCCATATGAATAAAGCCTACAATATTTTGAAACTCAAATATATAATTTTTCATTTTTCAATTTCTGAGATAAAATTTTGTGTTTACATTACAGTAAAAGATTTAATGCTCCACTAGAGTTCAACGAGTAAAAAGTAAAAACATCACGGTTCAACAGAAATATAGACAAAGACTATAAACTGCCATCAAATTAAAATATGTCAATTCCACTAACATGGTGAATTTCAAAATAATCACATATCATTTAAAATTATAGTAGTATACCATTCTTAACAATTTGTTTGAAAAAGATATAAAACAAAGTTGTGAAAAGCATATTTACAGCAATACTGATACAGGCATTTCTTTTTTGTTGTTTTTGTTTTTCACTTTAGCTCCCACATATAAGGGAGACCATGCAGTATTTCTTTTTAATGAGTTTTTAGGGCATCTTTTGAATCAAAAAGGTAAATTAAAGACATTATTTAAAAAGTAATTCATTAACACTTAATATTTTATGTGCAAAACCTTCTATTTTTCACTTTCATTTGAAAGGTAGATTTGGAGGGAAGGGGAGAGAGAGAGTGCGAGAGAGCAAGATTTTCCATCCACTGGGTCACATCTCAAAATCCCACAACTGGGGCCGGCACTGTGGTGCAGCAGGTTAACACCCTAGCCTGAAGCGCCAGCATCCCATATGGGCGCCAGTTCTAGTCCTGGCTGCTCCTCTTCTGATCCAGCTCTCTGCTATGGCCTAGGAAAGCAGAAGATGGCCCAGATCCTTGGGCCCAGGCACCCACATAGGAGACCTGAAGGAAGCTCCAGGCTCCTGGCTTCGGATTGATGCAGCTCTGGCCGTTGTGGCCAGTTGGGCAGTGAACCAACGGATGGAAGACCTCCCTCTCTGCCTCTCCTTTCTCTGTGTAACTCTCATTTTTAAATAAATAAATATATATATTTTTTTAAATCCCACAACTGCCCAAGCTGGGCCAGGCCAAGGCCAGGGTCCCAGAACTCAACCTGAGTCACCAATATGGTTGACAGGGGCCCAAGCCCATGATTCACAGCTGATGCCTCCCTGGTTACACTTTAGAAGGAAGCTAGATGATTACAGTAGCCAGAAGTCAGATGGTGATATGGGATTTGGACATTCCAAGCAGCAAGTTAATTGCTGTGCAAAATACCTGCCTCAAAATCATTATTTTAACAAATAAATGCTGGCAATTTAAGGTCCAGAAATGATCATAAAAATCTAAAACAATGTGAGCTATTTTAAAAGGTCATTATTTTAGAAACATGCTTAGCATCAGGATTTTAGTGAACATATTGCCCATGACTCATAAAAAATGATATTTTAAAGAGTCTTTATAATTAAAAAATAATTTTCTTTAAAATATTTTTCAAAGTCTGAGGGTAACTGATTTTGTAAATGAGTCACAGATATTTTAATGCAGTAAATTCTGGTTTCTTTACATTTAATAGTCTTCCTTAAGCTTATGTCTCACATCGATTTTAGTTTCCACCACTATGTAGCAAGAAGTCTCTTGCCTCTAGGTTTTAGTGTCATTTTCTTCACTGGCCTGAAGCTCTTCCTGTCAATCTCTTTAAATGCCATTAAGCTTCCACTCACATCTCTTTGAAGTACTTTTGTTTTTCATTCTTACTCTTCTATCTTTTCAACTTCTACCTCCCTCTTGTCTGAAGGCATAGTACGTGCTTTAGATCTTGGTTTCTTTTTTTAAAAAAATAATTGTACCCCTCCATATTTAGTATCAGTTTTCTATTACTGTGTAGCAAAACATCTCACCAGTCAGTATTTCTAGGACAGGTCTATGACCTGGCAGTTAAGAGGCCCATGTCCCATATCAGAATGCCTTGGTTTGATCCTTGGCTCTGGCACCAAATTCTAGCTTCCTTCCACTGTAGATCCTGGGAGGCAGAGGTGGTGGCTCAAGTTACTGGATCCCTGCGACCCATATGGGAGACCTGGATTTAGTTCCTTGTTGCTGGGTTCAGCCTCTCCCTCCACATTCACCCCGCACTCCTCTTCTTTCTTTGACTCTCTCTCCCTCCAAAAAGTAATTCAGTTTCAATGCAACATTTATTTTGTTTACAGACTGCAATTTAGTCAAGAGTCAAAGGGCCACTCATTTATTATGCACTTAGCATCAACTGAGATGAAGCTGGTGAACAGAATCATCACAGGTTTATTTACTAACACGTGTAGCAGTTGAAGCTTGGGTTTGATAAGATAATTCACTGGGCAGTCGGAACACCTATGTGATGATTTGCCTTTGGCTGGGGTTTCCTCACAACACCAGGGCTGGACTAGAAGGGTGAGCTTCAGTAGAAAAACTCAGGTGGAAGCTGTATCACATCTCATCTTCTATCCTAAGGAAGGTCACCCAATAGTGTTTCATATTCTGTCCAGCAGAAACCACAGTCAGTTCATATTCAGGTGACAGCACATCGTGGAAGAAATGTCACCTTCTCTTACAAACTGATAATGACTATATATAAAAGAAATCAGTTATTTCTCAATATCACTGAAAGCCAGTGCTGCGGCTCAATAGGCTAATCCTCCGCCTTGCGGTGCCGGCCCACCGGGTTCTAGTCCCAGTCAGGGAGCTGGATTCTCTCCTGGTTGCCCCTCTTCCAGGCCAGCTCTCTGCTGTGGCCAGGGAGTGCAGTGGAGGATGGCCCAAGTACTTGGGCCCTGCACCCCATGGGAGACCAGGAGAAGCACCTGGCTCCCGGCTTCGGATCAGCGTGGTGTGCCGGCCACAGCGCGCTGGCCGCAGCGGCCATTGGAGGGTGAACCAATGGTAGAGGAAGACCTTTCTCTCTGTCTCTCTCTCTCTCTGTCCACTCTGCCTGTCAAAAATAAAAAAAATCACTGAATTTTCAGCAAGTTTTGTTGCTACCATTGTTGTTTAGTGGAAAATATCAAAGGTCGACAAGACAACTTTATTGACTGAGTTACTTTCATTCAGGAAAATACATAGATCAGCTCATTAAGTTTGTATACTGTGTGATGTGATTTCTCATTAAATCCACGAAAAATATGATATAGAAATTGTTATATTCTTTAATTTTATATGACATTATTTTGAATTTAAAAATTAAAATTGATTCTACTTTTTTGATTATTGTATTACATAAGTAGTAACATAAGAATGATTTACTTTTTATTACAATTCATAGTTCATTCATGGGTAACAAAGTACATATTTTAAACTTCTTATTTCACATTTTTAAAAATTGCTCTCTGAATCACTGATCCAAAACTAAAGGAAACAAGTATACAATAACTATTCATGTGGTAATTATTTTTTAAATTTTCTCTAGGAACAAGCATCATCCAAAGAAAAAATTCAGCAGTTAAAAGAGACTAATAATGCTTCAATAATGAATCAAAAGGAACTCAGAATTAAAGAACTGGAATATGAACTCTCCAAAATGAAAGCTGTTCAAGAAGATTCTATGATAAGAGAACTGGAAAAATATAAGCAACTGTATCTAGAAGAAGTACAAGTTAGAAAAACATTATATAATAAGCTAAATGAGTAAGTCAAATCATAGGCATAGAAAATAAGTTCATTAATATGCATCAGGTATAATTTTAATTAAGATATGTTGCTGTTATTAGTAGGAAATGAGTTAACTAGACAATTTCATGAAATGTTACTTGATGAAATTAACATAACTTTAGGACAGTTTATATAAATATTAATTATTCTAATTATTTTAGAGAAGACTGTTACTAAAACCCACGGGGTCAACTACTACAACAACTCCTAGCACTACTGGCACTCAGTAAATTAACTTTTCCTTCATTGTTATTGTTGATGTTATCACTAGAAAGTGCCTTGAGGACAAACGATTCTCTAGGTTTTCCACTCTACTTGTGGAATAGGTAAAGTTTAACTTAGAGAAGTGAAGTGTAATTCAGAGTGTTTCAAATTAAAATGTTTGCCAGCTGGAGGAAGTGTGTGGAAGACAGAAAGTCGAAGTCCACCTCTGATGCACTGGTAGCAATGTTATGCCCTAAATGCCCTTGCAAGTGCTGTGGAGTTTTTGATCACTGACTCAACTATGTGATTCTCCCCTAGAGAATATTGCTCCAAATTATCCCTCATTGCTTTAGTTTTTCTCAGGAAATAGGAAAAACAGGTGAAAAGCGCAGTGGTTCTCAAAGCAAATTCTTGAAACTGTCTTTGAGGATGTTCTTTAAATCTCAAAACTGGCTGGCCTTTTAATTGTATATATTTAAAGGTTGCAACATGATGGTTTTGATATATTTTATAGAGCGATAAGGTGACTTTAGTTGAGAAAATCAACATGTTCATCATCTCACATAGTTATCCTTTAAATGCAAGTGATACCAGTGCCATTCCCAAGAATCTCGTAAGTAGAGCCATTCCAGAGGCATCAGGTCAACCATACATCACTGATAGCCATTTTTCTTCCTCTCAATTTTTTTGAATCATCTGTTTATTAGTGATCCCCCAAAACATATGAATTATTTTGAATAATTTAAAACCTTTGTGTACAATAGGTATGTCCTGATATACTTTCACTGTTAAAACACTATGTAATAGGAAATTCCATTTACTCTTATGACCAGTTTCTTTCAAATGCAAGTTATTTGGGAATTATTTGGGGGAAAATCAAAATACTAAGTGTTTATCTTCTGTAATCTTAACAGGACTAATGTCACATTAGCAGAGGTCAGAACCAAACTTCTTCTGGAGAAGCAGCGGAACAGAGCTTTACTCAACACTCTTACTGTGAGACCCATCCTAGAGTCAACTTGTGTTGGAAATTTTAATAATAGCTCAGTGTTGAATAGAAATCTTACTCTAAAAGAAAACTTAATGATACCAACTTCAAGACAGCAGTCTTCATATAACAGCATGGTGGACTATTTGTTCATGGTTAGATTTTCTCTTTTTCCTTTGGGTCTAACAGTTTTATGACATTTTAGCTTTTATTTGGCAAAACACTGAATTTAATTGACTTATGTATATTAATGTCATAATTAATTAACACAGAAAGAAAATAAATTTTATACCATCAAATTTTTAGTATTTCACTCAATAAATTTAACCAAACTGAAACATTTTAAGTTTCTTTTAAAATTGCATTTAAATTGGGCTTTAGGAATTGAGTAATTCTGCCTAACAACATGATATACTTTGAAATATTGGGCTCCATTTCTAGTTGATTTTCACTGTACTGTAGTTAAAAACCCTTTTATGGTTTTGTTGCACCATTAGTCCCCTGAAATCATTAGTGAGTGGTTGACATATAAACTTTTAACAGACAGATGTTTACTGTTTAAAGGATTTCAAGATAAACATTTTTATATATTAAACCTATAGCACTAAAGAATATCAAGTTTTGTTAAGTTATAATTCTTGGATCTTTTCTTCAGTAACAGTATATCCTTAATTGTTTCTTATTAATAAAGCAGTTTTACCACAATATTTGCAAAATGTGTTTACTGCCAGGAAAATGTACAATTTTAAGTAATTAGATGAAGCAAATATTTGGATTTGTAAAATGAAGTTCACCTTTCTTGCCATCACTTGAGTGTCTAATGATTAAGGTGGCAACTATCAATTGCAACTACTATCAAACAAAATCAGTTCTCTTCTTCCATCTCAGAATCCTGCGTAAAACTGCACATTGTGCCCCGCTCCAACAAAGGTGTAACAGGAAACATCAAGTACAAACACACAATTTCATTCATGGTAAAAGTCCACTTCTGGGTATGTAGAAATGGATCCCACAGTGACAAAATATATCAATTGTGAAGCTGGTAAAACCCAGCTGACCCAGTTTAAGACATTTGCTTTATGCCTTGACCATTTTTTGACTGGGGGAAATTACAAAACAATTCAACATTTGTTCAAACAAAAAATAAAGACTCATGGCAACCAGTTTTCAATTTGTATTTTTGCTATTTAATTGATGCACACTGAATTATAGTTTTGATGGTGTTTTCAGGATCTCTGTAATGCAAAGTACATCTGGCTCACGTTAAATGATGACTTTCTATGTCTTCATGACTCAATTTTGGTAGATTGTATGTGTCTAGGAATCTATCCACTTCTACTAGGTTTCCTAATTTGTTGGCATACAGCTCTTTGTAGTAATTCCTGATGATTCTTATTTCATTGGGATTTGTTGTTACATTTCTTTTTCACCTCTAATTTTATTGATTTGGGTCTTCTCCCTCTTTTTTCGTGGTTAATTGTGTCAATGGTGTATTAATTTTATTTTTAAAAAGACCAGTTCTTCATTTCACCAATTTTTTGTATTTTTGTTTCAATTTTGTTTATTTGCTCTCAAATTTTAATTATTTCTTTTCTCCTACTAATTTGGGTTTGGCTTGGTTTTTAGGTCCTTGAGATGCACTGATAGCTCATTTATTTGGTACCTTTCCAATTTCTTCACATAGGCACCGATTGCTATAACCTTCCCTCTTAACACTCCTTTTGTTATATCCCATTTTTTATATGATATATTCATTTGCTTTCAGAAATTTTTTTATTTCTCTCTTGATTTCTTCTATGACCCACAATTCATTCAGGAACATGTTGCTCAGTTTCCATGTGTTTGCATATGATCTAGAGATTCTTGAGTTGCTGATTTCCAGCTTTATTCTGTGGCCAGAAAAGACACATTGTATTATTTCAATTTTTTTGAACTTGTTGACACTTGCTTTATGGCCTGGCATATGCTGTATTCTAGAGAATGCTCCATGCACTGATGAGAAGAATGCACATTCTGCCACTGTGAGGTGAAACGTTCTGTAAATATTTGTTAGGTCCATTTGGTCTATAGTGTCAATTAACTCTGTTGTTTCTTTGCTGATTTTCTGTCTGGTTTATGTGTCCATTGCTAATAGTGGGGTGCTGGTTCCCTGTTACTATGTGTTTCAGTCTTTGCCTCACTTTAGATCCATTAACATTTATTTTAAATAGCCAGGCAGCCAGGCACCTTGTATTTAAGTATGTATATATTTCTCACAGTCATATCTTCCTGTTGAATTGATCCTTAATATTACATAGTGCTAGTCCCCGTCAGGGTGCCGGATTCTGTCCCGGTTGCTGCTCTTCCTGTCCAGCTCTCTGCTGTGGCCTGGGAATGCAGTGGAGGATGGCCCAAGTCCTAGATGAGTGGTGAAAAATTCTTTCACTTTCTGTTTGTTGTGGAAGGACTTTATTTCACCTTCATTCATAAAGGATAGCTTAGTAGGATACAGTATTCTAGTTTTTTTTTTTCTTTTAGGATTTGGACTATATTTCACCATTCCCTTCCAGCTTGTATGGCTTCTAATGAGAAGTCAACTACAGTCTAAAAATACTCTGAAAGTAATCTGGCATTACTCTCCTGCATATTCTACAATGCTTTCTTTATTGTTTTACTGTGGAGAGTTTTACTACAATGTATCATAATGAAAATCTTTTCTTGTCATGTCTGTTAGGAGTTCTATGTGCTTCCTCTACTTGGGCATCCCTTTCTTTCTCCAAACTGGGGAGATTTTCTGTAATTATTTCACTAAGTAGGCCTTCAAGTCCATTCTCTCTTTCCACACCTTCAGGAACTCCTAAGACCCATATGTTTTGTTATTTGGTAGTATCCCATAAATCTCCAACACTGATTTTTAAATTTTCTATTTTCTTCTTAGGTTTTGTTGTTGTTGTTTTTGGTCTGACTGCAGGATTTCTGAAGATTTATCTTCTATCTGCTTTTTGCTACCTCCCCAAATCTGCTGTTAAGGCTTTCCACTACATTTTTATTTGATCTATTGAATTCTTCATTTCTAATTTTTTTTATTTCTCTTTAAAATCTCAATTTCATGAGAAAAACTTTCTTTCATGTCATGCATGGTTTTCTCTAGTTCCTGAATTTGCTTCTGACTGCTTTTGAGTAATCCTATAATTAACTTTTAAAATTCCATTTCTGACATTTCATCAATCTCTTCATCTTCACTTTCTAATATTGAAATGTTGTGTTCCTTTCTGGGGTTCATGGTGTCTTTCTTATTCTTGTTTCTTGAATTTCTGCATTTATTTTTAGGAGTTAATTTTTTCCCCCTCTGATGGCTTTTATCTTTGAGCTGTGCCTCTGTGGCTTGGTGGAATGTCAGTGCTTTCCCTGAATGTGAGAGGTATGTGGTGGGTGTGTACAGGGGACCCTGGTAAGTGCTCTGGAGTGCAGCAAGTATCCAGGGTAACACTCAGATTGAAGGTGGTAGCTCTCCTCTTACTAGCCAAAGGTGGGAGGTGGTCACGTCTGTTAGTGTGATCACTCCCTCACCTCCCCTCCTTTAAGCTGAGCAATGACTGGGTGTTAGTCAACAGTTTGCTCAACACTCATTGTCGTGAATAATCTGTGGAGTCCTCCCTGTGAGCACAGCTATGGATGCAATGAGCTGCCCCAGCAACCAAGTTGTTCCAATAGTGTGGCTTTGCACAGAGCTTGCCCTGAACCCCAATTACATCCTGCCCCCTTTCACATAGTCACAGTGGTTTTTTTAACTTATTTTATTTATTTGAAAGAGTTAGAGAGAGGTCTTCCATCCACTGGTTCACTCCCCAGATGGCCACAACGGCCGGAGCTGTACCAATCTGGAGCCAGGAGCCAAGAGCTTTTTCTGGGTCTTCCACACAGGTGCAGAGGCCCAAGGTCTTGGGCCATCTTCTACTAATTTCCCAGGCCACAGCAGAGAGCTGGATCAGAAGAGAAGCAGCCGGGACTAGAACCGGCACCCACATGGGATGCTGGCACTTCAGGCCAGGGCTTTAACCCACTGCACCACAGTGCTGGCCCCAATCACAGTGTTTTCACAGCCTCAGCACCCAGGGATCCCATAGTCAAGCAGTGCAAGAGTCCACTCCACCCCCTAGCCTGTATGGTCCATAGAAAAACTGGGGGGTTCCCAGAGACACTGCCTGTATGTGTTTCACCTGGGCAGAATGAGTCTGATCCCCCCAGCCAGACTCAAAGTCATTGAGGAATGTGGATTTTTCCCTCTGGTAAAATTCCTAGATCACAAGCATGCACAGTACCCACTGGCTGCAGCCCTACTCCTTTCACAATTGTACTGGGTGGGTACAAGAGGGGATGGGGCACTTCCCTTTGGTGAGGATGGCTCCCCCTCTCTGCCCACTACCCGGAGTGTACAGCAGAGCTGTTGTTTCCCCAATGACAAGGTGGGGACAGGCCCCTCTAACTGACTCAAACTGCTGTGGTTGCCTCTGCCAACAGTCCCTGTTAAGATGTTGGGTGTGCACGGAAGAGCTAGAGCAGCTTCTCCTGTTTATGTCCAAAATGATGTCAGTCTTTTCCCTGGAGTGGAAGGGGAAGAAATGGAGAGAGGGAAACACATTTCTTTCTTTTTCCTCCCTCTGGGTGAGCAGTTGCCCAGCTCCCCTGAGGGTTCCGGGTCAGACTCAATCATGGTGCAATCTACTAATCTCTCCCTCCAGCTGTATCAACAGTGGTGTGAGCCAGTGCAGTCTGAACTCACCTTGCTCACCAGAGTGGGCTGTTGTGTACTTCGTTGTTTTCAAACTCTCTGCTCCATGTCACTGCTGCACGTTTGTCCCTTCACTGAGGTCCATGCCATTTCCACTGCTTTCACAGGATCTCCCACTGAAGTTTTCCCTGAGTGTACCTTCTCCACTTTTTCTGATCAGTTTATGCAGCCTAGAACAGGCCTCCCTGTTGCTATTCTGCCATCTTTATTTATGAAATTATTTAAGGCATTTGCGAGTTAGTCATAGTATTATTTAAAGGTCACATTTTATAATATCTCATTCCAATGATAACTTATATTTAACTTGTTTCAGATGCTGGAGGAGATGCAAACCGATATAAGTAGAGACCTAGATGAGGTATGTTGCCAAAATGTGCCAATTAAACTTAGGTTAAATCTAAATTTAATTGGCCTCTGAAATAAACTATAAGCAGGAAATGACATCACTATCCAATGTTTGGTTAATAGATGCTAGTGTGAACTTCTTACATGCATCTAATAAAATATGCAAAAACAAACATTGAGAATGAGTAATATATTTATTCCTTAGTCATCATGCTATATAGTTTTTTAAAAATCTCAAAAAGCTTAAGCAACTTTTCTGTCTCTACACTTTCTTGACTTCTGCCATCCATCTGACATTGTTAGCCTGCATACTGAAACTATTCAAAGAAAACTAAACTATGGCACCATCAGGTTTTCAGGTGTATAGTAGTGACACAGTAAGAAAAAAATCCCAACTCATCTGGAAATACTTAGCCAAGCAGTTAACAGTTCATAAGCTGTTACTTGATAGATGGCATTTAACTTCTCTAGTCATTTCCCTTGTCACTGGTCTACCTTTCACCTCCCAGGAAATTCCACATTTCTGAGCATGAAATAAAAACAGCCAAATTCTTGTCAAGCCAGGCTACACTATTTATAATTCCACAGTCTTCTTCTTCGTGTCTAGTTTTTTGCAACTATTCTGCTTCTCCCTCCTTCTGGTATAATTTTTACTTGTCCTGCAGTTATCAGTGTTATGTAACCTCCTCAAAAATCCTGCAATATTATGAAAACAAGACACATGTTCCTTATGTGTGTTCCAGCAGCACTCTACTCCATTCCTGTTGTGTGCACTAATCTATATGGAAACTGCCTGTTCATCTGGTTTTTCAGGGGGTTATTGTATTATGGGTGATAGACTATATCATCTTCATTATGTAATTCCACTTTTCAACAAATGGTTGCCCAATAAATGGGTGAAGAATGAGAAAATTAGAAGCTCTGAAACTTAACTCACAATAGTACCTAATTCCATGTACAACTATGGGCAAATAACATGTACAATAGTAATTTTGTACTATAGTTATACATATTTTTTTCTTCTCAACAGTGATAAAGTTTTCAGTTTTTATACTGACTTATTTAACTATGAAGTCTTTGACATAAAGATTATTTTTCTTTCCAGATATTGCTGAACTTGGATCTGGATCTTACGGAAACTTTATCTAATGTCAAATGAGAAGTCAAATCTAAATCAAGAACGAGTTTTGAAAGAATTACTGTTTACACACTTGAAAGAAATATTATATATTCTGTGAGATAATAAAATTTTCTTGGGACCTGTTCATATAACACTTTAATGTTTCCTATTTAAAATATGGCGTAAAGGCCAGCGCCGCAGCTCACTAGGCTAATCCTCCACCTTGCGGCACTGGCACACCGGGTTCTAGTCCCGGTCAGGGCGCCGGATTCTGTCCCGGTTGCCCCTCTTCCAGGCCAGCTCTCTGCTGTGGTCAGGGAGTGCAGTGGAGGATGGCCCAAGTCCTTGGGCCCTGCACCCCATGGAGACCAGGAGAAGTACCTGGCTCCTGCCATTGGATCAGCGTGGTGCACTGGCCGCAGCGCGCCGGCCACAGTGGCCATTGGAGGGTGAACCAACGGTAGAGGAAGACCTTTCTCTCTGTCTCTCTCTCTCTCACTGTCCACTCTACCTGTCAAAAAAAATATGGCATAAAAACATTTACTGAAAGAAAATATTTTTGTATATGTGTGAGGAAAATATATACAGCATTTTTTTAATTTTAATAATTTGGAATACAGACAGATAGGAAAGGGTGAGAGTGTGTGCCACCAGTACACTCCCACATGGCTACAATGGTCATGGCCCGGCAGACTGCAGCCAGGAACTCAGTCCAGGTCTCTCACAAGGGTCATAGGAAACCAACAACTTGGGTCATCACTTGGGGCCTCCCAAATGTGTGCACTAACAGGAAATTGGAATCAGGAATGCATCTAGGACTCAAACTCAGGTACTCTGATATGGGTGTAGCTGTCCCAACCAGATCTTAACTGCTGTACCCAAAGGCCCCACATAATATGTTAATCTTTCCCTTGGTATATGCAAGTAACTTTTGAGTTTTCTAGCCAGCTGTTACACAGCACCCAAACAATGAAGCTGTCAATAATTTAGTGCAGTTAATGTATGGATTACTTATATTTTCTAATTTTTGATATTAAATACAAACCTGAAGAACTGGGTATCATTTTGGTATACTGGTACTGTAGCCATTGTCAACATTTGGATGTTTTACAATTTTTTATAATTATATCAAACACGTAATTTTAAGTAATGATTTAAATAGATCATCCCTCACAGAGAAATAATGTTCACCAAAAGGTTTTCACCTTTTCTGTTTTTATGTGTATTATGTATTTGTGATTAACTTATTGAAACAATTAAGATTTTAAAAAGAGTCCCAAGTTTTAATATCAAGAATATCCTCCATGAACCATTTGAGAATAAACTGGTGATGACATCACCTGATTATTTTAATATGTATGTCCTATGACTAAGAATACTCTACATAACTACAACACAAACTTCAAAATCGGAAAAGTGACATAATACATTCTATCCTGTAATCCTCAGACTCTTTCAAGTTTTGCTACCTGTATACAGTGTCTTCTCTTTCCAAAGTTCCCATTCAAATCCAGGGACAGCATTTAGCTATTTAGCTATTGTGTTTCTTAGAATCTCTAGGTTTGAACAGTTCCTCCGTCTTTCTTTGATCTTCAGGACCTTAAGTGTTTTGAAAAGTAAGTTCCAATCATATAGAATGTGCCTCAACTGGCTTTTTTTTTTTTTTGACATTTCATTATGACTAGGTTCTGTCCACACAGTTTTTCATTTATTTTCTTTTTCTTTTCATTTTCTTTATTTTTATTTATTTTCTCTTTACACACTATGATGTGACCTACAGTTTTTATTTGTTGTATTACTGGTGATGTTAACATTGTTCATTAAAGGTGGTGTCTGGTTTTCTCCTCTATAATGTTGCTTGTTCATTTTGCAACTAGTTTTCTGGAGGAAGATTATTTGAGGCATTATAGATATCCTTGTTCCTCACCAAACTTTCAATTTGGTCATCTGTTTGTATGAGTATTCATTTTTTTTTTGACAGGCAGAGTGGACAGTGAGAGAGAGAGGCAGAGAAAGGTCTTCCTTTGCCGTTGGTTCACCCTCCAATGGCCACCGCGGCCAGCGCGCTGCGGCCTGCGCACCTCGCTGATCCAATGGCAGGAGCCAGGAGCCAGGTGCTTTTCCTGGTCTCCCATGGGGTGCAGGGCCCAAGCACTTGGGCCATCCTCCACTGCACTCCCTGGCCACAGCAGAGAGCTGGCCTGGAAGAGGGGCAACTGGGACAGAATCCGGCGCCCCAACTGGGACTAGAACCCGGTGTGCCGGGGCCACAAGGCAGAGGATTAGCCTAGTGAGCCGCGGCGCCGGCCTGTATGAGTATTCATACAAACAGTTTGTATCCGTATTCACAGATTGCTATAGTTTGTGCATTCTAATTTGTTCATATCATTTTTAAATCTTTTAGAAATATTCTATTTGGAAATTTTAGACTTAGATAACATTGTAGGAATAGCACAGGTGAGTACTGGACAGCATTCCCCAAATTTTTTCATTTTCCTACATTTGCTTTGTCCCTTCTTTTCTAATATAAATATATAGATTTGTTTCTGAACTGCTTATAAGTTACATTCTGATGCTTAAATATCTGTGTTTCTGGAAAATAAGTAATTCTTTTACATAATTATAGTGTAATTATCAAGAAATTAATTTTGATTTAGTATCAAAATCTAATACACAGTCTTACTCAGGTTGTTATCACCTGTCTCAGTAATAACCTTTACATCCAAAGAAAATCCAAAGTGGAGGAATTTTGCAATCCATGATGTGTTGTGTCGAATTGTTTCTTCAGTCTCCTTTAATCTTGGGAGTTCTTAAGTCTGTCTTTCTTGATACACTTAGTGTAAATTTCCCCTCCTTTTGGATTTGTAGGATGCTTCTTCATCATTTAGTCTCAGGTTATCCCAGATGGACAGAAATATCACACAAGTGATACTGGGTTTTTTCCAAGGCAGTCTTTGGGTATGAGTAACTAAAGGTATGAGGGTAACTAAAAAATTTTGATTCTGCTTTTCGAAAATGCATTCCCTGGGTGGTGGGCAGCAGATGATGACTCAAGTATTTGGATCCCTGCCACTTATGTGGCAAACCTAGACTGAGTTCTGAGCTTCTGGCTTTGATCTTGCCCAGCCCTGTTACAGGGATTTGGAGAGTGAACCAGCAGATGGCAAATCTCTGTCTCTCCGTGTGTCTACCTCTGCCTTTCAATAAAAATGAAATACAGTCTACTAATTCAGAAAGAAATAACATTCTGCTTGAAGAGATGAGATTGGCCCACATGAAACAGGATACATGAAAAAGCAATAGATTATTTAGGTATGCCAGAATATGGTTCAGTATTCAGGAATGATAATTTCTTCCACTTCATTCAGTTCCTTCTATTTAAAGTCTAGGGTTATGAATTTTACAGAAATGAGGAACAACTAATAATAAGCTTATGAAATTGGCTTCAGACCCATAAAGCACTGAATACATCTAAAGTTACTAATAAATATATCGGTATGTTTATTTTGATACTAAATTGGGGAAAATGGGAGGAAGAAATAAGGAACACAAGAAGGAGGTGAGGAGAACATAATTTTCAGAAAAGCCCTGAATAACACTGACCGCTGGCCAGTGACGGCAGGTGGAGCAGGCAGAGACTAAACCCGTGTCTGCTTTTCGCCAGTGGCTATGGTGGTAACAAGAAATGCATGTGAAGTTGTTCTCACAGGACAATTAAGGAGAATCATCCTCTACCACACACGTCTGAGAGCCTGAGCTTTATACCCTAGGTAAGATACCTGTTCTCAACTGAGGAACCGAAATACAGACTTGTACATAAGCCAGACACCCTGGCACAGGCAAGGAAATTGCTCCTCAGGACATTCATAATATGTGCAGCCTTTCCATGCTCCGATGCTGTTCTCATATCCTGGGGCTTCAGGACCTTAGCCCTTTGCAGTTGTCCTATCTATGCAAGGCTTAAAGCTTGGTATTCTGGTTGGACATGACTGTTCATAGCAAGGAAGACAGAAATGGATAGTCAAAGAATTTAAAATAATAAGCATTTCAAAAATTTTAGGGTTTCAGACAAATACCATATGTTCTCCCTGATCGGTGACAACTGACTGAACACCAAAAAGGAAACCTCCTGAAGTGAAATGGACACTATGAGAAATGGTGACTTGATCAGCATAGCCCTGACTGCTAATGGACAACTTAATACATTATCCCTCTTAGTATTTTTTTTGTCTGTTCTACTTAATATGACTTGTTTAATTCTGTAATTATCACACAGTTATTCTTAAGTGTTGAAAATTAACTGAAATGTGATCCCTGTTAAACATAAGAGTGGGAATAAGAGAGGGAAGAGATGTATAATTTGGGGCATGCTCGGGCTGACTTGCCCCAATTGGTAGAGTTGGAAACATACCAGGGGATTCCAGTTCAATCCCATCAAGGTGGCATGTGCCAATGCCATCTCACTATTCCAAGTGATCAATTTCAGTTCACAATTGATCATAATGAAAGGACTAAGAGTCAAAGGGAGCACATAAACAAGTCTAGTACCTGCTAACACTAACCGATAGAATAAATAAAGGGGAGAGTGATCCAACATGGGAAGTGAGATACTCAGCAGACTCATAGAATGGCAGATGTCCTAAATAGCACTCTGGCCTCAGAATCAGCCCTAAAGGCATTCAGATCTGGCTGAAAAGCCCATGAGAGTATTTCAGGCATGGAAAGCCAAGACACTCTGGCAAAAAGATCTCTGTGAGTGAGATCCCAGTGGAAAGAACAGGTCTTCAAAGAGGGAGGTGCCTTTCTCTGAAGGGAGGAGAGAACCTCCACTTTGACTATGACCGTGTCTAAACAAGATAAGAGTCGGAGAACTCAAGGGGCTTCCATAGCCTTGGAAACTCATGACTGGTGCATAGGGAGATTACTGATGCCATAAACAGGAGTGTCAATTTGTAAAGTCAACAACAGGAGTCACTGTGCACTTACTCCTCATGTAGGATCTCTGTCCTTAATGTGCTGTACATTGAGGCTTAATGCTATAACAAGTACTCAAACAGTATATTTCACTTTGTGTTTCTATGGGGGTGCAAACGATTGAAATCTTTACTTAATGTACACTAAACTGATCTTCTGTAAAGAAAAAAAAAGAAATTATCAATTCCCAACTTGACTCTCACTGGGATTAAACATGACAATAGGTCTGATCTGATTTCATCATCATTTTAAAAAAATCATCTATTATTTTTCACTTTATGTTTCTGTGTGGGAGCAAACTGTTGAAATCCTTACTTAAGGTATACTAAGCTGATCTTCTGTATATTAAGATAATCGAAAATGAATCTTGATGTGAATGGAAGGGGAGAGGGAGTGGGAAAGGGGAGGGTTGTGGGTGGGAGGGACGGTATGGGGGGGGAAGCCATTGTAACCCATGAGTCGTACTTTGGAAATTTATATTCATTAAATAAAAGATAAAAAAAAAAGTAAAAGCAAAGTAACTAGTACTCAAAAAAAAAAAATTTAGGGTTTCAAAGTATTTTTCCCAAACTTTAGTTCTTTTGATTATTACAACAATCACTTGAGAAAGTAGGAAGAAATCATTCCAATTTTATGACTTAATGAAACAGAGATTCAAAGAGTGATCCACAAGTGTGGCTAGTAAATAGCAGTACATCCAACTTCCCAGCTCACTATCTGCAACCACATAAGATGCAGGTTTGCATGCCTGCAGGCTTCAAGCTCTTTGGGGGCCATACAAGGTGATTTACTTCAAGAGAGGCAGAAAATCACTGTTGGCTTGGAAGGCTTGGGCATCCTCCTAAAAGAAGGTAAAGGGAGAGAGGGATTCCCAGGCCAGAGGAAAAGAGGGAACAAAGATGGACTAGTGGTCAGATAGAACCGCTCACCTGCAGCTGGGAGTGCACTAGTAGCTGATAGCCTAGGATTCTTGTGGGAGATGATGAAGTTTTATGGTGATCACAGGAGCAGAGGTGTGGAAAAGGTGACTGAATTGAGAGACATGGAAGCAAAAGCAAAAGAATCAGATATTCATGTGGCCTTGAGAAGGGTGTAGGGACCAGCCACCCTTGAGATGCTGTTATCAGAGAACATTTGTGGATAGCAAACATGAGAAAATGAAAGAACAGATTTTTCTTGGTTTGTTGTGTGTGAGGGAAGAGAATTATTGGAATCAAGGAACTAAGTTTGAGAACAGCCAAAAGGAGAAAACCATGGGCTATATAAGCAGGTCTAGCTAAAGATGGGAGAAAAATCCAAGACCCTCATGAAACACGGTACAGAGATAAGAAAGGAAAGACCAGTAAGAATGAACACCTAGACTTAATATGGGGTCATTTCAACTTCTGGATTTGAACAATCAGGACTAAAAGGAACAGCAAGAGAGGATAATGAGGAAATGGGAACATCAACGATGATTTCCACCAAAGGGTTGTTTCTGAGTAGTCACTGGTCAGCATCTCATAAGAAGCCCAAGGAATGACCCTTGGATGTTAACACTAGTTACTGCCGACCAGAAGGAATGAAGACTGAATTCCCCACATACTGTAAGAACCAAAGTACAAAGCACAATACCTGCAGATTTGGGAATTTTACATTTTTTAAAACACAGGGACAAACAGGATTTCATTTCATCAACCCAAGTTTTAGAACCAATTATATGGCCACCATTGTGCACACTGTGCAAAGACAATGGTCCCTGCTCTCTCAGATGTAAAATTATTAATATCATAATTAAAATAATTTCAGCATTTCAAAATCTAATTTAGAAGTAAAAAGAACCTGTATTTAGGTATTCAGAACCTTATCGTTTTATAACTGCTACAAATATACTTCTTAAAATTTTGGAGCCATCTCAGATCTAGTTGCTTCTGATGATAAGCAGATTCTCCATATTCCCAGTTAATATAATGATTTGACTGGGATATGCACATTTGACATGGTATGTCTTCCCATATAACTACAGTCCTAAAGACAATGTAACCGAGCATATTCTCCAGGAGCTTTTTCATGAAATTAGGGAATCACTGGATATCACAGAGGCAGAATTAGAATTCAGTGGGGCAATGACACATATACAACCATCTATTTGGGCTTACCAGTCAATGTTATAACTGCTGTGTTGGAGAAGCTTCAAGGCAAATTGAAATAAACTATCTTAGCAAATTAGGAAAAAACAGGAATTAAAGCCTGAGAGAAGGAACTTCCTCCCTGGATGACCAGATCCATTTTCTCAGCTCCTATCCACTAAGGAGAACTATAAATCCAGAAAATAACACAAGAGACCTGGAAATTAACCCAGTGGCTGGGCATCTTAATCGCTCACCTAACAGAAGCTGCCACCCATCCTGGCACCAGAATTCAGCCAGGTAGGCTCATGCCTCCTGGAAATGCATGTGATACCTCCAAGCACATAATTTTACAATATACAATTTAAAATATATTTATAACATACAATTTATAATATACATTAAAAATGTATAACAAAATATAGTACCACATTTATAACACACAACGTAACACTCAGTTTACCCTTTCTTCCCCTGGCTCCTGAAGACCCGGGTGTCCCTAGCCTGTGGCTGGTGCTGGCAAGGGATACGCACAAAATGTCCCAGAAGACTTACCAGGTGAGGATGGATGAACCTGAGGGTCCTGGCAAGTCTACTGCCACTCCTCCCAATACCAGCAGGCCGGCGCTTCCTGCAAGTTTGCTTGTGGCCGCTCACCTCCTTGTTCCAAGTCCAGCGCCCAAGCTCCACACACGTTCTGAGGAAGAACGCCACAACGCTGGACAGCAAGAAGAGAAAAGAGCAATAGCAGCACTGAGCACCCTTTTTATAAACTAGGTATTTAACAGCATATCAGTTCTGAATGGATTGCCTTCAGGTGCCAACCAATCAGAAGACAAAGACCAAGCCTGTGCAGGATGGCCCGGGGGCGTGCTCCAGGCTGCTCCTGAGCTCGAGATGTCAAAAGTTGGCATCGAGGTGAGGCTCCAGGGTGGTGGGGGTCACAGGTCATTTGTTTCACTTTTTTCTTTTTTTTTTTTAACTTTTATTTAATGAATATACGTTTCCAAAGTACGAATAATGGATTACTATGGCTTCCCCCCCCCATACCGTCCCTCCCACCCACAACCCTCCCCTTTCCCACTCCCTCTCCCCTTCCATTCACATCAAGATTCATTTTCGATTATCTTAATATACAGAAGATCAGCTTAGTATACCTTAAGTAAGGATTTCAACAGTTTGCTCCCACACAGAAACATAAAGTGAAAAATAATAGATGATTTTTTTTAATGATGATGAAATCAGATCAGACCTATTGTCATGTTTAATCCCAGTGAGAGTCAAGTTGGGAGTTGATAGTTTCTTTTCTTTTATTTTCTTTTTTTTTTTTTTTTACAGAGGATCAGTTTAGTATGCATTAAGTAAAGATTTCAACAGTTTGCACCCCCATAGAAACACAAAGTGAAATATATTATTTGAGTACTCGTTATAGCATTAAATCTCAATGCACAGCACATTAAGGACAGAGATCCTACATGAGGAGTGAGTGCACAGTGACTCCTGTTGTTGACTTTACCAATTGACACTCCTGTCTATGGCATCAGTAATCTCCCTATGCTCCAGTCATGAGTTTCCAAGGCTATGGAAGCCCTCTGAGTTCTCCGACTCTTATCTTGTTTAGACAAGGTCATAGTCAAAGTGGAGGTTCTCGCCTCCCTTCAGAGAAAGGTACCTCCTTCTTTGAAGACCTGTTCTTTCCACTGAGATCTCACTCACAGAGATCTTTTGCCAGAGTGTCTTGGCTTTCCATGCCTGAAATACTCTCATGGGCTTTTCAGCCAGATCTGAATGCCTTTAGGGCTGATTCTGAGGCCAGAGTGCTATTTAGGACATCTGCCATTCTATGAGTCTGCTGAGTATCTCACTTCCCATGTTGGATCACTCTCCCCTTTATTTATTCTATCGGTTAGTGTTAGCAGGTACTAGACTTGCTTATGTGCTCCCTTTGACTCTTAGTCCTTTCATTATGATCAATTGCGAACTGAAATTGATCACTTGGACTAGTGAGATGGCATTGGTACATGCCACCTTGATGGGATTAAATTGGAGTCCCCTGGTATGTTTCTAACTCTACCATTTGGGGCAAGTCAGCTTGAGCATGTCCCAAATTATATATCTCTTCCCTCTCTTATTCCTACTCTTATGTTTAACAGGGATCACATTTCAGTTAAATTTCAACACTTAAGAATAACTGTGTATTAATTACAGAATTAAACAAGTCATATTAAGTAGAACAGACAAAAAAACTACTAAGAGGGATAATGTATTAAGTTGTTCATTAACAGTCAGGGCTATGCTGATCAAGTCACCATTTCCCATAGTGTCCATTTCACTTCAACAGGTTTCCTTTTTGGTGTTCAGTCAGTTGTCATCGATCAGGGAGAACATATGGTATTTGTCCCTTTGGGACTGGCTTATTTCACTCAGCATGATGTGTTCCAGATTCCTCCATTTTGTTGCAAATGACTGGATTTCGTTGTTTCTTACTGCGGTATAGTATTCTAAAGAGTACATATCCCATAATTTCTTTATCCAGTCTACCGTTGATGGGCATTTAGGTTGGTTCCAGGTCTTAGCTATTGTGAATTGAGCTGCAATAAACATTAGGCTGCAGACCGCTTTTTTGTTTGCCAATTTAAATTCCTTTGGGTAGATTCCAAGGAGTGGGATGGCTGGGTCGAACGGTAGGGTTATCTTCAGGTTTCTGAGGAATCTCCAGACTGACTTCCATAGTGGCTTGACCAGTTTGCATTCCCACCAACAGTGGGTTAGTGTCCCTTTTTCCCCACATCCTCGCCAGCATCTGTTGTGGGTAGATTTCTGTATGTGAGCCATTCTAACCGGGGTGAGGTGGAACCTCATTGTGGTTTTGATTTGCATTTCTCTGATTGCTAATGACCTTGAACATTTTTTCATGTGCCTGTTGGCCATTTGGATTTCCTCTTTTGAAAAATGTCTATTGAGGTCCTTGGCCCATCTCTTAATTGGGTTGTTGGTTTTGTTTTTGTGGAGTTTCTTGATCTCTTTGTAGATTCTGGTTATTAACCCTTTATCTGTTGCATAGTTTGCAAATATTTTTTCCCATTCTGACGGTTGTCTCTTCACTCTCCTGACTGTTTCTTTTGCAGTACAGAAACTTCTCAATTTGATGCAATCCCAATAGTTAATTTTGGCTTTGACTGCCTGTGCCTCCCGGGTCTTTTCCAGAAACTCTTTGCCTGTGCCAATATCTTGAAGGGTTTCTCCAATGTTCTCTAATAACTTGATGGTGTCAGGTTGTAGATTTAGGTCTTTAATCCATGTTGAGTGGATTTTTGTGTAAGGTGTAAGGTAGGGGTCTTGCTTCATGATTCTGCACGTGGAAATCCAGTTTTCCCAGCACCATTTATTGAATAGACTGTCCTTGCTCCAGGAATTGGTTTTAGATCCTTGATCAAATATAAGTTGGCTGTAGATGTTTGGGTTGATTTCTGGTGTTTCAATTCTGTTCCATTGGTCTATCCATCTGTTTCTGTACCAGTACCATGCTGTTTTGATTACAACTGCCCTGTAGTATGTCCTGAAATCTGGTATTGTGATGCCTCCGGCTTTGTTTGTGTTGTACAAGATTGCTTTAGCTATTCGAGGTCTCTTGTGCCTCCATATAAATTTCAGCACCAATTTTTCCAGATCTGAGAAGAAGGTCTTCGGTATCTTGATTGGTATTGCATTGAATCTATAAATTGCTTTTGGGAGAATGGACATTTTGATGATATTGATTCTTCCAATCCATGAGCATGGAAGATTTTTCCATTTCTTGGTATCCTCTTCTATTTCTTTCTTTAAGGTTTTGTAATTTTCATCGTAGAGATCTTTAACGTCCTTGGTTAAGTTTATTCCAAGGTATTTGATTGTTTTTGTAGCTATTGTGAATGGGATTGATCTTAGAAGTTCTTCCTCAGCCATGGCATTGTTTGTGTATACAAAGGCTGTTGATTTTTGTGCATTGATTTTATACCCTGCTACTTTGCCAAACTCTTCTATGAGTTCCAATAGTCTCTTGGTAGAGTTCTTTGGGTCCCCTAAATAAAGAATCATGTCATCTGCAAAGAGGGATAGTTTGAGTTCTTCCTTCCCAATTTGGATCCCTTTAATTTCTTTTTCTTGCCTAATAGCTCTGGCTAGAACCTCCAGAACTATATTGAATAGCAGTGGTGAGAGTGGACATCCCTGTCTGGTCCCAGATCTCAGTGGAAATGCTTCCAACTTTTCCCCATTCAATAGGATGTTGGCTGTGGGTTTTTCATAGATTGCTTTGATTGTATTGAGGAATGTTCCTTCCAAACCCAGTTTGCTTAGAGTTTTCATCATGAACGGGTGTTGTATTTTATCAAATGCTTTCTCGGCATCTATTGAGAGAATCATATGGTTTTTCTTCTGCAGTCTGTTAATGTGGTGTATCACATTGATTGTCTTGCGCACATTAAACCATCCCTGCATACCAGGGATAAATCCCACTTGGTCTGGGTGGATGATCTTTCTGATGTGTTGTTGCATTCTATTGGCGAGAATTTTATTGAGGATTTTTGCATCTATGTTCATCAGGGATATTGGTCTGTAATTCTCTTTCAGTGCTGCATCTTTTTCCGGCTTAGGGATTAAGGTGATGCTGGCTTCATAGAAAGAATTTGGGAGGATTCCCTCTTCTTCGATTGTTCTGAATAGTTTGAGAAGAATTGGAGTTAGTTCTTCTTTAAATGTCTGGTAGAATTCAGCAGTGAATCCATCTGGTCCTGGGCTTTTCTTTGTTGGGAGGGCCTTTATTACTGTTTCAATTTCTGTCTCAGTTATGGGTCTGTTTAGGTTTTCGATGTCTTCCTGGTTCAATTTAGGTAGGTTGCATGTGTCCAGGAATCTATCCATTTCTGATAGGTTTCCCTGTTTGCTGGCATACAAGTCCTTGTAGTAATTTCCGATGATTCTTTTTATTTCTGTGGTGTCTGTTGTTACATTTCCTTTTTCATCTCTGATTTTATTGATTTGGGTCTTTTCTCTTCTTTTTTTAGTTAGTTGGGCCAATGGGGTGTCAATTTTGTTTATTTTTTCAAAAAACCAGCTCCTCGTTTGGCTGATTTTTTGTAATGTTTTTCTTGATTCAATCCTGTTGATTTCTTCTCTGATTTTAATTATTTCTCTTCTCCTACTAGATTTGGGTCTGGTTTGCTGTAGGTTTTCTAGATCCTTGAGGTGAATAGAAAGCTCATCTATTTGGTGCCTTTCCAATTTCTTGATGTAGGCACCTATTGATATAAACTTTCCTCTTAACACTGCTTTTGCTGCGTCCCATAAGTTTTGGTATGTTGTGCTGTTATCCTCATTTACTTCCAGAAAGTTTTTGATTTCTCTTTTGATTTCTTCTATGACCCATTGTTCATTCAGGAGCATGTTGTTCAATCTCCATGTGTTTGCGTATGCTCTAGGGATTCCTGAGTTGTTCATTTCCAACTTCATTCCTTTATGGTCTGAGAAGCTGCATGGTATGATTCTAATTCTTTTGAATTTGCTGAGACTTGCTTTATGGCCTAGTATGTGGTCAATCCTAGAGAAGGTTCCATGTACTGCTGAGAAGAATGTATAATCTTTAGCTGTAGGATTGAAAGTTCTGTATATATCTGTTAGATCCATTTGGGCTATAGTGTCGTTTAAATCTACTGTATCCTTGTTGATCTTCTGTCCTATTGATCTGTCTATTTCTGAGAGTGGAGTATTGAAGTCCCCCAGTACTATTGTATTGGTGTCTAAGTCTCCCTTTAAGTCCATTAACAAATCTTTTAGATAAACTGGTGCCCTGTAGTTAGGTGCATATACATTGATAATTGTTATATCTTCCTGTTGAATTGATCCATTAATCATTATGTAGTGTCCCTCTTTGTCTCTCTTAACGGTTTTTGTGGTAAAGTTTATGGTGTCTGATATTAAGATGGCTACGCCTGCTCTTTTTTCATTTCTGTTGGCATGGTATATCTTTTTCCAGCCTTTCACTTTCAGTCTGTATGGATCTTTGTTGGAAAGATGTGTTTCTTGTAAGCAGCAAATAGATGGGTTTTGTTTTTTAACCCAATCAGCCAAACGGTGTCTTTTAACTGGACAGTTCAGGCCATTCATGTTCAATGTGACTAATGATAAGTGGTAACTTTGCCCTGCCATTTGCCAAAGATAAGTTCTAATATATGCTTTGAATTCCCTGTGATCTTTTGCTGTGAGCTTTCCTTCCTTGGTTTCCTTCCTTTACCTTCTTTCATATTGATGACCGTGTTTCTTTGTTTCTGTGTGTAACACATCTTTAAGCATCTTTTGCAGGGCTGGACGAGTGGCAACAAATTCTTTCAATTTCTGTTTGTTATGAAAAGTCTTTATTTCACCTTCATTCACAAATGAGAGCTTTGCAGGATATAATATTCTGGGCTGGCAGTTGTTCTCTCTTAGTACCTGGGCTATATCTTGCCATTCCCTCCTAGCTTGTAGAGTTTCTGATGAGAAGTCAGCTGTGAGTCTGATTGGAGATCCTCTGAGAGTAATCTGACGTTTCTCTCTTGCACATTTTAGGATCTTTTCTTTATGTTTCACTGTGGAGAGTTTAATTACAACGTGTCGTGCTGAGGATCTCTTTTGGTCGTGTTTATTAGGGGTTCTGTGAGCTTCCTGTACTAGGATTTCTCTGTCCTTCTCCAAACCTGGGAAATTTTCTGCTAATATCTCACTAAAAAGGCCTTCTAATCCTTTCTCCCTCTCCATGCCTTCAGGAACTCCTAGAACCCGAATGTTGGGTTTTTTAATAGTATCCTGAAGATTCCCGACAATATGTTTTAGATTTCTAATTTCCTCGTCTTTTCTTTGGTCTGACTGTATCCTTTCCTGTTCTCTGTCTTCTAAGTCCGATATTCTCTCTTCTGCTTCTCCCATTCTGTTTGTAAGGCTCTCTATTGTGTTTTTCATTTGATCTATTGAATTCTTCACTTCAGTCACTATCCTAGTTTCCTGTTGTACTAGTTGTTTCCTTTCATTTTGATTCCTCCTTAATATTTCATTTTCACGAGAGAGATTTTCTATCTTGTCCATTAAGGATTTCTGTAGTTCAAGAATTTGTTTTTGAGAACTTCTTAATGTTCTTATCAATTTTTTGAGATCTGCTTCTTGCATTTCTTCTATGTCATCATCCTCATAATCTTGAATTGGGGTGTCTTTTTCATTTGAGGGCTTCATGGTGACTTCCTTGTTTTTATTACCTTGGTTTTTGCGTTTGTTATTTGTCATATTGGAGATATTTGGTTTCTTCACTGTGGTGCTTTTTCTTGTTATACTATGACTCTAGATTAAGTGGACTATCTGTTTTTGATGGAGCCTTAGGGCTTGAGATGGGTGTGGCCTGAGAGCTCTGTTTGGTGTGCCAAAGGTGACACTCCCAGGTTAGGCGTGGTAAACCTCTCTCTCTCTCTCTCTCTCTCTCTCTTTTTGATTCAAAAGGGAAGTTATTCTGCACAGCTGAACGAAGTTGGAGGTAGTTAGCTATACCCACAGGAGCCAGAGATCAGAAGCTCTTTCCCAAGGACCACACAGGGAATCTGTTCGGCCCTTAGAGTGGGCTCAAATTCTCCTTCAGTCTCCCACTGGGTTGCCAAAGTTACGGAATTGTAGCGTCTCTGGAGAGTGCTCACGTGAATTCCGTGAGTTCTCTCCCCCACCGTCTCTTTTTTCACAGTCTCAGTTCAGTAGCACCATAAATTTACTAGTTCCTAATCTCCTGTTAATTCGCCCCACCCAGAGTCAGGTTTTGCTGCTAGGCTCAGGGCCGGTGCAGACCTGAGGTGGCTCTGCTTATGACGTATGTCCAAGATGGCGCCTGCTCTTTGTCTTGCTCGCCCTTGAGAGGTGAGCGGAGAGAGAGAAACCCGTGTCCGTACCAGTCACCTTTTTTTTTTTCCCTCTCTCTCTCTTCCAGTTAGCTTGGTGAAGTCCCCCCCACCCCGGGGGTCGTTCCCTCTAGTCTCCTCTCTCCGCTTGCCTGCCGGTGTCTCGGGTTATTGAGGTTCGGCTCACCTCGCGTTCCAGCGCTGGTGTGTTGAGTCTGCCGCTGGTGTCCCGAACTGTGGGCTCCCACGCTCTCCACGCAGGTCTGCTCCCCTTCCAGCACCGATGTGTGGATTCGGAGCCCTGGACGTCCCAAGTCTCTCCGCTGTTGCACTCTCCTTCGAGCACTTGCGCGCAGACCCTGCAGCTTGCGCAGCTCAGTCCCGCGGCTCGGCTTCCGCGGCTCAGTCCCGCGGCTCGGTCCTGCGGCTCGGCTTTCGCGCGTGGTGGGCGACCTTGTTCTCCCAGTAGGTCCTCCGATTCACGCCCACTGGATCCAGAAGAGTTTTGTCTGCAATATTTTCCTGGTTCTTTTTTCTGAGGCTACCGTAACTCCCCTTTTATTAAACTAAATTTTCCCAGACTATCGGTGCGCGCCCTCACTATTCCGCCATCTTGGCTCCGCCCCCTAATGTCTGTTTCACTTTTTTCTTTGAAATTATTCCACAATTCATTTTAAAATTCGAGAGTATTTCTCTCTAGGTTCAGTACATATTCATCTGCTTTTTCTCTCAAGAGTGTACAAATAAAGTGAAATTTCTTTTATAGGACTCATGCATTGGGAGTGGTGGTGGTTTTTGAACTACTGTATTACAGAAAGAAAACAAGGATAACTGCAGGATTTATGGAAACACGAGAATTTAGAAAAATAGCAAAGTTGCATAAGATCATTCTTTAAAATATTTTAAAAATATTTCTGCCCATAGCATTAGACCTTCAATTGTTTTAGAATGACCCTATGGATAGAATTAATAGAACTTGGCTTGCTAATAATTGGTAGAATGCTGTGCTGCTGGAAGTTAATGAGTAGTGTTTTAGGAATTAAGGTCATTAAGTTCCACAACAAAAAAATGAATGAGTTGAGACTTAAAGTCTGAATGACTTGTATAAGAATACATGAATTACAAAATATTCTTGCACCAAAATAATTATTTTTAATTCCATTTCTTCATCAACTTTTTGAAGTATCCTCATGTATTTTGAAACTCAATAACTTTAAAATATTTAGATTTTGTTTGTATTTATAAATAGGAAAATACAGGATTGCAAACCCAAGTTGTTACACAAGTATTCCTAATTGAAACACAAAACCAGCCGGCGCTGCGGCTCAATAGGCTAATCCTCCACCTAGCGGCGCCGGCACACCGGGTTCTAGTCCCGGTCGGGGTGCCGGATTCTTTCCCGGTTGCCCCTCTTCCAGGCCAGCTCTCTGCTGTGGTCCGGGAGTGCAGTGGAGGATGGCCCAAGTGCTTGGGCCCTGCATCCCATGGGAGACCAGGAGAAGCACCTGGCTCCTGCCTTCGGATCAGCATGGTGCGCGGGCCACAGCGCACCAGCCATAGCGGTCATTGGAGGGTGAACCAACGGCAAAAGGAAGACCTGATTCTCTCTCTCACTATCCACTCCGCCTGTCAAAAAAAAAAAAATGAAACACAAAACCAACCACAGTGTATGGTATTAAAAGAAATTGATTCAGTACATATTTTTATTTTGCAAATTTTCCGGGTGTATCTGCTATTAATCCTCTGGTGACATTTAGCTTATTTACTCCAAGAATTTTGCTGTTTTTATAATTGTATCAAACATTTAATTAAAAGAGCTATTAGCTTGCTTCTAATGCTCTGAAAATGAAAACTGAAGTGTGTCTCAGGAGAATCTGGTATTTTTTGGTATTTCCAAGTCAGAGAAGGTCAACTTATTAGTGGTTTTAATCAGTCTTCCCAAAAGTGATCATATTTAGTCTCAAAACTACAAAGCAAAGGATTTTTCACCTTTGCCTTTGAAAATAGTAACAAAAGGCAAAATGTGATGCCCAGTACTTTCTGGCCTCTCATCCAAGCCACGGCTCCCTGCTGCTTCTACCATATTTCCAATCACATCTAGGAATTGCATATTTTATCCCATAATGCAACAATCATGTAACAGTGCTTTGTGTCTGTAGAGGATTTTTCTAAACTACCAGACACATTCATGCATGGTTTCTTTTCCTCCTCACTACAACTATGTTTCCAAGATTGACAGAGAGGGCAAGGCAAGCACAGGGAAGCTGCAAAGCACAGCTAGTTCATGGCAGAGAGGGATCGGGAAGCCCCCTTTTTGGACCACATGGTAATGCTTTGCCTGCAGCCTCCCCAAGGTCATGTGCTTGGGTGGGGGGCTGCCAGAAGCCAACCCTGAGCCAAAGATTGGCTTGACCATGATTTATTAGTTCAAGGTTCTAGGAGTAACGACCAAGCAGGTGGGAGGAGGAAATTAAAGACAACCACCCAGGGTCTCATTAAAGTCATGTCTCAGGCTCAGCCTGATTCCATGGGGATTTCTAGGGAGCAACCCGTCCTGCTTAGAAGCAAGGGAGCAGCTGAGCTTTTGCGCACTCACACCGATCAGCCACTGGTTACAGGGGACTGCAAGGATTAGGAAAAACAGTTCATAGAATTCACAGTCCCAGTGCCCAGAGGTAACAATCCTGAGGATCCTTGGGCTGAGCCTTGATCAGCCAAACTGATGCACAGGTGGGAAAAGAGCTCCCAGGAGATCCATGTGGGCGGAGCCTGGTGTCCAGCACGGATGCAGTTATCCATGCGGCCAATAGTATGGACTGGGCTCCTCCTATGTGCCAGAGAATTCTATCCAGAGCCCATCTCTGAGATCCTCTTCCTTCAAGTTCACTCTCCTGGGTTTTATCTCCTTTACAACACCCACTCCTGCCTGTTTTTCCTCCTCTCTGGATGTTTTCAGGTGTATTGTTTATTTCTTCCTGCTAGAATACAGGTTTCTTAGGAGCTCAAACTCAGCCTGCTGGAAAAGCCCCCTCTGAAGAGTGGATGCTTTCCCCAAGACCTGAAATTCCAAGGATATCCAGCCGCGAGGAGGTTTGGGGGAGACCATTCTAGGCAGACGACATGGGAAGTGCAAGGGCACTGAGGTGGAAATTGGCTTGGAGCTCCCAGAACAAGGAGTAAACTTCAGTGAATGGGAGGGAGGGAGCAGGTGGGAGAGGTCAGGAAATAAAGGGCTCTGTGCACCCTGGCGGGTGGAGCCCTCAGAGAGAGGCCCAGTGCTCACACAGCACCTTTGTGAAGGTGGCTGCATCTCCGATCCCAACCTGTCACCCTCTCGCTTAGCAGGGACCTTGTACCTCTTTCAACCAGAGTGTGTGTCATCCATCAGCTGTAAAGGATCTTCCATGGACTAATTTTCTATTCAGCAGTTTGCTGATGAATGCCAAATGGGTATCTGCAGACTTACATCAACAAGACATGACAGTGCAGCCTTCTAAAGAGAAGCAAACTATCTTCACGTTCACGGAACAGCAAACATCTGCAGTGCCACAGCCTCACTGCTGAGCCTACCAAGTCGGATTTGTTTCCTGAACCAGGACTCCAACTGGAGGATGCACCCAGTTTACCCTTTCCCACCCTCTCTGCGCAGGGCTGCACAGACACTGGCACCCTGCAGGCCTTCTCTCTCTTTCCCTGGAGAATAGGGATGACAGGTGATACTGCTCCTGTCTTGTTGATGTGGGAACCACAGCACCATGATGGCGAGCAGGAGCTGTGTCTGAGCAGAAGGAACCAGTGGGAAGGGAAGAACCACTCTGCTCTTCTGTGTCCCTTGAAGAAATCTCGGGTGATGAGGCCAATCTGAATGCCAGGGAAGAGAAGCTAGGAGTTTTAGCAATACCTTTTTTTTTCATGTTGCAGATGATGAATTCAAGGCAAGAAGGACATAAGATATATACATGATCAGAGGTCACAGAGCTAGGAGGTACCCACGGTCCAGAGCTCCTCCTACCCTGAGTTTCTCCCTGCCCAGGCTCGTGGGCCTTCCTCGACACCACCCTCTCTTTGAAAGCATGACTTTCAACATGGGCTCTACAGTGCTCCTGAATGCTAGGTTCTCAGCAGGCATCCTCAGCAAGATCATATGAATGTGGGGCATGGACACTTGGGGAAACTGTTCTTCCAAATTAGATCCGGAGCCGTTTAGACCCAGGAGAACGACACTTAAGGTCTGTTCCTAAGTTTTTTAAGGACAATCCAACTTGAGTTAAGAAAAACCTTCTGCTTTTGTGCTTTAGAGTTGCTAAGTCTGGATGACAGGTGCCTGAGTCGGTTCCTTGTCAGGCTAGCAGGTAAGACCCAGCCTCAAAGAGACATACAGATGATCTTACCTTTTTGTCACTGAGGCTGGTCATTTGGTCCACGAATTCCTCCTGGACCATGAAAGTAGCCAGGTTGGCCGTGTAGCTAGCCAGGAATATGACAGCAAAGAAGGCCCACGCAGATACCATGATCTTGCTGATGGTCCCTTTCAGATTCTGGACGGGCACAGAATTGCTGAACACCAGGCCCCAGAGGAGCCATATCACTTTCCCAATGGTGAAAGAAGGCCCACTGGGTGCTGCAAGAGCCAGAAAGGACAGCCTCAGTGTTTTCTCAAAATGCACACGTGGAAGCGATGCAGTGGCTCCTCCTCCACCCTATGACTTCCCCGCACTGTCCCCTCCATCCTCCTCCAGCCCGTGACTTCCCCGCACTGTCCCCTCCATCCTCCTCCAGCCCGTGACTTCCCTACACTGTCCCCTCCATCCTCCTCCACCCCGTGACTTCCCTACACTGTCCCCTCCATCCTCCTCCAGCCCATGACTTCCCCGCACTGTCCCCTCCTTCTTCCTCCAGCCCATGACTTCCCCGCACTGTCCCCTCCTTCTTCCTCCAGCCCATGACTTCCCTACACTGTCCCCTCCATCTTCCTCCAGCCCATGACTTCCCTACACTGTCCCCTCCATCCTCCTCCAGCCCGTGACTTCCCCGCACTGTCCCCTCCATCCTCCTCCACCCCGTGACTTCCCCACACTGTCCCCTCCATCCCCCTCCAGCCCATGACTTCCCCACACTGTCCCCTCTATCTTCCTCCAGCCCATGACTTCCCCGCACTGTCCCCTCCATCCTCCTCCAGCCCATGACTTACTCACACTGTCCCCTCCTTCCCCCTCCACCCAGTGGCTTCCCTACACTGTCCCCTCCATCCTCCTCCACCCCGTGACTTCCCCACACTGTCCCCTCCATCTCCCTCCAGCCTGTGGCTTCCCTACACTGTCCCCTCTATCCTCCACCAACCCGTGACTTCCGTGTACTGCCCACAACATCCTGCTCCAGCCCGTGACTTCCCTGTACTGTCCCTCCATCCTCCTCCAGCCCATGACTCTCCAGCATGCACTGGACTCCCTTCTGTGTTCCCACCACCAAGCTCATCCTCCCAATGGGGTCTTTGTACCTGCTGTGCCCTCTGCCTAGAGGGCTCCTCCCTCAGCCCTTCACACATCTGGCTCTTCTCATCCTTCCTCTATAACCTTCAACCTTAACTGTGTGTGACAATACATGCCTCATACCCCTACATACCCCAGCTCACTCTCCAACTGCACCACCACATTTACACCCATCACCAGAGTTGTCATAGCACAGGGCAGACCTGTTCCTTCATTGGTTGAGTCATTTTATAACTACAAAGTCTTTGCTTCCCAGTTCCCTGATACAGTCCTTGTACCCAACACTATGCCTAATGCATGAACTGCATTTTATACACACACACACATTTCTTTCTTGAAAACTTCATTTCTAACGAAATTGCTAAATATAAATATTTAACAATATTTCCAACAATATTCTTAAATATTTCATTTCTAACAATATTTTGAACAGTACTCTAAAATGCCATTTAGTTGCAAAGGAATTCAAACAAAGTATTAAGACATCCATGCCTAAAACAAGGATACCTACCTGCCCTTTCTTGTGTCACAGAAGGGCTTATTTATTTATTGCATGATCTACTCAGAATTTAAACACCAAAGAGGCTTAATTTAGTGACCTTGTTGACAAAATTTTCTTGGAATCAAAATATGCCTTCATGATCACACTGAACAGTCACGTATTAGACACTTAGAGCCCAGGCCCCAAAATCTGAGGAGCTGCATCTTGTCTGACAACGGCTGTGGCTGGAGTTTGAGACATGGGAGTAAAAGTGACCACATGTTCTCTGTTCACTCAACAGACGTTGGCGACCCATGCTCCATCCTCTTGATTGAGGAGATGAAGATCTAAAGGCCACACCCACTCTATTTAAGTAGCTCCTTATGCAGGAGGAAAGACAAACCATGAACGATAAACATGTGATCAGGATGGAGGCAGGAGTGGCCCAGAGCACCTGCAGAGGCAGGGAGGGCTAGCCCAGCTTGAGGGCTTGCAGGCAGGGACTAAACTGAGGAGATCAGTTGTCCTTTAAGGTACAAAGCAAATACTCAGAAAAACATATTACCATCCAACAGTCAGCCTTTTCCTTAGGTGAAAGGATGGTATTTAGCCTTGCATTTGCTTTAGGAATGACTATAACCAGGCCTTGGAATTGCCTGTGGAGCTTTCTGCGTCCCCAAGTGGTCTGTGGGTTACAGAGATCCCTTCACATATATATGCGAGTTCTTTTTTCAATCCCAACAAAAGAGAAAATGGCAGGGATGCAATGCTGCCTTGCTGTCAGAGGTTCAGACTCCACCTCTACAGCATCATGAAATCATACACAAGTTGTGCCCACCCCTGGATCTGGGAGATACAGAAGAGGTGAAAGGAAGGGAAACACACCAGGGAGGGGATAGAATTGAGAGGGAGCCAGAAAAATGTTGTGAAAGAAATCCTTTAAGGAGAGACGTGAGGGTGCTGGGGGTTGACTGAACACCATGGGTAAGAACACAGCTGGAGTCAGCCGGCTCAGTGTGTGAGCCGTACCTCTCCCATGTATTAGCTGGACAACTTCAGCTGTTCTCCAACCTGCCCATAACTCAACTCTATCCACTGTCAAAGGCCCTCACCTCAAATGGCTGTGAGAATTTAATGGATGTAAACCTAGTGCATCTCCAGGCAATCATAAACGTGAGCCCATTGTTAACGCTACAGCTATCACAACAGTGTGTTCTGTATTATGTCTTGTTACTGAATGACAGAAGCTGTTGTGAACAGTGGCTTGCACTATTCAACAGGCATGGGCACATCCAGACCCTTTGGACCACGTGAACACCTGGTTCCAGCTATGCCTGAAGGCCAGCGGCCCCCTCCCCCACAACTGGGCTGCATTCATCTGCCGCCTAGCTTATGGGAGGTCTCCTGCCATTCCTGCCCCCTGTTACATCTTCTTCTTCCCACCCACTTCCCTCTCTCATCAACACCACGGTGAGACAGCACCACACCCCTGTCACAACGGCTGTTTTCCAAAAGACAGCAGCAGATGTTGGCAAAACTTTTTTTTATTTGACAGATACAGTTAGACAGTGAGAGAGAGAGACAGAGAGAAAGGTCTTCTTTCCGTTGGTTCACCACTCAAATGGCCGCTATAGACGGTGCTGCACCGATCTGAAGCCAGGAGCCAGGGGCTTCTTCCTGGTCTCCCATGCGGGTGCAGGGCCCAAGCACTTGGGCCATCTTCCACTGCTTTCCCAGGCCACAGAAGAGAGCTGGACTGGAGGAGGAGCAGCCGGGACTTGAACTGGTGCCCATATGGGATGCTGGCGCTGCAGGTGGAGCATTAACCAAGTGAGCCATGGCGCCAGCCCCAACTGGCAAAACTTTTACACACTGCAGGTGGGAACGCACATCAGGGAAGCCCCCGGGGAAAGCAGTGTGGAGATTTCCTTTGAAAGCTAGAAACAGGACTTCCCCATGCAGTCCAGCAATCCCACTAACTGGGTACAGACCCAAAAGCCAGGAACACGTTGTACCAGAGACACCTGCACCACCATGTTTGTAGCTGCTTTGTTCACAAGAGCCAAAATATGGAATCAACTGAGGTGTCCATCATCCACTGACAGATAAAAAAGATAGATGAGGAACACACACACACACACACACACACACACACATATGGAATACTATTCCGCTATAAAGAAGAATGAAATTCTAGTACTGGCAGCAGAATGGCTACAATTGGAAGACGGCGTGCTGGCTTCGTGGTCTTGTCACTTTCCAGTTGTTGAATTTTTTATTTGGCGGAGCCAATAAGCTTTTCAGTATCATATAAAATTATGCTATCTCAAGAAAAGTATTTTTATATTTTTTAGATTTATTTATTTATTTGAAAGTCAGAGTTAGAGAGAGAGAGAGAGAGAGAGAGAGAGAGAGAGGTCTTCCATCTGCTGGTTCACTCCCCAGTTGGCCACAACGGCCGGAACTGCACCGATCCGAAGCCAGAAGCCAGGAGCTTCTTCCAGGTCTCCCACATGGGTGCAGGGGCCCAAGGACTTGAGCCATCTTCCACTGCTTTTCCAGGCCATAGCAGAGAGCTGGATCAGAAGTGGAGCAGCTGGGACTCGAACTGGCACCCATATGGGATGCTGGCACTGCAGGCAGTGACTTTACCCAATATGCCACAGTGCCGGCACCATAAAGTATTTTTTAAACAATGATTCCAGGTCAGGTAGAATACCTTAGATTTATTATTAATATTTACTTCCTAAGTAGCGAATGGGAGGTTTGATGTCAGGAAATGCATTAGTAAAATCGGCCTGGTCACTCTGCAGTTAGATTTCAATTTTATTTTGTGACAATAAAAGTTTTTTGTTTCACGGCTGAAAAAAAAAGATTTTGAAAAAAAGAACTTATGACAGCATATGGTGAGAGCTTACACTGGTGCGGGATCTGCACTGTGGTGCAGCGGATGAAGCCACTGCCTGAGACATAGGCATCCCATAGGAGGCCAGTTTGAGTCCCGGCTGCTCCACTTCTGATTCAGCTCTCTGCTATGGCCTGGGCAAACAGTGGAAGATGGCCCAAGTTCTTGGGCCCCTGCACCCGCATGGAATACCTGGAAGAAGTTCCTGGCTCTGGATTTGGCTTGATCCAGAACTGGCTGTTGCAACCATTTAGGGAGTGACCCAGTGATGGAAGCTTTCTCTCTCTCTCTCTCTCTCTCTCTCTCTCTCTCTCTCTCTCTCTCTCCATCTTTCAAATGATTTTTTAAAAAAATGGGTGCATTGCTACATTTGTCACATGAGAGAAACAGAACCAGTGGTGACAGTAAATGCAGCCCAGGGGCTCGTGACTGGGGTCAAGGCTACAGACAAAGTCACGAGGGAGAAAGACGCTGTGTTACAGGGGATTTCTGAGACAGGTGGCAAATGACCGATGGAACCAGGACCATGTGTGTGCGACCCGCCTCCCAAAGCCCTTACTTTTCTTCCCAGCTGGTCCGAGGCTGGAAGGATGGAAGGAGGGACTTGACGCAGTCAACAGGGGGCCAGAGCCTTCCCAAGGGACAGCCAGTACCACAGAAGTCAAAGCCAAGAGACGGAGGAAAATTGTGCTCTGATGACATCGCTAGCACGCCTGGATCCAGCTGTGAGCTGGTGACAGCGCTGCTTGGGACTTTAGCAAGCACAAGACACCATGTCTCTTGCACCCAGGCATTCCGCTAGGGCTCTGAGCAACCAGAAATGCACCTGCCATCATGGAGTTTAGAAACGCAAGAGTGGCAACCGACCTGAAATTAGATCGGATGCAGGGAAAACATTACTTCATGCAGCTGTGCTAACATTTACAAAGGAGAAGTATTTGCACGGGTAAAGGGAATAGTCTACCCCGTCCATGTCTGAAGAGACACAAAGTGGGTTCTGGCCAGGCAAGCAAAGAGGAGAGCTGTGGGGAGGAGATTCCAGGAAGCAGGAATGGCACATGCAAAGGCCCTGAGGCATTAAGATAATTTCCTCCTCCATGAACCCAAAGAAGAAAAAGAATGTGTCAGGGCAGAGCAGCTGAGTGTGTCTTTGGGTCTCCATGGCCCAGACAGAGCTTGGCACGTGGTAAATGTGACCGAACATTTGCCAGCTGAGTGAGGGACCCTGCCCGTGCCTCCACCCCTGTGCGCTAGCCCTGTGTCTGGGCTGTGCTGGACCAGGAGGAAGATGTGAGGCTGTACTTGTCCTGGATTGCACTCTCTCAGCCTTTCCACTCCCAAAGCTGGACACACACGAGCGTGGACCCCAAACACCAGGTTAAGGCATCAATGTTTGTGGCAAAGACCAGCGTAGCCACCCAAAGCCTGGATCCCTTCTTCCATGGGGCTGAAGACATCCGGGCCTCCTGGGCAGTAGACATGGCCCTGCACGGCTCCTGCAAATGGACAGTCCGAGTTGGGGCTGGAGACCCCGGGCAGGCCTCCTCCGCCCTCCTTCCCAGCTGCCCCCAGGAACTGGGGCCCTGGAAAGGCTGGTGGGGGTGCGGCTGTGCCACCCAGGAGAGAAACAGCCCTCCGCTCTGCCTCCCTACTGCAGGGTTGCTTTGTACTGCAGCACAGCCCTACGTGGGCTCACATGGGGTCTAGGAAAGGGGCAGGGACCTTGGAGTTTGGAGCAGGAAGTGGCCACATCATGAGGCAGAATGGGGTGCAGCCTTGGCTTCTGGTGGCACAGGGATGGGTGGTGACTCAGAAAGGGGAGCTTGGGGCCGGCACTCTGGCATAGCGAATGAAGCCAGTGCCTGCAGTGCCGGCATCCCATATGGGCATCAGTTCCAGTCCCGGCTGCTCCACTTCCACTCCAGTTCCCTGCTATGGCCTGGGAAAGCAGTAGAAAATGGCCCAAGTGCTTGGGCTCCTGCTCCCACATGGCAGGAGTTCTTTGCGCCTGGCTTTGGGCCTAGCCCAGACTTGGCTATCGTAGCCATCTTGGGGAGTGAACCAGGGGATAGAAGCGCTCTGTGTGTGTGTGTGTATGTGTGTGTGTGTGTAAAACTCTGCCTTTCAAATCAATCAATCTTTTTTTAAAAAGGGGTGCTCGCCCCAAGAAAGGTGGTCAGCCGAGTCACAACCACTCCAATCGGTGACAATTCTGGTCTGGTCTGTCCCCGTCACAAAGGAGAGACTGAGGCAGCTGGGGTGGCAGCCACAGAGCCTCCCTGGCCTGGGGCCTTGGAGCAGAATGCGACCATTCTGATCATTCTAGAACACGTCTCTGGGAAGAGCCGGGTCATGAATGGATCAGGCTTGGGGCACCACAGAACCCCTGTCTCAACTGCCCAGCTAGGATGCCAAGGCCAGGAAGCCTCCCAGGAAGGAAGCAGTGGGCGTGGCTATGTTCCAATAAAACTTTATTTATAGACGCAGGCCAGAGGCCCCACGATGTAAGCAGGCCAAGCAGTCCAAGCTGCATACTTGCCAAAGGCTGTGCCGGGGGCAGAGCATTGTGGCACAGCGGCTTAAGCCACTGCTTGGGACGCACATCCAGTGCTGGAGGGAATCCCAGCCACTCCACTTCTGATCCAGCTCTCTGCGGATGTGTCCTGGGAGGCAGCCAATGACAGCACAAGTGCCTGGGTGCACTTGGGAGCCTCAGATGGTGCTCTGGGCTCCTGGCTTTGGCCTGACCCAGCCCTGGCTGTTGTGGGCATTTGGGGAGAGAATCAGCAGATGGAAGGACTTTCTCTCTCTCTCTCTCTCTCTGTCTCAATCTCTCTCTTGATCTCTATGGCTCTCTCTCTCTCTCTCTCTCACACACACACACACACACACACACACACCCCACTCCTGTCTCTCTGCCTTTAAATGGTCAAGATGCTAAGTTTCAGGTTATGTGTTTTTCATCGCAATTAAAAATTAAAATTGAAGAAGCAATACAAAGCAGGATTTGCCTCCTGGGCTCCAGTTTGCCAGGCTTTGTTCCAGAACATCTGAGCCGAGAGCCCCCGGGAGGCACCAGCCGCCCAGCCACGAGGCAGGCTCTGCCGACACAGCCCACACCGCCTGTGAGCGGTGAGTGGGAGAGGGGAGCTGAAACCGTGAGGAGACCGCGCAGCCATGGCCCACCTGCACGTATTTCTAAACAGTCTGGAACAGGCACAGCTGAAGCGATCTTTAGCTGGGGCCGGTGCTGTGGCGCAGTGGGCTAAGCCACCACTTGCGACACTGGCATCCCATATCGGAGGGCTGGTTCCAATCCCAGACGCTCTGCTTCTAATCCAGCTTCCTGCCAACATGCCTGGGAGGCAGCAGAGGATGGTTCCAGTGTTTGGGCCCCTGCACCCACATGGGAGACCTGCAGGAGCTCCTAGTTCCTGGTTTCAGCCTGACCCAGCCCCAGATGTTGCAGCCATTTGGGGAATGAAACAGCAGATGGAAGATCTAATTCTCTCTCTCTCTCTCTCTCTCTCTCTCTCTCTCTCTCTCTCTGTTTTTCTGTCTCTACTATCATCTATATCTATGTATCAATCATCTATCCATCTATCTGTATCTCTCATTTATATCTCTCTACCACTCTTGTCTTTCAAATAGATAAATTTCTTTTATAAAAAACCCCTTAGCAAGATTTGCTCGGGGCAAAGCCATCTCCTGAGGTCAGAGGCTAAGTCCTTCCAAGTCCTCTCCCTGCCCGCTGGGGCCCAGTCTGCCTCTCCTTTGGAGATGACCACTCAAGGTGCCCAGACACAGAGAGCCCGGGACAGAAACGGGACACTGGCCTTCCAGCAAAGCTCCTGCTGACTTCTGGGCAAACCGAGTCAGGGCAGCTTTGATGATGGGGAACATCCAACTGGCCCCTCCCCTCCCATTAGAAGCTCCAAGGGCAGCAGAACCCAACGATGAAGGCCAGCGGCGAGGCCTCATTCCAGGGTCCCGTGTCACTCAGAGCTGATCTTCTTTTTAGATTTATTTATTGATTTGTAAAGCAGAGTTACAGAAGGGGGGGGTCTTCCATCCGCTGGTTAATTCCCCAGATGACCGCCATGGCTGGAGCTGTGCTGATCCAAAGCCAGGAGCCAGGAGCTTCCTCCAGGTCTCCCATGTGGGTGCAGGGGCACAAGGACTTGGGCCAACTTCTACTGATTTCCCAGGCCATAGCAGAGAGCTGGATGGGAAGTGGAGCAGCCAGGACTCAAACCGGTGCCCATATGGGATGCTGGCACTGCAGGTGGTGGCTTTACCCACTACCCCACAATGCCACCAGCTAGGCTGATCATTTTTAAAAGCATGGATGTTGGGGCTCCTGCAATACCAGCATTCCACATGAGGGCACCGGTTCAAGTCTCGGCTGCTCCACTTCTGATGGAGCTTATCAGAAGTGCTTATATCAAAATGTGAGCACAGCCAACCCTGGATGGCATCGCTGGCTCCTGGCTTCAGCCTGCCCCAGTCCTGGTTGTTGCAGACATTTGGGGAATGAACCAGCAGATAGAAGATATTTCTCTCTCTCTTTCTCTCTCCCCCTCTCCTTACCTTCCTCCCTCCCTCCCCTCTATGTCACTCTGCCTTTTCAAATAAATAAATCTTTAAAAACATAATTCAGGCAGACATAGGTGGGAAAACTGTAAGGAATGGCAGGAAATGGCTCACCCAGAATGAAGGAGTGATGCCAGCCCTGGGGAGAGAACGGAGGGGCACACAGAGCATCTAAGACTCACTCACATTCTAACCCTTAGCTCAAGTAATGAGTACATGGGTCTTTCATTGTTATTCCTTAGACTATAGAGACGCATTCTGAACATTCTTTCGTATCAATGATTTTCTTATTGAGGCTGAAAGCAGGTGTTTAAGGATTGATCCTTAAATGCCCACCACCTGGGTCTTTAATTCTCTGAAATTTCTCCTGGAGGCACAAGATGGCTGCTGCAGCGCGAGACATCACATTGTCACCCAACCACTTTCAAATACAAGAGTAGGGAACACTCAGGATTGTAAGGAAGACTTCACTCACTTTTCCATCCATTTGTCGGACTGGAAAGAGGACTGAGAGGGAGAGGGCATGGCCATTGGGCAGGAAGCCTGTCACAATCCGCCTCCTCTTCTGGGCAGGTCAAGGGCACTGCCCCACTGCCAATGTCCTCCAGTCCACCAACAACTCTGGCACGAGGCACTCACAGCCACGCGCCGCCGGGCTCTTGGCTGTTCACAGGCAACAGCCACTGGGAGGGGAAAATAAAACAATCTATGAGGCTTCAAAATGCAATAATGAATGATAACAGGCCCCGGAACAGCAGGGGAGGATTATTGGGAAATCAGCTAAGAGCTTATGCTGATGGCAGGAGCTGGGAGAGTAGCTGAGTGTGGCCTTAAACTTGCAGGAAGAGATGTCTCGGCGGGGGTGGGGGGAGGCTCCCACACTTACTGGCTGAGGACCTCCAGTTCCTGAAGCTCATGGAGACCCAGCTTCCTCGGCCGTACAACAGGAATGAAAACAGGACAAATGGGATTAAATGAGACACGGGGAGATGACACACGAGCCGGGGCTGCCAAGCACAGCTGTTCCGGTTGTGCATAAAACAAGGGCACTTAGAGCTGAGACTGAGAAGGGCTGCAAACTCACCCGCTTTCCATGCCCAGAGCCGGGGGCTGGGGTGGGCACTAGGTGCCACAGCTGGGTCGCCACTTGGGATGCTCACGTCCCATGCCCGGAGGGCCTGGTTCAAACCCTCGCTCCTCCACTTCCCACCCAGCTTCCTGCTGATGTACACTCTGGGAGACAGCAGGTGATGGCCCAAGTACCCGGAAGGAGCTCCTGGTCCCTGGCTTCAGCCTGGCCCAGCCCTGGATGTTGAAGGCAATTAGGGACTGAGCCAGCAGATGGGAGACATTTCTCTCTTCCAAATTAGAAATAAACAAAGTGGGGGGGGGGGGGCCGGACCCAAGATGGCGGAATAGTGAGGGCGCGCACCAATAGTCCAGGAAACTTTAGTTTAATAAAAGTGGAGTTACAGTAGCCTCAGAAAAAGGATCAGGAAAAAATTGCAGAGGAAGCGCTTCTGGATCTAGTGGCTGTGACTTGGAGGACCTACTGGGAGAACAAGGTCGCCCACCTCGCGGAAGCCGAGCCGCAGCGTCTGCGCGCCAGTGCAGGAAGGGGAGTGGATGTAACACAGACACCAGCGGGGAGAGTTGGGACACCCAGGACTCCGAGTCCACACATTGGCACTGGAAGGGGAAGTGAGCTCAGTAACCTGAGACATTGGCGGGGAAACGGCGGTCAGAATCTAGAGGGGAGCAGGAAAGTTCACCAGACTGACTACAGGAGAAAAGGAAAAAAGGTGGGGGGTTTCTCTCTTCGCCAACCTTGCAAAGGTTGCAAGGTTGCAAGGTTTGCAAGAGTATGCAAGGTTTGCAAGAGATAAAGAGCAGGCCCCCACTCTGGATTTGCATAACAACAGGGAAGAGCTAAGGAACTGAGTCACTACAATTCAGTAGCCTAGGCAACCCAGTGGGAGTCCAGAGGAGAAACAGAGCCTGCACAGACTCTTTGGGTAGAAGCCAGAGATTGGAAGCTAAATACCATCAATTCTGCACAGCCGTGCCATGCGGTATTACTTCCCTCCTGAATAAATAAATAAATAAATAGAGAGAGAGAGATTTACCACGCATAACCTGAGGGTGTCACCTTTGCACACCCATAACCCAGAAGAACCAAGCAGAGCTCTCAGGCCACACCCATCTCAAGCCTCCAAGGCTCCTCCAACAGCAGGCAGTCCACTTAACACAGACATAGTATAAAATAAAAAAAAAATTTTAAAAAAATGCACAGTGACAAAAGAAGAATTAACTATGCCAAGCAACAAACACAGAAATCGAGGGAACAAGATCAACGATGACACTATGATGCCTCCAAATAAACAAACACCCCAAGCCAAGATTATGAAGATGATGAGATAGAAGAAATGCAAGATACGGATTTCAAAAAATTTATGATAAGAACATTTAGAAGTTTTCAAAAGCAAATCCTTGAACTACAGAAATCCTTATTGGACAGGATTGAAAATCTCTCTCGTGAAAATGAAATTTTAAGGAAGAATCAAAATGAAACGAAACAACTAGTAGAACAGGAAAGTGTGATAGTGAAGAGAAATCAAAATGAAATGAAGAGCTCAATAGATCAAATGACAAACACATTAGAGAGCCTTAAAAACAGAATGGGTGAAGCAGAAGAGAGAATATCGGACTTAGAAGACAGAGAACAGGAAAGGATACAGTCAAACCAAAGAAAAGAAGAGGAAACTAGAAATCTAAAAAATATTGTTGGGAATCTACAGGATACTATTAAAAAAAACAACATTCGAGTTCTAGGAGTTCCTGAAGGCATGGAGAGAGAGAAAGGATTAGAAGGCCTTTTTAGTGAGATATTAGCAGAAAATTTCCCAGGTTTGGAGAAGGACAGAGAAATCCTAGTACAGGAAGCTCATAGAACCCCCAATAAACATGACCAAAAGAGATCCTCACCACGACACGTGGTAATTAAACTTACCACAGTGAAACATAAAGAAAAGATCCTAAAATGTGCAAGAGAGAAACGTCAGATTACTCTCAGAGGATCTCCAATTAGACTCACAGCAGACTTCTCATCAGAAACACTACAGGCTAGGAGGGAATGGCGAGACATAGCACAGGTGCTAAGAGAGAAAAATTGCCAGCCCAGAATATTATATCCTGCTAAGCTCTCATTTGTGAATGAAGGTGAAATAAAGACCTTTCATAGCAAACAGAAATTGAAAGACTTTGTGGCCACTCGTCCAGCCCTGCAAAAGATACTTAAAGATGTGCTACACTCAGAAACACAGAAACATGGCCATCAATATGAAAGAAGATAAAGGAAGAAAAACCACCAGTAAAATAGCATGGGAAGCTCAAAGCATATACTAGAAAATATCTCCAGGAAAATGGCAGGGCAAAGTCACTACGTATCAATAGTCACATTAAACATTAATGGTATTAACTCTTCAGTTAAAAGACACCAATTGGCTGATTGGCTCAAGGAACACAATCCAACTATTTTTGCCTACAAGAAACACATCTCTCTAACAAAGATGCATGCAGACTGAAAGTGAAAGGTTGGAAAAAGATATTCCATGCCAACAGAAACCAAAAAAAAGCAGGTGTAGCCATATTAATATCAGACAAAAAAAACTTTAATACAAAAACTGTTAAGAGAGACAAAGAGGGACACTATATAATGATTAAGGGTTCAATTCAACAGGAAGATGTAACTATTATAAATGTATATGCACCTAATTATAGGGCACCGGTCTATTTAAAAGATATGTTAAAGGACTTAAAGGGAGATTTAGATTCCAATACAATAGTACTGGGGGACTTCAATACTCCACTCTCAGAAATAGACAGATCATCTGGACAGAAGATCAACAAGGAAACAGCAGATTTAATAGACACTATTGCCCAAATGGATCTAACAGATATCTACAGAACTTTCAATCCTACATCTAAAGACTTCACATTCTTCTCAGCAGTGCATGGAACCTTCTCTAGGATTGATCACATACTAGGCCATAAAGCAAGTCTCAGCAAATTTAAAAGAATTAGAATCATACCATGCAGCTTCTCAGACCACGGCAGAATGAAGCTGGAAATTAGCAACTCAGGAAACCCCAGAAAGTATGCAAACACATGGAGACTGAACAACATGCTCCTGAATGAACACTCGGTCATTCGAGAAATCAAAAGAGAAATCAAAAACTTTCTGGAAGTAAATGAAGACAACAACACAACATATCAAAACTTATGGGATACAGCAAAAGCAGTATTGAGAGGCAAATTTATAGCAATAGGTGCCTATATCAAGAAATTGGAAAGGTACCAAATAAATGAGCTTTCAGCGCATCTCAAGGACCTAGAAAAACTGCAGCAAACCAAACCCAAATCTAGTAGGAGAAGAGAAATAGTTAAAATCAGAGAAGAAATTAACAGGATTGAATCCAAAAAAAAAAAATTACAAAAAATCAGTCAAGCGAGAAGCTGGTTTTTTGAAAAAATAAACAAAATTGACATCCCATTGGCCCAACTAACTAAAAAAAGAAGAGAAAAGACCCAAATCAATAAAATCAGAGATGAAAAAGGAAATGTAACAACAGACACCACAGAAATAAAAAGAATCATCAGAAATTACTACAAGGACTTGTATGCCAGCAAACAGGAAAATCTATCAGAAATGGATAGATTCCTGGACACATGCAACCTACCTAAATTGAACCATGAAGACATAGAAAACCTAAATAGACCCGTAACTGAAACAGAAATTGAAACAGTAATAAAGGCCCTCCCAACAAAGAAAAGCCCAGGACCAGATGGATTCACTACTGAATTCCACCAGACATTTAAAGAAGAACTGATTCCATTTCTTCTCAAACTATTCAGAACAATCGAAAAAGATGGAATCCTCCCAAATTCTTTCTATGAAGCCAGCATCACCTTAATCCCTAAGCCAGAGAAAGATGCAGCACTAAAAGAAAATTATAGACCAATATCCCTGATGAACATAGATGCAAAAATCCTCAATAAAATTCTCGCCAATAGAATACAACAACACATCAGAAAAATCATCCATCCAGACCAAGTGAGATTTATCCCTGGTATGCAGGGATGGTTCAACATTCGCAAATCAATCAATGTGATTCACCACATTAACAGACTGCAGAAGAAAAACCATATGATTATCTCAATAGATGCAGAGAAAGCATTCGATAAGATTCAACACCCTTTCATGATGAAAACTCTAAGCAAATTGGGTATAGAAGGAACATTCCTCAATATAATCAAAGCAATTTATGAAAGGCCCACAGCCAGCATCCTATTGAATGGGGAAAAGTTGGAAGCATTTCCACTGAGATCTGGCACCAGACAGGGATGCCCACTCTCACCACTGCTATTTAACATAGTTCTGGAAGTTTTAGCCAGAGCCATCAGACAAGAAAAAGAAATTAAAGGAATACAAATTGAGAAGGAAGAAGTCAAACTATCCCTCTTTGCAGATGATATGATTCTTTACTTAGGGGATCCAAAGAACTCTACTAAGAGACTATTGGAACTCATAGAGGAGTTTGGCAAAGTGGCAGGATATAAAATCAATGCACAAAAATCAACAGCCTTTGTATACACAAGCAATGCCATGGCTGAGAAAGAACTGCTAAGATCAATCCCATTCACAATAGCTACAAAAACAATCAAATACCTTGGAATAAACTTAACCAAGGACGTTAAAGATCTCTACGATGACAATTACAAAATCTTAAAGAAAGAAATAGAAGAGGATACCAAAAAATGGAAAAATCTTCCATGCTCATGGATTGGAAGAATCAACATCATCAAAATGTCCATTCTCCCAAAAGCAATTTATAGATTCAATGTGATACCAATCAAGATGCCGAAGACCTTCTTCTCAGATCTAGAAAAAATGATGCTGAAATTCATATGGATGCACAAGAGACCTCGAATAGCTAAAGCAATCTTGTACAACAAAAACAAAGCCGGAGGCATCACAATACCAGATTTCAGGACATACTACAGAGCAGTTGTAATCAAAACAGCATGGTACTGGTACAGAAACAGATGGATAGACCAATGGAACAGAATTGAAACACCAGAAATCAACCCAAACATCTACAGCCAACTTATATTTGATCAAGGATCCAAAACCAATCCCTGGAGCAAGGACAGTCTATTCAATAAATGGTGCTGGGAAAACTGGATTTCCACGTGCAGAAGCATGAAGCAAGACCCCTCCCTTACACCTTACACAAAAATCCACTCAACGTGGATTAAAGACCTAAATCTATGACCTGACACCATCAAGTTATTAGAGAACATTGGAGAAACCCTGCAAGATATTGGCACAGGCAAAGAGTTTCTGGAAAAGACCCGGGAGGCACAGGCAGTCAAAGCCAAAATCAACTACTGGGATTGCAACAAATTGAGAAGTTTCTGTACTGCAAAAGAAACAGTCAGGAGAGTGAAGAGACAACCGACAGAATGGGAAAAAATATTTGCAAACTATGCAACAGATAAAGGGTTAATAACCAGAATCTACAAAGAGATCAAGGAACTCCACAAAAACAAAACCAACAACCCACTTAAGAGATGGGCCAAGGACCTCAATAGACATTTTTCAAAAGAGGAAATCCAAATGGCCAACAGGCACATGAAAAAATGTTCAAGGTCACTAGCAATCAGGGAAATGCAAATCAAAACCTCAATGAGGTTTCACCTCACCCCGGTTAGAATGGCTCACATACAGAAATCTACCAACAACAGATGCTGGCGAGGATGTGGGGAAAAAGGGACACTAACCCACTGTTGGTGGGAATGCAAACTGCTCAAGCCACTATGGAAGTCAGTCTGGAGATTCCTCAGAAACCTGAATATAACCCTACCATTCAACCCAGCCATCCCACTCCTTGGGATTTACCCAAAGGAATTTAAATTGGCAAACAAAAAAGCGGTCTGCACCCTAATGTTTATTGAAGTACAATTCACAGTAGCCAAGACCTGGAACCAACCTAAATGCCCATCAACGGTAGACTGGATAAAGAAATTATGGGATATGTACTCTTTAGAATACTATACCACAGTAAGAAACAACGAAATCCAGTCATTTGCAACAAAATGGAGGAATCTGGAACACATCATGCTGAGTGAAGTAAGCCAGTCCCAAAGGGACAAATACCATATGTTCTCCCTGATTGGTGACAACTGACTGAACACCAAAAAGGAAACCTGTTGAAGTGAAATGGACACTATGAGAAACGGTGACTTGATCAGCATAGCCCTGACTGTTAATGAACAACTTAATACATTATCCCTCTTAGTAGTTTTTTTTGTCTGTTCTACTTAATATGACTGGTTTAATTCTGTAATTAATACACAGTTATTCTTAAGTGTTGAAATTTAACTGAAATGTGATCCCTGTTAAACATAAGAGTGGGAATAAGAGAGGGAAGAGATGTACAATTTGGAACATGCTCAAGCTAACTTGCCCCATATGGTAGAGTTAGAAACATACCAGGGGACTCCAATTCAATCCCATCAAGGTGGCATGTACCAATGCCATCTCACTAGTCCAAGTGATCAATTTCAGTTCACAATTGATCATAGTGAAAGGACTAAGAGTCAAAGGGAGCACATAAACAAGTCTAGTACCTCCTAATACTAACCGATAGAATAAATAAAGGGGAGAGTGATCCAACATGGGAAGCGAGATACTCAGCAGACTCATAGAATGGCGGATGTCCTAAACAGCACTCTGGCCTCAGAATCAGCCCTAAAGGCATTCAGATCTGGCTGAAAAGTCCATGAGAGCATTTCAGGCATGGAAAGCCAAGACACTCTGGCAAAAAAAAAAAAAACTAAATGAAAGATCTCTGTGAGTGAGATCCCAGTGGAAAGAACAGGCTTCAAAGAAGGAGGTACCTTTCTCTGAAGGGAGGAGAGAACCTCCACTTTGACTATGACCTTGTCTAAACAAGATAAGAGTCGGAGAACTCAAGGAGCTTCCATAGCCTTGGAAACTCATGACTGGAGCATAGGGAGATTACTGATGCCATAGACAGGAGTGTCAATTTGTTAAGTCAACAACAGGAGTCACTGTGCACTTACTCCTCATGTGGGATCTCTGTCCTTAATGTGCTGTGCATTGAGACTTAATGCTATAACGAGTACTCAAACAGTATATTTCACTTTGTGTTTCAATGGGGGTGCTAACTGTTGCAATCTTTACTTAATGTATACTAAACTGATCTTCTGTAAAAAAAAAAAAAAAAGAAGAAGAAGAAATTATCAATTCCCAACTTGACTCTCACTGGGATTAAACATGACAATAGGTCTGATCTGATTTCATCATCATTTAAAAAATCATCTATTATTTATCACTTCATGTTTCTGTGTGGGAGCAAACTGTTGAAATCCTTACTTAATGTATGCTAAACTGATCTTCTGTATATAAAGAGAATCGAAAATGAATCCTCATGTGAATGGAAGGGGAGAGAGAGTGGGAAAGGGGAGGGTTGGGGGTGGGAGGGACGTTATGGGGGGGAAGCCATTGTAATCCATAAGCCATACTTTGGAAATTTATATTCATTAAATAAAAGTTAAAGCCGGCACCGTGGCTCAATAGGCTAATCCTCCACCTTGCGGCGCCGGCACACCGGGTTCTAGTCCCGGTCGGGGCGCCGGATTCTGTCCCGGTTGCCCCTCTTCCAGGCCAGCCCTCTGCCATGGCCAGGGAGTGCAGTGGAGGATGGCCAAGGTGCTTGGGCCCTGCACCCCATGGGAGACCAGGAAAAAGCACCTGGATCCTGGCTCCTGCCATCGGATCAGCGCGGTGCGCCGGCTGCAGCGGCGGCCATTGGAGGGTGAACCAACGGCAAAGGAAGACCTTTCTCTCTCTGTCTCTCTCTCTGTCCACTCTGCCTATCAAAAATAAAAAAATAAATAAATAAATAAAAGTTAAAAAAATAATAAACAAAGTGGGGAGTTTCCCAAATTTACCAAAGCCCCTCATACAGCACAGCAGCCCCCCAAAGTTTCCGGCGCATGGCAGGTGCTCCCTAGGCAGGAGTGTTGTGACCTTCTGACCCCTGGGGCGACCGGAGCTCTCCAGTGTCCCGACAGCACCCCTCACCAGGAATGAACTCCACAGGAGCCGCAGACGAAAGGCTGGGGTGGAGGGGAGGGGTCCCAAGAAGAGCAAATGAACCAGGATCGTGCCCTGTGGACCACATCAACAGGCCCAGGGGCGCCAGAAGGGAAGCGAGGGAGCCCACTCTTGCTGGGGTCATGACCTCGCCTGGGAGAAGGAGCAGACGCAGGAGGATGGGAGCCCCACCTCCAGCACCTTCACTTGGGCTGGTCTCTGTTGAAGGTGCCCACCCACCTCCTGAGCCCTCCTCCAGGAAGCCCTCCTTGATTCCCAGAACCTCCACCATGACTTCAAAAGCTGGCAGCGTCTTAGACACCTCTGCAACCTCCCCAGCAATGGGATGCAGTTTACTTTCAATACAAAGTGGATAAATGAACGAATGCGAGTGGGGGCAAGCAAGGCCTATGCCTCTTGGGCTCTGTGAAAGAGCAGGAACCCCCTCCCCTGTCTGACCCTTCATATACTAGGACAGGGAGGGTCTGAGACAGGAGAGGGCGACAGCTGGGTGTGACTCTCCTGTTCCCCGTGGCCCAGGGACTGCGACAGGGAAAGGGTGACCTGCAGCCCAGGCAGAGAAGCACCAAGCAGGCACTGGGTGAGCTCAGGCAGCCGCGTCTTTGGATGAAATGAAGAACCTGCAGGGTCCCTTCACCTCGCTGGACAATCAGCACAGTCAGGGTCATTTGCAAGGAGATGAATTGGAAGAGCAAAGGCTCTGGGTCCAAGGCTGGCCATGTTCAGCCACGCTGAGCTCCTGGGTGGGCCTGGGTATGGGGCCGCTGCAGCCCGGGGCCTCCTGCGCCTTCATCGCCTGCCCAGGGCTCTCTCTTCCCATGGGCTGGGAGCCCTGGAAGGGCAAGGACAAGGGTGCAGGCAAAGCCACAGGGGCTCAGGGAACAGTGGTGACTGGATGAAGGCAGGGAGAGGAATTGGGAGAGGACCTCCCCAAACGCCACAAGCCCTCCAACTCTGGCCTGAGATAGGGCTGCAGGGAGCAGCACAGCCCGAGCCGGCGGCAGCAGCAAAGATTCCCCAAGTTTTCCCACCCAGTGCCCGCTGGTGACGAGTGGAATGTGCCCGGGGCCAGTGAGGAACTCTTAATTTCACATTTTATTTGGGGCTTAATTTAAGCTTGATTTGATTTTCATTAACTTACATTTCCAACTAATAGACGAAAGTGGCTAGAGGCTGACATTGGATGGAACAGATAGAGATAGAATCTATTATAAGAAATAGAATCTTCTGTGCAGCTGGCATTGTGGCAAAATGGGTTACGCTACAGCCTCCAACACTAGCATCACGTACAGGCACCAGTTCAAGTCCCGGCTGCTCCACTCAGATCCAGCTCCCTGCTAATGCGCCTGAGAAAGCAATGGGGGATGGCCCAGATGCTCAGGCCCCTGCACGCAGGTGGGAGACCTGGAAGAAGCTTCTGGATCCTGGCTTCCGTCTGGCCCAGCTCTAGCTGTTGGGGCTATTTGGGGGGTAAACTAGCAGATGGAAGAGATCTCTCTCTCTGACTCTGCCTTTCAAAGAATAAAAAATCTTTTGTGACGTTTTGGGACCCTGTATCTAGTTGAACCTGACTCCCAGCTCGACTTTGTACTTTCATTCTTGTTGCTTAAAATACTCAGGAGTCTCCCTTAGGAGCCGAAGGAGTCTGCTAATGCCCGCAGCAGTGTCACCTCTACTGATTCAGCCCTACTGTGTGCCGCCAATCCCCGATCCCTGTTCACACATCATTGTGTCAGTCTTTGCACATAAACCCACAGGGAGCTGGGCAGCCAGAGGCCCGGGTGTGGACCCTGCCTTCACCTGTTACTGGCTGTGGGCCTTGAGGCAACATACGGTGGTACTCACTGCCTCAGTTTCCTTATCTGGCCCTCAGGGGTGACAAGACGGGGCTGGGCCAGTTCCCCCACGTGAGGTGCTCAGGACCAGGACAGGCAGGGAGGAAAAGTCCCCTCCTGTCACCTGTCTTTGTGATTGTCACGTGATCTCCAGGTATGCACATGAGGCTGGCGGGGGGGGGGGGGTGTAAGTCACCAGCCTGGAGGCAAGAGCGAGAAGGGACAGGGCTGGGGCTGGGGCTGGGGCTGGACCGCGGGCCTCTGGGGCTGTGAGGAAAGGCTTCACCGCCACATGATCCTGTGTGTGGCTTTTAAACGCCGTCCCCGAGAGCCAGGGTCATCTTCAGGAGGGCTGGTGCTCATTGTACACCCAGGAACTGACAGCCTGGGCAGTATGGCTACAGAGTGCAAGGTGTTAGTTCTCAGAGAAAGAAAATTACACCCCTGTTAACATTGCTGCTGCTCCTGCTTTCATCCACGGGATCGAGCCTCCGCCCGCCCAGTGCTGCAGCATCTGGAATGCCTCTCGCACCTGCTAAGCGCTCCTCTGAACCGAGGGACAGCCAGCGTCGAGCTCAGAGCACATTGCACTCTCTGGAGGGGATTCCCCGGGCCCATGCTTAGCCTCGCTGCTCCCTGTCCCAGGCAGATGCAGGCACCGCCTCCCTCCAGAGGTGCTGGGGCTCCCAGTGGCCTCACAGCAGAAGGCTTTGGCTTCCTGGAGTTCCGGGGGCCCACAGTGGTGCCCAGCAGCCAGCCAGCTCTCGGGTGTGATTTGGAGGCACCAGGGGACATCACGAGGGGCATCACATCACCCACACCTGCTCACAGATCCTCAGCCAAGGGCCAAGGGCCTGTACCCGAGCACACGCCCCTCCACAGCCAACCCGAGCGCCCTGGAGCTATGCCTGCTCTCTCAGGACCATGTCTTCCTTCTGAGAAACAGCAATACCAAGCCTGACCCCCAAAACTGACCCTGAACTTAGCCGAGGCCGGGCCTGAGAAAGCATCGTGTGGTTCCAAGAACAGCTGCCAACTGCTGCCCATTTCGTTATCTGAGCCTGAAGGAAGTGGCTGGTACTAGGGTGCCAAGGGCTCAGCTTCCATGTCCCCTCCCTCCCTCACTCCTAGGGGGCAGGCCTCATCCTGCCCACCCCGGTCACTCACTGCCTAGGGTAGTGGCTGGCATCATACAGTCATCAACAAACATCTGTCCAAGGGGAGGATGCGGGCTTAAATGGGCAGCTGGAGGAGCAGGAGTAGGGATGTGTGGAGGAGGGAGGGTGATGGACAGATGGATGGGGGTGTGCTGGGTGCATGAATGGATGGGGGCTGGGCAGGCAGAAGAACCATGGATTCCTGGGTGATGGGTGCTTGATGGAGGGAGAGCTGGATGGGGGACGGAGGAGGACCACATCCCAGTGCTCTCTAGCATACAAGCCTTGGCCAAGACCAGACCTTACTCTGGTACCAAATACTGACACGCAAAGCTCTCACACCACAAGGATAGTGTGTATGTGTGGGTGCACGTGTATGTGTATGTATGTATGTGTGTGCATGCGCGTGCATGTGTGTGCCTGTGTGGCCTTGCTGGTTGTGCTGTCCTGAGGGCGAATGTGGCAGAGAACACAAGCCAAGGGGTGGGGGTGGGGTGGGGTGATCAAACAGGAATGTATTTAAAAATGACTTTGGGGGTCTGGTGTGGTGGTGTAGCAGGTTAAGCCACCACCTGCAGCGCCGGCATCCCATGGGAGCACCAGTTCAAGTCCTGGCTTCTCTGCTTCGAATGCAGCTCCCTACTAATGCACCCCTGGAAGGCAGTGGAAAATGGTCTGAGTGCTTGGGCCCCTGCCACCCACAGGGAGACCCAGATGGAGCTCCAGACTCCCAGCTTCAGCATGACCCAACCCCAGCTGGGGATGAACCAGTAGATGGAAGATTTTCTCTCTCTCTCTCTCTCTCTCCCCCCCTTCTCTCCCCCTGTGTGTGTGTGTGTGTGTGTGTGTGTGTATCCTTCTCTTCTTTGTCAATCTGTCTTTCAAATACATAAACAAATCTTTAAAAAAGTAACAGATCTTTAAAAAAAAACAACTTTGGATATATGGAGAGTCCTTTACAGGGCTGCGCTGTGGCGTAGTAGGTAAAGCTGCCACCTGCAGTGCCGGCATGCCATATGGGCACCAGTTCAAGTCCTGGCTGCTCCACTTCCAATACAGCTCTCTGCTATGGCCTGGGAAAGCAGGGGAAGATGGCCCAAGTCCTTGGGCCCCTGCAGCCGTGTGGAAGACCCAGAAGAAGCTCCTGGCTCCTGGCTTTGGATCGGGGCAGCTCTGGCCATTACAGACATTTGGGCAGTGAACCAGTGGATGGAAGACACCTCTCTCTCTCTCTCTCTTTCTCTCTCTCTCTCCATGTGCCTTTCAAAACAAATAAATAAATCTTTTTTTTAAAAGAGTCCTTTAAAAAGTCCAGGGAGGGGCAGGCTGTGGCGCAGCAGTTAAGACACCACCAGGGACAGCCGCATCCAAGTCCAAGCACCTGGGGACAGGGCAGCATCACAGAGCCTCCATCCACCTGGAAGGGACAGGAAGAAGCGATTTTGCAGGAGGATCAGACGGGGCCACTTCAAAAAGGCACGGCTTGAAAAAGCAGAGCAGCATGGAGACACCTTGGAGGGGAGGGTGTCTCTTCTGGTCTCATCCCTGCTCCCCTCCTCTGGGTGTGCCTCTGGGGACCACCACACTCAGTCCGTGACGCTCTGTGAATGCTGACCTCACCACACCCCGGCTCAGCAGACGACTCGGGCCTGGCCCATCACGGTTCCACATTGCTCGGGCCTCAGCGGCAGGTGCAGGGCCTGGCACTGGACCCAAACCTGGTGAATGAGAGCCTCGCCTGACTTGGGGAGACACAAACATGGAGCCATTCACATCACTGCACAAACAGGGCTGCCAGCAAGCGAAATCAACCAAGAGATGGAGACAGAAAAACAGAAAGAGGGACCAAGGGAGGTTGAGAGACAGAGAGAGAGATAGAAACCCAGTGACATTCACTGAGCTCATGTATCCAGCCAAGCCTGAAGCCGCACGGCCACTGTCCTCACAGGAACTCATAAAAAATGTACCGTTTTGCTTATCCTGACTTGAGCCGGATTCTGTTGCTGGGGACCGACCAAGTTTCCTCATTTATTTTTACATTCCAGGGGCCATCTAGGAACTCGGGACCATGGGAATGGGACAGGGGGGTGCTGGACCGGACAGGATTCAGCCACACCCACAATGCTAGTCACACCCACGCCACGCTGCCACTGGGAACGATGCTCCTTGTGCTTGCCCTATGAACGTCCCCAGGGCAAAACATCCAGAGCTCAGGGCCTGTGCAGGCTATAAACAGACGGGTGCACTTGACCGTGGAGCTGACCTGTGGCCCTGTGACCCCAGCCTGGGCAGGGTGCTGTGCAAATGCCACCACATGCAAATCTCAACATAAATTCAAGATGCTTTCCCGAACGAGAGCAGCGCTGTTTGTGACAGAAGGCGGACTCCCTACCGTGCCAAAAAGCAGCCACAAAGAAGGGGGGTGTAGAGGGGGGAGAGAAGCACTTCCTAGAGCCAGGCCTGCCACCTGAGCGGGGAGAAACACACCTCAGGGCCCCGTGGACTCGGGTAAGCAGAGCTGGAAAACACTCAGCCGGGAGAGAGTGAGGACTTCTCAGGGAGAGGGAGCAGGACGCGTCCCAGCAAGGTGGCATCTCCCGGGGACGCGGGAGCCACGGACAAGCAGGCAGCACCGGCTCCTTGCCGGGAGGCTCCTGTCCGCTCAGCACCCCTGGCTTCCAGGCCAGAAGTAGCTGCAGGTGTGTGACAGCGACAGGAAAACCAGACGTGCACCTTTTTTTGTTCCTTAATGTCAGCATCTGTCAGGCTTTCGTTCCCAGCCCGGATTAGGAGAAGCCACCAAAACACTCAGCAAAGGGGGAGGCGTCTGGCTCAGTGGCCAACAGGCCCCCTGGGACACCTGCATCCCATATCGGAGCACCTGGGTTCCAGGCCTGGCTCCAGCCTCCTGTGCACACCCCTGGGACGCAGCAGATGAAGGCCCAAGTGCTTGGGCCCCTGCACCCACGTGGGAGACCCAGAGGAAGCTCCTGGCTCCTGGCTTCAGATCGGCGCAGCTCTGGCCACTGTGGCCATTTGGGGAGGGAATCATTAGCTGGAAAACCGATCTCTCTCTCTCTCTCTCTTTCTCTCTCTCTCTCTCTCTTTTCCTGTCTGTCTGCTTTTTAAATAAAATAAAAATCCGATTTAATACACACCAATCAAACAAGTAAGGAAACCTCTAGAATCCAAATACAAGCGGCCACACAACCTCTTCACATTTGCGACAGGCCGTGTCTGCTTTTGGAAATTAAAAAACTACAAAATAGGGGTTGGCACTGTGGCATAGATGGTTAAGCATCCGCTTGCAGTGTCGGCATCCCATATGGGCGCTGGTTCGAGTCCCAGCTGCTCCACTTCCCATCCAGCTCCTTGCTAATACACCTGGGAAAGCAGTAGAAGACGGCCCAGGTGCTTGGGCCCCTGCACCCATGTGGGAGACCCGTAAGAAGCTCCTGGCTCCTGGCTTCGGATCGGCGCAGCTCTGGCCATTGTGGACATTTGGGAAGTGAACCACCGGATGGAAGACCTCTCTCTCTCTCTCTCTCTCTCTCTCTCTCTCTCTGTAACTCTACCTTTTAAATAAATAAAAATAGATCTTTTTTTAAAAGTACCGAATAAGTCACAAAAATGAGTGAGAATGGCGGAGCCTGTGTGGCTAGGCCGAAACCAACAGAAACACACGCTGCAGGGCGTGTCTGCCAGACTGCGGTCTCCGGCCTGGGCCCCCCTCTGGCCCCTGGGATATTTTTTGCTGTCCCCCTGCAGACTTGACATTCCCTCAGGCTGTCCAAGGATGTAACAAACTTCTCACACCCAGCTCAGCACTCAAGACCCCTCCACTCCACTACGTAACCAAAGCAGAACAAAACCCACTCCCACCTCAGTCTTCCCCATCTCAGTAATGGGCACAACCTGCTGTCCAGGCCAAAACCTGAGGAGCTCAGCCTTTTCCCCTCACAGCCTTTTCCCCTCGCTCCACTTCCAATCTTTCAGCAGGTCCTGTTGGCTCTCCCTTCAAACCGTATCCTGCAGCCTTCGGATTCCTTCCATCTGGGCCCCAGGCCAAGCCACCAGCGTGCCTCGCCCACACCACCGTCTGCCCACCCTGCTCTGTCTGCCTCACCCGGTATTCCCCACTCGTGCAGAAGGATCTCTGGCCAAGCACAAGTCATTTCTGATCAAAGCCCTCCGAGTCACCCCAGTGCCTTTACAATAAAGTCCAAATTTGACACCGCAGCACATGAGGCTCTGCACGGCCAGGTCCTTCCCACGTGATGTGGTCTCTCCCGGTCTGCAGCAGCTCACTGGCCTCCTTAGAGTCCTTGAGATCTGCCCACTGGTTCCTGCCCCAGGGCCTTTGCACTTGCTGTCCCATCCTATCCCACTCTTGCACCATCCTCTAGGTAACTCCAGTGTCCCCGCTCCAGAGAGACCTTCTCTGTCTGCCCCCGCAGAACAGCAGTAGAACAGAGGGCAGACAGCAACACCACTCATTAGCCATAGAAGCCACTGAAGGCCTGAACAACGCTACTGATGGCTGCCCCTAGGAGAGGAACTAGGTGTCTGGGCACAAGGGAGTTTTGTACCATGCATGGTTCTGTTCCTCTGAATTTTAAGCCGTGTCCACTTATTATTATTCCAAAAATGCTTAATAAAACAGTAGGGGGAGGCCGGCGCCACGGCTCACTAGGCTAATCCTCCACCTAGCGGCGCCGGCACACCGGGTTCTAGTCCCGGTCGGGGCGCCGGATTCTGTCCCGGTTGCCCCTCTTCCAGGCCAGCTCTCTGCTGTGGCCAGGGAGTGCAGTGGAGGATGGCCCAAGTGCTTGGGCCCTGCACCCCATGGGAGACCAGGAAAAGCACCTGGCTCCTGCCATCAGATCAGCGCGGTGCACCGGCCGCAGTGCGCCAGCCGTGGTGGCCATTGGAGGGTTAACCAACAGCAAAGGAAGACCTTTCTCTCTGTCTCTCTCTCACTGTCCACTCTGCCTGTCAAAAAAAAAAAAAAAACACACAACACTTCTCCCCACAGCCCTGCCCCTACGCCCTTCTGACTTCACTCCCATGACCATGTGCGTCATGTGCCTGGTTTACACTCCCTGGAGATGCAGACGGCCTCACAGCTCCCTTCCCCTCCTCCCACCCTGCCTGCTGACCCTGAGAACCCTCCCTCTGCTGGGCTTGGGCCCTCCGTGCACACGGGCAGGCTGGGCACTGGCAGGCAGCTCCAGAGCCTCAGGCAGGGCAGTCGCTGCCTTCCAAACTGTCTCCCCGCCCAGGGTCTCCATCCAGGACCTTCTCTGCATTCCAAGGGCCTTCCTCAGCCTCCGGGGGTGGGGGGGTAGATGTGTCCTATGCCCCACCCCCCAGGCTCTACACCATGCACTGTGCTAGGATCCTGGCCTCTGCACTGAGCCCTCATTTATTTTCATTTTACTTGAAAGAAGAGAGACGGAGATGGACAGAGATCTTCCATCCACCTGGTTCACCCATCGGACAGAGCCAAGCTGAACCCAGGAGCCTGGAGGAGCTCCAGTCTCCCACATGGGTGATAGGGATTGTAGTATGGGAGCCATCACCTGCCGCCTCCCTGGGTGCACATGAGCAGGAGCCTGGATCTGAAGCAGAGCAGGGACTCGAACCCAGGCCCTCTGAGAAGGGATGGGTTTTCACTGCTCTGGCAAAAGGTCACTCCATGACACTTGTATTTTTTGTGTCCATTTGCTTGATGGGTAAAATGAGGCACCCCCCATAGTTGAGTCATTTGCTCAAGATCACCCAGAATTAGTCATGGAAGCCCCCCTCACAGGACAAGCCCAGTTAGTACTGTCTTCTCTCTCCAGCAGGACCAGGACAACCATGTTGGATCCAGATAAAGCCCCTGGTCCCACACAGCATGCAGGGCTCATCCATAGTCATGAATGAATGGATCGATGGGTAAGTACATGAGTGAAGGAGTGGACCACCTCTCTAACTCCCATCTCCTTGATTCTAAACCCAGGGGGGAGGTCTACCAGGCTCCCCTTCCCCTTCATCAAAAGCTACCTTCAACAGAGGACTCAGCGTTGAGGTTGGGGGCCAGGGGCAGGTGCTGGGCCCAGTGGCCACCACACTGGTCAGGACAGCCATATCCCATATCTGAGTGCCTGGGTTCAAGCCATCTGTGCTTCTGATTCCAGCTTCCCACCTGGAAGGTGGCAGGTGATGGCTCAAGTGTTTGAGTCCCTATCACCCACGCAGGACTCCTGGATGGAGCTCACAGCTCCCAGCTTTGGCATGGCCCAGCCTTGGCTGTTGCAGGCACCTGGGGAATAAACAAGCAATTGGATTTCTCTTTCTCTCTTTCTGTCTCTCATTGCTTCTCCAATAAATGAATAAATAAATATGGGGGACCAGCCAGGGATATGCAACTGCCCACCCACCTACCCATCATCCAAAAAAAGGGCTTAAGGAGACACAGGAGGCAGTGAAATGTCACCCAGCAACTGGACACGGACCTACTGTCAATGACCTGTCCAAGGCCAAGAAGGAGTTCCCTGCCAATCAACCTGTCCTTGTACACAACCGAAAAGGATGATGGAAGGCACCTCACCACCAGGAACCAGGGACTCCACACACACCAGGGACGTCTGCAGGCCTGGCAGAGGCTGTGCCCACGTGCACCACATCCTGGGGAGACCAGGACTGTTCAGCATCCACACCTCCACCAACCCATGCATCCCCAGTGAGCCACGCGGCTGACAGCCTAAGTGGGTGGCCATGGGACCTCAAGTCTTGGGTTACAAAGTGAAACCAGGCAAAGACGAGAAGAAACACAGGAGAGGGGCATGTCGGGAATGAGAATTCACCATGTCCACTCCTGTTAAGAAAGGGACTACAGAGAACTAGGGACGACGGGAAGGTCCAGGCTTCCCCCAGCATCCTGGCACCGGTTCCAGGACTCCCCAAAGACACCAAAATCTGGGGACGCTCAAGTCCCAGATATCCAAGTGGTGTGGGATTTGCATGTAGTCTACACTTCCAATCATCTCTAGATCGCTTATAATGCCTAATGCAATGGCATCCGATCCAGCTCCCTGCTAATGTGCCTGGGAAAACAATGGAGGACGGCCCAAGTGCTTGGGACCTGCATCCATGTAGGAGATGAGGGTGAAGCCCCTGACTCCTGGCTTCAGCTTGGCCCAGCTCCAGCCGTTGTGGCCATTTGGGAAGTGGAACAGCAGATAGACGATCTCTCTCTCTCTCTCTCTCTCAAACCCTGCCTTTCGAATAAATAAAGAAATCTTTAAAAAAAAAAAAAAAGAGGAGGAAGGAGGAATGATAGAAGTCACGGCCGACAACACCCTCGCGCCTTGGAAATGGGCTCGGTGCAGGAAACCCACAATCATTCATGGAAACATGTGCTTGTGTCCCGAGGAAAATATCAACTCTGCCGCTAAGACTTGGCAGATCGGAAGAAAAGGCTGCAGATTTAGCTAGAGCGAAGCTGCCAGAAAGGCAGGCTAGGTGACATGGGAGCCAAATGAGGAAAGGAAGAACGGTCGAGGAGCTAAAAATGCAGAAGCAGAGCTAAAATACACACCGGGAGCCGCAAGAAGCCGACTCCATCCTGCAGAAAACCCCATCCACAGAGCGGAGCGCCAGGGACGTGGAGCGTGGGAAACGCACGGCCACACAGGGGGCGTTTGGATGAGGCTGGGACATCATGGTCACCCGGCAAGGGCAGAGGGGAGTCTTCTCCTTCTCCTTTCTTCTCCTCTGTGCTGGAACTGGAGGCGGGGCCTCGAGCCTTGTCTGGCTCTGGCACCACCATTGCTGCCCGCAGAATCAGGCCGGGGCATGAAGAGAAAGCATGGACGAGCCCTTCCTCCCAGGCAGAGGCAGCACAGTCCTCCTGGGAGTCCTCTCTCTTTCTCAAGCACTCAGAAGTAACCAAGAACTGGAGAAAAAAAAAACTTGCTGAACTATTCCAGAATGCAAAAGAACGGGACCGAAAGAGCATTAAAACGATGGGAGCAGGGCAGGCATTTCGCCCAGGGGTGACGTCTGCTTGGTTCTCAGCTCTGGCTCCAGCTTCCTGCTAACGCACACCCTGGGAGGCAGCGGCTAACAGCTCAAGAACTTGGGTTCCTGCCAACCAAGGGGGCGACCTGGATTGAGTTCCCAGCTTCGGGTTTCAGCGTGGCCCAGTCCTGGCCATTGTGAGCACTGGGTGAGTGATCCAGTGGGTGGCTGCTCTCTCTTGTTGTCAGTCTGCGTGTCTATCTGTCTGTCTTTTAAATAAATGAATGAATTTGTTAATTAATTTAATAGAATTATGAGAGAGGAAGCCATAAGCCTAGGAGTCACCGGCCAGGCTGTGCAGCCACCTGCACTCGGTGTTGGTGGGAATCAAAAAGGGAACATGAGGAAATTTTCTATTGTAAGAATGAACAGGGGAAATTATTTTTTACAAGAATTCAAGAAAATTCAAAAAACCAAGTTGCCCACCAAGGAACGAGTCAGGCTGACTTCAACCACCTCTCGCTTGCCACAAGACAAGGGGACCTGGTACACCGGAAAGGTTTGCACCCCTGGGTTCTGCAGCCACCCAGCCACGGCACAGTCCACAGCCAACGGCCACGGAGAGAGGAGATGTCTCAGGAAGAAGCACGAATCGTGCTCCGCGTGCATCGAGGGCAGAGTTGGCCCGCCAAGGCTCTCCTCAGCTCCCTCTCCCAGCTCTGCTCACTGCCCCAGCCACAGTAGCCTTCTCTCTGCTGCACCAACCTGCCGAGGCAAAACTTCGGCAGAGGCCATGCCCTCTGCCGGGACGCCCATTCCTCACAGGGTGTGTGGCCAGCTTCCTCTCCCAGCCTCATGTCAATGTCTCCTCCTCGGAGAAGAACGGGTTTGCTTCCTTGTGTGCTAAACACACGCACGCACGCACACGCATGGCTACAACTGGAAGCCCCCTGAGGGCTGGAGCCTGGTCACTCTCTCTTTGCCATGGTGTCCAGTGCCCAGCCTGGGGTCTGGCACAGAGACTGCCCTGTCCAAGGCAGCCATGATTGATAGAATGGAAGCAGAGAAGTGCACTCAGGGGCCCTGCCATGAGCCGTGGACCCAGCTCAGCACAGAATTCAGCTGCAAGTATTGTTACAGATATGAGTGAAAAAAACAGAATTCAAAAGCAACTCGGTTCCTCGTCATAGCAGGGTAGATGTTGCATACACGTTTTTGCTCTCTTTAATTATTAGAGAAACAAAAGTTCAAGTAGTAAACACAGGAGCTGGAGACGTGGCACACTTGGTTAACCCTCCACCTGCAGCACCAGCATCCCCTATGGGCATCGGTTCCAGTCCCGGTTGCTCCTCTTCCAGTCCAGCTCTCTGCTATGGCCCAGGAGTACAGTGGAGGATGGCCCAAGTGCTTGGGCCCTGCACCTGCATGGGAGACCAGGAGGAGGCACCTGGCTCCTGGCTTCGGATTGGCGCAGCTCTTGCCTTTGTGGCCATTTGGGGAGTGAACCAACAGAAGGAAGACCTTTCTCTCTGTCTCTCTCTCTGTCTGTAACTCTACCTGCTTTCAAAATCAGTAGTACGGAAAAATAATCAAGACTGAATCCATATATTAGAGCATAAAAGACAAGAAAAAAATGGAAATGATTTAAGAATTGAGAGCACTCAAGAAGTGAGACTAAATGTACTGATTATACTAATTACCAGGATTTCTTAATACCCTCAGATTGTACCAAAAGTCAAAAAAAAAAAAACTAACTCCACTATTCCTGCCAGATATGCACTTTTTTTTAACTTTTATTTAATGAATACAAATTTCCAAAGTACAGCTTATGGATTACAATGGCTTTCCCCCCCATAACCTCCCTCCCACCCGCAACCCTCCCCTCTCCCACTCCCTCTCCCCTTCCATTCACATCAAGATTCATTTTCGATTCTCTTTATATACAGAAGATCAGTTTAGCATACATTAAGTAAAGATTTCAACAGTTTGCTCCCACACAGAAACATAAAGTGGAAAATAATAGATGATTTTTTAAATGATGATGAAATCAGATCAGACCTATTGTCATGTTTAATCCCAGTGAGAGTCAAGTTGGGAATTGATAATTTCTTCTTCTTCTTTTTTTTTTTTTACAGAAGATCAGTTTAGTATACATTAAGTAAAGCTTTCAACAGTTTGCACCCCCATAGAAACACAAAGTGAAATATACTGTTTGAGTACTCGTTATAGCATTAAGTCTCAATGTACAGCACATTAAGGACAGAGATCCTACCTGAGGAGCGAGTGCACAGTGACTCCTGTTGTTGACTTAGCAAATTGACACTCTTGTTTATGGCCTCAGTAATCTCCCCATGCTCCAGTCATGAGTTTCCAAGGCTATGGAAGCCCCTTGAGTTCTCCGACTCTTATCTTGTTTAGACAAGGTCAAACTGTTATTCAAAGTGGAGGTTCTCTCCTCCCTTCAGAGAAAGGTACCTCCTTCTTTGAAGACCTGTTCTTTCCACTGGGATCTCACTCACAGAGATCTTTCATTTAGGTTTGGGGTTTTTTTTGTTTTTTTTTGTTTTGTTTTGTTTTTTTTTGCCAGAGTGCCTTGGCTTTCCATGCCTGAAATACTCTCATGGACTTTTCAGCCAGATCGGAATGCCTTTAGGGCTGATTCTGAGGCCAGAGTGCTGTTTAGGACATCCGCCATTCTATGAGTCTGCTGAGTATCTCGCTTCCCATGTTGGATCACTCTCCCCTTTATTTATTCTATCGGTTAGTATTAGCAGGTACTAGACTTGTTTATGTGCTCCCTTTGACTCTTAGTCCTTTCACTATGATCAATTGTGAACTGAAATTGATCACTTGGAATAGTGAGATGGCATTGGTACATGCCACCTTGATGGGATTGAATTGGAGTCCCCTGGTATGTTTCTAACTCTACCATTTGGGGCAAGTCAGCTTGAGCATGTCCCAAATTATACATCTCTTCCCTCTCTTATTCCCACTCTTATGTTTAACAGGGATCACATTTCAGTTAAATTTCAACACTTAAGAATAACTGTGTATTAATTACAGAATTAAACCAGTCATATTAAGTAGAACAGAACAAAAAAACTACTAAGAGGGATAATGTATTAAGTTGTTCATTAACAGTCAGGGCTATGCTGATCAAGTCACCATTTCTCATAGTGTCCATTTCACTTCAGGAGGTTTCCTTTTTGGTGTTCAGTCAGTTGTCACCAATCAGGGAGAACATATGGTATTTGTCCCTTTGGGACTGGCTTACTTCACTCAGCATGATGTGTTCCAGACTCCTCCATTTTGTTGCAAATGACTGGATTTCGTTGTTTCTTACTGCTGTATAGTATTCTAAAGAATACATATCCCATAATTTCTTTATCCAGTCTACCCTTGATGGGCATGTAGGTTGGTTCCAGGTCTTGGCTATTGTGAAATGTGCTGCAATAAACATTAGGGTGCAGACCGCTTTTTGTTTGCCAATTTAAATTCCTTTGGGTAAATCCCAAGGAGTGGGATGGCTGGGTCGAACGGTAGGGTTATCTTCAGGTTTCTGAGGAATCTCCAGACTGACTTCCACAGTGGCTTGAGCAGTTTGCATTCCCACCAACAGTGGGTTAGTGTCCCTTTTTCCCCACATCCTCGCCAGCATCTGTTGTTGGTAGATTTCTGTATGTGAGCCATTCTAACCGGGGTGAGGTGAAACCTCATTGAGGTTTTGATTTGCATTTCCCTGATTGCTAGTGACCTTGAACATTTTTTCATGTGCCTGTTGGCCATTTGGATTTCCTCTTTTGAAAAATGTCTATTGAGGTCCTTGGCCCATCTCTTAAGTGGGTTGTTGGTTTTGTTTTTGTGGAGTTTCTTGATCTCTTTGTAGATTCTGGTTATTAACCCTTTATCTGTTGCATAGTTTGCAAATATTTTTTCCCATTCTGTCGGTTGTCTCTTCACTCTCCTGACTGTTTCTTTTGCAGTACAGAAACTTCTCAATTTGATGCAATCCCAATAGTTGATTTTGGCTTTGACTGCCTGTGCCTCCCAGGTCTTTTCCAGAAACTCTTTGCCTGTGCCAATATCTTGGAGGGTTTCTCCAATGTTCTCTAATAACTTGATGGTGTCAGGTCATAGATTTAGGTCTTTAATCCACGTTGAGTGGATTTTTGTGTAAGGTGTAAGGGAGGGGTCTTGCTTCATGCTTCTGCACGTGGAAATCCAGTTTTCCCAGCACCATTTATTGAATAGACTGTCCTTGCTCCAGGAATTGGTTTTAGATCCTTGATCAAATATAAGTTGGCTATAGATGTTTGGGTTGATTTCTGGTGTTTCAATTCTGTTCCATTGGTCTATCCATCTGTTTCTGTACCAGTACCATGCTGTTTTGATTACAACTGCCCTGTAGTATGTCCTGAAATCTGGTATTGTGATGCCTCCGGCTTTGTTTGTGTTGTACAAGATTGCTTTAGCTATTCGAGGTCTCTTGTGCCTCCATATGAATTTCAGCATCATTTTTTCTAGATCTGAGAAGAATGTCTTTGGTATCTTGATTGGGATTGCATTGAATCTATAAATTGCTTTTGGGAGAATGGACATTTTGATGATGTTGATTCTTCCAATCCATGAGCATGGAAGATTTTTCCATTTTTTGGTATCCTCTTCTATTTCTTTCTTTAAGGTTTTGTAATTTTCATCGTAGAGATCTTTAACGTCCTTGGTTAAGTTTATTCCAAGGTATTTGATTGTTTTTGTAGCTATTGTGAATGGGATTGATCTTAGCAGTTCTTTCTCAGCCATGGCATTGCTTGTGTATACAAAGGCTGTTGATTTTTGTGCATTGATTTTATATCCTGCCACTTTGCCAAACTCCTCTATGAGTTCCAATAGTCTCTTAGTAGAGTTCTTTGGATCCCCTAAGTAAAGAATCATATCGTCTGCAAAGAGGGATAGTTTGACTTCTTCCTTCTCAATTTGTATTCCTTTAATTTCTTTTTCTTGTCTGATGGCTCTGGCTAAAACTTCCAGAACTATGTTAAATAGCAGTGGTGAGAGTGGGCATCCCTGTCTGGTGCCAGATCTCAGTGGAAATGCTTCCAACTTTTCCCCATTCAATAGGATGCTGGCTGTGGGCTTTTCATAAACTGCTTTGATTATATTGAGGAATGTTCCTTCTATACCCAATTTGCTTAGAGTTTTCATCATGAAAGGGTGTTGAATTTTATCGAATGCTTTCTCTGCATCTATTGAGATAATCATATGGTTTTTCTTCTGCAGACTGTTAATGTGGTGAATCACATTGATTGATTTGCAAAAAAAAAGAAAGAAAAGAAAAAAACAAAGACACAGAAGAGTTAAAATAAAAGGGCTAGTGAGAGACATATCAAGGGAACACAAACAAACAGATGCAGAGACAGGAATATTAAAATATTGAAAAAAAAACAGAATTCAAAGCATTCACAGGAGGAAATAGTCATTTTATCTTGACAAAAGATAAAACCCACAGTTCCACAATGAAAATATAACTGTCATGAATCTTCCTGTGATGAATAACATAGCCCTGAACTTTACAAAAACAAAAACTCCAAGAAATACCAGGAAAGAAAGGAATGGATCCTGTTGAAGACTTTGGCCTACCTCATTTCAGTTTTTAGAAGATCAAGAGAGTAAAGATAAAGAAATAACAACAGAGAACCCTTAAAGAAGGCTACGTTTAAAGCTGCTTTCAAGTACACGCAGGGAATCTGCCTACTGGAAAAATAAAGTATCTATCAGAAAACATCCATGAAGCAGAAATTGCATGGGCCTTCCTCTCCATCATTGAGCAAAATCAGAAATTAATGGGAGGATTTTAAATACAAGACAAAGCACGGGGAAAAAATTTTAATGCTCTACTAAATTATTCTTGTATCCGTGAAACTACAAAATGGAAATTTCAGAACTTTTAGAAACAAAAAGCAGACTTTTTAGGAAATCCAAGAAAGCATTGCATATTAGTACTCACAGGATATGGCCAAAGTGGTTCTCAAAGGCACACTCATAGCATTAAGTGTATCCATTTATGTTTTTTTTTTTTTACAATAACAACAAAGGCTTCTACTTAAAACTTACAGCATTAACCAAAAAAAGCTCAGAAAAGTTGGTTAAAAGAAAATACGAGCTTATCAGGAAATGCAAACATAACTGATAAATACTAGAATACCGATTCTTTAATAAGGAAGTTGGGGAACAGGGAGGGAAGAGAGTGACAATAAACACAGCCATGTTGTCCAAGATCTGGACAGACAGTAAGCAAAGGAAGACGGAGCAAATTCCGAGGCTGGAGCCCGAGGATGCGGAACCTCCAGATGGACCCCATGGAAGGATCCCAAGCTGGGCTGCAGGTCGTTCAGGCCTCAGCTAAAAGGCCAGCTGGTCAGCGCTTCCCCAACACCCGATTACAGGCCCCGCCCTCAAAAGCTGCTCTCACAGCCCTGATCTCTACATGAAACCACTGAGCTATTACATATTGCCTGGAGAAGCAGAAAGACAGAGACTTCCACTGATTTCTTCTTCATCTTTTTTTTTTTTTTTTTTTTTTTTTTTTTTTTTTTACAGGCAGAGTGGATAGTGAGAGAGAGACAGAGAGAAAGGTCTTCCTTTTGCCGTTGGTTCACCCTCCAATGGCCGCCACGGCCAGCGCACTGCGGCCGGCGCACCGCACTGATCCGAAGGCAGGAGCCAGGTGCTTCTCCCAGTCTCCCATGGGATGCAGGGCCCAAGCACTTGGGCCATCCTCCACTGCCTTCCCGGGCCACAGCAGAGAGCTGGCCTGGAAGAGGGGCAACCGGGACAGAATCCGGCGCCCCGACTGGGACTAGAACCCAGTTTGCCGGCGCCGCTAGGTGGAGGATTAGCCTATTGAGCCACGGCGCCGGCTTTCCACTGATTTCACACCCCCAAAAGCCCACAGCAGCCAGGGCTGGGCCGGGCCAAAGCCAGGAACCTGGAACACAATCGGGGTGGCAGGGACTCAAGGACTTTTGCCATCACCACTGCCCCCCAGGGCTGGCATTGGCAGGTAGCTGGAATCAGGGGCTGGAGCCGGGTTCTCCCAGTTGGAACCCAGCTGTCCTAACTCACGCCTTAGCCACTAAGCCGAATGCCCAGCCCGACTGGTTATGTTTCAACCCATCTATTTTCTCTCTTTGCACTGGAACATCAGCCCCTTGTGAGCAGGAGCCTGGTTTATCAGGTTCACCAAGTGCTCCTGGGTGCCTAGCACACAGTAGAACCCAGAGAGTGTGAATGAATGAATGAAAACCAGAAGAGATGGGACAGCTTCCAAGAAATCCTAACAAATAACCTCTTATCACAAAGGAGGGAAAAATCGTTAGAGATGAAAAAAACAACATCCTGGACAACTCGGCGGCAGGTGAGGGTCCCCGTGCGGGAAACAGACCGCACGTCTCACAGTGCTGCTCCACGCTCCCAAGAGGCCGTCTGCAGCTGCCTGCAGGAGTCCAAGGGGTGTGCTGGCTGTGCAATGAATTGGCCCTCTCCCCTCACAAGTGTCCACCGGCTTCCCGAGCCCCTGGGTCCCATGCATCAGTCCTGGCTGAAGTCCGATGCCTTCCAAGACGGGATCGATCACCGATAAATCCATTCTCACTGTCGTCCCTCTCCCAGCCCCATGGGGACGCCAGTGTCGTGTCCTTTAACCCAACATCAAATCCATGGTGGCCTCCGTAGGAGCCCAACAAACACGGGTGAGAGGCACAGGCGGATCAACCACCTTGTGTCTTTCTTACTACTCCGGAACGTAAGCGCCATGGGATCACACACTTCCCTGTACTGAGCCTGCCGTAATTCCTTCTACCTGCTCAGCGCCCCGCATGTAGTAGACACCCGTGGAAATGAATGAGACAGAATGAGAAACTTCATGCAGACTTCCCTCCTGTGCGACTTCAGCTGCAGATTTCCTGCAGTCCCAGAAAACACGGGTCGTGCTGGGGAGATGGGATGCGGGGTAAAACGCAAGGTCAAGGCCTTGTGAATCTTGAGGGACATCAGGATCAGCAGCTAGGAAGCAGGGCCGAGGGGAGGTGCCCCAGGGGCTGGTGCCTGAAGTGGGGGCGGCTTTGAGGACGGGCTTCCCTGCAGACAACAAGGAGTTCGTGGGGGGGGGGATTCTCAAAGTGTGGGCTGCCCGTCGCTGACCGGCTGCCTGTCTGGTGGGGAGAGGTGCCACAAAAGGACAAAGCTGAGGAATGGAATAGACGTGGAGCTGCGGTTTTCAGGGGAGAACCTCACTTGGGAGGGAACATTTCAGCAGAGTGAGGGAGTGGAAATCTGGGGGAGGAGTTTCTGGCTAAGGGAACGCCAGTGCAAAGGCCCTGAGGCAGAAGCACACCCAGCAGTATCTGAGCCAAGGCAAGAAGATGGTGGGGGCGGGGGCAGGGACGGGGGGAGCAGCATGGGCCCCGGATCATGCATGGGCAACCATGAGGCAGAGGACGGCAGCTTTGCAGCCACCTTTGCCCCCACCCAATTACTCAGCAGGCCATGGGGGACAAGTAGAAGCAGGGGGACCAGAGAGGGCTGCAGGGGTCCTCCAGACAAGCGATGGTGCCGACTCCCAGCAGGCCAGCAGAAGGGATGGTGAGAAACGGCTGGACTCCAGATGTATCCTGAGCACGAGGCACCAGGTTTGGCGGGACACAGTTAGCTGTGCGGTCACCAGTCTGCCCAGCCCGCCGCTTTCCAGGCATGGCGGGGGAGGGTCTCCGTGCCCAGGAGGCAACCCAAGGCTGCAGGACTCGCTTGGGCCCATGGAATATGAGCGGGAGGATCTGGACCACGTCTGGCCAAGAACTCAACCCCGTTTTCTGTCTCAATAGCTCAGGGATACCCAGAGCCGAGGCCTCACAAGAAGACAGCACGAAACAGAGGCTCCAGCTGACTGGCGATGGGCATTGGCACAGGAGCAGCAAACAAACCCAGCATCCGGGACTTCTGGGATCTGCAGAGTGTGACAGCACAACCAGCCCATGCTGGCTGAGGTGGGGGAGAGCACAGTTTGGGTGTCCCCCAAGGGCCGGTGGGGTCGGTCCCTACTGTGAGACAGTAAGAGGGTGGAGGGGTGGGCATTGAGCAGAGAGGTTAAGAAGCCACCGGCGACGCCCGCATCCCATCTCTGAGTCTGAGCCCCGGCTCTGTCCCTGACTCCAGCTTCCTGGTATTGCACACCCCGGGATGCAGCAAGTACTTGGGTCCCTACCACTCATAGGAGAGACCTAGATGGGGTTTGCCACTCCTGGCTCTCCCAGGGACACAGTGCAACCTGGGTCTCGCATGCTGTGGTTCCTGGGCATGTGAATGACTAATAAAAATCACACCCTTTTCCCAAATGCTGCCATGATTCTGTGCATTGTTGAATTAAGACTTTGCTGCTGTTGTGACTGGGGCTGCACATAGGGAACCAGGGAGCTGAGACAGCCTGAGCCTGCCCCCTCCAAATCTGGTCCCCAGTCCCCTGCCCCCTGCCCTGTGCACAAGGAATAGGAACTGGAGGGGGGGGTGGGACCAGCTGCCCTGCCTTCCCCACTTGCCCAGGTGGGGCTCAGCACCTACCGTGCAGGGGTCTCTGCCAGCCCAAGAGGTGAGGGAAGGCACCGTGTGTGCTCCCTCCCTGTCCCAGGACTACTCCAGGCTGCCCTCACTCCCCCTTCCCCAGCCCTCAAGTGTGTTATGCGTGTTCATGCACATGCATGTGTGTGTATGTGTGCTCACACGAGGGTCTGTCTCTGTACCTCCCTCCTTTTCTGTCTGCTTCTGTCTCTATCTCTGCCTCTCCCTCTGCCTGTGTCTCCCTTTGCCTCTCGCTCTGCCTCGCTCACCCCTTTCCTTACTTCCCTTACTCGCTCTCCCCCCACCCCACCCCAGTCCCCATCTCAGCCTCTCTCTGCACTCCTCTCTGATTCTGTGTGTCTCCCTCCCCTCTGTGTCTCTGTCTCCTTCTCACCCGGATTCCCTTGGGCCATCTCTGAGACACTGCCTGGAGAGGCTGGGATGCAGGGCCCAGGCTGCCACAGCCATTGCTGCTCCCAGGCCCCGCCCTTGCCCAGACCACAGCCTACTCAGCCTCCTCCCCCTTCACCTGCTTCCAGAGACTGAGCTTGGCCTCCCCAGCCTCCCCCTACCCCACCCCTCTCCCTGGGAGGGGGTGGTGCCTCCCACAGCCCAGCCACCCAAAAGCAAGATGACTGGGCCCTGGGGCTGGGCCCACCCTCACACCTGGCCCACAGCAGCACCCAGCTGGGCTCCAAGGGCAGTTCAGAGTCACGGGATGAATTTCTGGAGTGCACGGACCTCTAGGGACAGAGACTACACTGTCATCTGTATAGTGTGTGTGCACTAGGTGTTGCACCTGCCTTCCAGGTAGAGCAGATGGGAAGCCCCGGGAGGCACAGGAGGAGCCACAGTCATCTGGCTCCCACGAGGGACTGAGCACCACAGGGCCTCTGACCACCAAGAGAGCTTTAGAAAACTCTTGCCCACTCAGTTCCCAATCACCGTTTCCACCAGCGTCCATACCCAACCACCCGGTCCACAGGACCCCCAAGAATCTGCCAGGGCCTCCATGCAGGGGTCAATGAGGGCCCCGCCCCCTTGCCTCTGGCCAGAGCCCAGGCTCACCCCTCCATGGCCCCAGAAGGTGTCTGCTCCAGTCTCACTGGCTCACGGCCTCAGTTTGTTCCCAACGTCACAGTGAGCGCTTCCAAGCCACCACGCTCACTCCACAGAAGGACCAGAAGCGGCCTGGAGCAGTGAGACCCTGGGACCAGCTCTCCAATGAGGGGTGTGCCACCTCCCGAGGGCCACTGTATGGGGTCCCTGGGACACGACGGTGGAGGAGCTCACCAAATCACTGTGCCTCGGGCTGCTCACTTGAGGCTGAGAGACACGAATGGCAAACACGCACCAGAACAAGCAACCAGGTCACTGCGGCCAACAGCAAGTGCTGTGAGGAGACTGAGGGAGGAGGTCGCAGCCCCAGCAGCCACACCGAGACCTGGGACCAAGAATTCCAAATGAGCAATTAGTGAGAGCACTGGCCCTTGGGTGGGAAATGAGCCTGGCATGGCCCAAGAACTGCACGGAGGCCAGCATGGAGGAAGAGGGGGCAGCAGGTGGGAGCAGAAGAGAGCAGAGCTGTCGGCAGGCGCTAGATCAAGAAAGACCACCAGCAGGCCAGCGGGGGACCCTGGACAGAAGCCCACACCAGCCAGCCCTGCCCACTCCATACCAGAACACAGGTGCCTGGGGCCTGGCTGTGCGTCAGGAACCCCTGGACAGCCAGTTGGAGATACAGATTCCCGGGCCTTGTCCCAGACTAGCCAGGCAGAAGGTCCAAGGTCAAGGCCCCTGAACAAGTCCCCAGGACGATTCTGCATGCAGCCAAGGCCAAAAGCTGAGCTTCTCACTGGAGCGGGTGCCAGTCGTGGGCCTTCCAGAAACCGAACCCAAAGAGCACTTGGGGACTACGTGTCATCCGTCACCACCGAGGCCACGGGACCCAGCAAACCAGAACCTCTAAGCTCAAGCATGCCACCAGGGCTACCAGGAATTAGGCCGGCGTTGCAAACTCCTGCAGGTGCCTGATTTCTCCTTGGAGTGCCACAGGGAGGGGGCACCAGGTGCTCTTGTCTGCCCCTCTCCTGGGACCAGCCGCCTCCCCGCCCTCCACCCTGATCCTAAGTCATCGCAAATGTTTGAATGGCCCTGGTTCTTCACTCTCCCCAGGGGATCCACACCCTCTCTGGTTAGACCTTGGCAGGACCTCCCACACGGAGGCTGGGCTCAGTCAAGTGACTCGCTTTGGCCAATGGGGTGTAAGCAAGCGGGACATAAGCAGAAGCTTGAACAGGTGTGGTGTGGCTGGCTCGGGCCTGTACATCACTGCGTCAGCCTGGTGGAGGGGAAGACAGGGCACAGTGGCCTGCACAGCTCCAGCCAGCAGCCAGCAAACTCCACACAGCCCAGCCGAGCCCAGGCCAGCAGAAGTCACCAGGGCTGGGGCCATAGCTAACTGCCACACACCGCTCTTCCATTCTCAGGCACGAGGGCCTGGATGAAGCCGGCCTCATCTGTCCCTGGGCTGGGAGTGTGAGGAGGCCAGGCCGATCAGCCCATCACAATCAGGGGAGGGGACTAGTTGGTCCAATGAGCACCAACCCCGGGACTTTTGTGTAAACCTCAGGGGGACTGCCCTTGTCCATGGAAGGTGCTAGAAGGGCAGGTGCTAATTTGTATGCTTTCAGGACGGGAGAGGACACTAACCCAGCAGAAAGCAGAGCCAAATCCCAGCCGTGTCGCTCGGTCCTGCCCTGCAACAGTCAAGGTGTTGCTATTCTGAGGCTAGGAGGACAGGACACCAATGCTAGCCACCCCCTTACTCCCGCCCATCTCAGTGACCCAGCCAGCCATGGTCCAAATACACTAAATGGAAAATTCCAGAAATAAACGATGCATACGTTTTCATCCGTGCACCACTGCGACTCATGTGCTAAAGTCTCAGCCACGTGCTGCTCCATGCACACAGGATGTGAGCCAGCCCTGGGCAGAGTGCATCCTCGCTGTATATGCTGTCTGCCCGTTAATCACTTAGGAGCCGCCTCGGAGCACACGGCAGCTGTCACAGCATCACAGGGCCTGCACACAGGATTCAGGCACCCACAGCGCGTCTCGGGATGTACATCCAGTAGATAAGCAGGGGACCAGTGCACTCCTTTTGGCCAAGGTCCGTTTCAATCGAGTTTCTCTCATGTGCATGAGTCCTGGCATCCTGATAGACAGGGCTGACCCCTTTTGGGGACAGCTGCCCAGTCCATTGGCATCTCAAAATTCTGCTCCATCCACGGCAGGACTGGGCTCTGCGGCCCTGCACCCCGCCCCCAGCCATGGCACTGAGCCACACTGACCTACCAGGGTCTCTGTCCAGGACGTGGCCCCACAGACGTGGGAGCTGAACCGTGTCTACACCTCTGTCCTGGAAGTGGCAAGCTGGCAGGAGCACGGCCTGTTCACCACTCACAAGTGTTTGACTTGGGGCCGCAGACTGGGTTTCCTCTTTTATTTTTTAATTCAATTAGTTGCCAGAGGATAGCAATCAAGAGATTGCACATAAACAATCTGGAATTTGAATCCAAAGTTTGGGGGGTGAGCATTTTTTAAAAGATTTATTTATTTGAAAGTCAAAGTTACACAGAGAAAGAAGGGGAGAGAGAGAAAGAGAAAGAGAGAGAGAGAGGTCTTCCATCCACTGGTTCACTCCCCAGTTGGCCCCAACGGCCGAAGCTGCACAGATCTGAAGCCAGCAGCCAGGAGCTTCTTCCCGGTCTCCCACACGGGTGCAGGGGCCCACGGACTTGGGCCATCTTTCACTGTTTTCCCAGGCCATAGCAGAGAGCTGGATTGGAAGTGGAGCAGCCAGGTCTTGAACCGGTGCCCATATGGGATGCTGGTACTGTAGGCTGTGCTTTACCCACTACACCACAGCACCAGCCCTGGGGATGGGCATTTGACACAAATATTAACATGCTGCTTGCGATGCCCACATCCCATATTGCAGTACCAGGTTTGAATGCCGACTCTGTTTCCAGTCCAGCTTCCTGATAATGCACACCCCGGGAGGCTGATAGTGATGATGGCCCAAGTACCGGGGTCCCTGCCATCCCACCTACATGGGGGACTTGGATGGAGTTCTGGGCTCCTAGCTTCAGCCTGTCTACTGCATGCATGTAAAGTAACAGAATTCAATCCTCTCTCTCTCCCTCTCTCCCTCTCTCCCTCTCCTCTCTTCTTGAAGAAAATTTTAAATAGATAGCCTGGCACCCCCAGGATCCCATCCTGCAATGATGACAGTTACCTGGGGTGGAACAGCAGCGGCCCAAGCTCCCCGCCCCTGCCCCGTCTCCATGTTCCGCTCTTAGGTCCCAGGCTGGCCCCTGGAGGAGAGCAGTTGGTGGTTCTGCACTGGGGGGGGGGGGGGGGGTGCCCCATTGACTCAGGCCTCCAGGAGCCCACAGAGCCCCGGATCTGACCTCTGAGGACTCGAGCAGCAGCACGGCCCTAATAAGCTCCCCTTGTGTTCTGATTTGGCACCACAGCTACTTCTGCTGCTTGGAAAGAAAAGAGCCCTCACCACCCCCATCCTGCCATTAGCACAGAGCCCAGAGCTCCTGGCACCCCCTCCCCAGGTGGCTCTGCGTCTGGCACCCCAGAATTTACAGGGTGGGGTGAGTGTGAGTGCTCACTGTGTCCCCCTAAAACACCTGTGCTCGGGGGGGAAAAGAAGAGGGTGAGGAGGGGAGAAGGAGGATTGAGGAGCCATGGGGATGGCAGGCACAGAGCACAGAACGCGCGCCTCCCACTGTACGCAGAAGCCCCCAGAAGCTCCCCCCACCCCAAAGGCACCCCACCAGGATTCCCCAAAGCCCTGCTTAGTGCAGGCTCCTCCCGGCATTGCCTGGAAGGGACCAAGGCCACCCTCTCAGAGCTAACACCCTAGTGGGGGACAAACAGTGAGGACAAATGCATGCTGAGTAGTAGTAGTGCTGAGACTGGAGTCCCGGGGAAGAGAGGCAGGAGGAGGCAATGTTAAGACGTTACGGGGCTGGGGGAGGTCGCTGATCTGGACAGGGTGGTCCAGGAAGGCCTCAGTGAGGAGAGGACAACTAGGGGGCCGGCGGTGTAGCAGATTAAGCCTCCACCTGCAGCACCAGCATCCCATATGAGCACCGGTTCGAGTCCCGGCTGCTCCTCTTCTGATCCAGCTCCCTGCTAAGGCTCCTGGGAAAGCAGTGGATGGCCCAAGTCCTTGGGCCTCTGCACCTGAGTGGGAGACCCGGAAGAAGTTCCTGGCTCCTGGCTTTGGATTGGCAGCGCAGCTACGGTCGTTGCAGCTAACTGGGGAGTGAACCGGCGGATGGAAGACCTCTCTCCCTGTCTCTGAGCAGAGTGCAGAGCAGATCTGGGTTGGAGAGAACCTTCTGGCTACTGCCTGGAGAGGTTGCTGTCCTGGAGCAGGAGTGAGGGGCCAGGGCTCAGAGGACCTGCTCAGGCGGGGCTGGCTTCTGTAAGAGAAGCTAATGGGCTGCCCAGCGGGTCCGCTGCAGGGTGCGTGCAGAGATGGGGGATGGGGGATGAGTGTGACCAGAGAAGCCAGGGTGCCCGGGGTGGGCTGTGGACTTCCTACAGGAGGCACCTGGGCCCAGTACAGACAGATTTCGAGATGGTCCCAAGAAAAGCCATAAATCACGAAATATCTCGAGTTTCAAATGCTGGCCACTTTCCCCAAACACTGCGAACACTGCAGGCCAAACCAGAGAGGCAGGCAGCCCAGACCCACACCAACGGCTGCTGGCTGGCTGCTTTCAGCACGGCGTCAGAGGGTAGCAAGTGCCATATACTGAGGGTGCATGAGCAGAGTGCGCGCCAGGCCCAGGCCATCCGGCTTAACACAGGGATGCAATCAGGAGGCCTTGGGCCCCAGCCAGAGAGGGTGGACCCCCACCCAAGGCCACACAGCAGGTGAGTGGCGAGTGGTGGTGTGGGGACGGGAAACAGGATGGCCTGGCTCCAAAGCCTGGGGACACCAGGACAGGGCTAAGTCACCTCTGCCACCCAGACGGAGCAGAATAAGACCCTCATTTCACACATGAGGAAAGAAAAGAGGACACCGAGAGAGGAGAGGACAGTATCCTAGCACGGGGCTGGACTTGAACCTGGAGCTCATGACTCGCCGTGCTGTGCTCTTCCCAACAAAGCTCATCAGAGGACCCAGGGGCTGCAAACAGAGGGCTGTGGTGAGGGACTGCACGGGGGCAGCGCTGCAGGCAGAGCCAGGCCCCGGAGCCTGCTGTCCGAACGCACAGCCCAGCTCGGCCACTCACTAGTGTGTGAGCTTGGGCGAGTCGCTCAGCACCCTGTGCCTATTTCCTCATCTAGAAAATGGATGTAACCATGGCACCTCCCTCACAGAGCTGAGAGGAAGAAACACTTGGGAAGGACTTAAAGAACTACCTCTCTGGGGCCTGCACTGTGGCATAAGGGGTAAAGCCACCACCTGCTGTGCTGACATTCCCATATGGATGCAAGTTCAAGTCCCAGCTGCTCCTCTTCTGATCTAGCTCTCTGCTATGGCCTGGGAAAGCAGTGGAGGATGGTCCAAGTCCTTGGGCCCCTGCACCCGCATGGGAGACCTGGAAGAAGCCCCTGGCTCCTGGCTTTGGATCGGCCCATCTCCAGCCATTGCAGCCATAAGAGGAGTAAACCAACGGATGGAAGACACCTCTCTTTCTCTCTCCCTCTCTCTTTCTAGCTGCTTCTGCCTTTCAAATAAATGAATAAAATATGTTTTTTAAAAAAAGAAATAACTTTTTTATTTTTTTAGATTTATTTTACTTTTTTGAAAGGCGGGGTGGGGGGTGGAACTTGCATCCGCTGATTCACTCCCCCAGATGGCTGCAACAGCCAGGTTTGAGCCAGGCAGGCCAAAGTCAGGAGCCAGGAACTCCATCTGCATCTCCCTGGGCAGGGGCCCATGCACTTGGGCCATCTTCCACTGCTTTCCCAGGCACGTTAGGAGGGAGCTGGATCGGAAACAGAGCAGCTGGGACTTGGACCAGCACCCAAGTGGGATGCCGGCATCTCAGGCAGCAGCTTAACCCACTGCACCACAGCACCAGCCCCAGAAAAATACCTTTGAAAGTCCAAATGCGGACCCAGCAGGTGCTCCTAACACAGAGTCCGCCTGGTATGTTATCAGCATCTTCCCAAGCACCAGGAATCTCCTGGGTGGGGCATGCGTGGGTCCTCAGACTCCTGAAATATAACAGTGTACCTTAGGGGACTGGCAGGATAGCTCAGATTTTCTGCAGAAAAGCAGAGAAAGAAAGAAAAACGTGGGGTGATGAGCTGGCAGTCTCTGCCTCCCAGGGTGTGCACAAGAAGGGAAGGGGTCACCCCATCACCCCCTGCCTCCCTGGGCCTCATAAAAAGAAATCTCCCCCTTAGAGGGAAGAACTGCACACCGAGAGCAACGGCAGGAACCACAGCCAGCATTCGTCCCACAAATGTTCACTGAGCACCTACTATGTGCCTGGATTCTAAGCACTGGGGAGCCAGCGGCAAATAACACAGACAAAAATCCCCCCCTGCCTCCCTGGGCAACACAACAAAACAAGTGATGTGGAGGGAAGGCCATGGGGCTAAGTGCTGGACAAAAAAAAAAAATTAGCAGGAAACCTGGGTGGGGGTGGGGAGGGGTTTGACTCAGGTGGTCCGAGAGAGCTGAACACAGATGAAAAGAAATGGCAGGAGACGGGTTTGGGTGCATCTGGGGGAAACAGCCAGTGCCAAGGCCCTGAGGTCAGCATGTGCCTGCTATGCTCCTAGAGCCAAGTGTGGCAGAAGTGTGGGGACCAAGGGAGCAGCAGGAGAGGAGTTCAGGGGGGTGACATGGCCAGGGAAGGCTGAAGAATTCCCTAGTAGGCTCTTGGCTATCATGCTGAGTGCCAGGAGGGTCACGGGGGAAGGGCATTTAGCCTGGTGACTATGATGCCCCAGGTACCACCACAGCATGCCTGGGCTCAGTTTCCAGTGCTAGCTCCTGACTCCAGCTTCCCGCTAATGCAGAGCCCAGGAGGCAGCAGCGATGGCTCAACTAGTAGGGCCTCTGAACACACACAGAAAACCTGGCTGAAGCTCCCAACTCTCAGCTCCGACCCAGCCCAGCCCCAACTGCCATGGGCATCTCAGGAGTAACTCAGCCTCTTTCCTAAGAAATGAAAAATTATTCCAAAAAGGATAGGTCCTGACAATGACTGGGCTGGGGCGGGACAGGGAGAGCAGAGGCAGAGGGGCCACGGCCGGTGCCCCAGAGAGATGTGGGTGGCCACGGGTGGCTCCCAAGAGTGGGGGGTGAGGTGCACGGACACAGCCAGGGGCCTCGGCACTCCCGGCACTGTCTCCCTGCATCCTCACACCCTGAGCAGGTGCTGGCTGCCTCATCCCCAACTACAGAGCAGCAAACTGAGGTTGTGTCGGGAGCCACACGGCCATCAGGAGGCAGATCCCCCACCAAGGACATCCATCTGCCCATCCTCCAAGACAGAGAGCGGTTCCAACCAGCAGCCAAACGCACCCCTTTCCCGCTGCTCTGCCGGGCATGCTGGCTCCCAGTCTTGGGTCCACAGAAGCTATCTGGCCTGGCTGCCCACACCCACCCACCGCCATCTCTCTGAAACCGCACCTCCCTCAGTCCACCGGGCCTCAGCTCCGCTAACCCCCAGCACACTGGCCTATGCCCACAGCCAGATCCTCACGAGCACCTAAAGCAGAAGAGAAAGCCAGCATGTGCCCATGGCCAGGGTAAGTCTGCATGGGCCGAGGCCACGCCCCCCGCTGTTCCTGCAAGGACCCAGGGTTCCCACTCAGGGTGGAAAGAGAAAAGATCTCTTTGTGCCCGGGCTGGTGAAAGTGAGTCTGTTTAGAGCAGACTACAAAGGGGGGGGGGGGGTGATCAGACTTGGCTGCGGCTGCCCCCAGGGGAGGAGAGAGGTTTTGGGGGAGCACAGAGAGGAAGCACCCAGAGCACCTGCTGCTCCCCAAGAGGTGAGGTTATCTGGGTGACATTTGCAGGGACAGGGGAGGAGGGGGCCGCTTTGCGCGGATTTGGCGGCATGGTGGGGGTAGGGAGGGGAGCAAGTCTGCCCTTGATGTTGGGGATCAGGGGAGGGAGAGGAGGGCAGGATTTTGCTCAGGGGTTTTGGGGGGAGTATTTTTTTCCTCTTGGAGGAAAAAAATAAAACAAAATGATTACAGAACCCAGAAGAAAGGTTGTCATGGCAACAAGTTTGCGGCCAGGTACTTGCCAATGTTGTTTTCAGGACCACAGCCGTGGGGGAGGAGAAGGTGAGAGGGGCGCTGGGGTGTCTGCGGCACAGCCCCGCCCGTCCACGCTGGTTCACACCTGCCCAGCCCCGCCCCCAGCACCTGCTCACACTCACCCCGGCCCCGCCCCCTGTGCTGGTTCACACCTGCCCAGCCCCGCCCACACCTGCTCCTTTCTCACTGACAAGCAGCTGATAACTATCGCCCAAGTTCTCAGGAAGGAGAGCAGTGATTTTCTCCAGGAGCTGATCTCTCACCAACACTAGCCAAGAGAAAACTCTGGATTTGTTTTACTTACTTAACAAACCCACCATTCATGTTCCTACTTAACACAGGGCTGGGGGTGAGGGTCTTCTCCTTTCTCCAGCCTTCCCCTCCCCCACTGCACCCTTGTCGCCCCCCATCCCTTCCCTCCCATGTCTTTCCATACCCTCATGCACACACACCCCAACACTCCTTACAAAACCATTCTGGCCAGAACCTCTCTGAGCCTGATGTGCACTCCCCCCTAGAAAAGCTCCCCCCCAGAAGTGCCTGTCTCAAACGAGGTGGCCAGGATGCAACAAGGCTTGACAGGCAGGCAGGCAGGAAATTGTTACAGGGCCTGAGAAGCCCTGTTCCATGAAAGCCAGCACTGGGTTTAAGTGTTCTTCAATTAGTAAGTTCCTTTTCTAGAAAGAAAGAAAGAAAGAAAGAAAGAAGGAAGGAAGGAAGGAAGGAAGGAAGGAAGGAAGGAAGGAAGGAAGGAAGGAAGGAAGGAAGGAAGGAGAGAGAGAGAGAAAGAGAGAAAGGAAGGAAGGAAGGAAGGAAGGAAGGAAGGAAGGAAGGAAGGAAGGAAGAAGGAAGGAAGGAAGGAAGGAAGGAAGGAAGGAAGGAAAGAAAGAAAGAAAGAAAGAAAGAAAGAAAGAAAGAAAGAGAGAGATAGAGAGAGGAAGGAAGGAAGGAAGGAAGGAAGGAAGGAAGGAAGGAAGGAAGGAAGGAAGGAAAGACAAGACAAGACTCGGGCATAAATATCCCAGGTCAAGCCCTAGTGCACTACAAGGAAACACTCATAAACACTGGGGTCATGACCCTCAGTCACCTGGAGCAATGGGGAGGCTCAGCCGAGCGGTGGGAGCCAAGACACCCCTACAGGGCTGCGAGCAGGTGCACATGGGGGCTCTGTGCAAAGGACGTGCCTGTGCGTCACAGACGGGGGTGTCCTGGGAGCAGGGTCTCCTGAACCCTGGAAACATCACTGTGAACTTGCAGGACGGGCTGTGGAGACCACCACCCCGAAGGATGTCCATGTCTGTCCCAGCCAGGTGTTAACCAGGCTTCCACGTGGGAGGTGAGGGTCGGGTGGATTTGGGCCAAGACGCCTTCTGGGGGCTCTTTAAGTATGTGTGCTTATTATTACACTCCAAATTCAAACTGCCGGCCCTGGGTGCACACCAGCAGCGAGTCCGACACAGAGAAGCCAGTCAGGGGCAGGGCGCCATTCAAATGCCCGTGCCTCTGACTCAGGCAGGCCTGGCTCAGATGGACACTCGGAAAACTATGGCCCAGGGATCCCCCATCCCCAGGTGACAGAGTGACAGAGAGAGAGAGCAGGCGACGCCCCGGGACACTCCTGCCGCATTGTCTCAAGGCCCCACCCCAGCACAGATCCTGCAAATACTCAATCAAGAACTATTATGTGCGAGACACTCTCCAGAGATGGGAAGTGAAGCCATCAACCAGAACCACCCAGGCCAGCTCTCACCAAGTGACACTGGGGGGGGCAGAGGAGGACAAAGTGGGAGGGGGGAGGAGAGGCAGGTGGTGCCGACGGGTGTGATGAGGGAGAGACAGGCAGTGCAGAGACCCAAAGACCAAAAGGCCCTGCCTGCCAAGGCGTGTTTGCAGGTGGGCGCCAGGCCTCACAGTCTTGTCCAGAACCCCCTGTGGAGGTCAGAAGGTGGGTGGTAGGGTCCCGCTGGGGCTGAGGAGGAGCCGGTCAGGCAAAGAGGTGAGCCAGGGCGTCGGTGGCTTCATTTTACACTTCTGCCCCTTCCCCAACACACACACACACACACACACACACACACACACACGTCCTTAAAACGAGTTAGGCTACTGGTTCACACAGGGCAAAGCAGGGACCAGCGTCCACTCCCCCCTCTCCCCTGGAGTGCCCACGGCGCAGCCAGCACATGCCAAGAGCCATGCACGCACGCTCCCCCGTTAACCTTGGGCAAAGGGGTTAATGCACTCACAACGGGGTCCCACAGCTGGCCCCCGAGCAACAACATCCCCACCGCCCTGGTCCTGCGGGCCAGCACCACATGCTAGCTCTCTGGCCCCAGCAGCTGTCAGAGGCGGCTGTCCCCTGGGCCTCGCCACCAACCTGGGGGACAGCGACTCCAGCCCCGGCTATCGGCAGAGGGCAGAGGAAGGGGCAGCAAGCCCCCTTCTGAGCCCCTGAGCTGCCCCACAGCCCCGCGTGCGCGAAGCCAAGCCTCCCGGACTCGGAGTTCCCCGCACGCCCCTTCCCCGCCGAGGGGCCAGGACGCCAAGGCAGGAGGGACCCCCGCGGGACTCCCCCACTCCACCCCCGGCTGCCGGGTCCTGAGCTTCCCCAGCTCCGTCTGGGAGGTTTCTGCGGGCTGGCGTTGAGGGGCTGAGGAGCCCCCGGGGCTCGGGGCTCCCCACCCCCCACCCCCACCAAGGCGCGACAGGGCAGGTGCTCCTGGACACCGAGCGCCCCACGGAAAGGACGAGGAGCTGGCCGGCGCCGGGCTGAGTGCGGGCGCGGCCAGGAGCGCGCGCGCTCCGATCCGCCGCTGAGGTGGGCACCGGGAGCCGCGCCCCCTGAGGCTCGCCCGCGTCCCCACAACGGCCCGGGGGTTCGCCTTGGGGTGGGGGCGGCGGGACGTCCCGCACGCCCCGCGTCGCGGTCTCGGACCTTCCCCTCGCGCGCCCCCGCCCGCCGCCGGCGTCCCCAGCCCCGCGAGCACCGACCCCGAGTCGCGGCATCGGCGGCGGCGGCGGCGGCGCGGGGGGCCCCTGCCCTGCCGGGAGCTGAGGGAGCCGCCGGGGCCGCGCAGCCCGGGAGCCGGAGCCCGAGAGCCCAGCCCGCCGCGTCGGCGCCACCGCTCACTCACCGCGTCCGCCGAGCTGCTCCTCGCACGAGTACCAGATGCCGGTGTGGGAATTCCTCAGGAGAAAGCGGTCGTCGCCCGTCTCCCAGCTGTAGAGCGCGCCGCCCGGGGGGCCGGGGCCGGGGCCGGCGGCGGGGGCGGCCGTGGCGTTGGCCGTGGCGTTGGCGCCCGAGTTGGGGCAGTTGGCGCTCCCGCCCTGGCCGCAGCCGGGCTTGGGCACTCGCTGCGTGCCCTGGCACCAGTGCGTCGTGAGGAAGGCGGTGGTGGCGAAGAGCAGCGCCAGCAGGTTCAGGGCCACGGCCAGGAGCGCTCGGCCGCGGCGGCTCGTCTTCATGCCGCCCGCGCCGCCGGGACCGCGCCGCCGGGCAGCTCCGCGCGCGAAGTTGGCAGCCGGCGCCCCGCGTCAGCGGCCGCTGCCCGCCGCGCCGCGGGGCTCGGGCGCCTGCGATCGGCGGCGGCGGCGGCGGACGCGGCGCGGGCCCATGCCCTCCCCCGCCAGCCCACCCCGGGCGGGGGCGCGGCGGACGCGGGGGGTGCGGCTGGCTCTGGGGGCGCCGGGACGGGAGGGGGTGGCGGGGAGGAGGGAGGCGGGCGCGGCGCACGAGGAGCGGCTCCGGCGCGCCCGGAGCCAGGAGCGCGAGTGCACCTCGGCGAGGAGCCTCTGGCGCCTGGCAGCGGCCGCAGCGCAGGGACGCGCGCCCCTCCGTGGGGAGACACCTGCAGGTGGCTCGCGACACTGTTCTGGCGCCCGCCCGCCGCCACGGGAAAGAGAGGGCGCCCCTCGCCGGGCGCGGGCGGGGGACTGGCAGAGGAGGGGATGTCCCCGACAGGGACCCCCGCACCGGAGCGCGGAGTCGGAGTAGCTCAGAGTATCCCAGGCTAACTGGGAAGGGGCGCGCCCCAGGCGGGGAGGAGGCGTCGCACACCAGAAACACGGGCAGAGTCCCCAGCCGATGAGGGGAGTGGGCCAGCAGCACCCTCCCCATACAAGGGGCGCAGTCAGGGTCCCCAGAAAGTTCTCCAGGGGTGTAAACTACAGGGCTTCCCCCATGGGCAGGAGCTGGGAGGCCGGCCCCAAAGGGACTGGGGCTGCAGAAGGGGCTCTAGGAGGATGGCATAGTTGTGGTTTGGAAGAGGTACCCGCCCCCAGCTTCTAGGAAGAGCTCCCCCCCCCCCCCAAAGTCGAACAGCCGGCCAGCCAGCTCCCGGTCAGGGCTTGGAACAGCAGTAAGGTGCCCCATACCCGGTGCTAGGCGTTGGGAGTAACAGCCAGAACTTCTCCCTGCAGGCTGTGCCCCACCCCCTCAACCCCCACAGCACGACCCAGGGGGTCCCGTTCCTCACCAGTACGAGGGCTGGCCACCTGGAATCATCAAGGCAGCCACAGGAGCAGAGTTCTCTAGCACGCTGACCTAGGCTTGACCAGCTGTGTGGCTTTGAACAAGTCACTTGCCCTCTCTGAGCCCGAGTTTCCAAGTCCAATAGCTGGGCAGGAATTTACTTCACAGGGACATCACCTTGGTCTACTCTGGTGAGATCACGTCTATCAACAGCGTTTTGTACACAGTAGGCACTCAATAAATGCCTGCCCCCATCAGTAACGTCTGAACCAACTCAGACGTGAGGAACCTTGGGTTGGCCCCCGTGGGCACCCTCGCCCCTGCTTCTGCTCTCAGGCGAACGAGCCGGGTTCCCTGAATGTGCCTCCCACCACACAGCCCACGGGGCTCAGGTGCCCAGGGCGTGCAACCATTAATTGCATGCTGATTGCAAGAGCTCATTTGAATTCTGCCCAGGCTGAGAATTGCTCCAGCAATCCCTGGCTTGCCGAGTGGCGGGCCTCGCAGGCTTCAAGGTTATGGATTAGGAGTTGCCTTACTGCCGTGGGTGGGTTTGTCTGTGCAGTCGGCGGCGGCTGCTGTGTAGCCAGAAGGCAGGTGAGGGTAGGGCGCCGTGGGCCCTGTGCTTGTGGGAGGAGCCAGCATGAAGGATAGTGTGGGTCCCCCACCCCTGCTTCTCAGAGTCCTTTTGGGGGGGCCCGGGATAAAGAATCCCCAGGTGTTCTGAGTGAGGGCCTCCATGCAGTCACAGTGATGGTGAGAGAACTGGCTGTCAGGTAAGATGCATTTTGACCAAGTTGCTACAAGGAAGGAAGGCAGCACTTTGAAAGATCAGCCCCGCGGGTTAAGCCACTGCCTGCAGTGCTGGCATCCCATATGGGCGCAGGTTCGAGTCCCGGCTGCTCCACTTCCAATCCAGCTCCCTGATAATGCACTTGGGAAAGCAGCAGAAGACGGCATGAGTGTTTGGGCCCCTGCACCCATGTGGGAGAGACCTGGAAGAAGCTCCTGGCTCCTGGCTTTTCTGGCTTTGGCCTGGCCCAGCCCCAGCCATTGCAGCCATTTGGTGAGTGAACCATCCGTGGATGGAACATCGCTCTCTCTCCCTCTCTGTAATTCTGCCTTTCAAAAAAATTAATAAATTTTAAAACACACACACACACAGAGTCCCTCCGCAGTGTGTTTGTGGGCTGAAGTCCATGGCTGGTGTGCATGTGGGCAGGGCGCTGTGAGCCACAGGCTGGGCATCTGAAGCCACGTGGTCCCAGGGGCCACGTGTCTCAGGGACCAGTCTCTTAAGGAATATCCCAGGGGAGCTCCGAGGGGGCCGACATTTCCACCTACAATACACCCATCCACTCACTGAGCTCTCATCTGCAGGCAGTAGGAGCCAGCGAGGGGCATTAGGCAGGGAGGGACAGAGCAGGAGAGCTCCCTGAGAAGGTGACCTTGCCAGAGACTTGAAGCAAGGGAAGGAGCTGGCCCTGGGGACTGCCACCAGGGAAAGCGAGTTCCCAGCACAGGTTCAGCCCATGCAAAGGCCCTGGGGTAGGAGCCTGGGATAACAGACAAGTCTGGAGGAAGAATGATGGGCGAGAGGCATCGGGCACTGCCTGAGCGAGGCAGAAGCCTGAGGGCAGTGGGCAGACAAACCAGAGTAGAAGCAGAGCTAGTGAGTGACGCAGGGTCTCAGACCAGACTCCAACGGCTGTGGAGCATCTGCACTGGTTTTCAAGGCAGGTCCAGTAGGATTTGTTAAAGGACACAGCATGGGGCGTGAGAGAAAGGGGAGTCCCCGCCAGGATGGGGTTGCTGTTGGCTGATCTGAGGGTGCGGGAGATCAGAACTCTGCAAGACTGTGTGCTGGACCTGCTGCGGGAGCTGCAGTAGGAGGAGCTGCTCTGGGTGCAGACGACAAGAGCGCACACTGTGCGTCTACACATCCTGAAGTGAATCGGAACTCACGTGCATGTCTATGCATCCCAAAGTGAATCTGGACTCACCTGCAAGCTGCTTGGAGAAGCTGCACAGTTGGAATGACCTTGGCTGCAGACAGAGGTTGGTGCAGGCTGGCATTTGTTTAGGAGGCCAGAAATTGGAGCCCAAAGCCTCGGCTCCTTCCTCTTTAGCCCAAGCCATGGGCCAGGGCCTCCCAGCGGCCTCCTATCTGCCTGCTGCAGCCCCCGTCAGCTGCACCTGCTGCAGGGAAACCTGCTGCAGCATGCCACTGCTTCGCCTGCCACTGCTCCCGGTGCCCATATGCCTGGGGGCGCCCTCCAGGTCAGAGACACTGGCTTCGGCTCCCATCTCCAGCCCCGCTGTGCACCAGTCATCTCAGCCACGATGCGTGGCTTTGGCCTGCCCTCCCCCTCACTCAACTGGGTGTCCTTTCTGGGTGCTTGGAAACAGGCCCTGGGGTCAGTTCCACTGGCAGCCTGCAGGCCAGATTTGGCCCCGAGAGCCTATTTGGTTTGGCCTGGGTTGGAGGCAGCATCCACAAGCCCGTTCCATTTTTGCACGCAGCCAACATCCAAGAATCATGAGATGTCACATCAAAACCTAGACTTCCTGACAACCCGGGGCCTGTGTCCTTCCTGGGAGTCCTGGGCAAATGTCCCTGTGCAGGTGCAAAGCGGCCGTGGGCCCACCGAGCACTGAGCACACCTGCCAGGCCTCTGGGGGTATTTGAACTTGAGAACCTGGAATGAAGGCCCCCAAACATTTTTCCGTAAAACCTATGTAGGATGCAAATGGGATGTGTGTGACTCGGGGGAGGCCAACTTGGCGGGGCCACGAGGGGGGCTTCAGGGGGCTGCTCACACATGCGTGTGCTGGTCACACACGTGTGTTTGGTTCATGAAAACTCCTGAAGCCATACAGTTGGAAATTGTGCACATATACATATATATTCAACCAAAACTCCCAGGAAATCAATTGCCGCTCTGAGTCACCCAGTTAACACTTTTTGGGGAATGTGAACACACTTTGAAGGGTCACATTGCAGATGCATTTACCTAGCGGCTTTTCTTCCCAGTCGGAGCCACGAAGACATTGGCCAGTTTCCGGGTTGCCTATGTCACTTCCTGTTTCCGGAACTGTCAAAATAGGGCTTGGGAAAGCAGAGTGTAGCAAGAGATTGGCAGAGGAACGGGCACTGGAGCAACGGCTAAGACTCCTGCATTGGAGTTCCTGGATTTCAGCCCCACTTCGGAGTCCAGCTTCCTGCCAGTGTGCACCCCAGGGGCAACAGGTGACAGCTGGAGCTGGGTTGAGGGCCAAGCTTGTGACCTCGGCCTGACCCAGTTCCGGCTGCTGCTGGCATTGTGGAGTGAGCCAGCAGATGGCTGATGTCTCTCTAACAGGCTGCCTCTCTGCTTCTCTGTCTTGAAGACACAGAGGCCCTCTAAAAAGGGAGCGATAAACCATGTTCCAGTGATCAGGGAGCCTGGCTAAACGCTCACTCCCAGGAAATCTCAGGCTGGGAGTGCTGCTAGGGGGTCAGGGCTCCCCAGGGAGGGAGGAGCCTGGAGCTCTGTGCAATCAAAGGCATCCCAGGGGGCAGATTCTCCCGGGGAGAAGCAGGCGGTCTCATTAGAACCTGCTCAGCTGGAACTCCCCAGCCTGTTCTTTGAAACTGTCTGAGCTGCAGGGGCGCCTTAGGAAGTAGTTCTGGGCCCCTACCCCCCATGGCCCCACTCTGCGCCATGCGCTGGGTGAACGAGACAGGCCAGGTCCGCGGCGTCCTGGCGCTGTCTACAGGGGGAGCAGCTCATCAATTCTGTGTTTGCAGAAGGCGATATATGCAGTGGGGGTGGGGGGACTATCCAGACCCGGAGGAGCCAGAACATTGGGGACAGGGATGAAGACGCGCCCAGGGATGTGCACACCCCATCACTGGAGTTCGTGGGTTTGAATCCCAGCTCTGCTCCAGATTTCAGCTGCTGGGAAGCAGCAGGTGACGGTGCAAGTACCTGAGTGCGTGCCACCCGCAGGAGACCTGGATGGAGTTCCCAAGTCCAGGCTTCAGCCTGGCCCCGCCCCAGCTACCGCGGACATTTGGGAAGTGGAAGAGCTCCCTGTGCCTCCGTGTGGGTGTGGGTGTAGGCGTGCGTGCCTTTCAAATATATAAATGTAAATCTTTAAAAAAAAAAAAAAAAACACGCTTCTCCCAACACCGTGGGAAGTTCCAAATTTCAATCTTGGCTCCGCCACACGGGGGCTCCGCGTCTTTGGAGGCCCCTGAACCTCTCGGTCAGAGCCTCGGTCTTCCCCTCTGTAAAACCAATCTGCCAATCTCTTGCTACACTCTGCTTTCCCAAGCCCTATTTTGATGGTTCCGGAAACAGGAAGTGACGTAGGCAACCGGAGGAGTGGGCGGGGGCACACATCCTCTCGCTTCTGCCCCTCTCTCGGGATGCGTGGGTCCATCTTACAGATCAGGAAACTGAGGCTGCCCGGAGGGCTTCCAGCAAGGGAAGTGCCCGGGGTGCCGGGGACTGAGGGGGGCTCTTACTCCAGGGCCCAGGAGCTTTGATTCTGCCCTCAGAGATGGGGATCCAGCCAGGGCTCTGGAGCAGGAGCATGGCGCGTCCAGGGTTGTGTTTCTGGAAGGTGTGTGTGTTGGGCGGAGGCGACCCTGACCTCAGGTGCGCGCAGGAGGGAAACGGCGGCGGCAGGTCCGGCTGGGGTGGAGCGGCTGGCAGCCACGAGGAGAGCCAGAGCCGCAGCTGCCGCCACGCCGTGCCTGGTCAGAGGGCGGCACGTGAGCCCTTCTGGAAGTCTTGGCGGATCTCCAGTGGAGAAGCTGAGGAGCCGGAAGTAGCAGGGCAGGGGCCGGAGCCCGCCACTCCCCGAGCCTCCTGGACCTCGCATCGCCAGGGCTCAGCTCGGAGCCCCGCAGGCTGCCGTCCTTGGGCCGCTCTCGGCCCTCGTGGTCCTGGGCCAGGAAGGCTGGACAGAAAACAGACATCTGCAGGTCTCAGCCCGGACCACCCCTCTTTGAGCTTGTTTCTGGTCCTTGGCAAAGCTGCGGTTTGCTTCCCTCTGCTGCCCCCTAGGGGCCAAGAGCGGGGCCGCCTGCATTGTCAACCGGACAGCGGAGAGAACCGGCTCTCTTGCCGCCCGCCCACCCAGCACCAAGAAGCCGAAACTGCCAAGGACCCTGGAGTTAATTAAGTGATGAAAAGGTTCTCAAATTGCATAGAGATGACAAAGATACAATAAATAGTATATAAAGCATATATAAAACCTAGGAATGGGGGCAGGCCTATATTGCAGTGGTTAAGATGCCCCGGGGGACATCCACATCCCATGTCACAGCGCCTGAGTGCAGGGCCCAGCACCACTTCCAGTTCCAACTCCCTCCAGTGAGCATCCTGGGAGGTCCCTGCCACCCAGGTGAGAGACCTGGCCCCTGCTGTTGCCAGCACTTGGTGGGTGAACCAGCAGACCGAAGATCTCTATTTCTCTACCTTCCAAATAAAAAAAAAGTAATTTTTCAAAAAGTTGTATAAGAGAACATAAAGATTAAATAAGCACTTCTTTAAAGTGCTTTTTTCAGGGGAGAGTGGTCCAACATGGGAAGTGAGATACTCAGCAGACTCCTAGAATGGCAGATGTCCTGAATGGCACTCTGGCCTCAGAATCAGCCCTAAAGGCATTCGGATCTGGCTGAAAAGCCCATGAGAGTATTTCAGGCATGGAAAGCCAAGACACTCTGGCAAAAGATCTCTGTGAGTGAGATCTCAGTGGAAAGAACAGGTCTTCAAAGAAGGGGGTACCTTTCTCTGAAGGGAGGAGAGAACCTCCACTTTGACTATGACCTTGTCTAAACAAGATAAGAGTCGGAGAACTCGGGGGGCTTCCATAGCCTTGGAAACTCATGACTGGAGCATAGGGGGATTGCTGATGCCATAGACAGGAGTGTCAATTGGTAAAGTCAACAACAGGAGTCACTGTGCACTTACTCCTCATGTAGGATCTCTGTCCTTAATGTGCTGTGCATTGAGATTTAATGCTATAACGAGTACTCAAACAATATATTTCACTTTGTGTTTCTATGGGTGTGCAATCTGTTGAAGTCTTTACTTAATGCATACTAAACTGATCCTCTGAAAAAAAAAAAAGAAAAGAAAAGAAACTATCAACTCCCAACTTGACTCTCACTGGGATTAAACATGACAATAGGTCTGATCTGATTTCATCATCATTAAAAAAAATCATCCATTATTTTTCACTTTATGTTTCTGTGTGGGAGCAAACTGTTGAAATCCTTACTTAATGTATACTAAGCTGATCTTCTGTATATTAAGATAATCGAAAATGAATCTTGATGTGAATGGAAGGGGAGAGGGAGTGGGAAAGGGGAGGGTTGTGGGTGGGAGGGACGGTATGGGGGGGAAGCCATAGTAATCCATTATTCGTACTTTGGAAACTTATATTCATTAAATAAAAGTTTTAAAAAAAAAGTGCTTTTTTCTCCCATTGACTCAGTACAACACAGAGTTCCTGGATTTCATTTAAACAGTCTTATTTGTTCTGGACAGCACTGCAATCAGGTGGGCTTGTTCACATCCTGAGAAGTGTGGGCTACCGCTTCGCATTGTGGCGACGCCGTGGTCTCCTCTGTCATTTCCAGGCTTGGTCTGCACAGGTGATAGGACTGAAAACCATGCTGCACTTTCTAAATACTCTGTTTATTTTTAAAAATATTTATTTGCATATCCACTTGGAAGTCAAAGTGACAGAGAGAGAGAGGTCTGTCCACAGGTTCACTCCCCCAGATGGCCACACCCGCCAGCACTGGGACAGACCAAATCCAGGAGCCAGGAGCTCCATCCGGGCCTCCCGTGTGGGCTGCAGCACCTCGGCCATCTCTCTCTGCCCTCCCAGGCACATCAGCAGGAAGCTGAGTTGAAGCAGGGCAGCTGGGATGCAGTTCCACTATGAGGTGCAGGCATCCCAGAAGGCAGTTTAGCCCAATGCACCCCAACCCCCGCTCCTAGTACTCACATTTTAATCCCGTTCACCAAATAAGAGCTATGCTGGTAACATTTGTTTCACGTACAATCAACCTTCCCCAGCTGCCCATGGTGTGTGGTCTAGCAAGTAAATCAAGAGATCAGCATTGTGTATTTTTTTATTTTTTTTTATTTATTTTTTTTTTGACAGGCAGAGTGGACAGTGACAGAGAGAGACAGAGAGAAAGGTCTTCCTTTGCCATTGGTTCACCCTCCAATGGCCGCCGCAGCCGGCGCGCTGAGACCGGCGCACCGTGCTGATCCGATGGCAGGAGTACTTATCCTGGTCTCCCATGGGGTGCAGGGCCCAAGCACTTGGGCCATCCTCCACTGCACTCCCTGGCCACAGCAGAGAGCTGGCCTGGAAGAGGGGCAACCGGGACAGAATCCGGCACCCCGACCGGGACTAGAACCTGGTGTACCAGCACCACAAGGCAGAGGATTAGCCTATTTGAGCCGCGGCGCCGGCCAACATTGTGTATTTTTAACAAATGGACTTAAAACTCCCTGGAAGTTTTTTGGGGGGAGGAAGATTTTTTAAATTGCTAAAATTTTCTATTTCCTGGTTCTTAAAGTGCACAGATTTGGAGAGTTTTCTAAAGGAAGCATATTTTCATTGCTTTTTGGCAAAAGCAAGCTTGTAACAATGGAAACATTTCCAAACATCTGCTTTCAAACGCTCTCTCCAAAACGTGAGCTCCTCAAGAAGCACTTGCATTCGGTTCCTCGTGTGAAAATCACCTTCCTCTCACAGGGGCAGGTGCGGAGCTGCATTGGGCCAAGACAGAACGCTGGCAGGCGTGTGCCACACCACAAGAGGACGGCAAGGCTGGGCATTTGTCTTCTTCACAGGGAAAACCCAGAGATCCATCTCAAGGCTCAGGGGCATGTGAGCCGCCCCCCGGGGTCTCCTCACCGCCTAACAAGGCAGCGTCGAAGCGCTCCACCACTGAAACAGCTGCAGTAGCTGATTTCATAAAGAGAACAGCTTTATTTAGCTCTCAGTTGGGGAGCTTCGAACCCAAGACTGGCTGGCCCTGTTGGCGGACATGGAGGAGAACAATAGACGCGATGGTGGAGCACGGGAGGCGGCAGGAACGTGTGGCAAGCCAGGCAGGAGAGTGGCTGTGCCCAAACTCAGGCTTTCACGACCTCCCCAGGACCACCTTCTGAGGGTACACCCCAGTGACCCAAGGACCCCCCACTAGGCACCCTCCTAAAGCTCCCCCCCATAGCATGGGCCTTTGGGAGACATTCAACATTCAATCTCATATCTAAACTGTGGCAAGAATCTTGTATGAAAAGGTCTTTTTCTTTTCAGATTCATTTTATTTATTTGAAAGGCAGAGTTACATAGAGGAGGGAGAGACATAGAGAGAGAGAGTGAGAGAGTTATCTTCCATCCACTGGTTCGCTCCCCAAATGCCCACAATGACCCAGGCCAAAGCCAGGGACCAGGAGCTTCTTCCTGGTCTCCCACGTGGGTGCAGGGGCCCAAGCACTTGGCCATCTTCTACTGCTTTCCCAGGGCACAGCAGAGAGCTGGATCAGAAGTGGAGCCATCGGGACTTGAACTGGCACCCATATGGGATGCTGGCACTGCAGGTGGTGGCTGTACACACCATGCCACAGCACCAGCATAACAGTCTAAGTCCTGAACACAATAAAATGACTGGCTCTGTGTCAGGCGCCCTTGAAAGCAGGTTCACAGGTGACAACTCATTACATCCACAAGGAGCCCCAGGGACAGCAGGAGTCAGTGCTCTGAGTTAGTCTGGTTCTCATTACAGCAATAAAGGACTTGAAGGGGCTGCTGGGCCGAGAAGAGGGGGTTATTCTGCTACACTTCTGGAAGTTCACCTGCCTGGCCCTGGTGGGTGTGCTTGCAACAGAGAAAGATCCCGTCTCCAGACAGGGAGCTTATGAGTGATTCGGGGTCAGGCTGCCTCTTAGCAAAACTCACCCTTGCAAGAGCTCAGGGATCCCACAATCCCTTGCAAGGGAAGCTCCCCCATGACCTAAGGACCTCCCACTAAACCCCACCTCTTAAAGGCTCCACCACCACCGAGTGGACGCCAGGCTTTGACAGACGAGGAAACTGAGGCACAGGCATGGCAGAGGGGGTGGGGGGCACCTGGAAAGCATTTTCAGGACATCGCTGCGGTGACAGTGACGGATGACCCTGCCAAAGAGGAGACTGTGGGCAGGGCAGACAGGCAGGCCCCAGCCTGGAAACCAGAGCCTCTGCCCACCCGAGAGACTCCATAAGTGTCTAGAAGTTTCTGTGGTTGTGGGACAGGCCACCAGGGAGGAGTGACGCCTGGAGGTCAGCAGGAATGGGGAATTCTTGCGTTCCCTGAGCACAGCCTCATCTTGCCCAGGCTTAGGGTCCAGATGCCCAATACAGAACCCACAGTCTTGCCCACACAGGCCATCTGACCCAGAGCAGATGTCCACACACGCACATCTGCCCAGCACATGTTGGCTTAAGAGGAAGCGGATGCGTGGAACATCTGCATGGTGCCATGTGGTACGTGTCACACACGCCCTCGGTTCCTCCTATCTAGGCATGTGCCCTGATCTCCCCATTCCACAGATGGAAAACTGAGGCCAAAGGGAAGAGACCTGTCCAAGACCAGTGGCGCACTAGGGTTCATCCCAGGAGCGTGACTCCAGTGGCCCAGGGTGCCTGGACCTGACAGCCGTCACCTCCGGACGGCACCTGCCCAGCACTGTGTATTCAGAGTTCTTGACTGGAAGAGAACTTCATTAAGTTAGAAGCAGGAGTTGTGGCATCAGGTGAAGTGGAGACACAGGGACAGGAGTGGGCTGTCACCATTCCGCCTGCCTACAGAGCAGAGCGAACCAGGCGCCCAGTTGAGTGCAACCGGAGGCAGGGATGGCGCCCCCTGGTGGATGGAGGGTGTGGTGGCACTATCCAACACCCTGACCGGTACCCCGGGGAGGCGGTCTAGGTAGGAGCTTGGCCCGGGTGTGTGCTGACACGGCAGATCTGGCAGTGCATCCTTGGGAACATACTAAATCTTGGCACGTCTTGGGGGATGCTTGTCTTTGTCACCTCCACCAATGGAAAAGGAAGACCTTTCTCTCTGTCTCTCTCACACACTGTCCACTCTGCCTGTCAAAAAAGAAGAAGAAGCAGAAGCAGAAGAAAGAAGAAAGAAGAAAGAAAGAAGAAAGAAGAAGAAGAAGAAGTGGAGCAGCCGGGTCTGGAACTGGAGCCCATATGTGTTGCCGGCACTGCAGGTGGCAGCCTAACTTCCTGCAGCACAAGGCCAACCCCTAGGCTTCCCTTCTGAGCATAAAGGTACTGTGTAGCAGAACTCTGCACGAATGCAAGATAGTATAAAGAATTCTTCAGTTGTCTGCAATTCCACAATGATTTTATATTCATTTCCGTGGGTAATCTGATGTCTCAATGCAAAATTGTATGCACATTTTATACAATTTTCATTGCACTATACACCCAGTTCTGTGTCTGGTTTTTACACTTGGACTCATAGCATGATCACCATTCAGCATCATCAGATGTCAGTAACAACAGGAACCATTAACTAACCACCTGGGAATGGTCCAGGCCCTTTATCAAGCTCCCTACATACTTCATTTAAATCTCACAGAAGTCCTGCAAGTGTGTGCTGCTAGGGAACCAATTTCACAGGTGAAGAAACTGAGGCCTGGGGTCTCATAGGGAAGAAGAGACACAGTCAAGACCCAACCTGGGGCCGGCGCTGTGGTGCAGCAGGTTAACGCCTTGGCATGCAGTGCCGGCATCCCATATGGGCACCAGTTCTAGTCCCGGCTGCTCCTCTTCCCATCCAGCTCTCTGCTATGGCCTGGGAAAGCAGTAGAAGATGACCCAGGTGCTTGGGCCCCTGCACCCATGTGGGAGACCTGGAAGAGGCACCTGGCTCCTGGCTTCGGATCAGTGCAGTTCCAGCCATTGCAGCCAATTGGGGAGTGAACCAGCGGATGGAAGATTCATATTTCTCTCTCTCTCTCTCTCTCTGCCTCCACCTCTCTGTAACTCTTTCAAGTAAATAAATAAAATCTTAAAAAAAGGGGGGGGGCTAGCACTGTGGCTCAGCAGGTTAACGCCCAGGACTGAAGCGCCAGCATCCCATATGGGCGCTGGTTCAAGACCCAGCTGCTCTACTTCTGATCCAGCTCTCTGCTGTGGCCTGGGAAAGCAGCAGAAAATGGCCCAAGACCTTGTGCCCCTGCACCCACATGGGAGACCTGGAAGAGGCTCCTGGGTCCTGGCTTCAGATCGGTGCAGCTCCAGCCATTGCAGCCAATTGGGGAGTGAACCAGCGGATGGAAGACCTCTCTCTCTCTCTCTCTCTCTCTCTTTGCCTCTCCTCTCTCTCTGTGTAACTGACTTTCAGATAAATAAATAAATCTTAAAAAAAAAAAAAGATGCAGTGTGGTGGCTTCTGTTGGGTCGGAATGGCTGCAGCGTGGCTCTCTTGAAGCTGACACTGGAGGTCTCTTGAGCAATCTGGTTTCGTCCAGTTTTTCAGCAGACACAGCTGGAAAGCCCAACGCTCACACGGGCTCCAGCGTCTATAAGAATGTCACAGATGCATCCCTGCAATATGCTTGTCCCTCGGGGAGGGCGGTCGTTGGCAGGGGTGGGAGGCGAGCTGGCTTTAAGGACAGCTTGCTCCAGCAGCCCACAGACATCAAGGGCTTGCTTCCCCACCAACCTGCTGGCTGATTTCTCAGGCTAGCTTCATTTCTTCGTCTCTTGTTCCCCCAACCACCCATGGAAGTCCCATGTGCAACAAAATGGCTGCCTTGGTTCCAGACCTCACTCCTCTCTTTCTTGGAAGCCCCAGCAAATGGTTCTGACCTCTCACTCCAGGCAGGGGGAAAACATGATGTACTGATTGGCTTATACCAGTCAAGGCCCACCCCTCCGAGCTGTCACAGGACCAGTCCCCTTCAACAGTCCCGGCTGAGACTGTGACGGAGGTGGCCATGACAGCTGTCACTGCAGGACAAGCTGCCAAGAGTTGGCGGCTGAGTCTCAAGGCTGCGTGAGCTGCACTCCACGCGCAGCCTGTTATGAAAATGAAGCCCCTGAGGCTGGGGGACTTGCACACAAGAGGTTCTGGAGCTCACAGACTTGGAAGCTGAAAAGCCCCACAGCATGGCCTGGTTCTTCCCAGAGTGCCCCTGGCTGAGCCGCCTCGTGGCAGCTGGCATCACAGACACGGGAGGTTGGGACACCAGGTGCCGTGGGGAGCTGGGAACTGGGGCAGGGGGCAGGCTCGTGGGGAGCTGGGAACTGGGGCAGGGGGCAGGCTCGCACTTCCATCACAAGGGCCCACTCCCTTCCAAGTGCAGCCCCTTAAGGACCCAATGACTTCCCTCTGAGCCGCACCTCTTAAAGGGCCACCACCTCCCAACACTGCCACGCCGAGGGCCCAAGGAAACCATGTTTCAGCCCAAGCAGCCGTCCAGTCCCTCTTCTGGGATGGGTCCTGGGTTGCCATCCCTTGGACGGCGTGGTCAGGGTTACAGGGCTGATGGCAATCTTGGCCATGGGCTGCGAGGCCTCAGCGCTCGTCCAGCTGAGCCTCTGTTTTGCATGGTCCCTCCATCTCTCCTGGGTGCTCAGATGGTGCCCCTGAGCCTCGTTTTATTGGGCAAAGCCATTCAGCTTGGTGTGAAGGGGAGCTGGAGGGGTGCCTGAGGGTGACCCCGCAGCAACCTCCCAGAGGCGCTCAGGGAGATCTGGGTGGCCCAGATGACCAGTGACCACTACGAGAGGGTGGAGGGAAGTGGTGGCACCCTGGCCTTCCTGGGGTGGGGGTGGGGGCTTCTTCTGCCAAGCCCAGTGGGCAGCGATCTGAGGACAGCACGTGAATGTTCCTGGGCCCAATCCTCAGAAATGACCTTTTTTTTTTTTTGACAGGCAGAGTTAGACAGTGAGAGAGAGAGAGAGAGAAAGGTCTTCCTTCCATTGGTTCACCCCCACAAATGGCCGCTACAACCGGCCCTGAGCCAATCCAAAGCCAGGAGCCAGGTGCTTCCTCCTGGTCTCCCATGCGGGTGCAGGGTCCAAGCACTTGGGCCATCCTCCACTGCACTCCCGGGTCACAGCAGGGAGCTGGACTAGAAGAGGAGCAACCAGGACAGAATCCTGCGCCCCAAGCAGGACTAGATCCCGGGGTGCCGGCACCACAGGCAGAGGATTAGCCTAGTGAGCCGCGGCGCCGGCCCCCAGAAATGACTTTTGAGAGCAGGGCGGGAGGAGCCGGGGAGCCGGGATTACCTGTCCCTGCTGCACTAAATTGAGCCATGAAACTTTGATTACAGGGATACGGTCCGTCAGTGCCGAGAGACAAGGCCAGTCTCAACAGGCTCATTAAGAGCACAGGCTGCTGATGGGATGAGGGAGTGAGGCTGGAGGCGGGAGGCGGAGGGCGCCAGCGGGAGGGGTTGCTGATCCCAAGGGCACTCAAAGCGCCGTCCAGGGCCTCCCTTCCCCTGGGCCCAGGTTTCTCTGCAAACGTGACAGCTGCTCCGACGTGGTGGGGGGCAGGAGGGGAGGCACATGCCACTTCTCCACCCACCAAGCAGAGTGCAGCGTAGCCTTGTCCCCTCTGTTGCCTTCCTGCCCCTATGAGCAAAGGAGAGGTGACAGAGACTCCCCAGCTCTCCTGGCTGGAGGTCCAGGGTTGTCTGCCAGCTGGCCAGGCCGGGTCAGAGGGGGTGAGTGGAGGTGCAGGCTGGTGGAGTTGTACTGCTCAGGGCCGGATGGGAGCTGGTGTGGATGGGAGGGAGCCCTGGGGTTGGTGGGAGCAGCTGGGTTGGAACCACAACCAGAACACTGCCACTGCACTCCCAGAGGGGGCAGCATCGTCATCAATGAGTTCCAGAGAGGGGAGGCGAGACAGAGAGAGAGAGGGGAGAGAGAGAATCTGTGAGGACGGCCCTCACCAACCCCACAGCCCGGCACATGTTCCAGCACACGCACACACACACACACACGCGAGCGCGCGCAGGCCGTGTCTCCCCGGTGGCCGAGAACACGGCTCAGAAACCAAGTCTACTGTGGCTCCTGGGAGTCTAGTTTGCAAGGGGCTGCTCCCAGGCTCAGGGCTGCTTGACCCAGGGCCTCTGACTGCTGCCTCACGTGTCCCCTCTACCCTGCAACAAGCGCCATGGACCTCGGCTCCCACCCCGCCAGTCCCGTCCCCCACCCGCCCCACAGAGAACGCTGTCTGTGTTTGTAAGTGGTTGAGAAACGTCAGAATCAGACTCGGAGGTGGTGGCGTAGGCATTGTGCCCAGCAGTGAAGTCACCTACATCCACTACAATCCCTGGCTCCCGCTCCTGACTCCAGCTCTCTGCTAGTGCAGACCCTGGGAGGCAGTGGTGATGGCCGTCCCTGGGCCCCTGCACCCGCGTGGGACACCCGGATGAAGCTCCTGGCTCCTGGCTTCAGCCTGGCCCAGCTCCAACCATTGCAGCCATTTGGGGAGTGAAGCAGCAGATGGAAGACCTCTCTCTCTCTCTCTCCCTCTCTCTCTCTCTCATAAATTAATACATCTTTAAGAAGCAGGGGCCCACGTTGTGGCGCAGTAGGTTAAGCCACTGCTTACAGTGCCAGTTCGAGTCCCAGCTGCTCCGCTTTCCACTCAACTCCCTGCTCATGTGCCTGGGAAGCCTGCACAAACCCAAATCCTTGTCCCCTGCCACCCACGTGGTGGGAGACCCGGAGGGAGCTCCTGGCTCCTGGCTGCAGCCTGGCCTAGCCCTGGCTGTTGCAGCCATCTGGGGAGTGGACCAGCAGATGGAAGAGCTCTGTGTGTGTGTGTGTGTGTGTGTGTGTCTCTCTCTCTCCTCTATCACTCTGCTTTTCAAATAAATAAATCTTTGAAAGAAAGAAACGCAGCACTTGGCCTCTGCCCCGGGACAGCACCAGCGAGTGTTTTGTTCCCTGTTCACCCCGTGAGCCCAGTTCCTACACAGAGCCCCTAAGCCCCTTGGAAGTCCCCAAGTGACAAAAGTATCCCTTGTTCCACAAGGGGAACTCCCGTTCAGGCTCAGGAGGGGTCTGGTTGCCAGGGGAGCCAGCCCCCGCCCCCGGGGAGGAGCAGGCCTGAGGGTTAAGTCCATCACCAGGGGCAACTCCGGCATCAGCCATGCCCACCTGAGGACGCTTCTAGAAAAACCCAGAAGACGAGGCCAGCAGAGCAGTGCCTCGGGGCCCTTTGCCCCTGTCCTCTGTGGTAGCCCAAGCCCCACCCGGCCCTGGTCCTGGCCCTCAAATTCATCAAATCCCAGGGGGAGTTTGCACGAGGACTGTGAGCGCCTTGGACAGCAAGGCGGCGCCAACCCTCACAGGGCCAGAGGCACCACAGCACTGGGCCCCCGATAGATATTTGTGGCCTTATTATTTGATAAGGAAATGTAGGTAACCTGGGGAGTGGGCACAGAGAGGGGATCTCCCCACAGCCCCCCCCCCACCGGCTCCATCCAGGGCTTTCTGGAGACGGAGCGGAAGCCAGAGGGAGATGAGTGGCCTGGGCTGAACGAACAAGCTCACAGCCGCAGCAGGCTCCACGTTCAAGGTCCACTATCCCAGAAAACAGACCCACGCTGCCGGGAGCCCCGGCGGGTGCGCGCAGCCCTGGCCAGGCAACCACCGCCACAGGCACCCTCTGCGCCCCCCGCCCGGGGCTTTAGGCTGTCTGAGTTTGGGGCAGCCACAGGACCGGCTGAGACCTCTTCTGATCACTTGCCCCGGAGGCCTAGGCTGTGCTGGGGAGCGGGGCTGGGGCAATGCTGTTTGTTTTTCGTTATTGACTAAAATTCTGTAAAATAGCACATGTACAAATGTAAATAACATCCAGGGCCCCGCACTCTCCCGATCCCACCCATATAGGCCTCATGTTCTCCGGCCCGCGCGGCTGGCTCCTGCCCCTGGGCCTTTGCACGGCTGCGGGAGGAGCGGTCGTGCGGAGGTGGGCGCCCGTCCCTGTCCCCGTGTCCCCTATCCCTTTCCTGATACACAACCGGAAACAGCCATCGATGGTTGGTTCGGCCTGCCTCGCTGGGGACCAGGCCCGGCGTCCGCACCGCCGAGGCCTGCAGGACGGAGTCGAGACTCACCGTGCGACGACGGCAGGATGAGGAAGGAGGACAGGGCAGGCAGCGAGCCCATGAGGGCCATGCGCCGCCCGCTGCACCAGCCCGGCTGAGGGGATCAGCACCACGCCGCGAGGCCGCGGGGACAGAGCACACAGGGTGACGTCACAGAGAGCGCCGGAGTGCATGGGCTGACGTCACATAGAGCGACGGAGCACGCGGGCAGGGAGCACACACAGCGTCATGTGCGACGCCGGAGCGCTCACGGCCTCGGGCAGGTCGCCTGCTACTCGTGAAGTTCCAGTTCCCCGTCTATAAGGTAGGGGTGACCTTGCGGACGGCGCGGAGGCCGAAGCTGGACATCCGGGCTAACCGGTCCCCCGGCACGTCCCCGACGGGGGGATGGGGCGACTGACCGAGGACAGAGGCCTGGGGGCAGGCGCCGCTTAGGGGGTTGCGACCCGCACCAGGGTCCCTGGGACCCATGCCCGCCTGTGCTTCCCACCGAACGTCCGGCTAACGCGCAGCCTGGGAGGTGACACTTGACCTGGTGGCTCAAGTGCTGGGTCCCCTCAGCCACAGGGGAGCCCAGGGGGGAGCTCCTAGCTCCTGACTTTGGCTGCAGCGGGCATCTGGGGAGTGGACCAGCGGATGGAACCTGGCCAATTTTTCGTGTGCGCCTGAGTCCAATCAGAGTCTATTTTGCCAGCCACCCTGTCGTCACACTCGTGGGCTCGTGGACACGCACGCGTAGGCTGTCGTGCAGAACCCGACACCAGCTCAGGCCTCCTCTTGCTCCCTGCCTCGCTCTTGACCCAGGACTTGGCCTCCCCTCAGCCCAGCCCCGCCTGCACCACCCCGAGCAAATTTCCAAGCCTAGGGGCCCTAGCAAAGACCCTGTCGGGGTCGGAGCCCTGCTGTGCACAAGGAAGCCAGCCGCCCACCCCCTCCCCGGGAGGGACCCAGGCCCCGGGCTCGTGGGTCCCGTTCCTGCAGCAGCTGGGAAGGCGCTGCTCAGCCCAGGCTAGGCGGGGAGAGGGGCAGAGCGGCCGCCCCGCCCCTGGCTGGGACCAAGGCCATGCGTGACCAGGGTCCTGTCCCACGGGCAGTGCCATATGTCCTGCGTCCCTGACTCAGAGCGTGAGGTTTATGAGTGACGTGGGCACACGGCGGCCAAGGCAGACCAGCGCTGGGTCTCAGTTGTGGCTGTGTGGCCTTGGGCCAGTCACGCCCCCTCTCTGAGCCCCCACGTCCTGCTGGCATTTGTGCTGGCCGGCGCAGATAATTCCGGGAACAGGCCCAGAGCTTCCGCCGGGCTCTGGCCACTGCCCCGGGCGGCTCAGGCTCTCCGGGACGATTAACTGCTGCGCACACGCAATCCAGAATGGGAAGCGCCGCTCCCCGCGCACCCTTACAGGCTGGCGGCAAGGTCACCGCGACTCCCCAGGCTCCGCCTGGCCGCCGGGGACTTCGCCTCTGCAGTGGGGACAGCGCCCTCCTGGGGCGGGGTGGGGGCTGACGAGGACATGTGTCTGTCTCCAGTTCCCCCCACCATTGTCCGCAGGGCTCTCAGAAGCCCAGGGCCGGCCCCTGCCACGCCCACACCACCACGGAAGGCCAGGTGTTTGGAGATAAATGCACAGGCAGGCAGGCTATCCCGGAGATGGTACGGACTGGGGGAGGAGGGGGGAGAGTGCCAGGTCACATCAGGCCTGTGGTGGCCCAGGCAGGTGAGCGGCCAGCAAGGACACGGCATCCCTGCTTGGATGCTGCATAAGCCACCGGGGGGGGGGGGGGGGGGGACCTGAAGGGTCCCTGGCACGCTCAGCCTTTCTGGGGGCCCCTGCTCCAGGTCAAGCCTTCTGCAGGGTGCTGGAGACACAGACTGGGCCCTGCAGTCGCTCGCTTCCTTTGAGAGGAGTCCAAGGAGTTAAACCAGTGCCTGGGCCCGCCCTCCAAAGAGGAAGGGTTGCCGCCCCTCCCGCCCCTCCCACCACGCAGTGAGCCTGGCTGCCTCAGGTGGGACTACAGGACCTGGTCTGTTTGCACCTGCTGTGCCAGCACTGTCACTGACAAGCGCTCTCTTTGCTGAACACGTCCTGGTTGGGGGTTCAGCTGTGGTAATCACCATCCCCATGATCTCATGCAGGCTTCCCAGGCCCAAATGCTTGGGCTCCTGCCACCCACGTGGGAGACCAGGATGGAGCTCCTGCCTGCTGCCTGGCCCAACCCAGCCCATTGTGGCCATTTGGGGAGGGAACCAGCAGATGGAAGACACCTCCTTCCCTCCCCCCGCCCCAGCTCTGACTTACAAATAAAGCAAGCTTAAAAAAAAAAAAAGTCATGTTCTGGTGGGCAGTTGTCACCACACAGTGGATAAAAAGGCTACAAAATAGGTGCTCAATTTAAAAACAAAATGTGGGAGACAACACATCAGCACTGGTTTTCTGTGGGCACACAGGGTTTAGAGAGTTTTCTGGGGCCAGCGCTGTGGTGTAGCGGGTAAAGCTGCCACCTGCAATGCCAGCATCCCATATGGGCACCGGTTCAAATCCCGGCTGCTCCACTTCCAATCCAGCTCTCTGCTATGGCCTGGGAAAGCAGTTGAAGATGGCCCAAGTGCTTGGGCCCCTACACCCATATGGGAGACCCAGAAGAAGCTCCAGGCTCCTGGTTTCAAATCGGCGCAGCTCCAGCCATTGCGGCCATTTGGGGAGTGAACCAGCAGATGAAGACCTTTCTGTCTCTCCCTGTCTAGCTCTGCCTCTCAAATAAATAAAAATTTAAAAAAGGAACCTCTAGCCCTCCACCGCCATAAGGCTGGTGGTTGAGAAAGACGCCAGAAATGATGGTATTATACAGAGGCGTCATCAGTTCCCACAGCCAGCAGCTGTTCCGGTGGTGGACACAGGTCACAAAACCTCCGTGGAGAGAGAGCCCCTCACTCTCCAAGGCGGCAGGGAGAGCAGTGCCCCTTGTTCAGTAGCCCCCCACCTCAGACTGCCCAAAAGGCTCACTGTTGTCCCCTCTATCACCACCCGATTCCTGTGCTCGCCCAGGACCTAAGAACAAATCCAAGTCCAGGCACATGTCCTAAGGCCTGCTCTGGGCCAGGCCCCAGAGCACTGAGGGCAAGAAACAGCTCAGAGGCCTTTGTGGCCTCCCCACCGCCCGGCCCTGGGTCACCCAGCCTCTGCTTGCACACAGCCAAGCAATGGGAGTCCCTCCACCCCACACAGAAGCAAAGTCCTCCCCAAGTCCTGCCCACAGGTGGGGTTCACAGGCAGCCACTGGGCCAGACCATGCCCTTAGCCCTCATCCCCAGCAGGTGTAGGAATGCATGAGAGCCCCTGCACCTCCCTCCCTCTTGAACCGTGGCACGAGCTGGGAGGCTCTGACCCGGAGCAAGGGGCTGTGGCACACTCGTGTGCGCACGCACACACACACACACAAACTCTGCTGCTCACACCTGCCCAGCACCCCCACAGCGATAGAAGCCATCAGCCTACAGCTCTCTCCTTGCCTACGCTGACCCCTCCTCTTTCTCAGGAACCACACTCCCAACTCCTCCGGGGAGCCCCGCCCATCACACCTACCGCAGGAAGTGCTGCAAACTCTAGGTCGGGTACCTACCGTGCACATGGACAGCTGGGCAAGGCTCCGGCGCTGAGACCTGTCAGGGAGCCCTCCACCCCTGCCCTCACTCATCCTCCCGCCATCCCCACTCCACCCTCTACCCCTGGGTGCTCCATCAAGAGGCCTCCCCTCCCTGCCTCTGCGCGCGGAGCCCTCAGCTCTGGCCAGGCATCCTGGGAAGGGAAGGAGCAGGTCTGGATGCCAGTGCTACCTCCTCCATGGGCTGGCTGTCCAGGCTACTCCTGCCCTCACTAGAACTGGGGTCCTGGTCTGCCCGTGGCTCCGAGTGGCCCACCGTGGAGGCCTCAAGCCTCGCCACCCTGCTCCCCTGGCAGGATGCTGGCCAGGCAGAGGCCTGAGTGGAAAGAAGCCCCGCACCAGTGTTTATAACAACAACATAAGCCTTTTATTTCTCATTAAGCCTCTTAGTCTCTTAGTATCACAATGGAATGCTGAGAAAACAAGAACAAAAACACGAGTCTCTGTGAATCTCTGACAAAGAGCCGAGATTTCAAGGCAATCGGGGGAGGGGCTGGCAGAGGAGTCCCACAGCAGGGCCCATGGCGTCTCTCCCGGGCTGGGGGGTGGAATGGTGAGAAGGCGGCACTGTCCTCGGCTGTCCTTGGCAGTTCTGCTCCTGACTGCTAAGTGCACCCTCTGCACGGACCCCCAGGGGATCCCGGTGCCTCCCAGGCACCCGCCACATGACCCTCCGCCTCTTCCAAGCACCCTGGGAACTCCAGCCCATGCTCCAAGGGCCCCGGCAGAGGGGAGCCGAGGGACGGGCGCAGGCCACACTGCTCTGGCGTGAGAACAGCAGGGCGCTGAGGCTTGTCTGGGCACTCCCTGTGGTGAGGGTGGAGGTGGCGGTGGTGCAGGCGGCGCGCGGGGCTGGGCCTAGAGCTTCACGGTGCCGGGGGGCAGGCTGTGGTTGCAGAGTCGGTAGTAGCGCAGGTCGTTGACCAGCCTGTGCACGTTCTGGGTGAACGAGGGCAGGTCCTGGAAGGCAGGGGCACCGCTGTGGCTCAGACGCCCTCCCACACCCCAGTTCACCCCCCACCACACCGCGCCAGCTGCTTCCACACCCGGACCCCCACCGGAGAGGTGCAGGGCCCTGCAGGACAGGGAAGGAAGGGGCCGCACCAGGGACGGCCTGCTCCTGAGCCCCCCCACAGGCCTGCAGGCAGCCCCAATCCTCCCGAGTGAGCCAGTGCACGGGGATGGGGACACATCCACATGGAAGCCCCCGCAGTGTGAACCTGAAACTCCAGAGCGCACCGCCCAGGCCGCCCCCTGCCATGCAGGATCACCTGACGCCTCCTGCACGGCTGCAGGCCAGCAGCGAAGCACGTGCTCAGCACGCACACGAGGCCCATGTCCAGGTGCCATCTGCCTGTGACCCCGGGACGCGCCCAGGCTCAGAAGCAGCCGAAGGCATGCCAGGCCCTCCTGACCCCACCACAAGCTGCCTGCAGGACGGCTGCTCACGCCTCTTCCCAGGCCCCAGCAGGCTCACGCTGCAGGCTCTGCAGCTACCACACTCAGTCTGAATCCTGCTTCCTGGCTTTGTAACTGCCAACCACCTAGCCTGAGTCATCTGGGAACGCAGCTTGCCCAAGCCAGAGTACATAGCGAGCTGGGCACAGTGTGGCCTACAGAGGGCGCTGCGAGCCCATCTTCCCAGCAAGACTGGGTGAAGGCAGGAGCTTGTGGACCCAGACTCCAGGCAGCGGCTTCAAACTCACAGTGAATTCACAAACAGAAGGGGCAATGCCTTTTTATCTGAGAGGGAGAGAGCGAGCTTCCATTCGCTGGTTTACTCCCCAAAAGGCCACAATGGCTGGAGTTGGGCAAACCCGAAACCAGGAACTGGGAGCTTCTTCCGGGTCTCCCACGTGGGTGCAGGGACCCAAGACTTGGGCCATCTTCTGCTTTCCAAGACCATAGCAGAGAGCTGGATCAGAAGTGGAGCAGCCGGGACTAGAACCAGCGCCATGGGGGTTGCCTTTCAAACAGCAAATCAGAAGTTCCAGAGTGGAACCTGAGTGTGCTTCCCTATTTCTTCATACACACCCAAGTGCTTCCAATGTGTAAGCTGCTTTAAAATCAACAAGTTGACTGAAATTCATGTCATTAGAAACTGCTCAGTAATACAGAATCCGGCCTCTGATGAAAGGGAGGCGGGGCAGGGTTGTGGCACAGCGGGTTAAACCACAGCTTGCAATGCTGGCCTCCCATATGGGAACACTGATTTGAGTCCCGGCTGCTCCATTTCTGACCCAGCTCCCTGCTAATGCACGTAGGGATGCAGCAGAAGGTGGCCTAACACTTGGGTCCCTGTGAAGACCCAGATGGAGTTCCTGGTTCCTGGCTTTCGCCTGCCTCAGACTTGGCTGTTGTGGCCATCTGGAAAGTGAACCAGCAAACGGAATGTCCCTCTGTCACTCGCCTTTTAAATAAATTAAATAAATTGATAATCTTTAAAAAAATATATAAGGAAGGAAAAATACCCAAGTAGCTGAAGTGAACTTCCAGAAGCTCAGGAGAGGACCAGACAGACCCAGGTAAAAGCCGATCCGAGACAAAAGTAAGTCGGATGTGAGAAGAAACCGCCCCGCCACACATCAGAAAGCAGAGTCGTTACGGCTGCTCCCCTGGAGCAGCTGCGGCTCCCCACGCTGACGCGGAGGCACGAACATGCCATCAGGACCTCCCCTGACCTGACCCAGGATCAGGCAGATAAAGAGGAACATTGCTTACTCCACAGGGGAAGCTCCCCAAGCAGCCTGCTGGGCCCAGAGACTGGGGCACCTGCGGCAGGAGGAGGAAGCAGCGCCCAGGAAGGAGGCCACAGCAGACGCCGGGCACCGTGCAGCGGCACAGCACGCATCACCAGCGATGCTTGCTGTCAGGTGGAGACGGCCCAGGTGCGTGCTGTGAGGGCCGCTCCCAGGACTGGCAGCCGCAGGTCAGCCCCAGCTCTAACCCCGGCCCCACGGGCACAACTGCCGGGCACCAATCTCCTCTGCCTGTCTGCAAGTTTGGGCAAGAGTACCTGGCGCAGCTTCTACCACACCAGTGCTGGCTCGGAGGAGCGCCTCCCCATGAGGAGATGAGGGCATGGTGAAAGCACAGGTCAGGACAAAGGAGCTGAGTGCTAGGCCCAGGAGGTGGGCACACGTGGCTGAGACGACAATGCAGAAGCCGAGACTGGGGAAGAGCGTGTGCCCCTCCACCGAAAGGCAGCCCAGCCCCGGGGCATCCACTGGACAAACTGCAGCCAACCTCCAGGGTGGGCACAACCAGGCCCAGGCCCTGACGAGGCCTCCCCCGCCCCCGGCCCACACTGGCCCTGCTCTCAGCCCTCTCGCCTCACCCGATCCATCTTGAAATTCCTCCCCAACACGTTTTTCTGGTTGGCATCCACACCATCACAGCCAGTCAGGAACTCTGGCAGGAAGGCTGCAAAGAAGCCGTCGAAGTCCACAGAGGCCATGTTGTAAATGGCGATGCCAATCTCCTCCTGCAGGAGGTCATGGGACTTGTGAACGAGGACCTGGAGCAGCACGTTCACGAACTGGAACAGCATGGTGGTCCGGAAGATCTTCTGAGGGCCAAGAGAGACCAGTGAGTGGGGGCCATGGCAGGTCCTAGTGCCCGACCCGAGGGGCTGGGACCTGGTCCATGGCTCAAGAAGGAGACACAGCATTTACCTTGTGGTACAACTTCTGCTTGGCATTGAGAGTCTCCAAGTAGAAGAGATTTTGCTTGAAAAGGTGGATGTCAGGCTGAAGAAAGGACTGTCCAAAAGCCTAGGAAATAAGCCCACCATTTTATAAGCAGCATTTAAACCCCTCAGACTGGGGCCGGAGCTGTGGTGTAGTGGGTAAAGCCGCCGCCTGCAGTGCCAGCATCCCATATGGGCGCCGGTTCAAATCCCGGCTGCTCCACTTCCGATCCAGGTCTCTGCTATGGCCTAGGAAAGCAGCAGAAGATGGCCCAAGTCCCTGGGCCCCTGCATGCACATAGGAGACCTGGAAGTAGCTCCTGGCTCCTGCCTGCAGATCAGTGCAGCTCCAGCCATTGTGGCCAACTGGGGAGGGAACCAGCAGATGGAAGACCTCTCTCTCTCTCTCTGCCTCTGCCTCTAATCCTGCCTTTCAAATAAATACATAAAACTTAAGCCCCTCAGACCAAGTCTTTCCAGGCCCTCGACCCTAAGCACAAGCCTGCCCTTATGTGGAGGGCCACGGCGAGCGCACGTGCTGCCCCAGGCCTCCCGACCTTCGGTCAGACCTGAGGAGTGCTCCTCACAAGGCTCAGCCTGAGTCTTCCCCACTGGGTCCTGCTTCTTCTTTCTGCCACATCTCACACACACACCCCCCCCCCCCACAAAGCTCTGAGTCCCTGTCTTTGGGAACCTGCTGCTTTCACATGGGGTGGAAGATCTGAAATCCATCTTTGGTGTTATCCGTACCAGCCATGTGTTTTTTCCCATGGCTGAGTTAGTACATAACACGGATGTGCCCGTATGTACATCCATTCACCAGCAGATGGGCATCTGCACTTTCCCAGTTTGGGGCAATCAGGAAACAAGCCTTTATAAACACCTGTGTTCAGGTTGTATTAATGTTTGTCTGCGTTCATCTCGGGTAAAATACTCAGAAGTAGAGCTGCCCACCAAACCATAGCTACACATAAGCAACTGCCAAACTGTGACGCTGTGAGCAGCCCTGAGCCAGGGCAGTGCTGGAGAGGGAGGGGGTGGGGAACAAGTACCTGCCTACTCCAACCCAAGCTCTCCAGGCAGGAATTCCCACATGTGTGTTGTATGTGTGTGTGCACACTGTACATGCATGCCCACACGCATGGTGTGTGTTGGCTGAAGGGAGGAGGGGTAGGAATTCCTCTGGCTTCCCCATGAGGAAAAGCACAGTGAAAAAAACAAAGACAAGCCCCCGTTAGTCTGGGTCTCAGAATACAGAAGCCTGGGCCCCGGCAGGGTAAACTGCTGCCCGCGACGCCAGCATCCCATATGAGCACCTGTTTGAGTCCTGGCTGCTCCACTTCCAGTCCAGCTCCCTGCTAATGCACCTGGGAAGGCAGGGGATGATGGCCCAAGTGCTTGGGCTCCTACACCCATGTGAGAGACCCAGATGGAGTTTCTGGCTCCTGGCTTTGGCCTGGCCCAGCCCCAATCATTACAGCCATTTGGGGTGCAGACCAGTGGATGGCAGACCGCACCCTCTCTGTCTCCTTCTAACTGCCTTTCAGATAAACAAATAAAATCTTCTTTAAAATCAGTCTTTAAAAAACAATACAAAAGCCTGACAGCTGAGTGCAAAAGGTAGGGAGCATCTGACAGCAGCTCCCAGAAGCCCAGCGCTGCCCACAGGGGCCACCACTGCCAGGAGCACGGGACCCACACAGCTCACTTTTCTACCGGATGGAACCATCACCACTGCTCGCTCCCAGGGCAGCACCTCTGCTGATGGCCGCCCCCCACCCCCTCAGTGTGAGTTAGTGCCGGGGGTGGGTGCAGGGGGGCAGGAGACAGGCAGTAAGGAAGTGACACTTGTCAAACACCTGTAAGCACCAAACACTTTGTAAATGTGATCTTATTTAGCACCACCCCCCCAAGCAGGCAGGATCAGCCCTGTTTACAGAAGAGACAGAGGCTCCCTACATAGTGAGAAGCTGGGCTGGGCTTCAAAGACAGGACATGCTGCAATGGCCAGGTGGGAGGAGGTGAGACCACGCGCCAGGAAGTCAGCCAAGGAACAGGCGGGCCAACGGACCCAGAGTGGGGCGCGCCTGTCCTCGGCCCTTGCCTTACCTGCATGATGGCACTGAACTGGGGCTCGTTCTCCATCTGCTCCTCGGCTAGCCCCCGCTGCACACTGGCCAGCACGGTGGACTTGAAGAAGTACCTCCAGTTGTGATGGAGGGTCCGGAAAAGGAGCTCAAACAGCTCAGCCTTCACATCCGGGGAGGGCCGCTGTGGAAACACACACAGACGCTCAGCCCTTCCCTTCCCACCATCTTGGCCCTGCGACAGAGGCCAGAGACATGCCTGCTGCCAGCAAGCAGGGCACCAGCTTCCCACACACACTCTTGTCACCGCCTGTGCAGAAAACCCGAGCCCACAGTGTCGCCGTGCACATCAGGAGCGCTCAGCAGAGACGGCCCACGCTGGAGAAAGACACCCCCAACAGGGCCCAGGGGCCCTTTTTCTGAAGGAAGCATTCAGCTCTACACACCAGGCAAAAAGGCAGCCAAGGGAGGGGCCAATTAGGACCACAGATTCTCTGTTCTGAAAAATGCCAATATGACCGTCCCATCTTGGTTGTGTCGTTCACTTTCCTAGGGCAAAAACTCAATTCCAGCTAACATGTTGGTGTTAGGCAACCTCTCAGGCTAATGAGAAACAAGATGTCTTAAAAGCAGCTAGGACAGCGAAGTTTACAGAGCACTCAGGAACCACCAAGAAGCCGTCAGGAGGACCTCCTGGGAGAGCCACACACCGCGCTGATCACTCTCTGGACCCGGCTGGCTCTTCCTGGCCTCGGAGATTCTGAGCAGGGGCGGGGGGGGCCTCAGCAGGGTTTCCCAGCTTAGCCCAAAACCTCCAAATCAGTGGGCAGCAGGCACTTCACATTATTCCAGAGGTCTTTGTAGAACTCAAAGTTATAAAGCCCAGATATATTAATTCAGCTTTGATTAAAATGAAACCGACACCAGAGGCCACAGGCTTCCGTGGCAGGAAGCCGTACAGGGCTCCCGTGTGCTTCCTGAGGCGAAGCAACCATTCCGGCCGCTACGGGGCTGGTCTCCCGTAAACTCGTGCAGCCACTGAAACTCCGATGTCTCCGTGTGAATGGTGGATGGACTGAGAGAGGAGATTCGAGCTAACTGTGGCACCTGAGAGTGGCTATCACACACCTGATTACTAAGTACACCCTCTGCACTATAACCCCCGAACCATGGCCTCAATAAGCCTTTCCTTTCCCAAAGACACTCCTCTAAGGCATCTCAAAGTAACAAGAAGCAGACTAACACAACAACTGAACTTACTTTGTTCTTAGAATGGACAGTTGGAAATGTTAACTCTCACAACTCAAGTTCCATCTGTAGGACCATGGCAGGTACCACGCCGAGGGACTGAGGGCACAGAGCTTGCCCATGACACGGAAGCTGCCTTGCACCCTTCAGGCCGTGAACACTCTTATGAGGGAAGCATACTTGGTGATATGTGTTGACCGATCTTACCGACCTAACCTGTGATGGTCAACCTGGCACACGCATACCACACCGCTCTAATGGACGTAATCAATACAGAGAGACTGTACAAAGCTAAATGCCATCTCTTTTTCTTTTTCTTTTTTTTTTTTTACAGGCAGAGTGGACAGTGAGAGAAAGAGACAGAGAGAAAGGTCTTCCTTTGCCGTTGGTTTACCCTCCAATGGCCGCCGTGGCCAGCGCACCGCGCCTATCCAAAGGCAGGAGCCAGGTGCTTCTTCTGGTCTCCCATGGGGTGCAGGGCCCAAGCACTTGGGCCATCCTCCACTGTACTCCCTGGCCACAGCAGAGAGCTGGACTGGAAGAGGGGCAACCGGGACAGAATCCGGCGCCCTGACCGGGACTAGAACCCGGTGTGCTGGCGCCGCAAGGTGGAGGATTAGCCTATTGAGCCACGGCGCCGGCAACTAAATGCCATCTTTCTTGGAAAAACTACTTCACAAGAATACTACAATGACTTGAAAACACAACGCCTTTTCCTATTTCAATACTCCCCAATCTCGAGACGGGGGTGGCACACAGCACCGCCGGCCCTCCTACCTCCGCGATGATGGGGTACACCTGCTCCATGCACAGGGCAATGATGCTGGGGAGGAAGGGCTTGAACACCTGGCCGGGCTCCTGCACCACCACCTGCAGGATCTTCAGGAACTTCTCCACCACGCGGCAGCCGGTGCTGCCCTCATGCAGGATGCTCTCCGCCAGCTGCTCTCTGCAGACAAGAGGACGGCACACAGTCACCAAAGCCATGCTTCCCTGCCGACCAGTGGGTGACAAAAAGCAGCCGATGGCCCCAGGCCCCACTGCTTCTCCCTAGAACCCAAAATCCTCAGGCAGCGGCCGGTGGTTACCTGGTAAACATGTTGAGGAAAGTCTGTATGATCTGCTCAGTGAAAGGCACGCCCATCTGGACTCGAAGGCCTCGAAACAGGGTGAGGAAGAAGCTCAGCATCTCATCAGTCACATCTAAGGGAAAGAGCAAGGCAGGAGGTCACAGCGAGGCTCCGAGGGGTACACAGAGCCACGCTCGCTGGACTCTTCCGCAATCTACACTCTCTCTCTCCAAGGCTTCCTGCACCACCAGAGCCAGCGACAGAAAGCAGGAATGATAAAGAACACACAGAGAACAAGGCTCTGGTGCATGGGACCTCTGCTCCCCGGGTCCCCACAGGAAACAAAGATCAAGTCAAAGCCCTCACAGGCCAGCCTCCAGCATGATTGATCACTCTGTGCACATGCTGACCACTGTCCAGTGGGATCAACGCCTGGGGCTTCAGCCACTTCTCTCCATGACCACAGCCCCTGCGCCTGGGCCAGGGGGCAAGTGGCTCAAAGTGGATAATGAGAGTATACACCAGCTGCACAGCTCTGCTCCATTAAATGGATTAACTGCAGAAAACACTGGTTACATGTAGTGCAATTCCAATCCCACATCTCAAACTGCACAGAATGAGCTTGTAAGCGGCCATCCGTGAGTGTGTGCTGACAGTGAAGCCCCTGGTCCCCTCCTGGGAGCCCGACAAGACCACGGTAAGTGCTCTCATGATGCTGGCCAATGGCCCCAGGGCAGGAGTGAGCCTCCATTGGTGACCGTGACCAGGTGGGACAGGCCACACGATCTCAGTCAAACTGCCCTGCTGAGGAGCTGAGCAGCTCTAAGCTGAAGACATTCTCTCGCTGCTGTCGTGGAAGGTCCTGTGACTCCCATGTCTGCTCACGTTCCAGAGTGGCCGAGGCAGACTCAAAAAGCCAACCAGGCCAGGGGCCTCAGCGACTCTGAGCCACACGACAGCACTGCCAAGGCCACACTGACGGCTCTGCTCACTTCCCCAAGGGGTCTCGGCCCCAGCTGCCCCCGCGAACACCACGGTACCCACCCTGAGCACAGCTCCCCCTCCCCCAATCACTGAGCAGCCGCCATGAGTGCTACCCCTCTGACCAACTGCTCTGGCTCTTGGGAGTGCCATCCACCAGTGAGGCCTCTGGGCCAGCTCCTACCTGACTGATGGATAAAAGCTGGAAAGAGGGCCAGGGAGACCTGAACGGATTCCTGCAGCGACTGGTAGCAGATCTGGCGGGACTTGGTGGACTCCCCAGAGATATTCTCCACGATGTCTTCTAAGACACTAAGTGTCTGGTGGATGATCACTTTGGCTGCAAATTGAGATCAGGGTGCCGATTATGATGCGGTTGAGGAAAGCAGGATGCGAGGGAGCATGGGGGAGGGGAGGGAACTTGCAGAGGCATCCAGAAGATGACCAGGAAGCCCGGCCAAGGGAGCAGGGCCTCTGCAGGCCGGGGTGCCAGGGTTTCTCTCTGTAGCCTGCTCTCTAGGTACTTGTTTATCTTACTTCTCTCTCTGATGCCAGGACTCCAGCTGCCCACCTGCTTGCTCAGGTTTTTGCCCCTACCCACTGGCAACAAGTCCACAGGAAAAAATAAATAAATAAAACAAAATGATCCCAGGTCAGGTGCCTGAGATTCAGTCGGAACTCCACACTGCCAAATGGGCCAGTGAGCGAATCACCACAGGCAAGAATGGACACGTGCAGTCAGCCTGCTCCTCCAGTGTGCTCATGCACACACACGGCTTGTCCAGTCCTCAGCCTAGCAGCCTGCGGCCTGATGACATGGATCATCCTGGCTGACACAATCTGACAATGCCCCCGTGCATGAGTGCACTTTCTGAAACCATGCAGCATGCAGGGAACACTGAAGCAGTGGCAGCAATGGGCAGCGAGAAATGCCTGGCTGTGAGCCACACGCAGTCCCCAGACGGCTCCATACGCTGGTCTGGATGCCTGGCACCCCCACCTTTGCCGGAGTGCAGCTCAGACACGAAGCTGGGACAAGGTAAACAACGTGCCTGGCGAGGAGAAGACCCAGGACAGGGAAGCCGTCACTGCTCCCAGCGCACGTGGAGTGGAGCTTCCCACCAGCCTCCCCAGGGGACCCCATGGCTCAGCCTGAGCCTGGTGCGCTTAATCTGGCGACCTCCAGAGGCTGACCCAAAGCCGGCTGACAGCCAGCTTCTGCCTGGCAGCACGCTCTGAACGTCCCCACACCCCGGAGCCCAGCCACTTCTGTGGGGGTTGACACAGCTGCAGGGAGGGGGGAGCAGAAAGTCGTGCTCAGGAGGTAAGAGATTTAGGTCTGGCCCCCAGCTCTGCTCGATCCTGAGTGCCGGTTTCCTCCTCTGAAAACGTGGACAGCACCACCTCACCTGGAAGGCCGAGGACGGACAAAGACAGCGGCCCACAGCAGGCCTGGGCCAGCACACCGGCCAGCGGCACTGGGCAGTGAACACTGCCGACTGAGGAGCCGCCCACAACAACTCCAAGCACGTGAACTCTTCCCACTCCAGGAAACCACAGTTCCAGGGGGAGAGACCTCTGCCTCCGAAGACAACTCAAACAAAAACAAACATTTATTTAGAAATCTCGGGAAGCACTGCGGGTCTGTGTAAGAGGAGTGTGGGAAGTGAACTGGGCTCCACCTCCACAGGACAGGCGAGGGAGCCCCTCAGACCCAGCAGCGAGCCCTGGGCCCGCCACTTTCTCTAGGAGCCTAGGCAACTTCCACTTGCCAGGCCGCAGCGAGAGAGCACCTCTCCAATGGTCAGATTTACAGACACTGCCGAAGCAGGTACACTGACCATTGTCAATCATGCGGCAAGTACATGTCACTGCACCGGAAACCACTCCAAACAGAACAGACCGTGGAACGTGCAGAAAGAAACACGCCTAGACTCTCCAAACATGCTATGGTCATGAAAGCGAAGAGATGGGGGTGCTTTCCTACATGAAAGGAGACTAGAGATGCGACCCTGGAATACAGCCTCGGTTTTTCTTTTTCTTTTTTTCTTTTTTTTCTTTTTTTGACAGGCAGAGTGGACAGTGACAGAGACAGAGAGAAAGGTCTTCCTTTGCCATTGGTTTACCCTCCAATGGCCGCCACGGCTGGTGCACTGCGGCCGGCGCACCGCGCTGATCCGATAGCAGGAGCCAGGTGCTTCTTCTGGTCTCCCATGGGGTGCAGGGCCCAAGCACTTGGGCCATCCTCCACTGCACTTCTGGGCCACAGCAGAGAGCTGTCCTGGAAGAGGTCAACCGGGACAGAATCCGGTGCCCCGTCCGGGACTAGAACCCGCTGTGCCGGCACCGCAAGGCGGAGGATTAGCCTACTAAGCCACAGCGCCAGCCAACCTTGGTTTTTCAAAAGCAAAAAAAAGAGTATTTTGGTAATAACTACTGGAGAAAATTTTAATGTGGGTATACGTTAAATGCCATTACTTCAACACCATCCCACATCTAGACTGCGTTAATGGTGTTTGCTTACAGTGCAGACAGCACCTTGTTCTGTAGAAAGGCAACGCTTTCACCACGGAAGTGGTGACGTCTGTCCATCTCTAAAAAGGTGTGTGCTAGTAGGAAGAAAGCACCACCGTGGCAAAACAATACCTGGTAAAAGCTGGGTGAAAGATACACAGAACACCCAGACTGAACAGACGAAGCCATTCACCTTACTTTTCCAACTATTACATAAGTGTGAAGCTACTTCTAATTATAAAGCTATTCTAAGATATGTCTCACAGGATCACAGGGAAGACCAAATGAAATAATGTACACAAAGTTTTCAACCCATTCAACAGATGTTAACCATGCTCTTAGCTACATTCACCCAGCAAACCATCACTGTCACTCAGCTGACATGACACCTTCCAACCCTCTGAAAGGTCCTAAGGCTTGCTCTGGACAATGAGCTGTAAGAACCACTGCTCACGTCCCTCCCCAGCATAAGCACATATTGAAATGGGCCCTTCACCAAGCTGGATCCTTAAGCCCCAAGTTCGATGTATAGAAATGTTGTCTTGGGGCCGGCGCTGTGGCATAGCAGGTAAAGCTGTCACCTGTAGTGCCAGCATCCATATGGGCGCCAGTTCGACTCCTGGCTGCTCCACTTCCAATCCAGCTCTCTGCTGTGGCCTGGGAAAGCAGTAAAAGATGGCCCAAATCCTTGGGCCCCTGCATACGCGAGGGAGACCCTGAAGAAGTTCCTGGCTTCGGTGCAGCGCAGCTCTATCATTGCAGCCAATTGGGGAGTGAACCAGTGGATGGAAGACCTCTCTCTCTCTGTCTCCCCATCCCCTCCTCTCTCTGTGTAACTCTGACTTTCAAGTAAATAAATGAATCTTTAAAAAAAAAGAAATGTTTTCTTGCACTAAAGCCACTAAGCTGTTGGGTTGCTTGTGACCACAGAGCTTACCCTAGCCTATGCTGACTGAAATAATTAGCAAGCACGGTAAAGTGAGAAAAGGAGAGCCTTCAGCTTTGTAAAGCATGACTCCACAACAGCTGCACAGGTAACGCCCACACTGTTTAATCTTCCTATACCTTAGTTTCCTCACATACAAACCAAGACAATTAACAGTCCCTAACTCATAAACTGATGGGAGAATTCAAAGAATTGCTCAGTTTTTGAAAAAAAACTCGAAAGCAGGATCACAGAGCAGAGTCTGAAGTCGGGTGCTAGCACAGCCAGAGATTGGATGTGGATGAAAATCTGCCATGGGGGACCAGTCCCAGGACCCGCTAGAGCCATGTGCGGATGCTCGGGTCCCTTACACAGAATGGTGCAGTGCCTGCAGAGCACCCAGGCCCATTCCCTACCCACAGGCCCCAGGGAAGCATCTCCAGATTACTTAACACCTAATAATGCTAAGTCATTTTAGGGAAGCATGACAAGAAACAACCCTGTACATGTTCAGTCCAAATGCAGCATTCTTCCCAAATATTTTCAACCTGCAGCTGATGAACCCAGGCATGTGGAAGCCATGGACAGAGACCTGAGTGCCCAGAGTGGTTTACCTCAGTAGGTAAGCTAGGGGCAGGCGCTGTACAGTAGTGGGTGCAGGCAGCTTGGGAAGCCCGCATTCCACGTCACAGTGCCTGGATTCAAATCCCGCCTCTGCACCCAATTCCAGCTTCCTGCAAACGTACAACCTGGGAGGCAGCAGAGATGGCTCAAGTACTTGGGTCTCTACCAACATGTGGGAGACTCAGACTGAGCTGGCTCCCAGCTTTGGGATGGCACAGCCCTGGCTACTGCAGGCACCAGGGGAGTGAACCAGCAGAGGAGAGGTGTCTCATCTTTGTTTCTCTCTCTCTTTCCCCCTCTCCCTCTCTCTCTGCCTTTCAAATAAAAAGAAGATAATCTTTAAAAACATAGGTAAGCTACTATTATCCAACTATAAGCATATAACATAAGATACATTTAAAAATTAATCTTCCTGATTATAAAAGTAATGTTCTTAAAAATACAGAGTATCCTTTATTATATCTACTAATTCATGAAGCATTCTACAAATGACATCATCTAAAAATATTTTAACCTTTTCTTACTGTGAAAACAAACTGTATTTTGCAAACATGTTTTACTGTCTGCTATTTCAGGAAGACTTTCCAGAAAACCTGACACCACATACTTGAACAAGAGTTCTGGTTCTTTTTTCCCCTCTCTTTAATATAAACAGTCAAACTTCAGGTGCTGTGTGTAAAGATCCCAGGCGCTTTCAAAACCTCTGAATTATTTTATTTGGAAAAAGATCACAGCCAATCTTGAAAGTCAGTAATAAATTCTTTTTCCCAGTATGTAGAGGTGAATTGCTTTGTTTGTTTTTACAAGTATCAGAAATGAATCAACAGTCACCATGGCTGTATCTTATCGATGGGAAGGCACCATCAACAGTGACATCCACAAACGTCTGTCTTAGGTCTCTGGCATGTTGTACACTTATGCCAGACAAGAGGCAACCTGCACTCAGAAGTGGATCCAGCTGACAAGCTCACCGATTTCTACCTGGTGACAATGGACAAAGGACTTCACATCAGGAGCCTCTGGTGCAAATCTCATGTGCCACAAGAACAATCCTGCCCTACCAATGTCCTTGGGTCACTTACTGTCATCCAGTGGCACCTTTCTCTGCGGGGTGATGGCACTGGGTTTCAGGTCGCGATAGTCCCGGGAGAGCGCGGAGATGAGGCTGGCATGGTTGATGGAGCGCACAGGCCACTGCTGCTCATTCTCTGGAAGGTTCGGCCACGGAAGCAGTAAGATGTTAGAGAGGGCTCGGCACACCAACACCTGCGCCTAAAAGAGACCCCAAAGGCATCCATCGGAGGTCAAAGAGCAACAGCAAGCCCGGCCACTGGTGACCACTGCACACTGTGCACCCAGAGCCCCAGCCAGGGACTCCGGCAGCTCTGTGGTCCAACTCTAAGGCAAGCCGGTGAGGACAGAGAAATGCAGCAGTAAGACCAAGTCTGGGACTAGCGCACCCCAGTGCCAGGCTCAACAGTCAGTCCTGGCCCTCTTCCTTCCCGTCTCATCTGGCACTGGAAGCTCTACAGGGGAGCAGCCCCTCAGCGGCTGGTTGCCCACACTCTCAGAAGCTGCTGAGAGCAGAGCCGGCTGGCGTCTCTCCCCACCCACAGAGCCGCAGTGCAAGGGAAGCAAAGCACTCCCACCCCGGCGCTCCCCTCCTATTCCACTCCTCTCTGTTCATTTGAACCTGAACCTCCTAGAAGGGGTCTAAGACACTGCCTGAAGCTTTTCAAAAACCACACACACAGGAACAACAAACAAAACCTAGACTGGTTTGGACCAAAAAACCATAGAGAACCCTCAGACCACAGAGCAAATTACCAGGTGTCGAGGCAGCGAAAGCCGTCTGCCTGTCAAGAGGCGCCTTCTCACCCGCTACAGGCCCGCACCCTGACTACACTGGAAAGGGCGCTGCGAGGATCTCTGAGGACCACCTGCCAGTGCCGCCCAGGTAAGAACTCTGTGTGGGCACAAGCTGCCCGCTGAGTGCAAAGAGGCCACACTCTTCTTCCTCTGCTTTCCTGCAGCTGGGGAGCCCGGACCTCACCTTATCGACCAGCCGCTGGGCAGAGGCATCGGTGATTCTGTTGAACACTTTCTGCACTGCAGGGATGCTGATCAGAAAGACAGGCCGCACAGTGGTGGCCAGTGAGACCAGTAGGTGGCACGCAGACAGCAGCAACTTGTCCTGGACCTGGAAAGGGAAGAGGGCGTGTCAGCTCAGCCCCACCCTTGGGAGACAGGGACTGGCAGAACTACACTGAGGCAGCCATGAGCTGAACCTGGCTCCCAGCTGCCAATCATTTCACCCAGGCCAGACTCAGTGATGATTCCTGGGATGACTTCAGGCCTGAAGCTCCTGCCCCGAGCCAGGGTCCCTTCCTCCAGCTCCTTTACCGTCTCTGCGACTCTGAACTCTGTCACCCTAAGCTCAGCAATCTGGCAGCCCCTCAGTCACACGTTCCCACACAACTCCTCGGCACATCACCAAGGGCCCCCTTCCAACAGCCTGGGACCCCCCCGCCTTGCACTCCTCACGCCCAGCCATCTGCCTCAGTCCCACCATCTGCACTGTGTCAGCCATGCTGGTTTCTCCTGTTCCTTTCTGCTCAAATGCCTATGAACGGCTGGGGACACACACCACAGTCACTTTGAAATCAGCACAAGGGAAAGCATTTTCTAAGACTGGCACGAGCATGATGAAAACAGCATACTACAGGATCAGGACAGGTAGAGTTGTTCAGGAAAAAAATATTATGACAATTCCCTAGATCCACAAAAGATCCCCCAGTCTCAATCCAGGATCTCCATTTATCAAAGGAGAACACTTAACAGGCTAAGGCAGCATTCGTGAATGCGTGCACTCTGGAACTGTTTTCAACAGCGGCAGCCTGGGGTCCAGGGGTGGCCTGGTAGGTTACTGAGTGTGCTGTTAACTCTTACAAATCACAATTAAAACACAACATATATTTATGAAAAATAAAACATTGTTCTTACTAAAACAATACAGTGCTAAAAGTGGTACAACATGTTATGCATGGTTGAAACTGTAAGACAACAAAATGAAACAAACTTCTACACTCATGGGCTGCAGAAAACGGGCACACTGCAAGTGGCAGTCTTCCTGGAGGACAGCGCATTAGACTCTGGCGAACTACAGGACAGAAGCTTCCGCCAGCAGGAATCCATCTCACAGCCCCAGCGGCACAGGAGAAACACGGACAGAAAGGGAGCTCACTTCCAAAACCAGGAAAATCACATACATCCCCCCAGAGAACAGCCCTGGGCAACGGGAGAGACCGGAGGTGTTCTGCATACACACAGGAGACCCAGGAGCACCGTGAGGCAAACACAGCCGCACCACTGGCTATCTGTGAGCTTTTCCTTCTGGGTAAAAGCCCAGAGAAGTCTACAAAGATATACAACCAATGCTGCTTGTGCCTGCCTTGGAAAGGAAAATGCTTTGGAGGGGAAGATTACAGAGTACCACAAACTCTTGAGTCTGTAAATGTGAATACGACTTTACTTTTTTACAACGAGCACGAAATCGCGTGAGACTCGCAGACCTAAAAAATAAAGCTGTATTAGAACGTACAGGGGCTTCGGAACATTCCTGGGAAATTTGCACTACCTTTGAATTTCATTTTTTAGGAGCTTTTTGAAAGCCCTTTTGCGTGTCAACTACAACTAAAAAGGAACAGGCAAGGAGACACATTGCATCAGAATGGCAAGAGCTGCGATCCAACTAATTCTGATTTCACGGTAAACAGGCAGATGGACAGAAGGACGGACAGAGGCCCTGGCGTGGCCGTGGAGGTTTCAGGACCTTGGTGCTGATCAGAGGTGTGATCGCATCCATGGTGGTGGAGATGAGCGTCACAAACTGCTGTGTGTTCTGCCGATGAGCTTCGCTGCAGTACTGTGCCAGCCAGTGGGAGTAGGCCTGGAGGGCGGCCAGGGACTGGGCGTGCCTGCGAGAGGAACGAGACAGCTCAGGTGACTTTCATTCCCCTAGGATGTAAGAATCCCATCCACGGCGTGTGCTGGCCCAGGCCCCGGGCGACCGCACTGAAATCACCTACATGCTCACACAGAACCTAAAACCCACAACACTTGTTATCTAAGTACTGCCGCTGCCACCTAGAACCCAGCAGGCACTTAAGTAGCAATAGGCCATCAGATTCAGTCTCTCTGTGACACACGCACCTTCACCTGAGAGGATAAATGATAAAAACGCAATTAAAGAATTTAGTGACAACATCCTGCCTTTAGAACTAATAAAGCTTTTTTTTCAATAACATGATTTTTTTTTTAATTATTTATTTGAAAGGCAGAGATACAGAGAGACAGAGGCAGAAAGCGGGGGAGGGTCTTCTATCTACTGGTTCACTCCCCAAATGGCTGCAACATCAGAAGCTGAGTCAATCCAAAGCCCAGAGCCTGGAGCTTTTTCCCGGTCTCCTACACAGGTGCAGGGGCCCAAGGACATGGCCATCTTCCATTGCTTTCCCAGGCACATTAGCAGGAAGCTGGATTGGAAGTGGAGCAGCCAGGACTCGAACTGGCGCCCACATGGGATGCCAGTACTGCACACAGCAGTTTTACCTGTTATACCACAGCACCAGCCCCAGAACTAGTAAAGGTTAACATGCAAGGTGTGGACAACTAACAGGTATATAGCTTTGATAGAAGATTCTTGAGGCCAGCGCTAAGCCTCTCCCTCTCTCCATCTGTAACTCTACTTCTCAAATAAATAAATAAATCTTTAAAAAAAAAAAAAAAGATTCTTGAACTTCCATCATGCCATATGTTCTATCTGGTTGGACGATAACTGAGGCGCAGGCTGTCTGACTTCTGTGATCCGTGCACTAGGACAGACATTAAGAAGACTCACTGCTCATCAGAGACAATAAACAGGTCTGTAACAAAGAGAAGAGCTGTCTCAGAGTTTCCAACCCACCCTTGCAGTTACAGCAGTGAGGCCACTGGGGGGCACTCTGAGACGATGTAATATACTGTTCCTGCTGTCTGGCTCCAGATCCCTGCCTCCACCACTGCTACTCTGGGGGCTGCAACCGGTCTTTCTCCGACTTTCGACTTTCCTCTTCTCTTCCCTGGCTGGCATTCCCCTAGGAAGAGCCTCCCTTCCCCGCATTTTCTGCTAACCCACTATGGATGCCGGATTCTTTTCACTGACCACGGCGTAACCCACTATTATCCTGCTAAACCCTTCCAAGCGTTCTTTTCTCATGGCTGGGCATTTCCTTCCTTCCTGACTCAACACATTCCCAGGAACTCCTGCTGCAGACTGGGCGCCTTTCTCCTTCCAGGGGAGCCTGTGAGTCAAGTCCGAGGCCAGGCCCGGGGCAGCACTGTTGCAGACTGCCACGCCGCGGAGCTGGGACACAGGCGACACCACTGTAAAACCAAACTCAGCACCAACAACTACATGGCAAATCCACATTAGGCACCTCCTGCTAGGATGAGAGACACCAGCAACTATCTAGTAACAATGTTTAACTTCATCTAACACAGTGGACACTGGACAAACCCAGGCTACAGAATGCTCCTTATAAACAATTTTGTAGGTCTGACTCTCTACAAGGTCAGTCATTAGTCTTCTCTCCTACATGTGCACACACACGCACAGACGGGAAACTGCTCAAGGTTACAGGTGGCACGCTTCACGTGTGCTTCATGATTAGTAAAGTTTGGATTAAAAAAAGATAGGAAGATATTCCTGGTAACACTGGGGAAAACTGAACTCAGACTATACGCCACACAGTACATAATATCGCATCCATTACATTTTTTTGAATGTTGATTATGGCATAATGGTCACATAGGGGATATGCACATAACACTTAAGGATTTATGGACAAGGTGATATGTCTACAAGTTATTTTCTTTCTTTTAAAGCTATCATTGTGGGACTGGTGCTGTGGCACAGCAGGTTAAGCTGCTGTCTGCAGTGCTGGTATCCCATGAGCACTGGTCCCAGCTGCTCCACTTCCAATCCAGCTCACTGCTAATGCCCCTGGGGAAGCAGTGAAAGATGGCCCAAGACTTGCTTGGACCTCTGCACCCACATAGCAGACTCAGTGCGAAGAAGCTCACAGCTCCTGGCTTCAGTCTGGTCCAGCCCTGGCCCTTGCAGCTATTTGGGGAGTGAACCAGCAGATGGAAGACACCTCCTCCCCCACCCCCGCCCCGCAGCCACCGCCTCTGCCTCTTTGTAACCCTGCCTTTCAAATAAATAAATCTTAAAAAAAAAAAAAAAAAAAAAAAAAAAAAAAAAAAAGAGTTGGCAGACTTGTTCTGCAAACCCAGAGTTGAAATGTTCTAGGCTTTACGGGTGACATATATTACATGTCACAGCTGTTCCGAACAGTCAGGGATGATACGTAAGTCAACAGGTAAGGCCGTGTTCCAGTAAAGCTTTACAAAAGGCAGCAGGCCAGATGTGGCAAGGGCGCTAGGCCTTGGGGCAGGGCCATGTCAAGGGCAATGACTCTGGTACCAGACTGCTCCTTTCTGAGGTCAGAATGCCCCCTGCACCAGGTTTCCTGGCCCTCAAACTCAAAAAGCTCTCGTTATGTTGCCCATTCTTTTCCTCAAGTTTCCCACTTTTGTGCGTCTAATCGCACATATACTTTAATACAGATCTCTTTTCTTGGGAGAGTTACTTAAAACATGGTAACACCAGGCTGATCGTAAGGCTCTCTAATCAGAACTTGCCACATCAGTGTTTCTATGGGCCGCCAAGGTGATGTGGGAAGCAACTGATTTGTGGCCAGTGTTACAGGCAGTGAGGGGAATTCCCAGCAGAACACAGAGAGGAATAAGCAGAGTCAGAGTCATCACAACACGCTGCAGGTCGGGGTTGGGGGACTGAGCACTGCTGAGTGCGGACTGCAGTCCGGGAGATTCTCCCTGAGGCACACTGCCGCAGAGCAGGGGCTTTCCCAACACTAGTGCTTTCCTCAACGCCAGGGTCTCGGGCGACCGCCACATTCCACTCTGCCCCAGACAGAGGCAGCTGATGTCGGTACTGACCCGACTCCTTCTCTGACCATCCTGTAACACACAGGAGCCAGCGGGTTCATACTGTGGCCTGCTGATGAGCACAGTCCAGTAACACCCCGTCCCCAAGTCCCCACCTCTCCATCCCTTCCACAGGTTGCTTTTCTGATGGTTTCCCAAGTCTGTGGAGTTTCTCAAAGTATACTCTCCTGCTTCATAACAACCTAAGGTTCTTGTTTAATAGGCAAACACCTGAGCTTTGGGCCATCCTGCCACAGTCAGAATCTCAGAAACACTGTGTACTGTGTATCCTACTGTGATACAATACATCTACGTTTTCATCTATGGTTCCTGGCTCACAACTCCCTAATCCCTATAATTTCCTAACTGATTAGGACAGGGGCTGGCTTTGTGTGTAGCAGGTAAAGTCGCTGACTGCAATGCCAGCATCCCATATGGGCACTGGTTCAAGTACCAGCTACCCCACTTTCAATTCAGTTCCCTGCTAATGCACCTGGGAAAGCAGCAGAAGATGGCCCAAGTACTTGGACCCTTGCACCCACATGGGAGACCCAAAAGAAGCTCCTAGCTTCTGGCTTCAGCCTGCCCCAGCCCCGACTGTTGCAGCCATTTGGGGAATGAACCAGAGAATAGAAGAGTGGGCCGATCTGAAGGCAGGAGCCTGGAATTTCTTCTGGGTCTCCCATGTGGGTTCAGGGGCCCAAGGACTTGGGCCATCTTCAATGGTTTTTCCAGGCCATAGCAGAGAGCTAGATCAGAAGTGGAGCAGCCAGGACTCAAACCAGTGCCCATATAGGATGCAGGCACTGCAAAATGACAGCTTTACTCATTATGCCACAGCACCAGCCCCAGAATAAAATAAATCTTAAATAAATTAGGGCAATAAAAATATTTTTGTACTGTATTTCAGTCAAATGCTTTAAGATACATACACATCTTCTGTTAAAATGTTGGCCTTCAGTCCTTGGGCCAGCCAAGTGTCAGAGGTGGCACAGAGATGGTCTCCATTACTTACGGCAGGCCCTTTCAGGCACACCTCCAGAGCCCACGTGAACATGGAGCATTTCTGGGGAAGCCCCCAGTAACCACAGGACGGGAACTCGTCCAGCAGAACCAGCCTTAAGACCACAGGGTTGGAACCTCCAGCCCTACCCCTCCTGCAGCCCTACATATGCAGCTTCTACACAAACCCAAAGAACTGGTTTCAGCAAACTTCCGGATAACCCTTCCCCCAAAAACCACCCAGCCCTATTTCAATCTCATTACAATCAACCAGATGTCCCTGCAGGTGCGCTCTGTGGCACTGAGAAGATGAGGACTCAGTCCTGGAGTGAGCTCCCCTTTCTAAGAAACCTCCCCCACCCACGGAGGCAGGGTTCAGGATTCTGAGAATTAGTGGTCTCTAGTCCTCATCTTCACCTTAGTGATGCAGGAAGCCAAAACAGTTCTCATTAAGATGTCAATCTCCACCCCCTTGAACATGAAACACATGGAATATACGTGACAATTCAGTGGGCATGTGTTCCCGCCCCCTTGTGAAAGAGCATAACCTTTCCCAGAATGACTTACAAATTTAATGAATCTGTATGACCTCCCTGAACGAGAACTGTGTGAGGACCTCTGTCTTACGCGGAAGCCTGGTTTTCAGTCATGAAACAACCTTGCTCTGGCTTGCACAGCCCAAGAAACCCATTTCTACTTAAATCAGTGCCTTCTGGGGCCAGCGCTGTGGCATAGAGGGTAAAGCCGCCTCCTGCAGTGCCGGCATCCCATATGGGTGCCAGTTCAGGTCCCAGCTGCTCCACTTCCAATCCAGCTCTCTGTTGTGGCCTGGGAAAGCAGTGCAGGATAGCGCAAGTCCTTGGGCCCCTGCGCCCACATGGGAGACCCGGAAGAAGCTCCTGGCTTTGGATGGGCCCACCTCTGGCCGTTGCATCCGTTGCATTCTATCAGTGGATAGAAGACCTCTCTTTCTCCCTCTTTGCCTCTGCCTCTCTGTAACTCTGCCTTTCAAGTAAATAAGTCTTTTTAAAAATAAATAAATAAATAAACAGTCATTGCCTTCACACTTCCATTGGCAAACACAGGAGACAAGAACCCATGGGTATTTCACCCAACTGCAGAGGATCCTGGGGGGGTGGGGAGGAAGACCCCTTCTTTCACACCTTGCCCTTTCCACCTGCTGCCTGCTGGTACCCTCTGTAACAACCTTTATAAGACAGCAGTAAACACAAGTAAGTGCTTCCCTGAGTTCTGTGAGCCTCTCTAGCAAATTAAGTGACCCTGAGGAGGGGGCTGTGGGGACCCCAATTTATAACCAGCTGGTTAGAAGCTCAGATAACCTGGGGTTTGTGACTGGTGGGGAAGCATGGGAGGGCAGTCTTGCCAACAGATCCCTTAATTTATGGAACCTGCAGAACAGAACTGAGAGAACACCAGCTGGTGTCCACTACAGAATTAACTGCTTGCCTGCTAGACACACACACACACACACCTGTGAGTGTGAAACTGTCTTTTCCACATACCACGGTTTCAGTCATGTGTCTGAGACTCACAGCACACAGGTGTTTCCACACCAGTCCCCACGCACTGATCCTGCTTCGGTTCCCACCACACCACGTGCTTACCACCTCCCAGCCACAGGCCCTGTCTCAGCTTGGACAGTCTCTGCTCCCACAAGCCCTGCTCCATACAATCTACCCCAGCTCTCATCCACCTGACAAATCCCAGTCACCGGTGCCCAAGACACAGAGCACAACCATCATTCTCTCAGTCTGGGAGTGTTCCCCTTCACAGCAGCCACTACTGTCCCTGTGAGAGAGGGTAGGTAAGGTCTCTCCGGAGAACGGGCAAACATCCAACTTTATACTTACACGTCAATGAGGTCCGGTTTCAATACTGATGGCACGGCAGTTTCAATGTTGTACAATTTGATCTGAGATCCATACAGAGTGACTTTGACCAACCTGTTGGCAAAGAAATAGGCAAGACAAATATTCAGCTTATGGCCTGTAGCAGACAAAGTGGACAAGATACCAACAGAAAGGTCCCAAGGACAGCTTTTACTCATACAAAAAGGAATCAAGATCAGACCTCAATTATATCCTGAAAATAATCTGAGATGTGTATGAAGACTGACAGAAAGGACACCTATACTAAGCACTACTTACAGAAATTTCCAAAACAATATAAATATCTAGAGAATGCAATTAACATATGTAATAAAGTGTTGCTTGAATATTTAATGACAAATATCAAGGTCTTCGAAACATGAAAACGCTGTAACAAAATATACATAGAACATATTCTAAGATTTTTTTTTAAGATTTATTTATTTATTTATTTGAAAGTCAGAGTTACACACGGAGAGAAGGAGAGGCAGAGAGAGAGAGAGAGAGAGGTCTTCCATCTGCTGGTTCACAGCCCAATTGGCCACAACAGTCAGAGCCGCACCAATCCGAAGCCAGGAGCCAGAAGCTTCCTCCAGGTCTCCCACATGGGTGCAGGGACCCAAGGGCTTGGGCCATCTTCTACTGCTTTCCCAGGCCATAGCAGAGAACTGGTTTGGAAGTGGAGCAGCCTGGTCTCTAACTGGCGCCCATATGGGATGCCGGCACTGCAGGTAGTGGCTTTACCCACTACACCAAAGCACCAGCCCCCTTTGTTTTTTAAGGATCTTCTCCTAACAGAAGAAAGTCTGGAAGAATTTTCACCGGAACAGGCTCATCAGTGCCATTCGCTCTGGGGATGGGATGAAAGAGGTAGATGATGGGTGACCTTTTTCTTCTACTGCCCTTTATTTCCAAATCATCTACAATGAACACATAACAAGGAGAATAAAAAAATATGTTCTTAAAAAGCAGATCTGCTCTTCGGATGGTTTATCTAAATAGGCTGACATGGATCTTTCTATAAATACATTTAATGATAAAACCATCTTAGCTTTCATTTAAAAAGCATTTTTAAAGGAAATGTTTCAAGTAGACAGATACATAAGAAAGAAAATGTGTACTGCAGAATATGATAATACTTCAGTTAAGTATGTGGATAAATGGAATTAAAAGTATGAGTTTGTTTTGGCACAAAAAATTTTTTTCAACATACATGGGAAATGCATATGATGAAAAAACTATGCAAAGAATTCAAAATTGCTTTTGCACCAAAATAAACTCATACTTTTCATTTAACTTTCCATGAAGTTTTTGAAGTACCCTTATTTGGTGCTGGGTATTCCTTGTATAATACTTCGGACTTTTCTGAAGATTTGAGAACTCTGGAGTGGGTGCTGTGGCATAGCAGGTTAAGATGCCGCTTGAGGGACCGGTTCCGTGGCGCAGTAGATTAATCCGCTGCCTGCGGTGCTGGCATCCCATATGGGTGCAGGTTCTAGTCCCGGCTGCTCCCCTTCCAATCCAGCTCTCTGCTATGGCCTGAGAAAGCAGTAGAAGATGGCCCAAGTGCTTGGGCTCCTGCACCCACATGGGAGTCTGGGAAGAAGCACCTGGCTCCTGGCTTCAGTTTGGTAAGGCTCCGGCCGTTGCGGTCACCTGGGGAGTGAACCAACAGAGGGAAGACCTTTCTCTCTGTCTCTCCCTCTCATTGTCTGTAACTCTACATCTCAAACAAATAAAAATCTTCAAAAAAAAAAAAGATGCCACTTGAGCCTCTGCATTGTGTATCAGAGTGCCTAGTTCAAGTTCCAGCTATTCCATTTTCAATCTGGCTTCCTATTAATACATCCCAAAGGCAGCAGGTGGTAGTTTAAGTGCTTGGGTCCTGCCACCCATGTGGGACATGCAGATTCCTGGCTCCTAGCTCTAGCCTGGAATTCTGCACACATTTGGGGAGTGAACCAATAGATGAAAGATGTGTCTATGTGTGTGTCTCTTTCTCCCTGTCACTCTAACCTTCAAATAAATAAATAAAAACCTTAAAAAGAAAATGTTTATGATAAAACTTTAGAGGAGGGAGAAACAAATGTTTCTAGAATAAACTGAAGTGTTTTAAAGTCCAATTCTCTTAGAATCAAGTTGTTGAGCTGACTGGTTCACAGGGCTTGCTGGGTGCCAAAAAATACAGTACAATATAACCAGCACTGTTCAGGAAACTGGAAGAGCCCCTCTTGCTGGAGACAGACATCTCTTTCTTAAGTAAAGGGGGCAAAAACCCAAGACCTGGCTACATTATCTCTGTGCTTCCCCTATGGAAACCTGGGAATGTAGCCACCAACTTGGGAACTTGCTAGAGGCAAACTGCCCAATCCTCCCCTCCGGCTGACTGTGCAGGTGCAAAGAGAGAACTGGAAGTTGTCACCTCTGAAAAGCGACCACACTCTGAAAAATGCTCCTCTCTGAAAAGAGGAGAAAGCAGGATTTTACTCCAAATAGAAATATTACAGGTTGGGGCCAGCATGGTAGCACAGCAAGTTAAGCTGCCACCTGCAACACCACATCCCATGTGACCACAGGTTCAAGTCCCAGCTGCTCCACTTATGATCCAGCTCCTGCTAATGCACCTGAGAAAGCAATAGTGCTTGGCCCCTGTCATCTATGTGGAAGACTCAAATAGGCTTCCAGGCTCCTGGCTTTGACCTGGCCCAATCCCAGCTGTTGCAGCCACTTGAGGAGTGAACCAGCAATGGAAGATCTCTCTTTCTTCCTCTCTGCCACTCTGTCTTTCAAATAAATATATACATCTTTGGAGGAAAAAAAAAGAAGAAGAACCACAGATTGTTTGGGGTTGGAGAGCTGTCAGAAAAGGCACTTGCAATCAACAAAGCGAAGGTTAATAAAAGCCAAGGTTCATGTGAAGTTCTAGGAAACCATGGTGCTAACTAGGAATCAAAACCGTTCTTATCGGTAAGGGTTACACAAATGTGCATTTGGTGTAACTCTTCAAAGCCTGTTTGACATTAAAAACAGATTTCTAAATACGTCTTTTAGTACCTCTATGGTAAACAGTCTTAATATTAGGTCTGCCTCACAGACAGCACAGACCCTGCTGATCACGAGGGCTATGGAGATGGCACACCCCGACAAGAGCCCCTCCTGACACTTCATTCAAATAAGGTCAAACAGCAAGTGTCTCCTGGCAAATGATAACTCTAGGGGCTGGCACTGTGGCACAAGGGTTAAAGCCCTGGCCTGAAGCACTGGCATCCCATATGGGCGCCGGTTCGAGACCCGGCTGCTCCACTTCCAATCCAGCTCTCTGCTATGGCCTGGGAAAGCAGTGGAAGATGGCCCAAGCCCTTGGGTCCCTGCACCTGCATGGGAGACCTCAAAGAAGCTCCTGGCTCCTGGCTTCGGATCAGTGCAGCTCCAGCCATTGCGGCCAACTGGAGAGTGAACCAATGGATGGAAGACCTTTCTCTCTGTAACTCTTTCAAATATATAAATAAATATTTTTTTAAAAAATGATAACTCTGGATCTCCTACATCACCTCACTGTATACACGAGGTGAAGATGACTGACAGTAAACACGGGTAATGGGCCTATCCCCGGGGGACACCAGCGCCCCTGGGCCCCGCGCAGGAAGAGGAGGAAAGCAGACTCTGGATGTAGCTTGGGAAGTGTGCAGCATTCGGACTCAGGAAGCTGCCTACCATCCTGGTGCGCCCTCTTATGAATTATGGGACCCGAGCAGGGTCTTTGCCATCTCTGAACCATAACCTACTCAATGATAAAATGGAGCTATCTGTATCTCAAAGAATATGAAGGTAATTAAAGTTATTTGAGGCCAGAGGCGCCGGCACACTGGGTTCTAGTCCCGGTCGGGGCGCCCTGCTGTGGCCCGGGAGTGCAGTGGAGGATGGCCCAAGTGCTTGGGCCCTGCACCCACATGGGAGACCAGGAGAAGCACCTGGCTCCTGGCTTAGGATCAGCGTGGTGCACCAGCCGCAGTGCTCCGGCTGCAGCGGCCATTGAGGGGTAAACCAACGGCAAAGGAAAACCTTTCTCTCTCTGTCTCTCTCTCTCTCACTGTCTAACTCTGCCTATCAAAAAAAAAGAAAGAAAAGAAAAAGGAAAGTATACAAAAAAAATTTTTTTGAAATTTTGTGCAGTTTTTCATAATGCACTTTCCATGAACTCTTTGAATACCCCTGTATGCATGCATTTCCAAAATTTTTGCACCAAAACATACTTTTTATTCCATTTTCCTGGAACTTTTTAAGCACCTTGTAGGATGAAATGAGATAAAATGTGCAAAGCCACTTTTGAGAATAGTTTCTGACTGTACGCTGCTTTTCCTGTTACTGTGAAAGGGGCACACACAAGGTGCCCCAGAGCTGAGGAAGGAATGGCCCTGGCCCACAGCTGCCGGCCTACCTCTCCACGACCGTGAGGGCGTCATTGAACCTCGCAGCAAACACATCCCCGATAAAGTACTCGGCCAGGCGGCCCGCAGCCTGCAGCAGGGAGCTCAAGTCTCTGAGGGAGCAGTGCAGCCGCCGACAGTCGTTCTCCGCCGTGATGTTCAGCCTGTGTCCTGGAACACAGCAGCCCACAGGTGTTCACGGGAAGAACAAGCTTTCGTTACACAAGACAACAGCCTGCGGCAGCAAGACCAACTGCTGAAACAAAGCAAGCCGCTAAGTACTTCCCAGGTCCAATCCCACCCCTTGGCTGCTCCAGTGGCTGGACAGGGACACACAGCTGGTTGTGCTAATGGGGACCACGGGTCTGATCTGGTTCCTCTTCATCCAGAAAAGTACAGACCTGGGGGACAAGGGAACTTGCCCAACATGAGTCCTATCTGGGGCTAAAGCTAAATCTATGACTCCAAACCTACTGCCATTTGCACATGGCCCTGTCTCAGATGGAAATCTGTGATCTTATAGGAAGGACAGGCCTGGCTAAGAGAAGAGGGGTACAGTCAGCACCCCAGCCAGGAGGACCGTATGTATACAGTACATACTTAAGGGTACAGAACCTGGGTGTGGAAGACCTGATTCCCTGCCACTTCCTGGCTCTGTGCCTCATCAAACTCCCTGAGTCTCAGTTTCCTCATCTTTAAAATGGGGATGTGGGGGTGGGGGTGCTATCTACTATTCCAAGGGCAAGAATGCATTTAAGAGCCTGTAAACTAGGTTCAGATGACTACGGACACCACAAAGCTGGTGGTGTCGAAGGCCCCCAGCTTCATTCCTTGTCAACATAACTTCTGAGCAAGGGAGAGGCTTAGAGGAAGGCTAAGGGCATCCTTGTTCCACCACTTCCTTGCACTGTGCAGCCCTGGGCATCTGCAGCCCCTCGGCTCCCTCAGTGTGCTTCCCACCTGCTCTCCACCACCACTTCTGTCTTCACCCTGTTAGGAAGCCAGCACTAGCCACCCTCCCTCGGGGCTCCTCCACCACCTTCCCAGAGCCCAGACGGAGCATAGAGTTCCCTTCAGCAAGCAGCCAGAGCCCAGAGGCTCTCACCTGCTAAGACCGGGGGCCCAGACCCCCCAGTATCAACCCTGTGGGACGTGGCCTCCTCCCTCCATTCCGTTAGCAGGACCCACAGAACGTCCCATGCCTCACGTCTCTTCCCCTGCATGAACTGTCTTCTCTGCCTTGACTGCACCATTTCACTCTCTGCCCCACCAGGGCCAGCTACGTCTTACGTATGCTTCATGCTCAGCAGGCACCATCTGTTCTAGAGGCCTCCTACCCCCTCCTGCATTCTTCATGACACCCCACGCCCGTAAGGAGGTAAGCTAATGACTCCTGAGTCCCCAGCAGTACTGGCGATGCCCAGCGGCCAGCACAGCCCTGGTACAGACCAAGTGGACCACAGATGACTCAGGTGACCTAGATCAGGGTGGGTCTCAGGGCTTCACTTGCTCGTGCTGTCCTTGTGAGCATCCACTCCCACCATTCCGTCCCCAACTGTAAGGGCTGTCAGAACGCACACAGCACCCTGGGACTGGCACTGTTCGTAACTGTCAGGAATGAGAGCCGGCAGATGAGGAAGCGACTTAATGCTGCCTCAGATCCTACATTAACTTCCAAGTGACAGGGCTGGCAATAGGGGCTGGGACAGCCCCCACAGAGACACGAGCCTGGAAAGGGGGACACTCTGGCCAGGGCACCATTACAATGAATCACATTTCAAAAAGCAGGCAACCAAAGCAAGGGGCAATACAAGGAAGGAACTAACAAGAAGAGACACAAAGGCCAGCTTTGACCTGCTCCAAATCATTTGCTCCCTCCTTCTCCACTGAACACATACAGGAGCGCCTCAGTCCAGGAGGCCGGCCTCTCAGCCCACAGGCAGCCCTCCACAGGCCACCGGGAGGGGGAGCCAGGAGGGAGTTTTGGCATGCTTGTCATATGAGAGGGTCACTGCCTTTGTGGACCACAGAATGACACAGCCCTAATCCCTCAGTTGACAAAAATACCACAATCACACACCTTCTGAATGTCCATGGGACTTCCAGAGTTACAGCTAGGCAACTGACTCCTAGGGTCGATTTCTAAAACCTGGTGCTTTACTGCAACCAAACAGGGCTCTGTGGGAAACAAGTCCTCAGGGAGAAAATACACCCCGGTATAGGGGTGTAGGGGTAGGACAGGCCCCCAGGGAGATGAGGTCCGCTTTTCTTTCAGCAAACAATGTGGGAAGGCTGCTGACTCAGCAGCAGGAGCCCCTCGCTCTCACTAGAGGCAGCCATCTTCACCTGCGGCACCCTCTCCCGCCAGCCTCCACCCGCACCACTAGCTCTCAACTTACTCATTGTACTTCAGACCTTGAGCCCAGGACCCTCAGCAGTATCTAAACATGATGTTTTTAAATATTTTTAAGCATATAAGGGAGGCATTCTAAGCTTCTCTTAAAAGTAAAACCAAAGCACCTCCCCAAATCAAGTCTCCATTTGAGTATGGTCCTTAACAGTTATCAAAAAGCTTAAAAATTTCCCTGAGCTAGCTTCCCCCTTCCGCCTATCCCAGCACTTCCCTCTACCACTTGGCCCTTCTTCAGTCTCGACTGCATGCTAGGTAGCTCAATGCCTCCAGAGGGAGCCATGCACCTTGACACAACTTGGCAAATGGGGCAAACCTGCCACCTCACTGTCCCCCTCCCACTCCTTGAGGGCATAAGGCAAAGCAAGCCAAAGTTGGCTGAGCCATGACAGCCACAGGGTGAAGGCAGGGGTGACATTCTTCCAAAGCTCCTCCTGACTCACCTGCAGCCCTGGGTTCCTTTCTTAACCCCCTCATCCCCTCCTCCTGAGAATCCTCACCCTTATAATCACTCCCTGCTAACCATGCCCTAATTTGTCTAGCAAAGTGCAGTAGCTAGAATAGAAAACAGCCCACGAGGGCCGTGTGTGTGCCTTCATTATTAGACTGAGCCATGTGAAACTGCTGGAATCTGACCACTTCTGACCTAACCACAATGCAATCCCACACAGTTAACATAACACAGGTGTGCCAGCTAACATTCCCATTCATGAAACCTGCAGCTGGTTCTTTCCCAAATCAAATCCTGCACCCCCGTCCACTGCAGCCTAGAGATCTAACCATTACAACCAGAAAATCATACTAGGAACTGACTAAAGTTGAGGAGGTGGGCCAGTGTCCCACTGTCAAGTTGTTCAGATCTACCCGCATTTTCCATTTGGCCAATAGAAACAGATTCCACCCCTACCCCCCCAAAATCACAGATCATCTGCCGAGTAGAAGCTTCAGATGCAAATATTACAACACAGAGAGCTTTAGAGGGATAAAATGTCCAGGCCACATGAAAGTTTTATCTCCCATCCATAAACCAAACCATCCTGAAGCTGCCTGGATGTGCCCTGAGCCACATCCAAAGAAAAGCTCCTTGGCAAACCATTCCTAGGAAAAAAGAAAAATCCTAATGTTAAACATAATTTAGTCTTGCCCTTTTTTTTTGGGGGGGGGGGGGGGTTAAGGGTGAGGGAGGGAGAGGTATGAAAACATTTGGGCCGGTGCCATGGCTCAATAGGCTAACCCTCCGCCTTGCGGCGCCAGCACACCAGGTTCTAGTCCCGGTCGGAGCACCGGATTCTGTCCCGGTTGCCCCTCTTCCAGGCCAGCTCTCTGCTGTGGCCCGGGAGTGCAGTGGAGGATGGCCCAAGTGCTTGGGCCCTGCACCCGCATGGGAGACCAGGAGAAGCACCTGGCTCCTGCCTTTGGATCAGAGCAGTGCGCCGGCCGCAGCACACCGGTCACGGCAGCCATTGGAGGGTGAACCAACGGCAAAGGAAGACCTTTCTCTCTGTCTCTCTCTCTCACTGTCCACTCTACCTGTCAAAAAATAAATAGATAAATAAAAAATAATTTAAAAAAAGAAAACATTTGAAGTATTCCACTCCGAAAGAACCAAAAAAAATCATAAACCATCCAGGTCTCCCCGATGGGTGACAGGGATCTAAGTCTTCAAGCCATCACCCGCTGCCTCCCAGGGAACACATTAGCAGACAGCTAGAATCGGGTGCACAGACAAGACTCAGACCCAGGCACTTCAATATGGGCTGCAAGTGTCCCAAGAGCTGACTTGAATGCTGTGCCAAAGCCCAGCCCAGTAAGAGGGTTTCTTAATCAACCAACAGCAGGTAAGGCAGAGAGGAAAGGATGCCTGCCGAGGGTAGAGAGGTGCACCACGGTGTGCCACAGCCATACGATGCACTCTGTCTTGGGCTACCAAGGAAGCGGAAGTAGAGCAAATACCAAGCAGCACATGGGCCTTCTGAATTTGAATGTTTTTTAAAAAGATGGGGGAGTTCCTGCTAGGCTGGAGAACATCTCCATAGGCTTTGCTGCTGGCCAAAATGTATACCCAATTGTCACGAAAGATCACCGCAGCAGAAGAGGGCAAGAACTGTGATTTGGCTGCCATCCACACGGTTCCACCATGAGTTCAAGGCTGGGGTAGAACATAAATGCAGGCTAAAGGAGGGGCTGTAACCTACTGGGGGAAAGACGGCTTTGTTTCTGTTGAGAGGCAACAAGCCTGACGAATATAGCGTGGAGGTTGTCTGGGGTTGGTGGTGGGGGGCAAACGGCCATGGGAACCAGGGAACAAACTGTCCTCAGTTTCAATGTTTTAATAGCTTTCGCATTGGAAACTTGGCTTCTGAGCCACCACGGGACAGGGCAATGCTTCATCATGCATCAGAAAGTTCATTTTCCAACAGGAAGTAAGTATTCCTCTGGCCTGCAAAGTGTTCGCCACTGGAGTGTGCAGCAAGGATCCATGCTGAGGGTGAGATTTATAATTGACCTGGAGGAGTGAGCACTCTGTGAAACCGCCGGCTAATGGGCTCCAATGATGGCAGGTATGTGCCATTTGGTTTAGGGGAAGATAAATGAGATGATCGTTCTAGGAGAACCTCTGAGTCATCAGTCACTTCCCAGGAAAAGGACTGAAGACTCACTGCAGATTTTCTTCTCACGACGGACTCTACACGATGCTCAACAGCCCATTATAACAGCCTACAAGCAGCCCAGGGGCCCTCTTTTCTTTAATAGATCAAGAATATATTTAGGGCCCTGAATACAATCTAATTTGAATAGTGGCCCTGAGGGAGAGACTACCTGGGCACAATTATGTTCAGAAATGGATTCTAGAAACATAGGCAGCATTTGCGCATGGTCAAATGATTTTCATGAGTGCGGCCAGTGTACTTTTTAAAGGCATGTTTCTTTTGAAAGTGCCTTTTACAAAACACTGTGTATGCTGTCCTGACCCCTCTACAAAGCCAGAGCCTACACTTGGGACATGCTGAGTCCCATCACACTCCCAGGGCCACTGGATTAGTTAGAAGTTAACAGAGTCATGGAAACAAGCCATCCAGGCCACTGAAAAGGGCAGCCTCAGCAAGGGCCTGCTGTGGAGATGCTGCCATGAACAAGCAGCTCATCCAGGAGACAGCTGCACCCAGCCAGGCTGCAACAACAGCCACACAACGAGGGGCCACTGGCAGAGCCGGGGTGACACCCGCAAGGGAAACACTGTGGAGAGGGCCAATGGGAGGTGGCTCATGAGAGACAGCACGACAGGGAGGGCCTGTAAGTATTCTCAGCAGGCAAAACGGAATGTCAGTTACTTCAACTCTTCATCACTCACCATCAAACATCATCTTGGGACTAGCATTAACCAGCTATGTGAGCCAGGAGAAATGAACATCAATGATGTCTCTGAACATCAATTTCCTCTTCTCTGAAACAGAAGTATCTACTAAGTACACCTAACACCTCACAAGGCAGCTGAGAGACTTCAACAACCTAAGTAAGTAACACAGCACCTGGCACTTAAAGAGTCATCAATGAAAAACCAGAACATGCTAATCCCGCACCCTGCACGGCGAGGCCTGGAACCTGCAGCCAAAGCCTTCCCAGCCAGCCCCAGTCAGGGCCTCCCCTGCCACTCACAACAGGAGAGCCAGGGAGCACTGCTGCCCAGGGCGTGCCACATGACTCAGCCCGCTCGGAGGCAGCTCCCAAGTCCCCTGATTCTAGCACCCAGGCCAGCCAGAGTACAGCAAAGTCCAAAGTCACCTTCTTCCATACTTGTTGACTCAAAGGACCTAAGGAAATACCCCAGGATATTAAAAGTCTTACCTCTTTGCTCCAAATGAGCTTCCATCCCAAACTCTGCTAGGAAACACTGTTATAACCTCATCTTTTACCTGTCCACAGCTGAGTGTGGGTTTTTAGTTTCCCCTGTTTAGAAGTGGGGGGAGATTTTGTGCAGGGATGAGGGTGGAGCTGCAGTGGACAAATCACAGTCTGACAGCAGAAGTGGCAGGAATTATTATCAGTCCCGTTTTCTTTTTTTTTTGTTTTATGAAATTAGAAAATAAAATCCAGTTTACCTGACCCTGAAGTAACTATAAATTGCTGCAATCCCAAATAGACTTCTAAATTGTCCTGAAGAACTGGGAACTGAAAACAAAAAACAAAAAAAAAAACAAAAAAAAGATTTTTTTTAAAACTCATAAATCCAAGTTTTAAGAGCATTCTAACATTAAAACATCACAAGTACTTATGGGAGACAGGCACAATCAAAGACTGTTTTCCTGTAACCTTTCTATTCAGCCAGAAGTAGCATGCTCCCCTTAGGTGCTCCCTGACCCAACAATTTCTTAAAAAGATTTACTTATTTATTTGAAAAGCAGAGCAACTGGGGGGGGGGGGGGGGGGGAGGGTAGGAGGTTGGATAAACAGCTCTTCTTTCTGCAGGTTCACTCCCTGAATGGCTGCACCTGCTAGGACTGGGCCAGGCCAAAGCCAGGGCCCTGGAACTCCACCCATCTCTGCTTTCCCAGGTGTACTAGCAGGGAGCTGGATCAGAAGTTGAGCAGCCAGGACGCAAACTGGTGCTCTAGTACGGGATGCTGGCACCCCAAGCAGTGGCTTCACCAGCTACACCACAAAACCAGCCCCATTTTCTACAATTAAAACCACCAATTAACATATAGAATAAAAAAGGAAACAATATATCAGTTCAACACTTTTTTATTCAAAAAGGCAGAGAGACAGAGATCTGTATCATCTGCTGCTTTACTCCCCCAAAAGCCCAATAAAGCCAGGGATGAGCTAGGCCAAACCCAGGGGCCAGAAACTCCATCCAGGTCTCCCAAGTGGGTGGGCAGGGGCCAAGCAGTTGGGCCACCATCTGCAACCTCCCAGGGTGTGCACTAGCAGGAAGCTGGGATGGAGAGCAGAGCAGGGACTTGAACCCAGGCACTCTGATCTTGAACCCAGGCACTCTGATCTGGGTGTAGCAAGCAGCAGTTTAACCACTGTAACAAACACCTGGCCCCTTTTTGTTGTCCTTTTTTTTTTTTTTTTTTTTTTTTTTTTTTTTTTTAAGCAAAGGATGTTGGGGTGTTGACCATAATACTCCCACCAGGGGACATCAGGCCCCCAAATGACCTATACCTTCTAAGACTCTGAGACAAGACTATATCTCTCTACAAATAAATCCAAGACCCCATGCTTGAAAGAAATCTGAGACATGACTTATTAAAGTGCATGGCAAAGTGAAAAAAATGGGCTAAAGCATTTGGAAGTCCATTTGCTCATGTAGCAGATAGGACTGTGTAAGCTCAATCTTTCTAAGGCTGCTACACTTAACACATTAAGATAAAAACAAAACAAACATGACAGGCCCCTAATGAGGGCAGACGGCAAAGTAAAATGACATTCCGCCTTTCAGAACCAGGGCCGGCGCTGCGGCTCACTAGGCTAATCCTCCGCCTTGTGGCGCCGGCACAGCGGGTTCTAGTCCCGGTCGGGGCGCCGGATTCTGTCCCGGTTGACCTCTTCCAGGACAGCTCTCTGCTGTGGCCCGGGAGGGCAGTGGAGGATGGCCCAAATGCTTGGGCCCTGCACCCCATGGGAGACCAGGAGAAGTACCTGGCTCCTGCCATCGGATCAGCGTGGTGCGCCAGCCGCAGCGCGCCGGCCGCGGCGGCCATTGGAGGGTGAACCAACGGCAAAAGGAAGACCTTTCTCTTTCTCTCTGTCTCTCTCTCTCACTGTCCACTCTGCCTGTCAAAAAAAAAAAAAAAAAACACCAAGACACACCTAGATTGTTCAGCACCAAAGCTGACCCCCAAAAGCTATCTCACCTTTGAGGAAGAAATTCATTAAATAAAATCTCTCCCAATAATAAGCACCATTTAGAGAATGACAGATAATTCCAGCACATAAATACAGGAAGAGAAAGCCAGCAAGAGAGCTCTGAAGAGGCGAGCTTTATAGCAATCAAATTTTTATAAATAACATCTTCTTTGCATGTCTGGCCACCTCTGAGCTACTGAGGAAGGCGCTAGGCATTAAGGCATTGCAAAAATTCCTGTTATAGCCAAGACTAAATAGAGCTCCCAAAAGTTGACTTATTGTGTATAGATGTTAGTATTTGTTAAGTTTGAGAGTCAATTATGGTAATTATTTTTCTCTGTCCAAAAAAAATATATAGATACTACATGGACATAGAGTGAGGGAGAGGGTGAGGGAGGCATACAGGTGAGTGCAACAGCCATGCCACATGAGCAAGCGAATAACCAGACTCTCCATTCAGCTTCCAAGTTGAGTTACCAGTGTGGAGAAGGCGTGCGTGGGAAGGAGTTCCATCACTTTGGCCACCACCTCCAAGCTCTGGCGCAAGTACCGCTGCCACTCTGTCTGCTGCTGCGGGGACACACAAAGTCATCAGCTTTCCCAAAGAGGCAGAATCCAGTCACTTTCCCTGCCAATCTCTCTGCTGCCTCAATCCACTCTCCCACATCACATTCTGAAGGAATGTAAACTGACAGAACCAGGTTATTTGGTACCATAAAAAGACCAAGCTAGAATATTTTTTAACCCAGTGAATTAATTATATAAAAAAGTATTTCCTCAGAAAGCAAATGATCCAGACAGAAAAACCTACTTTTTCCCCCAGGGCCACAGGAATTCATAGATCAAAGAGTCACTTGTGAACCACAGACAAGCAGTATTGGCATCCTCTGGGGGCTTGTCAGAAATCCAAATTCTGTGGCCTCACCCCACCCTCCAGCCTCCAAGCATGTTATAATAACAAGCTGATCCAGTGAGCCTTAACGATGCAAAAACTTCAAACACACTGGCCTAAATCATAAAGTTATTCAGAAATGAAACTCAAGTTTGCCAAGCACCTACTGTGTCCCAAGCACATAGGGAGGCTTTCCCTTCGTGTGCCTAATGTAACTGCCAACATGGCCAGTAAATCATGTCACTCCCTTTTCAGCAAATGAGGAAGTTAAGGCTCTGAGAAATTCAATACGCAGACCTCCAGCTCCTCTTGAGGCTGCAGGGATTCAAATCCAGGCCATCTGGTTCCCAGCATCCAGCAATTTCCAACCCAAACATGGCTACCCTCAAGGTCTTGGCCATGCCGCAGTCACTCTTATTTTGAGAACAAGAACAGTTACTTGAAAAATTTTAAGTGCCTGGTGGTTAAGAAAAAGGAACACTAAAGTTGTGTCCTTAAAAAATATTCTCTTCATCAATGCTGGGCATGCCAGCATCAATAAAGTCAAAATCCATCTGAAGAAGTATCAGCTTACAAAATACACTCAAAACGGACTTCCTTTCACAATGGTCATATCATTGAAGGACCTCTTTATTCCCAGCAGTTCCCAGCTAGTCCAGGCTGGAGAGCAAGGAAGAAAAAAAGAAAAGATGTGAAGTTCTCTCATGGAATCACTTTGCACTGCTCTACTCACATTCTAGTCCACGTAGGAACAAATGCCTACAAAACATCTTTCACAGTGAAAGTGCCCAAATAGAGCAGTAAGAGAGTGTTTGAAAAGTCCCAGGTCTCCGTTCTGACCCGTGGCACAACACAGCAGTGCTGCTTACATCATCATCCAGAGTCTCATCGTCCAGCTCCTCCAGCTGGGCCTGGTTGTATCTGAACTGGATTCGATTCAACACCTCTGTGAGCAAGAGGACCAGGGCATCTTCGTACCTGTGTGGCAGGAAGACATTGAACATCAGGTGAAAAGCAGCTCAACTCAGATATTGGAAAGGCCTCTGCACTACAAAAGGAATGGTGTCCATGTTGGATGAATATGTACAAGGAGCATCTAAATTCCTGATGCTTAGCTTATGGGTCAGCAAGTGTGTGTGTGAATAGAGTAGCAGCAGCTATGTCCCAAGTACCACATATCTTCTTATGGAAAGACCTTTTTATTATTAAATAGCACCCTTCTTTGTCTCTATAATAATTTTTGTCCTGGGGCCAGTGTTACAGGTTAAGCTGCCACCTACAATGCTGGCATTCCACATGGGCCCCAGATCGTGTCCTGGCTACTCTACTTCTGATCCAGTTCTCTGCTAATGTGCTTGGGAAAGCAACGGAGGATGGCCCAAGTTCTTGGGTCCCTGTACCCATGTGGGAGACCTGGATGAAGTTCCTGGCTCCTGACCTCGGCCTGGCCCAGCCCTGGCCATTGGGGCCAATTGGGGAATGAACCAGCAGATGAAAGACCTCTCTATCTATCTCTCTCACTCTCTAACTCTACCTTCTGAATAAACAAAATACATCTTTAAAAACAATAACTTTTAGGGCCCGGCGCCATGGCTCACTTGGCTAATCCTCCGCCTGAGACGCTGGCATCCCATATGGGCATCGAGTTCTAGTCCCGATTGCTCCTCTTCCAGTCTAGCTCTCTGCTGTGGCCCAGGAGGGCAGCTGGAAGATGGCCCAAGTCCTTGGGTCCCTGCACCCGCATGGGAGACCAGGAGGAAGCGCCTGGCTCCTGGCTTCGGATCGGCACAGCATTGGACGTAGCGACCATTTGGGGGGGTGAATCAATGGAAGGAAGACCTTTCTCTGTCTCTCTCTCTCTCTCTCTCTCACTGTCTGTAACTCTACCTGTTAAATAAATAAATAATAATAACTTTTGTCTTGAAGTCCATTTGCCTGATACTAATATAGCTACCCCTGCATTCTTTTTGTTACTGTTTACATGGAGGATTTTTTCCACCCTTTACTTTAAACCTGCTTCTGAATCTACTGTGAGTCCATATGCAGGTGAATCATAGTTTTGTTTTAATCCATTGCACCAATCTCTGCCTCTAATTGGAGAATTTAACCCCTCACAGCTGATGTAATCAGCGACAAAGGACACTTGTCCTCTGCTTTCTCTACATCTCATATTCCTCAATTCCTCCACTACTTCCCTCTTTCGTACTGAGACATTTTCTACCGTAGCATTTTGAATCCTTTATCATCTCTCTAGTCTTGAGTTACTTTCTGTCCTAGATTACGGGCACTGTACAGAAACCCCAATTCAATGACTCAGTGCTTCTGACAGCTGTGAGTGGCAGGTGCTATCATCACTACTTTTATGAAGAGGAAAAAACAATTAACAGAAGTTGAATTGCCCACAGTCAAAAAGCTACCAACTTTGTATCCAGGGTTCCCGTATTCAAAATCTCAAGTGCTCCCTACATATAAACCATCAATCGGCTTCTAGCCTGTTCTACCCAATCCTCTAAGAAGACTTAAAAGCAGAGGAAGAAATGGAAAAGGCTCAGGAAAACCCTGACCCTTTGGTCTGTAACAAAGAGTAGTTTCTAAAAAAAAAAAAAAAAAAAAAAAAAACCAACTCAGAAACCTAAGTATGGCTATCACTCACGTGTGAGAACCTAACTCAGAAGCAAGTCATAAGCACAGTTCCTCCCACGAGGGCCAACAAACCACTCATTTTCAAGAACAAACTATGCTGCCTAAACATCTGTCCATCCTGTTCAGCACCACCAACAGGGACAAGGGATGAAGACCGGAAGGCAGAGGAGGGGTGGGCTCGCCATCCTGGCAGCATTGCCCCAGCAATGGCCGGCCACCTGACAGCAGCAATCGGTTCCAATTCCAACCACATCCCACATGCCCAGAACCAGCCGCATCGTGGACCCCGAGAGGTACCAGGAGCTGAGCCATTCCCTCTCCTTAAAGGAAGGGATCCTCGTTCCACAGTTCCTCTGAACTCCCACAGCAACCGGGTAGGCCTAGCCTCCTGGATCTGAACCCTAGCTACATAGGCGGCTGTTCTGATCCTCCAGATTTGTCAACTCCAACTTCTTTCATTTGTACTCTTCATCTTATCAGTGTTAGCTCAGTGTTCTTTTGTTTAAAAGTCTGAGTTACAGAGAGAGAGACAGAGAGAGAGAGAGAGAGAGAGAGAGAGAGAGAGAGAGAATCTCCCATCTGCTAGTGCACTCCCTAGATGGCCACAACAGCCAGCACTGGGGCCAGGCTGAAGCCAGGAGCCAGGAGCTTCTTCCAGTTCTCCCACAAGGGTGGGCCATCCTCTTGGGCCATCCTCTGCTGCTTTTCCCAGGCCATTAGCAGGGAGCTGGATCAGAAGTGGAGCAACCGGGACACGAAATGGCGCCCATATGGGATGCCAGCATCATAAGCAGCAGCTTTACTCATTTCACCACAACACCAGGCCCTTCAATGCCCCCTTCCTAAAACCTAATTAGTCCATTTCCTACATTGAATTCTCTGTTAAAATCATTAAGAGTGGTCTCTGTTTTCCTGATGACCCTAAATAATATACCACCAAAACTGGATAACAATACTAAGACCAAATGTAGTCCATGCTGTCAAAGAGTTACACAAACCCTCAAGAGTTTTCACACCTCGGAGTTTAGCAGCAAAAGAACTCATTTCTTTCTTTCTTTTTTTTTTTTGTTTTTTAAGATTTATTCATTTTATTTGAAAGTCACAGTTACACAGAGAGAGGAGTGCCAGAAAGAGAGAGGTCCTCCATCTGCTGGTTCACTCCCCAGATGGCCACAATGACCAGAGCTGCACCAATCCGAAGCCAGGAGCCAGGAGCTTCTTCTGGGTCTCCCACGTGGGTGCAGGGGCCCACGCATCTTCCACTGCTTTCCCAAGCCATAGCAGAGAGCTGGATCGGAAGCAGAGCAGCCGGAACTTGAACCGGCACCCATATGGGATGCCGGCACTGCAGGCAGCAGCTGTACCCACTATACCACAGCGCCAGCCCCAAGAGCTCATTTCTTAACCAGAGACAGAGACATTGCCCATCCATCTTACCCCCAACGACATCCCCCTCCTACTGACAAATGACTGAACAGCCAAACAAACACCAGTCCAATACTAGATGGACAACTGAGCACAGCCCAGCAAAGAATGCAGGCAGGGAAAATGACTTAAAAAAATTAGTAAATTAGTGACATCTCGGCCGGCGCCGTGGCTCACTAGGCTAATCCTCTGCCTTGCGGCGCCGGCACACTGGGTTCTAGTCCTGGTCGGGGCGCCAGATTCTGTCCCGGTTGCCCCTCTTCCGGGCCAGCTCTCTGCTATGGCCCGGGAGTGCAGTGGAGGATGGCCCAAGTACTTGGGCCCTGCACCCCATGGGAGACCAAGAGAAGCACCTGGCTACTGCCATCGGATCAGCATGGTGCGCTGGCCGCAGCGGGCCGGCCGCAGCGGCCATTGGAGGGTGAACCAACGGCAAAGGAAGACCTTTCTCTCTCTCTGTCTCTCTCACACGGTCCACTCTGCCTGTCAAAAAAAAAAAAAAAAAAAAAAAAAAGAAAAAGAAAAAGAAAAAGAAAAGAAAAAAAAATTAGTGACATCTGTGGGGAAAATCACTCCACAGAGTCAAACCCCACTTCAGTAGACTTCAGAGAAAGGTGTAAGCCTGGAGCTTAGATTTGCCATTTGCTTACCGAAGTTTCATGCTATACACTGCTGTGACAGACCAAAATATTTTCACAATTTTTCTAAGGAAGAAAACCCATTTAAGACCAGAGGACAGACCAAAGAGATGAATGCTGTCACCTACACAACTGTATTCCTGGACTTTGTATACAATGGATAACCCTAAATTAGACCAAAAATTCTTAGTGGCAGTTGGTGACTCTGGCTACAAAAAAAGTACTTAACCACTTAGAAAACAAAGCCCCACCTCAGGAACAGGCTAACGCATACACAGAAAGCTGACGACCCCAGAGCATGTAGTGGGGGTTGGGAGGGCACAAGAGTATGGCAGGTGCCTGCCCTCTCCACACCCACTGTCCTCTTCTGCCTTGAAAGACAGCACTGCACTGAGGCCGACTGAAAGCATCTTCAAGCTTCACATGCAGATGGAAATGTCAGTGGGATCAAATGAAGCCACTGAGTGGAGCTTCAGGGAGAAGCTCTTTAGCCCGAGCTCTCCCACTTCTCATTCCAGCTGCTGGACTGTGGCTGTGGTATCCGCAGCACCGTCACATGTGCTGTGCAGGTGTAGAACAAACATGAGAAGATCCCAAAGTGACATGACACACAGAGGGGTCACCGACCACTTCTCAAGGGAAATACCACCAACAGATGACAACGTGACAGTGACACAGAGGTGGAAGTCTGAGGACTTTCAGGCTGCTACCACGACAACCTCCATGAGGCTCTTCAGGTGGCAGGTGGCACGGGCTGAACTGTGTCCCGGGCCTGCCCTTCCCCAGCGCTGACACCCAATCCTCTCCTCACCCTCAATGTGACAGGGCCTAAAACGAGGCAACAAAGGTTAGATAAGGTTATAAGAGTAGGACTTTAATCCACTAGGACTGCACCCTTATAAAGGAGAGAACTTTCTCCTCCCCACACACACACAGAAGCAGGGCGTGTGAGCTCACTGTGAGAAGGCCATCACCTGCAAGCCACCAGAAGAAGTCACAGCAGAGACTGAATCGGCCAGTACCACGACCTGGGACTGGGAGCCTGCAGAGCTGTGAGATAAATAAATGTCTGTTGTTTGAAGTCACCTTGTCTGTGGTACTAGAGAAGGTAAATGATAAGGAAAAGAAAGCAGTAACTTCCAAGAATGAAGCAAAAGCAAGAGAGTTGGCAAGCAAGTGAGAGAAAATAATAGACTATTTCTCTCCTAACATCTCTAAAATACAGATGATGAATGAAAGCAAAAATCAGAACACTGACGAAGCTTTCAAAGTACACGGATAGGGGCCGGCACTGTGGCATAACCGGTGAAGCCATCGCCCACAGTGCCGGCACCCCATATGGGTACCAGTTCAAGTCCTGGCTGCTCCACTTCCGATCCAGCTCTCTGCTATGGCCTGGGAAAGCAGTAGAAGATGGCCCAAGTGCTTGGGCCCCTGCACCCACGTTGGAGACCTGGAAGAAGCTCCTGGCTCCTGGCTTTGGATCCGCACAGCTCCAACTGGCACAGCCAATTCGGGAGTGAACCAGCAGATGGAAGAGCTTGCTCGCTCTATGGCTCGCTCTCCTTCCTCTCTCTGTGTAACTCTTTCAAATAAATAAATAAATCTTAAAAAAAAAAAAAAGTACATGGATAAAAGTGTGGTAAACACAACATAAAGCGGGGTATGCGGTAGCAGGTTTCTCAGCAATACTGCGGTAAGATGCTGATATGAAAACGTAGGCATACATACTGTAAAACCCAGAGCAACTACCAAAACCCCACAGAAAGAGATCTGCAGCCAAACACTCAGTAGTGGCACTAGGAAAGGAAAACTAACTGTGAAGGCAGCTAACATCAGCCCTAAGAGAATGAAGTTGAACTGAGAGAACTGAGAGGAGACACATGAGAGAGACATACCTCTCTCAGTATCCGACAGAGGAAGTCAGAATAAAGACACCCCATGTCACCTCCACAGCCAGCCTGACCTGACACTGTGAAACACTCCACTAATGACAGCAAGACACTCATACACGCTCTTCTCCCAAGTGTACAACAAACAACTCCCAAGGAGACAGGGTCATAAAATAAACCTTATCAAATCTGAAAGAATCCAAAACACACAAATTATGCTTACAGAAGATAATAAAATCAACCTAGAAAACAGTAACAAAAAGACATGTGGAAAATGCCCAAATATTTGGAAATCAAACAGCAAAGAAGAAATATCCAGGGAAATTAGAAAGGATTTTAAATTGAACCAAAATGTGATAAAGCCAAAGCAATGCTTAGAGGGCAACTGATCAGATTAAATACTTCTATACACAATGGACAGGCATTTGGTGCAGCAGTTAAGCCACTGCTCAGGATACCCACATCCCAGATCAGAGTGCTGGGCTCAAGTCCCAACTCTGCTTCTGATTCCTGCTTCCTGCTTATGCACATCCTGGGAGGGAGCAGATGACGACTCAAGTAGTTGGGTTCCTGTTACCCATGTGGGAGATGCTGACTGAGTTCCAGGCTTCCAGCTTCAGCCTGGCCCAATCCAGATTTGCAGGCATCTGGGAAGTGAACCAGAGGATGGAAGATCTCTGTCTCCAAGCCTCTGTCTCTTGGCCTTTCAAATAAAATTAAAATAAACAACAACAACAAAAAAGCTCTTGTATACACAAGAGAGATAAACCTATACAGCTCACAAGTTCTGAGGATGAAATAAAATTACAAATATAAAGCTAACTACATAACAGATACTCAATAAATACATAATGAGAGTGGGCCTTTAGCCCAGAAGGTAAGATAATGGTTGAAATACCTGCTTACTTGGTGCTGACACTGTGGTGTAGTGGATAAAGCCACTGCCTACACTGCCAGCATCCCATATGGGTGCCGGTTTGATACCCGGCTGCTCCACTTCTGATCCATCTCTCTGCTATGGTCTGGGAAAGCAGTACAAGATGGCTCAAGTCCTTGGGCCCCTGCACCCGCGTGGGAGACCAGGAAGAAGCTCCTGGCTCCTGGCTTCAGATCGGGGCAGCTCCAGCCATTGCAGCCAACTGGGGAGTGAACCAGCAGATAGAAGACCTCTCTCTCTTTCTCTCTCTCTCTCTCTCTGCATCTCCTTCTCTCTCTGTGTAACTCTGACTTTCAAGTAAATAAATAAATCTTAAAAAAAAAAAAACACCTGCTTACCACATTCCTGGGTTTAATGCCCAGGCCAAGCTTTAACTCCAGCTTCCTGGTAATGCAGACCCTGGGAGGTAGCAGGTAATGGCTCAAGTTACTGGTTTCCTGCCATCCTTGTGGGAGAACTAGATTAGGCTCCTGGTTCTGGGCTTGGGCTCTGGCCTAGCCCTGACCATTATGGGCGTTTGAGGAGTGAACTAGAGGATGAGGGTTCTCTCTGTCTCTTTGAGACTCATAAATAAATAAACAGGATGAATAAACAATAAATGAACTGAACCAAAAAAGAATAAACACACAGGGAACAAATAAAATTCCAAGTTAGATAACAACAGACTGAAGCATGATCCTGAATATTGAGTTTTTTTCAACTCAATAAAATAACTAACAGCACATTCACTTGCTCTCTGGGGCAGTCAGCAGCAAGGATCTCTCTTCACAGGAGCTAGAAAGTGATCAGAGCTCTGATGTAAGCCTAGGTAACACCTTCGATCAGCTGAACCAAAATGCCATGTGTGACAGCAGCACTTCCTCTTTAGTAAGCAGAGTGACCCACGCCACAAAGAGAACAGCGACTTTTCTCACGCTCACTCCTCTGTTTACTGCCCAGTGAAATGTCACCCAGAACCACTGTGCCCGCGGTGGCCAGCACCCCCCAGCACTCTCCTGCCGAAGGAGCTCACAGGACATGATGCAATGACTTCAGGCTGCCTCACGCACTCAGGTGTCCTCATCTCCTGTACACCGGCGACTCCCTTCACATTGACAAGCACGAAGGGAAGGGAGTGGCAGAGAACGGGAAAAAACACGTGTTTATGGATGGGGCACCTACTGTCCGTGGGAGTACCCTGTACACACTGATCCCTTCCATTTTCTCAACAGCTTAAGAGGAAGGCACAACCATCCCCAGATAGGAATGGGGAAAAGGAAAACTGAAATCCAGGCCTTGCTACCACCTCAAAATGGCAATCAGGACAATCTAGCCCCCCAGTACTTCTGCTCAGCAGGGTACATGACAGAAGGCTCACCCCAATAACACCACAACTGCAATTCTCTATAGCTCTGGTCAAGAAACGCTGGAACACTCTCAACTGAGCAGGAACAGAGTTAACGACTTCCAAGTTCCTATAACCAAGAATAACCCATGTACATTTGTGCTTCTAAATCTGTAGCCTACAATGCCTACCACTTTGTTGTGATGAATGATGCAAAACCTATAAACCACAAGGGACAGGAACTGAGTGCTGCCTCTGTGACTTAACCACACCTACGTTTCCCAATTAAGACACCAAGAAAACATTTTTGACTGCTTCCTGCAAGATCAGTTGCTTCTGAAATTACAGCTTAAGAGACAAACACTGACTCCCAAAGCATTCCATCTTCTCCCAGATAGATGTCACTAGTTGGAAGCCCTCTGATCACCTCTACAAGCTCTCAGCTAAAATAAACATCACCACCAGCAGCCAGCACTCTTTACCAGTTGCTGTGGCAAAACAGAACTTCTCTGATATACTGGGGTGATTGTCAAGCTTTCAACACTTTCATTTAAAAGCTTTTGAGGAACAGGTGTTTGGCCAGCAGTGAAGTTGCTGCTTGGGAGCCTGCATTCCACAGCAGAGTGCCCGGGGCTGAGTCCCACCCAGCTCTGCTCCCAATTCCAGCTTCCTACTGAAGAGCACCCTGGGAGGCAGCGGGAAAGCCGAGTGACTGGGTCCTTACACTCCTGTGGGTGATCTGCAGCGGGTTCCCAGCCCCTGGCATCAGGTTGGCCCAGCCACTGTGGGCTTCTGGGGAACAAGCTCAATGGAAGCACTGCTCTCTCTCTCACTTGTACACTCTCACACACATATTTAAAAAAGGTTTGAGCACATCTACATACATATGTAACATAAGGGTGACCCAAAATACATGATAAAGATTTATTTATTTGAAAAGTAGAGAGAGGGACAGAGAGATAGAGAAAAAGAGAGAGAGAGAAAGGGTAAAGGGGGGGGAGGGGGTTCCATCCACTGTTTCCTTCCCCAAATAGCAATGGCGGGGGTAGGCCAGGCTGAAGCCAAGACTCTGGAACTCCATCCAGTTCTTCCACATGGGTGTCAGGGACCCAAGGTGCACCAGTAGGGAGCTCGATCAGAAGTATAACATGGGGCCTGTGCCATGGCTCACTTGGTTAATCCAAAGCCTGCAGCGCCAGCATCCCATATGGGCGGCAGTTCGAGTCCCAGTTGCTCCTCTTCGAGTCCAGCTCTCTGCTGTGGCCTGGGAAGGAAGGCAGTGGAGGATGGCCCGAGTGCTTGGGCCCCTGCACCCACATGGGAGACCAGGAAGAGGCACCTGGCTCCTGGCTTCGGAATGGCACAGCACTGGCCGCAGCGGCCATTTGGGGAGTGAGCCAATGGAAGGAAGACCTTTCTCTCTGTCTGTCTCTCCCTCACTGTCTATAACTCTACCTGTCAAATAAAAAAATAAAAAAATAAAAAAAGGAAGCGTAACACCCGAGGCTCAAACTGGCATTCCAATACAGGATGCCGGCTTTGCCAGCAGCAGCTTAACCTATTGTGCCACGCCAGCCCCCTAAAAATTTATTATAAGCTGAAGCTCAAATATTTCCTCTGTGCAGCCCAGTGGACTGACACCCACATTTTTGCAATCTCCTTCCCTAGACTACTAGGGAGTGCCTGACAGGACAAGCAGTTCACATGCTGGTCACCCCGTAACAGCAAAAACCACAAACCAACTCTGAAGAGTTTTTTACTTTGCTTACTAAAGGTATAAAACTGTTATACAGAAGTATATGCTTAAAAAAAACCTAGTGAGAAAAATTTCAAAGTCTCATTTAGAATGATAGTCAAATGATCAGTGGGAAACAATCATCGTGTTTAAAGCAGTTCAGCCTGCACCACTAACAAAAACCATGGCAGCAGAACAGATGCCTGGGCAAGCAGGCCAGCACCTGCAAGTGGCTACTGGCCTTTTAACTGTCCACAGGCCTTGTCCCTTAACTCCTGCACAGCCAGGGGACAATAATTTCTATTACTTACTGCTGCTGGTATCACCACGGCAACAGGCAGACACTGAGCCAGGGATTTTAGATACAGGGCTTCCTTAAATCCTGACCACCCGACAGGAGCGGTATTAGCATGTCTCCCTTGCCAGGGGAAATGTGACCAGCATATGACTTGAGCAGAAGCAGACAAGGCGTCTCATCTCTCTAGACTACTGCCAGTTCTACTGGCACAGTGGTCTGCACTAGTGTGCACTTCATACTAACAGGCTGCTGCTGCGGATTTTCTCAATGGAACTATATTCTTCACACCTCCCATTCCTACAGTGCTTTAAAAAGCATTTTCATAGTAATCATTTCTTCAGTTGATTCTCTCAACAAGCCTGTGCAATCTGGAAGCTATATGTATTTACTACTAAATATAGAAAAATCAGGCACAAACACAGGAGTAAAAGACATACCTGTTCAGCATACAAGAAAAATATATGGGTGGAAGTACCTTTTAGTCAACAACTCATTCAAAAACAAAATTGCTTAAGTTGGCCACTTCACCAAAAACAGGATCTACTATTGTGTAACAGTATCTGATACAGGAACACAGAATGCTAGCATTAAGCACATGTGAACGGAAACCATAGCAACTGGGAAGCTATTCTGCAATCACAAAAATAATGTTTGAGAACTAGCACCCAAAAACATGCTTAAATTTGCAATGCAAATATCTCTTTATCTTAACAAGTCACAGAACCACAGCTTTGAAACGGCTGTAGATGTGCGTCTGATCTCTCTCCCAGGGGGAGTCTCTCATCTCCAGCCCACTCCATTCGGCACATTTCTGGGGCAACAGTGTTCACTAACTCCACCACCAAAGACTGAGCACTTGCAATGTGCCAAGTGGTCTAAATATGCTATTTCATTATTTCATTGAATGTCTCAACAATTATTATCATCCTCCCCTTTTTACAAATGACAACACAGAAGATCTCAGTGGCTACACAGAAGCTACAAACACAGAATTCAGACCAAGGGCTGCCTGAAATGCAGTGATGGCATCCACACTATTCTAACCCCCTCACCCATTGAACATGTCTCACACACAGTGACCACTTAATCTGACTGCTCTTACAAATATTGTGCTGGGCCAGCAGTGTGGTGCAATATGTTAAGCCACCACCTGCAACACCAGCATCCCAGATGAGCCCTGGTTCAGGTCCCAGCTGCTCCACTTTAGGTCCAGTTCCCTGCTAATGCACCTGGGAAAGCAGTGGAGGATGGCCTTAGTGCTTGGGCCCCTGCACTCACGTGGGAGGCTCAGATGGAATCCTGGTCTCCCGGCTTCAGACTGGCCTTGCCCCTTCCATCGTGGACATTCAGGAAATGAACCAGGAGATAGAGGATTTCCCTCTCTCTTTTTCTCTGTACCTCTGCCTTTCAAATAAATAACTCTTTAAAAATACATACATACATACACACATACTGTGCAAAGAAGCAAGAATCATGCCCAAACTGAGTAAGATCTGCAGACCCTCTTAAGTACAATAAAGTGCCTTGGGCTAGATTACTTAGTACTCTCCGACTCTTACTGCACATGTATACTACAAATCCAAGAGCTGGGTTTAATTTACATGGAAACCACTCTGCACCTACAACGTAAAAGACAGCGTTTTGTCTCCTTCCTAACTGCCCTCATCCTGAGGATATGATGTATGTGTCTCACTAAGAAAAGCAGCCATTTTACTTCCTCCCTAAGTGGATCCTTCCTTTATTTTCCTAGCATGCTGAATCTCCAATTTCCCCTCCCTCTTGTCAACACACAGGGAGTACTAAGATCATATTGTACAGGAAACATATTTTCTGCCTGCAAGCAAGAAAAATGGACTTCAGAAACACAAGGGGTAACCAAATCTCTCCCCATTTTCTGTATTAAAAAAATACAATAGGGGCTGGCACCATGGCTCACTTGGTTAATCCAAACCCTGCAGCACCGGCATCCCATATGGGCGCCAGATTCTGTCCCGGTTGCTCCTCTTCCAGTCCAGTTCCCTGCTGTGGCCCGGGAAGGCAGTGGAGGATGGCCCAAGTGCTTGGGTCCTGCACCCACGTGGGAGACCAGGAGGAAGCACCTGGCTCCTGGCTTCAGATCGGCACAGCTCCGGCTATAGCAGCCATTTGGGGGGGTGAACCAACGGAAGGAAGACCTTTCTTTCTCTCTCTCACTGTCTAACTCTGTCAAATAAATAATAATTTAAAAAATACAATAAAAAGTACAAGAGATTATCTCAAAAGTGTGTGATTATAGGTTAAATTCTTTACATCTTCCTATGCATCTTTTCTTAGTTTTAACAATAAATATATTTTTTCATGACAGGTATTTACTAATTTATTTAGGAAGTTTTCAAACACATACGAAAAGAAAAAGAACACAGTAAGCCCAGTTCCTAGCAGGCAACTTTCATATCATGATCAAGCCAGGGCCAGCTCTGCCTCTTCTACACACCACCACTTCCCTTCCTACCCCAATGGGTTATTTTAAGCAAACCCCAGATGTCACATCATTTCATCCAATAAATGTAGGTACTTATTTGTATCTCTAAAATAAGGGCCTTTAAAAAAAGTAACATACCACAAAAGCAATATCACACTTTAAAGGTTAACAATATATATTACTTTTTTAATCAGAAAAAAAGTTAAGAAAATAGGATATTTAAAAGACAAAAACAAAGAAGATACTCAGTAGTATCACTGCCCAGACAGCGCCCGTGGCCCAGTCTCACTGGACAGGTCTGGTCGCACTGCAGGCTGCCCTTTCAGGCCACAAGAGTAAGTGGTGACAATGACTATCTCTAGTCATCAGTGTTTCTGGGGTTTACCTGTTGAGAACTGCTTCCTTGTCTCCCAGACGACTTTTAATTTTACTTGTCAGATAGTCCAAAAAGAGCGTCCAGATATCCAAACAAGAGAAGTAACCTTCATGAGTAGGCTATGGTACAAAAGAAATCCAGACAATGAGATTACTTCATGCAACTATTCTTCAGAAACACACACACCAGTGTTCATTTCCACCAGAATGGTGAAACCGTAAGCCTAGACTCCCTTAGTTTCCTAGTAGTCCTAACTAGTGGGTTTTAACCCATCAACTTTCACCACTGGGCCCTACTGAACCTAACAAAGCCAGCATACCAGGTAGCACAGTACTGGGGAGACACCTGGCAGGACAATCTGAGGACAAAATGGGCCAAGATCTTAAAGCCTGAGGCTGGTAGAGAAGGCTCTTCCAGACCATGCAAGTTGAATCTGTTTTAGAGAAAAACCAAGATCCAAGGACATGAGTTGTTCAAGGTCAGGGTAGGATCAGATCCTTTTGCATCCTAGAAAACTTGATCATTGGAGCACGTGATCCCAGAAAATGGTTTGCTACCACCAAAAATAAGTTTAGTGGCTCCAAAGGTGACAGGTTTATACACTGAGCGTCAGGAAAGTAACATTTGCAGCCTCCCTATGTAAGAGACTGAAAACTGAGCTCATTAAGTCTGACCCTCAGGGCACTGTAGCATTTGCAGAAGTAGGGCTGTCAAACAGGCTAACAGCAACCTCTAACTCGGTAGTGGTGGGCACAAAGTGGGAAGGCAAGAGCAACCACATAGAGCCCATGCCTGGGTTACTTTCTCAAGAGCCTTACAATTCTATTTCACACAAAATCCATGCACTACACTCTCCAACACATGAACCTTCCCATACATATCCATTTTCAACCTGTGGCCCCAGATCCCTGACATACCCACTCAGATTCTCACTACTTCCCAGAAGCCTTTGGCTTTGCTAGTGACTGCCTCACTGAACTTCAAACTTGGGTCAGGATGAGATGGGGAAAGAAATAATGCTATTATCTTCTTGGATCAGTTTCCTTCAATTGGTGAGCCACAGGAAATCCCAAAGTTCCAAAACCATAAAAGAAACTTGCCCAAGGGAAAACATTGGGTGTAGCATGCAGTGAAAGTTCTGCACCTAAGCTGAACTCTTGAGCCACAAAAACCATAGCTTAAAAAAACAGATGAGGGGCTGGCACTGTGGCACAGCAGATAAAGCCAACCACCTGCAGTGCCGCATCCCATATGGGTGCCGATTTGAGTCCTGGCTGCTCCACTTCCAATCCAGCTCTCTGCTGTGGCCTGGGAAAGCAGTACAAGATGGCCCAAGCCCTTGGGACTCTGCACTCACATGGGAGACCTGGAAGAAGCTCCTGGCTCCTGGCTTCAGATAGGCGTAGCTCCAGCCATTGCGGCCAATTGCAGAGCGAACCAGTGGATGGAAGACCTCTCTCTCTCTCTCTCTCTGCCTCTCCTTCTCTCACTGTGTTAACTCTGAATTGCAAATAAATAATCTTTAAAAAAAAAAAAAAAAACCAGGTGAAGTCCAACCTCACAACTCAAAGGGTAGCCCTGGAACACAACCTGTGCAGCTCCATGAGGGCCACAGACAGGAGCAACTTGAGGAAACAAGACGACCACACCCTGTCTCCACCTCATACCTGGCAAACCAGGACGTCTATGACATGAAATGAACCAGGAAAACAAGTAGGAGCCTAAGAAGCCATGCAGAAGTGATATGGGTAGCTGGTCAACTAGCTGAGCCTCCCCTGAGTGAGCTGTCCTTCCTTCATCTGAAAATACCCGCCAGACCCCTTGATGGAAAACACCTGGTCAGAGCATTTGCAAGCGCTTTTTAAAAAGCGCCACCATGTGTATCTAGCCTTCATGGCCACGTCAAAGTACTTTACAGTCCTGCATGCCATCCGTGTGGCTTTGATTAAGGACTGATTAAGGATTTACTGTATGGCTCAAGACTAGAAGCAAAGGTAAGCAGACACAGCCCAGCACGATGTGGAACACCACCGTTCACATTCATACCTGCACGCTGCACCAGGCCCAAGCTGCCCCTGACCTGAACGTCAACAATCACTGCACACACAGGTTGGGAAAGGCAAAACATGGCAGGCTGACTCCACATCTGGAGTCACTTAACTTTCCAGGATCTTCATAGACCTATTTTTAAATGTACCTGTATATATGCTCAGATTTACTTTTCAGATTTCAGGGCTAATGGATCACTGACATTTTTAAATTTTATTCATTCTTTTTAAAATTTTTTTTTTAATTTTATTCATTTTCTCACTCATTCATTTGTTCACTTCTTTACTTATTTAAGAAGCAGAAAGAGACTTCTCACCCACTGATTCACTTCCCAAATGCCCAACAGCCATGGTTGGGCTATGTCAGGCAAAAGCACAGCAAAACCAGAGGGTTCTGATAAGCAGTGAGAATCCAAGGGGATGTATCAGGACTGCGGGCCACAGGTTAAAACAGATGTGTATGGGTGGCAATAACCCAATTACCTGAGCCATTACTGCTGCCTCCTGGGGTCTGCATTAGCAAGAAGCCGGAGCCTGGTATCAAACCCAGGTGCTCCAACATGGCAGCGGGTGTCATAACTGTTAAACTGCTCCCTGACAGGTTCTCTTTAAGCAGCTAAAAGGAGGGCTTACAGTGTTTAGCTTTGACTGGCATTGGTTTATTTGATCTTTCTAACAGTCTTGGAAAGCAGAAAGATATTTGTCTTCTTCTCATCTTAAATTAGAGTCACTTACCAAGGTGACAAGACAAATAAGGAAAAGAATAAGAACGAGATGTGGCTCTTAACATCCCTGATCCAGGGCACGTACATTGTCATGTAGCAGCTCTAGCTTGGGACGCCACATCCTTTATGGATGCCAGTTCGCAGCCTGGCAACTCCACTTCTGATCCAACTCCCTGCTGATACCCTAGGAAAAGCAGTGAAAAATGTCCCAAGTGTTTGGGCCCTTGCCACCCACATGGGAGACTCTGATGAAGCTCCTGACTCCTGGTTTTGGCCTGGCTCAGTCGTGGCCATTGAGGCCAGTTGAGGAGTGAACCAGCAGGTCTGGAAGACCTCTCTGTCTCCCCTCTCTCTCTTTGAGGCCTTCAAATAAATAAATAAATAGGTTCAATGGTATGGCCAGCACTGTGGCATAGCGAGTAAAGCCACCACCTGCAGTGCCAGCATCCCATAGGGGCGCCGGTTCGAGTCCCGGCTGCTCCACTTCTGATCCAGCTCTCTGCTATGGCCTGGGAAAGCAGTAGAAGATGGCCCAAGTGCTTGGGCCCCTGCACCCATGTGGGAGACCCGGAAGAGGCTCCTGGCTCCTGGCTTTGGATCAGCTCAGCTCTGCCCACTGCAGTCATCTGGGGAGTGAACCAGCAGATGGAACACCTCCCTCACTCCCTCCATCCCTCCCTCCCTCCTTCCCTCTCCCTCTCTCTCCCTCCCTTCTTCCCTCTCCCTCTCTCTCTCTCTCTCTCTTTCCCTCCCTCCTTCCCTCTCCCTCTCTCTCTCTCTCTCTCTCTTTCCCTCCCTCCTTCCCTCTCTCTCCCTCTCCCTCTCTCTCTCAAATAAATAAAATAAGCCTTCAAAAAGAAAAAAAAAAAAAAGAAAGAAAGAAAGATAAATGAAGAGGGGCTGACGTTGTGGGTTAAAGCTTGACATCCCATAAAGCAGCAGAAGATAGCCAAGCAGTCGTGCCCCTGCCACCCATGTAGGAGACCTGGATGGAGTTCCTGGCTCTTGGCTTCAACCTTGCCCAGCCCCAGCCATTGCAGCCATTTGGAGAGTGAACCAGCAGAAGGAAGATTGAGATCTCTTTCCTCTCTCTCTCTCTCTCCCTCCATCCCCCACCCTATGTAACTCTGCCTTTTGATAAATTAATCTGTTAAAAAATGCAGAAAAGGAGAAATGGTTAAAGAAAGACAATGTAGCACCATTCTTGGTCTTCTTATTGATCTTTCAAAATGTTTACCTTAAAACTTTCAGAATTTTAGAAAGACAAAAATATTAAGTACTCATAATAACTATCTAGATAAAAAGAAGCCAGACATTTTCCCACTTTACAGACAACAAAGATATAAGAAAATAAGACCCTACTTTTAGTGAATAGGTAAGAGCTTAAAGCTCTCTCTGGAGACCATTTAGTTCTTGAGTCTTAACTCAAAGAACTCCCTGCCATCAGGCCTTGATCCTGGACATGCGCCATCTTTTCTCTGTTCTGCCTCCCCAGCAAGGGCAGCCAATCTACAGTAAGCAGAAACAGGGCACCTGCCTGGTTCTCATCCCTCTGCCTGACGCTCAGAATCCCTTTCCATCTGGGCCTCAAGGACACCCACTCCCACAGTTAGCAAGTCTAGATCAGAAAGGAAATTTCCCGTACAGGAGGACAGGAGAGAAGGGAGCTTGGCCAACAACACCTCTGGGTAAAGCGAGAACATGTGTCTTACTGCTCCCAATATACATATATATAAAACCACCACTTCCAGTTCAATGGAAAACACACAGATATCTAGTAGGAAAAATTAATTAAAAACAAGCACTAGACAGGCCAGTATTGAGGCACAGTGTATGACACCACATCCCATACTGGAGTTCTGGTTCAAGTCCCAGCTGCTCCACTTCCAATCAGCAGATAATGGTCCAAGTGCTTGGGCCCCCGTCACCCGCATGAGAGACCTAGATAGAATTCTAGGGCCCTGGCTTTGGACTGTCCCAGCACCAGCTGGTACAGCCATTTGGGGACTGAACTAGTAGATGGAAGACCTGTCTCTGTCTCTGTCTGTCTCTCTGTCTCTGTCTCTCTTTCACTCTGTCACTCTGCCTTTCAAATGAATGGATCTTTTTAACAATGAGCACCAGGAATGACCCTGAAGCCCATCTTCACTGCAGTCAATATTCTTAAGTGGAAGAACTGAAATCTAAGGAAATTAAAGGCTTATTCAAGGACCCAGACCTAACAGACACACCAGAGCTCAAACACAGATCCCTTGGGACCAAGCCCAAAGGAGGAAGCATAGCAAACGCATGCACACTTTAAACCATTTTTACAGCTTCCTTTCAGATCCCCTTTTACAAAGGGAGTAAATTTCCAGACATTTCCACCGAATTTTCCAGGTAACCCCTTCTTTCTGACCTCAGCAATGGCTCCTTACCTTTCTCAACCCTGCTACCTTAACCTACCCACTAAACACTCCCTATACCTGTCTATATGCTCTCAAATCCTCCTTTCTTCCTGGTCTCCTTAACGTTTCTCCTATATCCAGCTCAAAACGGTCCCATCTCTGAGGCTGCACTCCTACATCCCCTCCCCCTCTCACAACCTCTTCATCACCTCTTCTGTTCCCACCTAGGCCTGGGGAGCTCAGCGGGTTTCTCTGCTTCTTCTGCACTCCCTGGCCCCTCTGTCTGGCACCCCGACTCTCCTTCGGGCTTTGGTCCTCTTCCTCCTGTCCCTTCTCCCAGGAATGATTCACCCTCATATTCAGTACTCTTATTCATATATGCCAAGTCTCACTGGGAGATAAAGGAATTTTCACACCAAACCCTTGTTCCAAATCCCCCCCTGCACACATACACTCCTTCCAGCCTAGAACTTGGCCTCTCTTCCAGCCTCATTCAGCCACTCTATTTTTAAAGCAGATACCCCCACCAAGCCAGCAGTTTCAGTCCCTATCCAGGGCTGGGGAACAAGCAGCCTGTGGGCCCTATATGGCCTGCGAAGTCATTTGGTCTGGCCCTGCCAAGATAACCACAGGTGGAACTCAAAATCCAACCACTCTATAGCAGGCTAATTTTTAAGTTGGTAATTTCATATGCTATGCAAATGATGTTATAAATCTCCAATGGCCCTTGGCAGAGAAAAGGTTCCTTACTCTTGCACCAACAGAAAGATCTACCTGTATATCAAAAAGCACACAGAAGATGTTCACGGCAGCAAGAGACATGATCACCAAGAACTCACGGCAATCAAATCAGCAGTGGAGTGGACTTTCAGACGACAGCTTCCTGGACCACAATGGAAATGAACAAACCGCTGCCACACACCACACAAATGACTCTCCCAAACGGCACAGCAAATCAAGAATGCAAATAAAACAAGCACATGCTATACACTTTCATTTTAAGATCCACCGTAGGTAAAACTCATCTAGTGTTAAGGTCGATCCTAGGATTATTTCTGGAGAGAAGGGGGTGAAGTGACCACAAAGGAGCATGGGAAGATTTCTGGGGTACTGGTGATGTCCTATTTCTTACCTTAGATGGTGTGGTCATTTGGGGAAAATTAATCAAGCTGTACGCCTACTATTTATGTACTTCTCTGTATGAGTGCCATACTTTAACCAAAGGCTTTGTAAAACACACACACACACACACACACACACACACGAGGGATAGGGATGACAGAAATGCCTACTGGACTGTGGTGACTACTGCACAGCTGTATCAATTCACGTCACATCACTGAAGTGTACTATTACAAAGAGAATTTTATGCACGTAAAATTATACCTCAATAGAAAAATATGTCCACACAGAACACCAGGTCCCTAGGCTAGAAAATCAGAGACAGGCCCTGCTTGTGAAGGTGGTATGTCTCACTCCTGAAATACAACAGGAGGCTCAACAAACTAGTTGTTAAATTGGAAAAAAAGAAAAACTAACGTCACCAAAACTACCTCTCAAGAGCTTCACCATAAATAATTTTGTGCAGAGTTTCAGTGAACAAAATAGAACTAAAGGTCCTAATTTCATACTTTTTCTGCATTCTGCTTCTCTAACATAACAGTGATTAATTAAGAGCAAACTCTGGGTCCAGTGCCTGGCTCCACCACTTGCTAAGTGTGTAGCCCTGATCAACTAACCCTTTGAGCCTGAGTCTCTGGTCTGGAAAGCAGGAGAGAATAGCAGTCACAGTACCTACATCATAGGGTCACTATGAAGACTAAATTTCAGCTTTACACAGCAAGCTCTGTATCAATGTCTGGGAAATAAGGCTTACTCCCAAAAATGAACATGGTAGACTTGTTTCCCGGGGAGGGAAGGACAGTTTTGGTGCTTTACCTGGTGAAACGTGTACTTGAACAAAAGTGTCAGAAACTCCACCACAGGGAATTGGGAGTAGGACTCGATTCTTCTTAGGTGAACACTCACAAAGAGCCGCAGAAAGTCAGTAAACTTCTCAACGTAGCTAAATGAGACAAGAAGACAAAAGGTGACCTAAGAAACCCAGCCACCTCCAGAGAAGAGGACTTAAATTCAATCCAAACTTCTTTCACAGAAACTGTACAGCTTTATGATAAATTTTCAGTTTAAAAACATAAAGGCCTGCAACAATTACCTACAGGACAGGCAACCCTTCAATCCATTACCACCTGAAACATAGCAGAAAAGCAACTTTACTCCTCAGACACTGTCTCCTAACGCCTTCCTAAAGCTAGTGCCCTCAGATCTTCTAACTCGTTCATGTTACGACCCAAATGAAGTGAAGGCAGAGTTACTGCTATAGAGCTCCCGGGCAGATCACTGAGTCATTTCAACCCGGCAAATCCAGAAGGCTGGTTTTCCCTGCTAGGAGGCCAACATAGTACAATAGTGCTCATGTAAGAACAAGTCAGTTCAGGCATCCAGGGAAGGTATACTCAGGCTTCTAAACTAATGTTCATTTCCCCGCTCTGGCTCCCTGTGCTAATTAAACATAGCACATCCTGCACCACTCTAAGTGTGATTCTGAATATAAAGCAAAGTGCCTGGCAGAGCTGGGCAAGCTCGAAGACTATTTAGTCCGATGCCTCCAGTCTACAGATGGAGCCCAGTGAGATACAGTGACAGCCCCAGGCCACTCAGCTGGCTCCGGGGCTTTGGGCCCAATCCAGGCTCTCTCTTTCCACTTTACAGTGAATTCCCAATTCATTTGTATTCACAAAATCATTTCACAGAAGAGTAAGGGGCACGGCTGCAAGGGTAAGAGAGTTTTGTTATTAAATACACAGCACATCATCACTCCCACATTTCAGAAACTGTCATTTTAAGCCCCTAAATACCAAAAGGTGCTTAGAAAATGAGATGGACATACCCTCTTAAATTACATTTCAGAGACCAACAAAACAAAGGGAAGACTTACTAGGCCTTAGCCAAAAGTTAAATAATGGCTGAAAGCAATTCTGAAACTCATAACTGCAAAAGGTTGTTTTTCAGAGCAGAGGTGTATGAAATAGGAAAGGAGAAGAAGAAAACTGCTCCTCAAAGAGCACGGCCCACATTCTTCCTGGGACCTGTGCCCCTGCGGGCAGCCAAGCTGCCTGCCTGGCCGCCATGTGGCTGGCTGACATCCACGTGTCTGTCTGCAGCCTTTGAAAATACACAGAAATTTGTTTTGATAAGGAAAATGGCTGTCTTTGGGAACCATGGGCCAAATACTTGAAAAACAGGCACTAAAATCAATGGTTTTCAGAGAGAGGAGAGCATGAAGAGACTTCCCTCTGAGGGCTCCAACACTAAAACTCATGAGCAGGAAGTCCTCGTTCCTCACTCAGTCTTCTCATTACATTATACATAGTTTTACATGGATCTCAAAGCCATCAACCAATTTACTGCTCTTTAAGAAGATGCACTCAATTCCCTACCACCCAAAAAGGAACAAAGAGAAGTCCTGGGTAAAGTATCAAGCATTTGGATTTTATTTTAAGCTCCAACCCAATTAAAAAAAAAATACAACAAAGCTTTCAGATTTTATTTCACCTCATTTTCTTTCCCTTGCCCACCTTCTGGTACAGGTGCTAATGAACAGTAGAAAGTTAGAGAGAAAAAAAAAAAGGCAGTGGAGTATGAGGAGAAAAGCCAAGGGCCTGGTTAAGCAGCTCCTAAACAACTGAGAATGTATTGAGCTGTTTAGAATTAGTGGTAAGGGACCCCAGAGCCAGGAAGCAAGCACACAGGGTTGTTTATGTCACCTTTCTGCTTCCAGGCACCTCTCAGCTTTCACAGGGCAAGAGGAAGCATAGGATTAAAATATAAAACCAAGAGCAAAACAGTTACATGGAACAAATCAGTACACAGAGAACCCATACCCTCCAAATGTAAGCCATAACAAGGTGTCTATGACTGTACTGTGCTTAAGTAAAACTCAAAACAACCAACATTTGACAAGTGGTACAAGCAGCTAGTTTTTTAAATTAACATATGATGATAACAACCTTTCTTAAAGCTAAAAAAGATAAGAAATTGTATGAATATTGATTTCTTTGAATTCATACAGAAAGCCATGACCAAATAATCAAAAAAAAAAATACCTATGGCATTAAGAGTTCCTTTGTGATTACACAAAGCAAATATCACACAAAAGTTATTTACATTGAACCGAACCAAAACTATCTTATGTATCAATTTTTTTAACATTAGAAAACTTAAAACAGCCCAATTTAAAAAGCACTAAACCTTCTTAGCTTTAGACACATATTCTACCAAATACTCTAAAGAAAAGGAAATAGCTTAACTCTGTAGCACTTAATAACAAAAAACTTTCCAAGGAAAACTGATTAAAATATAACTTCTGCTGCTAGGTAATCTATAAATATTTACTGCTAAGTCAACACAATTTATCAGCCTGGAAGTTTCAGAGCAGACAACAGGACTGTCCAATTTCCCTCGTGTTTTTACACAGCGGTAGCATCATGCTAACGAAGCTGTCAGATGCAGAAATGACATCATCTGCAAGGGAAGTAGACAGAGAGACCCTGACTCAGAGTCCTCTGCAGAGTCCTCTTTTAGGGAATTTTAGGGTCCATTCAAGGAAGCGATAAAGAAATAAACATAGATGTGTATCAACCTGTGACCACATTACCATCCTTATCTTTGGATGATAACTTGCTGTCTGTGTAAAACTCACATAAAAACAACACTCCTAGACACTGCAAGATGTTCACTTGGGAAAACCAAATGGTAGAAACTGACAAGCAACGCCAAGTGAGAAAGGCGACTGTGACGCCTGTACCTCCACGGACCTCTTCTCCTGTGCTTGGCTACGCATGAGCAGCAGTCTCAGTTCCTGCACCACCTCAGACCTGCAGGCAAACAGTGAGGAAGAGGGGGAAAGAGGAGTGGAAGGGAGGACAGGAGGAGAATGGGGAAGAGACAACAAACCTGCACAATTCACATCACTTTTCAAACTCAACTGAGTTCCCTTTACCACCCTAGCCCTTCCAGCTCATCTCGGACTTACTGATGCACACCTACCTTTCTGATCCTCACCAGAAGCCCCATATTCTGAAAGCAAAGAGGGTTACAAACACTATGCGGCACAGCGCGATACACAGTCACAGCCCCTTCTCAGGGCACAACCGGCGGCACGCCTGCTTTCATTACCTCTCATCAAGCTCCTCTAGCCTGCTCTTCACCGTGTGGGCATTGTTATCCTTGGTGATTTTCTGCAGGAGGTAGAAAGTCTGCTGGAACATACGCAGTAAATACTCCTCGAATTCCATAGGCACACAGTTCTTGGACATGAGTTCATTGATGCAGGACATGGCCAGGACCCCAAGCCGGCCACGCTCCTGACCCAAGACACAGTTCTGGCTGCTGCCGTTAACCGACGCCATCTTTCTAGCCCGGATGTCACAGCCAAAGCGCGCAAAGTGGAAGATGGTGGTAAGGAGGGACGGGGTGATGCTGGCAGACAGAGGAATCCAACTGAAGAGATGGGCCAGGCACTCCAAGGCCAGGGAACAGATATACTCACTCTCCACATCGAGGATGGGAATTGGCTGATTCAACAGTTTGGCTGAACTAGGGCTCTGCAGCAGATTACTTAGAAGGTCACCTGAAAGTAAAAAAGGCTTTGAAGGGCACCACTATCAGATCTCCTACAAACTACTTTAAGGTACTCTCCTTCAAAGACAAAAATCAATCAATTCAGTTACCTCAGAAATCAATATGTTCAGTATTAAATGCCAATTATAAAAAGTTGACAGCAGAGAGCTGGCATTGTGGTGTAGCAGGTAAAGCTGCCACCTGTGATGCCAGCATCCCATACAGGCGCTGGTTCAAGACCCAGCTACTCCACTTCTGATCCAGCTCCCTGTTAATGTGCCTGGGAAAAGCAGTGGAAGATGGCCCAAGTGTGTGGGTCCCTCATTCATGTGGAAGACCCAGCAGAAGCTCTGGGCTCCTGGCCTAAACCTGGCCATTATGGTCATCTGGGAAGTGAACCAGTGGATGGAAGCACTCTCGCTCGCTCTGTGTGTGTGTGTGTGTGTGTGTCTCCCTCTAACTCTGCCTTTCAAATAAATAAATAAATCTTTAAAAATAAAAAAAGTTCACAGCAAAGCAAAGTAACATCCTATTCTGATTCTTATGGGGGAAATATGGATATGACCTTAGCATTGACTTAAATTTAGTTTCAGTTAAGATTTGTGGAGTAGCAGTTTCCAGGAGGCAGAAAAAGTGGGGATGGGGCGCTGTTTTGCAGCTGTAAAACTCCATGCTTATCCAAATTATTCTTTTCTTCAAATGTCCCCCCAAAATCACAATCTTGTTTTTGAAAAAATGATATATGGTCATGAAGTGAATTTTAAAAATCCCTAATACCATATATAAAGCAAAACTCGATGGAAGAAAAGAGTTAAAACTTTCAACTCTTAACTGAAATGTAGGACCAGGAAAAAGAAGACTTACGAAAACTACCCAAACACAATTGTTAATTAAAACAAGGATAAACTCAATAACGTCAGAATTAAAGAGTTTCTAATCAATGAAAACAATTACAGGAAAGTGACCAGGCAGATAAGACAGCCAAGAAGATACAGTCACAATTTCTAACACCAAAAAGGGCCAAAATGTAAAATATACAAGAAAAATGCTGTACCATCATAAGAACAACCCCAATATGCAGGTGGGTAGTAGACACAAAGGACGATTTTCAGAAGAAATTCGAAGGGGGAACAAGTGCACACAGAGATATCAAATTCACTAGCAATCAGAAAATGCAAATGAAAAGGGGATGGGAAAAGAACACTGGAGGATGGCCCATGTGCAGGGTGAGGAGTGGCTGTGGGAATGTCCATGCAGCACTGGCAGGAGTAACAGCCACTCTGAAGGGATCCTGGCACTCCAAAGTCCTGGGACACATTCATATAGCCTATCACCTGAGCACTCCCCTCCTGGCAAAGTTCCAAATCCATCCTCATAAGGGGACAGGCAGTGGTCTACGCGGGTGTGGGAACTGGAGACAGCCTGGGGTCCTCATTAAGAGAGAAAACAGATAAAAGCTGGGGGTGCAGATGCAGATGCCATAGGCTAACAGGCCCAGGCAACACACGTGGGGAGACCTTCCAGACGGGAGCTGGACCAAAGTCAGCCATGGAATCACAGCAAAACCACATCATTACTTATACTGAAATACGTGGACACAAAGCAGGAAGGGTGTACAACATGCTACCCGAGAAAAGGATGTACACTATATACATACAAAATGGCTGTTCACTGCGGGGAACTAGGGCAGGAGGAGAATGAAGATGAGGGGAACAGATAAATGAGAGGAGCCTGATGTAAACCCATACTCCTCAAGTGCTACAACTAAGCACTTGTGATAAGCACCTGTGGTTTATTTACATTGTTTAAACCACACATCATTACAAAGCAGCAAGTCTCAAGTTTGGCCTGGGAACCCTAGAGGGTCCAAAATGCTTTTAGGAGTTGATAAATTCAAAGCTATTTTTAAAAAAACACCAAGATGGGGGCCAGCGCTGTGGCTCAGTATGTTAATCCTCCACCTGCGGCGCCGGCATCCCAAATAGGCACCGGTTCTAGTCCCAGATGCTCCTCTTCCCATCCAGCTCTCTGCTGTGGCCTGGGAAAGCAGGAGAAGATGGCCCAAGTCCTTGGGTCCCTGCACCCACGTGGGAGACCTGGAAGAAGCTCCCGTCTCCTTGCTTTGGATCAGCACAGCTCTGGTTGTTGCGGCCATTTGGGGAGTGAACCAGCGACGGAAGACCTTTCTCTCTGTCACTCTCTCTCTCTCACACTGTCTGTAACTCTGCCTCTCAAGTAAATAAAATCTTTAAAAAACAAAACACAACAAAAAAACACCAAGATGTTCTTTTCTTCCCTGGCTCTTGCTGTCTTGCAGGTGTACGGCAGGGCTTTCCCGGGGCTGCGTTATCCGTGCTACTGCATCAGACAAGACACAGAAGCTGTCTTTCACTAAACCACATATTTAAAGACATCTGCAGAAACGTAAAACAACACCACTCTTTCAGTAAATCTGTCTTTTTGTTTTGGAAAATAAAGTTATTTATTAAAATATATAATTTAACAATCATAATGGATTCATCATGGCTATTTTTAAGTGAATTAACAAATATTTATAAATTTTCTTACCTTTAATATCAATGTAACTCAAAAAAACTTTATGAGGACCTCTATAGTTTTTAAGAGTAAAGGGGCCCCAAGGACAAAAATCAGAGCACCCCCCCAGGCTATACATGGTCAGTGGATCCAAGAATTTGCACCAACAGAACTAGAATTTACCAGACCCACTCCCACAGCCACTGCGGCAGAACCGGAAGGGGCCAGGAATCCATGCTCTGCAAGCTCTCTAGGGGCTTCTTTTGCTTGCTGAATTTTTCGCAAGCACTGAACTAAAGGAAATCATCCAAAATGAAACGGGAAGAAAGCTGTACAATTATTTTAGAGAAAACAAAAGAGAAAAAAATCAAAACTCTAAGAGAACTTTCCTAAAATAGATGTGACTCAATAAAATAAAAGGGCATATTCTGTCCCAAAGAAAACAAATGACAGTGATCAATACTAAGAAACTGAGGGATGAGGAAAAAATGCAGGCAGAAAAAGCACACGCACAAAGGAGCAAACGTCTCCTTCCGATTTCTTCACAGTAACATTCAAAGCCAGAATATAGCAGCACAGGGTCTACAGTTTCCAGGGCAAAGCATGTGTGAAGAGGAAGGTGACTCTTCCTCAAGCACGTGAGACCCAGGTAACACACTGCCCTCGTAGTCTTCTCAAGGAGGCTCCTGGGAAATGAAGAGTGAAGGGATGGAGACGCTGTGGCACAGGGACTAACGCTGGCCTTGAAAGGAGCACAGAACCAGAAGTAAACACGCATAGACGCTACACTTGCTCATCTTTCACAAGCAAGACATCCCAAAACAAAGGTCTAAAAATCAGCACATGCAGTCAGAAACTGGTTCTCAGAACAAACATCCATGACAATAAGAACTGCCACCATTTGCTGTACTGCTGTTCTCTGCTTAGCCAGGCACTGAAAGCTTCACCTGCATATCCTCATTTAACGCTCACCTGACCTGCGAGTCACTAAGGCCTGCAGCCGGTGAGAAGTGTATGCACAGATCTGTATTTAAAACCATGCAATGTGTGGACGAGAAAGATATGACACTCTGACTTTTACTGCCCATCAAAGCTAACTCAGAACTGTAGTCTGTACATAGTTTCATTCACTACACATTTTTCTTCCCATTTGTCCAATCAAACAGAGAGGTGGAGGCTGCCCAAGCGCAGCAGAAAGGCACAGCCTGAAGGCAGGCACACCAGCCCGCCTGCTCTCATTCACCCTCAGAGACATCTATTCTCTTTTTGCAACCGAGGACACGGACAGCCAGAAAAGGTATAAAGGATCCACTCAAGGGCACAGAGTGAGTGGCAGGGGAAGGAAGCAGGGCAGAACTGGGGACACAGTTAAGGCCAACCCCTGGAATGATGTTTCACATCTCTCCCTGCTCCACCACTCACTGGCGATGGGAGCCCAGCAAGTTACACTACCTGAGCCGTTCCCTTATTTGTAAACAGGAGCTAAAACCACCACCCCATGTCACTGCAGTCTGTTCTAGTGAGATGAGGGGCCACTACGGGGGTGGGGTTAGGAAACAAACCAATGATTCCGGAACATCCTGAGAACTATTCCATACATACCCCTCAAACCTTCTACATCTCGTCACATTAATTGTTCAGACAGGTTCCTGGCCTCAGTTCAGACAGAAAGCTCAATTAAAAGAACACATAAGGGAAAAGAGACGAAAAGCCTAAGGAACTAATGACGGGGGACTGCAGGGGAATTCAGGCAAGCAGGGGCGGGATGTGCCAGGAATCAGCCTGCTTACTCACTGGCCCTAAGGGCTCTCAGGATGGACTTCCTCTACAAAACTAAGCTTGTGGTCAAAAAGCTGCACGATTTTCTAGAAGTTTCAGTGCTTAACTTGGTGTCTAAACTGCATACTCAGTTGAGCAAAAACATCAAAATAAATGTTGAGTAAGTCATCAGCAGTCTCCAATCAATGAAGCAAGACCTGATGACTTCACTTAAGCACCATAAAGAGAAAAAAATGAATACGCAATTCTTTTGTTTTTTTTTTAAAAGGGGAAGTATATCAGTTTAAAAGCTTACTTAACTCCTAGCCACCATCCCCCACGACAGACTCAAGTTACTTTGCTTTCCTCAAACCAAATTCAAGACTTTAAAAAAATGTAATACTGTCTAAGAGGCAGTTCTGAGTAAGCAGGCATGCCATCTTTGGCTTTGCTATATGAAGGCAACGTCAGTTCACATTGTATTTCACTCAGCCTCACAAACAAAACTGAGGCAACACCTAAGAGGTAACCATCTAGTTCTGATGTTCCCTAACTTGGCCCCAAGAAAAATAAAGCCTACCACAGCATAAACTGAGCTAGCTCAAAGCACACATCTGATCAAAGGCAACTAAAGCACATGGCTTTCAGCAGTGGAAAAGAATCCCAGAAAAACAAGTCTTACCACAGTAAATGGCCACTGCTAACCAAATGCTAAGCTGGTCCTGCACCACCTGAAGACAAATCGAATGTGGAAGAACTACTCTTTGTGAACTCTATTTACATGAAATGAAGAGCTTAAAGACTGCAAATTGTACAGTATTGAAAAGTGTTCGTTCAGTTATAAAACTAAATCCATGTAACCTCTGCAAATCTTTCATTAACCATTCAAATGTAAAATATAAATGTGCTAAGCTGCCTCAAATATCCACCTAAAGAATGATGGTTGCACATAGTACAAATAAAAGTCCCACTTTTACAGACTTTAAATAGACTCTTAAACTCTCTAACAGTTTGCAATCCAAGTACAATATATGGAATTTGGAATAAATTAGCATACTATGAGCAGTCCCCCAAACTTCATGATATATTTAAAACTGTAAATAATACTGCAAGCATTTCAACTTGCATATGCAGACAACAAGCTACATCTGGGCTTAGAGATGCCTCATTTCAACAGCCCACTGCCTTAGGTAAGGAAGAAAGATGTGGAAACGTTTCTCACTAGCCACACCAACCTTTACAGGACAGGAAGAAGAATGTGCCAACTCACAGGATGTACTCTACTTGGAAAGCATTTGTGATCACTGAGTGTCAACAGAAGCATTAAGAAACCAACAGTTCCTGCTCAGCTACAATTTCCTTTCTCCATCCATCCTTAAAATTAGTCATTTTTAGATGACCTGCACTGACTTTTGAAAGAGATATCAGTAACTGTGTACAATAACCAGCAATCGACACACTACTGAATAACCACCGCAAATATGTACAGGCGTTCAGCAAATTATTCTTAACCAATGGAAACCCAATGCTGACTACTGCCAATTGGACCCCAGTGTGTCCTGGTGGCCAACAGAACTTCCCCTGAGCTTCACACATTCCTGTGTACCTCCCTGGGGCAGCTGCCCACCCTGCAACCTCTGCAGAATGCATACCTCCAGGCTCACACCAACTCAGGACAAGCAATGCGGCCAGGAAATTGGAGGAAAAGAGAAGGAAAAAAAAACATAGCCTATATTATGATGCCGGCGCTGCAGCGTAGCAGGTAAAGCCGCCGCCTGCAGTGCCGGCATCCCATATGAGCGCCTGTTCGAGTCCCAGCTGCTCCACTTCCAATCCAGCTCTCTGCTATGGCCTGGGAAAGCAGTAGATGATGGCCCAAGTCCTTGGGCCCCTGCAGCCGTGTGGGAGACATGGAAGAAGCTCCTGGCTTAGGATCAGCACAGCTCTGGCCGGTGCAGCCAACTGGGGAGTGAACCATCAGATGGAAGACCTCTCTCTCTGCCTCTCCTTCTCTCTCCGTGTAACTCTGAATTTCAAGTAAATAAATAAATCTCAAAAGAAAAGAAAAGAAAAGAAAAGAAAAGAAAAGAAAAGAAAAGAAAAGAAAAGAAAAGGAAAGAAAAGAAAAAGGGTAACAAATTTGGAGGGACAGCAATTATACATTGAATGGGCAGAAGTGGACAACATAAACATAAGATCAAAGGTGCCAGGGGCCGGTGTTGTGGTGTAACAGGTAAAGCCTTTCCTGTCCCAGCTGCTCCACTTCCAATCCAGCTCCCTGCTAATGGCCTTGGAAAAGCAGAAGATGGCCCAAGTGCTTGATCCCCTGTCACCCACGTGGGAGACCTGAATGAAGCTCCTGGCTTCAGCCTGACTCCTCAGCCCTGGCCATTGTGGCCACTTGGGGAATGAACCAGTGGATAGAAGACCTCTTGCTTTCTCTGGCTCTAACTCTGCCTTTCAAACAAATAAATCTTTTAAAAAAGAGAAGAAGATTAAAGGTCCTTCTCAGGACAGGCATCTGACTTGGTAGTTCAGATATCCATGTCCCATTACTGGAATGCCTGGATTTGATACCCAGCTCTGGCTCCTAACTCCAGCTTCCTACTAATGTACATGCTGAGAGGCAAATGTGACGATTTCAATAACTAAGTTCCTGCCACCCACGTGGGAGACCCGGATCGAATTCCCAGCTCCCAGCTTGGCCTAGTCCCAGCAACTGCTTTTAGGCAATGAACCACTGGAGACAAACTTACTCTCTCCTGTCTCTCCCTCTCAAATTAAAAAAAAATAAATAAAAATTAAAAAAAAGCACCCTCTTCATGATGGGCAAGGAAGAAGCAAAATGCAGTGTTCAAAATATTATGTAAGACAGTACAAGTACTTATGAGGAACAGCTGAAAATTTGCTACATGGAAAATATGGGCCAAAACGGAATAAGGCCAAAGAGAGATTAAGGAAGAATCAACACACATCTGAGGTAGGTAAGCTGGTGCTGACCCTGCTGAGATCCCCTGCTGCACTGAACAAGAGGAATGCCACAGGGACCATACCACTTTCTCCTGAGGTCGGGGATGGCGGTGGAGTGGCGGCAGTGACGCTGTGCTTGTCCCAGACAGTCTCCAAGATACCTATCAAGAAAGAAGGAACTGAGTGTAAGAGAGTCATACAGCCCCACATGTGAAAATCAGATTTAGAGAAATGACTCATTGACACCTTTGATCAAACATCAATATTTAAACATCTCTCTCTGCACCCAATGTCCTCTGGCAGCTAGCAGCCGTGCCTCACCACTGCACTGCCCACCATCTTCTGGAGGGCACTGTCCCCACTCAGAGGATCTCCATTGCGCTACCCTGACCTTACAGTGTGGCCTCTCCTCACTATTTCCCCCAACACTGGCCTTCACCAAGGTCACCTGTGTCAACTTAGAGGCCACTTTAATCCTGATTCTCCTTGACCACTCTGTGGAATTCCAGGCAACTGCCCAAACCCTTCTGCCAGCAGAGGGGCCTTGGGTACTGCTCTTTCCTTGTTTTCCCCAGTTTCTTTGAACTCAATTCTCTCTTCTGCCCACCCATCGCTGACACACCCACCTCCCAGATTCCCTCACTGGCCCTCCTTTCACTGTCTCTGCTGGACTCAATCACCCTCTGTCATGGCTTCAACAGGCAGACTCTGAAGTCTCACCAGTCTGTCTGTCTGTCTGTCTGTCTCTCTCTCTCTCTCGATTTCTCTCAGCCCAAAACTCACCTTGACTACACAACAGGACTTTCAAAAGTTTATGGATAACAGAATAAAATGGTATATATTTTGATGAAAAATTTTTTTAAACCCACACATGATGGGTTTTCAAAAACGCTCATGGAGGCCGGCACCGCGGCTCACTAGGCTAATCCTCTGCCTAGCGGCGCCGGCACACCGGGTTCTAGTCCCGGTCGGGGCGCCGGATTCTGTCCCGGTTGCCCCTCTTCCAGGCCAGCCCTCTGCTGTAGCCAGGGAGTGCAGTGGAGGATGGCCCAAGTGCTTGGGCCCTGCACCCACATGGGAGACCAGGAAAAGCACCTGGCTCCTGGCTCCTGCCATCAGATCAGCGCGGTGCGCCGGCCGCAGCGCGCTGGCTGCGGCGGCCATTGGAGGGTGAACCAACGGCAAAGGAAGACCTTTCTCTCTGTCTCTCTCTCTCTCACTGTCCACTCTGCCTGTCAAAAAAAAAAAAAAAAGCTCATGGAAGGGGCCATGGCGCAGTAGGGTAATCCTCCACCTGTGGCTCTGGCATCCCATTTGGGCACCAGTTCAAGTCCCGACTGCTCCTCTTACAATCTAGCTCTCTGCTATGGCCTGGGAAAGCAGTAGAAGATGGCCCAAGTGCTTGGGCCCCTGCACCCAAGTGGGAGACCAGGAAGAAGCTCCTGGCTCCTGGCTTCAGCTTGGCATAGCTCCGGCCGTTGCGGGTATTTGGGGAGTGAACCAACAAAAGGAAGACTTTTCTCTCTGTCCCTTCTTCTGTCTATAACTTTACCTCTCAAATAAATAAATAAAATCTTAAAAAAAAATAGCTCATGGAAAATGCATATTATGAAGAAAAACAATGCATGGATTTTAAAAAATGTTGGCACCAAAGTAAGCTTTTCTTTTAATTCCCTTTTCCATGCACTCTCAGAAGTACTGTCAGTATACCAAACTGTCAGTTACATGACAGGAACTTCGACACAAGGCAGACATCCACAGAGCTGCATATACTCCAACTATATCCTGAACATCGCTACCTGGATAGCTTTCTCTCAAAAACCTGCCACTAAGCTTCTTCCATTCCTCATCCAGTAAATGGTATGCTCCACACATCCGGGCAGCCGGCCCCTGCTCAGCCCATATGGCATGGCCAGCCTCCGGGCCAGTGCACACAAAGGCTTCATCGAAGTGAACCATTCGCTGTTCCTTCAGTGTGGGTCTTTTCCTTGCTCAACCCCTGACCTGCTCTTCTGCCCTAATCCCAACCTAACTGCTACTTGTCCCCATCCCTCAGAATGTCAACCAGCTGTTGCCTCTTCCAGGAAATCTTCTGCCTGCTCCATTTTGCCTGCACATAAAACATACTTCTATAATTCTTAAGACACTGTTTAAAAAAAAAAAAAAAACAGGTGCAGGCATTTGGTCAGTGATTTAGATGTCTGCATCCCAGATCAGATTGCCTGGGCTCCAGTTCCGGCTCTACTTCCAAGTCCAGCTTCCCACTAGTGCACATCCTGGGAGGCAGCAGGTGATGACTGCAGCACCTGCCACCCACACAGGAGACCTAGTGGGAGTCCCAGGCTCCTGACATCAGCGTAGCCCAACCCTGGATGCGTGGGCATTTAGGAAATTAAACAGTGAATGGACGATGTCTCTTTCTCTTTGTCTCTGTCTCTCTCAGATGAATTAAAAAATAAAAAATTGAAACCACTATTTTTTGTTTACTTATCTCTCCCCTATTAAAGTGTAAATTGCTAGAGGGCAGAAACCGCGTTTTATTCTGTTTTACATCCAACAAAGAAACTGGAATATAAGATGATCATAGGGGCCGGCACTGTGGTGCAGTGGGTTAAAGCCCTGGCCTGCAGCACCGGCATCCCATATGGGCACTGGTTCTAGTCCCAGCTGCTCCTCTTCTGATCCAGCTCTCTGCTATGGCCCAGGATAGCAGTAGAAGATGGCCAAAATCCTTGGGCCCCTGCACCCGGAAGAAGCTCCTGGCTCCTGGCTTTGGATCAGCGCAGCTCCGGCCATTGGGGCCATCTGGGGAGTGAACCAGCGGATGGAAGACTTCTCTCTGTCTCTACCTCTCTCTGTAACTCTGTCTTTCAAATAAATAAAATAAATATTAAAAAAAAAAAAAGATGATCATAAAGGTTTGTAAAGATAATCTAGTCTCAAGACACTTAACACTACAACATGGATAAATCTTGAAAACATTATGCTAAGGGAATGAAGTCAGACAGAAAGGTCATATATTTTATGATTCTATTTTTATGAAAAGCCAAAATAGGCAAATCCATACAGACAGAATGTACAGGAGTGGCTGCCATGGGTCTAGGGGCAAGAAGAGTAGGAAATGACTGCCAATAGCTACAGGGCTTTTTGTGGCATGACAAAAATGTTCTGGAATTAGACAGTAGTGATGGGTGCACAACCTGTGACTATGCTAAAAGCCACTGAATTGTACATTAAAACAGCAAATTTTGTGGTATGTGAATTCTATCTCAGTTTTTTATTTTTAAGCACAGTAGGACACAGAAGTGTAAGACATGATCCCTAACTCTAGAAATTTAACATCAATGTGGGGTTTCTCAGTTACCTCTACAGATTTAGGGGAGCATAGGAGCACGTGATTAAGTTCATTCTTGAACAATCATTCTTTTTTTTTTTTTTTTTTTTTTTTTTGACAGGCAGAGTGGATAGTGAGAGAGAGAGACAGAGAGAAAGTTCTTCCTTTTTGCCGTTGGTTCACCCTCCAATGGCCGCCACGGCTGGTGCGCTGCAGCCGGCGCACCATGCTGATCCGAAGGCAGGAGCCAGGAGCCAGGAGCTTCTCCTGGTCTCCCATGCGGGTGCAGGGCCCAAGCACTTGGGCCATCCTCCACTGCACTCCCTGGCCACAGCAGAGAGCTGGCCTGGAAGAGGGGCAACCGGGACAGAATCCGGCGCCCCGACCGGGACTAGAACCTGGTGTGCCGGTGCCACTAGGTGGAGGATTAGCCTAGTGAGCCGCGGCGCCAGCCGAACAATCATTCTTTCAGCCAATTTTCAGTGCCCGCCACATGTCAAGCACTAAAGAAGATATACAAAAGAGAAAAGTTCCTAGATATCTGGGTGGAGGCACTAGAGAGAAAAATACTTCTTACCACGGGTAGCAGCCAGGCCACAGCACCTCCAGGGTCTATGGCTGGCACTGCACGTGCTACCTCCCCAACATGCAGGCTCCAGCAGCAGCACAGGAGCCACAGCCCTTGGGTCCCGGTGTGCTCCACCCACTCTCTTCCTTTCTTCCTGTCTCACTTTGCGGTTTGCTTCCTGTTTGCTCTCATCCATTACACACAATAAGGCAGCTCTCATCAGACAGAAGAGGTGAAATACCACAGACAACTACAACCTGGTGCATGGGCTGATACCATGGAATGGGTGGTTTTCACATCTTCCAACTCTGACTTCTGATCTTTAGTTCAAATTATTTTAAGCGACTATCACTCACCTTACTTTAAGTGCTATAACCAACATTTCAATTGCTTTGCTATGATCTGGACTATACTTCATTAATCACAGTTATAACGAGGACCAAGTAATGAAAGACTAAAGGAAAACTACTAACAAGCCTGTTTTGAGGTACTGTTGAGTGCTAGACACTGGGCTATAGGTGCTGGGAACGTAACACAGAATTCTTTGTTTTATGCTTAGTCTCAGAAATGCTGAGTGCCAAGACCTGAGCTCCGGGGATCCACGGCAGGCTACTGGCCTTGGCACCACCAGACTGCTCACCTGTCAGGAGCCCAAGTACTGTCTGCACCTGGTCCAGCAGCAGCTTCCGCAACTCCTCCTTCCGAGCCACACTGAGGTCCTCCCGGGGACAAGCCAGCTCTTCTGAAGTTGTCTTCAACATGATCAGCCCAAGGGGGGTTGTCACGGGGGACTGGATCAACTGCCAGGAAAAACAAGTTCTGAGCACAGCATCAACTAATAAAGTACAAAGAGGACTCAGTAGTACTAAACTTGTGAAGTATCTCTATGCTTATTTAATATGAGGGGCCAGTACTGTGGTGCAGCAGGTTAAAGCCCCAGACTGCAGTGCCAGCATCCCATACGGGTGCCGGTTTGAGTCTCGGCTGCTCCACTTCCGATCCAGCTCTCTGCTGTGGCCTGGGGAAGCAGCAGAGGATGGCCCAAGTCCTTGGGCTCCTGTACCCATGTGGGAGACCCAGAAGAAGCTCCTGGCTTCGGAACAGTGCAGCTCTGGCCACTGTGGTAATTTGGAGAATGAACCAGGGGATGGAAAATCTCTCTCTCCCCATCTCTATCTCTCTCTATAACTCTTTCAAATAAATAAAATTTTTTAAATATCCTATATGAACAGCCTACATAAATCAACACTAATCAACACACACACACACACAAATTATGCTCCATATAACAATGTTTCCATCAACTACAGACCACATAGACAACAATAGTCTCCTATGATTATAATGGAGCTGAGAAACTCCTACGGCCTGTATTTTTACTGAATCTGTCTCATGTTTAGCCATGTGTTATAAGTGCCTGTAGCATTCAGGACAGTAATATGCTGCCCAGGTTTGTGGCCTGACAGGAACCAAGTCTGAGTCAATACATGTTACTGGGACACAATCACCGAACAATACCTTTCTCAACTGCATTCCCCATCAGAAAACACGGAACTGCAGGTATACAGAGCGATGCAGACATCAGCGACTGGGCTACACAAGCCAACCTGTGGTCTCTTGAACATTCAGGCTAACTAAATTTCACAGCTCTAAGCAAGCTTTGCAGGCAAGCCAGCAACAGGCACACAGGACTAGGGTCATGATCCCGCAAATCCCTTGTGCCGATCTGAAGCCAGGAGCCAAGTGCTTACTCCTGGTCTCCCATGTGGGTGCAGGGCCCAAGGACCTGGGCCATCCTCCACTGCCTTCCCGGGCCACAGCAGAGAGCTGGCCTAGAAGAGGAGCAACTGGGAAACAATCCGGCGCCCCAACCGGGACTAGAACCCGGTATACCGGCGCCGCAGGCAGAGGATTAGCCTAGTGAGCCACGGTGCCAGCCAAGTTACTTTCTCTACCACCTATAATATTTCTCCTTCCGTAAGAAGGTTTAATTACAAAAGAGGAAGAGAAAAGATATACCTTCAACAGCCTAACAATATTTACATCTACCTCATCATTTTCACAACATTTGGATCTTTCTAATACATTTAAGTTTCCAGAAATGATCAAAGTGAACTGCCACTAAAAATTCCGTTGAATTATATGCTGCAATCTACACAAAAGCAACAATTTAAGGAATATTTCACTTTTTTCTTTAATCTTAAGTAACTTAAGTTCACTCCTGGACTGTTACTTACTCAGGTTACAAAACACAAGGTTTAGGGAAGAGGAAGACCTCACAAATTGACCCATACAGGCCATTCAGTCTCACCTCAAGAAATGCAGGCACTTTCCATTCCCTTACAAACAACTCCTCCAGAGTGGGAATTCAGCCTAGCAGTTAAGATGCTCACATCCCACACTGGAGCACCTGGGTCCTATACCTGGCTCTAGCTCTTGACTCCAGCTTCCTGCCAATGCAGACCCTGGGAGGCAGCGATGACAGCTTAAGTAAGCAGCTTCCTGCCACGCACATGGGAGACCTGAATTACACCGCCAGCTCACCAATCTGGCCCAGTCTAGCCCCAGCTGCTGTGGGCATTTGGGAGTGAACCGGACAACTGGAACATTCACTCTGTTTATCTGAGAGGCAAAGAAAGAGACAGAGAGACAGAGGAATAGAAAACTCTTCCCATCACAGATCAAAGAGAAGCTCATCCCACAGAGTAGGGAAAGTACTCAATGGAATTCAAGGTAGATTCAATTGCCCTCAGAAGCAGAGCTATGTAAACCCAGCAGCAATGAGCACCGTGTGAAAAATGCTCCCTACAGAATCAGTTCTCTCGAATGCTAACACTTCAAGTATACCCTACACAACTGTTCTCTTCATTTCCTACAAATCTGACTTATTTCTAACACCAACTTAACTTCAGTAATGCACTAGGGGAGGAACAGGAAACCATCATCTCTCCACTCGCTGTCCCTACATGAAGCAGAGCAGACCCTCTGTATACATCTCTTCCCATTCGGAGACCTCCGGATTCTCACACTGGACTCTGAAAACTGCCATTCCTTCCCCTTTTTTTCTTTTGTTTTCCTCTCCTACCTCTTTCCTCCCTATTTCCCAACCCCTCATTCTTACTCTCTCAGAATGCCTGCTACTGCCACGTACCCTATTTAGCAGTACACACTTTCTTGCAGATGGAAAATGCATCTTAGCTCCCCAGAAATTAAAAAAAAAAAATCTACAACACAGAAAAATCTACCTTAAAGCTCTCCCTTCTCTCATCACTTGGGGAGAAGGGAAAGAAGGTCAGGCAAAAATGTGAATGAAAACAAAGTTATTCTTTATGTGAGGGAAGGGGTTGCTCACTTATTTTTCTCTTCAGCTTGTATCCACAACTCTTCATTAAAATGGTGTTTCCCTTCACCTTCTTCACATACACCATTTAAGCGCATAACATAGTAATCTCTGCAATTTATTTTTTTTAAGATTTACTTATTTACTCAATAGGCAGAGTTACAGAAAGAGAGAGGGAGAGACAGAGAGAAAGGTCTTCCATCGCTGGTTCACTCCCCAAATGGCCACAATGGCCAGAGCTGGACCAATCTGAAGCCAGGAGCCAGGAGCTTCCTCTGGGTCTCCCATGCAGGTGTAGGGACTCAAGCACTTGGGCCATCTTCTGTTGCTTTACCAGGCCATAGCAGAGAGCTGGATCAGAAGCTGAGCAGCCAGGACTCAAATCAGTGTCCATATGGGATGCCAGGCACTACAGGCAATGCTTAACCTACTACACCACAGTGCCGGCCCCCATCTCTGCAATTTATTTTAACAGACAATAAACACCTTTAAGCTGAAGATCAGGGGAAGGTTTCCAGTGAACTTCTGAAAAGGTTCAGCAGTTTTTATTACATAATCAACCAACCACAGAAGAAACAGTAATTTTCCCAATGCTGCTCTGCCCCTTAACTGTCTGGCCCCAGGCACAATGTGACCAAGCGTTCAGCTCAACAGATCTCAGGAATCTACGAACAGATTCTCAAAAGGAGCCATGAGTGTGCTGATGCAGGTGGAAGGGAGGCGAGGACCATCAGGGTCTGTTTCGCCTTCAATTGCTTCTTCTCCAGTGGCCTAGAAAAGGCATAGGCAACCCAGAGCTGTAGGTATCTTCTGGGATTCCAAACCAACTGTTCTCTGCCTGGTAAGGTAATTACCACAATTATAACATAAACTGCACACATACCAAGCCAACCAACACAGAGTCTGGGAATACAAAAAAACTATGCAAACAGACCATGAGGGAACTGAGCCAGAAAAACTTTTCAGATGGTTTACTCAAAGGATCATGTGACGGTAAAACTGATTCCATAGCCTGTCTGGTCTTGTTTAGCAACACGGAAGAAAAGGTTCATTCTATCACATAATCAGAAATGTCAGCAGTTGAGCACTGGCTCATGTGTCACTGACCTGTTGCATGCATAAATAAGAAGCGGGAAATACTACAGAGGGAAGGGGTTTTAAGGATCATTTACTCCAACTTGCACTTTAGAGGCGGGGAAGGGGAGGCCCCCAAGTGGCAGGTGTCACTGAAATCAGGTGGATTTTACAGAAAGCTGAGTGCAGGGACCACCCTGCTCCTCCAGGACCAGGGGCCTTGCCACTAGACCGTGCTTCCAAGCCACGAAGGCTACATGAGGGTAGAGTCATTTCTGAAGGGGTGGGAAAGGGAAGTGGCAAAGGCCAGAGGAAGACAAACGGCCTTCTGAAACCTCCATGAGCACTTCACCTAAAGCTGCTCTTCCAAATTCTCATCAGTTAGAGATGAGACAGGAAAGGCTCTGTTCTCAGTCCCAGGGATGGACCCCAGCTAGGCAGAAAGGGCTCCTCCTCAGTCACTGCTGTCTGGACTGTGGCTCTCTGTCTCCATTCCCCTGCTTCTTGTCACTGAGATCCCAATCTTTCTGGTCTTTGTGTCTCCAGCAGGCTTCCCCAGCTCCCTCACAGAGAGCAGAGGGAGCTATCCCAAGTGTTCTCAACTTGGAAAAAGGCAGGGGCCTGGGAGCGAGCCGGGAAAGCCCTTCTCACCTCCTGTCCCAGCACGGGCCTCCTGGCCACCCCTGGGGTGCTTTCCACTCACAGGATGTCCTCTCTGCCCAACACTCCGCTCCCCTAGATACCCTCAGGACTCCGGCTCTGCTCTAGGCTCCGGCCCCCAGTGACATGCTCCCCAACACTGCCATCTCAACACACCCAAGGACGAGCTCTGTCATTTACCTTGGAATCTGTCTCCTTCATGATGCTTAGAACTGCCTCAAAGTCCACATTTGCTTAGTGTCCACTGCAGCCTCCCCTCAAGAGCATGAATCTGACAAAAGCACTCTGCATCTGACCATGACCATATCCTTACCACATGCTTGCTAAGCACAAAGCTGGTACTCAACAGTTCACTGAACAAATGCATCATCTCGGCCGGTGCCTCAGCTCACTAGGTTAATCCTCCACCTGCGGCACCGGCACCCCGGGTTCTAGTCCCAGTTGGGGCGCCGGTTCTGTCCCAGTCCCTCCTCTTCCAGTCCAGCTCTCTGCTGTGGCCCGGGAAGGCAGTGGAGGATGGCCCAGGTCCTTGGGCCCTGCACCCGCATGGGAGACCAGGAGGAAGCACCTGGCTCCTGGCTTCGGATCAGTGCAGCGCACCAGTCGCAACACGCCGGCCATAGCGGCCACTTGGAAGGTGAACCAACGGAAAAAGGAAGACCTTTCTCTGTCTCTCTCTCACTGTCTAACTCTGCCTGTCAATAAAAAAAAGCATCATCTCCCTAGGGAGATCAAACCAATCAACCTCTACATAAATCATAACTGAATCACTAAACAAAACAACCGAATGAAGAATCTGTGCCACCCTGAGAGGCAATCTGAGAGAAGGACTACTGACACTCAGGTTTTTTTAAATTGCAGCCTCACTCAAGTGGTTCGTGGGGAGAGCAGATAGAACATTAGAAAATGACATTGTTCTGGAAAGTCCTGAGCCTATAGTTGCTGACACTAAACCAATTTTCAAAGAGTTCTTTGTATGCAGTTCTATAACTGCATACAAAGGCAATTTCCTACACCCCAAAACTTCTCAAGAGCAGGACAATGTTTCCAGGTTGATCCAAGGATGCCAATGAGCAAAGGCACCTCCCTCTCAGCTTTCAGGTCCTGACCACACAGGAGGAACACACAAGTCTTTTCTTTGTAGTTTTTTTTTTTTTTTTTTAAGATTTGTTTGTTTATTTGAAAGCCAAAGTGACAAAGAAAGAGAAAGATCTTCCATCTGCTGATTTACTCCCCAAACTGCCACAATGGCCAGGTGATGCCAGGAGCCAGGAGCTTCTTCCACGTCTCCCATGTGGATGCAGGGGCCCTAACACTTGGGTTATCTTCTACTGCTTTTCCAGGCCATTAGCAGGGAGCTAGATCAGAAGTGGAGCAGCCAGTACACAAACTACCACTTTGCAGGCGGCAACTTATCTACTGTGCTACAACACCGGCCCCAGAACACAGAAGTTTTAAACACATGTTCTACCTGAACCTACTCCCCGCTTCCTCTACCCCTGGCCTGGAAAATCCCCTGAGCAATAAACCTGGCCGTCGATCCAGACGCCCCTCTTCCTCAGCCCTGCCATCTACCTGGACTCTTTCCTACATGCCTCATCTCCACCCACCAAGTAGGTCTGTTTGCCTCAGGTCCTCCTTGTGCTGTCCAGCAACCTCACTGGTCTCCTCCTCCCTCACCTCATTCTTCTGCAATCCAGACTTGAGCTGGAGTCATCATTCCAATGTAAAAGCATGGCCATGTCTTGTTTCTCCTCAAAAGTTTCCAATAGCTCTCAAGGAAAGACCTTGAATTTAACATCCAAACCCCTGTGCATCAGTCCAGCCTTCTATTCTACCATAGCCACCTCCTCACCACTGACACGAGGCCACTCTGCACATAACTTCCTCTACAGGAATCATCACAACACTGGATAACTGCTTGCACAGCTGTTCTCCCAAACTACCTATCATCATCCTTCCACAATACCTGGGACAGCATATAACAGGCTTTCAAATTCTTGCTGGCCAGCGCTGCGGCTCAACAGGCTAATCCTCCGCCTTGCGGCGCTGGCACACCAGGTTCTAGTCCCGGTTGCCCCTCTTCCAGGCCAGCTCTCTGCTGTGGCCAGGGAGTGCAGTGGAGGATGGTCTAAGTACTTGGGCCCTGCACCCCATGGGAGACCAGGAGAAGCACCTGGCTCCTGCCTTTGGATAGGCGCGGTGCGCTGGCCGCAGTGCACCAGCTGCGGCGGCCATTGGAGGGTGAACCAACGGTAAAAGGAAGACCTTTCTTTCTTTCTCTCTCTCTCTCTCTCTCACTGTCCACTCTGCCTGTTTAAAAAAAAAAAAAAAAAAAAAAAAATTCTTGCTGAATGGAATTTCACAAAAGGTTAACAAAGCAATCAGGTTTTACCCATGTTTCTCCACTGCACAAAGATACAGCATGTCTCAAGAATACAGAGAAAAGTGTACATAATCATCCCCCCTACAGTCACCTTGCAGCTGCAGTTCCAAGATGCTACTCTTAAAACTCCTCTTCAAGACAAGGAAATAATCACTTCTACAAACCAACTGTGTATAAGATAAAGTTCCTATGTACACCCTTACCTGTAAAATGTTAGTAAAAAAGTCATGGTAGAACATGGGCCAATCCTGACGTCCAATATCAACAATAACTTTGCAGAGTTTGTTCCGGATAAAGTAAGGTAAGGTTTTATGGTGAGCCAGCAGGAGTTTGGGCAGGCAGCCACGGATTTCCATCTTATCCTGAGATGGGACCCCAAGCCACATTTTATTGATCAGATTCTGAAAAAAATATATATCTTTTAAATTATAAATCTATATAAACAAAAATAACTGATTTTCATCCCATAATTAGCTATATCACCTCAATAAACAATAAATTTAATAAAATAAGTTTAGGGCAATCTGACAACAAGAATAATAAAAATATTCCAACCCATAACACAAGTCCAGCCCTAGGATGATCTGCTAAATAATTCAGCAGAGACAAAAAGCTTTATGGACAAAAACTTTCCATTAACCACAGCCTCTAGTGACCACCAGAAATCAACAACAGAAATAACTATATCGTCCAAAAATAGAATGGCCTGGTGTACAATGATACCACCACTTTTAGGAACATAAAGCTAAGTTGGAGGTGGGGAGAATACAAAATGGCACAAGCAATATGACTATAACTTTGAATTTTTTAAAGCATACACAGAAGACAAGCAATGGAAGGGAGTTGATAGAAGCAAGAGTCTTTGTGGCTGGGAATGATGATAACTAAAGCTATCGTCCCCTCCTCCCGGTAACAGGGAGAGAACAGGTACATGTTTCCACAGCAACCCACCTACCCAGCCCTAAAGGTGACCACCCACCTGCCTTTCCTAGGGCGAAGAGGGAAAAGTGCCTGGCAACAGCAGACTTGCAGACAAGAGCAGTGTGCGGGAAGAGGCCGCAGAGCCCAGCCAGCCCCACCTCCCAGGTGTCTGCAGAGCAAAGCTAAAGCTGGTGCCATGACACGGCCCTGTGGCTAGAAAACACCTCTCAGAAGAGTACAAATGATCTACTTACCTCAAAAACCGTTAAACTGTACATCATTACATAGTCATTCCTGGTGCTGGAAAGAAAGTACAGGCAGAATCTCCAGGCTCCTATCTGCTGGGCAAAGTTATTAAGAAGCTCCTCTGGAAAAAGCAAAACGGCAAGACTGTGAACATACACGAAGCTAACATACACCAGGGCTGTCGTACTTTTAAACACACCCCTCTCCAGATAATGAAAATGGAGTCAAAACCAACCATAGAATTCGGCTGATTATTTAAGAAAGAGAAAGAACAAATCCCATTTTTTTTTCTGTCTCTGAGGTGACCACCAAAGCTAACAGTGTTTTTAGCCATTAAAAAGCAAGTAACTCTGCTATGGATACTTCTTTCTCAGTAAAACTTTCACTGGCAAAGTTCGTATTTAAACTGGTGTGCAGATAAAGAAAAGATCAAGACTAACCTCACAAAGAAAAGAGAAAAAATGCAAGAGAATTCAAGATGGCAAACTCTCTTTATTTGGATTGGTTTCCATTTAAAACAGCACCAAAAATAAAAAATTAAAAAAAACAAGTAAGGGTAACACTCACAAGAGCTGTCCAGAGCAGCCACACATCACAAGCTAGAAATGGTTCTCCTCATCCTTAGGCTGCTCACAGCATCGGTCAGAGTGCAACAACTAGGGGTCTCTGCCCATGATCCTGGGCATGCTCCCACTTGGTCACTTCGACCTGACCCACTAGCCATGAAACACCATCGCTAACAATTTCTAAGAAGACTGCAGCAAAGAGAGGGCGACACTGCTGTTAGTCCCCTATAACTCAGATTGAAGCTGCATGGCACCTCATTAAAATTCCACAAAAGCAGGCTGACAGTCTGTCCTAATGATGAAGCGGAGGTTTCTATGAATCCCAGGGGTGGGGTCAGGCCAGACACAATGAGCCATGGCTAGAAAGGAAGCACTCTGGGCTCTGCTGCGGACTCTGCCACGAATCCCCTGTGTGCCCCCCAGTGCTCCCATCTCCTCTACTGGGAAAATGACCAGACGGCCTCTAGAGGTCCCTGCCAACAGGATCATCAAATTCTGGATCATTAGTAATTCACCTTTGCACAAGGAGGGTGGAGCCCTTTCAGAAAAGGCCTCCCCTGGGGCCAGCGCTGTGGCACAGTGGCTTAAAGCCCGGGCCTAAAATACTGGCATCCCATATGGGCGCTGGTTCTAGTCTTGGCTGCTCCTTTCCGATACAGCTCTCTGCTATGGCCTGGGAAAGCAGTGGGAGATGTCCCAAATCCTTGGGCCCTGCACCCGTGTGGGAGACCTGGAAGAGGCTCCTGGCTCCTGGCTCCTGATCAGCGCAGCTCCAGCCGCTGCAGCCATCTGGGGAGTGAACCAGCAGATGGAAGACCTCTCTCTCTGTTTCTACCTCTCTCTGTAACTCTGTCTTGCAAATAAATAAAATAAATATTTTAAAGAATGTATAAAAATTTTAAGAGAAAAGGGGTTGGTGTTGTGGCATAGCAGGTTAAGCCGCCACCTGCAGTGCCAGCATCCCATATGGGCACAAGTTTAATTCTGGGCTGCTCCACTTCTAATCCAGTTCCCTGATAATATGCTTGGGAAAGCAGCAGAAGATAGCTCAAGTGCTTGGGCTCCTCCACTTACACGGGAGACCCAGAAGCAGCTCCTGGCTTCTGGCTTCAGCTTGGCCTGGCCCCAGCCATTGTGGCCATTTGAGGATTGAACAAGTGGATGGAAGACTTCTCTCTGTCTCTCCCTCACTCTCTGTAGCTCTATCAAAATAAATAAATCATTTTTTAAAAATTAAAAGAAAATCCAAAAGCATTTCAACTAAAACAAAACAGAACAAAAACAACAACAACAAAAAAGAAAACTATAGAAATTCAAGTGTGTGGGATACAGCAGACTAACGGAAGGGAAAGATCTTCCACCTCCACTGGCAAAAATCACCACCGCTATTTTTTTCTCTAAGTCTAAAGTAGCATAAAACTAACCAGGGGATCAATTTGAGGGCAAGAAGAGAGCAGCCCTGCTGAATAAGAAAAGAAGCCCAGGGAAGCAGGCAGGGTGGTCTTCTAAGCCACATGCCTGACCATCCCATGAGCTCAGCTTCTCTCAGGGATGCCTTGCTGATCAGCGCTCTGGTTCTCTACAGTACTCTGCTTCAGAAAGCCAAGGCTAGGACAGGACAAGCTCACAGCAGCCATCCATGTTGAAAATTAAGAGGCACGTGGTAGCAATTGCCAGGAGCAGCTGGGATGCTTCGAGAAGCAGGAGCAATACAGACGCAGCCAAAGGGCTGCAGCTCACCTGAAAAGCAGAATCCCAACAGAGCTTTGGACCCAAAGCAGAATCGCCTGTAATGTTTAACTGGACTACTTGATCTAGAGAAGTCAAGGGAAACAGAAAAATGGCCTCCGAGCTCCTGGAGCCACAGAAAACACTCCAACAGGACAGAAGTAAAGCATGTAACATTAACACACAGCAAAGACATCCAAAAGACAAGCCTGCAGGTTTGGTGGAGAAAAGCACTTTTCATTCTCAAGTTCAGGCTGAAAACTCAGCAGAAAAAGGACTACACTAGGACCACAGTGCAACACGCCCCTGAAGCAGAGATCTGACAACAATGTTCTGTCTGTACAACCCGCTTCAGTGACTACAAACCCAAAAGTAGGTTCTACAGAGCACTGAGGAACTGACGTGATCAGACCAACATCTCTGCTGTTCAAAGCCTTTAGACATCAAAGCTTAGAGAATGGCGCTGTGGTGTACCAGGCTAAGCCTCTGCCTGAGCTGCCGGCATCCCATATGGGCACCAGTTCATGTCCCAGCTGCAACTCTTCTAACCCAAATCTCTGCTATGGCCTGGGAAAGCAGCAGAAGATGGCCCAGGTGCTTGGGCCCCTGAACCCACGTGGGAGACCGGGAAGAAGCTCCTGGCTCCGGATAGGACCAACTTCGGACAATGCAGCCATTTTAGGAGTGAACCAGCAGATGGAGGACCTTTCTCTCTGTCTCTCCATCTCTGTCTAAAAGTCTGCCTCTCAAATAGTCTTTAAAAAACAGGAGCCAGAGCCATGGCGCGGCAGGTTAATCCTCCGCCTGTGGCGCCAGCATCCCATATGGGTGGCGGTTCGAGTCCCAGCTGCTCCTCTTCCAATCCAGCTCTCTGCTGTGGCCTGGGAAAGCAGAAGATGGCCCAAGTGCATACCCCTGCACCCACATGGCAGACTGGGAAGAAGCACCTGGCTCCTGGCCTCGGATCAGCACAGCTCCGGCCGTTGCAGCCATTTGGGGAGTGAACCAACAGAAGGAAGACCTTTCTCTCTGTCTCTCCCTCTCACTGTCTATAACTTTACCTCTCAAATAAATAAATAAAAATATTTTTAAAAAGTAAAAAATTAAAAAAAAATTTTAAGAATAATATAAAGAACAGGAAATATAATAGTGGAGAAAAGCACGACCCCATGTTTTCTTTTCTTAACTGACAGTTATAGGCTTCTTATAATTAAGAGGTTTTCCACTAGACCAAAAGGGAAAAAAAATCTCTTCCTGTACCTTTGTATCTGGGTTTGCAAAACTCCCAGATCCCACCCAGCAGAGCCAGCGCAAAAGGAGCAAGAGTTCAAGGGGACAAAGTAAGCTTGCCCAGCTTCCTCCCACTGGGAAAGTACTGCCTGACCAGGTCCCCCCACCGACCTCCCTGTGAGAGACAATCTTCCCAACTCAATCCTTTACTTACCTATCTCACGTTTTCTTTCATTGGTCGTACAATCGTGGAAAAATTCTGTCATCAGACTTTCCAATGCCCTGAGCGAGGCTTCTTCAGATGCCTAACAGAATTTGAGAAACATCAGTGAACTGCAGCTTCAGTGTGTCCAGGTCACACTCCATAGCAAGAGCGACTTACTTCCTCAAAACACTGGGCTTCAGCATTCTTCAGATTATGCGATATAAGCCAGAAAAACTAAAGGGGGTTTCCCAGCTGGCTCAAAACCCAATGTGTTAGTAGCCTCTATAAATTCACGCTACTGTGCAATCAATATTCAATTATCTGTGCTCAGGAAAAGGGAACAAATAACTCAAAATTCAATTTTGGAAAGACGATGGATGCAAATTAACATCCCACGGCCCTGCCTGAGCAGGCAGAGTGAGAAGACTCAGGAAGAGGCTTAGCTATCCTTACACACCACCCATCCACAATGCACGTGCCCCTTGTCTGAAGTATTAGCCATCCTCTGATTCAGAGCAATTGTCAGCACACCACGGCATGCATGCATTCTGGGATTCTGATTCTCAGAAGGGGCTTCAGCAGTCACGCATACTCAGCACTCAATCTCACCCAGGCAGCCAACGATTAAGGTGAAACCAAGAGCGATGCTAACAGAGGCTCAAAATTAGCACCTCCAAAACCACAGCCTCCCAGAGAACCAGACTTTCAGCAGAACTGCTCAGGTTACAATAAGAAGACAGGGAGCCAATGCCCCAGTGTTCCCTTCCCCTCTGCCTATTCCACGCAGAGCCGCCGAAACCATTTCCTGTTCCTTGGGTTACAGCAATGAGCCTGAGTCAACTCTCACATACCCCATCACCTGCGGCCCACGACTGAGTGCTCACAGGCGTTCATCTACCCCAGAGGTGAGCAAGAGCTTCCTTTCTGCCTGCCTACTCTTCCATATCCTCTCCTTTACCCCTAGAGTGAGAGCTGGACTGCACATAAAAGCGGCAGAAGACCAGACTCTAATGTGTTGTAGATCAGACCGTAACAGAGCAGAGGCCTCCACGTGCTGATTTCCTTGTGTGGAAACAGAACTTCTGCCATCAGTGGATAAACCAGCACTTCCTAGGATGGGTACCAATTACAGAGCTGAGGCAGACTTGCACAAGCCCACCTGTCTAAACTAGCACATGCAGGGCCACAATCGAGCAGTGCCAGGTGCAGCTGTCCCTCCCACACTGTGGTCACACAATATAATGGCTGCAGTAACAACTGGACTGAGACAGGGAGTGGTGGATTAGTGCACATTAGGTTTTTTTGTTTTAGATTCTATTTATTTATTTGAGAGGCAGAAGTGAAGGAGAGGTCTTCCATCCGCAGGTTCATTCCCCAGGTGGCCACAACAGCCAGAGCTGTGCCAATCCGAAGCCAGGAGCCAGGAGCTTCTTCCAGGTCTCCCACGTGGGTGCAGGGGCCCATGCACTTGGGCCATCTTCTACTGCTTTCCCAAGCCACAGTAGAGAGCTGGATTGGAAGTGGAGCAGCCGGGACTCGAACTAGTGCCCATATGGAAGCCGGCACTGCAGGCGGCGGCTTTACCCACTGCATCACAGCACTGGCCCCAATGCACAACATTTTTGACACTGGTAAGTTTCAGGGATGTTCTTATCTGAATTCTTTATTTATGATAGATTAGCCCTCTACTCCTCTTCCAAACCTCAGCATCAGTTTAACTGAAAAATATTCTTCACTTTCCTACAATTGCAAACCAAGCTATTTTACTAAAAACTACAACTTTTTCAAATGCAGAAATAAACTGGAAATTGAGACTAAAGGAGTAAACCAGAGGATGGAAGACCTCTTACTGTCTCTCCCTCTTTCTCTGTCACTCTGCCTTTCAAATACATTTTTTAATTAAAAATTTTTTAAAAAAAAAAAAGCTTCACTGTATTCATTAACTGACTTTTAAGTAAATGCTACAAATTTAAACTTCTAAAATGAACTTGGGGGCAGGCATTTGGGGTACCAGCTAAAATACCAGTTGGGGAGCCAGTGCTGTGGCGTAATGGGTAAAGCCACTGCCTGCTGTGCCAGCATGCCATATGGGTGCCAGTACGAGTCCCGGCTGCCCCACTTCCGATCCAGCTCTCTGCTATAGCCTGGGAGTCCTTGGGCCCCTGCACCCGCATGGGAGGCCGGGAAGAAGCTCCTAGCTCCTAGCTTCGGATCGGTGCTGCTCCGACCGTTGCAGCCAATTGAGTAGTGAACCAGCAGATGGAAGACCTTTCTCTCTGTGTAACTGTGACTTTCAAATAAATAAATAAATCTTTTTTTTTTTTTTTGGACAGGCAGAGTTACTGAGAGAGACAACGAGAAAGGTCTTCCTTCCATTGGTTCACCCCCACAAATGGCCGCAATGGCCAGCATGCTGCGGTGATCCGAAGCCAAGAGCCAGGTGCTTCCTCCTGGTCTCCCATGCGGTGCAGGGCCCAAGCACTTGGGCCATCCTCCACTGCCTTCCCAGGCCACAGTAGAGAGCTGGACTGGAAGAGAGGCAACTGGGACAGAATCCGGTGCCCTGACCAGGACTAAAACCTGGTATGTCGGCGCCACAGGCGGAGGATTAGCCAAGTGAGCCGTGGCACCGGCCTAAATAAATAAATCTTTAAAAAAAAAATGCCAGTTGGGATGCCCACATCCCATATCAGAGGGTCTGGGTTCAAGTCCCAGTTCTGCTTACAATCCAGCTTCCTGCTAACATGCACTCCAGGAGGCAGCAATTGATGGCTCAAGTACCTGGCTCAAGTCACTTACATAGGAAATTTAAGGCTCCTGGCTTTCGCTTGGACCAGCCCTGTTTATTGTGGCATTTGGGGAACAAACCAGCAGTGGATAGAAGATCTCTCTCTTTCAAATAAATAAAAATAGCAGGCCAGCGATGTAGCGCAACGGGTTAACGCCCTAGCCTGAAGCACCAGCATCCCATATGGGCGTCGGTTCTAGTCCCAGCTGCTCCTCTTCCGATCCAGCTCCCTGCTATGGCCTGGGAAAGCAGTAGAGGATGGCCCATGTCCTTGGACCCCTGCATCCAAGTGGGAGACCCAGAAGAGGCTCCTGGCTTCGGATCAGCGCAGCTCCGGCCATTGCAGCCAATTGGGGAATGAACCATCAGATGGAAGACCTCTCTCTCTCTCTGCCTTTCCTCTCTCTGTGTAACTCTGACTTTCAAATAAATAAATAAAATCTTTAATAAAAAAATAGTTCAAAATAAAATAGAACTAATTTCTATACATAAAAGACTGCTTGGACTATTTTATAAATCAAGTGTGACATACCACTTCATTTGAAAAAAGGATTTGCTGCTACAAATTAAAAGGCTATGGGGAAAATAAATAAATAAATAAAATGAAAACTAAAAAGGCTATGGGAGGATACAGAAGAATTAAGGAAATAACAGGTTAAAGCAACTCATTGGCAAAACAAATCAATCAATCAAGAAATAACTGTTGGGCCAGCACCATGGCTCACTTGGTTAATCCTCTGCCTGCAGCACCGGCATCCCATATGGGCACTGGGTTCTAGTCCCGGTCGAGGCGCCAGATTCTGTCCCGGTGGCTCCTCTTCCAGTCCAGCTCTCTGCTGTGGCCTGGGAGGGCAGTGGAGGATGGCCCAAGTGCTTGGGCCCTGCACCCGCATAGGAGACCAGGAAGAAGCACCTGGCTCCTGGCTTCAGATCAGCGCAATGCTGGCCGTAGCGGCCATTTGGGGAGTGAACCAATGGAAGGAAGACCTTTCTCTCTGTGTCTCTCTCTCACTGTCTATAATTCTACCTGTCAAATAAAAAAAAAAAAAATCTGTTGAGCTAAAATCAGTAATTTAGTTAAAATAAGCCAGTAGTCCCTCTGGAGCCAAAATGGGTTCCTGCAAACTAGGAGACATCTTCAAATCATACTCACAGTTCTTCACAACTTGTCTTGTATGCAACCATTTTAAGCTTTTCCAGCAGAGCCCAGAAAAACCTGAGCTCATCACATCCAGGCAATCAGCCACCAGTTCACTTGACACTGCTCTTGAGACAGAAGGTCTGTGATGATGATTATGGGCAAGTTTCCACCAGCTCCCAGAAGAATCCTACTCCATATCCATTCTCAGTCCCACCTCCCCCCCACACACTCCTGAACAACCAGAGAAGCTAAGCCTCCTGGCAAAGTGGGAAGACTGAGGCACCCAAGAATCACAGATGGGTGCTCCCACCAAATGATGGTTCTGTGAAAAAGGAAATCCAGTGGCATCACCAGGCGTTTCTGCACAAGCGTAAATTACATGCTGTTTGCATTTTCAATCATTCCCCTAACTGCAACACAAGTGCCTGCCTCACCAGTAGGAGGACCAGATGAGAGAATTTTCTGATTTGTAGGTATAGCCATTCTCAGTTTTCCTTGGTCTTAGACACCAAGTGAAAGCAGTCCAAAGCAAGACCAATGCAAAACAAGAGACATGGCCAGGCCTACTTTGAAACTAGAGACTCAAGCCCTCTGGCATAAAGGCTTCAGCCCAAACTTATCTAGGGGAGTTTTTCAGATTAGATTTCAAAATGAAAGTGGGTGCATTTACAGGGCTCCGGCAGGGAGAAGGGAGGAGGCGGCCAGGACTTTGCCTGCATCATACAATCATAAGAAAGGCAGAAAGACAGAAAAGAAACATTTAAGCTCTGCAAATGGGTCAAGGCTACCAGAAAACCCTTTTTCCCCACTGGCAAGAAAGCCACCAGAACCTTTTCTGGCTATTGCAAGCAAGTGGTACAGGCAGAATACGGACCTTGGTGGGCTAAGGAGTCAATGGCAAGTGAGGAAGTGGCAATACTCCTCATGGACTTCACTTTCAAGAAATCAAAGACAACACAAAACAAAAACCAGAGCCACTGTGAGGAAGGGAAAGAGGGCTCAATTCCCAAAGGCTAGTCAAGCTCTGCTTCTTGCACTGCACTTGAGGAAGAACACTCAGAATGACTCAGATATATCTGATGCTACCTTAGCCTTGGGACTGCTTATTAGCCTCAGGCCCTAAAGAACTAAGATTAGCTTAAAACCAAGTGAGACACAGTCACACACAAAACACCAGTTGGATCATAGATATAAAACGTGAGAAGTGAAACAGTAAAGTATTACAGTGGGGTAGGAAAACTTTTCTTAACTAGAACATATAAAGGAAAAGACCAATAAACTGGAATGTTCATCAGGTGGCATGACAGACAGACTGTAAAGAACAACACAAAACAGAAGATATTTGCAATATGGATAACTGATGGAGAATTCATAAGGGGACAAAATAGTCTCTACAAATCAATAAAGGAAAGAGAAATGACTTTGGACACTTACAAGAGAGTGTTCAAGTAACCATTCACATTAGTCATCAGGGAAACAAACTAAAAACAAGATAGGGCCACCATCCCCCAGAATAGTTTTATTAAAAAAATTTTTTAAGATTTATTTTAGGAGCTGGCACTGTGGCATAGCAGGTAAAGCCTCCACCTGCAGTGCCAGCATCCCATATGGACGTCAGTTCAAGTCCCGGCTGCTCCACTTCCAATCCAGCTCTCTGCTATGGTCTGGGAAAGCAGTAGAAGATGGCCCAAATCCTTGGGCCCCTGCACTCACATGGGAGACCTGGAAGAAGCTCCTAGCTCCTGGCTTCGGATCGGCACAACTCCACAGTTGCAGCCAACTGTAGAGTGAACCAGCAGATGGAAGACCTCTCTCTCTCTCTGCCTCTCTTCTCATTCTGTGTAATTCTGACTTCAAGTAAATAAATAAATCTTTTAAAAAAAAAAAGATTATTTTATTTTTATTTGAAAAGCAGAGTGACAGAGAGAGAAATGAAATTAGACAAAGAGATCTCCCATCTGTTGATTCACTCCCCAAATGGCCACAATAGGTGGGGCTGGGCCAGGCTAAAGCCAGGAGCCTGGAATTGCATCCAGGTCTTCCACCTGGGTGGCAGGGGCCCAAGTACTTGAACCATCTTCCCTGGCCTTTCCAGGCATATTAGCAGGGAGCCACATTGGAAGCAGAACAGCCAGGAATCAAACCAATGCTCCAAGAGAGGTGCCCATATTGCAGGTGGTAGCTTAACCCATTGCGCCTCAACACTGGCCCTGGCTAAAATTTAAAAAGATGGACAGTAACAAGTGTTGAAGAGGATGTAAAAGAACAGGAATATGGCCGGCGCTGCGGCTCAGTAGGCTAATCCTCCGCCTTGCGGCACCGGCACACTGGGTTCTAGTCCCGGTTGGGGCACCGGATTCTGTCCCGGTTGCCCCTCTTCCAGGCCAGCTCTCTGCTGTGGCCCAGGAAGGCAGTGGAGGATGGCCCAAGTGCTTGGGCCCTGCACCCCATGGGAGACCAGGAGAAGCACCTGGCTCCTGCCTTTGGATCAGAGCGGTGCGCAGGCCGCAGCGCGCCGGCCGCGACAGCCACTGGAGGGTGAACCAACGGCAAAGGAAGACCTTTCTCTCTGTCTCTCTCTCTCTCACTGTCCACTCTGCCTGTCAAAAATAAAAAATAAATAAATAAATAAATAAAAAATAAAAAAAGAACAGGAATATACACATGCCATTGGCAGAGCTTAAACTGGTATAACCACTCTGGAAAACTGTTTGACAGCCATACACATATCTTACTACCCTGCATTTCTACTCCTAGATATATATGTAACAGAAATTTGTACATATACACCAAAAGATATATACACAAATGAACTACTAGACATAATATCCAAAAAATTCAAAAGAACCCAATTGTCCATCACCAGCAAAATGGATAAAATGTGGTTTATTCATTACAAGACAACAAGGACGAATGAATATTACTACATGCAACAACAGGAATCTCACAAACACAATGTTGAGAAAAAAAGTCAGAACATAGCCTTCCATTATGCATTTTATATTAATCTATAGAAACAAGCGAGACTAATATACAGGGTTGGAACACTGGTTGCCTTTGGGGAGGAGAGACTTGGGGACTCTGGTTCTTGAGCTGAGTGTAACTGCATGAGAATTATTGCTTTACATTATAATTTGTGTACCCTATTTCTTTACTTCAATTTTTAAAACTTTATGTTATGGGGGCTGGCACTGTGGTGTAGTGGGCTAAAGCCTCCACCTGTGGTGCCAGCATCCAATATGGGTGCCAGTTCGAGTTTCGGCTGCTCCTCTTCAGATCCAGCTCTCTGCTATGGCCCCAGAAGGCAATGGAAGATGGCCCAAGTGCTTGGGCCCCCGCACCCGCATGGAAGACCTGGAAGAAGCTCCTGGCTCTTGGCTTTAGATCAGCCCAGCTCCAGCCACTGCAGCCATCTGGGGAGTGAACCAGTGGATGGAAGACCTCTCTCTCTCTGTCTCTTCTCTGTCTGTAACTCTACCTCTCAAAATAAATAAATAAATAAAATATTAATTATATTTATTTTTAAAATTTGGCTCAGATTTTCAAACTCTAAGCTTATAAACTGTGTTTTTCAGGGCCTGAGCACAGCAGGTTAAATCACCAACTGCAACACCAGCATCCCATATAGGTACTGGTTCAAGTCCCAGTTGCTCCACTTCTGATCCAGCTCTCTGCTAATGCACCTTGTAAAGCAGATGACCCAAGTGCTTGGGTCCCTGCCAGCCAGACAGGAGACCTGGAAGAAGCTCCTGGCTCCCAGCTTTGGCCAGGCCCAGCCTTAGCCATTGCAAACATCTGGGGAGTGAACCAGCTGACGAAAGATCTCTCTGTCTCTTCTCTTTCAAGTAACTTTTTTTAATTGTGTTTTTTCTCTGAAAGCACAACTATGTAAAGCATAGGGGCCAGGCAGGAAGCATGAAAGGAACAGTCTAAGTGTGAGACTCCTGGATTTCCAGGAACCATCGCCTATTTGTCCCCAGAGCTGCCAGGATGGCAACACAAGGTATTACAACCCTGTAAGTCTCTGTGCTTCCCCAAGAGTTGCCTGGCTCACCTCAACAGCAAATGGCACATAGACTCTAAAAGGTTGGGCAGGATTCTGAATTAAGCTTAGCTCAGGATATACTCCTGTAGAGCTATGTATCTAAAACAAACCAGTTTTCTGTTTCAGAAACAGTTGAAATACCTGCAAAGTTGACAAAGCCTTCAACAGTGATTTTATCTGCTCTTTTTATCGCATTGCTCAGGGGTCAGCAGATCAAAGACCTGTGCTACTGACTCATCTACTAAGCAACTACTAAGTCAACCAAGATCCATAATCACGTAGTAAAAAAACCTGAAAGAGGAAAGGTTATGTAACTTGAAATCTCCTCTGATTCTCCCTCATATCCTCTATGCCCACAACAGATGTCATCAGGTCTGCTAACTCCTGCTTCACAGAATTTCTTAGAATTGTACCTTTCCAGGGCCGGCACCGTGGTCTGCAGTACCCATATGGGTACTGGTTCGAGTCCCAGCTGCTCTACTTCCCATCCAGCTCTCTGCTGTGGCCTGGGAAAGCAGAAGAAGATGGCCCAAGTCCTTGGGACCCTGCACCTGCATGGGAGACCTGGAGGAGGCTCCTGGCTCCTGGCTTCAGATCAGTACAGCTCTGGCCGTTGTGGCCAATTGGGGAGTGAACCAGCGGATGGAGGACCCTCTCTCTCTCTCTGCCTCTTCTCTCTCTCTGACTCTTTCAAATAAATAAACAAATCTTTAAAAAAAAAAAAAATTGTACCTTTTCCCTCACCACTATTTCTACCAAGCCCTAATGACCAGCTGCCTAGATTACTGTAACTTCTTTTACCTGGTTGCCTTAATATCAGCTCTTGCAGTTCCAATTCATTCTGTCTTTCAGCACCAGACAAAATCTACTAAATATAGACTTGCTGCCACAAACAACTGCTTGTTCTAAACCCAGCTTTAAAGCATCTTTGCTTTTTAAATTAATTTTTTATTTTTAAGATTTATTCATGGGGCTGGCTGGCACTGTGGTATAGTGGGTGAAGCCGCTGCCTGCAGTGCAGTCATCCCATATGGGCGCCAGTTCAAGCTCTGGCTGCTCTACTTCCAATCCAGCTCTCTGCTATGGCCTGGGAAAGCTGTAGAAGATGGCCCAAGTCCTTGGGCCCCTGCACCTACGTGGGAGACCTGAGAGAAGCTCCTGGCTCCTGGCTTCGGACCGGCGCAGCTCCAGCCATTACAGCCAACTGGGCAATGAACCAGTGGATGGAGGACCTCTCATTCTCGCTCTCGCTCTCTCTGCCTCTCCTTCTCTGTGTAACTCTGACTTTCAAATAAATAAATAAGAAAATGATTAAATCTCATTTAACAAAAAGATTTAGTCATTTATTTGAAAGGCATAGTTAGAGAGAGGGAGAGACACAGGGACAGCTTCCATCCACTGGTTCACTCCTCAGATGGCCACAATTTTCAGAGGTGAGCTGGTCTGAAGCCAGGAGCTTCTTCCAGGTCTCCCACATGGGTGGCAGGGGTCCAAGGACATGGACCTTCCTCCGCTGCTTTCCCAGGCCTGTTAGCAGCGAGCTGGATTGGAAGTGAAGCAAGGACTCAAACTGGCAGCAATATGAGATGCCAGCACTACAGAAGGCACCTTTACCCGCTAAACCACAGTGCCAGCCTCAAAGCGACTTTAAATCTCGATCAACTGAGAAATTCAGTGATTTGTTCAACAAATGAACGCAATAAGCACTATGTGATTGACAGTGCTTAAATTAAGTCCCCTGAGATACAAAAGTGAGTAAGATGGTCCCTGACTGCAAAGAACCAGGGGAAGTCCAGCAGGGGAGAGAATACAACTATGAATAAAATGTAGACCAGGATGGTTTGCATTCAATAGCAGTGGCATATGTGTAAATAGCTTCAGGAACCAAAAAAGGAAATACTACCTGTCTGAGGGAAAGTCTCACGGGGTGGTAATATATTTTGGGTTTTGAAGAATGAAGAGAAGTTTACCAGGAAGAAAAGAAGGCAGAAAGCATGCTTGGTTCAACATCACTCCCCACAGGAAGCCATACTCCAAGATGAGCACTCCTGGCCTCATACACAGATGTCCAGTACCATCCTGCACTTGCTCCTGCTCTGCAAAGCACAGAGCAGCCTTCACAAAGTGTCCTATGCAGACTACAGATGGATCCCCTCTGTTTTTCATCTCTTCTCTTTGTCTTGTACACAATACCAGAGTTTTGCCCATGGACTAACCTCTGGTCATTTCAATATTACAAAACAGTTAAAGAACACAGGCTCCAGGGTCAGGTCCTGAGTTTGAACCCAAATCCACCTCAACCTTGGCCTAGTTCTTTACTGTTACTTCCTCCGTTTGTGCACTACTGAGGACAGGAGGAGCACCTAAGGTGTTGGGTTGTCTTGAGGGTTAAACAATCTGTGTACAGCAAAGGGTAAACACGATGCCAGCTATGTAGTTAGGGCCAGAAGTCACAGGCATCACTGTGATACTTCACTGATGCTACATTTCTAACAAACATAAGCTGTCTGGGAAGAGACTCTGCCTAATATGTTTGTATTTCCTACATCATCTAGTATGGGCTGCTGCTCAAATATTTTACAGACTAAATTCAGGAATAAAAGGAACCAGAAGGCTGTTAGTATCACTTTCAGTTTCTCAGGAATTCCTCCAAACTTAAGAGACATGTTGCTCTGTTTAAATTTCTCCCTTTATGGGCTTCGACCATAGTGACCTTTGTTCACAGCCTCAACGGATCTATTTTGAAAAGTCAAAGTGTGCTAATAGTTTATCTAAGAAAGCACTGAGACAAGGTCCCTTAAAATTAGGCACCTAGATGATGCTTTTCTCAAATTCTGATTAAACCTGTAACATTTTACCAAATGGCCTGTAAAACAACTCCCTCTAAAGAATAACTTCTTTACAAAATTGGTAGTAACAGACTTCCTCAGAGAAGTTTTTATTGAGCTTTCTGCCACCTTTTCCAGGAGAGTCACATTGGCTTTCTTCTATATTCAGGTTCACGGCCTCTTGGATACCAAAACTAACCAAAGAGGATGATTAGCAGCCCGGAGTCCCATTCACAGGTCCCATCGGCAGGTCTAAGAGCATTTCATTGCTCTATCTGCTTGTATAAAAAGGTTTCTGAGAAAAGTGATTCTCCATCCTAGCTGCTGACCAAGGTTAACTAATAAGTATTCAAAAGCGTAACTGGCATTACAACAGATGCCACTAGCAAAGAAATCCAATCTCACAAAAACTGTCTCTGAAAGCTAACAGGATTATCCCAGATGTCTAAACTCTCCAGTGAACAGTCTCATTCTTCCCTATACCCTTCACTAGAGCAAACAGACAAGAAAAAAGCTGTTAGACCTGCAGGCCTGAACGTAAGTATGCGATGAACTACTGAGGTTAAAATAACACACACAGCAATCAGTGAGAGTGACACCTGCCCATCGCCTTCTTGCAGTCACCCAGCTCAACAGGCTGGAAAGCAACAAAGCAGCCCAAGGAAGACCTGTCAGGAGAGCAACACTCAGAACCATCCTCCTCCCCACCTCTCCCACCAGGTCCTAACCTGCAGATACTTCCCTTCTCAAAAAACCAACATATCATGCAGAAGTGGACATCTCACTGCATCTATAAGCAAACTGGGAGAACCAGCTGACCCTTACAAGGCCCCGAACATCTCACTCAAGGGCATACAGCTGGTGAGTGCAAGCCAGGCCTCCTGACTCCATCCTAGACACACCCACGTAGACATCGTTTCCTTAGCCTACTCATGATAGAACAGCAGGGGCAAGGCTAAACAGAGGGGAATGTTGAGGTCCTAATTAACCTAAAATTATGCCAAAGAATTGCAGGAAGGAGAAAAGGTCTTTACTGAAGTAAAGAAACAGAGCCCCAGCATGTCACAGGAGAGCCAACGTGCGGCACAGGCACTGGCTACCAGGCCACCACGTCTGGAACTTACTACTACAGTTACCCAAGTGCCTCTGAGGGCTCCTTGTCATCTCGCCTACAGCTTACACTTCAACAACACTTGTCATAACTTTGCATCCTATCTTCAAGCACGTATTTAATATCTGATTAAAACTTTACATATAAAACATAATCCTAGTCACTAGAAGACACTTTTCTGCTTTAGTCCAAAACTACCCTGGAGTTGGTACATGGCAGAATTCTTCCAGTGCTTCTTGGGTCTGCACACAGGACCCAGCAAGATTTTCTCTCTTCCAAGACAAAAGGGATCTGATTACTGCTAAGGATCACAGGTTAGAAGCAGGACAACTGCCAGGCATCTGGGCCAGAAAGCTCCACTGGCCCCACTGTGTTGGTGACAAGGTCGAGGTGGCGTATTCTATCCCCATGGGGATGGATTAGAGAAAATGTCTTTGTATACAGAGGACAGTATCCTTTATGTTAGGAAAACCTATCCATGTACTACTGGACACTACAAGAGTCACCAAGGGACAGGTACCCTGATTTCAGAAATGTCAGACAACAAATCTAAAGAAGACTAAAGAGTCATAAGTAATGTTACACCGGATGCCAGCCTGGACTCTGTACTAGAAGGGATAAAAATGTTGCAAAGGTCATAACTGGGCCAACTGATTAACTGAAGTACAAAACACACACACACACACACACCCCACAACTGAAGTGCAGATACAGGAGATAAAGGTGTAGATCGGTGCTGAATTAACTGAGGTGCTAAGTGTACTGCGGTTCTCCTGTTAGAAATTTACAATGTGAGGGCAATCGGCCACCACCTTGGCAACTTCAACCATTCAGAAAAAACGTGTTGTATGTGTGCCCATGCAAATGCATACATAGACAGTGCCAGCAAAGTGAACAGAATGTTAAAAGAGTGGCTGAGTTTGGGGAAAGGATACAAGAGTATTCTTTGTGCTGCTCATTCCTTGCAGCTTTTCTGTCAGCTCCAAGGAAAAAGGTTTTGAAGGCCCCCTGTTGGACAGGTGCCTTCACCTTGTTCCTCACTGGGCCACGCTGGCTGGGCAGACAGGAAAGAGAGGGAGAAAAGGGTAGGACAGGAAGCAGATCATTTTCCTCTCTCAGACGCCAAGTTCATTTTCACCATTGTTTTTGAAAAGGGATGTTACACAGCCTTACCGTGAAAAAGTCTGCATCTACTGACTGAGCTCTAGAAGCTTAAACACATACATTTTATGCACAGATTTATTTATATTCCAGTCAGAAGGCTTTAATTAGACAGCCACAAAGTAAATGATAAAAATAGTTCTTCTTCAAGAAACTGTCTGAAATAAATAAGTAATACAGTCAAGAATATCTTCTCTTCACAATCCCATCTGCTTCTCTTTCCCAGGTACATATCCCAGGAGGACGACTGTTTATGCACACGCCTAGTCAATTAACACAAGAGCTACTCAGCACATTAACACCAGGCATGGTACCAAGAAACTCATAAAAGGATCACAGAATCTTAAGACAGCAATACACAAACCCCAGAGAACAGCAAGTCCAACCTCATTTATAGAAGAGGAAAACGCAGCTCAGCAGTGCATCTTGCCAATTGGTCAACACATAGTGCAGGCCCACAGAGATCTTCCCCCGGGACAGTTTCTCTATCCCTGCAGTTCTGCTCCAAGGATTTTAAGGATGATGAATGAGCTGCCATTACCTTGCATCAGCTGAAATCAGGTAATGAACAAGTGTGAAGTGGATGGGCCGTTACACACACAAACTTCAGTTTTGTTTTTTTTGACAGGCAGAGTGGACAGCGAGAGAGAGAGAGAGAGAGAGAGAGAGAGAGAGAAAGGTCTTCCTTTGCCGTTGGTTCACCCTCCAACGGCTGCTGCGGCCGGCGCGCTGCAGCCGGTGCACCGCGCTGATCCGAAGCCAGGAGCCAGGTGCTTCTCCTGGTCTCCCATGTGGGTGCAGGGCCCAAGCACTTGGGCCATCCTCCACTGCACTCCCAGACCACAGCAGAGAGCTGGACTGGAAGAGGAGCAACCGGTACAGAATTCGGTGCCCCAACCTGGACTAGAACCCGGGGTGCCAGTGCCGCAGGCGGAGGATTAGCCTATTGAGCCACGGCACCAGCCAACAAACTACAGTTCTAAAACCATGATTAACACCAATTCATATGTAACTCATATGCTTACATGTAAGCCATTTCACTCAGCTGCTGTTACTGTGCCACCTGTACTCTTTAAGTGCAAGTCTCTTGTAAAAACCATACCACCTTCGTACTGAATCATTCCCAGACACGCTTGGCATTTAAATAATGGTTAAAACAACATTTGTCAGATTTTGGCAAAAATCTCCAGACCCTACACATGTGTACACAGATTGCTGGGGACTGGGGAAGCATAACCACTTCCTGCCTCCCCTCCTGGTTCTATCCAGCTGCTGTGTATAGTAGTCTCAAGAAACCAAGTGCGGATCAAAGTCTAAAGTCCTGGCCGGCGCCACGGCTCACTAGGCTAATCCTCCGCCTTGCGGCGCCGGCACACCGGGTTCTAGTCCCGGTCGGGGTGCCGGATTCTGTCCCAGTTGGCCCTCTTCCAGGCCAGCTCTCTGCTGTGGCCCGGGAGTGCAGTGGAGGATGGCCCAAGTCCTTGGGCCCTGCACCCACATGGGAGACCAGGATAAGTACCTGGCTCCTGCCATCGGATCAGCGCGGTGCGCCGGCCACAGCACGCCGGCCGCAGCGGCCATTGGAGGGTGAACCAACAGCAAAGGAAGACCTTTCTCTCTGTCTCTCTTTCTCATTGTCCACTCTGCCCGTCAAAAAAAAAAAAAAAGTCTAATGTCCTTTTCAATTCTGGCAAAATCGCAATGCCTCCTCCTTCCCATTCTCAAGCCCCCAGCCCCACAGAGAAAGGCTGGTTCTAGCCACAGTGGAGTTCAGGACATGCTGAGAACAAGCTCCCCTTGAGGGTAAGCAGGGGAGAGAATGCAAGCACAAAGCCAGGCAGTGTTCTGATGCAACGAGTGACCTCACACTTAGCAAATGTGCACCAATCAGACAAATCACTAACACAGAAAGAAATGAGAAGGTGGAGACAGGGCTCAGAGCAATGTGCTCCAACACTGCTCCCACCTGGGGTACAGATAACAACCCCTTGAACACAAGTCAGAGCACGAATAAGGGGACACCCTCTACTCAAGAAATCAGAACCCTGACAGGCTGCAGGAGAACCAGTGGCAGGCAGCCAGAGGCACGCACAGAAAATGCCAGGTTAGAACCAGCCCTGGCTCCGCTGAGCGCAGCATGTGTAACTCTAGGCAAATCCTCAAGCTCCGAGAGCATCCTCGGCTTAAATGCAAGCAGATGTGTACTCTGTGTGCTGTTTTAAAGCTCTATGCAAGTGTGGGCTATGTAGTCATCTCCCTCACTACAAGTTTCTCTATGTGCAGATTTGCTTTTGCAAATGCAAAACCTTCCTAGTTGTTACCAGCTTGTCCCTCTGAATACACCTAGTACCACCTTAATATTTTAATTTTTAATGTATGTTCACTCACATTCGCCAAAGGCTCTTAAAATAGTATTACCAATTGTCGAACAGTACTTAAGTATCCACACAGTGTAGATAAGGATGCCCCTGGGAGCAGCTGTGGAGTCGGGGGGTGGGGTCTCTGATGGCATGAGGTTATGCAGGAAGTGTGAGGGTGCTGCACAAGCAAAGATCTGAGCTCAGTAGGAAGTGGCTCTTCCTGGCTGAAGGGTTCTGACCGTTCCTCCCATCACCAGAGATGACTGCTGGCCACCAAGGGAGAAGACACTGGCAAATAACTCTCCAACCAGTTCTGCATGGTACCACTAGTTGATGCAATTTTTTAAATCTAAACTATGATTTCAAACAGAGCTGAACTATACAATATGGAAACTACACTACTGGAATGGCACATGGCTCCCTTCCTCCACCCTTTCAGTGATGCACTGGTTTAGAAAGGCCAAGCAGTAGCAGTGCACAGCAGAAGGCAGCTTTTTTTTTTGGGGGGGGGGGGGGGGGAGGGCAGCACCACATGAGAAGCAAACCAGGTTCTTGGCTCCTGCCCAATTACCCAGCCCTGCTAGGAACCTTAGCCTTGCTCACATCCTGTACAATGAGGAGAAGACTCTCCCCACCACTTTCCATCAGCCTTCACTCCCCTAGGCAGCAAGCCTAGAAGAGGGCCATGTATCTTCCCACACTGATCAACAGGCCCTGCTAGGCTAGAGGGAAGGAGAGAAGTCAAGTGCTGCTTCTGACTTCACATCTCAGCTCTGCTCCTTATCTAGGGATGCCAGCCCAAAGTCAGCAAGGACTAGAAATCCCATGCCATTCTAGCCAGCCCCTTCGAGGCCCCAACAGGTGGCCAGGCCTCCCTGTCCTGGGAATGCCCTAACAGGAAATGAAGGGCACGCACTGGATGACCTTCAGCGAACTACGTAACCTCTCCTAGCCTCAAGCTCCTTCCCTTGCAGGGTGAACTTACAACAGTACTCTTCCACAGGTAGATGTGAGAAGTAAATGACAAAATGTGTGTAAAATCCTCAAGCAACCCTAACCATAAATGAGCAAAACTAGTTCACTACATAGTTAACTTGTGAGTCAATAAGCTCTAAAAAAGAAACAAAGAAAGAAAACCAAAGAAATAAAAGTCCCACATTATAAGCTGACTGCTTTAAAAAAAAAGATCCTAAGAATGCCTAATGTCTACCTGTGCTATAAATAAAGAACAGGAGGATAACACCACCTGCCCCGGCCTTTGTTTAGACAGTAAATAGGCCGGCGCCGTGGCTCACTAGGCTAATTGTCCACTTGTGGCGCCAGCACCCTGGGTTCTAGTCCCGGTCGGGGCGCCGGATTCTGTCCCGGTTGCCCCTCTTCCAGGCCAGCTCTCTGCTGTGGTCTGGGAGTGCAGTGGAGGATGGCCCAAGTGCTTGGGCCCTGCACCCCATGGGAGACCAGGAGGAAGCACCTGGCTCCTGGCTTCGAATCAGCGCGGTGCACTGGCTGCAGCGCACCGTCCGCGGCAGCCATTGGAGGGTGAACCAATGGCAAAGGAAGACCTTTCTCTCTGTCTCTCTCTCTCTCACTGTCCACGCTGCCTGTCAAAAAAAAAAAAAAAAAAAAGATAGCAAATAACAGTTTAGGACTAGAATTTTGATTCTAAAAGCAAAAGCTATCCTTTTTTTTTTTTTTTTCAAAGAAGAAATATTACCTAGAACTCCACCATATAATTCAGACTCTGCTTAATTACTAAGAGTGGTGGAGGGGAATCCCAAAATGAGTGTATTTCCAAACCCAGCACCAGGGACTTCTCCAAGAACCCCTGTGGGCCACAGAGCACAGGAAACCACTGTGCTCAAACACCTCCAGCTCTAAAGCCCTCCAAAGCAGCTTCATGGTTCCGGTTCTCTCAAGTCCAGAGTTTTCTCTGGGTGATAAATGGCTGTTAAAAAGCAATCTTTGAAAGGCCAGCGCCGTGGCTCAATAGGCTAATCCGCCGCCTTGCGGCGCCGGCACACCAGGTTCTAGTCCCAGTCGGGGCACCGGATTCTGTCCTGGTTGCCCCTCTTCCAGTCCAGCTCTCTGCTGTGGCCCGGGAGTGCAGTGGAGGATGCTTGGGCCCTGCACCCCATAGGAGACCAGGAGAAGCACCTGGCTCCTGCCTTCAGATCAGTGTGGTGCGCCAGCCACAGCGCGCCAGCCGCAACGGCCATTGGAGGGTGAACCAATGGCAAAAGGAAGACCTTTCTCTCTGTCTCTCTCTCACTATCCACTCTGCCTGTCAAAAAATAAAATAAAATAAAATAAAATAAAATAAAATAAAATAAAATAAAATAAAATAAAATAAAATAAAAAGCAATCTGTGGGCCAGCACCGCAGCTCACTAGGCTAATCCTCCACCTGCGGCGCCGGCACACCAGGTTCTAGTCCCGGATGGGGCGTCGGATTCTGTCCTGGTTGCCCCTCTTCCAGGCCAGCTCTCTGCTGTGGCCCGGGAGTGCAGTGGAGGATGGCCCAAGTCCTTGGGCCCTGCACCCCATGGGAGACCAGGATAAGTACCTGGCTCCTGCCATCGGATCAGCGCGGTGCGCCGGCTGCAGCGCGCGTGCCACGGCGGCCATTGGAGGGTGAACTAACGGAAAAAGGAAGACCTTTCTCCCTGTCTCTAACTCTGCCTGTCAAAAAAAAAAAAAAAAAAAGGCAATCTGTACACTTTCTCTCAAGGCACCTCCACCACCAGCATCCAGAGTCATGGTCATCTGACCCCCAGGGGTAATAGACTCACTCCTTCAGCTGGCCTCTTGAGATTTACTGTCCTCATCATCCACACTCCCCATCTCTCTGCCTCGTCCAGACCCAAAGTCTCACTCTGCCCTTCACATAACAGTTCTAGGTCATTTCCTCTGTCTAGAATGCTCGTGAGTCCTTGACATTGTAATCACCTATGTGAAACTCCCTGCAGTCCCCCCTCTCCCAGCACGGCTGGTCCCTCCTTCTGGGCTTCATAAATGTACACCAAGTATGATGAACTGAAAAGACCCCTTGCACCCTCTGACAACACTGGTGGTGCCACCTCAACAGCAGAAAACTCAGCAACAGAACCTGAGTTCAATTCCAGGCTCCAGCTCCTGGCTCCAGCTTCCTGCTGATGCAGACCCTGGGAGGCAGTAGTGATGGCTCAAATCATTGGATCCCTGTTACCCATGTGAGAAACCTGGATTGTGTTCCTGCTCCACATGTTTTGGACACCTGGGGAATGAACCAGCAGATGACAGCTGTGTGTGTGTGTGTGTGTGTGTTTCAGTCTCTCAAGTAAACAGTTTTTAAAAACCACCGGGGGCAGGGGGAAAACCAGCATTATGGCACAGCAGGTTAAGCCATGGCCTGTGATGCCAGCATCCCATACAGCTACTCCACTTCCAATGCAGCTCCCTGGTGATGTGCATAGGAAAGCAGCAGCAGATGGCTCAATTGCTTGGGTCCCTGCAACAAGGTGGGAGACCCTGAATGAATCTCCTGGCTTCTGACTTCAGCCTGGCCCAACCCTGACCGTTGCAGACATTTGGAGAGTGAATCAATGGATGGAAGATCAGTCTCCCTATCACTCTCTGTCTCTGTCTCTCTGTGTCTCTGTCTCTCTCTCTAACTCTGCCTTTCAAGTAAATAAAATAAATCTTTAAAAAAATAAATAAAAGCTATTGAGGCGCCATGGGCCATATATTATATGCTTTGATTTATGAGCATATTCGAGCAGATTTGTCAGGAGCTGGATGGAGGGGGAGACAGAGTGACTGCTTCCTGGGCACAGAGTCCTTCTGGAGTGATGAAAAGGCTCTAAGGGGTCAGCGCTGTGGTGCAGTGGGTTATGCCCTGGCCTGAAGCACCGACATCCCATATGGGCGCCGGTTCAAGACCCAGCTGCTCCACTTCCGATCCAGCTCTCTGCTATGGCCTGGGAAAGCAGTAGAAGATGGTCCAAGTGCTTGGGCCCCTGCACCCGCGTGGGAGACCCGGAGGAAGTTCCTGGCTCCTGGCTCCTGATCAGCCCAGCTCTGGCCATTGCAGCCAACTGGGGAATGAACCAGTGAATGGAAGACCTCTGTCTGTCTGTCTCTCTCTCTCTCTCCCTGCAACTCTGACTTTCAAATAAATAAATAAATCTTTAAAAAAAAAAAAAAAAAGGCTCCAAAAGGTAATCACTGCACAACACAGGGAATGTACTTAAAGTCACAAGTTACACACTTTAAAATGAATTTTATTTGTATTTTACTACAATAAAAAAAGTAACCAACTTATGATGAAAAAAATAAAAGTATGTTTTGTCACATTTCTGACACATTAATGTACAAGGGATGGCTGAAGTAAATAAGTAAAGTAAGCACAAGGGATGTGTCCCATAAACAGACAAAATCTAACTTGGTAATAATTTTTCCTATACAAACACAAATAAACACACTGAAGACCAATAAGAAGCAGCCATTTTTTAACCCATTAAATTAGCAAAAGAATGTCATGAGATTACCCAGTGTTGGGGCTAACATTATGGAACAGGGGGTTAAGTTGCCACTAGCAACAACAGCATCCTGTATCAGAGCACTGGTATGAGCCCCAGCTGCTTCACTTCCAATCCAGCTTCCTGCTAAGGCACCTGGAAGACAGCAGATGATGGTCTAAGAAGTTGGGCCCCTTCCACCCATGGGGAAACCAGGATGGAGTTCCTGGCTCCTGGCTTCCGCCTGTCCCAGACCTGGCTGTTGAGGTCATTTAGGGAATAAACCAGCAGATGAAAGATCTCTCCCTCTATCTCTCTCTCTTTCTCTTTCACCCTCCCTCCCCATCTCCCTCTCCCTCTCTCTGTCCATCACTATGCCTTTCAAATACATTAATTATTTTTCAAGAGATGATTACCCAAAGCTGATGATTGTATTTATCTACAGATGGCAGGAAGAACAAATTGGTATAACATTTATGGGAAATATGTAATCAAGTACCTTAAATGTTCAGATTAAATCTCAAACACTTCTAAAAGAAAAGGTTTCTTTAAAAAAAAAAAAAACTTCCTATACTTGTGGCCTTTCTGGGAATCTATCCTAAGACAATTCTCTAAAATAAAATAAAACCTTTTTGCAAATACATAAATCACATATTATTTACCATGAAAAAATGAACACTCTAACTGCTTTAAGAACCTATGCAATGCAATGTTATACAGCCACTGTAAATATTTATGAAGTATTTAATGATTTTGAAACTACCTGTACTATAATAGTAAGTGGACAAGGCAGATGGAAAAAAAGCATATTTACAGTGTGACCTCAACAATAGTTTGTGTTTATTTTTATTTATTTATTTATTTATGTTGACAGGCAGAGTGGACAGTGAGAGAGAAAGAGACAGAGAGAAAGGTCTTCCTTTACTGTTGGTTCACCCTCCAATGGCTGCTGCGGCCGGGCGTGCTGCTGCCGGCGCACCTCGCTGATCCAAAGCCAGGAGCCAGGTGCTTTTCCTGGTCTCCTATGCGGGTGCAGGGCCCAAGCACTTGGGCCATCCTCCACTGCACTCCCGGACCACAGCAGAGAGCTGGACTAGAAGAGGGGCAACTGGGACAGAATCCGGCGCCCCGACCAGAACTAGTACCCGGGGTGCTGGCGCCACAGGTGGAGGCTTAGCCTAGTGAGCCACGGCACCGGCCTCAACCATAGTTTTTAAATAAACAACAACACAAAAAAAAAAAAAAAACTGGAAGGAAGCAAACCAAAATGTCATTAGTGGTTGATCAGACAGTGCTAATTTCCTGTCTTTTCAGTTACCGAGTGATCCACTGTAGAGTTCAAACTGTTTTACGAGCAGCACAGTGACAGCAAAACCAGAGGTAGCAGGCGATGCCATGCCTCTGTGACAGCATCAGTCCTCACAGTAATTACTACGCAGTGCTAGAGTATAGAGTGTGTAGACAGCGAGCTAAATTATGGGTCATAAATAATTTAGCTTGGCTACTCGAAGGTTTTTTTAATAAGCTCTCTGTAGTATTTTCACAACTCCTCTATAATCTAAAACTATCTCAAATCAAGATGCTTAAAATAAACAAATCCTTCATTGGTCTTTCTCTAAACACAGAGTGCAGAATGCAGATGAGTAACTTCTAAACTACAAGACAGCACCTTTCCTGGAACAGCTGCCTTCACAGAAACCCGTGTGCCTCTCAGGAGCCTTGTTCTTCAACATGTCAAAGCTTTCGTCTTCACACACGACCCGAGCACGCTGAGCTGTTTCACTATTACGTGTCTATCTGGGACTCCATCTGCCTAAAATGCCCTCTGCTTCTCCAGCTCCTGCCCCAAACTCTCTGCTAGTGACTTCCCACAGCCGCTCTGAAACCCAACTTAGTCATTGTTTCCTCTGGGAAGTCTTTCCTTCCACAACCCTCCCAGACCCAATTTAGCAGGCCTTGTTTTTTGGTTTCTTTTTGTTGTTGTTGTTGTTGTTTCCAATTATTTGTATCCCTGTTGCAAGTGATCCCTCAATTTTTTTTTAAAGATTTATTTTTATTTATTTCAAAGACAGAGTTACGGAGAGAGAGGACTTTCATCCACTGGTTCACTCCCCAAATGGCTGCAACAGCTACAGCTGAGCCTATCCAAAGCCAGAAACCTCCTCTGGGTCTCCCACATGGGTGCAGGGGCCCAAGCATTTGGGCCATCCTCCACTGCTTTCCCAGGAGCATTAGCAGGGAGCTGGATCAGAAGCGGAGCAGCCGAGACTGGAACTGGTGCACATATGGGATGCCGGCACTGCAGGCCAGGGCTTTAACCCACTGCACCACGGCACTGGTCCTGATCCCTCAAATTTACCAACTACGCTTCCTCTTTCTCTCACCCTCCCTTTAAGTCGATAATCATAAATCCCACACCTTCCAGTACAGAGATTCTGAAGCACAATTAAGTGTCCTTTCAACGTTCTCTAAATCATTAGCAGTTTTTGTAATGGCACTCAGATTTAGGAGTTGCTGCTTCCAGCGAGGCCCCCACATTAGTCCCCTTAGTGACTTGCTCCAGACAAAAAAAGGCAGCACAGTCACAGCTTTTCAAAAATAACAAAGTAATTTTTCAAAGACTTTGAAGTTACTAACAAATCCTCAAAAATACAAGTGTTAAATCTCAAACAGTCTCCTGATTATCCCAGTGAAAACAACCAACTCAAAACTTTCACTTTCAGTGTGTTCACTGCAGATGTAAAGCGCGGCTCTTCACTGTGTCTCAAAGCGTTTTCTGGGCCGGCGCCGTGGCTCAATAAGCTAATCCTCCACCTTGCGGCGCCAGCACACCGGGTTCTAGTGCCGGTTGGGGCGCCGGATTCTGTCCCGGTTGCCCCTCTTCCAGGCCAGCTCTCTGCTATGGCCAGGGAGTGCAGTGGAGGATGGCCCAGGTGCTTGGGCCCTGCACCCCATGGGAGACCAGGAAAAGCACCTGGATCCTGGCTCCTGCCATCGGATCAGCGCGGTGCGCCGGCTGCAGCGGCGGCCATTGGAGGGTGAACCAACGGCAAAAGGAAGACCTTTCTCTCTCTGTCTCTCTCTCTCACTGTCCACTCTGCCTGTAAAAAAAAAAAAAAAAAAAAAAAAGCGCGTTTTCTTTCCTTGAGGCCTCTGAAGCGCCGTCAAGTGTTTTCTCTGTAAGAAGTGTTGCACGCAAGCAGGTACACAGGATGTGACCGCTAGCACTACTCAGGGAAGGACGTCTGTCCAGAGCTTCAGACACAGATCAGGCACCCCGCAGTAGAACAAGAGGGGGCCCCGCGGTGCTCCACGTGAGAGCACAACCGTCCCTCGACGACGGGGCAGACAGGTGCGAATGACTGGTAAGAATAGCTACTGACTTCTAAATAAAAGTTTAAGGTAGAGCCCAAGCTTTTCAAGAAATTTCAGGTCGACACAGAGCTCCTACACGCCACGTCCCAAGGAGAGGTGGCACCCTTTCATCAGACAGGAGGCCACGCTGCCATTAGGGCAGCTGCAGGAGAGCTTAGAGAAACCCTAGGCAGGACTGCTGGACTCCGTGAAGCTACTCCACGGCAGCCTTTCACACGTTCAAGCCACACTCAGGTTCCTGAACACAGCTAACAGAACCAAGCGACCCTTCACAGGAAGCTCCACAACCTCTGGCACTGGAACTGCCTTCCTACAGTTAAACTTGTCTTTCCAAAAAGTTTTTAGATTGTGTTAAGACAGACAGACATGAAGCAAAGCAGAGACAATTACAGCTCACTTACATGGATCATCAGACAATTTACCTCTCAGTAAATGTGTGATGGCTCAGAACTGCACTCAAGCTCACTGTACCAGTACACGTGACCCACCAGTGGCTTTTATTCTGACTAAAACCATGCGTGAGAATCATCCTGCAACTGCTCAACCAAACGTGCAAGCTACTCCACTCTTCCTCACTCTCAGCAACATTGTAAAATCTGAAAGAACTATTGGTCAACCTAACATAAAAAATGCACAAAGATCAGGAGACCAAGAGTGGTCAGCTGACATGAGGGGGAAAAAACCTCAGCAATAAAATATCAAAAAATGCTCCATTTCACTCATAACTGAAGGACTACACTTGTAATTCCTGAAGTGCGGTTTCACCTTTCACAGTAAAAGGTTTAAGCAATGTGAGCCCCAGTGGGGGAAAGGACCCTTTCCACTAATGACAGGATAAAAGAATGCAACCTTTTCAGAGGACTAACACCATCTTAAAATTTTTTAATGTGCTTACTATTCCACAATTCCACTTCTAGAAATTTGGGCTACAAAATATGCAATCATATAATCAATTTGCTCACTATACTACTGATTGCAGTTACAGCCACACTGGAACTCTGTAAGAACACTAGGAAAGTAAGTAAATACATTAAGGCAGGCACATCAAATTCCAGAGCAAACTAATAAAAAATGATCCCCACTAAGAGATATCCTGACTGTACTTAGCATCAACACCACAGATTTCTTGAGCAACCAGGGAGAAGAGGCAAGGTAGCTCTAACAGAGGTAGAATGATATGAATTAGACTACCCAGGCTTTTTCAGAAGTCACCATTCTTCAGCAAGAAGCAATGCAGAAATGCCTTCATAACCCAAGAATCCATAAATGTTTATATGATCCATGAGTTTTATACGTAGCCAGGCTACTATTTATCAGTAAGAACAACACACATTCTTAAAACACAAAATATTTCAGGAAATACAGGAATCATGAACCCCTTTGAAAGAAAAATGATCAGCTAACCAATATTAAATGGATTAGAAGACTCAACAGGACACTCAATCCCAGACAGTAAAAAAAAGTCTACAAAATCAGAGGGAAAGCAAATACAATCCAAGAACATGATACCTCGCCACTATGTCCTTCAAAATACAAAGGTAAACATTCCTAATTCACCAAATAAAGTACTCTATAAAAACTGACAAGAAAATCCAGCCAACAGGAAAATGAATCAAAGAACTCAATTTGGGTAAAGCCATAGTTAAAGAATCAGCAGGGAACACTGAATCCTTGAAAATATAAGACATTAAATACTGAGAAAACTGTAGTTGTAAAATGGACTATAAATGCTCTAAGACACTGACAATAAAACAATAAAAGTGAGGAAGAGGAGTACCAAGATCACATATATATCAATGACACCATTATTTTAATGTTTTTCATAATCTTTTTCCTATGGGGATTTGTAAGAAGCTAATAATTATTGAAGCAAAGTCTTCAGTTTCACTTGTTTCCTTGTCTGCTGTTAAATTCACGTAAGATGGATAGATCTCAAGAGCATTATGCTTTATGACAGAAGGGAACCTCAAAGATCACACACTGCAGGCCAGCGTTGGGTACAGCAGACTAAGCCACACCTTGCAAAACTGACATCAAAATTCAGAAGGCCAATTTAGCTGCTCAGCCTCCGGCTTTGATCCAGTTCCTAGCATCTAGGAAGAAAGAGGAAGACGGCCCAAGTGCTGGGGCCTTGCCACCCTCATGGGAGACACTGAGGGAGTTCCCAGTTACTAGTTTTGGAACTGGCCCAGACCTGGCTGTGGCAGAGATTTGGGCGGTGAAACAGAGGATAGAAGATCTGTCTCTCCCTCTCTGTTGCTCTATCAAATAAACACATTTTAAAACATAACAAAAAAGATCACACGCTGCAGTCTACATCCTTGTAACAACCTCAAAATGACAAAACTAGAGGGCTGGGGAGCAGAAGACCACTTGCTGGGAGTGAGAGAAAGGAACTACAAACACAAAGAGGGAGGAACAGAAGGGAGTACTGAGAGGACAGTTTTGGGCTTTGTGGCGATTACGTGACTCAACCCATGGAATGAATTTCATGGAACCACATACACCCAAATGAATGCAGGTTTAACAATGGTGACACTCAGTAAGGTCTGCAGTAGAATCAATAACTGACATGGGAGAGACTTTTCCTTTTTTTTTTTTTAATTTATATTTGAAAGTCAGAGCTACAGAGGAGGACAATCAGTGGCAGAGAGAGAGGTCTTCCATCCGCTGGTTCACTCCCCAAATGCCCACAATGGCTGGGGCTGGGCCAGGCCAAAGCCAGGAGCCAGGAGCTTCTTCTGGATCTCCCATATGGATGCAGGGGCCCAAAGACTTGGGCCATCTTCCACTGCTTTCCCAGATGCATTAGCAGGGAGCTGGATAGGAAGTGGAGCAGCCAGAACTGGAACCAGCACCCATATGGGATGCCGGTGCGACACAGGCTTAACCTGCCATAGCGCCAGCCGCGGGAGCAAGCATGTAGCCTAAAGAGTCACACTGACTATTCTGTTACACTCCAGGGCATGCAGAGATCACAATTTTTTCATTTGCTATTAGCAAACTCTTACTATCTGACTCCTTCTACCACGTGGCAATTTTGGGGAGCAAGTTTTAAGACTGACTGGCTAGCTACAGTGTTTTCATGGAACACTAGATCCAGTTTGGGCTACACTGTAAGTAAATATGCATCTGGGTTAAGAAGAAACACACCAGCTGTGGGGTTGGAACCCTGGGTTTGGATGTTGGCTCTGTCAATGCAGTTTGTAATTTTGAACAAGCAACTTATCACCACCCTCCTTGAACCACTGCACCCTTATGCTCCACAACTATACAATGGGAACACAGCACCTGTCTCACAGGGTAGGCACGAGAGCTCCCATGGTTCCATATGCAGTGTACATCAAGTCCCCTAAGCAATGGCTAGCACATAACAGAATTATACAGGGCCAGCATTGTGGCGTAGTGGGTAAAGCCGCCGTCTGCAGTGCCAGCATCCCATATGGACACTGGTTCAAATCCTGGCTGCTCTACTTCCAAACCAGCTCCCTGCTAATGCACCTGGGAAAGCAGCAGAGGATGGTCCAAGTCCCCTGCACCCACGTGGGAGACCTGGAAGAAGCTCCTAGCTCTTCAGAACCATGCAGCCATTTGGGGAGTGAACCAGCAGCTGAAGACCTCAATTTCTTTCTCTCTCTCTCTTTCTCTCTCTCTCTCCCCCCCCCACCCATCTCTCCCCCTGTCTCTCTGCCTCTCTGTAACTCTGCCTTTCAAATAAATAAATAAATCTTTAAAAAAAACAGAATCATACAACATACATGGGTCTTCTCAGTAGCCTCTTCCACCTCGCTCCCTTCTCCGCTGCACCCTGCCTGACCCCCACTCCCAAATGTCCCCCAGAAGTTCTCCCAGCAGCAGTTTTAGGAGCTTGCCCACAAGCACTCCATCTACACAGCATACATCCATCCGGCTCCCTAGGCTCACCTGCTGCCGGGAAGAAAAACTGTTATCTGAGCTCTGATGGCACGGATTTGGGGGAAACAGGGAGATTATTCTATTCATCCTCTCCTCCAGTGTTATCACTCACCAAATATCCTATGACCATTAACTAACCTCAAGGGCCCATCCTGAACTTCTTGAGTCTCTCTTCACTCCTGCCTCTTCCAATCACTCGAATGCTCACCTGGCACTGGAGGAGCAGTGACACTGAGATGCACCACAACAGGACTCATGAACAGCAAGAACTAGGCCTGCCCTCCCCAGGCCTGGAGCAGGAGTGAGGAGGGAGCAGGAAAGGAGGCATAAGTTTCATATTTTGCTCCTCAAACTTCCAAACTGACTCTACAAGAATGTGGTCTTGTCATTCTTATTTTTTTTTTTTTTTTTTTTTTTTTTTTGACAGGCAGAGTGGACAGTGAGAGAGAGAGACAGAGAGAAAGGTCTTCCTTTTGCCGTTGGTTCACCCTCCAATGGCCGCCGCGGCCGGCGCGCTGCGGCCGGCGCACCGCGCTGATCCGATGGCAGGAGCCAGGAGTCAGGTGCTTTTCCTGGTCTCCCATGGGGTGCAGGGCCCAAGCACCTGGGCCATCCTCCACTGCACTCCCTGGCCACAGCAGAGGGCTGGCCTGGAAGAGGGGCAACCGGGACAGAATCCGGCGCCCCGACCGGGACTAGAACCCGGTGTGCCGGCGCTGCTAGGCGGAGGATTAGCCTAGTGAGCCGCGGCGCCGGCCGGTCTTGTCATTCTTATAAAATAAATACAAATAAACCAAACGACAAAAGCAAAAACCCTAACTATCATCATCAAAGATGATGTATGTTAACTAGTGGGTAGAAAGTCCAAAGAGATGATATTTATGGTGACGCAGGAATGGGAAGAAGTTTCACCTGCAAAAATGCAGGAAAGGACATTCAAGCACAGGGAGGCAACAGCATGAGCAAGGGCAGAGAAATATGCAAGGGGACTGAGTGGTTTGTCATGGCTAGACGACAAGACACAATCTGGAAAGTCTTTAAAAGATATTCCAAATAGGCCGGCGCCGCGGCTCACTAGGCTAATCCTCCACCTTGCGGCGCCAACACACCGGGTTCTAGTCCCAGTCGGGGCACCGGATTCTGTCCCGGTTGCCCCTCTTCCAGGCCAGCTCTCTGCTGTGGCCCGGGAGTGCAGTGGAGGATGGCCCAAGTACTTGGGCCCTGCACCCGCATGGGAGACCAGAAGCACCTGGCTCCTGCCTTCGGATCAGCACGATGCGCCGGCCACAGCATGCCAGCCACGTTGGCCATTGGAGGGTGAACCAACGGCAAAAGGAAGTCCTTTCTCTCTGTCTCTCTCACTGTCCACTCTGCCTGTCAAAAAAAAAAAAAAAAAAAAAAGATATTCCAAATAAATCCATTTTAAGTATTAAATAAATCACTCCCACCCCTACTGAGAAATCTAAAAGTGAAACTGAAAATACATGGCCCAGGGCCAGTGTTGTAGCCCTGGCCTGAAGCGCCGGCATCCCATATGGGCGCCAGTCCCGGCTGCTCCACTTCCAATCCAGCTCTCTGCTATGGCCTGGGAAAGCAGTAGAAGATGGCCCAAGTCTTTTGGCCCCTGCACCCACGTGGGAGACCTGGAAGAAGCTCCTGCATCTTGGCTTTGGATCAGCGCAGTGCAGCTCCAGCTGTTGCAGCCAACTGGGGAGTGAGCCATCGCATGGAAGACCTCTCTCTCTCTGCCTCTCCTCTCTCTCTGTAACTCTTTCAAATAAATAAATAAATCTTTAAAAAAAAAAAAAAAAAAAAGGAAAGAAAATACACGGCCCTTGCACCTGTCACTATTCTGCTGTGATGAAAACCTGGCCTTGGGGCCAGCACTGTGACGCAGCGGGCTAAAGCCCCGGCCTGATGCGCCAGCATCCCATATAGACGCCAGTTCTAGTCCCAGCTGCTCCACTTCCGATCCAGCTCTCTGCTATGGCCTGGGATAGCAGAAGATGGCCCAAGTCTTTGGGCCCCTGCACCCACGTGGGAGACCCAGAAGAAGCTCCTGGCTCCTGGCTTCAGATCAGTGCAGCTCCAGCCGTTGCAGCCATGTAGGGAGCAAACCAGAGGATGGAAGACCCTTCACCCTGTCTCACCCTCTGTCTGTAACTCTACCCGTCAAATAAATAAACAAAAATCTTTAAAATAAAAAAAAAAATTAAAAACTTTGGTCTTTGGGCCCAGCAATGTAGCATGGTACAGAAAGCAGCCACCTGCTATGCTGGCATTCCCATATGGGCACCAGTTCGAGTCTCGGCTGCTCCACTTCCAATACAGCTCCCTGCTAATGGCCTGGTAAAGCAGTGAAGGATGGCCCAAGTGCTTGGACCCCTGCACCTACATGGGACACAGGGAAGAAGCTTCTGGCCCTGGCTTCAGCCTGGCCCAGCCCTGCCCAATGTGGCCATCTGAAGAATGAACCAGCAGATGGAAGGTACCTCTCTCTCTCCCTCTCTCCCTCTAACTCTGCCTTTCAAATAAATAAATCTAAAAAAAAAAAAAAAAAAAAAAAAAAAAAAAAAAACCACGTGGTCTCTGACAATGGAGGTCCTCTAATCTGAATGATTTGGTGTCTAGTGGCATGCTCACACCGGAACTCTGAGGTAGCCCACAGAAACAGGGGTACAGAAGATGGGCTGGTGGAGTTAAACCTGGACACCAGAGCCCAGGAAAGACATCAAATGTCAAAGCTAAAGATAAGGCCAGGGATCAGCATTGTGCCATAATGGGCTAAACCACATCCTGCAATACTGGCATTCCATATGGGCACCAGTTCAAGTCCTGATTGCTCCACTTCCGATTCAGCTCTCTGCTAATGTGTCCTTGGGCCCCTGCACCCACATAGGAGACCTGGATAAAGCTCCTTGGTCCTGGCCCCGGCCTAGCCCAGTCTCACTATTGCAGCCATTTGGGGAGTGAACCAGCAGATAGAAGATCTCTCTGTCTCTCCCTCTGTCTCTGTAACTCTTCAAAATAAATAAATTTTTAAACAACAAAAATAAAAAGAAACAATGCCAGCCTGACCCAAATGGAGGGAATGGAGGGAAAGGCCAGAGTCAGGGCGGCATCAACAGGCCTGGTGGTGCCAGGGAGAGGATGTGATGATGGAGCAGAGGAAGTTCAAGATTACTCAGGCTTATCATTAGCATGTCTGGTGGATAAGGTCATTAACAGAGCTAAGGCATGAGGGAGGAGGCACTGACCTAAGGCAAGATGATAGATTTGGTCTAGATTCATTTAATTTCATGCCTGTAGGACACCTAAGTGGATACCCAAGGCTGGAGAAGGAGGCTTAGTTCTGTTTGGTAGTCAGGGCATAGCTCAAGCCATGGGAAAGCAGACCAAGGGAGACCAAACCAAGAGAGTAATAATATCATGGAAGGCAAGGGAGCCAAGAAAGGGCTTCAGGAAAACAAAAGGAGAGGGCAGCTGTTATGGCCCACAAGCAGAGTCAAGGAGAGGTCACAGGTGATCTTGAAAAGTGGTGAAGCTGCCAGCGCTGTAGCGCACTGGGTTAAGCTGCTGCCTGCAACACAGGCATCCCACTTGGCACCGGTTCAAGTAAGAAAAGTGATAAAGACAAACCAGTGTGCAACACACTGCAGAGAAAGGGGGAGTGGGAAGGCAGGGGGAAGCAGCGACACCTGCTCGACAGGCTGGTGTGTCACTGCTTCCTTCACGGGGGCATACATGCTGACAACCCAACTACCTACAAGTGTCAGCATCCTTGTCCTGCCCAGTGTCAGTTGCTTCATGTCAGCACAGCAACAACTGGTCCAAGTGCTTGGGCCCCTACACCCACATGGGAACTCCTAGCTCCTGGCTTCGGCCTGGCTCAGCCCCAGCCATTGTGGCCACTTAGAGAGTGAACCAGCTGATGGAAGATCACTACATCTCTCCCTCTCTCTCTGTAACTCGGACTTTCACGGCTATTGTGGCCACTTGGGCAGTGAATCAGCAGACGAAAGATCTCTCCATCTCTCCCTCTCTGTAACTCTGACTTTCAAATAAATAAATAAATCTTTTTTTAAAAAAGAGTTAGATTAAGGATATAAAATATTAAAAAAATAATAAATGCTATGGAAAGAAGTAAAGCAAGATTCAAGAAACTGGACACCTGAAGTGGAATTATAAGTTTAAAGAGAGAAAGGTGGAGATGGCCCTGTGGCATAGCGGCTAAAGCTGCTGCCTACAGTGCCAGCATCCCATATGGACACCTGTTCAAGTCCCGGCTGCTCCACTTCTGATCCAGCTCCCTGCCAATGCGCCTGGGAAAGCAGTGGAAGACGGCCCAAGTACTTGGCCCCTGGACCCACATGGGAGACCTGGAAGAAGCTCCTGGCTCCTTGGCTTCAGATCAGCCCAACTCCAGCTGCTGGGAGAGTGAATCACCATTTGGGGAGTAAATCGGCAGATGGAAGATCTCACTCTCTCTCTCTGCTTCTGCCTCTACCTTTCAGAGGGAGAGAGGTGACTCTTGCAAAAGCTTCAAGAAGGTTCAGTCACACAGATTCCCAGGACAACACAGTCTAGGCAGAGCAGCAGCCAGGACGAAGTCTCAGGGCAGGAACACACCTTGCTGTCTGAAGAATGGCAAGAGGCTAAGGGAGCTGGAGCAGAGAGCGCAAAAGGCGGAGTCCCGGGAGATGCAATCCGACAGTGACAGTGTGAGTGACAGGTCTGAAAAGCAAGTCTGAGTGGGCCATCCTGAAGCTGGAGATGAAGGTCTGCACCAGCAATTCCTGGCTAACGGGTGGCCTGGAAGAGTGCCCCGCGTCTAAGGCCCAGGGCAGTTCAGCTGTCCAGAGATCAGTGGAATGAGGAAGGAATGCCAGTGAGACGGGAGGAAATGCAGCACATCCCAGTCGCCCAGAGGCCAGGCTAAGAAAGGCTTCACGGAACAGACAAGTTCAGCCTGTCCAGTGCAGACCAAGTAAGAGTGGCCTGAGAGCAAACCAGTGGGTTTCACAACAGTGGTGGGAGGGATCTTGACAACTACACTTAAGAGAGAATGGGAAGTGAGAACTAGAACCAGGTACAGACCACTCTTTCCTGGAGTTTTGTTGCAAAGGGGAACAAAGAAATGGGCCGTACCAGCCAGGAAGGTAAGAGTCAAGGTTTCTGAAGAGAAAAAAGGGCCCATTTGTGTACTGCGTGCATGAATGTGAGCACATAAAGTCCTAGAAAGCCCCAAGCGAACAAGTTCCTTCCTTGACTCTCATTTGGCATCTGTTATTTTCTACTATCTTTACTGATGTGTATCTGATCTTCATAGCTATCTCAAACAACTTTCACTTGGAAGGCCCTGTTTGTCTTTGTCCAACTCTCAAACTCTTTATCCTCCTGCAAGACCCGAATCCCCGTCCTGGGAAACCTTCCCCGACCCTTCTCCCATTGTCCCACTGCATTCTCTGTACCAGCTCTGTACCACTATCGCCCTATCACAATCTCTTGTATCTATCAGAATCCGTCTTATCTTCCCCACTAAACAGGCTCCTAGAGGGCGGGGCAGCGTTAGCCCAAAAGCGTTAACAGTTAAGAGCACTGACTCTTGAGCCGGACACCTGGGACTGAATCCCAGTTTCAACACTTGGTTGCACGTGAAGCTGCCTAACCTCTCAGTGCCTTGAACAGCATAATCTGTAAAATGGGAAATAAAAATAGCTTCTCCCTCCTGGTGTTGTTAGGAAAAGTAAAGGATTAGTGTATGTAAAATGCCTGGCATATATATTATATATATATAAACTAGTAAACTTTTATAACCACAGCACCTAGGATTTTTTTCTAATTAATCTATTTATTTGAAAGTCAGAGTTACACAGACAGAGAAGGCAAAGCAGAGAGAGAGAGACAGGTCTTCCATCCACCCGTTCAATCCCCAGATTGGCCAGAGCTGGGCCAGGTCGAGGCCAGGAGCCAAGAGCTTTTTCCAGGTCTCCTACATGGGTGCAGGAGCCCAAGGACTTGGACCATCTTCTACAGCTTTCCCAGGCCATAGCAGAGAGCTGGATTGGAAGTGGAGCAGCTGGGACTCAAACTCTTACCCATATGGGATGCCAACACTGCAGCGACAGCTTTACCTACTACGCCACAGCGCCGGGCCCCGCACCTAGGATTTTAAGTTTAACAGCAGGAAGTCAACAAATTACTTCACAAATAACTAAACTGAGACACTAAAAAACTCTGGTTTAGTATACAGAATTACTTTTCTATACCACATTAACAAGGATTTTCGTTTACCAGGTAATTCCATCATCTGAATAAGGCATGTACTAATTTTTTCAAAAGCTAGTAAAGTCATTTCTCAATACTTAACTGTCTCCCCCATCTCTAAGGATGTCACTGACATTCATTACCTCTGCCACCTGCCTACACTACCTCTCCCCTAAAGCATGGTGGACAACAGAACACACCTAGTGAGTGGCCAAGGTTAAGATCTGACCTTGCCTCCATTACAGATGACATTAAAAAGAAAAACCTTTATAATCAATGCATCGCTTAAGCAACTGAAAAAGAAATGCCAATTTAAGCAAGGACTCAATTTTGCACAAAATTTCCATATTAAGTAATGGCCATTCAATATTAAGTAGCAATTTTTCAGAGAAACAGTGGGAACCTCTAACTTGTTTAACCAGTTAAGAACTCGTGGGAATTCAACCCAAAATGATGATTTAATGAACTAGGGTATACCCAGCTATTCTCATTCTGTACTGCACCTATCAATCTTTTCTAACTAGTTCTAAACACACAGGTCAAGATCCCTCCTAGTGGTGGTGGCACTGTGGAGAAGCAGACTGGACCACATGGGAGCACTAGTCCCATGCACAGCTGTTCTGCTTCTGACCCAGCGCCCTGCTAATAGGCAAGGGGAAAGCAGTGGAATATGGCCAAGCGCTTGGGCCCCTACCACCCCTGTGGGAGACTAGGATACAGTTCCTGCCATTGCAGCCACTTGGGGAGTGAACCTGCAGATGGAAGATATCTATCTCTCACTCACTCTCTCTTTCTTTCTTTCAAATAAATAAAATAAATCTTTAAAAAGAAAGACTGTTTAAAGCAAGCTTCCCATCCTCCCTACGCCACTACCATCTCTCAGACACATTCTGGACATACCGGACGGCAGACTCCTGATCCTCTTTCCCAGGAGGCAGCACAGCGACTTGGAAGAGCAGGGGCTTGGAGTGGAGCACCCTGGGTTCCATGCCGCCCCACCACTCCTTCAACAGGCATCCTAAGCAGGTCTGTCAATCTCCCCTCTGGCAGTAACAGCAATCATATAACCTAGCCAGGTTAGTGTGGTTAAATAATACTGAGTAACTAAAAGGAAAAGCAGTAATGAAAAACAGCTAGCACATCAAAGATGCTTAATAAACAGTTTTCATTATGCTACACCATTTTCAAGTCTTAGTAGAGTTGAAGTTTTAAGAAGATGATACCAAAAGGGTTGAAACTTGGGGCCGGCACTGTGGTGCAGCAGGTTAACGCCCTAGCCTGGGGCGCCGGCATCCCAAATGGGCACCAGTTCAGGACCGAGCTGCTCCAATTCTGATCCAGCTCTCTGCTGTGGCCTGGGAAAGCTGCAGAAGATGCCCCAAGTCCTTGGACCCCTGCACCCATGTAAGAGACACAGAAGAGGCTCCTGGCTTCAGATCGGCGCAGCTCCAGCCGTTGCAGTCAATTGCGGAGTGGACCATCAGGTGGAAGACCTCTCTCTCTCTCTGTCTCTACTCACTCTGTGTAACTCTGAATTTCGAATAAATAAATAAATCTTTAAAAAGGGGGGGGGGGGGGGGCTGAAACTTGGAAAGACATTGTGGCACAGTGGTTAAGTCACCACTAGGGAACCCAGCATTCCATGTCAGAGTGCCTGGGATGGGATTGCGCCTCTGCTTCCCACGCAGGTTCCTGTTAATATGTACCTTGGAAGGTAGTAGGTTGCGACTCAAGTACTTGGGTCCCTGTCACCTACATAGGAGACTTGACCTGTCCCCTGCCCCTCTCTGTCACTTTGCCTTTCAAATACATAAAAATAAACTTTTTTCAAAAAGGTTTAAATTTATGCCAACTAATACTTTTAAAACTGTTGGGGCCAGCACTGTAGCGTAGTAGGTTAAGCCTCCGCCTGCATCCCATACAGGCTCGTTAAGAGTCCCGGCTGCTCCACTTCCAATCCAGCTCCCTGCCAATGCACCTGGGAAAGCAGTGGAAGACGGCCTGAGTCCTTGGGCCCCTGCATCCATGTAGGTGACCTAGAAGAAGCTCCAGGCTCCTGGCTTCAGATCAGCCCAGCTCCAGCTGTTGCAGCCATTTAGGGAGTGAACCAGCGGATGGAAGATCTTTCCATCTCTCCCTCTCTCTCTAACTCTCTCAAATAAATTAAGTAAATCTTAAGGAAAAAAAAAAAGACTCTAGAAGCCACCTCTTTTAAAAAAAAAAAAAGAAAGAAAGAAAGAAAAATCATTAAGGCAGTAAGCAATGGAAAGGAAAAAAGTTCTTGGAATACACAAATAGCTATGATTTCAGGGAAAAGACCCTGCTCCTAAGAAACAAAAAAAAAAAAAGACAATGGCTTCCTTGCCTTTGACAGACAAGGCCTGTCCCACCCAAACCCCTGACTCTGTGCACTACACACAATGACCATCACCATCTTAATCACTTTACACACACTGTAGCCACCTGCTGTGTATGTAAATGAGATCTAGGTTACAAAAACCTTGACTTGAAACTTACCTCCAAAAAAAAAAAAAAATGTCAGGGAGGTCATGAAGTCAGCAACTTTACAATTAATTACTCAGTAGTTGGGAAAGGCGTTTGGCACAGATGCCACTTGGGATGCCCACATCCCATACCAGAGTATCTGAGTTACAGCCCTGCTCTGCTCCCGATTCCAGCTCCCTGCTAATGCACACCCTGGAAGGCAGCAGCTGGTGGCTCAAGTACTTAGGTCCCTGCCACACACACCCGAGTTTGGAGACCCGGATGGAGTCCAGCTGCTGCCAGCACTTGGGGAGTGAGCCAGCAGACAGACACACGCACGCTCCTGCACGTGCTCACACGTTCCCTCGCTCCCTAACAAATAAAAGAAATAACGATTTTGTAAGCGCTCACTGCCAATTCAAGTGAACTCTGAATACAAGGGATCTCGGCTAGCTCAGCCAATGAACTTTCGTCGGAGGGTCCTACGGCAAAGTTCTCAGTTCCCGAGGGGAGGACCGGGTCCTGCCTTGTTCTCCGATGCGTTCCCAGGGCCCGGCATCCAGGAGAGCTGCACACCCACACTCACAGCACCACTATTCACGAGAGCCAAGAGGTGGACGCATGCCGGAACACACTGAGGGACGAATGGATAAACAAAACGTGGCACGTACACACAATGGAATTCAGCCTTCAAAAGGCAGGAAATGCTGACACAGGCTACGGCATGGATGAAGCCTGAAGACGCTATGCCAAGCGAAATCGGCCTGCCTCCAAAGGATGAACACTGCCAATGATGTGAGAGGCACCTACAGTAGCCAATGCAGAGAAACAGAAAGTAAAGATGGTGGCTGACACGGCCTGGGGGAGAGGGTCTCTTGGGTGCAGGTGCAGAACTGCACACTTTTGTGGGATGAAACAACTGCCGGACGTACGGCGGGCGTGACTGCGACTGCGGGCAACACGTCTGCACGTAACGCCACCGATCGGCACACTTACAACCGTACATCCTGTGTTGTCCATATTCTACAGTTCAGAAACAAAACCAAAACATATTGGTGGAAATAAAAAAGGAGTGAGTACTACTTTCACCAATCGCTGAATGCTAATATAATTTGCAGACTTCTTATCTCCACACTTCATAGAAGAGGAAATTGGAACTCAAAGAGCTTAACTGCTCTGTCACTACACACAGTGTGTGTGTGTGTGTGTGTGTGTGTAGTAGACTATGTAAGGCATACACGCATCACAGGGGTCTTCTACCCAGCTGGTTGTGAACCCCGCGAGAACACCATGCCTCTTACTACACCCAGGGCCCAACAACACTTTGAGAATCCACTGGCCTGAACACCTGCATCACAAAAGCTCGAACTCCAACCTTTTCTCTACCACCCACTAACAGGGCAGGGACAAAATGGGTGGCCCTGAGAACCGTTCTGTCCCCGGAAGTGTTCAAACAGGCTGAGCAATGGTGGGGCTTGCTGTATGCCAGGAGCCAGGGCAGATCCAATGCACACAATTTTATCTCACAGAGGGCTCAGTCTAGAGCAGCAGATAAGGCTCAGAAAACAATCCCAATTACAAAAAAGCCAAATGCTGAACAGAGGTGCGAGCCAACCGTGAAGGCAGCAAGGCGAGCGTCAGTGGATGTGCAAGGTCTGGAAGGATAGACTGTCCCTGGTCCTACAAGGTGCAAGGCAACGGCACACAGCAGCCTGTGGAGGGGTAGGGATCCCTGCCTTTGAGTCATCCGGGTCCCCAGTCATAACCTGGTCCAGCTCTGCGCGCTCTTATAGAACAGAACCTCTGAAATCGCACCGCCTCCCTTCAAATCCTGCCCCTGTCACTCAAGTGTCACCTGTCCCCGACTGGCCTCAAGTCTCCCCACTTATGAACACAAGGGTTGATGCGCTCACTAAATAATGCCCTGTCCACTTACTCCGCATAGGGCCTGGCCAGAAATACACGCTAGCCTTTGTCACGACGAGCCGCACGGCGGGAGAGGCCCACCCCCAGCAGATGCAAGGGCCCAGGCAGTCCCGAGCCACCCCGCGGGTGGGGGGGATGGGCGCGCACAGCCGGGGCTTGCACACCCTGCACGCATGTGTCACCGGCCAGCCTCGGCACGCGCCTCTCCCCCGCCCCGAAGGCAGAAGCGATGGCTCAGCAGCTCCGGGGCCCACTCCTGCCCCCCACCCCCGGCTCCCACCCCACTTACCATGCTGGCCGGGGGAGGGGCGGCTCAGGTGAGCTGGTTCGTGGGCTTCGGACACGTCCCGCTCGCACAGTTCAGGTCATGGTCCCGGCAGGCTCGGGAAGTCCCCGCCCGTGCAAACACAACCCCTTCCCCACCCGGGCCCCCTCTATGAAGAAGAGCAAGGCCTCCCGGTCCGCCTCATCGGGGGTCCCCGGGACAATTCATCCAGACCCTCCCTTCCCTCCCCAAGGAAACTGAACAAGCAGGAAATGGGGCTCCGAGGGCACCAGCTCGGGGGCCCCCCGCCCGGGCCCGACCCCCGAGAGGGGGAGGCTACGGGCCCAGGCAGGGGCTCCCCGGAGCCGCGGACAGAGGCGGCGTCGGCGGGCCCGGCCCCGAGGCTAAAGGGGCGGAGGCTGAATTGGGCCTCGGCGGCGCGGCACGGCCCGGGCGGCCGGCTCAGGGAAGAGGCCCACAGGCCCGCGCTGTCCTCACCGCTTCAGCCCACACGGCCGCTACCGCCACCCCCCAGAGCATCCCTGCGCGCTCCCGCCCCAGAGCCGCCCGCTCGCGCCGCGCGGCCGCCCCCGACCAACAGCCCCAGCGCGCCGGAAGTGGCGAGCTCCGGGCGGCCCCACAGCACCGCCGCCGGGCTGCGGCGCTGGAACCGGACCAATCCGGAATCGACGAGGGGCCGGGCAGGGGGCGGGGCCGCACCTGACGGCTCCCACTGGCCCCGCCTCCTGTGGCTCCGCCCCCTACGCCCGCGGTGCGGGCCTGGCGGCCATCTTGGTAAAGGGAGCCAAGGGCGGCCATCTTAGTAAAGGGGCGGTTTCTCTTTCGCTTCGCTTGCTCATTCATTCTGCAAATCTTTATGGAGCGCCCCTTGTGGGTTGAGCACCGGGGTCACAGCTTGGCGGTGCACAGCCTCTGCGCCGCTGGAGCCTCAGTTCATTTAGTCCACTTACAATCCAGCTATGCCGTGGCCCACAGGCCCAGCTGTTGGTGCTAAGACTAGAAATTGTCAAGGAGCATAATTACAGCCATTTATATTTCTACTCTGGGCTGTGGATTCCTAGTACAGAAGGTTTGTTGAAAACAATAGCCTTTTTAGAATGTTGTTAATGGGGCCGGTGCTGTGGTGTAACAGGTAAAGCCAGTCCTGCAGTGCTGGCATCCCATATGGGCACGGGTTCAAGACCCGGCTGCTCCACCTCCGATCCGGCCCTCTGCTGTGGCCTGGGAAAGCAGTGGAAAATGACCCAAGTGCTTGGGCCCCTGCACCCGCATGGGAGACCTGCAAGAAGCTCGTGGCTCTTGGCTTCAGATTGGCTCAGCTCTAGCCATTGAGGCTATTTGGGGAGTAAACCAGCAGATGGAAGATCTCTCTCTCTCTCTCTCTGCCTCTCCTTCTCTCTCTGTGTAACTCTGACTTAAAAAAATAAATGAATAAAATGTTAACAAGAGGTAAACAAAACTTGGACAGTCCCTTCTCTTTGTTAGCCCTATGAATAAATTAATTGTAGAAATGAGTGCTTTGAGTGTCACGAACAAAGCAAACACATAACGGGGGGAGGGCAGACAGAAAGTGGAAGGGAAGAGCTGAAGCCAGCTGAGACCTGCAGGCAGCGTGGGCACAGCCAGAGGAACAGCACCTGCCAAGGTTCTGAGAGGGCAAAGAATGCAGGATCTTAACCCCCACCTCCCCACCACCCTCTTCACCTGTGGAAGTGCCGAGTTTAGGAAATAGGAAGAAAACATCCCAAACAGCTGATGCCGAGCCTTGGGCTGTGCCTCCTGCAAACCTATATAACCCAATGGCTCTCAGAATCACCTGGAAGGCCAGTTAACACAGGTGGTAGGGGGCAGTAGGTATTTGGCATAGCTGCTGAGATCCTACCTGAGATGCCCACATCCCATATCTAAGTACCTCGGTTTGATTGCCTGTTCTGGCTTCCTGCTGACACATATCCTGGGAGAAGGCAGGTGATGGCCAAGTATTTGGTCTGCCACCCCCATGGGAGACTAACTGTTGTGGGCATTTGGGAGTGAACCAGCAAATGGGAGCATGTTTATTTCTCTCTTTTTCTCTCTCTCCCCCTTTCTTTGTCTGCCATTCAAATAACTTAAAAATAAGTATTTTCTTTTTTTGACAGGCAGAGTGGACAGTGAGAGAGAGAGAGAGGTCTTCCTTTGCCTTTGGTTCACCCTCCAATGGTCACCGTGGCCTGCGCGCTGCGGCCGGCGCACCGCGCTGATCCGATGGCAAGGAGCCAGGTGCTTCTCCTGGTCTCCCATGGGGTGCAGGGCCCAAGCACTTGGGCCATCCTCCACTGCACTCCCTGGCCACAGCAGAGAGCTGGCCTGGAAGAGGGGCAACTGTGGGGAGCAATCCGGACTAGACTGAGTTACTGGAATTAAGACTTATTCTATGCATCTGCTCTCCCACAATATGGCGCTGGGAGAGAAGTAAACAGCTTCTGCACAGCTGCCTCCAGTTCAACCAATAAACTGTAGGACTTGCTCCTGATTGGAGGAGAGCAGCGTACTCGGCGTGTGGGCAGCCGAGTTGGGATTGGCAGAGGAGGACTATAAAGGAGGAGAGAGACGGCATGCACCAGGAACATCTAAGGGAACACCTGTGCAGCCCCCAGAGAGCCGGCCGGCGGTGTGCCGCTCCCCTGCGGAAGTGGGGAATGTGGCCAGGGGGAACTGCCCTTCCACGGAGGTGGAAGGGACAGTAGCCAACCCGGGAAGAACCAGCAGCAAACCCGGGGAGGGCCGAGCAGACGAAAGAACAGCGCAGGGTCCTGTGTCGTTCCTCCACGAAGAGGGGGAGCGACAGGCAACCAGGACAGAATCCGGCGCCCAACCAGGACTAGAACCTGGTGTGCCAGCACCGCAAGGTGGAGGATTAGCCTATTGAGCCGCGGCACCGGCTAAGTATTTTCTTTAAGACATTCATTCGGTGTGTCTGGGATGGGGCCTAGTAGTCCACATTGCTAACCAGTTCCCAGGTCATGCTGATGCTACAGGTCCAGAGACCTCATTTGGAGAACCACTGATACTACTCACGTCAAAGGACAAAATGACAGTGAGTTTCATTTAAACAGCTCAGTTGGCTTTTATTGCAAGAACAGAATCTAGCAACATCTCATCCCATAAAACTGGGGGGAGGGGGGAGGTTCTGATGAGCAGGGCACAGGAGATTGGTTTTATAGGCAAAGATTGAAGAAAACAGAAACAGAAAACAAAAAGTGGATTGGTCCTTTCAAAGTTCTTTTTTCTGTAAAGATGAAAGCAGAGGGGACTTCCTTATCATGCAAACTAATTCTGGTTTGTTTGGGGATTTGGCTGTTATCTCTCTCCTGATTTCTCCAAAGATCAGATAACCTAGTTTCAGCTTTAATGACGTGGAACCTTATCATGAGTGACTCCATTTTGCTTTGGTCTGTTGGGCCTCAGGTAGGAGCTCAATCCAAACCAGCGGCCTCCCACAGATTTTATTTAACATTCATCACTACAGAAAGTGACAGCTTTCATTGATTCTTTTTTAAAATATGTAATTATTTGTATTTTGAATGACAGGGTTATAGAGACAGAGAGGGAAAGAGAGATCTTGCAGCCACTAGTTCACTCCTCAAATGGCTACAATAGCCAGGGCTGGTCCAGGAAGAAGCCGAGAGCCATGAGCTTCATCTTGGTCTCCCACATGGGCAGCAGGGACCCAAGCACTTGGGCCATCTTCTGCTGCTTTCCCAGGAACATTAACAGAGAGCTGAATCAAAAGCCAGGACTTGAACTGTCTCCCTCTCTCTGTCTGTAACTCTACCTCTCAAATAAATAAATAAAATCTTTTTAAAAAAAGATTAACTGTGAATACACATAAAACATCTAGCAGGAAAGACGTGTAATACATCCCAGCCATTATTATTTTCACCCCAAGGTAAAATGTTCATATGGGATTCTGGCATTGCAGGCTGAGACTTAACCCAGTGTTCCACAACACCAGCCCCTTCATTTATTTGACCAAATGTTTATTGTTGCCCACAAAGTGACAACCACTGTTCCAAGGATTCTGTGCTGAGCAAAACAGACATACATACACCCTTATGGAATTCAGAGACAAATTATTTACAACCATGATATAATACCTAATTAGTTATAACAGTTCTAAGAGCAATGAAAGGTAACTACAGACTACCATGAGAGAATGCTAACGTAGTTATGTGTTAACACAGCCAAGTGATCTAAGCCAATTTAGGGTTGAAATGGGGAGGAGGTCAGAAAGTAACAATTATTTCAGCAGGACCTGAAACAAGTCAGAATTCATTAGGTAAAGGGAGCGGGCATAGAACATTCTAGGCAGTAGAAAAGGCATGTAGCAGAGAAGCCATCTCAGTGAACACATGAATCAGAACAAAGTCCAAGTCACTAGTCCTTTCTTGGCTCAGTGAAGTAGGATTGGCGAAAGCATTAGGTTGAAATATGTCTGAAGCGGAATTCACGTCTCAAATTCACTACTTGGGGAGCGGGACAATTAGCTTAGTGCTGAAGATGCCAGTTCAGACATCATGTCCAACATCAGAGTACCTGGGTTCTCCGGCACCTGACTCTAGCTGCCAATGTAGACCCTGGGGAGCAGCAGGTAATGTAGTTAGGTTCCTGCCACCTACAGGGGACAACTGGATTGTGTTCCCAGCTCCCAGCCCCAGCCCCAGCCCCAGATGTTGCGGACATTTGAGGAGTGAACTAATAGATAGGAGAGTGCTTTTGCTCTCTCTCCTCAAATGAACAAATAAATAAAGTCGTAAATACTCACAGGATGGGCATTGTGGCATAGCAGATTAAGTCGCCACTTGGGATACCCATATCCTATATCCTATATCCTATATCCTATATCCTATATCCTATATCCTATATCCTATATCAGAGTGCCCATATCCTATATAAGAGTGCACCTCCAATTCTGGTTCAGCTTCCTACCAATGTACACCCAGAGAGGCAGCAGATGATGGTTCAAGTACTCACGCCCCCTGCCACCCACATGGGAGACCCAGATGGAGTTCCTGACTCGTAATTTCAGCCTGGGCCAGCCTGGGCTGTTGCAGGCATTTGAGATTTGGAGAGTGATTTTCTCTTTCTCCCTCTCCCTCTCCCTCTCCCTCTCCCTCTCCCTCTCCCTCTCCCTCTCCCTCTCCCTCTCCCTCTCCCTCTCCCTCTCCCTCTCCCTCTCCATCTCCCTCTCCCTCTCCCTCTCCCTCTCCCTCTCCCTCTCCCTCTCCCTCTCCCTCTCCCTCTCCCTCTCCCTCTCCCTCTCCCTCTCCCTCTCCCTCTCCCTCTCCCTCTCCCTCTCCCTCTCCCTCTCCCTCTCCCTCTCCCTCTCATAAACAAATAATACAATTCACTAGCAGAGTTATCTTAAAGTGACTATGGAAGTCTTGGTTCCCTCACTGTGTAACTGGGTAACAGAAATTCAACTCAAATCCCTGAGAGGTGTGCCTTTGACTCATAGCTTCCATAACGGGGCTTCCAGAGATGGGGCAGCTTCAGGCCTGTTGTGATGTGATGGGAGCCCGGGATTCATTCTGCCAGGAATTTCTTGGCTGTGCTCTCCTCCACGTATCAGGCTTGTCCTCAGAATGGCTGCCAGGAACATCCGGGAAACAAACCCCACCATTCTCTCCCCTTGTTACGTCCTCTTTCACTGCAACACACTTTATCCTACCGGACCTCACTGGCCCAGATCCACCCATCTGTGACCTAGTCATAGTGAAGGAAGATGGACTTGCTATGATTAGCTAGAAAACTCTTCTCTGGAGTTGCTTCAGTTCCTCGAATGAGCTGTTCATTATATCTCCATCGCCAGGCTGGGTTGAAGATTAACTTTGGGGCTGGCGCTGTGGTGTAGTGGGCTAAGCCTCTATCTGCAGTACTGGCATCCAATATGGGCAAGGGTTCAAGCCCCAACTGCTCCACTTCTGATCTAGCTCTCTGTTATGGCCTGGGAAAGCAGTGGAAGATAGCCCAAGTACTTGGACCTCTGCACCGGCTTGGGAGACCTAGAAGTTCCTGGCCCCTGGCTTCAGACCAGCCCAGCTCCAACCATTGCAACCATGTGGGGAGTGAAATAATAGATGGAAGACCTCTCTCTCCTTCTCTGCCTCTGCCTCTCTGAAACTCTGCCTTTCGAATAAATACATAAATCTTTAACAACAACAACAGAAATACCAAAGTATTATGTATTTATAAAGACTTGGGTATTTTGTTATAGCAGCACAAAGCAGACTTTGCAATCTCAGTTTCTTCATCCATAAAATGGGAATATTACTTACCTGGCTGAATAAGGAACTGCATTAGTCCCCTTCTATCAGACTTTCAAATGAGGATTTGAAGAATTGACAAGGGAGGCTACTTAAGAACATTTACAAAGGCTAATGCAGAAGCCCCGTTCTGGAAAAAGCAGGCTTATCAATGTTCCCAAGCCTGGTGGAACGGATAGGGAGAATTGTTTGTGAGTAGCCAAGAGGGCAGCCAGTCACCGCATAACAACGTTTTGGCCCCAGTGACAAACCTGCTGGAGGTCTGTTGTGGGTCGAGCATGACTCGTCTCCCCCAAACTCATACAGATGTTCAAACTCTGAGGTCTTCATGTTAGCGGCTGATGGAGTGAGGGTGCAGACCTGTGGCCAGCAGGTGGGTCTTGTGGGAGGGGTTCTTGTAACTGGGGGCGTGCCCTCAGAGGATGGTTCTCTCAAAGAGTTGATTTTGTTTTGAGTTCAAGTTCAGCCTAGCCACTCTCCCTCCGCTTCCTGGCTCACCATGTGATCACGCCTCCGCACTCTCCAAGACCAGCTGCCACAGACGCCGCCCACTGCACCACCTGATCCTGAACTCCAACCTCCAAACTATAAGGTGAAATCAACCCGGCCCCCGGCAAGAAGCTCCTCTCCAGTATGTACAGTTAGAGTAACAGACAATGAACTAATACGTGGTCCCATGGAGTATAATGCAGCTGCCGAGCTGATGGTGCCTAGCGGAGTCAGGGCATCAGAACGTCATAGCACAATACATTACCCACACGTGTGTGGTGGTGCTGATGTAAAAGAAGCGCACCGTGCTGCCAATCTTATGCAGCTATAGCACATGCAGTTACACGCTCTGCATCACACTTGATCATGACCGTGAACGACCATGTTCCTCTCCTGTACTCCAGCTTCTATAAAAAGCTTGCAGTAAAGAGGTGTGCAATGGTAGGCCAGAAGAAGCCTCAGGCATCTTGTGGGCATCATGTCTCTTTTCAAAAACTCCTTTTATTTTTTAAGGATTATTCGTGGGGCTGGCACTATGGCTTAGCGGGTAAAGCTGCCACCTGCAGTGCCAGCATCCCAAGGTTCAAGTCCCAGCTACTCCACTTCTGATCCAGCTCTCTGCTATGGCCTTAGAAGGCAGTAGAAGATGATCCCAAGTCCTTGGACCCATGTGGGAGACCTGGAAGAAGCTCCTGGCTCCTGGCTTCGGATCAGCACAGTTCCAGCCATTGCGACCATCTAGGGAGTAAATCAGCAGATGGAAGTCTCTCTCTCTCTCTCTCTCTCTCTCTCTCTCTCTCCCCCCCACTCTCTCACTCTCACTCTCTGCCTCTCTATAACTCTGCTTTTCAAATCAATACATAAATCTTTTTTAAAAGAGATTTTTATTTATTTTTAAAATATTGATTGATTGATTGATTTGAAAGGCATGGTTACAGAGAGACAGACAGACAGACAGAGATCTTCCATCTGCTGGTTCACTCCCCAGATGGCTGCAACAACCCAGGGCTAGGCTGGGTTAGGCTGAATGAAGAAGCCAGGCTGTCCATCTGGTCTCCCACATGTGTGTCAGGGACCCAAGGACTTGGATCATCAAGGGCTGCTTCCCAACTGAATTAGCAGGAGCTGGATTAGAAGTGGAGCAGCTGGGGGTTGAACCAACGCCCATCTGGGATGGTGGTGTTGCAAGCAGCAGCTTAACCCATTGCACCACAATGCCAACTCCAATTCATTTGTTGTTACTTGTTTGAGAGAAAGAGAGAGAGAGAGAGAGAGAGAGAGAGAGAGAGAGATTCCATCTAGTGGTTCTCTCCCCAAATGCTTGTATGCTCACAACAGTTGGGACTTGATCAGGACGAAGCCAGGAGCCAGGAACTCTATCCAGGTCTTGCACGTGAGTGACAAGGACCCAAGTACTTGAGACCTCATCTACTGCCACTCAGGGTGCATAGCAGCAGGAAGCCGGACTGGAATCAGAGGTGGAACCGGATCCTAGGCACTCCAATGCGGGATGCAGGTGTCCCAGGGAGTGGCTCCGCCCCCTGGGCCACAAGGCCCACCCCTCACCACATCACTGAGCACATCAGTGCTCATGGATGCTTCGCTGCATGGATGCAGTGAAGTGGAAGGAAGCAGAGGGCTTCATGTCAAGGGAAACAAATCAGACTCAGAAGGACAAACACCGCACGCTCTCTCTCACATGCAGAAGCTAGAAAATAAAAATGTCAATCTGAAAGTAGAACAGTGATTGCTAGAGGCTGCGAGACCTGAGAGGAAGGGGACAGAGGGGGATGGGATAGTGCCGGAACGTGATTGGTTCGGGAGAATAAGTTGCGGTGCTCGGAGGCACAGCACAGTGACTAGTACCAACCTAGTGTAACAGCTAGAGGAGAGTTGAACAGCTCAAGGAGAGGGGAAAGGTACCCACTTGGATTTGATCAGTACACAGTGCATTTGCTTGCTGAGATGTCACACTGCACCCATAGAAATGTACAATTATTGTTAATCGAAGTAGTGGGTTTTTTTTTTTTTTTTTTTTTTTATTTAAGGGGAGGCCGGCTTTGAGGCGCAGTGGGTTAAGATGTCATCTGTAATGGCAGAATCTGGTTTGAGTTCTGGCTGCTCCACCTCCAATCCAGCTCTCTGCTATGGCCTGGGAAAGCAGTAGAAGATGGCCCAAGTTCTTGGGCCCCTGCACCCACTGGGAGACCAGGAAGAAGCTCCTGGCTCCTGGCTTCAGATCGGTGTGGCCCCGGCCACTGCAGCCATTTGGGGAGTGAACCAGCAGATGGAAGATTTGCTCTCTCTCTCTCTCTCTAACTCTACCTTTTTAAAAAGATTTATTTGTTTATCTGAAAGGTAGAGTTACAGAGAGAGAGAGAGAGAATGAGAGACAGAGAGGTCTTCCATTTGCTGGTTCCCTCCCAAATGGCTGCAATGAACGGAGCTGGGCTGATTCATTTGAAGCCAGGAGCCAGAAGCTTCTTCCAGGTCTCCCACATGGGTGCAGAGGCCCAAGCACCTGGGCCATCTTCTGCTCCTTTCCTAGGCCACAGCAGAATGCTGGATCAGAACTGGAGCAGCGGGAACTCGAACCGAAAGGAGCTGGTATTTTGCCGAGTGGATGAGACACCCACAGCCCATATCAGAGTAGCTGGGTTCTATTTCCGGTTTCAGATCTTGACTCTGGCTTCCTACCAATGCAAAGCTTGGGCAGCAGGAGGGGCAACTCAAGCAGTCGGGTTCCTGCCATCCATGTGGGAGACCCAGACTGAGTGTCCAGCTCCCAGCTTCTGCTTGGCCCTCTCTTTCTCTTACCCTCCCACCCTTCCTCCCTCTCTCCCCACGTCCCTCAAATAAATATAAATAGAAAACTCAAAAAATAAGAGCAAAAATTAAAGCTGGTATGGTGGTACAGTGGGTTAAGCCGCTGCTTGTGAGACCAGCATCCCATTCCCAGAGTGCCAGTTTGTGTACCAGCTGCTCTGCTTCTGACCCTGCTCCCTGCTAATGCACCTGGGAAGGCAGCAGAAAATGACCCAAGTGCTTGGGCTCCTGCACCCACGTGGGAGACTAACATGGAGTTCCTGGCTCCTGTCTGTGGCCTGGAACAGGCCTGGCTGTTGAGGCCATTTGGGGAGTGAACCACCGGATGCAAGATTCTCTCTCTCTCTCCCCTCTCTCTGTGTCTCTCTTTCACACACACACACACACACACTCCACTTTTCAAATAAATAAATAAATAAATCTTTTACCAAAAAATGTTTTGAAAAGGTTTAAGTAAATGGATACATCCATCAACCTAATTTAATCATCACTCATTGAATATATGCATTGAATTATCAACACTAAAATATGTACAACAAAACAATAGAAGAATTTTTAAAAGAAGAAAGCACAACTTGTTTGAAATCCTAAAAAAAAAAAAGCTATATGAATGAATAAACAAACAAGAGGCTGTATTGATGAAAGACCGGCCCAAACCGCCTGGAATTGGGGATGTACTAAGATGCTCGCACAACAATGAAATCACCCAGTGACACAGCTCTCAGAGCGCATCCTGCTCAGTAAGCGGCCCGTGACTCACACTGACCCCACTCCTCCCTCTCTCTATCTCCTGCTAGACACCCCTCACAGGATAAATCCTCCCGTATGCCCGAGAGCATGAAGTCTGGTGCTAGAGGGTGACTCCGCACTACAGACAGACACCCAGCAGACGGCCATTCCTGCACCCACGCTGGGGTGTTTCGGCATCTGTGCCCGCCATAGGAAAAGCTGCCCGGTAAGTTTGAGCCACTCAGTATGAATGACTAGTTCTATCCCAGGCTCCTGTTCCTCTACAAGGCCACCAAGCTAGATGCCTTCTGGCTCTCAGGGACTATCAGGCTCTTTCACACCTCTGAGCCCATGCTTATGTTTTTCCACCATTCACGTTGCCCTTTTCCTCGTCCCTTTCTCTTCCTTTCAAGTTCTTACTCATCCTGAAGACTCATCTCCAATGTCCCCTACTCAGCGCCCTTCTCATGGAAAGAAAGATTGCTAAAGACTTACCTAGGGGCCTGCGCTGTGACATAGCGGGTTAAGCTGCCGCCTGCAGTGCCAGCATCCCATATGGGCACTGGTTCGAGTTCTGGCTGCTCCACTTCCGATCCAGCTCTCTGCTATGGCCTGGGAAAGCAGCAGAGGATGACCCAAGTGCTTGGGCCCCTGCACCCATGTGGGAGACCCAGAAGAAGCTCCTGGCTCCTGGCTTTGAATCAGCCCAGATCCAGCTGTTGTGGCCATTTGGGGAGTGAACCAGTAAATGGAAGAGCCCATCTCCCTCTCCCCCCCCCCATAACTCTACCTCTCAAATAAGTAAATAAATCTTTATTTTAAAGAAATTACCATGGGCCGGCGCCGCGGCTTACTAGGCTAATCCTCCACCTGTGGCGCCAGCACACCAGGTTCTAGTCCCGGTCAGGGCGCTGGATTCTGTCCCGGTTGCCCCTCTTCCAGGCCAGCTATCTGCTGTGGCCCGGGAGTGCAGTGGAGGATGGCCCAAGTACTTGGGCCCTGCACCCCATGGGAGACCAGGAGAAGCACCTGGCTCCTGCCTGATATCGGATCAGCGCGGTGCGCCGGCCACAGAGCGCCGGCCGCGGTGTCCATTGGAGGGTGAACCAACAGCAAAGGAAGACCTTTCTCTCTGTCTCTCTCTCTCACTGTCCACTCTGTCTGTCAAAATAATAATAATAATAATAATAATAATAAAATTACCATGATATCCACCAGAAACACCCAACAGGAAGTGTCCACAGATACAGCAGAGTGTAGGAGAGACACCCAATGTTCAGCCAACTCCGCCTCTCCTGTCTTCCAAGGACAGGGAGGATTAAATGTCCCCAGGTCATAGAGTTGAGCAAGGCCATGTGGTTTGGATGGAGGTGACATGTGTGGCTTCAGAGCCAGAGCATGCCACTGCCTCTGCAAGCCCCTCCCATCATGCTCTTCCCTGGCCACAGTGGACCTGGGACACGGTGCTGTGATGGTGCTGTGGCTACGTGGGCAAGATGCCTCAAGGACACGCACTGGAGTAGCAGAATGAGAAAGAAACGTGTGTCTTTGAGGCACTGAGCTTTGTTGCTGGGTCATGACTGTGGCATGACCTGGATGATCCCGACTGGTGCCTGTGGCCGAACGTGGTAAACAGTCTACAAAACAGGCCCTCGTTGAATCGCGTCTCTTGGTATTCACATCCTAATGTAGCGCCCTCCCCTTGACTCTGAGCAACCCTGTGAATTCACTTTGGACCAGTGATGTGGAAGGGAATGCAGCAGGAATGGAGTGGGTCATAAATAGTCCAAGGTTGGGTCATAAGAAAGTTCAGGGTCGGGGTGGGGAGCACCAGTGCTGTGGTACAGTAGGTTAATCCTCCGCCTGAGGTGCCAGCCTCCCATGTGGGTGCCGGTTCTGATCCCGGCTGCTCCTCTTAGGATCCGGCTCTCTGCTGTTGGCCTGGGAAGGCCACGGAGGCTGCCTCAAGTGTTTGAGTCTCTGCACCTGCATGGAAGACCTGGAAGAGGCTCCTGGCTCCTGGCTCCTGGCTCCTGGCTTTGGATCGGCACAGCTCCGACCATTCCAGCCATTTGGGGAATAAACCAGGGGAAGGAAGACCTTTCTCTCTGTCTCTCCCTCTCACTGTCTGTAGCTCCACCTCTCAAATAAATAAGAGGTTTTTTTTAAATAAATAAAAGTTCAAGGTCAGACCCTTAAAAGTCACAGTTGGATCATAAAAAGCTTTAAAGTTCTTGCCAGCATCTTTTGAACTATTCCCTCCACGACAATCCAGCACCATCTAAGAAACCCATCACTTGAGGGTGCTATGCTGGGCAAGCGAGAGGGTCGTGGGCAGGAAGGGGGCTTCATCTGTCATAGCCAGCCCAGCGGAGGTGCCAGCCGTGATGGAAGAGAGGCCATCTTGGATGGTGGAGCTCCATCGCAACTCAGGAGGACGCGAGCCCCAGCGTTTCTCCGGCTTTAGCCACGCGAGAGGCACCCAGTGAAACCCACCCCACCATCAGCACAGCGGCAAGAGAAGAGCATCTGGAGATGGTGTCATGCGCAGTACGCGCCCAGAGCACTGCAGCCAGGGTCTGCCCTCCCAGGGAAGCAATGAGCAGTCATTGCAGCTCCTTCAGTTCCCCAGGACCACAGCCAACCATGGGCAGCCCCTGACACTGAGACCTGGCCCATCGTCTCTTGACTGTGTCCTTAAAAGACAAGGAAGTGGGAGTGGACTATGAGCCTAGCAGTACAGGTGCCCGTGTCCCACCTTGCAGCACTGGGGTTCAAGTCCCAGCTCCACTCCTGACTCCAGCTTCCTGCTAATGCACAGCTAGGAGGTAGCAGGGATGGCTCCCGTAACTGGGTCCCTGCCTCCCATGTGGGAGCCCTGGATTGTGATCCTGGCTCCTGGTTCACATCTCTGGCCCAGGCCCAGCCATTCTAAGCATTTGGGGAATGAACCAGAGATGGGAGGTGCTTCCTCTCTCCCTGTTGCTCTCTAATAAATAAATATTTTTCAAAAAAGACAAAGAAGTGCCTAAGGCTCCTGTTCTTCAAAACCATTTCCATCTATCCCCAAACATCTCCACATCCCCCCAGGAGTGTCAGGGAGCCCCAGACAACCTTCAGGGTTTTGTTGTTGTTGTTGTTGTTGTTTTTTTTTTTTTTTTTTTTTGGACAGGCAGAGTGGACAATGAGAGAGAGAGACAGAGAGAAAGGTCTTCCTTTGCTGTTGGTTCACCCTCCAATGGCCACGCGGCTGGCGCTCTGTGGCCGGCGCACCGCGCTGATCCGAAGGCAGGAGCCAGGTACTTCTCCTGGTCTCCCATGGGGTGCAGGGCCCAAGCACTTGGGCCATCCTCCACTGCACTCCCAGACCACAGCAGAGAGCTGGCCTGGAAGAGGGGCAACCGGGACAGAATCCGGCGCCCCGACCGGGACTAGAACCTGGTGTGCCGGCGCCGCAAGGCAGAGGATTAGCCTAGTGAGCTGCGGTGCCGGCCAGCAACCTTCAGTTTTTTTTTTTTTTTTTTTTTTTTTGACAGGCAGAGTGGACAGTGAGAGAGAGAGACAGAGAGAGAAAGGTCTTCCCTTGCCGCTGGTTCACCCCCCAATGGCCGCCGCTGCAGCCGGCGCACCGCGCTGATCCTGGCAGGAGCCAGGAGCCAGGTGCTTTTCCTGGTCTCCCATGGGGTGCAGGGCCCAAGCACCTGGGCCATCCTCCACTGCACTCCCTGGCCATAGCAGAGAGCTGGCCTGGAAGAGGGGCAACCGGGACAGAATCCGGCGCCCCAACCGGGACTAGAACCCGGTGTGCCGGCGCCGCAAGGTGGAGGATTAGCCTATTGAGCCACGGCGCCGGCTCGCAACCTTCAGTTTTGAGACCTCTTAACTCAGACCCAACCTTCCACCTTGACCAGTTCTTAGAATCAATGAATTTCTGTTGGCACAGAAAATGTTGGAAAAAACTATGAAATGATAAATGCAGAAACATATACTACTAATAGGAAAATACCTTGGTGAAATTGCAATGCTTGAATTAAAACAGCATGTGTAGTAGTTATTATTATCTAAATTATTTCCCAAATAAGATCTACCTCTTTTCCCAAACAAGATCTAAATTTAGGGGACTGGTGTTGTGGCATGATGGGTTAAGCTGCTGCCTGCAACACTGGCATCCCATATGGACACGGGTTCAAGTCCTGGCTGCTCCACTTCTTTTTTTTTTTTTTTTTTAAGATTTATTTATTTGCTTGAAAGGCAGTTACAGAGGCAGAGAGAGAGAGAGAGAGAGAGTTTTCTATCTGCTGGTTCACTCCCAAATGGCCGCAACAGCCGAAGCTGGACTGATCTGAAGCCAGGAGACAGGAGCCTCCTACAGGTCTCCCATAAAGGTGCAGGGGCCCAAGGACTTGCACCACTTCCACTGCTTTCCCAGGCCATAGCAGAGAGCTGGATTGGAAGTGGAGCAGCCGGGACGAACGATCCCCACATGGGATACCAGTACCGCAGGTGGCAGCTTTACCTGCTACACCACACCAGCTGCTCCACTTCTAGTCCAGCTCCCTGCTAATGTGCTTGGGAAAGCAGTGGAGGATGACCCAAGTGCTTAGGCCCCTGCACCTACATGGGAGACTGGAAGAAGCTCCTGGCTTTGGATCAGTCCAGCTCCAGCCGTTGAGGCCATTTGGGAAGCAAACCGGTGGATGGAAGACCTCTCTCTGTCTCTCCCTCTTTCTAAAATTCTGCCCTTGTAACTCTACCATTCAAATAAATAAATAATAAATGGATAAAAAGAAAATAGTGAGGATGATAAAAGAGTACACGGATCCAAAAACAGCGTGTGACAAAAGAGGAGATGAGCTCTGATTGAAGGAGAAACTGATACAAGTTGAGTGCAAAACACCTGTATTTAAATGCAGATTGGAAATAATCTAAATAAATGCAAAATACATAAAATTAAAATGATAACTTTCCCAGGCCACAGCAGAGAGCTGGATCGGAAGTGGAGCAACCAGGACAAAAACTAAAAAAGTTAAAATAAACCTAGGGCTCCAACAAAAGCTCATGAAATGCTGTCACTACAAAATAAAGTCTTCATCACAGGTGCTGACTCTTCCTTTGGCCTCTGGCTCCAGCGGGCTCTGTTTTTCATCCAGCATCAGCCTGGATGCAAAACTCAGCCACCCACACTGAAACACACTGTCCTGGCCTTGTATAAGAGCCATCTCACAGGGCCAGCATGTGACACAGTGAGTTAAACAACCACTTGTGACCCCAGCAGGCAATGTCAGTGGAGCGCCAATTTGCTCTGCTTCCAATCCAGCTCCCTGAGAATGCACCTGGGAGAGCAATGGAAGATGGCTCAAGTGCTTGGTTCCCTGCTACGCACTTGGGAGATCTGGATGGAGTTCCAGGTTCCTAGCTTTGGCCTGGCCCAATCAGCCGTAGTGACCTTTTCGAGCGTGAACCAGAAAATGGAATGGATATCTCTCTCTTGTTTGCTTGTTCTCTTGCCCTCTCCCTCTTTCTGGCATTCTGCCTTCCAAATAAATAAATTAGTAAATCTTTAAAATAAATAAATAAATAAGGCATTGTAAAGAGGTTACAATAATGAACAATAAAATGGCACTATTACAACAACACGTCGTAATAAAAGGTATTTAAATTTTTTGAATTGTTTGTCTTTTTTCTCTTTTTTAAAGATTTATTTATTTATTTGAAAGGCAAAGATACATAGAGAGAAGGGGAGAGAGCAAGAGAGAGAGAGAGATCTTTCACTCACTGGTTCACTCCCCAAATGGCCACAACAGCCAAGGCCAGGCTGATTCAAAGACAGAAGCTTCTTCCAGGTCTCCCACATTGGGTGGCAGGGCCCAAGTACTTGGCCCATCCTCTGCTGCCTTCCCAGGCACATTAGCAGGGAGCTGGATCACAAGTGGAGCAGCAGGACTCAAACCAGCACCCATATGAGATGCTGGCATTGCAAGTGGCGGCTTCACCCACTGCACCACAACACAGCCCCCCGCCCCCTAGTTGATGTTTTCAAACCATGGTTGGTCACAGGTCCTGAAACTGTGAAAAGCACAGGTGCGCAGAGGGAGCTCGATTTCTTCACATCCCATCTGTGCCTTGCACCTCTTGTCTTAACATCACTGGGCTCTTGGTCTAAATTTCTAGAAGTTCTATATGAAACAGAAGGGATTCATCATACAACTTGCAAATATGTTCCCATATTGTCTTTTTTTCTTAAGATTTATTTTATTTATTTGAAAGACAGAGCTACAGAGAGAGGTAGAGACAGAGAGAGAGGTCTTCCATCCACTGGTTCACTCCCCAGATGGCCGCAACAGCCAGAGCTGTGCTGATCCGAAGCCAGGAGCCAGGAGCTTACTCCGGGTCTCCCATGCGGATGCAGGGCCCAAGGCCATCCTCCACTGCTTTCCCAGGCCATAGCAGAGAGCTGGATCGGAAGAGGAGCAGCTGGGATTAGAACCGGCGCCCATATGGGATGCTGGTGCTTCAGGTCAGGGCTTTAACCCACTGCACCACAGCGTCGGCCCTCAGATTGTCTTTTGATTTTGCTTATGGTTTTTGTTTTCCACAAAGACATTTCTAGCCTACTTTGCAAAGATGTATTGATCAGTCCTTGCAGCTCCTGGATTCTGAGCTGTAGTAAGAACTATGTTCCCAGGCCCAAGTTGGAAAGGAATTTGTTCAAGGCTTTTATAGCTTTTTTTTTTTTTTTCAAGCAGGTGAATCTTTGATCTACTTGGAGTCTATTTTGGGGCATGTGAGGTACGAATCCAGGCTGCTGCTTTAAGATAGGAGAAGCCAAACCCCAAGCAAGGACAGACTAAGGTGACTTAGTTCCCAGAAAGGGCTCGGGCCAGTGGCCAGGACACGATGCACAGAACAAAACAAGTGCCCAGGACCGGCCAAGTGTAAGTACCAGGTCTCAGCAAGAAACAGAATCGGCCAGCACGCCCAGCAAGAAAAAGAATCGGCCAGCAAGCCCAAGCGCCCAGCCAGCAGACAGACAAGCAGACCAGGAGAAGAGACTTCAAGGTTGCTCCCATGCCCCAGACAAAACCTGGCCTTCAGACATCCCTGGGGCTCGAAGCCTCCTGAGCCTCAAGGTCATGGTTACCCTGAACCCTGCTACCCTGATACATGAAGACAGGTAGGAAAGTGTCCTTAGGCTCGAACATTTCTCATCCGTAAGTGGGTGTCAATTGCACCAGCCACCAAGCCTAATAAAAGACCAAAGGCAAAATCAAGATCAAGGAACTGTGAACCCTACATTCTGACCAGGAGGACTTCATGGAGGACGTGAGAGCATGTGAGCTGATGCATACGAACTGGTGAGCTTTCAACAGGCGGCGACTTCTTCGTCACTGCTCACAGACCATCTTAAGGAGAAAGGACGTCTCTGTGCTGTTGACTTCTCTCTTTCAAGATTAAGTCTGGGAGCCGGCGCTGTGGTGTAGTAGGTTAAACCACCGCCTTAGGCACTAGCATCCCATATGGCCACCTGTTCGAGCCCCGGCTGCTCCACTTCTTATCCAGCTCCCTGCTAATGGCCTTGGGCTCCTGCACCCAAGTAGGAACCTGGAAGAAGCTCCTGGCTCCTGGCTTCAGATCGGCCCAGCTCTGGTCGTTGTGGCCCTTTGGGGAGTGAACCAGCAGATGGAAGACCTCTCTCTCTGTCTCTCCCTCTTTGTATAACTCTGCCTTTCAAATAAATAAATAAAATAAATCTTAAAAAAAAAAAGTAAGTCTGCAGGGGGCCAGTGTTAAAGGTAAAGCCACAACCTGCAGTGCCAGCATCCCATATGGACACCTGTTCAAGTCCCGGCTACTCCACTTCTGATCCAGCTCCCTGCTAATGTGCCTGGGAAAGCAGCAGAAGATGGGCCAACTACTTAGGCCCCTGCCCACCCACATGGGACACCTGGATGAAGCTCTGTGTGCCTGGCCATTGTGGTCATTTGGGGAGTGAACCAGCAGGTGGAAGATCTCTCTCTGTCTTTCCCTGTCTCTCTATAACTCTTCCTTTCAAATAAAATAAATAAATCTTAAAAAAAAGAAATGTTAGTTTATTATAATGAAAAAAGAACTTTGAAATCCATGCATAGCTTTTTCATCATATGTATTTCTGTGAACTTTTGGAAAACCCTTTGTATTTGCTTTCCAAAGTCTTTTGCACCACAGTAAACATATCTCTTAATTCGCTTCTCCATGAAAGTTTTTTTGAGGATTTTATTCATTGAGAGATGTGCACAGGATAGTGAGGGCTTTAATTAGGAGAGAAAAAAGTCTAGAAGCGGAGCCGGTGCTGTGGTGTAGCAGGGAAAGCCACTGCCTGCAGTGTTGGCATCCCATAAGGGCGCCGGTTTGAGACCCGGCTGCTCCTCTTCTGATCCAACTCTCTGTTATGGCCTGGGAAAGCAGCAGAAGATGGCCCAAGTCCTTGGGCCCCTGCACCTTGTGGGAGACCTGGGAGAAGCTCCTGGCTCTTCTGGCTACAGGTACAGTGCAACAAGGGTGTGCAACCAAAAAAGGGAGGGTACCGCCATGCTCCAGGCATTTTATCTACTCCCAAAGAGGAGTGGTTACATAGTCCGATTGGCAGGTGGGCATCCAGGCAAGATCAGGTAGGGGCATGTGGTCACACAGGGCGCATGGTCTCCAATCTACAAATCTAATCAATTTTATCCTATCTGCCTGCCTGCGTCATTCCCCTCTCAGAGAGATTCCAGACCTTAATCTTAAGGGATGTTGGAGGGCACAGAATCGCATCTTCTATAGCTGCTTTCTGCTTATTAGGGGCATAGCACAGGCCTTGCCTGTCTCGGGTCTGGAAGTCTCTGCCCATCTCATCTAGTGAATTTGTTTTATGGACTGGAGAATTTTTGGTCACCGCCAAAGGCTGTTTCCTCTGCATGGTCAGTTATTCTTAGAAGCTGTTGAGTTCTGAAACATAGAAGTTAATTAGCATAAGCGAAATCGGAACAATCCCAGTTACAACCGGTGTGCCACTTAAGATGCAAAGAACATATCTTAGAGACTCCCAGATAGGAGTGGTGATAGGCTACCCTTGTGTAGATTATAAAACCCTAAACCTCTAAGCTTGAGCACGGAGAATTATAATAGAAGAACCCATTAAGGAGTTTATCGTCAATAACAGCTCCCAGAGAGAATCAAAAGAGGAGGCGGGCACAGCATGTCTGCCTTAAGGTGCAGCAGGCCTGGTGTGACCAGAGCAAAAGCTTCACTTATCTTTTGTTTTTGAAACAGTATCTAAGATCTAAGGAATAATCAGGCATGTCTTTTGAGTTCACCTGCAAAGACCTTAGAAGTAAGTCCGTAGGACGCATGCAGAACTATTCAGCTGTACTATTCGGGCCTCTCCCTTTTTCGCTTGCACACCCTTGTTTCTTGGTAGGACCAGGCAGAGAGCAGGCCGGGTGCCACATGGAGCAAGCACGCAGGCAGGAAAGCAGAGGCAGGGCGGAGGCCAGAAGACCAGGCACCCGGAGGCGCGGTGCCACAAGGGTGAGCAACCCAAACAGGCTCCATGAACTCTTTGAAGCCCTACATTATGGGACCCGCTCTCCCTCCCGGCCTCTGCAGCTGTCCGTTTCCCAAGCTTACATTCACTCCAATGAGCAGTGCGTTTTTTCACAAGGACTCCACTTCCACGCCGGTTGGCTACTGCTGATGTCAGCCTAGACTACACTTCGCTAACCAACAACTAAAACCCCAGCACCTTCACACGGTTCCAGCAGGCGGGCTCTGGGGCTCTGCTCCAGGGTCTCTGGCCCTTTCCACCGTGGGGCTCCTGGGAGTCTTTCATCAGACCTCCTGCTGGAGGGGTCTTAGGGAAAAGCCTAAGGGGGACATATATCACGTCCTCTCAAATTCCATTGGCCAGAACATGGCTCCAGCCATCTGCAGCGGACGCTAAGAGCTGTAGTCCGGGGCCGACGCCGTGGCTCACTAGGCTAACTCTCTGCCTTGCGGCGCCAGCACACTGGGTTCTAGTCCCGGTCGGGGTGCCAGATTCTGTCCCGGTTGCCCCTCTTCCAGGCCAGCTCTCTGCTGTGGCTAGGGAGTGCAGTGGAGGATGGCCCAAGTGCTTGGGCCCTGCACCCCATGGGAGACCAGGAGAAGTACCTGGCTCCTGCCATCGGATCAGCGCGGCCGCAGTGGCCATTGGAGGGTGAACCAATGGCAAAGGAAGACCTTTCTCTCTGTCTCTCTCTCTCACTGTCCACTCTGCCTGTCAAAAAAAAAAAAAAAAAAAAAAAAAAAAAGCTGTAGTCCAGTTGTGGGCCGGAAGGAAACAGAAACTACACGGGCCACTCTTGCTTACAACCAACCAAAGTGCATCTTTTTTTTTTTTTTTTAACAGATAGAGTTAGACAGTGAGAGAGAGAGAGAGAGACAGAGAGAAAGGTCTTCCTTCCGTTGGTTCACTCCCCAAATGGCCGCTAATGCCGGAACTACGCCGATCCGAAGCCAGGAGCCAGGTGCTTCTTCCTAGTCTCCCATGCAGGTGCAGGGGCCCAAGCACTGGGCCATCCTCCACTGCCCTCCCGGGCCACAGCAGAGAGCTGGACTGGAAGAGGAGCAACCAGGACTAGAACTCTGTGCCCATATGGAATGCCGGCGCCACAGGCGGAGGATTAACCAAGTGATCCACAGCGCCGCCCCCCCCCACTTTTTTTTTTTTTTTTTTAAGGCAGAGTCACAGAGCGAGAGAGAAGGAGAGACAAAGAGAAAGGTCTTCCATCTTCTGGTTCACTCTCTAAATGGCCACAACGGTCAGGGCTGAGCCAGGCTGAAGCCAGAAGCTAAGAGCTTCCTCTAGGTCTCCCATGTGGGTAGAAGGGGCCAAGGACTTGAGCCATCCTCTGCTGCCCTCCCAGGTGCATCAGCAGGTAGCCAGACCAGAAGTGGCGTAGCTAGGACTTGAACTGACACCCATATGGAATATCGGCATCACTGGCAGTGGTTTTATAGTCACAACATAACACCGGCCCCTCAGCATACATCTTAACTGATACACCTGCCACTGGAGTCTCCACTCCTAGCCTTATGCCTGATAAAGAGTATGACCTCTATGTGTATGCATGGAGTGGACAGATGACATATTGCTGAGGTCTGAATGTTCGTGTCCCCGGAACATTCTTGTGCTGAAACCTGATAGTATTATGGGATAGGACTTTGGGGGGACGGTGAGGTCACAGGAGCAGAACCCACATGAATTGAATTGGTGCCCTTGTCAAAGAGGCCCCCAGAGAGTGGCCTCTCCCTTTTGCACTGTGGGAGAACACAGCTAAGAAGGCGCCACTGTGGGCTGGACAGCAGTCCCTTCCAGGACACAGTCAGTCAGCACCTTGACCTTGAACTCGCCAGGCTCCAAAACCGAGAGAAATAAATTGCTGTTGTATCTAAGCTGCTGGTTTATGGTATTTTGTTACAGCAGCCCAGATGGGCCATTTAGCCTGTCTAACAATGCTCACAGGGCCCAGGAGAGGTAAGCCACTGCTGAAGGTCATCCAGCCACTAGGTGGCAGTCAGGATGCCCAAGCCAGGGGCTTCTGCGGGCGACTGAAGCCGCTGCCCCTGGTCTGAGACTTGTCCTAAGAGCTACGAAGGAAAATGGAATCCACAAGAGCCAGCCTCCTGGCCTGGAGGAGCTCACAGCAAAAGAGAAAAGAAATTGAAGAACAGCTTCAGGTTGCCAAGATTTAAAGACCAGCTCAGGACAACAGCAGACGCTGTGGCACGCGCGTCGGTGCTAAACGCGCCGCACAGACAAACCGGTAGAGCAGAGAGACACACTTAGGGCTGAACACAGCGGTTCAGCACAAATATCGGGATAAGCTGTGGGCACACCAGTTCTCCCGGGGACATCTAAGGCTCAGGCTCTGGCCAGTCAGTGCTTAGCAGTGGATCCGACCGCAGAGAGTCCGGGCTTTCGGTCCCGACCTCACTGCCTGCACACAGCAACCTTTGTCACGGGCTACAGTTCTCAAGATGTCTTTAGTTTGTGTGAGAGAAAAATAATTCATATTGGCTTTAACAAAGCAGGGATATATTCTGATTGACATACACTGGAAGTCTAGGTGTAGGTGGCCTACAGGCATGGCCTGATCCAGGGACTCCCAGCATCCATGTCTTTAGGACTCTATCTCTCTATCTCTTTGCTTTTGCTTTGCCCTTACTTTTTTTTTTTTTTTAAGATTTATTTTACTGACTTGAAAGGCAGAGTTACAGAGAGAGAGGAAGAGAGATACAGATCTTCAATCTGCTAGTTCACTCCCCAAATGGCCACAATGGCCAGGGGAGGGCCAAGCCAAAGCCAGAAACTATAAACATCTTCTGGGTCTCCCACGTGGGTGCAGGGGCCCAAGAACTTGGGCCATCTTCCACTGCTTTCCCAGGAGCATTAGCAGGGAGCTGGTTCAGAAGTGGAGCAGCTGGGATTAGAACCAGCATCCATATGGGATACTGGAGTCACAGGCAACAGTTTTACCCTCTACACGATAACATCAGCCCCTTTGCTCTTAAGCAGGTTCTTTCCTAGTGATGGACCATGGCTGTTTCAGACTTTACAGTCTCAGGATTAAGATTAAATGAGGGGCCGGCGCTGCGGCTCAATAGGCTAATCCTCCGCCTTGCGGCGCCGGCACACCGGGTTCTAGTCCTGGTCAGGGCACTGGATTCTGTCCCAGTTGCCCCTCTTCCAGGCCAGCTCTCTGCTGTGGCCAGGGAGTGCAGTGGAGGATGGCCCAAGTGCTTGGGCCCTGCACCCCATGGGAGACCAGGAGAAGCACCTGGCTCCTGGCTTTGAATCCGATGCGCTGGCCGCAGCACGCCAGCTGCAGCTGCCATTGGAGGGTGAACCAATGGCAAAAGGAAGACCTTTCTCTCTGTCTCTCTCTCACTGTCCACTCTGCCTGTCAAAAAATAAAAATAAAAATAAATGATTAAATGAGGGGCTGGTTCTGTGACATGGTAGGTGAAGCCACCACCTGCGGTGCCAGCATCCCATGTGGGTGCTGCTTCAAGTCCTGGCTGCTCCACTTCCGATCCAGCTCTCTGTTCTAGCCTGGGATAGCAGTAGAGAATGGCCCAAATCTTTGGGCCCCTGCACCCATGTGGGAGACCCTGAGCAAGCTCCTGGCTCCTGGCTTCAGATCAGCTCAGCTCCACCTGTTGCGGCCGTCTAGGGAGTGAACTAGCGGATGCAAGATCTCTCTATCTCTCTCTATCTGCCTCTGCCTGTCTGTAACTCTGCCTTTCAAATAAATAAATATTTTTTTAAAAGATTAAATGAAAGAAAGTCTTTCTTCCTAAATTATTCTGGAAAGAGCACTAAGAGTTGTTCTGATTAACTTGGCTTGCGCATCACTTTTTTTTTTTATTTCTTTATTTGAAAGTCAGAGTTACACAGAGAGGCAGAAAGAGAGAGAGAGAGAGAGAGAGAGAGAGAGGTCTTCCATCCACTGGTTCACTCCCCAATTGGCTGCAATGGCCAGAGCTGTGGCGATCCGAAGCCAGGAGCCAGGAGCTTCTTCCTGGTCTCCCATGCGGGTGCAGGGGCCCAAGGACTTGGGCCATCCTTCACTGCTTTCCCAGGCCATAGCAGAGAGCTGGATTGGGCTCTCTGCTATGGGCAGAGATGGGCAGAGATCGGGCTGGATGGGCTCAAACTGGCGCCCATATGGGATGCCAGCGCTTCAGGCCATAGCGTTGACCCACTATGCTATAGTGCCAGCCCCATACTTTACTTTTTTTTTTTTAATTTGAGACACAAAGCTATAGAGAGAGACAGAGAAAGAGTCAGAGAGAGAGAGAGAGATTTCCTGATTTCCATCTACTGATTCACTCTCCAAATGCCCACAACTGCCAGGGCTGGGCCAGGCCAAAGCCAGCAGCCCACAACTCCATCCAGGTCTTCCATGGGGATGTCAGGGACTCAGTTACTTGAGCCATCATCCACAGCTTTCCCCAAGTCCAGATGGATCAGAAGCAGAGCTGGATCAGAATCGGAGGAGCTGGCACTTGCACTGACACTCCCGTGTGGGTTGTGGGCACCCCAGGCAGCAGCCTAACCTGCTGCACCTGACCCCACAATACCGACTCCTGAGCACCACTCTCAAACCGGCCAGGATCTGATATGAAGCCCTGGATCTGCCCGGTACACGTGTTCCACACACTCACCCATACGCATTGTCCAAGATCACAGCTGTCCAAAGCCGTCAGCTTCCACGGCTGCTGAGAGCCCATCCCTTATGGATGACGCCTTGTACTGGAAGGAGGAAATGTCCCCCCAATAAAACCCTTTTAAAAGGGCACTGATCCCATTAATAAGTCACCTCCCCAAAGGCCCACCTCCTTACGCCATCACCATGGGGTTGATTTCAACAAATGAATTTTGGAGGGACCAGGGCATTCCAACCATGGCTGTGCTATACCCTGTAGAAGACCCTGAGTGCATGGGTCTGGATTCCCCTCAAATCGCTCAGTCCCTGTGGCCTTGGCCGCTCAGAAAGGAGCTGAGGAGATGTGTTCACAAGAGTTAGAGGGTCATTTCCACCCTCCAGCCCGCCTGAAGGAGCAAGAGTACCCACCTGACCCACTTGGAAAAACAGAGCCTGCCACGGGGACCACCAGGCAGAACTGGTGGCTGGACCAGGGCTGAGCAGGACAGAGAGAGTGAGTGTCTTGAACCCATGTGGCCCAGAATTCAAGGTGTGGGTCATCATTAGAGAAAATCACCTGTGCTGGTTTGGGTAAACTGGCGTACACATTAGGAATGCTTTCAGCAGCAAGTAACAACCTAAACACCAGGAACTACTTTTCTGACTTCCCAGTAAGTGAGTGATGCTCTCTAGACTTAGCTGCTCAATGGGCCATGGGATTTCTATGACTCTTTGAAGCCTTCATGATGCCCAAACGGTTGCTGTAGCTCCAGGCATTGTGCTCACATTCTAAGCAGGAGGCAGAGGGAAAGGAGTGGTGCCCACCACAGCTGGGTCCTTTACTTTTGGATAAAGCCAAGGCTGTCCTGAACACCTCAAGCAGCCCCCTGCTCCCATCCTATTGACCACAACGAGGATTTATCAACCCCCTCCTCCCCCCCCCCCCAGCTGCAGGAGAGGCTGGGAAAGGAAACCTTGAGCTGTTCTAGAATGAACAATGGCATCAGCCTCAGGCGTTTGCAATAAGGGAGCAAGGGTTTCCACAAGAAAATGTATGGTGAATATGGCAATAGTTCAAAAGGCTTAGGGAAAATGGAATTAAAAGAGAGCTCTGTTTTGGTAGAAAAAAAAAAAACACCTTTGAAATCCACGCCTAGAACAGGCCCCCAAAAAGTTCATGGAAAGTCACATCATGCGGAGATTTCAAAAAAATTCTACTTACGTTTTAATCTTGTTTCCCACAAACTTCTTGAAGGATCTGCTTATGGTGGGATACTATTTTTAAAGATATCAATTTCCCCTCTTTTCAAAAAGATGTATTTTACTTATTTGGAAAGCATATTGACAGAAAGAGGGAGCAACAGAGACAGAAAGAGATCTCCCATCTACTGGTCTCGGTAGTTGGGACTGGGCCAGGCTGAAGCCGGGAGCCAGGAACTCCATCCGGGTCTCCCACGCGGGTGCAAGGGCCCAAGGACTTGAGCCATCTTCTGCTGCTTTCCCAGGCCACAGCAGAGAGCTGGATCGGAAGAGAAGCAGCTGGGATTTGAATCAGAGCCCACATGGGATGCCTGTGTCACAGGCATCCAGCTGTTCTACAATACCAGCCCCAATTCCCTGATATTTTGTTTCATTTTTTGCTTCGTATTGCTAAGCCAAAACCTGTCCTTGTCAGCACAGGAGGAGATGCAAGAGGGTAGGAAGAAGAAAGACACCGAGGACCCAAGACAGGGCTTGCTACCCGGCACTCAGGAGCATCCCCCAGGGTAAGGCGGTGGGAGGCGGAGGGAGGCAAGAAAAAAGGAGAGCGGGAACAACCCAGAAGGCTGCTTCTTTTTTATGATTTATTTTATTTATTTGAAATATAGATTTGGAGAGAGAGAGAGAGAGAATATTCCATCCTCTGGTTCACTCCCTAAATGGCCACAATAGCCAGGGCTGAGCCAGGCCAAAGTCAAGAGCACAGAACTCCATCCAGGTCTTCCCCATGGGTAGCAGGGGGGAGACTTAAGCCATCAGCTCCTGCCTTCCCAGGTGCATTAGCAGAGAGCTAGATCAGAAGTGGAGCACCCGGGACGGGAACTCGGGCTCAGATATGGGATGCTGGTATTGCTGCTTAACCCACCGTGCCGCAATGCCAGCTCCTGACTTACGAGTGATACTGAGTGATCAGAAGAAACCATACTTTGAATTATGAATGTGGGCCTTTTCCCGGGCTAGTGACACGCAGGACAACCCTCTCTCTTGCTGCTGGGCAGTGGCAATAGCCACAGCTCCCAGCCAGCCCCAAGTTCACCAGGAGAAACCACTGACACTCAGTGCAGCGTGGGGCTGAGCCAGGATGTTGACTGGGCAAGGGGTATTCCGTGCATTTTCAAGTTGCAATGTTTTTCAACTTACGACACATTTCTCAGGACATAACCCCATCCTAAGTCAAGGAGCTGGAGCTGGTGTGGCACAGTGATGTGAGCCATCACCTGTGACACCATTTGTCTCTCATATCACAGCACCACTGCAAGTCCCAGCTGCTCCGCTTCCGATCCAGCTCCCTGCTAACGCGCTTGGGAAAGCAGCGGAAGATGGTCCATGTGCTTGGGCCCCTGCACCCATGTGGGAGACCCAGAGAGAGTTCCAGGATCCTGACTTCAGCCTGGCCCAACCCCAGCTATTGGGGTCATTTGGGAAGATGGAAGATCTCCTTCTCTCTCTCTGTGAATCTCCCTCTCTCTTTGTCACTCTTTCAAATAAGTAAATTAAAAAAAAAAAAAAGCTGTGGAGTATCTACCTACCCTTCCTTGTAGCTGGGTGCATTTCCCTGCCTCCCTTGCAGCTAGCTGTCATCATGTGACTAAGCACTGGCCAACATGATGTCAGGACCTGCAGGAATCTCCTTCAAAGAGAGGGATGTAGGATCAGGGTTGTGGCATAGCAGGTAGAGCCAGCATCCCATGAGAGCGCTGGTTTGAGTCCTGGATGTTCCATTTCCGATCCAACTCCCTGCTAGTGTGCCTTACCATGCACAGAAATCGGGACAAGTGCTTCACCTTTGGTTAAGACACTCTCATCACTCAACTGAGTGCCTGGGTTTCATAGCCAGCTCTGCCTCCTGACCTGAGGAAGCAGTGGTGATGGCCCCAAGGACAGGTTCCCACTACCCTGTGGGAGAACTGGACACAGTTCCCAGCTCAACCCAGTCCAGCTCTTGCAGACATTTGAAGGCTGAACCAACAAGTGGGAATTCTCTCTCTTATCTCTATCTCTCTGCCTATCCATCTATATAAATGTATAATACATTATAGAGGCTTTTGTTATTTTACAGCAGCAAAATATTGCATTTCATGCATGTCCCATAACTTATCCTTTTTTAAGCATCTTCTTTTCAAAAGATTTACTTTCATTTATTTGAAAGGCAGAGTTACAGAAAGGGAGAGACAGAGAGATCTTCCATCGACTGGCTCACTCCCCAAATGGTTACAATGGCCAGGACTGTGCCAGGCCAAAGGCAGGAGGCCAGAGCTTCTTCTGAGTCTCCCACATGGGTGCTGGGGCCCAAGCACTTGAGCCATCTTCTGCTGCCTTCCCAGATGCATTAGCAGGGAGCTGGATCAGAAGTGGAGCAGCTGGGACTCGAACCATCACCCATATGGGATGCCAGCACTGGGGGTGGTGGCTTAACTCGCTGCACCACAGCGCCGGCCCCCTCCCCTACCTGACTGACAGCCTCTTAAGCTATTTCCAGTCTTGTAGGAAGAAAGTCAACATCATCCACACACACACACACACACACACACACACACACACACACCTCCCTCCGTGATGGATAGTTGTACAGCATAAATTCCCAGAAGTGAGCCTGCTGAGTCAAAGGGTGAATGCATTTGCCATCCTGCTAGAGGATGCCAGGTTGTCAATCACAGGAATTGCGCCAATTTGCTCACGCCCATCAGAAACGCACCCAAGAGCCTGCTGTGTCAGCCTCCTCTCACCACAGCCTCAGAAAAAACTAGACACTGGGGAGAAATCTTCGTAACTCACAGCACATGGGGGTGAGGGGCCCCCCTGCCTAACACGCCGAGTTCCGGAAAGTGATAATAAGATCAATGACCCAATAGAAGAATGGGCAAAAACATCGAAAAAGCAGTCTCGAAAGAAAAATTTGCCCCAGACCCATGAAAAGATCCCAAGTTCATTTATAACAGGAAAAAATTCATATTAAACCTCTACCAAGAGGCTATTTTTCAAAGAGTGGCAAAAAAAAGTCCAAAAGTGGGCCAATTCATCAATATGTATGCATTACATTTCAAAGTTCTCCCCCCTGCTGCAGAAATCATACATTAACTCTCCTGTCCCAGATCAGAGCCAACCTTTTTTTTTTTTCCCTCTTCCCCACAAGCAAACTTCTAGAGAGAACTACCCATCACAGCCTCCATTTTTCACACCACCCCCAGGGCACACTGCCAAGGCAGGGCTTCTCAGCTAGAGTTGCCCTTGCGCTCCAGGGGACATTAGGTGACACCTGGGAACAATTTTGGTTGTCCCATCCTGGGAGCAGGATGCTCCTGGTAGGTGGTGATGACAGGCCATAGATGTTGCCCAGTGCACAAGGAGCAGGGGCCATCCCCACAACACAGAGCGATGCAGCCAACCTGGGAAGATGTCCACAGAGCCAACCTGGGAAGCCCTACGTTCAGGTCACCTCTGATGTCCAAGTTAAATCCAGAGGCAGGCGTTCAGCATAGCAGTTAGGACGCCAGATGGGAGGTCCACATCCCATCCCAACTGCCTGGCTTTGAGCCCCAGTTCTCCCAATTCCAGCTTCTAGCTAACGCACACCCTGGGAGGCAGCACGTGTTGGTGCAAGTACTTGGGTCTCTGCCCCTCTCCTAGGCTACCCACAGAGAGTTCCTGGTTCCTGGCTTCAACCTGGTCCAGCTCAGGTTATTGTAGGCATCTGGGGAGTGAACCAGCAGATGGGAAATCTTTGTGTCTCTCTGCCTTTCAGATAAATAAAATAAATAAACATTTTGAAATAACTAGATAAAGATAGGTTGCTACTGAGGCTGGCACTGTGGCGTAGCAGGTTAAACCACTGCCTTCCATGCCAGCATCCTATATGGGCACGGCTTTGAGTCCCAGCTGCTCCACTTCTGATCCAGCTCCCTGCTAGTGGCCTGGGAAAGCAGGAGAAGATGGCCCAAGTGCTTGGACCCCTGAACCCATGTGAGAAACCTGGAAGAAAATCCTGGCTCCTGGCTTGAATGAATCAGCCCAACTCCAGCCATTTCAGCCATTTGGGAAATGAACCAGCAGATGGAAGATTCATTCTCTCTCTCTCTCTCTCTCTCTCTCTCTCTCTCTCTCCCCTCTCCCCCTCCCCTCTCCCCTCTCCCCTCTCCCCTCTCCCCGACCCTATCTTTCAAATAAATAAATAAATCTTAAAAAATAAATAAATAAATTTCAAACGTACTCTGTGCAAGCTGAGGCTACCCTGGGCAGCCACCTTCCCGCGGGACCAGCAGCTCCGAGCCTCTAGGCGGCGCTAGACTCCACCGCATGCTTAGGGGAGTGAGAAAGACAGAGGCACTCTTCCTGCTCCAGTGACCTGAGCAATACGAGGCTAAGGGTGGCTTGGGGAGGGCTGGGGGGCTTTAGCCCTCCCACACTTCCTCAATCGCCCCCTCCCGAAGTCACCCCAGATGAACACATCCCACGTTGAACGCCCTCTTGCCTTTCAAGGCTGTTTCGGAACAAGCCCTCCTCCTCGCTTCCTCCTCCAGGAGAGCCGCTGACCCAGAGATGTCTCCAGAGAGACTCGGCACTGATCTTCCTGGCTCCGCAAGAGCTCTGCGAGCCTCTCCCAGCTCCAAGACTCGTGGTGGAGTAGGTTAAGCCTCCAACTGCCTGTGGCGCCAGCATCCCATATGGGCGCTGGTTGGAGTTCTGGCTGCTCCACTTCTATCCAGCTCTCTGCTATGGCCTGGGAAAGCAGTGGAAGATGGCCCAAGTCCTTGGGTCCCTGCACCTGCGCGGGAGACCTGGAAGAAACTCCTGGCTCCTGGCTTCAAATGAATCAGCCCAGCTTCAGCCATTAGGGCCATTTGGGGAGTGAACCAGCAAATGAAAGACCTCTGTCTGTCTGTCTGTCTCTCTCTCTCTCTGTAACTCCGCCTCTCAGATAAATAAATAAATCTTAAAAATTTAAAAAAAAAAACTGCAAAGCTTTGACTGCATTCCTCTTCTTTCCTCTGCTTCCGTTAGCACTGGCTGTCAGATGTTTACAAACTCCCCTTGTTTAGGCTCTGCTCTCATCACTAGAACATGAGCTGCCCCAGGTCAGGGACTTGTAGGTGTTTTGCTCCTATGTCTAGACTGTGAGTGCATGCAGTAGGCACTGTAAGTGTCATTCTCATCCACATCTCACAGAAATTAAAGTCACTGATGTTAGCGGCAGCCTTGGCCTCCCAAATCCCAGCCTTTGTCTGCCCTTAACCCTACACTCCGCTGCGGTTACGAAATGCTTATTGCAGCATTGTGTGCAACAGAGGAAGGCTGGAAAGAACCTGATTTCCCATCACTCGGAATAGTTAAATAAATTGCAATACTAGGCGTTCTGCAATGGCCGATAAAGCAGCCCATAAATGAATTAAGCAGATCCATATGCACTCCTATGGAACCATCTCCAGATATTATTGAGTCAAAATAACAAGTGCACCGCAAGTGCTCTTGTCTGTAAAAAGTAAACAGGCTGGCCGTGCTCACAGAGGCTGGATGTGCAAAGAAGGCTTCCAGAAAGACACCCTAGCAGCTGTTGACAAGGCACAGGGGAGGTCGAGGGTCTGGCAGGAGGCGGCTTCTGTGTTCCATTTTATATTGTTGGATTTGAAATCAACTGCATGATTTGCTCTCCCCACCCCAACTTCAGCAACATAGATTAGAACTCAAAGCTGCAGGACCTCTACCAAAAATTAGCACCCTCTCCCCCACGACTCTGGACTCCAGCTCTCCTCCTCTTGAAAGCAACTAATTCTCTTTTAACCACTAATCTTGTTCTACTAGTACAGGTTCTGACTCAGCAGGTCTGCATTCCAAGATTCTGCATTTCTAATATGCTCCAAGGTGATGCTGATGCTGCTGTTCCATAGGCCATTCTTAGAGCAACGTGATTCTAAACGATTTTCCTGTCTTTGATGTTGCTGCCTACCACAGAAAATGAAAGTTTAGTCCTTACAGCCTCGCTCCTCTCTCCCGCACACACACGTATCCTCTCCTTGTCCTTCTAAGCATGGTTATGTACCCTCTCTGGTTAAAATAATTTTTAGTATTCCCATAAGACCATTGTAGATAATGTTTGCAATTCACCTACATAGTATACTACCGTTACCTGTCCTTTCTTCTACAACTTTTTGTTTTCTCTGGAGTTTGTATTGCTTTATGCTTTCTATTTTACCTTCATTAATGCATTCACAAACCTTCTTGACAAACTGAAAATCCCTTCTTAGTAGATTTTTTAAAATCCCATAATTTACATCTCATATCCTCTGTCATTGTGGTCCAAAATACACTGGTTGCTCCATATCTGTGAGTACTACAAACAGTCCATGGAAAATCAAATGGAAAGGTAAAGTTTTTTGGTGCAAAAAACTTTTGAAACCATGCATAGTTCTTTTTCACAACATGCATTTTCCATGAACTTTCTGAAGACCCTGTCTATTTCTTCCATGTAAAAGTTTGTAAGTAGATCATGGCAGGAAACTGAAAGGGGGTTCAGAGACTCCGCTGTGAATCTGTCCTTCATGTCTGATACTTGTGTCCTATTTTCTCTTCCTTCTTTCATTCAATTCCACCTCTACCTCAGCATCCTAGTTGCATACCAAGTGCCCGCCCTGGTGCCGGAGTTCTTGAAAAAATACTGAAGTCGAGCCAAAGCCAGGAGCCAGGAGTTTTTTCCAGGTCTCCCACATGGGTGCAGGGGCCCAAGGACTTGGACCATTATCTACTACTTCCCCAGGCCATAGCAGAGAGTTGGATAGGAACTGGAGCAGCCGGGTCTCGAACCAGCGCCCATATGGGATGCCGGCACTGCAGGCAACGGCTTTACCCACTCCTCCCCCTCCCCCTCCCCCTCCCTCTCTCCCTTCCTCTCCTCCCCCTCCCCCTCTCTTTCCTTCTCCCCCTCCCTCTCCCCCTCCCCCTCCACTCCCCCCCTCTCCCTCCCTCTCCTTCCCCTCCCTTTCTCCCTCCCTCTCCTCCCCCCCTCCTCCCCCTCCCTCTCCTCCCCATCCCTCTCCCCTCCCTCTCCCCCTCCCCCTCCCTCTCTCTCTCTCTCTCGGTAAATCTTTCAAATAAAATAATAAACATTAAGAGAAAAAAGAGCAACTGTCTCAAGTACTGGCTCCACTGCTTCTGATCCAACTTCCTGCTAATGTGCAGCGTGGGAGTCAGCCGTTGATGGCTCAGGTACCTGGGCCCCTACCATTCATGTGGGAGAGCCAGATAGAGCTCTGAGCTCCTGGTTTCAGCCTGGCCCAGCCCTGGCTGCTGTAGGCATCTGGGTAATGAACGAGCAGGTGGAAGATCTCCCTCTCCCTCTCTCTCTGACTTTCAAAATAAAACAAAACTGAAAAAGATATATTTTTTTTCCTTCTGAAAGAAAGCGGCAAGCAAGCCCATGGTGGGAAGCAGCTAAGAGATGGAATGGGCTCCTACCTGGGCAGTCACTGTGCGCCAAGCACCCTCCTAAGTATTCTGTATGCTCTGGCTCATATCATTCTCCCAAGGAGCCACACAAGGTAGGTATCAGGAGGAAACTCAGTCACTTTGTATGTGCAGCATCCGCAGGGGTAAAGGGAATAAAGACATTAGGTGGTGACGAGGATGGGGCCACAGATGGATCAATAATAACACTCTGAGGCCAGCCTTGTGTTAAGCCGACCATTCCAGTCCCAGCTGCTCTGTTTCCAATCTGGCTCCCTGCTCATGCACCTGGGAAGGCAGAAGACCATGGTGCAGGTACTTGAGCCCTTGCACCCACATGGGAGACCCAGAAGAAGCTTCCTGGCTCCTGGCTTCAGATGAGCCCAGACTCAGCTGTCAGGGCCATTTGGGGAGTGAACCAGAGGATGGAAGAGTTATCGCTCTAACTCGCTCTCTCTCCTGCTCTTGCTCTGCCTTACAAATAAATAAATCTTTCACAAGAAAAGTAAAAGTCAAAAAGAATAACACTCCACCCCGAGTGGGAGGGAAGGCTGGACACAATCTTCTGCACACCTGAGACCAATATGGAAAGCCAAGGGGTGTGGGGGAGCTGAGACCGCAAAGTGTCACTCAAGCCAGGCCTGCCCCCTGTGAAACCCGTACCCCCACCTCTCCTTGTCTAACCTGGGTGGGGAGTGAGTAGGGAGGACAGCAGGTTGGGGCCTGGGTGGACAGGAGGGTGAGGCCTGCCGGGCACAGCTGTCCGGGTCCTAGTCCAAGTCCAGGTCCACAGTGGTGCCAGGCCCTGGTCCCAGCTGACAGCCCTCTGGATGGTCAAGGATTTCCAGGCAACCCAAGGTGGGCCCCAAGTCCATCTGGCGAGGCCTGGGTGCATCGGGGAGCAGGGGAAAGCAGCCGGAGCTTCTCTCCAAGATGGAGATATCTCAGGCCTCTCCCTTTCGGGCGTTTTGTTGGGTGTTGGAAGCACCAGGAAAGAGCCAGCACAGCGTTAGGAAGCGTGTGGTGTCTGCGTGCGGATGACTAGTGAACGTTTTAACACAGATGCCTCGGGGGACCAAGCGGCGGCTGGGCAAGAGGAGGCGGCGTCCTTACCGCTGTCTGGTGAACGCCCAGGCTCTCCGTCCCTCTGAGGGGATCGTCACACCTGCATGTGCAGCTGTGACAGTCGTGGGAAGCAGAGGCCCAGGTCAAATTCAAGGCCAATCTTGAGCCGGACTTGAGCTCGGGAGGGTGACCAGGGCTGACCCCAAGGAGTCATCCCAGGCCTCAAAACCTCAGGGACAGAGGCCTCAGCTCCCGACTCCAGCCCCGAGTAGCTGCATCCTTAGATGCGGAGCAGGTGCTCAGGAAAAGAGCAGCCAGCCGCCGTCCGTCCTGGAGGGTGGGAGGAGGCTGAGATTGAAGGGCCCAGCCCCTCCAAGAGACTTGGGGCAGTCTGGAGGCCCCTGGTCTCTCTCTCCCTCCCAGGGCTGGAGGCCCAAGAGGTAGCCGAAAGGGATCGGGGGTGGGGGGAGTCTCAGGGTCTTGTGAACTGGGCCTGAGCCTCTACTCCCCACTCCCAGCCAAAGAGCCAGGCCAAGCCACCCAAACAGGAGACAGACAAGTTCAGAGCCACTAAGAATTAAAACTTATCGATTTTCCCCATTAGCTGGAGACCTCCATCAGAGTGCATTAAAACCAAGCAAAGCGGCTGCACTATGAATAATTAACATCTGCAAATGACAACCCCATGGGGCCCGGTGGGGGGAGGGGCACCCAGAGGCCCTGGCCACCTGACCCCTCCTGACCCCACCCCACCCCAAGGAGCCATCACCTGGGGCTACCCTCCCCTCCCACTCTCTTCCACTTGTCCCCTCCCCTCAAAGAGACAGTGGAGCTGTGGCCAAGCAGAGAGGGTGGAGCCCTGAGACAGGAGCCAGTGGGGCCAGCTCTGCTGTGTGACCACAGGGGAACTGCTGCCCTGTCTGTGTTCATTCTCTCCTCAGCCGACCTCTCCCTAACTCTGTGAACCTATGGTTCCAGAGGGCCACAGTGACTTAGTCCAAAGTCAGACAGCAGGGGGCAGTATCTCAACACAGCAGGTGTGCCATACAGGAGCACCAGTTCAAGTCCCACCTGCTCCGCTTCTGACCCAGCTCCCTGCTAATGCGCCTGGGAAAGTAGTGGAAGATGGCCCAAGTGCTTGGGCCCCTGCCAGCCGCATGGGAGACCTGGGTGGAGTTCCGGGGTCCTGGCTTTGAACTTAGCCCAGCTCAAGCCATTGCAGGCATTTGGGGAATGAATCAGCAGATGAAAGATCTCTTTCTCTCTCTGTCTATCCCTCTCTTTCTCTCTGCCAGTCTGCCTTTCAAACCAATCAATCTTAAAAAATAAATACATAAATTAGTCAAAGTCATGGAGCAAATCGGTAGCAGAGCCATGCTTGAACCCAGGACCCCCCCAGATTACCTCCCTCCAACCCAGTCTGTGGGACCTCCCTTTTTAAAATTATTTATTTACTTGAAAGGCAGAGAGATAGAGAGAGAGAAACAGAGCTCTTCTATCCTTTGTTTGCTCCCCAAATGCCCACAATGGCTTGAGCTAGGCCAGGCCAAAGCTAGGAGCCAGGAACTCCATCCGGGTCTTACGTGGAGGTGGCGAGGACTCCAGTAACTGAGCTGTTACCTGCTGTATCCCAGGATGCACTTCAGCAGGAAGCTGGACTTGGGAGCAGAGCCCCAATTCAAACACAGGGGCTCCGCTCTGGGAGGCAGGCATCCCAAGCAGCATCTTCACGGCTGTGCCAAAGGCCCATGTGGGGCCCTTTTATGCCAGTCAAGAAATAAAATAAATAAACACCTTTTGGGTAGACCAGTTGGATGAAAGCAGGCCCTTAGACCGATTAGACAAATGGACCTCCAAGGGGGCACTAATCAGCCCACCTCACCAATAAGAAAAAGACACACTTTGGAGGAGACCCCTTAGAAAAAAGGCAGCACTTCCTGCAGCCATCATTCAAAACCGCAAGGCTTGGGTATCGGCCCCATCCAGAGCTGGCGGCTAGGCGTCCTTGTGCAGTGCGCACAGCATAAACAACTGGACGTGGCGGCCCTGTTCCCAGTCCACATCTTTTCTCGGCCGAGGGGACCCAGATGGAGTCTCTGAGCTGGTAGAATTCAGTCCAGTATCCACGGCCCTCCACCCCCCACCCCACCGTCCACAGCCCCAGCCCTGAGCTGACCGAGGCCCCGCTGCCTCCCTGCCCATCTGCCCTCCTCCGGGATGATACCGCCTGGCCTCTGTCTTCTCCCTGCCTTGCCCCCTCCACTGCTCCCAGACCTCAGCCTTTGCCACTCTGTTCTCTGTGCTGGTACTGCGTCTTTGCTGGAGCTCCCTGGACAAATTCTACTCGCTCTTCAAGGCTCAGCTTAGAGACTTTCTCCTCTGCTTCTCACCCTTCCTCAATGGCCAGCTTGTTCTTTTTTCTTTTCTTTTTTGGTAAAGATGTATTTATTTACTTGCAAGTCAGAGTTACACAGAGAGAGAAGGAGAGGAGGAGAAGCAGAGAGAGAGAGAGGTTTTCCATCCGCTGGTTCACTCCCCAGGTGGCCGCAACAGCTGGAGCTGAGCCAATCCAAAGCCAGGAGCCAGGAGCTTCTTCCAGGTCTCCCCATGCGGGTGCAAGGGCCCAAGGACCTGGGCCATCTTCCACTGCTTTCCCAGGCCACAGCAGAGAGCTACATTGGAAGTGGAGCAGCAGGGACTCGAACCGGCAGTCATATGGGATGCCAGCACTTGCAGGCGGCAGCTTTACCCACTATGCCACAGTGCCGGCCCCCAGCTCATTCTTGCATCTTGGCTTTTGCACCTGCTGGCCCCTCCTCCTCCTCCTTTTCCTTCTCCTCCTCTCCAGTGTCCCCTCCTTGGCTTTTCCCTGAACACCCATTTCTCCACCCACCTCTCTCACAGCCCTCCCCCATTTACTGCTTTTCATAATTTGCATTCACTCTTCCTTTGTTCACTTCCAGGCATCTTGGGCCCCTGTGAATGGCTGTGCCGAACGCCAGCCAGCGCTGCTGCTGCCTGGGTTGCACCTGCCGGGGAGGAGAGCATCTTTCCCTGAGTCACTCAGTACCACAGAGACCAGCCACAGTCCCACCAGCCTCCCACAGGGACACACAAACCCACCCCGGACACTGGCATCTGCTATGTGCCCATGCCCTGCCCAGTGCCTGGCACCCATGTAGCGGGCACTCAGCAAATGCAGCAAGCAAACTCTACTCTGACGCCCCTCCCCATCCTCGCTGGAACCGCCCCCCCACCCCAGGCCCTGGGTCTGCTTTGTCTTGGGGTCCACCCAAGGCAGCTACAGAACTGGGTCCAGGGTTGACTGCTCAAGGGACGTTGTGGGAGGGGGACGGGGAGGAGCAGATTGTGACTTGGGGAGCCCTGGAGACACTCCCTAAGGCTCAGAGCCCTGCCCACCCCACCCCACCCCCGGGACTACCCTGAGCTCCCACTCCCACCCAGCTTCCTGGAGGGAAGCTTCTCGTGGAGGGACCCTGTGCCCAGCACTGCCCAGAGGCTCGTGGGCAGGAGGTGACCCCCAGGGTCTCTCTGAGGCAGCCACACTCCCTCAGGCAGGGCCCGTGGTGAGGCTCCGCCCTTCTCTTGGCTCCCGGGGCCGGCACTGCCCCGCTTCTGCCAGAGGCCTCCCCAGCTCCGGCAGGGAAGGAGTTAACCTGCAGGCTTCTCAGCGTGAGTGTGGAGCTATTAATACCCACAGCCCAGCCGGGGCTGCCGGAGCAGCCACTGAGAACGAGCCGGAGGGAGCGAGCCTTCAGTCCACGCCGAGTGACCACCCGACTCCAGGGCCCAGAACTTCGCCCGGGGCCAGCGGGGGCGCCGTGCCAGCCTCACCTGGCCCCCGCCCACCTTTCAGCTTCGAGTCCCGATCCCACGTCCTGGAAGCCACCCGGGCCACCCACCCCTGCAGAGAGAAACTTTGTTGAAGGAAGCCACCTCTGTTGCACCATGCTGGCTGGGTAGGGAGGAACAGGCGGCCGGACAGACAGATGGACAGAAGGACAGGTCGTCTGCCAGCCTGTGCTCCCGGCCCCCTCTCTGAGAGACAGCGGCCTCACCTCTGCCCATCAGCCAGCCCCCTGTGAGGCCAGGAGGCGGGAAGTGCTGCGGCTGGCTCCCTACTGGGGATTGGGACAGAAGTCCCCCCGGGAGACAGAGCCACAGGCTCTGCCAGCCACCGAGGCCACGGGGAACCTGAGTGAAAAGGCACAGGTGGCAGGCAGGCCGGCGCGGGGCCCCGAGGCGGCCAGGCTGCTGACCCTGGAGCAGGCTGGCTCGAGGACTCCTGCCCCGGCCAGGCAGGATGCTGCCGAGCTGGCCCCCAGCCACCCGTGCCCGGTCCTGGAGCTGCCTCCGGCCTGGCCCCTGGGCTGCGGGGCCGACGATGGGCCAGCCTTCTGCTTCGTCTGCTTCCACAGGGAGGAGGAGGAGGAGCTGCTGGAAGAGGTCCCACCACAGAGGTCAGTGGCCTGCTGGCCGGCGGGTGGGCAGGGCCGGGGCCTGGCGCGGCAGCTTCCATTCTGTCTGTCTGTCTGTCCCCAGCTGACCGCCCTCCTTGGACTCTCAGGTCCCTCACCTGTTTGTCCCCACAGCCTCCTCCCTTCTCCTCCAGCCCTGTCCTCTCCCACTGTGGTCATCTCCTCCCCCTGCTCAGAGCCCTCCATGGCTCCCCAGTTCCCAGAGGTGGTCAAGACCTGTGTACATCCACTGTCATCCCCTCCTATTCTCACTCTGCTCCCTGAGGTTCACCTCCAGTGGACCTCTTTCCCAGACTCCCCCATATGCAATGCAGGCCCAACTGCAATGCCTCCTCTTCCAGGAAGCCCTCCCAGAAGCTCCTGCTACCCACCCCCCTCCCCAGCCCCAAACTGAAAGCCACCCTTACTTGCATTGCACTAGCACCTAACAGATCTTCAGTCTGTGCTGAATGAACAAGGGAAAATGTTTTACTCGTGTGTGTGTGTGTGTGTGTGTGTAAAAGATGGAGGAAGAGAGTGAAGTGTTCTGTGGCTGTATGATTGGGCATTCGGAGTGAGTGTGTGTAACTCTGAGTGTGTAGGAGCAGGTGTGAGCTCCACGTACCCATGTAGGCAGAGGAGTGTGCACAGGGCTTGGGGAAGGTTCGGGCCCGAGGGACCTCTGTTCCTTCTGCCAGCTCTCCCACCCCCTCCTGCAGGAACACCCAGGCTGCAGCCAAGTGCATTCCCCAAGCCGTGACCACAGGCTCTGGGCATGCATGCACTCTGCAGGAGAGACAGGTCACCTCTGCCCCAGCCCGGCCCGGCCCGCCCACGCCTCCAGCACCACCTGAGTCAGCAAGGCCCTGGGTAGGGAGGAGGGCACTCTCTCTCTCTCTGCTGGACCCTGGGTGGACAGTGGCCCCTCCGAGGACCTTGGTCTTCCCATCCACGAAACAGGAGGGTGCTCCTTGCCCTGGTTGTCTGTCTCACAATCAGCGCAGAGCCAGGGCCGGAGCTGTGGACTAGAGCCCTGGCCCCAGCCCTGGCAGGGTTGTCACAGCCTACTAGGAGGGGCAGAATAGACCCATTTGGTACAGAGTGGCAGGCTGCGTGACGAGTGTGGGTGCCCAGCACCTGGGATGGGGGGACGGGAGGAAAGTTGGGCCGTCTCTGCCTGCAGGAGCTATGGGGACCCCACCAGGTCAGCCTGAGAGGGCCAGTGCTCTGCCCCTGGGGCCGGAGAGGACAGTGGGGCCGGATCGCAAAGGGGCAGGACTGATGAGCTGAGGCGGGGCACCGAAGGCCCAAGGGGAACAGTGGGCGAGGGCTTGGAGCAGAACAGGGGTGACAGAGAAGCTTCTGGAATTATGGGCGTGGGACGTGCTCCTGGAACTCGGAAAGCAGTGGACGTGTCACAGCACAATGGCTTCCACAGGGCATGTCCACGTGCTTCTGGAAGGAGGGAAGGACACGAGGGAGAGAGACATGGAGAGAGAAGGCATCCGAATTGTCCCAGCTCCCGCCTCTGTTGTCCCAGCTGTGTCACCCTACCCAGGCCCCCTGCTGAACCAACTGAGCGTTTGAGAGACCCCAGAATGAGAGAGGAGCTGGCCCCTCCTCCCTTACTCCTCTGTCTCCCACCTCCAACTCCAGGGACCCCTCTGCGGGGGACCTCCCTCCACCTGCAGCCGTGGAGCGGGGTGGTCAAGTGGCCTCTATCTGCAGGAGCTGGTCTCCTCTCTAGCTGTTGGGTGCTGGCCCTTTAAGTCCTGGGGAGGGGACCCGGCCAGGCTGGGCAGAGACAGAGACCACAGGTGCCAGGTGGTGAAGCTAAAAATACTGAGTGAGGCACAGGCTGGGCTGGCTCAGGAGCGTGGGAGGGAGTGTTCTGAGGACGCATGGCTGCAGGGGGAGGGGTGCGGGGCAGCAAGGCTGCCCAGGGTCACCTTGGGGGCCCAGAGGAGACCATGGCTCCACCCTGCATCCCCAACAACCCCTGCCTCACCCAGCCTTTCCCAGCCCCAGGAAGGCGCCAGGATCCAGCTCTGAGAATCCACCTGTTTAGCCACCCTGGGACGGGCTGATGCTTCCATGTGAACCTGGCCAAGTCGTTTCTCCTCTTCAGGTCTCCTTAAAATTAAAGAGTGGGGATCTCTCAGGCACTTTCAGAGACACGAGGGATGCAGGGGACAGGATGTTAAGGCTGCAGAGAGGCCGGCGCCGTGGCTCACTGGGCTAATCCTCCTCCTTGCGGCGCCGGCACACCAGGTTCTAGTCCCGGTCGGGGCGCCAGATTCTGCCCCTGTTGCCCCTCTTCCAGGCCAGCTCTCTGCTGTGGCCCGGGAGCGCAGTGGAGGATGGCCCAAGTACTTGGGCCCTGCACCCCATGGGAGACCAGGAGAAGCACCTGGCTCCTGCCATCGGATCGGCACTATGCGCCGGCCGCGGCGGCCATTGGAGGGTGAACCAACGGCAAAGGAAGACCTTTTTCTCTGTCTCTCTCTCTCTCACTGTCCACTCTGCCTGTCAAAAAAAAAAAAAAAAAAAAGGCTGCAGAGATGAACGTGACCTGGGCACAGCCTCACACACACACACACACACACACACACACACACACCCTGCCAGGAGCTCCCAGCCTAGTGAGGATGAAACAGCACCCGTGTGTGCGGCCCCAGGTGCTGTGACAGAGGCGTGAACCCTCAGCTGCTGCTGCGAGAAACAGCCCTGCGGAGGCCCATCTGCACTCCCGTCCGCACAAGTGTCACCGCCGGTGTCGTTCCCTGGCGCCGCCTGCACCTGCTGTTTGATGGATTAATTAAGGCAAGACAAGCAGTTGGAAAAAATCGGTCTGGGGCTCCCACCGTCGGGGCACAGCAGAGCCTATGGTCTTGCAGAATCAAGTCTGGGTGGGGGGTGGTAGGAGAGACTCCGCTCCACACAGTGATTCGGGGAGCCAGGCTCCTCCCATCCCAGGCACAGCTGGTGGGTGAAGAAGAGAGACAGCTAGGTCACGTGGTCTCTTCTACTCCCCCTGCCCCGCCCCGCCGTGCTGGCCACAACCACTGCTTATAGGGGAGGCGGGGAAGCATCACCCCTAGTCTCAAGGCCCTCCAAGGGTTGGAAGCACACGCCTGGCACAGAGCTGGAGCCCAAAGCGCTTGTTCGTTCACTCACTCATTCATTCATTCCACAAAGTTCGCTGAGTACCGACGGGGGCGGGGCGGGGGCATCCTTAGGCCATGGGGCCCAAGGCTGGGGAGGGAGGTCGGGAAGGCACCAGTGAATGTGGTTATCAGGGTTCACACACACACACACACACACACACCCCCACGGATAGGAAATGGACGGGGTGGGGGCGGGGCAGGAGAGCGGGGCGGGGGGGGGGTAGGGGGACCCACTTGGTGCAAGGGAAGCAGGACTTGTGAGAGGCAAGAGCAGGCCGAGCCGTGTCACTGTCACTGGCCACCAAGAAGAGAATGGGTTTTGGCCGGTGCCGCGGCTCACTAGGCTAATTCTCCGCCTTGTGGCGCCAGCACCCCGGGTTCTAGTCCTGGTCGGGGCGCCGGATTCTGTCCCGGTTGCCCCTCTTCCAGGCCAGCTCTCTGCTGTGGCCAGGGAGTGCAGTGGAGGATGGCCCAAGTACTTGGGCCCTGCACCCCATGGGAGACCAGGAGAAGCACCTGGCTCCTGCCTTCGGATCAGCGCGGTGTGCCGGCCACAGCGTGCCAGCCGCGGTGGCCATTGGAGGGTGAACCAATGGCAAAGGAAGACCTTTTTCTCTGTCTCTCTCTCTCTCACTGTCCACTCTGCCTGTAAAAAAAAAAAAAAAAAAGAATGGGTTTTGCCCTGCTGGGCTCGGGAAGCCTTTAGAAGCTCTCCAATGAGGGCTACGATGTAGTCTGATTCATGTAAGAGGCTCTTTGCCCTGGGCTTCTCCGGGGAGCATCCATGGTCATGGGGCCGGACTGGGCCTGAGACATGGCTGTGGTAACCATGGTGGCCAGGCAAGCGAGTGCCGGGGCGGGGACACCGGGGGACATGGATGCTTTCTAAGCAGGTGCAGGAGACAGAATCCACAGAGTTTGCTGATGGGCTGGAGGAAGAGGACATCGAGGATGACCCCAGGGGCTTGGAGCCAGACTCGAGGGAGGGAGGAGGGCTGGTGAGAAGCAGGCAGCAGGCTGGGGCCACTGGACTCCCGCATCCCGCACCAGAGTGCCTGGGATCCACTCCCACCCCTGATGCTGATCCCGCTTCTTGCTAACATGCCTAGGAGGCAGCTGGTGATGGCCTAGGTGCCTGAGTTCCTGCCACTCATGTGGGAGACCTGGATGGAGTTCCGGGCTCCTGGCTTCAGCATGGCCCAGCCCTGGCTGTTGCAGACATTTGAGTGATCCAGCAGATGGAAGATCGGTGTGTGTGTGTGCGTGTGTGTGTGTGTGTGTCCTCAGTGTGAGAAGCCCATCAGATGTCCAAGGGCAGAGGTCAAGTGTGGGCTTGGTCATGAGAGGCGGGGCTTGGAGGAGGAGTCTCTGGGTCACTGGGGCACTGAGGAACTGTGCAGTGCAGAGAATGCTGTAGAGAAGGCAGCAAGCTTGGCAGAGAGGCAGCAGCTGGGAAAGGAGGAAGACGGGGCCAGCGCTGTGGCCCGTGTGGGCGCTGGTTCGAGTCCTGGCTGCTCCTCTTCCGATCCAGCTCCCTGCTTGCGGCCTGGGAAGTCAGTGGGGGATGGGCCTTGTGCTTGGGCCCCTGTGCCTTCAAAAGGAAGCTCCTGGGCTCCAGGCTTCAGATAGGCTCAGCTCTGGCCATTGCGGCCATTTGGGGAGTGAACCAGCAGATGGAAGACCTTTCTCTCTGTCTCTCTCTCTCTGTGTCTATAACTACCTCTCAAGCAAATAAATAAATTATTTTTTTAAAAAAAGAATAATCCAGAATGAGCTGCCCATGTCAGCATCCTTAGGCTTCATCGCACTGGCAAATGCCCTTTCCCACGGAGGGGACCATTCCCAGGCACGGAGGATGAGGACTTAGATGTGGGGTGGGAGCATTGTTGTGTCTGTACAGTAAAAGTCAGCAAGAACCGATCCACCAAACAAGGACACAAAAGCAGCAACATCTGGAATCTCGAAGGCAGGCGAGCCCCGACTTTGCCAAGTGATGACGTTGACCCCATAGGTGAACCCCCAAGCATAGGACAAGCCCAGGAGCACCGGAGTCTCCTCCGCCAACCCCCCACCCCTGGAAAGGCAACTCATCCTGACTGAGGACCTGGGGTGAAAACCAGGACCATTGCTTTGAGAAGGCTTTTAATCCCCGAATATCCTTCCCCACGCGATACGGGTGGCACCTGCCCCTCCTCCACCTGACAAAGACCCAAGGGTTGTTCTCCCCAGAGAACAAAGCACAGGGTCTCTGAGCTGGGCGCCCAGGCGCTGATGAGGGGGTAGCTCTACCTCCAGCCCGAATGGCCCTGATGCCCATGCACTTGGCCTTGGCCCCCAGATACACACACACACCATCTTGGCCCCAGACCTGGGAATGAGGTTGCTACCCTCCAGCAGGGGGCTCCAGGGTTGGCTCCCCTGGATCTCTTAATAAATGGGGGGGGGTTGCTTCAGAAAGCTCAGGGAGAGATTGGCGTTGTGTGGCATAGCAGGTAAAGTTGCTGCCTGCAGCGCCACCGGCATCCCATAGGGACGCCAGGTCCAGTCCTGGCTGCTCCATTTCCAATGCAGTTCCCTGCTGGTGGCCTGGGAAAGCAGTGGAGGATGGCCCAGGTGCTTGGGCCCTGCACCCACGTGGGAGACCTGGAAGAGGCTCCTGGCTCCTGGCTTCAGATCAGTGCAGCTCTGGATGTTGTGGCCATCTGGGGAGTGACCCAGCGGGTGGAAGACCTCTCTCTCTCTCTGTGTCTCTCCTTCTCTCTCTGCCTCTCTTTCACTCTCTGTCTCTCTGTAACTCTGCCTTTCAAGTAAACAAATAAATATTTAAAGAAAAAAAAGGAAGCTGGATCAGAAAAGGAGGCAAGACTGGAAGCTGGGCGCTCCGATGTGGGAGGTGGGTGTCCCAAGCTGCTGAGCTGCTGCGGCGACAGCTCACCCCCCCACTTCCTCTTTGATTTAGTTCTCCTGCATCTCCCTGCAGAGTTTCTGCATCTCCCCGACTTTTCATTTGTTTGTTTTGTCCTGCCTTTTATCTCAGCATCTGACAAATTGAGAAAGGAACTTAAATATGTTGGCTTCAGGGAATCCCCAAGCAAACAACACAACCCAAACCCCCTATCCTGAACCCCTGAGTCAACCAGTCACCCCCACCCACTCCCCAGCCACACAGGACTCTCAGCTTGCTTTCCTGAATTGTGTCTTTAAAATCAAGACATAGTTTCCTTACAGAAAATTGCAAAATCTTCTATGGTTGGTGCAACTTTTTTTTGGAAGATTTATTTGTTAATTTATCTGAAAGGCATAGAGAGAGATGGAGGTGGAGGTGGAGAGGGAGAGAGAGAGAGAGAGAGAGAGATTCCATTTGAGTTCACTCCCTAAATGCCTGCAATAGCCAGGGCTGGGCCAGGCAGAAGCCAGGAAGCAAGCGTTTCATCTGGGTCTCCCATATAGATGCAGGGGTCCAAGCACTTTCCCAGGCGCATTAGCAGGGAGCTGGATCAGAAGCAGAGCAGCCGAGACTCGAACTGGCGCCCATATGGGGCACTGGCATTGCAGACCACGCTTAATCCACTACGCCACAGCTCCGGCACCAGTTAAATGAGTTCTAACTGATGTAAAACTTTGTAGCCCATGTCTCCATGAAGATGTAGAACAACTCTGTCTCCCTAGAAAGTTTTCTCAGACCCCAGTCAACACCTGCCCCACCCCACACAGAGGCAATCACCTTGGTGCTTTCTATTGGCTTCCCAAATCCCTTAAAGGTGGGCAGACAACCAGGCATCAACATGAGAGCGAAACCTTTAGTGTAAGAGACAGAACCAAAAACAACTAGGAAAAGAGAATGTGGCGAAAACAGAACATGCAAGGAAAAAAAAACCAACAATAAAACTCTCAGGCATATCCAAATTACCAACCTTGCTACTCCTACACTTTGGGTCATTATTATGTACAATAGGGGTTACTCAGACCAGCGCTGCGATCCCACAACAGGGGTCAGGAAACAGACAACTGCTACATGACTAACAGGACGGTAGGACATACAGCGCAGAACCGCTGGGCAAAGAGATGATTCAGGTTCCGGGTAAGATGGTGCGAGATTTCATCACGCTTATTCAGGATGGTGGGTGTGCAACTCCAAACCTAGGAGTCCTTGATTTCTACCATCCTCCAGCTAATGTTTCTGGGCTACCACTGACTACAGGTAACAGAAAAAACTTGGAAAACAAACCACCTAAGGACCACTGGCCATTATGCTTGACTGGGGGTACCAGGTTGAACAGAGAAACTCGTCCTGTTGGTTTGAAATTCTATGCTCATGCGTGAGTAACTTACGTTGCTCTCCCCACAAGCTCTGGCAGCCAGAAAACCAAACTCTGTGAATTTGATCATTTGGATTTCGCATGAAAGTGGACTTATGCAGCGTTCGTCTTTCTGGGCTCTTATTCACTTAGCATAGTGTCCTCCAAGTTTAGCCCCATTGGCCTACGTCACAGAACATCTCATTGTCTCATCAGGATTTCCTCCTTTTTAGTTATTTATTTTTTTAAAATATTTTACTTATTTATTTATTTGAGAGGTAGAATTGTAGACAATGAGAAGGAGAGACAGAGAGAAAGGTCTTCCTTCCGTTGGTTCACTCCCCAGCTGGTCACAATGGCCAGAGATGTGCCGATCTGAAGCCAGGAGCCAGGAGCTTTTTCCTGGTCTCCCACACGGGTGCAGGGGCCCAAGGACTTGGACCATCTTCTACTGCTTTCCCAGGCCACAGCAGAGAGCTGGATGGGAAGAGCAGCAGCTGAGACTAGAACAGGTGCTCCTATGGCATGCCAGCACCACAGGTGGAAGGTTAACCTACTGCGCCAAGGAGCCGCTCCCAAGATTTCCTTCTTTTTAAAGGTTTAATAGTTTTCCATCATGTGTACTTGTCTAGGCCGTATCTTCTTTATCCATTCTTTTTTTTTTAAATTAATTTTTGAAAAGCAAAGTGACAGAGAAGGAGAGAGAGAGAAAGAGAGAGATCGTCCATCCACTGGTTCACTCCCCAAATGGCTGCATTGGCCAGTGAGCACCAGAACAAAACCAGGAGCCAGGAACTTCATCCGGGTGTCCCATGTGGGTGGCAGGGACCCAAGGACTTGGGCCATCTTCTGCTGCTTTCCCAGGCACATTAGCAGGGAGCTGGATCAGAAACAGAACAGCCAGGACTCCAACCGGTGCTCTGATATGGCACAGCTGCTTAACCTGCCACACCACGGCACCGGCCCCTCCACTTTTCTTCCAATAGACTCTTGGCTCGATCCTGTCTCTGGACTGAGGTGAGCAGTGTTGCAATGACTAGGAGAGTGCTGCTACCTCCTCAAGACCTGATGTCAGTTCTTTCGGGCAAATCCCTAGAAGTGGGATTGCTGTGGTGGTCACTTGAGGGACCTCTACAGCATTTGCCCTAACGGCTGTGCCGTGAGCTGGAAGCAGCCGCAGTATCTTCCGATAGACGGATCCAGCCCACAGAACGCCATTTCGTGATCAAAGAAAAGAGCTGTCAAGCCATGGAAAGACACAAAGCCTTACACGCAGGCTGACGTGGACAGCCGGTCCCCGACTTACGATGGCTCTGTTCTGCCACCTTTAGTCTAGATTTTGAATCTGGATCATTTCCCAGAGTTGGAACTGTGCGGGACGATTCTCTCTCCCGATGCTGGATGGTAGCCATGAGGGCAGCTCCCAGGCAGCCCCGTGATCACGAGAGGACACCACCCACACTCTGCAGTGTGCTTGTGGGCATTCTCCAAAAGCCAGTGTCGTAGAGACCTGATCCCAGACTCTTAAGCAGACGGAGGAAGGGGAGGAGCAGGATTCAATCGCAGTTTCTCGGAGGAGGGCCCACTGGGGGCGTGTTCTCCAAAGGCCCTGCCTCCCAGAGGGCGGGTTTAATAAGTGCTCCCTGTTGCTGTGCTTCCTCACTGGCCATGGGATTATCCGTCTGTCATCTTCAGGCCTCACCAAATGCCTGAACCAGTGGGGCCCCTCCCCCTGATCTTGGACTGTGAACCTCCAAACTGTGGGAGCCTCCTTCTTCCCTAAGGGCTCCCCCAAGACACTTTAGTTACAGCAATGAGAATCTAGCACAGCCGTCTGACGGGGTAACCGCACTTGCAGCTTACCGTGGGCTCCTCCGGGTGCAATCTCATCGGAAAGGGAGGACCCATGGAACATTCTGGAAAAGTCACACCGTGGACAGTAAAAAGATCAGTGGTTGGCCGGCGCCGCGGCTCAATAGGCTAATCCTCCACCTAGCAGCGCCAGCACCCCTGGTTCTAGTCCCGGTTGGGGCGCCGGATTCTGTCCCAGTTGCCCCTCTTCCAGGCCAGCTCTCTGCTGTGGCCCGGGAGTGCAGTGGAGGATGGCCCAGGTGCTTGGGCCCTGCACCCCATGGGAGACCAGGATAAGTACCTGGCTCCTGCCATCGGATCAGCGCGGTGCACCGGCCGCAGCGCGCCAGCCATGGCGGCCATTGGAGGGTGAACCAACAGCAAAAGGAAGACCTTTCTCTCTGTCTCTCTCTCACTATCCACTCTGCCTGTCAAAAAAAAAAAAAAATCAGTGGTTGCCTGGGACTGGGAGGAACAGAGGGAGGATGTTTTAGGCAGCGAGAAAGTTCTGTATGATATGATAACTCCACTTAGGCTTTTCACAAAGGCAATACAAATGCGGCAGAAACTGCACCCGTTCGCCAAACCCACACCCCTACCCCAACAGGCTGTGTAGGAAGCCGGGTGCCAAAGTCGACGACTGGCCAGTAAGACGTGGGGCGCAGCTGCCGCGCTGCTGATTCGACCCCATGAGCACAATTAACACCAGCTGGAATTAAAGCCATCAGCAGGTGCACAGCGTAGCGCTTCCGGCACTGCTAGGGACACCTGCCTGCTTCCAGTGCTGGCTCTGTTTCCAATTCCAGCTGCCGGCCCCCGGCCATCCTGGGAGGCAGTGGGCGAGGCCTCAAATATTTGGGCCCCTGTCACCCACGTGGGAGGCCCAGATGGAGCTCCAGGCTCCCAGCTTTGGCCTGGCTCAGGTCCAGCTGTAGCAGACATTTGGGGAGTGAACTAGAAGATGGAAGATTCTCTCTCTCTCTCTCTCTCTCTCATAAAATAAAAAATTAAAACTATATTACCAGATATATATATGTGAACAAGTTCATGGAGGGACCAGCATTGTAGTTTAGCCAGTAAAACCGTCACCTGCAGTGCGGCATTCCATATGAGCATCAGTTCTAGTCCTGGATGCTCCACTTCGGATCCGGCTCCCTGCTAATGCACCTGGGAAAGCAGTGGAGGATGGGCCAAGTCCTTGGGCCCCTGCACCCACGTGGGTGACTTGGAGGAAGCTCCTGGCTCCTTCGGTCTGGCCCAAACCCATAGTTGCAGCCATCTGGGGAGTGAGCCAGTGAATCCAAGACCTCTCCCTCTCTTTCTCTCTGTAACTCTGCCTTTCAAATAAATACATAAATCTTAAAAAAAAGTTTCATGGAAAAACGAAATTAAAAGATATATGCATTGTGCTGCGAAAAAAATTGAAATCTACGCAGTTTTTTTCATCCTATGCATTTCCATAAAGTTTTAAAAGATTCTGCTATTTAAGCAGAAAATAGAGGCTCGGCTGCGGAGGGAAGGGATGCGGGTCCGAGAGGCGCGTGAGAGGGAGGAGACCCCGGGCACGCCACGCGGGGCGCCCCCGCCGCTCTTCCGGCTGCCTGGGGCTGCGGACGCCTGGGCGGTGACCAAGAGAAGCGAGAAACCTAGGACTCGCCCTGGTCGTGGTTCCTCTGCCCAGAGAACCAGGGCCGGCAGCTCTGGCGCCCCCTGCGGGCTGCTTAGAGGAAGCGCCTTGGCCTCGTCCAGATCCCCGGAGATTCCCGTGGAAGCCGGAGAGGGGAGGCACCTGTCAGGGAGAGCAGGGGACAGCAAGGGGCTCCCGGGGAGATCGTGGCCCCCGAAGGAGCAACGGGGCTGCCGGCCTGGCGGGGCGGGCCTGGCTGACTTGGGGCCGGCAGAGAGCAGGTGCGCAGCTGGCCTTGATCCAGGCAGCTGCCGAGCAAGAGAGGTGGGCACAGGGACGAGCAGACGCTCTGGGGACGGAGTGCGGGGGCTCGGCAGCGGCAGGGGGTGCTGTGAAGGGGAGCACGGGGAGGAACAAGGAGAACAGAGCTCTCTGAGCGGGTGAAGATGGGGGTAGGGCGTCCAGGGCACCAGGTAGGGTTGCAGAGATGTCCCAGATCTAGGAGGCCAGGCTGCAGGCAGCCTGGAGCCCCCTCCGCCCTTGCACCCCCATAAAGAAGACAGGGGAGGCTCTGGTTCATTTCCTGCGGGGTGGGGGTGGTCTGGACGTGAGACTTTGTGAAAGCCCTCCAGCGGTGGGCGGGCCTTGTGGTAGAACAGTTAAACCAGCGCCTGGGAGGCCTGCTGCCCGGATCTGAGTGCCTGCGTTCCCGTCCACTTCCTGTCCGGCTTTTTGCCGGTGCACAGACAGTGGGTGAAGGTTCAAGTGCTTGGGCCCCTGCCACCTACATGCAAGACCCAGATGAGTTCCTTGTTCTTGGCTTCCGGCTGACCCAGCCCTGGCTGTTTTAGGCATTATGGCGCTGAGCTTCAGCTGCGTGTTTCTGGGGGGTAAAGGGGACAGAAGAAGGAAATACGGTCTTCTCAAAGAACCAGATAGTACGTGTTTGTGTGTATGCGTGTGGGAGAAATTCTACCATCCTTAGTTTGTCCTGCACTGTGGCTGACTGGCCACTAGAGGGAGCGCCGTGCTCACACATGGGGCACTGGCCCCCAGGTAGCTGATTCTAGGTCCTGGGCCTAGATTTCTGTGTTCCAAGTTTGCAAGTTCGGAGTCGCTGCGTGAACGTTTGGTGAATGAATGAATGAATAAGTGAATGAATGAATGAATATGGGCAATGAGAGCCACAGCACCAAGTGTGCGGTGTGGCTGAGAGGAGTCGCTTGGATCGTGGGGGTCACACAGGGCCGGCTTCATGGGCAGCCACAGCCCAGCAGCACGAGCTCCCCTGCACATTGAGTTTCAGGCTCTGTGGCCTGTTTACTAGGAAAGCAGACAGCGAAATGGACAGAATGCTCATCCTCCCCCCCACCCCGGTTCACTCCCCAAATGCCCACACCAGCTGAGGCTGGGCCAGGCTGAAGCCAGGAGCCAGGAACTCCATCTGCGGGCTTCCCCCACGTGGGTGGCAGGGACCCAGGCATTTGAAGCATCACCTGCTGCCTTCCAGGGTGCACATTAGCAGGAAGCTGGATCGGAAGTGGCGCTGGGACTGGAATCAGGAGCTCTGATACGGAGTGTGGACGCCTCAAGCAGCATTTTAACCTATGCCAATCGCTTGCCCCTTGATCGCTTTATCCCTAAGTTTGCAAGTGGCGCATGCGCCGTGCAACTGAAGGCAGAGACAGTGGCGCATGCGCCATGCACCCTGAGCCTGCACAGTCCCACTCCTGTCCTGGAACGTTTGGAGCCGCCCACCCTGCCCCCACCAGTCCGGCTGCTGCCCCTTGCCCCCCGCCAATGGCCTGAGTGCGGGAAGGATTAATGCCTGGGCGACAGCGAGGCAGTCCCTGGCACCTGCGAGGATCGGCACTTGCCCCAGGGGGGTGTCTGTTCCCAGGGGAGCGTGGCATCGGACAGGCTGGGAGAGAGCAGAAAGCTCTTTTCCCGGCTTCTGAACAAGAAGCCCCCCATTTTTATGACCCTGAGCCCCACCCTTTGTGGCTGGGCTAAGTGAGACCCCTCACAATAGACCACCCGTGCTGCGGCCGGCGCTGGGGCCGGCGCTGGGGCATAGCAGGTTAAGCTGTTGCCTGTGTCGCTGGCATCCCATACAGATGCCGGTTTGAGTCCTGGCTGCTCCACTTCCGATCCAGCTCCCTGCTGATGCGGGACCTCTGCCACCCACATGGGAAGCCTGGATGGAGGTGCAGCTCTGGCCCTCGTGGCCACGTGGGGAGTGAAACAGGGCATGGATGATCTCTCCTTTGCTCTGTGTCATTCTGGTGAGCTTTGACGGGCTCAGGGCCAGGCCTGGATGAGACCCTCCCCATGGCCCTGCATCCTGGGTCTGCCACGCCCCTTGTGGCCTGGGCCTCAGTTGTCACATCCGTGAGCTGGGACAACAGCCTGCAAGCCTGCAAGCATCCCCTCCCTGCAGCAGTGACAGTGGTGGGGGGAGTACGGAGCCCTCCCAAGATTGTCAGGCTCAGTTGCTGGGCCACGCCTGGCTGATGTCCATGTCACCCATGGCCCTGGCTGGAGCTTCAGACCCAAGTGGAAACCTCACGCTAGTCAGGCGGCCACAGCCCTGACCCAGAGCTGCTACAGGTCTTGGTGGCTGCAGACCCCAGAGGTGGCCTCCGAGACTCCCTGGTGAGTCTCATTTCCCCTCCCTCCACCCTAGCTAAGCCTTGTTCCACTTAATTAGCCAAGCTCGCTAACTCCCACGGGGCTTCTCCTCCCTCCTAATTAACTCACTTAATTAGGGCTTGCAGGCTGGGCTCCGCCCAGCCTCCTCCTGCTTTTACCCCTGCAGGCCTGGGGCTCAGCACAGCAGGCATAGGAGCAGGGTGTGGCCTGGCCCCTCCCCTCCCCTACTCGGGGCCTGCCCGCCAGCACCTGCCACCCCTCCCCCACCCAGTCCCAGGACGTCAGAGCGGAAACGGGGCCAGGGAGGGGCATGGGCAGGGGGTGGAAACGGCTGGGGTGAAGCTCCTGGGAGGATGGCAGGGATGAGGACAGCCACGTGGCTCAGGTCCCAGCACACGTGGGGGGATCCCAGCAAGTGCCTGGAGCTCTCTGTGTCTCCGCGCACCACCCCAAAGGGTGCCGGCCTGGCACGAGCCTGCCTTATTCAATGTGAAAGGAGGGTGGGGAGACCCAGGGATGGGTTGGGACAGGAAATGCCTTGGGGCCTGCCACCAGGCCAGGGGCTGGGGGGACTTGGGGGTGTCCTTAGCCTGGGAGAGGGTAAAGGGCTAAGAAGGTGGCCGAGGGACTCCGGTCAGGCGTGCTGTTCCTGCACCAGGGATGAGAGAGGCTCCAGGGGTGGAAGGCCTGGGCAGTTCTGTGCCTCAGTTTCCCCAGTCTGTGGGGAGCCCTCACCTTGAGAAAGCCCCGAGCCAAGGAAGAGGGATCTGCAGACAGCAGGCCTGGCCAGGTGCAGGAGTGCAGGCCCTCAAGGGCCAGGAGGAGGATGTGTGGAGGAGCTGCTGGGGGTGCTGTGGGACAGGACCCCGAGCTGGGCAAGAGCCTTGCAAGGCCCACCAAGTGCCTGCTCATCACTTCCTCCTGGAAGCTCTCCACGGTTGCCTCTCCACGCACAGGCGTGATTAGTGTAGCGGCTCTCCCAGTGGACTAGGGGCTCCTGAGGACCGGCACTGTGTGCTATGTGACCAGGCCTCCACAGGGTGGGTGCCCGCTAACACGTTGGAATGAATGAATGAGTAAATGCTTTGGTCCAGAAGTTTTTAGAGCTGAGAGGCCCCATACGGCATCCCAAGCCATTCAGAGCTGGGTCAGTACCTCCTGGCAGGTGAGAAGCTGGTGGGGTGTAGGTGGGAGAGGCCCGGGCGCTGTGTGGTCATTGTGGCTTCTCCCTCCAGGCCTGCGTCTCATTCCTTCCCCCCAGCCAGCTGCCTGCATGCTCGGGTCAGTGGAACATGAGCTGTGACCCTCTCAGCAGGTGGGCTTTCCACATTGTATGCAAATGTGGGCCTCCCAAGCACATGAAGCCACAGGAGAGGTGGCATGGTGGCCAGGGACGGTGTCCACGTGCCGGATCGGAGTGCCAGTTCGAGTCCCGGCTTCTCCACTTCCAACCCAGCTCCCTGCTGATACACCTGGGAGAGCAGCAGAGGATGGCCCGAGTGTTTGGGCCCCTGCACCCATGTGGGAGACCTGGATGGAGTTCTGGGCTCCTGGCTTTGGCCTGGCTCAGCCCTGACTGTGATGGGCATTTGGGGAAAGAACCAGTGGATGGAAGATAGATTCTCTCTCTCTCTCTCTCTCTTTCTCTCTCTCTCCCCCTCCCTTCCCTCCCCACTCTGTCTTTCAAGTAGATGAAAATAAATAACTATTTTTACAAGAGAAGCAGTCACTGTGGCGGGGTGAGGTGGGGGCTGGGCTCCAAGACAGCCCCCGGCAACGAAGGTGAGCCTCATCATTAGAGCCCCCCGGAGCAGTGACAGGGACTGTGGCAGGGACTCTATTCCCAGAGGACAGGTCCAGAGGCTGGAAGGCAGGTCTGCTGCACCTGGGGTGGGGTGGGGGCTCCAGGCTGACCCCAGCACCGCTCTAGGTGCTGGGCACCCCTGTCAGCCCCTCCTCGCCCCTCCCCACCCCCCACCATCTCCCTGCTCCCCCTACCCAGCTCTGCCTTCCTGCCTGCTCCACCTCTGGGCTACTCTGCCCCGGAAGCTGTCAAGACAGGATGGAGGTAGGAAGACCCAGCCCCTGGGCCCCAGGCCAGGTCAGCTCCCCCATGGGGGTCACCTCCAGGTGCCCGCAGGGGTCACCTGCTTGGTGTTGTCCCCTTGTTGCTGCCTTGCCGTGTGGTTTGTCTACTCCCCGCCCTGCCCTGCCCTGCCCGTCAGCAACCACAGAAGCTGCTCTCGAATCTTCATCTTACGGTGACGTCACTGCGGCCAGCCCCCCGGGGTGTGTGCTGTGATGCCTGCAGGTCCCAGGAGACCCGTCCCCATGGTGAGCTGGGCCGGAGCCAGCCTGGGAGTCCCTGCCTCCAAAGGAAGGGTTTGGAACCAGGCTTGGGATCAGGCTCCGTCAGACGTGCAGGCCACCAAGCAGCAGCCACGCCCCACCCCCAGGAGCACAGGCAGCCAGAACCATGGTGTTTTGTTTTGTTTCTAAGATTTTTTAAAAAAATTTATTTGGAAGGCAGAGTTACAGAGAAAGGAGGCTAGAGAGCGAAAGAAATCTTTTACCCACTGGTTCACTCCCCAGATGGCCACAACGGCCAGGGCTGGGCCAGGCCCAAGCCAGGAGCCAGGAGCTTCTTCCAGGTCTCCCACATGACTGGCAGGGGTCCAAGCACTTGGGCTATCCTCCACTGCTTTCCCAGGCGCATTAGCAGGGAGCTGGATCAGAAGTGGAGCAGCCAGGTCTTGAATCAGTGCCCATATTGGATGCTGGCACTGCAGACGGAGGCTTAACTTGCTACTCCACAACACTGGCCCCAGACCGTTGGCTTTTAATGATGTATTTTATTTATTTAAAAGGCAGAGAGAGAGGGAGAGATATCTTCCTTCCGCTGGTTTACTCCCCAAATGCCCACAACAGCCAGGGCACACACCAGGCCAAAGCCAGGAGCCTGGAACTCCATGTGAGTCTCCCATGTGGGTGCAGGGGCCCAAGCACTTGGACCATCTTCCACTGCCTTCCCAGGTGCATTAGCAGGGAGCTGGATGGGAAGTGGAACAGCTGGGACAAGAACTAGCACACTGATGAGGGATGCCGGCATAGGTGTTGTAGGCAGTGGCTTAACCTGCCGAACCACAAGCCTGACCCCTATCCAGAACCATGAGCTGTAGGTCTGGGTCCTGGAATCCAGAGGTACTGCCTGTTCCTAGTGTTTCTCCAAGTGGGACAGTTGAGGTCCTTCTAGGAAGTCCTTGGATGTGGCTTTAGGGGACACAGTCACGTGGTGAGCAGGTTCCTTCCCCACCCCACCCCCATACCTCCTCCTCCTCATCCCATTTAAAAACACTTCCATTAAACACTTGCTAATTATTTTGAAAAACACGAAAGCAGTTACAGCAAGCGTGTCACCCTGGGCGTGCCCACGGCTAAAACGGGTGCTAACGCTTGGTCAGATTTGTGTCAGGTCGTTTTCCTGGCAAAAGACAAAATACGAGGGCTGCCAGGGCCTCCCTACGCCACCCCCTTCGCAGGGCAACTTCCTGCATCCCCCCCACCCCACCCCCCAGGACAGCCATTCTCACGACTTCCGGCTCTCCTTCTCGCTTGGGGTTGGCACACAGTCAGCTGCACGGACCAGAAATCCCAACTCCAAGCCGCTCCAAGTACAGCTCGGCAGGGCTGCGCGGTGACAAAGGAGCAGGGCTTTCCCAGGGTACTGTCATCGCTCCGGCTTCCTGGCATCAGAGGCGTCCTGCTGGTCCCAAGGCGGCCGTCCGTTGCTTCAGAACCTACTCTACAAAAAAGGCACTGAGAGACACACGGGGCCACCGCCTGCGGCACGCGCAGCCAGGGACGCCGCGCCGGCTCCTCTGTGATCCACCTCGGGTTTCCCTTATCAGCTGCAACTTGAACTTGTCATCGGCTGAGTCTGGATGCCCCTGCTGCCAGCTGTCTGGGGATGCTGTAGCCCTCCAAGGCCACCAGGGCTCCTGACCAATCGCGCCATGACGCACCATTCATCAGCAGCACCGACGTCCTGGGAATGATGATGGCCATCCAGGAGCACAGGATCCAACAAGACCCTTGTCTCTGTCTCGACTGGGGACACAAGCAGTGAGGAGCATCACAGAACACTCTGGGGAAATCCCTACATACTGTACTCCCCGCCCCGGCACGGAGACTGACATTTGAGAGTGCCACGGCCAAGTCATTAGGTCACCACCGAGGGACTGTCCATGTGGCCAGTACAGCAGCCTAACACCCAGTGCCACAAGCAGAGGGACCCAAATTCATGTAGTCTGAAATGTCGTCATGCAGAGAGAGAGAGAGAGAGAGAGAGAGAGAGAGAGACTGTTCATCTGATGCTGCCTCATTCCTCAAATGTCTGTAACAGCCAGGGCTGGGCCACGCTGAAGCAGGAACCAGGAATTCCATCCGGGTCTCCCACGTGGGTGCAGGGACCCAAGCACTTGGGTCATCTTCTACTGCTTTCCCAGGTTCCTTAGCAGAGAGTTAGGTCGGAAATGGAGCAGCCGGGACTCAATCCCGCAGTCTGTACCGGATGCTTGCACAATGATGACACCTGGTTTTTCCATGTTGCTATGGAAATCATGGCCAAGGTTAATCTTTGTGTTCTGCTACCCAAATTGCAACCATCAGAATCTTCCCTGAGAAGGCAGCCTTGCCTTGGGCACACACCTCTCAGCCGGCTGGAGTGGTTCACCCCCCAGGGGGTCAGGGACTGAGGGCTGCTGTGGTTCCTCAATTCAGAGGGGTCGTGTGGGGTCAGTTCTCAGAGAAGCCAAGATGGGTCAGAGGCACAAGGGACTTGCTGGAGGAAACACTTGGAGGGAGGGAGGGAGGAGGCTCGAGCATCCCGAGGCAGCAAGAGATTTAGCCCTGGAAGACAGACAAGACAGGAAGAGTGGCAGGAAGGCTCTCAGGCTGTAGGCAGTACAGAGAAAGTCCCAGCAAAGCCAAGGACAA